>NW_026622745.1:0-2400000 GCF_028827025.1 Penicillium cataractarum | reverse complement strand
ATCCAGCTGCCTGCATCTCGACAAGTCAGTTCTTTCGAAATCCTGTCCGACTCGGAGTCGCTCAAGTTGCGGGGAAAGCCAGGATGCTTGCTCCTGCACAATTAAGCGATGCAGCTTGTTTCAGCACGGTGACTGGGCCAGAATATGCAATGATACCATCGTACATAAAAGGCATGATGAAACAAACACACATGAAGTCAAGGGAATCGACCCAGGTCTGGGCCTCAAGATTGTTCGCTTTGAAACTGAACTAGATTACGAGTCGAGAAATATATATGCTATTAAGGTTGATACATCAGATACATTCCAGCTTGATGAAATGTGGCTGTCTATTGGAAGGGACCTATATTCCATGTTCTCCTTGATAATGACGACGATGTCGAGTTTATACTATGTACACTAATATTAGACCTACAGATTCCTACATCGGGTTAGTACATTGATTGAGAGCACTGAAAGACATGGTATGGTCTACATAGATCACAAATCAACGAAGGGCATTGAGAACCATACGCATCTAGGATCGTCCGCCACGGACAAGCTCAACAAGCGCCTGATTCGAGTTTCGCAATACGTCAGTCAGTTCGAATTCGATATTTGTCAACGTTCCAGTATATCAAACCTCTAAGCTAACAGCCTTTCTCAATTCCCCTCTGCCGTACCTGTGAACCCCGAATCGAACGTGCTCGAGGAGATCGTTGACGCGAACCTGGTTGAAGCGGACGTTACTCTTGTGGCTCAATTACATGACTGCAATCCTACTCATGTGGAAGCGCTTCGTCGAGGATATCAGGTCAACTCAGTGATGGCCAAGTTCTGGCGCAACACGTATGGCGGGTCGGCGCTCTCACACGCCTTCGTCTGGTTTCCTCTACACTTGCCTAAGGTTGTGGAGATCGAAATAGCCATATACATCTCTTTCTATCGGTGATGAGTGTCTATCTAACCCACCTGAGTTTTAAGCTCCTCTTACTTGCTTTTGAGGCCCTTTTCTCTGGATTTCAACAGAGCCTCAAACGACACCTGTTAACAAAGAGCTCGACATGAAATGTGCTTAGTACTCGTACGACAGACGCGACTGAGAACCAAAGGAGCCCGCCAACATCCAAGAGCTGGTTAATACTCCCCAGCACGAATTTGAGGATCCCCCAAGCCCTCCCGTTGATCCATCTTCCGTACCGCAAGGTATATCCATCTACATTCCGAGTTCACATCGATTTCCCCCAAGTTTACCTGCCCAGTAGCTACAGTTCCTACGCGTCATCATCAATAATTGCTATTCAAAATTCTTATCTTTAATCCCTTTCATGTTCCGCTCGGCTGGAGACTGAGCTTTCCGAGTCTGGCAGGACTACCTATCACTGGCCCGCTTAGTCGGCCAGTCGCGGTCAGGTACCCGGTCAAGTAGCCCAGAATGATCATCATCTTTCCCCTTTAAACTTCGTTTGCTCTGAAAAGTCATCTCGCATGTCAAACTTAGCCTAATCAGTGTAGCTCCTGCTCCACTCTCAGCACTACAGTATTGGTGACCTCGATAACTGTGGAGTACTCTGCTCCCGACTAAACTTTATAGAGTCCGAAAGATAACTCGATAGAAAATTCTAAAGCTATTCCGAGAGCCAGTCCAGAAGACCTTTAGAGATATCATCTAAGGGATATGCGGTTAAAGTGTATCTGGCTAGGCTAATTCTCCAATCACTAATCCGTAGATTTAGACCTTTGGACGGAGATGAAACCAACCAAATTAGGCCTAGTCTATAGCGTGAGCTCATTTCTTTGTCGTGCAAGTAACAAGATCCTACGTGGATGGCATAGCTATGACTACTACACAGCTAGACCTACCCGAGGACGGGGTTGCTGTGACTATCCTCCGTGCCAGCTTCCGTGGAGAGAAAGACTTGGTGATACCCGAGTCTGAGCTGAAAAGAGTTGCCGAGGATGGATATTTGGAGCGAGCAGAGTCTCCTACGCCGTCTCGATGCTGACATGTCCGTTGGCCACCAAGCGATAGGAATCATGGAACACATCACGGACGCGTTGATTTGAAATATTTCAGGGGACGTGCGTGGCCATTCGAGGCTAAAGTCAAGGCCTCGAAAATGTTATTCGCGCTAGACTGCCGATGTCTCACGTGTTTATGCTGATGATTGTTCTACTTGAGACCCTGGAAGGTTGCTTGACTATCGTGGGTCTCTGGATAATAGCATTTCTGCTTTGTTCGGGCCGTTTTTTCGCCCTTCCGTTATTTTCCCCCTTCTCTCCGGTCCTGTTGCCCTAAGCACGAACCCTCGGGCTGACTAGCCGACAGGATGAATGTCTGACGATTTGATGGCTTGCCGGACGGCCTGTTAGTGCCGTCGCACTCATCCAACGGAGAAACCCCCTGGTGGACCTGGTGGGGGCTGTTTTCGACAGGCCAATGGCCACGGCAATTTCCGTCCGGGGGGAAAAGAATAATCTGGGGGAAGAAGGTTCAGTTTAAGTGGAGCACAACCCCCGGAGCGTCCAGTAATGGGCCATCGCTTCGGCAAGGCTCGTGCTAGTGTCTTAAAGCAGACATCGGCCCTTGACTCCTTTCCTGAACTGATCTAGGGTCCTTCTGGTTCCTGTCACCAAGACTATGGGCCCGACCTCGGAGCCAATCACTTCCACAACCCAAGCGACGCCTTCATTCCTCTTAGAGATGGACGGCTGTCTCCCCGGCTGCTGACCGTCGCGAGCCCGGGTCTTAACATTGGTCAGGCTCATGTCGTTCTCCAATTGAGCCTGAATTCAGTCGCAAGACCCTGGCCACTTGACAAGACAACCCCGTCGGCCATTGGCTTTGCGCAAGACCCGTAAGCTTTGCCATGAGAATTTGGCAAAGCTTGGTGGAACCCTCTCCAGCTTTATCCCCCCATCTTGATCGAATGACCGGGGTCAAGAGATCTAGGGCCTTGAAAGGATGAGAGGGTCCGACAATTTATCCTATTTTGCCGCTAGAAGAGACCGGTCCTGCAGCTTCGTCGCAACGAAACATTTCCCCGCGCATTTAAATACTAAGCGACTGTCAGCCACGAGGGTGGATTTTCAGATCCTGGCAGATTTCACAGATTGGGCCGCAACTGGTTGCATCTTCGATCAATCCTATTACTTCTTTTCAATTCGTGTCAAGACTTGACTGATACACGCACAATGGGAAAGGATACATTCACTCTCGGTGGCCGAGAATGGCCAAAGGTGACATGGTGGAAGATGAAGGGCATGCGCTTCGTCTATCTCACTCTCTGGGCAGCCATGATTACTTCTGCGACCAACGGTACTTCCCTCCTCCTTCCTGCGCCATCGCGACAACGCGACTAACAGAATGACTAGGCTACGACGGATCGTTGATGAACGGACTGGAGGCTATGGACTCTTGGAACGAGTGTGAGTAATTCCAACTTGAATAATAAATAGCTCGTGGCCATGGATCTGACAATGAGACGATCTAGCCTATAATCACCCAAAGGGCGCTACCCTGGGTCTCTTGGCAGCCGCCATGTCAATCGGCTCCATGCTTTCAATTCCCGTTGTCCCATACGTTGCGGATATTCTCGGTCGTCGTGCCGGTGTAGTTGTGGGCTGCGTGATCATGCTTTTCGGTGTTGCCATGGTCTCGATCGGATACCGTATTGCGCTGTTTGTCGTTGGCCGTGTCGTCCTTGGTTTTGGTCTCGGTATTGCCCAGGTGAGTCGGACAATAGCCTCATTTGTAGTGAGTTGATCACTGATGCCGAAAAAAAATTAGGAATGCTCGCCCCTTCTTGTCACCGAGCTGGTGCATCCTCAGCACCGCGCAGTCTACTCGTCGATCTATAACAGTCTGTGGTACGTGGGCTCTCTCATCGGAGCCTGTGTTGCTTTGGGTACGTCGGATAAGTGACATCGAAAAAAAAAGAGCAACTCCTAACGTGACGGTTTAGGAACGAACCACATCGTGGGCAGCGCATGGTCGTGGCGTGTCCCTTGTCTCTTGCAGGGAATTCCATCCCTGTGCCAGTTGGTTTTCATTTGGTAAGAGGCACAGACACAGTCTAACGAGGAACGATTTTTCTGACTTTGAGTTTACAGGACCGTTCCCGAATCACCCCGTTGGCTCATTTCTAAGGGCAGACTGGAGGAGGCAAAGAAGGTCCTGGCTTACGTGCATGCCCAAGGAGACGAAGACGATGAATTGGTCAACGTTGAATTCGACGAGATCCAACAGACCATCGAGCTGGAGAAGGAATTCGAGGGCAACAACTGGACTGAATTCTGGTCTACTCCTGGCAATCGCCACCGCTCTATTATTCTGATTTCCATTGGTTTCTTCTCCCAGTGGTCAGGCAACGGCATCGTGTCATACTTTTTGCCTCAGGTGAGTCATGGAACAACTTGTAATAGATGGTACAATGGCTGATCAAATTAGGTCTTGGACATGATTGGCATCACCAACAGCAACACTCAACTCACCATCAACTTGATTCTGAGCGCAGTCAATGTGGTTTCCGCAACTGGAATTTGTTTCTTCGTCGATTACTTCGGCAGACGCAAGCTCTTCCTGACATCCAGTGTCAGCATGCTTGTGTGCTACGTGGCGACTACCATTGCCCTGGCCCGCTTCAGCGTGTCCGACGCCGCCGGTGTGTCCAACAACAACGCAGCCAACGCCGTCATTGTCTTCATGTTCCTCTTCTACATTGCCTATAACATTGGTTTCAGCGGCATGTTGGTTTCCTACTCCTCTGAGATCCTGCCGTACCGCCTCCGTGCCAAAGGTCTTACCCTCATGTTCTTCTGTGTCGACCTCAGTCTCTGGTTCAATCAATATGTGAACCCTATCGCGCTGGACGCGATTGGCTGGAAGTACTACATTGTGTACTGTGTCTTCCTGGTCTTTGAGATTTTCGTCGTCTGGAAGTTCTACATTGAGACTAAGGAGATTCCCCTGGAGGAGATTGTCAAGAAGTTCGATGGTGACCGAGCTATCCTGGGTGGTGCGGCTGCTTCTGAGAAGGTTCAGGAACTCACTGGTGCTCATGGTAGATCCGCCTCCGCGGATGGTGGTGAGAAGGCGGTTACTTCCCAGATTGAACTGTAGATTGGCTGATGGCTCAATGCACTGGATCGAGATGACAGTCCATCGCCCCTATGAGAGATGAATGTCATTACAAGTGTACTTTTGCTCCTTGAAGGAGCATTATAATGTTGTTGTTACTATTTTGAAGAATCTATCCTGCCTAATGGCATCCCCCTCCTACTTCTGCATACAATGTTAAATCTAGTGATAGCGGTTGTGGTTCTTCATGAGCTCGAGAGTGCATGTTAAACCACACGTACATGACAGGACAATTAGCAGCATATTTTAGCTTAATCAAGTATCTTGGCATATCTGACTTTGTGAAGTTGTCCCGCTACTCAGTGCCCTTGTTATTGCTTTCTATTCATGTCCGGTTTACAACCTCTTCTAGTATTAACGACGATCTTTTGCAACTGTTTTGATGTATAGAGATGCATCGGTTATCCATCCCTTATTCTAGAACTCGCAGATCGGCACTGTCAAGCCGCTAAGATTTGCCGAAAAAGCTAAGGCGCTGGTGCATCTAGCTCTAGCCCCCAAACGTAAATCACAAGCGAACCCTTATCTCCAGCTCACATACTAAAAGTGGGACGCAATGTTAACCATCCTCGGCCGTTAATTTTCTCGGTATTCACTTTAATAAGGTTTTTTCGGTAGGGTAAATATTATTTCTCCATGCAGAGCCCATTGAACTTTGACCAATTCAACATACCTGGCTCGGAATGCCCACTCGGTAGGGGTCAATATTGATCCACCCACTAAATTTGATATACTTCATGGGGTATTAGGCTATAAGAACACTCTAAAAGATATTGAGCATATTAGACGATTATTGTAGCCGGTAACTCGGTTGAAATCAAAAACATACATCCTACTAGAACCTGTAGCCAACGCTTTTACTAATTCCGCCTAGTCCCTCTTTGCTCTTCTGCAGCCGGCTTTAAGCGAAACTGAGGCTAGTGTAGTATGCTTAGCCTTTTTCCACCAAACATCTTGGCATACCTATAGCCTAATATCCACATGCTCCTCCGGAGAATAGACGTACCCAGGGGTGTTAACTTTCGGCCAGCGAATGAGCGATTGAATATTAGAGGCTAGTAATAACAGGCGACGTGCATTTGCGGGGAAGTGTAGAAAGCTTAGGCCAAAAATTTGTTTATATAGCTTCAAAATTCTCTATGAAAATACAGTGCTAAGCAATCACCACTCTTCCACTTTCAAGCTTGTCACCATGCGTCCCTCTCTCATCTTTGCGGCCTTGCTGGCCGGTGCGTCCCAGGCCGCACCTCACTCTTCCAATAGCAATAGCAACAGCATTGATCTCAATAAGCTTGCTCAGCGCCGGGGAAAGCATTGGTTTGGTACAGCGGCCGATATTCCTGGAACTGCTGAGACCACCGACGCCGCGTACCTCAAAGTCCTGAAGAACAACTTTGGTGAAATTACGCCGGCAAACGCAATGAAGGTATGTCCATGTTGGAATCCTCCCTTGGCCTGTTATTTGTTCCTCCATTGACATTCGCATGTCTATCTAGTTCATGTACACCGAGCCAGAGCAAAACGTGTTCAACTTCACTGAAGCCGAGCAATTCCTGGAGGTGGCCGAGCGCTTCGGTACACAGGTTCGATGCCACAACCTCGTCTGGGCTAGCCAGGTGTCCGACTTCGTCACATCCCAGAACTGGACGGCTGAAGCTCTCACTGCTGTGATGAAGAACCACATCTTCAAGACTGTTCAGCACTTTGGTCGACGCTGCTACTCGTGGGATGTAGTCAACGAGGCTCTCAACTCCGATGGCTCATTCTCTTCAAGTGTCTGGTACGACACTATCGGCGAGGACTACTTCTACCTTGCATTCAAATACGCACAGGAGGCATTGGCTGAGATTGGGGCCAACGATGTGAAACTTTACTACAATGACTATGGCATTGAAAACCCGGGTACCAAGTCAACTGCCGTTCTTAACCTCGTCAGTGGACTCCGCCAGCGCGGTATTCGAATTGACGGTATTGGCCTGGAATCCCACTTTATCGTGGGCGAGACCCCTTCTCTTGCCGATCAAGTCTCTACGAAGCAGTCCTACATCAAGGCTAATCTCGACGTGGCTATCACCGAGCTTGATATTCGTTTCTCGACTGTGCCGTACTACACGGCTGCTGCTCAGAAGCAGCAGGCTCAAGACTACTATTCGAGCGTTACTAGCTGCTTAAATGTTGGTCCTCGCTGCATCGGTGTGGTTGTATGGGACTTTGACGATGCTTATTCCTGGGTTCCGAGTACTTTTGCTGGCCAAGGTGGTGCCTGTTTGTTCAACGATACTCTCCAGGCAAAGCCGGCGTACT
Organism: Penicillium cataractarum; assembly: GCF_028827025.1. NCBI lineage: Eukaryota > Fungi > Ascomycota > Eurotiomycetes > Eurotiales > Aspergillaceae > Penicillium > Penicillium cataractarum. The sequence continues at coordinate 2,392,577 of NW_026622745.1, read as the reverse complement.
ACGCTGTCGCCGAGGCCCTCGAGGGGAAAGCTTGCAGTGTATGCTAGATAGAGTCCCACTAGATAAGAATTGATCGTGAGCCGTTTTGGCCATTAAGTGAGAGCGTTGTAATAGTATAACAAATCAGATCTCAAAGACACTGCAGTGTATATCATGTCTATGCAGTTACTCTTACCGGCAGGCTTGAGGGGTTAGTCAATTTTTAGAGCTTCTATCACAATCTCCTAGACTACTTGCAAAATTGAATATTGGACATGTAAAAGGCTATATCGTAATTGATCCAGCTAGGAGTTAGACTGTAACGCTGCCCTCTCAATACTGATTCTCAAACTACTGAAGATGGTCCCTGGCGGTGGGCTAACGCATGGTTTGACTTAGCTCGAGCAGACCTACAAAACAAACGGATAGTGAAATACAAGTGGGATTAATCGATACGAACACTTAATTATTCATGCCCGGTTAATCAATCTTTTGCGTAGTTCTCTCTGATGCCCCTTCAGATTGTAGGGATTCTTAAGTGAGGTTAAGTGTACGGATATATATCTCACATCCAACAGGAGGCACCAATTTCAGATACAATTAGTGGATATAGAAATAGTTGGGTTATGGTATAAATATCCCCAATAGACAGATGTCATGTTAAGCACATCAATTTACGTCGACTTTACCCATTGTTCTTTCGACTCGCAAGCTAGGTATCGGTATCCTCGCCCCAGGTCACGTGATCGATAGTGCATCAGGTGGTGTCCGATGCAGCCTCACTCGCAATGATTGCCCACTTTACTCGCAAAACCGCATCATTGATTTGGCCGGGCTTGTATTTGTGGGATTGCATATTTTGAGACTGCGGATTGATTTTAGGGGGCATATTCCTACCTTCCTATCACCTGCCTCGCACGCTATCACTCCTGTCCTCCCCAATTCAAAACAAGGGGGCACACGGTGCTGTCTCAACCCCTCCCATAGCCCTACACAAGAAATTGAAATTTCAAACTACGCTTTGACTCTTCTCTTGTTCTTCTCTTACCTCTACTTGAGCCTGAGCAATCATGCTGTTATGGGGCATGACTCGGACGCGCCTACGCGTCACAACAACCTCAAACCTCTGGCGGCGAGCCAAGAATGCATACTCGACTAAGGGTGCCAGCTATGGTTCCGGCTCTCGCTCCTACCCGAATCCGATCAGATCTATTGTGATTGCCAGCGTGATCAGTACACCTGCCCTTTGGTGGTTGGTAAATACCAAAGACAATACCACCCGTGATGATGCGCCGCATCTTGAAACCCCCCAGCTGAGCACTGGAAAGTCGAGCCCGATCCTTCTAAGGACCAAGTGACACGCATCATATCTCAAGGTGCTTATTCTCATTTGGTCCAAAACGTGGATGGCGTCATCAGATACGACGGTGCTCAATTGCCCTCTAACAGCCCTTGCGAGGACCATTTTACCCATGGCAAATTTCCTTCGCCGTGGAATCAAGGCAATACCTGGATGACATGGGGTGTTTTTGATGGTCATGCAGGGGCTCAAACGGCGGAATTGCTGAAGACCGAACTCATGCCTTTTGTCCGACACAGCTTGAGTCAAGTCAAGCCGGTCTCGGACGGAGTGTCTGATGGGCTGGTGCAGCGCGCTGTCGTGAACGCGTTTTTGAATCTCGACGATTCCATCATCAAGACTGCTCTGGAGACTTCCCAGAGCCAGGAATCGTTATCGGAGAAGGTAAAGAAGCTAGCGCCCGCTTATTCCGGCTCTTGCGCTTTGCTGTCCATGTACGATCCTAGCACGAGCACACTACATGTGGCGTGTACCGGTGATTCGAGAGCGGTGCTAGGACAAAAAGGTCCAGACGGTAGATGGAACGCAACGCCATTGTCGGTAGACCAGACTGGCAAAAACGAGGAAGAGATCGCCAGACTGTACAAGGAACATCCTGGCGAGCCAGACATTGTCAAGAACGGACGGGTACTGGGGATTATGGTCTCAAGGGCCTTTGGCGATGCGCGGTGGAAGTGGTCATTGGATTTCCAACAAGAAATACAGCGCAAATTCTTCGGTCCATCACCTCTGACACCCAGATACCCCGTTCAAACGCCGCCATATCTAACGGCCGAACCGGTGGTGACCAGCACCAAGCTCAACACCGGTAATCCGTCTTTCCTGATTATGGCAACGGATGGATTGTGGGATGTGCTCTCCAACCAACAGGCCGTCGAACTCGTGGGCAAATGGCTGGAACGAGGAGCAGGCGAGCAGAGAAGCAGCAACCCAGAACCACGATATGAAATGTCCGACTTTGGTGAATTTGCCAACGAGGAGAATTGGAGATTCGAGGAAAAGAGGACCACTGTTCAAGATGACAATGTCGCTGTGCATTTGGTGCGTAACTCGCTTGGCGGAAATCATCATGAATTGGTGGCAGGCCGACTTGCTTTCGATTCACCCTCCTCTCGACGTGTACGGGACGATATCACAGTGCAAGTGGTATTTTTTAATGGCCCGGAGCCTAAAAAGTAATCAGTTGTGGAAACCATAGCATTTCAAGAATATAGAAGATATTTAAAGGAGGGTACCCAAGATTGTCGTCCTGCCGCTGTTGTAACTGATCTCCAACATGGCTATCAAGTTCATTTTTTGGTTGTTCTGAAGCCACACTACGTTAGATACTGGAGTAACGATTTCGAACGTATCCAAACAAATCTCAAAGCCTGTCTTTTGGTGGTAGCGGTCAAATTCGGCTGGGAACAGCGCCAGCGATAATCGATAGATTTATACAGAGGTCACTTTGGAATGTCACCTCGCGCTTGAAATAATGACGGTAAAGATTCCAGAGAGCTTATTCTTCCAAAACCTTTTGTCCATTTTGATTTTGACATCGTCTTTTCGACCATGAGGGAGAACTGGGGCAAGGATGGTAGCCTCGTAGCACCAATAGACACATGACCATACTAGTTTTGCTTTATGACTATAATGCGCCGAGTCCTGCCGAGAGCGCGCATAGTTCGGGCAGGGCTGAAGAGGGGGCGGCAGGAAGAAATCGGGCCGCGAGGGGAATGACAAGGACAGGGTGTGGACCAAGGGAATACTTTCCCCAGATTCTACGAATAAGGAAAGTTTAGTCCCCCCTCACCAGGCGTTGTGTCAGCGAGGAGAAGCTAAGCTTGATCTCGTCGGGCGCCGCGGGTTCTTCCGCGGGTGATATCGGGGAAATCGGAGGAGCTCGTAGGTCATTAGGGCTAATAGTAATGGGAAAAGGAAATTTCAATAATAGCATAGCTAAATGGGATCAATTTTTGAACGAGAGGGAGGATATTATTCTCTGGTTTTTTATGTACAAAGATATACTAATAGATATAGATAGAGCAAAGACCTATCACAATAGCACCGCTAATATTACCGAGTTTGACCAAGTTTTTTTTCTCCTCAGCGGTTAATTACTCCTCACCGGGCATCCCCTCACGTCTCCAATTTTGCCCTTTTTGCAATTTTTCTTTTTTTGCAAGTTCGGTGTCGAGCCTTTTGCCGCTACGGGGCCCAGAAAAAACTGGGTCCCGAGTTCGCAGCTCCATAGTAGTTTAGCTTGTGAAAGCATGAGACTGTGAGAGTATAGTCAATAGGATTCAATTCATCGATAGAAGGAAGATTAGAAATATAATAATAAACGTAGAGAGATAATACAAGGCAATAGGAAGAGATATATCAGTCATATCAAATCCCTTCAATATATAGTTACAGTTACAGAAATGAAGTCATTGATTTTCTCGGGGTCGGACGGCAGAAAAAGAAAAAAGCTCTTTTCCCTGGTGGCCACACCGATTCGCCCAAAGCAGCACATCCACCAGCTCGCCATTCGCCCTTATCGAGAGATTTTCGGTTTTTTTAATTTTTAGCACTGGATTTTCGCCTGGGTCACTATTATTATTACACCCGAACGCTATATCTTTCCCAATTCCTCCCTTTCCCTTCAGATTCCCCCCCCAGCTTTTCAACGCTCCTCCCTCCCCCGCTGGTGTGCTCTTTCCACAGCCCCCATAATGGCTGGCACCACGCTAGCAATGCGCTCCATGGCCTCTCCCTCCATCATGAGGCTGTCGGCCGTGTCGCGCCGCACCCTTGCGACCACCTCCCAGGCCATCCGCCCGAAGCCGCTTCGGTCCAATGGCCTGTCTATCGCGCGCGCTGCTCGCCGCGGTTACGCTGATGCTGCTCCTACTCCTTCGCCGGCTCCCAAGCCCAAGAAGCGTTTCCGCGCTCTGCGCTGGGCCTGGCGTCTGACCTGGCTGAGCGCTCTTGGTCTGACCGGTGCTATGGCCTATAGCATCTACGAGCTGCGTCATCCCGAGGAGCAGTACGAGCCTGATCCGACAAAGAAGACTCTGGTCGTTCTTGGTATGTCATGATGCGCGATTTACGGTCGCAATCTCGGTCATCTGGCCGATACCGATAGGAATTGACTCACTAACGCTTACTCTGCGTGTAGGTACCGGCTGGGGTTCCGTCTCCCTGTTGAAGAAGCTCGACACTGAAAACTACAACGTCGTCGTCGTCTCTCCCCGCAACTACTTCCTGTTCACTCCCCTGCTGCCCTCATGTACTACCGGTCTGATCGAGCACCGCTCGATCATGGAGCCCATCCGTAACGTCCTCCGCCAGAAGAAGGCCACCGTCAAGTTCTACGAAGCCGAAGCTACCAAGATCGACTACGAGAAGCGCGTCGTCCTGATCAGTGATGATTCCGAGATCAAGGGTGACATTTCTCACACCGAGGTTCCCTTCGACATGCTTGTGATCGGCGTTGGTGCCGAGAACGCGACTTTTGGTAGGTGGTCCTGATGCGACAGAAAATATCTTTTCAATCAGAGGCTGACAATGCTGGTTTAGGTATCCAGGGTGTCCGTGAGCACTCGTGCTTCCTGAAGGAGGTCACTGATGCTCAGAACATTCGCAAGCGTATTATGGACTGTGTCGAGACCGCCATGTTCAAGGATCAGACCGAGGACGAGGTTAAGCGCCTGCTGCACATGGTTGTGGTCGGTGGTGGTCCCACCGGTGTCGAATTCGCCGGTGAACTGCAGGATTTCTTCAACGACGACCTGAAGAAGTGGATTCCCGAGATCAAGGACAACTTCCACGTTACTCTCGTCGAGGCCCTTCCCAACGTTCTTCCCATGTTCTCCAAGCAACTGATTGACTACACCGAATCGACCTTCAAGGAGGAGGAGATCACCATCCGCACCAAGACCATGGTCAAGAAGGTGACCGACAAGTTCATTGAGGCCGAGGTTACCAACCCCGATGGCAGCAAGTCTCTGGAGACTATCCCCTACGGTCTGTTGGTATGGGCTACCGGTAACGCCGTGCGCCCCGTTGTTCGTGACCTGATGAGCCAGCTCCCCGCCCAGAAGAACTCCCGCCGCGGTCTTGCTGTGAACGAGTACCTTGTTGTCAACGGCACTGAGAATATCTGGGCTGTCGGTGACTGTGCTATTACCAACTATGCCCCTACCGCTCAGGTTGCCGGCCAGGAGGGTGCTTTCCTGGCTCGCCTCTTCAACACTATGGCCAAGACCGACACCATTGAGAAGGAGCTCCAGACCCTCTCCAACGAGCAGTCCCTGGCTAAGACTGACGAGGACCGCAACCGTGTCTTCGATGAGATCCGTGAGCGCCAGAAGCAGCTGCGGAGGACCAAGCAGATCGGCCCCTTCCAGTACTCCCACCAGGGTAGCCTGGCCTACATTGGCAAGGAGCGTGCCGTTGCCGATATCAGCTGGCTGAGCGGCAACATTGCTAGCGGTGGTACTCTTACCTACCTCTTCTGGCGCAGTGCCTACCTGAGCATGTGCTTCAGCTGTGAGTTTTTCCCCCGTGACAACAACTTTCTAGATATTTGCTAACCCTTTTATCCCAGCCCGCAACCGTGTTCTCGTCGCTGTTGACTGGATCAAGGCCCGTCTCTTCGGCCGTGATGTCTCCCGGGAGTAAATACTTCAATACTCCATTCAAGTCATGCCTTCTGTGACAGCCTCCCCCTCTACGGCTGTCCATTTCCTATCCTCTTCATCGTCTCAACACACAAACTGACCTGTCTGTGTGTCCCTTCTTGAAACGCCACGCCGCCTCCATGCCCTCTTTGCTCCTCTTCCTACCCACGCCCTGGGATAGACATATCCATTACTTGTCCTTGTTTGTGATGACCTGCCATTGGTACCTGCCCACTTCTTCCCTTTTGACCTCTCATTTTGTATAACCACGCCACCCCAGATTCCAACATGGGATGTCCAGACCCCGCTTGGTCTGGGGATTGGAGAGGAAAAGCATTAATTTGGCCCTCTTTTCTCTGTCTCTTGTGAAGTTTTCTCTTTTCCTTTTCTTTGGGTTGTACGCTATGGGTATAGATAGACCGGGTCATGGTTTGTTGTTGTCTGCAACTTTCCATAATTATCCAATGAATTTTGTTTTTATCATGCTGCTCTATGATTCTTGGATTTGGACGCTGGTTACTCCAGCTCGATTCGACCGTATCGCAAAGGACCACTGGAAGCATTCGCTCTGGCATAATGGCGCATGTCGTTGCTACATCCAGATCGCAGGCCACCCGGCTTACTCACTCGGACTGTCATATCCAACGCTAGACCAACAACGCCCTAGCGGAAGTAAACATAGAGTTGAAAGCAATCTTCGACGATACCCGCGTGGCCAGTGACGCATTCTCCGGAGTCAACACTTCATGTTTCCCTATACTTAAGTATAAATACCGAATAAAGCCCACCACTAGTCAACCGAATATCCCCGAAATTTCAGAAGAGGAACTTGATGGGCAAGCAGTGCGATATCGGGCTAGTGCAAAGCATTGGCTTTCTTCTGTGTTGAATGACCTATATTCAATTCGTGAAAGTCTTTATGTATAAGCTGTGGGATTAGGGTCTTGTGACAATAATTCGGCATTCTATTGTTGCCGTGTTGGTTCGGCGTATTTAACTTGAAGTTGAAAACTCAGGTCATCATTGTATGATGAGATAAATGAACAGATTATAAATTGCCAGAAAGGTAATTATTGGGGCTATCTGCAGCTAGAGAGAACTTATTGATTGTTGAGTCATGCGAAGAACCTGGGCATCTTTTTAGATAGCATCCAGCTATATACAAAAAAGGACCACACAAATACCCATCAAACGGATATTTAGGTCTTAGCATAAAGCTCACTCAGCGTCCATAATTAGCTGCGAGACTTGTGGAGCGGGACTGACAACCTGATATTTGCATATTCTGGGCCCCGACTCTCGTTCTTCGATTTTCATCCGAGCTACAAACTCCAGGTTTGTCTTTGTTCCAGCCAATGTCTCCATTTTCAAAATTCCGACTAGAAAGATATCCGTGCCATCCGCGTCGTTGACGTAACTCTTCAAGATTGTATGCTGTCGAGTTTTCACCGTCGTCCAGGCGCCCTCTCTGGATTGCGATATCTCTGAACGTGGAACTCAGTGAGCAAAATTGAGAAATTGCGGGAACAACCCAAGAGGATTGGTCTTACCGGCAGCCCCTTGGAACGAGGCATTCGCCGTTATGAACACACCATCTTGGGTAAAGACCTCATCGGCTAAGACTTGCCCTACCTCTTGCGAATTGGTGTCTACCAAAGCGAAGAAGCGATGTACGAGTTGCTTCACCTCGGGTAAGGGCTGGGAAATAGGCCACGTCGTTGATTTTCTTGAATCACCCATAGCCTTTTATTTGAATGATGAAATAGGATCTGTAAGGTGAGGGAGACTGAGTGGGCGATAATCAACTACTAAATACTTAGCTCATGTCATCGCCAAGCCGGCTTAATTCTACTCCTCTACACCGAATGAGACCGCAGCGATTAGATTCCTTGAGCTGAAAGGGCAAAATGAACAACTTTAATCATAGCGTTATTCACAAAGTACTTGCTATAATGATGAGGATACGTCGCTTTACTTTGGCATCTCACAGGCATATACAAAATGTGGGGTATCAATTGACCGGATCCGATCTCGGCCTATTTCCGCCGCGCTCTATACCGTTTTCGTTCGGAATAACTGGTAACTTTGGATTTCATGCTCCTGTTGAAACAAAAGTCCCTAAACACCCTATACAAGCGGGGAAAGTGTTTGTCCCAGTCGGCGACTGTCAACCCTCGAGCGCTCTACAGTGTTATCCGTTTGTAACCGAGGCGTAAATGATTAGATTGAAGACTTGATAGTATGAAATGCAAATGGAGCTAGGACATATGCATTCATATACTCGATTTAATTTCAGTATTTTTCACAGCTGAGCCAATATCGTCCAAAAATGACTGCTTGTCACCTATCCCCCGTGAGATTGTCATTCTTCAAGGCACGCAGCTATGCAACAAGTGCCAAACATCGTCGACTCAACGTACCGATCGACTTCAAAGCTACCCCGTTGCTGCATCATTCCCCCAAGACATTCAAGGCCAATGGCATTCCCGATGAAGGGCCATCTAAGCGACTGAATCTTTGTCAAGCCGTCAATACTGCCCTAGCCACCGCACTGCGTTCGTCCAAAGATGTGCTTTGCTTCGGTGAGGATGTTGCATTTGGCGGAGTCTTCCGCTGCACGAGTGGGCTTCAAAGCGAGTTTGGCTCCGAAAGAGTCTTCAATACCCCGTTGACAGAGCAGGGTATCGTCGGAGCCGCTATTGGTGCTGCGGCGGAAGGAAGGAAGCCAGTCGTCGAGATCCAGTTTGCAGATTATGTCTTCCCTGCGTTTGATCAAATCGTCAATGAAGCCAGCAAGTTCCGCTATCGAGAGGGCACAACGGGCAGCAACCTTGGAGGAATGGTCATTAGGATGCCCTGTGGAGGCGTCGGACATGGCGCATTGTGAGTCTATTTAATGTAATCGACACGAAAATTCCTACTGCTTGAAACCTAACATTATATTTTGACATTTTATAGATATCATTCTCAATCACCAGAAAGCTTATTTTGTCATATCCCAGGATTCAAAGTCGTTATGCCGCGATCGCCCTCTCAGGCAAAGGGTCTTCTTCTGTCTGCGATACTCGAATCAAAAGACCCGGTCATCTTTCTAGAGCCTAAGATCCTCTATCGTGCTGCCGTCGAAGAGGTCCCGGACAGCTCGTACATGCTACCCCTGAACAAAGCTGAAGTCCTGAAACGAGGTCGCGATCTCACAATTGTTTCATATGGCCGACCTCTCTATACCTGTCAGGCTGCGATCGAAGCTGTCGAGAAAGACTTGCCGGGTGTTTCAATTGAGTTGATCGACTTGCGAACGATATATCCTTGGGACAGAGAGACCGTGATTGACAGTGTTAAGAAAACTGGTCGAGCTATGATCGTTCATGAGAGTATGGTCAATTTTGGCGTTGGTGCAGAAATTGCGTCAACAATACAGGAGAAAGCTTTCTTTCATCTCCAGGCTCCCATCAAGCGGGTTGCTGGGTGGTCCACGCATACAGGGTTAGCCTGGGAGAAATACATTCTGCCCGACGTTACCAGTAAGCTTCCAAAAACTTTTCATTCTGATTGCCTCACTAACCTGTCGGATTTTCGCAGGGGTTTATGATGCCATTCATGAGACACTGGATATTTAACCATCAATTGGGGCTGAAAAGTCTTCGTAAATCCAAGGGAGAATGTTGTGTATAATGCTGAGAGGATTGCTGAAATTTACGCAATGATTTCTTTCCCTTTCTGATATGCGCATAAGAATTAGGGCAAGGAAATGAAAATTGACATTGTATTGACTCGTCAGATACTACTGTGGCTGGCTGAGATCTATAACTACCCCTTACTCTGAGCTTTAATTTGCATGTATTTCTTTGCTAATCCCCGAGTTATTGGTATTCTTATGATTATTTCAACCTCCGTGAAGTCCAGTAATTTAGTTCAGCAGAACCAACACTCTTTTCATCCTATCTCTTTGCATTCTTCTGTTTGACACCAGGTTCTCCGATTTGATAGGAAGTCCTTAGTACTTCATAGCTGATAACTATAGGCCAATAGTGTCAATCTATGAAGTAAGAAAATTCTTAACTAGTGATAGTGTTATATAAATACTGTAAGCACTGAGTTTATAGTGGATGATAATTAAAGTAGGTGTGCATTTAAATTGATTTGTAAAAGAATACGTTCGGAAAGAAAGATAAAAATGAGATACAGTCACTCCAATTTCTCCGATCCTTGAATTTCGTTTTGGATACTCAAACCGGTATTGCCTCCCGTGTATCATAAGGCCTACAAGCCCTGAATTCCCCCCCTCATGCTCGTTCATGTCGTACTCTTCAGGATATTTCATCATCAGTCTCCGTAGTTCCTCCTTTTGTTCCTCGGCCTCCTCTGTCAGCTCTGCATAGACATCATCAAAAATCCCCCGGAGCGCTGGCTTTTTCTCTTTTTCTGCGGCGACAAGTTCCTTAAGAACAGCAGCTCTAATTGTTGCACGGGTTTCCTTTTCTTTCTCAGCATCCCAGAGACCCTTCTTCTCCATCCACAGCCTCAGCCGGGAAAGCGGATCGTTACGAGCCTTCCAAGTGTCAACATCCTTTCGATCACGGTACGCGAAGCTGTCATCGCTAGTGCTGTGGTGAGAGACGCGGTAACTCATAAATTCAAGGAGAATAGGCCGTCCTCCATCCTCCAGAGCCTTTCGTCGTGCTTCTTTGGTTGCTTCATAGACAGCAAAGATATCGGTTCCGTCCACTCGAAGAGACTCAATACCGTAGCTCATGCCGCGTACAGCAACTCCATCCCCGATATACTGCTCGCTAGTGGGCGTTGAAATGGCGAAGCCGTTATTACGGCAAAGGAAGATGACGGGACATTTTTTCACTGCAGCCAAATTAAGTGCTGCATGGAAGTCTCCCTCACTTGCAGCCCCCTCGCCGAAGTAGCACGCTGCAACCTGAGGCGGTTGGCCGGGGTTCTCCAGGGCGTCCATCTTCAGTGCGTATGCAGCACCGGTAGCATGTGGAATTTGTGTGGCAAGGGTTGAGGCAACGGCATGCTAGAGTCACGCTTAGAGTCAGAGGTCCGATATTTTTCTGTTGGGATTCAGGATTAAGAGAGACTAACGACGTTGACTTTGTTCTTTCCACTGTAATGCACCGGCATGTTTCGGCCCTTTCCAGGATCGTTGTGATTGGCAGTCAGCTGGCTCATAAAATCTTGCAGAGTAAAGCCACGCTGCATGAAAACTCCGGTCTCCCGATATTGGCAAGTGATCACGTCTTGAGGGTCTAGCGCGGCTGCAGAGCCAACAGTGACGGCCTCTTCTCCGGCAGAGACCTGAGACTCGTCAACGCTATTAATCAAAATTGAATTTAAAAAAATAGATATATTTACCATGTAAAAACTGAGACGCCCGTGTCTTTGGGCTTCGAACATTATGTTGTCCATAATACTGACTGTTGTTTCTGGTCAGAACAGTGTGCACTTTTACACTCAATGAGCATGTGTGTTCCAACCTACCGGTCAGCATGTTCTTGTACCATTCAAGAACTTGCTCGTCGGTCACACCGGATGGTACGTGACTGGGATCTTCTACTGAACCATCGGAGTTCATCACATGGTAGGTTGCGATAGGGGGTATTTCTGCAGGCTTGAGAAAGTCCATCTTGGTGGTGAGGCGGCTATTCACTGCGCCTGGGAATGGCCTATAGAAGTTTTTTTTAGTGAGAATCATTGTATGTGAGTTGGAAGTAAGCTCGTACGAAGGCTGATAGGAATTCGCGGACGTCGTTGAACTTGCTTGCTTGGGGAAAGCTCTAAGGCTGCGATTATGTCTTAGTAGACATTGAGGTCCCCGAAACAAAGGCAGTATGGGTAGGCGTATTATCCTTTGCATAATGTAAAGGCTGTGTGACTTAATGCTAGAATTATGAGACAGGCACAAGAATGCAAAAGAGAAAGGTTTTGTGCTTAGATTTGTCGATGGGATGCGGATACACTGAAGCGTTGTACCTACGGAGATTGGCAGCTCTTGGATAAAACAAGCACCAGCTGGCCCACTGACAATTACTGAAGCGGCTACAATCGGTTGATATCTAGATACAACAATAGACGTGATTTGAAGACCTTTCTGTTTCGGGACCTGAGACTGGAGCAAACCCCGGGGCCGAGTCGATCGAGTTAGCCTCCGAGCTCGGAGAGCAGGGGATCGGCTTTCTGCATTACAATTACGATTTTAATTCCTGCTACTCTCGGCTATTCAAGGAGCAGGTTTATAGAACCGATATAGATAGTCAAATAATGTTTTTACCGCTCTCTCCCTCTGTGGCATCTTGGGTTGTTCTTTATTCCCCAGATACACCTTCGCTCTCTCCCAGTTTAAATTGATATTGTATCAATTGAGTCAAAAACTTGATAAAATGGCACTCTCCATTCTGAGACGCTCGCCACATACGGTTAATATACCGAGTCGGTATCTCGCACAGTCCTGCAGTGGCGGTGCTCGTGTACCAAAAACCTACTTCCATACAACGCCTTCACGGGAACTAATCAAGCCATATCTACTCGCTGACATTGGCGAAGGTCAGTTATGCAAGTCGTCCTCTGTAGAAAATAATCATTGACCGAGTCAGGAATCACGGAGTGCCGGGTTGTCCAATGGTTTGTCAAGCCAGGAGATAGAGTGAGCCAGTTTGATCCTATTTGTGAGGTTCAATCCGACAAAGCTTCGGTTGAGGTACGCACTGTTCTCCTTGGTTAGCCTTGTGTGCATTCGCTGATCTAAGAAGATTACGTCCCGGTATGACGGGGTCATTGCTAGTATTCACCACGAGGCAGATGAGATGGCCGAAGTGGGAAAGGTAACCAAAATGAACCCGCAGAAATTGATCTCGGGATCTTACTAATTGGAATTAGCCCCTTCTCGATATTGATATTGAAGACGATTCATCCTCTCCAAGCCAGGCTCCCACAAAATCAACAGCCGAGGAGATTGTTTCTGACGATATGAGCACTGCGACGGCCAGCGTGGCAGCTAACACAAATATGCCGAACAATTTGTCTAACACAAATCCTGAACTCGAGGCAAAGAACTCTGGACTTATTGTCCCGGCAGTCAGATCTATGCTAAAGCAGCACAAGATTGATATCAAGGATATCGCAGGGAGCGGGAAGGGAAGGAGAGTAACCAAGGAGGACGTTCAACGCCATTTACGTTCAAGGAATTTAGCTCTGAAGCCTCTATCTTCAAAGCCTGCAGCCTGGCCCGGTGCACCACTGGAAGACGAAGTTGTGTCTTTGACACCAATCGAGACTCAGATGTTCAAGGTCATGACTCGTGCTCTCAGCATCCCACACTTTGGCTACAGCCATTCCGTCGACGTCACTTCTTTGATCAGTCTGTGTCGCAACTTCAATAAGCAACCGGGTGTCTCCAGTGAGATACACGGAGACGGTGTTTCGAAGTTAACAGCTCTTCCCTTCGTCATGAAGGCTATTTCACAAGCCTTTCTGCGACACCCCAGGTTGAACGCTCATCTAAACACAGAAACTAGTCCGCAAAACCCCCAGTTAATTGTGAAAGCTTCTCATAATTTCGGCATTGCCGTTGACACCCCAAATGGGCTTCTGGTCCCGGTCGTCAAAGACATTCAAAATCGGTCTATTCTTTCCATCGCAGAGGAAATCAAGCGACTGAGCACATTGGCAAAAGAAGGCAGTTTGACCCCTTTGGATATGAGCGGAGCTACCTTCACTGTGAGTAACATTGGAAGCATCGGGGGCTCCGTCGTCCACCCTATACTTGTGTCTCCAACCGTTGGCATTGTTGCAGTGGGTAAGGTCGAAGAAGTTCCTGTCTTCTCACAGCACAACAAAGACGTTGACCCATCAATTGTCAAGCGAGAGAAAGCTGTTCTCAGCTGGAGTGCGGACCATCGAGTTCTTGACGGTGCTTCAGTCGCACGATGTGCCCAGCTCGTTGCCAGGGTCTTGGAAAACATTGAATCAATTGGGATTGGATTGCGCTAGATATCTTTGGTTTTTATGGGTCGTTGAGCCACACTCATTTACCTGCTTTTGTATATTGCTGTCCGATCAACAGAAACTATCGGAAATCAAGGCGATGAAGCCCTTACACCTCTACGGCCGTAATTGCTACATTGTAAATTGAAACTTGCCTATCATCGGATGGAGTATGGGTTATTACACCGCTAGACCAAAAAGGCACCATCGACACTTCGCCTAGTTATACGGTTATTTCTTGCTGACACATTTATGTACATGACTGCTTTCCACCGCCCTTAGGCTGGTACATTTGTCATGTAAATATCCTTAGTCTCCGAACCAGAATGGAATAGCGCAAAAATATTTTTCCCCGATTGGCCCTCCATTCAACATCACATCTTTCAATTGGTCCGCGAATTGTCTGGCATTGTAGAAGAGGATTGCGCGGAGACTACCTTACGTCATTTCTCAGCTCATACACAAGCGATTTGACTGATTTACTAAACTTGCTCATATAAGATTCCAGTAATAACCCACTCGAAAACTTCCCCGCACATAGATTCTGGAGTGAATGAAACAGCATCTATTCGAAACCAGCATTATCTCCATTATGTCAGACCTTTCGATTCTTCGACCCAGTGGGCTAGCCCACGTCGTCTTCCGAACGGCCAACATCAAGGTTATGGTGGAATTCTGGTCCAGATTCCTGGGTGCGGAGCGAGTGTTCGAGAACGATTTCATTGCTTTCCTCCGCTACGACGATGAACATCACCGCGTCGCTATTATAAACGACGCGGGCACAGGTCCTCACTCGGCAACTGCAGCCGGACTTCATCATGTGGCCTTTACCTACGGCACACTCCAGGGTCTCCTCAAAGCCTGGGAGCTGAGAGAGAAGCTTGGCATCAAGCCAACCTGGTGTGTTAATCATGGCCCTACGACTAGTGTTTACTACAAAGACCCGGATGGAAATGCTATTGAGACTCAGGTCGATAATTTTGACACGGTCGAGGAGGCGAATGAGTTCATGACGTCCAAATTCTTCCAGGAGAATCCGATCGGGACAGATATTGATCCAAACGAGCTGCTTCGACAGCTAGAGGCTGGTGCGGCTGAGAAAGCCTTGAAAAGACGGGTTGAGATTGGCATTCGACATGATATTCCCGCAGCAGTGTGATGGTTGGAGAAACAGAAGACTATATGTTTCATACCTACGTTCCAGGGCTTCAAGAGTTCAATTTTATTTGATTACATTTTCTACAATGCGCGTTATATTGAGTTGATATATGCTAGTGCATTCCATTTTCAAATATTTGCGCTCTAGAATATTACTTTACTTTATATCTGTTGCGGATAAGTGTCTCACGGAAGATCGGCCTTCAGCTCTATTAAGCTGATTTTCTTGGAAAGAATGACAATATCACCACCTACTTCCTCTTCAGTTGAAGAGGTTCAACTCGAGGTTGAACGTCCACCCCACACCAGCTTGTCATACGGCATTGCCCGAGTTTGCCAAGGTTGGGTCTCCGCAGCAAACCCGCATTTCCTCTCACATGGATATAAATCTGGGTTTCTTAAAACTCCGGTACCCCGGAGCCCCGGATTTCCCCACATTTGTATTTCTCCGCACCAAAAAGGAAATAATTTGCTGTTACAATCTATTGTCACGCGATTTCAAGTCAATTTTATAATTCTTAATTGATATCTCGGTCTTACGCGTCTTCTTCAAGGTTTCAAGAAGTGAATCATCACACGATTTCTGTCTTCAAATCTTTTGTCCCTCATCACTCATTTCTATCATCATGCCTGAGGAAATCGAAACCCCCGTTGTCATCGTCGGAGGCGGCGGTTGTGGGTTGACACTTTCAAGCTTTCTGTCCAATTATGGTGTCGAACACGTCCTTCTTGAGAAGCATACAGGCACCTCGATCCTTCCAAAGGCGCACTATCTGAACCAGCGCACGATGGAAACACTTCGCAATCATGATATGGTGGAAGAAATTCTTCAGAAGACTTGTCCTCCACGACACATGAGTCAGGTTGCCTGGCAAACCTCACTAGGTGGCTCCGGCACATTAGATCGTCAGGTTATCTCCAAATTTGAATGCTTCGGTGGAAATGATGGTACTGAATTCGCGGAATCCTATAAGTATGACAACCCATGTTGAGCACAAAAGATATTGAGGCTCACCGTATATATAGACGTGACGCACCGCTCCGCTCTGGGAACCTCCCACTATTTCGGCTAGAACCGATACTTAAAAAAATCGCGGAGAAGAGAAACCCTGGCAAAATTTTCTTCGGTCATCAGTTGGTGGACTTCACCGACGAGGGCTCTTCCGTCGTCGCCAGAGTCTCTGATGGAGCCGGACTCGAAAGATCATATCGATGCAAATATTTGATTGCTGCAGACGGAGGCAGGACTATAGGCCCCAAGCTTGGCATCAAAATGGAAGGGTTGACCAACATAGCTGATATGGTTTCGGTGCACTTCAGCGCTGATCTCTCCGAGTACTGGGATGATCGCTACTTTGCTTGCCACTTCATCAACGGCGAATGTACCACTGTCTTCGAGAGCGGTGCAATTGTTCCTATGGGTCCGAATTGGGGCAGGCATTCTAAGGAATGGGTGTTCCATTGTGGATTTGCCATGGATGACCAAAATCGACACGACGATGCAGCCTTGATTCCACGTATCCGCCAACTGTTGAAGATTCCTGACCTAGAAATGGATGTGCATAAGATAAGTCACTGGGCCATTGAAAAAGTCCTCGCGGATAAGTATCGGGTGGGGCGAGTGTTTCTTGCCGGGGATGCGGGAAACCGCCGTCCGCCTACGACTGGTTTAGGGCTCAATACGGCCATCGAGGACTCTCTCAATATTGCCTGGAAGCTGGCATTGGTTCTCAAAGGGCAAGCCTGTGAGTCTATTTTGGACAGCTACGAGCCGGAAAGACGCGCCGTCGGCGAGATAAACTGCGATTGGGGGTTGTTCACGTTCAGTAACTCCGCTGTGATCAATACTGTCCTCGGACTCATTCCGGGAGAAAGAGAAGCAAACCAATTGCGTTTTCAAACCCTATTCGAAGATAGTGATAAAGGGCACAGTTTCCGAGCTCAAGTTGCGCGCATCATCGACAGCCAGGCCATTGAATTCTGTGCACATGGAATCGAGCTTGGTTTTAGATACCCCAAAGGTCTTCTTCTACAGGACGGAAGCCTCCCGATGAAAAGAGACCCCCTGGGTCTAAAGTATCATCCGACCACACAACCTGGCCATCGTCTTCCACATGCTTGGATCGAGACAGGAAACAGCGTCATATCTACCCATGACCTCGTGCCACACAACCCAGGGTTTGCCTTGATCACGGATAGCGAAGGAGCTGATTGGGCAATTGCCGCCAAGAATATTCTCAGGAATCGTGGGGTAGAAGTTGTCGTGGCTCAGATTGGTGACAAATGCCTTTACCGGGACTATGACGATCGATGGGATGGCCTGAAAGGCATTCAGCCCGGCGGCGCTATCCTTGTTCGTCCCGATAACATGTTAGCCTGGAGGTCGATCTACAAGAGCCGTCTTGACGGTAAGGAGTTTGAGGTTGCGATGGACCAGCTGCTGGGAGCGGATACTGAGGAGTATTCCAGAGCGAAACTCTAAGCTAGGTGGATTGTGCTATTTAGAAATTTATTTCTCCGATTTGTAACAGATCTTCTCTCTATCTTTTCTTTTGTAAATGCAGCTGTTAATATGGGCCACTTTTGGATAACCAAAACAGATAATTCTTGTACGTTAGCGTCTGCTTGAAGCCATGAAGAAGAATGTCAAAAATTCCGACCATGTCAGGAAGGCCTTCGCCGAATACGGGCGCCTGTAGCAAGAGCCGAGAGAACGGAAGTCTTATCTCGGGGCTTTGTTGCCCATAGCATTAGCAATTTAGGGTTTAACTAAACTTGATCTGTTCGGGATCAGGTTTGTGGGGAATATGGGAAATCCGGGGTTATGAGAAGTCCGGGGTATTTTCCTCATTGGGTTGCTACCTCAGTAGTAATCTGATGTGAATAAATAGGAGACCTTTGCCCGCAATAAGATGGAAATCATACAAAGCTCAAGAATCTGAAGTATTACAATTTGCCCAAATGGCCTCCAGCCCCAAACTTGAAGGCTGCGCTCATCACATAGACTTCTTGGAGAATCATGTCGCCGATTCACACAACTCAAATCTTCGAGATGATAAAGGCGTCTCTTTGGACCCTGAGTCAAGCAAAGCAGAAGGGTTGAAACTCACTTCAAACGGACATATTGTTCTAGTGCCCCAACCTTCAGAGAATTCCCTGGATCCGTTGAATTGGACCTTTGCCAAGAAACACGCCGTGATTGCAATTGTTATTGCGTGTTCTTTCTTGCCAGACTATGGCAGTGTCACTGGCGCTGCGACCTTGGCACAGCAAGCAGAGTAAGTAGTCCACCCTCCAAAAGCTCTACATGTCAAAGTTGAAAAAGGCAATGAACATTTATAAAAATTCAGGGAATACGGAAACTCGCTAAATGAAGTCAATCATTCGCAATCTGGGAATCAATTTATGGTAGGCGCGGGTGGACTTATTGCTGTTATATTCTCCGCATACTTCGGTCGTCTACCGGTGCTTTTCTGGTTTATGGTCGCTGCTTTTGCAACAGCTGCTGGTCAGGCTGGCTCGAATGGGTTCATGGGATTCTTCATACCGCGAGTCATGAACGGTTTCTTCTCGGGAGTTGCTCAAGGAGTCAGTCCCCACCTAGATCAATGCGATCCCAGAAACGACCTGACTGAGCTATTTGATGTTCTTTAGGGCGGCTTGATGTTTATTAAGGATCTGTTTTTCCTTCATGAGCACGCGTAAGCCAAGCCGATTGTTATCTGCCAAGGCATCTTTTTCAACTAACCGGTCAATTTCAGGCGCAAGATCAATCTTTGGCAGTCGTGTGTGATTCTTTCTCCTTTTCTTGGCCCTCTTCTGGCATCATTTATGACCATCAGCCTATCCTGGAGGTGGCCATTCTGGATATATACAATCCTGACCGGCTTCGCTCTCCTGGGAGTTGTCCTCTTTGGCGAGGAAACATTTTACAACCGCCTAGTTCCACCATCAGAGCAGCCAGTCCCTAGCTCTCGGTGGCTGCGGCTAATGGGCGTTGAACAATGGCGATCTCGCTCACAGAGAAACTCGTTCAAGGAAGCCGTTTCACGGTCTTTCGCTGTTCTTGGGAAACCAGTTATTCTTCTCACAAACCTCTATTACATCTGCATCTTTGCATGGCTCGTCGCCATCAACGCAACGCTTCCCATCTTCCTTACTTCCCTGTACGGATTTGGACCTAAACAGATAGGTACCTCTAAGCATTCTTTCCTTTTTACACTCCAATACAAGGCCAGACCTGTGCTAATATACCGATAATCTCGCAGGGTTTATGTATTTTGCTCCAGTTGTCGCAGCGATTATTGCATATACCCTAGGCCGCTGGCTCCATGATGCGCTGGCAAAATTCTACATCCGACGAAACGAAGGCCAATTTCACCCCGAATCACGGCTAATAATTGTGTGGCTCGCAATGCCATTTATGCTCTCCGGTCTAGTGATAGTTGGTTTTGCATTGCAACGCCATTACCATTACATGCTAGTCGCGCTGGGTTGGGGGCTCTACACCTTCGGCATGATTATCAACTCCGCCAGCGTGAATATGTATGTGCTGAATTCCTACCCGGAAGCCAGTGGTGAAGTTGGGATGTGGATCAATTTCTCACGCACTGCTGGGGGATTCATTATCAGTTATTTTCAGGTCGACTGGATTAGTCGTGTAGGTGCAGAGGCGGCATTCGGGACCCAAGCAGCTGTTTGTGCAGCTGTCTTTCCAGTGATCATTTTGTTGCAATTCCGTGGTAAGCAGTTGAGATCTTGGGGAGGCGAATTAAATTTCAAGACAAATTAAGGCGGAGTACGTAGTGCTGCAAAAGAATACGGATCCTTGCCTTGGGCCTGGGCTACTACCTGATATCAAATGATGTAGTTAGTTGAAATTTCTACAAGTGTCTTCTGCACTAGAAAAGTTAATTCCGTTCCTCCAACCTACTCAATTTTTACTTGTAACTAGCTCAATGGTTGAAGCAATTTATTCATATCTTGGATGACTGCGCAAGACCCTAGCTAGCGTCCGTGAACTGTGAATAAAGAACTCAGGGACGAGGTTACATTGAATTCGAACATTACTCATAGTGAACTTTGTTGATAAGGGACCCAATTTTCTCAATATAAATTCGGATTTCATCTCCATCTCCAAGGAATATTCTAGGGGACCGGAAGTATCCAATTCCTGGCGGGGTCCCAGTCAGAATAATTGTTCCAGGCTCAATGGTAGTCCCCTGGGACAAATAGGCAATGAGTTCGCACACTCCGAAAATCATGTCACTGGTATGGCCCTCTTGAACCGTTCTGCTATTATAAATGGCGCCGACTTTCAAGTTTTGGGGATCAGAAATAATGGCCGTGGAGACCAAAACAGGGCCTAGTAAAGTAAAGAATGTTAGATTTTCCCATAATTTTCATTTCATTCGAGATTTTTGACTTGCCCAATGGACAGCTGGAGTCCATGCCCTTGGAGAAGCAAGGCATTGGAGTTTTCATCTGCTCATTTCGCGCTGAAACATCGTTGGCAGCGGTGTATCCAAGAATATACCCAGGAGCCTGTTCGGCGGTAATGTCCCGAGCTGACTTTCCGATCACAATGACAAGCTCTGCCTCATAATCGCTTGAGTTGTCTTGGGCAATCTTTGGGATATTAATGGTACCTGGGTACGGATTGGCGATAGAGGTACGGGGTTTCGAAAAAAGGGCTGGGACGGTGGGAATTGACATGCCGGCCTCCTGTTTTGGATCTTAGCGGCCCCCTCCTAAGCCCTGGATTCCAGTAATCCCTCAAGTTATGGTATAGAGTAATGGCATACCAGTGCATGAAGCTTGTAATTGAGACCAATGCAGCGAATGTAGGGACACTCCTCTGGAACAATAGGTGAGAGTAGCTGTGACACACTGAGTCTATGTAATGCCTTCTGAGATAGAGCCTGACAAACCTTGCGGACTTGAAGAATATTTTCTGTCACCCTGCCATTGTATACATTTCCGTCTACTTTAAATGCATAGATGGGAACTCCATTGACAGAGTCTAGGCCGACATCACGCGTTGGGTCGACTAGTTGACCTAAATGGATTTGGTCATCCTCGAAGGCAACAAAGCGTATCAAATGTGTCCAAGGTCGCATTTTCAGAATAAAAAAAATTGAGAAACGTTTTTCTGAAACTTCTCTTCAATGAATTTTAGTAGCGTTGCAGCGTCTTCAACAGATGGGAAGAAGAATGAGCTCTTTTCTTGTTGGCCGGAGCGGATCATTTCCTATTTGGGTCGGGCGAGTCTCGGTCCGACTATTTCTGTTTACAAACATAATGACGGAGAAAATTTTGGATATGATATACTGCTTATTAAAGCGCTTATTTCCCCAATACTGTAATCGATGAACAGGGTCACCAAGAGAAAAGTAACTTGGCTGCGTATGGAAATCAGTCCTTAGGATAGGCCTATTTTAGGTCACAGCCAAAGGTACAAGCTGACGTTTCAAAAGATGATCATGTCTCCTTCAGCCGAGAGATTTTCAAAGAATTCGGTCGAGAGGGTATTTAAGGCCTCGAAATTTACATTCGAGGCAAAATCTGAGCCCTGGGGAGGAGAGAATGGAATCAACATCCGACAAGGATCATTAGAAATCTCAAGGCTTACCGGTTCTCCAGGCATATTTATTGAAAAAAAGTCAGGTGAATAAGTGCTGGGACGATTCGAGCTACTAGGCGCTACCGCCGTCGCCCTCCGTACAGCTTTATTTGCCAGACCGACAATTTCTCTCGCAAAAGTAAATGATACTTGTGACGACGTGAGAAAATGAACTTTTGCGAAATGACCGGCCGCGAGGTCTAGGAGCGCAAGGTCCGATCCGACTGTCTCCAGCGTTGGAAGTTTGAGGATGTAGATAAAAAGATTGATAACCGCGAGCATGGGGAAGTAAAAA
Organism: Penicillium cataractarum; assembly: GCF_028827025.1. Classification (NCBI taxonomy): domain Eukaryota; kingdom Fungi; phylum Ascomycota; class Eurotiomycetes; order Eurotiales; family Aspergillaceae; genus Penicillium; species Penicillium cataractarum. The sequence continues at coordinate 2,370,519 of NW_026622745.1, read as the reverse complement.
ACAAGCCTGGCATCTCAGCATTTACTCTTGATTTTCAGGCTGGGAGTAGAATAGCAGATACTCACGGAGAGGAAGACGACATATCGAGCTCGGTGTCTTTCAGAGTCGACAATATTTGTCGTGAAGCTTCAGCAGCGCGAGTCGAGCTTTTCAACATTCGATCATCAAAAATTGGCTCTTGGCGGGCAAGCAACGAACTTATCCAAGGATAATGGAAATTTGCATTCAAAGCAATGAGACTTCCCCAGTATAAGTAGTGTAAATGCAAAATGTTTGCTCTGCATCGGTAAGAGTTCTTTGACGACCGGTAATCGTTCTGCTTGGCTATGGTTAGATGTTCCGGAAGAGAATTTCGCCATATTTTTAGCTTATCCTCCAACTTTTCCATCATGTCGAAGAGCAATTTAGGTGACTGGTTAAATGCCCGGGCTGATAAAAGCTGTTTGCTTATCTTTGCGCAGATCTGAGCATGCTCAATAGCAGCAGTAACTACTTCAATATCCGACCTGCTTCCATCAGGAAGCTCATTGGGTATCTCGCAGCTTATTTCATCATCGTCAAACGCCTGAGCTCGGATTAGAAACCCTTGGAGATAAGGAACGTAGAAGGAAGAAAAGAGAACCAAAGCATAATACTTACCGATGGACGGCCCGATCGCAACGCAATATTCTTGTCATAACAATATGCGGCCCAAAATACCCAATTTCTGTGTATCATCTCTGACCTTGGAAGATTCCATGCCCTTGATGACTGTCGGTGAAGACCTTTTGATTGTGCGAGTCGAACTGCCGACGCACAAAGCATGTATTCGACAGCTGGGCTTCCTAAAAGCTCGGCGAAGGAAGTCTGGGCATCTAGTTAGTTATGGGGGTATCAAGTATTCAAGCACACATACCATCACAACCAGTGCCTGCACGGCCATTAAACCGCTGGGCCGAAATAGAAGCTCCGCAAAAACGGAAAAGGCATTATGAAATAATCGCAAGGACTCCGCCTGAATTTCTGCGAAGTCCATAGTTCCATCCATTGATGCCGCGACTCGACGCCCTATTGCATACACAGCATTCCGCAAAGCATACCAAGCAACGTCCTCGTCGGGTCTACTGGCATTCTGGAAATGGATACGAAGTCGACTCTCGAAACTGGAGCGGAGAACAACACCGAAAACACTATCTCGCGAGTTCTCAAAATAAGCTTTAATAAGTCAGCTTTAACATAGCCTTAGAGTAGATGCAATTCATGACACGGGTTCGCGTACCTGAAACGTATTTCCAAGCATTTTCAATTCCTGGCTCTGGGCATCGTTCACGAATTGTGTCTGAGGTAAGCGTCAATCTTTTGGTCCAACCCATGACCAGTCCCTGGGCAATTTCATGGAATCGAGTGGTGCACGCTTTAGCAGAAACCCATTGTACGCCTGGGGTTGAACAAATAGACAGCCATGATCCGGGCCCTATTTTAGTCAGTATTATTGCGCCTGTTTTCAGAGAAAATTGGCTATAACCGACCATGATGCTCCCAATTTACCTAAGACCCGAGTCAGCAGGACGAGCTCGCAAGGTTTGAAAATATCAACATACAGCTTGGAGGTCCATTGTGGCCTCCTCTCGATCGATTTCGGACTCTCGAGGAGTCGGAGGCCTTCCACGAATATTTTCTGTATCATTTCCACATGTCAAAGTTCTAGTGAGTCTTTGAGAAGCATCTGTTCCCCGAACTGGAAACCGATCCACCGATCCCGCCGTCTCCGTGATGTTCGGAGTAATTTGACTGGTCCCATTTAGATTTGTCTCGGGCTGTATTTGATCTTGCCTCATTTCAGCGACTGCAAAGGACGGCTGATCGGTCGGTTTTATGTTGGAAAACACATTGCACCCACCCCAATCGTTTGGCTGCTCGATCGTCTCAGTTGGGCTGGCACAGCTGTGTATCGTGCGTTCTTCGTTGCTTTTCCGTCCTCTTCGTTGTAGAATCGGGTAATCACAGTGGTGCCCACGGTCCTACAACCAGCATTTGTAAGGATATCTCCTCAAGAAGAATAGGTTGTAGTCTTAGCATACCAAGCAATTCCCACAGGGGACAGCACCGTCGCCTATGGAGAAAAGATTAGTACATTTCAGGTAATCTTCCTTTCATAACTAACATTTCACCTTTTTTTTCTCTACAGTGGCTGCAAGCCTGTGATATCTTGACGCGTTCCCTATTTGGAGGCATGGGGATTTGGAATGACTGAGATGACAAGACTAGGTAGAGTGGCTGTGGAGAGACGTAAAAGATCATGCGGGGAAATAGCGTTCTAGGTGTATAACCCTCCACGTGATGCGTAGGATCCCCTCTATGCCGTAGGAATTGGGGGATTTTGCGCGGGATGGCGGTTGTTCGTGCAGCGTGCTTGCTCTACAGAAAGAGATTGGATGTGTGGAGGGCTGAAACCAACTTGGTTCAACCTAGCTACTCTACAAACGATTTACAAGGGGCGAAGTTGAACTGTTTCCCGCAGGATGGCAGATTGCCGCATAGCTACGGTCACGTGGCCAGAGACGAGCATAATCTGGAGGATCTTGGTTTTGTATTGAGCTGGTCCCGCATCCTATAGTTGCCTATAGTATTTGTAGTGAGCTAAAATATTGCACTGGATAATTCCTGGCCCTGTGTACCAAGATTGATTGGAAATCAATCTAGAGGTTGCCTGCTGTACACAACCCCTCCGGTTTCGTTCAAACAGGATACGAGAAATCTTCCTTTCATTTACAAGTCTCAATATGATAGCCAGTAATGACATATCTAGATAATTAGTGTTGCTTTCTTTTTCGACTCTATATAATAATACAAGCATCGTCATTGTAGGGATCTAGGGATCACGTGCACTTCCCTCCTGATATACTCCATCCTCTACTACAATTAATGTAAAACAAATGCTCGGGAATAGAGCAGAAAGGTCATCCCCACAAGATACAAAAACCACCTAGGACCGACCATCCCATTTCAAGGGGATTTGAGATCCTACCACCGATATCTACCGAGGCATGCTCAAGTTTAAGATCTAACGGTGTTTTCAAGATCATCTAGACCGAAAAGAGAAATTAGCGGGTGGGGCCTGCCTTTTTCGTTCGGCCCGAACGTTTTCGGCAATCCCGACAATACACTGCATTATTGCACGTCCAAGTTATGATCCTATGGCACTTGAAATTAGTTTCGCGTTCCTTTTTTCTTATACACTTCCTTCTCATAGACCTTCCGCGTCACTATCCCGTTCTGTCGAAAAAGCCTCCACCATTTTCTCTCATCATGATCCCCATCATGATTCTCGGTGTGGCGGGCGAGGATAAATCTACTACATTTCGAGCGTATAGTAGTTAGATTGTTTCGGCGGTGGTAAACGACGTTTAACGCTTAATAATCTCAGGACTGAGTACTTGTAGAGACTGCGCTAGGTGGATTCCATAAAGCTCGGTGACAATAATTTCGTTGCAAGATTCACGCGGATTTCCCTTGTATTTACACCATCCTATATCAACATTGAGAAACTTCAAAACTACCGACGTAGACATGTGAATTCAGCAGGTACTCAATTACTCAAACGATGGGATGTGCACTTTTTGGGGAGGTTCGACAAAGCTTCATTTTCCCAGCCACTTGAAACTAGCTTCCATTAATTGTGCACACGAAGCAGAGTCATCGATACCAGGCAAATCTTGTTTGATAGAAAATCCCTTCTGTGACAAAACCCAGGAGATACATCTATAGCTCTCCCTGGAGTCTTGAGGCAAATGGAGCTCGGCCGTCTCTTGGGGAATGACAGGCGTAATCAAGTCGCGGTCATAGATTGCCTCCAAAGTAAGCAGCCTCCATTCATCCCCGACGAACTCGAGTCGAGAAATAAATCGAGTGTACGAGACGCAATCAAAGAACGCGCCGTTGTGTTGGAAGCGGATGGAAATGGACCCAGTTGATTCCGAAAGAGCCTTCTTGCCGTGAAGATGGACCTCAACGGGACAGATGGTATGAACAGCGCCCGTGCCATCTGTAGCCATACCTTTGGATCCTTTAACGAATCCATCGATATCCCCTTGAAACCTTGAAACCGTCTTAGATTATTGTAGCCGGCTCGTCATAGACAGGGTCTTACCAGGTAATTTCGATACGCGTTTTCGACGCATCGGGATGGTAGCAAGCCCTTAGCTTTTCCCACTGGCAGGTATCCCGGTAGTAGCGCTCGCGCACAAGGAGTGATTTGATCTGCGCCTCGGCCATGATGCAATTTTGGTGGTGTTATATTGTCTTTCAGTAAAAGGAAAGATGATGATCGCGCGAGTTCACTACTACCGGATGGTTTTCTCCGAGATTTTTGATCTAGGCGACGGGATTTATCTTATAGCCCTAGCCACAGGCTTTCCGCCAAATTAGCTCGGAACAACGGATGAACGGGACTTGGGGAAAGTTGCCGAGCTATCTGTCGCATCATGATAGTTTCATTACAAATAAAGAAACGGGGGAATGTCCCTATTTGAATCTGTAGTCATACACCCAGATCCCTCAACACTCTTAATGCCAAAATGACAACGACGCCTAGCTCTGAAATAGGCGTAAAGATCACCCTTTACGGTGGAAATAAATGACATACTTCCGGAGTTAATGATTTGAAAATAACGGAGTAGAAGAATATACTAGACCGGTTTTGCTCGGTCCCGATTCTATTTGATGACTGCACCATACAACAAAATCCGTGGACACAGACATTTTCGGACATAAGACATACTTCAAATTCTCAATACAGTATCTGAATTCCATCCTCACTTAATGCGCCTAGCGCCATAGAGATTGAATCATCATATTCTCCCTTGTAATGTTTCCTGTTGGCTGCGAAAGAAGGGTAAATATATAGAAGGACGTCTAATTCCTGTGCCTTCTCAAATACTGTCCATAGACTTTCATCATCGTATATCTGCCCCATTCACGTGGCTGTCAACCACCTCCCTTCCGGTGGCGGAGCTGGAGGATTAAGGCCCGCAGGCTACGTCATCTGGCTACACAACCTTTCAGCTCAGGCGTGCCCCTCTTGTACTTTAATTGGTACTGTGAGGTGTGGGTTTCGAACTCCTCAAGAAACAGTCTTGTCACAATTTGACTTCGTGATCAACAGGCTTTCTATCCTGCAAGTAGATATCTTAACTGCCATGACCAGAGAAAGTATATAAGTTTATTCTTTGGGTTGTGGTAACTTTCCATGGCGATATTCTGAGACTATATGGCATGTAGGCATAATAAATAGATGTCTTACGAATAAGTACTTCAATAGAGCCAATCGGATATATTATTTTGGTCCAAATAAGCCGGTGGCAGTGGGGTCCTCCATTTCCGAAACACGTTGCAGCGACCCCTCGCAACTTCAATTATTATAAACAGGTACGCAAGCCCCAAATTCCTTTTCTTTACGTTCTTCTTATCCACGGCACTCCAGGACGACTGCACTAAACTATGGAGCCTTTCAAACTCTCTCTACCAAATGGCGGTATTCTATCCGGCCGCTATACCTTTCCCCCAAGAGATTCCAAATCAGTTCAGACACGTCCTCTCATTGTGTGCATTCCCGGTGGCAGCTACGACTCTCAGTACTTTGACGTTCAAGGAGCTCAATCCGTATTCAACCTGTCAAGCTGTTTGAAAATTCCAGTCATCGCAATAGATCGACCTGGCTACGGAGCGAGTACGCCAGCTCCCGACGTTGAAAATGCACCGACCTATGCCCAAGCACAAGGAAAGTACCTCAATTCAGTGGTCTTCCCTGCGTTGTGGCAAGCCTTTGCAGATCGTGCAGAAGCGTCAGCGATAGTGCTGCTATCACATTCGATCGGCGCAATGATGGCAACGATTGCTGCTGGATCTTACACCGGCCTGGAGAATTACCCGTTGGTAGGCCTTATAACATCTGGTATTGGCAGCGAGATTGAGGAAGGTCCGAGGCAAGGCGTGTTACGTCTATTGGATGAACCAGCCGAGTTTGTTTCATTTGAGGTAACACCAAAAGACGCCATGATGTTGCAACTCCCTCATATGAATCTCACACCGGTCGAGATGCGTCAATTTTCCGAGCAGCTGAACCAACCGGTGCCCAAAGGCGAGATACTGGACATTAACACGACCTGGCTTGGTTATTGGAAGGACTATTCCACAAATGTCAAGGTTCCGTTGTTCTATGGATTGGGCGAATTCGATGGCCTCTGGACCTGTTCTGCGGATGCATTCGCCGTATATAAGGCCGCCTTCCCAAACAGTCCGAACGTGACGTGCGAAATGATCCCCATGGCCCCGCACTGCATGGAGTTAGGCTTTCAAAGCCAGGCCTGGTATATGAAATGCTTCGCTTTCGCGATTGAGTGTATCGTGGCAAAATCACTGCGTTCTACTGGGTAAGTTATAGAGAATAGTGATCGCGGTGCTGCAGTAAGAGGAGAGTCTGATTCTCCTGCGGGTGGGATCACTACCATTTTCTACAGTACTACGTCTTATGGGAGAGGGGTCGTGAAGATTAGTCCCGCAGGTAGTAGCCTAACAATTTCACGTCATTCGCTACCATTGTTTTCGGTGCTATTCCCGGTTAAGCGTCGTTTACGATCCGCAGCTTCACTCAATTACTCGCCAGAACCCTGCTACATCCTACGACAGGCCTGTTTTCATATCTCCTCATTCGGTCTGAAAGTTTAACGCCGACAGGGGCCCAGGGGATGAAGCTAGCCCCGCACGGAACAATACACTCGATATTGATATTGCCTCGGCCCGAACAAAAGTGGCTTAGCGTACTCCTTGACACTTCATTAGGGGAGTCATCCGTAGGGTGTTGAAAGAGATGTTAAAAAGGAAATCCCTAGTAATAGTAATTTGCCTTCGATACTGGTATATAAGAAGGATCTTTGTAGATCAAATAGAAAATTGCATAAACATGGTACTCATGGCATAACGCTAAGCCTAATTGGGGATGTACCTTATGAGTAGAACATGATATATCAGACGGCTGTCCCTGCGTATGTATGTATAGTGGTAGTTTAAAAGAATTTAGAATAACGGATAGAAAGAAAGACCTAGCTAAACGCGCTTTAACTTTCCCTATTTCTAAATATCTGTCAGAATGTCTTTTTAATTGCCTTTCCAAAGAGCCCTAGTAATATTTCTTGATTCTTCTTTTCGGGTATGACTGATTAAAGGTTCATTCGAATTCACCAGCTCGGCCAAGGCCGAGGTCTGAACAACTACTGAAGACCATGTTGAGCACCTCTCTGGTGACTGAAAAAGACACTTTCTAGTCTCAATTGCTCCGGTCCATCATTTTTGTTCGCCCGATGATCAAGAATCTGTGTCCGAAGGGCCGGCGTCTTGCTCCGTCGGACGAGGGAAAATTTGGGACAACAAATCAGGAGAGACATACATCCTCATTGACTGCCCTGGCCGCACCCAACAGGCCAGAGGCAGCATTCGAATCCTCGCGGTTGACGAAGAGTTGTCCTCATCGGAGGAATCCTCTAGGTTGGCTTCGGTATCTTGCAAAGCCTTGCCCGAAGAACTGGGAGACTCTTGCTCAAGGGTTTCAGAATCATGAGGGACAAAGTATGATAAGCCCTGTTGAGTGCTCTCCAGCTTCGGTGGTTCGCTTGCACTTACCGCAGTTTCGTGCGGAGCCACCCGATCTGTAAGTCTTGCCACCTGCCCTGCCGTCTCATCTCTTAGGTCGTTTAGTTCGAACTTGCAGAGATTGATCTCTTGAGTTAAGAGATCAAATTTCCGGGTCCTTTCCTCCTCTGACCACGCCGAGCCCTGGCCAACCTCTGTTTGAATTGGTGGCTTTGATGGCCTTGAGGGATTGGATCAAGTGGCCTGTAGGATCACTCTCTCGGGTGAGTTGTGCCAGGTCTATCTGTATAGCCTTGCATTCGGGACCTCCATTGCCAACGAGGAGCGTACCATGGTAGCCATATTTGGTCACAGCGGTGAGCATGCTGACTTGATAATGGCCATCATTCCATTTCGAAACGGCCGCCGAGGGATTCTTGCCAAGTTCCTGTCGTGGGCGCTTGGTAGGTTGCTTGTCATCTTTGTCATCCTCGTTCTTGTCCCTGCTCTTCGGGCTCCCTATTGGCGTCTATGTCGAATATCTTGCCTGAAGTCCTCAGCGGGTCAGAAATGATGCTACTATACATATATGATTGAAGGGGGTCTCACCTTGCCTTTGTCCGCAGAGAGGTGCAAAAGGTACTGATAGAGAGGGTGCGAACTCCAAAGCCCTGGTTAGGCTGAAGGTGAGGGGAAGAGGGAGGAGAAGAGGAAGAAAAGATAAGAGAAGAGAATAAGCGGGGGACGTTGAGCAAAAGGAATCAAGGTGTAGATGAAGAAAAATCCGAGACTTGTTGTCTGCCGAACGAAAGTTCTGGAGAATCCTTTGCTTTCACGGGTGTAAGAAAGAGGAGGAAGAGAGGAGAGCACCAAAAAGTGTTTGTTTAGAGGAATTTGCCTCTCCGAATTAGGAGCGCGCGGTCGTTCTCAATTGACATAAAACGCTTCCCCAACACAAGTACAACCATCTCTCCCTCCTTTATCCTTCAGACTTATGGCTTCATTAAATAACCAAGAATCCTTTTCGAGTTTACCTACTGGCTCGTGGCACAAGATACCCTTCCTTACTCTCATTTGATACCTCAAGCCTCAACATGCGATATCAGGACTGCGGAAAGCTGCGTTGCGCCTTCCTGTTGTCCGGGATTGAGATTGACCAGTGCTCCCCGGGACAAAGAGCTGCCTCGTAACCCACAAATAAACTTCTTGCGATGATCGGTCAACAGCGTGAGCTGCAGATTGATGACCTGTCAAAGAGATGCAAATTATGCCAGCAAGAGCGCCGTGCCATCTCGACATGTGTTATTGCCAAAATATCTGGAAAGAATCGAACGCCAGGGCAGTCAATTGGTAGTGGCGGTTGCATGGGTTGTTATTTCGAAGGCATCACCTGCTCGGTCAGTATGTTCGCCTCGAATTTGGCCTTTCGAGATTCGACGGCTTACAGAATTGTACTTGTTGGTTTTGATTTCCATTTCCCACCAAAGATCACAAGCGTGGCCACGAGAGTGAAGGAGAAGGTCAAGATGAGAACATAAAAACATCCTATTCGGGCTCCGGTCAATAGTTCGAAATGGTGCAGACAAATGACTGATGATGGAGCAGACGAGGACTCGGGCAGCGAGGATAATGGGAGACTTCCCTAGTCGTGAAAAGGATCGTCATACCAGGACGATCTACCGCTTACCCGACTGTGTGTTGGTAGGGAGCTCCTGACTATAAGAGATAGTGGTTCTTATAGCCATCAGTTGAAGTCTCTAGAGGTATCGAGTGAAGAGGAGCATTCAATAGTGGTCAATACGTTCCTGCTACATGCAGTATAACAGCATAGATGGCCTTTTCATAATAATGGATGTGATACTTGATCCAGGGCCAAACACAGTATTCATTCTTTGCGCACAAATATCAATACCTGACCTCGATATATCTGAGTATAGCCGAGTGGGAGATCCACGGACTGGCAAAGCAAGTGAAGCTCCATACTTTCGTACTAACAATGTAAAACAAATGTAGTCTCATATCAGTCCTGCTACCTTCGGGAACCTCTTAAGCAGGCCCTCCTTCTGAATTTTCCAAATCTTGGCAAGAGGATTGTACTGCAAGACCGTTGCTGAATATCGTCCCGGTGCCATGCAAATATCGAGAGCCGCGAGATTTATTGTCTTGGATAGTAAAGGGATTATCTTCTCTTTCATCTTCATCTTTTTTCCGATGCTCGTCATCATTTTGTAAAATTTCTGTTTCCCTTTTTTGTTTGCCGATTTCGCGCGTTCCCTCTGGGTTTTGTAATGTTCATCTGCTTCGGAACACTTCCACGCCTACGGAAAGGTCAGTGATTTCACACAGGAAAAGTTAGAGTTTGGAATCTACTGACCGCATCTTGTACGCTCATCAACGTCTGGAATATCTTCGACCGGGCGCTCAAGTAGCCTGTTACCGTGTCATAGTCTTTGTCGATTTGCGATGGGGCCTCTTGGGTCGTAAACGTGACTGATTCGTTCATCCCCAAGACACGGAAGAAGGATAAGCTCGAGGTAGGGAAAGTAGAAGACTAACGAGAATGTGTCAGACAACAAACTGACGTTTCTTTCAAGAGTCACTGAGAAAAGGAAGGCGCTTAGAAGGCTGGTCTATTATTACATACATGGATAGTGACGTGTCAGGGTGGGGTATCGAGCAACAGGCAGGTCATTCATTCTCGACATCCTAGGACAACGAACTATACAAGGATGGCACAGGAGCCACGTATTCTCATGCCATGCTCTATTACCATAGCTCTATCATGCTAGCTGGGGCTGAAGGGCTTGTTATGACTCTAATTGTGAATAAACCATTTTCATTCGAAATTATGCCTTAAATTAATGAGACAAGTGGAGAAGAGTACAGGTAGTGAGATCACTCTGCTTCTGCCTAGTTAGTTTGTGGTGGTTCAGCTGTCCACCACCATGATTCTCGTTCACCATGGCAGGGCGACAACCTTGTATCTGCCTAGACGTCGAATGGCCGGTCCATAATTTCCATTTCGAGGAGCCGCCATCGGTCCCACATGACATATCCCCATCTCCGGAGCAAAACGCGAGTGGGATTGTCGACAGTGTTGCTTAGTTTCTCGCCCAAATGGGCCCAGCGCCCAGATATCTTCGGGTCCCGAATCTGGATCGGAATACCATGGCTCGAAAGCCATCTCACCCTCTGCGCCATCGATCTGACGATCTCCCACATCCCGCATCCAGGGTTGGAGGGCGTATCTGAGGAAATAATCGAAAAGCCCACCCTTGGCTATGTCTCTCTGTAAACCAAGGCTGTTTCGAGCCAAAACAGCCGTAGCCTCCGCGTGGCGTTTGACGTGAGACAGGCCCAGATAGATCTGGTTGGTAGCGTTTGCGTATGTCTGCTGCTCCATGTTACGCTCCTGTGGCTCGGGGGAACCTTCGCCCATGAGCTGTTCCACGGCTTTAAGAAGTGATAGTTAGCAGAGATTCAAATCAGATGTGGGAGGTGCGGCTTACCAGGGTAGACAATCTTCCGCAGGGCCTGGTAGACGCAGGCGACTTGTTCATTCTCCCAGGGGGAGAAAGAGGGAAACTTGGCTCCATTAGGGGGCCAAACGACACCTTCTGGGCAAATGTTACGATGAACTTCGACCCGGTACAGTGCGCGATAAATCCGATTGAACTCTGTCGATGTCGGGGGTTGCACAGGCCGAAGATGATCGAAGTTCATCAAGGCCAAAGCATCAGATGCCAGCTTGTTGCCGAGAAATTCAACGACCTTATGTAGCTCGGCCATTTTGACTGCTTGCGATAGTGACAGGGTCAACGGACCCTCGAAGTAGCTTTCGTCGAGGGTGAAGTAATTGACGGGAAATTGCGCGATGTCTTTTGTCGGCCACTTCCGTGCGCCGATGGTGAAATACACGGCCAAGGCAGCGTGCATCAGGTCGGCCGGGATCTGGCGCTGAATGAAACGGGGTGACAGATAGCCTTCTCGGTCCTTGAGAGCACGGTTAAATGCAGCACCCGATAGAACAGCCGATTTGATCGAATAGCTATCGAGCTCGATCAGGATGTTCTGAAGGAGCTCGGGTGGGAGGTCTTCCAGGCCCCTAGGGGGAGGGACCTTGGGTAGAAGACGTTCCGCCATAGCTATTGAGTAGAGATCTGCTGAAATAAGTGTCAGATTGATATGAGATGAGGATTTGAGTCAAGGGTATCAGAACTGACGTGGGCTTGACGATTTCGCTGCGGTCTGCAGGACGCTGGTGGCTTGAGACAGGGATTTGAAAGCGCAGAAGAAATCCCGGGGTGGGGATGGAGAAGAGAATGCAGATGGAGGAGAGAGGTTGAAGAAAGAAAAGGAGTTGAAGAAAGAAGAGGAGTTGACGAGAGGAGGGGATTTATATAGACGAAAGGAAATGAGGAGAGGAGAGGAGAGATAAACAAGGAGCATTCTAGAGCCATCCCAATAGCAGGTAGGCAACGGTGCAGGCAGACCCGCGACGAGTCGATACGTCGTTGGCGAGGTACTAACTTCAGGATCCTTCTATCAAAGGCCAGTGCAATCCATAGCGTCACATGCCAGTCGATATTAGGGAGGTAATGAGTACGCAGCTTACGAGTCATGTAGATATCTTCTCACCCGTCGTGCCCGAGGCCATGCCATATTCCAGAGTTTATGAATCCCTAGGCAGAAACGGTATTTTCAGCTCATCCAATTTCTCACCCTCGAAGATTTGCAGGAAAGAAGCCTGAGTACCAGTGGCACACTTGACACCATGGAAGCGCAGGTCATCGCGAGCCCGCTCAAGGTCTTGGCCACCAGCGTGTGGTTTTGACTGGACGTTTGTTTTCGACTAGGTAGCTTGCACATCCATCTCGAGTTACCTACGCTGTCTAAATTGGTTCGACCATCGCAAAGGGTGTTTTGACAGGTTATATTGAAAGAGGGTAGAATATGTACAAGCGCCGAGACCCAAGGCCGTCTAGAGACAAGGAGACGATTAGAGCGGAGACCAGTAGGTAGACTCAAATCAAGGAGGGATAGCAAAGTATGTTGCTGTGAGAAAGCGAGGGAGGAGAGAAAGGTATCACAATTACAAAGGCCAGGGATAGAAGAGGTATCAAACAGGGTAAACAGAAAGGGGGCAAGATATAATGAATAGACAAGTCATGACAAGAAATTCATCAGAAGATGTTCCAGCGACTGCGAGTATCCTTGGCGGCTTGCGCACGATCCGCTTTCCGGTGCATGCTGCGACCGTCTAGCTGGCGGATGCCTTCAATCTTCTGCAGGGCCAACTCGAGAAGCTCCTTCTTGCGGATAATGTCGAGGTGACGACGGACGCGCGGGTCTTCGCGAGCGAAACGCTCGATCTCAGCATCGGAAAGGTGACGGCCGAGTCGTGCATCGAGCTCGCGGGGGAAGTTGTAGTAGAATTCGGAGAGAAGTTCCACGTTGAGGAACAGCACTGCCGTTGAAGTGAGTTTGTCGGCGACGACATCGAGGAAGACCTCTGGGCAGTAGTATTTGTTCTTTTGCGTGGCACATTGCTTGGATCGAACGGCCATGAGTCTCATTCTGATGAGATCCGCTCGATCACGGAGAAAGACGCCCTCTCGGCCTGTAGGGAAATGATTAGTCTCAAATTCAAGCGTATCATGCAGTCGGGGTAGGTTTGCTTACCTCTTGCTAGCAAGTCGGCACTGAAACCACCAGCGCCGCCCGAACCGTTGCCCTCCAGGACCACATCGCCCTTGAGAACCTTGTCAATGAATGACATCACATCCTTCATCTTACGCTTTCCAATCTGATCCTCCATATGCTTTGTAGCTGACTCGCAAGCACGGAGTTCTTCCTTCAACACCCTGCTCGCGTTTTCCCTGCCCTTGGCCCACTCCGAGTCCTCAAGTTCAATTTCGAACTTATATGGTTTGATGCAGTTCTCAACCTGGTCACTTGTGCTGAAGAACCGGTCATTTAGAATGCTATTGCAAGCATCCGTGATCTGCTTGTGCGCTCCTGGGTGAGAAGCGAATGTGGAAGAAGCAAGGAGCTGGTCCACGTGGTTCTGCAGAGCACTGGCAACTACAGTAGTGGCAAGTCTGCCAATGCCGAGCTTTGTCAAAGAAGAACTGGAAGCATCAAGCTTCCGGTGCCAGTACAGCGAGTCAGGATCGGCCTTTGGCAGATCCTTGAGAGGGTCTATTTCAGGTTGTCTTGGAGTCAGATCCTCAATGGGCTTGTTCCAATAACGCTGGGCCAGGATATCCATAACCCGCTGGTCCAGTTGAGCCTTGAGCATCTCACGAACTTGCGGCCGACCGAATGCCTCGGCAAATGCCTTGAAAGAATGCTTGAAGCTATCCAGGCTCTCAGCGAGATATGACTCGGCACTCAGGGGCCGGTCATTGTATTGCACCTTGAACTCATATGTAGCTTCCTCAAGCTCCTGGCTGATAGCGTCTCTGGTTCCCGAGAGGCTAGATGCCATGGTCTGCTCAAGGACATGCATCAACTTCTTTCTCAGAGTCGTAACGCCGACGGAAGTATCTGAGTGGAGTCCAAATTCGGATGGGTGGGCCGAGAAGTAAGCATTCTCGTTCTTTAGAATAGCACTGGTAATGTTTCCAGATCCTCGGGAAAAGAGGGCATTTGTCTGAGGGATGCGGCTCACGACACCCACGTACCCTAGACGGAGAGGGTACTTCTTATCAGTGAGGACATCGTGGCCTCGCTCCGGAGCAACGAGATCCATCTTTGTGATCACTCCAATTGTTCGCTCGCCACGGGGATCTACGCGCCGACTGGAGCGCAGTGCGGTCGAGTTTGCGAGATCAACATCAGCTGCCGAGATGGCCAGAATAATGTTGGGAGCTTGGATATATTTGTCGCAAAGATCGGCAATCTTTTGCTTGAGCTCCGGGGGCTGATCGTGGCCTGCCACTTGAATATAACCCGGGAGATCAATCATAGAGAGGTCGGGAACGTTCGGGGAATAGATTGTTAATTGAATAGGATCGTCCGAGACACATTCCTTTTCTGGGACGGCAAGGTTCAGGTCGGTCAAGGTACGCTGAATCGAAGAGAAGTCCGTAATCTTGCCGAGGCCGAGAGCAGGGAATTCGCCATATTCAGCCTGGGCATTAGGGGTGTTGACTAAGGTGAGTTCGATCGGGCGACGAGTGACCATATTCGAGCCCTTTGGCAAGAACTCGTGTCCGACGATGGCTTCCAATACCGAGCTCTTGCCTGAAGATTGGGATCCGATGACCACAATGGAAGGCAGAGTCAATGTTCCGGACTGGCCAACCGATTGAAGAATGTTCCGGATCTCAATCATTTTCCGGGTAAGGACCATCATCTGATCGTCTTCGGCGATCTCTTTTTCAGCTCGTGAGTCCTCCTCGCTCGACTGGTCGTAACCAAAGGCAGCACCAGTAGCAGCCGCAGCTCCTACTGCTCGACCTTCCTTTGGCTCCTTGCCGCCTCCACCGGGACCCTCCTTCTGAGACTTTGATTCTTCATCGAGACGCAGAATCTTCTGCAACCACTCAGGGAGATCCACATCCTCCGTTGTCTTCTCCCATCCACGCTGTGTTTGTTCCGCCACATCCTGAAGTCCCTGGAAGATGCCCGATGCCGTATTGCCGGCAGTTTCCCCAAATACTTTTATCATATCGACTGCATAATTCCCAGCCTCTATATCCGATGAGTTAGTAACCACATATCTAAAAATACCCGGACGAAGAACGTACGAGTTGCTTGATACTGTAAATATGCGACTCCCGCAATCGTCGCTCCACCAAACATAGCTGGAAGACGGACAAGCTTGAGGGCCAACTTTGGCAGCATGCGAGCAAATGAGATTGATCGAACAGCAGGAACATTATTGTGAATACCATTTGAGCCGATGGGCCAGGCGCGTCCCCTCAAGGCGGCACCACCATCAGCACGTAGAAGACCCCCGGTTCGGGCGCCTGCATTATGAAGATGGCGTGCCAGGCCAGCCCGCGCAAGCGGAACAAGTCTGTGGGAGAGAATCCTCCCACTCATGGCTGTCGCTGGATCGCATGCAAGAGGAGTGTTGAAGCAAAAGTAGAAGAAGTGAAGATCGGCCACTGACATCAACGTGACTTGCGCGAGTGGCCGCTTGGTCTCCCGTAATCCCAGTCACGTGGTCTACAGATGACGTGCTGTGCAAGGGAAGTGAGCTGGTTGAAAAGGAGGAATTTTTGACTCAAGAAATATTTGCAAGGAATCTCTTTGTTATTGTATCTTTATTTTTTACTTTGTCAATTGCATTTTTCAAGGTTGGCGATTGTGTTGAAAGAACCACCAGCTTGCTCCCCGATAGTCGGTGACTCTTCACCGATACAACACCTATCCATTGACCGGCCGCTTGATCAACACTAAAGGCTGAGCATTGCGACCTAGTCTCTTGCAGAGCTCCCTAAAAGTAATCCTAGAAGCTTCTGACAGAGACTTTCTTCAAACTTGGGACACAAACAACATACTAGCCGACAAATACAAGGCCCAGCATGTGCCGTTTCCTCGTGAGTCGAAGCTTGATCGGGCTGGGCGATCTCGGAGCTAGGAAAATAACAGATATCAACAGATCTACAAGGGCCGGAACGAGATTCGTCTCAGCAAGCTTGTCACAGAGCCCAGCCATTCCATCCTCACACAATCCTACGACTCCCGACTAAGATTGGTATGTCCAGACTGACTCAAGGAACGCACCCGTAGCTAGCTAGCTAGCTAGCTACCCGAACCTACACCTCAACTAACAAAATCCCCAGGACAACCGACGCCCTGTAAATGGGGATGGCTTTGGAGTAGGCTTCTACACTGACCCCAAGCTGGGACCAGAGCCTTGCATCTTTACATCAACACTGCCAGCATGGAACTGCGAGAACCTGGAACGTCTCGCGTCCAAGACATGCTCGAATCTAATCTTTGCCCATGTCCGCGCCACCACGGAGGGTGCTCTCGCAGACAACAACTGCCATCCATTCCAGCACAACACCCTCATGTGGATGCACAATGGCAACATCGGCGGGTGGAACTACATCAAGCGTGCCCTGGGCGAGTCCCTCGCCGACAAGTGGTACTTGGGCGTCAAGGGCGGCACTGACAGCGAGTGGGCCTTTGCTCTATTCCTTGATCTCCTCGAGAAGGAGGGCGCCAACCCGAGCTCTGACCCTGGTCCCGAGGGCTTCGGACAGGCGTTGCTGCGCAAAGTCATGATGAAGACTATTGCTAGGATCAATGAGCTGGTTCGTGAGGTTCCAGCTAAGCACAATGTTGCCGTTGAGACGCGTAGCCTGCTCAATTTTGCGGTGACGGATGGCCATACCGTTGTCTGCACGAGGTATATCAGCAGCAAGACGGATGAGCCTGCGAGCTTGTACTTCTCCTCTGGGACTAAGTGGAAGGAGGGGAAGACCAAGGGTCATTTCAAGATGGAGCGTCATGATAAAGGCGCTGATATCGTGCTGGTGGCTAGTGAGCCGATTACTTTTGAAAGACGTGAGATGCCCGCCTTGCTATACCCGTCAATATACCTGAAAACTAACATTGTGTGATAGACAACTGGGTCCAGGTACCGACCAACTCTGTCGTGACAATCCACAAGCAGACTGTCCTGTTGCACCCAATCTTGGATGAATTCTACGGAGAAGATCTCAACCAGGACCGCTCCTCTTGCTACGCAGTCTCCAAGGGCCTGGTCAGCACCGCGCCTGGTACCACCGTGCCCCCTCAGAATGCGGCAGAGAAGTGTGCGCCTTCTGCAAACAACGGGCCTAGTCTGGAGGATCCCCGGCTCGGGCACACCGCCAGGTGTGCGGCAACGCACTAAGTGAGATCCTTGGATGCGGTAGTTTGTGGTAGCACTCTCATTTCAAGAGCTGTTTCTGTTGGCATTGGAAGCAACTTTTTCTCTTTTGGCGTCGAAGTGATTTCTTTTTTCGGGGCAAATTGATACTCAATCCGCATACGGAGTTTGTTAGGCATTGGCCTTTGCTGTTTCGAGTTGGTCAACTGACTTTCGCCGGTTCGAGCTTGCATGGTTGGCCTAGATTTGGCACGAGGCTGTGACAGCTTATGAAAACCTAGCTATACAAAATCTTGGTATACTCCCAACTGAATATCCAAGTAGGTATTCACCTTGGCGAAATAATAAAGGCAATAGTGTACAAGTAAAATTTGAATACAGCCTTTCCATAGCTTGATTAAAGGATACCCTGACCCTCAACTATCATCCCCAGATATATTAGCATGTTTAAAGTACTTCATCCCCACCCAAGCCACAACAACCCAAACCCACGACATAACAGCCGTAAGTATAATAAGCGCAGGATAATACCCGACAATCGGCAAGGTAGGATCATCTTCCAACTCCGGCGGCGCATACGGCGTCTCGCCTACATCCCATGCCCAACTCCAGACTTCGAAGCAACTGCCCATCCCAACGACAAATACCAGCCATGTCACAATGAGTATAATCCACCCCCACCATTCAGTCTCGGAGTAGTCCCAGGTATCAGCATTATTTTTCATTTCCACCGAGTGTGTTGCCAGGGGCGAGGATTTGGCGCGGTGCACGGTTCGATAGGGCGTATCTGTCGGGAGGTCTGTAGGGAGGGGGTAGGACGAGTAATCGGATTGTGTAGAGATGTGTAAGGCTGTCGGGGGTGTGATTTTTGACGAGCCCGTGCTGGTGGATGTATTATTTGTCGTGTTTATACGCGGGAAGGAGACGAGTTCCTCGTCGTCGGTGCCGGTTTCTTCGCCGCCAAGGAGGTTATGCGGTGCGAGACCCTGTCGGCGACGGGCTACGGAGGAACGGAGAATCTTCTGTGCTGTACTCGCGCGGAACCAGCTCGGCTGCGTGTCTTCAGCGTCGTAGTCGAGGCTCTCGCGGGACCCGAAGCCATTAGCTGCAGGAGAGGACTGGTCCTTCGGGGACCGTGGCGTCTCGGCCATGTATCGAGGAGTCGTCGCATCGGCAGACTTGGATGCAGCCCGCTTCTCGCGCGACTCGAGCCTCGTTCCTAGTAGCGCGGTCTTCCGTAGTGACCCCCGCCGCCGCCGTGTTTTGCGCTGCTGCTGTATCACCGCCGACATCGCCCTGGCGCCCGTTGTAGCCTCGCTGCTCAAGTGCGGCATGGCAGGTGGGAAGTCCTCGTTGTCCCCATCCTGCTCCATGGTGTCGGATTTTGTGCCCGATTGCGCGGATGCCTGGCTCATGCGTAGAAAGGAGAGTCTGGAGAGTAAAGAGCCGGATAGGCTTCGTCTGTGGCCGTTGCTTGCGCTGCCAGATCGCGTGCGATTGGGTAGTCTGTCGACGGTTGGGAATTCCGCATTGCTGCTTGCGCCATCGTCCATTGGCACGGGTGGAAACCGAGAGCTAGCACCTCAGCTCCACGGTGTTTAGTCCCCCAGCATTAGGAAAGTGGACCAAGGGGAGCGTTGTCTGCGCGTTGGTTGTTTGGGGGTTTACACTCGAGGCGAAGGGCCTACGGAGATGCGCCAGGAGCTAATTGGGGCCTTGGGGGTCAGGCAGTAACATTTAGCGCCATAGTGACTAGCCACTGGGGGGAAATCAACGACAGCCCACCATATTTCCAAAATTACATGGAAAAAATACCATAGAGTCTCCGTTTTGCAAGCACTGTAATTCTAATTGGTACTCCCTGATATGAGCCCAATATTAGTTGGAATTGGCTACCTACAGATTGGGTAACACCACAACGGGCACCATGCATGAAAGCGGGATATGTTGGACAAAGAGCAATTGGCAAGAGTCTAAAAAACCCCGTGACGAAAGCAAATTGGTATATCGGCTAGAACGCCAGCAGGTATGAGAGACATAGCAGAAAGAATAGATCATAGACTAATTCATAGTGTCAGGTCACACAAGGAAATTCATCACGGCATATACGGATACTTGCAAGGAGGACGAGGAAAGACGGGAGCTCGCGAAAAGAAAAACACATTGATAACCGAGAAAGGGAAGCGAAGAAACGACCCATGGCAGGAGATAAAACCAAAACCCCGATGAGAGTATCTTTTAGAGTAGCGAGAGAGAAAATGAGCAGTATCCAGCAAAAGTATGGCCTAGAAAAAAGTGGAATAAACCAGAAATGACAGATGTTGAGAAGCAGATTTGATACAGCACAGTTCATGTACTGGGGAAAAAAATGCAATAGAAGCTAAACGAAAGAATTGACGAAAACAAATAAAGACCAAGTCCAGGGACGCACAACCAGGAGGATAGGAGTAGGGAGGTCGCTTTTATTTTGGAAGCATCACGAGCGAACAGTTCAAGGACAGGCCCTAGGACCAGTTCATGCATGCTCACACGGGATGCGAAGGCAAGACAGAGTAAAATAAGACGAGATCAGGAAGAAAAGATCGAACCAACAAAGTGGATTTGGGGTATTCGGTGCACAACACACAAATTCCATTTCAAGACAAAAGCAGTTTGATCGCTTGGTAATCCACTTAAACAGGCAATTTAGAAAGAAAATGAAGAGCAGATGGGAATGGGAGAGATGGGTGGAATGAGGAGGTGGTAGGAGTGGAAGGAGAGAGGGGGAAGTACTTGAGGACCACAACGACTGGGAGGTGTGATCCAGCCAAAGTCCAATGTCGAGATGAAACGGTTCCTCATGAAAGACACGAGTATCCATTTCCTAGGGGGCAGTCATGGGAGAATCTACGCCTGGTAGGCTCCGTTGAAGTTGTTGTTGGACTGGTCCCAGTTACCAGACGGGGACATGGGCTGGCCACGACCGTAGCCGCCGGCGTTCCCTTGAGCATAGCCCTGGGCAGGCATACCGGGGCCACCAAAGTTGTTGCCTTGTTGGTCCCAGCCTCGGCCAGCAGGGGCAGGACCTACGCCTCTTCAGTCAGTGAGAAAGGTGGGAAATACACAGATAAGAAAAAGGATGCCTACCTTGATTCATGGGGTTGGCCGGACCTCCGTACTGGGGGAAGAAGCCCGGGCCGTTGTTGAAGGGAGGAGCAGCGGCCTGCTGCGGGGAGAAGTTGTCAAACTGGCCGGTGGGAGGTCGGTCCTTGCCCCACTGATAAGTTCGGAGTTAGTAAATTTAGAAAAAACAGGAAAGCTTTGGGACAGAGGGAACATACGCTGCACTTGAGAGGACGGCCATTGACCTGGTAGCCATTCAGCTGGCAAATAGCCATGGCGGCATTCTCGTGCGTGTCCATCTTGACAAAGGCGAAGCCACGGTCAGCCTGGAGACGAGTCTCAAGGACATATCCGAAGTTCTGGAACAGGGGTACGAGGTCACCCTGAGAGGTGTAAGGGGTGAGGTTGCCGACGTAGCAGGTAGTCTGCCACTGTGGGGTCTGCTGCACGACCATCTCGTAGCTCTGGATGCCTTGGGTAGGGAAGTGGTGGTGACCGAAGGGAGTGGTCGGGGTCATGCCCATGGCGGCCATGGCCTGCTGCTGAGAGATCGAGGGCTGTCCCTTCTGGTTGGCCCAGTTGCAGCGGATAGCGCGAGAGCCGAGCCACTCGCCATCCATCGAGTTCAGAGCCTTGTCGGCATCGGCGCGGTCCCGGAAGGCAACGAAGCCGTAACCACGGGAGCGACCAGTCTTCATGTCCCACATCACGCGAGCCTCGGAGACGGAACCAAAGGCAGAGAAGGCCTGAGTCAGGACCTCATCATTCACCTCGTTGCTCAGGTCACCAACGAAGATGTGGAAGTGGTTGGAGGTATCCTCCTTGCTGGTACTGTTGGACTGGTAGGCCCAGTTGACGCGGATTTCCTGAGAAGAGTAGCACCGTCAGTACATTCAACAAGACCTTATCGCCTCCCTTCTCAGTCAGAGGAAACTTACCGACTGATGGATGCGGCGGCCGTTGAGAGTCTGCATGGCGCGTTCAGCAGCACCAGGATCATCGAACTCAACGAAGCCGTAGTTGTAACCCTTGCTGTTGAACTGTTGAGACGACATCAGTGTCTGTTGGTCGTGGTATAAGAGGCCTTCATTAGAAAAGACACAAAAATGTTTTCGCTGGACCGAAAGTTTCGGGTTGGTAGAAAACACAAAAGAGGAAGGAGCCTCGGGGGGCTTCGAGGGGGAAAGGCTGTTGATGTCACGGGGTAGTTCAGGGTTCAGAGCCAACTCACATTCTTGTCGGGGATAATCTTAACGCTAACCACGTGGCCAGTGGTCTCAAAAATCTGCTTCAAAATATCCTCCGTGACGCGGGGGTCCAGACCACCGACGTAGAGAGCTCTCTTGTTGGGTTCGGGGGCAGCCCGGCGCACGTAACCACCGGCGCTAGTGGGAGACATCATATTGCCAGACAGAGGCGACGAGATGGCAGTCGGGATCGGGTTGGTATTCTGGGGAATCACCACGGGGGGGCGTGGAGGCGGGGGCATATGGGAGGGGTTGGTCTGGCCATTGCCTTGGGCGCCGTCGTACTGCTGGTTCTGAGTAGCAGCAGCAGGCTGAGGTGCCGAAGGCAACGAAGAAGGGGTGGGAGCGGGAGCGTTCTCGGCCATCGTGTATAGGCGTCTGACGAAGTTGGGATAGGGAAGAGGCGATCGCGAATGTTCCAAAGAATGCTTAAAAGCAGCGGGTAACCAACAATGACCAGGCTGTCAAGAGCGTCAGGGCAGGTCGACACGGATTCAATGGCGAGGAGCAAATACAGAGCAGAAGATCAATGTCGCTGTTAGAAGCTAGTCCGATAACTATACAGCTGGTGCAGAGGGGGACAGGTGTTGATCGCGGGGCTTTTTTTTGAGATCAATGGTCTTTGAATGGGTCCAAACAAAGAGCAATGAATTCAGAGGCAAATCGTAGATGATCCGACAGCTTTTTCCAAATATAAATCGGGTTTTGCGAGATAAATCTTTGGAGTATAGGCAGGAATATCGATAGGAGGGTATCGTAGGTCGCAGAGGGGGGTGAACAGCAGGGACAGAGCCAAGCGCTTAAGCTGCACAGAGTCGAGACGGATGGGAGAAACCCCAGAGAAACCAACAAACAACAGTAAGAAAAGCTAAGAAAGCTGGCCAAACACACAAGGAAATAAGTCCGACGGGTCGCGAGCGACAGAACCCAGAAGAAAGAAAAAAACGAGACGATGGAGCAAAAAAGAAAAAAGAATAAGAGATGGGGGGAGAGTTGTAAAAGGAGGAAATAAGTCGAAGGTCGAAGATGCCGATGAGGTGAGGGTCAGTCAAAGGCAGACCCAAGCCAGTCACGACTCAGGAGGAGTAGAGAGAGGGGGGAACCCGCCCCTAATGGGTTTAGCCTCCCGACTTTCGCTGTCGAACCCAAAAGTGATCGAAGCTGTGTACAACCTCAGTACCACCCGATCACCCTGCCCCATACCCCCTCTTTACAATACCTAAATTCCTCAATAGTCTATAATTATCTATGACCATCATCATGACCACAAGCTTCGCCAACCCAGACTCCCTCGCCGAGCTTTCTGCCCTCGTGGAGCGAACGGTACAGCTGCCTTCCTCCGCGCCCAAAATGGATCCACGCGACTCTGCCACTGCCGAACGTGCTACTGACAATGAAACTCAGCTCATAGATACGGGCCGGTTGTTTCGCAAATCGAATTCCATGGCCGCTAGCACACACATCCAACGCTCCATCCCCGTATACTACGATGGCTTCCAGAACGCGCTAGACAACCTCTCCGAACAAATTGTGAGTGCAGATTGGATACTCGGGCGAATCGATGGAGCTATGAAAAATGCGCCTTTGGAGATTTCCGGTTTGTCTCCTAGACCATCCCCGCTAACTGTCCACAGTTCATCGCAAAGGCCTTCCTGGAAAAGGACTACGAAGCAATCAAGGCACGCGAGGTCGTGCCTCAGCCCGCCGAGGATGTATCCATGAGTGAAATCAAGCAGAAAATAGAGCCAGATCTACAACCGTCAACTCTCGAGCAGACAGATCTAGCTTCGCGACCTCTCAAGGTGGAACCACCCTCGGACGAAAGCGCGATGGCAGGTCTTTCACTACCAACAGAAGCTATCCCCGCACCACAACCCAGCGAACCCCTACTCAAGACGGAAGAAAAAGACACGGGAGGACTAGCAGTGACGGACCAAACATTCCCCGGAACCGAAGGCATTCAATTCGACACGGTTCTCGACGAGAGCGGAGCGACCAACTCGTTCGACCTGAATTACGACTTTGGCAACGATGATATGGGCAACCAGGCCTTCCTATCCGGGACTGGCTTTGGCAGCACCACGACCGGCACTGATAATCCCGCTACCTCCCTACCACCGACCGACAATGCGACCGCGGCCCCCGCAGGCGGGGGTGCATTCGACATGGAGCTGGGTAAGACGGAGGGTGCTAATGCATTCCCCGACCCGGGCACTGGGATGGAGGATATGATGGGACCGGGCGAGTCTAGCTTTGATGATTTGTTTATGGAGAATGAGAACTTTGGCGAGACGGCGGGGGATCTACATCAGTTGGAGGGTGATAGTTTGATGGAGATTAATGAGCTGGATGATAGTTGGTTTAATTGAGCGGGGTTAACATTGAGCTTTGCAATGATTCCACCTTGATCTGGAGGTACAGTCGAACAGTACGTGTTCGTGATTATGTCCTACTGTATGATCTTCTTCATAATCCTACGTGATGGGTGGTGGGGAAATAGTTTTCCAAGATCTGCGATCCTATGCAATCTGCACTAGTGGTCGTGGGTAGATCTATCGAGGATGGTGTCCTGGACTAGTTATTTAGTTCTTTAACAGAATAAACTACAGTGCCGCCCATTTTTGCCTTCTATATCTCGAGACACTTTCAAACCATAATCACGTGATTAGATGATCCCAATATGGTACCGCGTAAATTACGCGTCAGTACTATACGTATTACTGGTACCTGATATTGTACCTCTAATTGTACTCATACAAAGCCTCTGGAGGCAGGAACGACTAGAAGGCTCCATGCAACCTAAGCAAACCAGCACCCGTAAGCAACCTGGCAACTTCCATCCTCCATCCCTCCTCTATCCCTCAGTTGCCTCACTATGGAGGGTTTAACGCTGCCTTTAGTGTCCATATCTGGTCAAGTTGGAAGGCAAGCCTGACAGTAAGAATTGTTTCGTGATTACCCTCTTAGCTTCATCGATATCCTGAATCTCGGGAATCCTAGCAATGGCAGCTTTAGGATCATCGTGATCATCATGATCATCATGCTTTGGCTCAGCTAGCCTATTTGAGTTGTCTTCTCCGACCTTTTAGCCTATTAAGGCTGGAATAAGCATCGTAAAAATGAAAAATGGTCGCATTCTTTGGTCTGCAGTCTTGTTTTTGACTTTGCGAGAATTGAAAACACTTAACCTCGTAGAAACAGGAAAGCGTGAGACAGAATAGATAAAAGGAAATTTGCATGTGAATGTCCTTCGTTTTATATCTTGTTGGTTTTTTAATGAGCCGTAGGTCAGTTTATTCATTATCAATTGCTTGTCTAGCTTATAAGACTAGTAGACGTGAGTCCTATTCTATTAGTGATATCTCGCGCGCCTAGTGACACCCGAAGTAGATTATTAGTACTTATTTGCGCTTTGATAGTACGCTAGTAAATCCTTAAACCTTGTTGTGAAGTACAGAGTTTATGGGCCTAGGAGGAAATCACACCGACTTCTATAAATTATAGCGGCCGATCATCCGTACGCGGGAAACGGGTGGACGATCCTGCCTGATTTTCAAATCTACCAATCTGTTCTAACGGATTCTATGTATCATTACAGAACGATTACAATACGCCCTAAGAACAACAATACTGTAGTTGTGTCTACACAGAATGGTCTGGCCTTTAGGAGTTTATAGACGATCAATTTCCGATCTTGACAACGTATTAAATAGAACTCATTGATATTAAGCACTCATATCTCCCTAGCATGTGTTTATGTGTAGATTACTTGCCCCTTACTTGATAAAGGCTTTAAAAGATCCTTACTAAGTCTATAAGCCTCCTCAGTCTACTTTCAAATTCTCAAACCTGAAGAAATCTATTCGCTCTGCAATGAAGTCACCCGCTGACACGAAAGTTGGCATTATGCGGCCATTGGTAAATGATACGCTGACACTCACCAACCTAAAAGACCGTCGAGTTTTGGTCTTTTGGCTTCTTGAGATCATAGCCATAATTCAATTTATTCTCTGGCTTATTTTGGCCAGCAAATTGGCGGCCGTACCCGTCTACTTCAACACTCTGGCCGTAAGCATCTCCTCCGAGCCTAAGCTGAGTTCACCATTGAGGGCAACAATATCCAGACATATTGACCGCGCCAAGAAGGCCAATGTTGAAAGTTCGTCACAACAGATTGCTATTGATATCTGGTTTGGGCTTGGATTCACGGTGGTTATTGATGCCTTTGCTGTCGTCTTAACATTCAACCGTGCTCTCATTCGAAAATTTCATAACGTCGTGTCTCAACGCTTGATTTTCCTGGCTTCTATCATATTATGCGCCATCTGGTCATGGAATGCGAAAGATTCGGGCTTATCTTCCACGCGCGCGTTGTTATTATTGGCTGGAGGCTTCATGCTTTACGGGCTCCTCGGCTATACCCTAGATAAGCTTGAGAAGCGCGATATTTCCCCTGGCGCAGCTGTTCGTCGTGGAACATTTGCACAATACAGCAAAGATCTAGGCCGATTTGAAACATCTTGGACGCATGCTGCTTTTCTTGCGGTAATAATAGGAGGGCTCGGCTTGTTCTTGACTTGGCTCGTTCCACCCCCATGGTCGGCTGGCCTCCCAGTTATACATATCTTGTCAGAGGTTTGTAGAGCAATACTAAACTCTATGATCGTTATTCTAACCGCCTCTTCTTTTCATAGTCGCTCATTTTATTAATGAGGGGTGCAAAGAGGACACCTCGCTATATTTCTCTAAGCTCTCCTATATTCTTTGCTGTCGTTTGCGTGCATTGGGGTGTAATGCCATTGTCGAAGAACCCTCGTCTTTCGATCACACCTTCGTACTTTCTAGGCCTTGTTCTCCTGAGCCGAATTCTCCTCGACGCACATTTATTGACGATCCTGCGGTTTCGTTCTGAACTAAAGTGGTCTCGGAAGAATATCTTGATCTCCACACCCAGACTCCTGGCGATATGCTTTGTCATGCTCTTCCTCGAGAATCTGGGAGTGAGGGTCATTACTTACATCAAACCACTTTCAGTACTAGTTTTCTTTGGATTGGGGATAGCTGGGTATTTGGGTGCTGCTGCGTACGATATCGCCGCCAAGTTGACTTATATCGGTGTATAGCAAAACCCCATGAATACCCAAAGCTGTAATTACCAAGTTCCCATGATCATACAGTTTTGTACTTTTTCTCCCGCCACCATACAACACTGGAACAAATCCTTGTTTACGAAATTAGACATATCGCGTCACGTGACTAGGGTTTAGAAGAGTATCTCTCTGTTTCCAGATATGGAAGGCAATAACGGGCAGTCCTGTAGCTGGAGGAGCGGGGTGAGTACTCTTCCCTGCCTCTTGCTACTACGAGTAAGGAAGGGAAAAGCCTTTCGGTCTCCCGGTGTTATGCTTATTCCCCCGTTCATGGTGTTGTCTGTGCGGCAGAGTTCGCCTATTACCGTTGGATCATGAGCATGAGTGGCCGAGGACTTATTCACCGCAATTCGATTGTTAGTTCGACAAGCTACGATCTCCAGGGCTGAAGATACTGGAGGAAAGCGATGCATCCAATATGATCCACTATGATCTGAATAGTGTCTACTAGCACTTGCGACCAGTCGAACCACAGTTTGTGGGCATTGCACTTTCCTCTTTCGGTATTAGATAGCCCGTTAGCTTAGTTAGTCTGGCTAGCTTGTCCCCGATTGATCCTGCGATCCTGCGATCCTGACGTGTGACTGCGTGTTGCAGACACCGACAGGACTAGCACCGTCCTAAGAACCTCTACAGAGATTTATCCGCCTCAGACGACCGTGACCATAACCAAACCTACCATAAAAGGTCCACACTTCGTTGAGGGTGTGTTGGTGGTACAACTATAATAGTTAGTAATACATTCAACGCCACAAAAGGACTCGCCCCGTCCATCGCAGGTCTCGGCCAAGAGAACCCCGTGATCAAATTAATAAAGCCAAGCCTCCATCTCCACGATGACGTCGCAACTCCGAGGCTACTCGGAGACAGTATCCCTGCTTAAATTTTGACAGTTGACACAAAATAGTGACGAGACATCATTAACTCCCCATCTAATTTCCGGACTCCACTGACGTGGTGTGGGAAAATCAGGGCAGGGTAAAGGGGTCGTGCCTTAATTTCGCCAGGGTCGAGAGCGAAAGATGGGAGTAATAATATATTAGACGCCGACCGAGTTGCAGGTGTGCACCAATGAAATAGACGGAGTCGGATGATTGTAGTCAGAGGAACTTGGAAGAGAGTTTAGGGTTTGTGTGGAGGGTTGAACGCCTGACTTCTTTCTTGAGGGACGCGTGGTGGGGAGATGTCGATGAGGTCATTGCCAGCTGTCAATATGAGGCTTTGACATGGCAGCGGTAAAGATTTGCTTGACACATGGGAGATTGGGAGTCGAGAGCAGGGAAGTGAGAACCGGATCGTGGGGATCGGTGCGTAGATCTATTAATGTTGATGTAAATATGCAAAATGTATAATTGCGTAGTGCTAAACGTATTTTCTAGGAGAAAGTACTTAGATCCGAGTGGTAACGTAATCCACGGCCGACCGGATCACACGGCCGACCGGATCACCTACCCCCATGGGGATACTTCAAAATCGATTATCTCAACCAACACCTATCAATTCAACTAGATATAGCGATTTTTACATACATTAATCCTGTGGCCAATCTCCCTGCATCCACTACACCTAGGCGGAGCCCTAGCTGCTGGCCTAGTTGGCTGACTAGGCAATTCGACCTCTGCATGCGAATCTACCCCATCATCTTCCTCTGGCTGGTTTAGCTGCGTAGCTAGCTGTATAGCCTCTTCAATGGTTAAACCCTCTTCGCAGGGTATCTTCTTAGTTGACCGATTGCGCTTTTTGACCATCTTCTCATTCGCTATGCGCAAATTCGCGTTATCCTCTGCCAGTAGTGCACCGCTGTGAAGCGCGAGCTGGAACCCCTTGATCATCTGGTCTAGGATCTCTTTTGATGGGCTCGGAGGGCTATTTGACCGCCGTTTTAGTAGATCTTTCAACATAGAAGCTTGCTTAAATAGCTGAGTAGCGGTTCTAGGCGTTTGTGGTGTGAATTCGCTAGATCTGCTGCTCGGCCGGCTGTTTGGTGGTGTTGGAGTTCGTAGAGAGATATTAAGCTTGTTAAGCACTCTCTCAGCATCTAATGGTACTAGACCGCTAGCTGCGAAGCTGTTTTTGATAGTGGGATTGGTTGATTGGAACGTTTCTAGCCGCGCGTGCTGGTAATCCACTAAGAAATCGTGCTTGTCGATATGGTTATATCCTCTACGCGCAAGATCGCTAACGAAGCGACCGTACGCGCGCTTAACCACTGCAAAACACCCAACATCTAGTGGTTGTAGTAGATGCGATGAATGCGCAGGCATACAAAGAGGTATAATATCGTTTTCTGTGCAGATTCGGTCGAATTGGGGTGTAAGGTGGCTACCATGACCATCAAGAATCAATAGCCGAAACCGACCTCGTACGCGCGAATTCGTATATGGTATAAAGATCTTTTGTAACCAGCGTAGGCCAATCTCATGGGTAGTCCAACCGTTGGCAGAGACCTCGATTCGCCAGTCTTTCGGTAGATTTTCGTTAAACCATCCTGCAATAGCCACTTTGCCTTTAAAGACTATACATGGCGGTAGTGAATAGCCATCTGCGCAGATTGCTTCGATCGCAGTAACCCATTCGCGATTTCCTGGTTGTAGAAGAGACCTCCGACCGTAGTATTCAGCTCTTGTAACTACTTTCTGCGAAGATATAAGGCCCATTGCAAAGCCTGTCTCATCAAAGTTGTAGATATCCTCCGGTTGTATACCCTTCTCATCGATTGTGCGCTGTACGGTCGTAAACCACTGCCGAATCGATTTCGGATCTTCGTTTAGGGCTCTTTGGTAATCGTATCTTCGCGAGAAGCGAGACCGAAGCTCATCGCGGCGTTTAATAAAGCTTGATGGCCAATTAACACCAACAGTAGGCGGAGGGTTACTACCGCGCGTAGCAAGTAGGATATTAGCCATTTCTCCCACAGTAGCCGGTCTAGGCGCTGCTCCACGTGAATCCATAGATAATATCCACTCAGCAAGCGCATCCTCTTCGGTTTGGGTCAATTTATGACCAGATGGGCGCTTATCAACGCGTGAGACTCGGCCATCGGCGCGCGCATGTAGGGTAGTGTAGGGTATCTCATATAGCTTTGCTGCTGCGCGGATAGAAGAGATACGGCCCTCTTTTAAATCAGAAAGGGCCAATAGGATCTTTCCCTCTTGGTTGGCCAATTTATGGCTAGATTCACTGCGAATTGGTGGCATGGTAGGTGGTTGAATTAATCAGGTTGGTAGAAAGACGCGAATTTAGAAGGGGTGATCCGGTCGGCCGTGTGATCCGGTCGGCCGTGGATTACGTTAGATGATTTCAACCATGTTTATTAAGCACAACCGTACTTCGTACTTATTTGCCCTACCATGACGTGGAAATCTTACCCTATCGCTCTCAAATTAGTAACACTACTATAATCAACAGTCATCCATTCGCCTCATCTACCCCAACGATGACTGACAGTTGATGTACATCCCCACCGGTAGTTCAAAACTCGCGGAGTTGACATGGCCTTCAATCCCGAAGCATTTCTTCTCCGCGGAGTCTCACTCCCGGCCATTCACATCCTTTGTCAATATACCCCCCGCTAGCCCGTGCAGCAAACTCTGAAAAATCAGGGTCAGTACGCTGGCCAGGGCCCTGTGAAATAAGCATTTCCTCTCGGGGGAGAGTTGTTAGCCGTATGACGGTGGTCGTCTGCCCTCTTCCTTCGTCGAGCCACAGGCCATACAGAGTACATTCTGTGCCGAGTACATACCTGCACGTCGGGCCAACAAAAGGACTGCAACTCACTTCCTTGACGCTCGGGATTTGCACGAGGATGTGATGTAAATCCGCTCGTGCATCTTTTGGGTCTACCTCTTTAACATTTTGAGTTCTCCCCTTGGGATCGGTGTAAAGCGGGCTGGTCCAATCTCCTCACATGCGACGTGCCGATGGAAGCGATCTCCCCGCACCCGAACCCTTCCTATCGCCGAGTCCTAGAACTTTGTAGGACTGGACAAAGTCGAATGACAACTTCCCGTGCCGTAATATCCGCATTGTGGGAGGAAAGGACAGGGGAGCCGATCTATCCGTTCTGAAAAGCCCATTTTCAAAATTCGGGCGAGGGTTCTTGTTTGCATTCGCATCGCATGTTGGACGCATGGTACTTCAACTGCCTAACTTCTGGTTCGTAGTGTGGCTGTGTGGAGAAACTAAACACAGCCGAGATAGTTACAGTATCTCCGAGTAGAAACCTTCAAAAGTATTATTTTACCTATGTCTATCCTCAGGGATTTTAGATCCGTTCAAGCCTTATTCTCAAACCGTCGGGTGGAGTTCGATGTGGTTTTTTTTCCGGATGGAGTATCACTACCAGATACGGAGTAACGAGGCGTGGTGACTATCATAAATGATCCTCTCCACTTGGGACGAAAAGGGAGTTAAAAAGTTTGCAGGCACAGGCCGAATGAGCGCCGAAACTCTAGCACTAGGAGGACATTATTGTTACTACCATCGTCCATAGTCCTAGTAACCTATTGGAGTAGTACGTTCGTAACCCACATCTGGCCCGGATCGCCGGATACGTGAGAAGAAGAAGAAAAAAAAAAAGAGGACCCCAATGGGCATCGAGATCATGTCATCATCGATCCGGTCGATCCACGTATGGGGCCTTTTGAGCCTTATGGCTGATGGCCCTTATAGGTTCCCGTTCTTTTTTGGTTAACGCCCTGCTTCGTCCGGAGTACTTGGGGGATTATTTATGACTGATTCATCCTGGATCTAGCCCCATCATCTAATCTTATAATCACCTGCCCTGACCGTCAAACTATTGCCTGCGGATTTACACATTTCAGTCTATTATTTCCCTACGATCGACGGGCTACTTGACAGGGAGCTAATTCCGTGGACACTGAACAATCCCCGACGCCACATTACGGAGCCCAGACCCAAGCAATCTCCCTCTGTTCATCATCATCATCCAAGCCCAAAGCCCCCCAAAAAAAGCAAGCCCGCAGCAGGCCACCAAGCAGGCCGCCCAAACCCGCCCCAATTGCGCATCTCTACAGCCAATCCGACGTCTCGTTGAGAGGGATCTGCACGGCCGATGATCACGGCCGGAGGACCCGTGCTATGAAGTCAGCGCCCCGAGGTCTACGTCTCCATCTCTCCTGCAAAGATCGGTGTGCTCCTTGCGTGGTCGATCCGCATTGAAGGGGGTGACAAAGGGGAAACTATCAGAAAAAAAAAGAAACTAGACGAAAAAAAGATACCACACGGGTCATACAAAGATTAAACCAAAAAAAAGAGCTGCTAGGTAAGTGTTATCCTTGTGTTGCCCTCTTCCCTCCGTTCTACTGGTTTACTCTACGGACTCGTTCGTTTGCCTGGTGCACCATCATCCCCGCATTCTTGGCCACATTCACCTACGAGAGAGAGAAAAGAACTGGACGACGAGAGTCAGAGAGAGAGGGGAACGAGACGCTGAGAATTTGAGGACGGGTGAAACTGCCTACGCCCGATACATACCATTCAATTCTACAAATCTCTCTCCCACTTGCTGGTGCTCTCGCTCGACTGTCTCAATCTCTATCCCCATCCCATTATGCCCTCACCATGATGATGATGGCCGCTCACATCCCCGCCGCGCAGGCTTCCTCGCGATCCAGCTCCGTGAGCCAAGATCAATCGCTCGATCTCGTCGCTCCGTTATCGCTATCCAGCCTTATCCACACTCGATCAGCTCGGCGCCGAACAGTCACTCTCAGCGCGACCGTTGAAGAGCAATTCCCCAAGCAAAATCCCTCCTTTAGCCGTCGCGGCTCCATCCTCAGAAAGCTGGCGGGTCCACGAGAGAACGCGAAGCGATTCCTTCGCCTACGGTCCGCCGGCGTCCAGTCCCCGACGCCGCCCCCGCAACAGCGCCTCAATCCCCGCTGTAGCGGCGCCCGCCCCGTTTCCGAGATCATCCTCTCCCCAACGCACACGAGAGAGTTCCCACGGTCCCTAGAAGAAGGCGATATGCGATCGGATTCGTCTTCGATGGCGACCGACGTTTTGGCCCGGCGCTGCCCGAGCATACCACTGCTGTTCCCGAGTTGTCCACTCCGTTTCCCC
Source organism: Penicillium cataractarum (assembly GCF_028827025.1). Classification (NCBI taxonomy): domain Eukaryota; kingdom Fungi; phylum Ascomycota; class Eurotiomycetes; order Eurotiales; family Aspergillaceae; genus Penicillium; species Penicillium cataractarum. Next base: position 2,337,496 of record NW_026622745.1, on the reverse strand, counting down.
CGCTTCGTAATGAGAAGATTGTCGCGACGGGGAGTGGCCTCACGGTGGGCATTGCGTTGACGGAGCCGGTGCTGTTTCTACAAGGCTACGATCAACATGATCCCAGTACAAAGAAGTCGGCCATTCTACGAGGCCAAATACATTTGAAAGTGACCAAGTGTGTTAAGATTAAGAAGATTTCCATTTGTTTCCGTGGCCATGCACAGACGGACTGGCCAGATGGTTCGCAATCCCCCAATCATGACCACGGATCGAAAGTCCATACTAACAAGATCACAGGAATTCCTCCTAAGAAGATCCATTTTCATGATAAGAAAGATTTGTTTACCCATGGCGTCATCTACTTCAACCACGGCGATACCGCACTCATGCAAAATGACTACGGCGCACACTACTATCAGCACGCAAAGCCCGCATCGCCCGTACCAGGAAAGGAGGGAGTCACCGCAACCACCCGGGAACTATTTTCCAAGAGCGGCTCAAATACATCTCTCGGTATAATGACCGCGAAAGATGCCAAACGTCTCTCAGTACAGACCACCCGAGGCCACTCGCGAAGTTTCAGCAGGAATGAGCCTCCAGTGAGTACGCAGAATCAGCCACAGCGCAACTACCGCATGTTCCCCGTCGGCGACTACCTCTACAGCTTCGAATTCCCCATCGACGGCTCGCTCCCGGAAACGATCAAGACGGATCTGGGCTTTGTCCGATATGATCTGGAGGCAATCGTCGAGCGCTCGGGCGCATTCCGGCCAAATCTCCTGGGTACCCTCGAAATCCCCGTGATCCGCACGCCGGCCGAGGGCTCGCTAGAGCAGGTTGAACCCATCGCCATCTCACGCAACTGGGAGGACCAGCTCCACTACGATATTGTCATTTCTGGCAAATCCTTCCCGCTGGGCTCCCAAATACCCATCGCATTTAAATTGACGCCACTCGCAAAGGTGGAATGTCATCGCATCAAGGTATACGTGACGGAGAATATCCAGCATTGGACTGCCGACAAAAGTGTGCATCGACTGCAGCCGGCAAAGAAGGTGCTCCTGTTTGAGAAGCGCGCCGAGTCTGCTAGCACGAGCACTTACCCCGGTAGTTCAATGCGCATTACTGCGGGCGGTGGTATTGACTGGGATCATCGTGCGGCTGCTGCGCGAGGAGAGGAGATTGTGGATCGTGCTCGGACGAATTTGCTGGGCAACTTGAATACTGATTCTGGCGTTGGTCCAACGGAGATGGAGTTTAATGTGCAATTGCCGAGTTGCCACGAGATGAGGGGACGGGATGAAGCGCAACGTTTGCATTTTGATACGACCTATGAGAACATCCAGATTAACCATTGGATCAAGGTATCTAGCCCTCGCTTTCTCATGCTGTTTCTTGGTTTATATGCTAACGCACAACAGATTGTCCTCCGCCTCTCCAAAATCGATGAGCGCGACCCAACCAAACGCAGACACTTTGAAATCTCCATCGACTCGCCCTTCCACATCCTCTCCTGCAAAGCCACCCAAGCAAATATCTACCTCCCAGCCTACAGTCGACCCGCCACGGAGCCAGACCCACCAGCCCAAGAATTCGAGTGCGGATGCCCCGGTGCCCCGCCAGCAGCACGAGAATATACACTGGGCCAGTCCAGCTCCGACCGCGAAGACTCCACCTCGAACCTCCACCGGCCCAACTCCATCACCCCAGTCTCCCGCAGCTTCACCAACGGCTCGGGCGGCCTTGCCCGCCCGCCACAGGCCCATATCGCCCACGAACCCAGCATCGATCGCGAAGTCCCTCGCCCGATGCATCTTGTTCGTGCGCCATCGTTCGCACCACCCGCGTTCGAGGATGTACCCCCGCCACCGCCGCTCGTCACTCCACCACCCGAGTACACGAGTATCGTGGGTAACAATGACCGCGAGGCCGTGCTGGAGGACTACTTCTCCCGACTATCCTTTTACGAAGAGCAGGATGACGAGCGCGGTCTCGGCCGTGTCGATGTACCTCTTACACCCGGAGGACGGATAAATCGCAGCATGGACGTGCCGCGGGAGTGGGTGCGCATCGAAGACTTTACTGCTTCATAATGCCTCTACACTGATCATGAGTGTTGTTCTCATACAGGGTAGGTAGCAGTGGAGTACAGTCGTTTCGCATCAGACGATATCCGAGCCATGAAATCACGACTTTGTTTATATCGGGGAACTGGGATGGGATAGGCGAATTCGTTCTTTAGCGGATTTCTATAGATTTGGTCATCATCTTCTTCATTCATTTTTGCGGATTTTTTGTCATTTTTTTCATCGCGGGGTTTATCCTCTTGGGAATGAGGGTGTCGGGCTCCGGGTTGGTGGGTTGGTGAACTAGGATTCGTGTTTTATGTTTCCACTCATGGGTACAAACTGGATATTTGTGATTCGCATTCTTCTCATTTTCAATCTCTTTTTCATGTTTGGGTTGTTCATAGGTCATGATTTTCTGGTCTAGTGTTCATGTTCATGCAGGCGAAGGCGTGGTGGTGTTTTGAGTCTTCAACTTTTATCTACACTGAGGAAAGGAGTAACAGGCTTGGATAGGAGAATTGGATGGGGGGTAGTTTGCCGATTGCTGGTGGAGTTGACCTTGGTTCCTTGTCTATTTGCATGTAGTTCTGTCTTTGGGTCTTGTCTTTGGGTCATGGCATGATATAATTCTACATTCCACCCATTATTTCTTCTCATCGTTCACTCTAAATCATCGTTATCATTCACCCCCAAGTCACACAGTATGTGGTGATAAGAGATAAGAAGGAACGCATGCACCTGCCTTCTTCGGGTTAGACTCTTCCCCACATCCCCTCGCCCATTCGGATTGACATTCGAGCTCTTCTTTCCCTCCTCTCCCAGACTACTCACAGAACTAGACGACTAGTCTTGCACGTTTAAACCACTTTATTCTAACCTAGAGATACTATCCCCATTCCTACGGGTGCTAGATATCGGTATTTCCCTCTTCGACAGATCTCGGCCCCACGGGTAGTGAATCGGGTGAGTTCTCGGAACGTAAATTGCTTCCGTGGTGCTTGTGCTAACTTGCTTTTTAGATCTGATCGGGACGCATCCCTGCTACTCTTCTTTCTATCGAGTCTGTCTGGATATTGCAGTGTTGCAAATACCAATCTTATTCCATCACTCTATCGGGCTTATCGCTACTTGAAGCGACTCCAACATGGCGATCGAAGTCGTCGACTTGACCGAGGCAGATATCCCTGGTGTTATCCAGGTGATCCAGCAAGCCTTTTCTGACGACCCGTACTTTAAATGGGTATTTGATGAACCGTCGGTATGACAAACACCTTTCTTCATATCACCTACGTCCAATCCCCTAGAATAAATTTCATATATGATAAATATTCACGCAAACTAACATCCCATCTCTCCCGTAACGCGGTCATCTCGACTCGCCGTTACATAACCCGAGAGAACCCTGATCCATACAGTTCAACGCACAAAGAAACTACGACTCACTAGCCGCCCGATGCCGCTGGGGCATCAACAACGCCATTTTCCAAGTCGCCAAAGAAACCACTTCTCCCAACAACTCACCCACACCCATCCTCGGCGTCTCCTGCTGGCTAGCCCCCCATCCATCCAACCAACCCGAATCCTGGTACTCCTGGACCCAATCATGGCTCCTCTCCTTCCGCCAACTAATCACCAACATCCGGCATCGCGGCCACGGCGGTCTCCGCACGAATCGGTATTGGATCTGGAAAACTCGACAGCAAGAAGCGCAGGCGTCTATCTGGGATGATCCCCGGGGTTATTACTTTTGTAATATTGTTGCGGTGAGTCCTGAGGCGCAGGGCAAGGGGGTGGGGAGGATGCTTTTTGAGGCTGTTACGAAGAGGGCAGATAGGGAGGGGGTTAAGTGTTATCTTGAGAGTTCGAAGAATGTGCCTAATGTTATGATTTATGAGAGGATGGGGTTTGAGATGAAGATGGAGATGGAGTGTAGGGATGGTGAGGATGCTTGTATGGTATGTTTTACGTTTTTTCCCTTGTTGTTTTTTTTTTCTTTTTCTGGGGCTCTATCTGAGTCTGTTGTGGGGATGTTGGCTAACTTTTGATCTCTTTGATTAGCTTTATTGCATGGTCCGTGAGCCTAAGACTGAGTGATTGGGCAGGCATGATACTGAGAACTCTGACTGGATGTGCTTCCATTATCTTGGGTGGTATATTAGCATCAGTATTTAGTGATAGCAGTTTTTTGATTTCGTCATGACATCGGTTTCTATTGTTTATGTTTCGTGTTTGGCATCGTTTCATGGACAATCGACTTTTTTGGGTTAAATCAGAATCTCGAATATCGGTATACAGGCTATTTTTAGGCCCCCGACTCTCGGTCTATTTCGTTGCTTTATCTAAACGTCATATTTCAGTACGTACTGCTCTGGATACCTTTCTTCTGTACGGCAGTCTCTATCAAAGGTTCATCAATTGCTCCTGTACTTCAATCTCCTTTCCGTTCACAGTCCCGACTCCCCGGTTCCCTCAAGGGCCCGCATCGGATCGCGACATATCTTTTAATCTCCAATCCAGCCCCTAGCCTGATTGATAATCAGCCTCAACGCTCTGACCCATCTTCTATTCCGTTTCCTTGTTAACCATCTCCACAAACGGGCGGGTCCCGCATAAACTCTATTGTAACAAGCGCTGGCGCGCTAGCGGCAGGCCTCGCGTTTGTATAGATGTCAATGTATCTGACGTGCCGTCAACCCTTGACCGTTTCCGATGCTCGCAGGGCAGACTCTAGGTCAACTGCAATCAATGGCTAGGACAAAGCGGGCTACCGTTGAGTTCCAACGGCATACGCATATCGCTATTTGGGAGCTCGCTTGGACCTTTGTCCCTACATTCGTTCCTCCCCGCGGTTTCAGACTTGGTCCGATTTGAATATCGGCTCTTACTTGCTTACTGGCATCTAAGGGTCTGCCGGGTTACAACTGATGAAATGGTTCGAGATTGCACGGAGATAACACCAAAGAGGAACGTAATTTAAGGGGTGGTCAACCCAACATTGATCTATATCTATGAGATCAAACCAAAGTTAAGAATGCAGCTTCGCCGTCCCCAGAAGAGAGGATCTCGAGTCAACTTTATACCTCCATCAAATCAAGTCTGTTTGTTTTCACTCTGGCGAATTGGGGACCCCGGAAAGGCATTGGCGTTGTCTTCAAACCTGTGAGTCGCTATAGTCATTCGCAACCGAAGCTACCTAGCTCCTTCTGTTACTAACTCAAACTCGACCTAGTAGCAGCATTGTACATACTACTTATGCTACTCATAATGCTACGCAAGGGCCGCGGGGCTTGGACTATACTTCGGGCATCGATCACCCGACGCTTACGGCTCAAGGATAACACCCGCCCCGCGGATAAATTCGAGAGGAATGAGCAAGCAACAGGCCATCTCGATGCCCACGACACACCGACAACACAATCTCCCGATATCCACGTCACACCACCACCCGCTCGAAGGGATACACGATGCAGTGACACGGACGGGATTGTCAATCAGCTGGCACTCCTAGCAGCCAGCGTTACACGATCATCCCCGCGGACCACAATCTGCTCTAAAAGATCATCCTCTCCATTGTCCGCAAATGCACAGAGCACGAGACCAGATGGTGGCAACAGCCAGGAATATCTAGTCGAAGACGTGGAATCCTTCCATTACCTGCGCAGTCTGATCACCATCTCTTGCCTACCGCAGCAATCCTCGCCCGGCAAAGCTCCAATCAGAACTACCATCGACGGACCCGAGAAGCAGTCACCTGGTCGAAAAAGGGCATCATCAAGGCTTAGCTTGCGCCTTGGCGATCTCCCCGGTCTTTCCTTTCCCAAGGTGCCCAGGAAGCCTTGTCCCCGTTATACCCCCCTGCCGCCGGTATATACCCCCAAGCCAATCGCAATGCGCCCCGAGGTTCGGTTCTGAGAAAGGCTTCGTGTATCTTTTAATTCTTTTTATCCTTGACACGGCACTGGCTTCGTATATACAGTCCTCAATATACCACAATACACCTTTTCCTTTCTCTATTAGCCGAAGTCATATTGTCCCACCTACCCACATACATGATGCCTTTTCTATCCCTTGTCTTTTGCATATATGCACGTTCAGACCGCCAAAAAATGATATACTGTTCGCACAAAATATCTCGTTAGGAGAACCCTGCATGAACCCTCCCCCACCATCTGGAGGGAAAACGCCAAACGGAAAGAGATCGTCGGGTGCATCTAGGGCGGGATCGAATCCTTGTAAGGCATGACGTGGATCTACTTCCAAGACGGGTTACCTACTTGAAACGATCCTTCAAGGCATTTATTCTCCTCGAATAGGATCGTTTCCAGAGCCGAAGCTGGAATTGTCGATAGCCTTGTGGTCACTACATTAGGGCAAGCGTGTTCTTGTGACCAGATGATACTCTAGAAGATAGGCACGGACAATATCCGAGCAACAATCAGAGCTAGAAGCCCCAAGCTGGGATTTTGTGGAGAAAAGGCAGGGCTTCATATTGATTACCACGATTTTGTTTGTATTGTCAATTGCCGATAAACAGTCCCAAAAAGTGAAGGAACTCCGCCGATGACGATGCCTTCTAGTAATAACCTCACCGAAAAGAATGTGGATCATGTCCGTGCTAGTCAAGGAGCTTGACTATAGAAGTCCAAAAGTGGCTTGGCTCCGTTATCATGATACATACATGCAGAAGTCTGTCCAGGTTTGAAGCGGGGCCGAACCAGCTAGCTAATTTCCATATGGCGCATCTATACTCTGCTTGGAAGGCCGATCTGGTCAGGATGAAGCTATCTCATCTGTTTTCACTTTTCAGGCAGGTAAGTTTCATGGTGCGCCGATTATCCTTCATCTCCTCTTCGCTTCATTCGGGATATGAGGTCACCTGTGTCCGGCCCCCCTCCGGAAGGTGGGTTACGGCTGTGGCTTCGGTTCTCCACCCGAGAGCTCTGTTTCCGCACAGACCGTGTGATAGAGGCAGTGGAGCCATTGATGGTGGAGTAATGGGGGCAGATAGTGTGTCGGATGAGGGTTGATCTGGTCGGAAGCTGATGGGGTATCGGGTATGGTGGTGGGGGAAGGAGGTCAACGAAATGAATTTTATTCAGTGCTTGTCTCCATGGCGATCATACGATGTATTTCGTATAAAGATGAATATTCAATAGAATATAGCAATCGGAATTTCAGAACTTTTGTCAAAGTCCGTTATTACGGGAGATGCACCTCATCCACGAAATGCAGACAGGCAAAAGTACATGTTTGCCCATTAGCCTCAATTGAAATGCATAGTGCCAAGCTTATCGCTTATGAGAAGGAGACTAAGCGAGCTAATGTCGGTAAAAATGAATAGTGCTTCATTCTGAAGAGAACAGGTTTCAAGATTCAGGCTCGAGTGTAAATTAATTGCATACTATCGGCTAGCAAATAGGCAGCAAAGCTAAGTAGCGGGTAAAAAGAACACGTTTCCCGTATATTGGACTCGCAATTTTTGTCTGGGTGGCTTTGATTGAACCACTGATATGAACTACCAGGGTCTGGGCTGGTATATTTCTTGGAAATCTTTTGGCCCCTATTACATATTGTTCAGTAATGAAACACGACAGGGGGATGTCAGCCAAGGCTCCTTCTATCGTGAAAGCCCCCCAAACTAGCCCCTCGACCTTGAGTATTTATCCTGCATGGAATTATTCAGATAGCACGGGAATTCAAGTATGAGTGAGCGATAGCATGTGAAGCGGAAGCTATGATAACAAGCTAAAGAAGGGTCTAGATTGGGCTTGCGAGCGCAAAGTACGACCGTACACCCATACATACTGCAGTCTATGCCAAGCTAGCAAGTCGTACCACGCAGGAACTCTATTTCTTATTTCTTGTAGCTAATGTGGGTAGGAATAATGCAGCAGGCCTCGATCAATGAGCATTATAGCTAGATCGGGAAACTCATGGGTGTGTTTGTGCAATGGTCTTGTTAAGGACGGATCAAGGTGCATGCTAGTCTCCCGATATGGACCCTAGCAGGATTCCCCTCCCTAATAATCTTCAGCACTTTGTCGGAGTCATGGAAATTGTTCATATGCCGGCAAAGGCCAACCGTTAAATAGGCGAGCTCGACCCTGGGACGCGATATTAACACCATAAACCCTTATTTCTCTACAGGCCCCCAATGAGCGCCCGACACGGCATGCAATTTTATTCTCAACAATACCCAACCACTCATAGAACTCCCAGGCACTTTAAACCCGCTGACTGCCCGTGTCACTGCAACTAAAGGAACAGCGAGTCCGCGCCTTGACCTGGATTCCAATGCAGTGTCATGCCGGTGAATGGAGCATCTGCATAGGCCTAGCGCACATAGGAACCTTGACTGTCACTTCTTGTTCCGGAAAATCTTCGAAGTCCTAGTAGAAAAAGAGAACTGTGCATGTGGGAGACGGACATAGCACCCGTTACAAGGCTAATTCTTTGGTGCCTTGTCAACTAGCGCCATCTCGAGGGATTTTAGCGTTCCAAACATCGCTTCGCCATATCCGGCACTTAATCCTCTAGGCTTCGGGGCTCATACCGAGCACAGCCTTGGCCCTGGTAACACCCACACCCCTTAGTCGCCCTAAGCACGTTATGTCCCCTCCAATTTTTGTTCAAACCCTTTCATTGATTACAGATATCTTTCCTCAACCTTGTCGTCTTCCAGGACCCATTGCCTAAATTGAATATCCCTGTCGTCTTCGTAGTTCCGAAAGGTCCGACATGATTCCCTATTGCGGCCCCCGGCACTATTGCATCATGACTTTCCGGGTATGTTGCTATAGATAGAGGGGTCAGAGCCCTCCCCCGGACCGGTAAATAGAGTTACGCCGGCCATACCGGAGACCGAGCCCTCGTTTTGGCATCTTTTACCTATTTCGTTGATAATCTTCTACCCCCGGATACATATACCTAGGCGGTAATGGGCCTTGGAACGCCGCACATACAAACTCAATGGGGTGCGATGATGGGCAATTCGGATTGGGTACATTAACAAACAAGCCCGGAGAGTGTCAGTAATCCCTGCCAAGGGCAACGCATAGTTGAAGCTTCGTTTGAAATCCTTCGTCCAATTAATACTTGACCGTTGCGTGGATTTGTAGGAGTAAACATGGTCTTGGCTCCTCCCCCTCCCCTCTCCCAATGATAACTCCGAATTATTATCTTCTCTCTTCCTTCGCTTAGGCCCTTTAGCTGTCTCAACGGTAGATAAAGAGGGAAGACCTACTTGGAGGCATTCTACTTTGATTGTACATGATAATCATACCCCTCACATCCACTTCACCTCTGCAATGTGCGCGTCATCGCACCACAAGCACGGACCTAGCTTAAGAAGAACAAAAGGTCCTCTTGGCACCTACCAGTATAACCTGCGAGCGTCTATATATGCAGATGTCTGCAGATAACGTTGTACTCAACCAGCTGGGTGATTGCCGATAGACCTTTAGTCGTCGTCATGCTGCTGAGCTAGGGCCCCTTCACACCCCCTGGTCTCTGCAGCGCGGAATTCAATGGGGGAGGATTAGAACCACGTTGCCTGCGCGGGCCCCCTTGGGACCCAGACCCAAATAGAAGACCTTCTCAATCTATTTCTTTTTTTTTTCAGTCTCTTGCGCTTGCCCTTGGCATGTCGGGCCCGACGGTGGACGTCGGGAAGAATATGAAGCAAAGATCCTTAATTTGAATGTAGTGGTTTTTCACCAATGATAGCATGTGATTTAGATCGATATGCAGGGTTGTCCTTTTTATGAACGAGAACGAGGGGGAAAATCAGATATACAAAAAATTGTCCGAGTCGAGTCATATCGTACAATGTGCAGGTAAGAAATGCCAATATATTAATTCCTTTTTAACCCCCTTAACCAAAACAGAAAAGGAATTTTCAACGAGACATACCCCAGAAAAATAAAACAAAATCGTACACTTCATAGGTCATTTGTACCAGGCCCCCAAATTTTAGGAAGATCAGGGTTCTGGTCTAGCCTTTGCACCTAAAGCACCCCCACAAAAAAACCCCCAATTGATACCAGTTAACCCCATAAAAACCAGAGAAGAAGGAAAAAAAAGTCAAAGTAATCAAATCAAACTTCCCGAAATTCCATGGCCGCTCAAGATCAAAATAAACGCTCGGGTGAACAAAAACGGACACGAGAAACTCGGTAAAGACCAATACTCTCCAGGAGGATTGGCGAATGTCGTCGACGGGCGGCCTCCAGGGCACAAAGTTTAAATTGGGTGGAACCCCAATAGGAAAAAAAATTTCTCAATCAATCTCGAAGAGAAACATGTCGATCCAAGCCGTACTGACGAATAGCCGATCTCAAATTATTGAGTAAACCCCCATCGTCTCAGTCATCGGCTCGGGAGGAGCGGCTTGGTTATGAGTGGATAGCGAAGGGGGAGGGACGGCTCCAACCGAGTCATAGTTCCTGGCGGCGCTGATTGTCCCAGAATCCAAAGAAACGGCGGGCCGGAACACTCTTATTCGAAAAGAGGATGGATTTCGGGCGTCAGAGATCAACGCCCGATTGTTGGATGGAAGTTGAAGCCTAAAGAAAGACGGGATGGGAGGCTTTTTTTTGGTCGACCTCTTTTAAGCTCATCGTCCGCAGAGTAGGCATTTGCCGACGACCACGATAAATCGATCGTGTGGGCTATCGGAACAGCGAGCGTCTTTGCTGCCGTCTAGAGTAGTTCGCAGAAAATGGGCAGCAGGATTTTGGCAGGTGCTATAGATATAATAGTTTTTGAAATAGTTGCACATTTCGGTCTCATGAGGATCGTTCGATAGAGAGGAATTGCAGTTAGGAGGAATGCGACAGCGTTGGCTCGAGCATATGAAGTAGAAGAAGGTTGTGTCGTGTTGTTGAAGAGCAGTGAATCAGAATGCGACAACGATAGAATTGCGCGAATTATGGGTAGGTTGGAATCTGGTGATGTAAAGTAATAATAGATGTGACAGCACTAGAGAAAAAAAGAAACCCTTCACTTTATGAACTGGATTGAATGGGCCTTTTGAATGACGGTGCCAGAGGGCCAGCACCACCAAGGTGGGTGAGGGAGTTGGGGAAAAATTATTGTTTTATTAAATCAATTTTGCCTTTTAAATTATTTAGCAAAAATGGGACCGGGGAAAGACCTTGTCCCCGATCCCAGTCAAAGTGTCGTCAATCTACGGAGTCGAGCACCCACTTCCATAGCTTTTTTTTAAGGATATTGGTACCAAGACAGTTTGTACTGTATCTCTTGCCCATGGTACATACTACATAGTAGTACTCCGTACTCTTTACGGTACCTACCGACTACTACTACTTCTACTAGCTCCCCTAAATTCTGCACGGTACTAACTAAGCTAGCCCTAGCAAGGTGGGCAATGTTGCTTCCCCCCCCCCCCACTCAGTAACCCCTACGGATTCACGGAGTGTATACCTAACCCACCCCCCTTTAAAAATATTTATTATCATATTTTCATCCCTGCCATCGAAGCGGGTCCTTGTCTGCATGAAAAGTGTGGCTTTGATTTGTGAACGACCGTTGAAAAGACATGCCCCAAGGACCGCCGACCGGAAATTTGGCCCAAGATTGTAATTAGGGATCAACGACCCTCTTCTTCCGATGACAAGACCTTCCCCCGGTTGCCGTCATCGCGGCATATTATCTATCGGGTAGGTGGGAGATCGACACGGTTCCTTGTAGCCGTTGATGCTTCTTCCACTCACACGTGGCGCTAGTCAGGATCGTCATGCATGAAACAGATATGCCGTCGTTGTAGTACACGGTCGTCCCACGCAAGAATGTTACGTAGTTGGATAGCACCCTTGAGTGACTAGTGCTATTAGACTTTTGCCAAGCTGTATACATCGTTGCTTCCGTTATACAAAACGCAAGCAAAACGACATGAAAAGCCAAATAAATGTCGGACAGGTAGATAACAATCCCAATTCCTTTTATAGTTTCTCCTGGCTAAATAGTCCGATGACGATATCTGGAACAATGCCTTACTTGGACATCTTGATTGGGGACTTGGTAAAGGGCGTACGGCAGTCGGGATGAGCCATGGGCCACGAGTGCTCAACCGAGAACGTCAAGGAGGAAACCGAGGCATGATTACTTCTTCGAGAATAGTTTTCTTTCATTTAGCTTCTGTCTACTATCACACCTTCAAATCCCTGTTCATCACACATTCAATGACTGGTTGGAGGTCCCAAGTAGATGATTGATTACAGGATGATCGATCCTGATCAATGAATGACGTGGCCGGAGAGAAAAAAACCATAATAAATGAAATTAAATTAACTATAAATCCACAAAGAAACAAAACATCAGAATAATGAACAACCAGGGAAAAAAAGGGGCGAGGCTGCTGCCACCCCCTAGATTTCCCGCGCGCACCCCCCTGATGCCTTAGAATCCTGCCTGAGATAACAATACGAAGTATACTACTCCGTATATAGTGGAGTTTTATGGTAGATTCAGAATCTATGGCTAAACTTCAAACCCGTCTTATTACTCATACTTTGAAATGTTACTTACTTAGATCGAGAGATATTATGTGGGCTATCAGAAAAGAGTCTTTCCGAAAGATATACTCATGCTCATGGCGTGCTTAGCAAGATTTAGCCCGTCAGGCAGAGATCTAAGGCCCCAAGGGGTGCGCGCACGAAATCTAGGGGTGGCAGCAGCCTTACCCCAAAAAAAGAGAACAATTGATTCTTGTTCGTAGTGGCTTGGCGGACCGGGGGGAATAGCGAACTGTTCTGGACCAGTGCGCTTGACAAATCAGGGTCGTTCACCGTAGGAGCCGTCGATAGGCAGCCGACTAGCCTCGGAGACCTCGGAGAGCCCGTATCCGATCTCTGGGTGGCATCCGGCACAAGGTCGATTCTTGTATGTGCCGCGTTTGCAACTTCAATTAGTATTCCACGAATCAAAGTAGCTCTGATACTTCTGGTTCGACTTTCTCCAGATCGCATGGCCCCAGAAAGGTCCTGCAATGGCCCCACTATACAGGTACACTCAGCCCTGAAGAGCTGGTTGGTTCTCCCGTTGTTTTGGGGCTTGTATAGGGGCTTGGCTTGGCTACATCGGTCATCAGGGAAAATCGAGTCGCACACTCGAAGCCACCAGTGGCCGGCATGAAAATTGGCTCCGTTGATTAGGTTATTATTGCCTCAATCGCGATTGTGCAGGGTTGCGACCACGACGATTTGTGGTGCCAGTCCTGCTGGGTAAGGATGGTGTGGAGCAGGTGATGATGACGAGGATTGCATGTTCCTCCGAAAGACAGGGTTTATTGGACTCGGGAAAGATATGCTGGGAAATCCTGTGAGTTGGACGAGGATGAGGAGTTCGGGCGAGAAAAATGAGATGGTGCGACATCCACAGGGTGACGTTTCGAAAGCCGATGGAAGGTCGATTCCACATGCCGAACTTTTTTTTCTTCAGTACGAAGTACAGGAACAGTTAGTGAACAATAGTCTCGGGGTCCATCGCCATCGTGTATGGTCCCATATTTAGACCGGGGGATGCAGCCGGCCGTTAGACCCAATGATGCCCGCCGGTGTGGCAGGCATCGCGCTGCTGGTTTCAAGCCCCAAGTTTATCGGGTTGTGGAGCTTGCTCAGGGGACAGTCCCCAGTACGGAGGGCAAGCTTGCCAGTGGATCCGTCTCGGGTACAGCCCTCCGCAGTGTCGCACACTTCTGCATCGGAATTGGGAAAGAACTGTGGCTGGGGCTGAAATGGGCGCCGACTCGCCGAGGTCCGCAGGATTCCGTGAATGGAAAGACCCCGAGGCTAGCTCTGTCGTGGAAAGAGGTACCTTTTCCTTCCATGGATATGGAGGGGTTCATCCTGGGGCGATGGTTCTTTGGTCGTCGTTCAATAATCGTCCGGGCTGAGGCCGAACTCGGCCGAGTCACGTGGGCAGAGGGGGAAATGTCCCGCTGACTCATCTTCCGGGGGAAAGACAACGCTAAGCCAAAAATAGAAACGGCAAAACAGGAGAGCCGCCCTGAATCCCGTGACTTCTCCCCCCCCTCGCAGAGCAGATCATCAACCTCCTTCAGCATCAGACGAGCCTCTACGCCGGTTGCACCGCTCGCTTGCAACGTGAGAGAGTCCGATCTGCTGACCTGAAGGGACGACACAGAGAACCAGGGTCTTTTTTTCGAGGTCCACTATCGTCACTCGCTTCGCTCTCGTCAACATCGCCTTTTCTCCCCACTGTTCCACCAACCCCCGTCGTTGTGGAGACAGCCGTCCTGTCCTTCGCTTTGTGACCGCCCACCGCAACAGGAAATCTACTTGGTATTTGTTGTCGCACCAGTCGACAACCTCATCGCCAGCCATCATGGGGTTCGGTGACTTCAACTCGATATGCGAAAAGACGCCGTTGCCGCTGTGCCTCCTAGTAGGCCCGGCCTCGTCGATCTCCGGTGCCACGGGCATCATCTCCAACTGTTATGCGCGAAACATTGAAGTCGCCAATACTATCATCTTCGAGGGCGCTGCCTCCTTCATGCACATCATTGCTCTTGGCATGACAGTGATTATGATCCTACATATTCGATCCAAGTTCACTGCCGTCGGTTCGTCTTACTATTGCGCCAAGAGATGAGATTGATACAAGTCGGCGCTAACCTATCATATCTTCTTAGGCCGCAAGGAAATCATTACCTTTTTCTACATTTACCTGGCTCTCACAATCTGCTCCCTTATCATCGACGCGGGTGTCGTTCCCCCAAGGAGTGATCCATTCCCATATTTCGTTGCCGTACAGAGTGGGCTGACATCAGCCCTGTGCGCTTGCTTGCTTGTCAATGGTTTCGTGGGTTTCCAGTTGTACGAAGATGGCACGGCACTCTCTGTATGGCTGGTTCGAATCACCTCTGCCGCCATGTTTGCTATGACCTTCGTGATTGCCCTGCTTACCTTCAAGTCATGGGGTGGCCTGGGACCCTCAAATACCATTGGTTTGTTCGTGGTGCTATACCTTCTCAACGCCATTGCAGTGGCCATCTATGTTGTGATGCAATTATTGCTCGTTGCCAACACCTTGGATGACCGCTGGCCTTTGGGACACATCTCCTTTGGTCTGCTGGTCTTCATTATCGGACAGGCCCTGCTCTACGCGTTCAGTGACACCATCTGCAACAACGTACAACACTATTTGGATGGTCTGTTCTTCGCAACTTTCTGCAATCTGCTTGCCGTGATGATGGTCTACAAGGTAAGACCCACTAAAATAGAAGACATTCAGTGTCATTTGCTGACAAAGTTTTAGTTCTGGGACTCGATTACCAAGGAAGACTTGGAATTCTCGGTGGGTGTCAAGCCCAACACTTGGGAAGTTAAGGAACTGCTCCCCGAGGAGGACCGACGTCAAACCGTCTACCAAGACACCAACTCGGAATATGCCGGCAGCATATACCACCATCGCCAGTCGGCATACGGTCACAACAACTACTAGCCACTTCGTCATCCTGATCTGTAAATGTGCCCATGGATATGACGGTATTTAATGTGCATTTCGTCTCTAGCTAATTGGCCCTGGAACCTGTACCCAAGGGGCTTTTGATATTTTAATACATTTCATCGGATATATGCATGATATGTCTCTACCACAAGGCTGCCACGTTGGAACGGCATTAGTACCACTTTAGGTTGATATAATTTCTTGATTTCCATGGGTACACTTGTGCTCTAGCTTTCAACTATGCTCAGTCGGGTAATAGCCTTGACACTAGCGGTTACAAAGGATGCGCTATTTCTCTGATCAACACGTCAATGCTCCGATACTTTGAACGACAAGCCTGTGGTACGTTTCGTATACACACGTATGTACGGAGTCGGCTGGGGGGTGGGCAGGAGGCCATTGCATTTTAATTCAAATCCCGGATGTATTCGATATGCTGTCGATCCTGTAGCCGATCCTTCAACAACATCCTAGAATGCGGAGTGCTCGTCTCCGGGAGTATCTTGAAGATACGAGATATGGCTAGAAAGCGTTACTATTGCCGACAGCCAACTTTTACCGATAACCAACTTTAATCATGTCAGATATCTATCCCAGGCAGTTCAAAAGCCGACCTCTCCCGTCATGACGTGCCAATGAGCAGAGCCGGCAAGACAGGCAGGATCATCGAGAGGCTGAAACAACTGGCAGGATCGGCACTGCCCCAAAACCGCAAGAATTCGAGCGAATCCTATGCGACGTAGAGACCGGGAATGGTGCCAGGCATCGGGGCATTAACGGAATTTGCCGGACATATTATGGGGAAGAATGCTGGTTCCGTATTAGCCATGTATTCGCAAGCATATCTTGGCAAAAAGTATGCATCGGAGAATATGACTCTCTGGGATGATACATACATACTCTGGATATTTTGATTGAACATCATAGGCAGGGTTTCTGATGTAACGGGCGCAGCCAAAAGTTTAAACGTGGACCCGCCGATCAGGGGGGATGTTGCTTGGAGTTGAACTTTCTATGCCCAGCGAATTTTCCACAGGTGCCCGAAACTGTGGAGGTGTAAACTCTACTGATGGATTCTGTTTTTGAGGCTTGTTTCATTCCACAACCACGACATCGTCCGCGTCCATGAAGTCGTCCTCAGTTGCCGGTTGTTGAAGAGGTGCATTCGCTTCCGTTGGTCCGGTTGAACTGTTGTACCAGCCCTTGTCGATCGAGATCACCAAGGTCTTGCAAGTTTCGCCGACAAGGTCGAGGAATGCTGGGTTATCTTTGGGCAGGAACATGCTGACGTGTGCCTGCACCTCGTCGGGTGCCTGGTCGTTGACAGCCTTTTTCCACTGAAGCCCGGCTCGAGACGAAGGTGCCTCTTCCTCTGCATCTTCCACTTCGGACGGAAGCATGCAGAATGTTCTGTTCTTTGACCGAATGATTTTCTGACTGAAGGATGTTTTGCCAGTTGCCGTTTCCGCTACGAGATTGCCTGCGCCCTGTCCAAGGCAGGTGTAGAAGTTGACGCATTCGATCCCCCGATCCTCCTGGACCTTGACCAATCCTTCCAGACGCTGCTTTAACTCGGATGTTCGTGCGAGACACCCCACAAATTCAAGATGAGATGAGACCCAGGTAAAGCCGGCCGTCAAGTTCTGTCGTTGGGAATAAAGGGCTGCAGCACCGCCGGCAGCGACGGCTCCGGCGGCTCCCGCGAACATGGCGTATCGACCCCAGCGTTGCCAAGAGGGTGTTGCTGCTGCATCGGCAGTTGGAGGTAGAGGCTTTGGGGCTTCTTTTGCGGCTTCGGCAACAGCCTGGCCGGGTGCGCTCTTTCCGTAGCCGAAGATCCCCGCAACCTCCGTGAAAGTGTTGTAGGCCGTGGTAGCATTGCGATAGTGTCCCTCGGCCCCGTACGAGACTACCCCTGGTGCGATACCCAGGAACGGAGTGTCGAAGGCGAGTACTCCTTGAACGTGAGGGAACATGAATGTACCCGGTTCCACAACAGGTGCATCATCTTCAGTCGGGGGCGCCGGTTGGGAGTTTGATGTCGCATTGATGGGAATCGGTTGCTCACTTGCGAGTAAGAGAAGGGTCTCTGCGGCAACAATGCCTCCCATGGAGTGCCCTACCAAGAAGACATGGACAGAGGGATCGACAGTGGGTGAGGCAGTTTGATTTGCAACCTCGAGATCAATGACCGTGTTTTGTAGCCTACATCAGATAGTGATTAGCACAAGCTCCCTTCTTATCGAAGCTCTGTTGAAATAGCTTACCAGTCACGGAACCTTCCCACACATTCCTTCAGATCGCCTTTGGTTTCATATTTGGGATACACGGCCGTTGTAACGTTAACAGCCGGGAGTGCCTTGCCCACTACATTGCGCAATTTCTCAGGGAAACTGGCAAAAGTATCATCGCCTCCCTGGATGAAGCAATCTTTCAGTCAGTGCAGCTCATGAAAAGGTCCCTCAACGTGGCATGTTATAATGGCTCTGTGGGGAAAGAGCTGCCATATATAACTCTCAGACATACCTTGAAGCCGTGAATAAAGACCAGAAGAAGTGTTTTGCGCATTTTCGAGTCAGAGCGGTGCATATATCATGATGAGAGAGGTGCTAGACACAACTGACTTGGAGAGGTGTGATCAGAAGCAAAACATGATGCCCGCGATGCGATGCGAGCCGAAGCTGATTCCTTACGTCATACCGTCACGTGGCATCTTATCTATACAACGCCAGAGAACCTAGCTTCAAGGTTGATTCCAATTCCGAGTAAGTATGGGATTCTATGTATTGTATTTCTTTAATGAAGTCCAGTAAAATATTGCAGTACTGCAACATTAGACGATCACAACATGTCGCACATCTCACCGTCTATCTCTATCTCTAATCTGTTTCTATGGTAGTGGTATAATCGAAACAAATGCAATGCTATAGGTTCCCCACACGTCCAAGCTTTCGCAATCGAAGCATGCTGTCCTGCAATGATGTGGCAACCAAGGTGCCATCTGGACTCCACAAATGACTTTCATGCACCGCTCTGTTCTCTGCCGACTGGGGTGTCCAGCCTTCCTGGACGAACCACTTCATGGTTACATCGGAGGAATTGTCAACCCGTGTAGCATCCCAATCAATCATTCTCAATGCCTCGCCATGTCGATGAATAATCACAGTCAAAGTGAGACTGGCCATTTCGCTCCAGTGTTTGATGCCAAGGGCCCGAGGGATCAAAAGAAGGGAGTTTCTGTCGCTAGAGTACATATGTGCGCAAGCGTAGAGATTATCGTATTCTCCATTGGCCTCTCGCTTTTTTACCTGAGCGAGAGTTGCATTTGGGTCTTCATCCGGTAATCCCTTCAAACGATATTGAGTCAACTGGCGATACTTGTCCGGCCGTTCTTGAATCAATTTCGACTGGTTATAGTCTTTCATATCGACTTTGCGTACGTCAAGCCCTGGGAATTCGCGCTCCTCGATATTCCCCTGCTTCACGGCCTCGATCCACCAGTCTGCGTCAACACTAGGACTAACAGTTTGATCTTCGGGTCGCTTTGCGGAAAGGATTTCACGAAATCGCCCCTGCACGGCTGGAGGTTGGTGATGAAAATTCTTTTGGCTTTCATCTCGCTTGAATGAACATAGACAAGAAAAGCAGATCTTTCCATCCTGTCGAGCATCAACTGCTCGAGTACAATACATATACCCGTCGCGAACATGGCGGACAGAATATACATAGGGGACGTCCAGCCTTCCGCCGACAATGAATGTGCCAGTCATATCCTATATGATGGTCAGCTTTATGAGCATGGTGACTCCGAATGACTACTCCGGCGCCCAAAGCGAGGACTCACATGAACAACAAAACCCTTTCCGACAGTTTTGGATGCCGCATATGCAGACTGGGCATATACATGCCCTCCAAATGACCTGTTTCCTTCACCGGGAGGAAATGGAGCAGCGAGCGAGCGGAATCGCTCAATTTTCTCCGGTTCATTGGAACCAGGATGCGGCTGCTCTGTATCATCGAGTCGTTTTAGTGCCATCAACCCCACAAAGGAAAGTGGGGTAGTCAACTCCTCCCAGTCGTTCTCTGCCCGTCGAGTAGTAGATGACATGTTGACGGACCACGCAGGTCTCCCAAGAGTTCAAATATATACGTGTATGCGCAAATGATCCCTCCAAAAATTATACACCCGATTGCCGTAAGCTGGCTGAAGAGCGATATGACGGTCAAGATGGGGTGTAGTAATTTCCAAGATAGGGAATGCCCGCCACAGTCGAGGTGCTGCCCGTACTGAGCCCCGAGCTCACGGTGTGGCCAGAAAAGTCGAATATAGGTTGGGTAAAGGGGGAAAGATCGCGAAAACAATCTACAAAGCTGGGGTTCAGCCGGGGAAAGCCTCGGCATCCACGGGGTAGTCACGTGGTATGGTTTCTCCTATCACGCGAATTGGAAATGTGATGTGACTAATTGGATAGCCCGACCCATGCCATAGAAAACTATAACAGGACAATTGAATAGTGTAAAAAGGTGAAATCAAATTCTGAATTTATACATGATGCGCCGATCGTGCTGACAGTGCTGAGTGGTTATGCCTGAATCCCATGCCATAATGATACAAGTAAGAGAAGAAAAAAAGAGGACGCTGTGTAGGTCGATCTCCAATAGTTATCCGGTCGTACCCCAGGCACCCAAAATGAAGAATACCCTTTTTGCTATAATGTTGCGTGTCGTCTAGATGGTATCGGCGATGCTGCGGGTCTTGTTCCATTCGACCTTGCCCTCGACATCCTTGATCTCCTCCAGCTTGTCGCCCAGCTTGACGACGGAGAAGTTAATCATACGCGGGTCGAGACCGAGGGTGCGTCGGATAGATGTTTGAACGGGACCGGAGCAGTCGAAGCGCATGATGAAGTGGTGACCCTCGCTGTATCGGGCCTGGTGCTTGGTGGTGACCTTGGGCAGACGGAAGGCACCCCAGTTGGTGAAGCCGCGAACGACGCCGCCGGAGCGGATGACTTGAACACCGGCGTTACGAGCAATCCTGTACATAAGGTTAGTTATCACTCCGGATGAGATGGCAAGTTGATTATATTATTGGTGGTGGGACGTACTCGCGAACCTCGTTGAGGCTGCCCGGGCGGACCTGTGACGTGGGAGCGTAGGTTAGTTTTCACATTCCGAATGGCATCAGAACTCAATTTGCAAGGTCACATACGATAGCAATCAGCTCGTACAACATGGCATCGAGTGGTGGCGCGCAGACCCGAAGAACAATGACGGAAAGGGACGAGGGACTAGCATCGCGCAAATTCCGACAAAGTCGGAGGTGTCGGGGCCTTATCAGCGGTCTTGGCACTTGCTTATCGACGGCGACACAACTCCGCCGGGGAAGCACTCCTCTTTCCTTTCCTTCTTAAACTCTCTCCGTCTCGCACTTCTTCTCTTCCTTTCAATTACTCCTCTCCACTTCCAAAATGGCCTCCGTTGCTCGCTCCATCCGCCCCTTCGCCTCCCAGGCCCTGGCCCAGAAGCCTCTTGCTTCTGCCTGCCGCGCTGCGCCTGCTTTCCGCTTCCCGCGGGGAACCCGGAGCTTCTCCCAGAGCCCACTTGGTGAGTTATTCTGTCCCCCGAGTTGGCAAAATGAGTCGCCTGAACCCTTTCGAGGGGGAATTGGCGATGTAGAGAGGTTCTACATGCCTCCTTGAGTTCTATACTACCACGGATTGCTAACGACGCCATCAATTGGCTTTTATAGCTCAGGTGAAGAAGTACACCGAGTCCCACGAATGGATCGAGCTCGTTGACGGCAGCAACACTGGTTAGTCAATTGGTCACCTTGCAATTGGATTGTCGAGGGATATCCATGAAAGATCTCATAATTAACATACCTCTGCAGCCAAGATCGGTATCACCAAGTACGCCGCCCACTCTCTGGGTGACGTCGTCTTCGTTGAGCTTCCCGAGGCCGACCTCGAGGTTGGCGCCGGTGAGCCTGTCGGTGCCGTCGAGTCCGTCAAGTCTGCCTCCGACGTGCTCTCCCCCGTTGCTGGCAAGGTCATCCGTGGTAACGCCATTCTCGAGGACAACGCCAAGACCATCAACGCCAGCCCCGAGGAGGAGGGCTGGATCGCCGAGATCGAGGTCGCTGACACTGCTGCGCTCGATGCTCTGCTGGACGAGGCTGCCTACAACGAGACCCTTGACCACTAAATGCTGAATATGTAGAGATAAGGTTGGCTTGGGTTTTAGAATGGAGGCTAATGATCGAGGAGTGATCTTTTTAACGTGATTTTGTGATGTTATATTATATACTATGTCCAACAGAGACAAATTTCTTTCAACAATTCCATCAATGTGCTAGGCCCTCCACGGCTTTGGCTGGTCATGAAGCAAAACTATTCGGTGCAGGTTTTAGATCCTAAGTATTTTTGCTCCCGATCAACTTTAACCCGTTATCTACTTGCGTGCTTCGGGCCACTTTCAACCCAGCAGACATGGCGTATATATAGTCTTGGACCAAGGACACCACGACTTCTTGTGTACCAGTAGCTCAGTCTACAAGGCTAAAAGTTCAACATACATAATGAGTGGTTTGCAATTGACATCGGTTCATGCATGACAAAGTATAAATACAGATCCATATAAATATCCACGTAGTCAATCAAGCCGAAGTCTATACAGGGGGGATCGATTCACGGCAAATCGGGCACTGAAGACGTAGCCTCATCCAGCTCTCCAAACAAGTAGTATGGAATATGTGCCGACAAGGGGTAACCATGTATGTCCGGCGACTCAAAATATTGGACGCGCCCTCAGCAACGCTGCTTCCGCCTGCAGAAGTCGGCGCCGAGAGCACGGGAATTTCAATGTCTTGCATGCAAATGGCACAGTCAAATACAACCTTCTTGCGATCCTTGGACTTGTGCTTGTCATCATCCTTCGTGTCGGTCACCAGATCACGTTCATCGGCTCGGAGCGATGCAATGGATAGAATGCCCCCAGCTTCAAGATCCTCGGCAGACCCGGGGGTATCCCGCAGTGTTGGGTGGTAATCGTAGGCAGGAGGTGCCCAACCGCGAGGAACGAAGAATCGCGGGCCTAGAACGTCCTGGCTGGCCAAGATCCAAGCTTGAACCCACACCCATCCGACCATGATAAAGGCGGTAGTCCAATCAGGACGGATGAACAAGACGTTTCCGCGAGCCGTAAGAAAGTATATGAAAGGAAATAGCCGCAGGATGCTTTGACCAACCACAAAATCCCACCTCAGAGCCTTGCGACAGTTTCGCATGACATTGCGATAGATTTGTGGGACCCAAAATGAAAGATAGACCGCGGCTAGGACGCGCGCATAGATTGCACCTAACCTCCTGGGTAGGAGGAAAGCCCAGATAGACATGATGAACATTCCGAAGAACGCGAGATAAAAGCGCGCATACATGGAGCCCACGTCGGTGCGAAGCTGTGCTGGCGTGGGCGCAGTAGTTCGATTGTTGGCAGCCGGTGGCTCCAAATCATCTTCAGGAGGGTCTTGATCCGGCGTCAGAATAATCGGGGTAGCACCAGTGTCCCGAATGGCAGCAGTGGCAGGCAACGGCAGTGTTCCCGGACGGGTAATAGGAGTCGGCGGGTTGACTGGCCGTTCTTCACGTCTCTCCGGCTCCTGTACGGCCCATATCTCCATCATGAATTTCATGCCAATGTAACTGACAGAAAGGAATGCCAAAAACAGGGCAGTTGACAGTACCAAGAAAGATACAGCGGCATAAAGCTCCAACACAATGAATGTAAGTACCAATCCATCTCCAAGCGCCATCAATGCAATGGTATAGAAACTAACACGACTCCTTGTGGACGGAGTCGAAGCCTCTTTGATCTGACGAAGCAGAAGGGAGATCTGCCCAACAAATACGCCAGAAACAACAAATATAAGACGCGCGGCATATTTACCGTACTCCTCGTATTTCGGTCCTGTTAGGTACAGTGAATCGGAGGGTGGGAATTCAGGGGTGCCTTTAGACTCGAGTATGTACCCGCAGTCTGGAGAAAAGACGACCGTCGACATGACCATTAAAGGCGGGTCGGGAATTGGGGCTCCCATGGGGTACCTGAGCTCTTGTTCCATTCGCTCTAGCAACAATCGGTCCGCGACCTTTTCATCAATCATGACGGGATGTTGCTGGAGGAAAATGATATGCTCGCATTTCGGCGCTGGAAACTCGATCTGTTCGGTTCCTGCCAAGATGGACCATGGAAGAAAAGTTGGAAGCCTATTCTGCTTTTCTGAAATGGAGTCTGAGAGCGACTTGACGAGAAGGCTGTGGGACAGCTCATACGTATCAGGAGAAAGGGCAAAATGTGGCAAAGAAAAGATGCCGCCAAATTTCTCGCTGGAGGTACTCAACAGTATCCCTCCGGTTTCGGGAAAGTGCACACCGAACAACGAAAAGTACCAGTTGCTTCCCCAGAAGTCATCGCTTTCGACCGTCAGACTGGCCCGTATCTCACGGACAAGGCCCTCTCCAATACGAAGCTCCTCGCCACCGCCTTCTTCAATATCGAAATAAAGAGTGCCTCCGTTGCCCGTGATGTTCGAGGCAAACTCGGTGTCATAGTATTCGTGCTCCAGGGCAATCGCGGTTTTGTTGAGAGGCGTTTGGCGTTGGACATCCGGCCTTCGTACCCAGTCACCTCGTAATTTTCCTGTAACATTGCGATATACCGGGAGGAACAGCTTGGTGAGATTCAAGGGTGACGATAAGTTGGGATCATCTAAACCACTCGGAGGTTGGAGCCCCGCATTGGAGACCGCAGATTGTAACTGATGGCGCACGCGGCCTTGAACTTGTGGAAACAATTCCCATGCGTAGCTGTCGTTCTTCCGTACTCCGGCGAAAGGAAGCCATCGATCTGCTGGTGGATCGAAATCCCCATACTTCGACTCGTTCAACAGTTGTAGCGCATGTCGTTCTCGATCGAGCTCGCGCTGACGCTCACGATCCTCATCAATCAACGGAGGACGCGACTGGGAGCTGAGAAGTAGGTAAAAAACCAGCAGAAAGAAGAAGAAAGAACCGCGGTTATCCATCGACGCCACGGGGTGTCGGCATTGGACTCTCTTCCTCAGAACGGGCCGTTGAGCATCGCGGGGCGATCAACGAGGACGCTCGAAGCACAGTCACGGCTTTCAAATACTGCGATGCCGTCGGGCGCTTGATAACGATCAATGACGAGGGTGGTAATGTGTCGGGGGTCTCTCCGAGTGGATGATGTACTCGACATGCGGTCGAGACCCTCGCCTCCCCGCCCCTTCCGCTTTACCTAGTGACACCTAGTTCCTCAGGCCACAATCGCCTCCGCTATCTCCTTTTCCCCCGGAGCTTCATGTCAATGCGTTCCCCCGCCTGGTCATCCCCTCGGCGGAAGTGTGTGTGTCCGCAAGGCCATCGCAATGGCTTCGAATCTCCCTCTGCCTATTCCACCGCGAACCCCGACTCCGCCATCAGATGAGGCGAGAGATCATTATGCGCCGCAGTTCAACTCAGGAGTCGCGGTTGATCGCGACGCCTTGTCGCCACTGCGAGATACGTTTCCTAGAAGCGTATCGCTAGACCCAGGAAATCCAGATCGTCTTAGTCCGACCAGATCTTCATTCGGGTTGAGCCCTGGATCTGCAGATACTACGCCAATCGCACAGGATGGCTCGAACGATTCGTCTGCCGCGGGACCTTTCAATTTCAATACTACTGTTATGGCCAAGGGACCAGTGGTCAAATCGGTATGTTCAAAGACATTTGTGGTCTCTATGGATGAAATTCTAATCTATTTGTTTCGTGCGCTAGAACATTGGACAACGTCGCGGTCACAAATACAAACACAGTAGTATCTCGCATCAGATATTCCTCGAACCTCCCCCGCGAGCACCATTAGCTTTGCCGAACTCGTTGCCAATCCCAACATTGAAGGAATGCCGTGCTAGTATGTCAAGGGACCAGAAGACACGCTTTTGGTGGAGTGTTTGCCACATGTTTGTGGCGGCATATACACTTTGGACCGCGCATGGGTCGCTAGCCATGACGGCATTATCCCATTTGATACTCTTCGACTCGCTCGGAGCTCTACTCTGTGTGGCCGTAGATGTCCTTGGGAACTTTGAAGTGTGGAAGCGGTCTAGCATCCGCCACCCCTTTGGACTGGAGCGAGCCGAGGTCCTCGCTGGCTTTGCGATGTGCGTCCTGCTGCTGTTCATGGGCTTGGACTTGATATCTCACAATCTACAACACTTCCTTGAGAAGTCTGGGCATGAACCCCACCATTCCCACGACCATGATCGGGTCTCCGTGGGAAGCGTGGATATCACAGCCGTCCTGGCTATTTCCTCGACGCTGGTGTCTGCAATTGGACTCAAGAATCATGCACGCATCGGAAAAGCCATGCGTTTTGCCTACATTGAGTCTCTCCCATCAGTTTTGAGCAATCCGTCTCATTTCTTGACCCTCTCCTGCTCTACTCTCCTGCTTTTGCTGCCGTTGGTCTCGATTCGGATCTATGACTGGCTTGACAAGGTTCTCTCCGGCACGATTGCAATCTCCATGTGCGTTCTCGGCGTGCGCCTGGTGAAGACCCTAGGTTCTATGCTGCTGATGTCCTACTCGGGCCAAGGCGTGACAGAGGTGATCAAGGACATCGAAGCAGACCCGGCCGTCTTTGGTGTTGATGACGCCCGCTTCTGGCAGGTCCATTATGGGCTTTGCATGGCAAATCTTAAAGTTCGTGTTGGCGGATCAGAAGACACACTATCTCGCCTGAGAGAGAAGATCTCCAGCTTGATTCGAAACCGACTTGGCGGGGGCTATGGCACCGGAGGCCAGAAATGGGAGGTCTCCCTTCAATTCACCATTGAAAAGCCCTAGTCCGCTATCTAGTGGACCATATATGTGCAATATGTTCAATAGTACCTAGAAATATACCCTTGTAAATCACATCATTGAGTTCAAGTCTGCGTTCCGTTTGTCAGACAAAACATGTGTTTAGTTTAGCCTGTAGTGTAGGAAGCTACAGTAGTAGGTCAAGTCGGAAGATACGTATAGCATTCAGCCAATCGAGCCTGGAATGTTGGAAAGCGGTTGATGAAAGTCTAATTCATTTTCTACAGCGCATCTAACGCTGCCGGATTATCATCCGGGAAGACTTCCCGAGGTTGGATACCGATATCAAACCGTGGAATTTTGGTACATGTCAAGAATAAAAGAAATACAAACGCAATGCTCGCCTCCTCGCTATTCACCAAATCGAACGCAGACCAGCCGCTTATGAGGCAGCGGCCAGAACAGCACCCTCCTCGAGCTTGCTGATTCCTTCCCGCTGATCCCGACGTTGGCGCTTCTCGAGGATGGCCTCTCGTCGCTGAGCGAGCATCTTCAGCTGGCGGTTCTCAACACCCTGCATCCAGTAGCCGAAGCTGCCACCGACACCGGCGAAAAGAGGGTAAACCCAGAGGGATTCCTTGGCGAGGATGGGACGCATCTCGATTCCAAGTTGCCAAAGGCGGATGGCAATGCCTATTGACGCGCAGGGGGATTAGCATTGTAGTCTTGCGAAGTATTTCGGACCACCAAAGTTCATGTTTTGGGTGACAATCGCCGGCAAGGAAGTGGTTCCGAGGTGATTGAGGGGGAGATATGTCACGCACCGAAGCCGCTCCAGAAGAGGACTTTGTGGACCATGATCGCGGGGCGGACGTGGACGGATGGAAGGGATTGGTATAGTTGATAGGTTCCGAGACAGACAGTAGAGGTGGTAGGTCTGCACCGTCACACTAAAGCGTCGCCCGGGGTCAGAATTGATGGGGTCGGACGGGGTCGTGAAGTCGCACTGGGGCGGCAGGAGGTTGAAGCAAATCAGCAACCCGCAGTTCTAAGCACGGAACAACCTTCCTCCGAGTATCCCCGTGTTATCGCTTATCGTGCTTCACGCGACTTTCTTCTTGTCCCTGTCCTCGTCCCCTTGCCAGTCCATCATGGCCACCAACGAGGCTATGGAGGATGTGCAGATGGGCACCAAGAGGCCTCCTATTGACATGGAATCCTTGAAGCGCAAGAAGTTCAAGGCCGACGACCTTCCGATCTCTGCTGCACAGCATGCGGCAATCGACAAACTGCTCCACTCGTTCAAGAAGAAAGGCGGGTTTGACAGCATTCGGAAACAAATATGGGCTGAATTCAACGATGGGGTATGGCTTATATTGGAAGAAGCAATGCGCTTTGTATTCTACTTTTCACCTTCAAGGTGCTAACAAAAACGCATAGGATCCAAAGACCAACTTCACGAATCAATTAATCGCACTTGCGGAATCAGAGATCGAACGCGAGCCTGCGCATCTTTCCCGTGAGAGAGGCAAAGCAGCGACACTTATTGAGGGTGCTGTCGATCGAAGTGATGTCTACAAAAATGTCGAGGATTCCATTGATCAACTAGCGTCGAAGCATCTTCAAAATATTCTTCACTCCGTGCGCGCAATTCGCCGCAAAGAGATTGGTGAAGCAGCCGCTTCGAAAGAGGAAGCCTCTGGCTGCAAAACAGATGAGGACTATGCAGCTTTCGTTAAAGTCAAACGCGACGAACGAGAGAGCATTTGGCGAGAAGAAATGCGCAAACAGAAAGAACTCGAGGACGAACAAAAGCGTATCAAAGAAGAGGAGAAACGAAAGAAGCGTGAATTGGAGCGACAAAAGGAAGAGGAGGAACGGATCAGGAGGAAAGAGATCGATGACAAACGACGGGCTGAGCGTGAGCGCATGCGTGAGGAACAAAGAGCACTTGACGAGCAGCGAGATCGAGAACGAGAAGAGCGATACGAACGACGGAGGCGAGAAGATCGAGATCGGTATCGCGACTGGGATAGAGATCGTGATCGAGAGCGTGATCGTTACCGCGATCGCTCCCCGGCATATCGGTCTGATCGTGGACTGTCCCCTCGCAGTCGGGATCCCAAACGAGAGAAATCCACCACGTCCAAAGACCCAACCCCTGCACCCCTACTCCCTGCCGTGGATGAAAAGTCACTGGAAGAAGCTGCGTTACAAATGCTATTGAAAGAAGGTGAAGAGCTTGCAGCCAAGGCTCGGCAAAAGCGCGAGTTCGATTTTGAGGAGGCCGAAGCTATCGAAAACGGCCTCAAACCGCCTTCCACTTCTGCGCCAGCTAAGAATTCCACAGCCACCACCAGAGCTCCTAGTACATCCCGGAACTCGAGAAGGGCTGACTCCACCTTTGACCGTTCTGATCGCACTCGAAATCCCACTAGAGATCGGAGCCGCAGCCGGAGCCGCTCTCATCGACGATACACATCTCGCTATGACCCTGATCGTCGTCGCGATCGCTCCCGAGATGCGTCCGTTAGATCTCGAGACCGGGGCATGGAGGAGCGCCGTGGCTACCGCGATTTCCGTGATTTCCGCGAAGAACGCAGCTATCGACCCGCCCGGCGCAGCCGTAGCCGGTCAGTTGTCAGAGGAGGACGGGAGAGAGACCGTGATCGCGAGCGCGAGCGTGAAAGAGACCGCAGCGCTGATAGGGACAGAGAGAGACTTCGAGATCGAGACCGGGACCGTGATCGTGATCGAAAGCGATCCAGATCTCGCGACCGAGATCAAGACCGGCGCCGCCTTGATCGTAGCCGCGATAGAAGTCGAGATCGCGATCGTGCTGGTGGTGACGATTATCGTCCTCGTCGAGCTCGACTTTCTCGGTCTCCTTCCCGTCGACGTTCACGCTCCCGATCTCGCCGCCGAGACCGCAGCCGGGAGCGCCATCGTTCACGTTCACGATCTGCTGCCCCTAGACGGCGCTCTCGTTCCAAGTCGAACACGCGACGAAGGTCACGTTCTCGTCGCCGAACACCTCCACGGCGGGCTTCTCCTGGCTCCCTCGACATCGACCGCTATGTACCTGTGACTAGTACTCGCAGTAGGTCACCTAGGCGTCGAGTACGATCACAGGAACGAGACCGAGACCGCGACCGAGACCGAGCGGGGGCGAGATCGACCGATACATCCCTGGTTCCGAACGGGCAAAGGAATCCACGCGAGAGACGGGCAAGGAAGGCGAGGCTGAATCCTCGGTCCCGGTCGAGACTTCTAAGGATACAGATGACCGTCGGACTCGTCGCCGCAGTCGCAGTCGTCGAAGAAGCCGAAGCCGACGAAGAAGCCCCAGTCGGCGTAGGAGTCGCAGCCGCAGAAGGAGCCGAAGTCGGTAGATCTTACAAAAGCCAAATTATGAGGCTGCTTCTTGGAGATCTCTTCAATCTTGTAATATTAATATTGTACGAATACATGTATGAAATCACAATCAATACCCTGTGACAGTGGATAAAACCTCCTATAGTGATAAATAAATAGATTGAAGCATACTAGCGGCGCCTCGATTTAGACTTAGCGTTATCGTTATCGGGCCCAGCTCCACCCAAAAAGTTGAAATCGCCAGCCCATGCGACTCGACTTTTCACAATAATTGCCCGGTGTCAAGACAAATACCTGACCCTTAATACTTCAAGGCCGTCTAATCAGACCATTTCGCCACCCTACCTTTCTTCTCGGATTCCCCCCAGCGCATCCTTCAGGTGTCACATCTCCGACTCGCGAACGAATTCCTAGTGCCTTCCACCGAACGTCGCGACATCTTGTACCGTCGGTCGTCACGAGCGAAGAGGGCGCTTGAAAGAAATACACGATTGCGGAGATAATATACCACCGCCATCATGAGAGCAACAGCCGCTAGTTCAACAGAGGACCGCCTCAACCGGGGACAGCTTCCTTCAGACGACGACCCGACGTCATCCTCCGGCTCCTCATCATCAGAAAGCGAGAGCGAAGAAGAAGACAGTGAAGACGAGGATGAGGATATGCATGACGTTCATGAGACTACGACTCCCGCTTCCGCGCCCTCAATACCTCATATCGGTGGTCGCCCTAAGCCCAATATACATCGCATGGAAGGCGGCTCGGACCTTTTGTCGCGATTGTCGAGCTTTTTGCCCAAGATGAAGAATGCGAATGAGGATTTGGAAAAAGAAATTGCGGCCGGCAGGGGCCAAGAGATGGTCTTGGATTCTGTGGACGATGACGGCAAGGATTACATTGAGATGGTATGTGGAACTTCTTTTTTTCTTTACATTGGCTTTGTCAAAGTGCCCACGCTGACTGGCTGTTTCTAG
Source organism: Penicillium cataractarum (assembly GCF_028827025.1). Lineage (NCBI taxonomy): Eukaryota > Fungi > Ascomycota > Eurotiomycetes > Eurotiales > Aspergillaceae > Penicillium > Penicillium cataractarum. The sequence goes on along the minus strand of NW_026622745.1, from coordinate 2,306,740 downwards.
AACCTGGGACTAGGGGTTCTTGAGGAGAAACGTGGCGGTGATGAAGACTCCTCCAGTGGCGATGAGGGCGATGATGAGGGCCCCGACGGAAACTCGGCCAAAGACAAGGGAGATTCGGACCTTCTTGGGCAGCTTATGGGTGGAATTACTTCGTCTGCGGATAAACCGTCCATCGAAGAGATGGCGGACTAAACGCAAGGCTCATGAAGACTCGAATTCTTGTATCTATATACTCTTGCTAGCGCACCGCATTTTCATAAGCCTCGCCGCCCATTCGATCGAGAACCAACGTTTCAGACAAGCTTCAGGGCTATGAGATACCCAAATACCAGAAAACCCCCACTGTCACATATTCTTGTGTTTTTTTAGAATCCTCTCTTAGATTTCCCTATGCACCCAAACACGTGATCTTGATGTTTCCGCATAGGGTCCCGGCAACGGCGGATCTGATCTAAACATCAAACTCTCCATTCACGACATGTCGTCCAAGAAATCCTGAATTATCTGCATCATTCCTATCACTCTTCATTGGAGTCGGCAGCAATGATCAATCTGGGCCATGGCCCTCCAGTCAAGGCGTCCCCAAAGAAGAAGGGTCAATCGAGCATGTAACACCTGTCGAAAATCGAGGATTCGTTGCGATGGCATTCGTCCACGTTGTGGCACCTGTCATCGTCGACGGGAGGAATGCAGTTACAATGATGGGCCTCCCGGCAGTCGGACGATGTATGTTGTACTCTATTGCTAGCTTCCATCGTATGTCAGCTGACAAATGTCAAGACCACAATCGAAGCCTAGTCATGGTGCAGTTCCAGCACCGTTCAATAGCTTTTCTACAAACCTAGAGGTATCCGGCAATCTTGGGCCAGTCCCTATTGGTGATGAGGATGATGTTGGTGTGACTGCCATGGGTCTAGTCTCAAAGTCTCCTAAGGGGGATTATGCGACGGGCAAAGAACACTTCGGCGAGTCTTCGGCCATTGCTTTTATACAACAGCTTCAAGATACTTTGAGGATAGACTCCACGGTATCTAGTCCCAATGCTGGACAGACTCGTTCACAGCGCCTTGGCCACCAGGAAGGCCCCCTGCATGAAACTGGCATTAGCTCACTACCGCCACGTCCCTTGGCTGATCATCTTGTTTCCTGTTATTTCTCTAGGATCCATTCCCTCTACCCTTTTGTTCATGAACCTGCATTTAGGGATGCGTACCAGTCATTATGGGAACCAGGTCAACCAGGATCAACTAAGATTAAGGCTCGTGGACTTGGTCTAGGTTCTCTGGATGTGAGCTCGACTACGTTTTACTTTGCATTGAATGCTGTTTTTGCTCTCGGTTGCCAGTTTTCCGATGTTGTACAAGTTGATCGAGAAGTGACTTCCGAGGCCTTTTTCAAACTGTGCAAGCCAGCACTGGATCTCAACTATCTGGAAAATGGCGACCTTGCCTTGTGTCAAACGCTTTTGCTGATGGCACATTACCTACAAAGCTCCTCTACCAAACCGCTGTTGGCATGTAATAGGAATGGCTTGTCGTGAAGCACAAGCATTAGGCCTTCATTCGGGGGCTAATGATACACGATACTCATTTACTGAGGTTCAAATAAGACGACGAGTTTGGCATGGATGTGTCTTGTTGGATCTGTAAGTACATTGCAATGTCGTTTGAGCCAGAACAACTGCTCACAAGCTTTCCACTTAGGTCTACAAGCACAATGCTAGGTCGGCCGGCGATGATCCATCAAAAACCGTTGATCCCCAAGCCAGAAGCCATTGACGACTGTTATCTTACTATGGATGATACGGCTTGTAAGCAACCAGCGGATGTCTTTTCACGTGCTTCTTGGTTTGTGGAAACCTTAAAGCTGCACGATGTACTCCGAACGATTCTCTTCAAACTTTACAACAACGGAGGCTTTGTGGCCGATGAAACAACAAGCCATCATAGCAACTCGAGAAACGGCCCCGATATGTAGAGCATTGCTCAAATCGATGCTGAATTACAGGCTTTCAAAAAGAACCTTCCAAACTACCTAGACTGGGACATGAAGATGCATCAAGATGGTGGGGAAGATTTCATGAGAGAAATGCTTCTCCTCAAAGCACGGTATGCTACAACCTGCGCTAGCAATCTAAGAGCACTTATACTAATCAGGTCTCATAATAGATTCTCGTATCTGAAGATCTTGCTCTATCGACCCGTGCTATCTCACATGATAAGGGCTAGCAAACGCACCAATCAACACCTCGACGGTATTTACGCAAGATACAGCCTTGACTGCTCAGTATACTGCGCCGAGGCTGCCATCGACCTTGTCTCTATAGTGCATCAAACATGTACTAATGAACTGTCCAGCGTATGGTTTTATAACTTGTTCTGTAAGAAATAAGGCCCTGCAAGGTTAACCCAGATACTAATGTGATGTCACCACGAAGACACGTTTACGGCAGCATCAATCATCCTCCTCGCTAAACTTTCACCCTCAATCGTCGACGTTGTGACAAAAACCTCACTTGAAGAGTCTTGGACGAAATGTTACAGTTGTTTCGACCATCTCAGACTGTATAATGTTGCGGCAGAACGATGTGCTAGAAGCCTTCTCGTCATTAGGTCGAAATGCCTCACCGCTACATCGGGTAAGCCATTAGTTCTTGGAGTTACTAGTAATTAGCTGACGTTTAATTATCAGACAACCTTGATGAGCAGTCTGATGCCACTGATCGGCCGACAAGTCGGCATCAAAACGAGCTTGAAAATCTGTCTATGGTGCCAGAAACCGGTGCAGAAATGCCGTTCTCGGAGGAGTTCTTTGGAGACTTACGATTTGATGATGATACATTTTTGGATCCGTACTGGTTTGATCTTCAATTTTAATGATAAATTTGTATATGTGGCATCAGAACGCTAAATAAATACACTCTAATGTTTTGGGTGAGGTGCCTAATCAAGCAGACACTGCAAATCCAGCAAAGAAATCCTTGACTGCATCGATGTCATCAAGCGAAGTAGCGTTGCCCAGAATGCCATCTGGACGAAGAATGACCACTCCACCTTTAGCAGTAGCAATGGAATACCTGTCATGAGCAGACCGATCCAGATCATAGTAGATGTTTCCGATTCGTGGGTTTCCAAAGGCGCTATCACCACCATCAACGCTTCCTGCGAACAAGGTAATGAATCTGATCATTTTCTCGGGGAGCCTTGCTCGAGTTGTATTCAGCTCTGAGACTGACTTGGACAACACATCTCTGGTAACATCGGGTCTTCCCGCAAAGACAATGATACACCACTGGCCAGTGTTTTTCGTCACTTGGTATAGTCGCATGGGGACACGAGATCCAGGTGCCATAATCAGAGCATCTGGTCCTCTTCGGCCGGCCGAGATCATACCTGTTGAAGGGGCTTTGTTGATTGCATTCTCGCCATAGCTAATTCCGAGACCAATGTTGAACAAGATGGTTTCATCGAATAGCTTAGTAAATAGCTCATTTGCATTGAGCCGAGAACCTTTGTACTGTTCCGGAACAGTTCCTGAAATCGTGGCTGAGAAGGCCTTGTCGAGCTCGATGAGATGTTGCGCTGCCGGACGACGTTCGTCTTCATAGGTTTGAAGAACTTCGGGTCCGTACCAGCCTTTGACAGCGCCGCCCAGTTTCCAAGCAAGGTTGACAGCGTCGTGAACACCAGTGTTCATTCCCTGGGCAGCGCCGGAAGAATGAGTGTGGCAGGCATCGCCTGCTAGCAGGACCCTGTCATTGGCAAAGAAGGCGTCGGCCACCCTTTGATTGATACTAGAAGACTGTTAGTTGCTGGATCTCTTTCAGGCTTTTAGTTTTCGAAGTACCTGTACAGGGTCCACCACTCAACCTTTTCAACTTCCAGGGTGAACGGCTCCATGGACTTGACGGCTTCGGCTACAGCTTGCTCTTCGGTAAGGTTGCTGCCATACTTGGCAAGCATCTCCTCAGTCATCGCAAATCCAATGCGTTTAACTCCGTGATCCAACTGGACCCACAAGACATTGCCATGGCTCTTCGACTCGATCGAGGCGAATCCGACGTCTGCATTGGGCATGTTCGTCTTAAAGTAGCCGTCGATACGAACCCATTTGAAATCGGTACGGTCGCCTTCAAAAGGAACGCCGGCGAGTCGTCTGACCAGTGAGCTGCCGCCATCTGCTCCCACGATGTATTTACTACCGCAGACTGTTAGCACGGAAATGGACAAATATTCGAGCATATCTTATATCTTACCTCTTGACAGTCACAGAGTCGCCAGAGCTGATCTCAGTAAGATGTGAAGTAACCTTGAAGTCATCCTCTACCGAATTGTCGAGGGTGAAATCCTCAAGCTTCCAACCAATGAAAGGCTTTCCTCCGATTCTCGAATATGCATCGCGGTACACATTCTCGCTGAACTTCTGCCGGATGTTCAAGCAGTAGTCCAAGAAGGTGCCATGCATCCGCTCAAACATGACATGCCAGCCACGCGAGGTGACCAGCTTGCCATCCTTGTATGTCACACTGTTGCGGGCAACGAAGCCGATCTGGTTCATCTCGTCTAGAAGCTCTAGCTGATCGAGCATCTCCAGTGTCCGAGGGTAAAGGGTAGTAGCCCGGCCATACATGGCTTGTTCATTCTTGTTATTTTTCTCTAAATCGAGGTTATCAAGAGTTAACGAAGGTTCTAGAGAAGGAGGCAATATTTTCATGCACCACTCACCCACAACGATAGAGTCCACTCCTTGTCTAGCTAGACCATAAGCTGTAAGCAATCCTACTGGACCACCGCCCACAATCAGAACGTCTGTTTCAATAGCTGCGGTCATTTTGATTTAAGTCTGTTTGGTTCTTTGATGGAGATCGAATGTGAATGAAGAGAAGAACAAACAGGCAGGATGGGCTCTGTCTTTTGTAGTACAAGAATCGGCTGTGTCGGCATCGCTACTTTTCAAGAAATACCTCTCACGGGCCGATCAGCTTCGGCACTGTGCAGCATATTGTTTCATAGACCGAATATGATCGGGATAAACACGCGTCGCCTGAACCTGCGACTCTATACTCCCGTATCGCTTCGTAACGGAATGTAACACCACACAGAAAAGGGAAAATCAAAGTAGGTAATTTGTGTATCGGAAAGTACCGGACGGTGGATCCCGAGCCCTCGACAACTTTCTTCAGAAGACAACCTTTTCACAAAAATATAATGAGGGAAATATTTAGAATAGCAAACAATGACGGGAGCATAATTGGATTTAGTAGATCTACATGAATATTGGGGCTGTGCCTGTCAACCAAGTGCCTTTGGTTGCTTCCACCAGAATACCACGGCCAGTCGAAATAATAGTCGCGCCAGTTCCGCCGTCAAGGTTGTGATCAGCTGTCCAGCCCCGGAAATTCTCAATATACACAGATGAAGATTTTCTCAAATGCATCATCATGTATGCCGCCATGCACTTTGAAACGATTCAGAACCAGTTTAATACCTACATCGCATCGGAGAAGCGTCCTCGCCAACACGTTAAAAACTAGGCCAGGTATCAGGTGGTTGTTCCCGTGGTATATATTGTAGCTGGGTGAGGGAGGCACACCCCACCAGGCTTTTGTGGCCTTTCAAGTTTACAATAATTGATGTTTATAGCGTTCAAGTGATGTCATTTCCGCCACAAGGCCTTTGAAACAAGAAGAAAGTGAAAAATAAAAGGCTGACAAGAAGGTCTATATGAAGACAAGATGGGAAAAGAAAAAGGAGGTAAAACAAAGCATGTCGAGTATCTATTTATATGCATGGACCCATCACGTATTATGGCCGAACCATATGATTAAAAATGATAATTTGGACATCATGCTGTATAGGAAGCTCATGAAACTTCCTTGATACGGCAGGTCCAGCCAGACTCCTGGCTAAGAAGAGGCAAGCTGAGAATTGAAGTTAGCAAATCTGTGATAAACAAGCAATGGAGGGAATTGCAAAGCTTACCTCGCACCAAGGCACCAGCCCAGCTCGTTATCCTTGATCTTCTTGGCGATCTTGACCTCGCGGGACAAGGGCATCTCGTAACCGGTGTGCAGGAGACCCATCATGAAGTTGAGGTCCATGCACCAATCGGGACGGTCACGAAGTTCCTTGAGAGCATCTTCCACGCCCTCAAAGACATTCCAGCTATCCTCACCACCGCAGACGGTAGCGGTAAGCTTGTGCAGCTCATCGAGGGTGAACGAGGAGGGCATGCCCAGAGGCGCAGTACGGTCATAGAAGTAAGAGAAGATATAAACATCCTCGTGGGAGAAAGTCTTCTCGAGGGATGGCTGGTGAATACCGTTGAAAGAGCAAGGAGCCAGCTTGCACTCGGAATCCTTCTTTAGAATCTTCTCAGCAATGGCGCGGCACTGGGGAGCGGCGGAAGCGTCCCGAGGACCGGCCATGGTGACAGTAACCTTGGGACCAAGAGGGTGGTCATCAGGGAAAGTCACAGAGACTTCCTTCTCCATGTCAGGCTGAATGCAAGGGTTGGAAATGGGGCGCTTGAGCCAGGACAAGTCCTTATCGTTGTTGGCAAGCATGGCCTCCAAAACCACACGGTTCATAGACTCGCGGGCAGACATCAGGCCGTAGCCAAGGTGAGAGTGCTGGTACAGTTCGAACTCGCGGCCGCCAAACTTCAGCTCGTACTTGTGGTCGCCCTCGGCCAAGTGTTCCGGCATACCACCAGCCTTGCTCTTCTCGAAGGTGGGCTGGAACACGATCTGAGTAGATCCACCACCCAGATCGAAGATGGCAGCGGTGGGAGTCTCATCCGGGCCACCGATCTTGCCCAGGAGGTAGTTGGTGGTAATCCAGGCGTAGACACCCTCGTCGGATCCGTCCATGATCTCAACGCCACCCTTCTCACGGGCGACAACGGGGAAGGGATAGACGGTCTCCAAACGAGTACGCACAGCCTCCAGGATATTCTTGCTGAGTTCAGGGCCCAGAAGACGCAATCCAGCGGTAGCCTTGACGGCGATCGGAGTGCAAGACCGGTACTCTTCGGGGACATTCTGCAGAGCAACCTCCAGAAGGGGGTCCAGGCTGCGAGCCGCACCATCGGCATCCTCCTTGTAGGAGCTAAGGCCGGAGCCACCCTCCTTCTTCTTGGTCTGCTCAAAGACCTCATTCTCCAATTCCGGGGTAGAGCCGCAGTTGTTGAATCGGTAAACGTGGATACGAGAGCCGGTACTGCCGGCGTCAATCATGAGAGCATATTGAATCAAAGGCTTGGACGAATCGAAAGGCTTAGTGCACTTGGTGGAGACACCACCGGCAGAAGGCGCTTTCTCTGTACAGAGGGAGATTTGTTAGTGATGTCGATATCGCATAGGCGTTACATTTCAAATTTGCGGGGCGCATACCCTGGGTGAAACCGGAAACGGCGGGCTTAGAAGGAGAGAGCCATAGGAGGACCATAAAAATGAAGCCGACAATGGCGCCGGTCTTCAGCCAACGGGACTTTTGACTTTGAGAGACCATCTTATCGGGTTGTTTATCAAACACTCGATCGGACTCAATGGGCGGCGGGACAGCGGAACCGTTACTGCGGGACACCGAACGGTGACGGGCGACGGTTTCCAAGTCTATGAACTTTTGGGGTTGCTGTTGGTTGTCGACTCCAGTCGACATGCGAGCAAACCGCGGAGGGTAAGATAAGCAGAAGACAGATGGCGGAAGTTGCCACCGAAAGCGAGGGCGTAACGATCGGAAGGGTTAAAAGGAACAACACAGAAGACAAGAAACCATTGATCCTCCGGGAACCTCAAACAAGCCCAGCAAGGAAATGGGTAAAAATTGACGATGGGGATGGACGAGGAAAAGGAAAAACAGGAGAGAAAGGAGATGGCAATTTCAGGGTTCTCGGTCTGTGGCGCAGATGTGGCGTGGCTCTTACTCGATGCGGTCTTCCCCAGAGGTCAACTGCCACTTCTCCGTAAAGCTCGACCAGCTCGATCAGACTCACCTACTGCCTCACAATAACCCACTCAACGTTCGAATCCCACTCATTCCGACTTTATATTTAGGCTCATTCTGACACACATCCCGTTTTATAGTTATTTTCCCTCACTACTTCACCTTCCTTCCACTCCGACAACATGAACCACATGCGCGGCCTCGTCTCCACGGCACAGGCCTTGCGTCAGACCTTTATCACTCCTCTTCGCACTCCCACAGTCTCCCTTGTGCAGTCATACTCTCTCCGGAATGGATTCCAGCCACGTTACTTCCACCAGTGCCCCCGCCTCGCGCTGCCTGTCGTACGAACACCGAATGCTCCGACACAGATCAAGGACGAAGCTATTGGCACTCGGCTTGTGCAGCTAGTCGACGAGGAGCAAAACCTCATGCCTCCCCGCCGACTAGCCGAAGTTCTCGATTCCTTTGACCGCAGCAAGTTTTTCCTGCTACAAGTCTCCCCTGCCGAAGACGAACGACCGCCTGTCTGCAAAATCCTGAACAAGATGGAGGCCAAGCAACATGAGAAGGCCAAAGCCAAATCTGCAAAGGCTGGAAAAGTACAAACAAAGCAGATTGAGCTGAACTGGGCCATTGACGCCCATGACCTGTCGCACCGTTTGAAGCAGTTGACCAACTTCCTGGAGAAGGGTCGGAAAGTGGAGGTGATCATGAAGCGGAAGAAGGCCAAGCGCTCACCCACTGTGGATGAAATCAAGCAGGTCATTCAGAGTGTACTGGATACTACGAGGGAAGCTGGTGGTACCCAAGTCAAGGCAATGGAGGGAGAGCCAGGCAAGCAGGTGATGATTACGGTCAAAAAGGAGACCTAAATTACTGTACGAAAAGGAGCAGGCTTTTGTATAGCGCGTTCAGGCTGCTATTCTTGTCAAATATAGCGTTATTTACTGGATATTTCGCATTGTATAAGGTGTATTAAACGAATTGACAATGCGTCTCCGAGCTATAGATGGAACTTGGATAGTTCGGGTGCTGCATTTACCATTCGGGGGAAACCCAAACTCGGAGAGCTAACACTCAAAGTAAACATCTGCCTCTCTAAATTCTCAACTACCTAAAATCTAGCATCATTTGTCGGAATCTCCTACATCTAGTTGTTGATGACAGCCGGACCTCCGCAATTTGCGGCCCCTGATTGGCCGATGCATGACTAAGCGCTCCCTGTCCGCCCCGAAAATTTGGCTGTTGATTTCGCGACTCTCTTCTTCTTCCCCATCGAGTTTCCTTTTTGCTTCCTTGTTGTCCATCGTTTCTTTGGGGCTTCTCTTTGCAAGATGTCGAGCATTACCCGTTCCCTCAACCTCCTGGCCCGCACCAGCCGGTCGTCCCTGCTGCGCCCGCGCGCCATCAACCCCATCCACCATGTCTTTGCTAGTGACAAGATGGCTGCCCGTGGCCTGGCCACTGCCTTCGAGCGCACCAAGCCCCACGTTAACATCGGTACCATTGGTCACGTCGATCACGGCAAGGTGAGCATTCAATGGCATGATGATCTTGTCTCCCGGCGTGTCTAATCTGTTCATCTCATCTAGACCACCCTGACTGCCGCTATCACCAAGCACCAGGCCTCCAAGGGTCTGGCCAACTTCCTCGACTACGCTTCCATTGACAAGGCCCCTGAGGAGCGCAAGCGTGGTATCACCATTTCCACTGCCCACATTGAGTTCCAGACTGAGGACCGCCACTATGCTCACGTCGATTGTCCCGGTCACGCCGATTACATCAAGAACATGATTACTGGTGCCGCCAACATGGATGGTGCCATTGTTGTTGTTGCTGCTTCCGATGGTCAGATGTATGTTCAATGCCCGATCTAATCTCGTTAGCCTGTCGTTCTGACAGGTCTTTTTTTCCACAGGCCCCAGACTCGTGAGCACTTGCTGCTCGCCCGTCAGGTCGGTGTCCAGAAGATCGTTGTCTTCGTCAACAAGGTCGATGCCGTCGATGATCCTGAGATGCTTGAGCTCGTCGAGCTTGAGATGCGTGAGCTCCTGTCCACCTACGGCTTCGAGGGTGAGGAGACCCCTATCATCTTCGGTTCCGCCCTTTGCGCCCTTGAGGACCGCCGCCCCGACATTGGTGCTGAGCGTATCGATGCCCTGATGACCGCCGTTGACACTTGGATCCCCACCCCCGAGCGTGACCTCGACAAGCCCTTCCTCATGTCCATTGAGGAAGTCTTCTCCATCCCCGGCCGTGGTACCGTCGCCTCCGGCCGTGTTGAGCGTGGTCTGCTGAAGAAGGATACCGAGGTTGAGATTGTTGGTGGCTCCGACACCCCCATCAAGACCAAGGTCACCGATATCGAGACCTTCAAGAAGACCTGTGACGAGTCCCGCGCTGGTGACAACTCTGGTCTCCTGCTCCGTGGTGTCCGCCGTGAGGACATTCGCCGTGGTATGGTCATCGCCCAGCCCGGCAGCACCAAGGCTGCCCAGAAGTTCCTGGTCTCCATGTACGTTCTGACCGAGGCTGAGGGTGGTCGCCGTACCGGTTTCGGTGCCAACTACCGCCCCCAGGTCTACCTCCGCACTGCTGGTAAGTTCCATCCGCCCACATAGTCTTATATCTTAATCAGATCTAACTTTTAAATTACAGATGAGCCCGGTGACCTTACCTTCCCCGATGGTGACGAGTCCCGCCGCGTCCAGCCCGGTGACAACGTCGAGATGGTCCTCGCTACCCACCGCCCCGTCGCTGCCGAGGCTGGTCAGCGCTTCAACATCCGTGAGGGTGGCCGCACCGTCGCCACTGGTCTGATCACCCGTGTGATGGACCAGTAAATTGGTCTTGCTCGACCTTGGCCGGATGAGTCTTCCAAAGACTGATCTGGCCCTTGTATTATGACACCCCCTATTATCTTCTTCTTCTTTCTTTTCTTGTTTGTCTGTCATCCTATATTCACAGCGCGGGAACTGTCGATCAGCTCAAGGGATCTGGGAGAAAGCTGGAGTTTTCGCTTGAATCTTGTTCATGTACCTCTACTGTATTGGAGATGTCGTTGGTTGTATCTTCTCTCCCCTCCTCCCGTGGAATTTTGTATTAAAAACAAAAATCGAATCCAACACATCACTTTAATACATCGAGTCAAAACAGCTATCCCAATAGAAAGTCTAGAGTTAGTTGGGAAGTAATCACGCGTTCTGATTTCTTGGCTGTGGGGCAAAAAGCGTCCATGTTATTCGGACGAAGTGCACGGACGATCGCCGGATGCGCCGGACCAAGTCTCGGAACACCGGATCAGTACGCGTGGATGTAGTTTAGTAGTGTGTGGTTATTTGATCGAAGTATACTGGAGCGGCCTCTATATGCAGTATGATAGTTGCTTGGAGACGCCGAAGCTTGTATCACAAGACGATAACATGTGGTGAAATTCTGCCTTGGGGTATAAGAATTGGCAATGCTCTTCACTTGTAAAAGCTCAGCTCCCATCCGTGAGTCTTGGTTCGATAACATTCACAGAACGAGTATCAATCAACGTACAACCCTTGGCCTTGCTAAGCAGCACTATTTGGACTTTACATAATTGTTTGAGATATCTTACGATGCGTGCCGCTAATTTGTATGGTTAGGTTTGTAGAAAAAAAAAGTAGCACCTTGAGTCTCTTAATTTGATGCTCCCTCTCAGCTAACTTCACGTATTGCATCTACACATATGGCCATATCCCACGTATGAAGCTCTAGATCTTCTTGAAGCACTATTGACACTGTAGCTATACTATGTAAATCGTGCTAAGTGTACCTTGAGAGCTATACCGTACTTTCATTTACCCGGGATTGGGGCATTTTGTTTTCCTTTTTACATATATGTTTCTGGGCCGAGGCGACACAGTTTCTTCTAGGTGATATTGCATTACCTGTGTAAAATATCCGGTCAATTGACATGAAGTCAACTATTCCAGCTTCATTTTGTGGCGACTCTAGTGCTTAATTCTGGCTACGAGTGAGTGATATTCGTGACTATTTTCCCGTGCTTTCTTATCCCCACGCACCTACATGATGATGCCAGGCCGCACCTCAAAAGTAATCTAAAGCGGTCGGCCTTGAGATGACGACTTGTCGGCTTTCTCGTAAGCTTGATCTTGGAATATTCCAGATTCTCTGAGATGTGCTTTCGACAAAATTGAGGCGTTTCCCTTCATCCTATACCGTCGTCTCGCGTCGAGTAGGGCTCTTGAAATCATCACTGCACTCCGGCTGGTGCCCGCCACCGTCTGATCGCGCCAACACGAGAAATCTAGCTGATTAACACCCCAAACGATCTCTGTTACTCGTGGGCTGTAGCTAGCTCTGGGGGAAATGGATATTTGGGGCGAGTCCAACGGCCCCCCTCGCAAGAAGATGCGCAAGGGGACCAAGAGTTGTGTCGAATGTATGTTACGGCAGATAGTCTGCCTTCCAGGCCAATGTGCTCAATGCTGAAGTCTTCCGACAGGTCGTCGGCGCAAAATCCGTTGCACCTACCACCCAGATCGCCCTGATACCTGCAATGAATGTCGATTACGAGGCTCTACCTGTATTGACCAAGAGCATAGCTCCGATGACCCTGGATCCGCGCCGGGCTCTACCCAAGGCGATCAACGATATAGTCTGCGGGAGCGGGTAGCTCACCTAGAGACTGTAGTACAGGAGCTATCCAAACGGCTGGACCAGCAAAGCTCAAACAACGCTCCTTGTTAGTATATATTTGTCTTGCATCCGACCAAGCCCACCTAATGCTAACCATGCTAGCCCGGAATCTCCCCCAGGCAGAAGTGACCCCGCCAGCAACCGAATCCGATCAACTCGGCCCATCCAGCGACCAAATTCAGAATGCCCCGGTAATGCAGCTGTTTGATAACTATCTCTTGAGCCGCCGCGAGGATTCAGACAGCAATGACCGATTTGCAGGAGCGAAAGATACCTCGCCAAAGGCACGAGCTGCACGAGCTGAGCTCCTGTCGCTACTTCCACCAACATCAGATATTCGCATGGTCATTGCAGAAACTTCACATTTATGGTGTATCTGGGACGAACATTTCCCAGACCTCCTGACTCAGTTTGACTTTCCCTCAGAGCTTAGCGAGAGCACGGTTGCACCCGCCGAGATCGCTAAGGCTGTTGTCTGTCTCGCTATCAGTGTCATCCATCTACTTCCCGAGTTCAGTTTCGGTGCTCTACAACATCCTTTGGATCCGCAAGAATTTGCCGCTCGCTGCACTGGGGTCGTGGATCGCCTTGTGGTTCGTGACGATGACTTTGCGGCCACGCTTCCTGGCATTGAGGTTCAGATGTTGCTTTCAAAGTATCACATGAACGAGGGCCGGTTGCGCAAGGCGTGGCTTGTCAATCGACGAGCTATTGAATTTGCGCACCTCGCGGGCATGCACTTGTCTACTCGTAACCCACGGCCTGCGGATACTCTTTTTGAGCGACGGCTGCGAATATGGTGCTCTTTGACAACGGCAGACAGATCTTTGAGTTTGATCCTTGGTCTTCCGTACGGAGTCTCTGAATCCTTCTTCCAGCCACAGATTGAGCGGCGCCTGAGCATGGGCATCTCTGCCGCAGAACAGTATATGTTGCGCATTGGGGTCATCACCGGACATATGGTCGACCGCAACCAGAACCCAGCCGATATGTGTCTAGAGACGACTTTGAAGCTTGATCAAGAGCTTATGGATGCTTGGAGAGCCTTGCCGAATAGCTTCTACGGAACCGCCCCCGGTCCTAATGAGCAGCGGGAGCAATTTCATGCTCGGATTCCTTTGCAGTTCATGCCCAAGGTGCTCCGAGCTCTCTTGCACATGCCCTTCTTGCTAAAATATCCACATGATCAGCGCTTTAGCTTCTGCCATCGTGAAGCCATTCAATCTGCCCGAGATGCCTTGGTGCTGTATAAAGTGCTTCGATCAATGACGAGGTCTTATTTGTGCAAAATGATTGATTTCTTTGCTTTTACGATGAGCATGCTCCTCATCGTTCATCTTCACGGCCACGCTGATGAATCACCGGTACCTCACAATCAAAAAGATGAACAAGACTGGAAGCTCGTGGGGGAAGTGGTCGAGATTCTTGGACAGGCAGCGACTGAGAGGGGAGGATCTGTAGCTGCCGAATCAGCAAACATCCTCGGTGCTATCTTTCATACCAGATCACAAATTCATCGCAATTGGCCGTCATCAGCTACGTGCAAGGTCACGGTGCCTTACTTTGGAACCATCACCGTCGGGGCTGGCACCAAGCTCTTGAGGCCTCAAAACAACCAAGGCCAGGACGAGACTGCTCCAAAACTGGTGCCATCAGCAGACTCTTCATACAAACCAAGTCCAAGTCAACTATACACTCCCCCATTATCGGATCCTGATGGAACATCTACGACGAATACTAGCGGGACTTCAAATACTCAAAGCCCCGTTTTTGCAACAGAAAGCACATCCGGGTATCCCATCCAACCGTTGTCGCAAGGCGAAGATGTTTCCAACACCACTTTTGCCGGTATAGAATCCAATACATTCACAGGGTTGTTTGATGACTTTGGGCAATTCACATGGCCGAATCCAGCTGTTGATCTAGGTCTGGACTATGGTTGGAATTTGAATTGGTCCGAGTAGGGATTGGTTTTTGTGCTATACTGAACACTACTAATTTTAGGAGACGCGCTTACGACTGTACAATATTTCATGCTTTTGTTTTCTTAATACATACTCTCACCTATACCGAAGATCATCGTTGAATCAATATGAAGTTGTAATTATTAATTTGGGTAATAAGATTGCCACTAAATCTACCAGCTGGCTCCTAGTTAAAGGGGCCGATCCCGTATAGATCTCCCGAGTTACGTAGTTTCCCCAATTAAAAGGGGGTTATGTAAGACTACCTAAGGTTCCCCCCCAGCAACGACCTCGGGACCATTCGATCGCGGCACTCGTGCAACGGCCTTGTGATCGTCCTGACTTGTTCCGATTCCCATTCGGTTGATCCGGTGCTGTTGCGCTTCCTTTGTATGATCCACCTCTCCCCCCAACCTCCTCGTTCCCGCGTCTCCCACCTGCTTTCGCCACCATCTCAACCTCCCGGCGATCTGTCCCCACAACACCACCTCTAGAGTGCGATAGCAACGACCATGTCCGAACGCCCGTCAGGACTGGGCCGGACCCCGACAGCACCTCCCATCATGGCGAACGGCCACTTTGCTACGATCGGTGATAGCAGTGATGTCACTTCCTACGAGCATGGAGTGCAGGTCATTGACGGGGATAAGGAGTTCAAGTACGAGTCGCCGAATACACCTTGCTCTTGCGCCCACCTGCAGCTGCAGGCCTGCGCACAATCGCACCTTCGAGCTTCACTTTAGATGCTGACAGCTACTCTGCAGTCCCAACTTGTCCAAGTATCTCTCCCTCGAGGATGTCACGACCGCCGGCTTCAACTACCACCTCATCTCCGTGTTTGGCTCCCAGTCGACCGGCAAGTCAACCTTGCTGAATCACCTGTTCGGTACTCAATTCTCGGTCATGTCCGAGCAAGAGCGCCGGCAAACGACCAAGGGTATTTGGCTGTCGAAGAATAAGAAGCAAGGCGATGCGACTACCGAGGGGGCCCGTATGGCGGATAACATCTTGGTGATGGATGTGGAGGGTACTGATGGTCGCGAACGAGGCGAGGACCAAGACTTTGAGCGCAAGAGTGCTCTGTTTGCGCTTGCGACCAGTGAGGTGCTCATCGTGAACATCTGGGAGCATCAAGTCGGTTTATACCAGGGTGCCAACATGGGTCTCCTTAAGACCGTGTTCGAGGTCAACCTGCAATTATTCCTGAAGGATAAGAGGTATGCGGGTCAATCACGGTCTGTGCTTGTTTTAGCAAGGTACTAATGTGGTGGATCTAGTACTACGCACCGGTCTCTCCTCTTCTTCGTCATTCGTGATTTCATTGGCACCACCCCGCTAAAGAACCTCCAAAAGACGCTACTGGAAGATCTGGCCCGCCTGTGGTCAACAATCTCAAAACCCGCTGGACTGGAGAACTCTACAATCCACGATTACTTCGACTTCCAATTCTACGGACTTCCGCACAAGGGCTATCAGCCTGACCAGTTCGTGGCGGAAACACAAAAGTTGGGCTTGCGCTTCCGTGAGGGCCACCGCGACCCGAAACGGGATGCGCTCAAGGGGGAGTTCTCCGAGGGCGGTGTTTTCCTGCCTGAATACCATCGGCGAATCCCAGCGGATGGATTCTCGCATTATGCTGAAGGTATTTGGGACCAAATTGTCAATAATAAGGACCTGGATCTGCCTACCCAGCAGGAACTGCTTGCCCAATTCCGCTGTGACGAGATTTTGCGGGAAGTGATGATCGGATTCGACGAGGCTATCACTGCGTTTGAGGACAAGCAGGCCGAGTCTGTCCGCCTTGGATCTCCGGCAGTCATCGGTGGCTTGGGTGTTGCTATGCGCGGTGCCCGCTCCAAGACTCTCAAGGGCTTTGAGACTGAGGCTAGTCGGTACCACAAGGGCGTCTACCAGCGTAAGAAGGCTGAGTTGGAGGGCAAGGTTGATACTCGACTAAAGGCACTGTTCCACGGTCAGATCTCAGCCGCTCACAAATCCGGTATCCGTGACTTCAGCGAGGCTGTGACCAACGCTGTCAAGTCCGGTCAGAAGAAGGGCGGCAACTACGACTTTGCCGAGATTGTCAACCAGGAAACTAAAACCTCGTTGGAGAAGTTCGAGGAAGTCGCTCGATCAACGCTGGTTGAAGGTGCCTCCTGGAGCAACTATAAGCAGGAGTTGGCGTTATATGAGAAGGAGTTGTCTGAGGTCAGCGGTCGTCTCCGGCGGGATGAGATGAGACGGTTGGCTAGCCGCGTTGAACGATGGGTTCAGTCTCGTCTTGGCGAGTCAGTGGGACTCGAGTTCAACAACCTGGGTTCTGGACGTGCTGGGGCCGGTGCACCCGATGATGGCGATAAGCCCATTGAGACCGCTTTCTGGGATCGGATCTGGAATGTGTTCGTGGAGACCGTTCTCGATGCCGAGCGTAGATTCACGGACCGCGCCAGTAGCTTCGATGCTAGCCTGGAAGAAGTTGATGTTGGTCTGTGGCGCCTGCGTCGCAAGTCTTGGGGTGTTTTGCATGCCAAGATTGATGAGGAAATGACCGAGGGTAATTTGCTCCTAAAGCTGCGCGAGAACTTCGAGGACAAGTTCCGATACGACGAGGCCGGTGTGCCTCGGATCTGGCGCCCAACTGACGACATTGAGGGCATCTATACACGTGCTCGCGAGTCTACCCTGACTTTGATTCCTCTTCTGTCGCGATTCCGCCTTGCCGAGACTAACGCCCCTCCTCCTCTTGATCGTTGGGTCGGGCACACTCCTAGCACTGCCACTCCTGCCGACGAAGAGGACCTGGCCCCTATCGGCGGTGTGGATGAGGACGAGGGCAAGAGCCTGGAAGAGGAAATGACCATTCTGGGCGATGCCAAGCGCCAGGAACTTACTGTGCGCTTCAAGAAGGCTGCCGATGGAGTTTACGTCGAGGCCAAGCGGAGTGCCATTGGTGGTATGACGCAGGTTCCACTGTACTTCTACGGTCTCCTGCTGGCTCTGGGCTGGAATGAGATCATTGCGGGTGAGTCAGCTACTTTCTTTTCGTCTCTTATCGATCTTACTAACATAAACAATTTTAGTCCTCCGCAACCCGGCCTACTTCCTGCTGCTCTTTGTATGTGCCGTCGGTGCCTATGTCACCTACCAGCTCAACCTGTGGGGCCCTATCATCAAAATGACCGAGGCTGCATCCCAGCAGGCCCTCGTGGAAGGCAAACGTCGCTTGCGCGAGTTCCTCGAGCAATCCGATACCGGTCGCCAGGCCATTGCCATGTCTGCTTCGGACCGAGCTGGCTCTTCGGGAAACAAGGAAGAGTATGAAATGTCTGATCTGCCAAAGCGAAGCTCTGGCTCGAAGACTGACGATTTGGATGACTTGTAAATTTTTTTCTCTCTTTGCTGCCCGTTGGGCGAACATTGTGTACCTTTTCTATGGGGGTAGATTTGTTATAACATTCATTCGCATGTGTTTTTTCGGTACGACAGATGCTGTACGAAAATTGATTGACGTTTGGCGATGTTTTTGATCTAATACCGGAAACTATGTGGAGGATTTCGTGGTACTACATAGCGGCAGTGCATGCATTACAACTAGAAGATAGGGACCTAAATCGACGCCGAAAATGACAACCCCAGTACCGCCCTATTCTGCACCCGTCCAACGAGGACTGTTAGTCATCAATCTTTCATGGGCAAACTTGTCCTTGTACTCCAGTGACTCGGGGCCAGTGTCTTCTTTTACCTCTCTTTTCGCTAGGTCTCTGGGTCATGTCATATAGCGAATTTGATACTCCATGGGTAGAAGAACCCTGGGAGTCGCCAGAGACTGCCCTCCGTGACGCCGATGGTACCAGACTCTACGAGACTGATGACAGTGGCCTTCTGTTCAAAATAATCTATCTCAATGACGTTCCCAGACTGAAGCAATATCTTCCTGTTTATTCCCCGCCTCTTGATATCGAAGATAAGGAGTTCAATGACCCTTTCTGTGTCGCCGCGTCGCAGGGGCGCACCGATATTCTCCGTGTTCTCGTGGACTACTATAAGAACGACTCAACGAAAGTGCCGCTCCATCAGCGAAAATTTTCATTATTGACGGCGGCGTGCAGGGAAGCACAGCTCGAAACGGCGCAGTTTATCCTAGACAGTCAGCTGGCACTCAGTTCAGTCTATATTGACCAAGCATACCGTGATGAAGCACTCTTAGCGACTGCCAGGTCCCTGACTGCTTTGCCCCCCAGTGACTGCAAACATGAGACGCCGAATGATTCTGAGCACTGGAGGAGCAGCCGTATCGCTCGGGCTGAAGAATTAATGCGCTTACTTCTTGATGGCGGCGCGTCTGCTCAAGCGGCCGAGATCCCCACAACAGAAGTGGAATGGGCGACTATGGTACTTTTCGGAGGCTCTGTGAGCCGGCACGATGGCGACAACAGCCAACCACTACAGTCCTTTGGTACGGTTCTCGGTCTGGCCTCCTCTGGAGCCGGCTACGCGTTGGTGAACCGACTGATTGACCAAGGGGCCAATGTACATGCCAAGGAGCAGTACCAGCATCAGCCTTCATCTACATTTTGGTCTGAAATGCAGATGCCATGGGATGTCACCGCACTTCATGTTAGTAGCATGTATTGGAATCTAGAGGCCATCCAGACGCTTCTTGACCGCGGTGGAAGAACCATCACGGAATCACTATCATGCCGCGATAGTAATGGGCGTCTACCGCTTCACTGGGCTGCCGCGGGCCCTGGCTCATTTGAGTGCTGGCTTTCTGACGATAAAGTCGGGAATCGGGTCATTGATGCCTTCAAACTACTTTGCTCTGGAAGCGATATCAATGCTCGGGACAACCAGGGCGAGACTGCTTTACATTACGCTGTAAGGGGCCACGCCTGCTGTGGCGGAAGCAAGCACTTTGGTACTATACTGAGGTTCATGTTGGAGAACGGGGCGGGCGCAGATGTGATCAACACCAATGGTCAAACCGTGCTACATAAAATGGCCGCCCACTGCCTGGCTGGCGATCCCATTGACACTGCTCTGATAGATACTCTTTTATCGCAGGGTGTCAAAATCAACCAACAAGACAAAGACGGGAATACGCCATTGCATCTAATGGCCAGGAATCTACGTCAGGTTCAAGCTACCAGATTTCTGATTAGTCAAGGTGCGGATGTCTCTCTCACTAATGGTAATGGCAATACAGCTTTACACGAGTGTTTGAGGATGGGAACCATTTTGCACAGGCAGACAAGTAACGGAAGTGTACGTCCCACACTCGCTGATCGGACGAGAGCGCTGGATGAGATGGTTGCTGTCTTGCTGGAGGTAGGGGGTGATACCATGATGGACCAGCCTAATCTAGCGGGCGAGACGCCGCGACAGCTGGAGTTTAAGAAACTGGCTATGTGGCAGAAGTTGGAGGAAGATGCAATCGCGAGAAAACGTTGATCCATGACGAACCATCTAGGTGAACTGTAAAGTACCCGTTGGTATTCTACATACTCATTTTATATACGAACAAACGGGAAATTAGGATCTATCTCGACAAAGCTTATTCGCTTATATCCAATGGTCATCTCTGAAAAACCACTGCATCGTGTAAACCTTGACGTATAAATGATAATCCCACTTTCCGGCCTTATTCGCCCACTTTCCCGATCGAGTGGTTGCGGGGTCATCTCCTCCCACGCCAATGGAGATACGGACTTGCTCCGATATGGTGGGGGTATTTCTGTTAAATAACCTGCTGCACTCTGATGATCCGGTTAAATTGAGTCCCTAGCCTCCACGTCATACAAAAAGAAGTGCAAACCGACTCCTGAGCTCTGTTCATCATACCCCACACTCGACAGCATCATCCATACCACATAAACCAAACCCAATCAGCATGTCCGGAGTCACACAACTTCCAGAGACTTTCGATGACCTCCCTAACAAGCGCCAGTATTGGCCTGCGCCAGCCGGCTCGGAAGAAGAGGGCCTCGGCATGTTGCGCATCCTCACACCAGAGATAGTCGCAGAGGCAGCGCGAACGCAGATCCAGACCGGCGAGCGAGTATGTTTAAACTGGGACATTGAAAATCTGAATCCTCCCGGATTCGGTCGCAAGGCCTTTGAACATCGCATCAAATGGGTCGCCGAGGGCGTTGCATTCGACGATGAATACCACTTCAACCCTCAACAAACCTCGCAATGGGATGGTTTCAGGCACCATGCCAACAAAGACGGTGTTTTCTACGGTGGCACGACAGCCGAGGAAATCAAAGATACTCAATCACCACGTATTGGAATCGGATGCTGGGCAAAGAAAGGCATTGCAGGTCGCGGCGTATTAATCGACTACGTCTCCTACGCCCAAAAGAAAGGCATCTCTCTCAACGCGCTCTCTCGACAAATGATCTCTCTAGACGAAGTTCAAGAAATCGCACGCGAGTGCAACATCACCTTCCAAAAGGGCGATATCTTTTTCCTACGCGTTGGCTTGCCGGGGACATGGGCAGCGATGTCCGCCGAGGAACGCAAGACGTACAGCGAGCAACCGCTGCCGCAACACGCAGGAATCGAGCAGAGCGAGCGAGTACTACGTTTCATGTGGGACCATCATTTTGCGGCCGTTGCGTCTGATGCAGTGAGCTTCGAGGTTTTCCCTGCGATCAATGAGGAGTTTGACTTGCACCATCATCTTTTGGCTGGTTGGGGAGTGCCGATTGGAGAGATGTTTGATTTGGATGAGTTGGCGGCTACTTGTGAAAGGTTGGGTCGTTGGAGCTTTTTTATTTCGAGTAGCCCGTTGAATTGTGCGCGGGGTGTGTCTAGTACGCCGAATTGCATGGCGATCTTTTAGGGGGTATGGAAATGCTTGGTTATGATATGTCATGGTTGAAGCGGAGCGGAATGATGTCTATCTTCATAGTAATGAAGTTTAAAATAGCTTCATAGAACGGACAAATAAGTATTTTCTAAGACAATATTCCATCAGGCCTTGGGAAATACAGGTAGCTGCGTAAGCACCTCATTGTTGGCCATGGCTTGCATGTCGTAGTCAATAGATGTTTTTCCAGAAGCCAGACAAGATTCTGGATCTGTATTGTGTATTGCGATCATCTACCTTAAATATTATAGAATCTACTAGAATTTAGGCCTTAGCCTAATTTTAGATTCACTATATTAAAGAACGTCGTGGCTAGCATTATACGGGCCTTATATCGCCGGCTAAAGATCACCTCTCTACCATGCGCGTTCTCTTCTCTCGTCTGGGATATAGAATTCACTGTGTTGGTGAACATTATTTTTATGCATATCGGTAGGACCACATGAAGATAACGGATCCCTTCTTCTGAGTGAGGTTTGCGTTAGGTGTGATCTATCAAATAATCAAGTCTTGAGGAGGAAGGAAGGGAAAGATGTGAGACATAATCCTTTTTGACGGTGTCGGTGACACCAGTGCAAGGAAGCAAGAAGGGGAATCTGAATTAAATTGGTCTCTCTAGAAGAGAACACGAAGACAAAGAAGGAAGGGAAGAAGGGAAGTGCCTAAATAGCCTGCCTATAAAACACAAAGAACAAAGACCTGGACCTGCAACAGGCAAACTTATAAGGTAAACCATGTAGGAACAAACGAGGACTGCACATCCAAACGGCCGAGGTCGAAGTCGAGGTCCTGGACGTCGAGTCATCAAGACCTTTCGTATCCATTTTCATGTTTAACCATGTGCTGGTTGTGAACATGGTGGGATCCATGTCAATGAAGCCCGTTCTGGCTAGGAATGGTGGGCACACTGCTATCAAGACTCGTGCTAGTGGAGGTATGGGTACTAATTTCAGAAGAAACGGTAGTAGAGCCGATGGTGTTAGGCGTAGTATGGGATCTAGCCGATGACCCCGCACTTGGTGATGAGCTCGTGCTCACACTAACACTGCCCCGGCCAGGTCCAGTAAGGTGGAGGAGTGCCGATGACGGCTTCTGTCCGGGATAGAAGGTGGTGGGAATAGGGGGGATGGTGAAGGAAGCATTGGCAAGTAGCTCAGTGGTGAAATCATTCGGCATCCAGGAAGTCGAAAAAGATCTATAATTTGGTCAGCCCATGCTTAAATCAGCTTTGAGACATAATTCATACGGTCTTGCAGTCAATGTCCGACTTGAAGTATAGCTGGAAGCTGAGACCTCGTCCTTTCTCAAACAACCGCCCGTTCCATATGCATTCTGGCAGATTCTGCTGCATAACTCTGGTTGGCAGACCAGAGATTTACGTTTTCCAGGGTTATTTCTGTGCATGCAACTTCAGCAGGACATTCCAGACGGATGATCGGTCGAGAGTTATCCGCATTGTATCCATGCCAGTTCTGAGCAGAATCAGTCAGTTTATTTGCTTGCATATTGAGCTTTGGGAACAGAAAACCGCCCAGGGGCTCACCTTGTATGTGAGGTTTGTCATGAAAACCCCATCGGCACCCCCGTCCGCACTCTCCCAATCGGAGTTGATTGTGAGAGGATATGGCCCACCGCGGACAATGACGGTGTCCCAGAGAATGTTTTTCACCGTCCCGTTTCCACCATTCGATTTGATATAACAAGGGTCGGCCTTGTTCGCATAGATATGACGATAGGTGATGTTGCTTATATCAGTGCCGGTCCACAAGAAGCCGATTGCATTTCCTCCGCTCAAGTTGCAATATATGCTCTCAATCAGAAAGTTTGAAGATGGGTTCTTCACAGTCACACATTCATCGCCGTTTGTTGCCTCAATGTCATGGATCCAGACGTTGTCCCCCCATACATCGATCGCATCGGTGCCTCCCAGGACGGTAGGCCCACGCATAATAATGTTGTAGATCTCGCCGTTACTAACCGTGTCGAGGGTTAAGTAGTAAGAAGGCGAATCAATGAGCGCAATTCCATGGACCGAAAAATTTCCCATCTCCTGAAATCGGGTTAAGCGAGGACCATAGTCACCAGTGGCGAGGTACTCGTGTCCGTAACCCTGAATCGCACCCTTCGAATTCCCGCTGAAAAATTCAAAGTCCTGGCAGTTTCGAAAACTCAGCAGCGTAGAGAAATCGGATCCAGTCCGGTGAATAACTCCATCAAGCTGAATGGCACTGCGCACACCATCCTTCAGGAACACATACGAGGCCAGTGACCAGTTCCCCGGTGGGATGTAGACTAGACCTCCGACTGCACAGTCACTCCAGGCACTTGAAAATGCAGACGAAATATCGCTGCCATTTGTAGACGCGCCATAGTCAACGATGTTACAGACCTTCGTCGCAGCCTTGGAGGCGTACGAAGTGATTAGTCCGACTGACCCCGACAAGGAGGCCAAGCTTTGCCCGACGTAAACAAAAAGAAGAAATGTCGACCACATTGTTTGTCTCGTCCCATACCATGTCAAGAAAACCAAGAGCCAGGTTATTGTCGATGTACTTATACATCGGCCTCATCCTTTCCCAATCGAGGGATACCATGCGAGAGTGGGGCGTCCTCGTTTCACTTTAACATGGCCTGTTATGTAGACATCAGAAAGGCTCCCGAAGCGAAGGATTGGTCGTTTCTGTTTTCATCGGCATTCCCCTTTTAAGCGATAGTGTGAATCGAGTCGGCTAATAGCGTACAAACTAGTAAACATGGTGGCGAATGAGGACGGCCGGAATCATCAGATAAATGTGTGATTTACTGAGAAAAGAAAGACTATTTGGGAATGAGGAAAAGGGGCAGGTTGATCTGTTCCGTTGGCGGTGTAACTGGAGAGTGTTCGAGTTACCATAATGGAACCCAGATGTTTACCCACATATTACAACTTCAATCTTAACGACCTGATCAAATTATAAAGAATCAAGGGAACATACAGGGGTGCTCGAAATTAGCTTCACCTGTTTCTTTCTCTTTAATTTGCTATGGAACTTCATCTTGCATTAAACCATACCTATGCCCTGAAACGAGGAACGATGTAGAAGGGTTTACTACCCTGCGCTACGGCCCTGCGCGAGCTGCCCACAAAGCTTAGCTGTGTACGGAATGCAAAATCGGTCCAAATTGTCGTGGCTGATTGGTCAATTTTCGCCGCCAAGACGTGTTTTGGTTCGCTCGAGTCTATCATGGTTGCGTTACCTTATTGGTCACCTGCTTCTCTCTATCTTAGCGGTTAGAGTTCTACGTGGTGGTGAGGTATTCACTTGTCTTAATCTCGTCTTGAACGAGGATCACTGCGAGCTTCAATCTAAGGATAGCCGTTCCGTCGCCACGATGAACAAGAAGACTCGTCTCGCTCTTGCATGCCTCTCATCTTCAGCGGAAAACATTGAATACAAGGGACTCGTCTCTCGCAGTGATTTAAAATGACAAATATCGACAAGTTCAGAGTCCGCCCACTCGGAACTTCTGAATCTCTGCTGTTGGATACACATATATGTGTTCGAGACTCATATCAATGCGGACGTTGTGGGCCAGGAGTTATCACGCTACCGTCTTTTTTTGCAACATCCATCTCCGCCTCTTTATGATACTACGTACGAGAACCCGCATTGCCTGAGCTTGCCAGGAAACTCGCTTCCAAATGGGACCTTGTCACCACGAATCTCACATAAGACTCTTGACTGCGAAACGGGCCATACCAGTACAGCCGGTTCCATCGGTCATGAGGTAACTGATATGTTCTCTGTCATAGATGATCTTCCTAAGCAGGGCTACTTGAAGAAGGCGCAGATTGACAAACGGACCACACTATTAAAGTGAGCAACTAAATGAATCGCACGTCCAAATGATGCTAATGGCCAACCACTGTAGCCCGCCACCAATTGGAAGGAGTCGACTTCATCATGCATCGAGAAAATTCTTCAACTTCGAAGCCTGGGGGCCTATGGAAACACGATAATTCTATCAGGGGTCGCTCCTGGTACGTTGTTCCCAATATGCGTAAATGGAAACACAGTGCTCATCCAATAATAGCTAGCACCATATAATCATATCAAAGCAGCTGCCAGTTTTCAAAGAGGGAAGGGGGGGCCTACAACCGTGCTTACCGCCATTCTTCTTCTGCGAATATATTGTAACACTGGCATCAACTCAACGTTGACTCTCGAGGATTTCGTCGAACAATCACAAACAGACGAAATCTCCAGCTTGAAGTTACAAGGTGGTGAGGCAGTCTGCATGGAGTCCGACATGGACGTGTCTTTATTCTCGACAAACTTCATGGCGAAAAAGAGGCACCTCTTAACGAGTCGACTGTGCCATGGTTGTATTTCTCGAACTTCGACACCGGTAGCTCACGGAAGCTCTTTATTTGGCCAGTTCGACTCTGATTATGAAGCGGCTGATACCGTGCAAAGCGAAGGGCAGAGTATTTCTACCGATAACTCCGTGGAAAATCCCCATACCAGTCCCATACCAGTCAAGCTCCATACCCATTGAAGCTTATGGCGTTGCTTGCTGATATTAAAGAGCATTATAGCGAAGAGAAGAGGTTCGATAATCTACCAAATGAAAGCACTTGCACCACTAACATTCCTATCAGCATCTTTTTTCCTACTGAAGACGTAGTCTAGACCTCGTGGGCCGTCTTTTTCATGAGGAAGGCATCGCATATTGCCGGGTAGACGGAACTATCGATTCAGCACAGCGCAAGAAGGTGCTTCGGCAATTTCATGAAGACATGTCAATACGCGTCCTCTTATTAACCCAAGGTACGGGCTCGGGAGGGTAAGACTTCCCCGATACCAGCCCCTCGCAATATCACGATTGACATCCGCCCTTAATTGGCAACCAGTTTGAACAATCTCTCGGTGGCAAGCCGGGTCCACATTCTCAAACCACAGTGGAATCCGTCAATCGAGTCTCAAGCTATTGGTCGCGTTGTACGTCTTGGCCAGAACAAAATAGTTTGTATTGTGCGATACATAGTTCAAGAAATAATTGAAGAGGGCAAGTTCAGGCCGTAGTCCGACGCTAGGTAGATTTAGAAAGCTTACGCGTTATTCTGCAGGCAGTCGAGACTCGACAACATATGAAAGTGCAGCTGGCATATAAAGGCGGTTTCCATTCTGTGGGCGACCTTGGATCTTCTGAACGGCAGAGGAAAGTTAACAAAGTTTATGAGTTGGCGAGATCGTTGAATTTACGGTAAGGAGGCCAAAGCGCTAGTATAGTGATAAAGTACCGTTTGACTTGCGATTTTCGGAAGCTCGGAATTCTTGTAGTGCAAGGACCCATAGACCTCTACGGTCCAATAGAGAATTGTACATCTGCAAATTACTAGCGACCATATCCGGTAGCTTCTAGATGTTTATGCAAGGCTTCCTTCACACGTATAGTAGAACTACATCACTGCACAAGTGCCAGTGTGTCCGGTGCTCAGTGCGATTTTCCGCAAGACAAACCAGGCCGTTAATCAACACCCGATAACATTATAGTACATATTGATTAGAGCTGCTTAGGTCGTAGCTAACGCTCATGATTTGATGATTCAACAGTGGGAAGCTTTGATGCCTGCGGATCTCTCATTTATTTAGATCATCTCTCGCTTTCTCACACTTAAATTTGCTTGCTTTCCTTCCCTATGCTTACTTATTTAGTTGAATTCTATGACTCTGGCTGACCGTTTTATACTTGAGCGTAACACGCGCACTCTGTTTTCATCTATCTATTTAATTTCTCTCGAGGTTTAATTCATCTGTATAACACTGCATCTATACATGTTTGTGTCCTCCTGTTCGTATACTCCTTACTTGTGCACAGGAAAACATTGTATTTAAGTGAGAGGAAGTCATGTTACTGAACCTAGTACAGGAATATTGATATTCCGTGCTTATTCCTGATATACAGTGTACTAGTGTCTCTTTGCACTAGTAAGTCATTGGTGGTACCGTGGTAAACTCAATGG
The DNA here is from genome assembly GCF_028827025.1 of Penicillium cataractarum. Lineage (NCBI taxonomy): Eukaryota > Fungi > Ascomycota > Eurotiomycetes > Eurotiales > Aspergillaceae > Penicillium > Penicillium cataractarum. The sequence continues at coordinate 2,279,257 of NW_026622745.1, read as the reverse complement.
CAGGTACCATGGACTGCTTGCTTAAAGTCGCCACCTCCACAAAGCGATGGTTTAATAGGACCAATGCGATCTCGCCTTGCCCAAACAAACAAAACTTAACAATAATTATTCCGCTCTATCCCCGAGCTATTTGATTGGGGGTCATAGAATAAGCGAAAAGATCATATGACTGACATCATCATGACCCTCCACTGTCCTCGTTGCTCATAAATTAGCGGAAGAGTCCCAGGATCTCCGCTTTTACATCCAAGTTAAATTTTACACACGATAACTACCTGCGAACCTCACAACCAAAATGTACCCAGCCTTGATCAAGCATCAAATTGTGAAGCCATCGGCATTTCACATAACCAGACTCGCAAGAGCCTCGGTCTCTAACAAAACTCATTCAAGTTCCAAGGGCAATGAAGAATGTATGCACCACCTAATAGCTTCCCCTCTATCATCAAGTCAAAGTAACTCATCAGTTCTGCGTCTAGTCTTCGTTACTACCACCTTTCCTGATGATTATGAATCGTCCCTTAACTCCGACATCTTACAGGAACAGAGTCGGGCTATGAAAAGCCAAACCACGCCTGACCATTTCAATGCTGTAAGTACTGCCTATGACAGAAGACTACCTCACTCTGCAAGACACTAATTAGCTAGGCCGATATCGAGCAACACAAAGCTGATATTTACGAGAGTATCGTCCCCCAGGATTCAAAAGCAGCTATGAAGAAAAAGAATAATCAGGATTTGCCAGAGCAAGAGCCCAGTTTGGATGAAATGTAAAATAATGTCAACTTCTGTATGTAGTGATTTATCATACTTGGACCAAAATGTGAAAAGTTTTGATTGACAAACTCAACTTGATCAGTGTCCATCGTCAGCGGAGCTGATGTCAAGGGTCCCGCTGCTAGTCCAGTTTGTATAGGGGAGGTTATGCGGTACGAGGATCATATCCCGTCAGGTTATTCGTGTATCCATTGGCGAACTTCTTCGAAGTGTCTTGGGATCCTCGGTCAACATTTCCAGCACCCTGCGGACGTGGTAGTGTGGGGATTTCGAAGGAAAGAAGCATCGCGGAACGGACCGAGTGTATGCACTCGGATAGAACTATGTGTTTCCATAGCGCCATTTCCGGTCCAGACCATACAACTCGCCATCCAATGCACCTATTCCATCTTCATACATAATTGCCATCATGGCCTTCGACTGCGGGGTAGTTGCGACAATACAATTCCATTTTTAGCCTCCAGCTGGGGCTGACTATCAGGTGACTGGGAGCCCCGCGCTTAGCGCCCTGGATAGAAAGGGACGATTCCTTTCCTTTTAGGTTGATAAATCTTTCTCTTCACCTTTCGGCAGAATGACGGATCCTCTCGGCGCTACCGCAAGCATCCTGGGCATCGTTACGCCTGCGTTGCAAATTTCTCGGCTTCTACTCGATGACTTGAAAGCCATCAAGGATGCACCGACCAACATCAAAACTCTGACCGGCGACATTGAGTCCCTGGACATGGCACTTACCTCTATCAAGAGCGTCGATGATAATGAATGGGACTCTCTTGGGCCCGCCGTCCTCCAAAACGCAAAAGCTACAATTACTTCCAGTGCCGATGCTTGCAAGAGATTCAACGCGGATGTTCAGCGGTGGACCAGCCGCTCCAAAGACGGCAGTTTGTCATGGATCGATCGATCCAATATTGGGATCTTCAAAAAGACACGGCTCGCGTCGATGAGTGGGGAAATTCATACTTGCCAGACCAAGATTACCTCTGTGATGGGCATCGCAACTTTGTACGATGGTCCCTTTTCCCTCGAATAAATTACAAATGCTTACACAGCAGATGATTTATAGCTTCAAGACCATCCATCAAGGTCAGATCACAGAAGAGATAAGACAGTCAATTATGACCAAGCAAGGAGAACTGTTCGCTGCTTCGCGGGAAGGGCAGACCGAAGTTGCGAGGCTGGAAGACCAGCTGAAAGCTTTGAGCATACTCAGCGACCCCGAAGATGAAGAATATCAAGAAACTCTAGGGCAGTTGAAAGAACACCAAAGGACACTCGAAGCTTCCCAGAAGCTGATTGAGGAGTTAGTGAAAAAGCTTCAGGAGTCTTCTAAACAACCAATCAAGGACGGAGATCATTCGATACATGTCACGTTTGGAGCCCAGAACAGTGGAATGCAGACGGGAGTCAACCACGGTGTAATCAATTTTACTGCGAAATGAGGAGCAAGTTTGAGTAGTGACTTTGTTTTATTTTGGGATTTTATAACTGGCAATTCGAAGCAACTTGTTCTGAGAGTATTTATCTAGTCGCGATTCTGATTTTGTCATTCTGGAAACTCTTGTGATGCATAGCTATGGGAGACATATTTTCTAGAAATTCCGTTTATCCAATTCCAATCAGTTCGATACAGAGTACCAAAAACTTAATAATCAGCGTGGACGCTAAGAATAGACCTTCGTCAGAGGGTTTGCCAAATTGCCAATCACAATAGGTATAGATGGGCATTAGGCAACCAAATGAGATCATCCTGTTCTTACTTTGATCAGCCTCGTTAGGCCCCACTCTCTATTTCTGCTTCGAGGATCTTCTTCAAAGACGCAATTCTCTATTGAATCCCTCTCCGCGAAAAAATTCTGCGATGGTCTCTCAAACGAGGAGGAAGGCGTTCTCGAGACGATCAAGAACCGGATGTCGAACATGTCGGTAAGTTCAGCATAATATAATATTTTTTGGCATACTTCAAGTAGCATTATGTTAACCCTTATCAGAACCAGACGCATAAAGTGTGATGAAACTCCAGGATTTTGTCGCAACTGCACAGCAGCAGGATGGAGATGTGAAGGATACGATGTAGTTCGGCTGGTGCTTCCAACGGGAAAGGGCCAGGAGCCAGTTACATCTCTAGCACTCTACCAGCCCATCCAAACTTACCCTGGAGAAATTCCAGAGGAGCGAAGAGGATTTACATTTTTTAAAACTGCAACCGTGCCCAATATGACTGGTTTTTTCGACTCATGCTTGTGGGAGGACTTGATTCTCCCCATGAGCCATTCCGAACCAGCAGTTATTCATGCCATCGTCGCACTCGCTGCATTGCATGAAGACCTTCAATCGCGAGGAGCCCCTCTTTCACGCGAAAATTTGGCAAACCGTCGCCAGAAGTTCGCACTTGGCCAATATGGTCGATCTTTGGCTGCCTTGAATGAACGGCGATACTCGCAAGATCCAAGACTACGTGATGTGATTGTCGCTTGCTGCTTATTATTTGTATCCATCGATGTACTGCGTGGTCAATATGACCCGGCTCTACTGCATCTCAAACATGGGCTTGCAGTTATTGAGGAAGGACTTCAACTTGCTGGCAGGGGATCTGGAGTTACCACTTGTCGTACGGCCGCTGAACAGACTCTCTTGGCAACTATGACACGCTTGGAAACTCAGTCTGTGTTCTTTGGATTACCTCCTCTAATCAACTCTACTTTCAGCGTTTCGATTAATGACTCGGGTGGGAATTGCTTCAAGACCCTTCGGGAAGCACAAGGGGCCCTCGATAAACTGTTGGCCAGCAGTGTTCGCCTGTTTATGGCTGTTTACCAATTCCCAGTGAAAGATCGGGTAGCCCAGTTGCATCCGAAGTTGGCAGATACACAGAGCGATCTAATGGCTCAATTACGCGAGTTTGGGCAACAGCTTAAGCGGTCCATTACTCACTCACTCCGTCTAGAAGGATTGAAAGAACGGCGAGGACTTGACTTGGTTCTCTTGCACCACATCACGTTCTCAATACTGGCGGAGACTTTGCTATATGGCGAGGATCAGTCCGCTTACAATAATCATCTGAGAAGCTTCCAACGAATGATGGCCTTGTCGACTGAAATTTCCCAAAGCTTTAAAGATGAGAACAATTCAGGCACAAGACCCACCTTACTTCTGGATATGGGTATTATCCCATCGTTGTTTGTGGTAAGCTGGAGATGCAGGGACTCAAATCTAAGACACCAAGCTTTGGATGCTCTTGAAGAATGGCCTCACCGAGAAGGCCTTTGGGATTCGCGTCTACTTGCTATATTCGCACGCCAAATCTTTCAGCTTGAAAAAGAGAACCAGGCCGCATCGGGTGATCCGAACTCTTGGTCACAGATACAGAGCCATTCTCTAGAGGTATCAGATGATCAGTCACACGCAATACTCAGATATCAGACTCATGTCCCAGGGAAAGAAGCGCTAAAACAAAGAAGGGTCATCCCACTTGATGAAGAAATTTGAGCTGTCATTTACTGTATCTACTACATAAAGCTCAATAATGGAGTCCCTTGAAATGGGAGTACATCAGGTTTGCAGGTTGTGTTCTCGGCAGGGACCTGGCCATCAAAATACCTCTTGACATTTTCCAGTAAGCATGAAGATGGGCTGGCAATGGCAGTGTGCTAAAGGGTCACCAGTTAGTATTCTATTTTAAATATCAATGAGTCAGCCACACTTACTCCAACCGAGGCTTGAACCAGTACTACGGAGCCAGGAAACACTGATGACATCTTGTATGCTCTGTAGTATAGTCAGTTTAGTTCAGACGAGTCGGGTGCCCAAAGTCCAACATACCCTCTTTTGGGAGCGACAGGGTCGATCTCGGGAGTGACGAAAATAATTGGAAATGCGGTTCTCTTTGCATCCAGTATCGAACCTAACTTATATCAGCAGTGCATCGAGCATGTACCTATTCAAAGCATTCCACATACCTGGCAGTCTTCCACTGCTAGGTGGAGTACCATTAAAAGACCTACACATGACAGTGCCCGCATTGTTGGGCCACACTTCCCCAAAGAAGGAACTTTGTGCAGTCAAATTATCGACATAATTTCGATACTGGCTCAAGTCCTCGAATTGATTCCCCGCGTACCCATCTATACACTTTATCAGTGTGTTGACATCAGTCGTCCCATTCTTCCCACTTCCGTCGTTACAAGGATTCGCAGGTAAATTACCGTCCGTTACTGCGCTCACGTACGCGGAAATGTTGCCTTGTTCCAATCCTGATAGAACGTCTGCCAATTCGGGAAACTGGGACAAAGGAGTGTACATAGCTGACAAAACGTACTCCTTCAAATCTGAATACGTTGCCATCAATGGAATTCCACAGCCCTGTGAGGTTGGAATAGGGATTGGGTGGTTTTTCAACCCGGCCAGGAGGAGGTCGAGGCGGCTGCTAATGTTCTTCGCGGATGGACCCCAGAATGAACAATTAGATGCTCCACCTCGATAGCAGTATTTGCAGAACGAATCTAGTGCTTTGCTCGTGTCATAAAGATTAGAGCTCCAACCTAGGTTGTAATAGTCTGAAGCATCCACCACACCGTCAAGTACCATCTTCCCCACATTATCGGGGTAAAGTGATGCGAAAGTGACCCCTAGCACCGTGCCATAGCTCACGGCAAGATACGAAATCTTAGCTTCTTCCACTGGCTTTTGAGCTAACACTTGCTCCGCCTTGATGTATGTGAACAAGTCGTGAGCTACAGCAGGTGTACTGAGAAATGACGCGCTTCCATTTGGTCCTCCGACACTCGATGTGCACGCATTACCAAAGATCTCGGCCGCATAGTACTGAGTGCTCAGCGATGTTGAAGAAGCGAAGGAGACGTCCGGATAAAAAAGCTTTTCGAACTGGGCTCTTTCTTCCGGGTGATGAGGCCAGCAGTCTATAACGGGACCACTTTCGCCAACGCCACGGGGATCAAAGCCGACGATATTATGCCGTGAGCCCAATGCTTCGGATAATGTTGGACCAGCTGTAAGGACTAACTCCACTCCCGAGCCTCCAGGACCTCCTATAATACTTGTGAGTGAACACTGTAAGCTCTCGATTTTCTTCGCCAGTATTCGCCATACCTTGGTTAATCAACACATTTTGAGTATATTCTGTGGTATTGGGAGCTGCGAATTTGACAAAGGCAATTGCTGTGGTTCCTCTTGAGGTATCGCCGTAGTCCAAAGGAACTTTAAGTCGCGTGCATGTGAAATTGTCGAAGCAAGGTATCCAATTTAGATCATGAGAAGGAGTGATCTGGGAATCACGTTAACGGGTGCAATTTGACAAGATATCGTTCCTTGGGTGCGACTCACAGATGTCCAGTCATATACCATTGCCTTAGCATCGTGAGAAGCTAAAGCCAGAGGCAGGGTTGCACAGAAGAGAAGTACTGTAATAGAGTTTTGTAAAAAACGATACATGGTAAATGCCATTATCGAAGCCAGTGAGAGATATCTCAGACTCGATGTGTTTGATTTACTTCGAGGGTGTCCTGTTGGGTTATTTATGCTGGTCTTTCGTAAGGCCCCCTTCCAATATGATAGCATAGTCTCAGCCACTTTTTCATGATGCAATATCAATCCTCCATAGCTCGCGTGTCTATCAGGAACTATACTTATTTTCTCCAAATATAGCCAGGTAGTCGTGAGTTGTCAATAGTGTGATTTGATTGGCCAGCTCGTCTAGCTATGATCCACCAGGAGCGAACAGCGAAGGTTAAGGTTGGATGCCTTACTACTGAAATGGCATTTTTACCTCAAATTGATGTGCTATTAGATCAATCGTCTGCTATGGAGGTTTTCTGGAGTCCTGGTGCCTGGTGGTGTACCAAGAATACTATAGATCTACCTCAGTAATCACTTTAGTAAAGCTATCCCATCATTCATGCGAGTACCTTCACCGAGATATATCTTTGCGAGCCATTGTATATTCAGACGACTCTAACCATCACCAGGTTTGTGACTTGGCTGCAGCTCGGTTACAAAAATTGAAAACTTGACACATTCCATGAAACACTAATATCTCAGGCCTTGGGCAAAGAAGGAGGAAGGAAGGAAAGACACGAACAATGTCCATTTGATGCCTGACGAATTAGGCACCGATATGGTGCATCCTCGCTATGTAAGCCGTCATATATAACTACTACCCCACACTATGTCACTAGATATTAGCTTCGGGGAGTCAGCTATAGGTAATTGCTCCATTACTAGTGTCGAATACCATGGTAGATTACATTATCGAGAAATGGTCAAGTTCATGTATGTGCATAACTGCCCCAAGATGTACAAATTCTGAGTCAGCATCACGTGTACCCCCCAGATCTGGGGCCTCGGTCCCTTGTCCCAACAGAAATGACGAACGATTGTGATCGTGACGAGTGTGATTGATGATCGGCCCGTTCGGCATGAGCTGAACACTTCTATGGGGAAACCATTTTGCCAGTCGCAATTCTATCCTTTGTAATATCCTTGCCTCTCCTTATCAACTTTACGCCGAGTCCGGGGCTCCCGATTTCTCTCCCCTGAACAAAAAGAACATCATCGTCGGGCAGGACTATATTTGCTTATCGCTTATCAACTCAGCTAAGCCCAGCTGAAAGCAACATCAACCAGCGATTGACTGTCCGGTCTGACAGACGACGAAATTACATTCCTTTGCTCCCGTTCCAATTTATCAGAATGTCGACCGTTCTGTCTACACTTCAAGCCGGGGGCCTTCGCGACCTACTGTCAACTGTGGGTTCGTTGGCGACGTGGAAAACCTTGGCCTTGATTCTGGCCATCGTCAACCTCAAGAACCTCCCATTCGTTTGGCATGTAAGTTCCAACACCCGCTATAGCATCCTTCCTAGTACCGCAGCTTCGTCCCTGGATGCTGTGTAACAGAGTTGACCGATCTTTCCAGTTCCGCCTGTTGTACCATTTCTTGGTCAACCTACGCTTGAAGCCTAGCGCTCCCTTCTTCCCCAAGGGCAAGGCTATCGTGGATGTGCAGGGCAATCCCACACATCCGGTCTTCGTGTCATGTGGGATCACGTCGCGGACTCCGCTGCTAGAGACGGACTATAACATGCACAAGTCCAACAGCACCTACTTTACAGACTTGGATGTGTCGCGTACAGCACTCGTGAGCCGACTGTATAGCCCCGGTGTCGGCCTCGTGAGCAAAGAACTCGATAAGGAGTTCTCGGAAGCTGCTAAGAAGGAAGGCAAGCGTGCACCCAAGCGCAAGCCGATCATCATCGTACTTGGATCTGTATACTGCAGCTTCAAGCGCGAGATCAAGCCCTTCGAGCTGTACGAGGTGCATTCCAAGGTCATCTCGTGGGATAAGAAGTGGATGTACATCCTATCTTCTTTCATGCGCCCGGCTAGCAGAGCCGGCGGCGAGAAGACATTGCTCGCTACAGCTCTGAGCAAGTATGTCGTGAAGAAAGGACGACTGACGGTTGCGCCGGAGCGCATTCTACGCTTGGGCGGATTCCTGCCCACGCCACCCGTCGGGGACCAGACCCTAAGCGTGGCAGACTCGTCAACAGAAGCCTCGGCGATTGGCACCCCTGCCAGTGGTGAAGGGATCACCGCTACTGGAGGCGTTGATGGTTCGCTCGTACGGGAGGTTCTGAAGTTGAACGATGATCAAATTCCCAGTCGCGAGGCTCTCGAGGAGCAGCAGAAGGCAAACTCAGACTCATGGAGCACCGATGAGTGGACATGGGAACACATCGAACAGGAGCGGTTACGAGGGCTGGCAGTTGTTGAGGGATACATCAACCTGGACGAGAAGCTAAATGGGGAGTGGGCCTGAGAATCAATAGACTTCGATCTTTCGGGATAGACCTTAATAAATAATGAAAATAACCTAATTTTCAGACACAATGGCTCGATTGCGATGGCCCACGGCGGTTTGCAGTTGGTTTTTGCATTTGAAAATTAATCTGTTCTATAAACCGTATAGGATCGCTGCAAGTGTTCACAGGCGTGGCCCTGCGGGATCTCTTCGAGAGCAAGGTTATCTAGCTCTCACAATCCGATAGACTCGACAGAACATAAGATCTCTTGCATGTAAACGAGTAAGAAAGACAACAAGTTGACTAACTCACAAATGTCCCATGGTTCATCAGTAAGCTCGAATCGCACCACCGTCAGCTCCGGCAGTATCCGAAGCTCCAGCGTAGGCCTACTGTATTAGATACAACTATCGTGACCGAAAGGATGGAAATTGCCATATATAGTTTGAGTCAATACCGTCATGTACGGTACGGAGGCTCCAAGAGATACACGTGACATCACCTGACCTTTGACCATCGGCGAAGCTCTCACCTTGTTCCGTCGCAACAGCAATCACAGTCGCAAGTCGCTCAAACTGGGATATTACCCTCTTCTTTCTTCCGCTCAAATCTTTCAACCTTCTTCGACAACTGCATACTCCAAAGTAAGTGATGATACTTCTTGTTTTGCGGGGTTCTGCCTTCTTCCTTCTCATACTACCCCCTTACCTTACACCAAGCCCGGACATCACATTTAGCCGTCAGAAGATCCGAGACCGGCTGAAGCAGAGAGAGAGAGTCCAGTCCCGTCACGGCTCCTATGGACACTCACCAACTTAAGCCCACTTTTTCTTGTCTGATCGGACGGCCCCCATCCCCTGCCACACTCGATTGTGATTAGTCCAATCACAATCCCATTCCTCACCCTGATTTCCTCCCTGCTCTTAGATTATCAGGCCATCGTGCACCCACTCCACCCTCGCCCCCCCAGCACCTGCATGGTTGGCCCACTCTTGGTGGTCTAACTGTTCACTTTCCTCTTTTTTCTATGGCTCCTGGCGCCTGGCGAACCTAGCCTAACACCTTGTGCTCATTATTGCGGTCTTATTGGAACGGTTATCGACTCGTCCATTCCTGGGAACTCTGCAACCGCTTCCTTGTCTTCTTGCCCCTGTTCCTCACCTCCTTCCTCGCAGGAGACTGGTCGCCATTTGATCCTTCTAATTGGCGCTTTGGACTAAACCTTTTGCTTTGGCCCTTCCGCCCCTAGGGAAAAAAGAGCCTCCGAGCAGACCTTATCGCGCGATCCTCCTCCATACCACCTACGTCGACTCCTATCGCAATCTTCACGACTCTCTCCCATCCCTGAGCAGCTGGAGAACCCTTCAATAGCCCACGCTCACACCTTTCTTTTACCTACTCCGGCTTGCCGATCCCTGTCGCCTTTCCCCGACCGCTGGGAACCACACCCTATCGCCGTCGATCAGCGGTCGCTTTATTCGACGACGGCACCCGAACCTTTGACCTCCCTTCCTTACATTGACGTTCCTTCCTACTTTTCATGATGGCGGAAACTCTGGATCCGCCCCGTCTGGAACTCCCAGGAGGTGGTAACATCGTCGAGTTCGAGCCTGTTTCTATCACACCACCTCAGAGCGCCAACGGGAAGAAGGATGCGCCTGAAGGGGTGCCCTCGGAGTTGTCAGACCTCGAGCTCGATCCCAAGGCCACCGCAGTGCCTGGCGAACCTACGATTAAGCGGGAGGAATCTGAAGAAGCAGAAGAGCTTATCGAAGATATTGAACCCGACCATTACTATGGTGGTGGAAAGATTCCAGTATTCAAGCCAGTTAGTACTCCTAACTTGCAGAGTTCTTTCCATCCATGAGAGTTGGATCACTCTAGCACATTCTTTCTAGGATAGTCTCACTAACACGCGACTTACCTTCTCAGACCATGGACCAATTCCGCGACTTCCAGTCTTTTATCAAGAAGATTGACAAGTATGGAATGCAAGCGGGTATCGTGAAAGTGGTTCCTCCAAAGGAATGGTGAGTGCTTGGAATAATTCAGGGTGATGTGGATGATTATGCTCATATCTTCCTTCTTTTGAAGGACCGAATCACTCCGCCCATTAGACGATGCAGTGAAGACAATCCGTGTCAAGAATCCTATCATGCAGGAGTTCCATGGATCCCACGGCACATACACCCAAGCCAACATTGAACGACAGCGCACATACAACTTGCCCCAGTGGAAGGGTCTGTGCGAAGAAAGTAGCCACCAACCGCCTGCTCGCCGAGGAGAGCGACGTCGAAACCAAGAACGTGTCAATCGAGCCGCCCCCACACCGCGACCTCAAGTTTCTCGTCCAGAGGGCCAAAAGCGTCGCCCTGGCCGACCTCCCAAGCGTGGAAATCAAGTCAAAGTCAAAGATGAGCCTACCGATGATGATGATGCAGAGAAATCCAGACCCGAAGGCCCTCCGACCCCTGTTTCACCCGAATCTCTTCCTGTTGAGCCCAAAAGCGAGGACTTGAGTGATGGCGAATCCCTTCCGGCCGCCAAACCTAAAGGGAGACAGCCAAAGTCTGTAACGGCACGTCGCAAGAATAACCGCGGCGAGACCGTTGACCACGTGGACGAGGAAGCGTTCAAGGAGTTTGATTATCGCATCCACGATAACGAGGATTACACGGCAGAGAGATGTGAGGAGCTGGAGACTGCCTACTGGAAGTCGCTCATGTTCAACAACCCGATGTACGGTGCCGATATGCCGGGCTCCCTCTTCGACAGCTCGACCACTTCGTGGAACGTGGCCAAATTGCCCAACTTGCTTGATGTCCTTGGACAAAAGGTCCCCGGTGTCAACACGGCGTATCTGTATTTGGGAATGTGGAAGGCCACGTTCGCGTGGCATTTGGAAGACGTCGATCTATACAGTATCAACTACATCCACTTTGGTGCCCCGAAGCAGTGGTACAGCATTTCACAAGATGATGCGCCCAAGTTTGAGGCAGCCATGCGCAGCATCTGGTCCAGCGATGCCAAGAATTGTGATCAATTCTTGCGCCACAAGACCTACTTGGTCTCTCCCAGCTTGCTGAAGTCTCAGTATGGTATCACCGTCAACCGACTCGTCCACTACGAAGGAGAGTTTGTTATTACCTTCCCATATGGCTATCACTCCGGCTACAACATTGGTTACAACTGTGCTGAATCTGTCAACTTTGCCACGGAGCGATGGCTGGACTATGGTCGTATCGCCAAGAAGTGCAACTGTGAAGCCGACAGCGTCTGGATTGACGTGGATGAAATCGAGCGCAAGCTCCGCGGCGAAGCCACCCCCGATTACTATGGGGATTACGACAGCGAGCTCGAAGGGTTCGACTGTGCTTCTGATATGCTCACGCCTCCACGCAGTGTGCCCGACAAGCCTTCCACCCGTGGGCGAAAGCGGAAGAATGCGGGTGACGGGCCGCGAACCAAACGACTTAAACTCCACCTCGAAGGCCCGCGGAAGATCCCATGTTTACTGTGCCCGAACAATCTCGATTATGAAGATCTGTTGCCAACCGAAGATGGCAAGGGCCATGCTCACCGCCGATGTGCATTATTCATTGAGGAGACGTCGATTCTCCGAGATGCATCCGGCAACGAGGTTGTGTGTGATATCGACAAGATTCCCAAGGCTCGCCTGGGATTGAAATGTCTCTTCTGCCGCGAGGTTCGTGGAGCTTGCTTCCAATGCAACTTTGGCAAATGCACCCGAGCCTATCATGCCACATGCGCACTGCTGGCCGGTGTTCAGGTTGAGCATGGTGCAATTGCTGTCATTGCCGACGATGGCCAACAGTATTCACTGCCGAGTGTGGACCTCAAATGCAAATTCCACCGACAAAAGCGACCCACGGGAGTCTTGGTTGAACCATCTGATCTAGATCGCCGGGTCATTGAAGCTGCCGGTCGTCTATCGCAGGGAGATTTGATTCAGTTCCAAGCCGACAAGGAGATTAATGGCGCCATTGTGTTAGAGAATCGTCCGGAAGAGCGGAGTCTCTTATTGAAGGTTCTGCCGCGAGGGTAAGTTCTTTTCTTTTCTTTTTTCTTTTTTTCTTTTTGTTGGGAGGGGGAGAAACCTCCCCCCACTACGGAGGGGTTTCAATTGCCCCGAATTTCCCGAACAATACCCACGCCCATCCAATTATTGCTCCTCCCCCCTGGTTTTGCCCCTCTCGCCTTGCAACCCAAAACGAATTACCCAATACTGATAATTGTCAACAGAGATGTCATCGAGATGCCTTACCGCTGGATGCTGGTGGTACGCAAGAGCAACTTCGTGCCCCTCGCACCGGGCATCCAACCCCTCCCGGCCCACTTAGCGCGCAAGGCCGACTCGAGAAAGGAATTGGAGGCTGCCGTTCCGGTCGCAGGCAGTGCATTTGGCGACAGTCGATCTCCCTATCAGTGGGCTGAATTTGAGACGGTGGATGGAGCTAGGAACCAATTCGCCCCACCAGTCCGGGTGAACCTGGACAAAGATGAGCAGGTGTGGCATTACTTGGGCACGCAGTCCACCGAGAGTAGGGCACAGTATACGCACAACCCTAGCGTGCCCGTCCACAACCCGCGGGCCAATTTCCTGGACAGCGTCAAGTCGCTTGGCGTGGCTGGTGGTGTCAATGCTCGTGCATCGAAGATCCCCCCCCACCGTCCATTCCATTATGCTGCCACCGCTCCTGCCCCTCCTTACCAGCAAAATCTTTACGCCCAACACCGACCGTCGCTGCTACAACAAAACCAACATCTCCTCCCGCCAACCTTGAACGCTGTCCACTTCGTTGCCCCTCACCTACAATCTTCCTCCTCCTCCTCCTCTCCCTCCTCGTCATCGCTCCGACCGCCCTCGTTCGCCGCCGCCGCCTCTCCCTCCGCCTCCTCTTCCTTGCAGCACCTTGCCCCTCCCCCTCCCCCTGCCCCTGCTGCTGCTACCGGTGCTGCTGCTGCTGGACCTGCGATGCCGTCGGCCTTTCGAACTTTGCCGAATTCATCTATCCGCCATGCCCCCTACCCCACGGTCACCAAGTCGCATGCTCAGCAGCAGCACCACCTCACTTCCACCAATACCTTTGCCAACGTTCGTGACCTCATCGCCCGTCGCCGCCTCGCCCAGATCACTGAACATGCCAATGTGTTCGCCGGGTACACGATCGTCAGCCCGGAATTGGTGGTAGAAACTCTGCTGGGTCCTATGGGATCGATTCCTCCGCTCAATGGCCTCGAAAAACTCGAGCTGGCCATGGCCCAGCAGCGGGTGCAGCCCCGGGCGGCCGATGGGACCTTGTTGCCGCCCCAAACTCTCAATATGCGGGCAGATGAGGTCGCTCGGCTTCTTCAGATGCTTCGATTCTCGTTGGTGAGCCACCGCGAGCGATTGGATGTCATCCAGAAGAAAGAGTCGGAGGGGGTCAAGCAAGATATTGTCGATCAAGGGAGTGTTGCCGCGGCGCGGATGCCCGGGAAATATGCCTTTTTGGATCAGCAACGAGCCAAGGCCCCCAATGTGTATCAGTCCCCGTATAATATGCCGTCTGGTCTTTCCGAATATGCAAAGACCACCTACGGGCTGATCCCATCGCCGGATGAGCCGCCCAAGTCGTCCCTGGCCAATGACTTTTTTGCCAGCCTCTCCCAGGCGGATAAGGAGAAGATCATGAGGACATGCGGGAGCTTTGTGCAACGTGCCATTGAGCGGTCGACCAGTCACAGTCGGCATAGTTCAACGGCGTCGAATTTGCGATTGTCATCGGCCCTTGCACAACAGACGGAGAATCCAACCATTGACATCACAACGGTGGACGATCCCCCACTCTCCGGTCTGGACCTGCCTCTGCATGCCGATTCCCCTTGCTCCAGTTTTGGTCGGTCGCATATGCGGTTTCCTTCGCCCAATGACTTCCCCACCCACGGACCAGATCCTCAACCCGATCACCACGATCTCTTTGGTGATCAACAGGCCAACACTCGGTTCTGGCAGAACGGGCCGTGGGTCGCTGGCGACGGCAACACTCCAAACGAAGAGAATCGGCCCTTCTTCGGGCCACATCTCTTTGGACCTCATGAGCGACTCAAGCACGACTATGCATCCTCTGATATCTCCTTGGGCAAAGGGCCCGGCTCTCTACATTCGGTCGATATGGCCGGATTTGGACCCGATGTGGCCGACGATCTCCTCACGGGAGGACTCAGTCCATGAACTATGGGATCGACCTTGATTTTCTCGATTTCTTGATCTTGCCGAGTCCTTCCTCCTCGACCCTTGTACCTTCCCATTGTCCACCATCTCTTCTCGCGCTTTGCCTTCCCTGCGACTGTACTGCATCTACCTCATGTAACGACTTCACCGGACTGACGACTGCATGAATGGGCGTTTTCTTCTGCTCTTCTCCCACCCCCATTTTCGTTCCTGACCTCGATTCACGATCGTTCCGCACGACACGGGTCATGTTTCTTATGATTTATTCCATCTTTGTTTTCTGGAGTTTGATACTAGCTGGCTGGTTATGACTCAGCGTTTGATTATTGTTTTGATTTTCTTTCCCCCCTCCTGTCCCCCTCCTCTCTCCCTGGACACGGATTCCCGTTCGGAATGCTGCTCTGGTTGATTCTATCCACCAGACTGGCTGTATAGACTTGGAATCCGTTGACCCTCAAAAAATCACCCCATCCGCCCCCTTTCTCTTGACCCCGACTTGTCCTCCTTTCACACATCTTTGCCGCTTCGCCTCCCCAATTACTTCCCCCCGTTCTCCCCCCGATTCGCTCCCAACTGTTCGATATTTCAGGGCCTACTTCCGCCCGCCGACTCCGATGATCGATCTAGATCTCCTTTTCAGATCTCCCTCTAGATCCGTCTCCCCCCATGTCCGACTAGATACTCAAACAAGAAAAAAATTTCTCCCCCAAACCCACCGGACGTCCATATCTGTGCACCCACCATTTTCCATGTTTGATACCCCCCCTTTTTTCGCACCCTCTGCACTGGGGATGCCGACCGTGTGGCATCGTGGATTCTGTGGTCCACGTTTTGTTATCTGGATTGCCCGGTCTCTTCCCTTTTTGCTCCCCCTTTTTTTTCCTGTTCTGAGTGATGATTATCTTGGCGCTCATCGATGGCCCCGTGCGCTCTCCGGGGCGGCCATCTTATTCCGATGTGGCAGCCGTCACCCTCTGGGTGACCTTTTTTTCAATGATAGTGGAAATCACAAAAATGATATTCAAGTACACGAAATTTGTGGGTATAGCCCAGATAGCGTAGGCGCTAGGAAGATACAAGTGACTTAAATTATAAGTAAGGCGATAAGCAAGACCGAACAATCCACTTTGGGTGGGCCAAGTTTCATAAGGAGACCGGGGCGCACGCGACCAACCCGGAAACTTGGAAAGATAGCGTCGCTGCTTATCTGGGCCATGACTAACAACCATAATATGGATGAGTTTGTAGTAACATATAGTGTATAGTATGTACTATGTAGTACTTGAAAACAATACTCCGAGATGATTATGGCTAGAACATCACCAGCGTATACCTAATCAGTCTAACCGCTCTGAGTCTCCTGCCCGCTCCTATCGGCCTAAAGGACCCAGAATTCCGTCCGAACGTTGGACCCTGATAAGCCGTGTCTCGGACTGGGGCCTGGTATTTCCATGGTCCTTTATGCCTATTGGGAGAACCTTTCCACCCTCCGAGAAGCCAAAAAACCCAAATGCCAACAAACCCAATCCCTCGTCGACGCCCCAGCGCGCTCTCGCGGTCTCGGACCGCGATGCTTCCCCCGTTTATCACGTTTATCATGTCTATCATGCGGGGTTGCCGCCTCGTGGCTCATCTAGTTGATCCGTAGTTACTTTGTTCCTATCAAAGTGTGGCTCCAGCCTGCTTTCTTTTAAATAAATTCAAGCTTCTTCCTGATCTTTCCCCAGACTCTCCATTTTCCTGAGAACCCCACTCAAACCAAATCCTGTCACCCTTTGAGTGAAACCCTACTCCATCTTCTCCTGCCCTAGTGCCCTTAGTGCCTACTACTTCTGTCCTTCTGTTTTCTATTTCCTACTTCCTACATACCCCTAATACATAACCCTTCCTTCTCGACTGCCGTCTAATCCTCACCCCCACCATGCGGCAACACTCCGTCGACGCCTCCGCCGACGAGGCGTTGGCCCGCATGGGCTACAAGAGCGAGCTACCTCGTAACTTGTCCATGCTGAGTATCCTGGGTCTATCCTTTGCTATTATGGCCGCGCCATACGGCCTCAGCACCACCCTCTACATCACACTGGACGACGGCCTCTCCGTCACCATCATCTGGGGCTGGGTCTTCGTCACTCTCATCTCGATCGCCATCGCGGCCTCCCTCGCCGAGATTTGCGCCGTCTACCCCACCGCCGGTGGAGTATACTACTGGAGCGCAATGCTCTCCACCCGTCGCTGGGCACCGCTCATGTCCTTTATCGACGGCTGGTTGACACTCGTGGGCAACTGGACGGTCACACTGAGTATTATCTTCGGTGGTGGACAGCTTATCCTCAGCGCGATCCAACTGTGGAAGGAGGACTTTGTCGCGAATGCGTGGCAGACGGTACTCATGTTTTGGGCCGTGATGCTGGTCTGCACGCTCGTCAATATCTTTGGGTCGCGCTATTTAGACCTGATTAATAAGATTTGTATCTTTTGGACTGCTGCGAGCGTCATTATTATTTTGATCGTGCTGCTTACTATGGCGGATCACTTGAACTCGGGCGAGTTTGTCTTCGCCGAGTATGATTCCTCGCAGAGTGGATGGCCTGCTGGCTGGGCCTTTTTCGTTGGCTTGCTGCAGGCAGCGTATACGCTGACGGGATACGGTATGGTCGCGTCGATGTGTGAGGAAGTCCAGAACCCGCATCGCGAGGTCCCCAAGGCTATCGTGCTGTCCGTCGTTGCGGCTGGAGTCACGGGTCTGTTGTATCTGATTCCCGTGCTGTTCTCGATGCCCAATGTCGAAGTGCTGCGCCAGGTGGCGAGTGGACAGCCGATTGGAACGCTGTTCAAGGAAGTAACCGGCTCCGCTGGCGGTGGCTTTGGTCTGCTCTTCCTGATTCTGGGAATTATGTTGTTCGCGGGTATTGGCTCGTTGACCGCTGCCAGTCGCTGCACGTATGCCTTTGCGCGCGATGGAGCCATTCCAGGATTCCACCTGTGGCGTCGCGTTAACAAGAAGCTGGACGTGCCCGTGTGGGCGATCATCCTCTCCGCAGTGGTAGATTGCCTGTTGGGATTGATCTACTTTGGCTCCACGGCTGCCTTCAACTCTTTCACGGGTGTGGCCACGATTTGTCTGTCGACCTCGTACGGATTGCCCATTCTGATCTCGATGATCCGCAGCCGTGAGGATGTCAAGCGCTCCACCTTCTCTCTTGGTCCATTTGGATGGATCATCAATGCCATCACCGTCCTGTGGATCGTGCTGGCCGTCGTGCTCTTCTGCATGCCTTACACGTTGCCCGTTGATGCGTCCGGGATGAACTACGCGAGCGTGGTCTTTGCCGGGTTTGCTGCTATTAGTATCGTCTGGTACTTTGTGTATGCGCGCAAGCACTTTACCGGTCCTCCGGTCTCGAAGGAAGAAGTGATCGCAGCCACGGGAGTTATGACGGGCTCTGCAGTGGATACGGAGAATGCTATACTCGAAGTCAAGAAGATGCCCAGTAATTAAGTAGGAATCCACCGGAATGTGGAGTCTGGGGGATTTTCTTCTCTTTGGTCTTGTGTACATTAGCTTATGCCTTGGAAATATGACAATTCATTTTATAATTCATTCTTTCGTTTAGTTAAACTGTAGAATAATCCAATCATCTGCATACTCAAGTCTCTGGTTATTTGTCTAGTTGACCGTTGGGGCGGGAATCACAAGTGCCCTGACGATCTTCTTTCCGACAGCCGCGGTCCAACGCCCTCCCCCAAAGTTCAAACACGCCACCTGCTCGGCCTGTTCTCGAGGCACGAGACGCCTCTGACACGCTTCATTTCGACCTCTAGATGAACATTCCGTCGCATCTAGTAAATATACTGCCATTTCGAGTCCGGCAAGAGTCGCAAACGTGATCGGGAAAGCATTGCCCTTTTCCGAAGCGACTAAAAAGGAAGGACTACCAGAAGAAGGGGAAACAGGAACTAAAAAACCTCAAGGGCACCATCCAATTTCCCCCAGTCGAAAACGCCCCGGCCACTCAAAAGACTAGCTTCATCCACCCCCCTTTTGTCCCATTCCATTCCGATCATCGACACACGCCGTCTTCCTCTCTCCTACTCCTTCGCCGCGCGCTCCATGAGGCTCGTCCACGCCAGCCGATGCCCGACCCCGCTCCCATGAAGACAGGGCAGACTACCGGACCGCTTCTTCTCGCATCAGCATGTCGGATTCAGTAGGTGCGTGATTATCTGGATTTCATACTCCCCTTGGTTTCGTGGTTGCGCTGGTATTGACGTTCGTTTCGGGGTAGATCGCGTCTTCGTCCATGCCTTGAATACCGTGAAGAGGATTCCCCGGACGGGAACCGCGCGCCCGCCGGCTGCGGAGCGTTTGAAGCTATATGGCTTATATAAACAGAGTATGGGTGAGTGAATCTTGCGGGCCTGCTTTGGATACACGTATCGAGGGCGGATTGGCTTATAATCTCTGGTAGAGGGGGATGTTGAGGGCGTGATGGATCGCCCGATAGGGAATACCCCGGAGGTACACGCGGAGTGCGAGAAGTGGTATGTCGTTTTATGGGAATGGATAAACCACCCAGCCAGATCCTTAAATGATCATTCCTGTCTCTAATTTGGATGTTTGACTAACAAATCCCCGCTCTTCTCGCCGATAGGGATGCCTGGTACGCTCAGCGCGGGCTTACGCGCACCGAAGCCAAACGCCGCTACATCGGCACCCTTATCGACACCATGCATCGCTACGCCTCACAAACCCCGGAAGCACGCGAACTCGTATCAGAACTCGAGTTCGTTTGGGACCAGATTAAATACAACGCCTCCTCCTCATCCTCCTCCGGTCCACTCAACGCCGTCGGCGTTCCACCTTTATCACATCACCAAAACAGCGCATACGGCAGTATAGGCGGACGTCTCGCCCAATCACCTACAGAACAATATGAAAGGCCAGACATGCGGACAGACGATGCCCGCGACTCACGCCTACGCGTGCTCAGTCCCGTCAGCCAACCCGAAGAAGAAGAGTACTATCGCCGACGACGAGCCGCAAATGACCTCGACGAAGACGTAGAAGACGACGACGAAGATGAAGAATACGAAGAAGCCCGCGACAGTCTATACGAACCCCCAGACAACGCATCCACAAATACAGATACACATACACACACCGGCACGGACCGCACCGGCTCCCACGGCGACGACCGCCGCGCTCGCTCCCGCTCTCACAATCAAAACCACGCCAGACACAAATCCACCTCCGGAGTCAGCGATGGCACAAGCCTAACCGGTCCGGACTCGCAAGACCCGTCTAACCCACGTAATAGCCGCTGGCGCCGCCGCGTCGAACAAGCTCTCACCAAAATGACGGCTGAAATAGCCGCTGTCCGCGAGCAGATGGAGGCGCGGACGTTGGCGCATCGTCGTCGGTCTGGGGTGTGGGCTTGGCTGAAGTGGATGCTTTGGGCTGTCGTGCGCCAGATTATTTGGGATGTGGCGTTGTTGGGTGTGTTGTTGATTTGGATGCGGATGCGTGGGGATCGGAGGCTTGAGACGAAGTTGAAGGAGGGTTGGTCTGGTGTCAAGGCACGGCTGGGGCGGGTTAAACTTCTTCGCCGTGTGCCTGTGATGCCCTAGGTTTGTGGTTTGTATTACCCTCCACTGTTACCTGATCCAGACTACGTTGTTGTCCCCCCGACGTGGTGATATTGGGTCAGCACGATGGAACTGGTTGGTGGTTGGCTGTTTTGCATATTTTCATGAGTTCTTATTACCCCCCCCTCGTTTACCATTTGAGGAGTTCTTGTTGCACATGTTACTTATTGTGTTTTTTTCTTTTGTTCTGTACATATGGGTTTGAATTCGAGGTTCTGGTGTTTTTCCTTTTTCGATTTGTTTTGGTCTTCTTGGTCTTGTCTTGATATGGGGTTGTATGTAATTGGTCTGTGAGATCTATAGACTTGGTAGAGGGGTCGAATTAGAAGATAGCCTTATAGAGACAATTTGATATTGCTCAGATCCATAACGTTCTGTTCTATACGATGACGCTCTAATATTCACGCCCAGGGTCTTTAGGTAGTTTGCGCCGCTATGTCTTGGCTTATGGCCTGGCGGTGATGTTTACCGGGAAAGATGGCGCGACAGTGAGTATACAGCTGGGTCCAGTTAAGCAGAGAAATGTCAGCTAGCAACCAAGCATGAGGATCGAGTTGGACAGACCATCCCTGTTCAGCCAGTCCTGGGACCAGTATCAGTAGCTCGCATCTCGTTAGAGGGGTCTAATCCAGAGAACATAGGTCGTCTCGAGAACCCAAGCTATGAGCAACTTCAGCTGAAGTTTGAGAAGGAAGATACCAACTGCTTCGCAGTTTGCGAGAGAGACCACATTTCAAGCGGAAATCATAACCATTCCTGATGCCAATAGATATTTACACAAAACATACACCGGACGAGACAGACAGAGTAGATGAAACACAAGGACCGCTTGCGCATCTAGTTTAGAACAAACAGATAAGGAAAAAGAGAAGAAGAAGCCGGAGCCCTGGACGGCAGTATAGTAAGGCGGGCGAGTTAAATCGGGTGTTTATGAAGGAGGATTGAACCGGGAGAAGATTATATCATCTCGGCTCTTTTTAGTACTGCGGTCCGGGGTACTGGGCGTACTTCTGTTTGGGACGCAGGTGGACGGGGACCTGGTTCTCGGGGGCGCCGGGAATGGTCTTCTTCAGGCCCTGTAGGGATTGAAGAGAGGATGTTAGTTTTGGACAGTTGGATATGCGTAATGCATGTGTTGCATGCCAGCCTCAGTTGCACGTTGTATAGACTGGGGATGGAATTCATACCAGCTTGTCGAAGATGCAGTTGTTCAAGGACATCTCAGCCTTGCGGCACTCGAAGAGGTAGTGGTTGTTGTTCTCGAGGCAGTCGGCATGGGCCTTGAACTGGTCCAGGCAGTGGGTGTTAATGTCCTTGATACTGTTCCGAGATCAGTCAGCCGCCCTGCCCATTCCCCTCCAAGTCCCAGAATCGGCCGGTCCAATTCCTTTCCCAATCCACGCCGGGGAGAAATACATACACGCTAGCAGCGCAGCGCGTCACCTTGCGCCCCTCCTTCAAGCACTCGAACTCTCCGCGGCCATTAGCCTCGTCCTTGCACTTCATGTAATCGTCGTTGAAAGCCTTGCAGCGGTCGCCAATGAAGTACGCCGCACTAGTCAGGAATGCCGAAGTAGCGCCAATCTCCTCCACCTTGGGGATGTGGTCCGGCATGGGGGTGGTGTCCACGAGGACATGCTGGTTGAACCTGTTGGCCGAGGGATATCGCGGTTAGTCTTGGTTCTGGTGCGGCGGGACAGCATGGAAGGGGTAATTGGAGGAGGAGAGAAGCATACTGAGGGTCTCGCTGAGCCATTGTGTCGGTGGCTGGTCTGAATAAGGGTGGATGGGAGGTTAATTGACGAGGGCAGTG
Source organism: Penicillium cataractarum (assembly GCF_028827025.1). Classification (NCBI taxonomy): domain Eukaryota; kingdom Fungi; phylum Ascomycota; class Eurotiomycetes; order Eurotiales; family Aspergillaceae; genus Penicillium; species Penicillium cataractarum. The sequence continues at coordinate 2,256,966 of NW_026622745.1, read as the reverse complement.
GACTTCGTGAAGCTGCGGGTTGCGGTGGAATTGAAAGGTCGGTTTCTTTGGGGACACGCTGATTGGTGGAGCGGGGATGCTGAGGTAATCACGTTGCTTGGAGGAAGTGTATGAGCGTAGCCTGTTGACTGGCAATTGGCAAAGATATAGGCAAAAATTCTTGTCATTAGGCAGAACAGGGTCTTCAGTGTAGCCTCAAGTCTAAGAAATTATTTAGCTCCCTTGATCCCCTACTTTTTCTCCAAAGTTTCCTCAAACGTGGTCCTTCACAACCTTTCCGGCGAATGTCAATATCACGTGACCTAAACAAAGCACAGCTCCGACGGTTGAGGTTCTCTTCTTCGCGAAGCTCTCCAGCGCTCATCAGCTCATCTGCCCTACCACCTCACTCTCCAATTGCTGGGGAATGCGATCTTGAGTTTTTCTTGATCTGCAATTGATTTGTCCGATATAACGCGACAGGCTTCGCTAATCTCGGTACTCCCAATTCAAGAATTGGACCTGCTTTTTTTTGCGACCTATCCTCGCACCTCATCAAGGATATTCCACCATGTCTCTCTTCAGCAATACTGCGACCCCCAGCCCCTTCGGCGCCCCGGCTAACAAGCCTAGCGCTTTCGGCGGTGGTCTTGGCTCCAGTACGACTACAGGAACCACATCAGGATTGTTCGGCGGTGCAACTCAGACTCAACAACAAACTACCACGGCACCCGGCCTTTTCGGCACGCCTGCGACATCCCAGACACCTAACTTGTTTGGCACGAGTACTGCGCAGAAACCAGCTGCCACAACCTTCGGTGCCACCACGCAACAGCAACAGCCCAGCCTGTTTTCCTCGACTACCGCACAGAAGCCAGCTACGAGCATGTTCGGTACCAATGCGCCGCAGCAACAAACGCAACAACCTGCAGGTGGACTCTTTGGAACGGCTTTCGGTGCCTCTGCCCAGCAGGCCCCGCAGCAGCAGCAACAACAGCAGCCACAGCAGTCGCAGTTCGGACAAACGACTATGGTTCAGCCACCAGGTCAGCCGCAGGAACAATCCCTATCAACAAGCCTGTGGTCTCCCGGTCGCGCCATTACTGGAGGTAAATAAACTCTTGGTTACACTTCAACTTTTACTACATACTAACTCGATTTATCATGATCAAAGTACACCGAACCGTCCCGATGCAAATCGCCATCGTCAAGGATAAATGGGATGCGCAAATTCGATCGTCTCCCTTCCGCGCCTATCTCTATAACCACGTTGGCGACGAAAACGCACCATTCTTCCAGCCCGGCTTCGAAGACGACGAGACGAAATGGGAGGAGGCCTTGCGGCAGCGCCCTGGGTCGGGTTATGTGCCCGTACTCATCAAGGGCTTCATTGACCTGGGCAAGCGTGCCCAGCGCCAGAAAGACTTCCTCGCCATGTTGCAGACACGCCTTCACGAAATCAACAACTGCTTGACCGACCTACTTTCACGACACGATCTGAAGATCTCCGTCAAGGTTGCGGATGCTCGCCGAAAGCACATTGTTCTGAGCAAGCGGTGCCTAGCCCTGGCGGCTAAGACGCAAATGCTGCGTAACCGCGGTTACGCTATGGACGACGCTGAGGAAGAGCTTAAGAAGAAATTGGTCCAGCTGGAGCGGTCTGTCTTCGATCCTTCTCTGACTGGTCGCGGCGAGGAGATCTGGGCTCGTATGCTAGCCATTCAAGAACACTCGAAGCGTCTGCAGGCTGAGATGGACCGTGCTGGTGCCAACGTGACGAATAATGCGGAGGATGAGATTGACGAGCACACTATGAAGACCGCCAAGAAGGTACGTTCTCATCCCAATCATTTCATCTTTAATTCGGACACTAATTCGCTATATTTACAGATCCTTGATGACTACCATGCTCAAATTCAGCACTTGCAGAAGGAGATGGAGGTGGTAAAGAAGGACTTTGAGGAGACGCAGAAGCTGCTTGGAAAATAGGTCAGCTTTTGCTTATGAGCCTGGATTCTCTTCGATCCTTGCCATCTGTATCTCTTCACATTCTGGAGGACTTGAATGATCATTGGGCATGGGAGCACCGGCGTTCTTGGGACGATCACATGTAATGCATAGTCAAATACAATTTTCCAAACCTGATGGACACTGCTTCTCTGTTTTGTCTGATACTATCTACGTCCTTGACAACGTAGGGCCTCTACTGAGGTTAGAGTAAAGCTGAGTCTACCTCCTTAAGGTCTGTTGGTTGATTTCAAGTGGCATCTTGCCATAGTCCAATTTTCCGTTACTCTATCCTCAAAAATAAAACCGAGATGAAAACCGGCATGTACAATCCATAATAATACAACATTTAGGCTAGATCTCGTGATATGCAGCTGGATCTCCGGAATCCCTCGAAATTGTTCTAGGTTATTCCCAGCTCAGCTGATAGATCTCCCGAGCCCAAATTTAAGAAATTTCCACATATCCCAATGCCTGAAAATGCACTCAAACATGGTAAAGGAGGTTTGGTTTGAGGATCATGGCGCAATGGAGGCAAGAGATAGGTGGAAGGGCGCAGCGATACGCTTAGAGGAACTTGCGGGCGAAGTCGATGGCGAAGGGGGCTAGTATGCGTCAGAACCGGTGATCAAGGACATGAGGATAGGATTGTAATTTGAAGGCCAGGTTGGGAGTGGCGCGATTGTGAGAATTGACTTACACAGGTAGAGGAGGATGCCGCCGAAGACAGCCATCTGGACGGTCTGGCTAGCCTCGATCTCACCGGCCTGGACAGAAGTCAGTGTTGATCCAAATGATATGTTTGTTCGAGAGGTAGTTCATACGCGGATCTCCTCCTTGGAAAGCTGTTCTTGGCCTAGACGTGAAGGATGGATGGTTAGATAAATGCGGTTTTGAGGTTTGATCTGGAGGTATGATGGCGGATGACATGTGTTGGAGTGAGTGTAAGAGTGGAAGCACATACCTGGGGCGAACATTTTGAGATATTAGAAGAATATTTGAGATGTTATTGTAGAGTGGAAGAAGAGGGAATGAAGTAATGTGAAGAACCCGCGGAAGTCGGGCGGACTTGGGGAAGAAAGAAATCACGGGAGCACAGACCAACCACTCCTTCTCTGATGCCCGCCTCGACCTTTTGCCTCTGCCTCTTTCTCTCTCCTTAACGTTCCTTATCCTTTTACAACTTCCTAAAGCTCTATCTGAGAATCCTTCGAGAGCTCTTGTTCATACCCATACAAGATTTTCATTGTCACTTGCCACCTGTGATTCACCTTTCGGATAGGTCTCGGAGACTACGCTGATAACCACCGCGTCTACTAACGGACGCTCAGCACTGGTTGGCTCTCTCCTCCGAATCTCGCTATAGAACACTCTCTGTCCATAATTTCCTGGCCTCCACTCCCTTTTACCGCATCACCTCCATCAAAATATGTCTGCTTCGCCCGAACACCAGGCTGGCTCAGCCGCCGCCTCCCCCGAGCCCGAAAAAGTCGCAACCCCAATTGCTGGCGATGACAACGAGACCGAGCAGCCTGCTGAGGTTGAGGATAATGACGATGCGCTCGAAGATCAGGACAACGATGATGATAACGAAGGTGGCATCTCCGACGACGAATCGATTCTATCCGAGGTCGATGAGGCGCAGTTTGAGGACTTCAACCCTGAGAATGTCGATGTCGAGGACCGTCCCCAGCTGGCGATTGATGAGGAGAACCTGAAGCTTATCGGTCGCCACAAGCGCAAGCGTACTGATGATGGAGAGGGCCGCTCGCGCCGCAAGGAGGGCCGTCGTGAGAAGAAGAGCCGCCGCGCGCAAGAGGAGGAGGATGCCGAAGACGGTTCCTCTCGTCGCAGGGAGCGCAAGAAGAAGGAGGCCTCGCCTGACACGGATGAGGAGACTCTTGACCCCGAGACTCGTGAGTATTATTGCCGGCATTGAAGAGAACAAATGCGTTCAGTTAGGGCTGACAGATTGGGATATTCTAGGTCGTCGCCGTGCTCTCGATCGTGCTATGGATGAGGCCATCCGCAAGCCTGGAAAGAGGAGATCTCGCAAGCAGGATGGAATTGTACGAAATACTGGTGGACCAATGTCTTATGCGCTCGCTAACAGTTTCAATAGGATCTTGAAGCTATGGCCGATGCTGAAATCGAAGATATGCGAAAGCGCATGACCCACGCCGCGCAGATGGATGCCATTAATCGTCAAGAGGGCAAGCCCGCTATGCATAAGCTCAAGCTCCTCCCCGAGGTTATTATGCTCCTCAACCGGAACCAGTACATCAACAGCTTGGTTGACCCCGAGATCAACCTTCTCGAGGCCGTTCGATTCTTCTTGGAGCCATTGGACGATGGCTCCATGCCTGCATACAATATCCAGCGTGACCTGTTGACTGCACTCACCAAATTGCCGATCCAGAAAGATGCTTTGATTGCCAGCGGAATTGGCAAGGTCGTTGTTTTCTATACCAAAAGCAAGCGCACTGAGCGACGCATCAAGGACATGGCCGAGAAGCTGCTGGCCGAGTGGACACGACCAATTCTCCAGCGCAGTGACGATTATTCGAAGCGTGTCTTCCAGCAGGCCGACTTTGATCCTACGTGAGTTTTGATGAACTTTGCCTCTGTCCGATATTCAATCCCATTTACTGATGATTCTTCTAGCAAAATCATCAAGCGCACCCAGACTCCCGCTGAGGTGGTGGCTGCCGAAGCTCGTGCACGCGAGAAGCTGCCTCCTCGTCTTGCCAACCGTGCCCGTGTTGACCGTACCAATGTGACCTATACCATCGTGCCTCGACAGACTGCAGTGCAAGAGAGCAAGTTTGCGCGACCACTGGGTAGCAGCGGCGAGGATCGATTCCGCAAGATGCAAGCCCGCAACAATGCTGCGCAGAAGGGGTCTCGTCGGTAAAATCGGATGGTTCTTCATGTCGCGATAATTTTTTCTCTTCTTCTCTGTTTCTCCTCGGGGTCTGCTACCGTCATCTGACGACTCCCAAATTTTTTCTGACATGGTGCGTCTGGCGTTCGGGATGGATCGGGAACTTCTACATTCTGAGCTTAGGGGCATGTAACATCGCGCCCGGTAGTTTATTTGCGCAACAAGTGATTCAACATATCTAATCGACCTAGACTCGTTAGATGTAGATATAGTAAGGACCAGTCAGAGAGTAGTAGATTACCAGCTTATCCTTTAATCGACGTCATCAGCATATATTTTCTGCGATGAAAATGTGTAGGGCGAGCGAGATCCGAGCTTCGTCCGAAGTTCAGCCGGCCGACAGAACGCCGATGCAGCAGATCCCGCGTGGTCACGTCATGCTTTTCGGTTTCTCGGTCTTTGCTTTCCTGCAACACCTTTAAGAGAACTCCAATTCCTCTCCAATTTTCCCCTCATCCCATTTTCAATCAACACACACACATCCATACATCCACTATGAAGTTGCTCACTAAGGAAGAAGAAGATGCCCACTACCGGTATGTTGATCCCCTCGGATCCCGGGCCTGCCTTCAATCTTTTCCACATCATGCCATACTAATACCAGCGCTTTTCCAACAGCTCCGTCGTCAAGGGCGGCTCCTTTGGTGGCATCCTCGGTCTTGCCGGCGGTGCCGCGGGCGTTATGCTCGCTGCGCGACGATACCACACAATTCGCAACCTGACCCTCCCCATGAAAGCCTTCTTGGTGACCTCATCCGGTACCTTCGTCGGTATCATCGCCGCCGACCACGCCTCCCGAGATTTCGAGAAGCAGCAAAACGCCGCCAAGATGTGGTACGAGAACCGCGAGGACCGTCTGCACGCCGAAGAGCTCCGCGGTCTGAGCTTCACCGACCGCGCTGTCGCCTTCGCCCGCCGCGAGAAGTACAAGATCGTCGGCGCTACCTGGATCGCCTCCATGATCGGCTCTTTCGTCCTAGTCGGTCGCAACCCGTATCTGTCTGGTCAGCAGAAGATTGTTCAGGCTCGTGTGTATGCTCAGGGTCTGACTTTGGCCGTGCTGTGCGCTTCTGCTGCGTTCGAGATCTCGGATCAGCGTCGGGGTCGGGGTCTACTTGATGCTGCTAAGAAGGATAAGAAGCAGCAGCTTGAGGATGCGACCGAGCCTGCTCCTGTACATGCCGGTAACAAGGATCAGGTTGATCTCTGGAAGGAGATGGTTGCTGCGGAGGAGCAGCGTCTTAAGTCCAAGCACCAGTCCCTGCATGTGAAGCACGAGGACCACCACGCGGTCGCTCAGGCAAAGGAGGAAGCTTCCGAGTCTGCCTCCGAGGACTCCAAGACTGAAGAGAAGTCCGAGTCCGAGTCCGAGTCTGAATCCAAGGAGGAGCCCAAGGCCGAGGACAAGAAGCAGGCTTAAATTTTGCCTTGCATGACAACAACCCGTCTACCTTCCCTCCCTTCTCATGTTGGCTCTGCCACACCATTTCTTTTCAACATGGCTACTTTCTAGCCTAATGTTGGCATTTGAATGACCCCCGTTCATTCTCCCACCCCAGAGCCTATTAAGGCTTTATGAACCACAATAGACTGAGAGACAGGACTGGGGTATCTTCCAAGAGGCTGGACCATTTTGGCTTCCCTTTTTGTCCATCCCTCGTACATATTTTCTGCATTTCTTCTCACCGGTGTTTTATTCTCTTTTTTCATAATGTCTCAAAATGGCTCGTGCGAGCTAAAAGTCTTCCCGGTAAAATCGTGTATGATACTTTACAAGGCGGATTTGGGATCTGTTTCTCTACTCTAATGAATGATATATATTTTCATGACTGTGTTCCCTCTCCCCTAAACTCCATCCTATTCCCTAACCAGGTTCTGCATTAAATGTAGTTAAACAAAATCTGGAATCCAACCTCTTTTTTCTCTCTTTTTCGTCATTTTCTTTCTAGAATGCGGCTCATCATTTCAGATCCGTGGGTTGTTCTTGATCCAGAAAAGCTTGGCATAGATCATCGATGATCACAGGAATACACACGATCGGCATCAGCTATGTCTGGTTGCTGATTGATTAGGTCTACTACTTAGAACTCTATTTCCAAGCAGTTTCCCATAGAATGGGATAATAACTCAGCTGGGAGAGTGCACGACTGAAGAACAACTTCAGTTTCTGCTATCGTGAAGTCGCCAGTTCGATCCTGGCTTGTCCCATTTCTTTTTTCTTTCAATTTTTTTTTTCGCTCACCATGTATCAATCGGCGATAATCTACCTAAACCTTGGCTCCACTTTAGATGGATGGGATGCTCGGTTCCATGTGCCTGGGCTTTTATTTTGTAAACGGCAGACCTGTGAATTACTTACCAAAGACTCAGGGCTGGTTATCAAAGTAAACCAGCAATTTCAGTATTTTCGCCGCATCCGAAGCTTTCTTTTCTAGTGGATAGTAAGATATATCTCAATTGGTATATAGTATGCGCTCCTGGTACCGCGGCAAGTGTTGATGTTGAAAGATTTCTCGTATTCTTAAAGGTAGTCCTCGAAAGTGAAGGTACGATGCTGAAGATACGCCCCGGCGGTGGCCAAAGCAAGCGGAATCATACAAAAGCAATTATATAGGCACTTGACCTGTTCATACTTCTATAGGAGCAGGATTCCCGGAAATACGATAGAATGTAAGGCCGTGCTGCAGAGCGTCGCACGACGAAATGTGGGAGCACGCACCATCGGCGGATCAATGTGCAAAGAATCGGGGCCAGGGGCTCGTCTTAATTGATAATAGGGTATAAGGCGGTGTTAGCGGTGTACGGAGTAGAATGTGGTGTGAGATGTGAGTCATGGGACACCGCTCAAGGTGGTCCTTGGCGTATTATCTTCCTAAAATTAGTATCTAAAACACAGGAGTCCTAGTCTCTAGTAAGTATCTGTGGTTTGACCAACAACTATATTAAATGTCAAGTACCCGTACTTGAGTACGATATCTCCAATTAGTTTGAATAAACGCTGAAGGGAGATTAATTATTTAGAGATATAATACATGCATATAGACTACAAACATCACAGTATGATCCTCTCACACTGCTCGACCGGCTTCAACCCAAAGCTCTTCATACCACCTTGCCAACTCAGCTCAATCGCGGTTTTAGCAAAGCCACGCAAGTTCGCTTCATAATCTCCAACTACCACCTCATCTACCCCTTCAACGCCCCCAGCCGTTGCAATTCGGCGTGCGAGATCGGCTGCATCTCGCAACGCAGTATTAGCGCCCATCGCTCCCGTCGGAGGCATAACATGAATGGCATCACCAAGCAGAGTAACTCGGCTAGAAGGCTCCCAAGGTGCGATCTCCGGCATAGCGGACAGGATCGAGCGAATGGCCGATTGACTCGAGTCCTGCATGTCGAAGATAGCTCGGAGTGATGGGTTCCAAGAGCTGGTAAGCTTGCGTGAGAGATCTGCTGATTCTTGCGGGTTTATATGCCACGATTTCTCTCGGGAGATGGGGATTTGTGAGCTTTGTGTGCAGAGTACCCAGTACATGTAAGGATCTGGTAGTTGCGGTTCAATGATTTCATTTACGTATGGAAAGTTGATCGACTCGAATAGGACGCATGGCTGAGACGGATCTTCAGGGTCGAGGACAAGACTCATCCCATGTCGATATTCCTCCGCAAGTTTGGCGAGGAATTCTGGGGTTGATGGGGTCTTTCCAAAGATGATTCGCGTGCCAGTATCCAGGCCTTGGAACGAGGGGAGGTACTGCTTGCGAACTTGAGAGCGGACACCATCAGCGCCAACTAGCAGGGATCCGTCCTCGGTACTTCCATCTGCAAAGTAAACCGTCACTTTGTCGGGGTGAATGGTGTACTGCTCGAGGCTTTTCCCGAAGAACACATGTCCCTCAAGTCCTGTTAGGAGGGCCTCGCGAAAGGTCGATCGATCCACTGTATAGGACTTGGACTGGGAACCGGCCGGTCTGAAGCCACCAGGGGAGGGGATATGTGTTCCATCAGGCCTGATTCGGACTCCAATGGCAGGTGTATCGGCGCAGGTTTTCTCGAAAAGAGTGAACAGCTCGGGTGTCAGGGCCTCTTTCAGCGCATCGACGCCATGTTTGGTGATTCTTAGTCTGTATCCCTGGGCGCGGAACGTGCTTTTCTCGTCTTGTTCAAATAGCTTGAATGGGATATTGTTCTTTTTCAGTGCCTGGGCTAAACAAATGCCTCCAAGGCCTGCTCCAACGATCAATACAGGCAATGGCATGATATGCGTGGTGGAGAAGTTGAGATAGGGTATCGATGGCTTGAGAACTCAAGATGAGATAGCCTTGGAGAGAGCGGAATGTGGGCTTGACTTTAAAGGTCCTAGCTAAAATTGAGTCATATTGCTAAAGTCATGGGGCTAAAATCTGACGGGGATTTGTTTCGTTGAAGGTCAACGTGGATCGGGCTACGATCATCCCGGTCGGAAGTTAGAACAACCCGAGCATCTGCCCGAGTGCATTTGAGGCTCTATCGGGTCGCTAGACCCCGATGTAATCATTTTTTGAAGGCCGATGAACATTCTCCGTAGCTCTATGGAATGGGTATTTGATTTTGAGTATATCCAGCTTTGAAAAAAATAGAAAGTACCGAGCAGTCTAGAATGTATCATCTTCAAGTCGCTCAGTCCGCCTGATCACGCTGGGGCTTTGGTCATCATCAAGCTCCTCTGTTAGATCGCCCGCCCCGGCAGTGGCTAGCAGGTCAGTGACGATCCGCTTGGAAGCTTCCTTGGCTATTGGAAACAATTAGTAAAGAACAATAGTTGAATCAATAAGGCAAGATCTTGATAGATGGTCACTTACCAGGTGTCTTCATCAGGCGGCTCTGAGGGATGTGGAAGTGCATGGTCTTCGGAGGACTCGGGCCAAAGTCCTCGTCGTCCAAATCATCATCGCTATCCCATACAGATTGATGGCCGCCATACTTCTTCGCAGGCGTCAACACACTAGTTCCTGGCTTTGGTGTCTCGCGAAGGCGGTTGCTGCTAGTACGCCGTTTGCGGTTCGTTCCTGGGGTTTCGGTGACACCCTTGATGGGCGAGAAAATCTCCGAATGAAGCCGCGGAGCTTCAAGCTCAGGGCTGGACAGCGGGGAGTCGTCAAAGGCATAACGAGAGGTAGAAGCTGCGGCCTTGGGTGTGACCGTGAACTTGGATTGCGTGCTGGCTCCATAGCCGACATTGCGGTATCCTTTACCGAGTGGAGTTGCCTGAACCCGATAGGTTTTGTCGAGAACGTGATGCAGCACGGGATCGGATGGTTTCTGATATTGAGAATCTCCATGCGATGCAGGTGCATACTTTGTTGATGACACAGGTGGAATGAATGGTGACGACATTGGGGTGACGGAGGCATCCGGTGGGAAAAACGGTTGACGTCCTGGAGTGGATGGAAGTTTTGATGAGTCGGGCATATCAAAAGGTGCATCTGCCTCATTGATCTGCTTTCTCAAATTCTCGTATGAGGAGGAACGATCAATCGAAGAAATCGTCATGTCTTCATCAGTAGGTTGACCTGTTGCACGGGGAGTACTGTGCGAGGAGATCGTGAGCTCGGTAAGGTCGATGTCATGCCCATGACCCGTATTGTGATCGTGGCGCCGCGAAGAGGGTGTTTCGTATGACTGGTCAGTCTCGTCCACGCTTGTGCTTTGGGTAACGTCGGCCGAGAGCTCTTCTTCGGTTGCCGTAGTGTCCTGTACCGTTTCATCGCCATCGGGTCGCTCCTCATATCCAGAGAGGGACACATTGGCGCTAGCTTCGAAGAATTGTTTCCAGAACTGGGCAGCTAGTCAATCCCCGCGCAGACAATCGTCTTGGGCATGAGATATAGATCGAGCTTACCTTTGCGCCTTCCCAAACATCGCGAGAATGCTCCGTATACTGTTCCACCAGAGGGAGAATACTCGTTGTAACGATTCGGTGGGCTTGACTGAAGTTGTGATCGATTTCTACCGGTAAATAAAACGATTAGCATTAAACACCCCGTTTGTTTATAGCGCCCAACCTACCTTGGAGTGTCAACGTGATTGACTGTTCCAACTTTTCAAGCTCCTCGGTGAGAGTGAGCGGTCTCTGGGACTGCGCAGATTGGTGGGACATCTTCACAAACCTGCTAGCAGAGGTTGTTGCTATCCAGTTGATAGAAAAGAAGCTACCAAGCTTCAAGCTTCAAAGAATCGGGAGACGCGCGGGGAACACGTCCCAAAGCGGTGTGTTTTTAGGGCCGGAGATAAGGGCATAAAGGCGTCATGTGCTGCGGGGTTTATGTAAGAAAGATCCAGGCATCATCATAGCGCTTCCAAGTTTCCCGACGCTCTTGTGAGGAGCAGCCAACTCAGAAGAAGAAAAGAATCATATCAGCAGAAGTGGGTTTGCATGCAATATGCCTGCTCCTATTGCAAAGGGTCAGTCTGCATCTTTCTTTTCCCCGACCACCCTCTTCATCCAGGCGGTGTACTCGACCTTATCAGCCCACCCACTCTAGTCGAGCATTTCTGACAAGTTTAATAGGGATTATCGTGACGGTATCCGTCCTGGTGGCAGCTGGAGTTGCTGTTTATCAGTCTCCACAGTTTCAACAGTGGGTGACCACCTCTCGACGTAAGATCGCCCTGGCCTTGCACAACCTAGGCGATGAGATCCAACCTCGCGACTCGTCCTCGCTCGCTCGAGAAGATATATCTATGACAGAAGAAGTTGGAGAGGCTGCAGAAGAGCGCAGACGCATTGCCAAGGCGGAGATTAGGAGGCGGGCCACCCTCCTAGAATCCCGCCGGAAGAGCAAAGACTCTCAGCAACACCTTGGCAGCTTCGACACTCTTGTAGACGTGGACGGAAACCTTCGCAGCTCGAGTAGCGACCTCGAACAGTTGGATACTAAACCCACCGGTCGCTCTTCTGGGGTGGACACTGGTAGTTCGCAGCCTGTCCACCGAGGAGTGACGTCCAACGAGACCGATAGCCCACGTATCGAACCACGCCAGCTCCATCTGGATATTCTGTCTGAGACGACGTCCAACCATCCCTCAGAGTCAATCATACAATTTACACCAACCTCCGAAGTGCCATCTGAATTGCTTTTTGATCCGTTCGCTAACTCCCCCGTACGAGCACAGACACCCGTGTCTGTCTCAGCATCCAGCCACACCGAGGGCAACGACCAGGTTTACTATGCTCACCCCGATTTGCAATCCCCATTTAACCAACCACAAGACTTGCTCACTGAGCTGGACGAGATCAGACAGGACAATCAGTTCCAGCATCCTGTTTCGTCGGCACCATCGATTGCTGGAAGCTATGGTCACATTGATGGTTTTAATGATTCGTCTTCTGATGGAACTATGAGTGACTTGGGTGGGCACTCGGTAGGAGGTATCGCAACTCCCGCCAGCTGGTCTGAGGTGGGAAGTGTAGTTAGCAACGATGATGCTGGTCATCATCCGCTTCTGTAATTTCTTTGTCGTTTTACTCGGGGGGTACTTGAACAAGATGGATGGATAGGACGGCGCTGGCAGGGTATAGGGTGATGGGATTAAGAGATTTATTTCTTTGCTCGGGGAAAGCGGCACACGGAGTTGGCTTTACAGTGTTTCTAGCACACGCAACACCTATTCATAAGACTATATTGATTAAAATCATGATTCAACTGGTTTTTAGTGTGCTTCTTATGGATACGTCTCTGAAGGGGCACTTCTTCGTACAAGTCTATACGCACAGAACCATGTCGGAGTGAGCCAAGATGGGGGAGGAAGATGAACATCTGGATTCCTAGTTACCCAGGCCAGCTACTAACCTTAAAACTTACTTACGCCGACTGACGAAGCTGGTAAGTGACAACCTCAGTTCTATTGTTGAACCTAGTGAATCGGAAAAGAGGAAAAAGTTCGCATTGTTGTATTAGCATATTTTTGGCTGAAACCCGTTGAAACACAATTTGATCACTCGAATAAATTCCGAATTCTCGATAAAATCAAAGCCTGTTCCGTCTGTATCGATTAAAGGCCGGAGCCTGCACTGTCGACACTCGAAGATATACTTGTTGATTCTACAGGTTAAAGCAATATGAGTTGTAGAATGTGTGTCTTATTACTGTATGTTCCCCCCAAGAACACAAACAGAGGGAGGTAAGTGTAGTTTTGATTCCTTGCTTACATCCCAGGAGGAGCACATAGTAAACAAGATTATCTTCTTGGCAATATCTGAATTCCAACAGGTTGTTGAACCATGTAAATCCTGAGGCATGCGCTAATTAGGGAGCTACGTGCGTTTTGAACTATGGATTATGTACGTTGATTCAACACTGCAGGCAGAAATGTTGCCTAGACTAATTGTTCTTTCAGAGATTCTTACACAATAGAAGAAGTGTCCCCTAGTTGTGGAGTAAAAAACTTGCTACACAGTAGTAGGTAAAATACTACGAAGGCGAAAGCTCTTTGTAGGGTCGTGTTGTCTGTATCCATCCGTACCGCCAACTTATCATTAGCGTACTGATCAATACCGTAGGCTTTGTGTATTGTAGCCCCTGTACGCCAAGTGTGACTACTCTCTGCCCAAATCAAGAGCTTGGAACTTCTTCCTCTCTTCACCCCCACAGAGAAAGATAAATCAATGGAACTGCCTCCAGGCCACCGGCTGAAAAAGCCGTCGACGTACAGTCGCGAGGCAGCCATAGCCGCTGTAACCCAGCTTTACAAATTTCTTACCTCTCTCTTGTATATAGAACTAACCGACATTCTCTACCCTCCACCCGGAGGATGGCCGCACATCACTCAGGAAAATGAGGCATTTGCCTCTCTCAAGAAAACCGACGAGGTAATCGAGCTGCTTCGTCACTTGCCCTACCTGGACTCCAGACGCGATACTTGGTTTATCAGACCCTGGAGCGATGCATGTGATTATGTGAACCAAGATCCTCGCAAATATTTGCCCGTCGTGCCCGATGACTTCGAGTTCCCTCCATGGGTGATCAATCTCACAGGTCATGGAAGATACGGTCAAGCTCTCATGTTTGGCACATCAGATGGTATGGTAACTCACTTTGCTCTCCGAAATACCTTCGATTTTAGATTCTAACAGGTGTTTCAGGTACGGCAACGGAATATGCCTCCGATGGGTTAATATATGAGCCAGATTACCCTAAGGGCGATCCGCGATATTGGCGCGTTCAATGTGAAGAAGAGACTGAGCCGCTTGTTGATCGCTTGAGCTTTTTTAAGCAGAGATATCAAAATCTCAATTGAATCCCACAAGTCCAGAAAGCTGGCGCGTGGCCAATTGTCTACCAATGGTACGAGGAGCCAAATCGCTCTTACGGCGATGATGACGGCAAGGTAGGTTACTTATCGCACCTTTTACCCCCAATATTAGCTTTCACATTCATATGATACTATCGGCAGGCGATTCGAGATATTTATTTCGAGAATGGGTGGCCCGGTTCATTTGATCGAGAGGCGTGCCATCAGGCACTCGAAAGATATTACCACGGTAGCTTGCCCTGACAGCTCGGGGAGCAGATCAAATAATATATTACAAGGACTCAGAGTTACATCTATTTTAGACCGAATATATCAAATGCCTGCGAAGGGCAATATGGACCAAAATAATCATAGGCGTGATAGGATTCCAAATTTCAATTTATGAGTCTGAAGTGGCTCTCTATGTCGGCGTCTGTTGAGTAGAATTTGTACCATCGAAGTTGCTGAGTCGCTCACTCGTAATCACATCGTCCGTCGCAGAGGCCAATACGGACGTTGTTGAGGCAACGGCAGGTGCAGGCATCAAGTTGGAACTTGAAGGGCGAAGAACTTTCAGATTAGGATCAACCTGTTCAAGCCCGGCTATCTGTTGTCCATAGTCATCTTCGCATCGAATCAATCCAAAATCTTTGTAGAGCTCTTCGTCCGTAGCTCTCCGACTGGAATTAGATCCGACCACCACGATCTCGTCAGGGTTGAGCAAAAAGTCTTGATGCCTCTTCCCCTTTGATGGCTTGTAGAGTGCCTGGTATTGAGTAAAATTTAATTCACAACAGTCTCTCTATCATGAGCAAAAATTCTATGATCGATCCATGGATACCTAATAATTCTTCATCTCTGACCATGGCCAACGTCTCCTACGTAGTGTGTACGTACATAAACGGGAGCCCGACTCTCGACGAATTTAGTAAACATACCGGGAAAATATCATCTGATCAGGCTCAGTAGGTGGGTCAGCTCAATTGCGAAATTATCACTGACCAGGTAATGTCCCTCAAGGGCGATCTCAGTTCTACTCAGCGAGCAAATGCGACGAGAGGGTGGGCACGCGAACAGAAGAAGGACTCGAACTACTCATCGCCCTTCTAGCTGATCTAGGCAATACAAAATTTAAGCTTGCCTGATATTAAAACTCGGGTTTTCTTGCTAGACTCCGCTCCAACATTATTTCCGGCGAGAATCTCAAAATTTCCCAAAATGGATCCTCAGGGCTCATTCAGGTAGGACGATCGGACTTAACAGCCAATCTCCGGAGAACCTCGTAATGTATGAAAGGCATCAAAAATCTATATAAATACTTCATGAGGAATTATGTTTTAATCAAGAAAGTGCAAGAGCCAGTTACTTATGTTTTCTTGCCTGTTTTATCTCTTAACATGAATACCGAACCTCGAACCATCGTGCTCATCACCGGGGCCAATCAAGGGATTGGCTATGCAGTGGCCAAAGGTCTTCTTGCTCATAAGAATTACTTTATTTTACTTGGCTCCCGAGATGCTTCCCGTGGTGCCAAAGCTGCAGCCGATCTCGATTCAACTGGTGAATTTGTTCAGCCCATTACCATCGACGTGGCAGACGATGCATCGATCCAGACAGCGGCGAACTTGGTGGCATCCAAGTACGGCCGACTAGATGTTCTTATCAACAATTCAGGAATCAACAACGAGATCGACATTCTGATCGAACAACACAAGAAGCAGCAGGAAGGAGCCGTCCCTCATCCTGAGTTAGTTGATCTGGACCAGCAACGCAAGCTCTTTCGCGATGTGTATGAAGTCAATCTCTTCGGCGCTGCCATGGTCACCGAGGCATTTACACCTCTCTTGAAGAAATCAACCGCTATCCCAGCCCGGATCGTCTTCGTGTCTTCACACACGGGCTCATTGGGTCTGCGAGTTGATCCCTCGGGCGCGGAATATGCAAAATGGTCTCGTCCTTCTTTCCCAGTCTACCGTAGTAGCAAAGCAGCTTTGAACATGTTGACTTTGCATTATGCGGCCAAGTTTCACGACAAGGGATGGAAGGTGAATGGGTCATGCCCGAATTTGACAGATACCAATTTTGCGCGAGGATGGGTGAAAGGGAGACCTGCCTCAGAGTCTGCAGTGAATATTGTGAGACTGGCGACTTTGTCGATTGATGGGGAGTCTGGAGTATACTCGGATGAGAAGGGCGTTGTACCCTGGTAGAGACTCGGTGATTTGGCAGATGTAGTTGTTGGATGTACCAGTATTCCAAGCTGTTAATCTGGAACTTTATTCGATAGTTAACGCTAACAGATGAGTCACGGTAATAATACCGTCTTGCTTCGTGGAACCACGTAGAATCTTTGGCGGGTTCCTTTCGATCTGGAATGATCGTTTTCGACCCCACCTCCAAAACAACATTCCTCCTCCACTTACCCGGCTTGTTAAAGTCAATAAAGTGCTGGAAGCAGGATGGCGCTAAACCTAACCCGTTCAATTATGAACTTATCTATGGTATGACCCACAGTTGGGGACTACCTTAGTCGTAGATCAGCGGAGAGGCGCTAGCTATAATAGGAGTGACTCTTTTGGGGCCCTATCTTCCAGCATATATGCCTTTTAAATTTGAATACGAAAGACTCAATAGCTTTGGTTTATACCTATTGATAATTGGTGGGAAGATCGAGGCATGAAGGCCGCCGAACGGCACATGTGAGCGGCGATAAATATCAGGTGACGTGAGGGAGGGGTACACGAGGGGCTGCCTCTAGGCACAGCGGGACAAATATCCACCATTTCCAACGCTTGAACTGCTTACAGTAACGTCGAAATGGCACGAATCTCAGATCTCGTTCAAGATTCTAAGCTAGAAACCTATTTCCTTCCGGACTGTAGTGTGGAAACGGTCCATAGGTTCCAAGAATCAGACCCAGCCTCTCGACAGCGCCTTGTGACCAGATCAGAGCATTGGCGGCGGCAAAAAAGGATCGGAGGTGGTGGGTTCGGTACCGTCTGGCTAGAGAAATGTATCAAAGGCGGGCGGCCAGGCGCCACACCTCAAGATGGTGCAGTTCGAGCAGTCAAGCAGATCGATATAGATACGCGACTAGGGTCGATCGAGTACAATCGTGAGTTGGAGGCAATTGCTAAGTTCTCGCACTCTCGTGTTAGTCTTCAGAAAGTCATTATGAGAGGATGTACTGACCACGGTAGTATGAACGATGCTTTGTTAAGTCATTCGGATGGTACGAAGGGCCCAGCCAGCTCTTCATAACAATGGAATACTTCGAAAATGGCGACCTTTTCGCGTATCTATATCAAAAACCGCCACTTCCAGAGGCTGAGGCGAAGGATATTACATACCAGATTCTCGATGGCCTGAGTATGATGCATGAAAATGGTTTTGCTCACCGAGACTTGAAACCACATGTGGGTTACTTTTCGAGTACGGAATAGAGAGGATTCACTAAAGCGAATATTTAGAATATCCTTATCAAATCACACCCTCCTGAAGAATGGTGGATCAAGCTTGCAGACTTTGGTATCACTAAACGTATCGAAGAAAGTTATGGGCAATCGACGACGCTAAAGGGTACCCCAAGATATCTTGCCCCTGAGATTTGGGGATTTGTTGAGCGAGGCAGTGCGTATGCCACGGATATCTGGGCTCTTGGGGAGATTTTATTCGAGATCATCACCAAGAAACCCGCGTTTGGGACTCCAGCATCGCTTGCAAGCTACAAAACTCAGCAACACTTCCCCGTCACGATGCTTACTAATGCTGATATCAGTCAAGCGGGCGTCGACTTTGTGCTTTCACTAATGCGTCCTTATCCCAGTCATCGAATAACAGCTACATCTGCAATGTCACACGTGTGGATACAATCGCTGCTGCCGTACTCCTATGAGTCTATGACAGCCATTCAAGACGAGCCACGAATTCCCTCTCCAGTCGCAATATTGACAAATGAGTTTGCATCATGGACTACAAAAAATTCCTCAGAAGCGCCAAAGGCTACTTATCGCGAAATACCTAGGTCAACAACCACATCAGATCTAGTAAACGCTACCCAAGGAAATACCAGTATGGCACAGGAAAGGAAGTCATATTCTTCTCTAGGGACTACAATACCACACTTTATGCAAGGCCAAGTCGGGGCCCTTGAGCTTAGCCCCACAGAACTCGGAAGTGAAAATCAGACTGGTCGCTCGCTCTATCGCCAGAAACGATACAAAGAGGCAGAGACTATGTTTCAACAACCTTTTCAAGGACGAGAGGTGCTAGGCCATGGCCATGAAGATATACTCAGTTCAGCATACCGGAATGGTCGCTCACTCTATGATCAGGAACGCTACGAAGAGGCAGAGATACTTTTTCGAGACGTTTTTCAAGGGCAAGAGAAGACACTAGGTTATGATCATGAAGCAACACTCAAATCTGCATACTGGCTTGGCTGTTCACTCTATGGCCAGAAGAGGTATCAAGAGGCAGAAACCATGTTTCGGCAAGCTTCTCGAGGACGAGAGAAGGTGCTAGGCCATAACCATGAAGACACACTCAATTCTGTATACCTGCATGGTTGCTCACTCCTTTCTCAGAATCGGTACAAAGAGGCAGAAACTATGTTTCGACAAGCTTTTCAAGGACGGGTGAAGGTGCTAGGCCCTGATCATGAAGCGACACTGCATTCTGCACACTGGCATGGTTACTCGCTCTATCGCCAGAAACGGTACAAAGAGGCAGAGGCTATGTTTCGACAAGCTTTTCAAGGACGAGAGAAGGTGCTAGGCCATAACCATGCCGACACACTCAATTCTTCATACCTGCTTGGTCGCTCACTTTATGAGCAGGAACGCTACGAAGAGGCAGGAATAATGTTTCGAGAAGTTTTTCAAGGGCAAGAGAAGGTTCTAGGTTATGATCATGAAGGAACACTCCATTCTGCACACTGGCTCGGCTGCTCGCTCTATGGCCAGGATCGGTACAAAGAGGCAGAAACCATGTTCCGACGAGCTTTTCAAGGACGAGAGCGGGTGCTAGGCCATGATCATGAAGACACACTCAATTCTGAATACCTTCTTGGCCGCTCACTCTATGATCAGGATCGGTACGAACAGGCAGCAAACATGTTTCAGCAAGCTTATGAAGGACGACAGAGGGTACTAGGGTATGGTCATAGAGACACACTCTTAGCTGATTCCTACCTGTTAAGGGCCCGTCAGCAGGCCCGTGAGCAAGCCCGTCGGCAGACCTCTGCTATTAGAAAACTTGGTCGGCTTTTTAAATAAATGAAGAAAATTTGTGACCTTTTCACCGGCCCTTTCATAAGAGTCATGGTGAGGAAGTCTGGTCATTGCTACAGATTCCGGGGGGATAGGGGGATATAGCAGCACAGATGTAGTGTATTGTATATATAGCCGCTTTGTGTAGAAAACAGTGACGTTCCATAATTTAACCCCCTGGATCCACACCGCCTGGCTCCCTTTTTACCGCCTACTATATCCGCTTAGCTAGAACACAGGTCAGGTTGAGCACATCGCTGTGAGACGGGAAATTTGCGTAATAATTTGTGTATAGATATTCTAATGGACATATAACTCTTTCATTTTGATTAATGCTCTATCCGTTCATATGGAAACTAATTATCTAGACTCTCTAAGTGGAAGCTTTTTAATTGCTCAAGCAGGTGCTTTATATAGACACGTTATAATTTATCACGTTCTGATATAGGGTTGAATTCCCTTATACCCTACCGCATATGGCAAATAAACACCGGCTGTTTCCTTCTCTATGATCCAGGGCGGCTACTCATATTTATTTTTTCTATCGTTATCCCCGTATATCGAAAGTAGCCTCCGGCGCTCTTCTGTTTTACACTAATCTTACAAACGCACTGTTAAGGATTTAGCTAGGATTCTCTAGATATACTAGCCGAGCTTTCTTGATATAGGACTTTAGTTCCGTAAAGAATTCTTTAATAGGGTTGAAATCCGGCGAATACGGCGGTAGGTATAGTGACCTAGGTATATCTACTTTTTCGAATTGCGGAGAGAAGTCCACCTTGAAACGGTCAAGTACTTGGTACCTGAGACTAGTATGTGATGTCTGTACTTATCCGAAGTACTGAGTACTCGCCCGGGTATTCTGCGGGCAGCCAAAGTGCCTCGGCATTTTCGGGGGAAGCTTAAAGAGTCTCCGCCCTTCGAAGTCAACTTCTTGTCTTCTCCTTCCTCCTCCATCTCTCCCTTCCCTTCTCAAACACCTGTGTGTTACTGTTTAATTTGTGAGTGAATCTATTCTTGCTGGGAAAATACCTGTATTGCACCTTGAAATCTCCCCGCATTACCTCGTCACAAACTTCCCCGCAATAACCGAAATCTCCTCTCCGCATCTCAGGGCGACTACGAACATAACGCGGCGGGCACTTACTGACCATCTCTTTGCAGTCCCTCTCTCTATAATTCACCATGGCCGCAGATCGTCTTAGCTCCATCTTGAGCCACCTCAAGGGCACCAGCAATGGACTGAGCGCTATGTAAGATCCGCGGCAACTCGGCAAAGCCAAGTCTCAGCAATGCTGACTACAGAATTAGTACCCAGAAGAACCCCGACGACGTCGTCATCACACTATCACTGCGCACTCCTTTGACCAAGGCTCGCAAGGGTGGCTTCAAGGATACCGAGTTGGACTATATTGTGTACGCTCTGTTGAAGGAGACTCTCGCTCAGTCCAAGATTGACCCTGCCCTGGTTGAGGATGTCTGCCTGGGTAATGTATGCATCTCCCGCTAGTCACAGAACTTATTAGGCCACCTCAGTTGCCTAACATCGATATAGGTCAACGAGGCCAAGGCCGCCTACATGGTCCGCGCCGCGTCGCTGGCCGCCGGAATCCCTCACACTGCTGGTGCCTCATCAGTGAACCGCTTCTGCTCGTCCGGCCTGAAGGCCGTGCAGGATATTGCCAACCAGATCTCCATGGGTGCCATCGATATTGGTATCGCCATGGGCGCAGAGCTGATGTCTGCCCCCGGCGACCGTCTCGACCGTCCCTTCAACGAGGAGGTCCTGCGCAACCAGGAGGCTGCCGACTGCATGCAGCCCATGGGTCAAACCTCCGAGAACGTTGGTAATGACTTTGGCATCTCGCGTGAGCAGCAAGATCGCTATGCTGCGGAGTCGTTCCGGCGTGCCGAGGCTGCCCAGAAGGCTGGCTGGTTCGATGATGAGATCGCTCCTATCTCCGTGAAGGTTAAGGACCCTAAGACTGGCGAGGTCCACCAGGTCACTCTCACTCGTGATGATGGAATTCGCCCCGGAACCACTTTCGAGTCTCTGTCGAAGATTCGCCCTGCGTTCCCTCAGTTCGGTGATAAGTCGACTGGTGGAAACTCCAGCCAGGTCACCGATGGTGGTATGTATCCTGTCTCGTGATGAAATATGATTAAGATAAAAAGACAATATACTAACTATTGATCACAGCTGCCTCCGTCCTCCTGATGCGCCGCTCCAAGGCCATCGAGCTGAACCAGCCCATCCTGGCCAAGTTCTGCGGCGCGACCGTTGCCGGTGTGCCCCCTCGCGTGATGGGTATCGGCCCTACCGCCGCTATCCCCAAGCTGCTGAGCAAGTTCAACCTGGACAAGAACGACATTGACATTTTCGAGATCAACGAGGCCTTCGCCTCGATGGCCGTATACTGTGTCCAAAATCTGGGCCTTGATCACGCCAAGGTTAACCCTCGTGGTGGCGCCATCGCCCTGGGCCACCCTCTCGGAGCCACTGGCGCGCGTCAGATCGCCACGATCCTCAGCGAGGCGCGCCGGACGAAGAAGAAGATTTTGGTCACCAGTATGTGCATTGGCACTGGCCAAGGTATGGCTGGATTGTTTGTCAATGAGCAGGTGTAAACATGTATGTTCCCCACAATATAGTCAGATAGTATGTACCACAGAGTCAATCGTACCGAATAAAAACATCATGCGAAACTCGTGCAATTCCCCTGTAATTTGCAGCCGAGCACTGGGGAATGGGATTCAACCCGTATTCGCGGCATGGGTCAATTTCAGGTATGGCTTGGGCTATCGTGGACGCGGTAAGAACTCAAATTGGGTGGGTGTGCAGTCTGGGGGCTAGTCTGGGCCAAAAGAGGATAAGCTTATTTGAGAGCTAACTTTGTCTCGATTATTTTCGTTTGCTCTCTAAATTCTGTGATTCCGGATTTAATTTCCCGTCAAAAAAAAGAAAGCTCGGATTACTTCGCCATTCTGAGATCGAAGGAGATCGGTTAACTAGCCTATACTTTCCTTTTTAGGTGAATTTCGAGGAAACATCCTTAACATTAATGACTATGATCATGAACGGTATTCCACAAATCATATAAACACGATCATGGTCCCAATCCCAACTCTACGCTCTCATCGTTTACCGACCTCATCCACAGAGACTCCCCTCGTGTTCAGTTCTTGGCTACAGTGGGACACAGGAACCGGACTGGCAGCCATCTCCGCTCGGTATTGGGCTGACAATTCGATAGTCGTGACTCGTGATATGTGATGGCTGCTGCGATACAAGTTCCATGGGCTGCGCCGCATCCGACCCCAGCTCTACCCCTGCATATCTTCCAGCCTGCCGCAAGCCTGCACAGCCTGACGATGATGATGCTGATTCCGCAGCATGGCGGGATATTTTGTCGTCGGTTGACACTGTGTCGGAGGATTATTAATAATCGGAGGAACATTCCCATATGTTCGCGGTTTGGTACCTAGTGGTAGTGGTAGTCGCGTAGGGCCGACCCGTGGCATCGATTCAAGATAGACGGTTGTATGGTTCTGGTTTCGGATTCAAGTGTAGCATCGCCACCAAATTACCCAAGAGACTAACTCATACGAGGCGAGTAGCATGCTGACAGTGTCCGTTGAACTGCTTCCACACACATCCAATGCCACGCCTAGTAATGCGCCGACGAGGACGAGTATAATCAGTGATGTAGTTAAGAAGCTGATTCACCATTTGGAAATAGGGGGTTGAGTTTGCTGCTCATATTGTCGGCCCTATCTATGACTCTGTCTCTCTCTCTCTCTAGAGGAACATGTCCTTGGTAAAGTCACCATGGTCGGTGGACTGGAGACATGAACAAAGAGAAAAGAAGCCAAGGACAAGAAAATCAGGGTCTAGTGGAGAAGAGTCAAGCCATGTCGGCGGTGCTCCTGTGGTGACTCCAAGATTTGAAGATATCCTCTCCACAGCTCGTAAGAGTGGGGCTGTGTTTAATTGTTTCTTGATCGGGTGGTGGTCTTTTAAAGTTCTGGCTGGGCGAGAAGTGGATTAGCAAGTTAGCAAGGGTCTTTTTGCCAAGGAGATGCGGCTCTCTGTGATGACTATCAGGAAAAAGGGCCATTCTGGGCAGACTTCACGCTGGGGCCCCCCGTGAATACGAGGTGGGCTATGGGAGACTGTAGGTTAATATGGAAAGGAAATGGGCCGATCCTTGATCCTTGCTTGAAGGCAGACTCAGCCTCGTGTTTAGAGTGTAGGGGCTATGCCTATGCCGATCAATATCATTTCTGCGTTAGTCTGCTTTGGGCCTGAGGGTTTGGGCACTGATGGATCTTAGAGAAGAGAAGAGATATTGTAAACAAATTAAGACAATATTTATTAGTGTTAGACAGAAGGAAAGGGGTTTTCATAACAGTTCGGAGTAAATAGGAACACGAAGCAGTCAGAACCCATCAACCTGGTCCCCTTCATTTTAGTGTGTAACTTTCATTTTCACCCTAATCAGTGGGGGCGAGGATCGCGAACGCTGTCACCCCATTCACACGCCCATTTAGGGTCAATTAGCATCTTCGCCAAGAGAAAGGATGTTCCTTTCCAGTCTTTTCATTGGAAGATATCAATCAACCTTCTCAGACAACTATGAGCTAAATCTCGTGTTGGAGTGGACTCGCCCTCCCGTCGATCGATGAGTTGGTGAACTAGTCACATCGTAAATTATTTTTAGCGAGTTCAATTTTCTCTCTTTTGCTTCTTTGGGGAAAGAAGCTGAAGAGTTTGATTCCCCTTTAAGAATCGTTCGTTTCTCCCTCCATCTGGCGTTGAGGCTGAATTTTGATTCTTCCCTCGTTTTCTCTTTCCCAACCCAACTGGGCTCATAACTATCAACAGTCAACAGACTATCTCCTTTTCCTTTCATTGACTTTTCTTTCCTTACAATACTCCAATCCTTCACATCCCTCTTCTCAATATGCAGCAATACGGCACAACTCCCCGCCAGGGGATGTCCAAATGGTGGTGCATCAGCTTCTTCATCGCCGCCATCATCTTCTTCATCATTGGCGGTGCTCTGATGGGCACCTATCTCAACTCCAGCTACTCCACTTGCTACTCGTCTTCCTACTATTCTTCCTACACCTACGACTACTCCTGCCTGGATGGCAACATGGGCGAATGGTACGGCGGTATCGCCATGATCGCTCTCGGCGGTGTCTGCAAGTTCATCGGCTGGGTTCTTCTCATCGTCTTCTGCGTGCAACGCCGTCGCTTCATCCAGACCAACATCACCTACGTTAACCAGACTCCCATGGAGCCCGTGCCTCAGCCGGGCTACGTTGCTCCCCAGCCGACCTATCCTCCTCAGCCTGTCGCTGCTCAGTTCCCTCACTCGCCTGCCAGCCCGGCGCCCTACCCAGCTAGCGTTGGCACTCCCCCTCCTAAGGAGGCCACTGCTACTGCCTTCAGATACTGTGGTCAGTGCGGTACCGCTGTGTCCAGCCGTTTCTGCCCTCAGTGTGGTACTGGCAACTAAGGGTTTACTACCTTTGGTGTGCTGTGTACACTCCGATATCTTGAAATGAAGTGAAGTGGGGAGGTTGAGATCTATGGAGGTGGATGGATATTTGCGACGGCGATGTCTTCATCGCCTTGAACGCTCTTGTCAGAGCACTACGTGACCAGCCACAAATGATATACCCTTGGAGTTTTTTATGTGAAGAAGTCAAAAGGACAATCTTTTATGTTATATAACCCTTTTTTTCTAATCGTCTGCTATTAATTTGCATTCTTGTCATGTCCACACCAATCACTGCACAATGAGTTTCTACATCGAGTGACGATGTCTTGATTGCGTACCGCGAGATTCGCACCATTTATTATCCACTTGAATACAAACTACCTTCATCAAAGATGTGCTGGATTATACCAATTATCGTATCTCATTGTAGGAAAGGCGGAGATCTAGACTCCAGCTCTTTGGAGACACTAGCAACGAAGCTATAGTTAGGGCTGACCCTGCCATAGCCAAGTAACTCCTTAGTGTCGGGAGCAAAGTCCACTAATACAAGGCATTCGAAGATTTAATTGGTGAAGTTTAAATGGACGGCAACAAGTCAATGATGTTGTAGTTGAATAGTAACCTGTATAGCATAATAACTAGACTATTTTGCTCAATACAAGGGCGAAGAATGGGACACACGAAGCTCATGGAACAATCATATTGTCTGGCAATTCATCAAGGTTAAATTCCCTACCTGACAGTGCATCAGATGTGTAAGCCAGACGAAGCCGTCTTGGACAGCGTATCGAGGTCTCAGTGTTTGGGAGGTTTCTCACTAGGTAGAAAGGACGTCAAACACAATCCTATCAGCAACAGCAAATTGATCCCCGAGCCTCGGGGTCTCGAACCCTGGCCAATCAATCTCGCCGTCTCCCCAGAAATGCTCCGAATAGCCTCATCTCGGACCCCGTCCATATCAAAGTCTCGCCACCATAACCTCTCCCTCCCCTTTACACACACCAACATTCAAATTTTTATTAATAATTGTAATAGAAAAGGTAAATTATTATTCAAAAAGAGAGAGTGAACCAAATCCCCCACCCAGCCAAGTTGAATTGGTGGATACATCAAGCAGGCTCCTCGCGAAGATCGGCCCCAAGATGCCAGAGGTACTGGGATCCGCACCGTCGCAAATAGAGATCGCAGGCGGGTATTGAATTCTTGGCTACCATTCGACCACAGGGGCAATTTGGTTGAAGGGGGAGGGTTTGAAGTGTTCTATAACTCTGAGAGTTAGCATGGGATGGGAAGGTGCGATGGGTGGAGGTGGGCGGTGCCTGCCTGATGAGGAAAGAGGAGGAGCAAACATGTAAACACGAAAACATGTGCATATCACTCATACTACCTAGGAGATAATGGACAGTTATACGTTCTGGTGAAACCTAGGGTACTGATTGAACTACTACTTTATGAAACCAGCAATACCTCTAGTCAACGGGACCGAATGATGATTCCTTGATCGAGTGTCTACAATAGACCTATATAGTTCGGGTATGATATTAGTCTTTGACTGTTCATATCCTCAAGGGCCACACTTTAACAATAGGTCTTCCACCAGGTTGTTAGTCTAGGCAGAGTCCAGCTACCAAAGACAGAATTTCTTCTCGCTCAGATACTTGGAGGTCCTATTGCATATGCAGGGCGGAATCCCCATAATCCACTCGAATGATTATATCTGGATTATCATGTTAATTTAGAGAGAAGGGCATATATTGAGACAATCATTAGGGTATCAAATCGAAAATGCAAATGCAAAGAAATATACAAGTCATAAACATCAAAGCCAAAGCCCATCCATATCCCCATCAAGCATCATCCTGCTTCTCCTTCGGACTCTCCTTCCGCATCCTCTCCTCCGCAGCTCTAGCCAAAATCTCCCTCCTAGACAACGACCCCGTCGCCGTCCCGGATGCGGATGCACTTCCAGCACTCCGTCCAGCTTCATCAACCCCCAATCCACCCAAAACAAACTCCCCACCGGTCCACCCCTGTTCATCAATAACCTCCTCCCCACTCTGCACCCTCTCCCAATCCCCCGGATCATAAAAGTCCTGCCCAGTCAACCGATTCCCACCAGACTTCCAATCCGCCCTCTCAACCTCCTTCTCAATCTGCGCCGTCAAATCCCAAAAGTCCCGGTCATGCGGACCGAACACGCAATGCGCCAACTCATGACACAGCGTCTTGCGAATAGTCCGGTAATCGCGGTACCCGTCGTACGCGTCCGTGCGAAGCCGCAACTCGATAACCTCGCCCTTGTTCCTGTTCAGTCCTAGCGTGCGCGATTCACTGGTCGTGTGCTCGGCGGGATTCATTTCTGTTAATAGCGGGACGGAGAATTTGTGTTTGGCCATTGCGGCGCGGATACCGGGATCGTCGCGGAGGCGTTTGAGGAATTCGAGGGAGCGTTCTGGGCGGGGCAGGTAGGAGAGTGGGAGGAGGCGGTGGAAGGTGTAGTTTGAGCTTGAGGATGAGAGTGTGTGGATACCTCCGCGGTTGGTGGTGGTGGCTTTGTGGTTTGTGCGCCGGGCTGCGGCGAGGGCGGAGGCGCGTGCTTCCTGGCGTTTGCGTATGGATTCGGATTGTTCATGCAGGTCCGCGATGGCTTTGGCTGGGGTGCCGAGGAGAGTGATTTTGAATTTGGGTGAGTCGAGGGGGAGAAGGGTTGTAAGAGGGGTTGTTGGGAAGGGCGCCTTTTGCATGCCGGGCTTGGGGGCAATAAGGAGCTTCTGGTTCTCCGTGGGTATGTTCAGGACAATTTCTATCTCTGCGGAGAGATCTTGTAATGTTGCCGAGGCGGAGAGCTGGAAGCTATGCGGGGTGCCATGGTGGTGCACGGTGAGGTTCATAGTCGAGTTCATGAGCAGTTCTTATATGTTCAAATGGCAGGACCAGAATAGAAATGTCGGGTTTGTCTAGAGAAGAAAGGGTGAGGATGGAAGGAAGTTCAGCGTTGTGTCTAAATAGATGGAAGAGCAGTCCCAAAACGGCAGGCGCTGAGGCGAATTTCGACGGGGTTCCACGGCGATAGCTTTGTCAGCGCGGAGATAAGGCCCCTGTGTGCCTGAGGCAGAATACAAAGTTGGAGAACCAGGGAGATAATGACGTGATACATGACTACAGCAAGCATATTCCAAGGACGAGAACTCAATAGTCAATGGTTATTCAGAGTAGCAATCCATTCGAGGTCATAACGCCGCAGACCATGTAGATAAGACATGTAGATACCATACCCCCCACCAAACTCCCTTTCCCTAGATATCAAGTGTGAAATGCAATAGGTGCAGAAATCAAGACCGAATAGACCAAGTAAAGCAGTCGTCGTGTTCCAAAATGCAATGCCAAAAAAGAGGGAAGATGCAATATGTGCAAGAAAAAAGTGTCCAAAATCACGTCGAGGGAAGAGTCCTGCTCGATCGAGAAACCGAAAAGAGAAAGATCAGGGCGAAAGTAGGCCCGTACTTCCAAAGGGGAAAAAGGAATTATTCTGCGTGACCAAGCATAAAACTGAACCGAGGAATCATTCGTATTTTCCATCGTCAGGCAAATGTAGAGTCAAGTTTGCAATGGTCTCGTCGGAGATCCACTCGGCTAAAGAAGGGAACCAAGTGTGACTGTCGCAGGTATAATCAGCATTTATTCGGGGATGCACAGAAATTGCAAGCAAGAAAGACTTACTTATGGAAGCTGGTCGTAGTCAAGGCCGACTCGGTATACTCCTCCATCAGCAGCGCATCATACTGGAAGGGCACCTTAGCCGGAGCCCCCTCGAAGGTCGTCCGACGCAGTGGATAGATATCCTTTAGTCGGTACTTGTGGAAGTTCTTGCACTGCCAGATATCCGGATGAGCATCGAGCTCGAGCCTACTCAGCCCCGTGATATCGATATACAATCCCGTCGTAATATCAATGAATCGCGCATCGATAATATTATGGCCCTGACCACGCTCACGCTGCCGCGACCATGGGTTGATATCCAGCAGATAATCGCGCTTCTCCTTGCCTCCAGGCGTCACGTATTCGACAATCGTTTGATTATAGTGGTCGGCCAGATAAGCGAGGGTTGTATCGGGGACTTGAGTATCCATATCCCAATCCCAGGGGAGAATCTGCATTAAGATCGCTCATGTCAGCTGACTGCGGTTTAGGGTTGACCGAAATCGGATTTCCGGCGCGTGCTCACCTTCCCGTTCCACCACCAGCCCAACAACGTTCCATGCGCAATCCACGTTTCCAGGTCATTCTCGTCGAAAAAGTTCAAGTACGCGCGAATCATGTGTGTCAAAGTCTCTGCGCGCTCCGTGTCGCTCACGGGCGTTGTGAAAAATCGAATGTCATAGTGGCCGAGGATATCGTCGCGACCGGGTTCGTGGAAGTATTTATATTCGGCGGAAGCATTGAGTCCGTACTTCAGCCATAAGGGGTCTTTGAGGGTAGGATCGGTGTAGGGTTTATTGCTGCTCCGGCTGCTATCGTCTCGAGCCTCGGGGCTGGGGAGTGCCGTCGCCGCTGTGGACCAGAGTACAGAGGCGAGCGTTGCCCACGTTCGCCACTGCATCTCCGGCCAAGTATGGGGGGGGGGTCGTGCGAATTGTTATGTGTCTATTGAATTGTGGAATTTGCGCGCATGGAAAAGCCAATGCTCATCGTGGAGCTGTCGGGAATTCTCAGATCAGATCGGAGCAAGAGAGCTAATCCGGGTCGTAGTTGTTGATTCGTTTCGCATGTATTGAGGAGCAAGACCGAATTATCTGGTTGATTTTCGCGCTGGACCCTAGGTTGAAATCGGTATATACAATAGCGAATAGCGAATAGCAATAATAGCAAAGGTAGGGACACTGGTGGAACCCCCAGGGTAATAAAAGCAATAGTTGAAGAATGAGCAAAATCAAGGAAGCGGATACGTTACACCGCGATCATAGAAATTTTTCAAAAGTCAGGACAGAAGAGAGGAAGGGGGGCGGAAATCAGGGAGAAGGGTCGGTGATAAGAAGACTCCGCAAGAACCAAGCACAGAACCAAGAACCCGTTCGACTTAGATCCGACCAATCCGGAGATCAGGGCCTTGGCCTTGTCCAGGGAGTCCCTAAGCAGAGCGTTCCAAGTGCCGTACAGGGTGCGAGCGGGGCGGATTGAGCCGGATAGGAACCCCCACCGATGGATCCAACAGTGGATAATTATTATAACAGATGGCAAGGTGGAAGGGGAAAAAAAGGGGAGGAGGAAGGAAGGAAGGAAGGAAGAGATCAGGAGAGGGGTTATAGACGGGGCCTAATAATATCGTCTACATTGTATCTAGTCTATTCTACGACCGGAGTAGCAGGGATTATTCACCAGGGAAAGGGTCTGATGGTCGAATTGAATTAGTGCATTTCATCTTTCCAACAGTCGATTCTGAGCACCAGCCTGCAGGAGGAATAATCACTCGAATAAGGAATGCGAATACGACGATCCGGGGAGGAAAGTCAACTTTCGTACTCCATGCCGGAGTGGGAAAAGGATGAAACCTTACGACGAGGGGGGGAAGACATGGGCTATGAGTACATTTCTCCGGGGAAATCACCCTGGAGGGTGACAGGGGATAGGGTAGGATGCGGGTGTCTTGGAACGTATCCCTTTGGAAAAAAGTCATGACTACAGAGGGACCACTTTACCTACTTGGCACTCGCGTGCCGGCTTACTCGGTTGAGAAAAGAGCGGGCTCCACTCCAGGAGCCGCCGAGTGCACTACAGTAGTACTAACTAGTACTTACTGCATGGGGGAATAGGGGGGAAATTAAGTAGGCCCGAGAGACCTTTGACTAAATCATGGTAACATGATAGTACCAAACAACCTGCTCATTCCGATGTATCATTATAAATTCCGTTCTATCCCTCGGCTCCAGGGTGACACGAAAGGAACGAAAAACGAGAGCGAGTGCATTTTCTTGGCACCTGCCAAGCCAGCCCCTTCGGTGCGTCGAGTGACTTTCAAATTTAGCGTCGCTGAAGGTCCTGACTTGGTGACAACCCCAAAACTGGCTGCCTAGACAGTACTAAAAAAGTATCAACTAGTTCGATTATAGGTAATTACTCGCACGGACTAACTAGTAACACTAATAATGCACAACAAAGTATCTATGAGCCCCTTGAGTACTGTAGAATAAATAGGAGTCTGTCCAATACATGGTCAACTTTCATGAGCCTTCCTGTTTAACTCAACGATATACTCCATATGTAGTCATTGTAGTGCCATCATGTTCAAACTAAGTCGGATAGGGTTATTCGTCCTCAGCCTTACGCCGCAGATCACAGGAGGAACGTTGGTTCAGCGATGATCCCAACCTTGCCTCCAAACGAAGAAGATCTTTGCCGCGATTATCATAGGGCTGAATGTTCCCAAGGGGCCAAAGGAGGACTCCCTGGTTTCTCCCTCTGCCACTCTACGAATACGAAAGTACTACACTTAACAATTCCTCAGGTATGATTGAATTCATCTATTCATCCAGAAACAAACGATCTACATCATAACTGGGGTGCCATTAAAAACAAAGAGAGAGAAAAAAGAAGAAAATGGTCCAACCAGCATCATCACCAGTCGGGTCTAGGAAGTCCGTGAAAAACATAAGGTTTCAAAAAAGGCCTTTTCGTCATCATGCGGGAGGGAAAGAACACAGCCCATCCAATTTTGCTTTTTCCAAGATGCAGCATGCTTTTCCTCCCGTCAATCACATAAATAAAAGAAAGCACCCGTAGATAGTCTAGGTAAGATCGACGATATCTACTGCTTCTCCTCGCCCTCAGCAGAGGCCTCACCCTCGGCGGGGGCATCCTGCATCTCGGCATCGCCAGACTCGGCGGCGAGCTTCTTCTTGTGCTCCTCCTCGGCCTTCTTGAGGTCCTCGGCAGCCTTCTTCATGGCCTCGAGCTCGGCACGCTTCTTGGCAGCGGCCTCCTCCTCGGCCTTGAGGACCGCAGCGCGCTCCTCCTCGGCCTTCTCCTTGTAGCGCTGGATGATGGGACCGGCAATGAAGCGGATCTCATCCATCTTGGCAACGTAGACGGACTTGGTGGTGTCATAACCGTCCTCGTACAGCCAGTCCTAAAGAAGACATTAGTTTATGATTACCCAACTGGCTCGTTTCAAGTTACTAACCTCGGTGTCGGTCAGCTTGGCCCGCAGCTTGTCCTTCTCCTCCTCATTGGCGAACTCAGAGTAGACGCCGTCGATCTTGTCACGGAGCTCGTAGATGGAAGCCTCGAGCTCGTTCTTCTTCTCGTCGGTCTCGGCAACGAGCTTGTCCTCCATGTACATAGAGTTCTCGCGCTCGGTCCAGGCCTCCTTGGTGGTCTGGTCGACACCGCCAGTGCCGGCGGCAATGGGCAGGTCGCCCTTGCGAACCTGCTTCTTGACCTTGCGGGTCTTCTTGGGCTGCTCCTCGCCGTTGGTGTCCATAGCCTGTAAATCGAATTGTTAGTGTCTGAAACATCGCCGCCAAACATAGTAAAAGGGAGTCAAAAAAAACGTACATCACCATCCTTCTGCTCACCCTCCTCGGGGATGGGCTCCTCAACCTCCATATCCTCAACGTAGTAGCCAGACTCGACGTTGAGAATACCGTGCAGGTTCAGGCGGGCCTTGAGCTTGCAGATCATGAAGTCATCGTTGGCATCAGCCTTGACGCCCTTCACGGAGAAACGGCCAATCCAGGGGTTGACCTTGCCGGGCAGCTGCTCGGGCTTAGCATAGCGAGCCTCGAGATCGAAGGGCTGCTTGCGGTAGAAGGTGAGAATCTTGGTCGAGGGCATAACGTTACCGCGGCTGAAGACGGTCAAGCTGGTGTCCTCATCCGGGATCTCGGGGGACTGCTCCCAAGTGAAGTCGATGGGGTAGTTGACAATGTCGTGGATGGCAAAGTCACGGACACGGAAGACGGGGGAGAGGGTAGCACAGCAGAAGGCGGCACCACGGGCAATAGCCTCGTCCTGGTTGAGGGTGAAGGACAAGGTCTTGCCGAAGAACTTGCTGATGGTCTCCTTGATGGAGGGGACACGGGTGCAACCACCGACCATCTCAATGTGATCGATGTCCTCAACGGTGAGCTTAGCCTCGGCGAGGGCCTGCTCGATAGGAACGGTGAGGCGGTTAAGGAGAGGGCTGACCATCTCCTCGAGCTCCTCGCGCTTGACCATGGCGCGGACATCGGTGTCCTCCATGAGGGACTCGATGCTCAGAGGAGCCTGGGGGTTGGCCGACAGAACCTTCTTGAGCTTCTCGGCGGCGGCCAGGGTACGGGACCAGGCCTTGGGGTTGGTGCGGATGTCAATCTTGAACTTCTCCTTGAACTCATCGGCGAAGCGCTCAGTGAGAGCCTGGTCGAAGTTACGGCCACCAAAGTGACGGTCACAGGCGGTAGCCTTGACGTTGAGCTCGCCCTTGCGGAACTCGACAACGGTGGCAGTGTAGTCGCTGTAACCAATGTCGATGAAGACAACACGACGGGGCTTCTCCTCGGGACCGGGAAGGTCGAGCTTGGTGATACCGTAACCCAGAGCGGTAGCGGTGGTGTCGTTGATCAGACGGAGGACGTTGAGACCGGCGATCTCACCGGCGTCGATCATGGCACGGCGCTGAACATCGCTGAACCAGGCGGGAACACTGATGGTGACATCGGAGACGGGGAGCTTGAGTTCCTTGGAGGTGATATCCTTGATCTTGGTCAAGTACATAGCAACCAGCTGGGTCGCAGTGAACTTCTCCTTCTTGCCGAGGTAGTTGACCTCGACACCAGCCAATCCATTGACATCACAGATGGAGGAGGAGTTGAACTGCTGCTCGACCTGGACATCGGGGTCGTTGAAAGAACGGCCGATCAGGCGCTTAAGGGAGCCGATAGTGTTCTTGAGGTTGGAAGTCTCTTGCGTCTTGGCGGCCTCGCCGATGGCTCTGCTGCGGGAATTGAATCCGACCAGGGAACTGTAAAACAGCGAGAAAAAAAAACTTGTTAGCGGATGTTCTCAAATCTGAAGTCTGATGTGAACGAGGTTGGGCAGCCAGGAGGGGCTTAATTGGATGACCACTTACGGAGTCTGACGGTTGGAAACCTCATTGACAATCTAAAAATTCCAAATAGAACTTCGATCAGTACCAATCCATTATGATTCTCCCTTCGAAAGAACGGTGATACCCAAAAGCCACGGAATGGGGAGGAGTTCTCCAGTGAGGCTGGGCTTCGCGGGGCAAACACTTACAATGTCAATACCCTTGTTCCGGGCAACACCGATCTTAGTGCTCTGCGCACCAAAATCAATACCGACAACAGACATTGTGGGCGGAGAGTATGTGAGGGGGTATATCGGGGGAAAAGAATGGAGGGGTGGGAGGATGAGGAGAG
Source organism: Penicillium cataractarum (assembly GCF_028827025.1). Classification (NCBI taxonomy): domain Eukaryota; kingdom Fungi; phylum Ascomycota; class Eurotiomycetes; order Eurotiales; family Aspergillaceae; genus Penicillium; species Penicillium cataractarum. The sequence goes on along the minus strand of NW_026622745.1, from coordinate 2,222,567 downwards.
GAAGTCAGAGACGGAGAGAAGTTTGGAGGGGAGAATTTGCACGCCACTCCACTAATATGATTGGAGGGGATTGATAACCAGCGATACTCGAGCGGTCAGGAGTGTCTTTTTGGTCGGAGGGAAATTTATGGATCAGACAGGGTTAAGGGGGATGAGAAGATGCAGAAATCAAATGCTAAATCGAGGAAATCTATTGTCTACGCGCCGTGGCTTCTATAATGTGTGCCTAAATATGAGTCGTCTTTACTCCGAAATGTGCGCCCATCGAACCTTCTGGCGGCTACTGGATCTTTTCTTGGCCTTCACCGCCTGGAGGGGGCGGGGCAAAAAAAATTGATTTTTCACCGCCCGGTGGGGTATTACATAATGCAGTCAGGGTCATGGTCGGTTTTCCGAGGCGTTGGTTGGCAGAACGGAGATACATTGAAGGGGGAAACTTTGCTGATCAGGCACCGATTTATTATTCGTATAGAGGATAATACTATCTTGGCCCTGCAGCTTCCTATGCATCAAGTCACACCACTGTGAGAAAGAGAGAGAAAAACAAAACAATCTCCTATCAGCCAAGAGAAGACGAACATTGCCAAGGGGAGACGGGTACAGATCATAAGAATAAGTACGAATGGCTGGAACAATGTGGCAAAAGAACGGAGGCAAGGAACTGTAAAAGTGGGACGAAACAACTTGACGTCAGACCCAGAATAATATCTTTCACACCATCTCACCGGAAAAATCGGAAACCCGCGACCCTCGCCGAGATGCCCTTGCAGCCTTCCCTCGTGGCTCATGCATCTCCATAGACTGCAGGGAGACACGATTGGTGGAGATAGACTCTCGGAGACCAGGTTGGACCTTTGCAGGTTCAATGTCAAGGGCCTCGGTGACAGCCCCAGCGGGCTCGTGTACAACAGACCACGATTCATCAGAGCTGGGCTTGTCTTCGATGATCGACATCCCAATGGAATCCCCGACCTGGCGGGCATAGTAGAGCTTTCGCTGGTCCTCTTCGCTCATCAGGCTCTCCACGTTATGTGGTAGAGAAACTGTGTTAGAACCGCAGTCCGATGACCCGCTGAACAAAGAGTCCGATGAATAGCGAAACTGGCCGGGGATATGGATCCGAGGAACGTGAGGCAGAGGAGTCTCCAGCTGAGGTAGAACCGGCCCTGGTCTTGGCTCACGAGTGCTGATATAACAGCCGTCGAGCACTTGCTCGGCAGGAGCAAATCGTCCTTTAACTTTCTCAGAGGGTCGAACTGGAACTGATCTCCGGCGTACAGGCCCGGCACGAAAAGTGTCGACGTCGACATTCAATTCATCACCCTTGGCTCGTGCCAGTGCCACTGCCTCTGCTGGCGTAGTATTCATATCTGCCGCGGCTGCATCAGCCCGTGGTCCACCCCAAGTGCGCTGCCCGGCTGTGAAAATGCCATATACCATGTAAAGCCAGTTGAAGAAAGGGTTCACGACAAACATCAGTGGGTACAACCAAGCCTTGAAACGTTTCAGCTGCAGCCCAAAGTAGAACATCAGCAAATAGTTCAGCCCCAGCGAGACTCCAATGAACCCGACTGGCAGGTCCTCGACTTTCTTCGACGTTGTGATGAGAGCGATCACCATGATGAAGAACAGCAGGGCAGTTGTGCGAATGGTGTTCTGCAGGAACCGCACTATACAGAGCATTGGGTATCGCGTCCATAGTCGCACATCCGTAAGCATGCAGACTTCGTTGGTGATGAAGCCCAGAAACCACCGACGACGTTGCTTCAAGAGACTCTTGAAGGTCCGCACTGCCTCGGTTTTGCAAAAGGCCCCGGTGCACATCTGGATCTGATAGGGCTTCTTCGCCCCGATCATGAAAAGATGAGTAAGCCAACGATCCTCTCCTAGATGGCACTTTCCATAATCAAAGAGGTCATCACATTGCTCTGCCTTGTCCGCAAAATAGTATTTGGCCATCTTGCGGAAGGCCGAGAATCGAAGAATTGTCAGTGCTCCCGGGAGACATGTCACCGCACCACATCCAGACTCGACCGACCGCTCGAAGAGTTGCCCATGGATATATTCCATGTCCTGAAGAATTGTGAGAAGAGAATTCTTTTCCGTCGTGGAGGTAATGATCCCGGTCATGGCCAACATGTTATGCTTGCTGCCAGGTTTCAGCTCCATATCGTACATGAAATTCTGCAGGCAGTATTGATCAAGAATGCAGTCCGAGTCAATGAACAATACGAATAGATCGTCATGCCGCTTCAGATATTCGGCATAGACCTTGTCGATGAGCTTGAAGGTCTGTTTTTGGCAGTTTCGCTTTCCTCCATGTTTGAAGCGCGAGACCGTAATTCGTGCGCGTTTGTAGACAACATCGATACTCTGAGGATAGCTTTTGAGAGATATCGGAATCCCAAGATGATGAAGGACTCGAAGGTAGGGCTCGTCCACTGCACCGCCGTCCCAAGAAAGAAACACATGGATGCAAGACGAGGGATAGTCGCTGTCAACCACGGAATCGACGGCCTTAATCAGGACCTCGGGGTCTTCCTTGTATACAGGCATCACAACCACGGTTTTCGGAGCATTCCGTTCATCCAGGGCCTCTTTGATTCTCCTTTTCCTTCCAAGGTGGTTGGTGACGAGCCCATAAACACAGAATAGCCACGGCCCGATAAGAAGAATGGAGAAGGACCAAAAAGCGAACCACTGGAACACAGTCGCCATGCGAGCAGGGAAGTATTTGGTGACATGAGGTGGCAGTGGCAGCGTAACCACCATCACAGGAAGAAATGCCAGCCTGCCGAGTGTTTGTCTTGTCAGCCATCTCATCTCATTTAATAAATTCAGGTCAACTTGATCGAGGTCGGCGTACCGGAAAACCGTGAAAAGCACAATCATCGCTGCTGCAAGAGCCTTTATGCTCCAGTGATCCGCTTTGAGATATACTTTGATCAGACAATAAAGAAATGCGGCAAGCCAGAGTATCCATTCGAAAGCGGCAGCCAGCATCAATGGGCCGACGATGGCCATGTAAGCAATCTGAGGGACCAGGTCAGAATCAAGTCACAGTATCGCCAGTGCCAACATACATCCTTGGCCGGCCAGCCATTTCCTGGTGCGATATCCCCGGTTTCTGTCATTTTCGTAGATGATCGCCAGGAATTTCACCGTGATCTCGTGGGAAGGACTTTCAAATGGAGATCGGCATCCTCTCACACGGGCTGGTATAAAGCAGCAGCTCGAGGATGCTATAATCTAGAATGATATCAAATGATGCTTGCAAATTGGCCGTCGCAACGATAATTCAGTGGAGATGAGATAGGCAGATGGCAAGTCAAAGGCAGCCAGGGTCGACAAGCAAATTCTGACATTGGGACGACGAGAGTGTGAGGCAGCGGCAGATGAGAGCAGAAGGCAGGCACGACCAGGTCCGGCCCCAGGGTATCTGCCTGATGTTTTGTTTGTTCCGAGGCCATTGTTCTCCTACTTGCAAACCCCACATACGCATGACAATCGAGCCATGGTTGCCTAAGCTAGGCTGCAAGTACAAATCATCTACTTGGCCTCGACTCTCCAGTCTACAACACAACCATCCATACAATAATTGCGGAGGATTCTTATACAAAGTGGATCCTCCAACTAGGCCGCATTCAGCCTAGTTCTGCAGCCTCAGGCAACAACGCAGCTTCCGCGCGCCGAAAAAAAATCCCATCCCCGCTGAGCTCTTTTATTAAGACAGTTCACTGCGCCCTTCGCCGAATTGGTTCTTCAACTTCTCTTCCGACCTCTCTCCATCTCCCCTTTTGAACCGAAATTCTCCAATCCCTTCTCCTGTTGCTGAACCTTTCGTCGCGACTGAACCATCCTCTTACTCTTACATCCCGAGCCGCAATTACTCCGATTTGAGTCACCTCAATCGCACATCTTACACCACCACAATGGCTGATGAGCAGAAGCCCGTCGCTAACGCGGCCGCCGAGCAGGATGTCCAGAATGTCCTTGCCGAGCTGAAGGAGAACGGTGCCTCCGCCGAGACTGAGAACACCGACAAGGTCGACGCCGACGAGGCGCGCATTGTCGCCGAAGCCGCCAAGCTCGGTGAAAAGTCAGAGCAGTCTGAGGAGAAGTCTCAGCAGCAGCGCGATTCGCGCCCTCAGCGTGGTGGCCGTGGTGGTCGCTTCACCCGCGCCAACAACGCCAAGTTCGACCCTTCCTCCCAGAAGGAGACTGACGACCCGGTCGAGATCCGCAAGCAGGTAAGAATCTAAACTGATCTTGAGGGAGTTGTGAAAGAATGGGCTCTCTAATACGATTGGAATAGGTTGAGTTCTATTTCTCCGATTCGAACCTGCCAATGGACAAGTTCCTTCTCTCCAAGGTTGGCGGCAGCGCCAACAACGCCGTGCCCCTCAGCCTCCTTCACTCCTTCAAGCGCATGCGTCGCTTCCAACCCTTCGAGGCCATCGTCAAGGCTCTCAAGGACTCGGATGTCCTGGAGCTGACCGATGACGACACCGCCATCAAGCGCAAGGTCCCTCTGCCCGAGTCCGTGAACAACGACAACAACGCAGAGGCCGTCAAGGTCTTTGAGGACAAGGCCATGGCCCGCAGCATCTACGCTAAGGGCTTCGGCAACTTCGGCGACGAGGAGTCGACCACCCAGCTCGACATCGAGGCTTTCTTCGAGCCCTACGGCCCCATCAAGGCCGTCCGCCTGCGCCGCACTCAGGACAAGACCTTCAAGGCCAGCGTCTTCGTGGAGTTCGCCGACGAGGAGAAGCAGAAGGCCTTCCTGGAGCTTGCCGAGAAGCCCAAGTGGAATGGCCAGGAGCTCGTCGTGAAGAGCAAGAAGGAGTACTGCGACGAGAAGGTTGCGGACATCAAGGCCGGCAAGGTCTTCGCCAACACTGGCCGCGGTGGTCGTGGTGGTCGTGGCGGCCGTGGCCGTGGCGGTCGGGGTGGACGCGGTGGTCGTGGTGGTCGCGATAGCCGCGATGACAAGCGCGACTGGCGTGAGCGCCGTGATGAGGACCAGAAGAGCGGCTTCAAGAAGGACGCCCGGGGCGTTCCCGTCGTGCAGGCTACCGGTGAGAAGCGCGCTCGCGAGGATGAGTCCAACGGTGACCACCCCGCTAAGAAGGTGGATGCCAAGGAGTAGATGGATCGCTCGTCGCCTCAATTTGCATTTTTCTTATGGGTTGGCCGGGATCAAAAAGTGTGATGATACGAACACAGTTACATAGGCGTTTATGTTTCATCAATTATTCTGATTTCATCATAATTTCAAGTCCGACTCTTTCGTTTGTATGCGCGTAGAGGTGTTCGCTCTGCGACTGAAGGTCCGAATACAACATATCACGAGTCTCGAGATTTTACGATACAAGCCTAGAACTCCAAATCATAGGCCAAAGTATCATCGCATAGCTCCTCTCTCATCTTGTGAACTCTGCAGGTAATGTCAGTAACATTTCAGCCTTCTGGTTAGAAGATTCAAATCTAATCAACGTACTCCAAATGAGCCGGATGCACGGCATAAGAAGCAACATGCTCCGGCTTCTCCAGAACCGCCACAAGACCCATATCGAATCCCTGTGCACGAGGGAGACAGATAGGAAGAGGCTGCCCGCATTCCATCGAGACCAGTCCTGTATCGGCAGTGTTAGAGAAAGCTTGAACTCCTGACCCTTGACGAGGATGACCGACCTGGAATCTTGCCAACCATACCCTTGGCCTTTTGAGTCCAGACACTCAGTTGAGCTGGTGTCACGCCTTGCTTGAGGCGAAAGAGAACTGTTTGAATTGAAGTTAGTTATTGGGATGTGACGTAGATGTCTATCGCCCCGCATTCTTGGGATCGGAGGGGTTAGGAGGAGGGATGGGTTAAGTGGGTGCTCACCGATGTGGTAGACGGGCATTATGGGGGATCTACTGCCGGTAGTAGAGGGTTATATAATTGATGTAGAAAGTAGATTGGGTAAGGTTATAAGTTGACGCTTAATATGTCGGAATGGAAGGGCTGTTTATTAGTGGCAATGTCCGAGGGCGCGGGGCATCGGGAAAGCTCCGATACTCGCGTCCAACCGGCTGGTGTATACATCGGACATCTCAAGTCCGGCAGAACAAAGAGGCTAAAGTGCTTTGCTGTTTATGATCTGGAAAGTTCGAGATTGTGATGCATTCTTATTGTCTTATCGGACACTAGAAGTTGGGGCAAGGCACACTTCTTATAGCTATATCTGTATCCGCATTATACCAGAAACCTCTCATATTTCTCAACCCACGTCAAAGGCAGCGGTATAATCATAAGTCTACACAACCTGAAAGTCAACCGACTTACTAAAGATAGACATCGCTACCTAATAACAAGCTATAGTATTCCACAAAAATCTAGATAGAACTTGAGTTCGGTAGCCATCGCTACTCAGAGTATTTATCAAAACTTCTTCATTATAGAGGTAAGCCTACTTTAATGCCTCTGAAAATATAGATGAAATCCATTTCTCCTTAGATTCATCTCATCTCAATGTACTTTGCTAATAGAAATGCAATTTTGCCCTTTTCGGGAACAAGTGTGGAGCCAGGCGGCGGGGAATTTTATGCCTGCTCATCACCATGACTCCGCGACGATCATAGCTCCAACCAACTTGACCCTCTCTTCTCTGCCCCTCATTTACAGTTGACGGGTATTGAAGCTACTATCTAGTTCTTCAACCTCACTTTTGAGCTTCGCTATCTCTGAAAATGTTCAAGAAGAAGCCTACTGTACGGGAAACCCCTCTCTCCCCGCACTGCCCCTCCATTCGGAGCTATCGAAGCCCGCGCGCTATTAAAAAATATCAATGGGGAAATCTATGGACTAACCAACTATTAGATCAAAAACCTCTCCCCTCTACGGTCGTCGGACCGGAGGAAGATCGCCGACCAAATCATCAAAGACTACCAGATCACCGTCCCGACAGCTGCGGCTGAAATCCCCGCCGAAGGAGCGACTACGCCAACGCTCGCTTCAATTCGAAATACCCTTCTTCCGGAAAATGCCTTGACTGCGCGCTTTACAACAACGGCAGGTCCTGATCTGCGTGAGGTTCAGGGTATCGTGTACGTTGGCACACATCCAGATGGAGACGAACGAGTGCTCTGGTTCAAGGTCGAACATGGGCCCGGGTCGGACAAGCGCCTCTACCCAACGGTTTATACTTTATGGCACAATTCAAACTTGGTGCCTTTGCTGTATACTCCGGAAATGGTTATGCGGAAGCTTCATGGCGGTGCAGACCTTATGACGCCTGGGTTGGCAAATGAGCCACCCTTCCCCGAGCGAGCGGTCAAGGGAGCAGTGGTTGCTGTGGCCGGGCTGGATAAGCATACTGTGCCTCTATTTGTGGGTGTTTGTGAGATTGATGTCTCTGCATTGGGAGAGGTCCAAGGCACCAAGGGTCATGCCGTTCGAGGTATTCATTGGGAAGGTGATGAGCTGTGGGCTTGGAGCTCGTCATCCCGGCCTGGTCGTCCAGCTCCGGAGTACCTGAAGGGCTGGGATGAAGAGGAAGATGATACTGAAGAGGTGGAGGAAGCTGTTGGTGCGCTCACACTCGAAGAGAATAGCGATGAAGTTAGAGAGGCTTCAGATGAGGCTCCTGTGGCTGAAGAAGAAGCGCCCGCGGTGCAGGAAAAAGAGCCCACAACCAAAGGTACGGATCTCTTCGACTATTCATACTGGCTAGTACTAACATCATCCAGAAATTGATGACGCCTTTGTCAATGCTTTCATCTATGCTATCTACAAGCTCAAGCAGGACAACCCATCAGTCCCCAACCACGGCCTCACACTGCCCGTCTCGCCTTCAATCTTGATCGCCAACCTCGTCACACCTTACCTCCCCATCTCATCCGCACAACAAGCTCAATACTACAACATTAAAAAGACCAGCTGGAAGAATGTTAAAAAATTCATCAAGCATCTCGATAAGATGCAACTGGTCAAGTCGAAGGACCGTAGCGGCCAGGAGACATACATCCTGGACATCGATTTCGGCGACCGCCGCATCGAGCAATTCGTCCCATACAAGCTCCCATCAAAGAACGCCCTCGAGTCCTCCGCCAAATCCTCAACCTCGGAAGCAGCCAAAAAGCCCACCGCAGCGGACGACGCCGATCACACCGTGGGACAAACCCTAAACGTCCAAACTCTTTACCGACCAACAGCAAAACTAACCCCAGACATCTTCCCGGCCTCATCATCAAGCAACCCCAAAAACTACTACAAATACACCGACGTCTCCACCCATCTAGACCAATACCTCCAATCACAAAACCTCATCTCCCCCGAAAACCGCCGCATCATCAATCTAAACCCCTACCTCGCAAACACAATCTTCACTTCCTCGTCCCCAGAAGACCAAGGAACTCTCAAACGCGGCAAAGTCACCCGCGACGGCCTCCTCAAGCGCCTGCTAGAAGACCACACCTTCTTACAACCGCACTACGCCATTCTGAAGCCCGGCCAGACCCTCGCAGACGTTAAGCCCAAGGCTGGTGCTACGCCGAAGGCCCTCGTGACGCTGGAGAAACGCACGGGATCCAAGACTGTCACTAAGGTGACTAATTTGGAGATCTTTGGGATTGTGCCGAGTCTTTTGGCGGAGGAGTTGCAGAAGAAGTGTGCTAGTAGTACTAGTGTGACGCAGGCTGTTGGTGCGCCGAAGGGGGTTATGGAGGTTCTTGTGCAGGGGGATCAGAGGAAGATTGTTGACAGTGCTCTTTCGAGGAGGGGGTTGAAGAGTCAGTGGGTGGAGGTTGTGGATAAGACTAAGAAGAAGAAATAGTTGCATAGTTGTGGAGAGAGAATGGGATCAATTTCGCAGGTTATATTTTCTGGCATTTTCTGCGTTGGAATGAATACAATTTCCGTGCATCTGAGATACTCGCAGGTACAAGTGATCCCACGTCTATCTATATGAGGTCAAATTTCAAGATAACCCCCATTCTACAATTAAGGTTTACGTATCTGGTAGTAATTGAGAGCAGTCAAACAAGTCCATTCATGAAAAAAGTATATAAAAGAGATCTAGAAAGAAGTCCGGATCTCTTATCCCTCTATGAGAGAAAGAAAAGAAAAAGAAAAATGGTAACAGCATATGTTTACACAGCGCTCCGGGAAACCCAAAATCCTCACCAAGGGACGGGATACCTGATCCAGGCCAAGAAGAAGACGATCAAGAGAGAAGAAAATGAATCATCAGATATGAACAAAAACAATCAAGAGAAACCAACCAAAGATTGGCACTCAACTATTCCGCTCATGTCTGGCTGCGCGAGGCGCTTTTTAGACGGTAAGGTCACGCGCGTGCACCTTCTTGTCGCTGACGAGCCACTTGAGGGTCTGACGAAGCATGTTGAGGAACTGCTCGGCGGTCAGGGAGCTCAGATAAGAAGACCAGTCCTTGGAGTTGTAGGAGCTAGACTCGGAAGAGGAGGAGCTAGAGCCAGAGCTGGTGGTAGAACCAGTAGTGGTAGAGCCGGAGCTAGACGAGTCCGAGGAGCCCGAGGAGGAAGAGGAGGAGGAAGAGGAAGAATCCGAGCTGCTGGCAGCAGGAGTCGAGCTAGCGGCGGACTGGCCTCCCGCGCTGGCGGTGACGGTGACGGTGTCATCAGCGCTAGGAGTCTGGACATTGGGCGAGTCAGTAAACTGAGCTGATACAGTGGCAGTGGCATATTCGGTGGCAGTTGCATAATCGGTGACGGTGGAGGCCTGGTTCTCAGTGCCGGAGGGGGCAGTGAACTGGGGACGGCCCGAGGGAGCGGCACCGTGGCCTGGACGACGACCGTGCGAGGACGGACGGGGCAGGCGGGTGGAGTTGGAGAAGGGCGGGATGGATGAAGGGCTCCGGATGGGGGTGGCACTGGCACTGGGGGTGACACTAACGGGGGAAGCGCTGGAGATCACTCCGACGGAGGCCACGGTGGACGAGGGAGCGGCAGTGGTGGCAGCAGCAGCGGTAGTGGTAGCGGCCACGGAGGCAGCGGTGGTGGTCGAGTCCGAGGAAGAGGCGGCACCGGTGTACAGAGCAGGGCCGGGGATAGTGTAGGAGCTCAGGGACTGGTAGATGTTGACCAGGATGCCGGGGTCAGTATCCTTGTAGAGAGCGGTACCGAGGGTGCCGGTGGGAGAGTCGCTGCCGCCGCCGGTGACCTTCAGGTTGAGACACTGGGGGTAGTTCTGAGCGCCGTCGGTGTTCTCGGCAGAGTGGAGAGCGATGATCTCGTGGCGGAGGACGTAGTTACCGGCCTCAATGGTGCTGGGGATAGTGACGGTACGGCTGTTGTTGTTGCTGATCAGGTTGTCGGAGGCCCAAGTACCGGGAACGGTGGTGTCATCAATGAGACCGCCCTCGTCGATCTTGAAGAACTTCAGGGTGGTCTTGTCGACGGTGGAGCAGTCACCATTGCAGTTGGCCAAGTAGGTGATGACGGGGCCGTGGTGAGACTCGGGCCAGGTAGTCCACTGGAGCTCGACGCTGCCACCGGCCTTGACGGGGGCGGAGATAGCACCGGGCTCAGCGCTCTTGTGGCAAATGATGTCCGAAGAAGCATACGAAGAGCCATCAACGTAGCCCAAGTCGGTAGCAGTGTCGGACCAGGCAATGGTGTCGGGAGGGTTGGACTCGTAGGGGTACTGAGTAACCAGATATCCACCGTAGTAGGTACCGTCAACAACGGCACCGGAGACGTAACCGTGACCAGCGACCAGAGCGGCCGAGCCGAGGACAACACCGGCAATCTTGGAGAAAGACATTGTTTGAGTCGGTTGGTGAGAAAATGAAACGCACAGCGTTTTTTGGACCCGCGAGGGAAATGGAAAAAAAAGAGTCGAAAAAGAACGAAAATGGGGACTTCAGTCAATGAAGTCAACCCAAGGGAAGAGAATGGAAAGGTACTAGACCTTGAAGGAAAGAAAGAATGGAGTGTATAGAGACTGTTGATAGAAAAAAAAAAAAGAGGGAGGATTGATCGCGTTGCTTTATATGCTGCTCGTCGGTCGAGGCTCGCCCGGCATCATAGCTCCTTTGGGATGCACGAGCAAGCCACAGCAGCAGCATCAACTCCACCGGGACCTGACAGTTCCTTGATGGTCGAAGACCCCTTAATTCAAAGGATGTCTCTGTCATGGACTGAAGATGGATGGATTCCACCAAAAGGGACGGTCGGTCATAGGTGGAGAATCTCTGGCGACCGAAAGGGTAGCTCTCCGAGGTCCCAGATAGATGAACATTCCAGTCTGGTGGGTGGCTGTTAGACAGTTAGACTGGTTTGCTCTCCACCGGGGTTAATTAGGCTATACTCAGTATACTCAATGCATCCATTTTGAGGGGATGTCTGGGGCTCATTCAAACCGCTAGTCGGTAACCGTCGATCTTGGGCGGCAGTCTGCGACGGTCTAGGTTTCATCCTGATGGCCACTCCCCCTCAGATTGGCAGTTGGTCCCTGCGTCGGTGGATGAGATATATCATCATCACTTGCATCACTTTTACCGAGTCTGGCATCCAAGCTCCTGCCCGATGTTGTTTGGGTGGTTGATGTTTGATGTTTGAGGAGGTTAATTTCGGTCCAGGGAGAAGCTTGGTTTGGGGTCACCCTCGTCACCCACGAGGTGAAGGCTAGACCGGGTCGGTTAATTCATGGATATCCAGCATGATAAAGGATGTGACGAGCAGGTATGGTTTGTTTTATGCATCCATCTCTGGTGTCAAATTATGAAACGGGCACGGAGTAAACAGTGACCTCGAGCTTGATCATGACAACATTGAATCCCTTCAAGTCATGGTTAGTCATCATAGCTTCAGTTGGAAACTAGTTAGTTAGTTAGTTACCTAGGTTGGTTAGTAAACTAAAGAGTCGTTAAGGTGAATCAAAGCCGTTGCGACCGGCGCAGAGTTAGTGGGTTAGTGACTGTTAGTGTTAGTTAGGTCCATTCTCCCGGCCCACTGCGAAGATCCCCGTCAAGAGGGGGCTGGGGGGGAGGCTTTGGGAATATGCTTTCAAGCTCGTGCCATTCCACCACATTGGCGGCAAACTGAACCATCCCGATCCACATTTAGATCATATTACAGTCACCAACATGCGTTCGAACCGCCGGGACTCCAGCTGTCGGTGAGGATGTAATTTCCCCTGCAGCGATGGACGAGGAAGGGGGTGGCAGCTCCGGCGCGTAGTCGGGGAATTTTTCTGAAACCTTCGGCGGGCTCGGCACGCCGGGCAGGGCTAGGAAGTCCGGTCAAGGAGAACATCTCAGGAAGCCCAGACCGTGAACGAGTTTTCCCAGCGGACGTTGGCGCCTGGTCTTGGCTGCGGGCCTCCTTCATTCAATGTGCAATACGCGCTCCGTAGTCTCCATTAGTCTATCAAAAACCTCCCTTCTTCGGTGACCAGGCCCGAGACATTCTTCGGAGCATCCCTCCATATCTCCTACTCAGTACTTACGGAGTGGAATTGCTTGCGAATTCTTCATTCTCTTCTTCGTCATTGGGAAAAAACATCATCGCCACTAGAGAACGCACTGTGCACTAGGCCATGCCGGCTCTTGTAGCACTGACCTTCTCGGGCGCGAGGTCGGCGAGAAGTGCAGCGGGCTGGCTGGAGTCTTGTTAAGCCCCGGTTAGATGCATTGTCTGAAAGGTTATTTTTTTAGAATCCAAATGTCTAAAGTGGGCGATATCGGATGTACAGCTCAAACTTTGATCTAGATAGCACGGAGAGGAGATCAGTAGGTAAATGCCTTTGGTTGATGACAATTACTTCTGAGGCACCTTGGAAGCCCCCACATTCCTGGCGGGGAGATTGGAGATCACAGCAGTTCAACCAATGGAATAATACAAAGACAATGGGATTTTATGACTGCGGGAGTTTAGGTAGGAAGAGTTTGGTTCTATTGCTAATAAGAGAGAGAAATGTACGAGCTCAATGCATTCATGGCCAGGCCAATGGAAACCCGGCGATCTAAGTATATAGGTCTAGCCGGCAGGTTACCTTGGATATATGTATCCACCTTCGTAGCTTTGACCCGACCGGAATAGAAGCAACAAAGGTACCCGTTGAGAAGCTGATAGACGTTAACGGGTCCTTTAAATCGGCCGTGCCATTCTAGTAATTTCTCTAGTCGAGCCGACACATCAACGGTTTCCCTTCGGTTGTGGAAAGGCTAGCTGCAGGAAAGTTAAGACCAATTGCCGGTGCCGACCCTCGCACACTGATTCGAGACCTCGTTCTTGAGTGACGTGCATTACGTAGCGTACCACAATCCTTACTATCAATGCGGAGCACTGTCTACCGGCATTGGGGGCATATCAAAGTCGATATGTTACATATAAGGTACGGGGTGGTTGGGATGAATAGCAACCCGAACAAGACTAGGCGATCCGATCCGCATCTATTATGCTTTTATCGCCATTATCAGTTATCGCACTGGTATCACCCGGGGGAAGATAGTGGCACAAGCCCGCGATAGCGTGACACAAAGCGTATGCGAGAGGTGCCCTGAGACAATGATTTTCATGATAATTGGGTTTGTGTTCGTCATCACCGAGCGGCTGGGAATTTAGATCCATGCAGGTCGGGGCAAAAACCGACTGTGCCTACTGTGCCTAAGGGATCAGTGCGGCCCCGTCGTCGATGTTGTACTCCAGAGGTAATCCGCAAATGCCGTTACCAAAGAAATAGCGTGGGGGGAGCAGGATTCGAAGAGAGAGTACTATAATCATCGGCCATTGCGTTGTTGATCATTCCTAGGGGAGTTGAGTGCATCACGAACCCACGATTTGTGGCTGACTTGAAGCCACGAGGACTAATGCCAAGGTCAAGGAACGTGTCAATATGCTAGGAGAACCGAGATAGGTAGGACTGTCATGTATGTGGTCTAAAATAGGCGCGAATCTACCATAATAAATAATAATATCAGCTTAGAGGGTGTTCTTCATCGAACGTGGTCGACCTGTAAAGAAGTCCAGAGATGAGATTATGGAATGCGCCACTCCGGGCGGATAGGGTATCCGGTGTAATAGAATACGGGCATTGGCCTATCTTTTGGCGGTGAATTGCCTGCCAAGCTATAAATATCGGGTATCTGGTAAGACCAAATTGGTAACGAGCGTATTGGCCCGTCACCGCTGGAGTGGCAGCCTCAGGTGTCGATGGCTGATCGTGGTGGGAAAATGGTTGATTCGAACAGGAAGGAGGAAAAAGAAAACAGCACACAAGAAAAAGGCCATATGTCTGTGATGGAAAGGGGTAGATGCAGCAAAATTTTATTTTCTTATACACTACGATAGTATAGTTGTTTTCCAACCGGAAAAAAAGACCGCAACACAAAACTACTAGCTTTGGCCGACCAAGAGGAATTAAGAGTACTTCGAGTCCACGTTCTGTTGAGAGGGTTTCTTTCTGCCGGTCTGGATCGCCGCTCACACTTTTCCCGCTCTCCTTTCTCGACTCCACAAGGCAGTCACTTTCCTCTTACCCCAGCAACGACGACCACGACACTCTTCGTATATATACACGCCTGATATACTCCTGTTCCAGGAGCCATGGTCTTGGGAGACCGGTCCTGGTGCATCGCGTGAATCTCATCGACTCCAACCGTCTGATCGGCTCTCATTTCCACCCCTAATTCCTCCCACCGACGTACGTTCCTCCGAACTCCGCCGCCCGCCCCCCCAACCGTCTACACACGCGACAAGCCAACATCGTCCCAAGTCGAGCACAGTGCGAGAGTGGTCGGTCGCTTCCATATCCCCGTCGTGATACTTGGAGCCTATTCGAGCCAGAAGGGTATACAAAGTATGGGACCAGCAGAGACACCATCCTCACCCGCCTTCCCTGCCCTGGACCCCATCATCATGGACGACGAGATGGAGTCCACCTTCCGCAACGCCAACATGGACTTTCTCGACCCATCCAAACTTGATATGCCCTCAGAGTCTGCCGGAGGGGACTTTGACGATTTGTTCTCCCATGTCACCCATTCTCGCCCTCACGGGGCTCCAGAGTCGTCAAAGCGCTACCGCGACCAGCACCCCCTGAGGCAACAACCGATTATGACCGCCGATTCCCCTGCAGAGTCGCCTGAAAACTCGAGTCGCAGTTCGTCATCTGAATCTCCGCGAAACCACTTGCGCCACGCCTCCATCGCATCCACCAACTCCGCCGCCCATAGTGAGAACCCGCACATTTCGACAGGATTTGCGGCAGAAGACTGGATGCGCCCCGATCTTTCGTCCGTTAAAGAGGAATCGCCCTTCACGATAGATCCGTCATATCCTATGGATGGCGGTGTTTCCATGGATCACCCCGACTTGGAGTTTAGCAACAAGGCCATGGATGCCGCGTTTGACTTTGAGAGTGCGGCAAGCAGTCCCAGTCCATTGAAGACGGAGAACGCACCTCAACTTAACGGGCACAAGAAATCTAAACAGCAGATTTGGAGTCCGTCCAATGTTTCGGCTGTTCCACCATCTAATGATGTACAGACCGCATCTTCGGTGAGTCATCTTCCCTATGAATGGCACGGGTTAAGCATACAGATCGAATTCTAACATGATATCCAAATAGGTTTCCCAGGGTGCAAGCCAATTCTACCCATTTGGATACAAGGAACAGTCTCCCTTTGGAGGTCAATTCACCAATGGCACTGACAGATTGTCTGCACCCCAGTGGTCTGGTCAATCTCCGTCATCATTGTTGGAGGAAAGCTTTGGAGGCATCAATATGAATGGACAGTCTCCGATGAATGCTTCCATGTCACCAAACATGAACTTTGGCTCGCCCAGCGCTTTTCCATTCCCGGCCAACTTCGCATCTTCACCGGCTCAACCGCAGATGGAAGCCGCCAACTCCGCACAGCCTGTGTTGACCGTTCACCCCACCTCCCTTAAATCGCGTGTCGAAACCCAAATCCCAATTCGCTTGACACTTTCTCCGCTGCCGGCCGGCGTAAAGAAGTTGCGCCTCCCCTCACACACCATCTCCAAACTCAAATTCCTCGCCCCTCCCTCCACTGAATCTACCCCCGACACCCTCCAATTATACACGAGTTTGGTGTGTACGAGTGCAATGCAGGATCGAGACAAGCTGAAACGGGCATTTGCACGCACCCGTGGCGAAAGAAATCCCGCAGGCGCAAACGGAACGGAGGAAGAACGTCCATTGGATGGTGGAGATGTCAAGATCTGCACGGGCTGTATCCAACGAGAGCGGAAGCGTGCTTCTCGGAAGAAGCAACGAAAGCCTGAAGAGGATGAGCTCTTCCAAAAGGATGAGGAGAAGCGTGTCATTGTATTCAACACCAGCGAAATCAAAGAGTGGACTGAGCCACCCAAGACCGCTGGTGTCGGTTACGGTGAAATGCCTCCGGACCCTCCGGGATCCATGCAGGTTGAACTGCCCATGCGAATTGCTTGCTACTGTCGACACCAGAACGAGAAGCTCGGATTCCAGGTCATCTTCACTGTTAAAGATCATTTGGACAACGTTGTGGCGCAGGCGATCACCAACTCCATTATGATTACGGATGACCACAAGACACAAGCACCTTCTGCTCCCCCAGCAGCTGGCCCTTCGCCCTCTCTGCCGGATGGAAGTCAGTTGCCGGGTGTCGGGGTCTTTTCATCGGGCGACAATGGCAAAACTACAAATGGTGCATTCGCATCCCCACAGTCTCCCACAGACCTCCAGGGCCTCCAGCAAAGGTTCAATTCTCAGTATCAGCTCACTCCCAGCTCTTTTGCTCCGGCTCAAGCAGTCCCCAGTGGCGTGCCCTCGAATTCTCAAACGCCTCGAAACCTGTCTCGACAGGCGTCGCCTACCGACTTCCAGGGCCCGCAGACTAAGCGACGGAAGCATAGCAGCTCCGGCCGACTTCCTTCAGAGTTGACCATGACTCGAATGGAGACACCTCAGTCATCTAGCTCGGCTATGAGTAATGCTGCACAGCTTGCGGCAGCTCGTGGCTTCGCCTCACCAACTGAACGGCCATTCGTGGCCCCGTCGTCAATGTCTGGGCAATACGGCAATGGACCCCCCACCCCGAACCAGAGCAATGACAACAATCCCTTCTTCAACCCGACGCCTGCTCAACGACAGAGCCTGGATAGCCTGGCTCAGCAAAACTTGGTTTCTGCGCCAAACTCTGCTCACCCTAGCCGTCCTGGAACTCCCGGCGCATCTGGCCGTAATGCTTTCCAGGACCAGAATCTTGCGCTCGCGCTCGGTGCTACGTCTGCGAATCAGATATGGCCTTCTCTCGCAACCACTCCAAACCGGTTGCCCTCCGTCATTCACAAATTGGTCCCTGCCGAGGGTTCAATCACTGGAGGTACAGAAGTCACCCTGTTGGGAAGTGGCTTCTATCCCGGCATGGAGGTGGTCTTTGGCGATACATTGGCAACTACTACTACCTTCTGGGGTGACAAGTGCCTCAACTGCCTCACCCCTCCCGCTCTCCAGCCAGGATTGGTGTCGGTGGTCTTCAAGCACGAGCATCCTACTTTTGGACAAGTGCAGCAGCCTCAACCGCTCATGCCCAAACAGCAACTTTTCTTCCGATATGTTGATGATCGTGAGCTCCAGATGTATCGCCTGGCTCTCAACATTCTTGGACAGAAGTTGGGTAGCCAAGCGGATGCATTCCAAACGGCCCAACAGATTATGGGAAGCGACCCGAACGCTATCTTCAATATGCAGAAGGACATGCAAGGTGGTGGTTCCTCTGGCGGTCACCAACGCCAGGTGCCCGGGCACGAGTCTCAAGGCAAGCTTAGCGATCTTGACTCCAAGATGCTGACCTACCTCGAGTACATTGACCTCGACGACAACCCTCGGCCGCCGCGCTACAACTCTCGTAGCGCCACGGGCCAGTCTCTTCTTCATTTCGCAGCTTCGTTGGGTCTGACTCGATTTGTCGCGGGCCTATTGGCACGTGGTGCAAACCCCGATGTACAGGATAACACTGGCAATGCGCCCATGCACTTGGCTGCGCTTCACGGTCATGCCCACATCGTTAACCGACTTCGCCTGGCAGGTGCCAATGCCAATGCTCGTAGCGTGCGTGGCTTCACTCCTGCAGACTTGGCGACAACCCTCCCTGCCCACCAGGCTGCTCTTCTCCCCTCTCGCCACTACCGCTCGCGTAGCGTTGGATCCCTCACATCGCGTCGGAGACGCAGCAGCTCTGCTTCTCTCAATTCACTTTGGGAGGCGTCGTCGGCATCGGGCTCACTGGGTCATACTGTCGATGATTCGGAAGAGCTTGATGACAGTGAAGAGATTGACAGCGATGATTCCGAAGCTCCCCTGTTCTTCAGTGCTTCCCGGCGGTCAAGTATGCACCAAGATGCTATTCCCCCCGTTGTGGACGGTGGTGAGCAGCCTGCTGCACCCGATGCGCGCGGGTTCACCACGGCAGCAATCGTTGCCTGGCGTAACCACCTTGCGGGGCAGATCAATCAGTTCCAGCAGAGCGTGGCCAATGCCTTCCCCAACATTCCTGCGTTGCCTCCTATGCCCGCTATGCCTACTATGCCTGCTATGCCCGCTATGCCGGACTACCAGGCCAATCACATGATGCGTCGCATCACAAACCTCGTACCTCATCGACCCACGGCTCGAGACGGATGGTGGGATTTGCTGAAGGGGAACAACACTGCCGCTCAAACCCAGAACCAGCCGCCTTCGTACGATGAGTTATATCCGCACCAGCAAGATGATGCAGAGGCGACGGAGCTGAAGAAATCATCTCTCTTGCGTGCTGCCACGGAGGCTGCCATGGACCAACACTTTGAAGCACAAACCACCCTCCCGTCTGCGTCTACATCAACCGCGGCTGCTACAATTGAGCCCAGCACCCATGCAGTCAACGATGATCTTAAAGATATTACCATTGGAAGCAAGCTCATCTCACGAGAACAACAGAAGCATCTCCGAGAGCACCAGGCCCGCCGCATGAAGGGTCTAGGCAGCGACCGGAACCTCTATTTTATTTGGGTAAGTCAACGTACATATCCACATGTCTAAGCCTAGGATTTCATTACTAACTTTTCCTTCTAGATTCCTCTTCTGCTTCTAGTTATTTGCGCTTGGGTTCGGAATTACGTGCCCGGTATCTGGCAAGGCGTCACGGACAGCTATGACTTTGTGAAGGCTCGCTACACACAGCAGGCTGTGGGATTGGGCATTTAGGGACCGTTTTTCATTTTTCTTTTGTCGATTCATTTTCATTACTTTACCTTTTTGAACCTTCTTGGGGCCCTTGGTATATTTGGATCCGGTGTTTCTTTTTCTCTTTTTGCTTGAGCGAATTGTCGCGACCTGGCACTTTTTATCTTTTTGGTTGTTGGCTCCTGTGCTTTAACATTCATTCTTGGTTTCGCGCATAATGAGAGGATACGACTATATACATATATTCGAGCTTGCAAAGGCGATGCATTGTTCTTTCGAGATAGGGGCTGCATAGGTAGACATTTCAAGTGTTTCTAAGTATTCTGTTCCTCGTGAGCGTACGGCGACGGCGGACGATGCCGAACTTATGAAACCCACAATTCTAGCCCTTTTACACATATAACCAATTTATACTCTTTAGGGAGGTTCGTTTCCCACTAGGCTTAGCGTCGTCGAATTGACATCCTTTTTACTCTCTTATGAAATTCCGTTCCGAAAATTGATTCTAGGTGATTTTTGTGAATCGCCCGAGGAGATCGCTTAGCCCTGTAGCCTCTGGGATCCGTCCCTGCCACCACATTACAACGGCGGTGGTAATCCCGCCTAGAGCCACGGCCGTGAGAGTCAAGTTGCGCAGACATTGAATGATGCGCCCTTTAACGAGTTCATCTGCGCGCTCGGCGTAACTTCCCGGAGTATTGGTGTGGGGAAAGGGCTCGTCAGGAACAGGCTTGTCGAGGAACTATCTCTGTCATCAGCCACAGTTTTGAGAAAACCCTAGATTCTTCCCGAATCATACCTTGCAAAGCGGCTCCCAGCCATCCTCGACGGACCACTCAAGCAAATTATCCTTAGGCACCATACCCCGAACCATGTTGCAGTGGTCACGATAGACCCACTTGGCATTTTGCTGGATACTATCTGTGGTGGTGACGCCGTGGAACACGCATGGATATCCATATCTTAAGTAAAGACTGTATAGCCAATGAAACTCCGAGGAGAACCATTGCATTCCCCACATGATCCATGATTGATCGACCCCTTGGACGATGGTTTTGTCGATACTGCGGTACCAGGCATTCATATCGGGACGCAAATTGAGAACCACTTTAGCATCTGGGTAGGCGGCTAGCAGCTCGGGGGCAAAGAAGAGGCATAAGGAGTCAACCACAGCTTGGCTATCACCTATGAGAATATCGAACTCCGCGCTGGTAATCTGCACGTCGCCATCGCGAGCACCGTTGTATTTCCGCCGCAGTAGCTCATTACAGAGTTGCAACTTGCTGCCATCTGGCTCGAAGACTAAATCCCAGCCATGATATGTTTGCAGACCCAGACTTCGCAAGCCCACGCTTAATGACTCGGTTCCGGTACGTGGTAAGCCCAGGCAAAGTACCTCGACGGGCTTGCTGCGTTTGTGCGGAGCCGGTTCGGGGAATCCGTATAGTAATCGTTGGAGGGCGTACATTGTGGCTTGGAAAAAGGTGAAACTAGCGTGAGGCTAGGAAGAAGCAGGGTCTTCCACTTAAGTAGTAGCTATAATCGGTCGCCTGATTCTCAGAGCAGGCCGATTGGGGGCCTGAAGCAAGGGAACCAGCTAAGGCCAGGATATGACGTACTCTCACGTTGCTATAGTAACTTCTTTTGCCTTTCCTATGAGCTTCAGCGTTTATAAGAATTTGAGCCCTGAATACTACTTGAAAAAAAGAAGTTTATTAGGCGACCCATATCGATGTTATGTTCCTGGGAACGCTTCCTTCAGTCGACTATTACGAGCTTGAATGGGTTTTATCGCAGGGCTTATGGAGTGCCAGAGACGTTTGGCAGGCTCATTACTCTTGCGACACACGAAGAAGAATTCCTGCAAAACCAGGACTGCACTATCCCAATCTTTTAGGGAAAGCTGCTTCGCGGATGCTCTCAACCCTGTAAGACACCATTTATGAGATTCAAGGCCTGGACTAGCAAGAGCCCCCAAGAAGAGAGACCAAAATATCAAGTCCGGTGCGGTTGTCTCCAGTTCGGAGCGGCTTTTTTCAAGACTTTGTCGAAGTTTCCGGTTGAGATATCCTATGCAGGGTTTCCCTTCGAATTTCCAAATTCGTACCACAGAATAGAGCAGGATTGAGGTCCTGATTGTGTCTTGAACGGGAGTTAAAGTGCAATCGTAAGGTAGAGAGTATAACTGGCGGACCAAAAGAAGTAGATAGTCATTTTCTAATGGCAGAGACCGCGTATCTGTACCTTCAATACTCTCATAATGTGAGATAAGTCGTTGGAATGATCGAAGAATAGAGTGTAGCTCGGGACAGATATTCTGGGACAAGTCCGAGCTAAAGAACCGTGCCCCGACAGTGGAGGAGGTGTTGTGACTTTTGAAAAGGGCAGAATCGGCTTGTGTTCTAAGCATCCACTTTCTGGAGAGGTCGAAGATTGGAGGTGAGCTTTTGAGGATTCCGTAGAATAGCTCACAGCTATTGGTGATAAGTATGTTGGTGAATTCCTTGAATCAATCTGGGCGTGGCTTACCAGTATATGGTGGAAATAGTCAGATCTCCCAAAGCATCTATCCCTCCTAGTTCGCTGATGATTGCTTTTAACCCAGCGACGTGTGCTTCGACTGCTTTCAAATTGCCTTGGGCCGCCTAGACGTTGTTACTGATTAGAATTTGTCACCGCGAACATATACGAAGGGATCAAATAACTGACCTCTATACAAAATAGATTAGTGACTAAGAGGATCGTAAATTCTGAACGAATTTCAGAGGGACGGGTCAAGATCTCCTGCAATGACTTTATTGCCCGAGAACGTAGTTGAAGCATATCTTTGGCACACCGGTTCACGTCTCGCATTGGTGCACCCCGTATGTACAAATTTGTGGTACGACTAGCAGCACTCAGGAACATGATGACTTCTGCCAGGGCTGGCTGGCTGAGAGCTTGTCGAAAGAACCAAATGGTCATATCTGTTGCACTGAATGGGAAAGACACTTTGGAGACATAGATCTTGTCTGTGGAGGTAATAAGCGTCTATCCGCTGGGAACTCTGCTGTATTCGACCGACAGGGACGGTTGAACTAGGATGTTGAGTATACTTACAATAGTCAAAGTAGAGATCCATATCCTCATTCATATCAAGGCATAGCGAGGGATACGCCTCTACCATGCCGGCTTTAGGAGATTGAACAATCACAGGCCCATAGAGATTGAATTCATCGCTGGTTGGCGACTCGTCTTTCCTTCCACTAGGGGGGTGGGATAAAACAGAATCTCGGATGACAGGGTAATGCCTCTTCGGAAACGGCGTAATGGAAGATTTCAACTTCTCAAGCTTTGTTTCTTTTCGAAGCCGATGACTACGGGATCGTATGAAGGCGTGTTTTGTCCGATAAAGAGTGGAATCCCTAGCCTGGGATGATTCATCTTCGTAATCCACCCAGAGGAAGTCCACGGGCCGCTGCGCGGTTTGCCTACAAGGCTTCGGCGGCATTTTAAAGTTGTGCTGAGTTGATTTTTCAGGTGTACTCGGGGACAGTGTACCAAATAGAATAGTCAAATGTGCTAGAGATGATAAATGAGCAATTAAGGTGGCGTTCATGAGTGAACCGAAGACGACGAGGCCTGATCAGCCCCCCGAAAGCTTGTCGCGCTGGGGGCCTTAACCCCACTAGACCGCTCCTACTTGGCGGCTACTGACTGCATAGGCACTCATGCATATGTATCATTTTCACTTGTGTACCCACCCTTTTTTTGACTGTAGATAATAATTTTATTTTTGTGGCTAGTCGCCAAAGCTGGTCATTAGACTCAACTATTTTAACCGGGTTAGTTAGAGAGGCAGGTTCAGTAAAGCTTAATAGCAGAATTTCCACCATGTAAAACAAGAGGCCAGCAGTACAGGTGTTTATTCTCTCTTCTGCCACAATAATTAATACTTAGCTAAGTGCCGGTATAGTGGATGCGCCACCTGTCGAGGCGAGCCTCTTCACTACACTCCGCAAGGGCTGAAAGTGACTCCGAGCCAGCAAATTCTGCCTATCTGGATGGTTTATCTACCAATGTCAGAGTACCCCGGCCTCCTGAGATAGAGCAACCAGTTGAGATTTCGAATCGATGATATTTATCGTGTAGGATAGGTGGGTAACATGGTAGTAGGTACTATTGGAGTAAAGCATTAGTCGGGATGCTAACGAGGTGCTAGGATCGGGAGAGGGTTAATGAGAAATCAAAAAATGCCGATTGCTAGACCTTGGGGCATTTCAAGCTGGTATATGTCGCCATCTTTCAATAGCGACGAGATCTCCACTGAACAATTGTTTGGTGGCCACTGTAATGCGTTACCAGTCCAAATTCAGAGCCTAGGGCAGCGCAAAAGTTAAATTATTTCCTTAATCCCAAGACTTTTCTGCCAGGTAGAAAACTACCAGTGTTGCTTAATCCCAACCACATCAGCCTTATTTTGTATATATACCACCTGTTTGATCAAGAGTCTCCAAGATACGTCTGCGACAGTACAGCTACCTTTGGAATCGCCTCGATTAATATACACTATGAAGCTCCTTTCTGTGCATTATTTTCGGAAAATCTGCCTCGCGGCTCCCCGCCTCCATTCTTAACCCTGCCCACTTTTATCTAAACTCTAGAGCGCTTATTCTGACAACCCTGCCCTCAAACCAAGTAATCTCTCCGAATATTGAAATCACGCATTTCATGTTAAGTATCTAACTGCCACATAGCCCATTATGGAAGCCAGGGCCCCTCTATCCCGTGATGACTACCCGATCGGATGGATATGCGCCTTCCCCGTAGAGACAGCAACTGCGAAGCTGATGTTAGACGAAATACAACCCGGTCAAGCTCACTGCCCAGTTGATCAAAATGCATATGTATATTGCAATGTACCTAGTGCCCAGTTGACCGTACAAAACCGTTGCCATAGCCCCACGACGTGGCACCAATCATATATCAGATATCACCAGGCTGCTTAGAGTGGCGCAGTTCCCTGAGCCTCCTTAGGCACCATGCTTCCGCTTTTCAGGCTCCTGATCCGTAGCAGTATATATCAATCACTGGGATTGCTAAAACTGACACTGGATCGAATCATACTCAGTCGACCACACAATTCCCTGGTATTACTGGCTCAACTTTTGCTTCGGTCATGGTGGATCCCGGAACTTCCTTGGCGATTGTTAGCCTTGCTTTGCAGTTAACCAAAGGGTTTTTACGCTACTATGAGCTCTGGAAAAACAGTGACGATGACCTTATCGAGCTTCAACGCTCTTTGCTGTGGTTAGCCAACATTTTTACGCGCTTAGACATCACGCTACGAAAGCCCAGCCTCCAAGAAGACATAGTCTCCGTTATTCGAATTACGATGAAGGGTTGTGAAGACAACTTAAAGAAGCTCCAAGAAATACTTCAAAGAGTCGAAAAGAAGGGCTTGAGACAAGGTTCGGAGACAAAATTCAAGATCATGAATAGGAGGATTCTTTATTTCCACTGTGAAAAGGAGATACAGAGGGTCAAGACGATTTTGGACGATCTTCGCGAGGATTTAAAGCTGGCCATCAGTCTTTTAGAGTTGTGAGTATTGATGAGATTTGTAGCTTCTCTATATCCTGACAGTCTTTTAGGAACACCTCGGCGACGAGTTTAGAGGATCTTCGTCAGACGCATATCGAACTGAATGCTTTGAAGAAAAGCATTGAAGATGAGTCGAGAAAGAGCGAGGCTCTAGCGGAACGTTAGTCTTCTTACTGAAAGTATTGGCAGCAACGCTGACGGTATAAATAGGAGATGCAAAAGAGAGAAAAAAAGCTCTTACGATGAGCTGGCTCAGTCCTTGCGATATTTCAACTGCTCACTTATCTGCCGTGGACCAACGCGAACCAGGCACTGGACAATGGTTTCTTCAGGGACCGTTGTTTACAAATTGGAAATCGGAAGGGAGTCAACATCTTTGGATTTCAGGAGACGGTAAGAATATCTTCGTCCCATTGTCATGACAAGATGACTAAGGTTTATTAGTTGGGTGTGGAAAAACAGTGCTGTGGTAGGTCTTCCTTTTGAAAGAATTAAATTTACGGCAAGCTGATAATGTTTTATCAGTGCCTCGATAATTGAGGAACTCCGAAGGGCAAGACCTGACCAAAACGGAAGCCCCGACAATGTAATCTACTTTTACTTTGCCTTCAATGATCCCAACCGTCAAGACATCTTAACATTATTGAAATCTTTGTTGGCACAGTCGTGTGTGGATGATGCCACACTGGACCTTGTGGAATCTGTGCGCCGTCACTACAGTCCAGATCCGCCATCGACTCAGGTCTTGATAGCTACGTTCTTGGAAGCCTTGAATGTGCTTCTAGAAATAGGAGTGGACCAAAGCCACAAGAACAATGCAGTCCAACCAAACCATTCATATGTCATTTTGGATGGGTTAGACGAGGTTCCTTACGGCCCTGAACGATCGAAAATTCTTCGCTTGCTTCGAGAGGTCTCCGCCCTGGAACATTCCCGTCTTCATTTCCTTGTCTGCAGTCGGCAAGAAATAGATATCCAGTCAGCTTTGCTGAGCAGTTCCCGATGGCGATCTTTCAGCATCCCCCACGCCAATGTTGAAGAGGATCTGGATGTCTATATCACTGCCCAGATCTCTTCGAGCCCAAAACTACAGTCCCAGCCTGAAAGCATTAAAATAGAAATCAAGAATAAATTGGTGCATGGTGCAAGCGGCATGTGAGTCACTTACTAGCAGGAAATCTACTGACGTTATGATATTGACACTCCTACAGGTTCCGATGGGCTGCACTCCAAATGCAAGAGTTGAAAATGAAGAGGATATTACGGAGCAAAGACATAAAAATGGTCCTCTCATCTTTGCCAAAAGATTTGGACTCCACTTATGCGAGGATTCTTTCTTCCATTGACCCTTCCTTAGCGGACGAAGCCATGGCAGCTCTCGAGTGGTTGGCGTGTGCAAGTCGCCCACTGTTTCTCGAAGAACTGAGTGAGGCTTGCATTATACGACCCGACGATGCAGAACCCTTTGAGGAAGGCCAACGCTTAATCGGCTTGGACATTATGGAGCTCCTCCCGGGACTGACGAGAATACACCCAGCGCCCGAGCCTTCCACGCTTTCGCGGAACCGGTATCATACCGTCAGCCTCGCTCATTTCTCGGTTATGGAATACCTGTCCAGTTCACGAGCTTTAGCTGGCTTTGCTTCGAGCTATCATATCAACTTCAGTCTTGCCCAGCGACATATTACCAGAGGTTGTTTAGCATATATCGCTCGTGTCTCACAACTCCCGCTTGCATCTTATCAGATTGCTACCCAGTATCCTCTAGCCTTATATGCCTACGCACGATGGTCCCTCCACGCTTCATACATGTCAACAGATTCTCTCAATGAGATATGCACCGAAATATTGGGACTCTTTAATTCCGGGAAGGTCTGTCTGCAATGGAGTACCTGTGCCTTAAAGACATTAGAATTGCGTGAGAAAAATCAGCCAGTTTCGCTTCCAGTCCCCTTCGACGCTTTCAAGTCATGTCTATGGCCAAGGTACTATCTGCTCTGTCATGCCGCCATTACAGGGAATGAAGTCATCGTGAAAGCACTTTTGGGTGGTGGACTGGAAATCCGGGGTGGCTCCATCATGGGCGAGCCTCTTAGGCTTGCTATAACATCCCGTCATTGGGGCCTTGCAAATATTCTTTTGACAGCAGGGTACCAACCAAGCAAGGACGAGATGCTCCATGCAGTTCGACATGCACCGGAGGGGCTTTTTTGGGCCATTATGAAGAATGCACCAGTTTTGGAACTCCATGATATGCTGGCCGCCGTGAACGCCGCAATTAACCATGCAAAGTTCCGAAATGCAGACTTGTTGCTGAACCAGCTTTTCACGGGGGAGTTAACTCATCATTATAAACCTGACCTAAATATTGCCGAACTGCGGGTGAAACTGTGCTCTCTCATTCTCAAAAAGGCTACACAACTCAACTCGTCAGTTTTGATTCGGTACCTTCTTGGATATCTCCAAAATTATATCCCCGGGCGCCTGGATATGAGCCCTCTTCTGTTGGAAGCCACCATTCAAGGAAATGATAAAGTAGCGGAGGAATTTCGGTGTTGCTCTTGGGCTCAACTCAGCGAGACCAGCCTAGAGTTCTACCACAACTGGAATCACGTCCTAGTCCCAGACAAGACTTGCTTTGACTTGCTTGAGCTTTACCACCGTTGCTGTCAACATGGGATATCATACAAAACGGAAGTACTGGGGGCATCGCCCCGCCCGGCCCCAACGTGGAATTTTCCTTCTGGAGCTTTCGATACATCCAGGCAAATTTCGTACATGGAATTCTGGACAAAGCTCTTTATATGTTTTGAAGCATTCCGCAAAGCGGGCTACCCAGACGTCAGTTCCAGGAATTCCTCCAAACGTTATCGCGGGCCACTTAAACCCTGTGATCGGCTTCTCGTCTACCAAATATTGATGGGACCCCACTCCTCTGTTCTCTGGTCTCTTTATTGCATTAATTTGATGCAACGGCAAAGGCTTGGACTCCTTGCTGGATATCTGACACAATCCTCAGATTCCCCATATCACCGTTCGAGGACTCGGCTTTCCAATCTTTTCTTCTCGGACATAATTGTCTCTATTTTAGGTGACCTTCTCCACGAAACTATCAGCCATCACCCCGACAACGAAAATCATGCAGCAATACACACCGAGGTCCTGCCAAATATACGCTACAGTATGAGAAAATTGCATGATCATCGTAAAAGACGGAGTCCCCAATTCTGCGCTTGCGGAAGCCAATTGCGGAGACCTCGCGGGCAGTCCCTACCTATCATCAGATTGCATGGGCAATCTACAACCCTCCGCAAGGCCGAGGATGTTCCTCTTTCCAAACAGGATATCATCTTCAAAATAGAATCCCATCAGATCCACGTTTTTCTAATTGTGGTTGAATTCGACACGCCTCTGGGTCTTTTTGATTTCTTGGATCATCTTTCTTTCCATTCTCTTTTTTTGTTGTATTTTCTTTCATTCAGGGCCAATGATCTTCTTCCCGACAGAATGTGCCAAATGGTCCACAAATCTTCTATTGACATGATGACGTCATCAGGTGCAGGTTCTCAAACCAGCATGCAACCTCTGCTTCAATTCCGGGTCCGAGGTCTCGATACGAATAAAAAGGCAGAGCCTAGCGCCAAGACAGTTTCATCGGCCAAAGAAATCATGAATGGTGGTAAATTCTTAGCGGTGCATATATGGGATCAATTGTCAAGGGAGGACCTACACCAGCTATTGATGGAAGGTCCCACGTTATTCACATGATAGTGATTGATAGATAGTGTAGATAGACTTCCTCGCCAACCTCTCTGAATTTATTCCAATTCACCATGGAATCTTTTCTTAGCCTAGCTTACCAATACCAGCCCGGTACCCTGAATTTTGCTTGGTTTGTTCGTGTTATCCAGTGGGACACATGACTGTCTTACATTCACGGTCCCCAGGTCCGATAGACTTAGGTTCCTATATCCCCCTAGATAACCAATCAATCCGCCTCCTGCTCTCTTATCAAGGTGTTCTTATAAAGGGGGGATACATCGATCATACTTGTCAAAATGGTGGTAAATTACCACTCGGCAAGTCTCATTTCGAAGCCCTTCTTCCACAAGAAGGGACCCCTAAACGCGCCATCCGCACAGAAGGATATTGCATTGGTTTGTTCAATCAATCACTTCACTCCCTATTATTCATACTAGAGACATGATACCATTGTTACTTACTTACTTCTCAATCCTGAAGCTTGGGACTACCCTACGACAAATGAAATCTCTGTTTAGGGAATTGCCTCTGTGTAGGTATTGCTCCCGATGCATCATGAGGGTCGTGGCATTATGGCACTCACTTTTGAAAGTCATTACCCCGAGGCCTACCTTTTTAGGGATTCCGACCAAAGTAATTATGATATTTACAACAGTTCAATGTAGCAGGAGAAGCATCTTCTATATTTGGGGGCCAGGCATATTGTGATTATGGAGTGGGTCCCTTAATACACTAGCAAACGAGCGATTCTTAGGACGAAGGGAAGGAGGTGGGTCCCTCTTGATTTCGTTGCGTATTTGTTATACTGCACAATATCTATTCTTTGGCCACTAATGGACTTTCTGAACTCATCTGTCGATGGCTGTCCTCGCAGGGAAGTACAAAGTCACATCTGTCGGGGCTGAAAACGCCTCCGCTATGGGGGCGAAAACGGTTCGGCGCGGCGCTAGCTACAGGACGATCTTTTTCCCATGGGGGTTTTGATCATGCTGTAAGATTGACCAGTCAGAGTAATAAAAAATGCGCCGTTGGCGAAACTACTGGGAACCTTCCCCGGGCCCGGTCTCGTGGAGGGCTTATTGCGGAGAGACATACGTCCTCCCAGGCATCAACTAATGCAAGGCTAGATCGGATGTGTATAATATTCCGCAACTGACTGGGGTCCCTGGCCTCCACGGTGACCCTTAATCCTGAATACCTTGGAACACCAGCTACTGAGGTTGAAACCCCACCTTTGCCCATTCGTGCGTCCAATTCCTTTTCCAAGGACATATCACTCCCCTTCTAAGCTAATATTCTGTCCTTGACAGCCGAATAATGGGGATAGTCGATGGTCGACGTCGCCTGCTTGATTTGCGCCATAAGAGAGCAGAATCAACCATCTCACTTGCAAACACCCAGCCTTCGAGCATATCCGATCAAAACTCAACGCCAGGATCCACAAGCTGGTTTCGGGTTCCCAAAAAGGGAATCAATCTGACATCTGTCAATGAAGAGATAGAGGAGCTTCTAAAGACACAAAATCACATCACTACTCAGCTCCACGAGGCCCAGCGCCTTCGTCAGCTCAAAAAGCCCGTGTTAGATCCGACTGAGATGACTTGGATTGACGGCACAATCTCAGATATTGAGGAAGCCACTCGTGATGTTGCCATCTTTCTAGAGCCGGCGCGTGTCGAGAAAGCGACCAGTAATGGGAAACTCAGTCTGGGGACGCAGATCCGCTGGGCGTATCGGGACGGCCAGCGAGCCCGGGATAAAAAGCATCGCCTCCTAGCATGCCATTCTAGTTTGATGGCGGTTTTGGCCCATCTACAGCGAGTGACTCTCCCAGAGGCGACTACCATACATGAGCTGGGAGCGGAAATGTCGACAAAGGGTGCGATCGCTAGCTCTCTAAGCCTCCAGAGCTCTGTCGACGGTTTCTATCAGTCCAGGGAAGGCAAGCAGGACACTGTATCCTCAGTGTCTCTGAATAGAGAGATGTCCGATCTACTGGCATGGCGTCGATCCAAGGGGACTAACACTTCATGAATCGTTTGTCTCGAGCCATCCAGAATCAAGCCTTTGTGTCAATTTTGCATGTATTCCCAGAAGTCTCGACTTTCATTCTCTCTCATTAATCAATAATTACCGATACCTTAATACATGAAGCTATATCACAGGAACATACTACTTAAAAAGGCTCAAATCTGTGCCTTTGTCTCATCCAAAAGTCTCTGGGGAACAGCCAAGTGTCTTCCCTGCTCATCATAAACTTTGACCACGGATGGCAACAATGTGATCTGGTTTGAGTTTTTGCTGACCATTGACCAGTGGAATTCAAATGAGCATGGTTGTGAAAATAGCCAGATACCAAGCCTGGATGCTTCTCGAAAGACGGTATGAATGTGAGCGAGGCGGTCCGTTTTAGGGAAACGCGGGTCACCGTATGGCGCAAAAGTCCGATTAAAGTCATCCGCGATCTTTGTAATGTCTTCATTGTTTACAGCCAGATCGGTCGATTGAGAAGTCTGGCCTCGAGTATAGATATGCGAGGCCAACATGCGCCAGGCAAACGCCGCGCGATCATCAGCTATACCAATCAGTTACAGTACTTTCAAAAGAGGGCAAGGTTGACGTACCGGAAATACGAGACTCGTTTTCTCGAGTTTCTTGATCAAGCCTGTAACAGGCTGGCAGGAGAGATCGGGCTTGGTTCCCAGGACGGATACTTTGTAGGAGAGAATGTATGAGAACATGAGTGAGAACAGTTCTCTGAGTCCGGGGGTTGGAAAGCAAAGAAGCCAACGGCGTGCCCAAGAAGGGCGATTCATAGTCGCCGATACGGACGTTGTCTTCCTGGTTCGGTCGGAGAGCGGAATCTGGCCGGGAGTAATAGTTGTCGATATGCAAGCTTGCTTGATCAAAGAAAGTCTGGATTCGCATACAGACGGTGTTGTCGTCCGCAGGGTCGGGAACATAAGGGGATAACTCAAAAGACCCCCATGTCACGACATTTGGAGACACGTAGGAGATTCCCTCATATCTTGAGCTGACAGCGGAATTTTGATTTTTGCTAAGATTCCTCGAGGGATCTTCTAGGGACCCAAGAGTCTCCGAAGGGGAATGCTTTCTCGTCTCGTCAGTGTTAGACACTCTTTTACGACGGCGGAGGAGCAGAAAAGCGACCAAGAAAGCTATGATGAAGCCACCAAGGAAGGAGCCCACAATAGAGCCTGCAAGAGTTCCAGTACTGTATCTACTCCCAGAGGAGCTGCTTTGTGAAGCATGGTCACTTGTAGAACGAAGGGTGCCAGAGGGGGTGCTCGAAGTCGAAGAAACAGTCGTAGAAGAGTGGAGGAGTGATGAAGTGCTAAGGCTGGTTGTTGCAGACTGTGAATACACAGTGGAAGAGGAAGTCTCTAAACTGCTGGTACTGGATGAAGAAGTTGTAGTAGTCAGGGAACTAACGGATGAGGAAGCAGTCTGAGAAGAAATAATAGATGCACTTGTTTCAACCGCAACCCCACTCGCTGGGGTACCTGCTCCAGACATTCTTAGTGATCAAATTTTTGATCCTTAAAAGTATGATACTGAAGGGTTGAAGGAATTCTTGCGTCGCATCGTATTGCCTTTAAGAAATGCTCCTATGTGAGTGGGGCCTTTAACGACTGGGGTCTTAAAAGGGCATGAGCAGTGGATTGTTACAGAACGGGGCCATGCACCTCACTAGTCGAGGGCCGTAAATTAGTCGAACGCCCACTACAGCTGTGAGGCGTGATGGGACCAACAACCCTGCCAGGGGGCGGAGTAGTTGACTGAATGGGAAAAAAAGCACTTAATTATTCTTGCCCTTTATTTCCAGCATTAAATCAAGTTCAGTACTAATGTTCATTGAAATAACAACAGCCGCTTTAGCTTTATCCCCCATTCTTGACCTCCAGAATTGAATGCGCTCTACCCCAAAACATGTCCGAGAAGGAGGTCTTGATCATAAGAGGTGAAGGTGATGGTCAAGATGGATGGTCTCCAGACATTGTTGTAGGTGTCGACTTTGGAATGACCTATACAGGTAAGCTAGCTTTGAACAAATGCTAGGAGCAGCTAGAGGAAATTCCATTTGCCTTAGCTAGGCTAACAATTCTTTATGATCATATGTATAGGTGTCGCCTATTCCTCTGCACCAGAATGGCTTCCTCCGAAAACAATTCAACGTTGGCCTGGAAAATTACCAGGGGAGCTCTCAAATAAAGTACCGACTTGCATAGAGTACGACGAAGAATCGGGGAATGTGAAAAACTGGGGCTTCTTATGTGACCCAGAAGATAAGGGCTCCAACGTGAAGGAATTCTTCAAGCTACATCTTGCGCCTCAGTACCATGATGACTACCCGGGATGCCCGACTCGTCTCGAAGCGCAACGCTGGTTCCGAGACTACATCCAGTGTGTCTATCGGCATGTGATATCTCACTTCGCCTCCACGATTCCTCAGTTTGTCTCGCGTCATGTCGAATTTCTCTTTAGTGTGCCAACAACGTGGAAAGATGTACGAATGGTGGAGGAAACTCGAAAGATTCTCGAACAAGTAATTTGCACCAAGACTCCAATGCATCGTGTCTCAATTGGCTTGACCGAAGCAGAGGCAGCTGCCGTCTATGCTGGAAATGAACATTACCAGGTCAGGAGCGCTAAATTTGGTCCTAGAGTTTTCGAGTGTTCCCCAGCTCATAAAAATGAATAACATAGGAAGAAGATACTCTGCTTGTCTGCGATGCTGGCGGGGGAACCACCGTAAGGAGTTCTTGCGCTAATATGGATCTGAGAACATCATCTAATTCACGCAACAGGATGTTAATGTGCTAAAGTTGACCTCCTCGCGCGGAGAGCCAACTAGACTCGAGCAACTTGGTCACGTTGAAGGTACTTACTTACTGCTGAAGGCTTTTGTGAACAGACTTACCAAGTACTGATGGCATGTCAGGTCTTCCCATTGGCTCTGTCTTCATCGATAGGTTTATGCATCAACTTATGTGTGAAAAGCTGGAACAGATACGTCAACACTTGCAGCTTGCACCCAGTGAGGCTGCTTGGAAAATGACTTCAGGGCGCTTTCAAAGACTTAAATGCGCTTTTGGCACTGAAGCAACCTTGACTCCATGGCTGAAGCTAGATGTACCCTCCCTGGAGTCCGATGCCGATTTTCCCGAAGCCGACGTATATAACGGGCAAATGCAAATTGCATGGTGGGTAAGTCTCTGTTGTCTTTGATGTGGAGTTTTGACTGAATTGTACAAAGGGACGACCTTAAGAAATCATTTGATCTGAAGGTTGATGAAATTATCAATCTTGTTGATGGTCATATCCAACAAATGCACGATAAATACCCCAATGACAATATTGTACGTCGAATTCCCTTCAATGATTCGACCTGTCTTTTATTTCTGACAAGATTATAGCGTTATATGGTACTTTCTGGTGGTTTTGGTAGTTCCCCCTACGTCAGGCAGCGCCTTGTTGAGAGTTTGACTGTGGTGGGACCCAAGAGCCATCCAAATGCGGAAGGTATGCATATTCTTGTTGCTGATGAGCCATAAGTCCGAAGATTCAACTCTCAATATTCAAGCTCAGTTTTAGGTCAGATCATGTTAACGCAACATAGGCAGCTTGTCGTGGTTCACGGCTTAGTCCTGGATCGAATACAAAAGATCAAGAGTGGCGTGGTCACCTTTGGATCTCGGTGCTCTCCCGTAAGCTATGGCATTATTTGTGACAAAATCTACCACCCGGAGAAGCATATTGGGGAGCCAGTGCGCCATGACCCAAGAGATAAGACGACCTATGCAATTGACCAAATTGACTGGCTTGTTATTCAGGTCAGTACCGAGGCAGTCCGCTTATTGATCTTCCCATGATCCAGGCTTTAAAAACAGCTAATACTTTATCTCATCAACTCAGGGACGTCCAATTCCAAGTACTGGCTTTTCCAAGCAATTCCAACTCAAAATGGATCCCGGTCGAGAAAGTACCCCCTGGAGAGTAAGCATCGTCATGTCTGCCCTTCCACCTGACCAACTACCCCACAATCTGAGCCGCAAGGGGTCTCAACGAATTTGCGATCTTGATATCTCGACAGATAGCGTGGACAAGAAGTTGAAAAATCGACACTGGTATAGCATGAAGCCAGCTTTTTGGAGAACAACCTTTGACGTGAGGGTGGTAGTCGGGCCAGCCGATCTCTCCTTTCAACTGTGGTCACGAGACAAAAGGATCCAAGCAAGCAAACATGAGCCTATTGCTGTGCAATGGATGCCAGCCAGTGACTTCAACTAATGGCGAATCTTCGATGCTATTGTAAAGATAAATATTGATAATACATTGAATTTTTATTTGAATACAGTTACGCTGCGGTTATTTAGATCTTCATCTAGAGTGTGAAGTAGTAGCACGAGATCGTGCGCCTACTTTCGACTTTCACTAGAGCGGCAAAGCCACCCCGTTTTTCAAGGCAAGTGGCATAGAACTTAATCATATTTGATGGCTTTTCAATTACTAATAATGTTCGCTCGCTGCGCTCAGATAGAAAATACTGCTTTTATATTGCTTTCTTCCAAAGCCAGAAAACTTTGCTTTGTGGGAAAGCATCCCCCATTCCTCCATGCAAAGGCAATATCAGGCGCCCAGGCCGTAATTAGAAGTTCTCTTGACAGCGTCCTGGCGCCAGAGATCGTGGGTGTGTCTTTAACATGTTTATGGCATAATATCCTTACAAAATTGGTACCAATTCAGGGGTAGGCACATATAATGTTCGACAGACTGTCTAGCTGTGAGGGCCTAGTGGAACGGTTCAACTACTGTACAAAATGCATTTGATCAGCCACTCAGCACCGCCACTTGAAGACAGAAGAGACAGGCTCATTTCCGTCTAGACTCCACATTTGCCCCCACTGTCATCAAAATAATTTGAGGATGAAGGACCTTTCAAATGGCTCAGCACTGTCCAGTTCCTATTCACTTCTAGAAGCCATGACCCCGGACTAGTGACCAAGTTCGAATGGTCAAACCAAGCCTTGTATCGCGTGCTTCTCCAATCGGAGCTTGTCGAGGTTATATCTGGTGATAAATGCCGATAGACATCATCGTCGAGATGTTATGATCTCCCGGAACTCGGTAACTGCGGCTTGGAATCAATTATGAAGACACGTGTAGGCCCACAAGATGGATTTGCAAAGACAAAATCAAGCGCTCCAATCGCGGTTGATCCCATATTATTCATCGTTAGAAGCCTCTTTCCGACAGTTTGGATATCCCAAGGCCCGGGGTCTCTAGGTCTCGCCACAGAACTGGTTAGGGATGTGATCGATCACTCTAAGGAGAGAAGGGGTGGATCCCTGCTATACTCTTTCTGTAGGCTACCGATCCACTATGAGCAGTCTAATATAGAAAGCTGTCATCTCATTCGATATTCACCTGCATTAGATCGTGCTTCTCAGTCACGAACACCGCCAAACACGAGGTTTATTCGCGGCTAATCGGACCCACAAATTGCGCGATCACAGTGCTTCGGCCAGTTCACATCGCGAATCGCAACCTTTCACATTATCACGTCATTGGGGCCAAACAGTTGCCATCCTGCACGGACGATTTAAGGTGTGATTCGTGATAAAAAGGAAAAATTCGTCGCGTGCGCAGTCTTCATATAGCCAAGTCTTAGATCGACTAGTACTCGATCTTAGTTTCCTATATATCCTAATGGATCTTGCTATCGATCGGTGGTTCATTGCCTGCGGCATCACGATTATTCCTCCCAGAGGAGACGATCCTCAAAATGACGCTCACCGATGAGCAGCTCGATATGATAGGTATCGCGGGGCGTGTCACCTCAGTCCTGTCTATTTTAGGGTCATTCATTATCATCGGAGCATTTTGTTTATCACGATACTTTCGAAGTCCTATCCATCGGATCATTTTCTTTAATTCTTTTTACAATTTGGTAGACTCGGCTGGGACGATGATATCAGTATCGGGACCTGCTGCAGGAGATACTTCATCCTTGTGCCAATTTCAGGGGTTTGCACTTCAAATGTACCGTCTCAGTGATACTCCGTTGCCACATGGGAGCAGGGCTGATTGTCCCACTACAGGTTTCCACTTGCAGATGTTATGTGGACATTTGCAATGAGTCTTGACACATACCTCGTCGTTTTCCATCACTTTGACGCACATTCCTTACAAAAGCTTGAATATAAGTACATCGGAGCGATCTCCGCGTTGACTGGCATACCTGCAATCGTCTTTCTTTTCATCAGAACACCTGCTAGAGGCCCAATATATGGCGGTGAAACTGTGAGCTTGACTTTTTCTCTTAAGCCTGTGCTCTATAATATTGACTGGTTGATCTGAAAGATTTGGTGTTCTATATCACCTAGCTGGATGCTAATTCGGCTTGTACTATATTATATTCCCGTGTGGTATGTACATCTTGTGATGTGCTTTGTTCTATTGCTGCCCAGACTAATCATTACGGTCTTATAGGATCGTCATCGGTATTGTGCTGATTATCTACTTTTTGATCGGTATCGAAATATCAAGACTACGGGACGAATTCAAATTGACCGAGGACGATCACATTGCTCTGACCTCCCACTCGACGAGCAGCCGGCCGTTTGATAATAATGACAGCACCGTCACGACAATTGTCGAATCAGACATGACCAATAAACCCGAACTCGCATCTGAGTCACACATAATAAGTGAATCGTCGTTGGAGCGAACTTCCACCCTGCGACAACCGTCGAGACATTTTGGCTCCGGTAATCATAGCCAGCCAACCCAGAGGCGCATGTCGTTCAAACAATATATTCTCATGCCATCGCTATTTTTCCTTGCCCTTCTAGCGACATGGGTTACGCCAACCATCAATCGTGTGTCTTTGTTTGTTCGACCAGATCACCACTCATACCCGCTCTATTTGGCTGTGAGTGTGTTAGGGTCTTTGCGGGGTTTCTGGAATGGCATCATCTTTATTACCATGGGGATGAAAGGCTGGAAGAGGCGGGCCATAGAGAGAAGGGATTTGAGAAAACCAGTGAGTTAGTATGAGACTGTGTATAAGATCTTGCAGATGATGATTCAGGCACTGATCACTGTTATGATTGTAGGCTAGAGGAAGGGTTCGATGAACTGCTATATATACTATTATTTATAATAATCGATGCCAATTTTGTGTCATAACATACATAACCCTTTCCGGAAGGCTCCGGAGTGCAGGCGCTAAGAAATCCCGAAGACTCTTTTCGCCTAATATATTCAAAAGCCACGAAGGACTTTAAGTCATCGGGTGCTCTAGAAGTCTGACAAGGTATACCACCCCGACCCATCCAGCCAATCAAGAATGACGTTGGCAATCTGAAGAGTTTGGGAAGGAATGGCGAAAGGCCTGAGGTGTGAAACCCATGCGTGAATAATCTCTTTAGTGACCAAGCTATCCCAAAAGAGAGGGTCTTCCTTGGGATAAAGCAATCGTGGCTTGAAATTAGAGTTAAGATTTAGGTTCTCGCTCAACTCCCGATGACCCGTTGTGTAGCAGCGGGGCTGCTCTTAATAACGATGGCATTAGGATAAAGATTCTCTGCACAGAAGAAAATAACAGTTTACATTAATTTTACGAAGAGCCGTGAGTAGAGCTCGAGGCTCCTAGGTA
Organism: Penicillium cataractarum; assembly: GCF_028827025.1. NCBI lineage: Eukaryota > Fungi > Ascomycota > Eurotiomycetes > Eurotiales > Aspergillaceae > Penicillium > Penicillium cataractarum. The sequence goes on along the minus strand of NW_026622745.1, from coordinate 2,184,339 downwards.
ATAAGGCCATAAATCATGCGACCGCAATGGTATGATGTGGGTGACGACAACTCGGCAGATTTCAGACCCTTCGGTTTCGCGATCTTCGCTCGCTCCGAGACGCCCGGTTCTTCACCAGTTCAGGCTAATAAGCGACCAGTTACGAAATCAAAGGAGGTCTGTTCTCAACCACCCCGATCCCAACAGCACCGGCGTCACGGGGTGTATGTCCTCCGATTCGCACTGAGGTCGTATGCTACCGGAACCTGACCGACGCTGTGGAGTGCAGCAAGGAATCCCATCCCACGCTCCCCCACTTCCATGCGTTGGTTCGTATATTGTATTGGGCCAAGGAACGTGGCCCATCTCTTGGCAGCCTTCTTGGCAATTGGAAATGCGAGACAAGGCCGAATAAGCCTTTGATATTTACTTCATGCCAAGTCGTTCCGAAGATCTCTGATAGGTTCTTGGACCCGGGGGATGAGGCTGTTAATAAAAGAAAAGTGTCCGGTGACATCCGTTGAGATCTCACAAATACAGACGGTACCATCAGGTCTGTTATGTACACAGAAATCGAATGTTGCTTCAATCCTGTACAGGACATCCCCGTCTGGCCCGCAATTCTCTTTGACCCGATCCCGACTATGGCAATCTCCGGCCCGAAGAGCCAATGAAATCGGCCCGAGAGTAAGTGATCTCCAACAGGTGGCTCCAACTAAAACCCATTTAGTTTTACCCCGTGGCAACATTGGAGAGAATAGCCTTTCTCTGTGACTAACCCCACGATTCGAGGAGCCCGGTCAAGGAAAAATCAGAATTGCTTGATGTGTGCTCGGTGAATACCAGCAAGCCCAAATTCGAAGTCCCGGTGGGAGGTTAGATATAGTAAAAACAAAATACGGAGATATTTCGGCATTATAATTCTGAAAATACCAACAGAAAGATGGGGCATTATTCTAGCCTTGCCCTAAATACATTTTGGTCATGAGTATGTACTGCATACAGTATGTATGTCTCTCAGACACTCGGACAACTTCCTACATGACCCGTCCCAGATATGTTAAACCCCCAATCCGTACACAGAAGTACAACTCCGACGGACTCGGGTGCTGCAGGAAGGTCGGGGTACCTGCCCATGGGGGACGAGTTTCCCCCAAGGCTAGTGCTCTCCGATGGGGCCAGCGGCGAGATCATCAAGTCACAGAAAGAGTTGGAAATCCTGCGACCCAGATGAAGAGCGCGTACCCACCGGTATGTAATCATGAAGCCCACAAACATAATTCAATCGAAATTATCTTGCGGGGTCTCCGCGGCCCTCATACGAGAGTGCTACATGCCGAGGGCGAACGGATATAAACCGAGGGACTCTTCTTTTTCTTCCCTCCCCAGAGTGCCTTTCTACCATCAGTACATCTCACCTGGTCAAAATGGTCTCCCTATTCAGAGGCAAAGCCCTTCGGGTGGCTCAGGCGCTTCTCATTGTAGCTCCTGGTATGTATTCTGCTTTTTCATGCTCGATGTATCAGGATACTAACGTGGATCCTTCTTTGCAGCTTTCATTGTCTTCGGTTATAACCAATCCGGACTGGGTCCCCTCGCAACTTTGCAGAGCTGGGTCAAGGTCTTCCCTGAAATCGACACTATCAACACGGAGGGTGCCCAGCGCTCAAAGAACTCTACAAGCAAAGGTGTTGTGATTGCGTCTATGCAACTTGGTGCCCTTGTGGGAGCTCTCTCATGTACAGCATTGGGTGATCGACTTGGTCGACGAAAGACTATCTTCCTTGGTGGTATCCTTACAATCATTGGTCAATTGCTACAGACTGCCGCCTACGGTCTACCTCAGTTCATCGTCGGTCGTGTTATCCTTGGTCTTGGTATTGGTCAATTCAGCGTTGCCGTCCCTGTCTGGCAATCCGAATGTACTTCGGCCAAACACCGTGGGCAACACGTTATTGTTGACGGCATCTGTATCTGCTTGGGTTACACCCTGTGCAATTGGATCGACTTTGGCCTCAGCAAAGTCAGTGGCTCTCTGCAATGGCGGGTTCCACTTGTGGTCTCCTTCTTCTTCTCACTGATTGTCTTGGCCGCGGTTTTCCTGCTTCCCGAGTCTCCTCGATGGCTCGTCAGTGTTGGCCGTATCGAAGAGGCCACGGAGAGTCTTGCTGCCTACAAGGGTGTCCCGGATGACGACGAGTCGGTCCGTGTCGAAATCTCCGGTATTGAGACTTCGTTGGAAGTTTCAGCCGATAGTGCCTCCCTCAAAGATATCTTCAACTTCAACAAGCCCGATGAGGAGCGCCTGCTGTACCGCTTCTGCCTGTGTGTTGCGCTGCAGTTTTTCCAGCAGATGTGCGGTGGAAACTTGATCTCGACATACATTTCCACTATCTTCGAAGAGGATCTAGGCATGACCAGTGATCTTGCTCGTATTCTGAGCTCTTGTGCCATGACCTGGAAGTTCCTATGCTCTTTCATCGCCTTCTTCGCTATTGACAGACTCGGTCGCCGAAAGATCTTTATGATTAGCGGTACCGGCATGTCCGTCTGCATGATGGTTCTGGCCATCACGAATAGTTTCAAAGATAACCGTGCTGCATCGATCACGTCTGCCTTTTTCATGTTCTTGTTCAACAGCTTCTACCCCGTTGGATTCCTCGGTGGAAACTTCCTCTATTGCACTGAGGTCGCTCCAATGCGTCTGCGTGTCGCCATGTCCGCCATCTCTACTGCCAATCACTGGCTGTGGAACTTTGTGGTTGTCATGATCACGCCAGTGGCCCTGGATACTATCGGGTACAGATATTATATTGTTTATGCCGTTATCTCAGCTTGCATTCCTGTCTCGGTCTACTTCTTCTACCCCGAGACCATGAATCGTAACCTCGAGGCATTGAACCATGTGTTCCGTGATGCCTCCACACCTTGGCAAATTGTCAATATGGCTCGCCACCTACCTCAGGGTGAGGCTGCTGAGGTGGATGTGTGGATGCGGGCAGAGGAAAAGGGGATTGTTGAGCAGAAGGAGGACGCTTAAAAATGGGCTTAGATGTGCATATACTGGAATGCTTTTATGATGATGATGATAGAAGATAGCGAGTGTGAATGTATTTATCAATAAGAACTGCAATGCGCTTTTGTCTTTCTTGAAGTCCCGTATCATTGTTAACTTGACTCGAAATTCGTCCCAAAATGGTGAATTAACATGTAAGGAAAGTCGTTGTTGCTTTGAGTAGCCATACCTTGAAAAATGAGGGAGTACCTAGAGCTCCATCGAAAGTAAAGTGAAATCAGATGATTTTCAAATAATCCTTGAAGTGTATTGAAAAATGGATAATGTGCTAAGTATACATTGGCATAACCTGAACCAGAAATCTATGTAGATGAATCGGACAGGTACAAAAAAAAGGGTAATAGATCGTGACAATATGTAGTGTCGGTCATTAGGACATGGGATGGATACACGCATGAAGGGGAATCGAAGGATGAAAGAAGTAGGCACAGAAATGAAGAAAAAAATGCAGGTACCAATATGCATTTTTAGTACAGTCCGTGGTGGTCATCAATCACGCACCGACGAGAGTCTGCACTGCTTGGGGGAATGGATGCTGAGCGTCAAACTGGTCAAGCTCGCTTCCGTCGCCGCTATAGCCGATGTTATCACGGTTATCATCGACAATGCGCCCGTACTCGAGGAGGAGGAGGTAGAGGTAAATCTCCAGATCCGCGTCACGCAGGACAAGATGGGCCCATTCGCGACTTTGGGAGGCAATCACCTCGGCCTCGAGGTCATGACGTGGAACGGAGGGTTCGTGGCTCGGGTGGGAAGTCTCGGAGGCAGGAGGTTCAAGCCCGATGAAGTAGGTCATCAGGGAGTAGAGATCCCCATAGCGGTTGTCCATGGGGACGAAGTGGCGCCAGGCGAAAAGGCGGGAGTCGTGCCATTCACGGAAGATCGTAGCCTTGAGACCGAGCGACTTGCTTTGATGGAAGGCGCGCCAGCGACCGGAGAAGCTGTGGCCGTCAATGTCCACCAGATACTTGGCCTTGAACTGTTCAGAGAATGCCTTGGGCTCCTTATAGGTCCAGACGCCCTCGTAGAAAGAGCAGTCAGGGATACAGCCCCATGCCTCGGTGAAACCAACGTCGAAGTAAGTTGCGGCAAAGTCGGAGGGGCGGAAGTTATCGATCTGCTGGTAGTGGTCATGGCTGTCCTTGGCGAGGATGGAAACCTTCTCCAAGTCCATCTCTGTGGCGTTGGCAATGCGCACAAAGCGTTGGCGATGGAGGCGGGACCAGTTGTCTTCCACCTGAATGCCACCAGAAGTCACGCCGCGCCAGAGCAGAGAGTCGGACTTGTCGTCCCACTCAAAGTCGTGCTTCGAGTTGTATACATAGCGCTCGTCCTTCAAGAAATACATGTTTGCAGGGAAGAGGATGTCGTTGTTCACGCTGACCTTGCATTCGCCAAATACGGGAAGCAGTTTTCTCGAGATCGTATTGCTCGAAGCGGAGAAGAGGAATCCATGCTTGTCTCCGAGATCAGGTCCCACCGTGCAGAGGTCCGTAGAGCCGGTGAAGTTGGAGATCAGGTCGCCATATGAGGATTTGAATAGCTTGTCTGCATCTGCCACCGTCAAGTTGGCGTCTCGGGCAGGGGACTCCGGAGGGCAGGACTCCTTGGCGAAATCCATATAGGGCTTTCCAGCAACGGAGAACCAACCAGGATCCAATTCCTCGTTAATGCCAGCCTCTTCGTTGTACAACTCATCCAGACCCTGCGTAAACTCATCCGCTGCATCGGGAGGCGTGGCCCTTGTACTCTCCTCGACTTTCAAGTATTTCTGGATATCCTCATAGCTCGCCATAACGCGAGGCTGGTCCATTGTGTTCATCGCGATATCCATGTCCGGCAGATGTTTGGCGAGCTTTTCCACGGCCGCGGCCAGAGTTTCCACACGCCATCCCTCCGAGTGCGATACTACCTTGTGATCGCGAATCCGTACACCTGCGATTCCCGGACTCTGCTGCAGGCGCGCCGCCATTTGCCGGATTTCCTTGGGTGGCAGTGCCCAGAACGGGCGCAAATCTCCGGTGATTTGCTGGAAGTCGTCGACATTATGGACATTATTTTCGCGCGCGTACTGGTACCACTCCTTAAAGCCGGGAGGAGGGTGACGTCCGTAGGTCTGGCGATACTTGGCGACGGTCTGGCGGAAGTTGGTCGAGCGACTATCCTCATATTCCTGCCAGCGATGATTCGCCTCGTTCATCAATTCGCCAATCGGGTGCTGGTCGTGTGCAAGGTTACCCTCGGGTTGCTTGGTTTTGGGGCGGAATAGCGACAGGCCCGGCAGACGAATGATGCTGTGGTCGACGGCGCGGGTCAGGAAGATGAGGTTGACGAGACAGATCAGCGATGCAGCGACAGCCAGAGTCAAGTAGAGCGACTTGCGCCGCCCCACGAAACTGTTTGCGCCGAGCATTCTGAGGGCGAAGGGGAGAGGGGGAGGGAATTCCTAGGGCTACACCGGAGGCGGGATCCGGGCGCCAGGACGGGGACTTGAGGAGACTCCTGGAATGCGAAGAGTGAGAGGGACAGAATCGCACATTAAAGAAAAGGCAGACCAAAAGGAGACTGTCGGCTATGGGGGAGACATGGCAGAGAGAGAAATGAGAGAGAAGAAGAGCAGGAGAGAATACGAGCCCCTAAGCAAACCAGAAGTGGAGTGAGAGGCCAAAGTTCTTTTTGGGACCATCAAAAGCCATTTTCGGGGGTTGTACTCCGGACTTTGGCCATACTACTACTGTAGTAGTAGTAGTCTGTAGTCCACTTGTTAGGCTGTTCGCAACTAACAGGATTGACCAACCAACTATCAGGGGCTCAATTCGGTCATTGGGGCCATTGAGGGCCAGCCGCCGCCACTGGGAATCGAAACTACGAATCTTCTGGTGGCGCGAATCTAGTACAGTAACTATTTCTTCAACTCTACCTAGTACAACTTTTTGTATACTCCGTCACCTGTCAAAACTCCCCTCGTGCTCGACTCTCCACCTTAACTTTGTCTGATTCAGATCATTCAAAAGGGTTCACTCCCTTGCGGCTTAAACTGGAGTCTCGACCCCCTCGAAACGGTCCAGTTCAACTGCCCATCCCCGAAAGAATCCTAGCGGCCTTTGGCGTTGGCTTGGTGCCCGCCCGTGATTGGACTCGGTGCTGCCAAGAAACTTGTCGGAGGACTCCGCTATCGCCGAGGAACCCACGAATCACACCCTCGCTGGTTATGGCCGAGGACTTTCCCTTCTCGCGCGGCTGAGAGGTTGTCCCAGACCATGGCCTCGAAGCGTCCGCGCGCTGCTTTTGAGGCCGATCAGGCCGCACAAGCGGGACAGGCTCCCTATGCCTTTTACGGGACGCCCTTACCTCCACTAGAAGCTGGTGGGCGAGATGATGGCTCGTACATGCCGATATGGAAACAAGAGGTGACGGATGAGCGGGGACGGAAGCGGCTCCATGGCGCTTTCACTGGCGGCTTCAGTGCTGGGTAAACTATTTCACGTGGTACAGACAGGACTATTTACAGTTGGCTAACCCATGGTATTTGTTATAGCTACTTCAACACCGTCGGCTCCAAGGAAGGATGGACTCCCGCGACCTTTGTCTCGTCCCGCCAGAACCGCGCGCGCGATGCGAAACAGACCACAGAGCAACGGCCGGAGGATTTCATGGACGAGGAGGACCTGCGGGAACAGGAGGAATCACGACAACTACAAACGACGGAAGGCTTTGCTGGGTTTGGGTTGACGGATGCCGATGCGACGCGAAGAGCGGGTCTCATGGACCTGCTCAAGACTGGCGGAGAGACCATGGGAGTGAAACTGCTGAAGCGGATGGGCTGGCGCGAGGGCCAGGGCATTGGTCCCAAGGTCCGGCGTAGAGCCAATTTGGACGAGGGCGCCGCGGCCAAAGGTCAAGGCGCAGAACAGACATATCTGTTCGCCCCAGAGAATCCCCCGATGGTCTCTTTCATTCGCAAAACCGACTTCAAAGGCCTGGGTTTCGAGGGCGAGACCCGTCTGGAGGCGCCAGACACTGTCCGTGATGAACAGCACGAGGACTCGGATTCATTCTTTGGAGATCGACTGTCTATGGACAAGAAATCCAAGTCGAAAACGAAGACGAAAGACTCACGCCGAGGCGGATTTGGAGTTGGCATTCTCAACGATACTGGATCGGACGATGAAGACCCTTACTCTTTAGGACCGCAAATAGCCTACAACAAGACTATCGGCGGTGACAAGAAAAAGAAGAAGAAGACCAAGGCTGAAGGAGGCATACCAACGATCGCGTCTGCCAATCCTCTACTTGATACTAAGCCTGTGTTCATATCGAAAAAGGTTGCGGCGGCCCGCACGACGGGAGGCTTCAGGAAATGTCGTGATGGGCGATTGCCGCTGGACGGGTTCGTTCTGGCCGATAGCTTGTCGGGGCTGTCAATCTCGGACAAGAAGTACGAACCTCCTCAAATCCCAGAGGGATGGAAGTCTACCAAACAACCTACGAAAACCGAGCGAGACGCATCCAACTATGTCTCTACGGCGGATGCTGCTAAAGCATCGTCACTGGATCCTACGAAGCGAGCGGCAGCCCTTGGAGAAGCCCAACTCCCAGGGAAATCTATCTTTGATTGGATGACGCCCGAAGCTCGTGAGCGCATTGCGAAGCTCACTGGAAACACCAACCTACCTCCAGCTTTGGGTGAGAAGGCTCCAAAGGGCTTCGAGACTTCGGATGCTCAAAAACGAAAAGATCTGTGGGATCTTGTCCCCAAATTGGACAAACAGACCGCCGTCCAAGCCTTGACTCGTGCTGTCAGTGGGTGGATGCCCTATTCAGAAGACGAGAACAAACGAGCACGCTACCGAAAGTTCCTCGAAGTGCGAGCGGAGGTTCGCGACACCCTTCCAGACCGCGTTCCCGGTTCCAGTACCGACGACTGGGTGAACGAGATGCAAGAGTTTGCGCGGGCTGCCGAAGTCTTCAAGCCCATGACTGGGATCATGGCTTCACGATTTACATCGGCTTCCTCGGGTCCCAAGGTTGCCTCCGATGCGCCTGACCGTCCAGGCGAATCTCCTCTTAGTCGGCCTACAGAGAAACCAGATTCTCCAGCTGTGGCAGCTGCCAAGATTGGCATGTTTGGGCAAATGACCCGCAGCTCAATATCGTTCTATCCATCTCGTCTGTTATGCAAGCGCTTCAACGTCAAACCGCCAGATCATGTACAGCTTGATCCTGGAGAACACCCCGGCGGCTCGGAGAGTGGACCTGGAACTCGCTTCCAGTCTGGCGGTTACCAGACCGACGCTGCTGCACGCAAGGAGCTCGTCTCGCAGGAAGTGATGAACATGATCTTGATGGAATCCGGTCGCCAGCCACAGCCTCCAGTTGCTAGCTCCGACACCGCTGGATCCAGCTTGCAGCCTGCAGTGGAGGTACCGCCCGTCCGAGTCGTTGAACCAGAGCGAAATGAAGCTCTTGAGGCCGAGCGACCGGGCGATGCAGTGTTCAAGGCCATCTTTGGCAGCGAAGACGAGGATGAAGATTAATAGCTCCGACTCCAAATTGGGGATACGACCTCTCTATGTATCCATAGATAGTATATGAAATTATTAAAGTATTAGAATACCTTCAAATGTCGACTGATCGTAAGCGTCAAAATAAGTAAAAGTGAAGTTGTGCCGTGCAACGATTGTACGATCTCCAACTCGACCGCATTCTGGCGGAGGCCCAATTGCCTGACATCATCATAAATGCTTGTCTGAAGCCACTAGATCCGGGGAATGTATCCGGCTCTCGTGTCTCTCTTCGTTTAATTCATTCGTTTTACCTTCCTCCCCCCACGAACTTGTCCTTGAGTTTTGTGGCCTTTTGTTATTTTCTTTGGGCGCTTTCGCCTCCCCCTCATCCAAAGAAAAAGTCCGGGAGCTTGGATCGCTTCCACTTCCACTTCCAGTTGGCCCCCTCCCCTCACAACCTTCTCACCCTGTACCCACGCCCCCCTCTCTCCTTGGCTTATGGAGTGTTCAAGTCGCATGCAAGATGGTAAGTCGCACCTTTCCATGTTGCCCCCAGTTTCTCCTCTGCGGTTTGAAAAGAGAAGTGCCTGGTAGATGCCCGATGCTTGATGACGAATGTCCGATGTCTGTCACTGTCACACGACTCGGTGACTCCTCAAGCTCTCCGCATCTACTAGGCCACAACCCTTGATCATAATCAAGGGATCTATCCTTAACTTGGCGTTGTCAAACTAACTATCTTCCCCATTTAACAGGGTTGCTGCTCGTCCGTGCCGTCGCATGACGACGACCATCCTCATGAAGACAGAGCCATACCAGACGATCGCACTACACAAGCAACTCGTAATGCCAGCACCGATACATCAGCAACGGCACAAACCACTCGTCGCCGCGTGCGACGCGCCCCAGCCCTCCCGCTGAGCGAGCACTACAACCAACCCGTGCGCTTACACGTCTGGTATAGTAAGCGCCGCACCTGGAATCGCGCCGACCTAGACCGCGAGCGCCGCGAGTTCTTCGAAACTCGAGTCACCGGCCGACCCGAAGTATGGGCCGCGCTATCCACCGCGATCACCCTGATGCGTGGGGGTGATCTCACCACGGCGCAGAGCATAGTTGATGCGGCGGGAGTGACTATCCCCACTGGCGATCTATGTGAGGGTTGCTACGATGAGCAGGGCGTTTTGTATCGCCTGCCACAGTGCATCGTTAGTGATCCGGAGAATATGGTGCAGACGAATATGTCTGCTGCGAATAATCCTGCGCGAGATAGCCAGGTCACGCAGGAGGAAGAGGATACGGAGGCCATGTCGGATGGGAAACTTGCTACGGACGATGCCTCGGGTGATGAATTGATTAGGGAGGATATTGAGCGGAGGAGGGATGAGAAGGGTAAGACTAGTGAACGGGACTTGATCCGCGTTCAGGCCCGACTGAGTGATCGTGGTGGTCCCGATTTGGTGCTTTCCATGGGCAAGGGCCAGAGTGTTGGATTTCTGGCTCGCAAGATCCAGCAGGAGGCAGGGGTATGTCTTTCGGTGTTGATCTGGCAGGTGATTTCGTTCTGACTGTTATCTAGATTCCCAATCACCGGCGGGTGCGCATCGCCTACCTGGGTCGTATGCTACAGGAGCATGACTCGTTACTCGGTCAAGGCTGGCAGTCTGGCCATGTTGTCAATGCCCTAATTGCTTCTCGTGGCCCACTCTGACGGAAGAAGTTGGCCTCTTTCTTTCCCTTCGTCCAAAAGGGACGTCTCTCGCCTTTTGAACCTTCCTGATTATCTATCCAGCGTTTGGCGTCACTCCCATCTGAATTTTCTCTGCATAATACCCCATTGTCTTGTGATTTACTCTATTTGATCTCTCCCTTTCTTCTCTTCCCATTTTTGCTTCATGCTCGTCGGTCTTCTTTCTATTACAACCTAGCTTACTTTTCGATCTAATGATGTGATGTGTCTCCTCTACTTCATGTGTGGTAGTGTGCGTCTACACAAATTGGACGTCCTAGTTGCGTGTGTCCTTATGTTTAGAGGTTGAGTGGGCTACTTTAGTCTTAAATTTAGTCTTAATAATATGGCCAACTTCGAGATAATGTTAACAAAAATGTTCCATGACGATTTTCAAACTAAAAGGTTTCGAACTATAGCCATTGAAGTATCTCCAGTGCTATCTATCATCCAGATCAAATCTAAAAAGCCAAAAAAGAAGAGGTGTGCATCATCCGTGAATCGAACACGGGCCTCGTCGATGGCAACGACGAATTCTACCACTAGACCAATGATGCTGGTTCATGTAAGGAGGACCGCTTTTTGGCTTTATGGCCAGGTTTTCCATTGGCGTCTAGATTAAGCTTAGCGTCCTCTTAGAAGCATTAAGAGAACACTCGAACGAACATAGATAGCGGCTATCCGTGGCCTGAATTACAGTAATGGCCCCAATACCTCATTGTGTTTCTACATTACTCTAGTATGACAAATTATTCTATAACAAGTGGGGTAATTGGAAGTTCCAATCCATTTCACCTATTTTGGTATTTGATTATATATATTTGTGCTGTTGGGGGTGTAGTGTCCTCCGCCGAAGAGGTTGTCCGACCATGCCCAGGGGTATGTCCATAAGTAAGGCTTCATATCCTTCTGCACTCACTGTGCCAATAAACCAACCAAAAACAACACCAACCAAGCCAAAAAACCGAATCCTAGGTAGGAGAGATTATTCCCACATGATTTATTGTGCAAGAGTGGCATGCGCTGCACCGAGACCCGGCCAACAATGACATACAGTCTGTCGTATGGATGCTCCCCATAGTGCACAGTTCAAAGGACCACCAGGTTTGCCAGTGAACCCAATCTTTCATGTTACCGTAGTGTCGTAATGGAATGACAGCAGGGAACTGTTGTCCCCGGAACTTGTCGACTGTACTGACATGTATGCAATCAACGCTGAGCTCGGGACGTTGATCGTAGACGAGTGTTAAGCCGTAGCCAAGAAGCGAATAAGCTAGCGAAGGAGACATACAAAGTAGCGAGGGCAGCAACCGTTGTGGCAGCATGATACCTAGCCAGCCAAGATACCAGGAACCGGATAGTGATCGAACTCATTCGGCTGGCAACCCCTATGATAGAATATTCTGATCGAGATATCGAGTCGCACTAAAGTTCTAAAGTTCCCTCTGCTTGGTGTGAGAGATGGGGGTACTTGGACTATCCAATGACGACGTCCTTCGCCTCGCAAAGGAAGCAAGAGGGAAACGCTAGTCCCGGAGATCTCCAGCGCGGGAAGACCCCCAACCAACAGGGGAATCTCCGTCATGTTGGTCTCACAAGTTGGTAAAAACCACGATACATCCCCAAGACTTTTAGGTCGTTTTGTATGGCATGCCGAATCAACACCGTGCCAGGGCCTGTGTATTTCCACTGGTTCTTTCGTGCATTAAAGAGCAGCTCTCAAACGGTCCTGAAGTGCATAGATGTAGGTAGTTGTGTATATCGTCACGCATAATGAAATAATAGGGCAAGACATAATCACAGGAATCAGAGGGCATTTCCAAAGCTCTCTAAATCGCCGAGGAAGACTATTTTATAAACTTGAATGACATATAGTGTATTGAGTGACTATCAATAAACCCCTCGGATAGGGAGAGGAAAGAGAGAAGATCTCACAGGACCAGGAAAGGCCTTTTATAGACAGACTCGTCAAACAAAGAAGGAAGACAAACAGGGAAAACAGGGTACCAGTGGCGGAGATCTCCGCAGTGATGGGTATATGACCGCCATCGTATCACCAGCCAATTAGACCAGCCTACCGTTGTCCGCCTCTTTACCCCTGGGCGTCGTACCAGAGCGCCGCTTGAGCACACGACAGAAGAACGAAGCGCCATTACGAATCCCTCTCACCAATGATGTTGGGTTGTAGTGCTTGACACGGAACATGTAGTACATGAGCACGGTGCCAAAGATATTGAAGCCGATATATGCCCAGCCAATTCCAAAATTGCGCCAGCGTTCACTGTAGTCTATTCATTTATCAGTCATTAGAGCTCAAGTAATGGAAAGATAGACCGTGGAAACACAGAGGTGAATCGACGTACAAATATTGCTCGAAGCAAGGTATTGATCGGCGTTACTGAGTTGACAGTACTCGCAGTTGCTTGTAGCCGTGGGATTGTAAAGCTGTCCTCCCGCGGCCGTGACATACTGATTCAAATATGCACCGCATGTGAGGCCGGATGGAGGATTGAATACGCTCAGCTCAGCCTCGGCACATTCAATCTTCCTAGCGTGCAAACCAGTAGCTGTGATACCCGCGATCAAGTAAGTCAGTGGGGAAGCCCTGTACATGAAGATCCAGAATCCTATATAGAGACCGAGTCAGTGAAATGTTTTCACATTATTAGAAGGCCTCTTAGTCTTACCCGGTAAGGCGCTTGGTGGCTGCATGACTCCGTTGAAGGTGAGGGTCATGATGAACATCAAGGTTGCGATGGTGCCGCCAGTCTCAGCGTCAGGAAGGGCGGCGATGATGAAAGACGCAAAGGTAGACGTGAAGATGTAAAACTGAACGACAAACAGAAGCATTAAGCCCTGTCTCTGCGAGGCCTGCCCTGCACCATAGATCGGGTAGTAGTAGCAAGCCCATGCGATTATACCAACGAAGACTTGATATGGGATCTCGACGATGACATTGGAAATGAGGAATGCGGCCCATGAGTAAGCTTTGGAAGGACGCTCACGGACTTCATAAAGAGACCGCTGGACGACAAACTTGGGCATAATCCTGTACAAAAGGCGTCAGAACAAACCCCAAAACAATGTTAAATGATGTGTATCACTTACTGTTGAACCAGCGTCGAGAAAATCGAAGTCAACATGAATGCACTGAAAAGAACATCCTGGAATCCTTGAAGCGAACCATCTGGTTTGAAGAAGGTGAAACCGATGAAAAGAGAGGACAGGGTGGCAAGCATTATCTTGGCCCACACGTAGCTCGGCTCGCGCCAGAAGCCCTGGAACGAACGGTGTGTGACGCACCACAACTGCGATAAGAACGGCATAGCATATTCACCATGCTGAGACTCATCCTCACTTGCGGTAGCCGACGCTCGTTCATCATGGATCCGATCAATCTCTGCTTGCACACCCTTTGCCTGTTGGCTCTCATTCCAGACAACAGACCAGTCCTTTGTGGATTTACCAGAAGCACCAGCGCCGATGATTTCAAGCATATACTCGGCAGGCTTTTTCTGTCAGTCAAGGAAGAGCATAATATTGGAGTAGGAACTTCTTACATTCTCAGAGGAGCCACAAACCCTTGCTCCGTTGCTTTCAAAGTAATCCAAGAGCGTTCGAGATTGGTCACCAATTTCACCAAAGTAGACTGTCTTTCCTCCCTTCGCCAAGAAGAGTAGGCGATCGAACTGCTGGAATAGTAACGCAGAAGGTTGATGGATTGTTGAAAGAACGGCCTGACCATGCTGTGCTAGCTTTCGCAGGAACGCACAGATGGCCCAAGAGCTTTGAGAATCCAGTCCACTTGTCGGTTCGTCGAGGAAAATGAGAAGTGCAGGTTTAGCAGCGAGCTCAACCCCGATAGTCAGGAGTTTGCGCTAGATTATGGGAAAGTGATTTATTAGCAAGTGGTCAATCGGCTCCTGATTAGTTGGGGAATTACCTGCTCCACGTTCAATCCCTCTCCTGGAATACCCACGATAGCATCTGCAAAGTCTTGCATACCGAGCATGTCGATGACATCTTCCACATACTGGTACTTCTCCTTCATTGACACAGACTTTGGTTGACGAAGCGTAGCACTGAACCGTAACGCCTCGCGAACAGTCGTGGTCGGGAGATGAAGATCCTGCTGTTGGACATAACCGGTCTTCCTCTGGAAGCTAGTGTCTAGGGGCTTCCCGTTGACGAGCATATCACCAGTAACAACTCCAATTGAAACACGCTTGGCTAGGACATCAAGCAGCGTAGTCTTTCCAGCACCGGAGACACCCATTAAAGCTGTAAGCGTCCCAGGTTTAACCCATCCAGAAACATGATCCAAGAGTCGTCGCTGGCCACCCTTGACAGGAATATCGTAGCACACGTTTCGCCAAGTGAAGATGTCATGCTGTGATGGAATAGCCGAAGTGTCATCTTTCTGAGATGAGTTCTTCGTGACAGGAGTAATCTCAGCTGCGCTACCTGCTTTTCCACCTTTCTCGAGATGTCGCAAATGTGCAGGCACATGACCTCTTCGGAAAACAAGGAATTCGGCCGTAGAAGATGTAGCAGAGTTGAGCTCAGAGGCAATCAAGTACAATGCCATGAAGAAAATCCAGAAGGCGATGAGGATACCCAGATTTCTCCAAATATGCGCGTAGGTATACCGGTACTGGGTTTCTATGTAGGCATCTCCAGAAACGGTTCTTTCTCCAGCAACAGCGCCTCGAACGGAACAGATGAAAGAGTCGCCGGTCAAATTTGGGTACCCAGGAATGAACTGAGAACACTCGAACTGCCGTCCGTGGAACTCGTTTGCGACCAGGGCCTCGAAGGTGTAGAAAATCGGATTGATCCAACGGATCCAGCTGAACCAAGGGATTTTGCTCATCTCAGGCGCAGTGATGACGAAGCCCGTGTAGATGACAATGGCCAACACGATGACTCCAGCCATGGACATAGCTTGTGCTAGGGTCTTGGTTGATGCTGCCAAAGTTCGGAAGACACCTGACATTGCCAACGTACTGAGGAAAGTGAAGAGGAAAAAGATGAAGAATTGAGAAGGTTCATATCGCTGTATCAAGTTAGAACTATTTGGTAGATGCCAAGGGAAAGAACACATACCAGGCTTGCCAAGAAGTAGAATATGATGTTGAACACCACCGCTGACACGAATTTGACTGGTATGTCCGCGACAATTCCCCCTAAAGCTTCGGCAAAGGGATGCACAAAGGCATAAGAGGCTTGCTTCTCAATGACAGGTCGTTGATCGTAGAGCGAATTGATCTCGGTAATACTGATAAGAGCGTTCATCCTAGAGGTAAAGTGAGACTTGGTACATTATTGTATTGGTCCATGGGGTCTTACAAAACCGAGAAGAACAGAGCGGCGCCTTTGCTTTGGAACCCCGCGGATGCGTTTGGAGTTCTGAAAGAAACGGATTTAGCATTGAGTAGAGAGGCAAAGGCCAAGACCGAAAGAGAGATTTACCCGAAATAAATTGAACCGATGATCAAAGACATGACAATTCGTCCAATGACAGTTGTCAGAGTAGAAGGCTTATCGTTCCAGATGCTACCACAGCCTGTTAGTTTGATGTTCTCGAAGAATCCAGCACTTTCTCAAAAATGGGATGATATACCGTTGATAAGCTCTTTTCACGCAAAGACGGACCTGCATCGGAATCGATATGACATATGGACTCTTCGGCCGGACATGCTTTGCCTGTCGCATTCGCTTGGTCTCGTCAAAGTCTCGCCCTGCAGTTCCACCGAGTGGATATTCCTCGCGATACTGCGCAATCTCCTTCTGAAGGTAACCGCACTGGGGACTCTTCTTCCAGTATGCTTCAAACTCGTCCGGAGTGCGAGGGACTTTATTTTCCATGCCCTCCCGAGCAGTTCGCTCTTGTGGATTAGTCACTGAAGTGAGGAAGTCACCGGTCGTTTGACGAGGAGGGCACTCCCAGCCCATATCGATAAAGTAGTCTCTGGCTGTACCGCAAGGTCCGAAGAAGATTTCTCTTCCTTCATAGAGCACGATGACCTTGTCGAAAACATCGTAGATTGCTTGGGAGGCTTGATAGATTGCAACCGAATGACAAGAACCAGTCAAGTTTGCTGAGACTCGCAGTGACTTGGCAAATTCTAGGGCACTCGCAGAATCTAAACCGCGAGTGCTATTATCCCATGCTCCGACTGGGGCTCCGGACACTAACAGAGTTAGATTGGAACAGGCAGAAATTCATAGTTGGTGGGTAACTTACATCCCATCTCGGCGATACTGAAAGGTCGTTAGCCTTTAGTTCTCACAAAACGAGGAAGTTATAGCATACCTGACTCGCTTTCGTTCACCTCCCGAGACACCTCTGATATAATCGTCGCCAACTGGGATGCTTGTTAGCCCTACTTTCCATCCGAAGGACCACGGAAGGGGCATGTCCGACAATCATACTAACCTTTGGTATTGTACGTGTGGCTGAGGCCAAAGACAGCCATAGCGACCTGTGTGATATGCTTGGCAAATTTGACTCGACTGACTCCATTGAGTCGATTCTCAGGTGTGCGAGCTGCGGCCGCAAACTCCAGCGTTTCGCCGACTGTGAGATGTGGGAAGTGCTTATCAACTTCTTGATTGTAGAGAACCTCTCCTTTGAATTCGCGATGCATTCTCTCCATGGGAATACCATTGTACTGGATATCGGAGCCTTTGCCCACTTTAAGCCCATGCAGTTCTCCAGACAAGGTCTTCAGGAAGGTAGAGCAACCACTACCAGGCCGTCCTAGGACGATCAGCAGTTCGCCGCTCTTCAGCACTCCGTCAAAGTTGCGAAGGATTTGCTTCTGCGAATGACTCTTCCCAAAGGAGATATACTCCTGCAGCCGGAATGGAGCCAGTGGCACTGAACCAACGTTGTTCTGATACTGAAGGGCGGAGCCAGAGCCAGCAATGTTTAAATTTTGCCAGACAACACCTGTCGACTTGCGCAGAGGCACTCCTTGCTTGTCCATCAGCTTCAGCATCATCCTAGCCCATTTGTAATGGTCGAATTGGTCACTCGTAGGATCGAGGACGGGGTCACCGAGCTCAACATCTTCCAGGGTATCTTTCTTTTCAATGCCGCCCATGCCAGCAACTCCAGAGTCCGCAGCGCGGTGACGAGGGAAATTGGAGGCAATACGGGTCAATTCTTCCCGGTCTTCAGGGCGGATGTATTCAAACACAGCTCTTTCATTGTCGGGGACTGCCTCGGAGCTCGATCGGCCGTGAGGAGGGGAGCTGGCTGGGGTGATCTCGGGTTCTTCATCTTTGTCGCCCATCCTGCACAAAGTCGATAGGTTTACGTTTTTTGGAGAGGAGTGAGGCTGGCAGTTACTCGAAATAGGCGTAACTGCGAGGTTGAATAATTGGAATAAACTACATCAGAAAAGAACAAAGTTCGAGTGCACCGATGGCCCTTATACGTGGTATCCCCTAAAAGTTGCAGGGTCGTTCTGTGAACATCACCGGCCTCGACGCCCAATCCATTCTTCAGAATGTTGCCCTGAGCCACAATTCTGTAGCTCTGGGCTCCATAGATGCAATGTTCCAATTCGATATGTTGCAGAGTCATGATGTCAAGACCTAGCGGAGCCTCATTCTCCACTGGTATTGGATGGCGGCCAGCGGCTACAGTATGGAGAAGCCAAATGCGGCGATTCGAATGGTCTGATTAGTTCTGAGCTCCATCCTCTCTTTTTCGTCTCAGGTACCAAGCAACTGGAATTAATACTTACGATACTACTGGCTCATCAGATTCGAGTTTAATTTCGCTTGCAGGGAATGACAAAGCATCATTGACCTGGTGCTCTTTGAGATGATCGACACCTCAGGCAACAAGTCTTAGACAACCAGTGCAAACAGTGCAAACCCGCTATCAGAACAGAAAAAAAAATGATTTATCGCCGAGATCGACGGAGCTCAGGAAGACAACCACCATTCATATTGGCACAATGGCGGATATTCAAAAGACTCCTTTTGTGAGGGAGCTTGCCTCAAGTGGTATGCTCACTTTAAACCCAGCCTAAATCTGAAAAAAATTCTGTCCTAACATGTTACCTTTCTAGACCGCAAGGTCCGCGACAAGGCCCTTGAGTCGCTCACACAGTTCTTGCGCGCGCGCAACGATCTTAGCCTCGTCGACCTCGTCAAGCTATGGAAGGGTCTCTTCTTCTGTAAGTCTGAATCAGTGCTCTATCAATTGGACATGTTCGAGTCTTAACTAACAGTTTTATCTTCCAGGCTTCTACCACTCTGACCGACCTCTCACGCAACAAGCCCTCGCCCGCGCACTCTCCTACTCCCTCGTCCCCTCTCTCCCCCACGCTACCCTCCACCGCTTCCTGCGCGCCTTCTGGATCACCATCGGCCGGGACTTCCACTCCCTGGACCGCTTGCGACTGGACAAGTACCTTTTCCTGATCCGTTGCTACGTCGGAGTCGCATTCGAGATCTTCGTCAAGGGCTCGCACAAGACCGAGAACGGGGATGCCAAAAAGCGCAAGCGCCAAGATAACGGCAAGCAGGGCCGCGGCAAGAAGCAAAAGAAGCAGGCCGAGAGCGAGCCTGCTCCCGCAGAGACCGAGACTGCAGAGGGAGATGGCAAGTGGGCTGATCTCGAGGCTTATATCTCCATCATCGAGGAAGGTCCTCTATGCCCTGTCAACTTTGACCCTGATAATTCGTCCAAGCCCGTTGTCGATGAGAAGGATCCAAACTTTATTCCCATGCCGCATGGTCCGGATGGCTTGCGCTATCATCTAATTGACCTTTGGGTTGATGAGTTGGAGAAGGTCTTGGAGTTTGAGGGAGGTGAGAGTGACTCGGAGGGTGAAGCGAAGAATAGGAAGATCAAGGGTGATGTGCCCATGGAGCTGCTTTTACGGCCGTTGGAGAAATTGCGCACGGAGAGCCCATACAAGCCTGTGCGGACGAGAGCCATTGACGCTCTTGACGACGACCGGTTGGTGGAGTGGGGAATTCGTACGAGGGAGGAGGAAGAGGAGGAAGACAGCGAAGGCGAGTGGGGTGGTTTCGATGATTAGTGGGTGCCAAAAGCAGCCATTTGATCTCGAGTTTCTGTACAGCATCTTTATAGCGAAACATGAACCTGGTTTAAAAGTACTCTAGATAATGATTTCCGAAGACATATCTTACCTACGAAATGTGTCCGCACAGAAGAACAATAATGATAAGTAACATCTAGCTCAAGTTCAAAAGATTATGTACACAGCTTAGATCGAAAATTTAGGTAGTCTCGAGAGCAGCCAGCAGACAACAAATGTTGGGAGGAACGCGTATTAACACATTGTCAAAGCAAAAACAAAAGAGAAAGAAACGGTATATTTGACTGCCACTCTTGCGCAAGGGTATCATGAGTGTGGATAGCAAGAAGGGCCCAAGGCACACTGTACAATATAGGTATATTAAAAATCCACGAAAAGCAAAGATAAAAGAGTGACTGGTGAACATATCACCTCGGCCCATCAGCTTCGTACGCATGTCTCGATTTCGCGAGCACTGTGCCCAGACCTTGGTGGATCTCGCACTGAAACGCTTCAAAGGGAACCCGTTCACCGTCGATGCTGATATATCCCTCCTTTTGGTGGGGCACAAGGCGATATGCAATGGCCTTGCGGATCTTGACGTCCGGCATATCGAAGAAGCCGCCGGTTTCAATCTCAGTCATCATCTTGAGCGAGGTGCCGCGGCTGACGGTTCCGTCAATGGTGACAATGTCCATGAGACCATCGTTGGGAAGCGAGGCAGGGAAGAAATTGGTATCCTTGGACATGATTGCCATGTTTCCAGCATAGAAGTTACCCATGGTATCGCCTGGGACAACCTCCCAGTCCTGGGGAAGCTCGTCCTGAACGGTGCCGAACTGAAGTTCTGGCAATACTGGTGATTGCTTGGCAGCATCAAGGCGGGCTTGCTCGGCAAGAGGACCGTCCTCTTCCTCCTTGGCTCTGAAAGCGGCGTAGTGCTCTTTGATCGCTTGTTTGTCATCCATTTCAACTTTGATGGCCAGGTCACAAGGCCAGATCGTGCGTTGCAACAGACGGACTAGGAAGCCGTATGTGAACCTCTGAGCACCCATCCAGCGAATATGATCGGTACCGAGGTCACACTCGGCAACAATACCAAAGGACTGGGAAAGGAACGACAAGGTGCGTGTGTTCTGCTGCGTGACCGAGACCAGGTCTAGAGGGGTCCGCAGGCCCTTGACGATGCACAGCGCCGCGATCGAGTTACTACCTGTACCCTGACAGTTCCAAGTCAAACCATTTCCGGAACCACAGGGAAGAAGTGCCACGGCCACTTTAGCCAATGCTTCGCGGCCATTGGGCCGTTTGCCTAGCCCATTGAAGACCTCGTATGGGAGACCGTCACCAGAACAACAGACAATCGCATCGTACGCGTCAATGTCGAGTTGTTCCGCAATCTCAATGGCATGTCCACGGTATTCCGTGCTCTGTACATCCACTTGACACCGTGCGGCGGCGAAGATTGGCGCAGCGTATCTCTGGTAAAGGCTCGGGGCGTTGCCTTTGCCACCAAAGGGGTTGATCAAGACCTTGAGTCGCTTTCTGCGCTGGGCGGTGCCGTATGCTAGGTCGAGCAATTTGTTCATCCAAGCCTCGATGGCGGGCTTCTCTTTCTCGCCGACGGGATAATGGAGGGCGGTTACGGAGACGTCATCCTTGGACGAATGTTGAGCATAGGTGATGACTAGGCTCGACGGGTTGATCTCGGCGTCAAGGACATTATACAAAGAGATCGCATGCGTAGTCTTGGTCTTAGCTTCTGCAGCGAATGGGACATGATGATTAGCACTGATAAAGTTTCAATGCGGATCGCCGGAGGGGCAAAAGAAAGAGGGTCCAGCTTACTCGACTTGCATAAACCGCAGCAGCCACGGGCCGATTTGCGATGGGGGCGATCATCTTAGGCGCTGGTCAACTATAACAGTCCGGTCGCAAAGCCCCCAGGCGCAATTCATGTAACTTACCGACAATCAGCAGGGAGTCGCTGCTCAGGGTGAGTGAGACGGCCTTGTCAAGGACTAGGGTCGAGTCATGCTCCAGTTGTGTTTCCGGATGTTCTGTGGCTAGATCGGAGGAGGACATTCTGGGGGGGGGATAGATAAAGAAGTAATTCAGCGCATGACAGAAGAAACCATGCGCAATGGAGACGTCTAGGGAGAGAAGAGGATAAAAGATAATGGGGACTGGTCAGATCAAAGATCAACACCCGCGAGTTCCGGTTCCTGGGGGGCTGCAGGTGGCCCATGCGCGCCTCGGATCTTAGGGGAGTCGACGGCAGTGCAACTCGCTTCCCTGTGGTAATTTTCCGAAGTGTTTCAGGCTAATCAAGATACGGAGTAGTACAGACATAATTCTTTGTACATCTCTCGTACATAAAACTGGAATCTAGCAAATACTGTACAATCACTTGTATAGCCAAGACCATTATCTATTTCACTACTCCCCGGTCTCAATACATGATAGAAAGGATAACATAAAAAATAGAACACAAACTTTGTCTGGGGAGAGAGAAGAAATAAGTTAAAAAGGAGACATCATATAGACTGTAGCCCGCTGGAAAAAAGAAACAAAATCTACTCATGCCGTCGCCGCCTTGAGGCCCTTCAGAGAGCCCAGGCTCAACGCTAGACCCTGCGAGCGACTGCGGATACGAACGAAACCAGTGATAGGCCCGTCATCACCCTCCTTTTCAATGCTCAGGTTGGCCAAAGCATCCTCACCTAAAGAGAAAATATGTTAGTGTTTGATCAATCAACTTGGCTTTAGAGACAAGGGGACATACCGAATACACTCCGTGCGTAGAGGTTGGCGCTCAAGAAGCGACAGTCACCCTTGAGCGATGCTTCCGGCGTCAAGCAAGCCATGTTGGTGCTCTCCATCAGCTGCTTAAGGAACTCACGCAGAGTCTTGGCCTTGGAGTTGATGTTGACCTTATTCTCCCACTCAAACTCGGTCCACATGGTTCGGAACTGAGTCTCAGTGCAGTGGGCGGGTTGGATGTAGTCCATAATGTCGGCATGGATATCGTTAAGAATGACTACGTGGGTCTCGGTGGAGCTAGCACCGTCGTAGACAATGTTACCAAAGATAACACCGGTGTCGGTGGAAGAAACCTTGACGGTAGCCTGGACGTTCAGGAA
Source organism: Penicillium cataractarum (assembly GCF_028827025.1). NCBI lineage: Eukaryota > Fungi > Ascomycota > Eurotiomycetes > Eurotiales > Aspergillaceae > Penicillium > Penicillium cataractarum. Next base: position 2,161,840 of record NW_026622745.1, on the reverse strand, counting down.
ATCGCGGGGGCCCAAGTTATGCGTAGACGGCCGCTCAACAACCTTGAGATCACCGAGAGTGGCAAACTCGACGGACAGGTTTTGCAGAGTTTCGGCGGTCTGGTTGACCAAGAGCACGTCCAGGACGATATCGAATTGGTGAACGGTAACGTAGGCCTCGGCATAGACGGAGTCGGAGAAACCAGTCAATTGCACAACACGACTCAGCTTTGAGGAAACGTTCTCTGTGACAGCATCACCACCGGTGGCCTTGGCCAGATCCATCTCGATCTCTTCGGCGCCCTCCACACTGTTCTTCTTGGTGAACTGACGGATGGGAATGGCGTCGTCGATCTGCACAGCACTCTTAGCCTTCTCCACAGCTTCCTTTGCAGCCCGCTTCTTGTCCTCAACCTGGACCATGGCGCGGAACGCTTTGCGAGTGTCCTCAAGGAAAGTAGTCTCAAGCTCCTTCTTTTCAGAGAACTCAGCAAGGGAGCGGACGCAGGTCATGATACGGTCGACAGAGTCCTCGTCGATCGGAGCCTTGACAAAGTGTGACTGGCCCACGCGCAAGATGGAAATCATGATAAGCATGGCCTCGGCGCGGAGAGCATTGGTGCGGGCAGCATCTTGGGAGACTTCGGAGTGGCGCATAACCAGCTTGGTCAGAGTGGAAGACAGAACGGTGGCCAGGTAGTAGTCACCGTCAAGGATGAGTTGACGAAGAGGGGGCTTCTGGGCGGCCTTGACAGCCTCAAGACGAGCAGCGGCGGCAGACTGGCTGGTGAGAGCGCTCTCAGTAGCATATGTGCCGTCAGCCAGAACCTTACGAGATCCGGTAGGAGCGGCCTTGGTGTGACCATTAGCCTGCTCTTGCAAGAGCGCACTGTCATCGGGGACCTCATCAAGGAGTCGCTGCTCAGAGGCCAGGATAGGGATTTCACCCAGACTGGCGCGGATCTTCTTCCAAGCTTCCCGAATATCATTCTCCTCCAGAGAGTATTCTCCAACAACCCAAAGAACACCACGGTACACCTTACCAGCGCGGACCTCGCTCAAGGTGGACACCAAACGGTCAACAATAGATCCACGCAGGTCGGGGAACTTCTCGACGACCTCCTTGACGAACGAAATAACATCCACAGCCGAGTTGTTGTTGAAGTCAGCAATGAAGTCCATGAGGAGATCGACGACGCTAGCGGCGATTTCGGAGAACTTGATGGCACAGTTGTGTATTGACTGCACGAGGAGTTGACGGTATTCGCTGTTCTGCTCATACTGCTCGTTTACGGTCTTGGCGAGTTCCTTCTTCAGCAACATGACAATCTCCTCAACGTTCTTGCTTGAAACCATCTCCAAGGCGATGCCGAGAGCCTTCCGGCGGACATCGATGTCGGGGCTAGTGAGGACTCGCAGAATCTCCATGGTCAGCTCATCCAAAACACCCTCGTTGCGAATCCGGAGCTGGTCAACACGATCCAATACAATGAGCTTGACATTGTTATCCGCCTCGCGGATCGCAAGCTCGATCAACTTGCCGGCGGCGGCTTTCACGGCGACAGGGTTGCTGGTCAGGGCTGTAAGAGAGGTGGCGGCTTCGTAAACGACAGTGCTGGTGGGAGCATCGAGGAGCTCAAGCATGAGTTTCAAGTATCGTGACTAGTAGTATTCGTTAGCACAAGGCAGACACCTAACCCCCACCGTGATGGATAAGTGTCCAACCCACCTTGTTCTGGGTGTTCTGAACAGCATCCTTCCGCAAGAACTCAAGCTCAGCCAGCTGAAGAAGCTCATCGGTGTTAGGAATAGTATCGAAAGTTGTACCAAGGTACTCGAGGGCCTTCTCGTGGCTAATAGACATGAGGGCGGCGAAGGCATTGCGCTTGCAAGTGCCATCCGTCTCGGCTTCGAGGAAGGTCTGAAGCAACTCGGGCGCATCTGGGATGAGAGCCTCGGAGTGCTGGAAGATGGAAGCAACTGCCCATGCGGCGTTCTTGCGCACATAGGCGTGGCGGTGTTCCAGACACGAGCGGGCCGAGGAAAGGAGGGGTTCGATGAGTTCGGGTTCGCGCAGCTTGCACAGGAAGCGGAGAGTGTTTCCTCGGACGTATTCGTTAGGGTGCTGCAAGTCGTTGCGGATGCCGTTGCTAAACAAGAAAGAAAAAGAAGTCAATTGAACGAGTTCATAGAGTGACACCGAAAGAGTTGGGATTTGTCTTACCAGACCAAGATCATCTCCTGCTTCAGCTTACCATTCGAATCGAGCTTCGGGCAAATCTCATAGTAGAAATACAACAACTTCTTCAAAGACTTGCTCTTCGCAGGCATAACGAAACGAATGATATGCATCAGCAGCTGGGGCATGGGGTCGCCATTGAGCATGATCGTGATAATTGTCCGCATTGTCTCCATCTTCGTCTCGTCATTGCCCTTCTCTAGCTGGAGTTTCAACTCCTGAATGGTCGGCTGGTCCGCCGTATTGTCCAAGTGGACCAGACTGTACGCATTTTCGAGGAAGGACGCCATGGTGGTGGGATTGTGAGGGGACGGCCGTGGTCGAAGGGGAGCTGCAAGTTGTCAGGTCGGGGGAATGTTTTGGACACCTCAGCGGACAACTCGCCCAGTTTGTAGAACGTACCAGAGGAACGGGTCTCCCAGGAATAGGAGTTTCAGACCAATGTCAGAAACGCGCAATTAAAGTAGTCCAACACCCCTCGCCGGCCAGAAAATCATGGGCGTGTTGGTTTTGAGATGCGCAAATGGGGGGAGTGGGAGCATCAACCTGTCCCTTTGCCCCGGTCCCTCTGTGTGGATGACTAAGCCGGCCGCTTTTCTGGAAGTCCGCCTTTTGAACTGTTCATCGCGGCCAAACTCGAGGACTAAACACCTACCCCACTCCCAAAGATGTCGACGAACGAGACATTTTACCTCCGTTACTAGTAAGGATGATGATGCGATGACAAGCCCAAGTCTACTCGGCTGCTGACAGCTCTTTCACAGCTCGGGTCACTCTGGGCGGTTCGGGCACGAGTTCCTAGGTGGGTGATAGCCTCCCAATGCCTCTCCATGAGAGTACAGCGCCCTAAGCCATTGCGCTAACATTCGCTCTAGAATTCGATTTCCGAACCATTGCCGATGGCAACAGCGCTGCTGTGCGATATGCGAACAACTCAAACTACCGAAATGACTCCCTCATCCGTAAAGAGAGTGAGTGGGAGGATCCCCGCGCCGGCGCCAATGCAAGCGATCTGACTCGGAAATAGTGTGTGTGAGCTCGGCAATGATCGAGGAGATCAAGCGCATCATCAAGCAGAGTGAGATCTTGAAGTACGAAGCCAATCTTCCGAGGAGAGGAGACACGGGACCAGACGCTGACACTCGACCCTAGGGAGGACGACTCCAAGTGGCCCCAGAAGAACAAGGACGGACGTCAGGAGCTGGAGATTCGTCTAGGAAATGAGCACATTTCGTTCGAGGTAAGACCCAAGTGGGCAAGACCTGGCGCGACTACCACCGAGAGGCTGCAATGTTCTAATTCCTTTACAGACCGCGAAGATCGGCTCTTTGGTGGATGTGACAGAGTCTGCAGACCCCGAAGGCCTCCGAGTCTTCTATTACCTGGTGCAGGACCTTAAGGCGCTGGTTTTCTCGCTCATTTCTCTGCATTTCAAGGTATGGCCCGCTTGGCTTATTGTCTTTGGGTCCACTTTAGGTCAACACTAACGGCGATCTCTCAACCTACAGATTAAGCCTATCTAAACCCGAGGCATTTAGAGTTTGAAATTGGTTATTTTTTATGATACCGGGCGTTCGATCGAGGCTTTCTTGCATGGGTTCATCATGAAGCGGACCCACAGGCAGATAATACAAAACACGTGCTTTTCCAGGAGCTCCCTATCCTCGATGAATATTTATAATGTAGTCATTGTAAATCTCATGGGTTATTATAACCCCCTAACCGTATCCCAATCACATATATCATCGTCGCATGCTTGTCCGCGATTGCCGCGCGCCCACGCTGTACCTGACGTATATATTGCAGCCTGAGGCCACCAACGCCTCCCCCGCGCTCGCATGACCCCATGATGGGCCCCCCGGTCAGGACTGGACCTACAGACAATCCTTCTTTCCTTCAAGATTCCTTCCCCCCGAACCCCAAACCTCTCTCCCCTTCAACTCCCTTCCTTTCTTTCTGTTATCTTGCTTAGTGATTTTTTCTCTTTTCGTTACTGGCGCCTAGCTCGATCCGATGTCTGCTCTCCTCCTTCCTTGATCCCGCCCCCAATGCCGACCCCGAGTGACAACCGCCCAACTTCGATCGCCGAGGTGATCTCCACCCGTACTTGCCCACCGGAACTGGACCGCGTCTCGGCCTGGAGAGACTCACCAGATTCAACCGTTTCCGCCAGCGAGGCACTTGAAGATGCTCTAACTCCGGCCAGCGCGACCGCGCCCTCCGTGCTGAGTCGTTCCGACGATGACAGCGCGCTCTTGGCGTCTGACCCGCTGAAAGTGGAGAGCAAGATAGCCGGCGCGACGGACGACGAGACTACTACACGCGAGCGATCTACTTCACCTACAGAGTTATGCGCTCGCAGTCGGTCGTCTGTCATGCCACCGAACTCTTCATTGTTGCGTTATGAATTTTCAAATGTTCGCGTAAGTCTTACGGCCCAACAACATTCCCAACGCCACGCTATACCCGGTGACTGACCTATTACCACAGCTCCTGCCAAACCATTCTTCGTCCTATCTCCGCTCTGGGAGCAGATTCGTCGGCACCCAAATGTCCGACAAACAGGTGTACAATGTTGACGTGGAAATAAAGCACGTGGACATGGCCGAGTCCTATCTTTGTGGCTATCTTCGCATCCAAGGTTAGTGACTCACCCGCATCTCAACCGTGACTCGGATATCAGTCTAACCGTCGTGTCCCTTTGATTCAATCCGAAATAGGCCTTACAGAAGATCACCCTACCTTGACTACATTCTTTGAAGGAGAGATCATCGGTACTAAACACACGTTCCAGACTCGCAATGAGGAATGGGGTGCCAACGAGAAGACGGATATCCACCACTGGTCCCGTTTCCCCGCTTGGAAACCACTTGCCAAACAGGCGAAGCGAACTGATTTCACCTACCGCAACTTTGCCCAGCGCGAGCACGTGTTCATGAGATGGAAGGAATATTTCCTTGTCCCAGACCATCGGGTGCGAACCATCTCTGGCGCTAGCTTCGAGGGATTCTACTACATCTGCTTCAATCAGATTGAAGGATCTGTCAGCGGTGTTTACTTCCATGCCAAGAGCGAGCGGTAGGTCACTAATACTCCAATAGGTGAGACTGGATTTTTTTTTGGCTGACTTTCCTACCAGATTCCAACAACTTGAGCTAAAGCACGTCGAAGATCGTGGATGTGCGCCAGCAGTTGAATTCCGCTAAGATTTACGAAGCTTGTCTTCTGGCGCTTGAATGATTCAGACCCGCCATTTCAAAGCATTGATTCGCCTTCTCAACGCACCTGTTTTTTTTTTCGTCTCTTTTACTCCTAACGGTACGGCATGGCTGAGCGCATCCCTCTCCGCACCTTCATCACTACATTCGACCTACCAAGAAGCTTGGCCATTTCCTCCTCTACAGATCGATCTTACATCAAGCCCTCATTATTCTCTGATCCTTGCAATATCTCCTTACTCAAACTCTCCTCCGCTTTCTCTGTTTGTTGGACACCCGTGATCCCACGGCCTCATTGAACATCATACTCTCCACATACCACATATACCCCCACATCGGTCACCTCCTGGCGCCAGCTCTTGTCAACCTGTATCTCATCTCATGCCTCACGAAACCCTCGATCTCGGAAATGGCGTTTTTTCTCTTTTCTCTTTTCTTTGGGGGCGAGATGGGTTCCTTTCTTTGTTCCGAGTCTTTTCACCTTACGACATTTTTATTAACCTCACCCGCCATCTACATCTATTCCTGTCTTATTGTTTTGTCAGATGTATTCAATCACCAGGCTAGGATAGGCCGTGCAGCCCGCTTGAGAAAATCAATACTCAGGTTTTCCTGGACTAAACTCAAGATACTTGTGCTTCATCTGACCTCGTAGATGTGTCGTTAGATAGTATTGATAGGTTTGGGCCGGAGCAATGCAGAAAATAAACGCTCATGTGTTCCTCGTAGGATGCGAATCTAATTTCTCCATGGATGCCTTGCTTCATAGATTGAGATTACGGAAAGGAAAAGAAGAATTCATGTTCCGAAAATTGCTCAACAGTATGCACGCAATAGAGTCAAATGCTAAAACCAAGTCGTTTTCGTACACACAGAACATCATACAATTAACTAGCACACAGACCCAGCGCCAAACGAAAACCAGAAACCCTAGAATGACCAGCAGACTCAGCTTCGTATATGCGAGTAAAATGAGGGGGAAAGATAGACATCGCAACGCAGATGATCAGAGAAAACCAGAAAAAAAATCAGCACAGGAGGGGGTATCACATGCGATGCCGTTTGAGGATAGGTACGATTCAAGATCGAAATCGAGATCGAGCGAGTGTGTGGTGAAATGGAAGATTGAAAGATTTTTTCCCAACAAATATATGAGCGCTAGTGCCATGAAGGCTAGCAAATGGTGAAATGCCACGGTGAGAGGCAGAAATAAAATATTAGAAGATTCGGTGGGTATAGGATCAGGCATAGGTCGAGCCCTGGCGACTAATAGAGCTTGAACTGGTGTAGCTACCGCTCTCGCTACTGGGCGTTGCAGGTTCGAGGACGACTTGCTGACGAATTGAGACGATCCATTCGTGTTGGAGTAGTTCGGCGGCAGTAGGTCGCCGCAAGGGGTCGCACTCGAAGCAGCGGCGCACAAAGTCGATTCCTGTGTCGCTGAGTTGGTCTTGCGTGGGTAGAGCTGGCTGGTTACCCTGTGCGATGTTGTACATGATCGCCCATTCATTGTCAAGGGTAGACCAGGGACGGCGACCGGTCGCCATTTCCAGGATAACACATCCCAAGGACCAGATATCAACGGCGCCTTGTCGATTCACCAGGTCGGGTGAGTCACCGCGAATGACCTCGGGAGACATGTACATCGGAGTACCCGTGGTGGTCTTCTGGTTCTTACCCCGCTGGGTGGCTATTTGAGCATCCTTTCCGAGAATGCCGCCGTTGGGACCGTCCATGGGGGCTACTGTACGACCCGACCGGGCGATGATCTTTGCAGCACCGAAATCAACGTATTTGATAATTCCGTTGTGATCCAGCAGGATATTCTCAGGTTTGATGTCGCGGTGAACAATACCTGCTTGGTGGAGATAGGCCAAACCCTCGAGAAGTTGAAGAGCATAAACCATGATGACTGTTTCATCTTCGATGCGGCCGTGCTCCAACAAGCTGGCAAGTGAGCCGCCCGAGCAGTACTCCATGAAGATGTACACCTTGTCACGATGCACTTCAATACCGTGATAAGAGACGATATTGGGATGATCCAAAACTTCCAGAACACCCATTTCATCGCGAATTTGCTGTGCAATTTTGGGGATGAGCTGGGGATCCTGCAGACGGATCTCCTTGACAGCCATCAGGTAATTGCTGTCCAGGTTGATAGCCACGTAGACAGAGCCGAAAGTACCTCCACCAATGAACTGGCCCTGCTGCCAACGCAAAGTGACGTTCGTGGCAGAGGATGAGAGTACCGTCAGAGAGCGGTCGGCCTCGTTGGAGCTCTCGAGGACCCTACCGAGTGCCTGCTGTTTGGCGTCAGCTCTGCGGTCCTCGATATCCGCCACTCGAGCAAGCCATTGTTCGCGGATCAGCTTTGAAGCTTCATCATCGCTCAGTATGCGACCGGCACCGACCTTGCGATAGCCGGCGCGCTCCTCCATGCGCTGTTTCTCAGCCTGCGCAGCAAGAGAAGAACGAGCACCCATGATATCAAAGTGAGAGATCAGCAGGGACATGCAGCCCGCCACCTTCGACCGCAGACGGCCAAACTCTTCCTCGTCCATGGATAGCAGGTGTCGGCTGGAGGTGATGGCCATTGCGAACTCCAGAGCCGCCACCGCCCACTTGAAGGTCTTCCGATCCGCAGCATCGCACTCATCACAAATGAAGGAAACCCAGTCTAGAGACAGCTCGACTAGACGGGCACTGTTCATAGCACGTCGGTTGGAGTCAACATAGTTAGATGAACGCTTACCAAATTCAGTTGCAAATGCATAGCAAGCCTGAATCAAGTCGTTGTTCTCCCACGTTTTCTCCCGCAGTTGGTCCTTGATTACTGCCACGCTATCCATAATAGCCATGGACAGTTTGAAAGAGATTTTCTTAATCTTGTTCAACTCCACGTTCACACGGCCCAAATTGGCGCGCTGTTCGATCGCCATATCGAGCTGGATGCCCGTGAGCTGGGCCAACTCCATCCGGGCATTCTGCAGTCGCTCCTGCATGCCCTCGACGACAAGCCGCAGCTTTCCAAGACGCACATCGGTCGGTTGCTCCAAGAAATCAATCTTCATCTCTTTGCCAGCCCATGCCAATGGCTTTTCAGGGCGAATGACCAACACGTACGGAATATGTGGTCCGTCCTTTGTGGACTCATCTTCTCGGAATGAGGTGGCAAGGATTGCTTGGATATCAGCGGGTCGGTTCCACAGCGAATGGTGTGCAATCAGGTAGACTCCCTTCTGACCAACGGAGGTGGGCGATGTGACAAGGAAGTGATCGGAGACGAGTAGCGCCTCGAAGAATTCGTAAGCGATGTCGGTCGTCAGGTTGTATTCGGTAGCGTTTTCGAAGAGTTGACAGAGGAACTTTGAGAATCGGTACAATTTCCGCTGGCGAATACGTGTTGAATCCAATATGCTCTTGTAACGCTTGTCCATATCCGCAACGCTCTCGTTATGTCTCGGTACGAGCTCGCGCTCGAAGTGGATCATGAGCCGCTGAAGTGACTTCGCAGTCAAAGCACTGTAGAAATCGAAGTGTTAGTTGCTAGTAAATCTCTCGAGGGGTTTAGGCGTTGACATACCTGAATTGTTCAGCCACCTCAATATCGCCGTTCTCAATTTGTCGGCCAATAACATAAGAAAACTCCCACTCTTGTTCAAGAATTTCAGCTTCCTTGAACGTGTTCTTGTTCGCGTTCAACTTCCAGTTCAATATCCGGAAATAGTACTTCATCGCATCCAAAACCACAGAATCAAAGTTCTCGTCAACGCAGGGCGGAAGATCCCAGCCGGGTTCCGGCCGCGAGATTTCCAGGTAACGTTGTTTGATTTGCGTAGCCACCCGCATCAAGATCTGGAACTGTGAAATCATTTGATCCACCAAGATGGGAGATTGCTGGGCAGGGTCCTTCATATTCTTCGCGTAAGACAGTCGAACGCGAATAATCTCTTGAATCAGCCGCGACGGGAAGTTGATCAGAGTCAAGAGCTCTTCAATGTATGGCGGTAAATGGCGGGCAGCAAAGGCCTGCGCATTCTCAATCAACGTGCCTTTTGCCTTCTGAATGACTCTACCAAGTCCATTCAGCATGCTATGGTCCCCTTGAAGCGTCTTCAGACCGTCTTCCTTCATGATGCGATCCAAGAAAGAGGAGTCCTCGGAGAGCTCGCTGTTTTCGTGTTTCTTTCTGGGCTGGCTGAAATCCAGCGCATCGTTACCGACCCAGCTTTGCAAGACGGCCAGTTCAGTGTTGATGAGAGCTGTGATATTATGCCAAGCAAAGATGGCTGCACGGCTAGAATAGAATTCCTCCGAGGCGGTACGAGGATTCGCGGCTTCCATTTCCTTGGAGGTAGAATAGAGAACCTCGCATTTCTCAACCTTCGCTACAACATCCTCCACCTGTTTTCTGGGCGGCTTGCCGATTTCAGTTTCACCCTTGATCTGGAAGTTGATGATCTCTTCAATCAAAGGGCCAAGCTGTGCCCTGGAATCCTCAATGAGCTTCCGCTGCAGGGCAATGCTTCGTCCACAAGTTCTCGCTCGTACACCTATCCAGAGCGCATGACCTAGGGCAGCCGAGCGCTTTGATTCCGTCGAGTCGATCAACCGTTGTTTCTCTTGTCTAACGACATCTCCCTTTAGCACGGAAGCCAGCATTGAATGCCACTCCAACCGTTCCTGATTCTTTGGGTGCTTCAATTCTTCTATCGTCGGCATATTGTCATCGGGGAGAAATAATTGGGTATCGGGGTCGTAAGAATCGTCATCAAAGGGCACCTCCGAGGAGGGCGAGGGGTCCTCAAGATCTGCATCTGCCACCATCATGTTGGCGGATTGCGAGTCGTCAAAGTGGTGGTACCAGGCCTGCGGATTGGCCCGAATGCGCTGAACGTAAGCCTTTTCCTGGGCGCGATACTGCGCGTTTGGATCGCGTCGAGTACCCCTTTTCGTAGAGGAGGATCGTTGCCGGTCGCTCTGGAGACTGATGTACTGCGGTGGACGGCGTTGGGGGGCATACGTATTGGAGGGAGTTCTTGCGGGAGCCGACGGGCGTTGAAGGCGCGGATCACCGGCCATGTCAGCTTTGTCAAGGACAGCAGAGGCTCCAACACTAGCCCCTCGTGGCCGGGCAGTTGGAGTACTGGACCATGAGGAGCCCAGGCTCGAGGCGTGTGAGGGAGGGGAGGATGTGATGGTCGTGGCCGGAGTCTGGACCTGAGCCCCGTCGATAAAGGGCTCACCGAAGGATGAATTGGCCCTCAAAGGGTATTGAGGGGGGAACTCATCCGAGGATCCCGAGCCATCTGAGTCATGGCTGACAATGTCGGGATGCTCCATGGTGGACCGTGTGATGCAAGAAAGCTCTGGCGATGGGGAAGGACGGAGCTCAGAGAGACGATAGGAATGATAGGAAGTGATAGGGGCCGTGTGGCGGTGCGGGTGGCGGGGGGCCCAATGACAGGCCTGTCTGCCCATGGGGATCCCTGCTTTTTGCTCTCTCCATCTTGGCCTTTCAGCTCGCAATGACACCGATCGACTGCTTGTCCTACCCTATTTAGTTGGTGCATGAGTAACGCTCATGTACGTGGCAGTGTGCTGATGTCTTGTTTGATATTAAATAACATCCCTGTGCCCTGTCCCTAGTCAGCTGCCCAGACCAAGAATTGGTTGAACATGACACCAGTCTGGTGTGATATATAGGACAAGAAACCGAAAGAGTGAAGAAAAAACCCGAGATCGCTTTTTTGATGCATGAATTAGATCTAAGTAGCTACGAGCTTTTTGTAAGAAAATACTTCTTAGTCGTCTGATGACACATCGCTGTCATAGAAAATATTGATTCTATCTAGAAATTCTGTTCCCTTGGTCTTTTAAAGCCTGCTAAGTATAGGGATCACAAGGAGACGAGAAAATAATAATCTAGACAAAATCTGGAATTTTGGCCTTCTTCCTGGTTTTCATAAAATTTCACTCATGCATACTTTTAGTCGTGGCTCCGAATGGAGAGTATATGTACCTATGCGCTTTCAAAAGAGGGGGCTCGGTGAATGCTTGATCCAACCGTTGACAGATCAGATCTATCTTTCAAAACAAATATGCATGACAAAACCTGATCTTTGAGACTATTATTTGACAAATATATACCTACCACCTCAAGCTATATAGCAAATGTCAGATACCTTTGCGTTGATCTTTACCCAGCCCAGAGCCCTTGAGACCAATACTGCTACCGGATAGTTATTTGCTTGTGTACTATTAATCAATAAGAAAACGTGTTCTATGGATAGACAGAAGTGTTTGACAATATTTTGAGTACATGTTATAAGATACCGGGTCCAGGGCATATTACTGAGGAAAGCCAAGCTGAGGGAACGAGCTTCTGTAAAAGCAGATCTCCCTATTTACCATGCTTCTTACTCCAATAGGTTATATATCTTGTTGTTATAAAGGTGTTTCAATTCTAGGGATTTTTCCACAGCCTGAAGCTGCTAAACTCGAGGGTGGGATGAAGAAACTACTGAATAGCCTGAACCTTAAAGAGCCCAAGGTATTTTTCGTACTCTATTTACAATATATACAATAGAATAACCAATGGATGGAAGTATTTATGTCAACAATATGCATAGTAACTTTCGAATGTACTGTAAGGGGCTGAAGGCAAACAAAGTAACTCGTTTTCACTCCAGTCACTATCCTAGCCAGGTCTACATTTGTTTCTCCGAGACTGTGTCATGATCTGATATCATGGTTAGTTAGCATAACTATTTGTTTCCAAGCTTTGGCTCTCTAGGTCCTGGCCAGCATTTATCGGCAGTAGTCTTCCAGGGGTTACAGGGTTCAGACTACTTCCAGCCAAGCAGCGTAGCCCCCAAGATAGTAATAGTGTCTGATAGTGTCTATAGGGCTTGGTACATTCTTCCAAGTCGACTTCCATACGTAACGCTCAGCCTTTCCCGCATAATGGGACTGTTACTTCCCGCTCATGGCAGGGTTCCTGCAGGAATCATAGCTGTAGAAGGCCGTGATCAGCGAACTCCTGGGGTCAGCCAAGGAAAGCTCGGCTCAGCCTCAAGAACAATGTTTACTTTATGTACTTGCATGGCCTGTGCGATATAGTAGGGCCCTCCATCTCCACCTCGATGCTCGTTAGATCGGTAGATCATCACCACTTCTCCATGCTTGTCGATCAGTGGACCCTGACCAGGGCTGGTAATTTTCTATCATATAGAACTTGAGAAGTCAATATAGACGGACGGTCATTTGCAGTCAGAAACGAATAATAGATCTCATATTCTCAAAATGGCCCTTGATATGACGAGCACGACATGCACTAGCGAATGAGACTGTGCCCGAGGCGACACGGCCACCTCCAACGTCTCATCGAAGGAAGGAATCGACTTTGGGCGAGATGTCCATCAACCAAGGTCCAAGAGGCGAGGAGAAGTCAATAGCGGCACAGATAGATCCTGCATCTCGACGTCAGTCAAACGAACTCTCTGGGGAGGGTGACCAGTCGAAGCCCGCTGGAAGCGATGCCAAGAAGAAGGTCGGGATGCCGACTTCAAGCCCTACACCAGCTTACGCCTCCACAACCAATGAGCACTTGAAGGCTTATCATGGCTTGGCACTCCGCGGACCGCGTGGCAGGGAGCAAAACCGTCGCACTGCGCCCCATGCGTTCTCGGAGGGAGGTCATGTCCCTGGCAAGTGGAGTAGGGGTCTCCATTATCCCGGACCCGGAGAATGGGAAGTGACTACTCCTAATTTGGAAATCCTCTAGACTCGCATTATATGCATTTGAAATGCGAGGGGTGATGGCAATCATTGAACGGCTCAAGCTTCAAAAATCGATGCTCGACCTTCGAGGCTCAGGCCATGTACCGGCGGAATGGTTGTACTGGTGGAAGTCTCATGATTTGCATATTCTTTGGTGTCGTCAGAGGCGGGAAGTATAGAGAGGGAATTGCCAAGAGCCAGACTTTGTTTTATTTGGGAACGAATAAAATACGAAGTGTCTGATGATATGAAAGGGTGATGCTTAGGGAGTGAGGTCCGAAGGGCGAAGGTTCGGACGAGGCAACGATAAGCAGCTCTGACAGGCCGAGTGATCGGGCGCTGATTGGCTGATCATAAGGTGTCTGATAAGACCTTTTTGGGATAGATGTACCTTACAATATTCAGGATTACACTTTTGAGCACGACAAGCTCTTTCCGAAGAGTTCAATTTCTAATTGTCTTATAGAGTCGGCAAATTTATGTTACATATTCATAGTTTGAAACAATTATCGTCTAAAACTCCGCGGCAGGCGACGCTGTTGTCGTGTTTAGTACCTTTGCGGACCAGTCGCAAGATGCTTTTAAGGATGAGGGTGCAGATAAGCACTGTAGCCGTTGATTGGCCCACTGTGGACTTGCATATCTACAGCCAGTCGTAGACCTCCACCGCGGGTATCCTTAATTCCCACCCATTGTTTTATTGTTTTTTAAATTTTTTCTCTTGTTGATATGGCTGATTAGGCTGGCTGATTACTGGCGATTAGAGCGGTTTCCCTGTCAATTCCCATTATTCGCCTCCATCTGTCACTCAAATAACCCAATCGTGCTATCACCCTAGCGATTCCGAACCCCTGCTTATCGCTCCTGCACTCTCCAATGCTGACGAGCCCTATTCGGCGTCACACTTCAATTCCCCTGGTCTGCCACGGCATACAGAAAAGAAATACCCTTACGGTACCTGGCTGGGATCGGAGAATTTCTGTAAACATTTGCAGTATAACATCATGCTATGCATTAAGATCTAAGCACAGTCTCTCTGCCAACAAGCAAAAAATGATAGTTTCTTCTTTGCTTCATTGCGGCATCTTTACTAGAGTCAATTGTATACCCCGTAATTATACTCCTACCCCATCCCGTAAATCCCCGTCCCGGATCCATACAACCATGCCCACAGTCCTCCTAAATCCCGGACATGGCTGAAATGGGGCTGGCTTGGCCCTGGCTATCAGTTCGATCCGATGAATCATGCCAGTAATCATCATGACCACAAGCTGGTTCCCACTATCGCGGAGCCCAAGATCGAATGCGATGCTGCGCTTTCTAGCGTGGCCGATGGTGGGGCCCTGCGTGTCTGGCCTAGACATACGAAATATTGCCTGTCGCTATTTAATTATCAGACCCAGTCCCTGCAGGTGCTGGATAGATCAGCTTTTCTTTTTTCCAATCCATCTTCCCCTTTCCAGCTCCGCAGGCCGGTTGGTTTAAGAATCATCTTCCTTGGATCTATCCTTTTCCTTGACTTTGCTCCCCTTTGGTCGTCCTATCTACTCGGTTGACCTTCGGAATCCCTAAGCCTATCATCGCCTCCCCTGTCCTTGAGTGACCTATCTGGCTGTGCCGGTTATCGTGCTCCCCTATTGTGAAACACTTACACACGTCTAAACACATCTGGTATCACCATGTCTGCATACCCGGTGGCCTACAACGGCTCCGCCACGGGCACTGGTGGTGACTCGTTGACGGAGGACCTGAACATCTATTACAATGTAAGCATTGATGAGAATTGAGTGTATTCAATTCAAAGGTGATGACTGACAAGGACTATCTAGGCCGGTGATATTGCTTGGGTAGTAACTTCATCCGCCCTCGTCTTGCTCATGATTCCCGGTGTTGGGTAAGTTGCTCTTGAGATACAAGCTGTCGAAGGGTCAAGCCTTGCTAACACGTCGTTTCATAGTTTCTTCTACTCCGGTCTCGCTCGTCGCAAGTCTGCCCTCTCTTTGATATGGCTGTCCATCATGTCGGTCGGTGTGGTTTCGTTCCAATGGTTCTTCTGGGGTTACTCTTTGTCTTTCTCCCACACTGCTGGAAAGTTCATCGGTGATCTGTCCAACTTCGGTATGAAGGATGTTCTGGCGGCGCCATCTGTTGGCAGCTCCAAGGTCCCGGATATCCTGTTTGCCATCTTCCAGGGCATGTTCGCTGCTATTACGTGAGTACTATAATCAACTGGGACGGGATCTTGCTAGGAATGGCTCATTGACTTCATATAGTGTTGCTCTCGCCGTCGGTGCCGTTGCTGAGCGTGGTCGCATGCTGCCCTGCATCATCTTCATGTTCATCTGGACTACCGTTATCTACGATCCCATTGCTTGCTGGACCTGGAATGCTTCCGGTTGGGTCTTCAAGCTGGGTGGTCTCGACTTCGCCGGTGGTACTCCCGTCCACATCGCTTCCGGTTCCGCTGCTCTGGCTTACTCCCTGATGCTGGGCAAGCGTCGCGGCCACGGCACTCACGAGCTCAACTACCGTCCTCACAACGTCACTCACGTCGTTATTGGAACTGTCTTCCTCTGGGTTGGATGGTTCGGCTTCAACGCTGGTTCCGCCCTGTCCGCTAACCTGCGCGCTGTCATGGCTGCCGTCGTGACTAACCTCGCTGCCTCCGTTGGTGGTGTTACCTGGTGCTTGCTCGACTACCGTCTGGAGCGCAAGTGGTCTACTGTCGGTTTCTGCTCCGGTGTTATCGCCGGTCTGGTCGCCATTACTCCTGGCTCTGGCTTCGTTACTCCCTGGGCTGCCTTCATCTTCGGTGTTGTCGGTGCCATTGCCTGCAACTACGCCACCAAGCTGAAGTTCCTGCTCCGCGTTGATGATGCCCTGGATATCTTCGCTGTCCACGCCGTTGGCGGTCTGGTCGGCAACCTGCTCACCGGTCTCTTTGCTGCGTAAGTCAAGCCTTCTATCGGTTTATTACGGCACTATACTAATTGCTATTAGTGACTACATTGCGCACCTCGACGGCGTCACCGAGATCCCCGGTGGCTGGATCAACCACAACTACATTCAGCTCGGTTACCAGCTTGCTGACTCCGTCACTGGATTTGCCTACTCCTTTGTTGGAACCTGCATTATCCTGTTCATCATGAACCTCATTCCCGGTCTTAGCCTGCGTGCTCCTGAGGAGGATGAGATCCTGGGTATCGATGATGCCGAGATTGGCGAGTTTGCCGTAAGTTATACCTCAAATCTTCTGCATACAATACATTCTTTGCTAACTAATATCCCCAGTATGACTACGTCGAGGTTACTCGCGACATTGTCAACGGCGTTGAGAGCAGCGATGCTGGCTCCAAGCGTACCATGACTCCCACTGGAGAGCAAACTACCACCATTGACACCAAGGCTTGATTGATCTCGCCTTGCAACTCACTCCTTCTTTAATACTTTAATTTTTTTTTTAACTTTTCTAACTCTCGGTGCGGTCCTTGTCAATCCTGTGTCCATCTTCATCATTAAGCAAAACGGATTGTGGGCTTTGGATACTCTGTATCGCTTTCATTTCTCTTGGCTCTGAGCTATTTTTCCCCCTTCATTTTTTTTTCTTAGCATGTTCCAGATACCCTTTCAAATACAAGAATAAAAAACCAAGATATCGCTATCACTATTTCCTCATTGCGAAGTTGTGCCTGTAGTTGAAATGAACGTTAGAGCATCCCTTACCGTAAGCAATGAGCGATCCACGGGTAAGGCTGTTTCAGTCCTGGAGAGCTCGGAGCTCCTTCCAAGAGCTTCCCGCGCGAACCCCCGCGACTTGCGACCCGCGCCCCCGCGACCTCTCGTTCTGTTTTCTCACTCCCACGCCCACCCCCGCGATCGCTGACAAATCGAATACTACTTCTATTTCCATTCTTGATCGCTCAGCAACAGTCCTACAGACTCGAGATGGCCTCGGTCGGGGCCTCCGCAGACACACCTGCGTTCCCGCAGGACCCGGCGGAGTTTGATAGCGACCCACGCATCTCGTGGTCCATGGTCGATGAAAAGTTCATCCTGGAAACTGAGGATGGGCAGGAGTTTGAGTATGATACCGGCATCAAGCGCTGGGTTCAGAAGGTATGTTTTGTATAATATTGGGCTCTGCTCGTTCCTTAATTCTGCGAGCCTCGCAATTCCGTCGGGACTGTAAAATCGGCATTGTTGTCCTTGTACCTTTGGGTGCTAACTTAATATGCCATTTTAGGTTGATGAGGAGCTTCTTAAGCAACAGCAAGAGGCCTACAAGGTTGCAGGCGTTGACGAAGATGAGGTGGTTAACCCCCGTGAAATGAAAAAGCGGAAGCTGCCAGCTGGCGATGTAAGTGCTCCGATAATTCAGGTTGTGTTAAAAAAAAGTTTTCGGCTTTATTCCTAATCTTCTTCTAGGCAAAGGGAAACAAGGCAAAGAAGCCGCGTGTAAATCACGCGGTTTGGGTCACTGGCCTGCCTGTGGACACCGATCGGGATGAAATTGAACAAAAGTTCGCTCGTTGGGGTGTCATCGCCCGAGAAATTGATAGCGGCGGTCCACGCATCAAGATGTACTACGATGAGAGTGGCAAATTCAAGGGTGAAGCCCTGGTGGTCTACTTCCGTCCAGAATCCGTCTCCCTAGCCATTCAGATGGTTGACGAGACTGATTTCCGCGAGGGCAACGTTCCCTTGGCAGGAAAGGAGCCGATGAGAGTGCAGGCAGCTGAACTGTCTTTTAAAAATCAAACGGAGGCCCCGGCCAAGTCTGCGCCTCGTGACAGGCGTAAGATCATAGAGCGGACGGAGGAATTGAACCGGTTTGTGTTGCTCTTGACCGATGTTTTCTTTGTTTAGCGCTAACATTCATTATCCACGCAGTTTGTTGACGGATTGGGATGATGACGACCCGTTTGCCCGGAATAATATTGGCGTCCGCCAGGAACGGACGGTAGTCCTGAAAGGCCTGTTCACGTTGGAGGAGCTCCAGGTAAGCCCGTCTATTATATTCTTATTGGCTACGAATCTAGTGAGACTGACTCTTACTACAAAGACCGATGTCGAGGCAATTCTGGACATCAAAGACGATGTTCGAAACGAATGCTCCAAGTTCGGAGAGGTCACTAATGTAGTGCTCTACGACCTGGAGCCAGCAGGAGTGGTGACCGTAAAATTTGCCGAACACGAGGATGCCCAAAAATGCATTGCAGTATGTGTTTACCCTCCCTTTTTCTTGACATCTCTTTCAGTCCTATATCTTCCGAGGGATTCGATACCTATCTCAGAACTCTTTCAATTGTCTGATCTTTTCTGACGCTAATGTTCCTTCTAGCGCCTGGATGGCCGATTCTTCGGCGGCACCCAGATTAAGGCCTACCTCCAGGTCGGACGTGAGAAGTTTAAGAAGACCAATGAGCGACGGGCAGCTCTGGAGGACATGGCGGAGCGGGGCCTTGATGCCGAGAACGAGGAAGAGAACCAGCGATTGCAAGGGTTCGGAGACTGGCTGGAGAGTGAGAAGTAAGAGTATCTTGCCCATCAAAGAGCCAGGAACATGATCGCAATAGACGGACAGGACGGTGTATCTCTCAAGTGTAATGATAGTGTTGTCATCTCATAGCTAATGACTAATCCATGCATGGTTTGGCCCAACGATACCCAAAAGCAAACAGAACAAACAAAAGTCCAAAGTGTGGTTCGCGCACTTCCCATCAAGTGAGATCACCTGATCCCCACCTGACTGGCCCAATTGCACTAACCCCAATCGGGACATCTCCCCCCCCCTGAACGTTCCTTTTGGCCTGGTTTGTTGTTGATCCCCACGCCCACACACCGACCTTTTCCTCCTCTCCTCCTCTCCATCTCCTGGACTTCTGGTCATCAACCCTCCTCGTCCTCCTTTCCAATACCCTTCTCCCACTTCATACCGCCAATTTCCATCCACAATGCGTGAGATTGTACGTCCAACCCCGATCCGACGCGTCCTGTGTTTTCCCTTTACCCCTGAAGGTCGACAAACCCCACCTGTTCAGCCTGTGCTAACCTCCTCTTTTTCGACGACTATCTAGGTCCACCTCCAGACCGGCCAGTGTGTAAGTGACGTCCAGAAACACGTGGAGGATGAAGTGAGGAATGTGATGGTTTGACTAACCGGAATTTGGGGGGTTTGTAGGGTAACCAAATCGGTGCCGCTTTCTGGTACGTGCCACGCCCGTCAAAAAACTCCCCAGCACAACAAAGCAACACCCCAATTGCGAGTTTATATGGACAAAACATACTGACTCGAACTACAGGCAGACCATTGCTGGTGAGCACGGCCTTGACGGCGATGGCCAGTAAGTTTCTTCGATAACCTCCCCTCGACAATACTACTCGACGCGGAATGGCGGTCTGATATTTTTGGCTAGCTACAACGGTACCTCCGACCTCCAGCTGGAGCGCCTGAACGTCTACTTCACCCACGTAAGTTACATGTCTATCGAAGAGATACTCGGTGTCGAATCTAATCAATGGATCTTCGGTTTTTCTAGGCTAGCGGTGACAAGTACGTTCCCCGTGCCGTTCTGGTCGATCTCGAGCCCGGTACCATGGACGCTGTCCGTGCCGGTCCCTTTGGCAAGCTCTTCCGTCCCGACAACTTCGTCTTCGGTCAGTCCGGTGCCGGTAACAACTGGGCCAAGGGTCACTACACCGAGGGTGCCGAGCTCGTCGACCAGGTCGTCGATGTCGTCCGTCGTGAGGCCGAGGCTTGCGACTGCCTCCAGGGTTTCCAGATCACCCACTCCCTGGGTGGTGGTACCGGTGCCGGTATGGGTACACTCCTGATCTCCAAGATCCGTGAGGAGTTCCCCGACCGTATGATGGCTACTTTCTCCGTCGTCCCCTCCCCCAAGGTCTCCGACACCGTTGTCGAGCCTTACAACGCCACTCTGTCCGTCCACCAGCTCGTTGAGCACTCCGACGAGACCTTCTGTATTGACAACGAGGTATGAACCCATTGTCAGGGAATATCTGTTGCTCTGCTGCTCTCTTGGGGATCAACTAACTCAATCTCTTCTGTTTCTCTAGGCTCTGTACGACATCTGCATGCGCACCCTCAAGCTCAACTCCCCCTCCTACGGTGACCTGAACCACCTGGTCTCTGCCGTCATGTCCGGTGTCACCACCTCCCTCCGTTTCCCCGGTCAGCTCAACTCCGATCTCCGCAAGCTGGCTGTCAACATGGTTCCCTTCCCTCGTCTGCACTTCTTCATGGTCGGCTTCGCTCCCCTGACCAGCCGCGGTGCCCACCAGTACCGCCAGGTCAGCGTTCCCGAGCTGACCCAGCAGATGTTCGACCCCAAGAACATGATGGCTGCTTCTGACTTCCGCAACGGCCGTTACCTCACCTGCTCTGCTCTCTTCCGCGGTAAGGTCTCCATGAAGGAGGTTGAGGACCAGATGCGCAACATCCAGAACAAGAACACCAGCTACTTCGTTGAGTGGATTCCCAACAACGTTCAGACCGCTCTGTGCTCCGTTCCTCCCCGTGGTCTCCGCATGTCCTCCACCTTCGTCGGTAACTCGACCTCCATCCAGGAGCTGTTCAAGCGTATTGGCGATCAGTTCACTGCCATGTTCCGTCGCAAGGCTTTCTTGCATTGGTACACTGGTGAGGGTATGGACGAGATGGAGTTCACTGAAGCTGAGAGCAACATGAACGATCTCGTCTCCGAGTACCAGCAGTACCAGGAAGCCTCCATCTCCGAGGGCGAGGAGGAGTAGTAAGCAATCCCTTTTCCAAGAATACTTCGCTGATGGATACATCATACTGACCTTTTTTTTAGCCTCGCTGAGGAGGGCGGTCTCGAGGAGGAGGTCTAAATTTGCTGATTACCCAGCATTTTTGAGACTTGCTCGCAGTAATACCCTTCGATAAAGCCTACATTCTCTTATGTGTACGGGGCTAGGCTCCACACGGGTCCGGCTCCGACCCCAAGTATCTTGTTTGAGCGCCTAATGTACCCCTTTTTTATTCTGTCTCTATTTTTTCCTGTCGGTTTCTGGTGGTTTTTCCCCACCGCCGGGCCAGAATACATACTGGAAAAGCAATTGACGAAATGACTTTGATTGTCTGGGATTCATCATCATAGTAGAGAGGCATCGTGTGTCTCGTCTATTTGTAGGATCATACTCATGGCAGTATAAGAAACTCTCGTGACACTACGTCCCTTACGATTATAAAATAGTATAAGGACACGGAGATTACTATCCGTGAGTAGCGGTTTTGCATAGGTATACAGTGGAGTCTCATAAGATAAATTGAGATGTCTTACTAGAGCTCTCTAAAAAGATGATCTTTAAAAATAGAGAAGGCTGAAGGGTATCTACCTAGGCCTTTCTTTCTGACTAATGCTTCAGGATTTTGAACTATCACTGTATAAGGGCTATTGAATGTATTATGTGCTTAGCATCATGGTGCCACACAACTTTCATATAGTGCAATGAGTATGAGCCTATCTGTATTGATTAGGTCGTAATAAAGTTTCGCTTGTCTACAACGAACATGACCTTCCCTTCTATCTCACCCAAGATTGCTGAGCTTCCCTCAGAGTCTCCATTCTCGTGCCCCTACTCAATGGAATGGGCACTTTCCAGTCCGATACCCCTTGAACTCCTCCATGGACTCATCAATCGCTTTCCGCCCCTTACCCTCGAAGTACTTCGGGCCAACGTCTTTAATACTATACCCTTGAGGATAATACTTATCACCCTCGTCACCAGGCACAGGTCGACCAAGAATCCGGGTTAGCAACGCAGTGGGACCCCAGCGATTCCAGAATGTCGGCTTGACATAATAAGGCGCCGCTTCCCACTGGGTGAGGAAGAACCGGTTATTCTCATCGGGTTTATCAGTGTGAGAAATAGAGCGCAAGAAGTACGGCCGAGGCAGAGATAGATACCGCAAGAACAGCTTGCGGATGGTGAGCAGGCTTGAGAAGACAACGACCGCGATGGAAGAAGGTGCGTCGTAACTATAAACACTCGTTAGTCGCAAATATCAAAATATCAAAAGGTCGGAGTTAGAATGGGAAAGTTGCAACATACAGCATCGCCTTCCGCAACCGCTCATCCATCATAAACGAAACAAACTGCAATCCAACCGGATGCAACACCTCGGGCAACATATACAGCAACACGGCCGTAGTCTGATCAGCCGTCTCCCGATTCTTCGCATCAGGCACCATACACTTCTCCTCATATTCCTCACTCCACGCAGTAATTTCCTCCAACCACTGAATTCCATCCTTGAATCCCGTCGCACCAGACGGCAACTTCTCGTACCCAATACCCAACGCATCACCGGCACTCTTCCAGAACGTGCCGATAGCGCAGCGCTCTAGATCGCTGAGCTGGCGCCACTCGTACCGGTTGATGAAGCGGATTGGTTCGAGGGCGAAGAGGGCGAGTGTGTAGAGCATGTCGTCGTCGAGGATTTTGCCCGAGGCTCGGTAGCCGGCGTGCAGGAAGCGGGTGCGGGCGAAGGAGGTGTAGGCTCGTGCGGAGGTTGGGTTGTTGCCGACCATTTCTTGGACGAGGGCGCTTGTGTCTGTGTATCGCTTGAGAGATGTTTCTGGGCTGGAGAATTGGCTGGTCTTGGTGAGGACGTGGGAGATTGTTGGGATGCCGTAGGTCTGGGTGGTTGTCAGATACGTTGATGATACATGGGAAGGGTTTGTTGTTGGATGATAGGTATCATCCATGGGTATAGCTTGGACATACCCTGAACAAGGCAAATTGCAGCGATTTGATAAACATAAACGGGAACTCGAGCTGTGCGACAGCTTTCTGGATCTCGAATGCGTGGTCGTCGGTCATATTGGCCATGTCTTCCCGAGTGGCATAGGGGTACTTTTTGTACATATTTCGCACTCGCTGGTAGCGCAAGCTACCCGTGAGAAGAGGATAGCCTACCAGTAAGCCCAGAGCGTAGGGGAGCCATTGTCGAGGGGCAGAGTCGAGGAGGGCCCTCACTGCGTCAGTCAGTGACTGCGACGCCAAAGAAGTCGCGTTGTCCATGGGTGTTGCAGGGGTCTCTCAAGGTCCAGAGTGCGTGAGGTGCCTTTGCCAAAGAGTCCAGGGGAGGTACGGGCCTTTTTTGAGCTAAAAATCTGACCAGCAAAGCGACAACCAGCGCTTGTCAGCATTTATTAGCAGTTGTTGTTCGTCCCGTGTCGTGAAATCGGCGGCTTGTGATTTGGCTTGAGGCGTGCGGGGGGCCCGCCACGATTGAACTCGATTGGTCGAAGCTCTGCAGAGATGGAGTGGGAAGTTAGCACTAAGGAACAACTAAGTAGATACTAATTATGAAAAGACTCGGCATATTTTGAGAGAAAGAGGATATGCATTTTCTATGCTTCGGTGTTTTATTCATCTTTTGTTCATACTTCACAATTAATACCTCGATATTTAATCTTCAAGCATGAGCCCCGGTGCAGCTCCCTCTAATGAACACAACAAGACGAAATCTCATCTTTACAGATCCCATGCAACTAGCATAAATATAATAGCAGCAGAGTATGTACTCATCTATCAGCACGGACCGAGGGCATCTTCATCTCCATGGGCCGCGGGCCGGGGCTGTCGGTATCATATGCAACGCGCACGATCATCCTTGTTCGCCTGGCCCCCCTCCTGTTCAAAGTTTAAATATCTTTAAATGAAAAGAAACCTTTGACTGTGCCTAGCGCCTGAAATACCAGAGTTCCATCGCTCTGAGTGGTGGGAAGACTACGGCTGTAAATGCAGCTCCAGTCCACAGGCCCAAGTCCGCCCCGGAGGCAATCTGGGCAAGAAGGCCACGATAATAGACTTGGTTCTGGATAACCACCTGTTAGCTTATACCTATTGAATTGTCAGAGATAGGATGTGTAACTTACCATTCCAATAATGGCCCCCACCCATCCAACTATAAACGAGACGCCCGCCGCAATCCCCACGGGCAGTCGCTGCGGCGAATTCCACGCCGACCAGTCATACCCCTTCAACCGACGGAAGAACACGTCCTCCTCCATGACGATAATTAACCAAATCATCACCCAATACCCAATAAGCGGTAAGAACCCCTTAAACACTTCGTACAACGAATTCCGACCCCCCATCGCACAAGCGGTATAAATCACAGTCGCCAGCGTGGTAAAGACTGGCCGGGGAACACGCCAGAAGAAGCCACCCAGCATCTGGAGATTCATTCCCATAGAATACGCCCCGGGCGTGTTATTAGCGACCAGCGCCAGCACGTTGATCACTGCGCAGAATTTGCCGAACCCTCCGAGGGCATCATATGCTGCCATCAGGAGACCTCCTGGAGTGGAGCCGTACTTGTCGAGGTAGGTGGGCGAGCTCGCCATCATCGTGCCTAGTCCGATGCCGAGGAGCAAGGTGATTATCATTGCTTGGGAGCTGCCTAGCACCGTTACGGCGAAGGTACGCCAGCGCTTTATTTGCGGTGGGTAGTAAACGTAGTAGTCTGCGGCAAGTGGAGCCCATGCGAGGGCAATGGATAGAGCTAGAGAGAAGAAGGTGACTCGTTTGGCATTGAGTCGGCCGCGTGAAACGGGCGTGTGGACTTCAAAGTCGAAATGAGGGCCTGCAGAGCCGAGCATCACGCAGAGAACCATTAATTGAGGGACCCATGCAAATCTAGATGAACGGTTAGGACATGTTGAGCCTACTATTTCATGGCCGTACTTACCGTTCATAGATCTGGAAAATGCGCATTCCAAACATGGCCATTATCCAGCTCGAGAGGGCCACCACGACGATGCCCACCAGTACTGAAAGGTGTCCACCGGACACCCGAGAGAGAATCTGGCCACCGGTCACACAATTGACCATGCTATAACCAAGATTGGTGAGGATGTTCAGCGCGCTGCAGACTTTACTTGGATAGTACCCCATGAAGTAGCGGGCGACAATCTATCACAATTAGCACCAGCCATAGCTCTCCCCATCATGGAATGGGTATGAAATTACCAAAGTTCTATTCCCACTTCGAGGTCCCCAAGTGCTCATATATCCTACCGTCATAGTCCCGACCAAATTCCCCAGAATCGCGCAAATAGCCGCATCCTTGAAGCTCAGCCCTAATACCAAAGTTCCCATCGACCCGACAGTGATATTATTCGTCGCCAAGCTCATGCTGAACCAGAGAATCATCATGTGCAGTGACGTTGACGAAGTCACCGGCTCCCTTTCTTCCAGTGGTACAGGCTCGATGCCTCTGGTTTCCACGCCTTTCATGTTGGTGATCCATCGCCGAAATCTCGTTTGTGGTTTGGGGTCGTGGACGGTTTCCTTGATTGGTTCGCTTGAGGAGCTGTTGATGAGCTCATGTTGGCTTATGCTGTGTAGGGAGGGTGATCCATGGATTTTTTCAATGTCGTCGATCTTCATTGTTTGTGGTTGTTTTGTTGTGCTTGGGGAGGTTGATTTTCTGCCCTGATACTACCTCGAGAGGTCCGTCTGGCTTGTTGAAGTATGTGCAATTCAGGCCGACAGACTACTGACGAGACTGAAGCTCGTATATACCGTGATATATACCCTCCAATACAGTCCAGCACCTCAATGAAAGAGAATCGGAAAAAAAATCGGGTTAGTCGATTCGCGGATGACGATCAAAAGGTGAGCTCGGGCATGATAGATATAGGAAGAAAATCAAAAATTCCAATAATCAGATCCAGGAAAAGAAGAATGGCCCTCTCCACGTACTTCCAATTTTACCCTGTCCACCGTGGAACCCAATCCTGACATCACCCTGTCTTGGAGGAAGGCTACATACACGCTCCCTGGTGTAACACCCGCACCACTATGATACCGGCATTCCTCAGCAATCAAGGACGCAGGCCAGCTGGTCCGGGCACCGATCCAATGACCTCGCCAGAAGGCATGTCCATCTGAAGGAACAAAAAGAATCAAGAGAATCAAGCTCACACTGTATCAGGATGATGCTAGGATGTGGAGAAACGGCTGTTGTCAAGCTTGACGCATGTGGGGAAACATCAAAACGCAAGTCGTGCCAAACTAATGCATGTTGCCATCGGTTCCTGCCCTATCTGTTCGATGATGCCATCGAGCCAAGGATGGCTTGACTTGCTTTCTCCGAGCCCAGTACCGCGCGAGCGAGGGACACCGCGACGAGCTTTTTCACAGGATCGTCGATGTATTTCCCAATTTGGAAGGTCAGCATACCCTAAAGCTCCGGGAATCCTTTCACTGGAATGTTGGCCCTGTAAGGAGAGCTGATCTTTTCCCTTGTTCCTATACGGTGGTCATATTGATGGAGCTTTTCGGAGAATCGGAATTGCTTTGCTTCAAAGTTTCTCTTTTGCACGGTCAATATGGCCCCCGCTAGAATGTGCAGCCTTTCTATGCATCTTTGGGGGGTTTTGAGTTGATGATTGGCTCATGTGAGGAGCCTTAACAAAGATACCAATGAAGGGAGGACTCTGACGCGGCTCTTTTGTCTTACTATGCTTCTTTCTGTCCATAATTTTTCCTACATGAGCAACAAGGTTTTATGAATTCGCTCCCCAGGTTCCCCTCGGCTTCGGAGGTTTGTCCGGAAACAAAGATCCGATTATACTTTCTCCGAGTCTGCACAGGTCATGCACGATCGATTGAAAAGTTTAAGCTCTCATCTAGGGGGTTTGGTTCTTGGTAGCTACTACCGACAATCGGCGCCAAATTGCCAGCTTTTTTGCTCGCTGACATCTGGCCAAGTGACCAGCACAATCATCCCAATCCTCTACAGGACAGGGAAACAATACTCCCAAATTATGCCCAATTACGTACAAAGTAGCTCACTCTGATAGCAATCTGCCTCGAAATAGAACAAGTCAAGCTTTGCGCTCTCCTTTCTGTTCCACAAGTTGTTCTATTATGCGCATAACCTGCTCGAAAACAACATCGCCCTTCTCCTGCATACTCGAACACACGCGACAGATGTTCGATGACAAGGCCTTTGAGATGCTGGGTTGATCTGCCGAAGGATCGACTGCTAGCTCATACAAGTGGCTGCTGACTTATGAATTAAATCTACAGCTTTTCGGCTTTGTTGGCGACTCTGGAGTGTGCTTGTCTGTCGTGTATATTCTCCGAGGGTCTGCCCTTTCTTTAAGGCAATAGATAGTACTCCATGTGAATATATCATTTTAAGATGTAAATCAACATGTTTGCTCAGCATGATCCTCACTGTACCTGAACAACCTTCTCATTTGATCTATAAAGGAACCTAAGAGAAGCCCCTTAACTTGACACCGCAACACGCTTTCCCAAGCATATCAAACTGATATAGTCTTGATAATTGTTGTAAGATATACAAAGGCTACCTAATCTCCGTAGGAGAAGCCATAACCTAAGTGTTTTTGCTATACTAAGATCGATATATCATATTCCAGATAACAATTGTCTCTATCAGTAGCAATTCATCGCTAATGCAGATACATGATCTGTGCCGAAAATGCCTCCAAACTGATACATCCCAATGGATTCCACCTCCCATTCATCGTGAATCCAACCCTCAATCCTAACTGACGCGTATACAAGATTACCTCCTACTGAAACCTCGTCATCAAAAACGGATCAGAAACATCCGACCCCCGTCCCCTAACCCAAACATCAACAATCTGCGACCCATCCCGATCCCTTTCCGAATCAACAACAAAATACCACCCATAAAACGCAGCCGCCACACAAGAATGATTAGGAAACACCCTCACCATCTGTCCCACACTAAGCGGAATACTCCTCTGCACGCCAGCCTCCCACGCCACAATCCCATGTTCCTGGCTAATCCGATCAACAATCAGCCTCGGCGCACCGGGATCTTCATTCCGTCTCCATGAAGAAAGAACACCCCAGCCGGGGTAATTCGCGCAGGGCTCGCGGCCTAACGCGAGTGTACCAGCGGCAATCAGGGCTTCGGGTTTCTCGCGCTCGCCGTCGTTATACACGCTGCACACCTCTGCGACGATGGACATGGCGATTTCTTCTTCGAATTTGCCGGCGCCGTCTCTGGCGTTCGTTGATACCTGTTGCATATCCAGGATGGGGTAGTTGCCGGCGTGAAGTTCGATTTTGATCTTTGCGTCTGCGTTTTCGGGACACGGGTTGCGCAGGAGGGCTTTTAGTTCTTCGGCCTCGGGAGAAATAGTATTTTCACCGACAAGATTATGCGAGGATGAGATCTGTGGCGTTGCGCCGACGCTGATGATCAGCTCGCGATCCTGTGGGAGAAGGGGCAGCCACATGTTCAGCGCGACTTTGCAACCCTGGATCTCGGCGATGAGGTGCGTCATCGCTTCCGCAGCGCTCTTTGCATTATAGCTCAGACTACTGTGTGAGTATAAACCCAGTAGACGCACCCAGCCCTCTGCTTCGGCGTCGGCGAGCTTCTCCAGGAGCCCGTTCTTGTTCAGGGAGACGGGCGGCAGTCCCGCGCGGTGGTAGCCGGTGTCTACCTTGACGAAGACGCAGGCGGGGAATTTGGTTACTTCGAAGAATTGGCGTAGATAGGGGATTTGATCTGGATGGTCGATCATGACGGAGATGCTATCTTCACCGATTTCGGCAGCTAGTTCTGCGAGGCGTGGGACGTGCGAGGGCACGAGGGGGATGCCGTAGAGGACGTTGACGGGACGTTTTAGAATCTTGAGGCCTTTTAGTAGACGATGCAGCATTTCGATTTCGAGAAGTGTCGAGGCGATGAATTTAGTTTCTGGATCGCCGTTTTCCATTTGCATTCTGGCGATTTGGAAGGTCTATCGATGATGTTAGAGAAGGCTCAAGTAGTATGGTTGTACGCATAGAGATATGTATGTAGAGTAGATCAAATTACCTTGTGTGTCTTGACATGTGCTCTGAACCCAACACCTAGAGCTTTGACTGTCTTCTTCATCCGCTCGCAATGCCGGCGAATGATGGCTCGGTCGAGCACGGCGGCTGGCTTGGGGACATCTGCGATATCCTTGCCGATCCAACGCCGGAACAATTCATCCTGAGAGGGGAGTGTGAGTGAATCCATGGCGAGTACAAGAGTTGGAAATTAGTTGACCAGATTGTAAGTGAGTTAGATGTTGGAGTAAGATGACAATTGGGAGAGGGCGAGTTGGAGTGCCTATGGCGGGGAGTGGAAATGTGGGGCACACAGGCAGACAGTTAAACAGTTGAGGCTGAACCTTTTCCCTAGTTTTGGCTACGTACTCGATGGAGGAGAACGATTACTGGGGATCTATTTTCAAAAAGACCGTCCGAAAGATATCAAAGAACAGAAATGAACGGATTATAAATGAGATTAAGGGTGTACCCCTCAAGGTGAGCTAAGACCAAGATAAAACGACATCGGCCAGCCCCAAAAAACGCCAAATCAATCCAAAAAAAAAGGAATTACAAAAAGCCTCAACCACCCCCAGTACAAGAATGCAAATGAGGTTCACAAATGCAAAAGAAAGATGGTTGTTAGTCTATGAAGGAGGTTCTTTTAGTCCCCAACAATAGTACACGGTACGCCGGCTCCAATTCCGCCAACAAACCAGAAAACACAGCGACAGAAGGGACGGACACACGAAGATTGAGGAGAGCATTAACAAAAGGAATTAAAAACGAAGATACCCGAGATCGGAAATTGGACAATTGTAACCAAAGAGATGAGGGCCACAGAGATGAATGTGTGGAGAGCCCGGGATATCAGGGACAAGGAAGGAAATCCGACAACGCCGTTCCTCGGAATGCTTTTTTTTTGAAGTAGAGGAATTCAAACTATCATGAACGGTATTGAAAGTTGATGGTGGGGGTTGTATATTACACCTGTGAGTGGCTTTGACTGGTGTGAGACCGCTGGGAGAAGGAGCGGCGTCCCCGACTCGACGGCGCTCGCTCTGCAGTCGCCGGAGGCGCATGTTCAAAGAATGGAATAAGGTCCGGATTTTGACTGGGAGGGGTCTTGGAGTTTGTAGAGTACTCGCTGACGATGCGGTCATCTGCCGCTGTGTCAGGGTGAATCTCGATACCCTGCTGGTTGTCCAGACCGCCGTGCACAGCGTTGGTAGGGAAGGTGATCGAGTCGGCCTCGTCGTGGTTCCGCTCAATGGGAGACCAGCCGGCGATACTACCAGCCACGACACCAGCCATAGCGGCAGCAGGTCCGAACGTCGAGTTCGAGCGTGACCGGGTATTGCGACGCGAGCGAGTCTCGGGGCTAGAGGGACCGGGAGGTGGGCTTCCATTGTCGCCATTAGGTGTGGGTGGGATGGAAGATTCACGAGAGCGAGAGCCGCTGCGAGATCGTGGCAAGAATTCTTGCGGGTGCTGCAGCTTGTGGCGGATGTGTCGCAGGCGACCACCGCGGACGGTCTTGATGAACTGCAATTGGTCGCGAATCTCCTCCAAGGCCGGATTCCAATCGTAACGGCGGTCCTCGTCCGAGATCACAAGCTCAGGTCCCTTCTTCTGGTGACGACCATGCCAGCTGTGTGGAATAAGCTTGCTAACGAATTCGTCGGGGATGAGGCGGATAACCACAGCGATGGGTACAGAAAGAGCACCCAGGACAAGGCTAACGGCCCACTGGGAGCCCTGGTTGAGACGCCTCACCGAGAATGCAGTGCCACCAACGAAGATGATCAGAACTTGACCTCCGATGATAATGATCTGAATACCAATAAACCATTTGTTGCGCCAAATACCCTCAAGAATGTTAAGCTTGTTGTCAATGCGACGGGAGTTGTACTGGTTGAAGATTTGCATAAAGACGAAAGTGTTGAAGACCACGGTTTTCATGCGGGCATCGTCCCAAGAAGGGAAGATAGACTTGCCGGCAAAGTTCAGCACGAGCGTCACAACCAGCTGGTAGATCGACTGTCCGATGATCATCTTCCACATGGTGAGAGTGATAAGCGGAGCAGCCTTGGATTCCGGTCGACGGTCAAGAACGTAGGGCGATGGTGGGTCTGTTGCAAGAGCAAGAGCGGCAAAAGTATCCATAATCAGGTTAACCCAAAGCAACTGCACTGCACTGAGGACGGAATTCTCCGAGCTGCTAGCAACTGCCGAGACAAAAGTAAGGATCACAGCAGTGATATTGACCGTGATCTGGAATTGGAGGAACTTCTTGACCGCATCGCTGACAGTACGACCCCATGACATGGCCTTGACAATGGATGCAAAGTTATCGTCCATCAGAATGATATCCGATGCCTCCTTGGCCACTTCGGTACCGGTGATACCCATAGCGAAACCGACATCCGCATTCTTCAAAGCCTGGGCGTCATTGGTACCGTCACCAGTGACGGCAACAGTCTCGCCAAGTTTCTTCAGAGCGTTCACGAGGATCTTCTTGTCTTCAGGGCTAGATCGGCCAATTACTTGCAATCTAGGAAGGATCTGGTTCATTTGACGTGTGCTGAGCTTGCGGAACTTCGGGCCCTCGATAGCAATACCACCAGGTGTGTAGATACCACACTCTTGAGCAATAGCCTTGGCCGTCATGATGTTGTCACCAGTGACCATACGAACGAAGACACCAGCACGCTGACACGTGTGCACCGCCTCTGCAACACCAGGTCGAAGAGGATCCTGAATACCAAAGATGCCAATGATCGTCATATCCTTGAATATGGGCTCGAAGGTTGCCTGGGTGCGATCAGCTTCCGAAGTGGGCGCACCACGTGGGGGCCACTGCTCGAAATCACGGTAGGTGAGAGCAATGCATCGCAGGGAACGGTTGGCGTAGGTTGTCATGATGTTGTCCAGCGTAGACCGGTTCTCATCCGTCAGAGGCGTCTCGGTGAGGGTGTCGGTGGGATCACGGATAATTCGAGTGGACTTGGCCATCAAGATTTCGGCAGCACCCTTGACTAGCATGCGATACTTTCCATTTTCCAGCTGAACGACCACTGCCATGCACTTGCGACTCGAGTCGAACGGGAACATCTGCGGGATCTTTGCACTTGCTCGGGCTTCTGCTGGAGGCCCCATGCCCATGAAATCACGAGCAAAGGTCAGCAGGGCAGTCTCAGTCTTGGAGCCGATGAAGGTTTTGACACCTTCCTGTTCTCCTTCGAATGCAGTAGAGTTGAGAACGATTGACTGCATCAGAAGATCCTTGACAGAAGGTGACAAAGTCTTGACAAACTCGGCAGCGGAAACATCACCAGGTTGGTTGGATTGGTTGGTGCCAGACTTGTCTCCAAAGCGTGATGTCGTTCCCAGGGTCGCCGAAACGACGCTCATTTTATTCACTGTCAGGGTACCAGTCTTGTCGGAGCAGATGGTTGTCGCATTACCCATGGTCTCGCACGCCTTGAGGAAACGTACCAGGTTGTTATCTTTGATCATTCGCGTCGTTGCAAAGGCTAGTGCAAGGGTTACTGCTAGCGGTAAACCCTCGGGTACAGCGACGACGACAATGGTCACGGCGACAATGAAGATCTGAAGGAAAGCCTGTCCCTTGGCATCGGCACCGCCCTCGATATTCTTGAGTCGAACGAGGAACTTGATGAAAAGCACAACAAACAGTAGAAGACCAGAGGCCAGACCAAGCTTGGCAATGTACTCGGCCAGCTTATTCAACTTGGTTTGAAGAGGAGTCGTTTCGCCTTCCTCCTGGAGAGACATCATTGTGCGACCGTGAGTGGTATGAACACCGACAGCAGTAACGAGGAACGTTCCCACACCCTCGGAGACCTTGGCGCCGGAGACGATAAAGGGATCCATTTTGCGGAGATCTTCGTGTTTTTCGATTGCTCGGTAGACTTCGTCACCAGGAGTTTTTCGTAGGAGATCAGATTCACCCGTAGCCGAAGATTCGTCGCATTTCACATCGTGGCCTGCGATCAGGATACCATCGACGGGGACAAGGTCACCGGGTTCGAGGTGCATCACATCGCCGACGAGCACATCGTGAATCGAAATTTCAATGGTCTTGCCTGATCGAATAACCTGGACCAGTCTGTTTTCCTTTTTCTTATTCAATTTGGCAAATTGTCGTTCCTTCTGCCAATCATTTGCAGCACCAACCGTAACCACAATGATGATAGCAACAAGAATGGCAAGACCTTCCACCCATTCCACACCCGGCTCACCAGGTTTCGCTGGATGGAGTGACTGCGGGATACCCACGGCCAGTGAAATAACCGCGGCAACCGTCAGCAAGATCAGCACTTTATCGTTATACGCAATCCAAGCCAGTTCCCAAATGGTCTTGAGCTTCCGTTCCGGCAGCACGTTATTGCCGTATACTCGCTTTCGGTCTACGAATGACCCGTCGGCTTCTGATGCCGCCGCTGCACCTCCTTCGGGAATCGAGGGAGGTGGACGCGTTGGCGAAACTGACTTGGGCATCGAGTCCGACGACGTGACATCGCTCAACTCGACTACACCATCTAGGGTCGTCTCGTCCACGCTCAGTCCACTCCGAACATCCGTCCGCAAGCCTTTTTCCAGTCCTCGTAGTCCGCCGAGTTGTCGGAATGCGCCGAAGTTCTTTGGATTCAAAAGCTTGTTAAGCTGGCCTGGGGAGAAGGCGAACTTGTTGTTCTCCACCTCAAATTCATCTTCACGGCCCGGGTCCGGAGTGAGGGCATCCTCGTCATCGACGTTGGTGTTTTTTGTCACCTCAGAGTTGGATCCTTGCGAGGCACTTGGCACGTAGGTCTCGCCACCATATGTGCTGGAGGTTTGACTGGTGTCTTCGGACTCCAACGAGTTACCGCGGGATCGCGTACCGGGCACCGATAGGAAGTGGGAATGCGCCTCGGGGGCTTTGGCCTTTGGGGACGAGATGTTATGAGGCGAGGTTGGCCGGCTTTCACGGTCTCGTTCGCGGTCTCGAGCTTCGGAGGAGGCATTGGAGCGCAGGGAGGCCGGGGATCGCATGTCCGTAGGGGAACCGGAGCCATTGTGGTGTGCGGTAGTGTCGGAGGAGTCGATCGTGTCGGTATTCAGCCGGAGCGATGGCTGCTCGGGGTCGGAGAGGATCTGCACCGGGGGCTCGTTCGTATTAGAGGAGCTCACCGCAGAGGTATCGATGGTGATGGTAGGCGCGCGCTCCCTCCGCAACGGCGTCGTGGGAGACTGAGCCGGCTCGTCGGCCCCTCGACGCGGGTCGGACATGATGAAGGATTGGGTCGAGCCGAGCGCGATTCACGCGAGCAGCACATTCACGAGCCAGTCGTGTTTTGCATGAGTGGGACAGGAGGGTTGTCCGGGTGAAAGAGAGCAGCTGAAATCAGGAAAATCCAAGTGCGAGGGGAGGGCCTGATTCCTAGATTCAAGGCCTGTGGATAATCAGGCTATTGGGCAAAGAGGGCCATGGGCAGCAAAAGTGGGAGGCTGCGGGATTGGGAAGAGGCGCAGGAGGCGTACGTGTGGAAGAGGAGGAGGAGGAGTATGTGTACGGAGTAGATTGGACTAGGAAATCCGTGGAGAATACATAGGAAGGAGAGAAGGAGAAGCGGTTTGCGGTGGTGGCCAGTAGATCACAGAGCTCCGCCGCAAGCAGTCAAGTCACGAGTTTAGCGATTATCCTCCCGGCCATTTTCCTCTTGAATTATTATTCCTTCAGTTACTACTACAGTACTACTACTACTACTACTACCACTAACTACACTCCGTCCAACAAAGTTTACTCCCATCTTTCCATCGACCCCTTTGCAGATCCACTACGGTCTCGACTGGGGATTTCCCCCAATGACAGCCAATAGTGGTGGCGATTGTTCTCCCAAACGGCCAAGTCCATCAAGTACCCGCACCTGCAGCTTCTCCACTTGGCTCAAC
This sequence comes from Penicillium cataractarum, assembly GCF_028827025.1. Classification (NCBI taxonomy): domain Eukaryota; kingdom Fungi; phylum Ascomycota; class Eurotiomycetes; order Eurotiales; family Aspergillaceae; genus Penicillium; species Penicillium cataractarum. The sequence goes on along the minus strand of NW_026622745.1, from coordinate 2,126,800 downwards.
AGCACAGCCCCAGTGGTGGATCGAAAGTTCAATTCCTTTTCGCTGCGCTGGCGGGTTTACCTGTCAACCAGGCATTGGACTCCTTCGAAGGCGACTACACACCGACTAACGACTAGGAAGAGTCCATTTAACAGACCCAATGGCGTGGTCCTACGACTCTCTCTCTCTCTCAATTGTTGACCAGTTTCCCATCCCGTTATTGTGACATTATCGTCGGAGCGAACACAGTCCCCTTTTTTTGCACTGCCTCTGCCAAGACCGCGTCCGGGGGCAGAGGCGAATCACTCGGCGGGCGAATGGGAGTTTGGGCAAATAAGGGGGAGGGGCAATCATCATGAGCGTGTCATACAAGGGAAAAACAAGGAGAACTGGACTAACTGACTTTGGCTGTATTCTATAGTGACTTTGCTACTACGGTATCCTTGATTTTCAATCTCTATTACCGGGGATTATGTACTACTATGTACTACTTCCCGTCCACTATACGGACTATAAATTAAGCGATCGTTCCCCCAGCCCGTTCGGAGATGACGTCTCCTAGATACGCCACCTTCGTTTTACACCCCTTCTTTAGTTAACTTGTTCCGGCCTCGATGCACGGCACCGACAACCACAAATCAATAATTCAATAGTATGATTAATATCACAGAATTCTCCACTCCCTACTTCAATGTAATGATCCAATCAATCTTCAAGTCCCCTAGGAAACAAATGCAGGCGACATACTGTACTTAATCGCGGAGTCTCATGCCCAATCTTATCGATGGATTAACGCCCGCAGCCCAATGCATACAACATTTCCTGGATCTGAAGCGAGGCGGACATTGCTACTAGTTTCAGTCAGCATCCGTGATCTACGGTATCCATACGTAGTAAGCTTACTACTTTCTTGGTGATCTGTTGTTCTGGAATGTTTTAGAAGACAGGGATACGTTGGAGTGGAGCATGATCCATTGGAGCATCCCCAAGTCGGGAGTCTACTGCGAATAAATACCTAGACTATCCAGATGGCCCCTTACAAATATGTCGAACCCAATAATTCTTTGTACCCTTAACTGACCCTATCGCTTTATTGGCAATTCAATAGTTGATTTTGGCCCTCGGTCCTGTCTTAGATCTCTCCGTAGCACGGAAAGGAGACAGGGCGGAGGATATCGGACAATTCGTATTTGGATGATATACTTCGTATTGCGGCCTCACCCTGAGATGGTTGAATCGGGTTCAACCTAGGGGTTCAACTAGTTTCAACTTGGCCCAAACAGACCAAAAAGATAAGTATATGAGACTACAAGACTAAACAAACTGTTTACCAATACTGCAGTCAGAACCTTGGCCAGTCATCAGTCATCAGCCTCTTGAGGTTCCAGTTCCCTGGATCTCCCTCCTAACTCCATACTTGGCTAAACCCGATTTGGAAGTTATTCACAGAAGTACTTGAGATAGCCATAGAGATTCATCAATGCGAAACCATTCAAGCATTACCAAGCCAGGATAAGCACTAACAGTCTTCTCGAAGTAACCTTCTTGATGACCAGTTCATCATCGTCCTACTCTCAGCAATCTCGAATCAACAGTATAAAAGCAGGGCTCTAACGATGGAACAATCAATTGCTCTCTAGTCTCTACTCCCCTCTCAAACTTGCATCATATTTCATCATAAAATCCCCACCAGCCAACCTTAAACCCTGATACTCCGACTATCACTCTTTACAGTATCTCCCAAAGACTCCAAATGGCCAACCCCATCAACACCTACGGCTTCACAGCCGTCCCCGCCTCCGCCCAAGCCCTCCTAACCTCCACCTCGGCCTATCCACCTCCAACCACCGCCCCAATTCCCATCTTCGTCTCCGACACTCCAATCCCCAACACGCCACTCGCAACTCGCATCGACGCCTACGCCAAGGCCCACCTACCAACGCCAACGTACAACCACTCCCTGCGCGTGTACCACTTCGGACTGGCGATTAAACGGTACCGCTTCCCGTTCCCGGATTGGGACTTTTCGGACGAAACGTACTTTTTGGCGTGTGCGTTGCATGATATCGGGACGACGGAGGAGAATATCCAGGCTACGCGCTTGAGCTTTGAGTTTTCGGGCGGGTATTTGGCGCTGGATTTATTGCAGAATACCAAGTCTAGCCAGAGTCAGGACCAGACTTCCGTTGCACCGCGCGATCAAGCGGAGAGCGTTGCGGAGGCGATTATTCGGCATCAGGATTTGTGTACCGTGGGCAAAATTACTGCCGTGGGACAGCTGTTGCAGCTCGCAACCATCTTTGGTAGGTTATATTTCCATATAGAACCGGACTAGCGAGCCTGAGAGTCCTACCCTATACACATTGCACTGCCTCATTCACTTCCCTCCTTCCCCATTCGTCTCGTTTCCTCCCAAGACCAGGACCAGGATCCGATACCTAGACCGCTTCACTTTCTTCACCTCCTGGGGATCTACACCGATGATGCCGATGGATACATCATCGCCGCCCCAGCCCCGAGTTATGTGCCCAACATGATTAAACTTTATTTTCCCTCTTTCTCTGACGGATCGCCTTTGATCTATGATCTATCCCGACGTTTTCGATGCGGATTTTAACTTACATATGTGACAGATAACACGGGTGCATACTCCGATTTGGTCCACCCAGACACTATCAAGGACGTTTCAGCGCATTTCCCCCGGCACCATTGGAGCGATTGCTTTGCGGCAACGATTCATCGGGAGAATGGGCTGAAACCTTGGGCTCATACTACGGCCTTGGGAGAGGAGGAGTTCCCTGCCAAGGTTTTGGGGAATACCTTGATGCGGCCGTACGAATAGGGGGTTTAGGGGGTCTCGGATGGGAGGCTTGGAGTTACCTTACTGAGTTCGTGGCGTGTGGGTTGCCTCGGGATAAATTGAAAATGACCTGATACTGAGATATCGTACGAGAGGAATGAATTTACGCGAGAAATGATCACTTGCAGTTTGTTATTGAGGGGGCCGGAAAAAGAAGAGAATGGTGCCACATCCCCCGTTTGCATTTCCAAATCCCAGTACGCAGTAGAGATCCTAGCTCTACCTATCCTATCCATTCCCATTGGCCCGAATAAAACCTCGCTCCAGTCCATGTCCAGTATGGTCTCAGTGAGGTTCAATAGTGTATCCACTTTCTCTCCACCCTAATCCACTCCATCAATGCTAATGTACATTCCCACAACGCGACACAGCCTCACCGTCTCACCCGTCTCATCGCCCCAATCTACTCCCTGTTCTGAAGCAGCGCAGCCTCATCGTCCTCGGAGACGTCGACCCGCCAAATACTCAACGTCTGCCCATTTGGAAAGCTCTGGTCGTTTTTCGGGTCGGCTAGAACCATTGCCTTGCCTGCCAAGGCTAGACAGTCCATGAGCTCGGACATGCGCTGCGCCTCCGTGAAGCTGGTCGTCAGGTAGGCGTTGTTGGCAACCCAAATGGACACGGTCATGCATTGGGTGAGCAGATTGGGCTTGTCGAGGGAGTGGCTAGCGTAGTACAAGGCATTGTGGTAGTCGAGGATGATTTCGGGGAGATAGGTCCGGCGAATGTGTTTGTAGTCTCGTTCTTCGTCCGCTGTAGCGAGAATCAGCATGGGTCGTTCTTCAACGTATGAATCAGAAGAAAAGACTAGGACTTACCATTCTCGGATTCTCCAAGCCACTCCTCCACGATCAGTCCTACGCAGTATTCGATTTCCTGCACCAGAGCCCCGAGTTCTGCCAGGAAGTCCCTGACAGTACCGGAATCCCGCCGGCGTTTGGTCCTAAATTGAGTCAGATTGAAGCTTTGAAGGTGTTCACACAGAAGAATACTCACTTCGAGGACTGGTCGTATACGATAGCGAACTGCTCCAAAGCATCAAAGCCAAGAGCCATGACCTCAAGATTCCACATATGAACAGCTTGTTGATATGCGTTTCGGTGAGCAGTGGTGATGGCGCCATTGCTGCTGGACAGACTGCGTCGGTGAGCATGACTGCGCTTGGCCTTGATCGGACTCAAGGGTGCGTCCTCCAGCGATGGGGCCAGATCCGGGTACTCAAACACATCCACGTTGAAGGTTTCGTAAGAAAGGTCCGCCATGCGCATGCGACGACCCAGCTCGCGAGCAGCGGCAAGTTTGCCGGCGACTAGATATAAGTTAGAGACTGCGAAGAATAATTAAGAGACCGTGATTTGACATACCAAAGAACTTGCGGTACAGCCAGGTTCCGCGGGTACAAATCTTAGACCACTGGCCGCCTACGCTCCGGAGCCACTCCAGATTACGTATCATCTTCTCATCCTCGGGTGCGATACTCGTCCCAATGAGGTCCTTCTTGGGCGGCATCAACACACGAGTGCCGTCCGGTAGTCGCCTGACTCGGGAGTATCCAGTGAGGCCGGCGGAGTGCTCGATTGAGGAGACACCACCCCTGAGCCATGACCACTGTGCGTCGAGGACAGCATTGATATCGACGCCATGTTTCTGCGTAGCTCGGATTTGGTACCGTCTATCTTCTGGATCCGTAATCTCAATCAGAATCTTGGCGAGGACGCTGTGGCCCATCTCCATCGGCAGAAGAGAAGCGTACGATGGGATCAGGTCAGGCAAGCCCTTCTCTTGCAGATAGGCAATGTAACCGGTCGTGATGACAGAAGCTGCCTCCGTGAACTGGCTATCTCCATGTGCGTATCCGATCGAATTGACAATCACATAAATGTGAGTCGCCATCTGTACGGCATCAAGGTCTTCGGCCGTGATGACCATTGCATTGTCCACGTGAGAGGCCGCCAAGTCGGGAATGTAAGAGGACCTTCCAAGCTTTTTGATGCCGACCTGGGAGACCGCTTGGGAGAGCTGGTTGAAGAATGCATCATAACTCTTACTCAGGATAGCAGCTTGGATATGACGGAATGGCTCGCGCGTCTCGGTGCCCAGCGTCTCGTTACCACGCAGATATTCGATGAACTTTTGCAGATCCGCATGTCCAGCTGGCTCCGGCTTGAATGCAACAGGGATACCAGGGGACTGGCTCAATTTGCGCTGGAACTGTCGGCAGAATCCTTGGTACCGCGAGAGGACGATGCGGTTAAAGTACACGTAGAGATAGTCGTCCCACGTCTTGCAAATCTTGGATGCCGGTTCTGATTCTCCGCAGAGAAGCGCGTAAACTGCTTTCTCGTAGTCACAGGTGTTTGGATCCTTGGTCAGAGCATGACAAGCAGCACGCCACGAGTCTTGGGCGCGACTGTTCTTCAAGCGGGTCAATCCATCATCTGCCGGAGTACGTGTGGTGGCAGTAGCCGCATCAACACTGGAACCGCAGAGACTGACGGCTCTCCAGCTCTCAAGACGGCTCTGAGCCCATTCGCGAATGGTAGTCCAGTTCTCGCCCCGGCGCAGCATCTTCCAGCAAGCCATCCACGTAGCCCGCTCGTAGGAATTATCCTGCGTCTGCAAGCTGAGCTTCTGGCGAGTCAGAGCGTCGGGATCTAACTGTGTAATCAGTGTCGCTTGCGTCTCCTTGTTCAAAAGACTGCGGGATATGGCAGGGTCATTCGGTTCCAGAGGTTGCGGCCAAGCGCGGAGTCGCTTGTGGCCCTTGATGGCTTCCTTTGTGAACAGCCAACCATGTGCCCACAAACCCTGGCCTCGCTCAGCTTGATCTTCCAGTTCTTTGATCATGTTGTCAATCTCCTGGGGTCCCGCCTTTGCTGTTTCCTCCAGCCATCGCATGGAGACCACACACTCGAGCGCGTACTGATCCGCATTCAGGAATTCCTCCCAGATTTCACGATCCGACGAATACCGGTGCAGATTCTGGAAAGCCTCACACTGGCCTTCTTTGAAGCTCGCGCGACTGGCAGGGTCGTCGATACTGATCAGATTGAGAAGCAGGCGCCAGGTGTCGACCTGTAGCTGCAAGCGACGCGCTTCGGTGTCGGCTGGAGTATCCTCGATCGCGGCACTGTTCCGGAAGCCTGACTTGGCCTTTTTGATGGTTTGCTGTCGGTTGAGCTCGTTGATGGCATTCTGCGTGAGGTCCCGGTAGCTCTCCACAAGCTTGTAAGCTGCCTGGACGTTTTGGAATTCATCGGTGGTGTTCTTTCGTTTGAATTGATCCAGCTTCTCGGCGAAGGCCTCGATCTGGCGGGTGACACGATCCGCGGTCTTGCGAAGGGGTTGCAACATTTCCTGGGCACTGGTGCTCGACTCGGTGAACAGCTTGGGGGATGCTGAGGAGAAGAATCAATAAGCTATGGCGATCGCATTAAGAGCCAAAACACAGTATTAGAACAAACCTTGCAACCTGTTTCTATTGCCCTTGGTGGATTTCAGGCTAGATTCCAGCACACGAACTCCGGATCCATTCTCCGCAGCATCGCCGTTGACTTGGTGAAGCTCATCGTCCATTTCTTCATCCATGGCCTCATCCTCATCTTCGAATTGTGGTTGATCCTCGTAAGACTCCTCATCCTCCATGAGCTGATCCCCCTCGTCATCCTCGTCAATGCTGATGATTTCTGGTTCCTTGGCCGGAGCCTATAGACAAGGAATTAGCTGCAATGAAACCTAGCAAGGCGAAGGGCGCGCTTACCTGTGATCGCAGCGTGGTGGCACCCGACGCAGCTGATCTTGCCGACCTAGTAAGGGGAGCCATGGCTTGCAGTGATTCGAGCAAGCTTCCAAGGCCGGAGATGTTTGGGGTTGTGATGGGGGAAGAGAACGGGAATTCGTGTTTGTCTCTTTTGGTTTTGGGCGCGTTAGGCCATTCGCCTAAAACGGTTTAGCGTGTCGGCACGGGATTTTTTCTTATTTAATCGGCCAGCAATTTTCGCCCTTCCTCTTCTTTTTTTTCTTCTTCAACAAATGTCATATAGGCAGTCATTAGAGTCTCGGAACGAAAGTTTTCAATGGTCGTTCAGGTCCATCGCGGCCTCTCAGCGTGCTCAAGATTGTCTTAGAGCAATCTAGCAGTCCCTTTAAACAGTCTAGTTCCTGCCAGTTGGGAGCTCAGCTTATAGGGGCCTGTTACATGCCATTGCGATCCATTACAACGTGCGATATGCAATTTTGCAAGTCGCCTGTAGAATTTATCGTAATTTCTCTATGCTATCTATGTCTGGCTCTGGCTTTCTGCCGCTTGCGCTCGTTGCTTCATCTTCAATCGCAGTAGATGCGCTTTGGGGCAGCTCACGGTCGAAGCCTGGTCGCCTTGCTGCTGATAGAAGGCATTGCAACACTCATAAAGGGCATCAATCTGTGCCTGGCATTTTTCCTCTTTGTAGGAATTCTTGGTCAAGCAATCTGGAATTGGATTAGTTCCCACATATGAACAAGGGGAATGTGGAAGTGTGGCTGCAGGCTAGGTACCTTGAATGGCGCACTAGGTTTGTATAAGCAAGCTTCTTAAGCCATTTATCATAGACAGATGTTCCAAGGTTTTGGGGGAGACTTACGGCTCGTGGATGACAAGGAGGGTCGTGAGACAGATCTTGCTTGAGATTCCCCTGTAGCACAAAAAGTCAATCCTTTGAGATGTTCCTATTTGTCTCTTTTCGTTTTCACTCTTTCTTTGGGAAGTTGCCATACCATGATTGGCAAAGTAAATGCGCAAGACAGAAGCTCATAGAAGCATCACGGTTCCAAGGAAAGCCGGGATGGGACGCTTTGTCCTTAGCTAAGCAGTCCGTTCCGCCCGCAGATTTACCTGTTCGCAATAATAGATTCTCCGCTTTCTGTGGGGCGAGTCGCCATTCTGCCGTTGATATCTCTCTTCTTTCCCTCTTTGCCTTCTAACCTCTCTTGACCTTTCTACCTTACCGTCATTTCCACTAGGTAAGTCGACCTTCTCATACGATAAGCCTTATTTACACCTCGTTAACTGATATCTAATAGAGTCAAACCTCCACTTTGAACCATTTCCATCAATTTCCAACGTGTTCGTGCCCCGCGTTCCTTACCCTTCTAGCGCGCAACGACCCTCTGACTCAAGCGCAGTCTTTCCACAAAACCAGCAACCATGTCGGCTGAGCAAGAAGCTGGCGCCGGCCCCAGTGAGCACTTGAATATCAAGGTCACGGACAATAACAACGAGGTCTTTTTTAAGATCAAGCGGTCAACACAGTTGAAGAAGCTTATGGACGCTTTCTGTGACCGTCAAGGAAAGCAGATGTCCACTGTGCGCTTCTTGTTCGATGGTACCCGAGTGCGACCAGAAGATACCCCTGATACAGTATGTTTTTGATATCCATATCTCTACAAATGACTATTGGATGATGAAGATAACTAATACATTCACACACTCTACAGCTCGATATGGCCGACGGGGACACCCTTGAGGTCCACCAGGAGCAGATCGGTGGTTGAGCGTACCCGGGTCCCATTAATTTGCACATCCGAGGTAACCTTGCGCAGTGGATTGGGTCATCGAGTGTGTCGCAACTTGGCAGATCGAGGGAAAAGTGTGCGGCAAAGCGAACCAGCCATCGCGAGGAGTTTCCCGCTTGTTTTGTTTCACGAGGATACGAATTTCACCGAAATGGCCACTTGATCGTGGTTTTCTACATACCTAACCTATTCCTACCAAATCTTGAATTCGAATGGTATCATGGTATAGATTGACTTTCCTAGCTGGAGATTGCTATTGCTCCTTAGCGGTAAAATGATTTAGCCATTTCCTATATTACAAGTATATATCGAAATGGCAAAGCCTAGCGCCAAAAGGCCGATCGACCAGCTTCGGCAAAGCTGAGCCATAGAGAAGGATTCAACAAAAGTCCCAGCAATGATCCTCAAGCCCACCGAGAGAACAACCAACTCAAGCGCCATGTAAAATCGCCGCATACACATTTATACAAGTGAATATAGAGGAAAAAATAATCCCCAATGAAGAATAGGCAACGCATACCCAGACAGAAGAAAAGTAGTCGAGCAGCAAAAGGGCTAATCAGTCCAAACCGAAGCCTTAACCCGCTCCTCTTCCTCCTTCGCCTTGGCCAACTCCTCCCGCTCCCGATTCCGCCGCCGAATCTCCTGCTCCTTCACAGACCGATCGTAAGCCCTCTGCTCCTCCGTCCGCTTCGGCGCCCGAATCCCCAACGCACCCGCAATCAATCGCCCCGCCACGGCAGTCTGCTTCTCAGGCCTCCGGCCCAGATTATTCTGCCCCGCGGCGGGGGATGCAGAGCCTGCACCAGCCCATGGGTACGAGGTCTGCGGCGAGATAGGCGTTGGTGGGGGATCAAGCGGTCCCTCTGCACTGATTGCGGGCGAGAGGACGGACGGAGATGTCAGGTTTGACGTGGAGGCTGGCTCCTCGTCGTCGCTGGCTTCGTCTTCCCAGGAGTCTGCGACGGGCTGCTTTTTGGGTTTCGGGGCGGATTTGGTTGTTGAGGGTTTGCTGGGGATTGGTCGGGGGATATCTTGTACTGGTCCTTTCTTGCCAATGGCCAGGTCGCGGAGTGTCGATTGGAGCTCGGCGCTTGGATCAGACATGGCACGTGAGAGGGTTGTTTGGTTGGGTTTGTTGAGCGAGGGGGGAGACCCGGACAGGTTGTGTATAGGACGGGTGGTATATATGGTAATGTATAACGAGGTTGTTAAATAGGTTCGAGGTATAGAATGCGGAGGCGAGAGTCTTAAAGTCAAAGATCGCAGGCAATGGCGTCAGAGATGGAGGGGGTTTAGCGCATCCTTGGTCGATCGTGGAGAAACGGACGGGGCTAGACCAACCCGGGAAGAGGGCGAGCCTCGGGCGGGGTTGGGTTCACATGGCACCAGTTATGCATTATATTCTATTCGATATATACTTTGGGGATTTGCAGACTTGCATGATTCAATAGGTAGGGATATCGCTTAGCGATCCGTTATCTGGATTAACGTGAAGGGAAAATGACGTAGAACTTGCGTCCGAATATATTCATCATCGAACCTAGCCGGAAGTATATACATCGTTTCTTCTTCTAGTTGTTTAGATCTATGTACAATCTATGAATCAACAAGTAGAGTAGTCTATTTGTTCTCAGCCAGAGAAATCACCTTCTTGGCTGCAGCTTCAAATCCATCAAATGCATGTAGAGGGAGCCCACTTTCGGCAATCTACCAGACAATCCTTGTTAGTTCGCCTCTAATCAACGGATCCATGAACTTACCATTTTCTGACCGAGCTCCTCGTTGGTCCCACGCAGCCGCACCACGACGGGTACTTGCATATCCAGATCTCGGAATGCCATAATGATACCCTCCGCAATCATGTCGCAGCGCGTCAAGCCGCCGAAGATATTGACAAAGACAGCCTTCACTCGTGGGTCGGAACAGATGATTCGGAAGGACGACTTGACGGTCTCGGAGGTGGCTTTACCACCAGTGTCGAGGAAGTTGGCGCAGTGTCCGCCATGGATGGTGAGAGCATCGACTGTGTTCATGGCAAGTCCGGCGCCGTTCACTGGTAGAAACTGTCAGCAGATATCCTCCTTGAGGAGCGAGAGATGCCTGATACGTACCTAGTGTACCGATGCTACCTTCTCCTTGAAGTCTGTTGATGATTAGCACGGCCTCAAATGTTGTGGGTATCATGATCGTACTTGACGTAGACAATTCCATCCTTCTCAGCCTCGACCTCCTCGAGAACCTCCTCCGCCTTGTTTCGCAGACTGTGGATGGCTTCTTGACGCCCGGAGCTGCGGTATGCTGCGTCGTCAAATCCAAAGTGGGCACCGTGAACTTCCAAGTTGCCTTCAGCGGAGAGTCCGATGCGAGTCTCCAAAACAAAGGCCTCCTTCTCCTTGAAGATCTCCCACAGCGCCCGGACCAGGCTGGCCAACTTGCCCTGGGCTGAAGCGGGAAGACCTAAGTGCGACACCACTTCGGAAATCACCGACTGACCTTCAAAATTGGCTAGCTTGTAGCTGAAAGGAAATTTGCGAGACCGAGCTGGCTCAAACTCGGGACCTGGGGATGCCACGATGCACGGGGACAGAGCGGTTCGATCCACAGAGATGGAGACGGATCCGTCGGAGCTGGAGACCGTCTCGTTGACGGGGATCGACTTTTGCTTGAGGATATCGAGGGCCTGGAACTGCTTGATGTAGAGGTTGCGCTTCTGCTGGACAGCCGACTGTGAGGTTGGAGTAAAGCGTCTCATTGTATGGAACCCGCGCTTTTGCGAGACTGGAAAAGTAGACTGCTTGTTGTCAGCTCAACTCGAGTGAAGATCATACCGTTAGAACTCACGCTTGTGCCCGGTCGAGTAGCCTTATTGCCCAACAGAGTCTTCATTCCTTCGCCAAACTTTTCAGGATGGTTAACCATGACAGCTCCAGCCCGTTCCAGAGCCTGGTATTTGGTCTGACCATCAGGTTCACCAGGTGCAGCCCAAGCTCCCGCATGTCCCATAATCCGTCCCGGGGGTGCTTCCAAACCGCCAACAAGAGCCATGATGGGCCTGTCTAGAGTCAGTACAATGGTCTCAGCTCACTCCATCTAATGAGAGTCAGACATACTTGGGATCGGCAGTTCTCCGTCGGTAATCCTTGATCCACTCAGCCGCATCCATCTCCGCAGTGCCTCCAATCTCACCGACGAGAATGATACCTTCGGTGTCTTCATCGTGTTCAAAGATCTTTAACGCGTCAACAAAGTTAGTTCCTGCCAACACATCGCCACCCATGCTGATGCACAGACTTTGACCGAGGCCAGCTCGTGTAGTTGAAGCGACAGTTTCGTAGCTCAGCGTCCCCGACTTGGCTACAATGCCGACATTGCCGGGTGCGAAGCACGGCAAAGGCTGGAAGCCGATTCGGCACTTGCCGATGGCAGAGATGATCCCGGGGCAGTTTGCGCCGACGAGACGAGTTTTGGACTGAGTTTGCAGCATAGAGTGGATCTATATGGAGAGTTAGAAATCATCATCGTAATCCCACTGCAACAAACGTGCTTACCCGGAGAATGTCATGGATCGGAACGTGCTCGGCCACGGCTACCACGAGAGGAATCTCCGCCTCGATAGCCTCTTCAATAGCTTGAGCAGTCTGGTTCCCTGGAACGTAGATGGCAGAGGCGTCCGGCTTTGCTTTTTCTTGAGCCTGAACAGCTCCGAAATGTAGATTAGCAAGTGAACATGTAGACCGAACATGCTGCTTCTCCTCGTACCACTTTGACAGAGGGGAACACCGGGAGTCCCAGGTGCTCTCCCTCCACGCCAGGCTTAACTCCGCCCACAATCTTGGTGCCCCATTCCAGAGATTCCTTGACGTTGGCCGTCGCCTGTCTTCCTGTAGAGAATTTTTAGCGATGACTCCGAGTCGAACGACATCAAAACAAACGTACCAGTAAATCCTTGGAATAAAACACGCGTATGAGCCCCAATCTTCAAATTGGGCAGAGTATCCGCATAACTGGCATTTCGCGGGGAGCTTGAGAACCGTCTGGTCCAGCGCATCCCCATTTGGGGGGCGCGTCTTGGCAGACTGCGCAGAGCCATGGGGGAGGACCGGCCGAGGCAACAATTCGAGGCGAAACGCGACTGGGCTACACAACTTGAGCCACCAATTTCTAGCCGTAGAGGTTCTTATATGCACCGCTGCTACTTGTACGTGCTTGTTCTCATGGAAGACCTTCGGGTGACTTGTTCCAGTTAAGACGGCTACTCGTTGCAAGTCGGCTATCCGGTCTCGGCGTTTCCCCACACGGCGGATCTCCGACCCGTTGGAGTCAGCCGCCTGCAAAATCAGGCACCAATATAATTCTCGGGAAGTATACACTCGGATGGCTTCAGACGGGATCAACACAGAACTCCATTTTCATCACTCTATGTATCATCTAAGGGTAGATATCTACTGTAACATGATGCGGACACTCTACAGAAGGTCTGGGGTCTCTGGAAATGCAAATTACCCCGATGGGGCTTACGGAAAAATCATGGATGGGGGGTTCTCGCGGCTGGAGGGGAGTTGCAAAAGGAAGAAAAATTTCTAGGGCCTCCAGAAGGTCCCAAAACAGAATCTTATATACTCTGGGGAATCCGCACTAGCAGAAGCGAGGTCCCAATCGGGGTTAGTGGCAGGACCCCGTTTTTCATAAATATCTCCCTTACCCCAGACTTCTCCAGCTTTTTTTCCCTCCTCAACCTTTTCAACCTTCCAACTCTCCTCCCATCCTCGGACATCCATTCCACCCTTGGTCCTTCATTCTATACCCAACCATCTTATACCAACCATCTATTACTCTTATCCTCCATCAAACTTCTCCATCTTCTTCTCACTCAACCTCGTGCCATCCAACCTTGGTCCCCTCCCACATCAGGTCATCACCCTCATCTACTCTCATCCACCTGACACGTACACAATACGTCCCTCTTGACGTGACGTGTCTATCATCATGACTCTTATCTACCTTGACCATCTCATAACATCATATGACTTGACCAACACATACCTGGGACCTCAACCTACTTCCATCAACACATGACCTGACCTCAACATACATCAAGTCTTTCCTACACCTAGTCACTACTCTACATCAAGTCCATTCAACCATTGAAACACATCCACTCTTGGACTTGATTCAACTTCTGGCACCTGGTTCAACATCTTGGCTACGATGACTTCGAGGCAACGTATATGAGCTTGATACATCCTCTTGTTGATACTCACCACTGACCCTTCATCATATCAGACCACTACATCCAGCTTCCACAGTGTCTATCACAACAAAACACATTAGACCACTCTATCCTTTCTCTACTGTGTCCATCAAAACACATCCACTTGGAAGATTCACCTCGAAGTCTCGCTCGCATACCCCCTCAATCACCTGTTGTAACTTGGGAAGGCGGAGGACGAGCGGTGGGGAGGCAAAAGCCGCTGGCGAAGCTCAGGGTGAAGAAGCACCGAGCACGACCCTCGACCCTACCTACCTTCGAACCGAATACGAACTTGCGGTGTGGAGGGACAAGCCGCCGGGAAACAAAAGCTCAGGATGAAGAAGCATCGAGCATGTGGTGTGGAGGGACAAGCCGCTGGTTAGGAAGCTCAGGGTGAAGAAGCACCGAGCAAAACATGGTGACTACGTGGCGAGGAAGCGCCAGCCTGTCGAAACCACAAAAAAACATACACATACACAAGCACAAACCAAAAAAAAAAACAACAAAAGACAAAACATCAAAAGACAAAACATCAAAAGACAAAACATCAAAAGACAAAACAACAAAAGACAAAACATCAAAAGACAAAACATCAAAAGACAAAACATCAAAAGACAAAACATCAAAAGACAAAACATCAAAAGAACAAAACACAACACAAAACAAAACAAAAAACGGACGCATCTGGCATTGCCGATGGATCAACTCGGCCTTGAGACTTGACACTATTTCATCATTCTACACAAGCCAATCAAACATTCTTTTCATCGTCAAGTAGTTCTGTCTATTAAACTATGGAGTCTTCTTGTAAGGAAAAAGGTTGAAAGCCTAGCATGCATACTGCTACCCATGTAACTGCGGCTAATGATAGACACGGTACACTTCATTTTGCGTGATAAGCAAAATGTACTCGGGGAAGGGGATTCCTAGAATACCACCAAGAGCCTCGATGAGACTTTGAGAAAGATTAGCACAAACCTTTTGCTGATTACCAGCAATAATAGAGCAGGTAACTCTGGCGATAGGAGGTATCTCAATGTTTGGAATTTGTGAATCTTTGTACAATTATTTACAATCTGGATCTGCCATCGACAACCATGATACAACTACTTAACCGAACAGACCAAGTTTTGTATGAGAGCCTCTGTGACAGCAAACGGCGGAAACCCATCCTCCTCATCAGCAATCCGAAGAGTGACGAATACCTCATGAATCTTCTCCAAAAGCCGAAGATCCTCATGAACATACTTGGCGGAAGTCATTTTGATGCGCTGGTACAACGCAAAGACTGCAGTCAGAATGAACTGCGCGTAAATCCTGTAAGATAAATATAGTACAGACGAGTTATTCAAATGATCTGAAAAATCCATCCAGTCGCAAGACATACCAGAATGTTTCTTTCATGATGAGATGATGAATTCGACAGACGTATAATAGTGTCAAGCGGGAAGCCTGATAACAAAGTTCCATGCTGGAGGATGGAGGTGACATGGCCGAGTCGTTGCTACCACTGATACTAGCTCCGTGAATCTTGGACAGACAATGGTAATATTCCAGATGCGTGTTTACACCTCGCAAACTAAGATCGTGGAGTAAGGTGTCTGGTACCTCGCCCTTCGCATATCTATCTGGCTGGCAGACGGCCGGGAATTGAGCCTTCAGATCGCTCAGTTCCTCGTCCAGTTGCCGGATTAAATGTAAACGGGTGCTTTCGGGGAGTCGCAGACTTGATGGTGAGTAGAGAAGGCGGTAGATTTTGGATTTGAGTATTGCGAGACGGAGATCTGTGGGGTAGAGAAGCTCTTGGAGGGATAAGGGCGAGTGGAAGAATTGGTGGTCGGAGGTTACGGATACGTATGTTGCTGGTAGATCTAGGTCGCAATCGGAGTCGTTGATGATTGGTGGTTGGCATCGACGGAGAGACATTTCTTTGTCGATGGAGTAGCACACCCAGAAGAGAGCGCGGAGATGGTGGTGAGCTCGGATTTGCTCGGGGTCTGAGGAAGCTGGTTTGTTGATGTTGCCTTTGAGATTATAGAGGATTCGTACTGCTAGGGACATTAAAAGCTCTGCTGTCTGTGGTTGGCCTTGAGGAGCGAGATCGGCAGCCTGTACATTGTCAGAAAATCTCATCGTGGTCCACTTGATAGCATGCAGAACCAACAAGAATCAACACGGCCTCCAAGACCCGAATGTTGGTATGTTCCATGACCAGCTGGGGCAGCATCGAAAGTACAGCTTGCATGTAGGCACTGGAATCCGCCTCGGTAAATGCAGGCTCATGATGACGAAGTCGAGTGATAAAAGCTGTCAGGGCAGTTAAACATGCCTGGTTGGCCGCATCGATCGTCCCTCCGTGCAGACCCAAATCGTTGGCATCTAGAAGGCGTTTCAAAGCCACGGTATCCACCATCGGAAATATCACATAGAGCTTGTTGTTTTCATAATATTCAAGTGACTGTTTCATCATCAGGCGGGAAGGCCATTTCGGCGTAATCACCTTGGCTGGGGTTGTTAGTGGTGAATCGAGCGACAGCTTTAGCCCGTGAGCAAAGGCATCAAAATTAAAAAGCGTGTCCAGTCGCCTGTCGGGATCAACCCCAGGCATACAAAACTGAAGATGCCATTGAAAGGCAGTCAATGTAGTCTCGAACCCGCATGGATCGAAGACACTGACAGTCGGCGCTGCTGGGCTGGAAGATTGAGAGCGAGTCTGGTAGTCCCTTTCCAGGCGTAGAGTTTCTTTTAATTGTTTAATTTGAGCCTTGGCTTCTTCAAGCTGTCTATATCTAGAATCAGGAAAATTGTACACTTGAAGAAATAAGCAAACAAGGTATATCAGGTGCAAACTTACTCGCGGGGGCTTTTCCGCTGAGGTAAACGAGTAAAGAGGCAAGCTACGCCAGCCAACCGACAATTCTCACAGGCAGGTTTCGCCCTATCGCAACGAATCTATGAGACAACGACGGGTCAGCATCCGCCATTGTCTTTCCCTTAGTGAGGCGGGGGCGGGTCCCGACCTTTCGATGCCGGCAGAGGTTGCAGGCGCTCTTGGGGGCGTCTGTGCCACTCATAGGGGCGATGTTCCATCGGGGGTTGGGGGGTGCCGCAAGAAGTCTTAGCCCCCGTAGCGACCCTAGTGATAGTTAGTTAGATGGTGCGGGTCTTGCAGCGCTGAGTAATCGGTGGTGGGTGCTCCGAGAGCCAAGACTGAGCTACTCCATTTTAGTGGTGATAGGTGGATGTACAAATAGATGATTCGATTCCCTGAATAATTTTAGGTAGCAAGCTGCACCCATACATATACGTGGGATGTACTCAAGGTATGCGACTACATCTACCTATGCCTGATTTGATGGGCATTCAAGATATATAGAAGTCTGAATCCGCTATCTCTTGTGCAGGAGAATTGCTTGGCACGAATCACACCGATAGTTCCAAATTCCCCTAAGGTTGCGAAGATCTATGACTAACTAACTAACTAACTAACTAACTAGTTAGTAGTCTATGGATCTAAGCAATTACAGAAGACGGTTATTTTAGAACTTTGATGGTTGCTTGGTAAATAGTTCAATGTTGGCTAAGGGCCAGATCGAAAGCTGCACCAGGATCCTTTGCCGAGTTAATCACCGGATTACGCTCAGTAAGATATACCGCAGTTGAAAATTAAAAGAATGGAGATGCCAAGGGTCTAGCTTTCGACGCTCCGATGGACCCTGTATTATTTGTCACATGATGAACAAACGCCTAGGAGACACTAAAAGATTCGAAACCCTCTCCCCTTAATCCTTTTTGCAATTCAATTCAAGTCGAACTCGTATATTCAACCCACAATACTAACTCTATATCAACAAATTATTTAGTACCGTCAATGTCGTGAAACATCCCATTATCGACCTGCCCAAGCCTGTATTGTTGTCTCAACATTATACACCCCCAATCAAGCAACCCCCTGCTTAAACATCACAGAACAGCTCGAAGCTGCGGTAATACTCCTCTCCACTCAAGCAGGTCCCAACAGTAACTTCCTGCTTGGTAAGGTGGCACTCCAGATCACTGTAGATGTACACTGATAAACGGTCAGAACTTGTAATTATCATGGAATCAATTTGAAGGGTCAAGAAACTTACAAGTACATCCGTCATCGGCACCCTCAAAGCTCACGGAGCGAACAACATCGTTCTCATCCAAGAGGTTGCACTGGGAAAGCTGGTCACCGTAGATACCCTCCTCCCCGAGGTTGAGGGTTGTACAACCCGGTTCGCCCCAGAGACGAAGTTGGGCGTAGCGGTGAGCAGGGTTTCCAGCTGCGGAGGCAGCGCCTGCAAGGGCGATGGCAGAGGCGGCAATGGTTGCGAAGTACATTTTTGTGGGTGGTGGTTCTTTGAGAAAATTGGGGTTTAGATGTGGAATGGAGGAGGTAGGATGGGAATTGTTATTGATGATTGCTTGTTGATAGGTTTGGTTTCGAGGATTATCAGCAGCTCTTAAGTAGTTTTTTTGGAGGTTGATATGATGCTTGCTGGGCTTACTTGCGTTCTTCGGCTCCTACCGACTCGTGGTTCTGCTGTATGCGAAGGAAAGACATGGTACGTAAACTTGTTCTAGAATCTGACTAGATTTGAGTGCATTCTAGAGATCAGGCGTGATGTTGCGTGGTGTCGGCCTGATACCTTAGCCTTGTCTCAGTGGATTGTCAATGTGTCGGAACTATCGGTATACCGATATGTAATTCAGCCATAGACTCTAACATCAACTACCATCTACTACGAATTGAAAATTATACTCCTGTATCCACCAAACCATCTATCTAATTGAATTGTTCATTGAAACTAAAGCAACTTGCTAGTATTTCTCTACTGTATCTCAATGTCGATCCCGAACCCCACCAAGATAATTGCGGGGACAGAAAGATCCTCGTCGATCATTAACATGTAAGTTACTCTATTTTTATCCTTGCATCCATTACGTTAGCCACACATCAAGGCAACTGTTTCCAACCCCGCATGTCTCGCAAAGCGGGCAAATCAAGCACCAGAAGCCAAGCAAACCATGCAGATGTAACATGAACTGTAGCCAAGACACTGATCTACATTGTCAGCAGCGTTAAGCCATCAAGCCACAAGAATTTGGGGTACATATGGTGTCAAGATTGATAAAATTGCTACGTTCCGGCGAGGCCACCCGCGGGTGGCTGAGTGGTGCCGCAACTGATCGGACCAGGTGTGCTGTATGTCTCAGCATTCCACAGATGTACAGTGAGCTAATAGCCTTACAAAGTAGAGCTTACTAGTACCCCACTCGGGATGCCCGGAATCGGTCGAGATTCAAAGATCTTTTATTATCCATCTTGCTCTTCACGTGGCTCATTAGGTGGCTGGGGTATAGTTCGTGGAGAATGCTACTATGTATAGATCAAGGTCTCACTGAAGAGTAGATACGGGTATGCTCTCATTTCCATGTGGATGATAGATCGTAGAAGATTCCAATAAATACAAGTCGCAGAATTTCATCTCTTCAATATTCATTGAGATGAAGCTTCTTTCCAACGAACTTCCGTTTCGCGGGCTTGTCACCACGTTCGCGCTCTGCGCTGACACCCTTAAGTGCATGCAGAAGCATGCCAGCATCGAAGAATCCATCTAAGCACATCGTCAGCTTTTGTGTCTTTTGTTCCTCTACGGAAAGACCGAAAAAGAATGTCTCGGGAATAAGGAAATACTCACATCCACCCATTCCATCATCCTCTATCTCCCCGCTATCCGTCGTGGTAGTCGGTGTATCCGCTCCACGGTTATCCCCGCGAACAACCCGACCGCGTCGATTATTATCAGCCTGTAAACGCTCTGCCAGCATCTCAGTTTCCCGGGCACGGCTGGTCCGTGGGCTGGTGGCCTTGCGATTGGTCGCGCGCAGCAATTTTCTAATTTCGAATAGGTATGACTCGAGAGTGTGCATTAACCGTGCTGTTTGGCGGTGCTTGGACGAGGCGCAGAATGAGATGGAGTCGTCTTTGATAATGTATCCAATACCGAAGCCGTCAGCGGATGTCGGGCCGAATCCAAAGTGTCGTAGACAGGGGTTGCCGCAGTTTGAGGTTGACAGTACGGTGGTGTTGATCTTGTCCCAGCCAGCATCGCTGAAGATGGTGGGTGTGGGGGAGAGTAGGAGTACGCAGTCCACGGATGCTGCCGGTGCCGGGTGATGAGGAGAAGCAGTCCTCTGATGTCTCGGAGAGCATCCCCTCGCTGGGGCTTGAGTAACCACCCGCAGAGCTGCTGTCCTGGAATAGGCCTTCGTCAAATGACCGTTGCCACAGGCAATACAGAGCGTAAAGATGACGGTCTTGGCCCTGTCCCTTGGAGCAGTCCTTTGTCATGGCAGTATGTTTTTGGGTTGCAGTGCGCAGGGCATCAATCTTGTGCTCTGCCGGGTTCTCACCCCAGAATGTCTTAACAAATTCAACGGCTTCGGGTGTCACGGTGCGCACGGCTTCGGTACGACCATGCAAATACATTTTCGTCATAGCTGGTTCATAGGTATTCTCAACGCGACCGTAGAGACCATAGTATGCCGCCTGGAAAGCCATCTGCACGAATGCATCGGGCGAGAATCCCATGGAAGTGATGAAGTTCTTGCCGAAGCCTTCAAAGTCCAGGACCTGGAACTCGTGCTGGTATAGCAGGTCTGACAGGTGAGATTCGGCAAATCGCAAAGCAATATTCAACTCCGGAGTCATATCCCACTCCAGCTTGCGAGGTGTGGTGCTGACATTTCCAAAGCTGCGGGGGTCACGTTTGGCAGGGTCGGGGCTCGTAGTAGCCCACAGGCTTGGGGCCTGGCCGTTGATCGTCTTGGCGAATCGAAGAATAGTGTCGGTATAAACATCACTGGCGAACCGTAGAACGGTATGACCATCCACGCCCGTGTGCTCAAAGTTGATACCAGCACTGCCATTGTTGCAAACGATTATTTGAAGTTTGTCATACCATCGGTTGGTGCATGTGCCGACCTGAACGCCCTTGATCACTTCGCTTGTGCCGCAGAGCATATTAGCACAAAGCTCGGCCGTACTCGAAGGTTCGGTATCATCAAGACATAACACGAATAGGGCGGTATCGACAATGTTCAGGCACTCGGCGTTGTTTGAAGCAGGATCCTTGGTCATGATATCTCGCAAGCCTGACCATACCTTACGGTTCTCAGTGCTAAGGACGCCCAGTGCTCCTTTAGCGGCTTCTTGAATTGGAGTTTGTGCCGCATCTTCGATGATGACGTGTAAGTTGAGCGAGATGTCTTTCTCCGTCATGATCAAATCGCTGTTGTCATCCAGGACATCAAACCAATAGAACTGTCCACGGCACATCACCACCATATGCCTGGCTGAAGGGTCTTGACTGATGACACAGCCATTGTCGGTTGGGAGACGGGCGGTTCCAAACATGCGAGAGTACTGGTACATGCACAGAGGAGTGCCACGAACGGTATCTGGTGGAAGCTCCTCTCTTCTAACAGCGCGGACGAAAGAGAGGGCAGACACGACTAAGGAGGCCGCGCGGGTCACCTGGTGGTTTCGAGCAGGAGTAGGGTCATCCTCCAATAGGAAGAATGGGTTCAGATTGAGGACGACCGCTGATTAAACGTCAGTTGTGAATGAATGCACAGTGACAAAATTTCTCTAGACTCACGGTTGTCAAAGTTCAGGTAAGAATCATACCCTGGGGACTATTAGCGTCTAATGGATTACAACATCTCGAGGCATTTCACTTACAAAATTGCTCGATATAACTTGTTTTGGAGGAAGCATATGTCTTCAGCTTCTCTTGAAGGATGGGTCCATCGGTCTTTAAAAAGTCCTTCACCGCTGCCTTGGTCTCCTCATGTTCTCGAATGGTCTGCAAGGCCGAAAGAGCTTCAAGATGTCTCCGACAGGTATCCTCGAGAGCAGGGATAGGGAGTTTAGGAAGAGAGTCTTGATTGGCAAATGTCAGACCCTTTTCCTTGGATGTGTGAACCTTCACAGCCTCTGATGAGGGTCGCTCAGGAGACACATTTGGCCTCACGACGGTATGTCCCTGGGACTCAGCCGCGGTGATCTTAACTGAGTCGGAATCCATGGCATTCCCAAGAGGCTTTGGTGCTGTAAAGAAACGGACTGCCGTTGGTGAGTAGGACATGATGATTAGTGACTGATTTATTTTCTCTTTTCGATCAAGCGTAGGACGAGGCGAGGCAAGTGGGGAGAGAAAGGAGACGCAAGGCAGTGCGGTAGAAATAGTGGCAGTCTTGTAGGCAGTATGGTGGCATGGAGACTACCTCATAAGAGTATAAAGGGATGGATAGTATAGAATTATATCAAATGCGATCAAGGGGAAAAGAGGACTAAAGGGAAGCCGGGCAGGAGACCGGAGATGCTTTATACGAGCAGGAACTATAGAGCAGCTCCGAAACTCCACGGAAGCCGTGGAATAGTGGAGCCGACTCGGGCTGAAGGGGCCAACGGAGAAAAGGACTTACGGGGAATGACAAGCAGGCGGCGGGAGATGTGGGCTTTCCTGAGACTGGCCGTGCTGAATAGCGCCGGAGGAACGGATGAGCCTCTCTGGGAACTGCGCAGATGATTCCAGCCAAGCAACGTGCAGCCTGCAAAATCTAAAGAGGTTTAGTGGTTGACTCGACTGACGCGGTAAAATAACGAGATAAGAGTTAAAATGAAACGGTGAGTGATAGAAAAAGAGGAAATTTTGGCAGTTTTAATGCGTGACAAGGGTTTAAGCTTGATTCTTTGAGGGGAAACTCACCCGACCTTAACCAGACGAACCTCGAGGGTCCGTGTGTGCGAACAGGTGAGCAGTCTGATCAGGTATTACTCAGTCGGTCAGCTGAGGAGAGACCAAAATTAAGCAATCTGAAGACCCTTGAAGAAAAAGAGTGACCGTGAGTGATTTTGCCGGAGTCCGTAATACTGAAAACACCGCGTTGTGGGGATTCAGTTTGCGATGACGTTTCGGGCGAAGGGAGCTGCGGGGAGGAGCTGGAGGTCACGTGATGGAGTATACAATTTATAGTATACAGTCTACTGGATTGGAAATGAACGAAATGATAGAATTCAAAAACATACTACAGAAACATAGGAAAATAGAAAAAAATCAAAACCGTCAGCTTCATCCCCGGCACCAAGGGCAGCCACAGTAGGGGTCAGCAGAGTACATGTCCCCGGCACCAAGGGCAGCCACAGTAGGGGTCAGCAGAGTACATGTTTGGAATAAGAATATTAAGGTCCTCCCCAATATTGAAACATCTCATGACTCTCGTCAAAATATCTCCCCTGCCAGGAATGTGCTTATTCCAAAGATCTTGTGCCTGACGATCCATATCATCGGCAGTCTCGTCACAGAACCCGATCAGGCGGATGCCTCCCACGCACTTTCTAATAAAGTCCAATGCCAGTGCACACTCTCCAAAGCCATCGGGGATCTCAATCATGCGAAATATGTAGTGGAGACAGATGATAGTCCCATTTTGTCGTCGTTCGGCACATTGTTGCGATCGATCGCCCAGCGGGAGCTGGGAGACCATGAGCAGTTCCTCTAGCCTTTCGGTCAAGGAGGTCAACTCCTTTTTGATTTGGTTGATTTCCATCTGATCGGGACAAAATTGGGACCAAATCAACTTCATGTTGATGCTTTGTTGTCCCAGGTCTTGTGCGAGGCGATTGCGCACCTCGTAGAAGCGGGCAGCGTCTAACGCTAGCTGTTTGTCGGACTGAGGGAGGATATCGAATTTCCGAGCATCGAAGAAAGCCATCTTGGTGGAGTTTGTAATGAATTTTGAAGATGACCTCAGAAAGTGAAATTCCGAGGTAGTTGCTACTATTTATGTTGATTATTTATCTATATCTTCAGACAGCCGTCCAGAGATTTCTAGGGCAGGATTAGTTCACCAAGTCTTTGTCAGTCAGTGGTTCTTTGTTCAGATCCACCAAAAATAGACAGCGAAAGCTAGGATGAATGCCTCGACTCCAGAAATGAAAGCCTCATGCAGATAGACTAGTTTCAAATTAAGCCCATATAAGGCTTCTGAGACTCGACCAAGGAAGCGAAAGGGCAGTTTCTCTTGACTTGGCCAATCCAGCGCATATGGCGACTCATCATGCGCAGTTATCAAAGGAATCAATGAAAGATCATGTTGGTAGATAATACAAAGAAACAAAGAGAATAAGCTTCTTGAAACAAACCTAAAATGTTTCGAGTCAACCTTGGTAATCTAGAATGTCAAACTCGAAAATCTGCCGCTAATGGGAGGGTCGATGAAAGGGCCGCTCCTCAGGATAAAAGTCGTGCATTCTAAATCAGTGCAGCTCCTCTATTTCATAAGGCAAGACGCAGAACAACTTACTAGTACTAATTATTTGCATCAGTTTGAAGGAGACATCTCGTAAAGCTATAGCCTCATGCTGAGAAAGTAATCACACAGAACAATAAAACCACACATCAAAATCACCAACGACAATAACAACACCCACAACCCGAATTAATAAACCCCATCAACACAGACATAGAATGTAAACTATAAAAAAACACCGAATCGTCATCCCCCTTCCACGAATATCTCTCATGAAGCTCCCTCGCCTGCTTATCCATCTTATCCGCAGAAAGATCTACAACTCCCACCAATCGAAGTCGTCCAACATGCTTGCTAATAAGTGCCAACATCGCAGAAGCTTCCCAAAATAAACCATTTTCTAACATGCGTTTCGCTTTTCTCAACGCAAGGAGGATTCGTCAGATTCTCCGTGTCGTGCAACGTTCTAGTTTTGTGTCGTGGGTGAAGGTAGTTGTGGAATGTAGTAGATCTAGATATCTGGTCTCGCATTCTAGGGAGCGACGGATCCGGGAGCGGAGGAGGGGCCGTTCGTGGATGTCTACACTGTATCTTTCTAAGGTTCTGACAAGTTTTTCTCGTCGCGTGTAGAAGTCTTTTGTTTCTTCGGCTTGCTCATCTGGGGTTTGCTTACCATCGTTTTGTCTGGCTTTGCAGAGGTGCTTTGATGATCCATGACTTGGGGAAATACTCGATAGAGCTTAGAAAAAGGTTGTTGTTGAGGATAGTGACGGCGAGGAGAATTTTGAATCTAAATAGTCCACTTTGCCTTTTTGAAATCTATTAATTACTGTTTGAAAGATGGTGGCTGGGACGCTTATTTAGTGACTTCTTTGTTCATTGTTCTAACACGACTTCGGACCACGCCCTGTCTATTTCAGTCTTCAAGCCCGTTGAAAGATCAAAGAGATGAAACTGGCATCGAGTCTATACAACGAAAGGACTTCGAGGTTTAGTTAGTGGATGAGGGATCTCCACTCTGGATTTACAATAATCGAGCAAGTCCATTCATTCTCAAAATTCAACCATCCCCCCAAGTGGAAATTGCCAATAATACTCCACAAATATCAGGGAACAAAATCATCTCTGAAATCTTTGGTGCATACATAGTAAAACTAAGCAGAAAGCAACGATGACATGCTATTCTATGCATACACATCGGATTTAACGAAATATTTGAATAGAAGACTGCAATTTAAAGTCATGTATAGATCATTCTGCTAACGTGAATTCTAACCAGAGTCCCATTCCAAGAGAGAGGAAAAAAGAAAAACGCCTAGCCGATCTGGCTATCTCATCACGCCCGTAAGATACCATCCACCGTCTGCACTACATCTTCAAGCACCTCCTCTCTCCCCCGATTTGCATCCAGCACGAGCACATCCGGCTCATCAGCGGGATTCTCCTGCGAATCTATAATCGCCGACTTTATGTAGTGGTTCTCTTGAGCCACCATACGATCCTTCAATTGCTCGCGATCTTGCAGCGACAAGAGCAAGAACGTGACAGTGACAGGGAAATTGAATAGCCGTGATAAGCGACGCAGCTCATCGTGGTAGGCAGTGCGCAGGGCGGAACAAGTCACCACGACAGCGGGGGTCTCTGACTCCAGTAGACGGCCCATCACAGCGCCCCGGACATGCGAGAGCCAATCCAAGCAGTCAGAGTCCTGCAAGGGCAGATTGTTGGCCAATCTCTGCCGCGCGAGCGGGGAGTGCAGATAGTCGGCTTCGACGACGGGTACGTCCAGGCGTTGCTTGACGACCTGTGCCAGGTTGCTCTTACCGCCGTCGCAGGGGCTGATCAGGAAGAAGACGTTGCGAGGGATGATCTGAGTGGCGGGCTGGCCCTGGCCCCAGCACTGGGTTGTGAAGTAATTGACGAAGCGGGTGATAAACTCGGTGCTGAGGCCCCGGGCACTGGCGAGAGCGGGCGACGAAGCCTGGGCCTTCTTCGTGTCGTAGAGGAGGGTGCGGGCCGGGTTATTGTTGTCGTACTTAGAGGCGAAGAATTCGAGCAGCTTGATGGGTGGGTTGACCTCGGGGTCTTGGTTAGAGTCCCGGAGGCGCTGCAGCCAGGCTTGCTTGGGGAGCTGTTCAAAGTCCAAGCCAGCGTCCTTCAGTTGGAGGAGCAGGTCTTGAGTCCAGTGGTTCAGGGTCGGGTTGGTGACGTTCATCACCTCTGCGGCATTTTGTGCTAGGCTGAGTTCGATGATGCTATTCGCCATCACATCAACGGGGGTCCAGCTGAGGACGTCGTCGAGCTGAGGCAGGGCATGAATGGTCTTCGCTGTTTGGAAGATCATTGGGATGGCCTCAGTGGCGTTCCAGATACCGTGGACGGTGTCCCCAACGATCTGTCCGGCTCGCAAGACACGAGCTGTCATGCCGGTTGCATGGGCAGCGCGGTTGACAATGTTCTCGGTCACCAGCTTGGACTGGGCATATCCCATCCCTTGAGCATACGACAAAGACGCCGGAAGGGCTTCTGGAACCCAGTTTCCAGGAGTGCGGGCGACTGTGCTGACGGACGAGCAGAAAGAGAAGGAAGCAGGGCGCGGCCTCTCAGCGCTCAAGCACAGATCCAGCAGGTTGCGTGTGGCAGCAATACAGCTGTCCTCGAAGCTCTCCAGAGCCCAGTTGAAATTGACCGACCAAGCACAGTGGATCACCGCAGTGACTGACCTTTTGATATTTGCATAGACACCCTCACCAAGGCCCAGGTCGGCTGACTTAGACAGGTCGCAAGGCAAGGCAACGATCTTGCGCCCTGCGGCAGGAGACATAGAATAGGAGACTGCTCGAGCGCGCAAACTTTCAGTTACGCGTCGATAGGCGGCAGTTGAGGATTTCGCTCGTACCAAACAGTACACTTTCTTCACACGGTCTGACTGGACCAGCTGAGAAACCATGTGGGCACCGAGGGAGCCGGTCGCCCCAGTAAGCACAATATAATCACCATCATCCGCACGATCAACGGGGAGGTGGGTCTTGAAACCAGTGCTGTACTTATCAATCAAGGTCTGCATCCGTTGTTCAACAGGAGCCTGCTCCTTCAGAGCTTCACCGGAACGTAGAACAGTGATCTGATCTGCCATCGCTTGGAGGGACGGGTTCTCAAAGACGAAATTCTGCGACAGCTTCTGGCCTCCGAGGTCCAGGGTACGAGTGATTGCGCTGCGCAAGCGTATCGACTGCAGACTATCGATTCCCAGGCTGAAAATATCCGTAGTCTCGTCCAGTGAGGAAGGCTCCACCGACGGGGCGATCTCGAGGAGAGACTCGCGAAGGAACTGAATCAGCTCGGGACCCTCGAGGACCTGATCGCCTTGGTGATCGGGAGCCTCGTAGATCTCGTTGATTTTCTCAGCGAAGTCTTTGTAGAATGCAGAACGAATCACAGTTCCTTTGTCCGTCCTTCGGTAGACAGTGTTCTCTGGAAGAACGCGGATCATATCACGGGAGATGTACGCATAAGCCGGCGATTCGGCATTGCAGGTTTCGATGTCCACAAACACATTTTCCACCAGTTCTTCATCGGTTTGGAAAGGGCACTTATCAGAGGGAATAATAAACAGACCCAGACGGGGCTTGGTGCTTCCAAAGGCGACGGCTTCGCTGACATTGGGGTTCTTGCGCGCAACACCCTCGATGACCAGCGGGTTGGCCTTCTCCCCATTTTCCAAGACCAGGGTGTCGTCCAGACGAGCATAGTATCGCCAAGCGTTAGGGGTGGTCGGGTGTTTTTCGAACAGGTCCTTGGTAGCATATGAGTTATCAGGGCGATTGCTCGCAACCTTGGACGGCCAGCCCTCTAGAACACACAGCTCGTAGATGCCAGGCATACCTGGCTGATCCTCCCAGCGGAGGTACGGCAGCAAAGAAGGACCGGGACGAACGTAGTCCCAATCCAGATCCGAGCGGTCACGGAACGAGGTCATGAGTTGGCCAGTCTCTGTGGTTCCGTAGTGGGATACCAGACGGACGCCGTTCTGCACGAGAGTATCCCCAATTGACTTGGGGCAAGACGATCCACCGAACATGACCAGCTCCAGACGGGCCATCCGCTTTAAGCCCTCCTCGGATTCCGAGAGAACCTTCAGGGCGTACGGGACAGCGTATAGGACCTCAATTTCCTCATGGTCATTGAGAGTACTGAGTAGACAGGGGGCCGTGAGCGGCAAGCTGGCATTGTACATGTAAATGAGCTTCTGTGAGTGAATGGCACGGAATAAACAGCTGATGCCATGGGCGTGGAAGAGGGGAAGAGTAATGAAGCCCCGGAGCCCGAAGTTGTTGGCATAGTTTTTCAGGGCACCCGAATGGGTCTGGTAGATGGGTTTTGGATGACCGGTCGAGCCACTAGAGTGAATGACCCAGGTAATATGTTCGTTCTCAGTGGGGCCGTGCAAGTACGCTGCAGGGAGACGGGCAGATGTCGTCTCGGGTGAGGCTGCGTACGCTGGCGCTACGACGGGGACTTGGATGGCCCCCGTTCGCTTGGTGACGTTTTCTCCCATCGTTTGGAAGCTGGGGTGGGTTATAAGGAATGAGGCCTTGGTGGCCTCCACAAGACTGACATAGGCATCTTCTGCGATGCGAGTCGACAACAGCAGGACGGTGTGTCCAAGTCGGGAGACGGCCAATAGCGTGATCAAGTATTCAAAATCAGATACACCTAGTAGTCCCACAACTTGAACGGGATCACTTGATGTGAGTCTCTGGGGGATCGCTTTAGAGTATTGTACCGCGGCCGCTTCAACAAGCACATCCAGCTTAAGGCTTCATTAATGACTCTAATAGGCAAGCACAATAGGAGCGAAGAACTGTACCTGATGAGGTGTATAGTATACATAATCTGTGCCCGACGATGGATATGCCACAATAGGATCGTGTGCGGTCTCTCCCAAGGCTCTCAATCGCAGAAGGTCATTGATAGTGTAGATCTCGTGTTTTGGCGCCGCTGCCGTCGCTACGGAAGGAGTGGCGGACGAGCAGATGGCTGGCAATGAGGACGCAGCCAGTGTTGAGAGAGCTGGTGCTGCCATCTTGGGTTGAAATGGCAGACTGGTTTGTATAGATGGCAAAACTGTAGATTTGGAGAAGCTGTGCCTTTTGAGGTCCGCCGAGCGAATCCTCGCACTGAAGCAGTTGGGATTTCCGCTTGCTCCATCGGTCGGCACGTTGAATGTCCGGGACTTGTTCTCATGTCTTCCTGCCCCTTCCAATCATTTTCTGACAGAGAGGTGTACATCGTCCCGGGTTTCGGAGGCGTTTTGCTCCACAGGCCTTCTCCGCATGTACGGAATCGATGGCAATGGTGGGGCGGTGCACTTTGGTGTTGAGCGGAAAAGGAGGTAAGAATGATACTTTTCCGCCGCGTCACCTGACCGACATAGACCGCAGGAAAACGGCGCCATCACGTTGCTGTAATTCGGAAATCGGGGCAATCTGGGTGACAAATGGTTGGTCATAAGTATTTCATGTTCAGATTTCGTACGCGCCACGAGAGCTTGAGGTTCTATATGTCCCGGAAGGCCACGATCTCTGTGGAAGATTTCACCATCAATGTAGTGTGGATTCGCTCCGATCGGATTATCCCCAAGCAATAGGCAACTTTAATAAAAATACAGTCCTTGACGGATATCAGCCTAGCATATGGATGATAAACGGTGTCTTGAGCGAGGAATAAATTTCAACTCCCTTGAATCATTTGGGGCAGAGATGATCAGAGAGATCATGTCCATATCTATGCACATCCCAAACTTACTCCCCCTTGAATAATGCAAAGGTAGTCGTACGATGGAAATTACATGTGGAAACCGGCTAAAGAACTCACATGTCGACTTGAAGTCAGGGATACTAAGGCTAAATAACAGGTGCTTGAAATAATAATGATGACTTTCTATTTCTTTGAAGTTTTTGGCTTTCTATACAGGAGTATGGAATAGGACTCGTAAAATATTCCTTAAACAGTGAACTTAATCTTGTTGGCAGGGCCAGCTGCCACAGCTGCCTTGCGAACAGCCTCCTCACCAACCTCCTCGAAGATATCGTAGCCCCAATTAGCCGGGAAGTTGAAGCGCTTGTGCCGCTCCAGACCAGTCAACTTGGCGTATGCATCATCAGGCAGAGTCTTGATCTGGAGGTTGGCCGCAATACGAGAAGGAGTAACGCTCTTCGATAGGACGACAGTGCCGCGCTGCACACCCCAGCTAGCCAGAAGAGGGCCAGGGTCCATGCTGACCTGCTGTGCGACCTCGGCCACCAGCGGGTCATCCACGGTACGCGGTTCACCGGTTTGGTTGTTGCCCAGAGGAGAGTAGGCCTCGACAACGATTCCTTTGCTTTGGCAGAACTTGAGAAGCTCCGGCTGCTGCAGGTAGGGGTGGGCTTCAATCTGGTTGGCGGCAGGGACGACCGAGACCTGGCCCAGGAGTTCCTCCAGGCGCCGGATATTGAAGTTCGACACACCGATGGCCTTGACCTTGCCGGTCGGCAACAACTTCTCCATCTCCTTGTACGTGGCGACGTAGTCATTATCGGCCAATTCGAAAACACCGTCTTCGTTGAGAGGGAACCATTTGTCGCCGCCCTTGAACGCACTGCGTGTATATGTTAGCCATAGCGGCCAAACAGCATTGCAAGGTATGGCGTAGGAGGGTGACACTTACACGGGCCAATGCATGAGATACAGGTCAAGATAATCGGTCCCAAGATCAGCCAGAGTTTTGTTCAGAGCAGGCAGAATATCCTCGGGGGCATGCTTGGTGTTCCAGAGCTTGCCGGTAATGAAGATCTCTTCGCGTGGCACACCCGACTTCTTGATACCGGCTCCAACCTCCGTCTCGTTGCGGTAAATGGCAGCGCAGTCGATATGACGGTAGCCCTCCTTAAGAGAGACTTCAACAGCCTTCTCAACCTCTAGAGGCTTAGCCTGCCAGGTGCCGAAGCCCACGGCTGGGATCTTGGCGCCAGTGTTGAGCGTGAAATGCGTTTGAATGGCCATGGTGGATGAATGTACTGTGAATTGATGAGAATAACGAGGATGAAGATAGGGAAAAGGACCGCAATTTCAATTCGAATCTCGATGGAGGAAGAGCAAGTTCTCAAAAATAACCTCGATAGCTTTTTGTGACTATATGGCGCCCCCCACTCTACGTCCCCATGGTAGTCTTTCTCGGAAAAGGACGTGGAGCGGAAACAGACACGGAAATGAGCAATCCGACCTTTAACAAGCGCGAACGTTATCGCAGTATCCTCCGCCGAATTCATTCCATTTGGGTCCATTAGGATTCTGGGCTGGTGATAGTTTCTACCATAGTAAGTTCATACATAACTTCGTGTTTCCACTAACCTCCTAAGTCCTTCTCGTCTACCCGCACCATTAATTATTATGGCTACAATTCCATTGTTCGACAGTCTTCCCCTACGGAAGGATGGCCCTCCAGGTAATGCCTGGGGACTTTTCGGAGACAGTGACCAGTGTGGCATGCTAAATCGACTCACGCCCGAGATTGTGAGCGCTGCGTCACAGGAAATCAAGACGGGAATCCGTATTCCCACTGATTTACCACTCAACTTCATGTCAATGCCATGCTTCGGACGAGTACCATTTAAGCAAACTATCAAAAACAAAGCGCCCCGTGAAGTCAACGATGACACGTTACATTTCAACACCCAGAGTGCCTCCCAGTGGGATGGTTTCAGACACTATGCCTACCAAGAGAGCAGGAAATATTTTAATGGCCAGACGCTAAATGACTTGTTGACCACCGAAGTCAATGGAATACACGGTAAGTCAAGAACCATACGATAACTGCCCGGATGAATGGGCCTCATTATGGCTAATGCATCATTTCCCGCAGCATGGGTGGAGAAGGGTGGAATTGTAGGACGAGGAGTCCTCCTCGACTATGCCGCATGGGCAGAAACCAATAATGTCCAGTTCGACCCCTTCTCAACGCATGTCATCTCGGCAAAGACTCTACAGGACATTGCAGCCAGCCAGGGCACAGAGCTCAAACAAGGCGATATTCTGTTCATCCGATCGGGCTGGGTGCGCGCCTATTCTCAACTATCAGAGGCACAGGCCAAGACCCTTGCAGATATCACATCTCCCCCGGCCATCGGGATTGAATCCTCAGAACAAACCCTGCGTTGGCTGTGGGAAACAGGCTTTGCGGCGGTTGCTGGCGACATGCCTAGTATGGAGGCTTGGCCATGTCAGAATACTCAATTTTGGCTGCATGAATGGCTGCTGGCTGGCTGGGGAATGCCAATCGGTGAACTGTTTGACCTCGAGAGGCTCAGTGAGGAATGTCGACGACAGGTACGGTGGTCATTCTTTTTCAGCAGTGTGCCACTTCGGGTAAGCAAGCTATGACGATTCATACCAAGCTCCAGGTTCCAAGTTGACGAATATTTTAGGTACCCGGAGGAGTCGCAAGCCCACCAAATGGAGTCGCAATTCTGTAGTTTTTATAAGTACATGCAAACGAACAAAATAAAGGATTTTACAAAGAGACTCGAGTATTATAGTGTGCTGGTGGAGTATACAATGAGGTATATTAAGACTTTCTTTACAGTTTAAACCAAGTCCAAAAGAGATTCCTCACCTAGTGGATAGATGAGTGGACAACCACACAATACGCCAGGTTATCCGGCCAGTGATTGGAGTTAAATCGCCCGATGCTGGAAGTTTGACTCCGGAAAGGCCCCTCTTTATTCGTCTTGCCGTCTTCATGTGTACAACAGACATTCCACACAGGCGACTAGTATGAGTAACGGAAGTAGATGTCTTCCTTGTCAGTCTGGTCCACTGGAATCTCTTCCATGGGTTGATAAACGGCATTCTCCAAGCTGAGTCCCTCTTCCATGAGAACCTTGTCTTTGGTGTTGTTCAACATGGCAGCATAGGCCGCAAATGCTAGAAGCAAGAAGATCTCAACACAGTACGCTACCAGCATAGCCACGATTCCTGATGTGTATTTGGGGGCCTCGTTGCTCTTGAACGAGAAAGGGCCGATTATATTACCCACGCAATAGGAGATGAAGAACACGCCGTTGACAATAGACCGTTTTGTGGAGCCACCAGTATTGGCTGTGATGAGGGACATGATCATCGCGAAGGAGGCCGTATAGGTACTCGTTAACTAAGATTGGGAACATGTCAGCCCCAGATAATTCAGAATCAAAGCATCAAAGCGTGCCTACCCAGTAACACACTAGAAGTGCAACTTTGTGATCGCGTGGAATGGCGTGGATCCCAACTGCACCGGCTAGAGCCGGACACACATAAAGCACGGCAACGAAGCATCGCTTCTGGCCTGGTAGCCACCGTTGCAAATACATTGCAGAAACATTGGATACCAGAATTACCATTCCGTATGGTATCTGGAACAGAGTTGTCACTAGATTGGAATAGCCAAATCCCTGGATGATCAGGCTGCCGAAGTTGCTGGCGGCACCGTTGACCACCTGGGTTGCCACACCACAAAGGAAGAAAAGCCAGGTCTTGGGATCTAACACAGCTTCCTTAATTTGGTACTTCTTGATGTCATGGAAATTGGAACCGTGGTGTCTTGGTCCTAGGCGCCTAATAGCGACTTGCTTCTCGTCTTCCTTCAGCCATGACCTGGTGCGGCCAGTTAGTTCATCGATTCGTCGCCCAACATAGAATACTTACGCTGTTGAGGGACGCTCAGCCAACGTGAATGCCATGAAGATAGCCCAAGCGCACGAGATGGCGCCAATAAAGATGAATTGGTATCGCCATGATTCCAATGACCCTTCGATGTGACCCACGGCATAGGCCAACAGGCCACCGAATGAATTGGCAACGCCAAGGAAGGTTGACCACCATCCAATTCTGACTGGCTGCTCTTCAACAGTATACCAAGTTGCGGTGATCAAAAGGTAGGCAGGTGTCGAACACGATTCTAGGGCGCCGATCAAGAAGCGCAGTGCGAGGAATGACTTGAACCCACCACAGCCAGCTAAGGCCATGGTGATTCCACCCCAAAGAAAAAGATTCGCAGACAGCCATTTCGACACGGGTAACTTCTGCATGGCAAAGGTGGTAGGATACTCGAACTAGGATGATTCTGTTAATTGGAAGGCCTTTTGCCGGTATAATGCAAGAGTAAGATGTACAGCGAGGTAGCCGAAATAAAAAATGCTTCCTATTCAGATTTCGTCTGGTCAACTCGAGTCTTTCTCATTCCATACAGTAATAGCTTACCCAGCCAACTGTACTCATTTCCTTTTAAATGCAAAGATTCCTTCAAGCCAAAGACGGCCGCATAACCAAGCATGGCTTTGTCAATATAAGTCACCAAGTACGTGATGCAAAGAAACGGGATGATCCTCAAGTCGATCTTTCGAATAACTCTGTTCTCCAGCCTCGAGTCAATGATATTGTTTGGGGCATTGGGCTTGGTGTATTCTGGTTCATTATTCCGATCTGCTAGACTCCCATATTCCAGGGATTCCGGGGATTCTTGGTGATCGCTGCGTGGTTTCGACATTTCTAGAGTGCTTAAGCAAGTTCACTCTCTTGATAAAGGGAACTGGATACAAGCTGTGTATTAACAGATACTAACTCTGTCTCAGGACAGACAATATGGCGCATAAATTCTCGTAGCATCCACGAATTTTAAGTGAAGAGGGGTTCGAGAAGATAGTGCGGATTTGCATTGACTCGGATTATGTATCGGAACCCTGAAATGGGTCAAGTCCTCTACCACCTTCGGTTTTACTGGTGAGAATTATGTCTTACGAGACTTAGTTCGGAGAATTCAAGGAAAAAAAAGGCACATAGTCATCTATCGTATGCCCCCAGAAAGGTGAAGAGAGCGGTATATGCATTCGCATGCATAGGCTGTTGCGTTCCGTTTATTATGAAAAGAAGACAGTCGTCAAAAGGACTCATAGTGGACGATTACAAGTGTTGTTACAAGTTTGCTACAGCAGCATCGCCTTAATTGGAAGCCCATAATTTTAACTTGAAGCAACTGGGGATGTGGAGACCCCAGATTTGGTGGCGCTGGAGTAGTTCCCGTGTTCCACACTCTCTGCGTCGGAAAAGTACCAGCCCGCGGCGGATTTTCTTGCCCATACTTTCTCCCTTCTTCAGCCAGCCGATTTACATGCGCGGAGCTGGAACTTTGAACAAAAGAAGGCTATTCTCGATATAAATCATCACAGATTTGACACATACGGAGAGAAGATGGTCATTACATCCCATACGGCGGAGGCACATCAGCGTCGCCGAACCCGGACCCGGGCGGAGCGGATAAGGCGAAAAGTGACAAGGGCATGCGATGCCTGCAAGGCACGCAAAAAGGCATGCACTGGGGACATACCGTGCGAATCTTGTGTACGGCTGGAGCTATCATGCACGTATGATGTTCCCTATAACCGGGGGTCTGCTGCTTTCCCGCAACCCTCGTCACGACCGATGGAAACGGGAGGCGGAAATAGAGCGAACAAGACGCCTGCCGCGAGAGTAGTAGACGGGGCTGTGGCTACACCTTCACCCACGGAGAATCCAGGACGCCGATCTGTCACCACGTCGTCGAGTCTAGCTGCGACACATCCGACTCCGGAAGATGGCAATTCAACCGAAGTTGGCGGCCAATACAGAGGGCCAGCATCCGCCCATTCGTTCTTGGACAGAGCTGTCAGAAACTTGCACGGGGCTCCACCTCCATTATCGTTGCCTTCGGAGGATGTATCCGCTTCGATTTTCTCGCATGGCGATCGGCATGCCCCGAGAACACTGGTATCTCAAATGCGCTGGCCTGACCGATCAACGGCCGATTACTTGATACGGCGATATTTTGAATTTGCATCACCTACCTACAGAGTGCTACACCAAGGGACTGTCGACACTTGGGCAGAAGCCCTTTTTGGGCCCAATGAGCCATTAGAGGGCGAAACCACAACTTCAGCGGTGTCATCTGCTGCCAAGGCAATTCTCTTACTGCTATGTGCTACAAGTTCCTTGTTCTCTACTCGCGATGGATCGCCGGCTCAAAACACCCAAGACTGGTCAAATTGGCAAGACAGCGAGACTTATTATCAGATCGCTGAACAGATCCTTGCCCAGGAAACCGGTGCACCGTCTTTGGAGTCTGCGCAGGCCCGGTTCCTGACGGTTCTATATCTTTTAAGTACCTCTCGAGTAAACCAAGCCTGGTACAACTTTGGCACCACGGTACAACTCGTGATGGCACTAGGTCTTCATCGAAAGCAAACACGACCACGAGCATTTGCCTCGATTGCATCGAGTGCGGTTGCCGCAGAGTGTTCGAAGCGTGTACTGTGGTGCTCTTTTACTCTCGATGAGTACCTCAGCCTCATACTTGGTCGGCCGCGATTACTTCGAGAAGAGGACATTGATCAAGAGTACCCAACCTTGATCAACGACGAAGCCCTGGATTATAAGCCTAGATCACGCTCTGCTCCCCTGAGAAATTGCTTGATGGATGCATCCGTTTGCCATGCGAAGATTTCTCGAATTCTAGCACGAGCCTCTAGGGACTTGTACTCGATCAAATCTCTCGATAAGGAGCAAGAAGTCGAGACCATTGCGATATTGATGGAGCAGATCACCGAATGGCAATCCAAATTACCGCCTCTCTTAGGAGATTGGGTTTGTCCGAGCAGCCTGATCTCAATTTTTCGAAGACAACTGACCGTCATCCGCCTGGCTCGACTCCATGCTATTATGTTTGTTACTCGACCGCTTCTTCTTCGAGACTATTCGCAACGCATGAACATAGATGGGCCCTTGAAGCAGTTTCT
Source organism: Penicillium cataractarum (assembly GCF_028827025.1). NCBI lineage: Eukaryota > Fungi > Ascomycota > Eurotiomycetes > Eurotiales > Aspergillaceae > Penicillium > Penicillium cataractarum. The sequence goes on along the minus strand of NW_026622745.1, from coordinate 2,089,962 downwards.
GCGAACTTGTATCTACACGGTTCGCGATACCCTTGAACTGGTGTTAGAACTCGTCAAGGATAATCTACTGTTCCCGGCGTTCTGGTATACGCAGTACATTGCTTTTACCGCCCTCTCAATCGTCTACATCTATCTTATCCACTCAAAAAAGGGTCGAATTCCATATGAATGGTTATTTGCGCACGATGAGAGCCAGGAATTACCACCTATCGATCGTATGATGCTTTATAATCTGGCAGAAGAGACGCAATATCATCTTGGTCATGCAACCGAAATGAACGCTCTTGCATGGAGATACACCGTCGTCCTGAAAGCTCTAAGGCTGGAGGCAATGGGAGAAGAGAATGAGACGCACGTCGATGATGTGGCGGACTCGCAAGTCGATTCGAATGAGGAAGCCGTGGCCACTTTGCCGATGGAAGTCGTTCGTACAGAAGGCGTCCCCCATGAGCAACTCCCTGTGGACTGGACAGGGCTTTGGACCTCCCTTATCGAACCGGTCAATCCGTCGATTCACGGTTCCGGGCTACTTGATTCTGGAATAGGAGGCTTGCTCAGCTTCAATGGTCTCACCGATGAGCTTTGTCTTGACTTCTGGCCGCAGCTTGATCGTTTACCAACGTGTACGTCCCTTGCTCATATAGCGATTTTAATGCGCCATGTGCTTTTGTCGGATTATTCTGCTGACTCTGACTTATATAGCACTGCTAAATTCACGGAATGCGTGATACTCAGCTGCTTCGGTGCTTTGATCCCACGCAACTGATTTAATACGACTGGAAATGTTGAGACGACCTTACGAATGACTTTACTGTACCGTACAATATACCCAACCATAGGGGGTAGGGTTTAACTTTTTCAAAAATCAACACGAATCTATATTTATCCTCTACCACATAGCTATATATCTCGAGTAAACTTTGGTCTAAAATCCCACATATGTTCCAGAAGCACTCTAGTTTCATTCGCCATTGCATCTACCAGAGATACTTGTAGCGAGGTTGCCCATCCTGCTCTTCCTCCCGAGCAGCCAGAATATTCAACTGGCGTAGCCAGAAGCCCAAAGCGAGGGCCAGCACGATACCACCCGCCGCAAAAGAAGAGAGAATTATCCCACCCATGCGGTACTGCGGCGCATCCGAACTGGGAAAGAAGTACGACCCATAGATATTGGCCGAGTTGCCGAACAGGTTGACTAGGGCGTAAACAATAGCGCGCTTGGTGCGTGTTCGCGGCACAGTACTTGCGATCCACGCCTGGACTACGTTGAAGGCAGAGTACGAGCCGGCGCACATGAGGAACATGCCCACGTAGCGGGGCGCCGTGCTGTGCGTACAGATAACCATGACATTACCAATGATATCGACCATCAAGGGCCAGACGATGAGGATGGCGCGCTTGTCTGTGTATGTGGCGATGAATGAGTTACCGAGGGAGCTGATGAAGCCGAAGACGTAGACTGGGGCAGTGATGAGGAGGGTTACGATGTTGTTGAACCCGAGGGTCTTGACGATTGACTGTAGCAATCGATGAATACATGTTAATGTTACTGAAGCCGAGATTATTGTTTGAAAGGGATTAGTACTCACGGGGAAGAAATAGGTCCACGTTTGCGATGTGAGCTGACAGATCTGAATGCCAATCATAACCCACGCTTTGGGATCCGTAAATGCGTCGATGAGGCCTTCCTTAATGGAGCCGTTCTCGTCGATCTCCGAGTTGGCTCCCTGCGCTAAACGCCACACTGCAAATCGCTGTTCTTGATCGGAGAGCCATCCATGCTTTCCAGATCCCGGGAAATCGGGCAGGAGCCAGATTGCCAGAAAGCCAGAGAGGATAGTACCTGCTCCTTCAATTATAAAGAGCCACCTGTCAAAAGGGATATCGTCGGTAAATGAACGCAGAAAAGACCCAAAACCGAGAATAAGGTCCCAATAACGTACCTCCATCCGGCCAGACCACCAGCTCCATCGAGACCGTTCAAAATCCCAGCTGCCAACATGCCGCCAAAGCCATTGGCGATTGTGTTACCGCAGTACATGACCGCTACTCGCGGCGCAATCTCCTGGGGCTTATACCAGGAACTTATCAATAGACTTTCTGCCGTGTTAACTTTTTGAGATCTCAACAGTCGGGACAAGATTGGCCTTACAGCGCTCCAGCAAAGAAGGGCGACTCTGCAAAGCCCAGCAGTACCCGCACCACTATGATACCAGCAAAGTTATGCGTAGCAGCGGCACACATGGAAATGCCGCCCCAGATGAAGATGGCAACTGGTATATAGCGGGACGGCTTAAGGCGTGTGAGGATAATGTTACTGGGAACTTGGCCCAACAGGTAGCCAATAAACTAAAGAAGTTAACTCGGAGGATGGCAAGCCGGCTCGACTTTGCTCACCATGATGGCGACAGCCGTCTGGTATTGGGTGTCGCTGAGACCTAGGTCGGTCTGCATACCTCCTAGACGCGCATTGGCGATATTGGAGCGATCGAGAATGTTGAAGATGAATAGGAGACATAGCGAGGCGACGAGGTGCAGATCGATCTTGCGAACCACTGAGGGAGAACTCGTTAGCAAAGCTTATGATGGCCCTTATTCAAACTCAAGAAGAGCCATTACCGGAATAAACACTCACGTTTCTTCTCAAGCACTGTTTGTTCCTCCGTGGTCAATCCCTCGAAGTAAGCTTCTTGGAGGGTGACCTTAGGGGAAACCTCCAGGTGTACTGCCTGGTCATCCTTGAGAGTCTCCGCATCAATAGTCATGGTATTCTTACTTGGATTCCAAGGAAGTCAAAAGAAATTAAAACCAACAAATTTTGGCCACCACGCCAAGCATTATATAGCTAAACTAAATCATCAATCAGCCTTTCGGCGCCGATAGAAGGAGCCACCAGCCGAAGAACGGGGAAGGAAAGGCGAGTCGGGTCAAAACTGCATATTGTCGGGGTATAGATCGTCGTATGGAGAAGGAAACCTCGGGGAAGCGGATTTCGCTCCAGAAATTCGGATTACCAAGTTTTCCCCGCATCCCCATACCCCGGAGGCGGAAAAGGCTGGAAATGGGCTACTCGCAATTCTCCGCCAAACAACCCCGGAAAATGCGCTCGGTGGAGCTCTTACGCTGGATAAAGACTGCAATGGGAGGGGCCAGGTCGCGAGATATATGCTAGAAGTAATATAAGCATACGGCACCCGGGAAGAATTCGGCTCTAGCATAACGACAATGTACTTACATGGAGCCTATAAATATTGCCTTGAAGCGATTCCGAGCGGCTCATTTATAGATTACTATCCATAAGTGCGAATGTCATACGACAGAGACAAAGCTCCATGGTTTTATCATCGTTACTGACAGAATTCATGTTAAGCCTTTAACGATCGAGGTTATCGAGGCGTCGGATAAATCTGTAGCCATAACAGATGTCAAGTCCTTCCTAGAGAGATGAAACTTTTACCGGCGATTCATCAAGAACTATAGCAAGATAGTAAGCCTTTCAAATTGATTAAAAGGGAAGGAGATACTCTTTGAAGATGATCTTATTTATGACTAGGCCCCCAGGGAAGTAAGACCTAGGTTGCTGATAACCACACTATTGAATCGGGCCAGTTTTCCCTAAAGGAGAAGGCAATGTGACGACCTGGACGTATATGGATATTATACTTGACAATAGGAACAGAGAGGGCCGTCGGGATAACAAAAGAAGGCCATGTTGATCATATGATATGGGGTATACTCCCTTCATACCCTTGCGACTGGCCTTGTGATATAGTAATAAACGTACTAGATATCCTGCCACCAGCGACCGGAGAATTCCAATGCAATGCTACTTGACCATCGAGCTGAGCACTATCTAGCAGAATTCCCAGCATCTCGTATCATGAAACAGCACGTGTTTTGACACCTCTCATCCCGATCCCACTGGGCCACCCTGATCTGTGCTACACACTACCATACCTCAAATCCAGATCTAGTAGCCACTTTCTGCACTTATCTAGTGTCATAGTCAGTGGCAAATCCCAGATACGGTATAACAAGTCTAGACATGTAGATCAACACATCAAGCAACGACTAGTCATCTAGTATCTCACTAGTCAAGTCCGCAAAATTGGGATGTGCGCATGCAACCAACCATTCCAGAGCATAGCAACCAACAGTTCTTACAGGATTCTATGTCCTTTCAAGTTTCGAGAAACTTTTACATGGGCGAGCCTAATAAAATTCCAATTCCACTTTCAGTTTCCATTTTCGTCTGTTGAACACTTGAGAGGGGGTAGTTTGGTCACGGCGGCTACTGAAGCTCCAATAATTCGGTCGAACCGGAAATCCCTCGCAGCGCGACCAAACACCAAACCGACCACAAAGTTTGGTGGGAGGGATGATTTGATTGGTTGATCATGACGTTTCAGGGGGAAGATCGGAGGGATCCACTTTGTGGGGAGCTCTCTCATCACAAACAGGATTTCTAGTTGATAGGTAATGAAGGTTTCTTGTTGGCGGAAGGTAGACTACGCGTAGATAGGGCATATTCGGTAGTAGGCAAGGTTCATCTCGCATTCAGATTGCAGTACATCACATTTGGGGTTCTTTTTTTATCCACAGGAAGGGGGGCAGAAAATCGCTAGGAGGACACCGAGTCAAAAAAAGGAGTATTCACAATTGTAACGGGGTCGCAACTTTGCACGTTCCCTTCTTCCGAGGGTCCAACAATAAAGAAAAAGGGACAAGCATACGTAAACCCTCCGCGTACATACAAGACAAAAAATCCCCTTGGATAGTATAATCCTGGCCAAGGGGGTTGAAGGTCCCAAATGCTAATCCCCACCTCGGAAAAAGTACCCGGTCAAGCGGGAAGATGTCGATCAGGTTTGGAACATGCAAAGTCGCTGAGAGAAGCGAAGATAGTATGATAAACAAAAGTAACACAGTGTTAGAAAACGAATGCAGGCTTCGCTAGACATCGAGATGTAACATGCATCAGAACTATCCCAACAGATAGCCCGCAAGAAAGATGGGAGCGGCTTTCTGGCGGAGAAGGAAACAAAGAGGCACGCTTAGGCAGTATAGGTGCCTGCAGTACCGGGAGCGAGGACGTTGTCGCCGTACTGTCCGTCGACGTTGCCGGCGGGAGAGTAGTTGCAGACGGTGAAGGGCAGGGCGGAGCTGGAGTCGACGTTGCCCAGGCTGTTGCAGGTCACGGTGGCGCAGCCGACGTGAGTGGTGGCCTTCCAGACGATCTGGGAGAAGTGGCCCCACTTGTCGAAGTTGGTCATGCTAGGGTCGGAAGCGCCGTAGGGGGTAGGGAAGTATTCGATCTCATCGTTGTACATCAGGTTGGTGATCATGACGCCAACATCGTCAGCGCTGACACCGTAGCCGATGTTCTGACCGTAACCGCCGCCATCAATAGAGCTATACAAATCAGGTTAGAATGACTCGCAATCATGACAAGGGATCAATTGCAATGCAATTAAATGTGTACTTACGTATCGTGCTCGTACACACAACGAGCGGCCAAAGTCTGGGCACTGGCCTGGAGATCGGCAGACCACTCAACGGACGAGACGGAGTGGTTGCTACGGTGGATGTTGTGGTTGTACAGGACGGCAGACTGGTAAGTGTTGGTGGCAGTGGCGGTAGAGGCGGCAGTGGAAGCGCTGGAGGTTGAGCTGGAAGTAGAGCTGGCCAGGGTGGAGGCAGCCTCCACGGTAGAAGTCCAGGCAGTCGAGTAGGTGGTCGCGGCGGCAGTATCAACTGCGGCGGCAGCAGCAGCCTGAGTAGTGGAAGACACAGGCACGATAACGGTGGACTGGGCCAGCTCTGAGGACTCGGTCTCAGCGGCAGCGGCGACGGCGGCCTGGGTGGTGGTGGTCACAGTGTTCTGGATCTGAGCTTGCTGAGCAGGCTGAACAGTCTCGGTGACGGCGGCGGCAGTGACGGTCTTAGTGACGGTAACGGTAGTCCAGTCGGTCACATAGACATGCTTCTCGAAGGCATTGACGCAGCCAGCGGCGAGGGCAGCGAGGAGCAGAGTCGAGCGCATTGTGTAATTGATGGGCGATCACAGATCAAATCCAAGATAATGTGGAAAGTTGAGGATTGGAGTTATCGAGATGAGAGAACTTCCCCAGGAAGTTCGAAGTAGAGAGCGTGTGGGGGGTAAAAGGTCAACAACTGCAGATCGACTGCAGTATGAATTGACAAAAAAGAGTGTATGTACGCTTAAGGTTAAAGGAATGACAGGCCTGTACACTATTCAAGTGCCACGAGGCGGGAGATAAAGAAGTAAGAAGCGTGGAGGGGGAGGAGGAGGAGAGAGAGAGAAGAGAGATGGATGAGGAGGAGATCAAGTAGAAAGAGAAAGGGGAGGAGAGAGTCAAGTGGGGCCCAGTCAGAAAAGGTGATTTTAATTAGCGGAGATGAGCTCAGGACTGGCTTGCTTTGTGGTCGATAATAATTTTATGATCGTGACTTGTCTTGTCTTCATTAGATTGGAGTTCCATTCATACGCTGTCCATCCCGTCCCCTTTTATTGCTCACTCTCAGACGAGATGCTTTCTTCCAACCTCTCGATATCCGCGACACATTCCACATCGAATCCCGCCACTGACTGGCGTGGGACATTCTACATTCCAACGCGTCTGTCAAGCCTTTCTTATTGGCTCTTCCCCGGTCGCAAAGAAGGCTGGGTCATGAACGCCAGAATGGAAATTCTAGTGTAAATGATTCAATTCTTCAATTTTTCTCCGGGCGCTTTCTGGCCCAGCACCGATGAAGTCTGGGCTTCTCTTCCCCTGGGCGGATCCTCAATTCCACTTTGCTGGAGACTAGCGCCAGTCCTCCATTTAGAGGCTGCACTAGCGGCCGCGCGTACAGGGATTGCAATCTGATGGTCTCCTGAAGAACAAACAAAGAGAATTGCCATCTCTTCCAGCCAGAAAGAAGGAGAAAAGGACCCCCATATCGGATGGCCTGGACTAAGTGGATTCCATAACCCTCATCAACAAAGGCGTCGCTCATTCTCCATTCCCAGACAAGCTCGATCGAGATCTGTAACATGCAAAATCACCCAGACACGAGCCAGTTTCAGAGTGACTGGCAGCGCGCCAATCAACGCCTCCACGCAGGGGCCGTCTCCTCGGGAAATTACCCACTGCAACGGCGGCGCCGCTAAGAGACTTGGCTTCGAGTCTGGTCCATTCGGTCTCCATTCTTTGCCAGCCCGTCAATTTGGGATTGATTAAATCGTGGCCCGCTTCCTCTGTTTCGTGTTTCAGCCTCTGTTGCGCCCGTCGGGATTGTCCAGACTCGAGACCCTCGAATAGCCCCAAGTTCCAACCTTTTGATACTCAATCCCCCACAGAAGCTGTCAACCAGGCTTGAATGGTAGAAGCTATTGGGATTTACCGAAACAGGGTCTTTTTAGTTTATCTGCTGCAGGAGATCAAGAAACTGTTTAAAGTTTCACTGCCGCTCGGCTCTTAGTCGTAGTACAGTACATTGCATGCTGCACGAGTCGACGACCTGTCAACCCTACGAATGAGGCCTCAAATGACTTGGGCCCGCACAATAAATTTCACTACATAACGGTACATAAGGCATAATGAAAATGCGATCGGTAATTTCGGAGTGGACAAGGATTGCGTGAGCCACTCAGCATGGAAATGGGTCCGTGAGGTTTCGCTTGGCCCGTATACTTCCCGTTCCAGAACACAACAGTCTAGACAAACAATCATGGATCGACTCCATAGTTTGATCCCTCTGATCTTCACATCGGATCTTCGGATCATCATCGCAACCGTCCAGAACTCAAATGTACAAGGCAGCAAAGAGAAGTCAAATAGAGTACTACCGTTGCTCCACCTATTCGTATTATCCTTTATGCTCACAGCTCCACGTCACCCTTGGTTTTCAATCTCCGAGGCCCTCGCCAAGTTTCCAAGAACATCCCAAGAGCGCCACGAATTGGACGCGGTAGATTTTTTGGCTCTGGTAATTTAAAGGTGTAATAGGGGGAAATAAGCCACATTGAGGGGGGTGATCATTGCTATGTGATTATGTTTTGGCCCTGCCGCTCGCTTATACTTTTTCCTGGTTCCATGTTAAGGGGGAAGGACCGTGGAACAGAGTTACTCGTGTAGCTCTAAAGACGTTACTGTACTCTGTGTTGTTCGATATTATCAATTTGGCGACGAGCTTCTGTATATGCAGCTGCTTCTGCATTTTGTCTGGAATTGACCATTTACAGCTGCCCTTGGCTGTTGTACCTGCGGCAATATCGCTCCTGGCTGAGGTCTGCGAGTCTTTTTCAAAAGTGTTATTGCTTTCATGAATTTCACGCAGCCGTTGTAGAAATCATATTCTCGAGCTAGAGAGCTACTGTATTAGGCTGAGGATGCAAAGACCCTTGCTAGTTACATTTCTATCCCATCTACCAACACTGACAAGAGCCTTAAATCTGGCCTGCCCAATAGCATTGACCCCAGCATTCCGACATTATCACAAAAAATGACCTCAAATACTCCAAACAGAGCAGAACGATAAACACAAAGGAAATCCAAGCAGTCAAAAGTGAAATAGTGGAATATATGATCACTCTAAAGATCCACGATTCTACATCGGCCTGCCTCGCACACTAACAAATGATTTTTGGCCGGATCGCCAGCCTTTAACTCCTTGAAAAGGGAGTTTCGAGAATTCAACCAGAAGGACTGATTACCAACAAAGTCCTTCAAGTGTGAGGGTCGGATATCTACCAGCGATGCGACCGCAAGAGTTGGGCACAGGCCGGCACCGGCCTCCGCCCGAACTCTCTGCACGATGAGGTCACGCGCAGCCAAAGGCTCGTCCATTCGACTGAGAAGGCTGTCATCACGACTGGCAGATGCTTGAGTGACTTCAGCGGTGCTGAATACACCGGTCACGGTACGAGTGCCAATCTGCAGTCCCACGATAACATCAAGCAATCCGACGAAAAGGAACGGATGCTGCATGATTTCGACTGCAAAGGAGTTGCACGTCTGTTGTGCCAGGGTGCGGTAGGTATCCTCATTAACTAGAGCAGCCAGGCGCAGCAAGTTGCGAGCAATGACGGCATTGACGGATGGTGTCGCAGATTCAGTACCAGTCTTCAATCGGAACAGAGGACCCGGCATGCCCGGAGTCGTCTCGGACGAGGTATTATAGTATCCAGACGACGTTACGTCCGTCTTGGACAGGAAGTACTCATTGAGGTATTCTGTTCAAGAAAGTTAGTCATGGGAACAGTATCAATGATAAACGGGTGACTCACTTTGAAGACGCTCCGCAAACTGAAGATAGCTGTCGTCAAAGGTCGCCTCGTACATATCGAGGAGACCGCTAGTCAGATATGCATAATCATCGGCAAAGCCTGGAGTATCGCCGCGGCTACCATCTCGCCAGATGCGCCACAATTTTCCGGTGGCCTTGTCAAATAAATGCTCCTTGATAAAGCTGATAGCACGCGAGGCAGCCTCGCGACACTGCACGGCTTTGGAACTCTCAATCTCCCCAAACAAAACACTACACTTGGCCAGGGCACCGATCGCCAGTCCATTCCACGCGACAATGATCTTATCGTCAAGGTCAGGTCGACCCCTTGTTTTCTCACGGTGGTCACGGAGCTTTTGCTTGCCGCCCTTAATGATCCTGACCACCTCTTCCTCACTTAATCCAAATTCCTTGGCGAGCTTGCTCGGCGTGGCTTTGATAGACAGGACATTTTGATTCATGAACTCGTCATGAGGATCATGCTCGGCAGCGACGTTCCCGTCTGGCAGCACACCCCAGTGACGAGCGCACACCGGAGCGTCACGAGGGCCTAGAACCTGGGTGAGCTCCTTGAGCGTCCACACATAGAAAGCACCTTCTCGCTTCTCTGTGTCATTAGGACTGGGGTAGCTGTCGGCATCCTCCGAAGAGTGGAATCCTCCAGTCGGTGATTGCAGCGGGGTGGTTGTCAAGTAGGCAGACAAATCATACACGGCGCCCAGCAGCTCAGGATCATGTGTCAGCCGGAACGCATCAACATATACGTCCAACAGCTGCGCTTGGTCATATAACATCTTCTCAAAATGCGGCAGATTCCAGTCAGTGGTAACACTATATCGAGAAAATCCATGGCCAATATGATCCCGAATACCGCCTCGAGCCATGTTCACCAATGTCGTAACGGCCATAGCGGTCGCTTTCTCGCATTCTTCTCGCCCGACGACATCTCGGATCTGCTTCGGGTATGCGCCCAGTCGCAGCAAGAAGCCGAGATTGGAAGGAGTGGGGAATTTGGGCGCTCGACCAAAACCACCGTTGATGGAATCGTATCGCGACACGAAATGCTGATACGCTTCTTCCAAAAGCTCGATATCCAGATCCTCATCATCCTCACGGCCAGTAGGCTGGGAATGTGTGCCTTCTTCAGCAAACTCCCTCAACTGTTTCGTAATATCTTTAGCGCTCTCCAAGCAGCGTTGTTGCTGTGTCTGCCAGACATTGCTCAATTTTTCCAAAATCTCCACAAAACCAGTCGTACCCGGACCTTGCGATGTGCTTGAATTCGGACCTGGCCAGTATGTTCCTCCAAAGACAGGCTCGAGCTCCGGGGTAAGGAAGACGTTCAAGGGCCAACCGCCAGAGCCGGTAGTCGCTTGGACGTAGTTCATGTAAATGTCGTCAATATCCGGACGCTCCTCGCGATCGACCTTGATGGGAATGAAGGACTCGTTGAGAATTGCCGCGACCTCGGGGGACATGAACGACTCTTTCTCCATCACATGGCACCCTATGCACCGTTAGCACAGTTGCTCAGATATCTACCTGCGAAATTCTAGGCCCGATCGGTCACCTACAGTGGCATGCCGAGTACCCAATGCTGAGAAATATCATCCGATTATGCTTCTGAGCAAGCTCAATGGCCTCTGCATCCCAGAGCTGCCATGCGACGGGATTGTTCATATGCGCCCGCACCTAGTCGACCGTTAGCGTCACGCGGCTCCTTGAAAGGGTGGGGCAGACGTAGTCTGCGCATCTCACATAAGGCGATCTGCTCTGTTGCAGGCGGTTGACCAGCTTCAGTCCCGCTTCCGATGTATCGTGCTGCGACTGCATGCTGGGCGACGCCTTTAGAGGTGAGATTTCGAAAGTCTGCGGGGAGATTTCCAACACGTTATCTCTCGGCCCAAGTCGGAGGTGCTAACGGAATCCGGCAAGATAGGTCCCGAGCTAAAACAGGCCAAATACTACCCCGCGTACAAGTTTCGAGGGGTAATTCGAGGCCCGATCAGATGAATGATAAGAGTTGGGACGAGGGTCTCACAGGGTTGAGTGGGTGTACAAGGGCCGGAAGTGGGGGGTAGATGCAGGGAGGTCGGGGCTTCAGCTGAATGGCCTCGAGGTGCTTTGGGGGGGGGTTGCTTTTGGAGGGGGGAATGCACGGGAGATCGGCCCCGTACGTCATCATGTGTCGCGATGGTCACGTGGGTATACTGATCCGTCGATATACTTGTGTTTGACTGTTTACTACGGTGTAAGTATACACTATCTTGACTAGAAACATCTAGCAGTATTACTGGTAGTGCGTTGAGAGTTTATGATATTCGGTCGCTGCACTCTGAAGACACCTATTTTCTTTTTCGTACACATCATATCTTTAGTCCGGGGTATCAATGCAATGTCTAATCATCACCCATTAACTCGGCCAACTCCCGCTCCTCTTCTTCTGTGAGCATAGGCTCGGCATTCTGCTCTTCCTCTTCCTTAGGACCGTTTTTGGCTAGGTCTACCGCCTGTTGCAGCTCATCCGGCCGAAGAGACCACTGCCGAATGGTACCATCAATGGCCACACTAACGATAGTTGACCCAACTAGAGCTAGGGCAGTAACTTCCTCAAAATGCCCCGAGAATGTGTGATGGAGTTCGCCAGTCTAATATAGGATTAGCAAGCCTCCATAGCCTCAAGGCTTAGACGGAACACCTTACAGATCGATTCCAAACCCGAACCTCCTCGTCCCGACAGGCAGTCACCACCCAGCCTCCAGCCTCATAGACAAGAATATCTCGCACAAAATCAGGATGCTCCAAGGTGAGATTGGCTTTCCAGCCATCGGCTCGGACCAGACATTTAGCCGTCTTGTCAGCGGAGGCCGTCCACATATCACCATCTGCGTCGAAGAAGAGCTTGTTCACACTGGTTTCATGTGGAAGAAGGGGCTCCGCCTCGTCACCTCCACCAACGAGCTTGAATTGGCGGATCTCTCGGTCACTTCCGGCACTAAATACGGTCGCTTGACTTTCCTCCGTCTCGGGGTCAATGGTAAGATCCAGGATACCGCGGAGGTGACCCTTAAATGTCTCGGTCCGCTCGCCGCTGGCAATGTTGAAGACGAGCATTTTGGCATCGGCGCCTCCGGAGATCAACACATCCTGACCTTGAAGTCTCGCACTAATCACAGATTTGACAAAGTCACTGTGTCCTTCGTACCTCTGGCGAGGCTGTCGGGAGGCCACGTCCCAACTCCAGATGGTCTTATCCCAACAGCCGGCGAACAGCAGTTTCCCGTCCGGGCTGAGACATAGACTTGTCAATGGAGCTTCGGGGCCCTTGTATAGGGCCGCAGTCTCACCAGTCTGTAAGAGGTATTAGCCACTGGCTTGCTTTTACTCTGAGACCAAATATATGTCATTGAGTACTTACTGCCAGCACAACCCTTCTCACCACACCACTGCTCTGCGCAACGTAGACTGATCCCTGATTCCAAGGATCAGAAAAGACTGCTAGAATCTTGCTCTGTAACTTGATGGGATTGCCATTTTCATTCTGAGACTTGGCTTCTTTCCGCTCCTGCTCGTCCAAGGCAGCACTGTAAGTAAGGAGGGGAAGGGTCAGCCTGGAATGTTCTATATCGGAAACATCCAAAATAGCAATCGCTCCTTACGAGGTCTGGAAGAAGTGGTCTCGGTTCGTAGAGGTAGTCATGGTCAAGAGCCAAGCTTTCTCTCGTTTCTCTCTTCGTCTTAAATCGTCAAGAGGCTAAAGGAAGGTTGAAACTCTCGTCAAAAACAGCCTTCAACCCACCAAACGCCCGCGTGGAGAACTGCTTACCGAGCTTCTGCGGTCCGCCCTAGCCCGAATCCACCAAAACCACAGATTTTGCTTCCTCGCTCTTCTCTTCTCTTCCCATCTTACCCACTTTCCTCCACGTCACCGGATTCCCTCGCCCCTCCTAACTCTTTCTTCCGCTCCCATCACCCCTCCCCTCTATCACTTCGCAAATTACTCTCGTCGCGCGATCCCGCGCACCCCGCCAACATGGATATGAACCACTTGATAGGGTCAGTCGTCTACTGCTGCTGCAGCTCCCGGGCGGAACCAGGGTTTGTGTGGCTGGGTCTGGGATTAACAGTTTAACAGTCAGCGCTTCAACCTGATCTCCAAGAGCGAGATTCGGTATGTTCTCCCCGTTTTTTCCCCTGGTTTTTTAAGAACTCGCTGCTAATTAATCTCCCAGCTATGTCGGCACACTCCATGAGATCAACCCCGAAGCCTCGACGATAGCTTTGGAGAACGTTCAGTCCTTTGGTACCGAGGGCCGCCGCAAGAACCCAGCGGAGGAGGTCCCTCCCTCTTCGACCGTTTACGAATACATTGTCTTCCGTGGTAGCGATGTGAGCGACATCAGCATCGCCGACGAGGAGCCCAAGGAGACTGCACAGCCGGAGCCCCCTCGGGTTCCCGATGACCCTGCTATTCTTGGCGTAAGTTCCCGCAATTCACTCCTCCGTTCTTCGATTCTTCCCGCCTCTACACACGACATCCATCAGACTGCCCGCACCATCGCGGTCCGTCAATTGATCAAATGATGAAATATATTCGGATGTAAACTCACAGACCTGTTCGGAATGCGCAAAACCGTGTCGATATTTCCGTTGCCTTCCTTCTGATTGATCAATGTCCCCTCCTCATTGCTGCTCATGCCTTGCTATGCCTTGCTTCTTTCGGCTTACTGACAGTGAGGCAAATTAGAATGTGTCGCGATCGGGTCCTATGCCAAACCCTCCTCCCATGGGAGCTTCCGCCCCAGGTCTTCCTTCTCAGCCACCCTCTCAACCCCCACAGGGAGCTCAGCAGACGCCTCCTGGATACCCCCCACAACAGCCATTCCAGCAGCAAGGATTTTACCCGCCCTACGGACAACAACGCTTCAATGGTCCCCCACCTCCGTTCCCCCCAGGCCCCGGAGGTCCTGGTGGCTTCCCGGGCAACATGCCTTATGGTGCCCCTCCTCCCGGCTGGTTCCCTCCTCCCGGCCATGGCTTCCCTCCCGGCGGACCTGGTCAGTTCCCTCCCCAGATGCCCCTTGGTGCTCCTGGACAGCCACCCCAGCAGCGCCAGGGCCCTCCCGGTGCGCCCACCCCTCAGACCACCTCCGAGCTGCCCGGTGGAGATCAGAAGCCCACCAGCCGCAATGCAACTCCTGCCGCCCAGAATGCGCCTACTCCGCCCGTTGAGTCCAAGCCCCCTGTAGCCGAGGCCGTGCATGGATCTGGACCCGCCGCTGCTGCTCAGAAGTCTGGCCGCGTCATGCCAGCTATCCCAATGGCTGCGCCCCGACCTGTCGCTCCCGCCCACAGTGCCGCTCCTATCGACGCCACCGCCGCGGCGACTCAGGCCGTTGCGGCCGCGATGGCCAAGCTGCCTCAGCCCGGTGCTCAGAAGAAGCCCGGTCAGGACGCCTCCGTTGACGCTCTTGCTCGCAAGATGAACGATATGCAACCCTACAATGGCCCTCGTGCTCCTCGCGGTGGTCATCATCAACACCAGCAGCATCAGCAGCACCCTCGTGGTGGCCGCGGTGGTGTTCGCGCCCCACACAAGAAGATCGAAGTCCCCGAGTCCGACTATGACTTTGCAACTGCCAACGCCAAGTTCAATAAGCAGGATCTGATCAAGGAGGCTATTGCCACCGGATCCCCCGCTGCTGATGCCGAATCTCACGACGTTGCCCACCAGCCCGAGATCGATGCCAATGGCTCCGCGCCCGCAACTTCTCATAACCTCTACAATCGCTCTACATCATTCTTTGATAACATCTCCAGCGAGGCTCGTGATCGCGAGGAGAATTCTGCTCGCGTTGGCGGCCGCGAATGGCGTGGTGAGGAAGAGAAGCGCAACATTGAAACCTTCGGACAGGGTAGCGTTGACGGCTACCGCGGACGTGGACGTGGTTATGGCCGTGGTGGCCGGGGTGGTCGCGGCTATGGAGGTCGCGGTCGCGGGTTCAACAACAATCGTGGCTTTGGTGGCCGCGGTGGTTCTCGCGGCGGTCGTCCTCCCTCGCAATCTACCGGTGTGCCCTCCGAGGTCTAACTGAAGCCATCTACCATTCCGCACTTTTTGAAATGATTGCTATGCCTTTCTTTGTCTCTCTCTTCTCCCTTCCTCTCATCACCTCGTGGGTCAACCAGACCCGTGGACGAAATGATTGACTACGCTTGAATCTTTC
Source organism: Penicillium cataractarum (assembly GCF_028827025.1). Classification (NCBI taxonomy): domain Eukaryota; kingdom Fungi; phylum Ascomycota; class Eurotiomycetes; order Eurotiales; family Aspergillaceae; genus Penicillium; species Penicillium cataractarum. Next base: position 2,074,444 of record NW_026622745.1, on the reverse strand, counting down.
TCGTTTCTTTGGCGCAATGGGAATAATCATGGTATGGGGCATCATGGGATGGCAATATGACAGTGACTTTTTTTCCCTGCGACAGCAACTGGTGTTTTATGTTCATGATTTTTTTGGCTTTCCGATCTCTTTTTTCTCTGTAAAGCATACCCCTTATTCAGCGTCGGCTCCTGATATCCAATAAGTTTTAGGCGGATATCTCCTCCCTTTTGTGTGATGGCTTTCCAGCTGGCGATGCGATGTGGGGAGACTCTGATGTGCACAATGTCAATCTAAGACACGGTGGTTCTTCGGTTGAGGTCGGCTCTAGTCTGAGGACCAGTCATTTTTCGTGCAAATGTATCATAAAGGATATTATTTTCTGGAGGACAACAACTCTGATCAACAAATTAAAAAGGAAAAAGAGACCGTTTTGGTCTATACACCAGTGTCTGTTTAGTCTATACTTTGTAGGTCGCTCTTTGAACCATCCAAGCTTTTTTAGCTGCAAGGTTACACGAAGCTAGTATTCCTTCTGATCCTTGCTGCAGGCGCTTAATTCTCTGCAGGATGTTGGACGTCATAGTGGGGAGAAGATGCGGAGAAGCACCACCAACCTCTCCGCCCGGTTTGAGTCGTCCGCAAGTGATTTATGTTAGCTAGATGCTACCATAGCAATCCTATCCCGAAGGCATGGACGATAGCATCTAATATCGAGTAGATAGAGCATCAACTTGAGAGATATCACCGGTTCGACAATCCCAAAAAGCTGGCTCGAACAGACTCGGCAAGTATAGCCTCGGGAAATCCCCCATGCAGCTCATGGAATAACCCCCACACATCATCTATCCTCGGCTGAAGACTACTCAGTGAAGACGAACCTTCTTCTCCCCGCACTCCATAGCCGATAGATCCACTTATACCTATAAACGAGTTTGTTACACGCGTCCTTATTTCCTGGGCCTGCTCAATTTGAGTTTCTGTTTCCACTGATTCGTTCATATATTTCAACCACGATGGCACCCCAAACTTCCTCTAAGAGACTTTCTGCGATATCTGGTCATATAGGTCAACAAAGATCATCTGATACAATGACCGAGACTACCCAAGATCCGGGCCAGTTGCCCTGGAATCCTAATTGTACCAAGTTCCCTTCGCAGAAGGACTTACCTCGGTTGCCTGGTGCACCAGAGGGTGCAGCTTGGGTATGGGGAGAAGATGATCAGGTATAGCTGTACAATGGTCAATTGATTTTATATCGACACGCTAATGAGAGTCAATAGCTTGGAAGATTGAAGCTGTTGACACCGCAGCGGGTCAAGGCGTCTGCGCAGGAGATACTCACTGGAGAGATGGTGCGATTGGAGTAAGCTCAGAGAATGTCTGAAGCTACATTGGTAGTCCTCTATTGACGAGTAAACAGTCTTCCTCTCAATGTGCCCGAGAAACCCGCTTTCAATCGCGAAACTTTCCAGCATAGCTACAAGACCATTGCCGAGGATATCTCCTATGATGACTGCTACTCTCTGAATACGCAGAGCGGCACTCAATGGGATGGCTTCCGCCATGTAAGTCTGAGATATAAAACAGGAATTGCAAGCTCAATCACTGACTGGGTTCAAGTTCTCCCACATCCCTACTAAGCTGTTCTATAACAAGGTAATCCATCGCCATAACTTCTCAAGCTAGCTTTCGAGCTAACACTCACAGGCCACCAGCAAAGACTTCTTCGGTGAAAGCCCAAACCTCCGCTGCAGTATCCACCACTGGGCAGAACACGGCATCGCCGGCCGGGGCATCCTACTCGACTATCGCCACTACGCCCTGACTCACAACAAGCCATACGACCCGTACACATCCCACGCCATTACTCTCGATGAGCTAAAAGCCTGTGCCGCCTCTCAAGGCCTCGACATCCGCCCCGAATCCGAAGGAGGCGACATCCGTGTCGGTGATTTCCTCCTAATCCGCTCCGGCTTTGTCGAAAAGTACCACCAAATTAGCCCAGAAGAGCGCTACACAGCCGCGACGCGCACTCACGACGACCTTGCCTTTGCAGGTGTCTCCCGTGAACAGGCTGTGCGGGACTGGCTGCATGATTGTTACTTTGCGGGCGTGGCGGGTGATTCGCCGACGTTCGAGGTGTGGCCTGTTCCGCAGATGGACTTTTTGCATCAGAGCCTTCTGGCGCTTTGGGGTTGTCCTATAGGGGAGATGTGGGATTTGGAGAAGTTGGCGGAGAAGTGTCGGGAGCGTGGGAAGTGGACTTTCTTTATGACGAGTGCTCCTGCGAATATGCCTGGTAAGAACCACCCCTACTCCAATTTAATTGTGTATCACGCTAATATTAGTGATGTTTTAGGTGGAGTTGGTTCGCATGCAAATGCCACTGCTATTCTGTAGATAGGGCGCCGGCTTTTATACGAATGGAACTGAGTTTGGAATTAATTATTTCAAGCCAATATAAAAACATATCAATCCTCTAAAAGAGTTGCAAAAGGGCCATCAATGCTAGTTAAAAATAACAATAATGGCTTCGCTGTCTGGTACAACGACTGCCACCTGACCATTCTCGGCCTTCACAGTCTCCTGGATAACATGGCCAGTAGGAATATGTCCCAAGCCCCGATCAACGGTATAAGTCCATTGTTCTCCGGCCCATGTTACATTATCGTCAGCGTCACCGAGATCCAGTCCCATCGCTGCAGCCCCATTCTGCGCATGTAAACGCCTGATCGTCGCAGTATGAACACCATCACCAACATCAAGGCTAACCGTAGCATTCCCCCTTTTAGGACCCAAGCCTTGGTACCACTCTTTCAGGTTCACCAAAGCAAGGCGTTCTATCACCTTGGCCTCCTGGTTATACATAGCATAAGCACTCAACAAGTCTGGTTTCCCAGGAACGTCGATCTCAACCACTTTCCCCACCGACCCGTTACCAACAAAATCAGCAATAAACGGCGCAGAAGCAAAAATGCCATGTACGACAGGGCCTTTCGTCTTGCTCCCTCCAGAGTTATCCGGTATCCAGTATGAATGTGTAGCTTCGGGTCGCATGGTGTTCGAAATGCGTTTTACCCCGCGAGTCATGGCAAGGAGGTGGAAATCCACTGCCCAGAGGGCGGCGCCGAAGGACGCAGAGAAATTTACGGGCTGGGCACCGATGGCTGAGCCGGTTTCTGATAGGATGTAGGCAAGGTTGTTCTCGTTATCGTTGATGTATTTGATGCTTTTGTCGATAGGGGGGAATCGAGATGTGATGGCTGTGTGGTTCATGAGGAGCGCTGTTGCAGAGGTGTAAGTTAGTTGTGGTATTCAGTCTGAATGGATCACCATTGTACGTACCCTGCCTTTGGTCTGGGCTCGGGTCATCCTGTCCGTCAATCTGATAGAAGTGCTGAGCTGCATATTTACCAAACCCATTCTTGTTTATACCATCTTTAAGAATGTCTGTCCTGTGTTGATCAATCAGGGTTAGCATACATTCAAAATAGAGGCTGAGACTTAAACTCACAGTCCCCAGTTACTACCCTTCTTGATTACAGAGTTCGGAATATCGCCCAGTTCAAAGATACTCTTCTCCGCACCTTCGAGCCCGAGCTCCTTGATGATTTTGTCCTCCAACCCCAATGCACGAGATATGTAATCTTTCATATCATACTTGTAATAATCCGGTTCATTACCCAGCGCAATCCCAGCAATCCGATCCTGACCGAGTGCTTTGGCCGCATTGCGCACGTAGTCCATCGACGCAATGGTCCAATTGCCGGGTTGTGCTTTGGGATAAATAGGAGCTTGGAAAGTCATCTGCGTTTTGCTGAACCATTTGAAAGAATCAAAGTAACTCGGTCCCAGGGTGTAGGTATTCTTGCTTGAATGCGAACACTGGAATGGGCCTTCGCAGTGTGTAGGCTCCGTTTGGCTTTTGTTGAAGCGAACTAGGTCACCCGAAGTTCCTCCGACACGAAGGATCATGGGTTTACTCATACGTGAACCAACTGAGTTGACTAGGTTCTGTGAGAAGTCGTTGCAGAAATGATTTAAGAAAGCAGTTTCGAATCCAAAACTGAAGAAGTCTGCGGGCACGGAGACAGCGGAGTCTGGTGTTTTAGTGTTGATGTGGAGAGTGTAGTCCGAATTTTGGTTACTCGATCCGTAGACAAGAACCGCGTAGAACGCGGGCAGGAGTATTTTCGAATGCATTGTAGACCATGAGACAGTGCAGAACCTAGCATCAGTGAATGAGGTCGGCATAATCAATCGTATGCAAAATATCGGATACTTATATGCGGTCATCTTATTGCTTCCGTATTATTTCCATGATATGTGGATAATAAGATATGAGAAGTACGTATCTCAGCTGGCGAGGCTTAGACAACGATGAGGTCATGGTCTGTTAACAAGACAAAAGCTATACCTATCATGAAGAAGGAAACTAACATCCAAGTCAGTAGATTCCTATTTCTGAAATCAAGTAACGTAATTCTGGGGCCGAAAAGAGTTGAATCATGCGCTTGGCGGATGGCCTATTTCCCGCAGATCTTAACATCAGCCTCATGGCTTGGCTATGGTTGATCGACAATTGCCGTATCATAATGGCAGTGCTTTGATGATCAACCGAGGCCATGTAGAGCCTGAAGGAGATGATTGGCAGGGCTCGCTCTTGGACCCGGCATTTCTCGAATCGGCCCCAGCGCGGTAGACCCTAGTTCTGGCCTGGACCTTGAGGCTGAATGTCTGCACCTTTAATTAGACGGCGAGGGCTCTAGGTAGAGCACATTCGTGACTGTTAGTTGAGTATTGCGCTCCCCTTCCCGGTATATTCATGTTGAATGCTGGGAAGGTCTCAACATGGATCGATAATTGATGTACGATAGCTCTGCTGAACAGGACATCGGTATCAGTATTAGCAGTTCAGAGTGATTTAGAACAGCAACTTCAATTATTAATCAAATGCTGAGCTCTATGTCTATACCCTGCTGTATCCATTTCATACATCCATATCTCGACGACCGGCAGGGTTCTGACTATATCCTGTCCTCCAATAGTTAAAATGTTGACCCATAACACTTTATGAGTCTCGTCCAAAGACAGTATCTAGTGCTCCTTAAAACAACAAGCAGTGCGACTACTACAGCGGCATATAGAACTGCATGAGGCTAGGTCACTTAAGCACCTTTATACGCGAGAGCTCGGCTTGAGACTTGTGGAAGCAGATCCCGAAACATAAGGCCCCCAGCCGGCGTTGACGTGTCACAAGTAGTTTCCGGCCTAATTCTAATCCTTGCAGCAGAACATGATATCTGTTTCAACAATAGGGGACCTCACATAAGACTGGAGAAGTCCCAATCGAATTAACCATGACAAAAATTCCTATACATTCGGTGTATCTGTACATGCAGATCGTGTCTAATTGGTTATTATGGATACGGGTTTCTCATTTGCATGCTTCACCCGACTAGAATACTGCAAAGGTGTTGGACGAAAACATCAAAAAGAATTTTGAATTAGCATATTAACTTTGCTCTGACGGCTACAATAGACCAATGCTCAAGTCCCCGTGAAGGTTCGGCGAGGAATGTGAGTTATTGCCTGAGGCAGAGTCCAATGTCGATCATTACCCCTTCCCCTCCGTTTTTGGTAATTCTCCACCGTTCAAAGAGGGAAACTGCGGAGATCCTTCGAAACTTTCTTTTCTATGCTTGGAAAAGTATCTTGGGTCAGGTGAGATGTGCTAGAACCCTTTCTCCCAGAAGAAGAGAAGAATGTCCGCAAGCCTGGGCGTTGCCAAAACTTATGATGTCTCTTGTCTTGGTGGTTAGTTAATTAGGTGGTTGAAAGCCGGGATTATGTCAGAGCCGAGCTCGGAAGCCAAAGCCCGTGTTTCTCCCGGATAAATTCAAGATCCTTGATAATGCAGACTTATAGAGGAGGCTCCTAAGAAATTCTCCTTCACGCGCTTCAAAAGATGAGCCACATGGCCTGACCAGTCGAATGTTGCGGGCCAATTGGATGAGAAGATTATTCCCGGCTAAGAAAATGATGCATGGCGAAAGACGTCAGTGGAAGGAGGGATCTCCCCCTTGCTGTTGGATAGACTCGATTTCAAATGTAACCTAAGTTCAGCCACCAAGCCACCTTGAAACGCCTATCTGCCGGAAACCAGCGATCCAACCGAATCACCAGAGTAATGTGCCGTTCGCTGATGTCCATGCTGCCAAAGGCTCCATGGTTTGGGCAAGTCGGCACGGCCAATGCATCCAACCCATCGGAATCAAGGGATGAGTCTGCTTCAGGGTTTAGGCATAAGGAGCAGGTTGCTTTAAACGCCCCATGAAGGTTGTGTTGCGCCGTAACACCCGGGCGCGTGTTGTAGGATTGAAAGTCGAATCAGTCGATGGAGCAGCCTCAGCAAGCCGGAAAAGGCGTTCCGGTCGAGACTCCAGCCAATGGAAAGCTGGCAGCGAGTTGCCCAACCTAAGCTCTTGGCCTCGGACTTGACCTGAAGGACTCTTCCTTTGAATCCCCCCCGCATACGCTTTGAGCCCAAGTCGGGTGTGGGGCTACGGGGAGTCCATCCAATCCTGAACCACATGGCTCTCCGTCGCCGGACAGGCAGATGTCGAAACATCCACGTTGTTCGTTGATCGAGGAATGTGGACTCGGAAGTCAATCGGGATATCAAAGCATGAAAAATCTAGAAAGCTCCGTTAGCAAACTCTTTTCAATATTCCTTCTTGCCAGAAATCAATATAGGCAAACCCTAAAAAATGGCGCAATTATACAAGGATGGGGCGCCCGGTGGCTTATCCTTGGCTGACTTGGGCTGACGGGGTCGTGCTCCGATCCTCCAGAATACTTTCCTAAAGCTGACCAGAGTCCAGCCCGTGCGGGGACTGAGAGAGGCAATCCATCCAGTAGAAGGCTGTACCGAGATGGTGCCAGTGTGACTGTCGTTTCCGGTCTTCACTTTGGTCTGTACGGAGTACGGGCGTAGAGCAATGCGCTTTTACCCCACGGGGCGGCCTGGTAAAGACCGAAGCTTTAAATGCAGTGGAGTCGCCGATGTTTGTTCCTCCCCACGGGGTTTTGCGCGCCGACTTGTAAAGTGAAGAGAAAAAAAAAGAAAGATTTGGAGAAGCCTTTCACTGCGTTTGCTTTTTCTTAGAGCTGCAGCTTCACCCGGCCTACTTTTTCCAACCTGCTCTTCCACCTTCTTAACTGCAGCTTTCGCAACTTCCCATTTCCTTAACAGCATCTTCTCGATACCACCGCTTTGGCAACACCTCGCCCAATATGAATGAAAAGGAGGAAAAGGTCCTCACAGGCAAGGACCCTCTTGCCCACGATGAGTTCGTGACCGAGCCTGCGCCCACCAAGGCTGAGGAAAGACGGCCGTCCGGTCATGCTACTGCCCTGAACATCGTCGTGAACCCTCTCAAGGTAAGCTTTGCCAAGCTTGAACTCCAAGACTGAACTTATCACGCAGCTTCGAACACCCCATACTGACCATTTATTTCTACTCAGCGCTTTGCCAAGGAGCAAGTTTACGAAGATGCCCGCGGATTCGCTGAGCAGCACGGCATGTCCGAGGACGCCGACCTGTTCGGCCGCGCTGCACTCGTTGCTCGGAGCCCCAAGTACTTTGAAGACATTACTGAGCTTACCGATGACGAGCGCGCAGCCCTAATCTACGAGCGGGACCACAAGTGGCACGGCCCGTACATGCTGTGGTACTCGATCGCGTTGTGTGCCGTTGGTGCTGCTACACAAGGTTGGGATCAGACTGGTTCCAACGGAGCCAACTTGTCCTTCCCCGAGGCACTTGGTATTAATGGCACGGGACGTGATGAATGGATTGTCGGACTCGTCAATTCCATCATTTTCTTGACTGCTGGTCTCATGTGAGTATCATGATCCAGTCTTGCTTGTTTCAATTTCCATGGACGGAAGACTAATTTTGCGTTTAGCGGTGCATTCATTGTCGATCCCCTTAACCATTACCTTGGTCGACGTGGTGAAATCTTTTTGACCGCTGCTTGTCTCACTGCTACCCCTATCGGTTCCGGATTCGCTCAGACATGGCAAGGACTGTTTGCTGCACGGTTCGTCATGGGGATCGGTATTGGCGCGAAAAACGCCACAGTCCCGATCTACTCGGCTGAGATGGCTCCTCACCGTATTCGTGGTGCTTTGGTCATGTTCTGGCAGCTTTGGGTTGTGGCTGGAATCTTCTTGGGTTTCTGCGCCAACGTTATTGTCAAGGACACCGGAGCTCTTTCGTGGCGTCTCCAACTTGGCTCGGCTTTCATTCCATCTTTTATCCTGATGATTGGAATTTTCTTCTGTCCTGAATCTCCTCGTTGGCTGATGAAGCATGGCAAGCATGCTCAAGGTTTCAAGTCTATGTGCCGTCTCCGAGCTCATCCCATCATCGGTGCACGAGACTTTTACTACTCGTGGGTTATCTATGAAGAGGAGCTGAAGGAGGCGCGTGGTGCGGGCTACTTCTCCCGTATGCGGGACTTGTTCACCGTGCCCAGAATTCGACGGGCCAACTACGGTGCCTCGACTGTCATGATTGCACAGCAAATGTGCGGTATCAACAGTAAGTGGATCGTCGTTCTCAATTGATGGTCGCATCTGACAGCTTGCAGTTATCTCGTTCTACAGTTCGACTATTTTCGAGAATGTCGGCTACACGCCAGTACAGGCATTGTACGCCTCCCTCGGATATGGTGCCATCCAGGTTGTGTCGACAATCCCCACCTTATTCCTGATCGATACAAAGGGTCGTCGAACTTTGACCCTGATTGTGAGTTATTATCTTTCTTTAAAGTATAGCTAGGATGAAACTGACCGTTTTTTCCTTGAAGACTTTCCCCTTGATGTGCATCTTCCTCTTGGCTGCTGGTCTGTCTCTTCTAAACTCGGACGATGACCGAAGCCGAGGAGCGCATATTGGACCGGTTGCGCTGTAAGTTCTCCAGGTATCGTGGTTCGCGCGGCTTTGTTTGCCTGACTCGTCAAAGGTTCATCTATCTGTTCACAATCTGTTACTCGCTGGGTGAAGGTCCCGTGGCCTTCCAGTACTCTGCCGAAGTCTTCCCTACGATCCAGCGTGAGCAAGGCATGGCTTGGGCCGTCTGCATCAACAACACCTTCGGTAAGCCCACCAGGATCTAACCCATGAAATTCAGTTTGGCTAATGTTATTTACAGCTGGTATTCTTAGCTTAACTTTCCCTCGCATGAAGACTGTCATGACTCCCACTGGAGCGTGTAAGTGTCCACCACCAAGTACCTGTTGTGATAGCATACTGACCGCAGCTATAGTTGGCTTCTACGCCGGTCTCAACCTCATTGCTTGGTTCATGATCTTCTGCTTCGTCAGAGAAACCAAACAACTCACCCTGGAAGAGTTGGACCGTAAGTGACAACCCGATTTACATCACCATGACTCCCGCTAACATTTTTCGCAGAGGTCTTCTCCGTCCCGACCAGCAAGTTCATCAGCCATGAACTGACCGTCTGGCTGCCATACTTTATCAAGCGCCACATTTTCCGCCAGAACATCCCCAAGCCACCAGCGATCATCGCCACTGCCGATGAGGCCGAGGGTAAGGATTCAAGCTGAAACCGTTCGAGCGGAATACAAAGAAGGAGGTTATGGGCTTAATTGGGCGGATCGGATGTCCGATCTTGTATGAATCTTCTAGAGTCAAGGAGGATCTGTGAGGATGTCTATTCACTTGTGTGTCACATAATGGCTGGTTCATGCCAGCTGCCGCAAGTGTACGAGTGCTATCTAGATATCCTCGCACTTTCTCGTTCCTCTAACTTATGCTTTGCTAGTTTCTTGAACGCCACTACATTGTTTAATTTTGTCTCTTATTATTTGAGTGTAGCAGAATCATCAACAGTTTTAAAACAAATTTGTTCGTTCCTAGTGTATAAATTTCTGCTATAAATACTGAAATTATCCTCACCAAAGCCTCCTCCTCGTTGAACCCCAATCCTGATCCACCGACCGCCACCCCTCCTGCGACTCTTGCCAGGCTTTATACAAAACAAACGGCTCAGGATACATATCTCGCTTGCTGCGAGAATGAACAGGGAACTCCTCTGCTAGCTTCACGATATACTCGGGAGCAAAGAGTCTAGCAGCTTTCAAATCCTCCGGGTAAGCACGAGCCCCATGGCTCAGTAATGCCCTCATAATTCCAACATGGCGATTCGCGATTACTACCCCCACTGCACTTTGACGAAGACTTGGCAAGTCAACGTTCGCTCCGCATGCTAGAAGGTGGGTGACGATGTCTTCCTTGTCGCGGTTGATGGCTTCTAGAAGGGCTGCTTCCTCGTTGAATCCTGCATTGAAGAGGATTTGGAATATTGCTGTATCTCCGGTCGCTGCTGCTTCTTCCAGGAGGTTGATTGGGCATTCGTCCATCTTGTGTTTGGCGAGGAGCATTTCTAGTGCTATCTTGTTTCGTTGCAGGATGGCTTCAAGGACGTGTCCATTATCGATGTCGGCTCCATGAGCTAAAAGGGTCATACAGATCTCGTTGTAGTTCTTATCAAGGGCCGTATACAAAGAAGTTTCCTGGGAACTAGAAAATCCCGAACCAAGGTTCACGTCTGCGCCATGGTTAAGCAAATGATTCACCATGGCTAGATCGCCGTGACTGACTGCAACTGATAACGCGGTTGATTCATAACCTCGTCCTGGTGAATTAAGAGCTTTCCGAGGCGTATGTCGTTCCACATATTTATGGTTGATCTGTGCTCCTAAATCGAGGAGCATTGATACAAGTGCTATGTTTCCAGAACCAGCGGCAAATGGAAGCAACGATGAAGCATAGTCCTGGTTATTTGGAGTATTTGGCAGTAGATATTCGACCACTTGCATGTGTCCGTTCATCGCAGCCTCTTTGATAGGTGCTAGGGTGAAATTGGTGTCAAGCCTGGAGACCTTCGACCCTCCCTCGTTAAGCAGAACCTCGATAATTGAGAGAAATCCATGTCTCGCTGCTAGATGTATAGGTGTTTCACCCAGATTGTTCTCAAAGTCTGATCCTGCGCCCGCGTTGAGAAGATACCGGACAAGCTCCGCATGGCCATACTCCGCTGCATAAAGAATAGGATGCTCCATAAAACATGAACACGGGCTTGGAATTGTAAATCCAGATACTCGCGGGTGTTCCTCCTTATGGACGGGTCGATCTTTCACGGGATATCCCTCTTTGATGAATTGAGCTATCGCAGGGGTTGACCCTAGCTTAGCTGCTTGGAAAATACCATGTCCATCGTGATAGTTCAGGTTATGTCGATATAAGAGGTGCTTCAGCAGAGAATAGAAGCGGTGGCTAGTGCGTACCAGTGCGTGGATGTCTGTTTGGGAATGTAATTGCTGCCCAATTAAAAGTAGGGCTTCGTTTGGAATGGTTGAGATGGACATTTTCAAGCAAGGTATAATGCTAATTGAGATCGGTTCGAAAGGAACTAGGTGCTATCATTTACCTCGTAGGGGATATAGACATTGGCAAGTCGCTCGAAGGAGAGGATGAATACAGTTCAGGGCATGACAGCTGGTAGCAGGGCGTGATCAATTGAGGTGCAAGAACAAAGCAACACGGTCGGCCACAAGGTCTGAGTTTAGAGTAGACACAATATCGCTTGTTCTGCAAACATATGTCATATCCTATGGATCTGGAAGGAGTACTCGGCTCAGGTCGAACTGGCCTATTCAGTGAACAATTGTACACAATTCAAAGACACAAACAGTGCAAACAGTGCAAACAGAAAATAGGGGCTCAAAATGAAATCCAATAGAATACCGTACAGTGCTACAGTAGAGTCCATATAACACCGGGAATCCCGGCCCGCAAGCTTTTCAGCCCCCACTTTCCCTGATATTCAGGGAATCAGGGTTAAGAACGGATACATCCATATATCTTCTTTGTCCGTTTCCGAGCTCCCTCTGGCTAATTCCGGACAACACTAGACTAACTTTGTACCTAACCTCCGTCAAACCCCATATTATTCGTTCGGCTGCGCTCGCACGGAGACCGCATGATGCCTAATTCTCACCATTAGCCTGCCTCTAGGTCTACATGGGAAATTACCGGTTCACGATGATTGGCCCTTATCGGTTGTGGAGAGACATACTTTCAAGACTAAAATCCACCGGTTCGCTGAAGGGTCGCTAAGAGGTAGGATCGGGATCATTAGTAAAGTCTTTAGCCCTGGTAGTGACTCAAGTGCAAATAGGCAGTGAGGCTGCTCGTACTGTACACAGCCTGCTTATTATTTATCCCTTACCCCCCATTTCTGTTTAATTTTTTTTCCATATTCTAAGCTTAGAGAACTTGCATACTCTTTTTTGTCTCGTTGCCGGTCTACCTGACCTATTTTACGATATATCAGCCAGCTATACCCGGAGATCTTCACGATCGGCATCCGTGCAGCGTTGATCATGCGCGGAGCCTCCATCCTGTCGCTAGCTGCCGTGGCTCTGCCATGTGCTAATGCCATTACACTTCATAAGCGGGACGATCCTGCCGTATTCGGACTCCCAATTGCCCGCAGTGAACGGTCCCAAGCTCTACAGAAACGCGATTCGAAGGTTGCCAGCACGGCTCTTTACAATGTGGTATGAATCCGACCCCATTCTAGTGATTGCAGGTTGCGGGAGAGAGAAAATAACTAGTGCACGATTCCACGATGACAAATCATACTAAATACCTGAATAGCAAAACATGTATTACATGGTGAACATCACCGTCGGCACCCCCGCTCAAAATGTCTCTCTTAGTCTCGATATCGGCAGCAGTGACATCTGGGTTAACGTCCCCAACTCTACCTACTGTGCGGCTGACGATGATCCCTGCACCTCGACCGGGGTGTTCGACTTGAAAAAGTCCTCCACCTTCAAAATGCTCGATTATGATATGAACGCCACCTATGGGGTCGGGTCATTTTTGGCTGCAGGTCCCTATGCCACTGACACGCTGACTATTGGAGGCGCCACGGTGAAAAATATGGAGTTTGCATTGGCTGAGCAAAGCCGCAATCCTCGTACGTTTATGGTTCTTTGTTCCCTTGATCCGAAAAGTTATCATCTAGCTAATGGCGAGGTTATGTGTAGATGGCATCCTAGGAATCGGATATTCGATTGCTACTGATGCCGCCGCCAACCTTGGCAAGAACTACTCCAACCTTCCCGAAGCATTGGTCAACAGCGGTGCTATCAAGTCGGCTGCCTATAGTCTGTGGTTGAACAAGTATAGTGGCACCGGAAACCTTCTCTTCGGAGGAGTTAACAAGGCACAATATAAAGGCGACCTGCAGACTGTGCCTGTCTTGCCAGTCTATGGTCAGTATCGTTCCCTGGCCATCGCCTTGACAGATATCTCTGTGAAGGGCACCAGTGGCACCAAGAGTTATACGACAGGCCTGCCCTTGGCCGTCAGCTTGGATAACGGAAGTCCTTTGATCGCACTGCCTCAGGAGCTCCTGGACCCCATCTTCAAGGAAGTTGGTGCGGGATACTCTTCGACTGCCGAGGCCGCCTATATCCCCTGTGACCAGGCCAACGCCGATTACAATGTGACCTTTAGCTTCTCGGGCGCCACGGTCACGATTCCCCTCAGCGAACTAGTGTTTGCAGACTACACCGAGACCGGGTTCCCCAAGAACGCCTGCCTCTTCGGCCTTTCCTACAGTCAACCCGGACTGAATCTGATGGGCGACCCGTTCCTGCGTGGTGCCTATGTGGTCTACGATCTCGCCAATAACGAGATTTCACTCGCAGATGCTAACTACGACGGCGGCAAGGATGACATTCTCGAGATTGGCACGGGTACAGCTGCTGTCCCGGGCGCGACACTCATGCCCTCTGCTGTCACTTCGGCGACGGGCAATGGGGCTGCTGCAACCGGCACAGGCTCGACCTCTGGGTCTCAGGGAACCACTGTTTATGTCACTGGTTCCGCGACTGGAACGGTCAAGAGTGGTGGTGCTACTAGCACCTCCTCCAAGGGTCTGGCAGCGTTGCCCACCGGCAGTCCTAACCTGCTGCCCGGTATCTTGGGCGCTGGCTTGCTACTGGCATTGTAGGCCATGTGATTAGGTAGCCAGTTTTTAGTGTCATATATATAACATGATTAAAGTACTTTTGTACCTATCTTCTACCTCGATGAAGATTTAATGAACATAATGTATCTCATTATTGACTCGCTCGCCGTGATTAATGCTCATTTGGCTTCCATACGTTCATGCTTTGATAGACGGAATTCAAAGGAAAGAACATGGTGTACATCAACAGAATGGGACAAAAAGATATGGGGATGGAATATAGATATAGGTCAGTCGAGTTGCACCGTTAGGAAGGGCAATATAAAGGAAAGAAATAGCTATTGCTATGTCTACGGCGTTCTCCCTGTCCAACATGATTGCAACTCAGCTTATCTATGATCTATTCTTGTTTGATGGAGGAAGTACAGCTAAATATTCTTCTCTTCGACGGATGACATTGAGCCAATAATGTTGATAGATCCAAATAGGGTCTATATCCCTCGTAGCAGGGAACCCCCAATCTTGTATTCTACCCAGGTCATATCATATATTATTCTAGTCTTGAGGCATGATTCAAGAATTAATGACAGTATTCCCAAATAAAAAGTATGCACCTATTCCCTCAAAGCTCGGTAAAGAACCATACACATCAATGATGTTACCTAACTTGAGCGCTGGTCATCCCTTCCGAGAGAGTATAGTGCTAGTTACGTGGATTCTGTAACTCGGGACGAGATAAAACTTGCTCTCTATTCCATGGAGCTTTGGTTCTGTGCCTCTATGTCGGCTGAGACAGACGTACCCTCTTTCTGACTTCGATCCTGAATTTTCTTCCGCGGGGGACAGCTTTGTTGCTCTGTAGCAAAAATCTCAAATGTCTTACCAGCAGGTTGGGTACCATGAGATATATTCCAAGAAGAGCTTGATGGAGGCCGTAGAGCCCCCTGTCCTGGAGCCGTTATCCCCTGGTCCAGTGGAAGACAGACACCAACGTCTCTGTGAATGGGCACTGAATCAGGGCAATCAACAACCTGGGGGGAAGAAAGTAAGCCATATTTCGGTGAAGGACTTTCAACCGAAGAGTTGTTCTCGCTAGCTTTCGTGGATGGCAGTAACCCTGTTGGTCTGATCCAGTTCGGAACAGAAGGTCCTAATATGTAGCGATAAAACATGTTCACCGGGAGAACAAGAGGGACTAAAACTACCAACAAAAGGATTGTAAAGGCCCATAATGAAAAGTTCGTCATGCCGAATATGCTCTGAAGATATGGTCAGTTTAGCACAAGGCTAGCTGTCTATGACAGAAAATGATGGGACATACCGCAACCCAGGAAACGGGGAGGAATGCAAAAGCGAGGACATTCAATCTGGCTACTGCCTGGCCTTGGGTCATTGTCTCGATGTTGAAAGCCTGAAGCATATTAGCCATATTTCCCACTCCTTTAGTTTGTGGTTCTCACAAGGCTTGTCATGTTTTCAAGTTGGCGTAGTAGAACTTGGGAGGTCTCTTCATGAAATTCGATATCCTCAAGATGCTCCTGTGCTCTTTCCGCTTGTATTTGGACTGCAGTGACTTTGTCAAGGTGAGCAAAGCGTGTGGTAGTACTTGCATGCACGCGTAGTTGTTCCCGCGCTGACAGTACCTTAGCCATTTCACTGTGGAGTGCTTGGGTCAGGTCAAGTAAAGGCATTGTGCGAGCACTATCATGTATTTGACGCTGAAATTTTGCAATGTTGCGTTTCGTTGTATTCCAAACCTGCCCCCATTCACGAAATATGTGTAGCAAATCGGTAAATATCCACAAATGGTCTTTTTGGAAGCGCGTCCATCTTTTTGTATATGCAGAGTCGTAGTGGGAATCCAAAAGTCTGCAGACTGCCGAGCTTGTACATATGATAAATACTCTACTTTTCTCAGTAGGTAGCTTGGTAGCTGATGGAGGACTAATCCAGATAGCGATCGGTAAGAAACCGACAAGATTGCTGTCAGAAACAAATGGATGATTCATGAGGCACCGGAAACCTGAGCAGAAATCCTTTAGTGATGAATATAATAGGGTATGTTTATGACGAACTCGCCTTCGGCTCGTTTATAAGACCTTGGTATTGTAGAGAAAGACTGTCCAGAAGATCCATTCTCTACAACCTTCTTGAGAAGGTCAAGTACGGGTGCAAACCCGGGGAAAATACACTCAAGCAAGTCAGCGACCGCGGGCGTGTAGACCTCAACCTGTATGATGCTGGATTTTCGGTCAATAAATCGAACGATTCTCATAGTAAGGGTGACAAATACTTTAAGAGTGATTCTTTAGGGGCCCTTAACTGTGCTAACGGACGTCCTATGTCGTCTGTAGTGAATCTTTGGCCTAAAAACACTTTGTATGGTCGGTCCCGTGAGGAGGCAACCGTTGACTCCAGCAGACTGCTCCAGATAGTGAGTGGAATCATAGCGTGGGCCAGATGCTATATCTCGCTGCACTGGCTATTTCCCTGTCGGGGATCGAACTACAGTAAATTATGGTCGGATAGTTATATAGAGCCACCCCCCATTCCATGGTGGCTGAGCAACCGACGCCGCAGTAACCCCTTGCTTTTCGACTGTCGGGCGCTAGCACGGCCTTTAGTATAACTAGGGAACTCTGTAGATACGTCACCCTATATTCCTAATTACATAGCCCCTATACTCTGTACACTCTTAAGGTCTAGTTAGTTAGTTAGTTAATTAGGTCTAATTAGTCACCTGACGACTACTTCTAACTATAACATATGAGTTGAGACTATTTGATAATTCCTGCTTTTGGAGTCTAGTAATCGAGGAAGAAGGCTAGTTAGTCGGAAGGTGAGAATAGTGAATTTAAATACAGGGATTCTACTATATGTCCGGTCTTCGTGTACCGCAAAGTACTATGAAAGCCGTTCAAAGATTCAAATTTAAAAAGCCTCGAGCAAGTCTTCGTAATTATCTTAGGTTTCCGTATTGGACCAGGAAAGCAGAGAATAAGAATGATTTAATTTTGACCATTTTGAATGATTCCGTCTACGAACATTCACGAATTATCTTAGTCCAAGGTTTATTCTCTATTTAGTGGGAATTGGTATGCTCTACTTCGCGGGGCTTTTGAGAACATGGGCTAGTTCTATATCTGGATTCCGCAACGCAAGGTTTGATTGCTTTTGTTTTCTTAAAGTATAAATGTTCTTGATGGCCCAAATGAGATGATGTTGAGTCGTTGCTGGCCGGGATATGACGAACTTTAAGTTTTAAACTAAATAGCACCACTGGATTTAGTCTAGCTGTTCGTCACATACAGTAATAGCATTGCTGGTTGGCGCATTTCACGATAGCATCATTGACGATCGGTATATCACGTAAACTTGTAGCCGATTTACCCGAGCCCCAATTCGGGGAACACCTTAACGCTGACAAATTGGCTCTCAGATAAAATGACAACCGCTTGTAGGCGCATTCGGAATGGTTCCAATTTTCTCCAAGCTAATTGATTACCAAGCATTCAGGGTGACCCTGGTGGAGACAAGATAGATTCTAAAGAATATCAATGTCGACATGGCCAACTTTGGGAACAACCATTTTTGTGACCTTAACCCATTCAATTCCATCTCAGAATTCCCACCACCTTAACGGCCATGGGTTCTCTCGCAAATGATCAAAACGGGGTCACCCCTTACAAGGGCCTGCCGTATTACACACCTGCCAACAATGGCGGGGCAGCTACAAAGCCAGAAGACCCCGCGACACCGACTCTATTCCGGCCACTCCAAATTCGCCAGTTAACGCTGAAAAATCGAATCATGGTCGCTCCCATGTGCATGTACTCGTGCCAATCCGATCCATCCTCGCCATTTGTCGGAGCATTGACCGACTATCACGTTGCTCATCTCGGTAACCTCGCTCTAAAGGGCGTAGGCTTGGTCATTATCGAGGCAACTGCAGTCCAGGCAAATGGTCGTATTTCGCCCAATGACTCGGGCCTTTGGCAAGAGGGCACGGATTCGGAGCAATTCAAGGGGCTTAAGCGTGTCGTTGACTTTGTTCATAGCCAGGGTGCCAAAATTGCGGTTCAGCTGGCTCATGCGGGTCGCAAGGCGAGCAGTATGCCGCCATGGATTGCCCAGGAGGCTGGCAAACGGAGTCTCCGAGCTGAGGAGTCTGTGGGCGGATGGCCGCATGATGTTGTAGGACCATCTGGTGGCGAGGAACAGATCTGGGCACCCGGGGATGGGTTCTGGGCTCCTCGGGAGCTCTCCACTGCGGAGGTGGAGGACGTGGTAAAGGCATTTGCCAGAAGTGCCGAGTTGGCTGCGAAGGCTGGCGTTGATACACTCGAAATCCACGGCGCACATGGCTATCTGATCAGCCAATTCTTGAGCCCAGTGACCAACAAGCGCATCGACAAGTACGGCGGCTCCTTCGAAAACCGGACGAGGATCCTTCGTGAGATTTCGGCTGCTATTCGTGCTGTTATTCCGGAGGGCATGCCTCTATTCCTGCGCATCAGTGCGACGGAGTGGCTTAAGGACAAGTTCTCCGAGTTCTGGGATCTTGACTCGTCTATTAAGCTTGCTAAGATCCTTCCTGACCTAGGCATTGACTTCCTCGACGTCAGCTCTGGGGGCAATCATAAGGATCAGGTACTTGAGCCTCATACCAACTACCAGATCGATCTTGCCAGTCAGATCCGGAAAGAAATCAGACATTCCGGACAGAAGACATTGATTGGAGCAGTTGGATTGATCACGGAGGCAAATGCCGCCAGCCAGATTGTGCAAGGATCTGATATCGACGAGGCACATGCCGCTGAATCGATGGTCGCAGGCTCGGATGCCCGAGCTGATGCTGTCTTATTGGGTCGCCAGTTCCTTCGTGAAGCAGACTGGGTGTATCACGCGGCCAAGAGTTTGGGTGTTGAAATTACTGTCCCCAAGCAGCTGGGCCGAGCTGTCTGAATGGAGGTATAGATCAATGCTGTAGTTAGATTTTGCGTCGGGGGTGTTGCATAGAAGAATTAGATCGCGTGCTTGGCAACTTGATCTATAACGAATGATCTTGAGCATTTAGTTCATAATGACTTGGACTTCTCGATTAGACACGGGCTACTTTCCACAGGAGCCAGACCAGTGGAACTCTCCAAGTGGACCCGAGTGGTCTAGTTATCCCCATTCGGCAGGTCAACCAGCAACCCCGCCAGTCACAGAATCCCCGATTGGTTGTAAACGGAGCTTCCCCGACTTCACTCGACATCGCATGTCCACCTTCTCCACGTTGTGAAAAGCTCCGAGCATATGAAAAATCTTGCACAATTACAATACCACACGCAAGCTATTGTGGAGTTCACAGTTGCAAAGCCGGCCCGGACTGCCGTCGCTCTCTTCCCCGGGATCAATGCTCTCCAAGCTTTAAATGAAAATCCAACCCTCCCTCAGTTTAACACCAGCGTCTTGGCCTAGCGACGTCCCTCCACCTTAGGACCAAGATGTCCACGCAGACGCAAACCAAGACGGAGACATTTGTCCTCCAAGCTAGACCTTCAGCTGAACCGACTTCGGAGGAACCGACTATCCTGCAGGAATCAGAAGTCGAACAACCAACACAGCCAAAATGGCAGTATCCCAAGATCCTCAGCGCCGGTTTTTCATTCTTCGTGGCTGGGATAAACGACGGCAGTCTCGGATCCCTTATTCCCTACGTGATACGCAGCTATTCAATTGACACGAACATGGTCGCTATTCTGTAAGTGATTAGAACATGGCCATCATCACCCACAACTTTACATCGAAGAGATTATACTCACAACCTCTCTAGATACGGCGTAACATTCTTCGGCTGGCTCTTCGCCGCTGTATCCAACAGTTTCATCTGCCAACATCTCGACCTAGGCATGATCCTCCTCCTGGGAGCCTTCCTCCAAATCCTCGCCCACGTCCTACGCACCTGGCTCCCTCCCTTCCCCCTCTACGCAGTAACATTCTTCTTCGTAAGTCTGGGCCAAGCATACAACGACACGCACGCAAACACCTTCGTAACGTCCGTCCGCGGAGCCCATCGCTGGCTCGGCTTTATCCACGCCATGTACATGGGCGGATGTCTAGTCAGCCCCTTCGTCGCGACGGCTGTAGCATCGGCCAACACACCGTCCAAATGGAATTTATTCTACATTTTCCCGCTGGGAATTGGAGTTATTAATATGGTTATCGTGAGTGTGGCGTTCCATGATCGGATGCTCGTGTCGAAGAAGAAAGCGAGACTCGATACGGCTGAGGGTGAAACCGAGTCGAAGGGGAGAACTGCGTGGAAGGAAATCAAGGCTACGCTTTCTTTGCCGGGGGTGTGGCTGTTGAGTCTGTTTTTCTTTTTCTTCCTCGGTGCAGCTATTACTGCCGGTGGATGGATTGTCGAGTACCTCGTCAAGGTCCGCAATGGAGATCTTAAAGACATGGGTTACGTCCCGGCTGGATTATCTGGGGGTGGATTTTTGGGCCGTCTCCTTCTTGCAGAGCCGACGCATCGGTTGGGAGAGCGTCGGATGATATTCATATACGCCATTTTGTGTGTTGGATTGCAACTTGTGTTCTGGCTGTGAGCTTTTGAACCTGGATCTTGGATTCGTTGAATGCTTGCTAATCGGTTATATCAGGGTTCCGAATATCATCACTGAAGCCGTTGCCGTGAGTTTGCTGGGCTTTTTCTCCGGTCCCTTCTTCGCGACTGTATGTATTTGTCCCTTATTCCACACAATGTGAATAGCATCTGATTAATCATATCATGCAGGGCATCTCCGTTGGATCCAAGATCTTCCCTCCAGAAATAGTCTCCTCGGCAATCGGTAAGCATGCACCAACCTTCAAATATTCCTCTTTGTAATTTCTAACTCTACCAGCATTCGTCTTCGTCCTCGGCCAAATTGGCGGGTCCATATTTCCCGCTGTCACCGGTGTCATCGCCGCGGAGGTCGGTGTCAAGGTTCTACAGCCAATGTTGGTAGGACTATACGCTGCGGCGGGAATCAGCTGGCTATTCCTCCCAAAGGATCTTGAGCTTCATAGGGACTAGCGGTTGGAAACATGGACTATCCATAGAACTTTACAAAAACATGTAAATATGGCACGAGAAACTGAACATGAATTGCTACAAAAAGCTCCAAACACAAAGCCGACAGCCCAAACCAAACTCCAGGGTATAAGAAATCGTAACATCATGACATCACGTAAGTCTTCAGCAACACTCAAACCATTCCATCCAAGCTCCTCTCCCCTTCGGAACCCCATATCAAAAGATATCATCAGGCCACGGGTACTTCTCCAAGGCAGAAGGTTGCAGGTTCAGCACAGAAGACGACTGCTCCTCGAGCGTCCCCTCGCCCTCTTTCGCAGGGCCCGGTTTCTTCGTTGGTGACGCGTTCACCTTGGCAGCATTCATCAAAAGCTCCTTGGGGAGAGGCGGCACAGGAGGAATATCGCTATCCTGCCACCTTCTCTTCCGACCCGAACTAGATTTTGTAGGTGAAGCGCGCGGGCTCCGATCGGGATCCAGTTGAGGGTCCGGTTGTAGATAGAACGCATGCAAGGTTCTAGTGGGTACGGGAGACGACGAAAACACATCGTCAGCCGCTGCGCCAGGTGATTCAGGAATGGTAGTCGCGGTAGGGGACACGGAGCGCATGTTGGAATTACCGCGTCTCGTGCGCAGGAGAGGAGGGGTTGGTACGGTCTTGGATTTTGGTGAATGGGCGATAGCTGGCGAGGATCTTCGAGGATTGGCGGATGGGGACCTTTTGTGCATTGAACCTGGTGCTTCTCGCGCCAAGATTTCAACATTGCGCTTACGCTCGACGGAACCAGGGCTATCGCCGGCCTCAAATTTCTGCCATTTCGCTTGACGTGGTGGGATGAGGAGGCCAAAGTCGATCAGGTCGTCATCGTGGTCGGGCGGGCGGTCGTCGAGGTCGATGCGGTTCGCCAGATGGGACTCATGGGGCTTCGGGGTCCGACTATCGAGATGTTCAGGAACGGGGGACTTCCGTTTGCGGGAAGAGCTTTCCTTACTGATGGACGATGACCGCATGTCTCGTGGTCGTCTGCTCGGTGACCGAGATGTAGCAGTGCTGTAGGTCGGTTGTGATTCTTCAAGCGAGATACTTCCTCGACCCTCCACAGATGGCAAAGCGGTTAGTTCGGATGTGACAGCCTCAGGCGATTCGGTGATCATGCCGTGTTGGTCTAGAAGTCGTTCGGAGGGGAGTGTGGGTAGAGCGCCTGGCACGAATTTGCGAGGGTAGCTGCCAGGGTCCATATCGAAGCTCAAAGACTTTCGATCTGGGGTCGTTGAAGGCAGCCGTTCCTCATTGCCAGATAGTTGGCGAAGCTCTCGTCGAGCTCGTTCCAGCTTGTCTTCGAGGTTGCTCACTTTCTTGAGCAGTTTCGTCTGGCGTGAGAGTTCTTTCCGAGACTTTTGCTTGCGGAGACCAGTGTCTTCAATCGACTCTTCTGATGTTCGCTCTTGGTAGATTGATGTCGTTGACGACTGATCATGATGCCGTATGAACGGAATCCCCAAAGAACGCAAGTCCTGGAAAGACGAGCGTTTGGAGGATTTGGATGCAGATCGTGAAGGCGTAGGGATATCGACACGATCCCCCGAGGAACCAGCACCAGCCACGCCAGTATCGTAATTCATCTTGGCTTGAATGGCTTGCCATGTCTGGTCGGCATGGGTCGGATCAACCGCACAGCGGCTATTGGCATTATTCTGACTCTGCAGATAAGCACCCTTGTTGGTGCCCTTGTAACCGGCTTTCTTGAGTTCAGCATAAGCCTCCTCCGCCTGGCTGAGAGCATCCTTGGGAGGCTGCGGGTTGGCACTCTCTGCAGCGCTCTTACCCCAACCCCCAAACGGATTAAACGCCGAGGCGATCGCCTTGCCAAATCGAAAGATCCCAGATTGCCGTTGCCGCGGTCCAGCAGGTTTACCATCATGCATGAAGATACTCGGAGGCTTCTCGCTGATACTATCAGACATAGTCGCCTCGACGAATCGCGACCGTCGACCGAGCCTCATACGAGGGCTATTAGTCGATGCACCTCCATGCCGACCACGCAATGAGGCGAGAGAAGTACGAGGCGATGCCCGCGGTGATGCTCGATATCCGCATGCAGGGCCTCCGGGTGCATGCCCATTGCGAACGTGTCGGCGATCGTGGTGCCCATAATCCGCAGCCTCTTCGGGTAGAGGCCAATCGTTGGAACGGCGCCGTTTCACGGACTTGGCTGAAGGCGACTTGTAATCTTCCAGCTCGGGCTCCTCGGCGGCATCGTCGAAGCGACCGGAGATATCCGAACTCCAGTCCGGCACATCCTCCTCCTCGTCACTGCTGCGCAAGTGTTTTCGTGAAGTGCGCTGCTGGGCGGGGTTGGAGTCGACGTCCATTTCGGCCGGGTGAGAGGGTGGCTAGAGGTGGCGTCGAACGAGTCAGATTCACTGTTTTGGGGTATTCAGGAGATAAAAGGTTCTCCGTTAAACCAGTGCATAGAGGTAGTGGCCAGGACAAGGGCAAAAAGGCACTCACCATTGCGCGGAGGCGTGTCCTTCCTTATCCCTACTTACTCCCCGCGTCCGTGCTGCGGGCAGAGAGAGGAAGTGATTCAGTACAGCACTGAGCCGACCAGATAATGCTGCATGGGAAAAAGTTATCCGAAAACCAGTCGACAAAAGGAAGGCTAAACCGAGAGCAGAGAAAACAATGTATTCCAAGGCAGAAGGCGTGTCAAAGATATTAAAAGTCCAGAACAGAGGGCCGTAGCGGTCTAGCGTGTTGTCACATACTCCACGCTTTCCCAGGGAGGAAGTTTGTTTTGATGTGGGGACCAACCAATCTAGCCAGCGGAAGTATTCACTACCAGACAACACTACGATCCACCCACCATTTACCCTGGTATCATGGACATTTACAAGTACGGAGCTAGGAAGAGAATGTTCCTGACACAATCCCTATCTACTATTGACATACTGTGGCTCCTTTCTTCTCGAAGGATACAATAATGTAGGCACATCCAGGTATAAAGGGATTCCCACCTTGCGGGGCAGATCGATCGGAGTCCTTTACTGGGATTCCGCGTGTCTCAGACGGGACATGGGTGTAATTTCTCCCCGGGGAATGAGCTAGAGGGAATGTGATAACACTGGAGGTTATAGAGAGAGGGAGAGAGTCATGGTGAAGAGAGTCTTGACGGGAAAGCATTGCGGACATTCATGACATCACTCTCTTTGGATACTGGATACACCTAACACAAGCAATTTACGATGAGTTCGATGGAGTATAGTAATCAGATTTTCCGATTTCGGCCAAACAATGCTAGAATAGGTATCAAAGTCATGCCACAACGCCAAACGAATCCAGGACAATTGTCCAGCAAAACAAGTCCTCCCGACGCGGTACATATCAATATCGCTGTGGAGAAAACACGGACAAGCAAGGGATTCCCAACATCACGTATCGTCAAGATGCACTTTCATAAATATACCCAGTCCCTTTTTCCCTTTTCAGGAAATCCAAAATTGCAGCAGAAAACATCAATCGCTGATAAAAGACTGGGATGAAAAAAAGAGACCGACAACAACACCACCCTTTTGACCGTAGGAAAAAGGAAACGACCAAAGCCCGTTAATCAAGGGCATGACAACTGAACAACTAGATCAAGGTGATCAAGGTCACAAGGGGTGACTCCCCTCAACAGAACAACCAGCTAGGACGAGATCATGGCAAATCTCCTCGTCCAAGGAAAAGGAGAGTATATATGGAAGAAAAAGATACCAATGCAAATAATCTCCGTAGGAATGAGATCAACAAACAGATCGGGGAATAGATATGAAAAGACCGACGTAACCGTAAACCACCAGGTATTGGCCAACCGATTTCCGCGCAGACCAAATAGAACATGGACAGAACAACAAAAAAAGAGACGACTTCGTGGACGATCGGACCAGAGGAAGCAACGCATCGAGATATCTAGGCACCAGGCAAGGATGATCCACCGAGGGAGGAGAAGGAATTCATGTACAGGAAGAGAAAATGCAAAAGGGCGCTCATTCCCAGGAGGGCGAACCAACCCAGGGGGTAAACAGACCCCCCTTTTGATCCCACCCAGCAGGATTGAGAAACGAGCTATGAGAAGAAATGATCACGTTTTCTTGAGAAGCACTTTATTGCCCGGATGGAACTTTCATGACCATTCTCCCGTTCGCACGCTTGTATGCCATATCAACACCCAACTCGGCCATCAAGGCAGCGCGACTCTCAGCAGAGAAGTCGCGGTAGGCACTTGGATAGGGATCCACATCTGGGCGCATGCCGTTCTGCATCGACCGGTCGTCAAGACCGAATGAATCTTCATGCGAGCGTTTGCTACCAACGGGTCCGGTATGGTATAGCATCCGCTTCCCTGAGACAGCATCGTATCCGGGACTCGGTGAGCCAACCTCGATAGTCGAATCTAGGTTCGCATATTCACTAGTCATGTTCTTGACGGGGGGCGCAGGGTAAGTTGTATGGCCGGGTGTCGGGGTGGGTACGCTGGGCATCATGCCCTGATGCATAGGCTGATATTGAGACGGATCAGGTACCATATATTGTTGTACTTTGGGCGGCTCCACGTGGTACGAAGTCATATTGTTCTTTGGATAACCGGTCGGTTCGATCATTTGAGATGCCATAGGGTATCCTGCGGGCGAAGCTTCGTATTCGGTTGTAGCTGAGGGATGTCGGATGTTGGCATAGGTAGTGTGAGGAGAGTAGTTGCCCGGTGGTGCCACCGGTGGAGGCGTTGGAGGCATGTGAGCAGTAGGATAGTGACTAGGCGTAGAGCCAAAGGAAAGATGTGATTGGTAGGAAGGGGTCTGGGTGTGAGACATAGGCGCGGGCGGCATCGGTCGCTGGTAAGGTTGTGGTGGACATTGGAAGCCATAGTCGGGACCTGATTGCCGCCGTTGGATATCGGGTCCGAATCCATATGGTGAATCTATCGCACTGCCGTTGCTGTTTGATCGAGGGCGTTCCACTGTCTGTGCGACATAACGATCTGGTGTTGAGTACCGGTCGGACCGTGGGTAAACTGCCGTACTCCCTTCATCGTATTCATATTCTTCATCGCGCTTATCACCCCGACGTCTCATGCGAACATCACGACGAATGCGAACGCGACATCCTTGCTCCGCAATGATGCGGCTGAGAGATGTGCTAGTAGCCAGGCCAGGGAACTTCTTCGCGCTATAGACGGTGAACGGCACCGACTTGACTTCGAGGCGGAAATGCAGGTATGATTGTGGTGATGCTGGCTTTGCTGAATTGGACCGGCCCATCTGGTTGGGAAGCGGCGCGTTCGAGTCTTGGTCGGCATCCTTGGCATCTTTAATCTCTTCGTATAGATGGAAACTCAACCGATATCGACCCTCATGGCGCACTGATAGATCGGGAAAGATAAAGTAGCCAGCTTGGGAAGGACGGTCGAGATATGCTACACCCGCGACTGGCACTCCGGTTAATACGGGGCATGACGGCGGTCCAGCCACCCGCCCGTGGGCGATAGGGCGCGCCGTGTCCAAAGTTGCATAGAGAAAGAAATTGGCATTATAGGCAAAGGTGATATCGGTTTTCTGCGCGTCGTTGGCAGGATCGGATTCATAAATGCGCAATTCAACGACGGGTGGAGGGTCAACAGGGCGACGGTCGGCCGAGGCTATTTGTGATGAGGATGATTAGCAGGACATCCCCAAGAGTCGAGTTGGACTTGGGGGGAGACAGCGAAACGAAGACGGCTTACACTTGGCGCCAGCACCACAGGCTCTTGCACGTTCAGGTTGTTGCATCACACTCAAATTGTATGTAAGCTTTTTACCCTCGCGAGTGATTCGGCTCACGGAGTGAGTCGTCTCGTTATGAGGCGGCATCATGGGTGGTCGGGCTGCCATTTTGTACACTTTATGAAATAATTATCGTCCTCCAGGGAAGTTTTCTATCGGTCGCAGCGATATCAGCAAGTCGAACCCGAGAGAGATTGGCGGCACAGTCGATCAAGTCGGAATATTGCGGCGTGCGACGTACATCGACGTGTTTATCCTCCCTTCTGGTACTTTTCTGGTGCACGACCCGATCGCAGTCGAGTCGGGCCAGATATATTTGTCGACCCTTGTCAATCCTCCCAAGTCTGATGGGTGTCTTTAATTTTCTTTGTTTCCTCGGTGGCCTTGGTCGGGGGGAATTCAACCCTTGCTCGGATCACGATTCGCAGGCGGTCAATGGGCGGCCGTCGGGGGTGGATGTTTGGAAACGGTCGGACTGGACGGATTTCGATAAATATCAACAGGGTACTGTTTTCGATAACGGGACAGCCCTGAGCGACGACTGATGATGAAGAGAGTGAAGGATGGGGAGATGGGGGAAGGGGAAAAGCGAGAGGGGGAGAGAAACAGTAGTGACACTAAGGCAGGCTTTCAGGCTTTGGCTCAGCCGTGACTTGCTGGGAAATCGTTAAATTACGACTTCGTACGGTACGAGTACGGGAGATTCACAATGTCCTGGTTATCAAATGGCAGGGCCTTTGGTGTGGACCGTATCCATACATTACAGTACCGATACACATGCTATGGACGACCCCCACAAGTCTCATCAGAATCATGGAGATGGTTGTCCCACCTTCTTGGTGATTATTTTCCTGGTCTCCAACTTTCGCCTTGAAATAGGGATGAGTTCATTCCATGGTCACGATTCCATGAGGGGGTCTCTTGATTGATTACCCAAGGTTGCCATCTTATCTATTACGACCATCTATCCATGGATGTACCCGATGAGGGCCATTCCTGGATTATTGCCCTGGTCTACTCATTGTATTCTCTCGCTCTTTCTCGCTTCTCTTTGCGCATCTCATCCGGATTTCGGGGCTATCGACTGGGTGTGATCTGCAGTCTCAGGCAAGCTTCCTCGAACTTGACCCAGTTGGTGCTAGCGTAGTTCGTTAGGGCTCCTTCGTGCGCTGCCAGTCAAAAGTCCCAGACCCGGTGGGCTCAGAGGGGGATTGGAGGAAGAATAAGAGGAGAAAGACTCCTGCTTGACGGATAGAAGATACGCAGGCTGGGGGTAATTCATAGTCCTAGGTGGAAATCAATTCTGAACTGATCTGATGGTAGGTTCTCTGTATACAAGTAGTTATTATATTCTATGTGATCCTAATATGCCAACATTGATAAAAACAAAATTAATCTACAGTACTATCTACAGGACAGCAATTCCCCTTTTCCAGAGGCCCGTCATGGTCGAAAAGAAGTATGGTCAATTCCCACCTTCTTGGTCTCTGGGCCGCTGGACCCGTAGATCCTTGGGTGATCCGGAGCGTCCATTCCATCATGGCCAATCCCGCCCCATGCTCTATCCAGGACATACTTTACACTTTACAGTCACTGCTCTTCTTTTCTTTTTCCTCCTGCGAGTAGGCTTACTGCTTGATACGGGCCTTTGGTTGGCCCTGTGTTGATTTTCTGGCTTCCCGTTGGCCCATCGCATTCTAATCTCCCCCCCTCTCTCTCTCTCTCCTCCCTCTATGCGTTTCTGCAAAATGCAATCACAGCCCGTGCGTATCGCTCAGATTGCTTGCTGTGTGACCCGAGCATTGCTTGCGATCGTAGCCCATGGGACAGTCACCGACTCCACGTTCCGCGCCTGTCGAGGGTGCTGGGTGGCTGCCACAAATCCCAGCCCAACGGACCGGAGAGATCCCCTTTCTCTTTATTTTCAACGTCAACCATTATGAGGGGTGAATCTCTATATAGTTATAATTATACTTGCTAAAATCATCTCGCCTTCAGAGTTACAAATTCCTATGATTTCTCTTCCTCGAGGGGAAACCCGGGGCGATGCAATGCCAACAATACTCACATTCCTCCCTGCTGACGTGGTGCAGGTATTAGTCCCTAACTGAGTAGTAACACCCCGTATGGTGACTATACTACGTACTGATGGTCACATACCACTCCGTATATACCAATTGTACTCCGTACAGATTGTCTGTACTCCGAGGCTACGGCTTAGATACCAATGGTATCTCCGTCTTCACCATTCGTTGACTACTCCGTGGCTAGCCTAGCCCAAACCTTGGCCAGATCTCGTTCTCGCCAGAGGGGGAATGGAATTATGTCTAGTAGTTGAATGCTTTGGCTACGGCATCTAGAAACTCTTAGAACTATCGGAATGTATTTCTATCCGTTGGACCCGACCGACTGTCCGCCGTTTCCTATACCCCGAGCCTGAGATAGAATATGTGGACTCGTCTGGGCGGATTTGATTCACTTCCCCTCGTCTCATCAAAGACAAGCCCAAGCCCACCACGGGAACCATCGAACCACTGGTGATCAATGAGCACGTCTTGGCCGCAGATGAACGCCACCAATGACTGCGTGAAACCAGGAAAAGACTCTGCCCGTTCTCAGTAGACTATCCAATCCAGCCCGTCTCGGGCGGGTCTTTGGTCCAGTCAGTCCTGATCTACACATCCCTTTTTAACACAGATCATCGCTAAATACTCGCGGGTCATTGGCGCAGGCATCCAATTCTGTATGACTCGCAGTTGTGATTTGCTGATGGCCGAACAACGCTTGCGCCGAGCAAAGCTATTAAGACGAACCTTCAAATATGAGCTATCAAGATTCTATTCTCCGTAGCCGCGCCTCAACGCCGTAACGGACACTCCTGTGTGGCTCAAGTACCCGCTCGATGATTCCACCGCAAAAGCAAAACAGACACCAATCTCGCATAATGATGTCAATCAAGGGGGGGGGGGAGATCAGTTATCAGTTGGCCCGACCGTGTATCAAAAACCGCGTACACATACATACTTCCGTCCAGCCCCGGTCAATATGGGGAAACGTCGGGATCGCGTTGCCCTCACCACGGTCCGCTCCGAACTGAAAACCCCCTGCCCTACTTTGGGCCAGGAATGTGTTGTCATGATACGGAGCCTGTTCGAGAGTGCGGTACATAT
This sequence comes from Penicillium cataractarum, assembly GCF_028827025.1. Taxonomy (NCBI): domain Eukaryota; kingdom Fungi; phylum Ascomycota; class Eurotiomycetes; order Eurotiales; family Aspergillaceae; genus Penicillium; species Penicillium cataractarum. The sequence continues at coordinate 2,044,343 of NW_026622745.1, read as the reverse complement.
AGTTAGCTGGTTTTAATATAAAAGGTGAAAGGGCTAAGCGAAAACGGGCAAAAAGAGCGACTGCGACCTGCAGATTTAGTTTTGCGCATCCTGGTCGTACCGTACCGTACGCGACAAGGATCTTCCGCAGCCAAGGCGAGGTCCTAACGGTCTAGCGCTGTTCGAAAGGAGTGGAGTGTTGGAGTTACGATATTATCTAGTTCATACTGTTCCGTTCTACTACGGAGGAGATATCTTCCAGAACGCACCAGAAAACAGAGAAGAAGAGCACGAGTATCTAGACACCCTCCCTCGGCCTTCCGTTTAGTACCGGAGAAGTCGGGGAGAGAGAGGGGAAATAACGGGGGTATCTCCACATGACTTGAGGCAAGTTCACCAAGCTAACCTAGTAACCATCATTTCTTTGACCCTGATGCCACCGATACCCGTCCAGCGACATCCGGGCTCCTTCTTTGTAGGCGTGTGTACTCCGTACTGTATACTCCATCCCCCAGACGGCGTCTAGGACTAATCAGAGGAACAAAATGGAAATTACCCCATACAGAAGCTGGACCGAAGGGTGTAGCCCGATATAGAGTGCACTTATCAATCATGGCAGGTCAGCCCCCTGTCAGTGTTGTGCTGTTCAGCGCCGTTAGTGGCGCGAGAGACCACATGCGACAAGGGCCTGCGTTCGCTACAATTGAATGCTAGTTGCCTAATACGTTTCTCTGCTCCTCCTTGATTGGAAACTGGTAACATCAAAGTCGATCAAATCCTTCGAGTCCATTAGCAATGCCCCTTTTACGGATATTTTGGGAGCCAGGCTCATAGGCATTTACATCGAGGACCCTACTGTACTCATTCAATGGGTATTTCCAGAGGGCAACGGGCACTTCTGCCCCGGAGTTTACTCCTGATCCCCCGAGAAGCGGTTTTCAGACCTCGCACCCCGGCAACACTGACAACAAAGTACATGGTACATACTTCGAGGCTCGTGGATGGACTCGGGATATGAAATCCAACGTACGAACATACGGGTCTTTGGATGCTCAGTGATTGACGACGGCCGCATTTTTGATACTCTCAGCACCCCCAGCTCTGTCTATATCATCATTATTCTGGAAGGATTCATGCGAACATTAAGGACGATAGAACACAGTTCCCTCGGGCTGCTTAATGACTAGGCTTTCACACCCTGACACGTGTGGCTGAATGCGCAACAATGGTGACCACTATTGACTACAACCCTCACGAATACTCATCCTATCAATCTCTATCTCAGCAATCCATCAGGTTCTAGTCATATAAATGAACGGAGGGTAAGATTCGCGTTGGCACCGAGCAGACAGACCCCTGTCACCGTAGCCACGAGTAATTAACGACTAGACCAAACTAGCCCCCTTTTCGCTGCCTTCCTTGCATCCGTCGACAGAGCTAGTCAGTCATGTGCACAAGGACCGCTCGCAGTTGGTGGAAGGTCTTGGGGTGAGGCGCGGTTTGATGGAGCAGATTGTATGGAGTAGGTAGTGCTGGAAACTTAGAACTTCCAGCCAGCCACATGACGATCGCGAGTAGAGAAGGCTAGGTTAATCTCAGCGGTCATCATCTACAGCTCTCAGCCCGTCCCTGAGATTTTCGGAGGTTGTATCGCATGAGGTTGTCAAGCGTCGTGGGTAGCCCCTTCGGTTACGAGGCAAACGCTTGCCTTGCCTGTGCTAATGTACGTTTATGTACGGTTGCCTGGGTACATGTCAATCATTTCGGGTCACTTTCACCGGAGCCAATGATGCAAGACCTGACATAATTGCACGAGGTTCGAGCTTGGATTTGGCCAGCGATCGGTGCATGTCCTGTATGATGATGCAGCCTGTGGTCTTTCCCTGGCTGTTTCAAAGTAAGCAATATGTATGTATAGGTATTTTTCAGCCATGCCTTGCCGCATCTATCCACATCTACTTTTTGCTTGTGTGATTCGATATTTCTATCCAGTAAATATAATTAACCGATCAGGATCAAGACTTTGGTGCTACTAATTCCATGTTCACGAGGTATTGTTAATTGCCCGCTGGTGAGATTGGGCGATCCGCCACCACGTGGCAATCATTAAACGACGGAGCTCACGATACCCACCCTAGAAAAACAAGACCTTGGCGATGAAAAATAAAACAACTAGACGGAGCTTAGTATGTTGAATACAGTGGCGGAAGAACCCTTATAGTGTATAGTGTAAAGTGCAGAATACGTGTTCAACGGTCAACCCCTCTCCTACCCCTCCACCTTCAGAAATAACACAGTATGCGAGCCGCAACCTCGACGAACACGGCTCATTACAAACATGATTCTAGTACCGTATCATCTAGTCTTTAATGGTGGAGTTTCCCGAATCCCCGAGACGCAGCCGCCCCTCCCCTATCGAGGATCATGTTTTTGAATGGCTCAGATCAAGGCATCCACTTCACCCACCTGCCCAATCCAGGCCCTCCATCGGATAGACTAAAGACTAGCTGGCTGATCCTCGTCATGTCAATACGAGAATACCATACAATGTCAAGCTGGTACTTCGTACGCACGGTCATTTAATTATTCTTGTACGGCTCGTATCTGATGTACGAGTGCGTCTAGTTAATGATCGCCTGATCCGCACTTGGCAACTCTCCACGGTCGCTCTCGGTCTGTTAACTAAGTATAGGAGTCAGTGGAGCATGAACAATTAGTTCATGGCAACAATTAGCAATCTCAACATATTTACACGTTGTCATGTATTGAGAACACTTGGATATTGAATTTGGAAGGTAGTCTAGAATGTTTTGAAACAGAATGCTACATTCTACTGACCTTCCTATCCGGGATTGTCGCCAGCCGCGTGCCCAGCCTTATCAATCCTAAAATTATTAGCAACGGTCTTGGTCATACTGGTCAAGTCAAACGGGTTGTGAAAGGCGATCCTTCGGGATGGTTCAAAATTGGGACCTTCCGATTTAGTTCCTCACTATTTCGCTTATGAAGATAGATCGGCAGACAAGATTATTGTGAAGTAGATACAATGTACTGATAGATTCAAACAAAAGCTTCGGCCGAGGAGGTTGATATGACCTTAATGCTGATTTTGCAACCTGATAATGTTGCTGCGACGGCCTTCCGAGCAGTAAGCAGGCCATCTTAGGGAGATTGAGGTCGCATCGCTTACATCGGTTATCCGCGAGTGGGGAATATGAGACGGACTATTTTGAAGTTCAAGGGCTTGAACTGTGTGCTTATAGTACGTTCAGTGCAGTAGTCTACATTTGAAACAGAGAGCGTTTGAAAATAGATCTATACGCCCCATTGTGAAAACTTTAATCCGTTTCGGATGTGAAGATATGTAGCTTTCTTCCATTGTTTGGTCTATGCCTACATAGTCTCTATCTCCATTCTGTGAAGCGAACTTGTAGGTAAAACAGGAGAGTAATGGGCGGAGGCCGTATACCTAGTCACCTTTATTCAAGTCTGATATCCCTACTATCCATACCTAGGAGTCTTGGTTGACTTCGAGTCCAATGCTCCAGACCCTTGTGTGAGTGTATGAGGGTAAAGTCGGACGACCTGGTGATGCCTAAAATGCCCCGGGCTGGGTGTTGGAATTGTACATGATCATCTACGCTGTTGAGTCAAATTTGAATGAACATGCCATTTTCGTTATTTTATCAATTAAGTCAATTTGACTCGAAATGCCATAGGTATGGGACATATATATGACAGGAACTTCTTGCTCTAAAAATTCCCCAGCATAAGTGACAAACAAACAATTAGTACTACATATACAAATCAATCCAGGCAAGCACATAATTCTCAAAACCTACCAAGTATCTTCAGAGGAAAAACCCAGATCAAAGCGCCGTTGAATTGATGTTCGTGAGGTTGTTCATCGTTGATGTGGAGGATCGCTGTGATCGCTGTGATTGGCCCCACGCGGTAGAAGCTTGGATAATCGCGACGCGCCAGCAGCTCGCCAATTCTGTCCGTTGCCTCGCATTCTTATGGATCTTCTATCTGTTCTTCCAGACTTCGTGACGAAATCATATGCACATATTCTACCTCCACTCGAGCGAAGTAAGATCACCACCGTCGACCTCATCACCCTCGAGACCCTCGAGATCGCGAAACGCGCCCATGTGCCGCCCACAGATGTGCGGCGGCTCTCCGCCCAGATCATCGAGGCCCTGCACGCCGACCTTGGATTCGAGAAGAGCCAAGTAGAGATAGGAGCGTCCTCGGATGCCGAGCCCAGCTCAAGCATCAATCCTGACTCGGTTATCGTCACCCCCGGGCCGACTACGAAGCTCCAGCCGTCGCGATGGAATACGATCAACACGTTAGACCCCGCAATGGATGCACTGCTGGGTGGTGGGATACCAATGGGATATGTCACGGAAATAACGGGAGAGAGGTACGTGTCAAGGCATATAAAGCTTGAGATCAAAGGCATTGCTCTGACTCTCGGTTAATCTGTGCCTACAGTGGCAGCGGCAAAACCCAATTCCTCCTCAGCCTCCTTCTAGCGGCTCAGCTGGTTGAGCGAAATGGCCTACCGTCGCAGGCCGTATACATCTCTACCGAACACCCTCTCGCAACGAGTCGCCTCTCTCAAATGCTAGAATGCCACCCACAACTATCCAGTCTCCCCGCCGACAAGGCACCGTCCCTCGAGAACATTCTATCCATCAACGCGATGGATTTGGAGGCCCAAGACCACATCCTCAATTACCAGCTCCCCGTCGCTCTCGCAAACTACAACGTTAGCCTGGTGATCATTGACTCCGTCACATCGAATTACCGTGCTGAACTCTCCTCCAACAATATCCTCGCCATCTCTACCCGTTCCACCGAGCTTGCAAAGCTAGGGCAAATGCTGCGCAATCTTGCCGCAAAGGAAAACATTGCCATTGTCTTAGCAAATCAAGTCTCCGATCGATTCGAGCCCGCGGAGGGGATCGGTGCCGACCCAGCTCAACGATCAGGCTTTCCATCGATCCTGTCTCAGGGTGCTGTGGCGCGTGAAGCCGGGGCTGCATCACCGTTGCAGAGGACCAGATCAGACAACTCAGACCAACTGTCCCAGTATAGCCAAGCGCCTTCTTCATCTCAGGCTATTCCATCATCGCCCTATCATGCTCCAGACGATGAGAAATTTGACGGCTCATATATCATTGAAAACCCGGCTCGGAATAGTATCCTGAGCCTGGTACACCAGGAGCGGTTCTTCACCGGATGGGGCGACGGTTCGTACTTTGAGAAGAATCTCAAGACACCGGCTTTGGGATATTTCTGGTCGACACAGATTGCTTGTCGTATTGCATTGAAGAAGGAGGAGAGACGAACAGTGGCCGCGCCTTGGGATAGTAGTGATGCATACTATCCAGTGCCTACCCCGACAGAGAAGGAAGACTCTCAAGAGAACGGCGTGGCAGGAAAAACGAACCAGTACAAAACTGTGATTTCCTCGGCCCGCAACGCCCAAGCAGCGAAGCCTGAAATCGGGTCTGAGCTGTCCAAAGAAAAGGATCAGGCTCCAAGCTCCATTAAGAAGGAAGTGCCTTCGCAGAGGCCCATGGAGCCCCCTGCAATTGAATATAGCACACGACGCACTATGAAGCTCGTTTTTGCTCCTTGGACGGCTGGTAGAAAAGAGCCAGCCACGGACAAAAATCAAGAACTGGGACAGGTTGAAGACCGAGGAACTATGGAGGTGGAATTTGAGTTATGGAAAGGAGGACTACGGAGCATACGCCCTGATAATTGAGATACGCCCTGATAATTGAGATGTATGGATGTCATTAGATCTTGCAGGTGATCTTTAGAACGGCCGCCTCTAAGCCAGAATGGCCCATGATAATTTTTTTTCTTCTCGTCTACACCCCAATTAAAACAGAAGCACCGAAGAAGCTAGCTTAAGCCCCTTTTAACCCAATCTCTTCAATTATCCGGAGCCAATGGTGGATGATGTTTATTTTTCTTGGTCGACCGAGACGATCCACCCGACCACCATATAAAGCGGACATACCCCGCCCCGCGCCTTTCGGAGAGCAGTTGCCAGAACTCGCACCCGATAACGTCCCCCCTGGGCAGCTGGCCAATTCAGTCCACAATGAGTTTCCTCCGGATTGAGGGATACCATGTCTTCATCACCGGAGCTGCCGGTGGCATTGGCCAGGAAGCAGTTAAAGAATTCCTTGGTAAGCGGCTCTCTTATCCTACAGGTATAGCCACACGAACCCATGCTGATAAGCTGTCTCTAGGCCAAGGGTGCAAGGTTACAGGGCACGACCTTCGCCAGGTTCCTGTACCGAATTCTGCAAACAGCTCCAACTTCTACTCTGTGACTGGAGACATTTCATCTGAGGAATCAGTCGCATCCTGCATCAAATCTGCCGTGGAGCATTTCGGACCCATCAATATCTTGATTGCCAATGCGGGAATCACAGACGAATCTTCCGATTACAACATTTGGGAAATTCCGTTGGAGATTTGGGAAAAGACATATAACACCAATATCCGGGGCACTTTCCTAACCATCAAGCACTTCCTGCAAAGCGCGAAAGAGGTCCAGACCGCGGCCGGCAACGCCGAGCTGGAAAATCTGGCTATCGTCGTCACTGGATCCGAGACTGGCAAGTTTGGCCAAGCCGGACATACCGAGTATGCCTCCGGTAAGGCTGGTCTGCAATACGGTCTTGTTCGCGGAGTCAAGAATGAGATTGTCAAGATCAACTCGAAAGCGCGTATTAATGCTGTGGCCCCTGGATGGGTTGATACCCCTCTTATTGCCGGAAGACTGGATGACCCCAAGGAGATGTGGAATGAGGCTCAGGCTACGGTTCCACTCAAAAAGATCGCACAACCCCAAGATGTCGCACGTACTATGGCTTTCCTCGCTAGTCATCGAGCCGCTGGCCACATCACTGGGCAATGTCTTTCCGTCGATGGAGGCATGGAAGGGCGTGTTATTTGGAGGGCAGACGAAGTACTGGGCAAAGACAACACTGTTGTGCAAGCAGGTACTACGACAGCGAATATCCCTCAACATATTATGACCAAAAAGCGCCGCATTCAAATTCTTCTCTCAGTCGATTTTGACGCGGTCTCGGGCTTCCTCGGAACCGGAGCTTCAAAAGATAACAGCTTGTCCGATTACAGCAGCGGATACTTTGCAGCCCAGGTTGGAGTACCGCGCCTGTTGCGACTTTTCAAGAAGCATGGAATTTCTTCATCGGTCACTTGGTTTGTGCCGGGTCATTCGATGGAGTCTTTCCCCAATGAGACCAAGATGATCGTGGATTCTGGCGCTGAGGTCGGATGCCATGGATACGCCCACGAAGGTGCTGCACAGATGACCGAGGCACAGGAAAGGGATGTCATTATCAAGTGTGTCGAGCTTTGCACTGAATTGACCGGACAGAAGCCTCGTGGATGGAGAGCACCACTCTATTTGCTCAGAGAGCATACTGTGAAGGTGTTGGAAGAGTTTGGGTTCTTATACGGTATGGATCAAAATGCTGAACACCCACGCCTGATGCTAATTTCGACGCAGACACCTCCCTTACCCACCACGACTCGGCATTGTATTTCCTCCCTGAGCTTCCTCCTATCGAGCCTATTGACTTTTCTCCTTCGCAATCGGCCACCACATGGATGAAGCCTCTTGCCAAGGCCGGCCCCAGGACAGAAAAGACACTCGTGGAGATCCCATGCAACTGGTACATGGAGGACATGACGCCAATGCAATTCATTCCTGCAGCCAGCAACTCGCATGGATTTGTCAGCCCAACGGCCATCGAAGAGAACTGGAAATCTCGATTTGAGTTCCTTTACAACGAGACCGACGACTTTGTCTTCCCTCTAATCTTGCATCCCGATACGAGCGGTATGGCCCATGTTATTGGTATGATCGACCGAATGGTCACATGGTTGAAGCAGAAGGGAGACGAGGTGGAATTCGTTACTTTTGAGAACTGTGCGAAGGAGTGGAAAGCCAAGCAAGATAAATAATTTGTTGGCTTAAAAGACATCATAGTTTATAGCAGCTGCAATCTATAGAATTTTTGGATCAATTCACACAAAATGATAACTCGCCGAAGCTTTCTTTGGCCACGTGATTCAATAGTCAAGTGAATCAAGTACACAATGTGCCACGATAACACACATTGGAATTATCCAATACCTTGATTTATCCTTATCAGTACTTCTCTTCTAGTTAAATAAGTATACAGCGATGGAAGTGGGGAACAAAACATCCCCTGGAACACGCCTTACCTTTGGAGTTGAAGTTAACCGCCCACTAAACCAAGATCGTTCATGCCCGGCTATTCCTAACCTTAGCGGATTCCCCTCTCCACGTGGTAAGCCAAGATCGAGCCGTGCACCGGCTATTCTTATACCTTAGCGAATATCCCGCATTCGTCGGTTTACATCAGTGATTCAGGAAGGTGGAGGCAGTAGTATCCGGTTAATCCTAACCTTTGCGGATTTCCCCTGTCTACGTTCTGAATTGATGCCAAGTTATGCCCCGGCTACTCTTATACTTTAGCGAATATCGCGCATTTTCTCGATTTAGATCTGTTATCGCCGGGGGTCTTGATTGTTCATACTCGATTATTCATAATATTTCAACATTCAAGTTCTGTGATCTCGTATAGCTGGGGAAAGTACTATAAGTGCCTAGCTGCCTGTCGGACAATTGTCCGTTAACTCGCGCCTTCAGCCAGTCGAGAGCCAACTACCATATCTTATCATCACAGACGTATATGTCGACTTCCCCGCATTGATTCGAACTCATTTTCATCCTCTCTACTCTGCAAATTTGCCGCGTACAAAGAAAGCCAATAATTAGCTTGTGAATTGCTTCTCAATACTCGAACTACTGTTACTCTGGAACGTGTCTTTCTCAAGATGGCACCTCCGCATCCATTCGATCCCCTTACTTCCGGGGAGATCGCCAAGGTAAGGAAGGCACTTGCGATTATACAGCACCAGAATTCAAATAGCTGACTGTTGTTCAACAATTATAGGCCGCAACAATTGTGCGCAAGGAGCTCCACGGGAAAGACCCCAATTTTCGTGTGATCACTCTCCAGGAGCCGCCCAAACAGGAGATGGTCTCCTTTCTTGAGGGAGAACTCCGCGGACAAAGTCGTTCACGACCAGTTCGAGCTGCACGTGTTCAAGTCACTATTCGAGGCAATTCAAAACCTAATGAGATGGTAGAGCTCACTGTTGATTTGACTTCCGGATCTATCATTAAGAAAGAACATCTCGTGGGAAAGCACCCTTATATCGACTCCGCTTATATGCAAGCCGCCGAGAAAGCATGCAGAGCAGACCCGAGAATTGAAGCAGAGATTCAAAAGCTTAAACTGCCGGATGGTGCTCAAGTTGTGGTCGAACCATGGGCATATGCGACTGATGGGATGAATGATGTATCTGAACGTACTACAATGGTAAGGCTTGCTATCTCCAGGAATTTAGGTCAAGCTGCTCATAACGCAACCTAGTGCTGGTTCTATCTGCGTCTTCTTGACCACCCAGATGCAAACTACTACGCATACCCGCTCGATCTATGTGCCGAGGTTTCCGAACAACTGAAAGTCACCAAGATCTATCATCTACCCTCAGCTGAAGATGAGCGTATCCGTGAAGATGCACGGCCATATGACCACAGCAAGGCCCACTCGCCCGAGCTCAGCGAGTATCATCCTGATTTGCGGCCTCCACCGCGGACTACGACGAAGCCTTATCAAGTGGTTCAGCCGGAAGGCCCTTCGTTCAAAGTGAATGGCAACCTTCTTAGCTGGGAGAAGTGGACCATGCGCGTGGGGTTCAATTATCGCGAAGGCCTCACCTTACATGACATCAGGTACGATGGTCGGAGCCTCTTCTACCGGCTGTCGCTGTCGGAGATGTTCGTTCCTTATGGAGATCCCAGAACGCCGTATCCTCGCAAAGGAGCTTTCGATCTTGGGAATGATGGTGCTGGCATCAACGCTAATAACCTACGCCTCGGCTGTGACTGCCTAGGTACGATCAAATACTTCGATGGCTGGCATAACACTGCCTCGGGCGAACCTCTCAAGCTCCCTAATGTCGTGTGCTGTCACGAACAGGATGATGGGATCCTTTGGAAGCATACCAATCACCGCACGCAGAATGCGGTCGTGACTCGCTCGCGCATCCTGGTGCTGCAGACTATCATCACCGTTAGCAACTACGAGTATATCTTCGCCTTCCACTTTGGCCAGGATGCGTCCATCCACTATGAAGTGCGTGCAACCGGAATCCTGTCAACCTGTCCCATCAACAACGGTGACCAAGTAGGCTATGGCACGGTCGTTGCACCAGGTGTACTCGCTCCTTACCACCAGCACCTCTTCTCTCTCCGAATCGACCCAGCAATCGACGGGTACACCAACTCACTCCAGGTCGAGGAATCCCACGCTATGCCCATCAACGATCCAAAGGTGCACAACCCCCTCGGCGTGGGATATACGACAAAGTCCGAGATCATCACCAAAGAAGGTGGACACGACCTTGACTTTGCCAGCGGTCGCACTTTCAAAATTATCAACGAGAAACAAATCAACCCGATCACCGGTACCCCCGTGGGATTCAAGCTGCTCCCATGCTATAGCCAGATGCTTCTAGCGCATCCACAATCCTACCACGCACGACGCTCCGAATTCGGCAGCCACGCAGTCTGGGTGACTCGGTATCAAGACGATGAGCTATTCCCATCAGGCCGGCACACGATGCAGTCTCTTGGTGGGGAGGGTATTAGCTCCGTGATTGCGCAGCGCAAAGACGATCCAGTCGCGTCGAATGTGCGTAATGAAGATATCGTGATCTGGCACACATTTGGGTCAACTCATAATCCACGCATTGAAGACTGGCCGGTTATGCCTTCGGAGAAGATGGTGGTAGGCTTGAAACCGGTCAATTTCTTCACGGGAAATCCGGGTCTGGATGTTGCAGTCTCGACGCAGGAGAAGAATAAGAGTGTTTTGGTTGACGATGGGGCTGGATGCAAGACAGGTGTTTGTCCTCGCTTGTAAAGAAGGACATTGTTGTACGTCAAGTGTATGGGCATTTGCACCGTTGTAGATAGCTCACTCTACCTAGTGTTTTTTTTCCTACGGAGATGTATAAGATTTAGGGTTCAGGGTCACTTTGGCCACTCGCTCTAAGGATGAGATCATGGCAATCTAGAAGTAACGTGACCTCCATTCAAATATCAATAAAGAATCTTGCTTCTCTTCAGGAAAACTCAAAATTGAGTCGCTATCCCATCGGACACGGTAGCCAGGGCTGGTATTGAGCTGATGCTGCCTCTCCTTTCCATCGGCGGACGGAGCGCCAAGCCTGGGATCCACCTCCGAGCTGGCCTCGTTTCCCAAACATCTCCCTCCCCCGCAAACACTTTGCTGCCAAACTACCCCCTGAAGAGGTCCGCAGCAGCTCGTGGTGCTCGAACCGGCATGTTCTGATTGCCATTGGCCCCCGAACCTGCACCCGGGAAAATCATGGACCCTTCAAAAGCGGCCTCGAGCAATGTGACCGGTACGAGTCCCCAAGAGTCCGGAATGTTTGCCCGCAACTCGTACTGACCAGCAGCTACGAACCAGTTGAATACACGGACCCATCTGGGTTGTTTCCTCTGGTCCAGCCCGTCATCGAGTCCAAGCTTCCCTTAAAGAACCTGCACTGGAAGTCGCCTACTCGTCCCGTTCGATCGATCGAGTCCCTCCGCATTGGCTTCTCACCCGCGCAGACCGATCCCACCGAGCGGAAGTCCTCTAGCGATGGCACTGGCACTGTGCCGCACCGGCGACACCAAATTCCTGGTCTGCGCCAAACACCGTACTTGAAAATCTACCTCCTCCGCTGCGACGACAACGATACATACAAGGCAACCGCACGGAAGACCCTCAGAGAATGGATCAAGGCTCAGGGATCATCAAGCACCTCGCAACCGACGGGTAGCAGCCAGGAGAAGCATGATGCGTTTGAGTGGCTTATTCTGCATGTGGTTCAGGATGGCGAAGGCGCAGAGAAGACCCCCGCGTCTACATCGAAATGGGGTCGCAGCACCACCACGGTTTTGGAGAAGGTCAAGGCTGACTTCAACGGGACATCCAAGACGGCTATTGATCGTGTGGCGCAACTACGGATTCCGAAGGAGGGTGCGACAGCCAAGTCTCCTGAGCTAGCCGACCAGCTGGAAGATCTGATTGACAAGGTCAAGAACAGCATTCTAGCCTCGTTTGACCTGCGCGTGGCTCAGTATGAGGAAGATATCAAGGAAAAAGACTCGCAGCGAAGTCTCCCCGGTTGGAACTTTTGTACGTTCTTTATTCTCAAGGAGGGTCTTGCACGAGGTTTCGAAAATGTCGGTCTTTTTGAAGATGCACTCCTTGGCTATGACGAGCTATCCTTTGGTCTTGATGCAGCAATTCGAGATCAATTACATGGAAACAGCGAGCAGCATGGTACAACGCTTCTAAACTCCAGCAAAAATTGGGTGGAAGCTGCAAGGAAGGTACTGGACTCAGGGTCATCAACCAAAGATAGCGATGATGAGGGCCAAAGCCCAAGTCTAGAGATCCGGCCTGAGGATTTCCCACTTAGTTCGACCAAGTTTCCGTACCGAGAAATGATCCTGGCTAGCGATATCTCCATTTTCGATTTCCGCACCTATGTCTTCTCCCGACAACTCACTCTCCTTCTGCGGGCGGCCAGAGCTCCATCGGTCGTTGCGAATGAGCCAGCGAAACGTGACAGAAAACCGGAAGATTTGATCTTGCTCTCGGAAATATGTGCAAGATCTTTAGAGTTTATCAGTCTTGCTGCTCGCAACCTTCGGTTCGGCCTTGAGTGTGGCCTGGAGGATGTGGAGAATGATGCTAAGGCAGAGGTCATCCATAATCTTGTGTCTTCCTGGGCATACTCGGCAGCTCTTCAAATACTTAACCAGACCTTTACTCCAAACTTGTCCCTCCCCGAGTCATCATTCCATGCTGCGGCGCAGGTCAGCGATGCTGGAAAGTCCACAGTGCCGGTGAATGAGAGCCGCTCAGAGATACCACGCCGGTCAAGCTCATTGATAGCTTCAACTGCGACTCGCCCCGCTCGTCCGATGACACAGGATCTTTCTGATACACCCGCTGGAATCATCCAGCGGCGTTCAACTATGGACCACCCCAAACCGGCACCGGGCTCGATGCAAAAGACTGGCTCCGAGCAACTGGCATCTGCGAGAGGAGAGCTGCTTCTCCTGGCTCGACGATCACTTGAAGAAATTGCTCGCCGACGGGGTTGGTCTGAGAAATGGGGCGACCTCGGTCTGTTGTTCGATGACAGCCACCGCGCTGGAGCAGGCGGTCTTACGGACGTCTCCCTAGACGATAACGATGCCTCAAACGAGGAGACTCCATCCAAGGTGGAACACACCTCTCTGGTTGGCATCGAGCTTGCCACGCTGAAGGCTGGGCTGCGGTCAAAAGAGGCGTTTTCGTCTCTCTATGAGGACCTTACTGACCATATCATCCGTCATTATATGGTGGCAAACCGAGCCAACTCTTCAGAGACGGCTCTTGCAGATATCGCTATCCTACGATACCGCCAGGGTGACTTTGAAGCTGCTGCTTCCTATTTCCACCAGATGGCTCCATTCTACGGTAGCAAGCTTTGGGTGGTCCTGGAAGGAAGCATGCTAGAATTATATGCCCGCTGTCTCAAGGAATTGAAGCGAAACGAGGATTTTGTTCGCGTGATGCTTCGACTCCTGGCCAAATTTGCCGCATACGCGCAGGCAAAGCTATCGGTCAGGGAGAGAGCATTGTCTACTCCCCCGTCCATCTTGCAATTGGAGCAGTTGGCGGGATATGTTACCGATCTGTTCAGCGGAGCATCGGCCATGCAAAAGGATGTCACGGCATCATTGGTTGAATTCTTTGCGGACCTCCGCGTTGACCCAGCTATCCAGCTCTATGAGGATAAAGATGGATTCCAAATCAAGCTATCTCTTCGATTCCTCTTGGGCCCTAAGATCAACATTGACTCTATCAAGGTGCGATTGGTCAGCGATACCAACTCCCAAAATGCGGAGCATTGGATTGAAGCCTCGACCAATTTCGTGGTCAAGTCGTCGATGACTACGATTCTCATTGACTCTTCGGTAAGTGGTATTTCTTTGTATGCGCGGCTAAATTCCTCTCTTACTGACGGTGATCATCAAGACTACACTGCATGGCAAATATTTCGTTGATCGCCTCGAGATGAAGTCTGGCAACATCATCTTTTCATTCAACAGTGGAAATCATTCGACTCTGCCAATTGGCTTCCGCGAATCGGACGAGGACGAGGAGACTGATCGTCGACCATACATCTACTGTTACCCCCCTTTGGAGGGATTGCAGGCAAAGGTAGTCTCACCGCATCTGATCAACCTGGAAGCCATGCGCACGCTGGAGCTGGAGCTCAACAGCGGACGAAACGATATCAAGACCGGCACTATTCGTGTGCGGCCAGCAACAGCAGGGCTCCGACTTCGAATTTCCGAAGTAGAGATTGTGGAGGGTGAGATCGATGTTACCCCCAATGTTGACGCTGGTACCATCGAATTCGCTCAGCTCCCACCGCAAAGGTTCGTGCGACTACGTATCCCTTACACGGTGGAAGAAACCTTTACAACTCTGTCCGCACGAGCCGAAGTCAGTTACGAGACTGATCGGGGTAAATTTGCCTTTTCAACTGCACACAGTATTGTTGCTACGTTACCCATTTCAGTCAACGTGCAGGATATTTTCAAGGATGAGTTGCTGTTCTCACGTTTCACGATCAGCCCCGCAATGCTGATCCCGCTGCGCATCACGAATTGCAGCCTGCCAAGCTCCGATTCATATGACGTTCAAACCAGTATCACTGGACCCGTGGCTATGGACGTCTTCCCCAAGCAGCCAGCATCTCTACTTTACAAGATCCGTCCGTCCGGGCTGAACAGTGCTACCACTGGCCCAGAGGCACCTCGCAGTCTTCGCTTGCGTGTTGACTTTACCTGCGTGAATGATGAGTGCCTTGACGCGGTTGAGAAAATCTTCCTTTCCGCTGTCCAGTCTAGTTCATTCAGCCAGTATGCAACTCTCCTTACGTCGCATATAGTTAACAGCTTCCGCGCTCAATTATCGACCTCGGACATGGAGGTCATTGGTCTTGTACGAGAGGTCGAGATGCTCCCATACCAGAGTGTCCGCTGGGAAGAAATGTTGGGCGCGCTAAAGGAACGCACGGAAGACGTGCGACAGTGGCTCACGTCATGGCACGAGGTGAGCGGCTCCCCTTTACTACATCACATTACTACTTGACCACAAGTCACGAGTACCCTCCTCTCTATTTAAGATGTGCTGACCAGGTTTTTACGATTAGAGCAACCCAATCATTCGTCTGCCCGAGCGGGCCTCCATCCCCATCCGTACTATCATTATCCCAGTCGATATCCCCGAAATCCAAGTGGTACACACGGCCGAGCTGCAGCTCCAGCCTGCAAGCGCCGATGCAGACCCCTCATCTTCTCACGCGGCCGTGGGCCAGATGATTGCCGCGGAGTTATGCATCCGCCACACGCGACGATGGTGTTCCCCAACAAACCAAGGATACGCAGACCAGCCACTCGAGTGCTCGTACGAGTTACACGCCAACCCAGAGCTATGGCTCCTGGGCGGCCGACGACGCGGCAACTTCCTAGCCCGCGATGGCGAGACCATCCGCTTCACGGTGTTGCTTCTGCCCCAGAAGCCCGGCCATCTACTCCTCCCGGGTCTGGAGGTTCGCACCTTTGCCCCAGTGCAGGCACAGCCTCCGATGTCTCCTCCGGCAATGGACGTCGCGGCTGGGGGTGCTGCTGCTCCCGTGCAGCGCCAGGCGATTGCCTGCGAGGTTGATTACCGGAACCATGGCGAAACCGTGCTCGTCCTGCCTGATCTGCGCAAGACTACGGTCAGTTTGAGTGCGTCGGGCAGTCCGGGTGGGTCGTCATGGCTGGTGGACTCTGAACGACGTGCGGAGGTTCATTAAGTAGCAGGGAGGTGATCTCGCTCTGTTGAATGACTGTGTGATTGCCCCTGTATAGAGTAAGGGATGGACAGCTGGTATTGGAGTGTGTATGTATATAGATCTACGAGTCATGAAACTTGTTTTTGTTTGGTTTCAACCTATTCTAGTAGAGTGCGTGTTCCAACATGTGATTGTATACTTGGACCTTTGTATGATTCAAGTTGTCAGCAATGAGTTTACATCATCATAGGATTCGTAGGTATGTAGGTACACTAAGAAAATATAGTAACAGATCTCTTGTGAATTAAATGCCCCTCTTCCTAGCAAATGACTATCACAGGCAATTGTTCATTTTTCTATAGTATTGTGTATATCATCCTCGGCCCTTCCATAGGCTTGTCATGCGTTTTGCAAAAAAAGAACAACCATGACAGGTCGCAAGTGGGGCCATCTGATTGGCGGGGGCGCTCCTCAACAAAACTCAAGCGGGACCCGCTCGCCCAACAAGAGAACTTGGTAGTAGTACATCGTAAATGTAGTACTTACTGAAGGAGTAATACTGTAGTAAGTATGCGGAGTCTCCTCCGTAAGCCGAGCATATCCCGAATTACTTTTCATAGATGGGATACCTTAATTTCTACTTTTTATCTACCGAGGTCGGGATTTGTATAGGGATCTGGAGATTGTATAGAATCATGCCATATTCATTCCCAACATTGTCCTTTAATAATAATCGCTATACAGTGTATACAAATGTACTTGCATTTAATATCCTAGGTACATCATATGTTTACATACTCCGTACCCTTACCTAAACTGCGCCAATGCCTGGGACCGCCCAACAAGCAGCCTATTCACATGCCAGACGCATCCTCCATTCCCTCGCTTTACAACACACTGTAACAAAGGTTATTCAAAACTCATCTACAATACTCCGTACTCCATACAGTAATTCCCATCCCCCTCCTGAGTTTTTACAATTGCCACCCCGATCCCCTCCAAACCCAGCGGGCCGTGAACCCAATCCCACCAATCCCTTCTCAAATCATCGCACGCCTGGCAACGCAACCCACGAAAATGACCCGCCGAGGCCGGTCGATCGACCCCGTAGGGTCCGGGGCCCGCATGTGAAAATTGTTCCCGGTTTCTATCATCCATGGGCGAGATCTGGTATCTGGGTTTACTACTTTATCGCGAGGGGCTGGATGCAGTACGGAGTATATAAGCTTACTTCTGGAGAATGTTGGTTGGATGATTTCATGGCTTGCAATTAGTGTTTTTGTGTTTTGGAGATGGTTATTACTGTTAATTGACTCTCTCTACGTATCTGTATAGATGTACTCCTGCCATGTCAGGTAGTTGTTTTAAGCAGTCGTGAGATTAATCCCTCACCGCCTCCGAAGAAATGCGAAATTTTGAAATTTTGAAAAATTAGAATGTTGGGGCTCCCAAAGGGGACTAGTGCCATATGGGCGGTGGCGTATTTCCTGGCTGAAGAACGACGGGGTTCCGGTAATTTTCATTTGGATGTAGTATAGTCTACCTCTATAGATCTTAGAATGATAATATCTCGTCCTTGCAGAGAGAGGTGTACAAGTCAAAGTAAAAAGGTCATAGTAACAAAGTTTACATTGAAGAATACACAGATGAAGACCCCTGTCTTCAGCCGGCCAAAATCAGATGTTGCAGTCCGCTACGGTGGCGTCGACTAGATCTATCCAATCGATGGACTCGGTCGGGAGGGCCGTGGCCCTTGTCATGCAAGTCGTGAGATCGGCCTACGGCTGGAAGAGGAGTTCATGCAGGACGAAGTATCCGGTGAAAGGCGAACGAGTCAAAGTGGCGGATAAAGAGAAGTCCAAAAGAAGAAAAGGAAAAGTTCAAAATGTGATGGATGGGGCCCAGAGGCGAGTGGAGAAGAGAGAAAGATAGCCACATCTTTAATCCTTTTAGATTGGTTGTTGTAATTTTGTAAATTCTAATACACCCAATAATACATATATACTTGTATGGTGGTGCCAGGGGTAACAACAGGGACCGGGTATTAATGCTAAACTGCAAATTACCCGGCCGAGGGGAAACCATGGAAAGATGGAAACATAACAGACCAACAGTGTAACTGTGGTCCCTTTTTTTGCTTTTTTTCAGTTTTTTTTTTGCCATTCCCATTTGAAAGGGAGAAAGAGCTGATCGCCTTCTTTATCAATCCCTTCAGCTCTCCTCTTCTCTTCTTTACCCCCCCACTCCCTGTGTAACTGGTCAGGTCAAAAAAACTTAGGTGCTAGAAAGAGACAGGACCCATTGAACTGTGAGTTAGCCACTGAACCCGCCAACCTCCACTTCTTGACCCGACGATCAATTGGAAACTGACGGCCCTTTCCCCCGATCCCCACAGGCTTGAGACCCAGCTTGCGGTTTTTTCTTTTCTTTTCTGTTCTGTTCGGTTTTGCAATTCGCAGCTGGCCGTTCCCTTTTTCTTTCCCTTCTCTCCGTTCTTCCCAACATCCTCGCTGTGATTCGTTTCCGTTGGTTCGGTGGGCGCATTATAGTACAGCCGAGGAAAGCTTTTGAAGACCTCGCCATCCACCTGTTATAGAATCCTTTGCGTCTTTTTTTCTTGGGATTGATCATCCATACGTCGTCCTCGCCATGTCGTCGACTGCTCTTCCCAAGCGCGTTGCGCTGCATCGCAACCCCACCACCGACTCGTCGATGCCTTCGTCGGTCTCGGCCTCGCCCTTTGACAGCCCGCGTCAATCGCCCTCGTCGACCTCGCTGTCCTCCATGGCCTCGGACCAGGAGGTCCGGACCAAAATGCTGGACACTTACGGCAACGAGTTCAAGATCCCCGACTTCACCATCAAGCAGATTCGCGATGCCATTCCCGCTCACTGCTTCCACCGCTCCGCCGTCACCAGTTTGTACTATGTCTTCCGCGACATGGCCATTCTGGCCTCCGTCTTTTACCTCTTCCACAACTATGTCACCCCGGAGACTGTTCCCTTCATGCCCGCTCGCGTTGTCCTGTGGACCCTGTATACCGTTATCCAGGGTCTCGTCGGTACCGGTGTCTGGGTCTTGGCCCACGAGTGCGGTCACCAGGCCTTCTCCCCTCCAAGGTCCTGAACGACACTGTCGGCTGGATCTGCCACTCCCTTCTGCTGGTCCCTTACTTCTCGTGGAAGATCTCCCACGGCAAGCACCACAAGGCCACCGGTAACCTTGCCCGCGACATGGTCTTCGTCCCCAAGACCCGCAGCGACTATGCTTCTCGTGTTGGCAAGACCATCGCCGAGCTCAGCGAGCTCGTTGAGGAGACCCCCATTGCCACTGCTACCCACATGATCGGCCAGCAGCTGTTCGGCTGGCTGTTGTACCTGGTTATCAACGTGACTGGCCACAACAACCACGAGAAGCAGCCTGAGGGCCGCGGCAAGGGCAAGAAGAACGGCTGGGGTGGTCGTGTCAACCACTTCGACCCCTCTAGCCCCCTGTACGAGGCCAAGGATGCCAAGCTGATTGCCCTGAGTGACATTGGGCTCCTCCTCACCGGCTCCCTTCTGTACTATATCGGCTCCACCTATGGCTGGCTGAACCTGCTCGTGTGGTACGGTATCCCGTACCTCTGGGTTAACCACTGGCTCGGTAAGTTTTTTCCATCCGATCTGAATACAGTTAGCAAGTTTCGTTCTCCGATGTATCAATCTCACTGACCTTTTTTTTGCAGTTGCCATTACCTTCCTGCAGCACACCGACCCCACCCTCCCCCACTACGAGCCCGAGGTGTGGAACTTTGCCCGTGGCGCCGCTGCCACCATCGACCGTGACTTTGGCTTTGTCGGCCGTCACATCTTCCACGGTATCATCGAGACCCACGTCCTGCACCACTATGTCAGCAACATCCCCTTCTACAACGCCGACGAGGCCAGCGAGGCCATCAAGTCCGTCATGGGTGAGCACTACCGCACCGAGGCCCACACCGGCTGGATCGGCTTCTTCAAGGCCATGTGGACCTCTGCCCGCGCTTGCCAGTGGGTCGAGCCCACTGAGGGTGCTAAGGGTGAGAGCAAGGGTGTTCTCTTCTTCCGTAACACCAACGGCATTGGTGTTCCTCCCACCAAGATTGCCGCTAAATAGACGAAAACGAGACGAGACCAACGCCCCGACCTGCTTCGCATCTGTCGTGTTTTGTTGATTTGGTTTTTTGGGATCTGTTAACCTTCTTCTTTTTTGTGTATACATGTTGCGTGCGCCGCATACACAGTTGTCGTCTGCTTTTTTTTTCTTCTCTGATGAGTTGCCTCTTGCTGAGAATATAGATGAGAGAAGGATGATGCTGTAAAAGGAGTTTTTTCGTTTCAATGTTCAACCCCTTTTTATAATTGGATCTTGCCTTTTGTATGTCTCGTTTATTCGCGGGCTGGACGTGGCTGCGCTGGTCGTACCGAACCTGATAGGGGTTTAATTGTTGAAGATGATCTGGGATGCAGAAAAGGACGGCAATCCGTTGAGTGTCGATGCAGCTTTAGTTGTTAGTTATAGACTCGTCTTTCGGATTTTTTCACCTGCGTTGTTATTAATTTCAAGTGCACTCTGCAAAGCTTGGTTGTCTCAAAATGACTGTCTTATTCAAGGTCTTTTGCATCTCATTCCAGCAAGAATGTTCTCGGTTAGTGTAATTGTCTGCGCCCGTGGAAAGTAGACCACCAGGGCGCTGGCGAGACTGCCGGGGTCATAAAGACCTAGATCATCCTCGTAGGCAACAGCATTAACACAGACGAGTCCTATTCATCAAGGCCATTGAGCAGCTCATTTTAGGAAAAGGGGCAAGAAGGTGCTGGCTGGGGCTGTGAGTGACGAGTCCGGTAGAGGATGTGCTGTTGCAAAAGGTGAGAAAGAGAAAGAGTGTAGATTCCGGCGAGAGAACATTTTTTAATTAACACTGGTCAAATCAAGGCACTCATGTCAAGCCAACACGAGACCCATTCCAGATGTGACGTTAGAAGGTGGGAACAAGGAAACAAGGAATAGGAAACAAGAAACCGTTAGAATCGTGGATCTTGCGGGGTAAAGTAGCCTTCCGTCGAGAGCCGGTCATGGGGCTGAAATACGGTCGGGTCTTTATTGGATGATTTAGGCTGATGTTTACTTTTTGGTGAAAAGTTGAGATTAAAGAGAGTTTATTTCTTGTTAGCATTGGACATTGTGGAGGAGTTCTATATTATGAATGTTATGTCAATTCTAGAATCAGTCCAATACGTTCATGCGATCTTGAAGGGGACTAATAACCGATTGTTCTAATTGTATAACCAAGCAATTAATTAGAGGATCATCGGTAGCTAAGAGCAAGATTGATTAATAGAGCAGATCACTTATCCTCTTAAGCTTGAATGCCTCATATGCTAGTTAAGTTAGTTATTCGTAGATCTTGTGTCAGCAAACGCCTAGATTATTAGCTTCCCGCGGCCAGATTATGAGTTTCCCCGCGCCCCGACAGAAGCCTAGGCACAAATGACACACCCTCGGCATCGTAATCGCCAGTAGTAATTTCTCGAGAAACTACAGACACCCTCTTCTCTATCCCTTTATCTATCAACCCTACAAGATTCTTACCTATTTGAAATTCTTCAACACCCAAAATGGCAACCAACGATCCAACCCCCTTCCAATCCATCCCCTGGGTATCAACTCTCCTACAAGACCCCACCTTCACAACCCTCACTATCCCCTCAAGAACAATCAAACCCTCCACAGAAGACAGCCTCTTCTCAAAAACACTCAACTCAAACACAACCCTATCCGCCTGTCTCAGCCAATACCGCCCACCACCTTCCAACCAGTCTTCCACCCCACAAAATGCCCTCGCCGAAGAACTGCGCATGTTCTTCCTCATCGGGTCCGATCTAAACGGATACCCCGGCATCCTGCACGGTGGTGTCGTTGCCGCACTGCTAGATGAAGTTACCGGCCTCTTGCTATCTTTGAATGGCCATGTAGGCGATGCGTCGACTCGGGAGGCGAAAGATGCGCAGCCGGGTCCGGTCACTGCGTATTTGAATACGAAGTTTTTGCGTCCTGTGCCGACGCCTGGGCCTATTCTTGTACAGGCGAGGATGATTGAGGTTAAGGAGGAGAGGAAGTGGAGGATTGAGGGGAAGATTCGGGATGGGGAGGGGGTGGTTCTTGCTGAGGCTGAGGCGTTGTATATTAGACCGAGGGCTAAGATTTAGATTAGATTGTTAGGGATGATTACAATGGAATACTTGGAAGGATATTTTTCTGGGCCTTTTTGGTTTTGGGGTTATTCTGTTGACTCATAATTTTTAATCTTTGTTTTTGCGAGGTCGTGGTTATAGATCATTTCGATGAGATATGGAACGCACGGTCGAAACGAGCTGCTCAATGCTGATCACATCAAGCCATTTTGATTTTCTGAGGCTAGCACTGTTTTCGATTGCCACTATGTCACTATTGTCTGTTCATATGCTATTTTTATTGAAATTAAAATGTACTTCCCTCCGAACTGAAGGCACATCATCTAGACCCCAGGGACAGTACGGTAGGTTTGGTGTGGCTCGGTTGGATTGGTGGGGAGGGCAATCCCGGCTAGGATATATTAACCCTAGTCTATACGTAGACATAGAGCAATCGGACGATCTAGAGTAAAACTATTCTTATTGCGGTAGATACTGCTCAATTCTTACCATCTATCTCAAAAAAAAAAAAATCTCATCGGTCGCAAGTACGGTACCAAATTCGGACAAGCAAAAATAAAGTTGAGACGTCAGCTACAGGGTTCGAACCTGTGCATCCGAAGATACTTGATGCCCAAACATGGTAGGGTTTCCCCAAAGTTCAAGTCAAGCGCCTTAGACCACTCGGCCAAACTGACATCAACACTTTAGTAACTAAAATTTGGTTACATGAACCATGAAAATAGTCGCCTATCTGGGTAGCATCACTTCCCGACTCTGGTAACTGCACGAAGAGGTCCTTCGATTTTCCTTCTGGCCCAATTGAGCTTAACAACAATCTGTCTTGAGAAATATGTAATATGGTGCTCTTATTTATCATTAGAAACTACCTGTTAAAACAAATCGCTTGGCCGAATTTGCTTAGAAGCCTGGTGAATGCTTCGACGCCCCCAGCACTCATGGGCTGCCTTGCACTGTTCAGACCACCTTGACAAGCGCTACTTTATCTTGTTAAACTTAGACATTCATTTAACTAATCTGAAACAAAGAGAGTAGGTATATAATGGAGTCAAGACAATGACACTCGACTCGGGTTCAAAGAGAACAAAGCCATTCAACGTAACGAGCAACCCGACAATGCAGCTGCATTGTCTAATCTTTCTAAAATATTATCGTCAACCTATTTCAACCACCACGACGCAACTATAAAAGGGGATCTTGCCTCCTCCCATTACAGATCCCTATCCACCACACTTGGTTCCATTCCTCACAATATCCTCATCATCTGCAATCAAAACCCCAGCCTTCAAAACCTTCACCATAAAACACTCACATTCAGTAAGTACCCCGATCCAATCCTCAACAATGGAGAATTACGAAGAAGCTTTCAACTGCAGCCGAGAAAACATCATCAACCGACTCGTGGATTCCATCCACAAGCTCGAGGAGTTCCCCAATCTGTTCAACGAGGTTGCCGCCGACATCCAACTTGCGGCAAGCCTACTCGAGAACAACATCAAGGGCAATGGCAAGCTCGAAGCCTCTCGCCAAGGCAGCGACGTGCCCACTTGCTTTGAAGCTCGGTGTGACATGCTTCGAGACGCCATTAACCGACAGGGCTCATTACTCGCTGGTCGCTCCCACCTTGTCGCCCACACTTGTACCGCGTTGGATTATCTTCGAATTCAGGTTGGTAGACTGACCCTTCGATCGCAGGTGAACGACTCTTATGCAGAGCTGATGGAGGCATCTGCTGCTTCACGGGTGTCTAAGGCAGTGACTCGCCAGCCGTTGAAGAATGAGGTTGAGGAGGGTCAGCTTAAGGAGCTTGAGAAGACTTTTGACATGTTGAACCAGGTGTTCCCTAACTGCAGCTGCAAACAGTGCACTAAGCGCCGGCTTGTTACGCGCTCTTGAAGAATGACTATTATCACAGGTATTTTACTTGTTAGTTGAATTGAAAATTAAACATTACTTGTTTATATATACCCTCGCTCGTAATTGTAGGTCTTCCTCTCCTTGTTTGCTCGCTGTGGTCTGTAAACTCTTGAAGTAACTTCAATCTAGAATGGAAAAAAATTGCTTATTGCGTAATAATTTTAAAGAAAACAGTAGTTTCGCATATCCTTCGTTCGCCGACGAGCCTATCGCGTCGTATCATTCCCTCTAATCTGGGTCGTATACCCGGACGAAAGAACAGTAGCAGTACAAAAAAAAACGAAATTACAGTAGGAAATTAAAACAATGGGATTCCATGTGCATAAGAGTAGACTCATGACTCGAATAATTTAAAGTCCACTTTCTATTCCAAAATGTTGAGCAACTTCAATCAGACCTGAGCCTCCGTCTGGGACCCAAAGATCGACGAACCCCCCTTCTCGGGCTTGTTCAACATCTTTACTATCCCAAGCTTCTTCCAAGGGTCTCTCGATATAAATAGTCTGGAACCCACATTTTCTGGCAGCGTGCAAGTCCTCAAGATGGGCTGCGACCAGACAACATTGCGAATTCTCGAAACCGAATCTGCGAGCAGCACCATTATAGACCTCTGGCGATGGCTTGTAAGCACCGAAATGCTCTGCGCTGGTGATATGCTTGAAAGGCAAGGAATTGTGTCCTTGCAAGTCTTCGAGGAGTTTCACATTGCCGTTGGATAATGTAGACGTCGGAAATTTAGTACCCAGCAACTCAAGGCCTGGCACACTGTCGGGGTATGAGTCAAGTCGGTGCCAAGCCAGTGTCAAATGATCGAGATCGTCCTCATTAAATAAATCCCGGAGTAGCCGTTTGGTGAGGATCTGTTCCAAGGAAATGCGGTTGTGCTCGTCTACGGAGACAAAGGGCTTAGATGTATCGTAATTGTCTCCGAAGTTCATATATGCGCGATGCCACTCCGCAGAGATCTCCTGCCACTTCGAAGTGGACATTTCAGAGACACGTGCTCGCACATCGGAACTCGTATTTCGAGCTTTATCTTGTAGAGCCCTTTGTGCTGTGGCATTCAGCTCGTTCGCGATGCAGCATCTCCATTCAACGATAGTCCCTAAGACATCGAAAAATATCACTGAAGGGACATTATTTTGTGACATCTTTGTCGAAATTTCTCTAAGAGATACGAAAGAGTGAAGGCTTTGCGATGAACTTTAGACTATATCTGAAAGTACAGCACAATCATCGTCAGTCAAAATAGTACTTCAAAGACAAAATATGTAAATTTACCATCAAGTACTGGTATAAACGCTGAGACGATACTATTGCAATGAGATTAGGCTTTCTTAAATATCAACGCCAGAACTTTCACTTTCCCCCATCAACCTCGGGATTTTATTGCTTATGGTTGCATGTGATTGGCAAATGCAAAATCTCATTACGGCTCTCGGGTATCGCGGGTTCGGAATTCGAGGTAAGGGGCCAAAATGAGTCAAATCAATCGGATCGAGTAATGAGACCTCGGCGCCGGCTATCGGCATCCCGTAGAGACAAAGTTGTAGACGACCCTTGGACTGGTCTTGAACACTGCCGCAGAAACTACTGACTATACATAAGTTAAACAAAGCAACTCGCAGTTCTGTTAGCTTCTGCTGCATTGCGCATTTTTTCAGCTCTAGAACAGGCTGGTGCTTAGCCGTAACCAGAGGGATGTCCCATTATAGAGCATCAAGGATGTCAGAAAAGAAACGCTTTTCATAAAACGAGGGCCGGGCCTATGCAGGGTTCTCATTTCAAACGAACCGCATTCCCTAACTTGCGGATGATTGTCCAAGCTGCGTTTTAGAAGTAAATTATGTCGAAAGGATAGTCGTTGGCATCACCTCTCAAGCTCCCTTCATACCGCCACTGTGCAAGCAGGAAGTCCCTATGCAGAGAGTGAATGCTGTGTAATCTCTTGGGGACAATAGTACGTTGGAGATCAACAATTGTCCGGGTTTGACGGATACTGAGGATATTTGGGAGTAAAGAACATCAATTTATTCCGAGTATCTAGCTAAAATTAGCTATCTGTGACAATTTACTACCATAGGTTGAAGATTTTCTGCCGCAAAGGCTTGCCTCCGAGAAACGTACACTTGTCGGCATAAGCGCAACAATCCCTTTCATATCGGGCAAGGAGAATCGTCCTCCAGCACATATTTACCCTCATACTTCTCCACGGTTGGATTCCGAGCCATCGTGCCATCTTTGTGAAAGCAGTGGCCCTAACATGGGTGGGCCAAACTTGTTAGATCCAGATTCTTATGAAAGCACCGCCGATTCAGCAGTCGTCTGTCAGCACTAGTAATATTGAGCCGTGGATTGTCTGCAGGGGCAAGGACCTCCCGATAGATCAAATACCTGATATCTAGTGGGAGTTTGACAAAAAAAGGATTGTTGTGGGCTGCTGATTCTGGCTCCCTTCTTTTCAATGCCCGGTTGTGAGTAGCTGGCAATGGGTCAGGATGATCGCTGCGACGCTTCCGTCTTTGAACATGCTCCTTGTCCTCTTGACGCCGAGAGAAAAGACTGTGGGGCCATTTCATTTCCCCTCACACCATATCTAGTGCTAACATTCTAGAGCCATGAATAATCCATTGAAAGTGTAAGTAATGCCTTGTCGGCAAATCTTGTTTTTTTTTGCTTCTCCACACATCGGCAAGACAGGGCGGCACTTCGGCCTTCTGTGGTGGTTAATCAAGACCCCTAATCTGCTTCTGGGCCCACAGGTCTCAACATCTTGTCTTTCTACTGGGGATGGAAGCTTCATGCCCACAGTCGAAGGCTTAAAAGCTGCGCAACGGCTGGTAGATGGCCTCTTTTACATTTCCGTGAGGGGAACAAGTCACCTTAACCTTAATTAAGCCAATAGCATGATCATTGCACCGAATACCGAGCAGAATATAGGAACCCCGGAAAAGCCGACCCTGACGATGTGGGGTTGCGGGGTATTGCGGGTGTGCCGAACGGCCTCATATCCAATGGAGTCCCTGAATTTTAATAACGAGCTCGGATACTCGTTGAGACACTTCCGAAGAAAGCCCGGGAGATTGAAGGGGAAAATAAATAGCGAACACCGCCGTCACTACAGTGGATTCACAACCCCTATTCACAACCATGCGGGCCCTGGCAACCGGGAAGTTATTTCTTGTGGGCACATTGCTTGCAGTCTGCAATGCATCGACAGAGTAAGTTTCCCATTAGCATCTTAATTCCGTCGATAGCACTAACAAACTTTTGCTACAGCAATTTCCTACCTCAGAGGTACCAATTGGGTACTAAACCGAGCATAACCACTAAGCCGCTCCAAACTGGCCAGTCAGTCACCTTGGATTTCGACAAAAATTCCGTTGTTACTTTGGATTATGGATACGAAGTTGCGGGCTTCCCATACTTTCAAATCTCTGATGTGAAGGGCCCCGTGCAGATTGAAGTCAAGTATACGGAGCAATTTGACGGATTGAACCATGTCTGGGCTGACGGGCCATACTACTTTACCAATGGGCTTTCCAATTCATTCCGAGTCGAGACATTCAACATCACCGAGCCTGGCAAAGTCGAGTCCTACTTTATTCAGGGGGGACAAAGATGGCAGTCTATTAAGGTTTTGACCAAGGGTCACATCACGCTGACTGGGGTTGGATTTGTTCCTACCATCGACCGTGTGGATCTTGATAACCTTCCTTCCACATTCACTTGTTCTAATCCAACATACAATGAGATTTGGAAGCTCGGAGCCAACGCCGTCGCAGCTGCTTGCTTTGATGCTAATTCACAGCCGTCCACTTGGGAGGTTACGGAAGAGGGTGCTTATATCCGCGGCCAGAAACCTGGCCCTGGCGTGAATGGAATGGACTGGACTGACTACACTATGACCTTTTCGTCTAGGATTGTTCGCGGAGGAACTGGCTGGTCTGTTTCTCAGCCTATCTCAGAAAGTGGACTGCTGCTCCTCCTGATTTCTAATCTTCCGGATGAGACGACGTTTGTAAATACGAACAAGACTCTTACTCCACCAAACTCTATCGTTGTTGCCTCTGGATGGGGATTTGTGAATCAAACCACGCTCGACAGCCAGCTCGTCGGAAGTTTCCCTGTCTCTGTTGATATCAAGGAAGGCGAATGGTACAAGATTTCGACCACGCTACTTTCCGGCTCTCAACTTTCTATCGATATTGATGGGACTCCCGTCCTGAACATATCGCTAGCTGACTATGGAGTCTCTGCCCTGAGTGCCGGTGGCTGGGGATTTGGGCCCTACCAAGATCAAATTGCATTGGTGAAAGACGTGACTGTCCACGCAAGTAATGGTACACTTCTCTATGAGAATGGAATGAGATCCTCTTCTATCTTGTCCGAATACGGCGTGCGGCAAAACACCGAGGCTCTGTGCATGGACGGGGCGAAGCGAGACCGATTGGTCTGGCTCGGAGATTTCTTCCACACCTCGAAAGTCCTAACTTCAAGCACATCTCGCTGGGACTACGCTCAAGGAACATTGAACTACCTGCTCGATACCCAGTTGCCAAATGGACTTGTCAGTATTGCCCCGCAGATGGGATACAACACTTCTTCCCTGAAAGAGGTTCTCTACTCCTACTATGGCCTGAATGACTACCAGATCTTGGGAGTCTTATCTTTCACTGGATTTTTCTTGAGAAGTGGCGATCTGGCCTGGGCTAAGAGTGTCTGGCCTTCCATCCAAAGGCAGATTTCGTGGATACTGGGAGAAATCGACAGCAATACACAGCTCGTCAGCTTTAGTGGATTCCTTGGGGATGCAAACGGGACTGCAATTAGCGCCGCGCTCGTGCAAGGGCTGAAAGAGGCCGCTGTGGTGGCTGATGCTTTGGATGACGCAAAGAGCGCACAAACATACCGTGACACTGCCACTAAGATATCAAAAGCCATCAATGAACTCCTCTGGAACGATGAGCTGGGGGTCTATGTGCGCAGTACCTCGTCCAATACCAGTTATGGAGTTGCGGATATCGCTTTCGCAATCAGCTCCGGCGTAGCCAGTGAGGAGCGAGCTGCATCATCCCTGGCTAAAGTCGCCGAGTTGAAGCTTACACCAGGCTATAAGGATGTCTCCACTACCGACTCCTCTTCTGCTGATATTTCTCCGAACACTAACGGCTTCCTCCTGGCAGCGGCTATGGAAGCAAATGACACATCCATTGCCAAGTATCTCTTGGACAACCTCTGGACAGCAATGACAAATGATAAATATAGCAGCGGTGCTTCTTGGGAGTATGTTGCTCAAGATTTGAGCCCTGGACTGAGCTTATTTACATCTCAGAGCCATCCATGGGGTGGCGCACCGACCTATGTTCTTACCGAGCACGTTGCCGGAATTCGTGCAGTTACGCCAGGACATAGGTCTTGGATCATCCAACCTGCGATCTCAGGATTTGATCTTGATTGGGTCGCGGCATCTGTTAAGACTCAGTACGGACAGCTCTCGGTCAAGTGGGAGCTTGGCAATAAAATGTTGACAGTGGATGTCACCGCACCTCGGGGGACGTCCGGCATCCTGAGCCTTCCATCCAGTATCCAGATTAAGGCGATTAAGGTCAACGGACACAAGGTGACTTCAGGGCACAATATTTCGCTGCAGAGCGGATCCTCCGTTGTCACAATCCAATTAGGTTGATCTGGATATGAAGGCTAGGTCAAGTATGGTATGCCTCAATAGAGCTGGCAATGTACATATGCATTTGAATCATTGAGAAATGCTTCCATATAAAGAACCGTCTGTATGGATATTATTGTCCCCATTGTTATTGAAGGCTTAGCTTCGCACAATCGGTACATTTGTAAAATGCTTCGAACTAAAACAAGATTACGGGAAGAACATCTCCACACTTACTGTAGTCTTGCTTTAGTTCCTTAGGTCTCTAGGCAGACACGAATTGTACCAATCTGATGGCGATTAGGGTTTCAGAACGGAGCATGTCCACCGAGTCATCCGAGTTAGTAGTTTTTCGCAGAGCCCGAGGGTGCAGATCTTTGCGCGATGACATACCAACGCGCAATCCACGCTGAATGGTTATCAAAGATATTTAGTTGAAGTCCCTTGTTTTAGGCAGACGGATATGCTTCATTCCAATTTTTACGGGTACTTCTCAAACGAGAGGCTCTATTGCAAGCACGTGGGTCGAACCGTGGCCGCTCTGCCATGGCTCGGACCCTTGGACCCGCGAAGCTTGACTGAGCTTAGCCAACGACCTGAAGGTTCCGAGAAGGCTTCTCTCTGCTATTGCCCATGCAAAGATCCCTTTCACTGATTTTATAGAACTGATCTTCAGGCCCTATGAGCGTATTCAGTCTAGTGCAGTTACACCTGCATCCAGCCATGAATGTCCATGATCCGCTTTGGACCCTTCTTCCACTTCGATGCGAAGCGATGCCCCCACGTGTCTTGCAAGAGTCGCGGACCAATTCACAGTGCAATACACGATGCTATAGTATAAGAAGGGGCTATATTGCCAAGACAACACGCACTTTCCTCGTAGAAAATAATATTTCTCGAAGTTTCAACAGCTGTGGACCTCCGGTCTTCAACAATGAACACCTTCACCAACGCCGTTTCGGCTTTGGCTCTCGCCTCTGCAGCTACTGCTCAGTATGCTCTTCCCGCAAAGGATGTTCCTTTCATCGGTGGAAATGTCTTCAAGAGGAATGACTCGGCCGTCGCCAGCTTTCCCTTCTCCTATACTCCTCCTTTCGAGGCGAACCAGTATGGTGGTTACTACACCTGGTCGGTGAACAACGAGACTGTTAGCGGCACCAACTTCACTGGCTATGGCACTAAGGAGGGTTATCTTCTTCCAGACGGTGCGACTGGCAAGTACCCTTACTTCCAAGTCAGCGAGGGTCATCCCAAGACCATCAGCAAGTCCAAGCTCTTCACCAATTGCCCTGGATCGGGTCAGTGTGAGGGCAGGTTCAAGAAGATCCTCCACATCATTTTTGAGAACGAGGTCTACGACTGGACCATGGGTCAGGCCTACTGGAAGCTGCTCGCTACCCGTGGCAAGCTGCTCACCCGTAGTTATGCTATCACCCACCCATCCCTGCCCAACTATGCTGCTATAGTCGCCGGCGATTTCTTCGGTATGGCCCACGAGGATTTCTATAATGTGAACGCCAGCAGCATTTACGACCTCCTCGATGCCAAGAACGTCTCCTACGGTACTTACGCCGAGTGGTACAATCCCATCGCCACTCACCGTGGCCCGAACGACTGCAACAACTACATCACGAACGGCCCGGTCGACAACACCAACCCCGATTGGTGGTCTCAAGTCTACCGTCGTCTCGACGTCCCAGCTCTGCTGTTCAGCTCTTACACTAGCAGTTACGAGCGCTGCAGCAAGATCTACGGCGCTAACACCACCTTCGCCGATCATGTCATGTCCCACACTCTGCCAGAGTACTCCTACTACGTTCCGGATATGCTTAACAACGCCCACGACCCTACCTCCAACAGCAACTACTTCAACCAGCCGAACACTGGTGGCGAGTGGCTCAACTCCTTCTTGGATTTGTACCTGCCCCATCTCGAAGCTCAAGGCACTCTGGTTGTCGCTACCTTCGACGAAGCTACCTGGTGGAACGACGATGACGCCTCGCCTAACAATGACAACCACATTGCGACTATCCTGTTTGGCGCTGGAGTCACCCCCAACACCACCGACGACAGCTACATCACCTTGTACGGTATGCTGCGAGGTGCCATCCAGAACTTCGGTCTGGGCTCGCTCGGCCGTAACGACACCAACGCTACCAATGGTAACCTCTTCGACCTGGTCGACTCGGCTGACTCCAAGAAAGCTAAATTGTGGGGTGAGGTCCATGGCAATGATGAGAAGCCTTGAGTTTTGTCAATTTGTTAAGGAATTATAACTAACTAAGAGGAGCTCGGCCATTGGGCGAAAAGAGACTAAAGGGGGTAACGTAAGCGGAACTTTCTAGGGACCTTCAAGGGGGTCACACTGGAGAGTAGCGTATTCTTGTCTATATTTAGAATTATCTTTTCTTCTGTGCGTCTAGCGCACTTGCCACTTTAAACAATAGTTTAGGATCGAATTGACAACTTTTCATCCCATCATTAATTGAAAGCTGAGGTAAAAACAACCACTCTATTTCTGTACTATTTTGTGAGGCCCTTTCTATTTCTAACTGAATAGTCATTGTCGAGTGTTCCCGACAGAGAAAATTGACTTAGTTTGAGCTGCAGATCTGATTAGATACTGGTATTTTGCATGCTTGGATTACCCTGCACCCATAAATATTTGGGACTATCTAAGTGAAAGAAGCAACTAAAACAGAAAACTTTGACACATCAACCCCGAGATTCATCTCTTAAAGCCGAGGGCAAGCCCAGCGGTCAAGAAACCTAAAGAACCCCGGAATTTCCACCGCCGGATGCCAAAAGAAAGTTTCATCCCCAGACTCACCCCAAGCTCAATTGCATTCGCCCACCCGATCTTTGCTACCACAAGCCCTGTATTATATCAACCGAAAGAATACAAATAACATGCACCATGTCCTTTACCCCTCCGCTTCACCGTCGGCAGCCGGGACGAGCGGAAGAAGGTTTGGGCACGATCCGACCCAGGACTCCACTCGTGGCGGTATAGCGGCCGTCTGAATGGCTCGAAGCGGCCTCTTGTACAAGCGCACAAACGCCTTCCCCCTATTTTATGTGGCTTTTCGCTTTCCTATCCGGCTTTCTTATGTCGTGGAATTCCTTCTCCGAGACTGGGAGATTTTAAGGCCTCTTTCCATTTAGCCGTGGAAGTGACGGCTGAGATTGCTTAAGCTGATCTCGCTTGGATCTACGACGAAACTACTGCACGTCAGCGAGACTTCGGTACAATCGGTGGAGCGCACAACCCCAGACAATGGCTGCCGATCAGATCTACGATATCCGAGAGCTGCCTGAAGACCCCCGGATTCGCTCAGGGCGCAGATACCGAAATTATCTTTCCTATGTAGCCCAGTCTGCTATTTGGATCGGCAATATCTATGTTACCCTCCGTTTATTGGCAATCTTGCTTTCTCCGCAAACATGGCAGGTCTGGGTGATGTTCCTTGTCGAGGCTGTTTTCTTTGGTGAGTGCCACAATCGAGAAACCGTGAGAGAGATGCATAATTCTGATCAATCCCAGACCTCTCACGAAAAGATCAACACCTAGTCATTGCAGCGTCCAAAGTCAAGGAGAATGGTCCCCGGAAGAGACTACGCGTGCATGGGTCTAAGGATCTTCCCCACGTAGACGTGCTGCTGCCTTGCTGTGGCGAAGACGTGGATGTTATCATGGCCACAGTACGCGCAGCTTGTGCCCTCGATTATCCAGCCTCCTGCTTCCGCGTGAGGGTCCTGGACGATGGGGGATCCGCAGCCTTGAAAGAAGCGGTGTCAGCCCTGCAATCCCAATGGAGTCACGTCTCATATCATTCCCGTGGCAAACAATCCGGGATGGTATTTGCCAAATCAGGCAATCTGAATTACGCCTTGACTACCCTGCAAAGAGAGACTCCGCCCGAATTCTGTGCGATTCTCGATGCGGACTCCGTTCCATGCCCGGATTTCCTCCGGGCAACCCTGCCTCATCTATTGCAAAGTCCAGACGCCGCTCTGGTTTCCACACGTCAATATTTCTCTAACCTGCCAAACGGTGACCCGCTTTCTCAGACTCGGAGTCACTTCTACACGTGCCAAAACGCCGCCTTGGATGTCCTCGGTCTCGCAATCGACGCGGGCTCGGGAGCAGTTTTCCGACGGAGCGCAATCGTGCAAGTTGGTCTATACCCAACATTCTCCTTCTCTGAGGACTGGCAGTTGTCCCAAATCTTGCATGGCAATGGTTGGCGCACGTTCCAAGTTCAAGAGCCTCTGCAGTTTGGTCTGGTCCCAGATTCGCTTACGGGCCACTGCGCCCAGCGAAACCGATGGAATATTGGACACGCGCAGCAGATTCCTGCCATGCTCTCATCCGATTATAAACACTACAAGAAGTCTTTGCGGCGGAGTGTCATCTGGGATGGGTTTGGAATCGTAGCCGGAGAAGTCGAGTGTTTCTTTGGCTTCCTTGCAGTTCCGTTGCTCTTTTTGTCAGGGCAGCTAATCCCGACAACCAACCCTTCTCTCGTCAAGGCTCAGATATTCATGTCTGTCTGTCAAGTCTCAGTCATGTGGATATATGAGTATGTCCAGGCTGCCCTGAATAACTTCCAAAGTGCACCATTTGCTCACCTAGAAAACAAATGGTTGGCTGGCCGTGAGTTCCAAAATCCTTGTATCATTAACTAGAGGGTTTCCAGATCTGACTAACGTTTCACTTTAGCGAACATACTCGCGATATTGCGATTTTATCTTGTCTCCGCCAAGCCTAAGGGATCTTCCTTCGTCACGGGAAGCATTCTCAATACCTGGAACCAACATGCCTTGTCGGCATGCAGGAGAATCTACCTCGATCTCTGGAAGAATGGCGTCTTCTACAATTTGTCATTACTGCTTGCTATCGTCTGGGCTGTTTACTACGCGGCAACGTCCTTGATGGAAAATCAGGAGTACACCATCACTAGCTTGCTGACGAGCGTCGCCTTCCCTCCCTTATTGCATATCTGCTACCTTACGCTGTCGGTCAACTGGGTCCCTGTCGCTTATATCTTGAAGCCCCCTCACTACCCTAACCGTTCCTCGCATCTACCAGCCGAGAACGGGAAATCGGCACCTCACGTGGAAGCCAAACGTGAAGCTACCTCGGAATCTAGATGGCATGCCGTGGACAAGGTGGGCAAGGAAATTTTGCACTTGGGAACCAGGTTGGAGATCCAAGAGCGTCCCGAGCTCTAGGCGGTATCCCTATCCCGGAATTCTTGATAAGCGATAGTCGGTGTCAAAAAATATAGTACATTTCTAATTCAGCCTCTATTCCCAGCCGTCATGCCGTGCCTGCCAGCGCTGCGATGGTATAAAATCCGATAGTATTCTTGCAAACTCATATACTCTCCCGACACTCATGCCATTTCATTTGCCTCCAACCCGTAGAACAGATTATCTTTCAACCACCAGTCCTCCAAGAAAAGAGCATCAAGCTGTGCATTACCCCCTCCCATCCCCGAAAAGTCAATATTTTCAGCCTCGCGTGCTGCCGCACCAACTCCCGCGGGAAGATTTGGCAAACACCATGACTTGAACCTGGTAAATATACCTATAGCCCGTTCAAGAGTTCCGCCGGAACATTGCTCACCAAGATCTGACATTGATTGCTCAATGTTTTTGATAACTTGGTCGATCACTTGGATTACATCGATACTCCCTCTGACCAGATTAAGGTCCCAGACGGGATCATTTAGAGTTGAGAGCTTGTATAGCACGATGATGTAACGAACGAGTTGTGTGAAGACTGGAAATGATATTCCTGGATAGTCGGAGATTGGGATTGTGAGAAAGTTTTCTGTTGCTGATTTGACCGTGTCGAGGCATGAGTAGAGGTATTCGAGGCGTTGGAAACCTGGCGGGCTTTTGCGGGAGAGGACTAGGCCGAAAATGGATAGCTCAGTGTAGAACACTGAGGCAGAAAGTACGCCTATCGAAAGCAAAGGTCAGTAAAACTAAAAACAATAATCAAACACACTTAATAAGCATGCAAAAGGGGGACTTACGGTCCTGCTGCAGCCGTGGCGGCATGCTAGCCTTGACTTCGTCCACTTTCTGCTGGAGAAATCTCAAATAGAAGTCCGGTGGAGCCTTTGTTTCCTCTCTAACACTCTCGACTTCTCCGACAATACGCTGCAGCCTGACTTGGTGGACGAAAATCTCATCGTATGGAGATTCCTTGCTTTGCAATAACGCGTTGATGCAGTCGTCCATGTAAGGCGTCCATTGCATCGGGTCAATATGGCCAAAGTACACAGAAACACTGATAAAGTAAGAATCTGGACTTCTAATTTCGGGAGGAAGAACTCACATTGAGCTAAGGACATAGCACCCTAGGACGGCTCGCCTTTCTTCGAGGGACCGCAGCAGATTTTTAGAGGGAATCACGCATTGGCTGATGGGTAGCATGTTGGACTCTTCCGGCGGAGATTTGTTCAAGCGAAGATCAAATACCAGCGTTGTCGCTAGCTGCGTGAACCTAGCTAGTTGAGCAGGGTTGGAATTGAGGAGTTGATTGTGTCCCCAGGCAAGAAAGATCAAGAGACCGAGAAGTAGGTCAATGTTGATAGTAGGCTCGTTATCAAGGAAAATACGTCGTATCACTTCTTGCTTGATTCTGTCGCCTAGCGCGAGCTTCGTCTGTGTTGATTGAGAAGCTGCAGCTACTAGGCAAAGCCACAAGAAGGGCCGATCTCGGCTTAGTTGATGCGCGTCTGTTTCTGGGGGTATATGTAGAAAAGGGAAATATTTCAGAAGATGGTTTCGGAAATAACTTAGGTGCTGCTCTGGTGAAGTCTCAACGACGACTGTGGAAGCTGATGATGCTGGACCGGTCGATACACCCCATGAGTTTGATGTGCTGGGGTTAGAGATAGGTGGCGATAAATTATTTGTGCCAGGAGATGGGGAGCTCAAAGCTCCACCAGATCCTAATATTGAGACGAGGTTATCGAGTTTACCCTCGAGTTGATCCAGCCGGGCGATCGGATTATTGCGTTGCGCCTGTCGTGCTCGGGATGAATGTCCTGGCAGACAAATCTTTTTTAGGCGATCACATCGCTCACAGGCACCACCGGGTCTCGAAATGCATTTACATTTGGACCTTGCGCATTCTGCGCATGCCTAGATATACATTGATGTCAGTCAGCCTATGGCGGAAGTACTCGGATGATGCAAAGGGAATGCGAACTTTTCCATATAGCTGCATGGTAGCTGGCCTCCGATCTGGGCCCATATCGTACGCGTCGTTAATTTACCGAGTGCTGAATTAGCCTAAATGCGGCATTCATCGCCCGAAGCCGAAGCAAAAGGTGGAAAGAGTCAAAAGGTAGTGAGGTTGGAGACAAGAGCAGGCGGGGATCGTTGAGATGAACTCCGAATCTTTCTTCGGAGTTCGGCACCCGAACGCCGAACAATCATTACCCAGCATAATAAAGCTAACGTAGGTCGACGCCCGATTTGAATTGAGTATATTGTCTTCTTATAGCACAAATCGCAATGAAAATTATAGTCGCAGGAGCAACGGGCCTAGTTGGATCCGAAATCATCCGCCAGTGTCTTGACAATAATGCAGTCACCGAGGTGATTGCATTAGCGAGAAACCCGATTCAAATCGACGAAAACACCAACTCTTCAAAACTTAAAATCTTGCTCATTGAAGATTATGGACACTATCCCGATCATATCAAGGCTGAATTTGTAGGTGCAGATGCTTGTATATGGTAGGTATTGCGAAAAGAAAAGTCAATCCAGAATGACCACCAGTTTAATTCAATATCGCAGGACGGTGGCTGTTACTCCTTTCAGATCAGGGAACTTTGACTTTGATGAAGTTAAGCGAGTATGCCAATCGTGTACTATGACTGGTCTACAGGCGATGTATGAGGCCCAACAAGGTCGCCCTTTTCGATTCATGTACCTTAGCGCGGAGGGAACACCCGACGACACTACCAAGAAGCCCATTTTCATGGGAGACTATCAAATTATGCGGGTAAGTAATCAAAGATCTCAATATTACCTCAAGTATCGAGGCGATGGCGAGGTTTTCTACTCGTGGTGTGCTCACGCAAACATTAGCGCGAAACAGAACTACAAGTGCGAGAGTTCTCCAAGAACCACACGAACATAGAGACGTGTATCGCTCGCCCCGGTGTGGTTACAAATTCTAAGACCTGGGGGAGAGCTGCTCTGGCTTCTATGTTGCAAGTGACCAATTACTTCTGGCGGTTCATTCCCAACGTGAGCCGTAGGGAGCTTGCCGCAGCCGTCTTAAGCCAGGTTTTACATGGATTCAATGGCGAAATGCTTTCAAATGAGGATTTGGGTCGAATTGGGCAAGAATTATTGCGTGCAAAAGAGAGTTGAAACTATCTTTCTGGAGGACACAGGTTGAGATGGAGATTTGTTCAATATAGAATTGTGACCTTGCAGGCCAATAATGTGAAGAGCCGCTTATAGGCAAGATGTTATTAATGAACCTTATCCTATTTTCCTTTGAAGAAGACTCGGACATAGCATTGGCTACTAAGGTCTCTAGTAAGGGCTGTTTTGCTTAAAGTTCGTCGTGGGAAACGACCGGGCACATGCGTCCACAAGACGAGACAGTCCACTCATCAGATCCGACAGCAGTCAGGCCGTAGAAGAGATTATGCGGGTCATACTTGGCTTTAACTTGGCGCAAAGTCTGATAGTTCTTGCCATAAAATGCAGACTTGAAGTCAGGCTGGCGGAAGTCCCCCTAAGAAATATAGGTCAGTACACTGTGCCCAGTTTTTTTCAAAGACCAAATTGGCAAAAAGAAAAGGATAAAGGATAACATACCTCGTTAAGATAAGCACCAGAATCTGGAGCCAATTTCATCAGACTTGGCACAAAGTCGTTGGTCATCTTTTCCTGGGCTGCAACAGTATACTTGAGATCATTCCATTCCCAATCGGTACTCAAAACGACATGTGCAATGGCATCGCGCCACGCAGGAAGGACGGCGTTATGAACATCGCCGCTAATCTGTTTCGACACGTTGATGGCCACTGTAGTGAAGATCCCGCCGTTGCTAATCACACTTCGAATAGATTCGGTCAAGCCAGAGTTATTCTCCTGGACTACCGACCGGGGAATAAGCCAGCCGCCATACTGAGCGACGCCAACCTCAATTGGCGCTTGTTGTGATTTGAACTGAGCAACATAAGAATCAAACTCTTCTGAGTGGTATGTGTACTTGATTCCCAGTTTGTCGAATCCATCACGGACTGGCTGGAACAGACTCTCGAGCTTCTTCAGAGGGATATCAGGCCCTGTCATAGGAGCGATAGTGAAAGAAGTGTTGGTCATAAAGTTGAGACTCATAATACCTTCGTCTACTATTGAGGGAAGGTGAGCATTATATAGCTCAACGGCCTGGAAGAACGTCTCCGTGGAGATCTCGGTAGCAGAAAAGGTAAGGTTCAATCCAGAGACAACACCATCAGGATGCGCTTTGGAAGTCATAGACCAGACAATACCGTAAGTCCCGCCACCTCCGCCAGTAAGTGCCCAGTAGAGATCGGTATTCTGCTCACGGTTGACAACTAGGAATCTTCCAGTACCATCTATAACTTCCCACTCAAGAACCTGATCCGCGCCGAGACCATACCTCGAAGACAAGGCAGAATGCCCGCCCCCTTGACTGTATCCACCGGCCAGTCCAACGCTGGGGCACTCGCCTCCCACTATACGGAGTCCTTGCTTGTGAGCAGCCTCAAATGCTTCAATGCCCTGGACACCGGCTGCAAGTTTAGCAACCCTCCCAGTGTAGTGCGTGTCACTCCAGTCTTTAATCTCGATATCCTTGAGATTATGCATCCAAACAGCGAGAGCGCCTGCGCCCGTAGATTTTCCTTGATAATCATGCCCGGTATTCCGAACGATGAATCGGATGTTGTGCTGTTTTGCAAAATCCAATGTCTTGATAATGTGCTCCGGCTTGGAGACGTTGACTGCGTACTGCACAAGATTCCCGATCGCGCAAGGCTCGGAACTAGGGTAGAAGGGATCGCAGCTGCCGAAATAAGGTGCCATTATCGAACTTGAGGTTTTATAGCTGAATAGTTTAGTACTCAAAATGCGTGGGTTCGTGTCTGCTACTCACTGCTCATCTGGTAAAAGCCATTCATCTTTGAGGAACCCGCACTTTTCCTCATTATAGTTCGGAGCATGGCAGGGGGTACCCAATGGCACGGTCGCTATGAGTCGACCATTGACGGACTGATTGAAAACATCCCACGTAGGCATTGTCGGCCAGCAATCATCGCCTGGCAGACATCGGCAAGACGAGCTCTGTGAAGCTTCAACTGGGAGAGTGATGGCCACGAGGCCAAAGAAGAACCCTCGCTTTATGACTTCTGTTGCCCGCATTGATGATAGTGGCCGCTTGTCTCTTAGTTGCCCAAAAATGTTGAAGAAATCACTCGCAGACTTCGAGCTGCGTTGTATCTTAAGCCTTTATAGGTTCGTCTCGCCCAGTAGTCCAAGTTCGCAAGCCGATCCCGCCTGTGCTTGAAGCTAATGCAAGCTGGGGGCCGCATTGGCTTGGTTTAAATATTGGGAACGGCACCAACTGCCTTTAGTGTGAAGATCATCTTGGCAGCCTTGTCGGACAGCGTGTTTGCGAGGCGAATGGTGGGTCATATTGTGCAACGCGTCGTGGCGAGTTGCATAAGCGTGTTTCAAAAATTGAGAAGAACGAACCTTTTGAGGCATTATTGCCTGAGACGGGAATTATCCAGTAGTGTGCGGTCAAGCTGTCGGGAAAATTCATGAATTCCATGATGCTATGCTGTTTCAGGCGTAGAATCCTTTCGGGGCCATGTTTCCCCGCAAACGTCATTATCCTCCGCCTTCGGGCTAGCAGGACATTAGTGTTAAGGTCGGGGGGACGAAAATCGTGGCACCTAAGGTACCTGTTGATCACGATCGTGCTACATGTATTTCGTATACTACCTTTGGTTCAACTCTGTGTGATCGGTACACTCTCGATACTTGATTCATATCCGACTACTGCCTTGCCTTGTTTTAATGAATTGTTTCATATTGCTAACCATGTATCGCAATCTGTTTCTAATCGAACATGTACTTCATTCTCTCCAACTCATAGCATAGCGTCTTCAGCGACTCATCAAAACACATTAAGCCTTCTTTGAGTAAGGCCAGGTCCAGTTACGGATGTTCTCAGGATCAACACCATTACTGAACGCCTCCTTCTTCCCTTGAAGCTGGAACTTGGTAAACTTCTCACGCGCACTAGATCCAGTATTACCGAGGGACTGAATCAAGTCAATCGCGTCAATGGCAAGACTGTATCGATCGGTTCCATTACGCAGGGCCAGCTCGAAGGGAGTATCGATATTGCCCTTCTCTCTGTATCCGCGGACATGCAAGTTGTGCTGTCCAGGTCGCTTGTAGGTCAATCGGTGGATCAGCCAGGGGTAGGAGTGGAAGTTGAAGAGAATGGGTTTGTTGTCGGTGAAGATGGCTCTCCATTGTTGATCGGGCATGCCGTGAGGGTGCTGGCTCCCTGAAATCAACCGGAAGAGGTCCACGACATTCACAAAGCGGATCTTGAGGGTGGGGAG
Organism: Penicillium cataractarum; assembly: GCF_028827025.1. NCBI lineage: Eukaryota > Fungi > Ascomycota > Eurotiomycetes > Eurotiales > Aspergillaceae > Penicillium > Penicillium cataractarum. The sequence goes on along the minus strand of NW_026622745.1, from coordinate 2,002,833 downwards.
ATGCTCACGCAGGAGAGCGGTAGCGGCCAAGGCTTCGTGAGTTGAGACATCACCACAGGATGCCATAACAATATCGGGCTCTTCACCCTGGTCGTTGCTTGCCCAGTCCCAAATTCCGAGTCCTTTGGTGCAGTGTTCAACAGCATCCTCCATGCTCAGGAACTGAATGTGTTCCTGCTTGTCGGCCACGACGACGTTGACATAATTGACACTGCGCAGGCAATGGTCCATAACAGAAAGGAGGGTATTACCATCCGGAGGGAGGTAGATACGAACGACTTCGGGAGACTTGTTTGCGACGACATCTAGGAATCCAGGGTCTTGGTGGGTGAAACCGTTGTGATCCTGGCGCCAGACGGTTGCTGTAATCAGAATATTCAACGAGGCAACCTTGGCTCTCCATTCAACCTCGAGACACTTCTCGATCCACTTGCAGTGTTGATTAACCATAGAGTCAATAACGTGAACGAACGGCTCGTAGCTGTTGATGAGACCGTGACGTCCAGAAAGGATGTAGCCCTCAAGCCAGCCTTCGCAAGTATGCTCACTGAGCATCTCCATCACACGACCCGAAGGAGAAAGATTGCCACCATCTTTGTCCTCTTCAAAGTAGTCGGCCAACCAGACCTTCTTACCTGCCTTGTAGACTTCGGCAAGCTTGTTGGACTCGGTCTCGTCGGGGCCGAAGAGTCGGAAGTTGGTCATATTCCTGCTGACGACGTCGCGAAGGAAATTGGCCATGTTTGCCATGCCTCCCTTGATGGTTTTTCCGGAGACAATGTCCTGGAGAGCATACTTCCTGAAGTCATTCAGGTCCAAGGGCTTGCGCAAGACACCTCCATTTCCGACGGGGTTTGCAGACATTCGCAAATTCCCAGTGGGTGCAAGAGCACGAAGCTCGGGAACCAATTTGCCGTTCGCATCGAAAAGCTCCTCAGGCTTGTACCCCTTCATCCAAGACTCCAGAACTTTGAGGTGATCGGGGTTGGTGAGGACATCGGTGATTGGAATCTGATGAGCCCGCCAAAAGCCTTCAAGTAGCTTTCCATCAATCTCCCTAGGGGCGGTCCATCCTTTGGGGGTACGCAGGACGATCATCGGCCAGCGCGGGCGGAAGGGCTTGTTGGAAGAGCGAGCTTGCTGTTGATACTCTCTGATTTCCTTGACGCACTGCTCCATGGTGACGGCCATGGCCTGATGCATACTCTGCAAGTCGCTTCCCTCAACAAAGTACGGCTTCCAACCATATCCAATGAACAAGGAAGTCAATTCTTCATGACTGATTCGAGCGAGGATGGTTGGGTTGTTGATCTTGTATCCATTTAGATGTAGGACAGGTAGAACGGCACCGTCGGTGATAGGGTTGAGGAATTTGGTACTATGCCAGCTTGTCGCAAGTGGACCTGTTTCGGATTCTCCATCGCCAACCATTGTCAGCGTGATGAGGTCGGGGTTGTCAAACACGGTTCCAAAGGCATGGGAGATGGAATATCCGAGTTCGCCGCCCTCGTGGATACTGCCAGGAGTCTAAAATCGACAATTTTTGTTAGTATGTGCCCTGCCAATGTATATGTGGGAGACTAACGTACCTCGGGTGTTGCATGCGAACCAATACCCCCGGGAAAGCTAAATTGCTTGAAGAACTTCTGCATACCCTCGGCGTCTTCGGTCTTGTCGGGATAAACCTCCGAATAGACACCTTCAAGGTATGACTGTGAAAGAATGCCAGGCGCTCCGTGACCCGGGCCTGATATAAACAGAGCATTCAAGTCATATTTCTTGATCAGGCGGTTCATGTGAATCCAGGTAAAAGATTGGCCAGCATCCGAACCCCAGTGACCCAGCAGGCGATGCTTCAAATGTTCACGCTTGAGCGGCTCCTGAAGCAAAGGGTTGTCTCGAAGATACAACATGCCAAGACAGAGATAGAGGCTGGCACGGAAATAGGAGTTCATCTTCTGGACCTCGTCAGAGGTGAGGCATTCTCCTTGGACGGTCGAGCGAGCTTCTCCATAGGCGGAGATGCTTTTGCCCTCACTCTGCTTGGAGAGCGAAGCCATGATTGGATGATGTGGATGATGTGGGAGCAGAAACAGCTCGGGGGGTTGGGTGGATGAGAGTTTAGTGGAACGTAGTAGGAGGGAAATGGGTGTAGTGTTGAGCTTGAGGACGGAGGGTAATGAAGAGAGGAAGGAGATACCCGGCCAGATGTTTGCGACAACTCTGCTCAACTATGGCAGCCCCTCCCAAAATACCTCTCCGGGACTACAGCTTTTAATGAATGAAAACAGAGAGACTGGCCATTTGTGGAGTGGCCTGATCCCTGTATTGGAGGCGCGTCGGTTGCATTTTGGGAGTGGGCGAGCAGTCAATGACGTATAGTTTGGTAGGTAACACCACACCTTGTGCAATGGAGCCATGTGCATGCGCCCATGGCCATGAATCATGACATAGTAGCAGTAATCCAAAAGTACGCAATGCGATTGCCATATCCATGATTCTAATTTGAAAATGCGATCGGGTCAATTTTCCCATTCCTCGCCAACAATTCTTGTTTCGGCTCCGAGCAGCTCCGCCGTCATCCGAATACTCTTTGTGGCCAGAATCATGTATCAAGGGTAGGATCCTGTGCTATGCCAATATCGGAAGTTAGAACAATCCAATTGGAAGTTTATTTCATGCTAACTCCATTGAGAAATAGCTGCAATCTCTGTGTGCCGACTGCGAGACTCGGGTTGGATCCTGCGTGTCGCCTCTTTTGTATGATGGTATGACATGGACGAACAGGGTCTAAAAGCCGGTTTTATGCACCCCGCTAAGTCATCACGCCGATTAATTAACTAGTTTATTTTATTTTTGCCTAATAGCTTGTATCATCCAGCGATATCATTCCTAGCCTTCTACCACCCTGCTGACAGAAGTACCGACCTCCGAACGAGGATAGCCTATACCTATAGCGATAACCTAGAAGATCAGAGATATACATTTGACAATCACGATACTATAGGGAGCCAGTGATATATAACAATGGTTAGCAATGGCCATTAAGGATCGTCGACAGTCTTATATCGAAATAGCTTTTTATCAGTCATGAAGATCGTCCAGGTCCCGGCGATCGGTTGTCCGCGGGAAGCCATCCGAGTGGAGAACCGCCCGCAACTGCGACGCCAAACCTGGAACCAACCGTCTAAATGTTCGCTACAAACTTTCACCTATAGATATGCCGCCACCAACGCTGAGAAACAAGCTCACATCAATCAAAGGGGTACGCTTAGCAGGGTCGCCGTCGACCTGGAACATTGACATCCACTACCCACCAGATTCTCCGCGCGGCATCATCCAGTCCGTCACCCCGCACAACGATACAACCCCTGGAGATGACTCTATTCCTGCTCCGCTGGTTCTACCGGCCTTGACACATCCTCATATTCATTTGGACAAGGCTTTTGTCCACAGTGCCCGGCAGTACGCACATCTTCTCCCGTCTACCGGGTCCTTCCAGGAGGCATTGTCGTTCACCACAGAGGCGAAACAACAATTCACCGTGCCCGACGTTCTTCAAAGAGGGGAATGGCTGCTGGCCGAGTCCATCTCGAACGGGGTGACCGCGATGAGAGCCTTTGTAGAGGTTGACCATACGGTGAAACACGTCTGCTTGGAAGCAGCCACCAGACTCCAAAACCAATGGAAAGACGCCTGTGAGATTCAGATTGTCTGCTTTGCACAGGATCCCATATTCTCGACCCAATATGGGGAGGAAAATATGGACCTGATGCAAAAAGCGCTCGAGGAGTACCCCCAGATCGACGTGATCGGAACAACCCCCTACGTGGAAACAACTATTGAAGCCGCAAAGCGGAACATCGACTGGGCCGTTGACTGTGCGTTACAGCTGGATAAACATCTCGATTTCCATCTCGACTATAACCTCGACTCGGGCAAGGAAGCTCTAGTATGGTACGTGCTGCACAGCCTAGAGCAACGGGGCTGGACCTCGTCTGCTACGACGAAACGTGTGATGCTTGGACATTGTACTCGACACACGCTTTTCACCGATGATGAGTGGTGTCGGATCTCTCGCATCATCCATGAGAACGATCTTCCCGTTAGCTTTGTCGGGTTACCCACCAGTGACCTCTATATGGCCGCCTCGCCCGAACAAAAGGTCCCGCACGACCGGCCCAGGGGAACCCTGCGAATCCCCGAGATGATTCGCAAGCATGATCTCGACGCCGTGATGGGCGTAAACAACGTTGGCAATGCATTTACACCCTGGGGGCCGCCGGATCCATTGTTTCTAGCTTGTCTAGGCGTGGGCATTTATCAAGCCGGGACGCAGGATGATGCGAGATTGCTGTACGAGTGTGTATCTACTCGTGCCCGAGCAGCGATTGGGCTTTCGTCGTCACCTTCGAGTATTGATCTGAAGAAGGGGCAAAGTCCCGACCTTCTCCTGTTTCATCATCGGGATCTCACTGGGTGTGGTGTGGCTCGTCCTTGTGGTACTGTCGCCGAGGTTGTTTGGGATCCTCCGGCGACAGTGAATCGAAATGTGGTGATCGGTGGTCGACTGAAGAGTTCTGGTTTTTCGTGTTCGCAGAGTGAATCGATATATCACTTCTCGGGAGAGTAGGTTGATGTTGAGGTTAGTAAATAGGGGGTATTTGAAGAGATAAGTTCCCAGCAGAGGTCATGCAATGCTATTCTCCAGAAATATATAAGAATCTACCCAGAGGATCAGTGAAGTGTCAAGACCGCCATTTGCAATCCTGAAGTTGGAAGATAAAGATTTGGCGACTCCAGCCCTATTTATAGTCGTGGTCACGTGCGCTTGAGATGGCGGGGAGATCGTTTTTCTTGTCGCCGTGGCTGGGCCCGGATGATCCACACTCTTTCACGATGCTCCATGAGGCATTTTTGTGAACATGATTATGTGAAGAGTATCCTAAAGCAACCGTGGATAAAGCAAAGGACTCGATACGTTAGTTTATATTATCCTTATAGCGAACTACCGACCGAAGATCTAGGTTTAGTCTCTATATAGAGACCATATATAGGTGTTGGGAGTAAGGAGCCCCCCACTATCCGGTACCTGGAACACGGTGGATACGGAAGACCAAGATTATTATGTCATGGGCGTTCCTCGCCCATCAAGGATTAGTTAACTAGTTAGGATTATTAGGTTTGAGTGATCTCGAACCGAGGGAAGGGCCTGGGGAAAGTACTGTAGTCCACGGTGAAACTTCCGACCGAGTCGAGGCCGCGTAGTATATTGACCGTTAGAATATGACCTATACAACTGGTTCATAGCAGATGGTCTATATCTGAGATCAGAAGTAGGGGGACTGAAGAGACTCGTATATCACCGGCCACCAGGATATATAAGAAAAGACTGAATAGTATAGGACGGCTAAAAAGACAAGGTTGCCAATACTCGGTCGAGTGGAAAGAAATACCTCCTTTGTCTTTTGGCGGCTCGGGCAGTTGCTCGGGCAGAGACTGGGGGGGCAAGAAAGAAGAAAAGATATTGGCAGGTGCTAGAGGGGGCCGGTGCTCGTGAAGTTGTCGACTTGTTAGTTTTGGCCGTGCGAGTTGTTAGTGTTGCCTCGTCCCGCTCCTCTTCCCCCCCCCCCAATGCGTTTCGTCTTTCGTCTTCTCCATCCTTTTCCCATCCCATCGCCCTTTCCCATTTTCCCTGTCTCCTCCTTTTGTCCGTTGCATCTTTTGCCTCGCATTTGCATTACTCATCTTCCCCTCCTTTCGAGAGAGTGCGCCCGTGGGGCCCGATCCCTCGCGGTCCCAGTGCAGGTGGCCCTCCTGTTGTCAGCAGCGCTCCTCTCCCCGCTTGCTCATCACCTTCATCCCCCATTTTAACCATTTCCCAACCCAGCGACCGAGGCTGCCACAATGTCGTCGGCTCCAAGGCGCACGGCGTCAACCTCTTCAAGACCCGCGCGACCGGCCGCTCAATCGGAACTCCCGCATCGCACGAGAAGCGTGGCCGTCCGATCGTCCAACTCCTCCCAGCCCCCTCCACAGACTCATTATGCGCATTCAAAAGCTCCTTCTCAGGATCACCGTCCGCCTGCCAATTATGCGGCTGTGGATAGCATAGCCCGCCAGGACGTTGACGCCAAGTCTCGCCGCGACCGTGATGCCTCCGCTGAGCGTCCGGCCACTGCACGGACCGAATCTACCCGGAGACACCACCAAAGAACCTCATCTACGCAGCCGCGTGAGACCGAGCTGGCCTCTGGAGATACCGCGCAAGCGCCTGCAAGTGGAACTCATGGACAATCCAATGCGCCCGCTCAGCCCAAGCGGCGAACCACGATTACCACCCCCACCGGGAATTGGGCCTTGGGGAAGACAATTGGCGCTGGTAGTATGGGTAAAGTGAAGCTGGCGAAGAATATCGAAACCGGAGAACAGGTTATTATCTCCCTTTCTTGCCTTTTTTTTTCCGGCACCTCTTTCCCCACGCTTCGGATTATTCCTTACGATGTGGTTCATGCCATTGAGTACCGTCCGGCTTGCTAATTGATTCATCTCTATATCGCAGGTCGCCGTCAAGATCGTTCCTCGTCTGTCAACCGAAGAGCACAAGTCATCGCGCGAAACCGAGCGGGCAGATCGCTCGAAGGAGATTCGAACCGCACGAGAAGCTGCCATTGTATCCCTCGTGAACCACCCATACATCTGTGGCATGAGGGACGTGGTCCGGACCACGTATCACTGGTACATGCTTTTCGAATATGTGAACGGTGGTCAAATGCTGGACTACATCATCTCTCACGGAAAATTGAAGGAGAAGCAGGCGCGCAAGTTTGCCCGGCAAATCGCAAGTGCGCTCGATTATTCCCATCGCAACAGCATCGTTCATCGCGATTTGAAGATCGAGAATATCTTGATCAGCAAGACCGGTGATATCAAAATTATTGATTTCGGTCTCAGCAACCTCTTTTCGCCTCGAAGCCTGCTCAAAACTTTCTGTGGAAGTCTTTATTTTGCGGCACCGGAGTTGCTCCAGGCGAGACAGTACACAGGTCCGGAAGTCGATGTGTGGAGTTTCGGTATTGTCTTGTACGTGTTGGTTTGTGGAAAGGTGCCATTCGACGATCAGAGTATGCCTCAGCTCCATGCGAAGATCAAGAAGGGCGTCGTGGAATATCCCCCGGGTCTCACTACTGGTATGTATCCATCTTCTTTCTCCTGCTTTCTCTTTGGATGCATTTGGCTAATTGGCATCATAATAGAATGCCGTCACATTATCTCCCGCATGCTTGTTACAGACCCGAAGCAACGCGCCAGCTTGGCCGAAATCATGGCCCATCCCTGGATGAACAAGGGCTTCAACGCTCCACCGGAGAACTACCTTCCTGTTCGCGAACCTCTGCAGCTTCCGCTGGATCAGGAGGTGGTTGAGAAAATGACTGGCTTCGATTTCGGCCCTCCCGACTACATCGCTGCCCAGTTGACCAAGACTCTGGAGTCCGAGGAGTACCAGCATGCACTGCGCCTCAACTTCCGTGAACAACCCATGCCCAACCAGGCAGAGAAGAAGCGCGGCGTGTTCGACTTCTACAAACGGCGCAACTCTGCCGCAAGCCGAGACACCTTGTCCGCACCTTCTGCCGAGGCTATTCAGTTAGGCAATGACCCATTAAATGCTTACAGTCCCTTGATATCTGTCTACCATCTTGTGAAGGAGAAGCTTGATCGGGAACGAGCCGAAGCCCGGCCTGGGACTCTTGGCCTCCGTCAGACCCCTGGTGATGTACAAGTTCCCGAGCTTACACCTCCGGAAGCTGCTCACACCAACCAGTACCAGTTGCCGGGCGAGAGGGACACTGGTCGTCGTTCTCGCCCTCGAGCCAGGACCCACGGCGAGGACGAAGTTACAGAGACACTGAAGAGCCATCACGCTTCGTCCCCATCTGCACATGCGGTCCCAAACGCAACGCAGCTCGATACTCCCAAGAAGGAAAGCACCGCTGCTGGTATTCTACGGCGCTTCAGTACGCGCCGAGCCAAGGACCGCAGTCGCGATGTCGAACGGGAGCGCATCAGCACTCCAAACACCCCTACCCTCAATGTCCAGCCCCCTGCCGATTCAGCCTCGCCGATGCATCGTGGCTTCAGTGTGCGGCGCACACGGCGGGCCGAGCCGTCTCCGGGTCCTGTGCCCCATAGTGGTAGTCAGCCACAGCAAGATCTGCTGACTGCCCCAAGTTCCGGTGAGCAGTTCTCGCAGTCAAACAAGTTCCTCGGCCGGTCGACCAGTGTCAACTCTGCCGATTACCGGACTCGAAGGGCCGCTCGGAGGAACGATGCCGATACCCTGGATGTCGATCGCCAACCTCCGTCAACGAGCGGCTCGGATCAGCTTGGACCCGAGAGTCAGCGAGACCAACTTGGTGTCAAGGCTGGCGGACGCACGCATACGGCACGCACCATGTCGCTTGGTCATGCCCGTCGTGAAAGCATCCAGGCGCGTCGCGCTCGCCGTGAAGCTACTCGAGAGGCCAACGTGCCAGAGGAGACTGACGCAGATATCTCGGGCGCAGGAACTGCTTTGGAAAGTGCCAATGAAGGAGAAGACCTGTCCAAGCCCGTTTATCTCAAGGGTCTCTTCAGTGTCTCGACTACCAGCAGCAAGCCTCTGCCAGTCATTCGAGCGGATATCATTCGCGTGCTGAAGCAGCTAGCCGTGGACTATGTTGAGATAAAGGGCGGATTCAGCTGCCGACACGCCCCAAGCATCGATCTTGAGAAGGTGGTTGATGTCAGCCCACCCAGCCCAGACCGCCAGGGTCAGGTATCCCACCGTCGCCGAATCAGCTTTGGTGGACTTCTTGGGCATGATGACAGCCGAGACGACAGTCGCCCATCGCACTCCAAGCTGCAGCGCCGAACTCAGGGCCAACCGGACCGCAGCTTCACCACAAACTCTGATGCTTCAGATGAGTACGTTCCTCGTGAACCGCCTACCAGTGTTACTGTTGGTGACCGAGTGGTTGGTGAAACTACGACTCGTGTGCAGAGTGACACTGGAGAGAACTTGATCCTGCGGTTTGAAATTCTCATTGTCAAGGTTCCTCTGTTCTCACTTCACGGTATTCAGTTCAAGAAGGTCTCCGGTGGTATGTGGCAGTACCGCGAGATGGCAAAGAAGATTCTCGATGCTCTGCGCCTCTGATTTGGGAGTTTCCGCCAACGCCCCAATATGCATCATACCTCGCGACTTCATAAGATGAACATAGAAGTATCCTTGTTTTGGGACCGACCCCGTTATGTCTTCTTTCCTATTCTTCACCCCGTGATTTTGCATCATCCTCCCCCCGGTACATTGATCAACGACGTATCCACACGAGCCATCCTATCATACTCTATGTTTATCCCTCGCATGCATTATTCATGTTTCTATCCCCTATTTCCCTCATCTATTAGCCCCATTGTTCAGGTCTGCATCTTCCTATCACGCTCGTCTTAGCTGTTTAGCATGTATTGTTGGACTAGATAGCCCCCCCCTCTTCTGTTCGGTCTTATGATGTACCTTAGAGTCAAGCGAAGACGCCTTGTGGATGCCAGTTGTTTTGTTCTTTCTTTCTTTTATCCTTCTTATATTATATTGAGTTAGGTTCATGGCTGAGGGATTGAGAAATTCTTTCAGTCTTTGATTTTGCAGGAGCAGGGAAGGGGAATGGCGTATGATTGTTGGGATATTTGATTAGGAGTTCGCGGAAAATACGAGATCAGTTTTATGGTGATGGTAAAATTCTGCCGGTCAAAAAGTTTGCTTATTGATGTTGGCTGTTACGCCTGGATTTGACGAAGAGGGGTCGATTGATATCGTAATAAAGGTTTAATGAGAGGAAAATGAACACTAGAATACCTATCCTGCGGTTTTTAACCTGGAAAGTCTGATTTTTGTACGAAATATGTTACAGTTGGTCGATCCCTAGCGCTACGGGGAGTAAGTCCACGGATATGGATTTAGCTCTTAGCCCCATCCTTCCTTCCTGAATTGCTTCTCATCGTGCTTAGCACTGAATTAATGACCTAGAAAGTCATTATCTCATCCTTTTATTTCTAGCATCAGGCTATAACTAAGCTATGATCAACCTGGTAATATAAGCGCTCAGAGCGGAAAATTAGGCGGTAAACCTAAGCTCCCGTACCACATTGCCTCCCGTTCTAGGTCACAACATATGAGTCGTACCTCGTTATAACGAAATCGGCTTTATGATCAGATAGAAGATCAGCGACCGTGGCAATATTCGAAAATATTGAAGTAAACTATTATATGATGTGTGTTAGGGGTTCTTAGATGATTTGTGACCGAAAAATCTCATGTTGGAGGCTATTTTGCGTTGGTTATAGGTGCTAGATACTGCTTATTATCCAGCTAGGCGATGGTGGTGGGGGCATGCCCCTGGTCGGGGACCGGCCCCTGACTGAGAAAACTGGCCAGTTGACTGAGTACGTCCAAAGAACCACATAAGTATCGATAAATGAAGTGGTTAAGAGGGAATCGATCAGATATAAGGAGATCATTGAATGTCAGTGTATTCTATAAATTTTACTTGTTAAACTGTTTCATTGTTGATGTTATGCGAAGTTGAAGATCCTATATATCTGAAGAAGCCCGGCAGATGCGAGGGTGGCATGCCTGTCTACCAGATATATATCGCTCGCCTTCACTTGAACTGCCCCTCAAACTACATCGCGAAACGGACGAGGCCTTATTCCACTTCATCAAGAACTAATGCTTCCAAAATCATATGCATCAATTATCTTCTGTTCGATATCTCTAGGACATATAGGAGTGATTAGTCAGTACGCTAGCGAGTCATGCACCGATGTGATTGTGGGAGGGAGCCATCAAAAGTACATAATTTGGTATAGGCCCCCTACAATGACCCCCTGCCGCAGCCAGGGAAAAGAAGCAAATGTGCAACACACGTCCTCCGTTTTCTCGGGCTTCTCTGGGCCAATCACTGGTTCCTATCCAGAAGTACTCCAACTTCCACACTGAAGACCACTTTTGATATTTCATCAATAGCCCATAAAATTGGGTTCAAAATACTGCTGAGAACATGATAAGGTCCTTTTCATATGTTTTAGACATGCTTTCCTGCACTTTCTCATTGCTAGAAGGTAGGATATCATGATATTTTAGAGTTTGATATATGACTAAGCTACCCATGCTTACCTAATTAGGTCCTCTCACGAGAGGTCTTGCTCTTTCTTTCACTCGTAGCTTTATCTCCCCACGCTGTCCTACACCCTCTTCTCCTCGTTCTTTTCATGATTCTTCTCCTCCGCTGATTTATTCCGTCACTTCTCTATCTCCTGAACCAGAGCACCCGAGATTATTCCCCTATCTCGTCCTCTAAGCATCTTTTCCCCAGCACAGCCTTTTCACTTCTCGTCATCTCCTAGGGGGGGGGGGAGGTCCCACACATCCCGACTCCTAAACTCCTAGTACCCAGACCTTTAGTTCTCGTTTCCACCAATTTCCCATACTGCCCCATTCCTTTCAGCGGGATATTCATGTTCTTTGGCCCCGTCACGGTCTATCCTACCCGTCTATGCGCGTCTATACTTGTTCTAGGAGGATCTCCCTGTCGTCAGTCCTCCCGTCCTGATCCAACGATCCTGACACCCATCGGAGAGCAATGCAGGGGCTGGCTGGGTCCTTAGCGGCCCCGAAATCCGGGTCTCCTCCCACTCGGGAGGTTATTGACCTAACGCTTGATGATATGGACGTGGATGAAGTGCAAAACCGCCGGGTAAGTTTGAATTATTTTTCCTCCGTATTTTTATTTCCCCAATTCCAGTTGGCTCGACGCGGTTGCACTCGCCTTATCTAGGGACTCGTGTCCTTCTGGTCTCTTCCTTTCCCAGAATTGCGTTCTGGCTATGAGCCGGTTCGGTCGCTCGTGCGGTTATTATCCTTTCTGAACATTCTTGTGAAATTGCTTTTATTTGTGAACCCCCTCCTTTGAGCTTTGATTTACTTTTGTCTATCGCTCCTATGCCCGGCTTCCTCATGCATGGTGGGCCGTGTAACCTAGAGCACCTAGGGCTACATTACCAGACAGAAAGAAAGCACATTGTTCCGGCTCATCATGGAACTTATCACTAATTTTCGACTTTTCTCACAGCCTTCTGAACATACAACACAACCGAACGGGGTGGCGCCGGGCGTGAAGAAGGAACCCAATGGCGAGCAGGTGACTTTCGTGTCAACCCTCGCCCATCGAGCACAATCTTTGAGTCCGCAGAAACAGAAGCAGAAGTCTCTTGAGAATGCGGGCTTTGTTGTTTCAAAGAATCCTGAACCATCGCCTTCGGCTTATCATCACAGTCCCTATGATAGCGGGGACAATGAACGATCTTTTCGTGCCGTGTCCACGACCATCCCTCAGAAGCGCAAGAGCCAGAGCGCCGAGGCCTCAGATGTAAATGACTCTTCGGATGAACTTTCCTTACCACTAATTTCTCAAAATGGTGTTCTTGATAATGGTGTCGACTCTACGGGTCCCAGCCTTAAGGCGCTTGGGAAGAGGCCTGCAATTTCCCCAAAGACTCCAAGCCCGCCACCTCAGTTGCCCCCTGCGGATTCTGTGAGCGTCGTGATCCCTTCTCCCTCGGCTGCTCAGAGGCAGCAGATGAAACCGTCGCTTAAGCCTGAATTCATTGGCCTATGCGAACGATATTTTCCGACTGGTCGAGAGGAGCAGGTTAAGGCTCAACGCCGAGCATACCCGATTGCCACGGCTGCCAAGGTCAACAAGAAGGTGGTACCTTTCACTATTGCAAAGCCGACTCTAAAGGAGCACGAGCCTAAGCCCGCTGCTTCCCTCTCTCTGGCAAAAAGCTTCCCCTCTCAAGGATCCGCCTCGAACCGAGCCATAGAGCCTGAAACCAAGGCTTCAACTGCGAAGCTTCTTCGTAAGAAGCTTCGGAAGAAGCTCAAGCGAATCTGTGGCGGACCGGAGACCTTGTTTGACGTTAGCGATGAGCAACTTGCTACCTTGTCTGCCAACTTTTTCTTTGTTGGTGACTATCGACTCGGGCCCGGCGTAACGCCCATCGACGATGATTTCCTCACCGGCTGCGACTGTGGCACCGTTTGTGACCCAAGCACCTGCCGCTGCCTGATTGAGGAAGAGGATTCCGATGAGCTAATCGTGGCCTATGAACGGCTGGAGTCTGGAATGGTCGTCGTGCGAAAAGAGTTTTTGGACCGAAAAGCAATGATTTCAGAGTGCAGCTCCCGATGCCTATGTGCCGGGAGCGACTGCTGGAATCATGTTGTTCAGCGTGGCCGTCAGGTTCGTCTAGAGGTTTTTGATACCGGCGAGCGGGGACTCGGTCTGCGATGTCTGGAGCCTCTTATCGTAGGACAATTCATCGACTGCTACTTCGGTGAAGTGATCACGAAGAAAGATGCCGATGCTCGGGAGTCCGCCAACGAAGGCAAGCCATCTTATCTCTTCAACTTGGACTGGCTCCTCGGAAATGGACATCATACCTACGAGGAGAGCTATGTCGTTGATGGACAGAAATTCGGCACTCCCACGAGGTACATCAACCACTCTTGCAATCCTAATTGCAAAATCATCCCCGTCTCGACGAATCGCCTCTCCGATCAGAGGCTATACTACCTCGCCTTTTTTGCGATTCGCGACATTCCCGCCAATACAGAGCTCACCTTTGATTACCACCCGAAATGGGATCAAGAGAAGCAAATTGACCCCCACGCTGTCAAGTGTCTCTGCGGCGAACAAAACTGCCGAGGCCAGCTATGGCCTAATATCCGCAAGAAAGGCATCCAGGAGGACTAGTCTTTAGTCTCTTGACAGGATGGTCCTTTCGTCGCCCGATTCTGGCTGCCGCTCTTCGAAAACAAGCCTCAGGGCCTTACCTCCCTTCCGTCCCCCTCTTCGTCTTCCCGTTAATCCCCCCTTCATCATAAGACATGCATATCAGCGCAGCGATGGTCCTTCTTCTCCTTGCCACTTGGCGTGTTTGTGTTTCGAGCATCTGCATACATTAGCGAGGCGCGCAATGACTGCAGCATTACCTTTATGTCTGAGTTTTACATACATTGACGATAATAACGACGGAGCATCAATGCATATTCTCTTCTTCTTTATTGTGTACGCATGACGAGTCATAAAATTCTAGCCCGTGTTATTTACGATCTATAATAGGCTTCCTACCTTAGGAAGTCACGGTAAATGATATAGGAATTAGAGGTAAGCCCGATAAAGCTATGGAATAATGAAGCCCTATTAGATAAACTACAACGCTAGGTAACGGTAAATTCGACGCCAGAAACGGCTATTCTTGACTCCATCCAATGGAAGCGTCGGTGTCATCGTAATCTTGCTCATCCGAGGTAATATATGATCTTAGCACTATGTTATCTTGGCCCCTTTAATTTAACGTTAGCCTGAAAGATACGCATTTATTCCCTAATTCCTCTGCTGACTGATTCCTTAAGTTAGCTTATAGAGACGAGTAGGGTGAATAAAGTCTTCATACGTAGCTTGCGGCCTAGAAGTGTTCGGCGTGTGGCATGTGATAGTTGAAAATTGGCATACACTATAATAACCCGCCCCTATAACCCGCGTTTGATCTGGGAACGAACCGGCCGGGAGCCGGTAAATTTAGCCCTATATGTTTCATTAAACAAGGAAAAAGATGTTTATATAGTAGATATTAGCAGTGAATTCTACGCAAGGATAACGGTGAAGCTGGAAAAAGCACTCCGGAACAATCAAGTTCAAGAAGCTAGGTTAGCCGATCTCGATATATCAACGTTTAACCATATTCACTTAGCTCCCCCTAGCAGTGGCTCCCGCTCTCTATCTAGCGCATCTCCTCTCCCTTTACCCCCGCTAAGCCGCCAAATACAAAACACACTGACCCATCGCAAGTATACCATTATCAAAAGCAGGGAACCAAACAGAGGTAGTCGAAGAGGTCGAATGGGAACGTTGAGCGGCTCGCTTAGCTATGACTACTTACCTAGTATACACTTACAGATATACTGTAAATAATACGCCTAACGTTGATAATATTTATACTCTGTTATTTTTGTGCGGGCACTTAGAGTATTATAAGCCGTACGGCTAGGTAGGTATAGGAAGTCCTTTTGTGTAGTCTGCCTATAGCTTCTGCTTAATCAATCTTGTGGTATATTTCACCGAGCTAAGTTCTGGTGAGCACTGCTTTAGCTAAACACGATGCGTTAACTTATATCTAGCATTTTGTAAGCCCTTTAGCGCTAAGAAGACTTACCCACCCACGATCGGATATAAGAAGCGACTCGGACCCCATCGATCTAGATAGAGTGTCTTATTAGCAGTCCATTGAAGACTCACCCGCCCTAAAGCTCCGGGAGCCGATTACCTCCCGAGGCGATAGCTTTACGGTCATGTATATTATGAAGAGAAGTCACAAATAGATATTATTCAAGGTAGAGAATGAAGCTTTGCTTCGACTTTATCAATTCAGTATGAATATCTTAAGGGAGCGAAGTTCGCCCCGAAGTAGAGAGGTTCTTAGCTAGGAAGAGAGCCTCTCCGCCAGAAAGAGAGGCTCTCCGCTAACAAGGAAAGTTTCTCACCCCGAGGTAGAGAAATTCTCACCAATGAAAAGGAAGCCTCCTCAAAGAAGTCTTATGTAATGCTCAATCAATCTCAAGTAGATCTGTACACCAAACAATCTGCCTCTACGGCTATACCAGACCCCAGAACCCAGTTTCCTATACAATTTCACTCCATCAAGAAACCAAGAAAAACACCCCCAACCCAAACTCCCAAAACACCTTTGCCCACATGCTTTTCAATGGTAGTCGCCAAAAAGAAGAAGAAAAAGGTCCAAAAAGAACGAAGAACAGGACCTAGACCCCAAACCTAAGCCCGACCTTCCATAACCTCAAAAATGCCACCCATCACAAATCTCGGTTGTTGAACAAGAACCGACCGGGTATCCGAGCCGATACTAGCCCTCGAAACCGAATCCCGACGAGCCAAGTCTATATTTACACCCATATTGAGGTTCATGTTGAGATTCATATCCACAGGCCTCGGCTCCATAAGATCCAGACCCTGTCTCTCAATAGCGTTTTCGTCACAGCGACATCGCTCTTCGCTCAGGGCCATGTCCACCGCTGAGGGGCGTCGTCGCACGATCATCAATGAGGAGCGGCCTCTAAGTACCGCGCAGGGCAGAATGCTGACACCGCATTGGGTCGAGGCATTGGATTCGTGGTTGTGGACGTTGCCGTGAATATGGCGGTCCTGTGGTCTAGAACCAGTGTCGTAGTCCTTGGGATGGGTGGTGGTGGTGGTGGTGGGGTGGAAGGACAGATTGAAAAGGTGGTGCGGAGACACTTGCGTTGGCTGGTGACGTCGGCGGAGTGTGGAGGTGGGCGAGGAGGGCGGAGAGGTTGTACGTGAACTGGGCGGACTGGAGGTATCGCTGGCTGGGTGTCTTTGAGAGCGGGTGTTGAGAGGAGGGAATGGAGAAGGGCATTGATGCATTTTGGTGATCTTTTTCTTCTTTGATTGTGCTTGTTTTTGGTTGGTTCTGGTTGGTTGTTTTGCGGAATGCGGGTATATTTTGGAACAGATCAATAGTAACGATCGTCTTCCATAGATCGGATTGGACTGGAGAGGACTTGGGGAGGTGGATTGGTTAAATAGAAGAGAGAAGGAATCAAGGTTGAAGAGAGTAAGTCAGGGAGAGAAAAGGCATTATGAATGCAAAAAGGCGAGAACTGCAAGGAGAGTTTGAGACACGAACGGATTCATCGAATGCGGTTGATTTTGGGGCCGCATGCGGGAATTGCGTGGCGCACCACAATCCTCATTGTTTCTTGCCCGCAAACAGTTAAGATATGAAGGAGATCGATAAGAGCTTAAAACTTGAAGGTAGTTTGCTATTCTATTGACTGCATTTGTTAAGTGGTGTATCCCTGTTATCTATACCGGTAAAGGGCGAAGGGCCGATCTCCAGGACATCTATATAGTCTAGTACCCAAGTACTCCGTACTGTACTTCGTAAAAAGTACGGTTACCCGGATTGTCCAGCCAACCAATAGTAACTTACAATAATGGCTAATAACCTACTTAGTGAACCAGCCAGACCCACCCTGATTTAGCCTCCAAAAGAAAACGTTTGTACCTGGCATGGCCTATCATCCTAGAACTAGTACATGTACATGCCACATTCTATTGAACCTATTATACCCCGAGTGTGATATCGACTCTATCCGAGCAAGGGGAAACTAAAAAAACACAAACCCTCGGGTAAAAAATTGGAATCCATGAAAGAAAAAAATTGGCAAGCCCACGCCGTTGCTATGCAGAATAATGCTCCCAAGGATGCCGGGATCATAGAGGGTAATATACAGCGAAATGGAAATCATCCGACAGGCAAAAACAAGGAGAATAGGCTAAGAAAAAGGAAACAGTGAATCACCTCGAGGTCAAGTCGAGGATGCAAGGAATGTCCAGAGAAGAGAAAATAGGGAATGAAGAGAAGGGAAGAGAGAAAAAAAGAAATGCATACAGGGCCAAGTCACGTCTCGGCTCTTCAGTCATAGGTCTATACCTCCATACGTTTCGTGTCTCGTGGGGAGGCATAAGTCAACATGTACTTTTCGGAGAACCTCTAAAATGGGTCTGTCTAATGTTCGCTCGTTCGATCACCCGATCGTCGCTGTGTGAAACTGCGCCGAATACTCTCACCCCAAGCAGAGTTGTCCAGCGAGTGCATGACATCTTGCACACTAATCGCGCTATTCTGGCGAGAGTGATCGGCTCCCCTGACCGACTCGTCGAGCTCACCAGACTCAAAGGAAACGCGCTCACCGTACAAACGACGCGGAGTCCTTGACGGGCTGATACTAGACCACTCCGTAGGGGTACTAGCACCGGAGGCGCGCCCAGTGAAGCTGGTATCCAAACGAGGAAGGTCGTTACGGCGTCCAGTTGGGCTGGACTCCGCCCGTCGGTGAGAAGTCGACGTCGGCGAGAGCATGGGTGCAAATGGCGAGTCGGGATCTATTTGGTTCTGCGGTGTCATCGCGCCAGTCGCGTGCTCTTCGGGTTCCTCCTCGACAGGATCGTCGACGTAGATCTCGGGCACGGTAAATTGTGGAACAGCCGTCATGCGACTAGATTTCTTGCGGTCGCAAGCTCGCCGGAATTCGCGAGACCAGTAGAGCGTATCGAAGAAGCCAATAACCGTGTTGCGACGCACAGCTTCCTCGACACGTTGCAGTCGGGATCGACGACGGAGGAATTCTTCAAGTCGCAAACTCTTGCTGTCGCTGATGACATTGTAATGCGCGAGAATCATCAAACACTGGTGGAATGATATTCCTCGTTCTGGATCAGCCGAAACGAGAATCTCCTCATAAAAGGTATTTAGGCGTTGACGTCGTTCACGGATGGTATTGACCGGGATGCGATCAATGATACGAGAGAGTTTCTTGAGATCAACGCCCGTCGCAAGGGTAGTCTCGCCATTTGGCCGCAGTGACTGGACTGATTCTCGAGAGCGAAGAGGCAATGCGTTGTGCATCGAGCTCAAAGAATGCACCGATTCGCGAGGAGTCTCTCGACATTGGTCTAGGATAGCTCCAACAGTGAAATCATTGTCATAGATTCGCATGGCAAAAACACCAGAAAGCTCCTAATTTCCAAGTTAGACGATATTCACAAAAGTAGACCAGAGCTTGCGCAAATTGCAACAAAAAAGGTCAAGACCTACCCCAAGTAGCCGGGGGAACTGCTCTTTGGTAATGTAGCCCGATCCATTCGGGTCATAGGTCGCCCATGCCTGCTTGAAGCGGCGAATCTCTTCACGGCTGACCGCATACAGTCCACTGCTGCGTTGATAGACATACGAGAAACTCTCGAAGATGAGCGAAACGAACAGCGAAACGAAAATGTACATGCTGATAATGTTCCACATGATAAACAGTGTCCGAGCCCAGGCGGCACCACCGCAATCATCATCGAGGAAGTTAGAATCATATGTGCAAAGGGGAGGTACCATTGTCGCGAAATCTTCCATAATCTCATTCCACCCTTCACCGCAACTAGCACGGAATAGCAAGATCAGGGATTTCGGTACGTCGCGAAAGTTCATGTTATGGTTCTCCTGGGAGCCGAACTTGGTAAGACCGAAGGCCTGGTTCATGGCAATGCCAAATACCAGGAACAACACGAACCAGGTCGCTAGAAGGTTGCCGATCACCGGCAGACTAGCTGCGGCAGTCTTGAAAAGCTGGTCAAGTTGGTTGTTCCGAGGAATAAGCAACAATGCGATTGAGACGAGGAACAATTTGTTCAACTCAAGCACGACCTGGGTTGGATACGAGAGATCGAGAATGGTCGTGATGAATGCACCAGGCACGGCGAGAAGCGAATAAAGATCCCAAGAGCTTCGACTGAATCGATGCCATCCGAGACCGATCAACCGGATGAGAACGTTGGCAATATAGACGAACATGAAGACGAAGAAACAGATTGTACGAGTCGTCACCCACCAATTAGGCTCGGGGTAATACTCGAGTACCAAAAGAAGCAGGTGCACAACGAGAATGCAGGTCACGAATCGCGCCCATCGCCCATGTTTCTTAACGGCGATTCGATAGCACCATAAGCGCCATTTGTTGCTTCTCTCATTGAACGACCGCTTGGACGGCGAGATTTGTCGAAGCAGCTTCCGCAATTCCAGCCAAGATCGTTGCTCAGCGGTCAAGAATGCAACGCCAGTCTGTTCTGTGTAATTGCGCATAAACACAGATACGAACAGCGTCAAGACGAACACTGCACCCAACAAATTGAAGACGACGAAGAACAACCCATTCTCCGGTGCACTTCCGTCCTGCGGTTGCAAGCCCTTTCCAGTAATCTGCATCGCGCTATCCTGTACGTCGATCCAGCCTTCCTGAGAAACAATCTGGAAGAGAATGAACAAGGCATCGCCAAAGTCATCAAAATCGTAGTATGGATTTGCTGCGACTCTCGGAGCCAATACATCCCAATTGTAGGGAGAGCTGGCATACTCGCCCACACAGGCCGTCAAATTCCCCACAAAGTTGCCATCGTTGCACGAGATCATCTGTCCGTTAAACAAGTTGACACTGTAGATGGCAAATGGAATGAGGAAACTCATCGACACGGCCGCCGCGGCAACGACCTTCCATCCTCCGACAATGATGACCGAATGGAAAGTGTCCTTGGCACTGTCAGAGACGTTAAGCAAACGCAGAGCCCTGAGCGCTTTGAAAGCACCGATGGCCCGGGAAACGTTCCAGTCCTTCTTTATGGAACTGCCAACATTGATCCACAGGGTCAACAACACGACACCGTCGATGAAACCCCAAGAACTGCGGAAGAATGCGTTGGGTGTCCAGAAAAAGCCATCGGCGATGACCTTGATCAGTGCCTCGACCGTGAAGATAACAGCGAAGCTTAGATCAGTGTATACGAACCAGTTGCGGGTGGTGCGGAAGTATTGTCGTTGGTACAGTGGTGTGGTTATACAAGCAAGGAGCACCATGGCTACGATCGCCGCGTAGATGAAAGCCGAGAACGCATACCACACCGGTTTATACGGATCAACACCTTCAACTCGCTGGTTGCCCCGTCCAGGGCCGACAATCTTCTGGCAGAGTCTGCGAGCAGCGCTTTGTGGCGAGAAGATGAACAGCGACTTGTTGTAATTGGGATGCTTGACGAGGTATTCTCGCTGCGCGCGCTTTCTGGCCTCGGCAGCAGATGCGACTTCCCTTGCCATAGTCCGCGGGTCCAATTCTTCATAGGCTCGTGAAAACTGCAACTTGGAGTAGAACGGGTTTGGTTCCCGGCCCAAGATGAGAGAGGTGGTCTTTGTCCATAGTCGAGACAGTGCGCCGGGCTCGACGGCTTCTTGATTCGCACTATCCGGGATCATCGTATTTTCTCGGCGTCGGTTCGCGTTTTCGGCCTCTGCATTTTCTTGCTCTTCGTCAAGGAAGTCGCGGACGACAGCATCCTTGAGAAGCATTTCCATCGCGGCAGGACCGTGGTCCAGGGGATCTTTGTAGCGATCTGAGTCTCTGCCTAGACGGAGAATCTTAGAGAGAGCAAGGTTGCCTCGCGCATTTCCACCAACATGCTTCTGTTCCAGAAACGCCCGCACTTGCTGCATTCGCTTCTCATCTTCTGACACGTCAAAGCTCTCTTGAATGACAGCAATGAACATATTCAAAATGATAAAGTTGGCCACAATGAACCACAAGATAATGAATGCAGCAGAGATCCAAGCGGTATTAAAAGACACTGTGTAAGTGGTAGCATTGTAGAGGATGTCTGTCCAATTCTCACTCGAGAGAATTTGGTACATTCCCAAAAACGAATTGTAGATGTCAGCAAAGGTGACGCTGATTGCATTGCCATCGGAGTCTTGGGGAGGAATCTGGCTTCGGAAAAGTTGGGTTGCAAAGATAGATGCAAGGAATGTCATCAAGAACAGGAAGAAGATGAGGTTAAGCAAACCAACAGTGTTTCGGAAAACAACCATGATCAGCTTCCTAGTGACGGAGAATGCCAGGACGAATCTGTACACTCGAAGAATCTGAAAAAGGGTGAGAACGGTGTAGGCGCGTCCTGAATTATGAATCGGAGGAATCTGAATGACGCAGGTGACTACCACGAGGAAGAGGTCAAACCAATTGCGGCGTTTTCGATGGAAGACACGCCAATCTGATGCAAATCGCAGGATAATCTCAATCAGGAAGACAAGAGTAACGACGGTCTCGGTGTTGTCAATGAATTGAGCCCGTTCGCCCGACATGGTGGCACTTCTCAAAGCTTGGACAACCAGATCAAAGAAGATGAGACACACCCACAGCCACTCGGTCTTATCATAAATGCGTTTGAGCGAGTTGACCCTCCGTTGTAAATTTTCATCGCTGTCAACCGCATCGATCTGTTGGACGGCGAACGCACTGCGCTTGCTTTCTTCACGAATCACCTGGAAAGAGTGGGTAATGACCGCAACGAGCAAGTTGACCAGCCACAAACTCAGGATGACCAAACCGAAAGCAAAGTAAAGCGCTGTCGCGAGATAGTCACTATCGGTGGTAGAGTAAAGGAGGTCGGTGAAGGTGTTGGAACTCATGATGACGAAAACCAACTCGAGGGATTGCACGATATTGTCAAAGCTCTGTGTTCCATTGTAAGGGTTTTCCCCTTCCATGCACAGGGAGCCTTGTGGACAAAGGAACCCCTTTGCGCTGGAGGTGGAAGGGTTGCCCAAATGATCAAGCCAAGGCATTTCCGCTCCAGTGACATTGTCAAGATATCCACCACAGAATTGACTGCCGGACGAATAGTTATTCTGGCCTTCGGGGTCGATCCAAACACAAGTTCGTCTGAAACTGGACTTGAAGCTTTGAATTCCAACGATGGCGAAAAGAAGCCAGAAGAAACCGATAAGGAATGCGACATGAACCAGCAAAGGAGCAGCCCGTTTCAAACTTCGAAGAATTACCTATAGAGTATACCAGTCAGTGATAGATTCGTAAATTTCCAATAACGCATGAAAAGGTAGAGAGGAAGAGTCATTGCTCTAAAATATAGGGTGCCATACAGATGTGCCGTTCGTGAGGGCGAGGAGACGCAAAATTCGAAGACAACTGAGCATTCGGAAAATGTACAGCTGATGCGTTGACTCCACGCCCATTAAAGAGAGAAAGAAAGAAACCCAAAATGCCACGACGGCCACGAAATCTAATCGGTTAAACGAGTGTCGAAGGAAAGCTCGATGCGCAAGTCTAACACGGCGCTTATGAAGAGGATCTTCGTAATTACCAGCGTTGGGGTCTAATGCATTCATTCCGGTGAACGACCGAAGAATAGACCCCTGCGGTTCTTGCGGAAGAAACGATACTTTTTTAGTGGTCGCTTGTCGATGAGGCGTGATCAGGTTCCTGCTCTTCTCCGCAATGGCTTTGCGAATGCCCAAAGACCGATTGAGAGTACTGTACTCTGCTGGGTTAAAAATGAGGCCGGACACCAGAATTTTGGCAATTATTTCGAGGGTATAAATGGCGAAAATGACGAAGAAAATGTAGTCTAGCGGGCTGCTACCCCATCGCACAGCTAATGGTCGATTGAAAACGGATTTTGAGGATTCCACAATGAGCAGGATGGTCTGGATGATAATAATGACGAGAATGAAAGGTTCCATGACTGGATGAACGAGAATATCACACAGCCAAAGTCGAACTGGGTGATCCGGTCCCAATATACCGAGTGACCTGCCTCGGAATGGGTTGTTTCGATATCGCCAAAGCTTCGATGATGATCGTTTTTCCCGTCCAGATGCATTAGGTGAAGGATCATGCGCGTATTCTGGCATTGCGGGAAGCATCGGAGGGCCTTCGAGTCGCGAATTTTTGTGAGACTCCTCCCTCTCAATAGCCTGTTCTATAACTTCCGGTTCATTACTCAAGTTGACCACACGTTGCGACATGGATTTCACCATGGAGCTGGCTCGTTGTAGAGCTCCGCCAGAAGCTGAGGGGGACAGAGAGCGAGACCGGGCACTGCTGCCACGGCTTCGCGACAATCCTTCCTCGAGATGTGGCAGATCATCACCCAGTCGCGCTCCATGTCCAAAGTGTACAGAGTGAACACCCGTGTCACTGCTCTGTCGGCCCTCTTCCCCGGAGGCGCCGCTAATAGGTTGCAAATATCGTGGATCCGTCAATCGTGCGGTGTCATCTTCGTCCTCGACGTGTGGAGGCATGTAGCCATCGTGGTCGTGAGAAGTATAGGCGTCCAGCGGCACATTATCGAGATCGGAAGCAGCGTCGTTAAAGTCATGCATCGACGAGGGCCCGGCTGTCGCTGTTGTTTGGTGTGAGTCGTCGAAAGTTGCACCAAATGACATGGCCTGCGCCAGGGCTTCAGGAGGGATCTCATCGGATTCCGGGCCGCCATAACGAGTAGGTCGAAACGGATTCCTGATCGCGCCGACTAATTCAACGGGGGATTCTTCGGCCACGCTCTCATAATGCCTCCGCGACCCTCCTCTCATCAATGACCGTCGAGAGAAAAGACCACTCGCCGCACTGTTGGCACGACCTCTGCCGCGTTGTTCGGCGGGGCCCTCTAATCTAGAGAGGTCTTGGAGGGGAATCTGGTTTGCGGACGGACTGTCATGGTCGCCAGGCGTCTGGCTATTCGGCGCCATCGTCAGGCAGTGTCAAGGATTACCGGATCGGAGACATCGCAGGTCGTGCTGTTCACATTCGTTCGGCAAGGCAGGGGGGTTGGTTGGTTCGAGATCACCGGGAGCGCGAACGATAGAAGTGAAAGATTGGGAGGGGAAGGCGGGTGGCTCCCGTTGATCAGGGGAACGAAGGCGATCCAAAGTATGATTGTTTGCGTATTAGGAGAGAATTCAAGGGCGAAAGATCAGAAGTGTGAGGGGGTCATGTCGCCAAGAGTCGCGCAGCGCAATGGGGCCGAGTTAGCAGCTGAAAGATGGTTTAGTTCAAAAAGAGAGAGACCCGCCGGTCGCAAGATGAACAGAGCCACGGGAAGTGCTGGGCTGGTTCGGCTGGTTGTCATTGGCCCGATGCTCGACGGAAGGTCGGACTTGACATCCCTAGGTCTGAAACACTGAGATGGCCGTGTCTTAGTTACGATACGACTGCTTATCCATCTTGGTTATACTTCTCCGCTATCTTGAAGATTAGCCTCTGTGGCTGAGGGGTGCACAGCCTGTTTTATCACTGTAACCTAATTGTGTACAGTAAACTATATATCCAGTATCTCCATAACCAGAACTAGTTTACAAATGTACCTATTCCTTACACTCTACACCAGCCTCGGGCTGTTATTCGTCTGATCCGCGTCACTCCGATGGGAAATTACCTCTTCCTCTAGACGCTGGGCGGTCTACGCTAACTATCGTAGTTGCTGACGAGGCCATGGGCAAAACAGTGTTGCCTGGTGGGGTCTCCAGTTTACCAAAAATAGGCCCGTAGGGCCTGCAAGGAAACAACATTCTGGATTAAATTGTTATCACAACGATACTACGATAAATACTACGTTCTCTGAAAGTAGGGTATAGTATGTATCATGTATGGGGGGTGGTGTATTTCAAAAGACTTCCAAATAATAATGATAATAGTGAGCTAATCAGTCCGTTTCCATTTGACCCGACTCATCCTTCTGCTTGACATGTTGCCGAACGCCGTCCAGGAACGCTTCCACCGCGTCACCCCCACCAAGGGGTACGCCGCCACGCCGCATAAATCCGCCATTGGCTACGGGAATCTGCAGGGCCTCGCTAATGCTGGGAAGCCCTCCATCTCGGAGGGCCACGGTAAGACTGGCTAAACTTTGCATAAACTGGGGGGATCGGAGAACACGGCGAAGGATATCTTTCTTTTGGGAGAGTTCGAGAGAGAGTAGTGCCGCCTGGGCAAGTTCGGGGTCGGTATCGGCTTCCGCAGCCTCGGCATTGCCCTGGGCCAGCAGAAGTAGTGCCGGTGGGAGGAAGCTCAGAAGGTGATCAACGGTAGTATCGTCGGCAGTCTCGATGAAAGGGAGAGTAGTAGGGGGAGTAAGCAGGTCTTGAAGTGTCGTAGATGGTCGTTCGGGGTCCTGGGATTGGCCTTGGCTTTGTTGCCTACCACCCAGGGACCGCAAGAAGTCTTGAACTACCGATGATGGGTCGCCCGAGGAAGCACTGGAGAGAGAGAAAGAAGGACAATGGTCAGACTTGTGTGTTCTTGGACAGATGCCCCAAAAGAAGAGATATTGAGGTTGTCAGAGATATGTACCTACGCTCGTCCACCATCGGCACCGCCCTCTCGGGATTCCTGTCCCTCCTCGCGGATATCACCTCCCGTAGCATCCGGGCCAGCTCCACCACTGCTTCCGCCGTGATTATGGTTGGGGTCATGGTCCGTTCCTTCCACATCCTCCATAGTCTCGTCGTCATCGCCACCAAATGGCCGCCGGGGGGAGGTTGGCGATCTCGTGCTCAACATCCACATCCTCGCCCTGCAGCAAGACATCGACAATCTCACCTAGCTTCAAATCCCGGGGGCTGAACCAGCTAGGGTCACCACTCTCGTGTTGGGATTGAGACTGCAACCAGAAGAGATAGCGCTGGGAGCTGGAGGAGAACTTGAGAACAAACACGCGTCCATTTGTAGCGTCCTTGCCCGACGGTTTGTAGGGAGTGAAGCTTCCATCTGAAGGAATCATGACCAGATCAAGATCGGGCTCATCGAGAGGAGCATTGCGAGGGCGCCAACAGAAGTGCATCAGTTCATCTTCGGAGTAGAGATAAATGTAACCGGGAGTCGGCTTAGGCTTCACGGTGGCGGGGGAGGAAGAGCCCTAGAGCGGGGGAAAGTATTCGGGTTAGTTGTTTCTCATCTCCATTGTGTTGATTAATGGACACTGGGTGGAGTGAATAGAAGGGAAATAATTGAGCTGTTGAGCTAGGGCCAGCAGTCGACATACATCAAAGTCGCAGATACCTGCTTTGAAGGTGATGATTGGAGCTATCGACATGGCGGATTAGGGTGATGCTGAAGCTGACAATCTCTGTGGATGGATTAAATTTCGTCAATCCACACCAGGTAAGCGGGGAGAAATCAAAGAGTGGTGGAGGAAGGGAGTAGCACTGCGGAGAGAAGCTTGCGGATACGTCAGTTGCTGGTGTTTGTGTTGAGCAGCTGACTTGCATCGGGGGCGGTTGCGGGCGACCGTGATTTCCGCCTGAATATTTAGGCATGAAGTATGGCCTTGTGGCCTGAATGGTCGACAAGGCCTGTGGGGCCTGCGGGAGTTGAAGTACTTCTCCCGTCATATCTTGGAGAGATTGATTGACATTGATCAACAAACTACGCGATGAAGATCAAACTAGCGCTGACTGCCCGGAAATGGGATTCTGAGTTTTTAATTAGCCCTATGATAAGTCCAACAGTGACACAGGTGACCTCATCGAAACAACTGGCCTGCCTCTCGCCTTCGGGGTATGTTGAATTGTCCGAAAAAGCCGCAATTGTCCGTGTCCACTCAGAGCCCTGTACTTTACGAAGATTACGAGGTATATAAGGGCTCATCTGACTCAAATGTTTCCCGGTATATATCTACAGCCAAGTCCTTTCTCTTTGCTCACAGCACATTGTTCATAAGCAACAAACACGAAGAAACGCACCGACGGAACCAAGTCATCCTCATGGCTCCCTTGAAAGTCCTCATCTGCGGCGGTGGATGTG
The DNA here is from genome assembly GCF_028827025.1 of Penicillium cataractarum. NCBI lineage: Eukaryota > Fungi > Ascomycota > Eurotiomycetes > Eurotiales > Aspergillaceae > Penicillium > Penicillium cataractarum. Next base: position 1,975,499 of record NW_026622745.1, on the reverse strand, counting down.
CTGGTCCAGCAGTAGCTTTATGGCTTTCTCAAACCGGTCACCAAGTCACTGTTGTCGAGCGCTTTCCAATTCTGAGATGCGGGGGCACGCAAATCGACCTCCGAGGTGCAGGCATCGAAGCCGTCAAGCGCATGGGACTGCACGAGGCTATTCAGAGCAAACTTGTCGACGAACAAGGCATGGCTGTGGTGGACGCCAAAGGCAATGTCAGAGCTACTATCATGGCCAACAAATCCGGTCAGGGCGCCCAGACCTTGACGTCCGAATACGAAATTATGCGAGGCGACTTGGTGCGCATACTCTATGAAGCAACCAAGCATAATGTACACTATGTCTTCGGCAAAACTGTCGACAGCTTTGAGCAAGATGACAAGCAAGTCACCGCTTACTTCTCAGATGGCTCCTCGGATACATACGATCTCCTCGTCGGTGCTGACGGTCAAGGGTCCCGTATTCGGAGAGCGATATCGTCTCCAAACAGTCCTGACCCCTACTACCAGTTGGGGACCCATGTCGCCTACTTTTTCATTCCGCGCATTGATTCAGACACCAACATGATGTCAGTGTACAATTGCACTGGAGGACGAACAATCATACGCCGAAGCCATAGCCCGACTGAGACACAGGTCTTGCTCTTCCTGAAGGACGACTCCCCAGAAATGTCAGGTCTCCCCAAGGCTTCCGTTGAAAAGCAAAAGGCATTTTGGTCTGGACGATTTCGCGATGCCGGATGGGAGGCCGACCGATTTCTTGCGGGCATAGAATCCACGGATAATTGGTACTGCCAAGAAGTTATGCAAGTCCGCACAGATACGTGGCATCAGGGACGAGTGGTGCTTCTTGGAGATGCTGCTTATTGCCCATCGCACTGGAGTGGAATGGGAACTTCAGGTGCTCTTGTCGGGGCATATGTCTTGGCTGGAGAGATCAATCAGCACACGGATGATCTCCCTCAAGCCTTTCTGGAATATGACGAAGTCCTCAGACCCTACGTGCATGAGTGTCAAGACGTGCATCCCTGGTTGATCAAGTTGGCTTTTCCGGAGTCCTGGTGGGGAGTTGCCATTCTCCGATTCATCTTCCAGGTGGTGTGCTTTCTTCGTCTTCCCGAGTTGATGTCGAGATTCTCGACTGAAAGGGATGGGGGGTGGCAGCTACCTGATTATCCCGAGCTTCGGGGGAATCAGTGATGTGTGAGAATATTTCTGCGTGTCTACAGTTGTAAAAATATGTAGAATCTCGTCTATAGTACAGATAGTGTTAATGATAATACTCTACTCACCTCCGATGACCTCATATGGAACATGGTGACAAGTAGTCCAGCCTGCGTACTATCAGTACCATCATGATTAGGAGAAAGTATTTCTTGAGTTATCTTCATCATAGTCTATTTTCAAAAGCTATAGATGTAAGATGTAGTCTACTAATAATTAACAACATGCTAATAACCATTTGAATGTGTTGTGGTATACATCTCCAGGCCTGGACCCACCCAAACCAAAAAAAGCCGCGATAACCAGCGCGATAGCTCGATGAGTCAGCCCCGTCGGTTCGGCTAACCCGTATCACGTGAGATAGGGCTTCCCCTTCCCACAAACCCTCTAACTGGACTCCACTGGCAAGTCCGCACATCAACCTCCAACACCAACCCCCCAACCCGACAACCACCTACACCATCTTCGTCACCATGTCGGACGGCCAGACGAAGCAGTTTGGAAAGGGCCAGCGGCTCGTGCCCGCCCAGAAGGCTCAGAAGTGGTACCCCGTGGACGACGAGTCGCAGCCTAAGAAGGTCAGTGAACGACCCCGGGCAACCTGCAAATCCGATACACATACACACAAACTCGAGGAGGACTACGGGGCATGCGAGGTTTCGCTCGGATAGATGCGACAACAATTCGCGCCGGATTCTGTTTCGAATGCAATTCGTGGGAGAGAATGTTCACCACCAAGCGACAATTCATTCCAAACGAGCCCGGTAGCAATTGATGGTCACAAATTTACGACGAGATCTTTTCACTCTCGACACGCATCGCACGCACCAAAAGAAAAGATCGAATTGCATCGCATCCGAGCGAAACCGACCACGCCTGGAAACTCCCCACGAGAGAAATAATCGAATTGCTGGGGAACCCAAGCACACAACACACAACAGTCACTAACATCCGCTCTTTCTGTGCTCTACAGGTCCGCAAGTCGATCCGCCCCGCTAAGGTTCGCGAGACCCTCCAGCCCGGTACCATCCTGATCCTCCTCGCTGGCCGCTTCCGTGGCAAGCGTGTCGTCCTCCTCAAGCACCTCGACCAGGGTGTTCTCCTCGTTACCGGCCCCTTCAAGATCAACGGCGTTCCCCTCCGCCGTGTCAACGCTCGCTACGTTATCGCCACCTCCAAGCGTATCGACATTGCCGGTGTTGACGCCAAGACCCTCGAGAAGGTCTCTACTCCCGACTACTTCACCAAGGAGAAGAAGGCCGAGAAGAAGTCCGAGGAGGCTTTCTTCAAGCAGGGCGAGAAGCCCGAGGTGCGTTTTTCCTACTCGAGATTTCTACGGGTATTTAGTCTGAACGTTCAAAACTAACGTACATGTTTTTTTCTCTCTCAACAGAAGAAGAAGGTTGCCTCCGCCCGTGCCGCTGACCAGAAGGCCGTCGACCAGTCCATCCTCAGCAGCGTCAAGAAGGAGGAGTTCCTGAGCAGCTACCTCGCCACTACCTTCAGCCTCCGGAACGGCGACAAGCCCCACGAGATGAAGTGGTAAAAAAGTGCGATGCGGCGGCCGCGGGTTCGGTAGATAGTTGGGGAGGACTCATCTTTCAAGACGAGGGGCGGCTCGATTGCACGTCGGCAACCCTTTCGCGTGGCGGGAAGGGGGAAAAGGTTTCATGAATCATGTAAATCCCACAAACGGATTCCGTCTCTACACATGCTTTTTCGCTTTTTCTAGGGATCGGCGGTTTAATACGGAATATCCGGCTGTTCTTTTTTCAAGATGCCCTGTTTTTTTTCCTTTTCTTCCTCTTTCGCCCCGTGGCCGGTCCTGCATGACTCCCTTTCTCTCGCTGGCTTTCTTTTCTCAATGTCTTCGAGGGTTTGGGGGGATCAGCCGTGTGAAGAAAGACTTCCAAACAAAAAAAGATTAAAAAATACCTCGCTCCAGCCGTCCGGCTGGGAATTTCTCTTTCATGTTCAGTATGACATATACACACCTCCCATTTCCAGGTTCAGGCGGCAAATCCAAAAAATTGGGTCTTTTTCATAGAGATTGTTCTGCAGTGCCAGTAAGATATAGAATAGATATTCTAGTGGGCTGATCTTAGAAAAGATTTACCATCTCCATGAATTGAACCCATGACTTCTCGCTCCCTATATACTTCATGACGATGCGCGATGTACAGCCCGCGGCTTCAACGCGATACAGCACGGAGTAAACAACACACAATATATCCACCAGGCTACCTTTTAAATAATTTCTAAAAAAAGGATTATATTCTATAAGATTTAGGGATTAATTTAATATAAATAAAGTATAATAAAAAAGACTTTAAAAGGGAGAAATCCTAGATAGTAGTTTGATATAAAAATCCTCACCCGCCGGGGGCCGCACCTGCTCCACAGAAGCTTCCTCGCAGTTACGACCGCCGAACCCACCGAAGTGGCTACGGGCGCCTAGGGGTTAACCCACTAGACAACCGGGCAGGATCAGTTGCTGACTTCAACTGGAAGTAAATGATCACACCTCAAGCGATTCCTACCCGGTAGACTTTTGTGGATTGTGTAAATAATCTTTACGTGATCGCGACTCCATTTACGAGCTTAAATGTACAAGAATAAACCTTCTCCATATATATCTCCACAACTCCCGCTGCTATCGACGCCCTATCCAACCCATCCATAAAACCCGGAAGAAGACATAGAACAAAAAAAACACGAAGAAAAAGGAAACCGAATGGATAGAACAGAAAACAAAATTCAAGAAGGACCATAAATCGTGTCAAGACAAAATCTATACATCAACATATACAACCAAAGCGCCTCGAACACCCAAGACATTCAATCATTGCCACACTTGCCTGACGCACCTATATCCATTCTACCATTCACCGCTTCCGCCCATTCCTCCGCAAAGTATCAACATGGACCTTCCGGGCATTCGCATCCATAGCCTGTCTCACCTTCTGCCCAAGTTGATGATCATGAGCCTCATTCCGCACATCCTCCTCGATATCAGTTACACCAATACTAGTACCAAGGATCCAGTCCAGAATACCCCATGGTCCAAAGTTACCCTCCCCCAAGTAAATCATATGCTCTTCGTTACGGCGAGCAATGCCGCCCAGGAAGAAGCTTGTCGGCATGAAGGTGTATCCCGAGTATGCGAAGGTCTCTTCGACGGAGACGGCGGCAGTGTAGAGGAGGAAGGTGAGCATGTGGAAGCGGAGGAGCATGGCTGGAAGATAGGTTGGAACGAATCTGTGCGCTAGGTAGACGAGGGGGTGGTCGTAGTGCGCGGTGAGAGGGAAGGGTAAGCTGAGGTCGTGATACCATTCCCGGTGGAGCTTAGTGAGGTATGAGCTCGGATGGTGGAGGGCGTAGCGGTGCATAGTGTAAGTCAAGCCCTAATATAGAATAACAGTTAGCGGAAGTCCAAAGAAGCACAACGAGAACAATAAAGAAAAGAACTTGCCTCTCGAAACAGAAAGCCGGTGAATATATCTTGCAATATCGTCCACGGCGTGGGAAGGCTCGCGGACACCTTGATCGCACTGCGCACGCGCAGGACTCGAGTGAAGAGCCATTCAAGTGTCGCCTGCGTAAAGAGGGCCAGCCCAAGATTCAAAAGCGACCACCCTGCGATCTTGAACTCCTTCAATCGAAGCTTAAACCGCTTCCTACCACCGGGAAGCCCAGCCTCGCCATGCTCCTTGACAACCACCGCGGCAGACGGTGTCAGGACGTCGAAGAGGAAGAACACGACGGATGGTATCACAAAGAAGGCTAGTCGAAATGCGGCGGTGCCGAAGATCTCCACCCGGAGAGGTGAATGCGACCACACTAGTGTGCTCCATGTCATATAGAAGAAGAGCAGGTTGAGGGTGGTGGTGTAAGAGGACATCGTGGGAATGAGGAAGAAGGACAGCAATGGGACAGAAAGGAATGCGCCCATGATATTGAGAACCTCGAAGCGGTTATCGAGGATGTTTCAAATGGTGGTTTAATGTAGGTAATAGACGCGGTTGCAATTGTCGCAGCTTCGAGCGCGTCTCTTGTGGAGATGGGAAAGTCTTGCGATGAGAATGTTGTTGGAAGATCAGGCGCAAACTCGAGATTTGTATAGTCAGGATTTGATTGTTAGGCCGAGCGATTCTGAGATTTGATCAGTTTCTTTCAAGTCATTCTTTCAACTCTGAAACTCGGTCTGGCGCAAAGAGAAATACTGAAAACTGGGGAGGCTGGTGGAGGGGATTCTAACCAACACTACGTCACTCCCCGCATTCCGTGAGCCACTTACAAAGAAATGCTGGGCAATCCGACAGTCGAGTCTAGAACCACAATAGGAATTCAAAGAATGGGAGGGACTGGAATAAAGTTTTGAGTAAACGGAAATCATTGAAAATTTTTAAAAAAAAGTCAATCTATACAGGGACACTAAGAATAGAAATGCCCGGTCGCAGTCGGACAAAGAGAGCGCTGCGTCTCAATCAGACCCAAAGAAGGCAAGGAGACTTGTAGGAAACATGCAGGGTATAATACAAGCACCGACTAGCGAGTCGGAAAAAAAGAACAATACAGTCGTGACAATTAGGACGAGGTCTTGGGAAGTCCGTTGTTCTTGCCCCAGTTGAATGCTTTGTTGCGAAGATCAGGAATAACTTGAAGGAAGACCAGGTTGCTAAGCCAGCTGAGCAGGGTGTCGCCGACGATAGCATTGCGAGGGCTGGCTCCGAGAGCAGTTCCCTTCATAATATTGCCCACAAACATGGTGGTGATCAGATATTCACCACGCTCCAGAGCGGCGATGGTGATCCGAGCGACCTCCTCGGGAGTCTGGGGCTTGTCGGCCTCCTCGAGCTTCTTGGTCAACTCGGGCTTGATCTTCTGCTCGTTGTCAAACCCAGGGCTGAGAATGCCCATGGGGAAGACAGTGTGAATCTTGATATCAGCAGCAGGAGCCGAGTTGCGGTGTCGCTGGCTATAGGCTCCATTGTACATCTCGATCTCCTGGCTGAGGGTATCAGACAAAGAGCGAATGGCAGCCTTGGCCGGTGAGTAAGGACCATAACCGGCGACTGGGACGAATGCGAGGGTAGAGCAAGTGAAGATGAAGTGCCGACGAGGGGTTTTGACCTGCCCACTTGGGGAAATGGGGGTCAGCCATTTGCGCAGGGTGGCGTGGGCCGTGTTAGCGGCAGTCCAGTAGACAGTGTCCATCTGCTGACGCTGGACTGAGAGGGGCACATCGGTAAAGAAACCCGGGTGGCAGAAGCCGGCACAACAGAAGACAGCATCGGGGGCACAATCGTCATTCCAGGCAGTGGCCTCGGAAATCACCCGTTCACATTCGGCGCTATCAATCAGATCCGCGCTGATGTAGTGAAAGCGCTGCTTCATGGGGTTGAGAGCGATGAGCTATGGGGAAGGATTAGCGGAATGGTTGACAGGATGAACGAGATGGAAACATGGGAGTGTACCTTGAGCGCTTCAACGGTGTTCTGAAGCTTGGAGACAGTTCGAGCAACCACAACGACGTGAGCGCCTTTGGCGGCGAGCTGGATGGCGAGAGCACGACCCATGCCATCAGAGCCACCAGTGATCAGGACAGTCTGGAAGACAGATGATTAGCAACAAAGACTTCGTAGGATGGAACCCCCAATTGACAATGCAACTTACTCGACCGTCGACGGGGAACTCGTTCTTGCGACCGAATCCGAACATTTTGGCAACCGTGTAGGCGATAGCGGTGCAGAATAGTATCGATATTCCCAGCAACGGGGTAGAGATATTATAGGGTGGAGTGAATGAGGGAAGTTGAAACATGAGGAAAAGAAGGGGAGAAAAGGAAAAAAACACGAAACAAGACTGGGAGGTGGGAATGGAGGCTGAATGTGGAAGTTGGTGTCCTTCGTTGTTGCTTGCTTGCTGATTCCGAAGCTGGCAGGAGCGTTGAATGTGGTGCCTGTTACCATCCAGGACAGCGTTACCATACCAACCCCGTAGAATATTCCATGAGGAGCTGTAATATTTCCGTATTTCCAATACTCACCACTTTATCGCTGCAAACTGGACAAACACCGACCCGCAGCTTCTGCGCGGGCGGTGAGCGCCGCTCCAAAAAATTATTTTGTCGGTGATCAATCGACGTCGAAGCAGTGAGACAGTACACACAATTCACCATGGGCAAGAAAAGAAAGGCGGGCGGTCGCCCGGCACAGAAAGATGATGCTCCTTTGCGATCAAAGTTTAGCATTGAAGAGCGGTTCGAGGACTCCGAAGATGAGTTCCAGGCCAACCGTGACCAGATTCTGCTGGAGGAAGCCCCAGAAGCCAAGCGCCGCCGCAGAGTTGCAGAGGATGGTACGATAACTGCTCAAATACGGCATTCGATGATGTTGATTGCTGACTCTTCCCATAGAGGAACTACTTCAACCTTCCGATGAGGAGATTCTAGGTTACGAGTCGGTGGACGAGGATGAAGATGATCTCGAGGACGAAGAGGACTACGATGACGATGACGATATGGGCCTGTCAAAGAAGACTCGCGACGCCGCATCTGATGAAGAGGAAGAGGGTATCGCCGCCTGGGGCTCATCCAAGAAGGATCTCTACAATGCCGACCAAATCGAGACCGAGGCAGATGCTTTGGAGGAAGAGCAGGAAGCCAAGAGGCTGCAGCAGAAGCAGCTGCAGGCCATGAACGAGGCCGACTTTGGTTTCGACGAGTCTGAGTGGATGGAGTCTGGCAAGGATGCGGAGGATGACGCAGAGGACAACGGCGTGGTCACCGAAGTTCTCCCCCAGTTGGAGGTCACCGAGGATATGGACGATGATGAAAAGCGCAAAATTTTGAGCTCAAGATACCCCGAGTTTGAGCCCCTCGCCAAGGAATTCGCCAGCCTCCAACCTATTTACAAGGATCTGCAGAAGGCAGCCTCGAAAGCTACTTCGGCACCCCGTGAAGATTCCGATGAACCCCAACCAGCACCAGTGGCTGTGGTCAAGCTCCGCGCCCTGTCAACATACCTTGGTACAATCAGCTTGTACTTTATGCTCCTCACTTCTTCTCCTGAAGGCTCCGACGCTCACGTGCCCCTGTCCCCTGCCGAACTCCGTCAACACCCTGTGATGGGCTCTTTGGTCAAGTTCCGAAAGCTTTGGGAGACAGTCAAGGACCTGGAGATCTCGGAGGTGGTTGAGGTTATCCAGAAACCCGTGAATATCGTTTCACCCGAACCTACCGAGACCGAGAAGAAACCGAAGAAGGCCAAGGAGGTCAAGGAAGTGCCGCAGAAGAAGAAGCTGAGCAGGGCTGAGCGGGCAGCTGAGATTGCACGAGCTGAAGCCGAGGCTCGTCGTGCTGAGCGCCTCCGCCAGACTGAGGCTGGCCTGGCTGATCTCGACGATCTGGTCACGGCACCCACTCAGAAGCGCAAGACGAAGAAGTCTAAGAAGTCCAAGGACGATGACGAGTCAGACTTTGGTGACGAGGGTGCTCTTACGGCACGTGAGGCTGAAGAGAAAGCCAAGCAGAAACGCTCGCTCCGCTTCTACACCTCCCAAATCGCCCAGAAGGCCAACAAGCGCCAAACTGCTGGTCAAAATGCCGGTGGTGACGCTGATATTCCTTACCGTGAACGTCTCAAGGATCGCCAAGCCCGTCTTAACGCCGAAGCTGAGAAGCGTGGTCGTCAACGACCAGACATTGGTGAAGAACTGGGCGGCGATAGTGACGAAGAGGACCACCGTGTTCGCAAGGAACTTCGCAGCGGAGGCAACCAGTCTGGTACCGACGAGGACGAATACTACGACATGGTCGCTGCTCGCTCCAAGCAACGCAAGGACGACAAGAAGGCCCGTGCCGACGCATACGCCGCCGCCGCCCGCGAAGGTGGCCATGTGGAGATCCAAGAGGACATTGGACCTGACGGCAAGCGTGCCATCACATACCAGATCGAGAAGAACAAGGGTCTTACGCCGAAGCGCAGCAAGGATGCACGCAACCCGCGTGTCAAGAAGCGCAAGAAGTACGAGGAGAAGAAGAAGAAGCTCGGCAGTATTCGCCAGGTCTATAAGGGTGGCGAGGCCCGTGGTGGATATGGTGGTGAGCTTACGGGTATTAAGAAGAACCTGGTTAAGAGTGTTAAGTTCTAAAGATGGGACTTTGGGACTGGTTACAGGTCTTTGTTTTACGGATAAAATCTTCTTGTTGTTACTACGGCGTTTACTGTCCATGAGAGAGGCACAGGCATTTGATGTGTATATAAAGTCCAATTTCACGCTTTTGAAGACGCTCCTTGTTCAAGTACCGTAATATAGTCAGGGCCTGCTTTTACTTTTTCGTCCAGTTTATCTGATGAGTGGTTGATCGCGGAGCGCAGCGGAGCAATATACTACGAAACTAGAGGCTTGGTGCGATCTGATTGGTCAGTTCGATTTCAGAATCACGTGAGGTCACGTGAGTCATGTGACAATACTATATAGTATTTTTAAGAACCTTAGAATTTAGGTATTAAGGTATCCCTACTATCCCTACTACCTCTATAGTTAGTTAGTAGATTAGTTAGTAGATTAGTTAGTAGATTAGTTAGTCGATTAGTTAGTCGATTTACTACTATCCCTTCTACTTTAACTACTATACTTCTACTACTTAGCGAAAGTAAAGCGACTAGCATAACTAGGGGGGTTCTAAGGAGGGGGGGGGGCGTCCCCCCCCCTAGGCTATACTAGCGTAGCGAATAGGGGGTTTAGAGGGAGTCCCCTTCTTAACGTCGTTAAATAAAGAAGATTAAGCTGCTTAGTGACGCAGTTATTCTGCTAGACCTACCCGGAACGGGTCCCTAGGCGCGCAGATCGCTTGTAAGATCTAGATGGGGGGATAGGGACACTATTCCAGAGGGTAAGACGATAGATTGAACCTCAACTTGACCTAGTTATCCATATGAACCATACTTGGCGGAGGTAAGATACATGAAGATAAGAAAAGAGAGCGAGGATTGAGCCGCCCTCATTGGGATCCCAGCCCACAATTCCACAGAGATACATCAGGTGTAGAAGTCTGGGGTAAGCTGGAGTGATCAGTTGAGCACCTGCTTCAAGTCTTTGTCTCTAGCGTATGCTAATCAAATCCGGATGATGACGGCGTGTCTGAGCACCGATAAGATATTTCAAAAAGAGTCATTCTCCTCCTCGAGGTGCGATCTCTCACGCCGGCGTCATAAATAATGCCTCGAGTGCTGTTTTGGTATCTTGTCCCGATTCGTCATCTTTCGAGAGGTCGAGCTCCAGGAAATTTCTGGCGAGGAGATTCTACCATTTCGAATCAATCAGTCCATGATCACTACTTGACTTTCAGAAAGCCACATTCCTACCGCTTCTTGAAGGTTCTGAATCTCCTCGGGGGATAAAACTGCACATGCAGCGATCAAGTTCTCGCCTCGGGCTGCTAGTAATGCAATCTCATTCGCGCGAGCAACGATAGCCGCATCGATTCCGTTGATTGCAGCGCAACTATGTCGTTGTCAGCCAATCCCATCTTAGCACAGAGGATGAAAGCGAGTCATACATAGTGCCGTAACTCTTGTTGCTTCGACCAAGACGAAAGCTGTGGTGTCTGTATTAGCTGGGTTACGACGAAATTGAACGGGGGAACAAACTTGTAAAGATATGTGACCTGGTCTTCCACCTCTCGTGACTCCTCGCAGACTTTAACCTCCATGTGGCCCAGTTGAAGTTCAGGTCGAAGTGGGAGGAAGTCATTCTCGAATATCTCGTGGAAGTGTGTGGCTGCGATCACCTTTGGAGGGTCCTCGAGACTGAGTAAATGCTCGAGGACACCACAAGCGAGTCCAATACCATCTGAATTCATTAGCCTAGAGACTTTATGCGCAATCTATTGAGAATTATCAAGACAGTTTGTACCGCTCTCATTTGTTCCTTTCCCGAACTCATCAATGAGGACCAGGCTTCGGCCAGTCACTTGTCTCAGGCAAAGTGAGATTTGCTGCAGATCGCTCATGAAGGTACTTTGTATCTAAAAGCAAATTAGTTTCTCCTTTACTAGAGCCCAGATGTGACATTTCAAACAACATACCTTTGACACACTTTCCTGGGTATTGATCTTCGTCAGGATCTTATCGGTGATTCCCAACTCTGCACTCTCTGCAGGCACAAAGCTATGGCGGCTTAGTTCAATTCAGTGGGTTGGGGAGAACTTGGACTTGACGTACCTCCCGATCTGCGCCAGATAGACGATAAGAGCAACCTGGAAAACGGTTAAATGATAGTCCAAGGCTACCATCAAGACTGCCACTCACCTGCTTCATGTAAACACTTTTGCCAGAGTAGTTTGGACCGGTCAGTAATAGCATGCTGGGAGCCGGGGTCACCTGTGACGATGCAGTTGAATTGTCTGCCTGGGTTTGGCGTCCACCCATGAGCAGAGAATTGTTTGGAACATATGAAGACACCGTCAACTCTTGCAGTATGTGACTGCAATGTGTTAGAACCAAGAAAATCCTAATGAAATGAGTGAGTCCTCCTACCGGCCTCCTTTGATCCTGACAACATTCTCGAGTACCATTCGTGGTCGACTCAACTTATAAAAGCTAGCTGCCTGTGTGAGAGCAAGGAGGCTATTTGCTGGTCAGTATTAGATGATAACATACTCCCCGGAGCAGGAAATACCTGTCGAGCTCTCCGCAGACATCGGACGCCTCCACGAGCACGTTCTCATATTGGAGAATCCTCTGAGCCATATCGTAAACGATCTCAATCTCTTTCTCTGGAGAATACATGTCACTCAGATACCGCTCTTTCCCATTGACTAAACCGAATTCTTACCGCATATAAGCCCATAGATATCTCCCAGTTTGTCATCGAGCTCCCGCATTCGAAAGTCTTTGAAATACGCTCGCGTCTCTGTGATGAACACCAGCTCCCAGTCTTCACCAGAACCAGAGTAGGCTGCCTGGCCTCGATCATTGAGTGGGATAGCGATGTTGAATCCGAGTTGCGGAAAGTAGATAACGTTCACATCGATGTCCAGCTGCTCCGGAATCGTCGTGGCAATGTCGATGGCGACATTTTTGAGAAGACTGTTCAGACCATCGTATCGATCTTTCATTCTATCAAGCTCTCGATCAAGACCCTGCTTAACGACGGTTCTGCCTTGCTCTTCTGAGTTGTCAATGTCGACCTACACAGGTTAGTCTTTGGTTCGGGATAATTAGGTAGTGGATTCCTACTATCTCTTGGATCATCCGTCCCACGCGATAGAGTTGTGCTGCCTCAAACACTTGGAGAGCCTACACTTTGTCAGTTTTTCTACCCTCAAAACTTGGCACTGGATCTTCAACCTTTGTCTGCAAGGGCAAGATGTTGGCACCCGAGACCTCCCGAAGAGCATCATGAATGTCGATTGAGTAAAATGCAAACTAAAGCGCGGTGTCAGTAGTGGAGAATTATAGCGTGTGAGGATACATACAGCTAACAAGCTTGCCCACACGGTAGCTTTGAATCCCGTCATCTTCGCACTCCCAGTACTGATCCCTTTCCGCAGATTGATCATCACTGGCCGAAGATTCTTGATATTCTTTAGGCCCTTTGTAATCTTCTCCAGAGCCGCCAGATTATCGGGCCGGGAGAAGACCCCAATAAAATCATGTCGTTGTCGGATTGAGGAAATGTCCAGACTTGGGCGGAAAAAGATCTGTTTGAGTTTGGCTTTGCCTTGAGGGGTGTATGCGAATCGATGAAACAAGCCATATACCGAGAGACCCTCTTTTCCTGAGGCTGATTTGGTGCCGGGACCCTGATTGAACATGTTTGGGTGAGCCTCGGATTGTATGATCTGGAGTGACAAGAACGTGTTGCTACTGATCCACCTGATCGTGAGACAGAAGGTTAGCGAGAGGTACCATTGACGCCGTCAATCCTCCCATTGCTTACATGGAATCCTGGAGACTGAACATCTCCAAAGATTGAACCTTGAACGGACAGTCATCCAGGGGCCCTATTCGCGTAGCTGTCGCTCGACGCCTTTGTAGATGGGTAAGAACAGCACCCGCACATCCAATCGACACTGGGTTATCCATATCGACGGAGCTGGATACGTGCAAAAGTCTTCCCTCATGTAGTGAGAAGCCCATGTCTTCAGGATTGACCTCCTCTGGGCCAGTTAGGCCACTACTTGGGACAAAAAAACGGATCCGTTCCTCGTGAGACGATGACATGTCCAAGGCGACCAAACTGATTTGAGCGTTGGAGAAGCTGAATTCTTGGTTTGGGCGGACGTCCACCTGATAAGGTAAATAAGACGAGGAATCTACAGTAGTGAGTTAGCCTCCGTCGCTGTCCGCATAGGAGTGGTAGTCTCTACCATTGTCATGAGCCAGACTCTGCTCTCGGCCCCGTGCACTGGGGATCTCGACTCGGGAGGGCGTCAAAATGACCGTAGGCTTGATTTGAAGAATCACTAGTCGAGCAGTCAGTAGTTTGCGATATCTGGTATTGATTGGATTAAATGTACAGGCATCAATTGCTTCCATTCCTCCGGACCGACTGTCTCCAAGCAGGTATAGTTTCTCCTCCTCCGCAGAGTAGTAGGCACATCCCACCGTGCCGTAATCCTTCAGGTCAATGGCAGCAATGACATGGCCCAAATCATCCTCGCCAGAATCGTATTGCTGTGCCTCATTTGCAGTATCTGTTGTCTGATAAGGCGTTCGCAACTGTCTTGTTGCCGATGGTGCTGGCAGTGGGAACGAGCTCCTTGGGTTTGTAGATGCGCGGCTCGCTGCCCGAGTTGCATTGCGAGTCTTCGAGCCAGACGAACCTGGTGTGATGGGCGGATGTCGAAAGGCAGCTGATGAGCGGTACTTCTTTTGCGATGAACCCATTTTGTCGGATTGGGAGAAAATGCCGAGTATCAGAGGACAGGATGGGGTGTGGACAGAAGAGGCGACGTTGAGCAGGTCACGTTGTCGAGCCTCAAGACAGCACGATTACAAACTACAGTAGGAAGACCATGATATACATGGACGAGCTGCATTGCATTATTGTACAGTAGATTGGAGTTGCAATATTATACATAATGATGACAGGAGTGAGACACAATCTCGAATGCAATATAAATCAAACCCAAAAACACCAAGCTCATATGCCCTGATTAATACCGTTGAATGTTTCCGAATTATGCTTCTTCCTGCTTTCCTTCAGTCGTAACAACCAAGCCAGACTTGTCTTCATTGAGGGAGACACGGGCAGTCTGGCCAGAGGTGACCTCGCCACGGATGATCTTGTCGGCCAGCCGGTTTCCGATCTCCTTGGCGATCAACCGGTTGAGAGGGCGAGCACCGAACTTGGGATCGTATCCCTTCTCGCACAGCCAGTCTTTGATCTCGTTGTCTACCTCCAGGGTCATCCGGCGGCTGTCCAGACGTCCTTGAAGTTCCTTAAGTCTGATATCCACAATATCCCGCAGTGCTTCCTTCGAGAGCCGCTTGAAGATGATAAACTCGTCGATGCGGTTCAGGAATTCGGGAGGGTAGGCGCCCTGGACAACATCCAATACGGCCTTCTTGATGTCTGGTGAAAGCTCAGCACCACCAGTATCCTTGTAAGAGTGCAGCGGGTCGGCTCCGACCAGAATCTCAGCACCAAGGTTCGAAGTCAGGACAATCAGAGTGTTCCTGAAATCAACCTTGTGGCCCTGTGCATCAGTAAGGAAGCCTTCATCAAGGACCTGCAACAGCAGAGCCGAGATATCCCGATGAGCCTTTTCAAATTCATCGAACAGGAGAACAGCATATGGTTTGCGTCGCACTGCTTCGGTGAGCTGGCCAGCATCGTCGTATCCGACATATCCAGCGGGGGAACCGATCAGGCGACTGATGGTGTGTTTCTCTTGGAACTCGCTCATATCGAATCGCACAACTGCAGTCTCAGTGGAGAAGAGGAACTCGGCCATTTTCTTGCAGAGCTCAGTTTTACCCACACCCGTTGGACCAAGGAACATGAATGAAGCCAATGGCCGGTTTTCGCCACTAAGGCCAGCTCTCTGCATGCGCACCGCGTTGGCCACGGCAGAGAGCGCTTCATCTTGTCCACGGACTGATTGCCGGAGAGTATCCTCCATGTGAATCAGCTTCTCGACTTCCCCTGCCATCAGTTTGTTGACGGGAATGCCAGTTGTTCGGGACACAACATTGCCAATGTCGTCAGCGGTCACGGAATCATGGATGAGGCTTTGCTTTTCAGCCTCCTGCTCTGATCCCTCTTTGGGCAATTTGGCTTCCATGGCGGGAATGGTCGAATATCTGAGCTCGCCAGCTTTTGCGAAGTTGCCTTCACGCTGGGCTTGCTCGAGTTCGAAGCGAGCGCGTTCCAGATCCTCCTTGGTACGCTTGATTGTATCAATCTCGGCCTTTTCCTTCTCCCAAACCTCGGTCAACTTGCCAACCTCATCCTGCTTGGTCTTCAAGTCTTCCTGGAGCTTGTCGCGACGTTCGCGGCTACTCACGTCAGTCTCTTTGCGAAGGGACTCGAGCTCAATTTGAATTGTAGTGATATCGCGCTCCAGCTCGCGAATCGCGTCGGGCTTGGATTCTTGCTGCAGACGGAGGGCCGATGCGGCTTCGTCGACCAGATCAATGGCCTTGTCGGGGAGGAAACGATCGGTGATATAACGATTGCTGTAGGTAGCAGCGGCGACCAAGGCACCATCGGTGATTCGGACACCGTGATGGACTTCGTATTTGTTCTTGATTCCGCGGAGGATGGAGATGGTGGAGGCAACGGACGGTTCACCGACCAGGATGGGCTGGAATCGGCGAGCCAGCGCAACATCCTTCTCGATCAGTCGGTACTCGTTGAGAGTCGTAGCACCGCAGCATTGAAGCTCACCCCGGGACAGAGCAGGCTTGAGCAGATTGCTAGCGTCGATACTGCCCTCAGCCTTGCCCAGTCCTAGCAGTGTGTGCAGCTCGTCGATGAAGAGAATGACCTTGCCTTCGGCGTCTTCCACCTCCTTCAGGACGGACTTCAGACGCTCCTCGAAGTCACCGCGGAACTTGGCACCCGCGATCAGAGATCCCAAGTCGAGGCTAATCACGCGCTTGTTCTTGATGCTTTCGGGGACATCTCCTTGCACGATACGCTGCGCCAGACCTTCCAACACGGCAGTCTTACCAGTACCAGCTGCACCAATCAAGACAGGGTTGTTTTTGGTTCGTCGAGACAGAATCTGGATTGTGCGATGAATCTCTGCGTCTCTGCCAATAACTGGGTCCAGCTTTCCAGCTTTCGCCTTCTCCGTCAAATCCACACCGAATTGTTCCAGCGCAGGCTTCTCAGCCTCCGGGCTCATGTTCATGCGGTGAGTACCGCCCGGAGGGTGTGGTCGACCATTAGCATAGTGGCGAACCGAGATGGCCGAAGTAGGTCTCGCAGTAGGTGTTAGGAGCGGTGCCGCAGTCCGAGAGAGTAACGACGAGCGCGTAGTCGTAGAGAGTAGTCGGGAGGAAGTAGGTAAGGTAGGTGTGCGCAGCAGCCGAGTGCGCGAGTTGAGAGCGATTCGGGCCGCCATAATTATGATGACGATGTGTACAGGCGGGAAGGACCCTCCGTCGGGTAGACGCTGGTCGCAGCTTTAATAGCTGCACCGGCGGGCTCATCGCGATGCTTCTCGAAAGCTCCACCACGAAGACTCTCAGTGGTTCCCCAGCGGCGGCAGCTCCGCAGCAACTGGACCAAGCTCCGTCACGACTCGAGTCACGTGGTATGCTGGCGCCCAATTTAAACGGGAAAAAAAAACCTTTACCCCTCGGTCTCCCTCCCACTTTGTTTTCTTCCTTTCCCCCCTTTTCCTCTCTACCAACCACTTCACCCCCAAAAATCACATAAACCACATTCACAATGGGTTTCACCGACTTCGTCTCTGATGCCGGCCTGACTCGTAGGCATTCCCTCGCCATTATCTCCTGAGCTCATGGACTGACTGTTGCCTCAGTGGCCAACAACTACCTGGCCACCCGCAGCTACATCGTTGGGTAAGAGATTTCCGCCCTCTGTTATTGTTTGATGGTATTTTGCTTCTTCTTTTTTCTTTTGTGTTCAACTCACTCAGTGTTGTGCCTTGATCCCCCCCTTGCTGTTATGATGAGAAAAAATTGGTCCGTGTTTAGGAGGCGGCTTAAGACCCCGCTGTGTGACTACATCCAATTGCGAGCAATCGCGTCTCTGATCTTTATTGCAATCTTGATAATCTTGTCTTGTCATGGAACTTGCCGTCGGGGACATTATATACTGACTGTTCTCGATAGCGATGCCCCCAGCCAGGCCGATGTTGTGACCTTCAAGGCCTTCAGCGCCGGCCCCGACGCTGCCAAGTTCCCCCACGTTGCCCGCTGGTACAAGCACATCGCCTCTTACGAGAGCGAGTTCTCCACCCTCCCCGGTGACTCCTCCAAGGCCTTCACTGCCTACGGCCCCGAGTCCACCGAGCTCCCCTCCAACCCCAAGGACAAGCCCGAGGAGGACGAGGAGGAGGAGGACCTCTTCGGTTCCGACTCTGAGGAGGAGGATGCCGATGTCGTTGCTGAGCGCAACAAGCGTCTCGAGGAGTACAAGGCCAAGAAGGCCGCCAAGGGCCCCAAGCCCGCTGCTAAGTCTCTGGTGACCCTCGAGGTCAAGCCCTGGGGTATGAGTTTTCACCGAATTTGTTTTTACAATGGCCCTAATACTAACTTACTCGCGCAGACGATGAGACCGACCTCAAGGTCATGGAGGAGAACGTCCGTGCCATCGAGATGGACGGTCTCGTCTGGGGTGCCTCCAAGCTGGTCGCCGTCGGCTTCGGTATCAAGAAGCTCCAGATCAACCTGGTCGTCGAGGACGAGAAGGTCTCCACCGATGCTCTCCAGGCTCAGATCGAGGAGGATGAGGACCACGTCCAGTCCACCGACATTGCTGCCATGCAGAAGCTGTAAATGATGTCCATTCTGCAATGTGGCAATGGCGTGATGATGGAATTTTTGATGTCTTAGGAACCCCCAAATAGTAACGAACCTAGAATCCAGTCTGATAATGGCTGGTCTGATGAAAAAATTAAAAATTTTCATGACCAATTGTTTTTTCTCCATTTATTGAACCTAGCTATAAGGTTTTTCTTTGCTGAGATCGTCCAAGATGACAGCTGTAAGGTTGGGCCATTGTGCCACGATGGCGGGGTAGAGATTTTTTTCTAGCAGGTTCCGGCGCGGGGCTACCCTGATGGCAACCCTTCGCGTCCGTTCCCATAGCAATTTGGTGGGTATGGAGTTCATCGTGATCGATCATGGGGGTTAATTATGATAATTGAGGTACTCCTAGTCCAAATTGTCTCGAAGTATATATCATCTACATCACTAGGTTAAGGTCGATCCCAGCAGATCACTGTAGGTAAGATATATATTCTGAGCATAACGGCCATTGTTCGATCGCTGGCAGTGCTAAACAGGATGACAAGAGCTTTCGGTTACAGTACAAGGAAAATCCAAGTAATACTACTGAATGGAGCATGCCAGTTATCAACAAGGTGTTTTATTATTCCCGTAGCAGTGCCTGGAAGGTCTTGACTGGATAGCTCGACTCCAGCTTTCCCCAGGCCCGAAATGCACATGATTAGGTAATCACACCGCGGACAATCCAGAGACCGTCCGGACTCCCATGAAGAGCGATCCGGGACCCCAGGTCTACATCTCCACAGCTATTGATCAATCCCTTGGCCTATCCTGCCATCTTCATCTTTATCTTTAATTGACTGCAGGATCCAAAACCTGTCCACCCCCCGGATACGTCACTGCTTCGCAACACCCTCCCAAATTGACCACCTCACCACCATGAGCTTCCTCTCGCGCCTCGTCACACTGTTCGGCCTGGTCCTGCTGGCCCACGCGTACGTTTCCCTCTACGACTGGTAACCCCTAAACTTTTGTCTGGAGATGGATAAGCTAACAAGCTGTTGAACCTGCAGAGGCTACTCCGCCCACGAACACACCGTGCTCTTCAGCAACGCCCGCCTCTCCTCCTCCACCGCCCTCCCGCAAGATATCATCGTCGAGGTCCTGGTTGCCGTCGTCATTGTCTCCGTTGGACTGGTTCTTGGTGCGGAGAAGCTGAAGCCGATTAGCTGGCGCGACTGGGCGGGTGAGATTGAGCGGGAAGGAGGTGCTCGGAACCCGTATCTGAGCTTGGAGGAACGCCATGGGTTCTGGGATATCCGGGTAAGATATGCCTCTTCCTTTTCTTCTCTTGCTAAAGTCTCTTCTGTTGTTGTTCCATGCCTTCTTGGACTGGCAATTGCACCTGATGTCGACATCACACAGTATTCTATGATGAGCAATGCTAACTCGACTCTACTTGATAGGCTAAGCGGAAGGAGTTTGCGGATTGGATTCGGGAAAAGGATGTGGTGAACAAGCAGTGATTATGGCGATAGAGGTGTCATAATGCTGCGGATGTACCGTGGCGTCGCATTTTTGTATTATAGACATTACTATTTCTGTGAGGGAGCCTCAATCGATACTTTCCGCGCTGGGAACTGTCGCTGCTGATCAGTATATATGGCAATCTTTTAACCTCGCCCGCTCTGTCCGTTCTGTCCCCTGATCAATGGCGCTATCGATGGAGACTTGCTGGTTTGTACGGGGCCGTGTATACCTCCTCGGTCTGCACTGCAGCTGTTGCATCAGCCGACGTATTCAATGGGCCGAGCGGTGATCTTGCAACTCTTGGAGGTGACCCGTAGACAGTCGAGACCGGTGGCCACATCTGATATTGACAGTCTGCATGTGATCAACAACATAATAGCTATTATTGCAACACGTCGCGAAATGGCACCATTCAGCGGCATCGATCGCCGTCCGTGGCAAGCATTGGGAGGAAATAAAGATCTGCCGGCAAGCAAGGATCATGCGTCGACGGCTAACGGGGCGAATCACGCCTCGCAGCTTAATGCATTGCTTATTTCTTTGAGCTTTGTTCGTTTCTCTTTGCCGTAGCTCCTTGTGCAATATGTAATGTGCTAACTATAGCATATAGAAGAAGCTCGGGCATATGATGGCTAGGATCTTCTAGAGTAGTCACTCATATGAATTGTAGGACTGAAGAGCTATGGCCTTGCCTACTACAGCTTATACACACATTGTATGTATATACTCTCTTTGCTACGGTATCCATCCCCCGTCTCACCAAGCTAAGCACAATATACGCGTTCTGCGTCGCACAGACAGCAGGCCAGACGACGGACCGTTTCTACCACGATGCACTCAAGCTTAGAACTCGTTGTGCCCTGCAGGGACTAGGAAGCGACTGCGAAGTACCCCGTACGAAGTGCATCATGGATTTCGAGTCCACCGCGGGGATTCACAATGTTCCAGTTTGCGACGCCTCGTCCACATCGGAATTTGTGGCGAAACCGCAGGGACGGGGTTGGCGAGAGTTTTGTAGCTGTTGTTGTCTTGTTTCCTGGAGCCGAGTCTTGGCTTCTGAGAGCATGAAGGTATTCAATATAGAGGGTAGAAATGTAGCTATATAATCATTATGCGGGCGACAGGGTGTACATAGTCTGTAAAGAGGGTCTACGAAGTATGGAGGACATGCCGTAGTATGCTTTCCCTAGCATTAGGTCCATGTCCATGTCCCACACAATCCATCTCGAGGTAAGGAAATGGGCTGACAAGACGGATCTTTCCCGTGAGAAGAGATCCACTTCATTCCGTGTGATCTGGTAATGTAGGCCTAGGCCAGAGAACTGTTCCCGGCACTTGTTTATGATTTCTCATGACTGTTACTATTCTTGTTGATTCTGACCCGTGGATGCGATGAGGAGTAGGTTCAGTACCAGAGGGGACCTTGCATATGTACGGCGTGTATTTTAGTTTTGGGGCTACATCAAAGCACACAGTACAAGGTTTGTATACTCGGGTACGAACCAAAACACAATAAGAGCCAAAATGGCACCATTGAAACCCAACACCGAAACGATCTGTCCTAGGTGCATTGCCTTGCAGAGGCCTGACTCCTCATTATCCATTCCGTCACGACTCACGACTCACCATAGCCACTCCGAGTATAGTGATAGGCAACTAATCATAGCCGGCAAAGTTGATGTCTCACCTTGTCGGGCGATCCGCGTCCCAAGCTAGTCTTAGTGTTGCGTTCTTGGCGGTCTCACCCGATACGCCACGTCGAACGGCACCGCTGCCTTGGAAACGGCCATTGGGGAAACCAGATCCGAGAGTGACAAGGATAATGTGAAAAGCAACCTGGCTGTAAAGAGACGAGAAACAAAGAGAAGATAAAAAAAGGCAATTGATGGCATGGTGGTAGCCAGGAAGTTTGGTTGTTCTTATGACTTCGGCAACTCGACAAGGGACTGCGTAGGCCGCCACGCGGTCCGCCAAGGGAAAAGGTCGATCCGCCCATTTCTGTTTTTCCCCAGGCGTGGATTTGGTGCTAGCCGAGTGGACTCGATGTAGACTTTCGGCGCCTCGCGCCGAAGTGTACAGAAGATAGTCTCCTCCACACTCCAAAGGGTATACATTCGCGAGGTGTTTGCAGCCTGGAACCATGGACTCTTCTGCATGTACTGTACTCTGCACTGTACGTAGTACTTGAGGCTGTTTTATTTAATACGAATGCTTCATACATGCTAAGCTTACTATGCTTATGATCTCTCGACTATCCTATCTCACCTCCTATTATTTCTATGTACGTACTCCGTACTACCACTTCTACTATCAATAGTGGACATGTAATTATGTATCATCCCTGCTCTTCTTCAGGGGGAAAGAAGCAAAGACGGGATGCTCCAAGGACGGCCTTGGAGCTGGACCCTCTCTTAATTAAGTCCCCATCAATTGACCAAATACTTGTTTCGTATGATATGGCCACGCCCTGTACGTAGGAGGCTCCGAATGGCCGTGCGTTGTAATAAAATGACAGGGTGTGTGGACCCGGTAGGATACTAAACTTGAGAATCAAAAATGGAAGAGTCGGAGAACGAGACTGTTTTTTCATTCACCTAGGCTGGCGTATTTAGAATCAAGGCATCACTGTAAGTATCAATCTACTCTGTAAAGTATATCTAAGGATATAATAATATAACTATGACTGTACCGTACGTAACGAGGACAAGCAAAACAGCTTACGACAGCGTTGCTGCATGGCAGCCAGCCGGTGTGACCCCGGAGACTCACGAAAATAGAAACCGTCGCCAGACCTTGCAGATCTAACGCCGCTAAAATCGATTCCTGCCCAGACAGACCCACTGTTTTCGTCGATTTTCTCCTCTTTTCCAATCATTTCCACTTATTTTCTTCCCGTTAGCTGGTCCTATTGGCTAGCATTCAGCCCTGATGGCTGAGGATGGCTGATGGCGTGTCAGTGCTTGTGTACGGACCACAACTGGAGGAGGATCCAAACAGATATAAGACAAGCCTCCTAGTTCCCCCCATCTTCCCTGTTTCCAGTATATTTTCTTGTTTTGTTTCCCTAGACAACCAGCCTCTTTAATTAATATCCCGCCGACGCTCGCTTTGCTCGCCGTGACTTTCGTTTCTTCTCTCTACCTCCGCATCTCCATAACATCTCTATCCAAGTAATCTTTACTCAACCAACACCATCAAAATGCGTGCCTCCTTCACCGTCGCCTCCCTCTCGGCCCTGGCTATGGGTGCCATCGCCGCCGACTCCTCCAGCTCCAGCGAGGTACGTATGATTCCATCCTATGAGACCTAGGATTGATCATTGGAAATGCCCTCCGCTGCCCAACAGATACTAACTCTCATGGTAATAGGGCAACCCTGCCACCCAATACCTGACCGAGACCAACTCCCTCGGCGTTGTCACCGGCCAGCCCTCCGTCGTCACCTCCCAGCCCTCGGTCGTGACCTCGCAGCAGGCCGCTGCTTCTATCCCCGCTGGCCTGTCCTCCCCCGTGGTTACTCCTGCCACCAACAGTGCCACCTCTAGCGGCAGCGCTTCTGCCTCCAGCGGCTTCACCTCTTCTGCCAAGACCACTGGCACTGCCACTGGAACCAGCACCTCCACCGAGACTGGCTCGTCTTCCTCTTCCTCGGGCTCTTCCTCGGGCTCCTCCTCCAGCACTGCCTCCAGCTCCTCCTCCACCGGTGGTGCTGCCATGGCCACTGCTGGCCCCATGGGTCTGGCCGGTCTGGCTGCCCTGGCTGCTTTCGCTCTGTAAGCAGCTTAACAAGTTAACCACGCTGGGTGACTCTTTGATCTTCTCCTGGTGCTAAGAATCCATTTTCCTGCAAATACTTTGACATGGATTCCATGCTCAGCGAAGAGAGAGAATAGTCATGAGGAGTATGCGGGCTTGCCAATTCTTTTCAAGATTGGGCAGTCCATGGGACGAGGGACATGAAAATGCTAGCCAAGGTTTTTGTTTCTGCTTCGCGCTTAATATTCGGGGATCTCTGTAATTTGGCCCATCTCTTTTGGGGTCCAATATGTATTTGCTTTTATCTGCTTCGTCAATCGGACAGCATACCCATGGCGCATCCGTTTACCCCATTTATCATTACATTTTTTTTTATTTCACATCCTGTTCCTGATCATGATTAGCTAGGCTTAATTCTTTTGGTAAATATAAGGTCGGACAGACTGACACTCCTCGAATACTCGATTTCACATGTTGATTGTCAAGAACGAATGGTCAAGAGACGTTGACAAGGTCGTCATCCATCAATTAATGTAGGAACAGCAAGAAATATGCATGCTGGTCTGCTGGCCTTAGGTCTCTACATGGAGCTACGAATTTCAATTTACTTCAGCATGTGATCTGGGCTCTTAACACAAGTTGCTCTAATCGGGGTCACTTATTAGATCCAATGGCTCTTAAAGGCCTATCATATATACTATATCAAGATCCAATATGATCACCATTAGTAGTGGTCTCATTGAGCTTGAATGGTAGGTATGCTATGCGCGGCCTGGAGTGTAGCCTGTCCAAGCTTTGCTAAGACGCATGGATGATTGTTAAAAGCTAGTGTCTATAGTTGCAGATGTTTACAAATGGCGTTTCTTAAAGCTTTTGTCAACCGGACAACACAGAGCTATCTCGCTCCACTACATAGTCCTAATATTATCGGTTAGTTTGCCGTCCAGCTAGAAGTCTGAATATCGTGACCAGAAAAAAAGTCTAGGGAGATACGCGTTAACTGCCTCTCTTTTGGTATTTTGAGGTAGATTTCGAATCACCTCCTAGCTTATATTTCAAATTATGATCAACACCCCCTAGCGTTTAGGTAGGGAGTAGACTATCATACAATTATCAAGCTGCACAATGCTGACGCGAAAACACCAAATTAGGAAATGTAATTAGTAGACGCGCTCGCGTCACAACGCGTCACCGCCTCACCGCTTCGGGATTAGCGGATCCAAACAACCCGTCGACGAAGTAACCAACTGTTTTGCTTTGCTTTGAGCTACTCCACCATCATCACCATCACAACCTGCCATCATGGTAAGTCCCAGATCTGGATCTCTATCCATCCTGGCCACTGCGAAGTATCAAGAGCGCAAGTAAGGCTTCATAGTACTGACACTACCGTGTAGGTCTCCAACTTGCGCCGGTTGGCTGCAGACCATGCTGCCCTCCATGGTGATAAGCTTCCCCCGTACTACCTCTTCCCACCGGGTGATGGGCGCTTCGCCGCTGCGGATGACTTGACCCAATTGAATGTGCTCATCACAGGCCCACGAGGCACTCCGTATGCGGATGGCTTGTGGCGACTGCATTTGAAGATGCCAGAGGATTATCCCAATAGACCACCCAAGGCTACCTTCCGCACCAAAATCTGGCACCCGAATGTGGAGGAGCACACGGGCGCAGTCTGTGTGGATACCCTCAAGAAGGACTGGCAGTCTAACCTGACTCTGCGCGACGTTCTCGTTGTAAGTCTTGCAATCTCAAAAGTCTCACCTTCCCCGGGCTTTTCCCTAGACCAGATAGAACGTTCCGGATCACTTTAGCTAACCCCGTCTTCCCTCTCGTCATAGACCATCTCCTGCCTTCTCATTCATCCCAACCCAGACTCGGCCCTCAACGCAACTGCCGGAACGCTCCTCAGAGAGGACTATGATGAATTTGCCCACCAAGCCAAGCTGAGGACCTCGATCCATGCGCCGATTCCAGCTACTCTGCAAGGTGCTGTGAAAGAAGCCAAGTATCGAGGCGAAGATCCTGGCTCGATTCCATCCGACACGGACGATTCGCAAAACCCTCGCCCAAGAAAACAGCCGCGTCTGCAGTCGAGCATCCCCAAGAAGACAGTCCGCAGAATGAACCAGCCAGATAGCCATCTGGCACATGCTGTCGCTGAGCCCTCTCAGTCTACACTACCAGAGAACAACGAGAACGATGATGCTATGGTCGACAGCGATAATGAGAGCCTTGCTAATTCATCCAAGGAGAACGACCCTTCTCTCTCTCCCACCCCGGTCGAGACCCCACCTCTCAGCCCGCGCAAAAACGCACTCGGCAAGCGCCCACTCTCTATCATCTCCACCTCATATCCCGATGACCCTGATGCGGATTTGATGGCTGTCGACTCGGACTCTGAGGAAGAACCCCCTCAGATGTCTCCCTCGGACCGAAACATTACCGCCAATTTCATCCATTCGCGGCAATCTCCCTCCCCGAAGCGCAAGTCCTCCAAGCTCACCTTGAGCAAGGGAAGCAACACCCCTTTCCGCTTGCGTGAGGATGTCCAGATCTACGAGGATGTCCCGGACCGAACTAGATACAACGGAAAGGAGAACCGTGAATCTGGCTTTGTGGGCTTAAAGGAGAGACCCGAGATGCAAGCTGCGATACCTGGCAATAGCGTCAGTTCCCTGACCTCAGGACAGAATCCGACTCTCCCTGCCCCCTCGACCTCTCCCTTGAAGGGCAAACAGCCTTCCAAGGTTACCAAAAAGGTCGGTGGAGGTGCACGCAAGGCTACCGGGACCAAGCCAAAGGCCCGGATTGGTGTACGCAGACTGTAATTGGTCCGATCACTGCAATTTCTCCGTTTCATTTGCTTTTTGATGTTTGTGCATTTGGGTTTCCATTTTGATGCCATATGATACCCCCTACTTTACGATTGATAGAAACGGAGTGTTTGGAGTACGCGAATATGGGGCAATGCAATTTATCTGATTTTGAATTGAAGAGATCTTGACTGCAATTCGCTTCCTTTTTCTAGGTACTTTGAAATTGTCTAATGTTTGTATTTGTTTCCCATATCCATATTTCTTAGCTTTTCACACTTGATTTACTGGTGTCTCCGGCTTGCCACTCTCCAGGAAAGATTCGAGATTGCTCCAATTTCCTGCTTCAAAGTTGGCCCAACTCGTGTCCGAGCATACCGCAATATGTGGTAACAAAGTGACCATCCAGTTCTCCCTTAGCTTGTCATGGACTTTTGGCTCATTCTCATGAACATCAAGCCCGATCCCAACGACCTGGCCTGCTTCTAGCGCAGATACCAGAGCCTCTTCATCGATAATCTTTCCGCGAGCAATATTGACCACTCGAAGGCCGGTCTTTTTGGCGGCCCGGAACTCCCGTTGCGAGAGCAGATGATGCGTGCTTGGGGTATAAGGTGCGGCAACTACCACACAATCAACGACGGAGAGCATCTCGAGCAGATCCAGATAGTACTGAGCACCCCCCTTAAGCTTCGCCTCCGCATCAGGCTTTCTGCGTGGACCCTGATACGCAATTTTCATCCCCAGCGCAGCCTCGCATTTTTGCGCAATCGCAATCCCAATGTCGCCCATACCAATGACCCCCAACACCATACCAGCTGGATCAACAGCTTTGGTCCCAAGTTCTCGACTCTTCTGCCAATCAAACCGGGCACACCACTGTGCATAGCTCAGATATCGGAAGCTCTCCAGCACGAGAGATAGTCCCGTGTTGGCAACAGCCTCTGTACACGCATTGGGTGTATTGCAGTACCAGATCCCCCGCGCAGTTAATGCTTCGATATCGGCTGCATCATAGCCGTGTCCACTGCAGCAGATGAGTTTCAGGCTTGGAGGGTAGTGCACAATAGATTTGTTGGTGAAGACTAGGTGTGATGCATACGGTCCGGCTTTAAGCCAACCTGTTCGGATGATAGCGGTGATATTGCTGTATGTGCCACCAGGCTGCAGCCGATGAATGAACTCGTCGACAGACGAACAGTCATAGATCAGGAAGTTGACATTTTCTGAAAGGGCTTGCCGTCGGGGATGGTCGATGTGCTGAACGCTGGACTCAATTAGGAGGACGGAGGGCTTTTCGGCCATTATGGCTGTCTACACCAGCCGGGAGTGGATGGGCTTCTATTTGGATTTACGTACTGCCTACATATCCTACATTTCGGAGTGATCTATTGCTTCTTGAGAAGACATGCCCCCCGCAGAGTTATCGATGCTATCAGTCGGCATTGCAGTCCCGGCGTGCGGGGTCGCAATCGGTTTCGGGCTGCACTTGCCGATAGGCAATCTATTGCGACCGGCTGCGCGACCGACTTACCGAGTGGAGAGTGGAAGTCCAAAGCGGATTGGTAATGATGGACACAGATGCAGTCTGTCAATCTAGAATTGCGGAAGACGTGCTGTTGCCGGACGGATCATGCGGAGTACTCTCCGACCGTATCTTCCTGTCCCATGGAAGTTGAACTACTATAAACAGCTCAATCCCCTGGCTGATAGATTGATATCTAAACCACATTCATTCATTTACCTAGAGTCTTCATAACACAACACCATGTCACAGGCTGGCATTCGAATCGCCATCGACCGCGGTGGCACTTTCACAGACGCCTGGGCCCAAATCCCCGGCCACCATACTGATATCATCTTCAAAGTTCTTTCCGTATCACCCGATGAATACGATGATGCGCCTACAGAATGTATCCGACAAATCCTGGAGATTGCCAGTGGCAGAGTCATTCCCCGAGGTACACTTTTGGATCTCGAGCCTGTCGAGTCCATCCGAATGGGTACTACAGTTGCCACGAACGCATTACTCGAACGCAAAGGCGAGAGAGTCGCCCTGCTTATTACCAAGGGATTCCGTGATCTTCTCAAGATTGGAAACCAGGCTCGACCTAATATCTTCGATCTCTCAGTACAGCGGTTGACTCAACTATACGAGGCCGTGGTCGAGATTGACGAGAGAGTTACGATTGAAGGCTTTTCAGAGGATCCAGAGCCTAAGACGATCGACGTGGATTCTGACCCGGAGCTGCAGATTGGTCTGACAGGGGAAGTTGTCCGAGTACTACGCGCTCCAGATCTGGAAGCAGTTCGAAAAGACCTGCTTTCACTTTGGGACCGAGGCTATCGCTCTGTGGCCCTCGCACTTATGCACTCATATACGTTCCAAGAGCACGAGACTGCCGTCGCAAAGATTGCTCGGGAGCTTGGCTTCAGAGTTACAGTCTCGTCGGAACTACAAGCTATGGCGAAAATTGTGCCTCGCAGTCAGTCAGCCGTTGCTGATGCTTATCTCTCGCCTATGACTGAGAAGTACTTGGATGGATTTAGGAAGGGGTTCAAGGGCGGACTCGAAGATGATAATGCGAGAAAAGTCTTTGTCAATCAGTCTGATGGCGGATTGACCTCGATTGCGAATTTCTCTGGCCTTCGCGGCGTGCTAAGTGGACCAGCTGGCGGCGTGGTCGGCATGTCTCGAACGTGCTATGATGCAGAGGATGGAACGCCCGTTTTGGCGTTTGATAGTAAGTTGTGACACTTTAGAGACATGGGTTATCACAGGCCCCGATACAAGCCTCTCAATACTGACAAATATTTAGTGGGCGGTACTAGCACCGACGTGGCCAGGTTTGCCGGAACCCTGGAGCACATCTTTGAAAGCACTATTGCCCAAGTGACTATCCAGACTCCACAGCTTGACATCAACACAGTGGCCGCAGGAGGTGGATCGATGCTCTTCTGGGAGAATGGTCTGTTTAAAGTTGGCCCTCATAGCGCCGGAGCCCATCCTGGCCCAGCATGCTACGGGCGAGGCGGACCATTGACCGTGACGGACGCCAATTTCTTCCTCGGCCGTGTTATTCCCGAATACTTCCCGATGCCCCTTGACTTGAACGTCGTCAAAGAGAAATTTACGGCACTCACAGCAGTCATTAATGCCGAGAAAGATGGCTCGTCACAGCTCACGCCGGAGGAAGTGGCGGTGGGATTCCTCTCAATCGCGAATGCAACTATGACTCGCCCTATCCGAACGTTGAGTGAGGGCCGCGGATTTGAGACTGCTGCTCACAACCTTTGCTGCTTCGGTGGAGCTGGTGGACAGCACGCGGTTGCTATTGCGAGGGATCTTGGAATTCGCCGAGCGCTTATTCCTCGTTACTCGAGTATCTTATCCGCCTACGGAATGGCCCTTGCCGACGTGGTCGTTGAGAATCAAGAGCCCGATGCAACATCTTTCAACGTGGAAGTTATTCCCAGGCTCGAAGGGAGGTTTTCCAGACTTAAAGAGGCTGGTGTGGCAGGCCTCATTTCTCAGGGCTTCTCAGAGTCCCAGATTCGCCACGAGCTTTTCTTGAATATGCGTTATCAAGGAAGCGACACGGCACTGATGATTGCCAAGCCAGAGACCAACAACTTCGAGGACTTTGGAAATGCATTTGCCGCTCGTCATCAGCAGGAGTTTGGATTCACACAGCCGCGAGAGATTTTGATCGACGATGTTCGAGTGCGAAGTATCGGCAAGGGTATGGATGTGACCCTTTCAAGCCCATGCGCAGAACTTAAGAAGCTTGTCGATTCCCCTCCTTCCACCCCAATCCAGCCAGAGCGAAAGATTGAGGTCTACTTTGAACAGTGTGGTTGGGTTGAGGTTGGCCTTTACTCGCTCAAGGGCCTTTCACCTGGTACTCGCATCAGCGGTCCTGCTATGGTTATTGACAAGACTCAAACGATCATCGTCGACCCGGCTAGCGAAGCTATCATTCTACTAGAGCACGTTGTGATTGAGATCTCGGGAACGGAGAAGCCTGAGATTAGCACTGATGCCGTCGATCCCGTACAGCTCAGTGTCTTTGGTCACCGTTTCATGAGCGTTGCAGAGCAGATGGGACAGACCATGCAGAAGACCTCAATTTCAGTGAACATTAAGGAGAGGTTAGACTACTCTTGCGCTGTCTTTTCAGGAGATGGCAGTCTGGTGGCCAATGCACCTCATATTCCCGGCCATCTGGGTTCAATGAGCTATGCGATTGCTTATCAAGCTCGTCGTTACAAACCCGGCGAGTTGAAACCCGGTGATGTACTTCTGAGCAACCACCCTAGTGCGGGCGGCACCCATTTACCTGATTTGACCGTCACAACACCTGTATTTGACGATGACGAGAATCCCACAAAAGTCCTGTTCTTCGTCGCCAACAGAGGTCACCATGCAGACATTGGAGGCATCCAGCCAGGCTCCATGCCCCCACACTCCACAGAGCTCTGGCAAGAAGGAGCCGCTGTTGAATCCTTCAAGATCGTCAAGGAGGGCGAATTTGACGAACCGGGCTTGATCGAAGTTTTGGTCGATATCCCGGCGTCATACCCTGGTTCAAGTGGCACTCGCACTCTCCGCGATAATATCGCTGATCTCAAAGCTGCGATTGCTTCAAATAACAAGGGCATCCACCTGATCAAGTCATTGATCAAGGAATACACTTGGCCTGTGGTCCAATATTACATGCAGGCGATTCAAGACAATGCTAGCCAGTCTACACGCGATCTTCTCAAGGTTATTGCTCAGAAGTTCCAAGGGCAGCCCTTGGAAGCCATTGATTACATCGATGATGGAACCCCTCTGGCTCTGAAAATCACGATTGAGGAGAGTGGAGATGCGGTATTCGATTTCACCGGAACTGGGCCTGAGCACTTTGGTAACTTGAACTGCCCGCCAGCTATCATGTACTCTGGAATCATGGTAAGTTGAGACATGTTTCCACTCTAAAAATCTTCCTCATCAAAGATATCTGACACGCTTACAGTATTGCCTTCGATCAATGATCTCATCCGATATCCCACTCAACCAGGGCTGTCTCAAGCCCATCAAATTGATCTGCCCCCCTAATACCCTCCTATCTCCATCCCTCAAAGCAGCCACCGTGGGTTCTAATGTCGAGACGTCCCAAAGAATCGTGGACTTAATCTTCAAGGCATTCCGTGCAGCCGCGGCTTCGCAAGGAACCTGCAACAACTTGACTTTTGGCTACGGCGGCACTGACCCCGTTACCGGGGTAGTCACCAAGGGCTTTGGCTATTACGAGACAATCGCCGGCGGCTCTGGTGCCGGCGCAGACTGGGATGGCGAGAGCGGCGTTCACACGCACATCACCAACACCCGCATCTCAGACCCCGAGACCTTCGAACGACGCTATCCGGTTGTCCTTCACGAATTCTCTATTCGGAAGGGTAGCGGCGGTGCCGGTCGACACCGTGGTGGCGATGGGTGCATCCGCGACATTGAGTTCCGGTTACCAATGCAGGTATCAATCTTGTCAGAAAGGCGCGTGATTGCGCCCTACGGTATGGCTGGTGGTGAGGAGGGGAAGAGAGGTGTCAATATCTGGCTGAGGAAGTATCCTGATGGGACGAGTAGGTCTATTAGTATGGGTGGTAAGGCCACGACGCAGATGAGCGCTGGTGATCATATCATTGTCTACACACCTGGAGGTGGTGGCTATGGTAAGGACCCGAATATGAAGGAGGAACAGGTCTTGTCGGATATCTTCAAGATTAAAGACAAGTTTGTGCCTGGTTCGTCGGTCCTTCGGACACAAGGGAGTGTTTCGGAGAGAACTTCGACGGCTACTGGTAATTAATTCTAGCATTGTGGAGACTAGATATAGATTCATAGCATTCAATTCCGATGTTTTTCAATTCATTTCTTCAGGAACCAACTAGATTGAAGAAGCTCTACTAATAATTGCATCTCAAATTCTTCCTTGAAAGTACAATTTGTATCCCATCCCAATCATTGGTAATCTCGAGCAGGTATACGATCTGGATTTCCTGGGATCATATTTGGCAGTGGATTGTTCCATCTTGACCAACTTCTTCCTTCCCAAACGTCTTCAACGGGTAGCTCATCGGCGAATAACTTTGCATTGCGCTCGATTTCACTCCAGACCCTAATGATTGTCAGTCTATACGGCCATTTCGGTCTGCACATCTCTAGATTAACCTTACCTCAAAATGTTCAGTCCCACCAGTTTCTTCATTTGCTCGTCCGTCGCTCCTCGTCGCATCACAGCCTCGATCAGCTTCGGGTAGTCTGCCACCGAATGAATGCCGTTTGCGAGCGTGACGGTGCCATCGAAATCACCTCCGATACCAACGTGATCCCATCCGGCTAGATCCACGATATGCATAATATGATTGACGACCGTCTCGATATTAGCCGCATCGGGATCATCTGCGTTAAGAAATCTCTTGACAAACATGACCATCAAAACGCCCCCATTCGACTTTAAAGATTTGATCACGTCGTCGGGTGCATTTCGATAATTTCGTGCCAAGGAGTAGCAAGTGCTATGACTAAAGATTACAGGGGACCGAGTAATCTCTAATACTTGTCTCATCGTGCGATGTGAAGCATGCGACAAATCCACCATCATACCGAGACGGTTCATTTCGTGAATCGCAGAAGCCCCGAATGATGAGAGGCCTGCATCCTTACCGGTCGCAGTCACGGTTGCCGCTGCAGTTGCGTACGCGTTATCGCTATTATGAGTGATGGTGATGTATCGAACTCCAAGATCCCACAGTTGGCGAATAACTGCGATCGATGAACCGGTTTGGTGCAGGCCCTCTGCACCGAGCATGGATCCTATCTTACCGGCTTTGAATGCTTTTATGGCACCAGAAGCAGTTGAGCAGAATTCCAATTCTGGCGTCATTTCGATGAAACGACGAGCTACGTCGATCTGCTCGAGAGTGTCACGAACAACATGACTAGGGTCGTCGATATTTTCTGTATCGGGGCATTCCATGAAGACAGACCAGAATTGGCCCCCGACCCGGCCTTCTTGCATACGCTTTAGATCTGTATGACTAGCCAAGCCTGCTAATGATATTATTTCGTCAGTATTTGTCTTCCTCAACTCGAGCCATATATTTCTTACCATCGCGAAAGGTAAATTTGCCGCCATTGATTTGATTTTGCAGCTCAATGCGAAGTAGGTACGGTAGGTCATTATGACCGTCAATCAAAGGAGTACTTTTGAGCACTCGATCTACTCGCCCTGCATAATCCGTCTCCGCGATATTACCATTTGGGGCCAGTCGTCGATATGCGATCCATAACGATCCAGTCAACAAAGTGAAAAGACATAACGATGTGGGAACCGAACCCAGTTGGCCGAGGTTTAGCGTTTGGCTTGCCATGCCTCATAGATTTCCCCACAATATTGGAACAAAAATAATATATTTCATCCAAGGAACTCTAAATGGTCTGATAGATAGTAACCCAGTCTCTTAAATCCCGCGAGAGGGGTTACTGTCAGCCGATTGGGCCGGCATGAACGTGGTCCAGCCGATCATGGGCAGATGATGCACGGACTTGGCGTTATCAACGTTATCAGCTGGAGATACCACGAATGAGATGCATTGTATCGATAACCATGATTCTAGCCCTAAACTAATATTCCCAGTGCGGAGTATATGTACTTGCTAGCCAGACATAGTCACAGATAGTTTTCGACATCCTTGTTCCTTTACAATATCGCCAGAAAATGGAGACAAAATCAGCAAAAGAGAGCCACAAGGCTCAGGTCTGTGAGCCAGACGCAGGTGAAGGTGCAACAGAAATCTACATTGACCCGGTCAAGGAGGCTCGAATGATGCGTAAATTTGACGTGAGGCACCCAATCAGGCACATAGCGATGGTCGACTAATGCAGAAGCAGTTCTGTGCAATTGGCTTGCTGGGATTGTTCTACATGATGGCCAATTTGGACCGCAGCAATATAGGCAATGCTCAAACTGCAGGCATGCCTGAAGACTTGGGCTTAGTGGGCAATCAGTTTGGCACCGCCACGACTTTGCTGTAAGAATCAGACCAGTTAAGCCGACTAACGAATCCCCTCTCTAATCTTGAGCTGTAGGTATGCGACTTACGTCCCATTCGAGGGACCGGTCGCAGTTCTCCTGAAGATTATCGGACCCAAGCCTCTTCTCTCCACGTGCGCTTTCTGCTGGGGAATAACGACTCTTGGAATGGGTTAGTTTGCATAATTGAGTGATATCACTGGGTTCATTTGACTGATGCTATGGGTTTACAGCATTCATACAGTCTTGGAAGGGTCTCTACGCCTGCCGATTGCTAACAGGATTCTTTGAAGCGGGCTTAATCCCATGCATCAATGTTTACATTGCCCTGGTGTATAAAAAGAGTGAAAGAGGAAAGCGCTCGGCAGTTATCTTTGCTTTCAGTGCCTTTTCGAGCGCCTTTGGTGGAATTCTCGCTTATGGCCTGACACAAGTCCACGGACCTAATGGATGGGAGGGTTGGCGCTGGCTTTTCGCCGTTGAAGGAGCTATGACCCTAGTCCTTGTGCCCATCTTTTTCTGCCTCTTCCCCAAGCATCCTACCACGGCGTGGTTCCTCACTACTGAAGAGAAGAGCATGATGCAAGCTCGCTATGACAATGACCCGCATTGGGGGCAAGACGAGGAGTTTACCTGGGCCGAGTCACTGAGCGCTTTCGTTGACCCCAAATGGTGGGCATTTTGGATTTACCAGTTCAGTGTCGACATCTCGCTCTATGGTTTCACGACATTCCTCCCTAAAATTGTTTCTGGGTTGGGATACTCGGGTGTGCATGCGAACTTGATGACCGTTCCAATCTACATGGTCGGTCTAGTCTGGTTCCTTATGATTGCGTACTGTTCCGATAGGGCTGGTCTACGAGGCCCATTCCTTGCTGGGCCCTTGCTATGCCTCATCATTGGATACGCAATTTTGATCTCGGTGGAGAGTCTGAAAGTGAGGTTTTTCGCATGCTTCGGTAAGATTATGTTCAGTCCCAATCTTGTCAGCTCCATTCAATTGACTCAATCTTTCTAGTTGTCGCCCTTGGTATCTATCCAACAACCGGACTGTCACTCATGTGGCTTCAAGACAATACGGCCCGTCACTTCAAGCGGGCCACAATGGTTGGAATGACTCTTTGTTTCGGAAATACGGCTGGTGTCGCTGTTGGTCAAATTTTCACAACCCAGTCAGCACCGAGATATATTAAAGGGTTATCTATTAGTTTGGCACTAGCGGTTGTAGCATTGGTCATGGTGGGCGCATTGTCGATTGGAATGATGACAGTAAACAAGAAGCGGGCAGCAAGAATCCAGAGAGCTGAGGAGTCAGGGGAAGTGCTGGAGAAGAGACCGGAGAAAGGGGATTATGATGTATATTTCCGATATTCGCTGTAGATTAGTAGCTGCTAGTTTTAGGGGGTTCCAGAACCAGAGCCTATGATGTGTCTCCACACGCTTATCATCCAGGGCGTTTCTCCGCAGATAACTAACAGTGCCCCCGCTTCTTATGGCGCCGTTTCTCCTCTTTTACATTGATCTCCAAATTTATCTTCTCATGGCACCTCAAGCTAAGCGCCAAAGGCGCATATATGTAGCGTGAGTAGACATTTGCATGTTATGTATCCCAGACTAACATCTTATCGACAGCTGTCGGCGATGTCATTCGCAGAAAATCAAATGCTCTGGTACCCAGCCTTGTCAGGCATGCTGCATCTCGAGTAATCGCGATCAATGCCAGTTCCCTCCCCGGGATCGGAAAGTCTCAGTGTCAGAAACGTAAGCGAGAGAGTTCATCTTACATGATTCCCCAATAACTAGGGCCATGCAATTAGGTACATCAAGAAGCTGGAAGGAGAAGTAAGAGATTTGAGAGCGCAACAACAGCGACCGAGTGCATCGTCTCCATCTGAGACCACATACGAGGCTGCCAGTATTCCAAATGAACAGGGCCAACTTCCGACAAAGTTCACAGACACTGATGTCTCAAACCCGCTACTGGAATCACCCACTGGGTTTGTAGCAGCTGGGTCAGCATCACCACCAGTGTATATTGGCGAAGCCTCTTGTGTCGCCTTTGGTGATACACTTCTACAATGTGTAGATAAAGACGCCGATCTCGCTGCCTGGCCTCCTCCAACGTATTTTCAGCACGACATTTTTAATCGCCTTGTACGGCCAGATGTTGTCTTGCCGGATAGGATCCAGTCTCGACTTTTGGTGGAGGTTGCAGTACGATTCATAGGGACCGATTATCATCTCATATTGAAGAAGATCTTCTATGAGAAGCTTGATCGAATATGTGCTGGAGAAGAGCCCCGCGACTTTGTGTGGATATGCAAATTCTTTATCTTGCTGGCATTGGGGGAGATGTACTCCAATCGACAACGTAGGATGACGAGCCAACATGTGCCCGGCACGGATTACTTTCTTCGAGCCACTGGCTTGTTGCAAGATTTATATGAAAATCCATCAGTTGAGCAGGTGGAGGTGATGGTTCTTTTTGTGAGTGATTTTCCATCTTTAAGAATTGACAAGTAGCTACAGCTCAGCGAGAACTAACAATGAACACCTAGTGCTTCTATGCAAACGCGCTAGGGCGTACAAAATCCGCATACACATACATTGGGATTGCAATGAGGATGGCTCTGGCTTTAGGCCTGCATAGAAGCCCATCGACCGATACGATGCTCAATCCTGTAGAGCGCGAGCATCGAAAGCGCGTCTGGTGGACAGTATATACCCTGGATCGATTATGCAGCTCCATTCTTGGCTATCCGTTGCTAATCAGTGATTCGCTTATTGACGTGGATCTACCGACCGAGGAAGGTCTCAGCACATCTGAACAAGAAGAGTTTTCGGATCCTGCACATTTGATCGCAAATATCAAACTTGCTAGGATCACAGGTCAAATTCGTACGTCCAAGTCTCCCCGGGAGACCGAGTACTTCTCTTGCAAAACTGACAAATTGTAATTCATAGTGAGTGATTTGTATTGTTTACCCCAACGAACCCAAGAGCCTTTTGTGCAGAGAGTACACCGAATCCTTTTGAGCTTGAGGAAATGGGACGAAGAGCTCCCCACGAAGCTGAGCTTACAACAAGAGCACTTGCCCCGCCACGTCACGAGTCTTCATTTACACTACAACAAATGCGTTATCTCAACGACCCGACCTATTTTACTCTATCTTTTCAAGAATCGCTTTTCTCTTACAGCTGATGCGGCAGGAGCCGCCCCACCGAGGGTATTCTCGCCAACGACCCTCGCACTAGCAGAAAGCTGTGTTCAAGCTGCACGAGCCTCAAATTCGATCCTATCGCGATGTTTTGTGGAGGGATCCCTGGCATCTTTTGGGTACTTTGATGCTCATTATCTGTTTTCTTCCACGCTCATTCTGATTATGTCGGCTGTCATGGATCCAAATGTGGCCATGTCTGACGCCGTTTCGTACGCCTTCACGATTCTGAAGGCTATGAAAGAAGATGGTAACCTTCCTAGCTGTGACTACTATGAGAGATTGCAGCGAACAAGAGCTAGTGTTGGAAAGATGAGAGAAAATCGCGAGACAGGCTCGCGCTCGTTAGGAGTGGCTAATGGAGGAGAGACAATCCTCGAAGCGCAGATACCATCCCACGAAGCAGACGGTTCAGCGTTGGGATTTAGTGAAGGTGTTCCGTTAGATCACCCTCTAATAGATAGTTTTCTTGCGGATAAGGGGTTCGTTTGGACTGACGGGATGCTTCCCGAAGATCAGTCTTTGAGAGATTTGGCTTGCGAATTGGGCGACGAGTTTCTCTTCGGGGCGCAATAGATTAGCTTGGCTGATGGAATACTGATACTGCTCAAAAGGCATTTATCTTCCCTAGCAATGACAGATATCAAGCTATCAACTTTGAAATAAGGGCTTCCCTTCCAAATCGGCACTCGGAAGCCGGGCCCGAGTCCACTCGCAGATATGCATCATCCTAGTTTCTCGGTTGGGTGGCCGACGAACCTTTCGGCTAGGAAAGATTAGTCCGACCAAAAATTCTTACTCCGTACGTCCATATAACTTCAATTAGCTCGATCTGCTGGATGGTCTTGTCTCATTGAAACTGTCTATTCGTTTGATACCGAACCTGCTGTCCCATTCGGGCATCATGGATAACCAATCAGTCGTCACTCTACTCAAACAATTGATGGAAATTCCATCTACAAGTGAAGAAGAGAATACCATCGGTATATTCCTAGAGGAACATCTTCAATCACTGGGTTATACCGTCGAACGAATCCCCATCAGCCCCGATAGCACTCGATGCAATGTCTACGCCTACATCGGACCATCTCGCAAGACCCGAGTCTGTCTGACATCACACATGGACACTGTCCCCCCACATCCCACTCCGTGAGACTGCAGACACTATCTACGGACGTGGCGCATGTGATGATAAAGGTCCACTTGCCGCCCAAATTACCGCACTCGAAGAGTTACGCAAAGAAAGCCTCGTTCAGCCGGATGATGTATCTCTACTCTTTGTCGTTGGCGAGGAAAAAGGTGGACCGGGCATGCTTGCTGCCAACTCAATGGGTTTAGCCTGGGATGCTGTGGTATTTGGCGAGCCCACGGAAGGTAAACTTGCGGTTGGCCATAAAGGTCACTTTGTGTTTGAGCTCGTTAGCGAGGGGATCCCTTCGCACTCTGGCTATCCACATCGAGGACGTAGTGCCATTTCGAACATGACGTCCCTTCTGGCGGACCTGGAGAAGATTGAATTTCCTTCTTCTGACATTATTGGACCGTCTACATTCCACTGCGGGCAGATTAATGGAGGTGTGGGATACAATATACTGGCTGCAGAATGTACCGCACTCTGCGCGGTTCGCGTGGCTAGCGACTTGCCTCTGATTGAGCGATTGATCGAGGAGGCTGTTTCTAAGTATGAGAATATACGATTGGAGAAGAAATTCATGTATCCCGAGCTGTACTTGGATCATGATGTGCCTGGGTTGGGTACAATGGCTGTGGCGTTCGGCACGGATGCGCCACGCCTAAAGGGCGACCATAAGAAATATCTTTATGGACCGGGATCAATTTTGTTGGCTCATGGAAAAGATGAGCAAATTGGTATATCTGAGCTGCTGGAGAGTGTTCAAGTGTACAAAAAGATTGTGAAACACTATCTGGGATTGTGAGATGATGCCGAGTGACTAGTCGGCAAATAAAGTAACAAGCCGAGCGGGGATACCATATCGCAAGCCAATGTACTACAGCATAGTCTATTGATAAAATCGAGTATGATTACTCGGCTATAATACACTTTTTGCTTTGATATTTCCTACTAGTCCATAATTGAGCCTTGAGGCCCGAGTTGAGCTATAACAGCGAAGGATTCTCGAGAGACCTGGACCTGACATCCTCTTTATTGCCTGCCCGGGCCTGCTCACATCGCCAATTCCCCATTTAGTTTTTACTTTCTAAGCAAAATGGCACTCAAAAACCTCGGTGATCTACCGGTGCTACCACTACCAGAGTCTTTCGCACTGACGGCAGCCTACAATGAAGACTCATTCCCCAACAAGGTCAACCTGGGACAAGGCGTCTACCGTGACAACAATTGTCAGCCATGGGTTCTACCTAGCGTTAGAAAGGTAATTCCACCTCCAATATCAAATAATCTAATTCATCAATCTCATACTTCTCCCTATACCAGGCCGAAGAAACTCTACACAATCAGCAAGTCAACCACGAATACCTCCCCATAGCCGGAGACTCGAAATTCCTCACCAAAGCCCGAGACCTCCTCTTCAGTCCTGAAATCGGCTCGTCAGAGAATATAACAAGTCTCCAAACCATCGCTGGCACAGGCGCAAATCATCTCGCGGCGATATTCTGTGCGCGAAACCTTCACCCAAAGAATGTCTTTATTTCTGATCCAACATGGGATAATCACCATTTGATCTGGGAAGTGGCCGCACCGAATGTCACCCGAAAGCTGTATCCGTATTATGAGCCTTCTACCCGGGGCCTCAACTTTGAGGGAATGCTTGCTGAATTAGAGAATTCCGCGGAGGAGAATGACGTCGTTATATTGCATGCTTGCGCTCATAACCCTACCGGGATTGATCCGACGAAGGAACAGTGGAAGAAGATTGCTGAAGTTGTCGGACGCAAGAAGCTCTTTGTAGTGTTTGACTGTGCGTACCAGGGGTTTGCATCGGGGGATACCGATGCCGATGCATGGGCGATTCGATACTTCTACTCTACGTTGTTCGCCGAGTCGTCCTCGTTGACGCCAGCAGGCATGTTTGTCTGTCAATCGCTATCCAAGAATTTCGGACTCTACGGTGAACGAATTGGAGCGCTTCACCTGGTTACTCCATCCTCGAATTCGCCCGAGGGAGCGAAAGCGCACTTGGTCCAATTCGTTCGCGCCGAAATCTCGTGTCCTTCTCTCTTTGGCGCACGGATTGTCCAAACAGTTTTGGACGATGCTGAGCTCCGCTCGAAGTGGCAAGAAGATGTACGAATTATGGCGCTTCGGATCAAGGGTGTCAGGACGTTATTGAAGTTGGAACTGGAGAAGCTTGGTACTCCAGGGGACTGGAGTCATATTGAGCAGCAGATCGGCATGTTCAGCTTCACTGGGCTTTCTAGTGCACAAGTGCAGGAGCTGAAGGAGAAGCACCATATCTACATGTTGAGTAATGGGCGCATGAGCTTGAGTGGATTGAATGAGAGCAATGTAGCTTATGTTGCTCAAGCGATTAGAGACGTGCTGTGAATGCTCATGGGCAATGGATATTCAACATGGTTGAATTGTAACCGCAAAAATATGGTTGATTGTCGGTCGTCACTCGTGGCCCTGATCTTACTGTAGACCTACACAAGACTGCTTACTCCGTACATTTGAAATGCGAAGTTATATGAATATCTGGATTAATAGAGGACTCTCCGGAAACTATCGAGCTGCAATCAATCTTTCTCTCCTGGATCACCATCTCCAAGCATCGCGCAAGACTGCAAATAATAGCAAGGGCCCTTAGAAAGCGCGGAGACATAGGATCAGGACGGGTTTCAAGAGATCAAGCTGAAACGTAGGGCCACACTTTCTTTCATTCTCCGGAAGAAGAAACTCAGATGCTTGCAAGGAAAATACGAAAAAAAGGTAAAAACAGACAACCGCTGCACAACATATAACAAACAAATAAGTATACGGGGACCCCCAGGACACGTCGGAAAGATGGGTGGGGTGGAGTGATAAGGGTAGAGCGGTGTTATCAGAAAACTTCCTGATAATGATATATGTTCGATCCGCATGTTGGGGGAGGATTATGTCCGTGGGTGTAGAGAGAACATGGAGGCCATGCTCCAAAACACCCAAAGAATCTGCAAGATAGACATGCAATAATATTTCCCAAGAAAGGAGGAAGGCAACCGCCTAGAAGCACCTTTACAGGGCATAGGGGTTGACGGACCGGACAGTCAAGCAACTGCAAGATGACGTTAGCATGGGTTTTAGACATGAAGGAGAGGGAATGGAACTTACGGTGGGCTCTTGCTGAGGTCAGTCTTCAGAATGATAGGAACACGAGTCATCTCAGTAACATCCTGGATGAACTCGCCATCTTCCTCTCGCAACTTGAAGAGCTTCAAGTACTTCTCCTTGTTGGTCATCTTGCTCTCAGGAGCATCGCTGGTGCTCGAAGCAATCTTCGGGTCAGAGCGAGTGCGGTGAGGGCCCTGCTGGTGGTGACCGTTGCGGGTGGGAGACGGAGGCATGCTCTGGGTCGACCGGTCGGCCGAGTTCAGAGACACACCAGCGGCCATTTCGGTCACCTCGTCAACGTCCTCATCATCATCGAAGAGGGCATCAACGTCGTCAGCGGACATGGTACCGGTCTCGGTCTGCTTGCGCATAGCCTCATCGCGCTCGCGAGCGCGCTCCTTGGCGGCCTCGGCTTCACGAGCAGCGGCAGCAGCCTGGGCAGCACGAGAGTTGCCGGGCTTGGGACGCTCATCCTCAGGGATGTAGGCAGAGGAAGGAACACCCTTCTCCCAGTACAGCTCGAGGACACGGCTGTCCTTGCGATACTCGGCCTTCTTCAGCGGCAACTGATCACAGTGGACACGCTTCTCAAAGCCGAATTCAGGAATGAGAACGTCGAAGGCGGACTCGTAGACGCAAAGGACGATACCCTCGCTGATGAGATCTCCACCAATCTCGTGAACCTTTCGGTCCATTTTGCGGCAAGCCTCGATGTGGACACTCTGTTCCTGAGCATTGAGAGCCGAGTCCTTCTTGTTGTTGCAAAGGTCGGCAGTCTTGTTCAGGGATTCAGCATCATCGGTGAACTCGATGGCGCCCTCAGAGAGGATAGCCTCGAGCTGGCGGTGCACAAGGACGTCGGCATAGCGGCGGGAGGGGTTGGTGAAGTGAGTGTAAACCGGCACGTTGAAAGTGTAGTGCTGGCGCTGCTCGTCCGCAGCACCAGTGCCAACGAAGTACTTGGCACGCTGCATAGCCTTGGAGAGAAGAGTCTCCATACCCTTACGCAGATCAACATCCTCAACCTTGCAGAGAGAGCTCTGAAGACTGCCGCTGCTGGAGGAGTCGATGTTGTAGCCAAGGCGGTTCATCCGCTCCACAAACAGGGTCAGACGGCGAGGGTTGGGGGAAGGCTGGCGACGCAGGAACGCCTTTTCAGGCATAGCACTGACCAGCTTCCGAGCCACGTAGAAGTTGGCCTGGCGGCTGAGCTCCTCCACAAGCTCGTGGGCCGGGGTAGAGTCGAAGATGTTGTACTCAACCGGGACGTTCTCATCATCAAGCTGCTGAAGGAGGCGCAGGCTTGGGACATTGGCCGCACGGTTACCGAAGCGGGCATCACGGAACTTGTTCGCAATGGCCTATAAAGAAACATGGTTAGTTATGGTAAAAATGACGGCAAACTTGACCGCAGCTGGGGAAAAATAGAGGACTCACGTTCAGCAACTGCAGGTTGTCTGCAGTGATGCCGGCACCGGTCGAGGTAGACTTGCCAGTGAGCACGGAGTTGACCTCGTCATAGCCGAGGCGGCCGGCACTCTTGACCACACCCTTGCCGATCCAAACGTCATCATCAATTGCACCAGTCTCAGGGTTGGCCTTGAAGACAACGCTGACCGTCAGGCGGTCCTCACCAGGAACAAGGGAGCAAAGTTCGGTGGAGACACGAGGGGGCAGCATGTTCATAACACGGTCAACCAAGTAGACGGCAGTGCCGCGCTTCTTGGCTTCCCGGTCAACGAGAGAGTTACCCTTGACAAAGTGGGCAATGTCGGCAACGTGAACACCGATCTCAACCTTTCCATCGGCAAGCTTCTTGACGTGGAAAGCGTCCTCGAGGGCCTTGGAATCCTCGGGGTCGATGGTGAAGGTGGTCTCCTCACGGAAATCACGGCGAGAGGCAAGGGCGTCACCCTCCTTGGCGACCGACCAATCCTCCCAGCCAATGCTCTTAATGACCGCATCAGAGAACTCGTCCGATCCGAAGTTGTTGTCCCGAAGAAGGGCATCGGTCTCGACGCGCAGATCACCCATCTCTCCGAGCTGCTCAACCAGAGTACCGAAGGGGTGAAGAGAGGTGATGGGCCAACGCTTGATGGAAGCAACGAAAATGCGGTTGGCATAGTCTTGGTGCTTCTCGACGAAGTCACGAGGAGCCTGCTCGGTGGGAATAGCGATCAGGGGCACACGCTTGTCAGTAGGCTTGAACCAGACAATCTTGGGCTTCTCCTGATGACGATCCTGGTGACGGCCGTGGGCACCATCCCGAGCCTGCCGTTCAGCCTCCTGCTTCTCCTTGGTCGCCTGGCTGCTGGGTCGAAGGAGTCCCAGAGTTCCGGAGAACATCTGGCCGGCGATACGCTCAACAACTGCAACGACGTGGCCAGCGTAGAGGGGCTTCTGCTCGTCGCTAATCTCATCCTCCT
This sequence comes from Penicillium cataractarum, assembly GCF_028827025.1. NCBI lineage: Eukaryota > Fungi > Ascomycota > Eurotiomycetes > Eurotiales > Aspergillaceae > Penicillium > Penicillium cataractarum. Next base: position 1,931,231 of record NW_026622745.1, on the reverse strand, counting down.
CGACAAGCAGCAGGCTCTGGCCCTCGACTTCGACATCGTCGTTCTTCTTCTGAGTGGGACGCTGGCGAAGACTGCCACGGCGACGGATGCTTCCATCCGGGCCGATCTCCTGTCGGTCGCCATTGGAGTCGGACCGACCGAGCTTGTCGTTTCCAGCGTTGCTACCAGACCGCGCGTCGGTGATATCCTTGCGCTTCTTCTTCTCCTCCTTTTCCTTCTTCTGGTTCCACACTTCGTCAACGTCGAGGAGCTCGATGGCGACAAAGTCACCCTCAAGGGCACGGTTACGGTCCTTGCTACCGCAAATGAAGATATCGGCATCCAAGTCGGGTGTAGTCACGTAGGCATCGGAACGGTTCTTCTTGTTAACACGCAGAACACCGGCAACGAGCTGACCGTTGCTGATCAGCGCAGGCAGATTGGCCTGAGGCAGGTAAGGAGTGAAAAGAGTCTTCCGCTGCTGTTGTTGCTGCTGTTGCTGTTGCTGGACAGACAGCTGGGGAGGTGCGTGCTGGCTAGCCTGAAGGCCTCCCATGCCCTGGCCGTTCTGCTGCTGGAGGGCCTGGAGCTGAGCAAGCTGAAGAGGGGTCAGCTGCGCTTGGCCACCCGCAAACATTTGCGGGGCGGCCATCATGACCTGTCCCTGAGGCAGCTGGATGAGCTGAGGCTGACCGGGGTACTGGAACTGGCCGATGGAGCCCATCGACTGGTTCATGGAGCCGCGCGAGCGGTGACCAGGTTGGAAGCCGCCGCCCTGTTGCTGCTGGCCGCCGAAGGACTTCTGTTGGTCTTGTCCCTGGTTTTGGTTGTTGGGCTGACGCCAGTTACCGTCAAAGTTTCGAGAGCCGGTGCGAGCGTGGCCACCAGCCTGACTACCACGGCGCTGGTTATCGGATTGGCCGTCGCTAGGAGCGGGGAACTGGAAACCACCAGCACCACGTCCGGACAAGGAACCTCGGTTACCACCAATGGCCATCGACTGACTACGGCCGTGGCCGCCGGCGCGAATGTTTCCAGCGCGCTGGAGACCCAGACCCTGCGGAGCCGGAGAGGTACTGGAACCGGGCTTGTCATCCGAAGTAGACTGGCTCTCCGATCCTGGGGCGGGGGCAGGGAACTGGAATCCAGAGGCAGTGCGCTTCTGCTGAGCCAGTTCGGCAGCCTTCTTTGCCTCAGGAAGGGCAAGGGAGTGGCGGCGCTGGTGACCACCACCGCCAGGGGGTCCACCACGGCCACGGCCGTGGTTGGTGTTCTCATTCTTCTGGTGATTATTTTGGCCTTGCTGGTTGTAATCGGCATAGCCGGAAGCACCAGACGATGGAGCCGGAGGAGGGCCCATGGCAAGGCCGGGGAGAGCTGATTGATTGCGACGGTGGGAGTGTTGGTTCGGTGCGTTCATGGGCACGCCGAGCTGTTGCTGCTGTTGGGGGAACTGGAAGGCGTTGACCTGAGGAGAGACGCCGCCCATGGAGCCGCCTGGAGAGAAGGCGCCGACCTGGCCGAGCTGCTGTGGTTGCAGGAGACCCATGTTCACATACTGTTGGTGTGTCGCGGCAATCTGTTGTTGCTGCTGCTGAAGCAGCTCAATTTGTTGCTGAATAGCCAGTTGTTCCACTAACAAGAGACAAGTCACGATGAGTTAGTTGAGAGGCCATTACAAGGTAAAGCGGGGTGTCAAGAGGTCGATCGTACTCATCAAGGGGGTAAGCTCAGATGGACTTCTCCGGTGAGCGATGTGGAGCTTGCGCCCAGCAGGGCCTGGTACCCCAGACTGGCCTTGTTGATCCATAATCCCGGATGGAGGAAGACAGCTAGCACAGTAGAGTGTAAAATGTGGGAGGGACGGAGAGGGAGATCCGGAGACAGGAGAGACTGGTGATGCCCTGGAAAGGCAATCGAACCGAGTGAATTCGGATCGCGAACCGACCGCCGATAGGTTATGTTCGAACGATCGTTCTCAAAACGACGACGGAGAGGATGAGCTATACTGCAGGTGATGGAAGGGAGTGGATTAGCAAAGATGGATGATATGAGAAGAGTCGGAGAGAATGTGGTCAAAGGAAGAAGGGGAAACAAGTCGAGAAGGAGGGATAAAAACAAAAGGGAAGTAGTCAATGATGAAGGAGCGAATAGGGCAGGAAGGAGGGACAGGAAGATAGGGAAATTATGGATGACGGGGTTGTGGTCAGTGCAGAAGCAAGCAGTGTTGTCATTGCGGGCGGAGAAGTCGAGGAGGGCAGGGACTCGAAAGGACCATTCGACAGAAGGAGGGACGGAGTAGTCGGCGGACAACCAGCCAGGATCAAGCCACTCCACCCAAACGACGTTTCGCTTATCTTCAACCCGGGCAAACTCTGTAGAGAAAAAGTAATAAAGCACTCTTACCTGCAAGAGAGACTAGTAAGAATCTCGAGACCCTAGCATCCCAAAAATGACGTCTGCGCTTGTCCAACGTGGGATGAAATTTGCTAGAGCAGCCAGCGAAGCGGTGACGGAGAAAGTCACCAGCAGTTCGCAGAATCGAGGAGAGTGGGCAGTCGAAGTCAATTGCACGCTCAGTGTGCGTTAAATCGATCAATCCAAAGATCGACTGAACAAAAAAGGGACGACGCTCGATTCGACGAGGGGAGATTGGGAAGGACCGAGTCGGCGGGTTGCAGCTTCGAGTGCTCAAGACGCACAACGAGCAACCGGGCACAAAATGGTGGGAGGAATCGGATTGGATCCTGAACGACCGCTAGGAGATGGCCGAGGTTCGAATTCACGAGGTATCAAGCTACTGAGAGAAAGCTTTCTCGGTTTCGTGAGCGATCCCGGGTTGGTTCAAGAAAACGGGCAAGCCCAGATAAGTTGCACGTCCCCCGAAGAGAATGACAACAAGAGTAATTATGGGAAGGATAGAATAGACGATGCAAGCATCGACTGATTCGGCCTGAAGGAGCGATGGAGGGGGAGGGGAAGAGAGAGATGGGAAGAAGAGAAGAAGGAGAAGGAGGGGGGGGGGGGAAAGGAGAAGAAAGAGGCGATGATGGATCCATACAAAGCGGGTGTGGGGAGAGGGTTGAGTACGGAAAGGAGATGTGGTACGGTCATGGTATAACGGTGTAATACAATACCATCAGCATAATAAATGAGGGTTTATCTAAGCTTGGCATTCTGTAAATACCATTTAAATACAGCTGTCAAACCAGAGCTTCCCCCAAGGCGGATGCCATGGATGATCTCCATTGCTCCCGGGCAACCTCATCATCATCCTGATGCAGCCATCGAGTGGTCCTCGACCGATTCTCCCTCGAAATACGATAAAATCCAATGGAGTTGGAGATCTAGAGTAGTGACAGCTTCCGTGGATAGTGGTGGTCTCACTTAGGATCAGCGATCTACGCCTATCCCCTCCTTAGTGACATGCTAGACGTTCGCGGCATTAGTGGCTATCAAGCTGGAGCAACTGTCTCGAACTAGCGCTAAGACAGACGGGGCCCTACAAGCCTGGCTTAATCTGGCGATGGCGTGCTGACTGTTGCACCAAGTTAATGTAGCATGTAATGCCAAAAAAAACAAAGAGATGATTAGCTATAGCAATTCTTCTAGGCTTTAGAGGATCTCCATTTTTTAAGAATGGATGATGCTCACGATGATGCAAAGGAACCAAAGTTCGACGAGTTCCAGTTCCACCGTTCCAACGCTCCCGGGTCCGGCTGACTCAGCCGGTAATTTATTTTCCGCTTTGAGGCAGTCCGACTGTCGGCTTAGCGATAAACATTGCTGTTTTGCCTGTTTGAGGGCATTCCAGGTTGACAAGGTACGTTCGCTTGCCTTGTGCAAGACTTGTGGTCGGAAACCCACCCACTGCTGCCTTGAAAGGCTGTCATTCTGGTGCCTCCAGATCTGCCTGGAATTTATGCCTTGCTAACCATTGACCTCGCGACAGCTTTAAGACGAAGCTTCCCATTACTTCAATCTTTCAACCTCGACAACCTGCTGTCCCTCCAATTCTTCCACTCTTGCCAAACTCACCTGCCTATCCTGCCTACACAGTTCAAAGCACTGGTCACAATCTGAGAGACTGCAGGCACCAAGTCCAAGCTTGGTGATTGCCTGGGTGATTGCCTCGAGCAATCGACTTCGGCGCATTCACCTCAACGCCGCTGATACTTGACATAAATACCCTCTTGCGGTCCTCTCAAAGTTCTCAATTCGCCTTTCCTCCAAACGATGACTCCTACGACCACCACATTTCCATCTCAGTAGTCAAGGACTCATCCTCTACTTCTCCAACTACTTCACCTTTACCACGCACCGCTTTTCACCTTGAACTTCCTCACCACCCTCAATCTCTTTCCCTCATTCCCCCTTCAGCTTCTTCCTCCTCGACCTCTTTACGCCTCTCACGATTCACTCTTCTCCGACTCCGGCACACTCGACCTTCGCCTCTCTTCGTTCCCTTACGTCTCTCGCACGCCGTTCAGACCCTCCTCACCTTTCATCCTAATCTCACTCGTACCACACCTTCTCCGATTACGGCCACACAACCGCTACCATGACGGTCAGGGAGGTGGTTCCTGCCCCGGAGAGCCCATCGCGGCAGCTGATGCGGGAGCTGGCCCGTGACCTGGAGAATGTCAGCAATTTCAATGCCGACTTGCGAAAGGTCCGAGCCTACGAGCGCAAGCTTTTCTACGAGAACCTTGATCGGATCGAGCGGGAGAGTGAGGCTGCGCACACGGCTGCGCTCGATGAGGCTGCCGCCTACCACGACAGCCTGCGCGAGGAGGCCGAGGCGACTCTGAGAACGCACATCCTTGCGGAAGAGGTGGAGCGCATGCGACGACAGGAGGCCGTGCGCAAGGAGAAGGAGCTCATCGAGCGGATCCGGCGTGAGGAGGCTGAGAGGCTGCGCCGCGAGCGAGAAGAGGCTGCCCTTGCCGAGGCCGAACGCAAGGCCAAGGAAGAAGCTGCTAAGAAGGCGGCAGAGGAAGCCGAGCGCGCACGCAAGGCCGCCCTTGAGGAAAAGGAGCGCCAGGAACGCGAGCAGCGTGAGCGGGCTGAGGCGGAGAGACGCAAGCAAGCCGAAGATGCCAAGAAGGCACAGCTCGAGGCCGAGCAGAAGGCAAAGGCCCAGGAACTGCGCAAGGTCGGTGCCGCGGGTCTCACAGCAGAGGAGGCTCGCATCCAGGATCGCTACGTGGAACTGCACAAAACTCTCAAAGAAATGCGAGAGTGGCTGAGAGTGAATGTTAAGGACAATCCTCCAGTCAAGCAGGCCATGGGCGATATGCGCCGGGCGATCAAGAAGTGCGTCGGTCAATTGCGGGACGGCAAGGGTGCGAACAAGGCCCAGGTACGTATCCTATTTTCCGAGTTTGTTCCTGATATGATAAGCATCGTTAAGTACTAACTTGATTGCTTCAACGCAGACCCAGCAAATCCGGGCAGAGCTTGAAAAAGCCTGCAAGATAACCGAGCCCACTGTCGACATCCGCCAGTTCATCGCGTTCCCTCCGGCAGAGATTGCTCAGACTGAGCACAGGGTACCCGCCATGTTGATCTACGGGCTCAACATGCTCGCTAAGGCCCTGATCTCAGCTCTCATCGCCGAGGCCTCCATCAACCCTGACCACGCCGAACCGATCGGAATTGTCGCCGCGCAGATCTTTTCGATGGACATTTTCATGTTCAGGGGCATCCCCATGAGCGACATCCTACTCGCCAAGTACCGTGTGGTATGCCCGGCACTCTGGGGCTCCACCGGTAATGAAAAGACCGAGTCTGGACGCCGAGCACTTGGATGGTGGCGTGAGGAAGCCGGTGGTCCCTTCGTGAGCGAGCAAGCCCACATGGACCGCATGACGGCCCTGGGCGCCGGCTTTTCCGCTCTGACGCTTCGCAACTTTGGCAAAACCCAGCGCAAAAACCCCTTCCCGAATACCATTTTCTGGACTTCGCTACAGAAGATCCTTTCCATCCCGCCTGCGGACATGCAGGACACCCATGTTGCACTCCTCCAAGCCATGCTACGATCATCGAGTGCGCGCATCTTGGGCTTTTTCGGTCAAGTTGGCCTGGCCCTTCTTCGACGGGCCATCATCGATCTGCCTGCGGCTCTGCCACGGCAGACGATGAATGTGAACCAGTTGAAGCTCCTCAAGGAGACCTATCAGCGTGATAGAAGTCTCGTTATCTAGAGCGGCTTCCCTTTGTTTGCATTTCCCTTGCACAATAGGTGACAAGAGAATGCCTGCCCTTTGCCGATTGCTCCCTTTAGCTAGAGGAGGGGGATCGGGGACTAGGCAATGCCTACGTCCAATTGCTTTCGATCTCTAATCCTAGTGAGATAGATGATCGACAATGAATTGAAATTAATAGCAAAACCTAACATACCTTCTCTCTTTTGTAAAATGTAAGCCTTTTAATGGAGTTAGACCTTGCATGCTCCAAATAATCTTAACCGGCACAAGTTTAAGGATGAACAAAAAGATGATACATAGACCATAAAAAAAGACGATTCAAAAAGACCTTTCGAAAGTTAGGATCTTGACTAGATGGCCCCCACCCGCATCACAGCCACATGCCAATCCTGGAACTACCTTACTGCAACCCAAGAGGTAAGCATAAGACAACTACACTCCAGGTCCCCAACTCCCGTCCTACAACCTCCCTCTATCCCCAAGAACTTCCCAAAATGAAACCCACCCTCCACCTCCAAAAAGACCTCTCTCATCCATCTCCTCCCCAAAACTCCACCTCCCACTTAAACCCCAACCTCCACTCCTGCGTACCACGGTTCCCCTCCGCAGTCCAGCCAGACTCCTACCGACTACTCCGTCCTTCTCGACACGGACACCACACTTGTCTCTCTCCAGCAAACCCTCCCCGGTAAAGCCCGGATCGGCAAAGACCCACAAGCCTGATCAGGATGGAGAGGTCCAGGCCCAGACCCCATCCGTTAGCTTTGAGGGTCTGGGCATTAGTCGGAATATGAAGGTGGTTTTGTTGGTGATTCTGGGGGCGTTTGGGAGTATTGAGACTTATTTTTGGTGTAGGGCTATTTGGACTTGGTGGAGGGGTGGGGAGGAGGGTGATGGGCAAGAGTAGGGTATGGATGGAACTGATTCATTTGCTTCTCTATGCTTATGTGAATTGATGTTTTGGGTTGAGGGATTGAATGAACTGAGAACTCCATTCTTGCTGTGTACAATATAGCTTTTGAATCTCGCTATGTATAAATTTGGACTTGATGATTTGGTATGTCTCGAATATATCTGCTTACCATCCCCCAATCTCTAGCCTTTCCTCCTTCCAGGATTCTTGCTTGGTCGGGGAATAGAAATATATAGTTTCATGAGAAGTGGAATATTCGGCTTGTGGTGTATGCCCGTGAGGGTAATCGTGGACTGCAGCCCTGCTCAATTTGAAAATAGAGGTATCTATCTATACCTATAACCGACCCAGTGATATCAATTTCCCTTCCCATTAAGTTCGGGCATCCCAGTATATACCTATCTTTAACATGTCAAAGCCTGGTTTGTCCCCACAGATTGATTCGTCTTTTGTGTCGGATACTTTTCAATTGCACGGGCTTTAAAACTTGAATCCACTTCGTGGGTGACCCTTGACCATTAACCATCTTCCATGCGTGGAAACCGTATCCGCCCGAATATATCCGACTGAACCAGAAACACTGGCTATTGTATGAAGACTGGCTACGATACCCTGTCTGACGCATATAATCCTCGAATATTTACATGGCCAGACATGCTTAGCAAAGACTGGTAAGACAATCATCCTCTAAGCATGATCGACTGCACGAAAGCCGGATAGAAAAGGCTCGTGAGATCCTCGACCAGGCCATATGGAGGTCCAGAGGATTCCCCTCTCGGCCGCGACGGATATGTTTCACCTAGACACGATTTGTCTAGACCTCCATGAACCATAAGAATAACATCCAAGGAACTGGCGCCTGGTGGCTTGATAGCCCACCTGGCGGATGCACAGGGAAGCATCGGATCGGGATAGCCGTGGGAAGATCGTTGAAAGGCAAGGATGACAATGGGTTTTCTTAGGGGCGTGTTGTTGCCATCTGGTCAAATTGGCCGGTTATACTCCACTTGCTGCGCTCATTGTTGTGGATTTTCCAAGGTACGTGAGTATCTGGGCAATCAGCGATGGAGGCGCAGTGACATCATGACTTTGGATCTCTCGATCTATGCGAGGCTTGGCGCTGGGCTAATCGGTGATTATGGGGTGACACGAGGGAATGGAAGTTGAAACATCAAGCATAGGCAGGAAAAATAGACATAGTCCAGGAACATTGAGTCAACAATGTCGAGATATCAACAGTCGAGGCTTTGGGAAGTGTTCTGGAAGAGGGGCGCCACAAGCCAAGTGGAGTCAAGACCCTGAGCGAGCTGTTGTTTCATATCCACGGCTGCACAGGCCCGGGGGCTGCTCAGTCGGGGCTCTCATTGGTTACTCTGGTGGCGCTGCTTGCCCCTTGATGGAGTCCCTAAGAGGCCCTACCATGCAGTCCCCTGCACCCCTGCCAGGGCCCAAACCCTCTCTCTCCAGGACCCTTTGGAGAGTTGATCTGGAGCCACCCCCCCGTTTGGCAGCTTCTTTGGGAATAGTCCAGGAGGCGACCAGTCTTATCCAACCCAAACTCTGGAGCCTTCACTTCGTTCTTTCTACCAACTACCTCCTACGTCCACTTCTGACGTCCTTCCGTTCTTTAATATTTTTCTTTTTTTTATAAAGAAAGTCCATTCCTTTCCCTGGTCATTCTCTTCTCCTCATTCCCTTACATTCTTTCCCCGGCTTTTTCTTTTCTCCGACCCCCTTCTCCGTCATCGCGTTCGCTCGCCCATCACAATGCGTGTTTCCGGCCTTCTCCCCATCATTCTGGCCGCTGCCCCGGCTGTGGTCTCGGCCCGTGGTACTCTGGGTTTCTCACTCGGTGACAAGAATGCCGACGGTACTTGCAAGTCTACCAGCGACTATGAGGCCGACTTCGACAACTTGAAGAGCCTGGCCACCCTCGTCCGCACCTACTCCGGCACCGAGTGCGATACTCCCCAGAACATCATCCCGGCTGCTAAGAACAAGGGCTTCAAGGTCGTCTTGGGTATCTGGTAAGGCCGCTGTCCCTCTCCCCCGCCACTGGTATTGGTGTATTCTCGTTCCCAGGCTAATTGCGCGTTGTTTTCATTTTCTAGGGTCGGCGCCCAGGACAAGACCGATATGAGCACCAACGATGCCTCTTTCCTGAAGGATTTCGCTGCCCTCAAGAAGACCGTCCCCGGCAACGAGGATGTTATCGAGGCCATCACCGTCGGTTCCGAGACCCTCTACCGTGGCGATCTGACCGGCCCTCAACTGCACAACTACATCTCCGCTGTTGCCAAGCAGTTCCCCAAGGTCACCGTCGGTACCGCCGACAGCTGGAACAAGTTCGCCGACGGCACTGCCGATGACCTGTTCACTACCGACACTGACGCCAACCCCATGGTGACCTACGTTCTGGCCAACGCCTTTGCCTACTGGCAGGGAACCGCCGCCGACAAGGCCTACCAGACCTACTTTGATGACATGGCCGGTGCCATGTCCCACATCCAGAAGGTTGCTGGTACCAATTCTGACAAGATCCGTGTGATCAACGGCGAGACTGGCTGGCCCACTGGTGAGTGATGACCCATCAATACTGCCTGCCACTTCTAGTTTCCCATTTCTTTGGCTGACCCTTTGTTTTAGATGGTGGCTCTGACTACGATGCTGCTTTGGCTGGTACCGCCAACGCCCAGACGTTCTGGAAGACCGGTGTCTGTGGCATGCTCGCCTGGGGTGTCGACCTGTTCTACTTCGAGGCCTACGATGAGTCCTGGAAGCCCGACAGCACTGGTGACAACGGCAAGGCCATGGACGAGAAGCACTGGGGTCTGTTCACTGCCGGCCGCAAGCTCAAGTTCGACACCAGCTGCCCTAAATAAGCGTTGATCTGAATCATGCGCGTTTGACAGGGGGGTTTTGTTTTGTTCCATGTTTCCTGAATTCTTGAAGGGAACCAAAGAGACTTGTAGATACTTTTGTCTTTTTTTTTTCAGATTGTATCATGTTTTGAAAGCTCAGAGCTCCTTTTTCATTGCTTATCAGTTTTTATCACTTTATTAACCCTTGCTCGTTGGGCCCCGGGAATCGCGCATAGACGAATTGTTGTTTTTGAACTGGAATCCGAATTGAAAAGCTAATACGGATGTAATTGGTGTTTGCGTACTCTAGTTTTGTGTCTTTCCAACCCGTAAGGTAGTTCGTGGCTCCTGCAGTGGGACAGTCCTTGCAGCCGGGGAAAGGCTGGAGGGGAGATGAGTGGCCAGTGGCCACTATGAGCTCATGCACCATGATCTGGCTGGTGGCCAGATGGTGAGTGATCTACAAATCATATCGGTCTGGACCAATTGACCACGTAGCCGTTTGTTTTATTTTGTCGTGATGTATCACTACCCAACGATCATACTACCTACATAGTAGGAGTAGTGCTGTAGATATCGAATGGTCTTTGTGGAGGTCTGCGCAGTGGAAAATGAGATTATGTCATCACTGTATCGGTAATACTAAAATGGTAAGTAGATACTGCGTAAATCACCAGTAATACATCAATACAGGTGTATTAACCCATACACACCTTCCATACCGACGTGGAGGAGACCGAGGAACCACGGTTCGTCTACCCCTGAATCCATCCAGATTTCATCGAATCCATCCAGATTTCCAGCTTTCTTCTCCGCGAACCACGCGTCGGGGCTTGTTTACATTTTGGAACGCGACTTTGCTGTCCCCCCAGATCTACTGCACGATCTGAGACTGCCGCAAGGGGAATTATCGTGCCGAGAGCTTTTAGTCACCGCTGTATGTACTCCGTACTCCGGGTGGCGGTCAGGCCTCAGTGCTCTCCCAAACGTTGGGGCTCTTCAGTTGTTCGGGGGGTACCTGCGCAGGTAAGGGTTGGGGGGGAACCGCCATCGGGGGACCCATTCAGCGCCTCCCGCTAGTTACATGTGCCTCTGCACCTCTTCAGAGTCTGTGGTGACTGGTCAAGGAACGGCTAACCTCCTCGGGAAGTGCGTGGATAAAAAAGTGGTTGGACTAACTAAAAAAGTTAGTGCAAGTCGACAAGCTAATTGTAAGTCGACTCCGTAGGTGTAACGGCCTCCGTTAGTCCCGTTTAGGAGAGGTAATTATTTTACAACGTGTACGCCGAAAACGAGTTAGTACTGAATATTACCTCGCCAATGAGCCTATTCGTGAGATAATGAGGGTCCCCCCCGTACTAGGTACTCGATAGGCGCTCGCTAGGCTCTTATTCAGGGGGTACCTTTTACCCCTGAAGCCCAATCATCATCCAAGTACCGAGTACTTCCATTTTGCCCTTCGACTGTTCGGCCGTGACATGACATAACCACCGTCTTTTTCCACTCCCCTTTCCCCTGTCCCTTGACCGGCCATACTTCCGTCGCGTTGTGATCTTTCTTTCTCCCTAACCTCCCCCCTCTCGCCATTTCCGTCCCTGCGGAGTTCAATAGGTCGAGTCGAATCGTTATCGCCAAAGGTCCGTTCTGCCAGATCTACTCTTCCCGTGGGATTTCCATGCGTCAACATTCTGGACGATAAGCGGAGCGGCAAGCAAGTGCTTGCTGCAGGAGTCGACACGGAAGGTGGGTGTTTTGATTCACTTGGGCTCGTTCAATCTTTTTTCGTGTCTACTCTGGTCTTCATGCGCCGCTCTTCGAGTTCATCGCGTGAATTGCAATTGACCGGACTTTCTTCCTCTTCCCTTCGCCCACGTCGCCACGCGATTTTCCCTCCCTTCCACCACAAACCCCCCCCCCCCCTTCAATCGGAACTTTTCGAAACACCCCCCTCATTCCAGAACTTGCCAAAAAAGGAAAACACGAGAGGAACTTCGTCGCTAACTTCCCCGCGTTGATGAATGTTCAGATCTAGATCAACCCGTCTCTTCCGCCAGTGCGGCGTCTTCTCCGTTCCATCCCAAAGACGCGCGCATTCTACGTGACGAATCGCATCTGGGCCCGTCCCTGTTCCTCTCCTCTCCTTCATCTGGAGAGTCGAGCCCGTCGACTGCCGGTTCGCCCTCCCAGCAGCATTCCCCGCGGAGCATCACTCTCGAGCCCCCGCAGCTGCCATTCCTCTCGGCCCACCACGCCTCCCGTCGGCCCCAGGAATCATTAGTCTCGTCCCCGGAGACTCGCCGAGCGGATAGCAGTGTTTATTACACCACGGCCTGGGGGTCCCCGTACGCTGCACCTAGCACTCGGCGACTATCGTTAACCCTCAGCCAATTCGCCGGTGTCGACCAAGGTTCGCGTGAGAGCTCGCCTACCTCGTCCGTTGCGGCTGATCACCCGGAGCTCCGACGAGCAAGTGTCGCCGAAGGATTCACGGATCAACCGCTGCAGGGAGAGAAGACTATCAGGGATTTCACTCAAGATTGGATCAATCAGTATCTGTCGGGACAACCACGGACAGAGAAAAGCAATTGGTTAAGCGACGATTCCGGAAGCGAGGCCCCGTCTTTCTTCACTGCGAAGAATCACCTCGCGGACGATCTTTCTGACGATTGGCTCGGTCTTGAGGACGATACTCGCGAAAGCGACCTGCTCAGGACCCCAACCCTTTCGGACTTTGTTGGTCGAAGGGCTGCTGCGCGCGCCAAAGGAAAGAAGAGTCAGCATAAGCGCGCGGATACTTTGCGCCAGGAGGATTTTTGGGGGTTCGCGTACGATAAGGAACCATCAACCGACATAATGGCTGATTCTCAAGAGTCACAACCACCCGCCGAGGCTGTGTCCCCGGTGGAAAAGCCGCTGCCGCCTCCACCAGCCAGTACAGCGGATGAAAACACGAATACTGGAAGCAAGGAGGAGTTGTCACAACCGGATGCTCCCAAGAGGCAGGCCTCTGATATCAACACATCATCTGCGCCAGTAATGCGGCGAAGAAAGAAGCTCGCGTGGCGCGGGAAAGCTTGTATTATTGATCTGCCGAATGATGACCAGCGTGGTACCGAACAGTCTGGCTATCGTCTGTTGACACGTGAAGATGTGGATGAACGTTTGAAACAGTGGGAGCAGGAAGGATGGGACGTGCGTGGATTCACTATTGGCGACGAAGTTGATCCTTCGGCAACCACCGAGCTCGGTGGGTTGAGCCGTCCATTGTATCCCGATCCGTATGAGGTTTACGAAGAGACCAAGGGCCAGCGGCCGTTCATTCAATTCCCCGACAAGGCCGTGTGGGATGCCTACGTTGCAGAGCTACAGGAGGAGAAATTGCGGGCTCTTGGTGTCTCATTTGGTGACCCCGAGCCTCAATCTTCGATCTCTCCAGCATCGGCTGCTCAGACACCTTTCCCTGGTCTCGTGGCCTCGCCGCCAATTCCCACTGCCTCAGCTGGAAGCAATCCCCTGGGTGCGGTGCATCCCTTCTCACCTCACTTTGGCCAGCCAGCAGGAACGACGAGCGGTGGTATTGGATCTCTGGCATCGCCTGCTTCTCAGTTCAGCGTGCAAACTCCGTTCATGGGTATCGAGCAAAGCATGATGCCTGGTTACCCATTCCAATTCCAGCCTACGCCTCCTGCGCAGGGTTCCATGACCCCTCAGAACCTGATCAATATTCGCCAAGCCAGCGGATCGGTGGGCCCTGGGAGCCTTGCTAACTTCAATTCGATGCTGTCTCCTGTGTCACCACTTCATGAACAGGGTGCTTTCCATGGCTTCAACGAGAAGGCTGTATGGGATAACCACTATGGACATGATGGTCAAGACGATGGACCGCCCTACCCTACTCCCCAGACTCCCGTCAACGCCCCGGATCACTTCCACGCCTCGAATGTTGAGATTGCCCACCCGACACCCCGTGGTCACGGTCACAACTTGAGCGAGACTCTTCAGCGCGGACTCGATCAAATGAACCACTCCGAATACCGTATGGATGACCAGATGGAGCATCACATGAACGAGGATCACGTTGATCACCACCGGGGCTTTAACCCCGCCATTCTCCAGAACCACTGGGCGATGCACGAGCAGGATCAACACCACCAGATTCAGAACAACGTACGACAGCCATCACACTCCTTCTCCCAGCAGCCCCATGAATTTTACAACCACTTTGGTCAACCTGATGTTCATGAGGGCTCGGATCTGGAAACGAATCCCAGTCTTACTGGAACCCCACATGTTCGCGGTGTCTTGCCTAACCAAGGACCCTGGCATGAGTCCAAGGCTAGCCATCACTCCAAGCTCTCCATTTCATCCCTCAATGTGGACGCCAAGCCGTTCGATCCCACCGCTTCCTTCGCGTCCCAACAGGGAGCGTTTGGTAACAATGCATTCCAGTTTGGTGGCATGGATGGAATGGCCCAATCCGGGTTCGGCTTTGCTCCTGCGCCATCTTTCGCCCCAGTTAATGTGATGAACGGTTCTATCCATCATAACCCCGTTCCTGAGCCCGAGCCCGAACCGAAGCCTAGCTCGTTCAAGTTCTCTGCTGCATCGTTCAACGTGGACGCACCCGTGTTCAATCCTTCTGCTAGCCTCAACTCGAATGCCAGCTCCGAACAGGCCTCTGGTAGCCGGACCAAGATCTTCGGGGATATCGATTTCGCTGAAATTGCTAAGCCCCCTAAGCAATCTAAAGCTATTCCTATCGTTCGTCCTGATGAGATTGACTCTGCCAGGGAGGAGGAACATGAGCAGGCGACCATGGAAGATGCCGAAGGTCGACCCGTCCCCACCGACCGCCACAAGCGTGCTCGCCGTGCTATTGGTCATGCTCAGGGCGAGGCTCGGTATAGCATCTCCACGCAACCCTTGGGCGAGGCTGGTAACGCTCAAGCTCAGACCTCAGGCTCTCTCCACATTCTTGCCGAGGGCAAGGAGAATGCTTTGCCTGAAGATGACAAGCATGCTGAGCGCCGGGGTACCCCGATGAGCGAGGCTACTACCTGGACTTTGTTTGACGTTAAGAACGAGGGTGACGAAGCTCGATCCCGTGCTGGATCAAATGCTCGCCCCGAACAAACTGAGGAAGTCAAGGAGGAGCCTGTTGCCGAGGCTGAGTCTGAACAGACCGCTCCAGCCAGGGAGCAGAAGCCCGTCAAACATGCTCTTCAGGACTCTCGGAGCTCCATCAAGAGCACCATGTTGTCGCCCACCGCTCAGCCTTTCGAATTCAAGCCTGCTGTTTCTTCATTCGTGCCAACGAGTGTGCCTACTTCCGACTTTGCTCAACAGAAGCCTGTTGAGCCAGAGCCTGTTAAGATTGAGGAAACTCAGTCGAAGCCTGTTGAGAAGCAGCCTGCCAAGGGCGGTCTTATGGCTTCTCGCTTTGCTACTGCCAGCCCACCCAAGCCCGCGCCTGCAGCTGTTGAGAGGAGCTATGTCGAGCAAACGCCTCAACCTAGGCATGATCTCTCTCGCTGGCAGGAATCCGCTGAGGAGTCACCGGATGACGAGGAGCTCAATGCTATTATGGAGCAGCTCAATGACGACTCTGATGTTGGCATCGAGCGCCAGCACACTCCTCTTCCTCCTCACTTTGTCTCCGAGTCCGCTCCCACCAAGGAGCACCGCTTTGGCTCCGCTGAAGCCCGAAGCGAGGCCCCCAGCCCCAGCCCCGGCGGTGGCCAGAAGACCTACAAGCTCAACATTCCCAAACTCGGCTCCGATATCGATGCCGCCAGCAACGCTACTTTCTCGCCTCAGAAGAGCCTTATCTCGCGTATTCAGTCTCCCGTGCGCCAGCTTATCACTGAGAACGACCATGTCAGTGATTGGGATGACATGATTTCCTCGGGCGAGGATGAGAAGTTCTTCAACCGTAACCGCTTCTTCGATCGCCGTATTAATGATATCGTTGGTTCTGCCATTGATGATCGTTTGACTCCCATGGAGCGTGCTTTGGCTGTCATCCAGCAGTCCGTTGCTACGATTGCTTCCGGTACCGCTAGCCGGAGAGTCTTCCGCAGCACCTCCGCTGAGATGGACGAGAGCGATGCAGATGACGAGGATGATGAGGGTCACGAGAGTTCTGTTCGTGAACGCTCTCCGCACCACATGCGCGATCGCAAGTTGGAGATGTTGAAGAGTGTCGTTATGGAAGCCCTGGTTACGCATGATATGCCCAACCGTGGAATCCAGCACTCGAGTCACAGCGAGATGGCTCAGCTTAAGGAGAGCATTGCGGAGCTTCAGGCTCTGACTATCAAGAAGTTGGCACAAGACCCTGTTGGCGATATGCGTGAGATCCTTGAGGAGTCTCTCGTCCGCCACATGGCTCAGCAGACCCCGCGGTTGTCGGAGGCTGACGAGATCGGTGCCGACAGCCTTATGCTCCAGATTGACGGTCTGAAGAGCATGCTGCGTCTCGCTGACGAGCGTTCTGAGACTGAGTACCGACTGCGTCGCGAGGCGACCGATTCTGTGGGCGAGCTTCAGCAGCTGCTGAAGGTTGCTGAGGAGGATGCTGCTCGTCACAGTGCGGCTGCAGAGGATGCAGAGGCCCGTCTTCTCCAGTTCAAGGAGGAGAAGATTCCCCATCTGGAGAAGATGCAGTTCCGTTCCGAGTCCCTCGCTGAAGAGAGTGAGACTCTCAAGGTTACTATTGCCGAGCTCTCTACCAAGAACATTGCTCTCGAGGGCACTTTGGATGAATACCGTGTTTCGGCTGACAGCTTCCGTCGTCAATTGGAGACTACCAAGGCCGAGAATTCGTCCTTGCATGAGACTGTTGATGCATTGCGCACTCGTATCGAGGATAGCATGGCTGCTCGTCAGAACTTGACTGAGAAGTTCGACCGGTTGCAGACTGACATGGTGAACGTCACGGCCGATGTTGCGCGCGAGCAGGCTTCCTGGCGCCGGAAGGACGAGGAGCAAGCTGCCAAGTACAATGAGCTGCTGGCCTCGTTCAACCGTGAGGTCAAGCTTCGTGAGAAGTTGGAGGAGGAAGTTGCCGTCTTCGAGAAGCAGGAGAAAGAGGCTGCTAAGGTCAAGTTCCTCTATGAGCAGTCACAGCAAGAAAATGTCAAGATGGAGGAGACCATTGCAGTTCTGCGGGCTGAGAATCACAATCTTCAGTTGACTGCGGCTCGCTTCGAGCGCGAGTTCAATGAGGCCCGTGAGAGTAGCCGTATGGAGATTCAGCGTACCCGCACGTCGATGGAGGCGGATCTCGAGGCTTCCAATAGCCAAGTCAATATCGTTCGTGCCGAGCTCGAGGCTCAGATCCTTCGTCTTGAGACCCAGCTGGATAATGTTCGTCTTGATGCTGATACCTCTCGTGAGCGCTATGAGATGTTCCTCGAGGAGGCAAAGGAGTCCCGTCTTACTGCTCTTGCTACCGCGAACGAGTCGCGAGAGCTTGCCCTTGAAGAGCAGCGTAAGACTCATGAGCGGGTGCTTAATGATCTTCGCGAGCGCCACGCCCGTGCTCTGCACAATTCTTCCGAGGATCGCCAGCGTGGTGAGGCTCATATGATCGACCGCCTGGCTCTGGCGGATGATCGGGCTAAGCACCTCGAGGACCGTGTGCAACATCTCGAGGAGAAGTTGGAGATTGCCCAGTCCGCTGCTCGTGCAGCCGCTGAAGCCGCTCAAACCGCCAAGGCAGCTCCTACAATTCCCCTTCCAACTCCCGCGGCGCCTACACACTCGACTTCGCCTTCCATGTCCTTCAGCAAGGGATCCCAGGAGCCGGAGAGAATCTCTCCGCAGGCCCTGCGTGAGTCGATCTTTGTCTTGCAGGATCAGCTTCAGCAGCGTGAGACACGTATCGAGGAGCTTGAGCAGGAGGTTGCTTCCATGGACAAGGATGCCCCCAACAAGATCAAGGAGAGGGACAGCGAAATCAATTGGCTTCGTGAGCTGCTCGGTGTTCGCATCGATGATCTCCAGGATATCATCAAGACTCTTTCACAGCCTTCCTTCAACCAGCATGCCGTCCGCGACGCTGCTATCCGTCTAAAGGCCAACCTCCAGATGCAACAGCAAGAGCGGGAACGCACGCTGACCGGCTCCGGTCTGCCATCGCTTCAGTCTCTCACCGAGCTCGCTGCCTCGCCCCGTTCGCTTCCCCTCGCTGCAGCTGCGGCCTGGGGTAACTGGCGCAAGGCCCGTGAGAGTGCCAACGGAGGCTCAACTCCATCCGAGCAGACCCCATCCAAGTCCAGCAACGCCGGCGCATTCCTATCCGGTCTTCTGACTCCTCCGAGTTCCCATGCCCGACAGAATGCTCCCAACACGAGTGGTCCCGGACGCGCTTACGCAGAGACCCGCCCGCTGAGAGGCTTCAACTCCACCCCTCGCCGTGGATCGGTTCGTCAGGAAGTCCCCATCACCGAGCCACCAAAGACTCCTCCTCTCCTCCGCCGCTCGAGCTATGATCACGACGCCGAGCCGGCAAACTACGAAGAGGGAAACTTTGCCTCGGATGATATCGAGTCTACCGTCGACGGCATGGTCTCAGCTTCGCCAAAGGACTCGGACGAGGGACCCTTCGGCCCGTCGATTTCCGCTGAAGCTATCGCCGAAGAGTGACCGTCTCTGCGGCGATAGTTTCGTTCTATTTCATTAGACTGTTTGAAAAAATTTATGTCCCACCGGTATCCGCGATACTCGTTTTCTCGGAACCAAAAATGCTTCCTTTTGTTTTCATCGAGAATATCTGAATGGTGAAGAATTTCCCCAGTTTTTCTTGATTTTATGCCTTATTGCTTTTTTCTTCCCATGCTTTGATCTTTTTTTTTTTGCTTTTTACTCGCGTGTCTTATACTTACAGCGCCTTCTTTTACTCGGGTACCTCTACGGAAAACCAGACCACCCATGTCCTACCATCCCTACATCACTCCCCTCTCTGACTCCCACTCATACTCACTCTTTGTAACCAACCAATCACCCAACCCTGCCACTCGTTCCGCAGCCCTAACAAACTATCCCCCATACATATTTCCTTCATTTCGAGACCGGATCTGTGATTTTTGACGTCCTTTCGGATTTGATACCACCCTGTTTTGATTTATCTTTTATCCTGGTTGTCCGTTCTATGGCAATCGATATTCTTCCTTTTTTTGCTTTGTGCTTCTTTTTTCTTAAATTACCCTGTATATTTTTTGGAAGCCTTTTATGCTTCGTGTTTTACATATTAATAGTGAAGCTGGTAGTCGCTCGCTTGCTCCTGCGGGAGGTGTTTTATATTACTTATACATATTACTATTTCTCTTCTAAGTGCTTCAGATGGGATGAATCTGGAATGTTGGGTTTTATTTTATAGATTAGCTGTTTTTAGAACTCTGAAATGAGTGGCATCAAAGGGTACCGTGTCAAACTCCCGAGTCCCAGCTCCTTTTCACACCCCTATCCCATCGCTTCCAGCTTTCATTCACAGTCTCCCTAAACCTCCTCGCTATCCCTGACCGCTCAGCCTTGTCAAAAATACCCTTCACCATATCTCTATCCTCCAGTCGAATACTTGCTATACCAAGGCAAAAAGCGGGAATAAGCAAGAACGGGAAAACTTCAACATCAGAGATATTCTCCGCGTTAACAAGGCCTGTATATACAGTATTTTGAACCTTTTCATCTTCCATATTCTCCGGGTGCACGACAAGATAGAGCCATACAAAGAGTGCTGATACACAGGATGCATGTAGGGAAAGATACCCGGATGAATCGAGGGTTTCTGGGGGATTCAGGTGCTCTAGATCGTTCCATATGGCGAGGGCTTGTGGGATTGAGTGTGAATCCAGGCTTCCTGTTGCGCGGGCGAGGGTGTGTAGAAAGTATACTCTTTCCATGAGGTTTAGGAGGCCGTCGTGGATGCCGAAGGCCGTTGGTGTCTCGGTGTCTGGTTGTCTTGGTTTATTTGGGTCCCAAGGAGAGGCAGAAGGGTTTTGTGTGAGGTTTTCATGTTTGTTTGACAGACGAATTATTTTTTCAGCAAACGAGGTAAGAAGTTTGTATTTGTTAGACGGGATGGAAGACATTGGAACCCAAAATTCGATTTTTGTTATCTATACCCGATCCGATGAGTCCAGCTGCAGGCAGATAAGACGAACAAGAAAGAAAAAAAAAGACGAATGAACTTCTTGAAGATTGCCGTTCTCTTCGGCATGATTTCCATCTTCTTTTATAGTCCTCGGGGTGGGAAAAAATCTCCATAAATCTTCAATCCTTTTGTCAAGGGGTTGACTAGTATGACCCAGACTCGGACTGTCGCTTGTGAGTAAAAAAAGGTCTCATTCGGCATTCAAACCGACCCTTTTCCCGCAGCCTTGCATTCAAGACTAGCTGAGCCCCTCTAAAAGCCTTGAAGATAGTTCCATTAGTCTTGCGGGGTAGGATCTAGTCGAAAAATCGAGGTACAAGATGTCCTTGGAAGGCGGTTTTGCGTGGATCCAAGCGTGACCGCGCGGATGCCCTTCCTGTGTCCATTGACCCGGTAGAACATGACCTACTATCCTGACTGGTCAAACTTTAGTCATAGAGAAATTTAGTCAAATGCCAAAGCTAATTAGTGCGTAGTATAATGGACGGATGTGCTCTGAGCTTTATGCGTTTGCCGCGCTATCCGCGGAGCTGGAGACTCGAGATGTCATGGTGGATGTATAACGGGTGGCCCTAGCACGGATGCAGGTAAAGAATGGAGTTGAGGGTACTCCCCTGACCTAATGGATCAGCACCTGCATAGGCTGGAAGACTATTTTTTATTACTTTCATCCAATTATAGGGGTTTAATTGCCAAATAATGGATCTTGCTCGGTTTGGTGGTTGTGTGGGTTGATTGCTCGGTTCGCCTCTTTTCCGAAGTTTATATGTGGAACCGGGGGCCAGACTTGGTTCCATTGGCCCTCGGAGGCTCCGGTTGTCTATGCAAATCATTTTCTTGACTTTGACGAGACTAGATGTACGCCTCTAGCCCGAATAAGTACTTAAAGCCAGCTTGAGAAATATGACTAGAGAGGTGTGAGCTAGGTATGAGAGCACGAGACCATTGGAGGCGTTGTGTGTGCACTTCACTCGAGTAGACAATGGACATCTAGATCAAATGTTATTTATTCATGTCCAACATTGAATGTGTAGAGATGTTGAAATAAGGATACTAGCAGAATGATATAAACCCAATGTAGTTCATCAAGCACGATCTACTACGCGAACATAGGTACCCATCCATACGTTACATTATTTGAGAGCCTTACAAAGGCTTTTTTCTCAGCTCAACTACGCCGGACTGAATCTGGAATTAGGCGGATATTAAAACTCCCAGATACGGGTATAATCACATGATTGCTGCTACAAATTGAATCCTGTTAGGTTTCCATTCGTGTGGGTATCTGGAACCAAATAGTACCACCCTGGGAGCTCGACTAGTATGAGTCATGCTTGAGGCTGGCTGCCGAGATACAAAGCTCAATTAAATTATTCCAGAGATTTTTATTGCGCCTATTTTATCATTCTACTGATTGGAATAGCCATCGGTACTTGCGTCAATTATGGGGAGTCTGTAGTCAAGGTTGTTTAACTTCTAGTTAGTAGTACTCGAACAAGTACATACTTGCGGTATGCTGATAGGCTGGTAAGCCTCAAAGATCACATTTTTTTCTCAGTGGAATTGTGTACATGACTGATTAGAGTAACCAATTCTTGCTAGCTCTGACCTATATGTCAATTCGATTTTATAATTATGAATAAGCGAGAAATGTAAGAGGTTCACTTACCTACTACTGTACTACTAGAACCTTAAGAGTTGCGGCGAGTGAGCGGGCCTGTTTACCAAAGTGGTCCGAGCGTCTCCAATTGACACCTTGCGCGTTGTTGGATCCGCTACGAAACCAACTGCATCATCACCATCTTCACTCCCTCTCTGCCCGCCAATTCGATCCAGTTCCACCAAAGCCCCCAAGCAGAATTTGGCTGCCGCTCCTTCAACATGCGATTCTCCGCCACCACCCTCCTGGTCACCGCGCTGGGATGGGTCTCCGCCGCGACCGCACACACCATTCAGCTTAAGGCTCACTCACGAGAGTGTTTCCACGAGACCCTGCACCGTGATGATTTGATGACAGTCACCTTCCAGGTTGGCGACCGGGAGTTTGGTGGCAGTGGAAACCTCGAGATTGATTTCTGGGTAGGTCTACGTGCGGTGTTGATGGTTCCCCTGGTTCAGCAGCGTTCAGCGCTGCGCAGGGAGGAAGTAGCAGGAGCATTTTCAGACAGGGAGACACATGTTATTGTCAAGAATATACGAAGCTAATGATGATCGCAAACTCTAGGTCGAGGATCCTCTCCGCAACCGCCAATACTATAAGCAGGCTATCTCCAACGAAGACTACTCCTTCACCGCACACGCCGACGGCAAATACAACTACTGCTTCAGCAACGAGGGCTGGACCTCGAACTCAAAGGAGGTGTCTTTCAATGTCCACGGAATCGTCTACGTGCCCGAGTCGGAGATGTCTGCGGACCCTCTGGAGGCTGAAGGTAAGCGAATCGATGGACACGGATCTGCGTCCCACGGAGGAAGGGAGAAATCGAGGCTAACCACCTGAGATAATATAGTTCGCAAGCTGTCCGAGGCTCTCACGCAGGTCAAGGATGAGCAGTCATACATTGTGGTTCGTGAGCGGGTGCACCGGAATACCGCAGAGAGCACAAACGGTCGGGTGAAGTGGTGGAGTATCTTCCAGCTGGCTGTGGTGATCGGAGAGGGTATTTTCCAGGTTTGGTGGCTGAAGCGCTTCTTCGAGGTGAGTTTGATCGACCGTCATAATTGAGTATATCGCAAAAACAGTCCTCTAATCTGTGGTCGCATCTCTAGGTCAAGCGTGTCGTCTAAGCGATTTTCTTTTTCCGCCGTCCCTTCCTCGAATAAGCAGTATGAAAAATACGATGTTGAAAGCGATTTTGGTCTCCGAGTAGACCCCTTGGGAGTTTGTTTGTTGGAGACAGATGCTGAATTTCTTGCCTGCGGCCGACAAGCGTGGCACATTTACGCTCATGTCCATTTCATTATATCTCACGTCATGGTGTCATGCATACAGCTTTGCTAGCTTTTAATACAACTGTACCATCAGCCAATTTTAGATATCGACGACCGAGGAGCAATGTAGATCGAGATGTTGTCCCACGGAAACACCGTTGTATGATAGACACGGTGCTCAGGCAGGGCCCGAATGCGAGAAATGCGCTTGAGGCAAATCCACGAAGAATTCTTTCGATGGTATTTGTGGGTAAAGACAACCTAGCCGCCTCTTTTGTGAACTAGCTCGATTGTAAAGTCCGTCGACCCGATTGTTCCAGGGCACAGCCCGCCTCGACCGTCCAGGGGTGTATACATTGCCCCGCACATTCCAACCTCCCAACGTTCTCCCATCGAGATACAAGTATTTCTCTTCTCTTCTCCCATGGAGAGTTGGTCGCAGTACCTACCGATCTTTCTGTTTTCCTCATTATTTGATTCATATAAAGAGTGTTCGTATTGATTTTCCCTCGAGATACGCATCGCTGCGTTTGATTCAGCGGCACTTTGATATAGAGCTAGGCAACTAGCCCTTTTGCCCCTACAATGGCCATTGATGAGAAGGCAGGCCGCTACAGCAATAATTCTCAGGGGATATCTGATGATCCACTCTTTCACCTTTGCTGGCGTCGCCAGTCGTGCACGTCATGCCTAGCGGGTGACGTTGGCTGCAGCTGGTGCCCAATAGTAGGTCTCACTGTTTACTATGTCTTCGATCTGCCGACTTGTCAAGGAGAATACACATATTTCCTACTATTTCTTCATTCGATTGTTATCATTCTTACTGTGCATGATCATTTCAGAGCTTCCGTTCGATCGACATGTTTGGCTTGATCAGTCCTATTCATCCTCTCCTAACTAGCGCATTTCATGATTATTTTTTCTTGTCTCAGATTCATCGCTGCCCTTGCTGACAAGCTATGAAAAACCCCGGTTCATATTACGGCCTGCTAATTGCTATATTAGTCTTCTGCCTGCGTGCCCAACTCCGCACGGCTACCAATCCTGGCACCGATAGGCTCATCCCACATTTGTCCACTTGGTTCCGAGGAGAGATGGGAGCTTCGAACCCTTCCATTTGGATGCAATGCTAGCTCCTTGACAGTGATCTCTGTTGTGATTTCAATACTGGGGACCTTAGCAGCAATCATGATTGGATGTGGGATGTTCTACCTTGCGAACAGCGTGCGGCGTCGCTGGAAGGGATCAAATCGCGAGAGCTTGAATGACGCGAGACAGGGATGGCCATTGAGTACTTTGTGGAACAAGCTGCTACTCTCGCTGTCTCAAAGTTTTGGGAGAGGCCGCGGAAGACATGGACAGAGTGAACTTTTGGTAGAAGAACCTCGAGACAACGGAGAGACGAGACCCCTACTGGAGTAGATCAAGATTTACGAAGAGAGCTCCCATCATAGCAGACAGACTATTACGAGATTTCAGAATATTATCAGACGATATAACCCGCATGAGGAGTATTTTATTGAAACGGTAGTTACCACCAGTGGCTGGGAGACGCCTGGGAGACCTAAAGGACCCCATCAACATGGGTTGACCATCGATAGACTGAAGCATTGGATTGAGTGGACCATGAGACACGATTTATTCTGTATGTGCTTCTCCAAAACTTGGTCCGAGATATAGAATTGATTTCACTGCCGGAAAACGCTATATGTACAGGAGGGTGACGGGCTGAGAGGAAGCAGGCCCACTTCAAAGCGAACTGCGACTCAAAACTTGCTTCGCAGAGTCAATCGCACTTTATGTGCTTATTTAGTCATGGTCGTCTTCCAAAGGTCAAATCTGTCGTCTAGGTCAGTTCCTACATCCGGAAGATGTCTATATTTTGGTTGCACTTACCACCCGGTCCATTCCACCTTACTGAGAATGCGTGGGCGGAGAGGTACGCTGAGTGCAGTCAAAAGGCTCATCAATCCACCAGGTACTGTGCTGTGAGTCGTAAACAATGGGATAATTCGTGTTGGGATCACACATCTTGTCGATCAGAGAGGGATTTCCGGAGCTGATGGTGAACCAGTAGAGGTTGGTGTCATCACGGATCTTCTCGCACTTATAGAAGTATCCAATCAAGCCAGGGCCAAACACGTCGCTGCGGAAGTCAACGGCAATCTTCTTGTTCAGGTTGATGTTGTCGCAGTCCTCCTTCATACCCTCGACGCTGGTTTTGTCGCCCGCCTTGGTGGTGTATCCCTTGGCAGTATGGGTTCCATTGGCCGACCAAGTATACATTGGCAAAGAGACCGACTCGGCGATGGACTTGAGGAAAAGGCTGTTAGGTACGGTCATTTTTGCGGCGCAACCTGTACTGGAAGCGAGGAAGCTCAATGCCCCCAAAACGAAAGAAGACTTCATTGTGGAATGGTGTTTCGAGTGAAGATCGGTAAGCGTAGGATGTAGATGAAAACGATATGAAAAGATTTTCTGGGGTATTGTTGCATTCTTATAAATTCCC
Organism: Penicillium cataractarum; assembly: GCF_028827025.1. NCBI lineage: Eukaryota > Fungi > Ascomycota > Eurotiomycetes > Eurotiales > Aspergillaceae > Penicillium > Penicillium cataractarum. The sequence continues at coordinate 1,905,673 of NW_026622745.1, read as the reverse complement.
CCAGATTGCAGTCCCACTTCTTCTCCAGTATCGTGGAATTGCCCGAAGAGGTTTAGAAAGAGGCTCTAATTATGATGTAATAAGCATCAGGGTATGATTCGAAGCTTTGATGGCCGTAAAAGGGTTGCGTAGCCGCGCTTATGAACCCTGGATATGGAAAGGCTTCTTTTGGGTAAGTGATCGCCACCCAAACTCTCAACTATTTGTAACACCTCCCACATGGACTTTCTCCGTTTCAATTCAGGTACAGTTGGAGTAAGACTTCCCCAGATTTTGATGCATCCAAAGCTGGCTTGTTAAAGAAAGCCCAGGTGATGCGACCATTAAATCTCTCAGCAGGGGCACTGTGCAACTACTTTGTCAGGCTCGTCCCAAAGTAAAACCTAAAGCATGAAGTCAGGGCCCAGGGAATATTATGTGTTAATGTTGCAAGAGAGCACAAAAGCAAAGATGGGCCAATATGGAATCTTGTTCAAAATCTTGTTGAGGCAGGGGAATCCTTGTGAGGTAGGTTGATAGACTTAGTCGCCAGTGTGACTGTGAGCTTTTCCTATAATTATGCTCGGCAGACTCTCAATACTTCACAAGAGTCAGCGTATCGAACAGTTTCCAAGACAGAGGCACAAACTCGGGAAGGAGGGCATTATGAAATGATAGCATGGGGGTGCTATAGCTACCGATCATGTTCTTAAAGTCCTTCTCGGCAGTGGGATATGTACCTCCAAGGACCCAGTATTCTTTCTATTTTAAGGCGCAGGGTGCTTGCTTTCCCACATGAAGATGGAGACTTGGAGACTAAGACTGCCTTACGCAATCCAAGATCGCGGTCTAGAATTAGGAGCACCCCCACTGTATCTTGTTTGGGCATTCCGAGTGCGTTTCAACAGATATCTGAGATTTCACGCCTCCAATGTGAGAACCTTCAAGGAATTAGTTCGCAAGAATATTGAAGCAAATGGAATTGAATTAGTTTCCCGCCTCTTTCAATAGCTCTTGCGTCCGGGGTTTGAGTTTAGGAGAATGTGCCGAGTCTTAGGCTTCATTTCACGGACGTCTGAACCGTCTGTTGATACGTGTTCGGAAAAATCTCCCCAAGAGACTGAGATGAAGTGTGGAAAAAGAGTTCCAAAATTCTTATTTCGAGTGCATTGAACTACTAATACTATTTGCTTGTTTTTAAAGTGAAGACACCCAGTCGGGAACTCTAGGGACTGCTCGCAGAGCCTTACCAGTTTAAAGCTACAATGCGTGGCGGACTATAGTCGCCATCAGTTGCTTTATTCGGAGAGACGCAAGCCAAGTAAAACGAAAAGTTTATAATTCTCGTCCTAGCGAAATTGGCTCTGCGAGAATAAGAGGCAGGCAGTCAAAGCGTCTACATGCTGATGAACCGGCTCAGCTTAGACTCTATCAATTGACCCCTTCCAACTATTTCAAGCTAGCCTCCTCACTCTTACTCTTCGGGCATGTCCTATCGCCAAAGGTGCAATGAAAATATGCGAAGTCTCGATTTTCAAAAAGATAGGACGCCGGCCCCCACAAGAGTTTTCCCCTGTCCGAACTACTGGTCACAGCTCAAGTAGATAGGTTGGCCATATCGATCACATCTATCTTTACGACCGCTTCAGCCGCACTAGGCGTTCCTGATATTTGATTTCATTCATGCGAAAGCCAATGAAGATTATAACCATTATCACAGTAGCTGCCCAACGAGGTCAAGCTTTAGTGAACCGCTCGAGATATTAGAGTTACCCGCATGGAGCTTCTTATCTGTGTCAAGTGTCCCAAGGAACCCAAAACGCGGAGAACTCCGACAAACTCTATTTGCCCTCAACTAATTTAGTCTTGCCTCCCCCAGATCCCGTATAAGTTCACAATGGAGATCTCCGATACTGTATAATTCATTTTGCTTCTTGATGATAACGATTTGATATGGGCATGAATTTATAACCATCAAGTTAATGGGTTGTTGTCGCATGTCGACAGGACAGCGGCATTGTTTTGCCATGCGCTCGTGGCCTGGTTAAGAGCCAGCCAGAAATCGATATTCGCCATGTCTCTCTCACCCAGAAACTCTGTCTATAATGCCGGGCCCCAGCTTCTAAGAGATGTATGGGGTCTCACAGCTGTTGCCATTCTCATCATAATATTAAGGATCATCGCGAAGCTGCGCATCGGGAAATTTGGTGCTGATGATATTCTCATGGTTTCTGCTTTGGTCAGTCCATCTCCGTTCTTATAATCTATTTATTAAATAGACAAGAAAGTCAATCACTTCTTCCAATACCTTCTAGGGCTAACCTTGTATCGGATTACAGTGCTTAGCAGTGATCGGATCGATCATGGTTACCTTGGCCATAAAGCTGGGCTTCGGCCAAGAACTATCGAGCATCAATACCTCAAATGTCTCTAAAATCATCATGCACGATTACTTGACTCAAACCTTCGGTCTCGCAGGCGGAGCCTTGGGCCGAATATCCTTCATCGTCTTCATCATCGGCCTTCTTGTGCAGAAGCGATCCCATAGGATCATTTTGTGGATCCTCATTGGCCTGCAAGTTATTGTTAATTCCATATTTATTATTATACTATTTGTTCAATGCCCAGGACATGCATCTGCCATTTGGGCTCATTCTGGAAAGGCGAAATGCTGGGATTTACATGTTCAAGCCTACTACGGGTATTTTCAGGGAGGTAAGGTATATCCCCCGTCCACGACTGCGCAGACAACTCACTACCTACTGCGCGGATAGCTTTCAACTCTGCAACTGACCTATATCTTGCCGTGTTCTCGACATGTATATTCTGGAATCTGAACCTGAAGGTTCGGGTCAAAGTAGGTCTAGTTGCGCTACTAGGAATGGGAATCTTGTGAGCATCCTGAGAAATAAAGCCTTCTTCGCTATCTAACGCTTATTTCAACTAGTGCCATGATCGCCTCCATCATCAAAACCGTTCAGACCCGTGTCCTCGCAACCTCGGATAGCGAACCGACAACAGCAACAATCGACTACGACCGCTGGATTTACATTGAAACATACTTGGTCATAATAACGGCATCTATTCCATGCATTCGATCTCTTCTGCGACCTACGAATAGCCGAAAAATAAGCAGCAGCGATACGCATGAGCTTAGCTCTCGATATGCAATCAGTAGTATGCGTTCCAGGACAAGAAGGCGGGACTCTTCCATTGACGGAAAGAGGATCATTAATGTATCTGAGGGTGATCTGAGCATCGACGACGAGATTTCTCGAGGATATCAACATAACGTGACGCCCCAATTGGGGGAGTCTAGAGAGTCTGTGGTCATTTGCGTGTAAGCTAGTGTTGCTCTCAAATTTAATGAGGTTACGATGTTTCTACTTTTCTCCGGTCAAAGTACTCCGATAAACGGACAACTCATCCTTCCGACGTCCGGCAATAACTAGCTCGTTCAAGTACTGCTTTAGACAACGATAATAATGTATGTCCCGCTGCTCTGTCATTTTATTCAGATATCCCTGGAATTAGTAACCAAGCGATATCCCGAACCGCCTCTTCAATCAATCCCATTCGTCGCCTTTAAGCGACCAATGCGTCTAGTACCCCTGTCAGTAGTATTGACTCCTTCGTCAAGCTGCATCGTCGGCAACAGAGTCAATAGCCGGATGGCAATACCTGTGCGCCGCTAGGCAGTACCAGAGAGTGAGAGAGCGCGATGCTATGTAACTGCCGATATTTGATACCATGACGTTGAAATTCCCGCTCCCACGCCGACTCCGACGTGCGTCACTGGGATAGAGCTTCAATAGTGGGCACCAATAATCAAGCAGATATCATAGAAAGCACAGTGTGCGGCTCCAATAGGCTTGCCACGAGGCCACGCCGAGCAATTGGTCGCTAGGACCCGAACGGATTGCGTTTGTCGTGAGAAAAGAACCAGGATCCAAGTTAGCTCTGCATTGAATCGGCAATAGGCAGTCATTTGCCGACGGCGATTGCTAGGATTGAGGTAGCATTGGGTGCTGTTGGTGGCTCAATTGACATTGAAGAGCGCGTTGATTGTCAAAAAAATCATATCCAGAGAAGACTGATCGAGCAGACGGTGTCATTTCGTTCGGAATACTGACGGAACATCCTAGGACAATTGATAATGCGCGTTCTCCAGACTTTATGTCAGAACGGATCCAGCAGGTGGGCCGACGGACGGATTCAAGCCCCCAAATTTCCCATGAATCACAGCGATTTCTCGGCCCTCCTCCTGCCTTCTTGGCAGCCGAAGAAGCATGGCTGACCCGTCCAGTCGCTACCGAGCAAAGCCAATTAAAGTTAGTCGTGGCTGGACCTCATGCCATGCGCGAGAAAAGTAGGGACGAGCTTGAATGGACGGAAAAATTTGGGAAAAAAGCGACCGAACCAATCCCCACTGCAATCCCCGCGGAGTCCCCCGCTAAATTTCCCCCATTCGACCCCAGTCGAAATGGTGTCTCCATATGCCCCGCTGCCCCCGGACCAGTCAGCGTCTCTGGCGACCGGGGAAAAGACGAAAAACACGACTAGGTACCCTTGCAAGGGTGGTTGCACGGCAAAGAGTGCCACCCGATCTTGGACGGTGCTTAGCAGTAGCCGAACAACGGGTTCGGCTTACTAGTTGATTTCGTTGGTTTAGGTCCGCTAATACCGTTGCAGATAACTTGCTAGTCTCCTTGCCCCCGAATATAAAAGAGGATCCATCCTGGGGTGGAAAGTGCCTTTTCTTTCCCCGGTTTTTTTTCTCCAGGGAACTTGGAAACTTTGCACCTGGCGTGCTTCTTTTTATATTCCGAGTCTTCTTCATATCATTTTGCCACCCCTAGAGAAACCACTCCGCCATCATGGGACAAGAAGGCTTCCTCAAGAATTCGCGAGTGTATATCCTCACCTCGGTTGCCTATATGGGCTCCTTGTTGTTCGGTAGGTCCCAAGAGTCACCACTATAGCTGCTCAATTGCAACCAAGTCTAACATGCCCTTCCTATAGGATATGACACCGGTGTGATGAGCTCAGTCTTGGCCCTGACCAGCTTTAAGACTGATTTCGGCCTCCCTCTCGGCAGCAGCGGTTTCGCCTCGAGCAAGAACTCTGAAGTCTCTTCAAATGTTGTCAGTCTCTTGACTGCTGGTTGTTTCTTCGGTTCCATTGCTGCCGCCTTTATCAATGATCGTCTCGGTCGTAGATACTCGCTCATGATCTTCACCCTGATCTTCCTGGTCGGAGCAGCGATCCAGGTCGGCGCCCACCACGAGATTGGAATGATCTACGGTGGACGTGTCATCGCTGGTCTCGGTATCGGTGGCATGTCCAGTATCACCCCCGTCTTCGTCAGCGAGAACGCTCCCGCTCGATACCGTGGCCGTATCGCTGGTCTTTTCCAGGAGTTCCTCGTCATTGGAAGTACCTTTGCATACTGGTTGGGCTACGGAGTCTCCCTCCGCATGCCTGCCAACACGAAGCAATGGCGTGTCCCCGTCGCTATCCAGCTTATTCCCGGTGGTCTGATGTTCATCGGCCTGTTCTTCCTCAAGGAGTCTTCCCGCTGGCTGATGAAGCAGGGTCGCCGCGAGGAGGCCATTCAGTCATTGGCTTACATCCGAAACGCGTCTGAAGACAGCGAGGAGGTCCAGAAGGAGATTGCTGAGATCTACGCTGCCATTGAGGAGGAGACTGCTCTGACCGAGGGTGTCACCTGGAGGGAGTGCCTGCAGAAGAGCAACCGCTACCGTTTCTTCGTGGCCTTCGTAATGATGTTCTGCCAGCAATTCTCCGGAACCAACTCCATTGGATACTATGCGCCTCAGATCTTCCAGTCGATCGGTATTAGCAGCTCCAACTCGTCGCTGTTCGCCACCGGTATTTACGGAACTGTCAAGATCGTTGCTACCGCTATCTTCTTGTTTATTGGAATTGACCGCTGGGGCCGAAAGCGCAGTTTGATGGGTGGTGCCGCCTGGATGGCCGTGATGATGTTCATCATTGGCGCGGTTCTGGCTACTCACCCTCCTGACACGTCCTCTACCGTCGTCTCCAAGGCTTCCATTGCCATGGTGGCCATGATTTATCTCTACGTTATTGGCTACTCCTTCTCATGGGGACCTACCCCATGGGTGTACCTTGGCGAGGTATGTTTTTTGCTCTTCTTTCCTCGTCCGTTCTCGTGACAATTTTTGCTAATGCCTGTTCGCTCTTCAGATCTTCCCTACTCGTCTGCGCTCATACGGTGTCGGCCTTGGAGCTGCCACTCAGTGGTTGTTCAACTTTGTCATTACCGAGATCACCCCTCACGCCATCCACAGCATTGGCTGGAAGACCTTTATCATGTTTGGTGTCTTCTGCACTGCTAATGGAATCTTCGTCACTTTCTTCGTGAAGGAAACCAAGGGCAAGACCCTGGAAGATATGGACCTGATCTTCGGTTCTATTACCGAGGAACAGCGTCGTGCGGACGTTGAGAACACTTTGCACAAGAACGAGATTCAACATGCAGAGCATGTTGAGGAGGAGACTGCTGATCGCAGATGAGTTGAGATACTTGTCTCTGGAAGTGCAAGATCAATATAATTATAAGACGTCGATGGATGCCGATATGAATAGCTAGTCTATTTGGTAGTAACGTTCAATTTACGATACTATGAGATGTTCACATGAAGTCATAAAGATTTTACTGCCCTGGGAGCTCTCTCCGTAGAAACTATGCGATTCGACACGCAAGGTAGATTGTCTGATTGTATTTGCGCCGTTTGGAATGACAGAGAGCTTAACATACAGGAGTAGCACACACAAGAGGAAAAAGCGCTTAGTATTTTTCCAGTGTCGTATCTAGACCCAAGGTTTATCCTGGTAGCCCCCATCCAATGAAGCGAGGGTTGGGTGTCAAGGAGTAGATGTTCTGTAAGTTTTGTGCGTGCCTCACCACTTTATGATAGAGGAACTCCCACGTGCGGACAGAAAGCCATCACGTAGCGATGGCCTTGACAATCCTGCAGCTCAAATAGACGAACTTTGCTAGCACAGCCGACCTGTCTGCAAATTGAACTCGGCGTGATAAGCGTGAAGAAGATGCAGGTAGGATCGAAGTGATCAAATTTTGGGGGCCTTTGTTGGCATCTTGATGTGCCGGCGATATGAGCGGAGATGAGATGGTAGCACCATGATTTCCCTTGTTGAGAATTCCTGTCCTATCAATCAATGATAGTATTTCCTTCGCTTGCCCTTACAGAGACTGAATTGTCTGGACTTAACAGCCCTTGAGTCACATCTGCCTCATGTGAAATAGTCGCCAGCCCGGCGTTGCGCAAACGAAGAGGCCAATGCTAGTCAAGGGGTACGGTTTATGTCGGGGGCTGCCATTTTTGGGCGAACACAGTTAACCACCACGGAGCCAGTGCCCTGAATGACTTTAATGCATGCATCCAAGACCTCAAAGTCAATCACGAGACGGAAACCGGCGGCGTCTCTAGCCAGGACCACTCGACAGAAACTCGTCCCTGGTCCAGGTCGGCCACCTTCTTGAAGACCGCTTCAGTGACATCCAGATCAGTCACTGCACAGCCAACACAACGATCGACAATCTTGACGTCCACGCTCTCCCCATTGCGACGAAGTCTGATCTTCAGCCCGCAAAGCGGGTTTGCATTGGGATTTGAGCCTGTTGAGGCAGCATCGTACAGGATATGCGATACTGCGCAGATCATATCGGAGTCTGTATTCGTGTAGCCACATGATCCGAGGGCTGGGTTGTAGTAAGTCAGGTCGCCTTCGTAAGGGCCCCCGTTGGCAGTTGGAAGTGGGAGATTTGGATGTCTAGAAAAGTCAGTATCTACCTTGGTATTGATAAGGAGAGGGAGTTCGCTCAGTCCAGGGTTTGCATACTTTTTCCCCACAGTTAAGCCCACGGCAAGGCCAATAATTAGTGCGATCAGTAAAATCCCAGCTCCGATGCCGATGATGAGGAATTTGCGTGATCGCTTCTGTGATGCGAACCAGAGGCCGAGACCACCAGCAGGAAGCCATGTAGAAGGAAGCCATGTCTTCTTGGTAGACGAGGCTGCAGGTTTATCATTTGTCAGACTCGTTTGGCCAGAAGCTGCCTCTTCAGACTCCATTGCTGCAGTGGCAGTTGGGACAGGCTTGCGCTTGGGCATTGAGCCCCAGGAGTCTTGCGCAACCTCTGTGACAGGGGCATTGTTCTCGTTCTCGGAAGACATGTCTGTAGTATTGAATCTCGTATTCCCATCACCGACGACCGTGGGGTTTTTTTGAGGTGGGGAAAGTGAAGACCCTGAGGGAAGAAGCTTCTTTTGTGTTTGGCGATAGGGTCTTCACTTTTCAGGGGCTACTGGCTCTTTTAGCGCCGGACTTCTTCCATAGCGGGCGCGTTTCACAAGCTTGCAGTTTGGTAGTCTTATCCAATAGTTTAGTTCTTTCTGCGATAAACTAATATATGGTAGCTCGGCAAATTTAGCAGTTGTCCTCCCAATTCTGCCTGAAATCCCATTTGATGCCTTCTTCCTATTGCCCGTCCACACAGAGTCGGCTACGTGCATTTTGTCCTCCCATTCGCCGAAAACAAATTCCAGCCCAGTGAAGATCCAATTGTATACACTATTATACAAGCGATCAGTGTCCTGCATCGATAAAATAACCTCAATAGACTAGCGCAACGGAGTCTAAATAGCGAGCCCCAGACGTACGTAATGTGCTCCCCGCAATGGTTCTGAATTGCGCCTCCTAAAAGATAAGGCGGGGGCTCCACCCGAAACGTGGAAATCCCTCGGGAATTGACTCTCTTGCCCCTCGATTCTCCCTATCCTCGTCTTCGCAACCAAGCGACTCTCTACCAGCCATCCGAGGGGGCAACTCGCTTGAATTGCAGTTGCCAGACTAGAAACACCCCGATATCGCCCCTGATCACGTGGTGATGTCCTAACCAGTCCGCGCCTCTTTGTAACAATCACCGCTTTGTGCGTCTGTGGCGGAACTTGGACGCGCGGGCTTGTCGCCGTATGCTAGTCGCCGAAAATGGCTACTCGTACGAGTACATGCGAGTCGGACTCCTCGGACAGTTCCTCGGAGGGCCCATCTCTGTCGCGACGTGGTACTTTTGCATCCAGGGCTACGACCGCTAACGAAAAGAAGACCCTGTGGGGTTGGATCAAGAAAACATGGGAGAGAACGGGCTTGGACCGACCGACCATCTTATTGATGATGAAGTAAGTCTGCACGATTGAGAGTCACAAAGATGCAAAAGTAGTATTGAAGAGTTCTAACATCATCAAAGAGGCGGTCTTGCGCCAGCGATTGCGGTGTCAATGTAAGTTAAATCTATCTCCATACGGTGTTCTCGAGTACACATCATTGACCATCCTTGCAGCTATCAAGCTACCGAGGTGGCAGATGAGTATACGACTCTCGGTTACCTGATGGCCATTGTCTCAATCCTAGGCTTTGCCATCATGCCGAGGGCCAAGTTCATCCAAATGATGATCTTTGACGTGCTGGCCGTCTGTCTTGCATCCTGCTTTGCGCTGTTGACTATGTACTCCAGTGTGAAAGCACGCGAACATACAAGTACCGAAGCTACCAGCCAGTCCTACAATTCATCGGCAGCTGCTGTCAGTGGTGTGTGGCTGTTCTTCCAAATTTGGCTTGTGCATACATTCCGTGCCAAATACCCTCAGTTCCAATTCCCTGTCATCATCTACGCCATTTTCGCCAACGTCTCATCCGTCTATGCACCCCAGATGGCCAACATGGCAGCTGCAATCAAACTGGTAGAACAGCTGCTAAGGACATTCCTCACTGGTTTGGCTATTTCCACAGTTGTCTCGCTCTTCATCCTCCCCATGACGTCACGCAAGGCCGTTCTTAAGCAGATGGCAGGCTACATTGGAGGCCTCCGCTCTGCATTGGGAGCACACGCAATCTATTTTGAAACTTTAGAAAGTGACGACATGTTCGGTCGGGCTGAAACATACGATGATTCGCGCGAGAAGTTTGGCAAGAAGGGCAAAGTCTACAGTCCCGAGGCTGAGGACATTCGGGCTGCGATCCGGCAAATCACAGAGCTGCATGCAAAATTGCATGGAGATCTGTCATTTGCGAAGAGAGAATTCGCGCTTGGTAAACTGGGTCCGGATGATCTCCAATTGATCTTTCGACACCTTCGACAGATCATGATTCCCGTGGTGGGGTTGAGCTTCGTTGTGGATATCTTCCAGAGGTTGTCTGATTACAACAGATGGAATGCGCCGCTCGACCCAAATGCTGAAACGGTGCCTGAAGAGATTCGTTCTCGTGCTGTGCGCGACTGGAATGACATTATGCGCGCTGTGCACGATCCTTTTGCGGAGATGATTCAGACCATCGACGAGGGATTACTACATAGCTCGTATGTCTTCCAGCTATCGAAGCCGCCCAAGAAGACAGCATCTGCAGCACCTACGAATAGTGAAGCCGGTGAAGAGGCGAAAGATGTGGAAGCCTCGGCGGGCAACAGCGCGCCCGGGGAGAAGGGCTTTACGGCTCATTTTGAGAAGAAGCTCGGCGAATTCCGAGGTGCGAAGCGTATCGCTCTTCAGACTTGGGCCGAGGAGAAGGGAATCAAACTGCCACCCGACTTTTTTGATCACCCTTCCTCTGTCGGTAGTCTGAAGGGCGATTTCTTTTCGGCGTCTGCTTCATTCCAGGACCGCAGTCGTCGACAGCTTTACCTCTTCCTCTACGTGCGTCTTATTACACTTCATTCCAGTCCAATATCATGGAGCCGATGCTGACTATGTACCCCTAGATGGAACAACTGCTTTATTCGACTGGGAAAACGGTGCTTGAGTTTGTCCGATTCGCTGACGATGTCGCCGCCAAGGGGAAACTGTCGCGAACTAGACTCATCATTCCTGGTTCTAAGCGCATGATCAAATGGGCAAAGAGCTGGCTCAAGGCCGAGGACAGTCATGAAGATGATAACATGGGCGATGTACACGCGCAAAACAGCAGCCTTGAGCTTGGTGAGGCATATAAACACCGTAAAGACCCTGAGCATCTCCCGCCTAACACAATGTTCGAAAAACTCGGTGACAAGGTCCGGGTGATCCCGTGGTTTTTCCGCTCGTTCGAATCGACCTACGGGTTCCGAGTCGCATGTGCAACTATGACTATCGCAGTTGTAGCTCTTCTACACGATACGCAGTCCTTCTTCACCAAACAACGCCTTGTGTGGGCCATGATCATGGTGAATCTCAGCATGTCACCAACTTCTGGACAAAGCATCTTTAGCTTCGTACTACGAATTGCAGGTACAAGTATTGCTATGGTGGCAAGTCTCTTGGTATGGTATATACCCGATCAAAAGACTCCTGGCGTCATTGTATTCCTCTTCATCTTCGTCTCTTGTGCATTCTACGTCCCCATCAAGATCTTCCGTTTCCGAGTCATTGGAATCATCAGCATCGTCACTACGACCATGATCATTGGATACGAGCTCCAAGTCCGCAAGGTGGGTGAGAAAGTTGCAACCTCCAATGGACAGCCTTACTATCCGATCTATCTGCTGGCGCCGTATCGTCTGGCCACTGTCAGTGGAGGTATTGCGGTCGCGTTCCTCTGGACGTTCTTCCCGTATCCCATCTCGGAACACTCTGTTCTTCGTCAAAGTCTGGGGGCATCGTTGTACCTCCTAGCCAACTACTATTCCATCATTCATGAGACTATTTCTGCTCGCATGCGTGGAGACGAGGGAGACATCACCCTCAAGAGTTCTGCAGGTCGAAAACTGGAGAAGGCTCGACACAAGGTGTTTTCGAAACAGATGTTGATGTTGAATGGTCTTCGAACCTACTCGGAATTCCTTAAGTGGGAGGTTCCCATTGGTGGCCGATTCCCGAAGAAGCAATACGACTCGATCATTGTTTGTGTTGAAAAGTGTGTTGCCCCTGAAATTTCATTCCATCTAATGTTTGCTTACTGACTTCTCGTCTATAGTATCGTGAGTTACCTCAGTTTACTCGGATACGCATCCGATACATTGATGCGCCTCGGAGACAACGAAGACGACGAGACGGGGTCGGCTTGGATGCACGACTTCCGACGGCTTGTGGGCACTGCCAATGTCACCACGCACGAGGTCACATCCCTGCTGTGTCTCTTGTCAGCTAGTATCACCAACCGGCAACCTCTCCCTCCGTACCTCAAAGCTCCTCGGCCATATAGCTTCTCCAAGCGACTCGAGGCACTCGACAGCGACATTCTAAGCATCAAGCACATCGCCGAGCCCGGCTTTGCAGCATTCGCAGTGTTGCAGATTTCAACTCGCTGCATTGTCGGTGACGTTGAAAGACTGATGCGGCATGTAAAAGGTCTAGTTGGAGAATTGGACTTTTCGTTCCATGCTGTGAGCACGATGGATGCGAGAATTGCCGAGTCAAGATATACCTCGCGTGCGCCGTCGAGAGTTAGTGTCAACGAGATTCAGGCTGCTGATCGGGAGAAGAAGGACTAAAGGAGGGTGTTTGTTTCTCGATGTATATACCGAACCTCTTGGGGTGGTCCTTAGTTAATTGCACTTACGTATTACTTTTTCATCTCCAACCTAAGCATGAAAAGCATCCCTCGCAGCTACTTAACAACCCCTCATTGCTTACAGGAACATGATTGTTAGAGCTTAGTAGATGTCGCAACCGGCGAGAACCCCGCAGTTTTTTTCTCCACACCCTCAGGTGATCTCGGCCGGGGTATATAAGCTTTCTACCGAGAACTAAATGGCGACACGACGTAAACAAACAGCAACACAAGTAAACCGCTCAAAATGTCTCAAATCGAAATCAACCCCAGCATCCTATCCCAATCCGCAAACAAAACCGTCTTAATAACAGGTGCAGCTCGCGGGATCGGTGCTGCAACAGCAGCACTATTCAATCACCACGGAGCAAACGTAGTAATCGCAGACCTGGCCCAGTTCCAAGAGACAGCTGAACGCCTGATAGCTTCAATTTTCACAAATCCGCAGCGTGCGATTTTTGTCCCTGGAAATATCGTGGACTGGGCGCAGTTGACGTCTTGTTTCAAGGCTGCCGTTGAGATGTTTGGGGGTATTGACGTTGTCGTTGCGAATGCGGGGATTATGGAGTCGAGTCCCGTTCTAGATATGGATGTCGATGAGAATGGGGATTTAAAAGAGAATACCGATGCTGAGAGGGTTATTGATGTTAACTTGAAGGGGACATTGAATAGTATGCTCGCCTTTCTTTCTTCCACTGCTTTTCTTCAGCTTCATACTTGGATAACGTGATGGTTGATATTGACCAAGCATTTCTGGAACAGCACTTCGACTAGGGCTCTTTTACATGAAACAACCCAGCAAGGAGACATCGACACCTTTTAAATCAATAGTTTTGATAGGGTCAACATCGAGTTACTTTGGCGGCACTGGAGTAACGGCGTACATTGCCTCAAAGCACGGCGTGCTAGGCCTTCTCCGTGCATCCCAATCTACAGCTCAGGAGCTCGGAGTCCGGGTAAATGGCATTGCGCCCTTCCTAACCCCGACACATATCACGGCTGGATTTGCGCAAAGATGGAAAGATCAGGGTCTCGAGGCGAATACGCCCGAGCGTGTAGCAGAAGCTATCGCGTTGGTTGCTTTGGACGAGAGCCGACAGGGGCAGTGTCTCTTGGTAAGGCTTGAAGCTCCCACGAGGAATTGACCAAGCTAACTATATGGACTAACAGGTTGCGGGAAGGTATCTCCAGGAACTTGAGTCGCCCAGAATGAAGCTGCTGCCTGAGTGGATTGGAGAAGAAGTTGCAGAATTTATGGGGCGCGCTATGCAGTTTTTTGTCAGTATTGGAGGGTATGTGCTTCCGAAGAAGTACTAATATTCCAATTAGATGCAAATTATAGGCAATTCAAAGCTAGCAAGATATTTACACGTGGGTGTCTTTGACGAGGACACTTATGTACATTGAAACAGACTGAAAACATCAACAAAACACCAGCCCTGAGTAACAAGTAATTGTAAAAATGGACAAAGAAAACACAGCAAACGCTCCTATCAGCTTTTCTATATCATAACTCCTCATGCGACATTAAATCGGATTCATCATATTCGCGCTCGGTACCGCAGGCTCTGTGACGGCACCGCTCGAAGGGACGGGTGTAGGCTTGGTGACAGGGATAGGGGAGACGGTAGTTGGGACACTGATATCCAGATGTGATGGACTGCGACTACTCCGGCTTTGAGATTGGTCGCCTCGAGAAACGGTGCTTCCAGCTGTACTGCTGCCAGACTTTCCGCCGCGCTTGACCATCTTGCCTAGCACACCGACGATCTCGGCAGCATCTTCGAAGCTTTCGTCGTCCATGCCTTCTTGAGCGTTGTATACATCCGCAATGGCGCGTTTTGCGAGGCGGCGCGACGCGATTGGGTCTTGTAGGCAGTCATAGAGGTATGCGGCATACTCCATCTTGACGGAGAGACGGAGGGGGTGTGAGCCTGGAAGTAGTTTGTCTGCGAGCATGGCGGCGTGATTGAAACATGCTGTGGCGGTAGTCGTATAGTCCAGGGGGGGAAGGAGGAATGAAGTAGCCGTTTGTGGCGGTTGGACCGGTGCTAAACCCGGAGGCCGAGATGTTTTCTTGCCTTGTTTAGCCGCCAATCCATCCAGCGCTGTCAACGAATCCGGATTATAGATCGAGTCGCGCTTCATTTCGGCTGGCGGCTCGGCATCGGGTGGTATGATGACGGGCCGGTTGTAAAAGAGCACGAAAATGTGATAGAACGAGGCGCGGAGTTTGTATGATAGCACCTTCAATTCGACAAATGCGGTTACCATAGGTAAGACGTAATGTTCCAAGATGACTAGGCCTTCACGCGACAGCCATATAATGTGGTGGTAGAGCTGAAGCGATTTTGTTTCGCGTGTGACATCTAATCGACGGAGGCGGCGGGCACGAATGAGTTTCTTCGAAAGCATCACCGACACCCCGAGTACTCTATAGAGCATGGCCGACAAGCATGGGTTTTCGAGGGCTGTCCCGGCCGCGAAATTGCCCAAGGCCTTCTGATCCACCTCGGAGGAGGCCATCCATAAATCGATAGCTGGACAATCTGAATCATCCAGGTCAGACAGGTCAGCCATATGGTCAAGATCCATTTTTGGTTGGTCTTGGTTATGCATGTTTTTCGAGGCTATCATCCAAACAGAAAATCAAGTTCATAGAAGGGGAGAATGTTGCACCTGGGACTCGTAGGAATCATGGAGAAAAGAAAAAAAAGGGAAGAAAGCAGGTCACAGAAAGCGAGGCGAATAAACAAAGAAAGAGAAGCAATAAAGGGAAACTCACCTTACTAGCGCGCGCAAACGATACCAAAGAACTTCAAACGGCCTTCAAACGCAGCGGCTGCAGCATACTCCGAGGCGCGTACCTCCCCCGCGAACCAATCGACCTCGAGCGATCTCGGCGCTTCGGTAGATCTCAAAGAAACTGATCTGACTGATCTCAAGGTGCAAGGCTTGAGCGCACACAATTCACGCACCTTTTCCCGAGCTAGCGAAATTCTGTCCTGCAGCGAGGTCCAGGAGAAAGCACGAGGAACCACAGAACTGTCTTCTTTCAGGGCCCCAGCCTCGATGGGTATATTTTCCTTCCAGCTTTGACAAGCCTTTCACTCCACCACGAGACCTCCTCAAATCAACCGTGAAATATGACCAAATACAGACCGCGTTGAGTGTTCTGTAGATCGGTGGGCGCTATCCTCGGTTCAACCACTCGGATCGGATGTATCGCAGCAGTTGCGCAACAGCTAACAACGCAAGGCACGGTCGGAGGCAGGGAAAAGGGGGCACTCGTGGTTTATTAGGAGGCAGGCTCGACGCATCGTGTGGTACGCTCGATAGGGAGGCGCGAGGCCGGCGATGCTCGTTGCCAACGCACAATCTGATTGTGCGGGGAAGAATCGCAGGCACAATCTGAACAGCTTCGGGACGGGGGAGTTGGAGTTAGTCTAAGACAATCGCCAGCAGCAGGTTCACAGCGACATAGACTCGCGAGACAATGGCTAGGGGGTCGATTTAGCGAAAAAAGCCTGTGCTTTTTTCTTTAAATGAATATTGACCGCACGCAAGGACGAAGCCTCTGCACGGATTTCCCCCTGATATGACGCATGGGAGCGAGATACCGGGGCGGGCTGGATTCGGGCAGCTAGAAGAGTGATAGAATTCGTAGTATCGTACTGTCGTAATATCATGACCAAATATAGAGTCGAAAGAGTCACTAATGGAGACTACTTTTGCTGTGTATAGATACAGCAGATACAGTAGGGTAATTATCATTACTAGTCGCGCCCGTTCCTCGAAGTAGTCCCACCAGCGACGAATTTCACGAGTAACATGAACACACGGCAGCATTATTCTGCGTTGGACCTTGAATCTTCAAATTGAGACTCTAGTTTACCAAAATCAACTTCCTAGTGTAGCTGATGAACTCCCAAGCGATGTACTTTGTGGTCGATTGTACTTCGTACTGTACCCAAATCCATTTCCCAGCCTCTTTTTCGCCCCAATCTTAGGTTGGTGTGTCTAGGCGCAATCAAGCGATTGCTGCGTTGTCTTGCAGCAGCCATGCATGAGTAATTCAGCGAGTGAATCGCCTTATGGTATAAGTGTACTGTAATAAACGAAACAATCCCAATTTCCGATGGCGCGCTACGTGGCAGCGGCTCATGACCAGGATTCCGGTCGTCGCCTCATTTGAGCGCCCAATTGGCGCCGTGCCAGCTCACTGGTTAAATACAGAAAGGTTTCCGAGGACCAGGTTAACCAGAGAGAGCCTAAGGACGAAAGATCCGGGGGGTGAAAAAAAGCACGGACTGCCAGCGTGGCAGTGGCTGGTCGCTTTAGTACTCGGGGCGGGAGTAGCGTGTACGAGGATCGCGAGTACCCCTGCACACTGCTGGTCAATCGTGAATGCGGTCGAGATGCCAATTCGCCTATCCTATTAGACAGCTATCGAGTCTACCGGATGTTCTGCAGTGACATGTTCAAGTCTCAGACCTGTCACTCGATGCTAAGGTTCATTTGATTGTCGATGATCGGCTAGGAGGCAAAAGTTCACTGGGGCCCACAGGATCTGAGCGACTTGGCCATTGTGTACCGCGAACTTGGCGGCCTAGTAGTACACCGCCAGAATGATGTCGAGTCCCCATGGTGGCCGTTAGCACTGGCAAATTTTGCCATTTCTTACTATGACCTAATTATTTCGATCTTGATGGTTCTATGGCCCTTGAAAAGTCATCCTCCCACCATTCCTAGCAGAGTGTATGATGATTCGATTGCCCTTTGGTGCTAAAAGAACGAGGGAAAGGCATAATCGAGACGAATGAGGGCACGGGGGGCCCACAGCGAACCGCTTAAGAGAACTTTGATTCTAGCTACCATGAGGGTCAAGTAACTATACATACAGCCTTCTCAGTCTTGACTTGCTGACTGGTCTCATTGAGTTTGGGCATTATCTACGCTGAGTGGTCGTGGCGAGGAAACTGTCTTCACGTCATATGACCTTAAAGCCGCCTTCTCAATACACACTTCACGAGGTGATGTGTGTGCTTATAACGGGGAACGGAACCAAAGAGCACCGTACGAATGGACAATAGGAATATTGTTTTGAACAAAGTCAAGACTATTTGCCGCTTTGGTGCGACAGCGGCATTCTCCTATCAGAAGACCCAATCAAAGACTAACAGGGCAAAAAAGAGCAGAGGCAATGGAACTTCTGTAAAAATTATCAGGAAGCTCGACGAGTGACCTCCATAGGAAGGTCGCCGGGGTTGGAGTTGAATCTTTCCTGTGTCTCGAGTTGAAATCCTTCCTCGACCTTACAATCAAAGAACTTGAAAATTGTAGCAATCACCACAGTTTGCTCAAAATACGCAATGTTGCGGCCAATACAGGCACGAGGACCAGTGCTAAAGGGCAAATGATTGGTCATCATCTTCTTCTTCTCTCCCGCATCCTCAGTAAGCCAGCGATCGGCGTTATACTGGGTGGCATTCTTGAAGACATTCTCATCTCGTAGAAGCGAGTATGTTGGTACCGAAACTATCACTCCTTCCTGAACGAACTTTCCTGCGATCTCTCTCCCACCAGCTGGGACTATTCGTGGGAGACCAAAAGAGCTAGCCGGGCGAACACGGAGTGGCTCTTCAATACAAGCACGAAGGTATGGCAACCTCGACATAACGTCGTACGCAGGGATTTCGTTTCTGGGGGCTGCAGAGTCAATCTCCTCGCGCAGCTTTTGGAGCACCACTGGGTGGGTATAGAGTAGGAAGATAGTGTTGGTCATTGCCGCTGTCGTTGTTTCGGTTCCGGCATTCATCATCGAGGAGCATTCGGACATAATTTCGCCAAAAGGCACATTCAACGCCTGGCCTTTGTTATCCTGCAGCATACGCGTGAAAAGATCGTCTTCAGGATCCGGGTTGGCCATTCGCTTCTTCGTGTTGTGGTACACAATGTTCTCCCAATCCACTCCTTTCTTCTTGTACGAGTGGTGCTTTGCTAATCTTTTGGCAACGGGCAGAATGTGTGAAAAGATAGCAAGGAGATTGTTAATCATCGTCGCGTTAAGGAGTGAGTCAATGAATGGAACGCGGTAGATTTTCCCCTCTCGAGACTCGGCATCGAGCATGTCATTCCCACGGTCAAAACAGCCGAGTTTATGCCCGTAGAGGAGTTGGCCAAAAGATCGGTCAACATATAATTCAAAACGCGGCACATGTTGACTATTTTATGATCTTTTTCATGTCGGTCGAGAAGACCCATGAAGATGACAGATTCTCGCGTAGCACCGGTTCAAAAGCAACGACTGTCTTGGCCGCAAAAGTGTGCGCAAACATCTTGCGTTTCGCTTGATGCTCCACCTTGTCGCGCGCATCAGCGAGGTTTCGATGAGGCCCAGCAGCCGCATCATACCACTCGGCTTTACGCATGTTGGCTCCATGTCCGTATATCTGTTGATGTGCCCTCGGGTCGAGAATAGAGGGGTGATTTGGTGCAATTCGAACATGGGCTCCCAATTTTCTGTGTGCCGCATCTACCGCGGCGTAATGTTCCCATTGAATGTTGTGCCATGCTCTCCACAAGTGTGTGATGCCTGCGATGAAGGCTGTTGGGTTCTGTCATAGCCCTTTCGGATCCAACAAGTAACGGACCACAGGGGAAAGTATGACCCCGAGAGCTAATAGCCTTATGTAGGAGGAATAAGAGTGACAATCATTATATTGGAAGCCTTTCTTCTCCTTGTAGAGACGAAGATCGATCAATAATGTACTGTAGTAGAGGGACAAATTTTGGTCGGTACTAGAATTCATTTATATCTCGATATTTTATCCTGAGCTCCTCGTAACAGTCACACCTGGAAAAGAAATAAAGCATTGCGATATTGAACTCTACACATGCATGCCTTCCGTGATGTATCCAGACAATCTCGCCTGTTGTTGTGAAGCCGACCAAACCTGGCAGCGGTGTTCCCTTCCTAAAGGGGCAACAGCCGTATGCCTTTGCATTCAAAGCTCCAACGCTGCTCAGAAACTCTTGGGCGCGCGAAACGCCTGAAGAACTAGCCGCGTCAACCAGAATATGTTTGATGGTATGAATACCGCGGGTTGCGGGATCGATCAGGAGGTCCTTTGTAAACGTCTGGGCGATTCCTCCAGTAGCTAACTGTACTCCAATTAGATCAATCTGCCCGGAAGTTGGATACGTCAACCTTACCGAGAATTTCCCATCGGATGGTTTTTGGAGCCATGACGAGATGAATGATTCACGCAGGTGGTGGGGGGAAATAATTTAAAGAAATATAGCGGCCAGTTCTCAGATTTTTGAGGACTATGACTCGCTCCTCTAGCTGGGGAAGATATATAGAGCAGCCCATCTAGACAAATCAAGATTCCGGATGCTAGAGATCTTCCTCTTTCGGAACTTATGCCAATTTGGCATGTTAATCCCATGTTGGTAGTTTCCCCGAGAAGTGTGCAGAAACATCCCCCTGCGTAACCAGACAGTACTTGGGCTTCATCTGTACGCGATTCGCGGATTTCCTTTTGGGGAAATGTTCCGCTACAGCAGGTTTGAAGAATGAAACGGAGATGACGGTTACCAAAATTCTCTATCGGAATAAGGCAACCACTGGTCCCAAAGCGTGCTTTAATAGTTCTTGACACTATATTTAACTTATAAATATGGTCAAGTCCCAGCCTAGATCCCTAAGGTCGCAACGACGCGTACAAAGTCTCTCACGATTTCAGCATGGATCAAGTAAGCTAATTCTTTGCAAATTGCTTTTTTTATCTATACTGACGAGCCCAAGTTTTCACTCAAGGGCAACACTGCCGTTATTACCGGCGGGGCGCGTGGGTTGGGCTTCGCTTTCGCTGAAGCGCTTGCTGAAGCCGGTGCGAACATCACCATTCTGGACATCGGTACTCCTCAACTCGGCTCCCTGCAGACTCTGGCTATGAAACACTCCGTAAAACTGGAAGCGTACAAGGTTGACGTTACCTCAAGAGAGCAAGTAAACCAGGTCGTTGAAACCATCGAAAAAGAGTTTGGCAGTGTGGACGTCAAGTAAGCTATCAGTAAAGTTCTCTCTGACTCAAAGACTAATCCTTGTCCTCAGCATTAACGCCGCTGGTGTGGTTACTGACGAGCCCTTCCTCACTACTTCCGACAAAGATTTGAGCTCCATATTCAATGCCAATGTAAGTAACAGCTTCTGTGTTCACCGAACTTAAGCTTACTCGATTAATATAGTTCGTGGGCTCTTTCCTCGTTGCCCAGGCATGTGCCAATGCTATGGTTAGAAAGTGGGAGAAAATTGACAAGCCGAAACCACAGGATGCTCCTCTAATTGGCTCTATCATCTTAATCTCATCTGTTGCGACGCATATCAGCACGATGGCTCAGCAAATTAGTTGCTACACCGTATCCAAGGCGGCAGTTCGTGGCCTTGTAAAGCCCTTTGCCATGGAGCTGGCACAGTATGGAATCCGAGTGAATTCCTCTCCCCTGGCTCCACCCGAACCGACATGATGAGACAGGTTGAAAAAACTTTCCCAGACCTTCTGAAGCAGTTCAACCAGGAGTCAATGTTTGGAAGGGTGGGTGAGCCTGATGAACTCAAGCCAGCTATCCTTTATCTCGCTGCAAGCACTTGGACAACTGGACAGGACCTACTTGTTGATGGTGGTGTGAGCTCCTGGAAGCACCGAGGCAATTGGTAGGACAAAAGAATTTAGTCAAGAGACAATCTTCAATCACAAGAGCACTATTTCACTGCGACTTGTATTTAGTTTTCAAAGTAGAAACAATTCCTGGTAGTAATATTTAGGTCTTGATATACTAGGTCGCTTCTTTAGCTTGGTTGAGTCGCATGGGAAGAGAATCTTACAGTCTGTCTCACGTAGAATCAGCTAATGAAATAACACTAGTAAGTGAATATAGTTCACCCCGTGGTATAATGTGAATTGTTGTAGGAAGTTAAATATTAGAACAATTATGACAAAGTACCCTGACAATCAATTCCCTTCAGCACTCTCCCCGCCGCAAGAGCTCCTCGCAACTGAGGCCTCGTACTCAAAGTGTTCGATTCAATGTGAACGAATAATTTTGAGATTACGCATCGGCATCAATCTTCTCAGTGACAGTGCCATCCTGCTGCACAACGACCTTGTCCAGGCTGAGAGAAGCCTTGACGGGGTTGGGCTGCTGGTAGACCCACTCCAGCTCCTCGAGGGTACGGCCTTGGGACTCGACACTGAACCAGTAAAAGTTAGTATTCAGATGATTTCTTTTTTATAGCATCAGGCAAAAATAGTGCCAGGGGATATAAAATGATAGACATACCAGAACAGCCACCAGAACACGACCTCGAGGAGATCCCAACCGACGAAGATCCAGAAGTAGTTGGTGGAAATGTTGCCAAGACCGATGGGAGAGGCGAACTGACTGATGAAACTGATGGAGCTGACCATGAAGCCAGACAGGGCAAGACCCTTGGCACGAGTGGTAGTCTCCAGAGCTTCAGCGGGGACGACACCCTGCAGAGGAGTGTAGGTGAAGGAGAACACGACGTTGAAGAGGTAGTAGAACGCCAAGGCAGCCTGACCCTTAGTCTTGCTAATGGTTCCGGTCTGAGCAATGGGGAGGGAGACGGCGGCGTTGATGGCCATAGTAATAGCACAGGCTATTTTCAAGGTTGGTTAGCTGAAAGATCGAGCAGGCAATATACACAGGACTAGGAACTCACCCAAAGTTCCGTAGATGAGGACTGGACGACGAGGCATCTTGTCAGTCAAGCAGACAGCAATACCTGCGCCAACGGCAGACACAATCGAGTTGACAATGTTCAGCAGCAGCTGGGTAGAGCTGGACTTGTATCCGAGAATGTTGAAGATGGTCGAGTTGAAGTAACCGAGACCGTTGCCGGACCACTGGCCAAACACGGAGATCATGATGACTTGGGCGAAGCGCCAGCGACCGCTGTGAGTTGTGACGAAAGGACGGTCTGTTGATTTTCAATCAGTTTCCTGAAATCCTAGAATGGGTTGAAATCGGGATCAGGGCACGACTTACAATCCCACCATCTCTTGTCAATACCGTCAATGCGAATACCCTCCTTCATCTCCTCAATTTCCAGGCGAACGAGACGAGCGCTGGGGTCACCGTTACCGTGGTACTTGACCAAGAAAGCAGTTGCCTCCTCCTCTCGGCCTTGAGCGAGCAGCCAACGGGGTGACTCGGGAATGAACCACACAGAGAAAATGACCAGAACACAAGCGAAGCACTGGCAAATGAAGGGAATACGCCACTGCCAGTCAGTAGTCATGAAGTTGGTACCGTAAGTGATCAGAGCGGCGGGAATACTGCCTCCAAACCAACCGCAGTTGTAGAAACCTAGTTATCATCAGTATTTGAGGCTGAAAATGACAGGGTTCGTTTCAATAACAGCAGGAGAAGAGATATACTGACCGACGGCACGGCCACGCCAGTGGGGTGGAGCAATCTCAACAGCGTAGGCGGGCGCAGACACGACCATAACTTGAATGCCAACACCGAGGATGAAACGACCGACAACGAATTGAGCCAGAGTCTTTCCAGATGCGATGATAATCGAGCCGATAATGATAATCCATGCACCGGTAAACATACACTTTCGGCGACCCAGTTTATCGGAGATAACCGCACTAACTGGGGTTGCAACAATGGAGCCACTAATAAAAAAACCAGAATTGTGAGTCACAGATACTGAAAATGGGTTGGAAAGTGCAATAAGCTCTTGGAATAGTAGTTGCAAGATTGGAACTCACACTGTGTAGAGCGAGGTAACGACCGAGACCTTCTCACCGGTCAGACCGGTGTGGAATACATTCTGGTACTGGTCCATGGCGAGGACGGATCCCATCAGCGAGCCTGTTTGTTGTTAGAGTCTCGCTCTTCAATCCACATTCAAATTCCCATCTAATTGGAGCTCGGTTCAAGCTCGGTATTAAAAGAAGGTTGTGTAGACGTACCATCATAACCGTTGGCGCAGGCGCAGAGGAAGGCGACAAAGATGCAGACTGGGGAAGTTGCAAAATGTTAGATACTTGTTATCTTGTTGTTGCATAAAGTGGACTAGTCGTTTTCCGAATACTCACAATAGAGGTGGATCGAATTCTTGCTCCATCGCTCAATCTTGGTCTCCTCGATAGCTGCGAACAATTCGGCCTACGTTCGGTCAGATCCTAAATAGCTTCAAAGGGAGGGATGCCCAAGCTCACATTGTGAACCTCCTTGGTCTTCGCGCCAGCAATCTTAGCCGTTTCACCATACCCCGGAATAACGTGAGCAGTATCCTCGACGGCAGTCGAGATGCCATGGACTTCCTCGGGGGCCTGTTTCTCCGACATGATTGTTTAGTGTGCAGCGGATACCTCCGGCTGGGCCAATGGTGATTCCGGTTTGCGAAGTGATACACGGTATAAGGCTCTGTAGACGGTGGGGAAACATGAGACTTATATACCACGCAATCGGTTTGAAAACCAATCTGACAGGGTCCAATCTCTAGGCGGAGGCTAATCAAATTTGGGGTCTTGCGGAGACCCTACAACCTTGTGACCCCGGATCCCGTCAGCACCTAGAGACCCTGGGGTGTGGCGTGCACGAGCAGCTCCGTATCCTGATTGGAATCGGGGGATTCCCCAGTGAGTCCAGACATCTCCAGGTCACAGACAGGAGTCGAGGATCGTCCAAAAAGAATCAGGACATGGTTTCTGGGGTATCGGCCCTACCTCCCGCGGAAGCTATGAACTCTAGAGAATGATTGGTTCGGTACCACAGGGCAGTGGGCACCCCTATAATATTTCCTCCTCGGGCTACCAATGTATTTCATAATGGGAAATGATTCCAGCATTTCACTTTGTGTTGATTAGAATCCTGGCTCAATTCGGGTTAGTGCACGAGGGAATGCCCGTTTCATCTCATGCCCGCGTTCCCCATTCTAGAAAGCCATCATTCCTACGAGGTTTAGGTGTCCTTACATCTTCATGATTATGTTGAACAATTCATTCAACTCGACCGGCCTAGATTATTATTCTGATGTCTTTGGTCCCTAATGGTCCCGAATCGAAGCTCTTCCACTCGGCTGCGCAAGAAGCGCACTGTGCGTGAAGCCAAGCGCGGAGTGTCTCTCCGTGCTTAATTCTACACGGGTCCGCCCCCACAAACCGCTAGACCCGTTCTCGACTGCCAAGTCCATCTCGCTTTGGCTGGTTGCTCCCTCGGACAAGGGGCTTTCTCGGACAGGGCTGCTTGTTCAATTTCGGCCCGAGAGCTCATATTCATCTTAAACTTCGTTCACGAGGCTTTTTGTTAAGCTCGGGTCCTTGACGCATTCGAACCGCTAATCTTTGAAGCCATTCAATATACCTCCGTATGTATTCATTCAAAATGCCGTAAAACGAAGATGACCTAGGTCATGTCTACCGTTCTTGAACTATTTTATCACTAATAGCACAACGACTAGTAGAATGTCAGCAGCTGAGAGCTCCAACATACCTACTATAGCTGAATACTGGTCTTGACCCGCAAATATGGACGGACAGTCCCGACACATGCCTAAACCTAGAAACTTAGCGAGTGAGGGTCATGCGTGAGCATGTCCACATTCTTAGCGCTCGCCATGTGCCAAGAGTTTTGGTATGTTCCGCTAGCTAGCCCAAGTTCGCTCAAGCAACCTTCGAAAGCTCCCGGGTCGACCAGTCGTTTTTTGTGTCAATTTAAAAACAAATAATCTTAGTAAACTTGGGCAATAGACAACGTTCTTGGCAAAATTGCTGCCCACTTGACAGGCTGACAGACGTATGGTAAGAGGTCTAGAGAGTCGGATGGATTCGGCTAGGATGACCAGAATCAGCAAGGCATCAGGCCGAAGTCCGCCTCTCTATACCATAACGCATGGTCGCCGATTTCCGGAACCACTCAAGCAGCTATAATTCTCGAGAGATGTGAGGCACGAATTACTGATCAAAGACCCACGAAATTTGGTGGCGGATCATTGACTCATTGGTGCCGAATAGACTACTAGAAGCGAGGTGGCGAGCAGAGACCGAATCATCTGCCGAGGTTGTGCTGGATAGATCATCCCATCCGTACGATCAAAGGCAGGAACTCTATAACTCGGCCCCTGAGGCTCAGATATTCGGATATAGCTTGAATAGACACGTAAATGATGTATAAAAATGATGAATATTTGATTCTAGCAATCTAAAAGCCCGCTGGTACATCAAAATTAGCCCAAAGGACCGGAGATCGGCAGTTAGTAAGGGGCACCGGTACAACAGAGAGATGCCGCGCCCGAGTGCCTTAATTTTGTTCCGATTTCACGTCCCATCTCTATCCATGCCGTCCGATGACCGACTTGTTCCTCCCCCGTCCCACCGTATCTACACATGAGGATGGCCCAAGCATGTCCGGAACCACGACAGATATCCGAAGAACATAGGCCACGGCGTGCCGACCGTGTGCTTCAACTTTAATGAAGTATGCTTAGAGTTAGGTTGAGTACTACTGCAAAGTGCACGGTGGTTAGCGTTGGCATGGGTGTAAGCATGAGCGCTTCTAAGATGTAACGTTCTGAATTATCCACCACGCAATAATCGGGCCGTGACCCCGGCTTGGATGTGCAGCGATTAGATTAAAGTTAATTTCTTAGCGAAGCACATGGGTGAACGCCAAACGCTAACGTCGAGGTTGAATGCAGGGATTCCCTATGCCGATTTGAGGGACGTGAATACTCAACAATCTCTACAGAGTTTTGTAGATCTCGAATTAGCTCGTAATCTGAGCCATACTGAGCGAATTGGTACTTTTCTTGTCGGTTAAGAGAGTTGTATTAACGATACGCGGAATAATTAAACACGATCGCCAGTTTCACTTCCCAAGGAGTGAAATACTTTTTATGTGCCCGGCCTTCATGGGTTAAATTCCAAACAAATACCTACTCGGTAACCATGTATGAAGTAAGCCTGAAACAACAAAGTGGTGCTTCAATTCCTTTACAGCGAAAAAGGGTTCGGAGGAGTACGATAAGTTCCCAGTGAAGACCATAGCGCAACCCAAAAGGCCAACCTTGGTCTAGATACTTACCTAGCGGCGTTTATACCGACTTGGCAATTTAAGATACTGTATTATTTTTTGTGGGATGAGGACACAAAGTTTGGAACGGAAAGTCATTACTGAATCTTTGACCAGAGCCAGGCTAAGGCGATGAGTCGCGTCCACTTATAGATCATGGTTATCCACAAGGCATGCAATCAGACTTTCTGTAAATAGCTTCAAGATGGAGCCCACAAAGCAATCGTGCTCTCGTAAGAATCAAACCTGTCCAGTGACTGATATCTTCAAAAGCGTGCAGTCTAGCTACATTCGCATTCTATGACACCTCAAATGGAAGATTACCCACATGGGCCGACCCTCGACTGTTCTCGGATTTTGCTATTCGCACTTTGAGGATTTCGCCACCTCTCCACCACGGGAAGTTCTCTCAGAGGCTAAGGGGCTAACAGCCCTGCTGCAGGAGACTAACCGGATAAGCATAAGAAAACCTGCACCATCAGGCTAGCGTGTCAAGTCGCGTAAATAATGAAAGTTCTTGCCCCGTGTTGCTGCATGCTCCCAGTGTTAGATCTTGTGGTACGGTACTGTTGATTGCACTGGTTTAGCAAGCTTGTTATGCACGCCACAGGAGAAAGACAAGTAAATAGAGGGTCGGAGGAGAGGATTACACGATGTACAGACTGTTCAACCCCCAAGATGTCAGCCTTAGTGGGGGCTGTGGGCGAGTTGGCGCTTGTGGCCGAACTTGGACCCCGCTACGGCGACCTCCCCGCTCAAAACCCCTCTTGAGTCCGGCTATTTTCATAATTTTTTGGTTACTTTCAAAACATTAACTATGAATTGTGGATTAGGCTCATGAAACTGACTCATGACTACGAAATTTCACTGCGGGGTCTTGGTAGGCCACGGAATAGTGTTATACACACACGGCTTTTGAACAGCAGGGATACCATGCTGGTTCATTGTTCATCGTTCTCACAGTTCTCGTAGCCTTATCTTGGCACTAAGAAGCTGACGGGGGTGCGAGATGCACACATGGATGGCCTAAATGATGATCACCTGAGGCTGACGTGGCGATGAGGGGTGATGAGATGGGAGTCGGGGGATAATGTGCCCCTCGTTCAATTTTCGATTGCGATTCCATCCCACGGGGCATCCTTGGCTATTTTCGAGATTCAAACGACTAGAAGAGCGGCTCAGACAAGGAAGCGGACCGAAAATGAGTCAATTCGACACTGAGTCCTCCGCAGGGCTCGAAAATGCAGTTTTCGACTATGCTATCGTTGGAGGTGGAACCGCTGGCCTTGTAGTGGCCAACAGACTCACTGAAGATCCGAGTATTCGAGTCATTGTTCTCGAAGCAGGGACAAATCGTCTCAATGATCCCCGAATCATAATTCCGGGACTGGGGCTAGCAACATTTGAGAACCCAGAATTTGATTGGAATTTCCGGTCAATCCCCCAGGTACGTTCCCCATAAATGTTCAACGACGCGCTCAGAAGAGGGGACTTTCTCATCGCTAACATTGCATTTCAGGAGCAATTGAACGATCGCAAATTGCTAGGAAATAAAGGGCGCACATTGGGAGGTTCATCCGCAATCAATCTGGGCATGGTGGTTTACCCATCTCGGTCAGGTCTCGATGCCTGGGAAACATTAGGGAATCCAGGATGGGGCTGGGAAGGATTGTCGCCGTATATCCGCAAATTCCAGAACTCGACACCGCCGTCAGACGCAAACCGTGAATTCTTCAAGGGAATGAGATACGATGAAAAGAGCCAGGGTGGCGCTGGTCCTGTACAGGTGTCGCTCGGTGACCAGTATATGCCGTTCCATTCTGCATGGATGGAAACCTTTGAAGGACTCGGGTATCCGCAAGTCGAAGATCCGATCAATGGTGCTGGAACTGGTCCATTTGTCACACCTGGTGCTATTGATCCGGTCACACACACGAGAAGTCATTCGGGAGCAGCCTATTTAGGTCAGGATGTCCAGGCCCGACCCAATCTAAGGGTCGTGACGGGTGCTTTGGTCGAGAAGGTCATCTTGGATCAGCAGAGTCAAGGTTTTGTTGCTAGTGGTGTCCGTTTTATAAAAGACCAGAAGACTTTCACCGTTTCAGCCCAGAAGGAAGTTATCTTGGCCGCGGGAACGACGCAAACGCCTCAGATATTGGAGCTGTCTGGTATTGGAAGATCCTCGGTTCTTCAGGCTCACGGAATCTCTCCAATCATTGAGAATTCCGGAGTCGGAGAGAATCTACAAGATCATGGCATCGTCCCGTTGGGGTACGAGGTGGCGGATGGACTTCCCTCTGGGGACATGGCAAGAGACCCTGCGGTCGCGGCAGCGGCAATGGCTGCATATCAGAATGATGGCTCCGGTCCTCTGGGCATGGCACCTTTTGTATCCGCATTCATGCCTTGTGTGGGCTTGGGCCAACCAGATCGAGAGGAAATGCTTCATAAAATCAAGACCTGCATCGAGAACCCCGCGACACCAAACACGCATAGAAAGCAGTTTGAGGTACTGGAGGCCTTGCTCAAGGACCCTGAGGAACCTACCGCCCAATACATACTGGCTCCCTTCCAACTTCTCCCCCGAGAAGGAGACGACCCGAAGAGAATTTTCAGCCTCAGCCATCCAGGCTTCTTCATCAGTTTAGTTGCTTCGCTCAGTTATCCTCTTTCCCGGGGTTCCGTGCATATCCAATCTGCGAATCCGCAAGACGCGCCTCTAATAGATCATGGAATCCTTCGTCATCCGGTTGACCTCGAGCTACATGCTCGTCATAGCATGTGGCTCGATAAATTTGCAGAAGCTGAGCCTATGGCATCGCTGCTCAAGAAAGGAGGTCAGCGCTTGCACACAGCAGAGCCTTTGACTGAACTTGAAAAAGCGAAAGAAATTTGCAAGGAGCTCATCTTGTCAGTTTATCATGTTAGTGGAACGTGTGCTATGATGCCTCTGGAAGACGGTGGTGTCGTGGATCCGAAGCTAAAGGTCTATGGGACGACCAACTTGCGTGTTGTGGACGCCAGTATATTCCCCTTGGAGCCTCGGGGCAATATTCAAGCGACAGTATTCGCGGTTGCCGAAAAGGCCGCTGACATTATTCGAGAGGGATAGTTAAGTTATGGACTCCATATAAATCGAAAAACAGACGCGTGGTGCATCGTGAACGTAATGATATAATTTTACATTGCCTGAGTAGGTATTCAACATGAAACATCATTAGAATCGATAAGAGAACTTCTCCGACGGCTGGCCATCTAATTCACTGATTGGGCTATTTCCCAACTCGACCGCACGGTCATGACCTGCTAGTTCCACAACTCGAGATCCCGGAGCGGGACGTACTGATGACATGCCGCTAGATGAATTTGGAGCTTTATCTGAGTTATCCGTGTATGGTGGCTGTACATATCCAGCTGGTAGCATTGATGCTTGAGGAGAATATGGGCCGTGTGGCTCTCCAGATATTGAGCCGGATTTCGGGCCGGATTGCTCATTACCAGCAGGTACATGGTCGTTCCTTCGGTTTCGGCGTCCAAAGTAGAAGAACAACGCTCCGACGACGGCGACGCCGGCCAGAACTCCAATCACTATGCCGGCAATAGCGCCGCCGGAGAGTGACGATGAAGATCCACTTGCCGCTGTTGCAGGGTTTGTGGAGGTAGTAGTGGATGTAGGGGTAGACGATGTGGATGTGGAGCTGGTCGTTGATGTTAAGGTAGAACTTGAGGTAGAGGAGGCAGATGATGTAGGGGTCGGTGTCGAGGTGGAAACAGATGCAGAAGAAGCATCAGACTCGGAGTATATTTGGATGCCATGGAACGTCGTACTTGCGTTCTTGCTCCAAGCGTTGCAAGTGAGGCCCCCTCTTTCTTTGCACATAGCATCGTAGTATATCGAGATGCAAAGACCTGAGTCCTCAGGATCCCAAGAGAAGAGTTTCCCTCCCGCTAGGTCGATTTGTGTGCAATTGTCCGTTCCAGTTTCATGCAGGATGGTGGCATGTCCGGTCGCGTTGGTGTACAGAAAAGTCCATGCATCCACGAGTGGGATCAACGAGAGAGTGCATAGCCAGAGATTCATCTTGACGGCACAGCCAATCTGTCCGTAGAGTATGTGCGGAATGGCAGGAGAAATAGATTTAAGCTCATGATGGAAATCAGGGAAAATGGTCGTCTCTAAATATGGGACCCGTAGACACGGGGCATCAACGCGTGAGGGCGAGTCAATCTCGTATTTGATGATGCTTCATCTGTGCATGATTGTCCGTGGGGGCCAGTGAGAACCATGGGGTAGACCCTGCACAGGGCGCAGGGGCAGATCGCTACTGTGACGGGCGGAAGATCGACCAGCAATTTGAGCAATGCAGATTTTCGGCGTCACTTGCATTCCTCAGCATCGAAGAGGTAATTGAGTTTTGACGCACACTCATTAGCAAATGGCTAGTAATATAGAATCACATTGAATTTGACCAAGACGACAATGTCGAAAAGAACGGATAAGTAAGGTTAGCTTGTACAAAATATATCCCTCTCCTCCACGTCTTTCCAATATCCTGATCGTTCTCTTGGGCTATACGACGTGGGGAATACGGGATGGCTTCCAGGCACCCACTCGGCGAAGAAATCATGTCCTTCGGGAAGTTGCAATTTCTGGAGGGATATCCATCAGCATTCACACACGTGAAGTCGTCAAGTTGACTCTCAAACGGCATGCAGATCGTTGATTGGAGCCCCGTAGCCGGAAATACGAGGTAGTGGGCGGCCAGAAACCTTCTTTTTTTTGGTTCCACCCTCGAATCTCAGGCTTTATTTAGCATCCGGGCTTGAACCTTTCCGAGTGAATCGGTGTGTTGCAGATACGCCCCCATCGAGACAAGAATAGTTTGCGAGGCTTGTCCTATAATTCTTCTGATACGGGCCCCAGAGGATTGGTAGATCCCAGGAAAATGAAGGCTTTCATGCGCCAAGAGGCCAGAAATAAGGTTTTGTCTTGGTGAGGAAGATCAGAATAGCAGCACAAGGTCGTTGGGGGTGGTTGTGTACGAATTGTTCGTGTTGACATCGTGTTCTCTTTCGATAGGGAATCATCTTTGGGGGCATGATTTTCTCAATACGGGAGCTGTCTCTGATTGCCATTGGATCCAACCTTAAGCGAGCTTCTCAAGTGTGTCATGATTTGCTAGGGGACCCAGAAGAGCAAAAGGATATCAATTGTTCCCCTTTCAGGTGCAACCCCCAAAATAGATTGGTGCCTCAGGCCAAAATCTACCTCCTCTTGCTAGCCAAAATCGCTTGTACATAGACATTCAAATGAGTTCAAGAGCTTTGCGTCCATCGACGAATAGTCTTGCCGGTGTTAATAGTAGGGATTCGCAATGACAAAAAATAGTAGTGTTACTGCGAAAATAGCAGCATCAATCTAGACCCGCAACTCTCCAGTTGATCGGGGAGCTGTTGGCGACGTCACCCAAGCAGATACAACCTTAACATCAAAAGCCGGGTTTTCCCATACTCGCAGAGATCCTCATATAAAACCCAGCAGCGCCCTTCATTCTATAAAACCCCATTCTACACACGTATGTTTCTTTCGAATATTGAGAAAGGTATTGACATAATGATTCGCACTGTGATGTGGGTAGTACCGCAGAGGTGCCGGGATCGGTACGGGTCGCACCCAGACTTGACTTTTTCAGGGCCGCAGCCTATATAGTAGCCCTGAAACTTTATCCGCCGGGCTATCTAGACGATTATACTCGATTCCCCTGTGCATTGGTAGCTGAATATGTGGGTCTTCTCAACTGACAGGAGATCGCCGCTGACGGGTCTCTGTGGCTGTGGGGAAAGCTTCTCAGCAGAACGGAATCTAGCGGAGCTTTTTCTTGACGTCCTTGACTGATTTTGGATATTAGGAAACCCATGGTAACTAGTCTCCTGTACACCAATCATAGTGATCAAATTATTAGCTCTAGAGGGACTCGTACATACCTGATGGAAGGTGGTCATGATTCGCATCATCGACTTATGAAGCCGCTACTCCGTTGGTTGCCGGGGCTTCTTATAGTCACCGAAATAGTTACACCGCCATAATCCAAGCTTCCCTTGAAGAAGAGGATTGTTTGTGTGATTTTGACCATCATTGTAATCGTTGCAGCGTGACGTCACGTTCTTTCCTCCGGCAGTATCTGCGCTCCTCCTTCGACCGTCCGACTGTTTACCTATCACTTCCCCAAATTTCTTCCCATAAGAACCTCAAATCAACGTCACTTTGTTGAGCCTGATTCCTCCCCTATAAACCGGTCCGTTGTGATACAGCCCGACGAGTGATTTGCATACACTAATCTCGGATCAGCGGATTCCAATCTCTCACCCAGGTGCGACTCGGCTGAGGACCCTGCTTCTTCCAGGCGCTAAGTAGGTCCATACCAGTCCGCCAGTCAAGATTGAATATGGCTAATTCTCGACGCAGAAACCCCAAATCGCCATTCGCAACTTCCGCCCAAGATGCCTGCAGTCACCATGACTATCCGCGCCCAGGCAGACAGCCTGACCTCCATCACAAAGCGAGGAAACTGGGCTAGCCGAGAGCCCGGCGTAATCTTGGTGTTTTGCATCGTCTTTCTCGTGGGCCTCGGCATTGTCGCCTTGTTCGCATACCGCAAGTGGATGACGCGGAAAGCCAAAAAGCAGACCTTTGAGACAGCCGCGTAGGCTCATACAACGCTCAGCTCCTCTTCGACACGGGGGCCAACGCAACGAGCACAGCATTGAAACCGTGCATCGGAAATTGGCTGGACCTACCTCACAGCAGTGTGTTGATTCGCTCGGCTGTTGATGAGGTTTTCTGACCTTGGTTTTCCTTATGTGTTTTTCTCCTTTATCGAGTCGATACCCATCAGTGCGTGGCTGGGAGGATTGCGGATGGAAAGTGCGAGAGGGTTACACGGTGGGAAATATGTTTCATGAATACTCTTTAGATGATATCAACGAATATTACGTGATTTTTATGTGCAGTAGCTGTTTTTCCCGGCCAGAATACCCAAGCTCCATCGTATGGGCATTCACTCCCTCCGAATCGACTAGTGTGAAGCTGGGCTTTTCGAGCACTTGGGTAGATGATCCCATTGATCACACCCTTAGATGAGTCGGCAGGTTTTTACAGTCAAGTCTGATATTGAAGGTTTCAAGCCCCAGGAAAATAATTCCGGGCGCCCCATTATTATCCTCGCGTGGCTTCCAGGGCGGATTCCCGTGATCCCACTGAAAAGTCGCTCACTCCTTCAGCCTCTCACCCTGACATCCTTCTCAATTTGTGTCTCCGAGAACCAGCTTTAGATCATGCTGTGCGACTTTCAAAATGTTGTTGATTTGTAATGAGCTAACAATATATCCAAATGTCTGACAGGCCGACCTCTCCACGATCTCCACGACCCTAAGCAACATCGTCGCTCCACTGCTCTCTCTCCCACACTTATAGCTGCAACAACTTCAATCGAATGCCTCTGAGCCTTCCTCATCACTGTCGTCATCAAGATGCAAATCATCGAATTTATTCAAGAACATGTCGAGCTCGATCTCGTCCACCTGCCCGCCTTTCATTGAATTGATAAAGTTGGGATACTGGCTGTTAAGGATCTTGCGGTCTTCTCGACTCCAGGTGTTGGTCTCGAAGTCAGTGTACAGAGCGTCTGTCTCAGCTGGCAGCTTTATCTCCATTTGCTTGGATGTCACTTGGAACAACCGGAGCATTCCCTTGCCCAGTGACCACCGGTTTGAGAACGCCTTGGCCGCAATGCTCAGACTAGTAAAGGCCTTGCGGTTTTTCTCTCCGTCCTCCAAGTACGGCAGGAGAGTGAACATGGAAACAGTTACCCACTGGATATTGACGGGTGGCATTTGATCTAGGCCCCATAAATCACAATGGATGTCGATCAAGTCACCGCTCGCCAGAGCCGACTCGATACAGCGCTTTTGGGCTCCTTGGCGAGTTTCATGCAGCCATTCCGCACTTTCGTCACAGTCCTCAGCTTTGGGAAGGTCCTTTACGACGCCGAATATTGTTTGGATAATGGTGTGGTATTTCAGGCTGGTGTTGACTTTGGTCAGCTCTAACAACTTCTCTTTCCCAGGGGAAGGATGACAAACTGAAGACTCAAGACATGTGGCGTGGCATTGCTCGTCCCTAGACAATTCGGGAATTTATCATACCACGCACGAAGACGATTATATGCATCTTCTGCTGATTGAACGAACTCGACATTGAGGGTTTGCTCTTCGTTACCACGGTTGAATAGAGACCAAGTCAGGTCGTACGTGATAAGGCTCACGTCATTAAGGGCCTTGGACAGACACTGAGTATGGGCTTTGGTTGTTTCGGATTGGAGAGGATAGTTGGACCATTTCTCGCGATGAACATCGCGGCCCACCAGCGGATAAGGTATCTGCGGCACTTTTATCGGTGCTGACCTCTGATATGAAAGTGCGGTCATCCTAAACAGTGGGAATATCAGAAAGATTGAATCTACGCATTCCAAGATCAACATGCTCTTACGACGCTAGTGTGAACAGCCCCCAGATCATATGGTCAGTTGCTTTCAATTTGCGTATTGTATCTTGGTCAGCGTCTTCAGGTGTTGGTCCACGCCTTTCAGCCAGTTCGTGGACTCCATGTGCAAGGTCACCAAGGTACCTCCATCCAATGCGGTCCCTGCCAATCATGCATGTGCTGGAAGACGATCGTTAACGTTGCCCCTCTGGAGAGAGAAAAAAGGAAAGGAACTGACCAAAGATATAGCACACCCATCCCTTGGAGAGTCGCAATCTTTCCTTTGCCGGCATCTTTCTCAAAATAACGCTTGGCCTCTTTATAAAAGTGGAGCCCTCGGGACCACTGTTCGGCCGCAATGGCATATGCTTCGGGATAGTCAGAGTATGCCTATGAAGGCGAGCCTCGTGAGTCTCCGATTAGTGGTCTAAATATTGTCATTGGAGTCACTTACACAAGCATCTGCAAGAATAATATTGACCAGGAATGGAGAACAAAATTCGGAATCTATATTTCCCGATTGCATTTCTCGGATGAACAAGTCTCTATCAATCCAGTTCAGGAACGGGTGTGCCCAAGTGAACCACAGTGATATCAAATGTGACACAAAGTCGTCATCCTCCGTGATACTCGTCCATGGGTGGGCGGGTACTCGGAATAGCGCCATGTCGGATAATTGCTTCGGTTCCGGCCTGGGACGAACTGCTCTTCTTTGCGACTCGTGCCACTGCTGAACACTATGACATGCCTCGATTAGTTCTGGAGTCTTTTCCAGCCGGGGGCGTTCCATCAGGTCGTCCATAAAGGCTCTGATCTCGTCCAGTGATGCATGGCTGCGAATGAGATTTGTTATCTGCGCAGCATAGGTCCTGTCGCTTTCCTGGAGGGTGGCGATGAGTCGATCCAGAAGATGGCCTTTCTCGTCCAGTGAGTCGAGTTTTCGTTTAAGGACATGCTTCCGCCGCTGGTCGCCATCTTCATCGATGGCGCATGAGGCTCCTGTTTTGACGCAGTTGGGGCATGGTACTTGGCCTGTGCACTACAGATATCCTCGGGCTTAATCGACTTTCTCGATCACTTCAAGTTGATTGAGGGGTGGAACAATTTACCTTCAACTTGCGCCGTTTGCACGTGGTGCATGCTGTGCGAACATTCTTTCGCTTTGAATTCGGCTCGTCGGGCGAAACTCGTGAAGAACCCTCGATTGAGGGCCTCAGAGGCCTCAATGCATCCGAACCGGTCATGAATTACACCTCGCACACTCGAGTATCGGTCCCATTAACGATGGTGAGTGTACAGTTGAGTTGGTCTACGGGCCTCAACTGAATCCCAAGAGAGCAAATCCCTTCTCTTTACCCGTGGGAACCTTACTGTCGGCTTTATTGGAAGCTTCGATCCGATTACCACACTCATTAGCGTACCTACTAACCGGACAACCGCAGATTCCGCTACCTTTCGTGTTGCCCAGCCCATCGCGAGAGTGGGGGGTTTGATGCGGCTAGAACCTGGAAGGCACTCTATTTTGCCTGCCAACCAATCTTTACTTTTTTTTGGCGGCCAAAAAAGGGGCCCCCCCAAGGACACGATTTTGAGTCGTCCCGCGTGATGATTGGGCTTCGGAAACTATCACCATTTACTTTAGGATGCTTACGAACGCCATTCCGTGGCGGGCCCGGCTCTGACTTCCACCCTGTAGCAGGTTTGAGACCCACAGTAGGGTTCCATTTTCCCAACCAGGTACCTAACCTATCGCATCCGGTCGACAAAAATTTACATGCCAGTCTTTTTGAACCCACATCTTATTTTCGAATTCGCCAATCTCACAACCAATAGAGCAGCAAGGCTTATACCGATTACATGGTCACGGATCCTTAACCCTGCGTGGAGGATCGCCTTATCCATGGATTGGGATTGCAGCCATCTCGACAGAGTACGGGGTACTGTGACTGGTAGTCACAAGCAGTAGTCAACGGGGAAGCAGACTAGTGCTTTCCGTCCCAGAAACATGCATAAGTAGCATCGAGCAAGTCCGCGGAGTGAAAAGCCACCGAGAAGCACCTTCCTTGTCACTTACAATCTAGGTAGCAAACACCGACGCTGTCTTCGATTGATAGGCTTGACCTTGTCATCCACAAGGATCATTTAGCGTTTTGGCCTCTGATCACTCAGGCCGAACAGTGATACTCAATATGCCAAGATGGCAAGGATGGCAATTCCCGGAAGCTCGATCGACCTACGTGCAAACTTGCTAGCGATAGGACGGAAAAGGACATTCACAGCCAGACCGAGTGAACAATTCTGCATGCCATGCCCTCGATGATTCTCCGATTTCGGCTTCTGATGCCAGTTTATCAATTGCGCCACTGACAAAGACACTGTCCCGGGCCGCTGTATTCATGGGCTTCCTGTGTCCCGGGTCTCTTGCCGCGGTCGCACATATTTTCCCCATCAAAGAAGGAGGGGCGTCGCGCCCATCACCCAGCTAATCCATATCAGGCAACACCTAATATTCTACCCTAAAATCTTGACGGAAGCATTCCCCGAGCAAGTAGAGTAACCTCGCTGAGAGCGCATTATTTTATTAGCCTGAACTGATCTCCTACTCGAAAATAGGAGAGGACGTCTTCTAGACTCGGCCAGAACACTCACTCCCCTTAGCTTACTACTGATGTGGGCTAACCCACAGGTTTCCACTATGTGATTTAGGGTTACATATGCACATCTCAACATGGGATACTTTGGCGAGTTCAGTCGGATTATTGAAGCTATTTTATCGTATATGCCGACTATTGATGATGATCAAAGTCAAATTTGATAATGCGAGCTTCGTATAACTGTTCGCTGCGCCTAGATAACCTAGTTACTGTATTGACCGTACGGAATACCGGGAAACTACCCGGAAAAGAAAAGAAGGTCTCTTCACCCTTCGGTAGTATTGGCCAGTCACTCGATCTGCTATAAAAGGCGTCCAATATTGCAGCTGATCTCGCGAGTCTGTTAGTATATCCCTCGGCACATAGGAAACTAATCATGGCTCTTCGAACGTGATACCGATATCCAGAGAGAAAAAAAAAGAGGCACCAATCGCTCAAAAAATCGATTATTTACAACTATGATATCGTATAAACATCCATGAATTCGCTCCTCTGCAAGATAATGAGCTCCCCCATCAAGTACAGGTCGCTCACAACACCTTCGCTGTGGACTGCTCGGCATTATGGGGACCCTTCTCAGTTGCCACTCTCTCCTGAGATGAGCCAAGAGATCCTAGCTCATCGGAAGCGGCGCGCTCCTCATCGCGGCGCCAGAAGTCCTTCTTTCCACTAGCAGCGCGCTTTACCCAAGGAGGGAGGAAGCCACCAGGCACCTTCCATGACCAGGGGTCGGACTCGTCCTTGTTCGGTGGGACGATACGACCTCCACTGACCTTCTCCAGGATCCAAGCAATCGAGTTCAGGATGATATAGCTCAGGATACCGGCAATGAGACCGTAGGCGATGCTGTAGGTGAACGGCATGATAGCAATGGTAAGGAAAGCCGGGATCGCATCACCATAGTAACGCCAGTTAATGTCGGCCGCCGACTTGGCCATCAGAGCACCGACAATGACGAGAGTGCAGCCGGTTGCCCATGGTGGAATCGAAGCGAAGATTGGCGCGAAGAAGACGGCGATGAAGAATGCGAAGCCGGTCATGCAAGAGGTCAAGCCTGTCTTGCCACCTTCGGAGATTCCAGCACCTGATTCGACGAAAGCAGTAACGGGTGGGCTGCCGAAGAGGGATCCGATTGAGATGGAAATAGCATCAACCATCTAGATACCGGGTTAGTCAGTGCAAAATAGGATGGGGGAGGTTGAGTACTTACATATGCGATAGCGCTGCCTTCGAAATCTTGGGTACGCTCATCAATGGCGCCCGCAAATCGGGCCATAGAGTACATAGTACCGGTGGTGTCCAAAATATCAACATACTATCAACTCAAATTAGCCACTGACTTTTCGAGAAAGACGAGGGGGATGAGATGAGGGCCAAAAACCTACCAAGAAGGTGATGAAAGCCAGGCCAAACTGGCCGCCGTGACCAGAGATATCCCATTCCTGCACAGCCAGGGTATGCGTGATAGGATGGAATGTAACGACCTTCTTGAAGAAATCGAACATGCTGGTTCCGAGTTCCGTGTAAGGGAAGTACGTCACTGGGGTGGTACGCGGCCAAGAAATAATCGAGACGAGCAGAATTCCAATAATGACCGCGCCTTTAACACGGTACATCATCAACAATGCGGTCATGAAACCACCGCAGAAGATGCCGATCCACATAGTAGCGCTGCGCATCTTCTGGCTGCTAATACACAAGCCAGTCTCCGAGTCGATATACTGGGACGCGCATCCTGCCAGCTCAATGGGAGTGTCCGTGGCACCCTGAACCAGTCCAATACCGGCGCTATAAGTCAAACCGATGAGAGCAAGATACAGCCCAATACCGACACCAGTCGCAAGCTTGATAGAAGCCGGAAGAGCGCGTGCAAGCCATTGTCGCATACCAATCAATGTTAGACCCAAGAATACCCAGCCCTCGACGAAGACAGCAGTCAAAGCAACCTTGTATGGGATCAGACCGGAACCATGATATCCAACAACTGTATAGGCGAAATAGGCATTCAGACCCATGCCGGGAGCTAGCGCAATAGGCAAGTTCGCGAAAAGACCCATGCAGAATGTCGAGAGGGCGGCGATAGCTGCCGTCGCGGTAACGATGTCGCGCTTCACCTCCTGCACGCAGATCAAGTATTCGGCATTGGTTGCGCAAAGGTCAGACATGCTTTCAGCCGGGCAAACGCATGTTCCACCAGACTCCGAAGTAATGGTGCTGTTCACGGAGATGATATAGGCCATCGCGAAGAACGTGGCCAGGCCGGCACGGAGCTCAGTAAAGAAGAAGCTCCCTTTCCTTTCCAACGGCTAATGCGACACGACATCACGTTAGCCAAACGGCTCATTGTATCTGTACCTGGTATAGAAGTATGAAAACTCACGTGGCCAGAATTCTCCAAACGGAACCATCTCCCCACGGGACTTCGCGCAACCCGCAGGTTACTATCGTGAATCCAAGTCTTGATCCCCATTGTCAGACTCTGTACAGTTTGCGACTGCTGCTATACGCGCGCAGGGTATCAAGAGCCGCTGCAGTCGGTGCGACGCACTATTTAAAGTGGTTTAACGAGCAGTGAACAGAGGAAAAAGCAAACGCGTCGAAGGCGAAGAAAAACTATCCGGCTACCTCCGCCAACCAGACCCCTCTGATAAGCTGCAACAGAAAAAAATTCACCTGGCCAGTCGATGACCAGCTATCTCCGCTTCCCGTCATCCTTGGCAGGCTTGGCGGGTAGAATTGACCTCTTGCTGGCCGGACAATTGGCCGCTTGGTTGCCGACAGTCCATTTTCCCATGGGTCTGAGCTCGGCAACCTCGGCAGTGGGTCTCTTCACGTTGAAAAAAAAAACTCCGACAACGTTAATAATGAGTCAGGAAAGGTGATATAGAAGGAGATGTGATTTTGAATAGAAATTGCTTGGATATTTTTATCGATAATTAGCATGGCCACTGAGGGAGAATTTTGTTTCCGAACGCTTCTTGCTGAAACGCCAAGGTTGCACTCGGTCTTCTTGGCACGAGGCGGACTATCTTATCGGTACTATTTCCAGGGTCCAGCGATAAGCGGCTCAAGTAAGACTGATAGAGCGGATGAGTGGGTTTAATCTCAGCAGCTTCATACATATCAGACTGAATCCCCAGGGCATATTATTATCTGGTTTTGAAGCGGATCGGCCAGATCCGACGTGAACCTGAGCTGCTGGTGCTCAGAAGGCCAAACTCATAAAGCATCGACTCGGAACGTGCACAACGATTTTGATCAAAAAATTATATGAGATTAGATTCAACTAGCACATGTTATATGACAAGATTGGCCAGCGGTGTTGTTAGGAATTCTTCAATGGGATGATGCCCTAGACAGATGCCCTTGGCTCTTTCTCTGAAGAAGCGGGTTCACGCGGTCCAAAACTCGGAGCAAACTTCGACTTCTTTCTCAGGATTGGTCCAATCTTGATGAACGCGAGAGGGATAGGAACCATGATCAATGCCAAGCACCCAAGTAGAGTACCAGCCCATTGTACCCCTAAGTTATGGAACATTTGTTTTGAAAATAGCGGGAATGCTGCTCCAACTGCGGATCGAATAATCGTGTTGGCAGCAAACACAGATGCCGCGCTAGAGGGGCGGTTAGTCATTTGTATTTCCGGCAAGCAATGTGAGAATCTTACAATGTGAGATATGAGTCGATCAGGTAGTTAAAACACTGCAGGAAGATCACGTAGATCCCGAAGCCAGTGATTACTCCACTCGCGGTTGGTGCCATCCAGTGGATAGATTTGGTCCACCCCGTCCAACCAAACCAGAATAACCCAATAGTGAAACAGATACCTCCAAGTATAGACGGTGGAAGACGCCACTCGGGAATAGGGATATTGTTGTTGGCCGCTAGCTTTTTCGAGTACGACTTTTGGTCCAGCAGGATATAACCACCGGCAAGGAGCTCACCAATGATCAACCCGATGAAAGGTAGACTGCCAACTCCGAGATTCATCCCGTGGATTTCCTGGAACACGACAGGGTATGCACTGAGAAGTGCGTACATCAATCCATAAACAAAACTCATCCACAGAGAGATCTGGAAGAGCGTTAGTGAGATTCTCGTTCAATATGAAGTAACCGGTATGATCATACCAAGAATACAATTGGCTCTGTGAAGAGCATCCGGAATGGGCGACTGAAGTTATTCGTTATCAACTCCTCCCAATCTAGCTCGACCTCCTCCTGCCTTGCCCGTATACCCCAATTGTGGGTCTGCCTGCGCAGCTTGATAGCTTTCTCCACAAGGATAGCGGGTGCATATGTCTCCTTGAGGAACAGGAGACATAGCACCGTAGATAAAAAGCCCATGATGCAAGAGATATACATCGTCCATCTCCATCCCAAATAGGACATTGTGATGAAGCCACCGGTAAAGGGCGATGCGAAGGGGCCGACAAACACAGCCATGGCAAACATTGCGATAGCCACACCACGAGTCTGATTGTTGTAAATATCCGCAAAAACGGCCGGGACGATGGCAATTGGGCTTGCAGCAAAGAAACCCGCAAAGAATCGAGTCAACATGAGAGTTTGGACATCCTTGGAAGTTGCAGTTCCAACTGTGAAAATCGCATAGCCAAATACCCCAACAATGATCGGCCATCTTCTTCCAATCAACTCACTTGCCGGAGCCCACAAGGTTGGCCCCGAAGCAAATCCCAAGACATAGAGCGTCACGCCGAGGATAGCGACCTCGGAGCTGATGTGGAAATAAGGGCTGACTTCGACAACGGCAGAGGAGTAGATTGCACTAGCGAACGATGAGACAAACGTGGAGTATGCCAGTACCACAGATATGATAATCTTCTGGCGCAGGGACCAGTTTTGCGGGTGTAGAGGATCGTCTGCACCCGTAAATTCCACCACGAATTGTTCGGGGTCCGGCAAAGCTGGTGGGTATGGTTTCCCAGCGCCCATCGGTAGCCATTCTCCGCGTGGTACAGGAACTCCAGATCCGACGGTTGAACGGTGTTGGAGGCGGTAGGTTTCGATACGTTCTAGTTCGACCTCATTGAGATTGGTAGGACGACGACTTAGTGTGTCAGCACGAATGGCCTCGAACTGGGATTCCCGACGATCTTGGGTCGTTGCGATCGCAGTTAGAGGATCACTGCCGCTGCTAATTGATTCACGAGAATTGGGGGTGGGAGAGCTAGCACGCTCCATGATGATTGGGAATATGATGTATGCCTCTCGATCTCCCAGTGGGCGTACTTTCTTCTTTTTTCTGTTCTTTTTACGTTTCTGTGAAAAAGGGGGAAATCAAGACTTTTTGAACTCTAGAACGACGGAAGACTCGGGCCCAACGATTAGGTTGTTCGTTCCTCATTCCCCTTCCTTGCGGTTGCTGTCTACAGCGTCATCGAGTTGTCTGCCCCGGTCGATCCGTTCCACGACCCGGCCAAGGGATGAACATCCGAAAAGGCATAGAACACAACCTTTGAAAATAATTGCGGGAAATATAGGAGGGTAAGGATCGATCTACGGTATTTTTCATTAGCTATCAGTGGTTGATTCTACCTCCAGATCGTGCTGTAGCGTGGAGTTTTCGTATCCGAGATGCCGATTCTGACCCATGTCGCAACGTCATCAGTCGGCAACGGGCGTTGGATTCACAGCACGGTTAGAAGATGCGGCACTCATCAACTTAAAAAATTCTAGACTCGGACCATATTGCCTTGAGCGGAATTTCCGGTGGATTATAAGCTAGTGTCTTCGCCAGATAGTGTTTGAGCTATAGAATAATCAAATCTTAGCCACTTGCAGGGT
Source organism: Penicillium cataractarum (assembly GCF_028827025.1). Taxonomy (NCBI): domain Eukaryota; kingdom Fungi; phylum Ascomycota; class Eurotiomycetes; order Eurotiales; family Aspergillaceae; genus Penicillium; species Penicillium cataractarum. The sequence continues at coordinate 1,861,982 of NW_026622745.1, read as the reverse complement.
ACGTCAAATCAATCTACAGACACATGCGGGGCATTCAGTCTCCGTGCATCTAACCTAATCCACTCGGTGGTGTGCTTCTAAGGGCCTTTTGTCAATCACTTAGTTACGCAGAGGCTTGATTACTAATTTTAACTAAGGCAGAAGCCTTATAATTACTAACCCTAGCTTAGATTATTCAGATTTCGCCAGACATTGATCATCAATTTGAGCAAATCAACATCATGCGACCGAGGGGCTAACTGCCCCATTGGGGCTGAACTCCAAGACCACCTCGGTCTCCTCAGCAAAGATGAGAAAAAAGAGGGGTTTCAGCTAGGACTAATGCTATTAGTGCCAGTTCTACTTGGTTAGCCCCCAATAATGACAGTACAAAAAGCAGGTCTATTCGCAGTTCAACTTCATGGCATCCTCAACCATCTTACTTCCAACGATTCACACTACTACTTTACGCATTCAATTGAAACTGGAATCCCACAATGGCTGAAGTCCACGGTGATTGTGACCCCACATTCAACTCTGTTCGCCAGCTTCTACAGTCGCGGATCGCTAGTGGAGATGAAATTGGCGCATCTCTTTGCATCAACATCGACGGAAAGAACGTCGTCGACTTATGGGGTGGCCACGCTGACGAAGCCCACACTCGGTCCTGGGAGAAGGATACTATCACGGTGATCTGGTCTTCCTCCAAGGTTGTGACCAACTTAGCTGCCAACATCCTTGCTGATCGCGGCCTACTCGACGTCAATGAAAAGGTAGCCACCTACTGGCCAGAATTCGCAGCCAACGGCAAAGAAAACGTCAAGGTTTCTCATATTCTGAGCCATACCGCCGGTGTGTCAAGTTGGCCGCCTGGAACAACCATGGATGAAATTCTCGATGTCGAGGGGGCGACGAAGAAACTTGCAGAGATGGCCCCCTTGTGGACACCGGGTGAACTCCTTGGGTATCACCTGGTTACGCAGGGTCATCTGGTCGGCGAAATTGTGCGGCGCGTCACCGGCAAAACTTTGAATCAATTCATCGTCGACGAGATAGCAACTCCCTTGGGCGCAGACTTTCGTCTGGGCCTGCCGGAGGATCTGTGGTCACGCGCGGCCGATATTGTACCCTTCACTCCGAGTCCACTTCCAGCTATCGATCCTGAGAGTATTGCTGCGAAGTCATATGCAGGGACGCCCGCGGTTCCCGGTGCGCCCAACACTCCTGCTTTCAGGGCACAAGAGCTGGGAGCCATAGGCGGCTTCTCGAATGCTCGTGCTTTGGCTCGTATCGGCTCGATCGTGTCTCTCAATGGTACCGTGGATGGAAAGCAATATCTTTCTCCCAAGAGTATTGAGAACATGATGCAGGAGCAAATTGCCGGGGTTGATGCGGTCTTATACCACTACCTCCGTTTTGGCCTTGGTGTTGCTCTGCCTGTGCCACAGACTTTTCCCTGGATCCCAGATGGTCGTCGTATCTGCTTCTGGGGTGGTTGGGGCGGGTCGTTCTTGCTAATGGATCTGGATCGCCGGATGACTATTGGGTATGTGATGAACAAGATGCATCAAGTCATCATGGGCAATGAGAGAACCACCCACGACTATGTCAGAGAGATTTACAAGGTGGTCGATCAACTAAAGTAGCCATTTAATGCGTTGAACGTACCCTAGAACGATTAGAGTCTGTTATTGGAATCGCAGTATATCATATTTACATAGAGAATGAAACTGTGCATCGATATCAGGTCAACCCCTCCACCTCCAGCCAAAGAACTTATATCTGGAATCTTCGGAGGTATACTCTCCAGACACTTCAAAGGGATTTCTTGTCTTTGATAGCCTTTTGCCGAGCACCGCCAGTCTCCTTGAATACCAACTCGTCACGCTCCCACATCAACTCCACGGCAGCACCGGTTGGACCTGTCAGAACAGTCAGCAGACCAACCTTGACCAGCAGGCCTGGCCAAGAAACAGTGCTAAGAATCTGCTTGTGGGCAACGCTGTACAAAGTCAAGGCCCAAAGCAAGACACCCGCAGAACCAATCAGGTAGTCCCATCGCAAAAAGTAGTGCACGCCCTCAGCCACCGTCTCGACCTTCACTCCCGACCAAGGAAGAGGGATGGAAAAAACTTTAGATGGATGAAGATCACTGAGGTATCGCTCATTGAACAGGCTGGGAACGGCAACCGAGGCGAGGGAGACAATCCACGAGACAAGGTGGGTAAGCGTCGCATTTGCGAATGCAGATGCGTATACCCAGCGCAAGCCAGACATGGACGCCCGGTGGTTGTTTGGGAACAAGGGTGACAGAACGTAGTAGGCCACCGTTGTCAGAATGGACACATAGGCAGGCCAGGGCTGCCAGATTGCGATCGCGATTTGCTTCATGTCGAAAGAGATCAGGGATGGAGCGGGCAGTACCATCGCTTGAGTTGGCACCATATATCCAATTATGAAGACGAGCGGTAGTACTGCTAGAACAACGCGGGGCACGCGAATGTTATCAGCATTAGGGCGACGCGCAGTCACTGAGCAACCTAGTTGTAGACCGCAAATCAAGGGAGTCGCGAAGGCGAAGGTCATCAGTTGAGCTGTGAGACCGAAGATAGCGGGACTGCGAAACTAGTTAGTATGTTCAAGCTCTAGAGTTTGCATTTTTTGAATAAAATGCGACCTACTAAGCAGCAATTGTCCCCGCGTTACCCTTACGCCATGACTCCAAGACAACCAGGGTCCAGGCAGCTCCAAAGGTGCCCGAGAACCCAATGCTGTGAAGCAAAAGACTAGGACTTTGGCCATCGAGCGATGGATAGAAAAAGGTCGTCAAAAGAGTCAGAATCCGATCAACGGGTTCCACACCGGTATAGACCGAGCGTAAGAGCGCATCTACACCAGGAAGCTTTCCGGATTCCACGGCATTGCGACCCAACTCGTCGAGGCCATTGATATAGGAGAAGTAGAAGATAGCGTAGAGCACGAATGCGCTCAGCGAGAAAAGAACGTATCTCATGATCGCGTCGTACTCGTAGGGTCCGGAGTTGCACGGAGAAGACAAGATGATAAACCCGGGGGGTCGAATATGGGGGGGGGGTTGACTTTTTAAATCTCAGCTTAGTGTTACAGACGAGTCTAGGATCATGTGTGGCTTACATCAAGGAGCAAACCGAGGCTAGTTACTTGTGCCGGAAAGCGAGCCGAAGTTCCAGTATCTCGTCGTGTAACCGATTGCGCTTGGCTGTCGATCGCCCGTCATTTTCACATGAGCGCTGCTTATGTACTCAGGTCCCCCCTGGGCAAGATGTTCCTTTATGCGAGGAAGTCATGTCGAATCTCTCGTATAGCATCTACAAGGACAATCGGTTGTATTGTATCGATGTAAACATAAGAGTTAACTCGATACTATACGATACTGTACTCAACGATTCCGTGAAATCAAGGGCAACCGAGCAACTGTCTTCAGTACATACTGTAGGTACAGGAGTACAGTACCTCGAACTTCCCCACACGAAGATCAACTCGAGCTAATCCAATTTGGGTATGCAAGATGCCACCCTGGAAGGACAGTGCTGCTATGCACAACATGAATTGCGAAGTCAAAGCTTCTATTACAGACTCTATGACCATGTGCGACCGTGAGTTTTTCTAGCAATGATAGATTTTCATTAATAATGCATTTTAAATTGCGAAAAATGATCCGTTGCAGTTATTAGAAAAGGCTGCATGTCCCAGAATCGGCAAAGAGGGGAAAGCAGTTAATACGGTATATGCTCGAGGAGCTGATGGCTATCAATGGTACTGGGTTCCTTCCAGCCGAAAGGTAGACATGTTTACTGATCTTCGAGCAGCCAGGTCATTGTGCCTTGGGGAGGTCCGCCTTCTTATTGAAGCGCTGGGACACTGGAAGGCCTTTCCTAAAGACGCACCGGATAGGGCTGAACACCACCCATCCACGCTATTGAAGATGTCGCAGACGCTTGAATGAGCTTGTACTACCATCCGGCCATTTATACCACGGTCGTGAAGCACCTCAACGGCTCCTTGAAATATTCTGGGGACTCGGTCGTGTGGGAGCTGACCGTGTCACACAGGCAAATGCGCATCTCGCAGATGGACCATTCTGACCAACCGTGCCGAAGATCAGAGCCCCAATTCCATCATGTTTGTCCTTTGGCATGGAGCAATTTGGGGTCCAGATTGACAAAGATCTTTGCCCTGTTTCAGGCGAGTTTGGGCGCAAGCGACCGAGCTCTTTGTAAAACCCGCACGGTTCCACTCCCGAACGAGCGGCCGCACACCTATAATGTGTATCGGTTCAGTTCTAGTTCACTGTGACAGCGTAGGTAAAAACGAACGACTCTCACGGAAGAGCAGGCATCGTGGGGAGGTGTATGGACGGTGGAAGTAGGTGCTGAAGGGTGTGGTGGGTCGTGTCTTTGACCCCACGGTACAGGCGCTGACGATGAATTCCGCTCATTCAGCTCGAGTAAGCATCCGCGGGTCCCGAGAATATCTAGGTCATCAGCAGTAGGAGCGCAAAAAGGGAGTCTGGAAGATCTGGAAGCTTCGGCAGAATCAACGACATCGCTCAGGCCAGCAAGACATGTAATCTCGGGTTTGTTGATGCCGCGGAGTCGGTCCTTCGCGTCGTGGAGGACCTTGTAGATTTCTAGACGATTCCAGCTTCGACCGGACAGAAATTTGGAGAACAAAGCCCAGTAAGTCTTCTGTTGGTATGCAGAGGACCGACTTGAGGGGTTGTGTCAAAAGAAACAAAGAGGAGATTCCCAATGTGGAGATGCCAAAACACACACTTCTGCAGGGATCAGGTGATTGCCCCCACTTACTCAGTTTGACCGCCTGCCACGAAGCTACAAATTTGACTTCCCCTCCCACCGTATCAGCTCACCTCAAAGGCTGAGGTTTCTCTGCTTATTTCGCTTCTGCAAAACCTTTCCGGATCTCGATTGAATGTCAACGGTCCTTGCTGAACTCTACTGCTCCGTGGGACAGGCGTATGCCTTCCCGGTTACTCGTTGAAGATGTTGAGGGATACGGATATAGATTCCATGACTACCCATCTTGGAATCTTGTCAACAGAAAACAACAAGCACCATGAAAATCTGCAAGATGTTCTGCAGCAATTCAAGCGCCTCCTAGAGGACTACAGCTCTCTCAAAAGTGATTACGAAGAGGTCAAGGAAGGCCGAGAGAAATACAAAAAGCAAGCTCGCGGTCAGGTACGAAGTTCAAGCCGTTTTGGGCGCCTGATGAGGCCGGAGATAACAAGGCTGACAATATGACAGGATCGTAACCCATTCGTGCTGGTGCTTGTCGATGGTGATGGCTACCTTGTAAGAAATCCCTGATGGCTCTAATTGTCACCACTTCACCCAAATTAACCCGGATTCCTTTGTTATTCTAGTTCAAAGAACACTTTATCAAAGCCGGTGCCGAGGGCGGCATTAATGCAGCCCGTGAATTGAGCGACTCGGTCAAGGAGCTCATGCACTCTACATTGGGAATGCAGGCCGATCAGTGTCGGATTATGGTTCGTGTCTACGCCAATATGCTTGGATTGTCCAAGACTCTCGCTCGGGCAGGCCTATGTGGCCATGAAGCTCGATCCCTGGCACCCTTCACCTCGGCTTTCAACCGTGCCCAGGATCTCTTTGACTTTGTCGATGCTGCCGAAAAGAAAGAGGGCAGCGATTTTAAAATCAGAGGTCGGTGCCTGATGATCTCCAAGTTGGCAGGCTTCTCGGCCTCTGTTCACGGCACGAACTAACCGCTGTCTCCAATTCCAGAAATGTTCCGACTTTTCGCAGATTCCAATCAGTGCCGACATATCTACTTTGCGGGCTGTCACGATACTGGATTTGGCTCTCTGTTGACCCCATATAGGGGCCGAAGTGACCGCATCACCCTCATCAAGGCTGCTTCCTTCCATCGGGAATTCGAATATCTGGGCTTACCGATCAGAGAGCTGCCGTCCGTCTTCAAATCTACACCTATTGCTAGCACCAAACCAAATACTACCGTCAACACCAAGGCGGCTTCTGCCACAAATGGCAGCAATAAGCCGATCTGCAAACATTACCAAAAAGTATGGTTCCGCTCCCAATACAAACAACTTCTGATGTATTCTAACTGACATGCCTCCAGGGTATTTGCAAGTACGGTAATTCTTGCATCAAGCAGCATGTCATGCCCGGTCAAACTCTGTCTGCTAAGTCACCGGAAGAATCGCCAAACAAGTCGTGGTCTACTCCAACTATCGTGGGCCGCACGCAGGAGTTCCTTTCCACTCAACTGCCGCCAATGAGCCTCAAATCGGAGGAATTCATCGCTATCAATAAGGATGGCGAACGTATCGACACCTATTGTCCCCATCCACCCGCGGATGCCATGGATGAGTACCACCGCCGTGCCAAAGAGCACAAGGTCTGCAACAGCTATCACCTATCCGGAGAGTGTGGTGACATGAGTTGCCAATACGACCACAGTGATGTCTCTGACACCATAGTCGACGTACTCAGATACATCCTCCTTCAGCACCCTTGCCCTCGAGCCGGGGTTTGCCGGTCCATTCAATGTTACATGGGCCATCTATGCCAGAAGCCAAACTGCAAGGCCGTCAAGAGCTGGCAGTGTCGCTTCAACCACCGTGCCCACAGTCTTGATCTCCAAGTTTCTCAGTGGGTCGTACCTGTCGAACAGGCCGAGGGAGAGCAATCCTCAATGAGCGGCGACTCATTCGAAGGCACCACCTCTCCAAGCACCATCAACTTCTAAAGTGGTCTCGAGTCCTGATACCACTACCGTTCTAATACGGTAAAACCTCGCTTACTGATGGCCGACTTCAAATCGTGTCGGTCCTGTATGTGTGAAATAACTGCGAGGCTCCAATGCCGGGGATTTGTCTTAACGGGGCGGATTTTTGACCTAAAAGGCTTTTTTTACTCAAAACTTCTGGCAGAATAGAAGTGGGGAGGTTCGGTTCCAGTGGACTCTGACAAAAAAGAAGAGTGGTTGGTTTGAATTCATCATGCTTGCCGGATATCCTGTTTTATGCCTGAAGAGGACAACAAAAGATATTACCTCCACCCTCGAAGTCGTGAGGTAATATTATACAGCAATGGGTGCGGAACCAGCGGGAGTTACCATATTCATTAAGATCTCAATGCGGTCGTGATTTGGAAGTCGGTATTTTTTTCCCTTGCATTTACTAGTATTCAGAATGTCATTCAAGTCGTCGTTCTGCGTGGCGCCATACTTTAATGATCGAATACATCCAGGATTTCCCTTTATCAAATGTTCTGCGAGTCTCTAGCTTCTGAGTCTCCACGATAAGCAGTAGTCCGGCATTCAGCGCAGCCGCGGCGGGTAAGGTTTGGCTAGAATTCTTCAAGGCCAATGTATAGGATGTAAAGAGGGCAGCCCCGATAATTCATAAGTGGTATTGAAAATTCTGACTGGGAGAGGCAGAATATCATAGAATAACGAGAGGTCTGTTGGACGTGTAGCTGATTACTATATAGTTTTCTGACTCTAAGCTATGTCGGTGGATAAAATTATGTAGTAAGTAGTCTTGTGGATTCTAGGCACCATTCTCATATCTCAAAAAAAAGCCACGAACCAGGTTAATTTACAATTAGAAACTTTTTCCTAGAGCTTGCCAGAAACACACTCTTCCTTGCTCCGTAGGGGTCCATGGAGGTGCGCCAACGCCATCAAAGTTCGGGTTGGCTACTTTGCTGTGCCGGCCTGGATTTTATAATATGCTTCTTGAACCTCCTCGCGAGCATGCATCAACGCCAACCACTTATGGATCATGGGATAGGTGTCCAGTGAAAGACCAGCAAACGAATGCTCTCTCACCCACGGCTCGAAATGGTAGTCTACTGCAGAGACTCGACCTGGTATAACACTCATACCTTCGGACTTCTGTAGTTGGCTCTCCAAAACATCGTAGCATCGGTATGTCTGAGCAGTGTATCGCTGGAGGGCGTCTTCGTCCTTCCGGGGATGGCAGCGTCTATTATGAATTAGCTTTGCTAAAAGGGGTCAGCCTATATACTAACCTGAACCAATTAACCTGCCCAGTCATCGGACCAAGGGTAGTTAAAAGGAAATATTCCCATTTCTCAAAGTCCACCAAATCTTGGCCTGAACTCCCACAGGGACCAATCTTGTTTGCCGTGTCGTATACCCGGCGAACATAATTCATACACGCACCAGATTCCCAAGATATAATGCCCGTGTTGGGATCCTCGAGTGCAGGCACCCGCCCATTCTCGTTGATCTGGAGGAATGCTGTGCCCTTCACGCCAATTTCAGGATCGTCGCTAAAGTCCCAGCACTTGACCGTGAATGGAATCCCGAGTGCTTCTAATGCAATGGCAATCTTGATGGGATTAGGACCCGTGGCGTGGGTGTGCAAGATGAGAGGTTTAATATGGGTGGCCATCTTGGGTAGAAGAAGTTGTTGAAGTAAAGAATAATTGAACGATGGCAAGAAGAAAGAGATAATGCGGAGGTGATCTACCAATGATGTCACACCGTTATGGCGAAACCTGATGATGATGTACCCATGGATGAGCCATGAGCTTATTTAGCCTGAGATTCTCTTGGCATAGCCTCAAAGCCAAAAACAACTCGGTACGTTGTAGTCCGAAATTCGATGATTACTATGTAGCTTTGTTCTGGAAGTCTGGCATTTAGCCGATTCCTGGGCCAGCGCGGGGATATTCCTTCAATCAAACATTCCGAAAGGAATGGGAAAACTCCGCTAGTTAGGCGTGGGGGTAAAAAACATGGGGATGCGGGGAACTGTGAAAAAAGGGCTGGTTATTTATCCGCTCCCCTTTTGAAAATGGGGGGTATTTAAATGGCTTCTAGTCCTATGAGCTCTTTCTACGTCAGTACTGGCGACTTCCAAAATGCTTCTCTTGGACTCACCTCTGCGTTTTACAGCGTGGGTGGCGTTCGTTTTTGCGCCATGTTTAGTGCTTGGCTCAAGCTTGTTTGATCGAGCTCAACGGAGAGATGCTTTACAAAATTTAGTAAGTTGGCACTTTTCAAGGGACAACCCCCACCAAATTAACTCAATTTTTTGTAGGTGACTTGGGATAAGCACTCGCTTTCCGTTCGGGGCGAACGCATCATGATATTCTCAGGGGAGTTCCATCCATTCCGGCTACCTGTCCCTGATCTCTGGCTGGATGTATTTCAGAAGATAAAGAGCATGGGGTTCACGGGGGTTTCCTTCTACGTGGATTGGGGCCTTGTCGAGGGCAACCCCGGCCACGTCTCAACAGATGGCATATGGAGCCTCGAAGAATTCTTCGACGCTGCTACCGAGGCAGGCATATATCTCATCGCCCGGCCAGGACCTTACATCAATGCAGAAACTACAGCAGGAGGCATTCCTGGATGGGTGCTACGGAAGAATGCCACCATCCGATCGGACGACCCAGAGTACCTCAACACAACCACCAACTACATGACCACCATGGGTCGGATGATTGAAAAGGCCCAGATCACTAACGGGGGCCCAGTGATCTTGGTGCAGCCTGAGAACGAGTATTCCACTTGGCCTGGTGTGACTGATTTCCCAAGCTCAATGAATCGAAGGTACATGGACTATGTGGAGCAGCAGCTTCTTGACGCTGGTATCACTGTTCCGCTCATAGTCAACGACAATGTGGCCGAGGGATATTGGGCTCCTGGATCTGGTCTTGGAGCGGTGGATATTTATGGAATTGATTCTTACCCACTACGTTACGACTGTGAGTCTAAAATCTCAAGATTTGACTGCTGAGAAAGATCTGTTCCTGATTGGCTTTAAGGCGCAAATCCTAGTGTCTGGCCGACTTACAGATTCCCATATGATTGGCAGGTCGTTCACGAGCGTGAAAGTCCAGGAACTCCATTTGCAATTGTCGAGTTCCAGGGAGGCTCTGGGGAGGGCTGGTAATTTCTTTCCTTCTCTATCTTACTACGCATTTGTTAACGGATCATAGGGGAGGAGTCCTTGAAGAGAAGTGCGGGGAGCTCGTAAACGCAGAGGCAGCCAGAGTTGTCTACAAAAACAATTATAGCTTCGGCGTTAAGCTTTTCAACATATATATGGTCAGAAAGCTCTTATGAAATTTCATTGGGAAATTCCAGACTCTAATGTTATATCACAGACGTACGGTGGAACAAACTGGGGCAATCTCGGTTACCAGGCTGGGTATACCTCCTACGACTATGGAGCAGCCGTCACGGAAGAACGCGGCATTTGGCGCGAGAAATACAGCGAACAGAAATTGGAAGCAAACTTTTTGAAAGTCTCGCCAGCATATCTAACAGCGATACCGAAGTTGGGTGTCAATGGTTCGTATGGAGCCCCAGATTCAATCGCAGTCACCCCGCTTCTCGGTAATGGTACCTCGACAAATTTCTATGTCATCAGACATGCAGACTTCACTTCACAGGAAAATACTCAGTATAGCCTGACAGTGTCCACGAGCGTCGGAAATGTCAGCATTCCTCAGCTGGGAGGCAGCTTGACCCTCAATGGGCGCGATTCCAAATTTCACGTCACAGATTATGATCTCGACGGCATCAACCTGATTTATTCAACCGCAGAAATATTCACATGGGCAAGGGGACCCGGATCATCACGAGTCTTGGTTCTGTATGGCGGCACTGGTGAAACACACGAGTTTGCAATCTCACGCCATCTTGGCAATCCCGTCATAATCGAGGGTGACGATGTCTCGTTCCACCAGAAAGATTCAACATGGGTAGTACGCTGGCAGGTTGGGCTCAGTCGCTGTGTTATCCAAGTCTCAAATTTGGAGATATACCTTGTGTGGCGTAACGAGGCGTACAACTATTGGGCTTTGGAGCTGCCAGCGTCGCACCCGATCGGCAATTTTTCGTCGCCTTCCAAAGAGCTGGTTATCGTCAAGGGTGGCTACCTTATTCGCAGTGCCAAGTTGGTTAACAAGCAACTCTGGTTGTCGGGGGATGTCAACGTGACAACAGAGGTTGAAGTCATCTCTGCGCCGGTCGACCAACTGAAAGGACTCGTCTTCAATGGACAGCAAATGAAGACATCACGTACCAAGACAGGCAAATTGTCAGCTGTTATCGAATACCAATCACCCACGCTAGATCTCCCTGATTTAACCAATCTGCAATGGAAATACATTGACTCGCTCCCGGAAATCAAATCATCATATGATGACTCTGCTTGGAAGTCCTGCGACGAACTCACCACCCACAATCCTCGGGATCTGGACACACCCACGAATCTATATGCTATGGATTACGGGTTCCATACTGGATCATTGCTTTACCGGGGTCACTTTCCCGCAAATGGGCTTGAATCTTACCTTTGGCTCAACATCTCGGGAGGAACTGGATTCGGTCATTCGGTCTGGCTGGATGATACATTCCTTGGATCGTGGCCTGGCACAGGCGCAAACGCCACGATCACACAGAATCTCACAATTCCAGCATCCCTGTCCTCCGGGACTAAACACGTTATCTCCATACTAATTGACAATATGGGCCAAGATGAGGAGGCCCCAGGCACAGATGCAATCAAGTTCCCTCGAGGCATCCTCGGATACCAGCTGTCTAACCATGAGCAGTCAGACGTATCTTGGAAGGTGACTGGTAACCTCGGGGGTGAGCAGTATCAAGATCTCGCCCGTGGACCACTCAACGAAGGTGCCATGTATGCCGAACGACAAGGTTATCACTACCCCAATCCACCAAACTCCCACTGGGAAGTGTCAAATCCATTCAAAAACGGGTTGGCAAAGCCGGGCGTTGGGTTTTACACAACATCCTTCAAGCTCGATATTCCGCATGGCTGGGATGTCCCCTTAAGCATTGTGTTCAGCAATTCCACTGCAGGCGATTCATCGCACACGACCTCTGGACACAATTATCGCTGCCAACTCTACGTCAATGGATATCAATATGGAAAATACAGTAAGTGTAGATTCACAAACCTTATTCATCTTTGCCAAGATCCTTTCACTAAGACCAAGCAGTCAACAACCTCGGTCCCCAGATGTCATATCCAGTCCCGGAGGGTATCCTCAACCACAATGGTGTCAACTACATAGCGTTGACTCTATGGGCCCAGGATCCTTCGGGTGCCAGAATCGGTGGTCTGGATCTGGTACCAAGTGCGCTTATCCGCTCCGACTATCCTAAACCACGACCTGCACCTCAACCTACCTGGGAACTGCGACAAGGCGCGTACTAGCACACTTGGAAGGCATTCTCGGTTAGTGAAACTTCTACCAGAGATAACTTTAGAAAGAGAGCGTCTCTTCTTGCAAACCGAAAACTTAGAAAGATCAGTAGTTGGATTTCATCAGACGGCAATCGCAGCAACTAGCGCGTCCAGTGCTGAACTATGGGTTGAAGCATCTGCAGAACTAAATGGACCAGCCCAATTAACACCTAACTGATTCTGATCGTTCCGGTCATTGGCCCAAATGCTGTTTGCACATGCTTCCATCACATTCTTGTAGATATCATTCGGTGAATCCTGTTGTAGCATCTGCAAATTGCGTATGAAAATCCCCTTGAATTGTGTTGCATCTGGGGCACAGTTCGGCTCACAAACATCATGAATCACCATATTCGTGTCAGATAGGGTCTTTATTGCGGCTTGTGCAATTTTGTTGGCCGATTCTAGGTATGTGTCGTTGGGGGCTGCTCTGTTGAGCTCGACCAGACCACCCAGTATAACGCCTTGGTTATAGGACCACCTGATAATCTCTGTTAGACAGCCAATATGAAGTTGACGTAGCATAGTGACGGTAAAAGTGAGGAAGAGTGTGTGTTTGAGATACATACACTGTCTGGCCATTGTTTTGGCAATTTTCTAATAAGCCATCGTTGATGGTATAATCCGGCCCAAAGAAATCTTGTGCCGCAAACCAATCCCACTGCTTCTGCGCCCATCCAACATAGGTATCTCTCTCGGATTCAGAGGATGCCCGGTTGGCAAGATGTGCTGCAACCGAGAGGAATAGCTCGTTCGTAATTGCGTTGACGTAGGAACTCGTCGTACTCCATTGGAGGCCACCACCTCCACATCGCGTCCCCCAGGCCTTCGTCTAAACAGAGATTAGTCTCAAAGTTTGAATGTAGGAGCTCTCAAACAAATTTTCAGACACCTACTAAGCTTGAGAAGATGCCTTGTGCAAGACCTAGATAGGTATCATCATTGGTAACATCGTAGGCAGCAATCCAAGCCAGCGCCCACCACATGTCGTCATCATAAGCCGAGTCAAGCCAGTCAGAGGCATTAGCAGCACCTTCATATCGTGACTGTACTTTATTTTCAGGGCCAGGTTGAGGATTGTACGCCGGCGCGTTTTGTAGCGTGTTGCTAAAAACATAAATCGCGGTATCTAACACAAATGGGTCAATGGCGGCCAGGTCTGCAATGACAGTCATACAATTCGCGCCATTCCACCATCCGCAGGTATTCCAGAGTCCGCTTGTGGTATTATACCAGTTCTGGAGGGCATTGAGAGCTATCTGGACCCGTGAATTGGCATCCTCGGCGACAGTGAATCCTGGTAGGATGAGCCCTACCAGAACTGTAGAAAGCGCGCCCCAAGGGAGGAATTGCATATTCAAGGCCGAGGAGGGAGCGAAATGGCAAGACCCCCTGATATATGCGAAAGTCGATCATTTAAATAAGATGGACCACTCGTCCAGCGCAAGCTCAGGCACATAACTCGCGAACAAAAAAAAATAAAAATAAAGCTACATTCTTGCTATGGAGCGGCCTTGATTGGCTCAGATGTTCAGCCCAGTCGGACAGGTCCACTGATGTTTTCGCGAGACCCCTGATCTGCATGATCACCCAAATCTTAGTCCAGACATTTTATTTTGTCCAACATGCTATCAGGAGTATTGAGCCACAGTGTTCTTGACAGAGGATGTAGCTTCAGCGAATTACATACATCTGCTGTCAGGGATCAAATGCTGCTACTGATTTTTGACATTGCGCTCACTGTTCACAGTGGGCACTCGGTCGTATGCCATCCAGGCCCAGCCCCTTGCAAGGATGTGGACCCAGTTAGTTCTTCATCACCTAGTGTCCTCCCTCGATAATTGAATACATGCCCGAAGTGGTGTTACCAGAGCTAGATCAGACTTCTGTTGCTTTTTCGGCATGCTTTCGTTACAGGTTAACCCCCGAATGTATGGATCACACTCATCGCTAAACTGGTCAACGGGAATTCTTGCAAATAATCAGTCCGAGGTGGTTGATGTTAGTGTTAAGCATGCAAAAGCAAGCTCACTTCCCCGGATTACTTGACAACTGCATTATGACATTGACACATTGAACTATAAATAACTAACTAAGCGAATCTGATCTAATGACACATATAGCTATGTTACTGACCCCGCGTAGACCACAGACCTGAATGCTCATGCTCCTCTCGCATGTAGTGAATCATTCTTTGTAATGGGATAGCACCTATAAATCGAGTTTATTCTAGACTGGCGCCAGATGTCTCATGCATGGATCAATAAAGTTCATGCCGATGACGTAGATAAACTCGGGTCCAGTAGGGTCGAGTCGTGTCCATTCGGCTTTCGAATGTGTGTTCATTCCCTATCTTTATTTTCTAACGTACTGAGTGAAGACGAAGCTCAATCACTCATATCTCTGTATAACAGCTCTCCATTATACGAGAGCTTTTCGGGGGTTCATGTTGTCGTTGGTGAATTGCGAAGGCTCTCCGCACGAAAGATCGACTAGTTAGCTGGACGTTCACGTTCTGACTCACCTTACGACCCTATCCATGCCTAGTCTCGACCTCCGACCTGAAATAGTTCGCTTCTCGAGAGATAACGCGAATTGAAGCCATTTATCTCCATCTCCCCAAGAGAGAGCGAATTTGCTCCAGTATCTTAGCCAGCCTCCATCTCGTGCAAAGCCTAGACTCCGTTTGACGCCGTTATCTCAGCCCGCGCCACGGTCCCCAAAATCGGCCGCGACCGTGTGAGGCAACATGGTCGAGCTGCCCCGCCTATCCAGAGATGGTCTGAGTATAACCAAAGCGACAGACGAGGATGTGCCAATTATTCAATCCATGGTCGAAGCCGCATACGCCAAGTACATCGATCGCATCGGCAAGCGGCCAGCCCCGATGGACGAAAATTACCACCAAGCCATATACACCCACACGGTCCTTACCCTGAGAGGAGGGGATGGCCAAGTACTCGGCGCAATAGTTCTCGAAATTGAACCGTCCTTGGATTCCGTCAAAATTGATAACTTGGTGGTTCATCCCGCAGCCCAAGGTCGTGGGTGTGGACGGGTTCTGATGGATTATGCTGAGGAAGTTGCCCGGTCGCAGGATTACCGAGCGCTGACACTTTATACAAATGTCAAGATGTATGAGAACCTCGGCGTATATATGAAGATGGGATTTTTCGAGACTGAAAGGAAGCATGAAGATGGCTTTGATCGGGTTTATTTTCGCAAAAATCTCCACTGAAATTTTTACATCTTCAAGTTGGATTAGGAGAGTGAGCGAGAGAGCAAATGCTGAGGTATTTGTTGATTTGGTTTGTAAGACTAATAGATATACATGAGAGAACCTCGTTATCCATGCCACCCCAAGCAAAAGATTGAGACAATCCCTGTCTCTTTTGAAAAAAGATATGTACAAAGTTCCGTCATAAGCGAACAGGGTTAGGTTGAAGAGTCATAGAGAGAAAGGAGAAGAGACACATATGTATGGATGGGGGAAGAACAGGTCCCATCGTTCAAGTAGAGGTCATGAAGAATGTAAGAAAGGGTGTGCGTATTAGAATGCGTGCGTCAACGGGTGGAGTAGGCGAGTACGGGCATGAAAATTGAGCAACGTCTCGCAGATAATCAGATCAATCAGATAATTGATCGCCGCAGATAGAAAAAGAAAGGAAGATTTATCGTCCCCACATCCGTGATGGGGCTTCGTTGAAGTCGTCTTTGCTGGAGCGCTCGCTGGCAGCTTCTGAAGGGTAGGCAGGCTCGGTGGTGATTTCGATGGTGGTTTCTTGGTACACCTTGCCCATTGGACCCATCTCGACGCCCGTCTGGACAATGTTATCGGTAGAGCCGTCACGGTCGAGGTTGGTGCCGTCCATACCACCAAGCTTGGTCCGAGTCTTGGGGTCAGCAGCTGTGATCGTGGTAAGGTGGTTTTCTCCGTGGCGACCGCGGCTGCTGGCGAACTTGTTGTAGGAACGGTCTTGGCTGGGTTCGGAATCGATGATGAGGTTACGGCGAGTGAGAGTGTATAGAACGACATCGACCAGGCCGGAGCTGGTAATTATAGCACCTTTAGAAATGTCAGCGGCGATAGCTCATTGAAATACTGCCGATGGGAATGAAATAAACGCGTAACTCACCTGCACAGCAGAAGAAAGTGAGGGAAGGAGTGTCGCCGTTTGCCGTAGCCATACGTCCGGCAGCCAGAGGAAGCGAAAGAACGATGTAGACGATTGGATAGATCGTCATGTAGCCAACCACGCGGCGCAGGCGCTTGAGGCTTTCCACTTGGCTGTTTCCCAGGATAGATGAAGCAGCAATCTGTCGTCGGAGCTGGAAATACATGATAGCGTACAAAGACACTGTACCAAACTCGGCCACGAAAATCCAGATGTAATGAGTCCAGAGACGGACTGTCTCATACTCTTCATTAATCCAACACCAGGCACCGGAGGGAACGAACACATCTGCACCATATGCTGCCAGAGGAATGATCACAATAACGGCAATGAATACCCACACGCCGATGACGAAGGAGATGAAAACCTTGTGAGACATCTTCCGGCCCCAAACGACCAGCAAAAAGGTGTGAAACGCAATGGCAAGCACGAAAAGTCCACTACCTGGATCTCCAATCTGGAGCCAAAGACCCTGTAGGAAGCATGCGGCAGTGCCGGACTTGATTTGGTCGGTAGCGATCCATTTCACACAGATCAAAAAGGCGAGGGCTTGCTGGAAATCCGCCAAAATCAGGTTATAAATCAAGATAATATACTGGTTGTAACCAATGTATCTCTGGTAGTTTTTCCGCCAGAAAATGAGTCGATAGGTAATGAAAGCAAGCAGAGACAAGGTGGAAATAAAGGAGAGGAATGCCATAACCGAAACTGCAATGAGGCCTCTTCGCTGGGCCACAGGCAATGGGTTGATATCCAATGTAACATCGTTGTTCAATCGTGGTAGCAGCTCACCGCCGGAGGACTGGGCCCTCGGCATGAGACTGTATAGCAGTATTGAAGACATTTTCCGAATATCTTTAAAATCGACAGACCTAGAGAAATGCCTTCGAACCACCCACCTGGATGGGTTCGAAAATGCGAGTTGAACCGCACCGTTAGGAGGTTGTCGACAAGCAAGGCTCGAGGAATCAGACTTCGGTCCAGGTAGACCGATTAAAATGCCAATACTGCCAGTTAAGTACGCCTAAGATAGTGATTCGCTCCGTTGGGAGTGGCGTCCTCGCTTGGACCTCACCCACAGATTAACCGGCGAGCAGGGGTGGGAGGGATGAAATGAACGACAGGGAGGTGGGTATTGTCCAACAAAGAATAGAGAAGTGCGGGATGTGATTATTAAAGTTGATTGTGTTCAGATCCGAGACAACGGGAAAGAGACCATAAGCAGAGCATTGTCAGGCTGGGTGAACTCTAAAAGCAATAGAATCAGGGGAAAGATGATAAAAGGCAAGATCACACAGGCCTTCTTCTCCCGTCAAGGGCCAACGTTCCACACAATTGGGACTTTTGGTCTGGGTCCTCGATAGGATCATCTCCGTTAGGGCCTTATGGTGGCAGAGTTAGCTTGATACTCATGATTGGGGCAAAGAACTCCATAATATTTGCAAATAATGCTCCGTACTCCGTAATATCCGTAATATGATTGCAAAGGTCCAGAATTATGGGAACGTTGCCCCCACTTCAGACGACCATAACCCCTCTTTAACCAGGGTCATGGTGGAGAGTGGATGAAGAATTCTCTGCGACAAGAGGGTCAGAGTTTGGTCGAGACGGCTAAACCCACATAAGATCATCATCTGAAGGCGTCCAGGCATGAAATAAGCTAGTACACCTCCGTAATTATAAGTATACGACTACGACGACTACTGCGCGGCATACACACTACCGAAAGAGGCGAAGCGCTGGTCTGGTGCGGCTGCACACGGTGCCAATAATAAGCCTGAATTTGAGAGAAAAGGCGTTGGAGAATGCACGTTATGGAGATGTAAGCATACAGCTCCACAAACTCTCTCTCCGCGCTGACCCATTTTATCACTTCCCGTCCACTCAGAACAGGCCGCCATCGACTAGTTCAGGTTTTTCCGACGCAGGGGCGAGCCTTCTGGAACGCTAGCGGAAGACACGGACAAGGTTCACCGCGTGCTCGAGGACCAACCCCAGTCGCCATGCCTTTCGAGATCATAATGATAATGATGATAATCTCAGCAATTGTCGTAGCGCAGTTTTCAGTCGGCTGCACAGGGTTAGATCCTCCGTGGCTATTACGGCGGGGAGCATTGATCGCCCACGGCGATTCCATAAGGATAATAGGGCTAATATGCTAGTAGCCAACGGTAGTGCAGTATTGGAGGGCCAGGGGCTCCATTTTCCGAACCCCGCAGAATCAACCAACTAGTGCTCTCTCATCCGTTCTCTTTTTGGTGACCGACAGCCTCAGGGGAGACCCCCGGAATATTGAAAGAACTTTCCTGTGGCTGGCATGTGTTCTTGCCAAGCAACAGTGCGAATATTCCAGAGAAAATTGTCGATCGTATGGCCACCTCATATGGCCATCTCGTATTATGGAAAGCAAAACCCAGAATTGTCATTCAATGATAGTGTAATACTTCGATCTGACGGGGTTGCCTATTGGACCTAGAATAAGCTTTGTGTCCACATTGAACAGCCCGGCAACACGGCTGGTGGTCCCATTGACTCCATCGAATGGAACCCTACGGGCCTGGGCAACCTTGGGATACTGTAATTCCTGAAACCAGCTACCCACTCACGGGTCAGGGGTTACGCTGCCCAGACCTTGGAGGCTGCGTCATTGAGCCTCCGGTGCCTTTTTGGCGAAATCATTGAACCATCGTGGGCCTGGGGGAGCTGAGGCAGCAACTGCTGTATTTGGTGTTTGCTGCAAAAACCGAAGGATGCACCTCCGGAAGTAATACTTATTTGTGTTACGGTCGCAAAACGTGTAGTCCGTAAAGTTTTCACGGATCTCCGCACGTCGATGGAGCCATGCTTTTTACTAGAAAGCCGCTCGGGAATTTTATTCAGCTTCTGTAAGTGTCAATGGTGATCTCGAAGACCCGCAGAACCACGCAGTCTGAGTCGGGTCGTCTGTCAGCCATGTGCCGAGGATCAAGGAAAAAGCAAGTGGCCATGAAGGGTTAAGATGTGCATTGAGGCAAATGACTAGCGTGTTATTTGATGGAGACACGATGGGGTCACGATGGATACGATCAACAGTACTGGACCAGCGAAGGATGAGTACACACTGGCGCCGTCGCGCACTAGAGTCGTTAGCAGCGATCTTGGAGATTGTAATTGCAGTCAAAAATCAAGCCGCCCGAGCGCAGGAATGTGCGCCCCGAGTTTGTGGTGGTTTGTCAACCGTCATTTGCTCCCCGTTTAAGGTCTGGTGGCGACTAACTAAAAAAGGGGGTAAATAGGGACAAAATGGACTTGAAGCGCGGCGGTTACGGACTTAAGCTCGGCATAACAGACGGCTAGGCGGCATCCCCCGCTTAATGGTTAACTCTTCTGACGCCAGCTTGCAAGAAATCTCTCGATCTATGGAGACGATTTTGAGGTTCTATGGCTTTGTTTTATATCAATTCCAGGAAGCTTGTCGAGTGGGAGCTGATGTTGGTGCTTCTATCAATACCGACCCTAGTACCACTCATTCGCTGATGGGTGCCTCCAATTCCATGGTTCCATTCGGTTCACACCCGAGGCACACCACGGCACTATTCCCGTTCTCCTTGACTTGCCTATTGTTGCTGCTGGCACATCTCGGCCTGCCGATCATCATCCTGAACCCGTGGCACTGTCAAGGAGAGTTTGTACCATACTTGCCTTGCCCTCTCTGCAATTTGCATAATTGCCACATGACTGTGCTATTGGCGGAAGCCATGCTCAAATGCCCATCATTAGCCCTCTTTGTTCAGTGCTCCGTAGATATGCGATCATGCCCCTCTATTATTATTTCCTTAGGTGGGGATTAAACAAAAGGGTGAGAAAACCCGATGTCGATTACCAACTAGTTTGTCAGCTTATTTGAACTGGTCAAGGCATTGTTACCCACTCCTAGTATTATCGTGTATTCTTCAGTTCGTAGCTAAGCTCTCTGACTATGCAGTTCGCATCGCGCCCGTGGGTCGATTCAATCCCACCGATCTGGGCCCTGATCTTCAGAGGTCAGAAGAATGAGCAATAGAAAAGCGGAGATAGAAATGAACACCAAATATCAGGGTTGAGAATTCTCGGTGCCTGCCATGCAATAGACTTGCCGAGTCTTTGCCTTGAGCGGCATACTCCGTGCAAAATTAAATCCTTGATTAATCAATCAATGGCTGGCCAAACCGCCACCAAAGCTACACTGCTTTACTGCCGATCTCCATATCATCCATGCCGATTTCCAATTCGGTTACAGTACTTCCAAGATGGCTTTACGCGCTATCCAGTAGTACCTACCAGTAGCAATCTGTAGGCCTCATTTTCACGTTTAAGTTACATGTGACCGCCAACGGTAGCGGCCAGGAAACTTTACTTCTCTCCATAATCAGGCTAAATCAGGTACTATTGATTTGGCCCGTGCCAAACGGCTGGGAGATCAATGGGTGAGGTTACATTTCCCCTGGGCAATCATGGCGATCTATGAATTCTAGAGTTTGTAAGGCCGGCGTATAACTGCCAACAGAGATGATCGGCTAGATCAGCTTCACGGTGGGATGAACAAGTGGTCAAAGTTTCTGCCTGGGGGAATGGGATGATATGGATACATAGTTCAATAATATCCGTGCCGCCGATCGAAATTTGTGAGGATAGGGAAAACAGTACGAAATCAACGCTTGATCCTAGCCCACGCTATTGTGTGACCGTGCAGAATGGACCTCACCCGATTGACCTTCAGTACTCCATAGTTTCGGATCCGCAATCCTTCCGGTCAGAATCAGTCGTCTCCTCTGTGGAGATGCTACTATCTTCGTAGCAGATCTCAATTCCATCCATTTCCAAGTCTATAGAAAAGCCGCCTCGCCAGGGAGCCGGCTTATAGATTGGTTCATTCGGGCCTTTCACGCTTTGGGTAAATGAGGCCTGCGAAAGACCCTTCTTCAGGACCAGAGCAACTCCATTTTCTGGGTCTCCAAAAGAGATTTCCTCCCCACTAAGCGTCCATGCAGGACATTCTAAGCTCCCCTCGAAAACACTTTGGACAGGGCTGAGCTGGAAGAGGGAACATATTGTCCAGTCTTTTTCTTGCTTCGGCTGGATTCGATGACCGTCTCGACTTGGAAATGGGATAAAAATGCCCAGGAGATAGTGTTCTTGGGTTCTAGTGTCTCTTCCAGACACAAGAATGAGAAGTCGATCCTCCGATCCCTCGATCGTTGCTACTAGTTCTGATATGCTGGCCAGGTGATGTTGGTTATCATGGAGCCAGAAGTATTTGAAACATTCGAACCAAAGAATTTGATCATCTTTGAAGATCGTGTTAAGTTGCGCGAGAATAGGGGGTTTGAATAATTTCCCAGGATGACGCATACACTCCAGGACACCCCCCTCGAGACGAGATGGTCCTGTCCAAAAAGAGCTCATAACATCGTGCAAAGCATCTAGAAGAAATGGCTGCATCGTGACATCAGTCTCCTCGGTTTTTATCAAGCAAAGATTACCAATTTCGAGCAATTCACGTACCGCAGCCCTACAACCCTCATCGAACATTGGCCAGTTGATCCCAACATCGGAGTTTTGCACAAATGTCCGAGTTACACAGTCAGCAACCTGGTCAAGCTCGCAGGTATCCATCAAAGAAGCAGATTCGGAGACTCCAAAAGTGTGGTACAACATGAGTCGCACAAAGTCTCGCATCCTGGGAGCTGGAATGGTGAACTCATAAAGCCGAGGAGGTTCATGTCCATGGAGTCGCGACGCCAAAGGGCGAAAAGCGTCGCGCGGCTCCCCAGCTAGAGGAAGGTTTCTCTTAGGCTGTGCAGTCATCACTACACTGAGAAGATCGTGGTACAGCTCATCTCCCCAATCATCGTAATTTGGGTCCCCTAGTTCGGGAAGTGTTGATTTGATCTTATCGTCGGGCAACTCATACGCGCGACGGCGTGCCTCTCTTCTCCATTCGTCAGCGTCATAAGGCAACTTGTAGCCATCCCGTTCTGTCGCTAGGCTTTGGAAAATGAGTCTTCTGTGGTCTGCTGGACTGAACTCACACCAGCCACCTCCCCAGGATTTGAAAATGACTCCCTTGTCATATGGCATCAGCCAGAGGAGTCCTCGAGTCAACTCGCTCAAGGTGAGTGCCGCGGGGGGCTCATGGCGAAATGGATATATCGAAAGATACTGCACACTTTGAAATACAATGGGACCTAGGTCCATTAGGTGTTTTGGGAGCGCATTTGAAATGGTGAGAAGCTTGATAAATCCCCTTTCGTCGATGTGTTTTGTCCCGGTCTCGTCTTCGATAGCAACGGAGTTGAAACTCGCTTCCACACGCTTTGTGTTGATGTTGTATTTATTCCTTCGCGTCGGGAATCTCTCCAGTATTTTGTCTGTTGTGAATAGGCCTTGTGCAACCCAGTCGTCCACAAACTCAGTCGTGACCCCGCCCGGGAGCATCCTGTTCTTTTGATGCAGCGCAATTAATATGATAGGGGACTCGTGTGTTCAGAAGTCGAGTAATGATGATTCAATGTTGCAAAACAATCATTATGTCCGTCTTTTTAACTTAGCTGGAAGTTTCAAACTGTGGTCAGGTACTGGGAGGTTTATGGCACCATCCTGATTGTGTTATTGTCAGGTAATCTTTTCATTACTCACATCAGGCTGACTGGCGCTCAGCCTTGTCAGGCCCCCCCCCCCCCCCGCCTCAACCACAATTAACTATCGTAGTATCATGCATAGCCAGGTCCATTTCATTGATGATATCCCTCTGATGACAGTTGAATTCTAGGTAAGTACTATGTTCTTTCTACCAGTAGTCAATTGAAACGAACCTTCGAACTCCATCAAATATTCATTTCAAAAGATAGCTAAGACCTCTGCAAAGACGTCATACTACTCTAATCAAATATGGAGATTGGAAATCGAAAAGGACCATTCAATTTTAGTTTCGCGCATACTCAAAAGTAACCAGTGACCTGTATACGTATATACACTGAATGAAGAAATTATAAACCAATCAAAGAATTCAAAACTAGGATTGTGTATTGATATTCATTTTAGGTCAACGATTCACATCAAGGACCACTCATGACATTCATGAATCATAAAGAAGAGAGCTAGAAAGGGCCAAAAAATGGATAAAATCATAAAACTGTACGGATGCAGCAGGCCAGAAGACCTTTGTCACATGGTGGAAAGGGGGCGATGGGAAAGCGTAGTGGGTATCATCATCAGTTCATCAATCAGCAGCACCCGATGCAATCATATATCCACCTCGCATGCAATCCTGAAACTTGCACTTGACTGTCTTAAAGGGAAATAAAAGATCATAAATCTTGCAAAACCTCGTCGACAGAGTCTATCTCCGTCGCGAGTTTCGGCTATCGCGCCGACTAACGTGCACCGCGTCCTCGTCCTCGTCTTCTTCCTCGACTGGAGCCGGGGTTCGGCGCTCTGTGCGGCGCTTAGGTCGGCGACGGCGGTTCGAGCTGATGTTACTGGCGGAATCGTCTGGGGCCAGGGACCGGTCGTCATCCATGAGGAAGTCATCTTCTGTGCCACTCTCCCAGGTGTTTATGCCCGAGGCTGGGGTTCCCAGACGCGCTTCGACGTAGGAACCGCGTCGGCTTTGGTTGGCGACGGAGAGACCGGCACCACGTTCGCGCAGTGCGATGCGGACAGCCTCTGCTTTGAGATGGAGTGCCTCAAAGGCATCTTCCAGAGCTTCCATTCCCAGGAAAATGTCACGTTCGATTTCAGCCAGGGCGGCGATTTCCGTTTCTTCATCTAACGCGATCGGCCCTCCGAAGGAGGCAGGGGAAGTTGGACCTCCGTTGGCCTGGCTTACTGGCCGGAAGCTGCCATCCATGTAATTGGGTGTCGGTCCGCGAGAGACTCCTGCAGCGCTGAACGGGGTGTTGGAACGACTGCCACTCCAGCGAGAGTGGGTAGGCGGGACGGCATCTTCGACACCACTGCGAAGGAAGCCATCAAATCGGCCAGATATCAGGATTTCCCACTCATCGTCAGTGATGGCAGCAAGAGTTGCCAGGACATGGTGCAGACCAGGATTGTTCAGCATAAACATGGCCGTTTCCGGGTCGCGAGGCAGAGACGGAAGGCGATATAGTCGCTGGATGGCCTGCGACGAAGACACGAGTGGCAAAGGCCTGTGTCGAGGCTTCTCATCATCGGAACGGGGGACGGGAGTTGAGGAGTTGATACCAAGGAGAGCACAAAACACGGAGCGCTGGTGAGATTCGAGGTGTGTGAGCATCGCAAAGGTCAAGGTCTCATCGTCGACTTCTTCGGGCGCACTGCTCGCCGAATCGGTCTGCTCAGAAAGCCATTTGTCCACAGCGACCTTGGTCTTGCGAGATTGACGGATAAAGTGTTCACGGTATTCTTCGGGGACATCGACATCAAGCTTCTGCATGGGAATATGCTCTTCGCCAGAAGACCCCGTGTCCACAGTGGTCGCAGCCATCATGAATGGCGGCCACATAGGCAACTCGCGACGCCCAGATACTAACTCCAGCACTTCTCCCCAGCTGACACCCTCCGGACGATCCTCCGTATCATTACGATCACACATCAGGCAATTACATGGCTCCGAGGAGATGTCACGTGCGAAAACAGCCTCCAGGCGATCCAGCAATCGACGTGCAACGGATCGATATCCAGTCGCAACGGCCAGAGATCCGTTCTTGCTCATGACCTTTTGGTAATCATCCAGCAGGTGACTGAACGGATCAAACACCTTGGCAGCTGCCAGCTGAGGTTGGGTGGAGGATTGAGAGAACGGATCGGGTGTAGCTGGGACAGGAAGCAGTGTTCGCGCAACCCGGTGATCTAGGCCTCCATGTTGAAGAAGGTAGTCGACCCTCGGAATAGTAACAGGCACCTGTGGTGGAGGTGGAGGCGGCGGCGGCGCACCAAATCCGGGAGCTGGCATCACAGGTCTGCCATAATCAATCGAGTCGTCACTGGGAGTATGGCGGTGTGAGGCCACCGACCGGGTCTGATTGCGAGAGGGGGGCTTTGTCGGCGGGGTCATGGGTTTTCGTGGCGCGGAGTATTGTTGATTAGGAGCAATTGAGGTAGCATCAGATCCATTGGTCGATTCTGCGCCGACATCGCGAACTGTTGACTGCGAGGGCGACATGGTCGAGCGGCTCGACCGTTTGGGCAACTTCTTCTCATCGGAAAGTTTCGTCTTCGATGGCTTGTGACTGGCACGAGGCGACGAAGCTTCCTTGTCGGATCTGGATGATTTCGACTTGGGAGTATCTGCCCGCGCCGTCTTGCTGGACTTGGATGAATCATCTCTCTTCGATCGAAGGCTGGATGACGATCTGTTCACCTCGGTCCGGATCTTGATGCTTGCTTTCTTGGCCTTGGGCTTTTCCGTCTCTTTATCATCTTGCTTGCCGACCGTACTACCCTTTTGAGATGATTCCTGGTCAAGACCAGTCAATGGTGGGCTGGGAGGGGCATGGTGATTCTCGGTGCGGTTGTGGCTGGGTCCATCTTCCTTCTGAGCGGTCAGGTCGGTCGGGTCTGGGGTAGGGATGTCTCGGTGGCGGACATCTTCTTTGGAATGCGCTTTGGAGAAGGAGGGGTATGGAAGGCTGGTCCTCGATTCCAGGAACGAGGCTGTTCCGGCTCGGCTTGCGGCGTCGAGGCCTGGCATAGAGGACCGTCGTGGGGGAGCCGTGTGGGAGGTCGAGGAAGTGGAGGAGCGAGCCGTGGATTCTTCGGGCTCGGTTTCCTTGGTTGACGTGCGGGAGGTCCGTCCTTGGGACGTTCGCTTTGTTGATGGTTGGGATTGTTTGGAAGGAGTGGAGGAGGAGGACTTGGGCTTCCGATTCTTTACGCTGTTAGGTCTCACCGGAAAAAACATGGCGGGCTCGTGAGAAATCGTAGCCGGAGCGTTAGCCGCACGAGGTGGATCCCTTCAGGAAGCCTTGGGCCCGCTGGTTCATCGGTCGCAGTCCGTTTACGCTTCACTATCCCCCTCGTATCAAATAAAAAAAGAGGGCTGAGGGAGGAGATGCTGCACCGCCACTGAGGGGGAATGTGATCCTATTTTCGTCTCCAATTTCCCTGCGCGTGCTGCCTGGCGCTTAAGTTGGGCAGGTGTGACTTCTCACTGGTCGCTTAAGGTCGGGGTGGCACAGCGCTTGCGTCGATCGCACGAGAGGCTGCGGGAAAGGCCCGGGCATTGCCATCGAAGGATGGGCGTTATCTGTCTTAAGCGATGGATCGAGCGGGACTCGAATAAGACAGTGTGAAGTGAAATAAGCTCACATTCAGGTACGATGCATGGAACGCCCTGAGGGGGGTAGAAGCCCGTGGACCCAACTCGCTCTGGAACGGGAAAGAGGAGAATACTTTTTTTTGGCCCCCGCTCAACTGGCGACTGGCGTGGGGGACAGCTGCATGGACGCCCGATGGACTCTGGTGAGATTTAAGATGATTCAACTCGGGCTGCAACGACCGGAATGTATAGAGATCACATGGTCCGTTCACCGCTTCTTCTACCGCCCTGTGTTTGACTGTGTTTACGTATCTTCTCCAAGTTAGTAATGTACAAATATTAACGTTAACTAACTATTATCTTGACTCATCATTCAATTTCAATATACATGTGCTTTTGTTTCTTGGGAATGGTCATATACGTTTCAAGTCAAAATCCTATCCGTGCTCCCACCATCCCCAATGTCCTTGTCGCCTTTAACATCCACCTTAAATGTTTGGTGGATGGAGATGCCTTTGCCAACGGAAAACGGATCGGCGCTGCCATTCTGGATGCTGTGGAGCTGGTACGAGCGCCGCCCATTGGTATCGCCTGACTGGTAATTGTTCCCTCGCGAGTCGTAACCCACTTTAGCAGCACTACGCGACTGCGATGAGAATAAGGACAGTCGAGGTAGATACGTGGCGATGAGCCGCTTGAATCGCATTGCGCAGGCGCAGATAATACCGAGGTTGACCTCGACGAGGGACCACACCCCGAGGATGGCTTCCGTATAGGTCGTGTCGGAGGTCTTGTCGAGGAGGAGGACGTATGGTAAACGGGCTATTGAGCAGATGACGACACTGCGCGATGGATTAGCCAAAGCTCATCGTTGAAGAAATGAGCAGACAGCGCGGCTGACGCCAGCTAAGAGCAGCAACGTACCCTGATCCTAGAGCTAGGAGGGATCCAACGGTGAGTTTTTGCTTCATCGAAAACTGTAGATTATGGATCGTGGGGATGGGCAGGGCGATGACGGCCAAATCGGATGCAATATTCAGGACTGCCTGGGCTAGGGCGACGTTCATCAAACACTTGGTGGTCCCCGATTTGAGAGGATTACATGGGCCCCCAGTAATGGTGCATAATGTCAAGGTATAGGCGAAGATGGCAACGGTGACGGCGATGACAAGATAGCGGTACGTGGTCGATGGGTTGATGCGGTACAGGACGGACAAAATGGCCATCTTGGTGATGGCTGGAGTTACCAAATAGCTCAAGGTGTTAGGGAGCAAGGTCTAGATGGTGTTAGATCGATATCCAGATGGCGATAGACTGTCATACTAGGCCGGCGGGTCACTCACTTTATTAAACTCCACCAGGTCAGCCAAGGACACATCCCACATGTGCTTCCCCCAGCCATAGTTCATTACTATTGTGCACTTGGGTTAGAGGAGGGGGGTTCTAATACTCAGCACACCCAGGAAATGTGCTTACACTTGACGATGGACGCGAAATAGAAGGCGGCAACACCGTAGGAGATCGTGACGACGACTATGATCACACGCAGGGTCAATATCAGAGTCTCCAACATACTGAGCTTTGTAGGACAATGAGCTTACCTAAATCCACCTCAATCTTTTTGGTTAGCTTTACGGCCTGGAAGTAGCGAAGCGCAAGAAAAGCTGTCGCGAGGAAATAGGTAACACCAAAGGCGATGACCGTCCCTATTTGCAGCGAGTTCCAGGGCGCATTTAAATTTGACGTCTGGCCGGCCGGCGGCTCCATTCCTGGTGTCGTAGAGAGATTCATTGTGCTCGTCATTGCCCATGCAGCCGTCGAACACTGCGGGGATTGTGGACATGAATTAATTTATTCTGTCGACATGGGGGTCTTCTCTCTATAAAAAACCCTTCATCTGCCGAAACTTTGTCGCTGAAACGTTCGATCTTCACCTCGAGTCAAAAGGGATTTGGTAAATTTCGCACCATACGTACTAGACTCAAGCCAAAGAATCCTTCGGGTTGACAGGTCAAAAGCCGGTAACCAGTAGCGTTAGAGCATTCGTTGCCATAGGGCATTGCTAGGCCCGAAAGGCCCTAGTGGATATACCTAATTTGGCTAGAGCCGCCTGTCAACGGCGGAAACCTCCCGTGTTCCTCGCAAGCTAAAGTAGTGCCAGTGGCGATCGTTGGACTTGTACTCCGTATTGTGCTCCTGCCCCAGTGCATAACAGTCAGGTGGGCACCGTAATTCCTACCAACACACGAGTCTTTGGCGAGCTAGGCCTACTGAACCCGCGTAACCCGCATTGGCAGGAATAGTAATATGAGAAGGACAAACCTTGTGGGCTTTTACACCTAACTGAGTCAACTCGTGGTCTTGTGGGTCGGCACTATGTATGCATCGGCGCAAATTACTAGACCCTAGCTTGTTCCCGGCTCCTCAAAGTTGAATCCGAACTCCCCGGGATTCGTTGCTAACTTGGTGGCAACTTGGCGGCATTACAATGGAGAATAATAGGGGCTGCTCGTTGACAATGCCTTAGTTCATTCCTTTCCCCTGACGGAAGACATCCATCTGCATTGATAAATCGCCCCCGTCATTCTTGCCGTCTCTTGAGGAGCGCAACGTGATTACGATCCGTGCGTGAAGTCAACGACATGGACATGCTCTTTGGGCGAAAGCCCGCCGTGGAAACGGTCCCGGGCGATCGGGTGCTACCGCTTCACTTCTTCGAAAACAGTCTGCTTGTCCAGGGCAACAATATGGCCGTGTCATTGGTGTTTGACGCGGTGCTCGACCCGGAGAAGTTGCGACAGTCCCTCGAAGGCCTGGTCAAGCGGGAAGGGTGGCAAAGGTTGGGAGGTCGGCTGAGGAAGAACGTTAGAATAATCTTTTCACCGAATAGCCCTAAAGGCACCGAAGGATAGCCTACATCTAAGTACTAACGTTTCCATGTTACAATATAGGCCTCAGGCAATATCGAATGGCACATCCCCGCTGAATTCACAGCGGACAGACCCGCAATAACCTTCGCGCACGTCGACCATGGCATGCCCGCTGCTTCACATCCGGCAGCGTCCCGAATCCCAAAACCAGAAAGTCAGCCCGCCGTCGTCGGCGATCCAGATGACCTAGAGGGCCTGGCATGGGAGCCCGGATACAAGCCAAATGGGATCAAGGACTACCTCAACTCCGATATACCGGTCTTGGGCCTACGCGTCAACTCCTTCACCGACAAGACTGTTGTAGTTTTGCAGTGGCAGCACGTTGCCTTCGATGCGCTGGGCATGCAGTATGTTATCGAAGGTTGGAGTGCCATGCTCTGGGGTAAAGAAGCCGATATCCCGACTCCATGCGAAATCGACCCGGATCCATTCGACGCGCTTGCTCGGGGGACACGACCTGCCACGGAAGAGCATATCCTAGCAGAGAAGAAGGTCGGGTTGGTAAGTTTGGTCAAGTGGGGGCTGGGGTATGGATTTGATATGCTCGTCCGAGCCAAGGAGAACCGCATGGTTTGTGTGCCAGAGACGTATTGGCGGCCGCAATTGGAAAAGGCCTTAGAGGAGCTCCGCGCCGAGGCAGTCGCAGCGGGCGAAGACCCGTCAAAGGTGTTTCTGACTGAGAATGACATTTTGACGGCCTGGATCCTTCGTTGTGTGGTTGGCCAGATGGGAATGGACCCCAACCGGACGGTATGAGAGATCCTGGCGCCCAAAACACCTCGCTGGCCTGTTAGCACCTACTGACATCCCGACGCCCCCTCACTAGGTTGCTGCCTCCATCGCCATGTCCCTCCGCAAAGCCTTTGAGGGCGACCTTATCCCTGCCTCTGCCGAACACCCCTACGTGGGCAACGCCTTCGGCTGGGCGAACGCAATCGTTACCGCAGGCGATATCACCTCTAAGCCACTAAGTTGGCTCGCACGCCAGCTTCGGCGTGCGATTAACGAGCAAGGCACGCGCGCTCAACACGAGGCCTACTACGCCCTTGTACGCTCATCTGGAACCGGTCTGCCCATTGTCATCTTTGGAGACGGTGGCATGGCTCAAATCGGCTTTTCCAACTGGTCTAAGGCTGGTCTCTTCGATTTAGACTTTGCCCCGGCTCGCAAGGACTCTCAGGATGTCATTGTGCCGTGCAGGCCTTCGTATGTCCAAGAGAACCACGGTCCTGTGAAACCCGGCGATGGTTTCTTCGTGTTTGGCAAGGACGCGAAGGGGAACTACTGGACCTCAGCGTATAAGGTGAAGGGCCAGTGGGAGAAGTTCGAGGAGCAGCTGAAGAAGGACTTGGAGATGGATGCATGAACCGCCGAGGAGCAGAATATCGTAGATTATGAGTAAATAGTGACGACCTGAAAGAATGAGAGTGGCTTCGTTTATTGTTTGCATTTTATGAAGATTTCTTCTGGCTCTCTAGGTAGCTCGGGCCTAGTTTCTTGGCTTATGGTTCAACGTATGCTGATTGAATAAACTTGAAATTCCGAAAGGTTTTAACTTAGATCAACTCTAGAACGAGTCTGAGAGAATCAAAGATCACAAAAACAAACCGACTCGATCCTTATGTCGGTAGAGGGGTATCATTAAACAACTAAAAACAAACAACCGACTCACATCCCACAGACAGTGTTCTCGGTGACTAGTCCATCGCATGCAGCCCGTTCGGCGCCTTCTTGACAGGGGATGTCTGCAACACCCAATTCCCATCCTCCTCGTGCGCCACACCCTCCCGCCGGGCCGCTCGTAGCGTCTTGTCTCCAGCCAGAGTCAAATCACCCGAATGGCAATCCCAAACCCAGCCTTCCTTAAGCCACATCCACGTGAGATAAGCACGCAATTCCTTATCCTGGGGAAGCACAGCCTTCCATTCAGGAACAAAGCCATGCACAGCAGAGTCTGTGCCTTTCCAGTCCCTAGCTAAACCTCTTAGCTCGTCCCGACAGAAGATGCGCCAGCTATCCAAGGAGTATGCTCCAACTCCGGGTAAATGTGCAATCTCCCAAGCTACTCGGGGATCTTCATCATCAAGAAATTCGTCGGCTGGAACGTCCCGACCATCCAGCTTCCTGGGGTAATGAAGCTTGCGATATCGTTTGTTCTTGATCGGGGGATCAGTTTGCCAGAGTTGAGCAATAGCAATGCACTTCTTGGCACGTTGGTTTTGAAACCCCAAACAACGAATCATGGACACAAAATCGGCCAAGTTTGCGGAAGCCATCGCATCGATAGTAGGATACCGTTCAAAGACTTTAAACAATACGGGCAAAGCAACGCCGCCTCGCGTCCGGTTCAAGAAGATGGTAGCGATAAGCAACTTAAATGGTTCATGTGCAAGCTGCTCCTGAACAAGTCCAAAAGATGGGGCATCCATAGGTGGGAATGGGAGACACGACTGAGGGGGATCCGGTGTTTTAGGAAAGTATGGAGATATTTTGAGTCGTTTTTGTCGAGGAGTTTTGGAGATTTCTGGTTCAAGGAACTTGGTGCGCTTGACAGGAGTACTGGGGCCCGAAGCAGTTTCGGGGGGCAAAAAATGCCGGCTTTTGGAAGGCGACACCTTGGGCGTTGGATACAAAGCAGGATCATCTTCAAGGTCGAAATCAAGATCGAGATCGCTAGGTGGATCGCTCAATGACGAGTCAGAGGACAAAAAATCGGATTCTAATTCCAGTTCTTCCAAGATCTTTCGAGTTTTCTCTGGTAGTGACATGTTTCGTAGCGGGAGGGCTATGTCCGGAATTGTGGTTGTATTTGTTTTGAGAGTAGGAATGTCGGGTTTTAGTTCTGTGCAGAAGTATTTGGACGTCACCTCATCGCTGGGTGTCACCCCTGGCAAATCACTGGAAATCAAAAATCCGAGTCCCACTCGGTCGGATCAGGTGACAAGGGGCCATATCTCGATCGGGAACCGTTCGTGCGTTGAGACGCCGGAGTCGACACGACAGCAGCCGGAGCATTGCGTTGGGGAGTTGACATTATTTCCCGTTCTTTGGTCACCGGGCTCTGTGGTTGAGGGGTCGAGGCTAAAGTTGACTTCTCCGTAACGAGATCCTCAGGTTTGGGGTTTTCTCGTACTGGGGGCTTTGGCTCATCGTGATCTAGAGATACCTCGTCTTCCCCGCGATTATTTGCGGGTGTGTGAGGCTCAATGGGACCATCTGGGCTTCCTGGAGTGGGATCATTCGCAATATCATCCTTGTCGTGAGATAATACCAAAGACTGTCTCTGACGCTTCCGCTCCTGCTTCCGCTCTTTCTTGAGTTGACGTTTTAGCTCTTGCTCGTCAAGCTTGGGGTCCTCGTCCGCAGGCAGATCATCTTGATATTGATCATCCTCATCGATTCCGCTTTCAAGTTCGATCTTCAAAGATTCTCTCTTCCGCTTCCGCTTTCGCTCTTGCTTCTGTTCTCGTTTGTGCTCGCGCTCCTTCCGCTTCCTTTCTTTCCGCGGTTCAGGATCTATGACTTTTTGTTTTGGCAAAGGCTTGGGAGCTTGGAATTTCTTCGCTTGCAAGGTCTGCATCGGAGTAGTTTGGCTATCGACTTTGTTGTGATGCTCGAGCCGGAAGTTCGCGGACTGTTGCTGCTCATTCAGCTCTTTCTCCCTCCTTGCTTGATCTTTTTTCTCTTTTTTCTCTTTTTTCTCCCGCTTGACCCTTCTCTTCTCACGTCTTTTCTGGTTCTTCGACAGCTTTGCCGGGGCTTCAGTGGTCGGTTCACAGGGGAAGTCTGGGAATAGATTCTCCTGGATCACACCGGTCGCGATTTTGGGCGGACCATTTGGTTCGTCCAACTTGTGAGAGGCACACTCGTCGTCGTTCACTCCAGATCCCGCGGTGGTAGAGTCTTGGGCTGCTGGGGTTGCATCGTCATCGCCGGAGACAACTATCTTTGGAAGCAGAAGAGCCGGCTGGATATCATCCACCGTCTCGGTAGCTTTCCCTTCCTGCCTGGCCTGCTTGAGGAGTTTTCTTCTTGCTTTTCTTTTTTGGCTCTTCGAAAGCTGAGCAGGAAGATTCTTGTTCTCTTCAGAATCGATTGTTGGATCCAAGCTCGTCGGCGTAGGCTTATTGTCTGTTGCAGTTTGAAGTGGGATCCTTGGCTCGTACAGGCTCTCTGACACAGCCTCGTCATTCGAATTTTCTCCCACCCTTGCAATGTTGCTGGGCTCTTGGGCATCCTCGAAACCTCCCTCGTAATCAGGAGCAGGGATGGTCTCTTCAATGGGAAGAGTTGACTGGATAATGTCCTCTGTCTGAATAGTCTCTGCAGTGTGCGATACGGTGGCACCACCCGACTCAAGGGACAACTCGGGCGTGCTCTCGACCTGGACAATGGTAGACCCTTCGTAATTTTCATGAGTCTGAAAATCAAGGGGCTGAGATGGTAGCTCAGGCGTGTTTTCAATTACAAGAGGCTCGAAAATCTTATTCTGGACTTGGGCGTCGTCGGAAACGTCAACGGCAGGGCCGATAGGTGAGTCAGGGGTGCTCTGAACTTGAACAACTGTGATGTGTTCATCTATCGCGCAGCTTGGGACATCTGGAAGGTCCGGAGACGACGGACCGGTACTATCATCAGCAATTTCAATGACCTCCGGCACTGCGGCTGGCTGCGGGGGCTCTTGGTCATCAAGTAAACGCCTCTTGCTTCTCTTAGGCTTAAGTCCAGGAGACCCCTCCTTGCGACTCCTTTTATGACTCTTTCGAGACGGAGGATTCGACTCGGGTTCGTCCTCGATCTCCTGTCCAAAGGGAATGTCGTCGAAGCCAGGTGCAATGGGTTCAGCATCGACACCGGCGTTATCAAGATATAGCAGGCGCACGTACTTGATTAAGTCCCACAAAAACGAAAGATCCAGCTTCTTTGATAGCGCTTCATTGCACAGATCTGTAATAAACTGACGCCTCGCGGAGCGATTCACGGGCTGCACAAATTGAGACATGAACGGATGTTCCGCAATAAACTTCAGCAATTCGCCTCTCACGGATTCTGAAACGGAAGAGAAAATAAAGTCTTCCTCTTCGGAACCTTCCACTGAGTGCCTGTGCTTCACTCCCTTGGTAGTCGTATTTTGGGATACATCAAGCTTATCACCTGCTGCAGCCTTCGCTTCCACCACGACCTCCACATCGCTAGAGCCGGATTGGACGGTTTTTTCATTGGCAGTGTTCACGGTGACAGTATCCTCTCGATCCTCCCTGGCATCAACAAAGTTCAATGTGCCGTCAGAATCATACTCGGGGGCATCATCCGCTTGGAGGTTGCCGTCACCATTCACCTCCTTAGGGTCGCCTTGTTCCTTGTCCTTGTCATGACCAATGTCCATACCCTTCGGCGCGGGATCTCCATCATCGCTGCAAAGGTCAATGACCGTGATTTCTCTCTTGGCTGCAGGCCGTTTCTTCCTCGGTTTCTTGGGTTTCGTGGTCAGGTCTTTGGCTTTGCTCTTCCTTGTCACTCTAGGCGTCGAGGAGAGTTTGTTTCCTTCGTTGGAATCTCCCTTCCGTAAAGAATAAGAAGCTGGTGACTCTCCAGATCCATCACCGCCTGAGTAAAATGGCCAGTTGGCGTCTCGTAGCCCTTCAAGAGTTGCATCCTCGTCCAGAATCTCATCAACAGTGCGTTCATAAAAGTCGTCAAAGGGTCTGTAGTCCTTGTATGTGTCGGTTGGGTAGGAAGGAGGAGGCGGAATGATGGAAAGATCGTCGGGAGTTTCGGGAGATGCCATTTTGCAGGTAGTGTTTGCGCCCCGGCAGGTCTTCAGAGGTGTGACGGCTGTGAGGGATGCATGTACGCGGTAGGTTCAGATTCAGTTAAGCAACAACATGTCTGTCCTCGGGATTATTAGACTCTGAGATCTTCAAGCATTTCAGCGTCGCGAAAGCTTACAATCTTCGAGTGTCACTTGGATGGCAGAAAATCTGGGGAAGGTCGAGGGGGCTTAAGCATGGTCTGGTGGGCGGGGTTGTTGGAAGGAGAAGGGTGAGCGTTGTGGGCTGGGAAAAAAAGCTGGAAAGAAATAGGGTGTTAAGAAAGAGGGTCGGCAGATCAGCAGTCTTGAACGAAAGTAAAAGAGGACCAAATGAGAGAATCGCCAGCTTTAGACATGTCAATCAAAAAAATAGGAAACTCCGCGCGCGTGGAGCTATCAACGCGCACAGACCAGCGCGCGATAGGCTTATCGCCTTTTGGGTGCCTCGGGTAAATGGCCATCGCCATCTCTACCTAAAGAGGTAAGAACATGACAGGAAGCCTCCTCTGGGTAAAGTTGAAAGTCACATTAGTGATTGGCTGCGGATTGGCAGATTATTCTTTGATTCCAAGCAGGTATATACCTCTCGCTCCTTCTACAAATCAGATCACCACCGTAAACCCATCGATATATATTTACATCTTGTTTAAGGATGTACCAGCTCACAGCTCAGTAAACCACCCTCACACCTTTATATAGCACCTCCCACTCTAGATAGAATATCCAGCAGAAGCAAGCTGCCGTGGCTCACCTGCAGCGTCAAATGTTCCATTCGGCTGGACGTGAATGAGCTGTGCAGTGCTTTGACCAGGGGCAACCCATGTCACATTATGCCCAAGACTCTTCATGAAAGCGACTGTCGAATTATCATAAGAATACTCAAAGGTGACCTGATTAGGAACAAGCTGGTCATGCAGGCGGGGCTTTGCAAGGGCCTCGGCTGCACTCAGCTTTTGGTCGATAGAATGAATGATGTTTTGGACAGTGGCCGTAATAATACGACTGCCTCCAGCAGAGCCAGCGACTAAAAATAGCTTGCCATCTGGGCGAACGACAATTGCAGGGGTAATTGATGACAAGGGACGCTTGCCGGGTCGAACATAATTGGCCTCGGAAGGAATATAGCCAAATTGGTTGGAAGATCCCGGAATCGAGAAATCTGGATTTGATTAGTAGTGGGTGTCTTTAGCTGCTCATACTTTTTTTTTCTCCACATACCATTCATTTCGTTGTTCATAATGATTCCTGTCTCTGGAACCAGCACATGGCTTCCGAAATACAAATTGATCGTGGTAATCACGGAGATAGCAAGGCCGGTGTGGTCAGCCGTCGCGAGATGAGAGGTTCCGGGACTATAGACGGGTCAGTTTTGCTCCATTTATTCTGGGGATTAGAGGATCGTACGTCTCCAAACTCTCGAGCCCTGACGGGTCATATGCAGACACGTTCAGGGTAGTAGTATCGGATATCTTTCCGCGGATGCTATTGATCGTCGACTGCTTCAACATATTCTGTTGATATTCGTCCATGCCGTCCACAAAAGATGGGTCACCAAGTTTAGTCCTCTGGGGTCATTTTAGCATAAAATATCAAGAGTTGGGGTACGGACAGAAATTACCTCTCCATAACCGAAACGCATGGCCTCGTCCATACGGTGCGTACTGATGTTAACCGACTTCTCTGAACCAAAGAGACCCTTGTAGGTGCTCAGGATTTTAAGGATGCTAAGAGCCACAATTCCACTAGACGGCGCTGTTGTGCTGGTGATTGTATACCCGCGGTAGTCAATCTGCGACGTGTTGCGAATCGCCACGGTATAATTCTTCAGATCATCCACAGTCATAGTACCGTTGGCTGCTTGGATCGCATTGATCATGGTCTCTGCAATTGGGCCCGTGTAAAATGCGTCCGGGCCCCGCTTGGCAATAGTTTCAAGTGTATCTGCATAGCGCTTCCGTGTAATTGTATCTCCCAAGCCCAATCTAGTTCCATTAGGTGCAAAATCCAAAGCCCAATTTGGATCCTTGGATAAGAAATCTTCTCCATCGCCAACGGCAAGGCTCATGTATTTGACAAGATCCGTAGACACCGCAAACCCATTACGGGCCATCCGAATCGCCGGTTGCATCAACGTCGCCCAAGGGAGAGAGCCATACTTCTTGTGAAGATGTTCCAACCCACGGATCTCGCCAGGGACACCACTGTTACGTGTCAATACTCGTTGTCTAAGTCTGAAGTATGGTAGATCAAGTTCCTACCTTGCCAGTCCCCCGTAGATCGATGCATCGGTGTTGTTATTGTACATATCCTGGAAGGCTGCAGCGGGCGCTGTTTCGCGGAAGTCAATGAACTCATAAGACCCATTCGGTGCTCGGATAAGCATAAAGCCACCTCCACCGATACCACTGTGGTACATTGCTAAAATGGATTAGTCTCGGCTATTATGCTGTGTTACGACGATTCCTAGATAAACTCACAGGTTACACCGATACAAAATTGTGCAGCAATCAACTATCAATTCGATCAGCACGGGGTTGTAATTTGACTTGCCGGGGAGTCTCTGTTCTGGACCAAAGGGAGTAGGTCTACTCACTGCATCGGCGGCATTACCGCCCATTTTGAACATTTCGATACCATGTCGTGAACAAAGAGAATTCTCTGTCGCAACCGCGCCCCGTTTACCAGGGCCAATCTCTTGACTTGATGCGTCCTCGGAGTCCGTATCTCGAATAGAAAATTCAAGTGGTGTTGTGGATGCACTGGGTAAACAGATGACCAACAAAATCATGCACAGCACGGCCAAGAGGCCGAAATTCTTGGAATGGAGCATATTCCTGGATTCTTTGCGCTGGCTTTTGTGCAAATTGTAATGCCAGTCGGTGCTCTTGACCTTGACACGGGGATGAGAGCCCAGCAGAGGCTGTTGACGCCTTTATTAATACTGATAATGCCATCTTCCAACGTGAGGGGGTAGCGGGGATTTGACCAGGGTCGGTTTGGAGCTCGTACCTGTTTCTCCACATCTCCAGCGCTGATCATTGTAACGTGCCGGAGTCAATGCACGTACGCGGGTTGTTAAGACTCGAGAAGAACATCTCCCAGTCAATCTAATGCTCAGTATGTTTGTATTTCCCCGAGAATGCCTTGGGTAAATGAAAACTATCGACTTCTTTCGGGGAAAGTCCGCAGGGCCCACTGAACCAACGGTCCCGTGGACCAGATTACTACTCTTCGAGATAAAGTATCAAAATGACCCCGCAGATAAGCGGCGCTCCCGCTCCACTAAGCTTTGGTAGCATACAGTACACCGATAGTGCTAGCGACAAAAAAAGTGCGACCGCCTCTTCCTACTCTATAGTTACCTGCGGGGTCTACGTGAATAGGGTCAAAGGCCTAAGCTGATAAATCCCAGGATTGACATCCGTGGGGTGTTGGGGTCGAAAACTAAC
This sequence comes from Penicillium cataractarum, assembly GCF_028827025.1. Taxonomy (NCBI): domain Eukaryota; kingdom Fungi; phylum Ascomycota; class Eurotiomycetes; order Eurotiales; family Aspergillaceae; genus Penicillium; species Penicillium cataractarum. Next base: position 1,823,072 of record NW_026622745.1, on the reverse strand, counting down.
ATTATTAATAATGGTTTTGGAGTAGTCGCGTGGCACAGGCATCCTCGTGCAGTACTCTCGCCAGTGTCGAAGCCTATCAAACCGCCCCGCTTTGCCTATCATTTCCCAGGAGGATGCCTACCTGCCGAGCTCCCGATTAACGCAATCCCGTCAGGCTCAAGCATACGGTGCCCTGAAAACGGCGATTGTGCTCCCCTGGGCGCCGAATTACTACGGGTTAAAGATTCAAAATGCGGACCGGGCGTAGGTACTTTCCAAGCAGAACTAGAAACAAGGAATCAGTTGAGATGACTTCCATATCGCCGGCGCCCAGAGGTTGATATTCATTTACCCTCATTAAGCCTTGTTAAGCCTTATCTTTTGCCTCATTTTCGATACTCTGGGCTGATTGACTTAAATTAATGCTCATGTAGCTCAAGCACCACTTGGAATGTGTATCGATCTCGCTATCAGTTGTTATCGATTTATACCTAGATTCTAGTGCCGAAGTTACGCTGCCAAAAGCGGGAATAGATCAGAGTTCGGTTCAATTCCCTTCATCGGGATGGCTATATTGCATGGTCTAGGTCACTTCCATATATATTTAAGATGATTATTTTGAGCCTAACTTTCGCAGTTGCCCATTTCTCTATGAGTGACCCAAAAAAAAAGATGAAAAAGATATTGGCGCTGCCCGGAATCGAACCGGGGCTGGCACGGCCACAACGTGACGTCATACCACCTGGAGGTAGATAGGTTAGAATTTGGTTGGCTGATGCTGCTGAAAGCAGGTATACTCACTAGACCACAGCACCCGAATTGCTGAAATTGAAGTCTCTAGACTGATTCTAGGATCAGGTATTTCACAAGAGTAGGTAACTATAGACCACTTACGAGTTAGATACGACAACTTTCATGTGGATAGTTTATTAATATATAAATTACTAGCGGAGTGCGGAGGAGAGATAGAGAAATATTAATATGCTTCTATATACTACGACAAAAAAAAGACAATGCCCGGTAAAGCCATCGCAGATGCAAGCATGGTCGATACTCAGGACCTGGAATCCAAAATATATCTTCAACTCCAGGGCTGAGGCTTAGGTACGTAGTTCCGCGGTAGCAGCTATAACCGAAGTGTATGAATACAAAGCAACCCAGTCCGAAAGATAAGATAGAGCGCCACCATGTAAACAATGGAGAACGTACTACAAGTAAAACCAAGTACCACCCTCCAGGTGGGTTATCTATCCCATCCCAGTACATAGAGGATGACGGGGACAGCAAATGTGAGACCATACTGGAAGAGCCGTACAAGGGCTCCCTTCGTGCATCAAGTGACCTATGCAGTATTTGAATATTTCCCTCTGTAGATACGCGGATTACCCAGGGCATGAGACCGGGAAAGAGGCATGCGCATAGCCCACAATTGCGGTCGCCAATATGCCGAGAACGAGCAAAAATACAATACTTAGGTTCTCAATCTAACGTCTATTAAATGGCGTCTCGGAAATTTCCCTCTAGTAAAATCATCCATTAGTTACCAGCTCTAAGTAACTAGACCTGATGCAGTTCAAAGTAGGTCAAGCGATGTAGGTGGTGCAGTCATATCACTTACCTCAGACATCTCACGTGAGCTACCTAGATAATACGATATCACTCTCCAGAGTGAGGTGTCATCAAACCGATTGATAATGTCAAAAAATTGGTCTCAATCCAACAATCAGGTGCTGTGGTCCAGTTGGTCAAGACGCTTCGTTGTGGAGCAATATTCGTATTCCGAAGTAGCCCCGGTTCGAATCCGGGCAGCGCCACGTATCATTTCTTTTTGTTTTTTGGTGCTCCTCCATGATTGTAGTAGCGTGGGGACATGGTTTTCATATGGTTGTAAACCTTCATTTTGCTTTTGACTCTCACGAGATTCTTGTCTACGGAAGTACACCAGAGAGTCATTGCCAAGAGTACATAATTCATCCTCATAACCCGCTCGTTCTGTCTTGCATGGTGAAGTTACCTTCTTGTCATAGACCTAAAGCTCTACTGGTCTGTCCGAGACTAACTCCATTACCCCACGACGAAAAACAACAATAATTACTCCGTGAGTGCCCCGTGTTACAAAAAGACTAGAGAAAAAAGGGCCCATCTCCACATCCCAAGATTGTATCGAAGTTGAAGAATGAAGAGAGAGAGAAGGAACAGCATGATACTAGAGCATCCTGGTAAGCAATTGTTATCTCCCCTTCTTATCTATCTAGTCTAGACAAACCATGCCTAGGTTATTGCTATATCCAGCGGCATAGAACACTCGGGTTGAACGAATGGCTATATTCGATCGAGATTACCACTTTTTGCTATGTAATGGTTACATCTGGCGAGCTATCTCTCCTTCGATCGCTATATCATCCTCCTTCTATTCACCTACGCTTATTGGAATGCCGTGAGCTACGTTTCATTTCCACCAATTACCGAAGTAGCCACAGGGAACCTGTACATGGCGTAGTATTGATAGTACCTACTAGCCTACATTTACCTAGCTGGTCACAGATAGGTTCAGAAATGACTACATCTCAAGGGCAAAAAAAGAGATCCATAAAGTTAAATAGACAATCTAATATTGACAAAAAGATAAGTGGCGCTGCCCGGATTCGAACCGGGGCTACTTCGGAATACGAATATTGCTCCACAACGAAGCGTCTTGACCAACTGGACCACAGCACCTGTGTATTGGTATGTAACATAAACTTGTGCAAGAAGAGGGGATAGGAAACTTCTTGTATGTTTACATATCGCTGGGTGGACCAACCTATGCGCCGTTCTACTGACCAACTTTTCCAAAATAAGGCGAAAAAGGCCCAGCTCATCGAGCAGGGTGGTATATTCGACCATTAAGCTATTTCATCTAGAAACCTTCTATCTAGCCATCAGTCAATTGTCATGCACCTGACACACTCTCTTTTAGACCTTCACTTCAGAGACTACGCAGTTGAGGATATGCGTCATGAAGCAGTCTTTTCACCGAATTATATATATATGGCTTCGCTGAACCGACAGAAAATAGAATAACCTCCAGTCTCCGTATGATACCGTTTATGAAATGGGAATTGCGATAGATTGTTATCGACGTGCCTGGAATATATCTGTGTAGCAGTCAATTACTGTATGGTTCAAGGTTATAAAGATCATAAAGACACCGTTGTGTATAAGGAAGCTCAGTATAATCCGAAATTTCTTCAGATCACGGTGAAATAAACGCGAAACCTATCTCTCTTTAAACAGGGCAGTCCATGAGACGGGTTTCTCTTTATATACTGTGATCAACTGAAGTTGACTACTGTTAACAAAGTCGAGGTAAACTTGCTGATTCCAGACGTATTATTTACAATAATAATGTAAGTCTCTACACCTCCGAGTTATTATAGCTACCAGAGCTCCATGTTGCCACTCCATTCATTCTTTTTTTCTCTCCCTCCCTGGTACTAAGTGAGTGCCCTAGTCATTCATGGTGAGTTCTTTCATTTCAAATGTAATTAGCTACTGCCTCATCTTTCCTCATTTCCGGGAGAGATCTTATAACTATAAGATGAACTATAGAGAATGAATAATTTAACAAACTTACTGTATAGGGTACTAGTAAGCCCCCGTCATTACCACCCAACGATATACCCTTCATCATCTTGAATTTTAATTAAGCGGATTATCAACCCAAAAGAGCGATCGAGTGACAGGATCAGGATCCAAAGCTGCCGCCGCTCTGTCAGCAATTCGGGTGCTGTGGTCTAGTGAGTATACCTGCCTTCAGCAGCATCAGCCAACCAAATTCTAACCTATCTACCTCCAGGTGGTATGACGTCACGTTGTGGCCGTGCCAGCCCCGGTTCGATTCCGGGCAGCGCCAATATCTTTTTTGATTTCCAAAGTTCGCTGACATTGCTTTCTTTTTTTCAAAGCCACAATGGAGCGGAGTCTACAGGTGCCCTGGATTTATTACAACGGTGGTCCTTAATCCACCATGCGACATGCTTCAATCAATATATCCTCGGTACATTCGACATTATGAATGCAACAGGGTACCCCGACTAGATCCTAAAACGAGCACCAGTGTTATCCGACCACGAATTCTCACTAGTATGCGTTATATATTTCGCATTCCCGATAATGTGTACTGTCCCACCAATTAACAAATAAAAATTTTCTCTGGAGGAACATGGCTTTCTCCTAAAAACGCTTACCATGCCTCAGCAGCGGTATATCGTCTAAGAAAAATTGCGAATTATCGTGCGGGGAGTTGAAAGATACGGACGTCAAAAATGCGACCTACTATAACTACACCAAAACTCGATTACTAACGCTCTATCCCACATCAAAATAACCATGAGCGTAGCCCAGAGGATTCGCCAAGATATTCAATCTCATATGGCAGCATGGGGGACCGAAAAGCCATTTGGAAAACTTCCATTGGAGTCGCTGATACTCGGATCTAGATCAGAATGGAGGGAATCCGAAGCATGAAGGATGGACAGGAAGCCGTCCGCAGTCGCCAGCTACGTTATTACGTAGATGCCCCCGCCTGTTTGAGAAACCAACAAGGCATCGACATAATTAAGTACACAGATGCTTCGCAAGGCGCTAGCCCATGACGCGTAAGTCGTCAGCGCACAGGAAACAGGAATCACAAAACCCGGACAAAGAAATAAGATTAATGGCACCTCGAAATCCTTCATAGCACTACATTATAAGACAACACTAGGTAGTCCCAATCAGGAACACCACAAGGATATACCGGAAATCATACATTCAACATTTGCATAATCTTTGCCAAGCCCCTAGACATGCACATCCCTATACATAAGCGCTTCTCGCGGATGCCTAGTGATTAATGAGCAGCGGAAATGCAATCTACTAATCCTCCACTCGTCCCAGCACCGAGATAAACACGGCCTAGCCACCCTATAGTTACGGTAGTATCTGTTGTAGCTCTAAGTCAGAAGAGTGACACGTAATACTAACGGGTATAGCCGAGGATGACACAAAGGGACTCTGTGAGGAAATATGTTTGAGTTCTGCATACATTAAGGGCTTGGCAAAGGTTATGCAAATGTTAAATCCCTGAGGGGTTGCCTTATCATGTAGTGCCATGGACGATTTCGAAGTGCCCTTAATCTTATCCAATATACCGAATAGGGGCGATAGTGGTCTTGTTACGGATACGGTCTTCTTAATGCATTAATCAACAGTACAATCGCCTTGGCAAGATCCTTCGTTGCTATCCTTGAGTCATGCACCAGAAACAGCTGAGAGGGAGCCTGGGGTAAGCAAGCAAACAGATGGACGGGAAAAAGGCGCGTTATTCCGAGAAACACGTGCGTCGCCTAATTATTGCTTGTTGTTATCTTCACACTCCTCACTTTCGTTAGATGACAACGGCCTACCACTTTTATTCAGTATCTATATGGCCTGGAACATCCACCTGGGCCAGAGACTGGCCAGACAAAGCAGCACATACAAGCTGTCAAACTCTCCGACGCACTCGTCAACTGGTCAGGTGTTTAGTTATTGTCATTGCGGCACCAGATTCTCATATTATTCTCCGCAGGTCCAAAATCCCCACGTCGCCAAGGACACGATGATGCCACTCCTACCACCGACAAGGAAGAGGTCAAGCTCAGCCCCTCGCAGCACGAATTACCACGCACGTACCCATGAAGCCACGAATCTTAAAAACAGACAAGATTATTGCGATATGGCCACAGTGTACCCTCCGAGGATCAACAAAAAAGCGGTTTTCGACAAGTTGCGACTTGAGCTCAAGGTACACCACATTGATGTTTCCGAAATGGTGCTAGAGCGGTTCAGCTTGATTCTCCCAGGCACAGATGCCTCACAGGAACAATTGAAGGTCCTCCAAACTTTTCTTGTGCAGCCTATGCTAGTCACAAATGAAGAACTCAAACAGATTATGCGCCTTGAGCCCTCGAATGCGGTACCTAGCTTCAAGAAAAATGTCTTATCCCGAGAACATGCATTTTATATGCGCTCCTGGTCCATGACACCGATACAACTTTACGATATTTCCAAGCATCTACAGGAAGAAGGCAGAACTTTCCCGGAGCTAGATGAGTGGAAATTCATCAGTTTCATGGCCGGGACGCGAAATGTCACTGTGCGATACATTGGAAGCACAAATTGTACGACAACTGTCTCCAGACGATTTGCGGATGATACGAACAATAAGTCCAGAAACAGTCTCCTCGGTGCTTTCCAAAGCTGTCTGGAAGAGGGTTATCCCTTCATCTCACAAAGGGCAGAAATCCACTTGCTTCCAGACATATCATTCGATATTTTGGGCAGTGGAAACCATATTGGCAACCAGCTGAACTCGGATGATACAGAAAGTCTCCTCATTCAGCTGTTTGGGTGCCGCTCTCTCTTGAATCTGCAGCTTGGAGGGCATTATATAAGGTATCTGCCAAGAGAAGAAGATGAGACCATTTTTGAGAGTCTCCACACCAGATACATTCGAAGAATCATGAGTGAAGGCAGTCAATTTCCCGACAACAAATGGTCAAGCATCAAGAATCAATTTGCCGCAGTTTTTGCCGAAAAATTGAGCCTGGATAGAGTTGTGAGCAGAGCTGCCAAGGGAGCTCTTGAAAACCAAGCGAAGCCGCACCAGTACCTCGGAACGACCATCGCTGTGTTCGTTGGCGAAGAGCTCACCGATAGCCACCTACAAGCCGGATGTTCGTTTTTTGACGGGAACAGTAAGTCTAGCAGGCTTGTCGGGAATTTGGTCCACCGCATAAAACACATAGAAGAACGAAACTTCATTGGGGATAACATGCTGCGACTGGGAAAATTATCCAAAGCCTTTCCATTTATCAATGTCATCGAAATACTATGATGATATCAAGGCTCTCGATTTACTCTCTGTCTACTTCCGATGTACGCGGCCAATAATCGTGGTAACCCTTGGAAAGGTAGCTGCCAGCGCTATGATCTTCAAGTTATCCAAAATCAGTGCAAAATCGCGACTTATCAAGTCATTCTTGATGCTCGGTGCGGAAAAATTGCAAATTTGCAGTTATGGATCGGACAATAATGAAGCAATCATTCACATTCCCCTGGAACATCCTGGAAGTCACCAGTATGGGCCTCGGTCTTCGGCTAAGCTACGCTTCTATTACATATCCCTGCAATTTGCTTTCTTCGTTGCATCCTGCGCAACTGACGTCATCGACAAATATTCAAAATACACACAGAGACCGTTGCGTCGGGATTTATGCACTCAAATCCTGGCCCATGTTGAGGAAGAACTAAAAAGTGATGCTGGTAATGATTTTCGAACTAACATGATTCAGGCCAGCAGGGCCGCTCAGTCCACTCAAAAGCCAGATAAGCAACTTCAAACCGAGTTGTTCAAACAGCTTGCAATTAGAAGTTTGAAATGGCACGAAATAAATGTAGCGCAGACAGCATTGCACGGCTCCACTACACGCATCAACAAGCCCGCCAGCATAGAGGAACTCCGCCCCTCTGACTTCTACACGACTGCAATATTTGGCAAGTCAAATGGCATAGAAATACTCGATGAACAGACTTTTGCTCACATCTCATCATTTGGCTTGGCCGTTGGAGAAGCATATTCAAAGGAAAGATGGCAAGACTTGAATATGGTTTGGGACTGTGCTCACAAAGAGCTGCACTGGTCAATTCCACATTCGGAAGAGAAATGGCATATCTGGATGGAACAGTTTCTCTCTCTCCAGCTCGGTCAGTCATACTTTTTGAGGGCGCTGAGCCAGCTTACAGATGGTGAATACCTCGAAGTCCTCATTAGCTACTGTCAAAAAAAGCGCTGGTATCCTACAATTCCCATTGAGCAATATGCGAAAGGTGCTTTGTCCGAAGGTGTCATAAAATGTGGCTTTTGGCTCCAGAAAATAGACCTCAGAAAAAGTGGCACTTTGTTTCCCACTCGTTTCTTGACTGCAAAGGACATGCAGGGTTATCCCATTGCGATAAAGGATGATGGGGCTTTCATGCTTCGATGGAGGCATCCGGACGGGACCAAAAAGACACTTTCATTGTGTGCCCGATTTGCAGCCCCAAAAGGAAATCGTGATTCCAGAGCATTATCTTTTACAGAGCATGGGGTTGACATCGTCGATGCAAGTGGAAAAAGACTTCAATCTAATTTGTGGAGCAACGGGACTTCCTAGGCATCAATTCCAAAGTCAGAATTCCATTCGAGACCTTCAGGCCAGCTATTACTCGATCTCTGGACAACTGTTCGTCAAGATTACGGGCATAGAGTTGCAAGAGAAGAAATTGCCCAAAGGAACAAGAATACAAAGGAACAAGAATAGGGATATTCCAGGTCAAAGGCACCTCGCGAGTAACGCCACAAGGGAGCAAATGCTGCGCCAGAACTGCCCCCCGCTTGAAAATGATGCCAACTTCTTGCTGGTGGCGTTTCTGGACGAAAGATTTCCAGATGGTGGTATACTACGCACAGCACCGAAAGCAAAGGTCGAGGATTCAACTGAAGACTTGCAAGCTTTTGTTCAATTTTGCAAGCGACCAGAGTTTTCATCACATCCATATTCTTCTACTTGGGTTGGATTGCTGGACAGGGACACACCACTGGTGGGTTTACTCGGGAAAAACATTCAGGTCTACCGTACCTGTCGGTCTGATCGAAGTAATTGCTGGTCAAAGCATCTTAAAAAGATGGTAGGCGAAGTCAAATTCATCATTGGACCTAAAGACAGCGGGTCTAGCATCACCTAAGTGCTTGAATGTACATGGAAATAAAGCTTCATCCATTTCTTTCCCCTTTCTCTCAAAATAATATACATAGAGTATGTAAATTCTGGGCTAAGATGTTTAGCAAGGAGATTGAAACAAGGTACCCAGCAGATTCCATGAAATATCAAGTTAAGAAGTAGATAGCACACACCAAGACAACGCCTACTATGACCGAAAACGCTTGATCTTTCGGCACGGGAGAAAATGTACGATCCAAGCGTCCACCCGAAGATGGAGAGGGGGGCATCAGTTGAAGTTTGGCTGAAGTGGCATGTCGACATTGAAAAGTTATGGGCATCTCGAATTAGCTGGTGGAGATCATATATGTTCCAATGTAGAGGTGAGTTCCAATTCGTTTTGTAAGTCTATATTACGTGACGATTGACGTATTAATTTCAACGCTGCTTTTAACCCAAGAGATAATGTCTGCCCATTCATCGGGGATCTCTCCAAGTGGATCCAATGTCGCCAGAACTAGCCTGCGCCCCCGGTCACGAACATACCATCGATTACACATCAACCGCAGGGCAACAACATGATGTAGAAAAAGGATACGGGCGGTCCAGTCGCCGCTCTCTAGTAGCGAGATATATGGCTCGGGGATGAAGAGGGGCCATGCGATCACTCCCCCGTGAGGCCCGATTTTGGGCCAAGGTTCTATAGAATTATGTAGGAGCTGCCATATCGCCTGATAGAGCTCTTTCTGGGGGGTTTCGTTCGCCTCAATCGTAGCTTGTAATTTATCGAGTGACTCCATGATGCTTCTATTCACCGTTAGTTTCATGTCCAGGACAATTGGTAAATGAGTCTTACTTGTGCAAATCGAATAATTTCTTGGCGTCATCATCGGAGGAGCTGTTACTTTCATACAGAATTAGCTATATGACCACCCGAGCCTGCAGAATGCCAAGTACCTGTACTGTTCATTATTCTCGAGGCTTTCTTCCGTGTCTGGAAGACAAAGCCAGCCATTCAGCTTTGCGTCGACACCCATTTCATTAAACCGCTCGAAGAGCATGGCAGCCCCTGCTATAAGTCGTCGCCCTTCGAGGACCTCCGAGATAGGATTATTGTTCTGGTTGTCTGGTGAAATTCCAGGAAATCCAGTCGCAAATAAGAAAATCAGCACCGAGGATACGAATGCCGATTCGTAATGCTCAGGGGTGACATCTGGCAGAATTTTGCCCATCCCAGAGCATGCCTGGCTCTGATACCGCACAGCGGCATCCAGCCATGTAATGCGATTTTCTTCTTCGACAGTGGCCAAGTGCAAAGCAGATAGAGCAAGAATGCTGTCTAAAAGATAGGGAAAGGAGGTAGCCATCCGAGGTATGACGATGGACAAGTGATATGCAGAGAGTCCATCTTGGGACAGTGTGTGGCAAGTCGAAGTTAGGTATTGGTGAAAGAGCCTCATCTCTAACATTCGCGTTTGCATTGATTGATCCCCCCCGGTGTTCGAGTGCCACTCTCGGAGCCATCTTGTCCGGATGGCGAGCCATGGGTGCTATCGAGATCACTCTGTGGGGGCGGATAGCTGCACTCTAATCTGCGCTTTCTGCACAGTGTGCACTTGGGAGTCCCCTCATCGCACTGTAAATATGGTCAGATATTTGGTCGCGTGTCAGGATAATAGCTGTGCCCAGGCACCGGGACAATTTATCGCGTTTACTTCAATCAGCCCATACCAACAGCCAGTCGGAACATAGGCAATTAAAGTCTGCGATAACCCTACCAGCGGATAAATAGACGGGACCGACCTTAACATGTCTTCTTTTGCACTCTAAGCATCCCTTTCGGGACTTTGTATGGCTGCGACGAGAAGGCATTGAGGACGGGCGCACACCGCACAATGCGAAGATGAGTGACTCCAGTCAACGTTCCAGACAGCCCCTAATAATATGATACAGGTCCTGTCTGACTGACCGAAATGGGTTCTGATTTACACCCCCGACCTCGGTCCTGGGGGATCTGCACATGATGGAGAAGCCATCCTAATGGAGGTTAAGGTCGGGCGCCCTGGACGTGCTTATGTAATGGCACTGTTTGGATGGACCCTTCCCAACGCGGGGATTGGACCTTCTTTCTTGGCTTACTCCCGAAGGTCCTACGGGGCTCTTTTGACATTTCCAAGTCAGAGACATCTAGGAACAGCAACGACTCAAAAATACAAGATGATTAAAATCCTACGCCCATCCCAATGTGGCTGCCCTTTTAGGATTCCTACTGTAGTTCTGAGACCATGTACAGTGCAAAATTTAGCCCCCACTTCATTAGCTTGGCCTCGTCCTAGACATCCTAGAGCCTCCCGTCATCCTTCTATCTAACGATCTAATCAATCTCCTACACCAGTGTGGTACTCAGCCAGTCTCATCCTTCCTGAACGAAGCTTCCGGAAGGTCCCTTCGATTCCATCGGTACTGGAATTCTATCCACTACCATGGCCTCAAATCCCATTACAGCTGCAGATGTCATCTCTGTTGTCCATGCAGCGGCAGACCTCACCCAAACTAGCTACTCCTATGCCTTAGATGGCGACGGATGGACAGAATATATAGAAGAGGTGTCTGCCTTAATCGCTGTTCTATTTCGAATTGAACATGCAATTCTTGATATGGATATCACAGAGCTTCTGCCATCGCATTCGGATTCCATCGATGGAGATTTCTTGAGCGACATCCATGCCCAGTTAGCCCGTGTCCATTCCAAGTTGCAGATGTTGAATACAGACAATATTGGTTTCCAGATTACGGAGTGGCGGGAAGATATCGAGGCGCTCCGCAAGCTTCAAGCGGCATTTTCCGACCTTCTTTCTTCCTCTGTGATGTGGTATGTGATCAGCTCTCCCTCCAACGCTGTCCTATAGCACTACTAACTACTAGCCATGCATAACAGTGTCTCAAAGACTGAGGTGCCAGAGGTCCAAATTTCTCGGATGGCAGCTACAGAAGGGCTTATTGATATCCAAGAATGGAGCCCATTGTTTGGAGCATGCTTCATCGGTGACCTCGACCGCATCCGACAGCTACTTTCCAGCAACGAGAACTATCACATTCGCACCAAATTCGGTTGGACGGTTCTACACTGGGCCATTATTGGGAAACGCCCAGAGGTTGTTCAAGAAATCTTCGAGCACCATGCGCAGTCCCACGACCTTGTCAATCCCTTTCACCGAATGAAAGCGGCCCAACTGCTATCCTACTCTCAGGCCATTTTTCCTGTGACCCTTGCCAGGAAAGTGCAACACATCGATGTATTCAACTTGGTCGTACAGCACGTAGAGAACCCAAAGAGCACTGTGTTGTTGAACAGGGGTTGGGAACAGGGTAAATCTGATGTCAAAATCCAAGAAGTGCCCATGAACCCGTGGAGATCAATGACCAGGTACGAACGCATCCACCGTTTCCGGATCCAGGCCTTGGTTCCCGGCACTAGACCTATTCCCACGGCAAATCCGAAGGCGATCCAGTCCCGCCCTGTCGAATGGATCAAACGGACATCTAAACTGCTATGTGACGCGATTCGCGACCAGAAGTTCCCCATGGTTCAGATGTTGATCAGAGCAGGCACAGATGTGAATCGCAGTTACGCATTGCATATAGCGTCCTTCCACGAGGACCCTCGTTATGTGAAGACCTTGCTGGCAGGCGGCGCAGACCCACGGGTGATCAATAAGTTGACGGGGCGAACGGCCCTGAGCGAAGCTATTCTCAACGGGTTTGTCGATACCGCCGCGGCTCTCATCGACGGCGGCGCCGATGTGAACCACACACTGTGTCCTCCCAGCAGTGGGGAGCGGGTGGGCTATTTAGAACCGCTTGTTGTCAAGGGATATCGCATCGAGATGAGCAATCAGGGGGCTACATCTTTGATGTTGGCCTGTGGCTTTCACTTCTATTCCAAACGACGCGTGTCTAAAACGGCCGCCATCGGCGCACCGCAGCCCCCGGAAACCGCTCTCGAGCTCTTCCGCCTCTTGCTGGCGCGAGGTGCCGATTCTACCGTGACAGACTCGCTGGGCATGACCGTTCTACATTACGCAGTATTGGAACCATCCCCAGAACTGATCGAACTGCTGGTTGACTCGGGCTGTTCGATCGAGGCGATTGACCGAGAAGGCCGCACTCCGCTCCAATATCTGGCCCTCTGTAACGAAGACGGGTACGAGACTGACAAGCTCGAAAAGGTTGCCCGGTTGCTTTCTGGTCACCAATCCTCTTCGCCGCTGGCCAAGGATCTTCTCAATTACCCGGTCACCAGGGCTGCAGCCTCAGAACAAGACGACCACTCCGAGAACCTCCAACCTCCATTAAAGAAGGCGCGCTCTTCTCACTTGGTACAAGTTGTCCGACGAATGAATCGCATCTCCTATGAAGAGGAGGATGACGAAGCACGCACTCCCATTCTGTCCGCACTGCTGGCGAAACGATGGAAGGTAGTACGCGTATTGGCTGACTTGGGAGCGATCCAACCCTCCAAACTGGACCTGGAAGCGACACCCATTCTCGACCAGGTCATCGAGGCGCTAGAACCCCAGGTCCTTGACTTGATTCTTGCCCAGGGCATTATCCCGTCTGCTGGCTCAATTCTGGCCCTTGTCCGGTCATTCATTTCCCACCGCGTCGATCCAAAGGCAGCTGAGGATACAGATCATATCGATTATACAAAGCTCTGCGCGAAGTTCCATCATATGCTCGCCGCTCTCGCATCAGCCGGAGCTGATATCAACTATCGTGAGACCGCCGAGGAGGCGGCCTCAGGAACGACGCCGGTGGTTCTCGCTGCCACGATTCCTGGATCCCGTCAAATTCTCCCAGCTCTCCTGGCCCTCGGCGGGGATCTCTATGCGCTGTCGACGCAGTACTTTGACGCTCTCCGCGCTGCTGTGGTATATGGAGAGCCCGCGGATCTATCTTTCCTCGTAAATCACGCTCTCCGGCATCCGAATGCCTCGCATTGGTCTCACCAGCTGGCCCAGACCCCAGAGGAAGACAACCTACTGGCGCAGATCTGCAGCTGTCTCGAAGAAGCTGGTCTCCTTGACAGCACCAACCACCACGGCCGCACCCTTCTGCACCTGGCCGCCGAGCAAGACCACACCTCGCTCCTCGTCGCCCTCCTCGCCCACAACGCCAGCCCTAACATCCGAGACCAAGAGGACTATCTCGCGCTCCATCGCGCCGGCTTCGCCAAACACGCCCAAGCATTCACACAGCTCCTCCCCTCCTCCCTCTCCTCCTCCTCCCTCACCGACCTCCTCCTTTCCCCCGTCGACGAAAAAGACCAAGTCAACCTCATCGACCACGCCTTCCTCCACCTCGCCACCCCCCTCATCACTGCCCTCCTCCAACACGGCCTCTCCCCCAACCACACCGTACACCCCCGCCACTCCGACCCCAGGCCCGCCCTCTACCTTGCGACCTCCCGCAACGCCCACGACATCGTTACCCTCCTTCTCGCCTCCGGCGCCGACCCCAACACCCCCGACTCCTTCGGTTGGCGCCCGCTCCACGTCGCCAGCCTCAGCGGCTACTCTGATATCTTCTCAACCCTCCTAACCGCCGGTGCCGACATCCATGCGTGCACCAGGAGCTGGAACACCTCCGCCATCAAACCCACAGGCCTCTACGTCGGCAGCCCCTGGCACGGCACCCCGCTGCATCTCGCCGCTATAGGCGGCCACGTCGACCTCGCCACGGCCCTTCTCGCACGCGGCGCAGATATCCATGCCGAAACCAAGGCCAGCAGTAGCAGGCTGTACTTCGTGCCGGGCCACGGGCCGACCGCGCTGCATCTGGCGTTAGACACGGGCACGTTCTACGGGCGGCCGCACACGGCGGAGGCGGGGCGGGTCCGGGTTGCGGGGATCTTGGTGGGTGCGGGGGCGCGCGCGCGGGGGTTGTTGGGGCAGCCCGGGCTGGCGCGGGCGGTACGGTTGGCGAAGGTGCCAGGGCTGTGGGATGCGCTGCTGGCGATGGAGTTGGAAGGGGAAATGGATGGGGATAGGAACGGAATGGGTATCTGATGTAGAAGCTGTGGGAGGGGGAAGAGTCAGGGTCAGTTGGTGCAGTCCGGTCCAGTCCTGGCCGCCGCACGCACGCGGAGTCGAGAGCAGTTTGTCGTGAGAAGTCGACGGTCCGCCTCAGAATCAGTGGGGTCACTCTACGCATGGATTCAAAGTATGTCAGAATTGAAAGTTTGTATGCGAGGTGGTTAAGGATAATGGAAATTGATCTCGCAGTGGACATAATGAGTGCTAGGTAAAAAAAAGACCTGAGTATCTGAATCTGGCCTGGGTATGGATCGAAATTGACGGAGATATTATCCACTAGAGATCTCCGTTGGCGGATTTCCCTACGGGGGTTTTCAGCGTTTGCTGGTTGCCCTTTTGCTTTGTCTTCGACCTATTAAGGTCTCATAGGTTTGGTTCTTCCTCGTTCTCTCACCGATAGTTCGAACTCGACAATTCCTATTCCTTCCTTGGCTTCTTGTGCATAGATGTAGTTGACATCTTTATATATGGCTCGAGGATGGTAACTGAAAAGTGTAAAAATATTTTAATAGGTCGAAAACACTATCAAGATATAACACCTCTGTGTACTGTAAGGTTGAGGTAAAACATTGAGCAAAAGTCCATTTCCTGAATTGCTGTATTCAGCTAGCTCGGCTATTTTAGATATGGTTGACTACTTCAGATTCATCAGATCTTAGTACACCAAAGACCGCTAAGCGCGTTAAACACATAGAAGAGCAGCTAGAGGATAAGATCTCTCGCATATAACAATCACCCTCTCGTCGCCTACTTCGAAAGCTTATAAAGGCTGCCACTAAACTATCCTATATTGTATTAGAATTAGAGCAGAGACCCGAGGCTTCGGATTATCTATGAGAGGAGCGATTAGCTTATAAGAATTGCTCACAAAAGTCTTCCAATTGACTAGGATAGTCTCTTCAATTTATGAAAGGGACCGGTTAGTATGGAAGGGAAGCTTCACATTGGCCAGTATGTATTATTCCCTAATTGGTTAAATTCAGATATCTAGAGTGGTGTCATAGGTAGCTGAGAGGCTTAACCCCATGGCTCACTATCCTGTATGTAAATTCCTCTAGATTAAATAAACTAAAATCACAATAGCTATATCCTGATGACATAATTTTTCGATAATTGTCAATTGCGTTCCAGGTAAGGAATTGCCTAAGTGTGGCTCGAAGATGCTGCCGAGAATTTAATGGATACAGGCATTCAGTGAATTCAACCTATAACGAGTTCTTAGATTTGAAAATTGCCCCACAAGGAATTTAAAGAAAATAGGCAAGGAGTGGAATATAATTGGCTTCGGCATTTGAAATTCAACTTATTACCGGCCCTTGTTCCCTTCGAGCTGTCCCATCAAGCTCCCCGCAAGCCCCTCATCGACGTAGCCTCGTGGGGCCAGCACCACTCGGCTAGAGCCGAAATTTGGATATAATTGCAGACACTGGCTACTTGAGCGGACAGAATAGTTTCAACTTTTTGACGATTCGGCGCAGGAAAGACCGCATATTTACGTCCGGTCTTTGGGTGAATCACAGAATGGCGTTCTCCACATTACTAGATCAAGCTTCAATCTCTTCGATACTGCACCTTCTCGCTCTACACCCATACTCTTTAACTGCCGGAGCAATTATAATACCAATACTCTCGATACTGATACACGATTTCCTTCTATATCTTCGTCTTCCACCAGGCCCCACGCCCCTCCCATTCCTCGGAAACAAGCTCATAATCCCATCCTCCTCTCCATGGATCCAATTTGAGAAATGGTCCCAAATATACGGACCCATCTTCACAGTATGGATAGGTCGACGACCGACAATTATCATATCAGATCCAAACGTGGCAGTTGACCTGCTTGAGAAGTGCAGTACAAAATTCAGCTCTCGACCGCGATTTGTCGTTATGGGTGAGCTGTATTGGGACAACGCGGGCATTCTGGTTCAACCCTACGGCAAAGAGTGGCAAATACGTCGACGCATGCTGCATCAAGCACTGAATCCATCGGCACTGAAACTATATAAGCCTGTCCAGGAGGCTGAGGCAGCGAGGTTATGCCGGGCACTACTCGACCAGCCAAAATCGTACGAAGGACTGATTGATCGTTTCACATCGAGCGTGGTTTTCAGCATTGCATATGGTCATCGAATTGACTCTATGGGCTCGAACGTCATCCGGCAGCGTCTTGAGTTCATGAAATATTCTGCATCTCTCAATGTGCCCGGTAGATATCTTGCCGAATCGATTCCGTGGCTCAAACATGTCCCCAACTTCTTGGCACCATGGAAAGCAGAGATCCAGCGACATGGGCGCGAAGAAGCCGCAACAAACGTTGCACTCCTACGCCGAGTTCAAGATGAGCTTCGTACTGCCAAAAGTCCCTCGGACGTGCCGGACTCTCTATCCAAACTGCTCCTCGAAGCCCGCGAAGCAGACCCGACTACATTTGGGGTGCTCAGCGAAAGGGATTTCTCATTCGTGCCAGCATCGCTGTTTGGAGCTGGCAGTGACACGACCGCGAGTACCTTATGCAGTGCAATCCTCATGCTCGTGACAAATCCACATGTGCAAGCAGCCGCACATGCAGAACTTGATCATGTCGTGGGGATGACACGCCTTCCCACATTTGACGACGAGAAGGACCTCCCATATCTCAAAGCTCTCTGTAATGAAACACTACGCATCAGACCTGTAGCTGTTCTTGGAGGTACACCGCATGCAAACTCGGTTGCAGATACCTACAAGGGCTACTACATACCGCAGGGCACGACGATCCTCTCCAATTCGTGGGCCATCAACCTCAACCCGACTTATTATCCGAACCCGCATCATTTCAATCCGCTTCGCTTTCTAGGAGTCGATCCCCAGACTCTCTCGTATCTCCCAAAGTTTTCAATAGAGGACTTCGCCGAGATGTCTCCACCCCAATCCCATCCTGCGAAAGAGGGACATAGCTCATTTGGCTGGGGACGTCGAATTTGCCCAGGAGCGGGGCTAGCACAGAACTCTCTGTTTATTGCATTGGCGCGACTGTTATGGGCTTTTGAATTCAGACCAGTGCGCGAGGATAATGGTGCTGAAAGAAGATATGATACCTTTGCGTATACACAAGGCTTTAACATCCGGCCTCAGCCGTTCGAATGCGAAGTCCATGTGCGGAGCGAGAAACATCGACAAGTGTTGATGGCCGAAGCCATTGGTGCTGAGAATGTGATGGATCGGTTTCCTCCCTTTGAAGAATAGAAGCAGCAACAGCTTTTCCGTCTCTAGGTTTCCTCTTTTTGCATATATCGGTCAGCAACGATGAACACTGCTAATTGGCATGAGAAAATTTAATAGTTCGAATCAGTATGATTAGCTGTTCAACCGCTCTGTATTCCAACGAAATAACGAATTTGGAGAAGGGGTAAAATTTGAACGAACGTGAACGCTAAGGCAACCTTTGCACAAGTACAGATGAGCTCAAGCGAGTGAGAGCATTACTTGAAATTGGTCAGTCGTATAAGATACTAAAGGAGAGGAGCTTGGTAGATAATCAGGCAGTAAGGCAGTAAGCTTTCTATTGTGGAAGGTGCTCAGGTGCCCAAATCCTCTGAGATAAAGTGGCGCTAGCACTCCCCAAGCCTATTGGAAGAAGCCCGACCGAGTGGGATTATTATGAAAGCTCCTCGGCGATTCTTTTGAGTCGCCGGACTTCCCCACAACTCCGCAAGTCCGGATACCCGAAATTTCATACCTCCGCTCTTAATTTCACATTTTTGACAGATTTCGATAGGGAGAAATCCAAGTACCACCCGCACAATGTCTGAAGTGACACCGATGCACAGACTTAGGGTTTCCCGATTACCCGATAGTCCACACCCCTCGTCGACGGATTCTACTTGCCGGACATGCACAAGTTGTCGGCGGAAAAAGGTGAGATTTTTCTCTGCGATATCCCCTTGATCACTTTCCAATCAAGTTTCCCTCAAGCACAATGTACCCTCTAAAAATATTCTATCCCTGTATGTTCTGAGATCTTTGTCTTATTTTCCTTGCATATTCGTAGTCTATTTCTGTACCCTCCTCGGAATGCGAGCTCACGAAAACCATAGATCAAATGCAATGGTCAGCATCCGCAATGCAGGTCTTGCCAATTAAAAGGCATCGATTGTGTTTACCCGCAAGATGCGCGGAGAACAATAGCTCGTTCTAAGAAAGCGGATGTTGGGGCCTTGCAAAGAAAGATTGAAGCTCTCCAAGAGAAATTGCGGGAGCTTACCGACAATTCCGTTGCCACGGCCTCGCCACAGTCTGAAATCCCGCAAGGCCAAACCCAATATCATCTTCCACTATCTCAAGAAAACTACACCCCCGTAAACGGGGGTTCTAACCTGACCGGGCTCAATCGATCTCACACAAGGGAGCAGGCAAGAGCTGACAGGACCCATTCCCCGGACACAGTGTTGGTAGAAGATGGTCCCCAAGTCTATGGTGCAACAAGCTTGCTTCACGATCAGTCATCCAACACACCACTAGCAAATCAGAGAGATACAGACCTTGAGATTCGATTTCTGTCACCCGAGATAGTCCAAGATCAAATTATCTCGAACGCAGCAATACGCAGGCAAGAGGAACTCAGCCTGGCATCAACGCCAAGCATCATAGCCAACATCGATTTTGATGGTGTTCCAATAGATTTGGCGATGCATCTTTTGGAGTTGCATTGGAACCGCCAACACCTATCCTATTTGCTCACTTATCGCCCCGCCATAATGGATAGTCTCGTCAAAAATGGGCCCTACATGAACAAGCTGCTCTTGAATGCCCTTTATCTCCAAAGCAGCATGTACAGTGATTGGGATTCATCATTTTTTGACAACCAGGAGTCAAATTCCAAGGGCTTGGTCTTTTATGAGCGTTTCAAGTCGCTACTACCTAACTATATTGACAAACCTACGATTCCCACAACTGTGGCTTTGTTGACGTGTGGAGCATGTCTGGTTCCATATGGCTACCAAAGTGCTGGATGGGTGCTTTCTGGTATGGCATATCAGATGATCGTCGACCTTGGCTGTCATCTGGATAGTCCCGCCGCCTCCAAACCCGCGGCTATTGAGCAAGAGATGAAAAAAAGAATTTACTGGGGAGCTTTTGTCAGTGACAAATTTCAGTCTTTGTTCCTTGGCCGACCAGTTACCATGCATGAGTCTACAGGGAATGTCAGACATGAGTATCTTGATTCTTTTGAAGAGATGGAGGAGTGGACGCCATACGTTGACAGTTTCACTCAGCCTGGTGATAGTTCTGTTCAACCGTATCGCGGCCGACCGGCTCGCGCTATCAGCACATTTCAGTCTTTGTTGCAACTTTCCAAGATTGCGACTCAAATAATCCAGGCTTTCTATTCTGGAGGAAGCCAAAGAAGTTCTGAGTTGGTCCTCTTGCAAATCAAGAGTGATGTTACTGGGCAACTAGGTTATTGGCGGGACAATCTGCCTCTCTGGCTGCTGTTTGATCCAAGTGTAGACACCACGCCCCCGCCGCATCAGATCACACCACAGTAAGGAAGTCTCCAGGCCATATTCAGGGTCAATTCTTGTTTACTAATTGAAATACAGCGCACTTTACTGGACTCTGGTCATTCTGACCGAGCAGGCATTTCTCAACCGTGGTCGATTCAACTTCACCTTAGATCCTGACGCAGCGGAAGCCTCTCGAAAATTATGCATAAAGGCGGCACTCAGCATCTGGAGGCTCGTAGAAGCATATAAGCGAGTGTTCACTCTCCGAAGAGCCCAATATGGCATCTCATATGCGACCTACTGTGCAGCCCTTGTCATGCTTCAACACACTAGTCATGAGAGCAACGAGTATGGCGAGTGTATTCAGTTTCTGTGGACTGCGCTTTCCGAGTATCAGAAGGGGACTTGCTATGGCTTGAAGCGGCCCCTGAAACTACTCAAGTCCCTCATGCGACGACTCGGAAGCGTCAATGCTGGTTCTGAAGCAGATGAGCCGGTTTTGATCTGGCCAACGCCCTCCAGTAAGCATATTGTTTCCCCCAAGCTAGTCAAATATCTATATCGCTGACCTGATCTCATTTTTAGCTGCTTCAAACCCCAGACTAGATCCTGATGCTAATCGGCATCTTGAATCGGAGCTTTGGGATGTCTCTACGTTAGGAAACATCCCGGATGACATATTTCTGGCGGATGATTCAATCTTTGGGATGTTTGGTGGATAGGATTTGGGTAGGAAGCATTGGAAAAGTGCGAGAAGAATGGGAACAGTGGATTTAGGTGACATGAATGGAATTAGCAGAGAGTAGAAGATAGTACGAACTCATCTCGACAAAGACTAACGCCCTAGAAACTAGAAATTTTGACATGAGAGGCAATCCGGACCGATAAACTGCCTCGAATGTTCTATTCCAAGAAGACAATCTTGAAATTGGCATAGTATATGGTAAAGCATTAGTTACAGTGGTATCGAATGCTGTTCTAACAGATGACCAAGAGTGTTAACTGCAAGAAATACAAAATCACAGACTCGTTTCATATTTGCTCTTTCTCCTCAGCCGTTCACCAAAAGTCCAGAAACACCAAGGTATCGGCGCCATCATCAATGTCAAAAAGGCCAGAACACTTGTTGCCCAACCAACACCTAAACTCTCAAACATCCGTAGCGCAAACATCGGGAAAGCAAAGCTCATAGCATATCTAGCTAGCATCATTGCACCCGAGGCTGAGGCTCCATAAAGCGGGCCATAAGCATCGAGCACGAAGATACTCACTCCCGCATACACTAGCAAACAGCTCATCATTGCCATACCCTGGAAGATAATTGGGACTGCCCAATGCATGCGGTAGTGTGCTGTCCAGCCTGCGATAAAAAGGCTGATAGGTAGTACAACACTTCCAGGGAGTGCTGGCACAAGTCGGGTCTCCGGCGGAGGCTGCACGTATTGATCGTGGGTGTTGTTCCATTTGCGCAACTTGTTCTGATAGAAAAGATAATCCATCAAAACAAACGGACCGCATGCAGTCAATGTGCCAAGACTGGCACCGAGAAAAGAGAGTGATTCTCCGGTTTTATCGAAACCGTAATAGGTGCGAAAGATCCAGGGAATGCAAGTCACAAAAGTGTACAGCAGCCCGTATATCAAACCATTATACAGGCTCACAAAAGTGACAATTGGCTCGGTGAATAGCATATGTAAAGGTCGCCGAACCAGAACCGTGAAGAAATAGCGTAGAGCCTTGGACTTGGATGTTTGGTGTGAAGATTGATCCGACAGGCCCAGGCGGATGGCGCGACGTCTCAAGATGACCTTTTTGTAGGTTTCTTTTGTAAATAATAAAGGGATCCAGAGGACAATCGCGATTATTATTGCGGTCCACTGCGTCCAGCGCCAATTCCCTGTGGCTTGAATGACAAAGCCACCAACAAGCGGCCCCAGGGATGCACCCATCGACGGGACGCTGTAGTAGATGCCTATATTGAGGCCTCGATAACGAACTTCGGAGTAATCCAGAATAAGAGCGGATGCATTGTTGACGTTCGGAGCCGCAAAGACGCCCGCAATAAGTCGACAAATACACAACGTGGTTATGTTTTTGGCGAAGCTCGAACCGAGCAGAAACAAAATGAAAACCGGCGTAGTGAGGACGAAGACAGCCTTTCTTCCATAGTGTTCAGACAGAGGTGCTCCGATAAGTGGACCGATTGCGAGTCCGAGATTGAACAAGGCGAGCGGAAGTAGGGAAGCCTCATAGTTGCAGGATAACGAGACCATGACATCGTCCTGGGCTGGGGCATAGATTGCTCCTGAAAAGGAACTAACGAAGGCTAGAGCAGTCGTAGCAACTATGCTGAATATTTGGACCGAAAGAGGGAAATTGCGAGGGTTTTCGGGGTCGTCAGGACCTGTCCAGTCCTGTATAGCGTTCATTTCCCTGGTGGCTTTTCGAGACTGTTTAGGCGAGTTGGAAAATGGTTTGCAGTACAATGATATTTTATACACAATCCCCGTGCATTTCTTGGGGTTTTAGTACTTTGACGAACTCTTCTTTTACAAAATCCCGGCAATAGCCAGCTAATTTAGATCTCGGATATCCGGACATCCAATTTCCGAACTAAGGAAAGAGAATACATAGAACACTCTTGGAACTCAGCGATCTGCTCCGTCTGATTACGTGACTGATCGGTGAGTGTGATCAGCCAATCACTGATTACTTCGAGATTTGCCAGTGCCCTGGGCTTTTGGTGTCTTGATGACAATGACCATTGACCAATTCGAGCGAAAGGCAAAGGGGGTAGCTTTCGGGTGTGCCGTTCACCCGCAAATTCCAATGTTTGGTTCACCATTGCGATGACGTCGAGCATATAAACCTCGCTAGCTCGCTAGGTCGCGTAGACGAGATTGCTTGGCTTCTCTGAATCTTCGTTCTGCTGTCTCCTGGAGTACCTAGCTAAACATGATCAAACTCCGCCCGTACGAGCGAGACGGAATGACTGGGGATGGGCTTCCAGGAGACAAATCGAGGCAGTGACAGCACTGCACAAGTCTTGGGCCTCAAAGTCAGGTCGCAACTAACACTAACAGCCTCAAGGGGGGCGGAGTAAAGAGGGGAGGGGGGGCTTAGATTGCCTGAATGCACGGATCTCCTCCAATGATGTGGCATGGAGAAGACTAAGGCTACTAATGATTGCCTCACCATTTGCTTGGTTGGACCTGTCCACCTCTGGATGTGGTAAGCAGGAAGTATCATTCTATAGAGAGGTTGACCGCTCCTACCAGTTGGCCAACAGCACCATTTCCTAAAACTCTCCACTCCAAGGTGGTGGTTGCCCTCAAGGATCCGATCCTCCATAGTCCCTTCTTCAAAGCCTTCGAAGCTCTACATCTCTGAAAGAGCTTCTCTCTTTTTTCAAACACTCCAGTACTATGTTAACATTCCCTTTTTAGTCCACTTTCTTTGCTCTAGCTCATAGTTCAATACTCTTCTTTGCATGTACCTTTGGCCTTCGTCCCCCTCTTCTTGACTTTCCCACCCCAACCCTCAGCCCTTACCCCCTGGGTTGTGGTGGTCCTTTTCCTTTCCTGGGAGACGTTCTCCCTGGGATACCATAAAACCGTATCCCTCCTAATGTCCATCCGATCGTTTCCTTCTTCCCACCTTCCCCTGTGTTCGGTTTCTTTCCCTTCCCAGGCCTAAGTCTACTTCCCTTATTGCTATGGACCAACACGGGGATTGGTCAATGCTTGACTTCGACCCAGACCTGATGGCGCCTGGGGCTTATAATCTCGAGGGTACATCTATGGAAAGCTTGCCGTCTGAGCTCGATGACCTGCTATCTTTGTGGCCGGACCACGACGCTTCGGTCGACGCTTCGGTTAATGCACCCAGCCGCTATCACACCGTGAGTCACTCAGAATTATTTGCCCTGACCTGTCGAGTTCTTTTATGAACCATTCATCAAGGCTAATGAGCAACGTCGTCGCGTTAGACCCCGGGATCCTCTCAAGCGCCGACTTTAACGGTTCCCACCGTATACTCTGCATCCAGTGCAGGCGACTTGACCGGGCAGGGTCAGCACAAGCCTCACCAGGATGAGCCACGAGTAAACTTCACGCGGCCTCAAACTGATTCACTTTTGTTCTTCGGTTCTATATTCTCCAATCCACCTCTTCCATCGGATTTATCTCCATCGGATTTGCCCGTGAACCTCAACAGTAGCCACGATGTGGACGCCGCGCAGCCAACCGTGCAGGACCCAAGCGTTGAGGAAAAAATCTCTCCATCTTCCGCTCCCGTTCGCCCCGAATCAGACTTCCAGAGAATCACCACTTCTGATAATGTGGATGTCTCGAGCCAGGGAGCCCAGTCCACGGCGAGCGATGATCATCTCCGAGATGTTGATAATCTCCGAGATGAAGTCAGGCGGGTTTTGGGACAAAGCCCTACCAGACAAAGATTATCTCAAGTACGACAGGGCTTGGGAGGCCTCTGTACGGACCTCGACAAGCTCCTTGATGCCCAGCAGAGCGAGGATGGCATGCAAATGGCGCCTCCACCACGCCAACCGTCGGCCAACAAGTCCAAAACCAAGCATCACAGCCAGTCCCGAGTGAAATACCGCTGTATTAAGTGTGGAGTGCGAGCGGCGACAAAGGACTCCTTCAAGAGACATGTCGAATCAAAGCACCACCCGCGGTACGATTACCATTGTCACATTGATTCTTGTAAGGAGACTGTTGAGAACCCTCCACATCGTCGTGACAAGCTTCTGCGCCATTATACTAGCGCACACGACCTGGATGCGCCTCCTGAAAATATTATCAAAAGAAATAGGGCCTCGCATCTTTGCCCACTTAGATGTGCACTCTGTCGCCGAACCGTTCAGAATTGGAAAGATTTCTATGGTTGCTTTGTAAAACACTGTGAAATCAAGCTCGCGCCACCCAAGGCTTCTGCCCATCGTGACAGTCATGGTCATAGGAAGAAACGCCATCGAGATGGCCCAGACAAAGGCAACTTCGGCAGCGGCGCAGACGACGCAGGGTTTTTATCTCAAGTAGGATACAGGCACTCTGAGGAGGTCAGCGGGGCGTCCAACCCACGGCCGTCTGGCTCTGGTGACAATCAACAAGGGCGATCTAAACAACAGGGCGGCTCCAGCCAACAGAGCAGCCAGCCTCAACTTGATCTGCCACACTTGCAAGACCAGACAACCCCACGAGGGTCGAGGAACCAGTGCAAGTTTTGCCACCACGTTTTTGACACCTGCTCTTATTGTTGCGATAGCCCGTCGTCTACGCCATGGTGTCATGCCTGTCCTGATTCACAGCGCGCGTTCGCAATGCAGGCTGGTGACCACCACGCTGGCCAAGCGCGGGGGCATTTGTCTCAACCCATGGAAGTTGCTGACCATTTTTGGGCAGACCAACAAGCTTTGAATGATGTGAGCTCAAGAATACCCACGGTGGTTGCTGTCAACCCATCGCTCTACGGGGCTATACCGCAGGGAGCTCAGCAGCTGAACATTCACCTGCTACAGCATGCCCAGGCTCATGGTCGGCTCTCTGGCACAGTCACACAGCAAGGACTTTTTGAAAGTGATCAGTTCTGGACGGTTCGTGCACTGCATGACGTTCAAGTTGCTGGCATGTCTGAGCTTAAGATTGAGCACTCCATCTCTGACTCCAAGAAAAAAAAGGCCCAGAGCTCCAATATTTGGTCTGACTCTCTCCCCCCTCAGAGGTTCGAAGCCGCCAGCTCGCCAGCCCCTTACGGATGTGAAAATCGCCCCTCAGGTTTTTAGCGGCCCCGTCTCCTTGAACAACGTTAGTTTCTCTTCCATGTGTCATTGTCCTTGCCGCATGAGGTCTCAAGGCGCATACTTTACTCGAACTCGCGTGGAAATTGCACCGGGAAGAATGATCGAGATGGATTTCAAGATGGGCCCCGAAGCCCGCGGCTTGGGTCATCCCCTGCGCACTCGCATTCAGGTCGTTGTGAAGATGCTAAGGCTCCGATTTTCCGTCGCAAAACCGATGACTGCCAAAAACCAGCAGGAGGCCCACTCCGTTCTCAAAGAGGCTCTTGAAGCCCCTCTGAATTGCTCTGAAAGTAAAGCCATCAACTGTGGTGAATCGGTCAAAGTTGCCGATCCAAACCACATTGACTACGAGTCGGATGCCGAATCTGTCGCAGACTCCATCTTCTCTATGCGTTCGCGAGTTTCATCTTGGAACGACGTCACCATGTTTTCTCCCAGGCCCAGCTCCCCGGCCTTGAGCTCCTCGGGGATACTGAAGTTGTCAGCTCCCGCGCGATCTAGTTCGCCCCCCTGCCGAGACTCAGACGACACCAATGACGACGAGCAATTACTAAAAGTCGTGGAGCCCTTCGAGGAAGAGAAAGACCTTGAGCTCACATTCGATCTTGATTTGCTGTCATCGCTCAACATGCTAGTGCCGGGCGGTAACCTTTCATCTGGTTTATCGGTTCAGGACCCGGACCGAATCTTCGAGTTCTTTATGAGATACATGCTCTTTGTCATTTTCTCACTGGCACACGCGCGAGACTGCGACCCTACTCCCTATTTGACCAAAAGAAGACCTCCTCAATCATGAGGAGACCGCCTAATCTGCTGGTTATTATAATTTAATTTGATACCCGCAGGCCCCTGATGGTTTATTGATATTTTCTCTTTCGGTTTTCGTTTCGTCTTTTCGATTTTCTGCGTTTCTCTTTCTCCGGTTTGCTACATATTGTGCGATCTCATTCCATATCTTTTGGAGCAAAGTGTTTTTTGATTGGTATTTTGATCGCCTTTGTGATTCTTTCATCTTGGATCTCCTTGCGTTGCATGCACAATTTTCCAGTTTGACGAAGGAACCGAGCCAAAAAGACCTCTGCCCTTGATATGGCACACTAATGATGTCCCTTCCCTAGCCTTTGGACACGTACCTTGCCCAGAGGTGACACTCCCATTGCCTTCTAAAATTCTTGGCTATCTTGATGGCTCTTTACATTCTATGCGTTCTGTACATGCATTTCCAGTATGTATATCACGAAAGACTAGATATGGTGGGCTCAATAGATTCCCTTTCCTTATCTACCCTTCTGCTTCTCTTCTCCCCTTTCTTTCTTCTTCTTCTTCTTCTTCTTTTTTTCCCTTTATTTGTTCTTGTCGGTCTGTTTCACAGGGAGCCTGCACTTTTTACGAAGTTATGTATTGATTGATTACGCGCTATGTTGATGGAGGTATATGAATCGAATGGCATCAGGAGACGGCGCCAACTAGACAGCGTTGCCAAATTACAGTTTTCAGCGATGACATTGTATCTAGCTCACCAAGAGTACTACATTCTTTAGAATCTCTTCCCCCGAATTAGTCTCTGCGAAGAGGTTCGAAGATAGAGATGAAAAGTTGATCACGCACAAAGATGTAAACAGCAACATCAATCCAATTATAAACATCAATTCGTAATTTCTAGAACTTATGTACTCCTATCCACATCAGTATAGCCAGAATGCGTCTTGTATGGTTCCCGGCAGTTTTCAACATGATCCACAATCACAGAGCGCCTGATTAATGCTTCCGACTTGGTCTGAGTAACCTGACCTGACCGACTTATCTGAACCTCCAAATCTTCATAATGCACATGTGCGATATACACGAGAGCTCAAGGGGTGTAATGCATTACACCCCGTATAAATCCAACAACCCAAAATTAAAGGTCGGAAAAGTAGCCTCCTGGGCACCTTAGAACTCGACATGGAACAGCTGACTTTTGCGGATGCGCTCGCCGTAGACGTAGAAGATCACTGGCAGTGGACATAGGGCTAGAGCAATGAAGCCGAGCAAGGAGTTACCCCAACCTAATCCAAGGCGTTCGTACATCTTGGGGCCGGCAAGTGGGAGCAGTGCACCGGCTAGGGATCGGAAGACGGTGTTGGCAGCCATGGCGGAGGCGGCGTAGGTCGTGTAGGCATCGACGAGATAAGTGCTGACGGTCATCTAGACAGATAGAGCGATGTAAGCAATTGATACATGAGAGACAGGGAAATTTGCAGTTCTACTTACGAAGGAGATTAGCATGCCGATTCCGAGGAAGGACGTTCCAATGATTGGAACGATCCAGTGAGTCTTGTAATAGGCCGACCACCCATAGATGAACAAGGAGATAGGTACAAAAATTGAACCTGGGATCATGGGTGGTAGTCGATACTCGGGCTTCTTCTCGCCGTTCTTCTCGGCGAGGTAGTTGAGCAGACGGTCGGATGTGGCACCGAGCATGAAAAGTCCAAAGAAGGAGCCGATACCGATGCCCAGGTATGATAGACCCACGGATCCCTGAGACCAGCCATATTGGTCTTCGAAAACGGAACTGATGGTGGTGAAGAGGAGGTAGAGGTATCCGTAGACGACGCCGACATAGAGGGAGAGAAGGAAGACAATAGGCGACATGAAGAGCATCTTGGTTGGCCGGACGATCGAGAACATGAATAGATCCATCGGGCTACGGCCAGTGTCCAAGGCAGAGCGCAGGTTCTGGTTTCCAGTTTCTTTGCGCAGCTTCTTCGTCTTTGCAGCCAGGAGGGTTGGCGCATAGGATTCCCGGATCGTAAAGACAGAAATGATAAACACAAGTCCGCTAGCCATGGCGAGAACCCAAAAGGTCCATCTCCAGCCCTTGGCCTGGGCTAGATATCCACCTGCAACGGGGCCGGCAACGGGGCCGATTAAAGGGCCCATAGCCCACGCAGCCATAGCGCCACCTCGACTTTCTTGAACGAACATGTCTGCGATCGAGCCGGCACCGATTGTTAGCGGACAGCTACCGACAAAGCCTGCCATGAATCGGAAGACCGTCAAGCTGCCAATTTCGGGAGCGACGGCACAAGTGATGGTGAAGACGACGTAGAGGAAGTTGCACGCATTGTAAACGATGCGGCGACCGACAATCTCAGAAATTGGCGCAATCAGGAGTGGGCCAAAGCAGTAGCCGAGTAGATATACGGAGACCACAAATGATGAAAGCTCCGTGCTCGTAATGTGAAAATCTTGTACCAGCTGTGAGACGCCAGGGGCGAACATAGATGAACCAAGAGGCCTATTACAAGTTACATGTTAGTCCAGGCTTGTGATTGCGCGTTTTGAGGGATCGTACGTGAGAAGCGTGATCAATGCAATTGAGATCGTTGCCGACACTTTCCTCTTCTTCGTCCAATTAAGAGGGTTTTCTGGATCATCAGGACCGTCCCAGTCGACAATGTTTGGATCTCGAGGTTCTTCGATGGCTTCCTCGATGTCCTGTTTCTCGACATCCGTGACGGGTCCCCGCTCCACATCTAGGGTTCCATGAAACGATCGCTTTTCGTCGTCGACATGGTGAACTTCCTGGTTACTTGCCGCTGGCGTTGACCCGTCAATTGACGCCGTATCCGCTGCAATCACATTAGTATTGCTTTTTCCCCTTTCTTTCTAAGCTTTCCGCTGTTCCTGCTGCCATCGCCATTGTTTTTTTAAGAGTTCCGGGCGGGTATAGTTTCCGATCGGCGATCAATGGGCTTGTTTTCGTACCTTTGTCGTCCTTCATGCTTGGAAGCTCTTCGTGTGTACTGTAATTCGCAGAGCGCAGCTCTGAGTTGCGAATTGTAAATTTGGACCCTTATTGGCGGGCTGAAAAAAGGATTCAGCGGAGCAAAGCTGAAGATTATGCAGTGGGACAAGCTTTCGGGTGGGCAACGCTCAGACAGCGAACGCCTAATCGACTTCGAGAAGGATTCGGTCGCACAAGGTGATTCCCGACGGCGAACACACCGACCACTAGTGAAAGGGTAGGAATCAAGCTAGGCAGGTCTCCGTAGACAGTGCTCCGTAGGCCATGGATGGAAGAGAAGAAGAGAGGAAGGGAAAAAAGGGAGACGAAGGAGGAGGGGAATCAAGTGGAGGGCGGGAGAAATTAGAAATAAGGGAAATGGAGAATATATGCAAAGCAGAATAATAATAATGCAACCAACTCGTTAAGTGGTTAGTGTTTGACTCGTTAGGTATAAGTTGTGGCCCCGACCATCCCAGACCGCACAAGTGCAGGAGGCTAATTTGTTAGGCCAGTCGGACTAAAGATGAAGAATAGAGGACCTTCGACCCCAATGAGTGGTAATAATAACGGGCGAGTCCCAGGGCCAAGCGACGCGTCTCAGTCGGGCTTTCGGCGATCTCAGACCGGGGCCACAGACGGCGCCGGTTCACTTGCAGGCGAATACCCACAAGTCGGAGCACGATGCGCATCCCAGCCGCCGTTGGCCAGTGCGAATCATTATCCTGGGTGCGCCTGCAGGAAGGCGTGGATGCACGTTCCCGGTTGTACAGGGGATGGAGGTTCCGAAGTGTTCATAAGGCCTCATTATTGTGGAGGAAATACGCCTTGTGAGTTGCATATTATGTACATAAGAGCCATCGGAGATAAAATGCCAAAAACCGGACAGGGCGCCTCAATTTCATCCTCCCCGAGAGGGTTGTTTGTTGGGTTGGAAAGGATGCCAGCTTGCCCAAAGGTGCAAAAGATAGCGAATCAAGTGGGCCAAAATTGGCCTGGCAGGCATCATGGGGCCATTCAAGGGCAAGCTGAGCTTTCTTGGGGGCGGGTCGAGCCGTAAGTGACTGGGCGGCCCAGTCTTTTAGGCGATAGACACTCTCGTTGCCATTCCAGGTCAAGCTTGCCTGGAAACGGAGTCACATTACCATCGTAGCAAGTAGAGTCGTGCCCCATAGATGCTGTAAATCAGACAGTACTCCTCGAGAAGGGAAATTTTGGCGCTTGAGACGCAGGCCTCCCAATAACCTGGCCTCTAATGCATCACGATGGGGGCGGGTTGGATGAAGCGCACGATTGAGTGGATGGATGTTTTGGTCCAAGTGGAGCGCGGAGACACGATGAGGAGATTTCGGGGGAGGATCGCGACCCGCGCACGAAAAAAAAGGGGGTGTCGCAACGGTGGATATTCCATATTCTTCTTGTGTCCAGTGGGAGGTCGGTGTTTGGAGTGGACTCGTTCCTTAGGGGGTACTTTAAACGGTGGAGTGCTAAAATTCTCGGCCGCCCCCGTTTTTCGTTTTATGCAGCGCAAAATGCCCACTATGAAACCGAGATGTGCGAGAACTGGTGCAAATCTCGGACAAGAGTCCGGAGGGGGCTTTGACTTCGTCTTGGGGGGGGGGAAGGGTTGTCATTGGTAACGACTCGTGTTCGGCATCATCTTGCCGATTTCAGTGTGCTCTGATTGACGGATCGTGGGGTTTGTGCCATGGACCAGGGTTTCGGCGCTGCCCAGAACGGCGCCTCGCTTTCTAGTCATGCGGTGGCAGAGGCTTGAGCAAGAGGCGTTCGTTCTCGCGTTCGGAGATAAGAGAACGGCAATCAGCAAGGGTCTTTGAGTTTGGGCAAGTCCCAGCGTTGTTGAGTTGAGTGTTAATTAAAAGTGTAGAGACCTTCGAGTCGATTGCGGCCAGGTCACGTTGCTCGCCGCCAGCCTTGTAATGACGGGAGTTTTGGGCTGACTGAATTTATCGTACGAGTTGATTCTTATCGTTTCATGAATTATGTTCGACAGGGCAAGAATGAACTTACAATTCATCCAGAACATCTTCTGGCGTATTATCCCCTCGGCCTGATTCCCCGCGTTCTGCGGGATATCGCCGTTTAGCTTTTGCCCGATAGTGGGACATGCTGACCCCCGCAACTAGACGCCGTTGGAAAGCTCCGCTTACTCACTGTTATGACAAGAATAGATGTCCATGCTCATCTCATACAACGCTAGCGCATCCTGACTACCCCGGATTTGACACAAAAGTGGCATTTGGTACAGAATGTTTCGCATACCCAGGAGACGAACTATGTCATACGTGAAGTCTTAACGTACGATAGTACTACCTATCGGAATCCTCGGTCAAAGTACTAAAGTCTATTGTCGCTCATTTCGCGTTTTCTCTAGGTGGTTCTGACTGCTAATCTCCATCAATCTTCCCTGCTTCCCTGCTTCCCTCCGGAGCGAGGTGACTTCGTTATAGACCTTGTCTAGCGTTGATCCCTCATGATTATGTTACCCAGTAAAATCTTTCTAGTTCGAACGGGCTACTGAATTGCGCCAATTGCAATCTGGAAGGCTCATAGGAAAACAAGCGAGCCTGTTCAGCCCACCGGCCTCAATCTTCGACACATGCAGACAAGATATTTCATTTCTGGCTTACTTTCGTGTCTAAAACCATCGAGACACGCCATTTCCACCGAGACTAACAAGTCCACCGACCATGAAGCCAAGAAGTGAAAGGGAATCGCATTGGGGGTGGCTTCAACATCCGGCGGGTGGCGTCCCGCATCGGTGCTGAAATCTTTATGATTCAAGCACGAAATGTCGATATTTCAGAGAATTGGTGGCTGGAATCATCAAAAGAATCATCAGATTTAGTTCTATCGGGGTTGCTAAAGAAATTTGAATATTCGCCGCAAATCAAGAGAATCCTAGTCCCAGCCTGAACGTTGTCTGCAGGGATAGCTTGGCAGGTTCTGAGTTTTATCAAGATCGTTCGCGTCGAACTTGATTATCAGACTGCATGCACTTCGAGATATACTATTCACTCGGAACGAATAAAAGCACGAGTCTCAGGCAATATACGGCAGATTTTGATTGAATGTGCTCTTACTCGTCGATAACGAGCCGAGCCTATCACTGGGGACAGTTGCTCTGAATCTACGAAGTCATCACTATAGCCTCGCAACGACAGATCAATGCCAATTACGGACTGTACAAAATCAATGAGTTGGTTCCATTTACTTGCATGACCGCCTTAACAAGGCATCATCACATCGTTATCAGAAAACCAATGGTTCTTGCATGTTGAAGCCACACGAACCGCTAATTGGACACACCAGAATCTCGATGCAGCCATATTAGATTAGGCAAGAGCAGGGTACGAATGTTGTGAGTTCATTGGCTGACCATGAATTCTGGTTTGTAGCTGAGATATGCAGCAAACAAATCGGACTAATGACTGGAGTCCATTTAAGCCTCATAACGCAGATTGCCCCGTGACTAACCGCCCGGATCGGACACCCAATATATGTATGCCGTTACCTCTTCCGCAGTTGTCTCGGTTTTAAGCAACAGAAAAGCCCATAGGGGTCCATTTCGATGCAATTTGACTTCAAAATGTTAATTACGCACATGGATGAGCGCCAAGACACACAAAGCGAGGCAAGCCAACAGACCAGATATGACAGAACATCATATCCTATCATGTCTAGGAACAGCATCAATAGCATACCGAACGACAGGGGAAGCATCTCTGGCAATGAGCCTCGCTACGCAATTCATACATTCTCCAGCCGTGGACACGCAGGTTTGCCTTGCAGCTTAGAAAGGCAAAACTTTTCATCGACCCCTTCGGGTCAACCTACTTGCAACGGCTCCCCCCGTGGAGGACGACAAAATCGAACCGAAAAACGAAGACCAAGTCAAAGTTCAGATGACACCTCTGTATTCTCCAGTGGTGCGGGCAATGCAGCCGAGCCCGGAACCTCGTCACAAGCCACCTCGGTTCACGAAGAGGAGGGCGACAAGCCGAACCTACAAACACAACAAGAGGAAGATGGTCTGAAGGAGCCTGTCCAAGAAATGGGCGGAGAGAATTCTGATTCTGGCCTTGAAATTGAGGGCTCGACTTCGAGTCCCGGTGACGCGACACCAAAACCCAATCCACCAAATGGCACTTGCACACAACAGAAAGAGCAACCTGAGAAGGAAGTTGTCACAAATCCGGATCCTGCACCTGAGCCAAAATCGCCTGTCGAAGTTGAAGGCGACCCAACTCCGGGTCCCGCTAATGATGGGACGCCCTCAGGCCAGCCTGGCCCAGCCTCAAAATCTACTAGCCGACAGAAGAGTATGTCATCATCTCGGTTTTTTGTAAACCCTAAAAAGCGCCAATTCGGCCATGACGGTGGCACAAAACCCCTCGGGGAGGGTCTGGTAGAAGTGAAACCTCAAATTACTTGGTCGCTGGACGCCAAGCGAAATTTCGAGGAGTCGCTCGACTGAGCTCACGGCCACCGAGGATCTCGAGTCAGATGAAATTGGTGTTGCACTCTGATATTTCGAAGGTTTTGAGATTGTGATAAATTCTTTGTGTCAAATGTCTCTGCTTTACGTACTTCCTACACTCTGTTCATTAAGAAGTGTCCTTAAGTCTTGTTAGCATAATATTTTTCACGTTTTTTCTGTTGTTGACATTTCAAGCATCCTGACACTCAAGCATGAAGTTTCTCAGAGCCCTTGGCTACTTGATTAGCAATGATCATCACACTAAGAAATCCAGACTGTGTACTTATTATCTGTGACATAGACTACTATCATCTGCGGTTGCTTAGGAATGGATTCATAGTGGATCCTTTTCCATTTGAAAAAACACCACGTGGACATGGGACTTTCTTATTATGCACTATATTAGATTATACCCACAGTAGTCAGTCCTGTCACAACTAGGCCACGCAGCGCCGCATCAAAGTTCTAGAAAAAGTAGTATAATATGAACCGCGGAACGATAAATACTCATCTCCGGTCTCGACCGGTCTCTGATGGGCACATTGGCCACAGATTCCGAGTGGATAGTCCAGGCGTCAACATAACAGCGAAGTGTGCGCCGAGAACGAATGCCAAGCAGGACAAGGCCGACCCGGCAAACCGTGAAGTCTTGGCCGGCAGTCAGAGTGCCGCCCAGAATGCCGCTAGTGCTGAACAAGCCGTGGGATTAAAGATCCCGCCCAGACCGAAATCCCCATTCAAGACGTGTTCAAGAGAGAGGATGGGATGAAAAATCTGATTAGATTAGATGGATATGATTGATTAGCCGGGCACTCCGGGTGGGAAACCTTGGTTCGAGAGGGTTTGCGCCACCACAAAAAGCATGGGTTCATGCGTGAGAGGATGACCGCATGAATAGGTATTTCCCATGCGATGTGATGCAGCTGGCTATTGGCCAAGCTTATAGGCGAGGGATGGCATCGGGATTCATGTAATGGAAATCAACTGCGAGTCAAATCCAGGAAAATTCGTACTTGCTGGAGAGATGAGAGTGTGAGAGCTCTAAGTAATGATATTACGGCATGTCGGACATGCGCGATCGCTTCACTGAAGTCTTGAAAGGCCTGGCTTGTTTGAGCGGGTCCTCAAAGTTCCCGACTTTCTAATGCATAATGTGGTTAGGCACATCCATGGGCTGACTTGAGAGGGCGGGTCCTCCAGGTAGAATCATGGGCCATCCGGTATATATCCGCGATCTGATAAGTGGTTGGTGGCGTCGGCGTAGGTATGTTTAAGACTAGCGGCTCATTAGTCTCTCCCAAGTAGCTGGCTCCAACTTTCCAAGACATTTGCAAGGCTGGGACCGATCGGAGACTCCGATCAGGCAATTCTTAGCAAGGCAGCGCGTCTCTCGGTGTAGGTTATGAGAAGCTTGCAATGAGCGAGGGCCTTTTGATTGGACTGGGGCCAAAAAGCAGAGATTTAAGAAATTTAGGCCCAGAACTCGTTCGACCTAGTTGGGAAATTGCTGTTGAAATATTTTTTCTCTCCGAAGTGGCTTTTGTTTATTGACCGAGGAGCGAATGGAACCTCCCATCATCGGGCGTCATGGACTGGATCTGATTGAGATCCATGTCAGAAGACGGCTGAAGACCGGATGAGATTCTGGATCTCTCCAGAAGGCAGTTGCAGTTGCAGTACTTCGCGGCTCCTGAATCCGGAAATCCGTTTGCAGGCAAACTGCCAGCCCCGCTAGTCCCGATTTCGAAGGGGTCCAAAAGGTAACCAATCAGAGATCAGTATCATATCCTGAAGTGGGGTCCTGGTGCCCTGACCCGTTCTATTTGATTGGCTATGATTAACTCGAGTGGAGACATTATCAGATTGGCTGATAATTATCTGATCAACCCCCCTCTGCACCTGAAAAACTAAAAAAGTCGAGCCGACAAATCCTCGGGACTGCCGGGCAAGCGCGTCTGGCGGGAAATTTCTCACTCGTAGCTCACAGGCCCTTGCTCCCTAAATACTCTCTCCTCTCCTCCATCTCAACTTTTTTGTTCCAGAATCCCTTCAATCCGTCCCTTCCACCTCCGATCGACCGCCCTTCCGGGGTTTACTCGGGGTCTTTTGCAGTATCCGTTGACTGCCTTCCCTCTGTGTGACCCTCACCCCCTCAATACTACCAGAGACAAGTTCGCCCACCATGGGTGTTTTCGACGCCGTGCGTGGTCGGGACGACAATGGTCGCATGACCCAGTCCGTTGTTGATACCACAAACTTCGAAGAATCCAAGCATGTGCAGTCGGATGCGGCTGGCACTGACGCAATTGAGCCTCCCCCAAACTATGACTCTCAGACGCCCAGCGACTCTGATTCGGCTTCTGGCGCCAATGGCATCCTCGATGATGAAAAGGAGGTTGACAAGAACCCTCAGCATGTCACGGACACGGCTGGCTTGGGTCAACAGAAGGCTGAAGCTGCTGCCTTGGTTTGGAGTCGTCCAGCCGTCATTGGTATCTATGTCTGGTGAGTTGCGAGTCAAACGCGGTCATTTCTACAGGATGGGTTGCCATCTGAAGGGATTCTAAAGTATGCAAGAGACTAACAATGGCAATCGCCGAATCAGGATCTGGGTGGGCTTCTTCATGCTTGCCTTCCACTCGGCAATCAGCTCCAGTCTGATGAACTGGGTATACGGAAGTTTCTCCTCGGCCCCGCAAATTTCGACCGCGTATATCCTGGCCAGTATCATCGGTGGAGTTCTGAAGCTTCCCCTGGCCAAGACCCTGCAGCTGTGGGGTCGCGCAGAGGCTCTG
This sequence comes from Penicillium cataractarum, assembly GCF_028827025.1. Classification (NCBI taxonomy): domain Eukaryota; kingdom Fungi; phylum Ascomycota; class Eurotiomycetes; order Eurotiales; family Aspergillaceae; genus Penicillium; species Penicillium cataractarum. The sequence continues at coordinate 1,785,858 of NW_026622745.1, read as the reverse complement.
CTGTTCTCCACTGCAATCTACATCCTCGGCATGATCATTCTAGCGGCATGCAATGGCCCCAACGCCTTTGCCGCTGGATACGTCCTGTACTGGATTGGCTACTACTGCATGTATCTGATTCTGGACATCTTCGTTGCGGATACCACGGGCCTGCGCTCGCGAGCCTTTGCGTTCGCCTTTGCCTCGACTCCGTTTATTTGCACCGCGTTCACCGGCTCTTTGGCGGCACAGTCGATCTATAATACTTCCGGTTGGCGCTGGGGATATGGAATGTTCTGTATCATTCAGCCCGTCGTATTCTGCCCTCTGGCCCTGCTGTTCAAGTTTTATGAGCGCAAGGCTATCAAGATGGGAGTGTGGCAGCCCAGGAACTCCGGACGTACCAAGATGCAGTCGATTGTCCACTACTTCCATGAGTTCGATGGTAAGAAAAAGACACCAAATCTCCATGTGGCTGTCTGGTGTATACTGACTTAAGATCCAGTTATTGGTGCCTTCCTGCTTATGGCTGCTTGGGTCATCTTCCTGCTCCCCTTCAGCTTGGCCCAGTATGGCCGTTCTCAGTACAAGTCCGCCACTTTCATCGCAATGGTCATTATCGGCTTCTGCCTGCTCTTCGTTTTCGCTGCGTGGGAGAAATGGTTCGCGCGCCACCACTTCATCCGTTACGAACTGCTCAAGAGACCCACCATTCTAGGCGCCTGCGTCTGCTCTGCCGTTGCTTACTTCAGCTTCTACCTGTGGGATCAGTACTACTACAACTTTGTGCTGATTACCTACAACCTGGACATCAGCATGGCTGGCTATATGTCCCAGATCTACAACGTTGGGTCGTGCTTCTGGTCCCCGATTCTGGGTCTTATCATCTGGTGGACCAAGCGATTCAAGTATATTGTCTTGTTCTTTGGTGTTCCATTGATGCTTCTCGGCTCCGGTCTGATGATCTATTTCCGAGGCGGCGAGCATGGAATTGGTTATATCGTCATGTGCCAGATCTTCATCGCGTTCGCTGGAGGTACCATCGTTATTGGCGAGGATATGGCTGTCATGGCCGCCGGTGGCCGTGAGGGTACACCCATGATGCTGGCCTTGATTGGCTTATTCTCTAGCATCGGTGGTGCCATCGGTTATGCCGTATCTGCTGCCATCTACAACAATGTGTTTGTGGATGCCCTGGCCAGTCGCTTGCCCGACGATCTCAAGGCCAACGCGACCGAGATTTACCTCGGTGGTATCAACGTGCAGAATACCTACCCGGTGGGCTCGGCTCTCCGTGATGCCTGCATCTATGCTTGGGGCTATGCTCAGCGCATGAACTGCATTGCCTCGACCTGCATTCTGGTCCTGCTCATTCCTGCCGTCGCCGTGTGGAAGAACTACGATGTCGGCAAGAAGCAGAACAAGGGTACTATGCTTGCCGACTGAGCTTCGTCTCGCGTCACGAATGCATGAATTGAAGAAATGAGAGTATTCTTTCTGTTCTACGTTTCACCTGGGGAGGACGTGTCTATTCCTGAACTCTGACGGGTGCAGAGGCAGGCATGAAACCATCAAGGACTCTCCTGTACATTAATTTACTGTTAGCACAAACATAATGCATTAGCTTCTGCGCCTGTTGGCTGCAGCAAGTCAAAATCAACAAGTTTTCCTCTATGTACTCTATACTTGACATATACACCAAGTTCATCTCCTCCTCATTCCTGAGATCAAACCCCGCACATAATATCCCTCGTGGCCCTTGCATCCCACACTAACGCTTCACGGGGCCTTCCGCCGTCGATCATATCAACAATGCGACGCTGCAATCAACAAACCGTAACATTCATTTTGTCTTTCCAACCACAACACGTTCCTTCCCAAGGTCATAGCGGTACCTACCGCATGTACCGTACACTGAAAATCGATTTCCCCGCCCTCTCCATATTCCCCCAGTCATTTTAACCCAGCGCCTCCCTCACATGGCGCATGGGTTAAACCGCCGCATTCCACAATGCCAACCCTCAAAACAAACCTTCTCACTCTACTCACCCTCCTACCACACCTAACAACCTCCACAAAAGATGACCTCCACTATGTAAACCCGCTCATCGGCTCCACAGCCGGCGGCAACGTCTTCGCCGGCGCCAGTCTGCCCTACGGCCTGGCCAAACCCGTCGCCGACGTCGACGGCCAAAACACGGGCGGTTTCTCGACGGATGGCAGCAACGTCACGGGCTTCTCGCACATGCATGATAGCGGGACGGGAGGAAATCCGTCGATGGGCCAGTTCCCCCTTTTCCCACAATATTGCCCCGATAATGTGGTGGATAATTGCAAGTTTGGGAAGACGGCGAGAGCGACGCATTATGTGGCTGATTCTGTTACGGCGCGGCCCGGGTTTTTTGGACTGGAGTTGGTGAATGGGATTAAAGCGGAGATGACGGCTGCGAGACGTACGGCTGTTTATCGGTTTACCTTTCCTGAGAGTCGGGCTGGTGATGGGACTATGCTGGATCCGTTGGTGTTGGTTGATTTGACGGATCTGTGGGATAGTCGGCAGAATGCGAGTATCAGGATTGATGCTGATACGGGCCGTGTGAAGGGGGATGGAACGTTTCTGCCGAGTTTCGGGGCTGGGTCGTATCGAGCTTATTTCTGTGCGGATTTTGCGGGGGCAGAGGTTCGGGATAGTGGGATTTGGGTGAATGATCGGGCTGGGTCGGAGCCTAAGGAGTTGTTTGTTACGAGGGGTTTCAACAATTTTTATCTTCAGGCGGGTGGGTACGTTACTTTTGCTCGGCCTGAAGATGGGGTTGTTACTGTTAGGGTTGGGGTGAGTTATGTTAGTTCTGAGCAGGCTTGTTCCAGTGCAGAGGCAGAGGTATCGGATCCGGTGAAGGATTTTGAGAGTCTGGAGAAAGACGCTGCTACTGCTTGGAGTGAGAAGCTCAGTCCTATCAAGGTGACGTCTGGTGGTGTGAGTGATTGGTTGTTGAGCTCCTTTTGGAGTGGCATCTATCGGACTATGCTTTCGCCTCAGGATATGACTGGGGAGAATCCGCTGTGGGAGAGCGATGAGCCTTATTTCGATTCGTTCTATTGTCTCTGGGATGAATTCAGAGCTCAGCTTCCGCTCTTGACTATCATTGACCCCCAAACACAGTCAAAAATGGTCCGCAGTCTGCTGGATACGTTCAAGCACGAGGGTTGGCTACCTGATTGCCGCATGTCTCTGTGCAAAGGGTGGACGCAGGGCGGATCTAATGCAGATGTGGTTCTAACCGACGCCTATGTGAAGAATCTCACTGGCATCGACTGGGAACTAGCCTATAAAGCGATGGTCAACGATGCCGAGAACGAGCCCTTGGAGTGGTCCTATGAAGGACGTGGTGGTCTGCAAAGCTGGAAAAAGCTCAACTACATCCCCTACCTGGACTTTGATTACCTGGGCTTTGGGACCAACTCGCGCAGTATATCCAGGACTGTCGAGTATGCGTACAATGACTATGGTATTGCGGTTGTGGGCAAGGCACTCGGCAAGAAGGACTATACCAAGTATCTGTCTCGAGCGGGTAATTGGAAGAATTTGTTCAAAGATGATCAGAAGTCATTTTTGGAGAATGGGACTGATACGGGCTTTACGGGGTTCTTCCAACCAAAGTATCTGAATGGTACTTGGGGTTTCCAAGATCCGATTGCTTGCAGTGCCTTGGCATCATGGTGCTCGTTGACATCGAATCCGTCGGAGACCTTTGAGTCGAGTATCTGGGAGTATCTTTTGTGAGTTTGTACCCCTAAAGAGTCTTTGAAGTTTCATGGCTAATCATTGCAGCTTTGTCCCTCACGATATGGCAAGTCTAATCAAGACACTTGGAGGCCCAGACTCCTTCGTGAAACGACTCGACTACTTCCACACATCTGGCCTCGCCGATATCAGCAACGAACCAGTCTTCCTAACGGTCTATGAGTACCACTACGCCGGCCGCCCAGCTCTCTCCGCAGAAAGAGCCCACAGCTACATCCCCAGAACATTCAACGCGACCAACAACGGCTTACCTGGTAACGATGACTCCGGTGCAATGGGCTCATTCCTCGCCTGGAGCATGATGGGTCTATTCCCCAACCCGGGCCAGAACGTCTACCTCATCACCGCTCCATTCTTTGAAGCAGTCGAGATCACCCATCCAGAAACCAATCAGACTGCCACCATCCGAAACACAAATTTTGATCCCACCTATCGGAGTATCTATATACAGAGCGCCACGCTAAATGGAAAGCCGTACACAAAGAACTGGATCGGCCACGAGTTTTTCACGCAGGGCATGACCCTGGAGTTGACGCTCGGGGACCGGGAAAGTGACTGGGGTACTAGTGAGGAGGATTTGCCGCCGAGTTTGAGCGATGCAATTGCTCAGGATGAGATGCACATGTAGATGCAGTATGTATGAATGGCGTCAAGAGATAGTTTAGGTTCGTGCTAGGAGATGCATAGCGTCCAATGAAAGCTAGTCAATTCTAGCGGTCTGTTGAACATTGCAAATATGTACATATGCGTGTCAATGCTACCTGGACCCATTCGTATGCTTCGCACGGAGAAAATCCGATCGTGGTGGGTCTGGCGATATCGTGGTATCGATGACATGCCTCGCGGTTTTAGACTCGGGGATTGAAAAAGAACCACGCCAAGTCACCGGCATGAGAACAGCCATGTGGCATTAGCCTTCCCAAACGGTAGATGAATAAGATGCGATTCAAGGACAAAGAATCAGCTAATAGCCAATGCAACGAGAAAATAAATCGACCCCCAAAAACGTCAGCGACCAGCCCATCCATGACTAAGCTCCCTCCGGTCCGGCCACCATACGACACGTAGATTTCCCCCCCTTCAGGGAGCTTCAACTCCTACCACACCAATTGTCTCGCTCAATTCTCACATTCCAAACGAATATCGGCTGCATCTTCTAATCCGAAAAGATCCTGCTTTTCCTGCTTGTTTCAGGTGTACCTTCCACACGAACCGCTTGGCCTCAGATCACGTCCTCGCCTCGCCACGCCGCCGACATGGCTAACCGGCAAATGACACGGCGCATCGCCATCAGCGCCGTGATCTCGATATGCCTGGTCTTCTTCCTCTTCATCCGCCCACAGGGCCCTCCTAGCCCCGCCGTCCGAGCCCCCGGGCACATATCCCACGGTGCGGCGCCCGCGTCCGGGATCACCATTCAGGAGGATACACTGAAAGGGGCGGTAGTAATGCCGAAATTGGGCAATGCCACGGCCAAGTAAGGAATCCTTGCAGAAGCAACGCGCTCGTACTCGAGCTCGATTTTTTTCAATTTGAAGGTGCATATGCTGATCATGGCGCATTGCGTTCGCTGTTCTTTAGAGCGGAACTAGGCCGTGCAACCTGGAAATACTTTCATACTGTCATGGCGCGATTCCCCGAGAAGCCTACGGAAGACCAGCAAGAAGCGCTGCGCTCTTACATTTTCCTTTTCGCGCGACTATATCCTTGGTACGGCATCGAATCCGCTCTTTTCTTCCATCTTGCAACTCGCCCGTCCCTTCCGAGACTTCTTCCCCCCGCGCAACATACAATTAAGCTAATAGTGAGACAGTGGTGAATGCGCGGAGCATTTCCAACAACACTTGAACAAATACCCGCCCCAGGTATCATCGCGCAAAGCCGCGGCCGGATGGGCCTGTTTCATCCACAACGAGGTCAATGCGATGCTCGAAAAACCGGAATTCGATTGCACCAATCTTGGCGCATTCTACGACTGCGGCTGTGCCGAAGATGAGAATGCGGAGAAAGGTGGTGAGGAAAGTAAGAGTAAGGAGGGACACTCGGCAACGAGCCGGGGCGATGGGAAGCAGGATCCGGCTGATCTGCATGATCACCTGGCGGTGGAGATCTCGAAAGAAGAGTGAGTTGACCCGCGGACAAGGCTATGCTAGCCTTTCTTTTGTTTCTCGACGGGTATTTACGTGCTAGTTGGCTAACATAATGTTTGTGCGATTTAGGACTACGCGCGGTTAACAGGACTCCCTTCTCGAGTCCCCGCAATCCAAACCCCCGTTCTCGTTGCACTGCACGGCGTTTTTCATTTTCATATCCACTCGCTAGAACATCCGTTGGAGCTGGTCTCTATGTACAGTACTTTTTGATAGATTCCCCTATATACCCAATGCGCGCGTGGCGCACATCTTCTGCAGACCAACCCGAGCCCGAGCGGCGCGAGCCATCCCCGTACTGCATCGGCTACCAAGCATCCTTCTACCTCTCCATTCTGTTTTGCCGGGTTTTAAAGGATGCACTTGCGAGGACAGGGATTAGGACTGTCGATCATCGCGTCCCGGTAGCATGACCCGAACGATATCGCAGATCCAGGATCAATCACTGTCCGGTGATCCTAGGCTATAGTTGCGTTGCGCATGACCTGCCCAGTAGTGCGAGTTTCTATCCTTCGTCTAGCTTGCCAGACCTTCACTTGGAGATGTCGAAGGGTATCTCGATGCCGACGATACTACCATATGGTACACTCCTGGCGACACTGCCGTCATACACTAGGCAGCGCCATCCCGCAGAAATACAGTATTTTGATCGTCGGCCCTAGACTAGCGGCGGCGTCATGTTGCCATGTCGTATCCTCGTGATACAAGAGAAACCCACACTAGTGCGATAGTGGGCGCAATGCGTAGGCCCATGACGACACATAGGAAAGGGAAACTCCTCCTATCGGCCATAAATAATACGAACGATGGATGCGCAGACTATGGAATGTTTACGAAGTACGTAGTATATTTAGGGTAGATTGGAATCAGCACTATAGCCAAGATAATGCGATATCCTTTTAACCAGGATCTAGGATCTATGGTCTGAGCTTTCCATCTCTCTCGATTTAAGTTTGGCCAAAAATAAAGGCGGGGGGCCATTTTTCGCTTTCAGCTGATAACAAATGAAAGGAGGAGAGTCTCCTGACAGACTGTTAGTCTTGGGGCCAGTCAGCAGTGAGCGGCACAGATCACGATCGCGGGGATCGTCCTGTCGGGGAGGGGCAGGGGAAGGATACAGGATACACGGGTTTACGAGATAGGACTAGGAGAGTATACTTTGAGGATACCCATAGATAGTTCTATTGTGCTGAGTGTTAGATTGTGTACTCCGTACTTTGTGATGTATCTCAATTCTAATCCTGGTTACGAGTGTCGCGCAGTCGCGTTCGGGCGCGACGATGAAACAGGATAGTACAAGAAACCCAGTCAGGGGCTGCTTATTCCTGCGTTTCGTATTATTCTTTTCTTTTCTTCGATTCAGCCCTTTCCAGTCTTCTTTACAATTCTTCTCTCCACTTCTGCATCCTTACTTTTCAAAGTATCCAGACTGGCGAACTACTAAGGACTACTGTATGTATATACTTGACTCCACCACAATAACCCTTCCTAATCAAGACTAGCGCTTACTAGATTCAGTCTAGCGTCCCCTCACGCGCCTTTCCAATTTTCGACGCGCAAAAAAAAAAAAAGAAAAAGTGGAAAACGAGGAAAAGGTCACTTTGACTTGACATTGGAAACTCGGCGCAATCCGTGCAGACAGTACGAAGAGACTAAATCCGCAAGGGATAACTTTGTTGTGCCCGCACATCTTTCCACCTTCAGACTTTCTTCCCGTTCTTCCTTCAAACCCCCACGCCGGTTCCTTTTTTGACGCCATAACCTTACGCTCTCTGCTTGTCGCAATTGTCGCGCTTTCTATTACTTCATTGCGTGTCGCATAGACTCGCACTTTGGTCTTGAATACTGTATCGCCGCGTCGTTTTATACCCAGTGGTGTGATTATTCGCTGTCAAGATGGTGTCTTTCCAGTGTGAGGTGAGTAGGAAGCCTCCCTCGCTGTCGGGGGTTTGAGCCGCGCGTTGCGGAAGAGTTCTACGTTATGGATATGGATCATGGCTAACCCGAGTCTCTGATAGGCATGCGGTGATATCTTCACTAAGAAGAAACTCGACCCCCATCGCAACCAGTGCCGCGGCGCGTCGTTTACTTGTATCGATTGTATGGTCCATTTCCAGGGAACTCAATATAGGGCACACACGGTACGTTATGGCGATCGTTGGCTTGGTTGCGCATTTGCGCATGTTGTTAGCGCGATGTGGGCAATTGGCGCAGGCTCTGCCGGAGTCCTAAATCTCTGAAGCCTTGGGAGAGATGTGGAGACCTGAGCAATTGTCGCGCTTAGCTCAATCCTTTCTATATACAAGCCAGGCGCTAACAGTGATGGTTTCCTATAGTCGTGCATGAGCGAGGCGCAAAAATACCAGGGCGCTTTGTATAAAGAAAAGCCCACCAAGGCCCAGAAGAAGGGGCAGAACGGCCAGAACAACCAGAATGGCAAGGGCAAGGGTAACGCCAATGCCAACAAGCAGCCCCGAGTCGAGGATGGTTCCGATGGTGACAATTTCAAGGCCGAAGTGGCCCCGCCCCCGGCGCCTACGCCCCCTCCCGCTGGTGCAGGCAAGGCTACCTCCGAGGCGCTGACCAACGGCGGCAAGCCTGTCAATGTGTTTGACTACTTGGTCACTGAGGAGACTCCCAATGCCTCCAGGGTGACTCTGGCCCCCAAGGACACCCCCAAGGAACAGATGAGCATGGTTGCGAATGCCAAATCTGTATTTGAGCCCAGCACTGCTCTCGCCAAATTGGACACCAAGACCGACGACGAGGGCCACTATGACGTCGCGTACGAAGAGAACGGCTTCTCATATGGCGCGGACCCTATCCCGCCATCCATGTACCCCAACGACGTGCCCAACGTCTCTACGGAATTCGTCACGCCCGCGCCCAAGAAGAGCAAGAAGGAGCGCCGCAAGGAAGAAAAGCGCGCCAGTGCCAGCGCCAGCGAGAAGAAGCGCAAGCGCGGCCAGGAGAATCCCTCCAGCCCTCCCGCCGACATGGACACTGACATGCTGGATGCCCCATCCAGCGTGATCAACAACGCCGGAACCCCCATTCTCGCACACTCCGGTCTGACCGGTGGTCTGAACCGCATGATGCGTTCCCCATCCCCAGATGACTCCCCCGACCTCCACCGCTCATCCTACCACGACGCCTCCTCCCCGATCAAGCGCACCCGTCGCAACGGCAAAGAGTCCAAAGAAAGCACCAGCAACGGCGACGCCGGCCTGGGCATTTCCATCAAGAGCCGCGCCGAACGCCTCGTCACCTCCATGTTTGGCGGTGGCTCGGTCGTCTCCACCAGCAGCGCCGGCAACGACAACTCGCGCGCCCTAGTCCGCACCCGCCGCGGCTCCTCCTCCAGCGCCGAGGGTGCTCTCGAAATCCGCAAGAAAAAGTCCCACCGCAGCCGCCACGCGTCCGATCCACACATGGAACGCAAAACCAAGCGCAAGAGCAGTAACCCAACGGAAGGCGACAGACCCAGTCGTCGGCAGAAGCAGAGCGATGAGCGACGCCGTTCAGACTCGCACTCGCCGCATCGTGAGCGTCAGGTTACGATCTACCGGGCGTCCAAGCCTCCCGCGCGCACGGATGATGTCCTGCAGCGCGAGATGGCGGCGCATTTCTTGAGTCTTGTTGGGTCCAGGGATAGTGAGCGGGGATGCTCGGTGCATAAGGCGTTGAAGCGGTTCCATCGTGATTTCGAGGATGAGGGTGATGTTGATCGGGAGAGGGGACGGAGTCGGGAGCGTAGGGTGGAGGATGAGAAGGATCTTTGGAGGGCTTTGAGGTTGAGGAGGAATGAGAGGGGGGAGATTGTTGTTTATGTTTGATTACTATAGTCCCTGCTATAGTACCTAGCCCTGGTTGTTTGGGATCGGGATGATCATGTGTGGCAGAGTGGATTGGGTCTGTTGGCCATTTGTTCTCTGGGTTTTGCATAGCGCGATTGACTGCGAAGCTTTTTGGCTGGCGGGCTTTGTTTTGCATCTTGTTTATATAATCTACACTATTTGGATGAAAAATTGATAGTAATGTGTATGATTTGCTGGTTTGCAGTTTGAACTTGAGTTCCATTGGTTTATTTCAGTAGTATGAGAAGGGAGTAGCCAGGTATATTGCCCTCCGTAGGCGTAGAGGGTTGTAAAGATAGCAGAGTATGTACTCCGAGGTGTGTATAGTTTGATGGCATCGCGTGCTCCAGAGCTCTTCTAAAAACAATCTGACAGAAGGAAAGTGATCTAGTGCTAGCTGAGATAGCCTATGACTAGTCATGACACGGCTCAAGAAATCAATAAAGACTCGAAGACTCAAAGTAACCTCTTGGTGGATCGGTGGACCCCCGTGAGTCATTTGGTAGACGAACTGACTCATTATGTACGGGTCTGCAACGGTAAGCATGGGCCAGAGCCCTTTCTTGCCTGAGTCTTTCGGGCTGTGCCTATTGCTTTTACTTTAATTTTCTTGAATCTGATTGGTCTTTCAAGTCTAGAACGCCACATTCCACCGCCTTAATCTCCGCCCGATATTGCCGATCCGTGAGGTTTTTATCAGCAAGCTCCCAGGCATCTCGACAGTTTCAAATACGACCTCGCCCTCAGGGCTCTTTTTTTCTTATACTTTACTTTCTCTTTACTTCTCTGGTAGCAGCTTCTTGCTTTGTTCTGCTGGTATTCGACCTTTTGAGCGTGCATACCTCATCTTCATCATCTACGTCACTTCCCCAATCCAATCGTCAAAACACCATTTCGCGAGACTCCGAACCCCACTCGACACAAGGAATCAGTGCTTGGATGAGCATAGCTGCAACAGGTCGAGTTGAATCAACACTCCCGGCCATGCAAGGCCCAGATGCAGCTCCTGCTGCCCCAACTGCCCCACGTCCACGACATAGGCGCCGTGGGAGAGGCCCCGCCACTCGCGAAGTCCAACAGAACGGATCGACACAACCTTTGAACAACCAGACCGTAGCCCCCGTGCAGCAACAGCAACAGCAACAGCAACAGAATGGCGCTGCTGAGTCTGGTCAGCAGAGCACACAACAAGAGCAATCTCGGCAGCGAAGGCCAAACAAAGAAGGACGGGGATCGGGAGCCCGGAGAGGCCGTGGCAATGGAGGTCGAAGAGGCGGGCAAGCTCAGAATGCGGAGCAAGGCGAGCAAATATCTCAGCCCCAGTCTCGGGGTATGAGGGCTCGAGGATTTGCAGCTCGTTTGACGAGACCAGATCAAGAGTCGGTCGAACAGAGCCAGGACCATGCACCGGATGGTGATGGCGACGCTAGCCTCCGGGCAGATGCTCCTGATTTCGTACCTGGAATGCCACCATCAACTACTCAGCCTCCCCCACAGGCAAAGGGCAAAGGGAAAGCAAAGCCAAAAGCCCCACCAAAGCCGCCCAAGGTCACCACCAAATCCATTGCCGATGATATCGCCACCCGTATCCATGAAGACATTGCCCATAACCTGTACGAATGTCCCATCTGCACTAGTGAGCTCGGCCGGCGATCAAAGGTCTGGGCTTGTGAACTGTGCTGGACCGTCTTCCATTTGAGCTGTATCAAGAAGTGGTCCACGAATGAGGGCGCGGCTGCCGCCCAGAATCGTCAGACACAAGAAGGTGCAACCTCCTCGGCTCCCAAGGCCTGGCGTTGTCCCGGTTGTAACCTCTCTCATGAGGTATTCCCGTCTACTTACAGCTGTTGGTGTGAGAAGGAGGTTGACCCGAGACCATTACCTGGCTTACCTCCGCACTCTTGTGGACAGACATGTTCACGGCCTCGCAAGGGTTGCCCGCATCCATGCGACGCTACCTGTCATGCTGGGCCTTGTGCGCCATGTACTGCAATGGGTCCAACTCAAGACTGTTTCTGTGGTCGGAATTCGTCAACCAAGCGGTGTCAAGACACTGATTACGAGCGTGGATGGAGCTGTGGTGAGATTTGTGGAGACCTTCTACCTTGCGGCGAACATACTTGCTCTCTGCCCTGCCATGAGGGCTTGTGTGGTGCTTGTGAAGTTAAGATCGAGGCTCGTTGCTACTGTGGCAAGGTGCAGACTGAAATGCTTTGCAGCTCAAGGGACGAAGAGCTGGATAGTAAGATGATTCGCGATGATGGATCGGAGGAAGAGTGGACGGGATGCTTCGGTTGCAACGATGTTTGCGATCGTCCTTTCGACTGTGGTTTGCATTCTTGCAAGAAGGCTTGCCATCCCCAGGATTCCCATCCTGCTCACTGCCCCAAGTCGCCAGACAGTGTCACCCGTTGCCCATGTGGTAAAACCCAGTTGACCGACATCCCCGGCTTCACCTCTCGTACCTCTTGCGAGGATCCTATTCCGAATTGCCTGGAGCCATGTGGCAAGATGCTTCGTTGTGGTCATTCTTGTGATCAGATTTGTCACACGGGCCCTTGCGGAACATGCAGGCGTCGTGTCCCTGTTGCGTGCCAATGTGGACGCAACAGCGCCATGAGTATCTGTCACCAAGGCGATATCAACCATCCCCAATGCTTCCGCCAGTGCAAGACCACGTTGCACTGTGGCCGTCACGCTTGTACCGAGCGATGCTGCCCTGGAGAACAAAAGGCCCTTGAACGACAGGCTTTCCGCCGAAAGCTTAAGTCTCATCTTCGCCCTACCGACGAGGATATCGAGGCAGAGCACATTTGCACCCGGATCTGTGGTCGACTGCTGAAATGCGGACGACATACATGCCCGGAGCTCTGCCACAAGGGCGCCTGTAATACCTGCCGAGAAGCAATCTTCGAGGAGGTCTCTTGCAACTGCGGACGATCCATTTTGTATCCACCGCAGCCATGTGGCACAAAGCCGCCTTCGTGCTCGTTCCCCTGTGGACGCCCCAAAACGTGTGGACATCCGCAGACTGCGCATAACTGTCACACGGATGAGGAGAATTGTCCCAAGTGTCCGTTCCTGACTGAGAAGGAATGTCTGTGTGGCAAGCGGGTGACGAAAAATGTACCCTGCTGGCTCACAGACGTACGTTGTGGTCAGGTTTGTGGCGCCCTTTTGAAGTGTGGTTCCCATTATTGTAAAAAGGATTGCCATCGACCGGGTGAATGCGAAGACGCGGATAAGCCTTGCCAGCAGGCATGTGGAAAGACCAAGACGCTGTGTGGCCATCCTTGCGCCGACCAGTGCCATGCTCCATACCCGTGCCCAGAGAAGACGCCTTGCTCATCCACGCTTACAGTAACATGTAGCTGTGGGCGGCTGCGTCAGGAGAGACGCTGTGGTGCTGCTAAAGCCGTTACCTCCAAGGGCCAGCTTCAGCAGCCAGAGCGTTTGCCATCGCTTACCCCATTGACGTGCGATGACGAGTGCTCCCGTCTAGAGCGGAACCGTTCTCTGGCATCTGCGCTCGGCGTTGACATCGACAAGACGACCACCGTGCAGGCTTTCACGGCGTCTAACCTCCCATACTCTGCCGAGACACTCGATCAGTATATTAAACTTGCCTCGACGGCTCCACTCTCGACCCTCCAAACCTACGAGTCGAGTCTGCACTCTTTGGCAACTGATACCACGAACCGTTCATTCCGCTTCCAGCCTGCCAAGTCAACTCTTCGAGCTTACGCCCACTCGCTCGCGACAGACTGGGGCTTCGTCACTGAAAGCCATGACCCCGAACCACATCGACATGTCTTCGTCCTCAAGCCGCTAACCTGGACACCACCAGTCTTCGGCATGGGCAGCGGCTCATCTATCGGTATCGGAGGTATGAGCGTGCGCGAGTGCGTCAAGCTCCGCGAGCGGGAACGCACCAAGGAACGCGACGCTCAACGCGCCGCCGCACTCGAGGCAAAGGCCGCCCGAGACGCTGCTAAATCACAAACTGGCGCCGATGGCTGGGCTCAGGTTGCTTCTCGGGGCAAGAAGTCTGGAGCAGATAGTAGCACGGCTAGCACCAGAAGTACTACGCCAGTTCAGAATATTTTCCAGAGCCGGTCTATCTATTCTGCTCTCGCTGGGGGTAAAATGCCTGATACGTCGAGCCAGTCGTCCAAGAAGGAGCGCTTAGTCCTTCGTTCTGGTGTTGGCGCAGGCAAGGCCCTTCGTTCCCAACCCTCAGCCGAAGTCGTTGACAGCTGGGAGGAAGCTGAGGAGAAAGAAGAGCAGGCTGAGCAAGCTGAACAAGAGCAAAACAAAATCTCGGTCGAGGCGCTGACAGAGACTGTGGAGAGTGCTCCAGAAGTAGTTGATCAGCCAGTGGAAGCTGATACTCATGACACTCCGGCCCCCGATTCTGCCGAGGGTGAAACTGAACGCGTTTGATTTGTATACTCACGACTCATGATCATGATTATGAGAAGAGAAAAGTGTTGTTCTCATGTTTTTTTTCGATTGCATATGATATCCCCAAGTTAGGTAGCGTGAGGACCTCGGGGGCTAAACCTTGCGGTATCCACTTTGGTTGTGGGACTGCGCTTTTATGTTGCTTTCTTTTGGAGGCCTATAAGTTAGATGATCAATTTGAAATCGCATAAAAAAAATCAAGATCTTTGAAAAATAATTAGAGATCAAACAGGAATCTAACCCGCCGTTTGATACAGACTTGAGAGATGAAGCTAGAATACAACTTCAGAGATATGGCATTAGATTCTTCCGTTTGGAGGCAACTCGTATAACGTAGATCTAGTATACAACTCGTGCTTTATCGCCTTACTTGCTCCCTCACTCACTGTGGGTCGCTGGGGCGGTCCATCATCAAATGGATGTAGTTTGTTCACGGATGATTGCCGGCGCCGTCTGAAGATAACAAGACTGAACGCCACAGCAACAAGAATGACTCCGACGCCAGCACCGACAGAACAGTCCGGCTGTCCACCGTTATAGGCGCAGCACGCCCAAAGCTTGGTAGTGGAGTTATAGATGACCTGTGCGCCAGCGAAGCCTCCTGCGAGATCGGTTGAGTCAGCGGAATTGCACGAAATGATTTTTTCTTGGGGGTAATGGATATACGAACCACAGAGCGTCTGACATGCTGGATCTTCCCCAATGAAAGGTGGTATCTAGGTGATTCGTGTAGAGTCAAAAGTAAGATGAAATAATGTCAAGCCCATTTCATAGGTTATCTCCTGGACATTTTCAGTCTTGATGCTACACTCAACCTCATCTGGATTGGAGAATGCCCTACCTCCACGAAGCTTGGGATTCAGCGTAAATGAAATATGCCATTGACTGAACAGTAAGAGTCAAAATGATACATGCATAACGAAGGAAAATCGTCTTCCCTCGCTATTTGAAATACAGAGAATAATGAATCCGAAACAAGTGATATCCCTCCCACGCATAGAAACAGTCAGAGCAGCGGTAAAAGCAGTATTAGAAACAAAAGTACCAACTCCATATGTCACAAAACGAGTCGCTCGTATTCCAGGGATAATGACGCCGGTACAGTTCCCCCGCGCTGTGGGGGATAAGGTAAACTGGGGATGGGTGGTGATATTGGCTCAAAGATATTTGGGGGGCTTGGTCGTGTGTAGGTAGGCTGTGGGATTTGAGTGGGCCAGGACCAGCCGATCAAGTAACGGTAGAAGAATTTCTGTCGTTGGCAAAATGTGGGTATCATTGATGAAGGTGAGGGAACGAGGCTAGAAAAGAGCCGGTTTTCTCGCTGTCTACTCGCTCATAACTTCCTCCATAATGAAGGAGTGGATATGTTCAAAGTAGCCCGGTTCAGCCACGGAGTCGTTGTGGCCTCCATTTGGTAGCGTGCGCCAGATCTTGGTTTCTGACTTGCACACGGCGAATAGTTGGGTCATATTGGATGGACTGGAAGGCGTTAGTTTTGTAATCAAGCACCAGGTTTGTAGGAGTACTTACGGTACAAGCTCATCTTTCAATCCACTCAGGAAGAGGATCGGCACCTTGGAGATCTTTGGTAGCACGTCCTCGCTTGTCCAGTACTGATGGCACAAGCGAGCCAGGTACCGTGCTGGCGGGAATATACTGCCATGCGCGTTAGCAATCTCCTTTGACTCGGCAAACCACGAGTGAGACCAACCTAGGAATCAACTTGCGAATACTCAAAAAGGTATTCTCCAAGATCAACCCCCCAATATCACCATGTTCTTGATTGGTCGCGACAAGATTGATAGAAACCGCACCACCCAGACTCTGCCCATAAACAACAAACTTGTCATCCCTCGTCTCAACCCGTTGCCGCAGATAATCCAGACCCGTCTGCGCATCGATTTTCAAACCAGCCTCGTCGGGCGTACCCGTCGACATTCCATACCCACGATATTCAAGCATAAACACATTACATTGTAACGTATCCTGAATTGCCTTGGCGATGGGGACCCGATGCCCGATATTGCCAGCGTTTCCGTGGAACATTATCACCGTCAGATTGCGCCGATAACGAGTCTTGGGTGGCCGCAGGAGCAGCGCATGCAGCGATTCGCCATCCGGAGTCGGAATCTGCAGATCTTCAAAGTCGGTTATGCCGAATTGTCGGGGACTCGGGACGTTTGTGCGCGCGTCGACTGGGACGTTGCGGGGGTATATCAATTCACTAGGCTGGCGCGTTAGTCACGAGGGCGGGCTTTGGGGGGATGGGGATTGTTGATGGGATAAGGCGCACTTTTGCTTAAAGTATAAGAGTCCACTTGCGATGACGGCCAGGCCGGATGAAGCTAGAACGGGCAGTCGGAGGAATTGTACAGCGCTGTTGGTCATGTTGCCGATGCTCCATGATGAGGGAGGCGGAGGGGAGTCGGACATGATGACGTGTGGTTTGTTGGGGAAATATGGGGGTAGGAGATGTTGTAAGGGTAGAACGGGGTTGATTCGGTTGTTTGGATGCTTGTTTCAATGGTTGTGATTTGGATTGATCAAATGGATAAGCGCAAAAAGCAAGTTCCCCCAGAGGAGATGTTGATGTTTCAGGAGACTCGCGGGGGGCTGGCGATAAACCCAACTGGCCCTATCAGCCTGGCCGCTGGGCCCTCACCGCCCGAGCTGGACGCGTTGAGCTTCTGCCTTCCTGACAGCTTCGTGAGCACATCCCCCCCAGCTCTAATTCATCTACTTTCCCCCTCTCTCAATCTACCTCTGTTTCCCGAGCTTCTTTATTTCTGCCTCTGTTCTTTTCATTGATACTAGCCAACATGGTCAGCCAACACGGTGTGCAGGGAGTCCTGGGTGAAGGTTAGACCCGAGCTATTCGTCATCGCCCGCAAGAGGGAAGCTAACATCCATCGACCAGATGGCATCCACGTCGATATGCAGCACTTGAAGAGTGGAGAAGTCAAGTAAGTTCTTTGGATAAACATGCCATTGTCTTTATCTCTTTGGATCAGCCGCTGACTTTCTACTTTGCTAGCCTCGGAACTTCGATGTGAGTATGCCCGGAGCTCGACGGTCTTCCTCCTCTCGACGAACACCTTCTAATCGGATAACAGCATGGCCATCAACTTCAAGGACGGTGTCATCCTCGGCGCCGACAGCCGGACCACCACCGGAGCCTACATTGCCAACCGAGTCACCGACAAATTGACACAAGTGCACGACACCATCTGGTGCTGTCGCTCGGGCTCAGCAGCGGACACTCAGGCCGTGGCCGACATCGTTTCTTATCACCTCAACATGTACGGCGTAGTCAACAACGAGGCCCCCAGCACACAGGTGGCTGCCTCGCTCTTCCAGGAGCTATGCTATGAGAACAAGGATGCTCTCAGGTTGGTTCTCTCCTTCGCCTTCTTTGTCTTGTCTCCGGTGTCTGGGATGTGGCTAACCCTGACTCTTCTAGTGCGGGCATCATCATTGCCGGATACGACCCTCGTCACGGCGGCCAGGTATACTCGATTCCGCTGGGCGGATCCCTTCACAAACAATCGTTCGCGATCGGCGGTTCAGGATCGACCTACATCTACGGTTATACCGATGCGCACTGGAAAGAGAACATGACCGAGGAAGAGGGAATCAACTTTGTGCGCAGTTCTCTGCAGGAGGCTATCAAGTGGGATGGTAGCTCGGGTGGTGTCATCCGTATGGTGGTGCTGACCAAAAAGGGCGCTGTGCGGCACTTGTACCTGCCGGACACCAACTACACTGGACCCGGCGTGACGAATTAAATCTCTCTCATGTACTAATAGCATGTGTCTTTTTTCTTTGGGGTAGTTCTTCCGAATAAGCAAATGGAATGAAATATCCTTGATGATCAAACCTCAGCCTCGGTGGTCGGCAGGAGGCAATGTGGCTTTTTTTTTTTCGTGTTTGTACGGGGATTGTGTTAATTCTTGAGGAACCTAGGGGGTTGAGCCTGTCATATGCGTGAGCGCTTAGGTAGGGCTTGACATGGGAGTTTCCGGGGGCTTGGGTAGTCAGAATGGACCTATTCCGTGGTGCCGGTGAGAAGGTAGGATAGTTTCGGAGGTGTACAATGGAAAGGATGATCCGGATGAACGGATAATGGTGAATGGAATATGACCCTAGCAAGTAGTAATTGGAGAATGGCATTGTAGAGAAGCAGGAAACAGCCGAGGAAGATCCAAGCTGGTGGAATGGATAACTATAGGTATACCCCGGTCGATTACATCATGGCGAGGAGAAGTGCCAGGGTATGTTGCAGGTTATTTGCCCTGTAGTTAATAAAGGGAATAATAAATGCCGTCAAGATGGAGACTAAGTGTAGAATAGAGTGGAGGAAGTGTGATAGTATAAGGTCGGGTCTTTGTATACAACGATGTTACCTCCAAGGATATGTACTTGTGTCCAAAGAGTATATACGACTATATTCGGATCTGTCAGGGTCTTGAAGACCCTCTCGGCAAGCAGGTCACTAGCTAGAGATGTGCCGTAGTTAAGTATATACGGGATGTAGACTCCGTACTACCGGCTGATAGATCTGACCCGGGGATTAATCTACCAGGTTTAGTACATGTTAAATTCAATTCCAATTTCCCCTCCCCTAGGGATCTATGATCTCTCAAGTTTCAACTCTTTCCAACGAGTAACTCCACTCGGTCTTCCCCCCGCGGAATCACCCGCTGGCGTCCGCTGGAATCACCAGCGGCGGCGTCACCACGCGGGTGCAGATCGGGCTGTCATTCGCCCGATATCATCCAACTAGTAACTTGGACAAAGTAGTTAGTGACTACTATAGTGACAAACGCAAAGGATGAGAAAATGGGACTAACTTAACTTAGGAAAGTAAGAAATTCAGAGAAAAAAGACTCGTTCAAAAGACTTCCCACACCGTCCTTTCGTGGCGATAAGACTGGTTACCTTGTTACCTGCTTGTAGGGACTTGCTTTTTTTTTTTTAGAGAGGAATCAACTATGTACTAATTATTCTAAGTAACTAAATCAGTAGGTACGGTAGGTACGACGGTTATTAGGAGTTTAAAACTCGTCATAAAAGCTATAATCATCATCGTAGAGAGTAGCATCTTGTATCCGAACACTCCTCGTTGCGAGCCTCTCTCCTCCGACATCCCTGCTATTATCCATAGCTTGGCTTCTGATAGCCACAGTACTCTGTAAGATCCCATAGAACAGATCTATCCAAAGACGCGACCGGTTGAAATTAGAATTCCTTCCCCCTTTTAGTCCATACTCATACTTACTCCAGTCCATCTCCACTGTCGACTGACTTCACCGTGGAACCAACTCTCTGCCTCTCGCCCTCTCCTGGCCTCTCCTTCGACCTCCTTCCTCTCTCTTTCGCTTTGGTTTCTTCTTCACCTTTACCAGACCCATACAATGGCATCCATCACTCGATCCTGGTAATTACCCACCTCTCTTTCCTTCTCCTCTCCTCCCCCAACCTTTCGTTCTGGATTCTCGCGTTCTGGCCCTCAACCACCGGCCCAGACCCAAGGGCCCATCGTCATCGAATGTAAAGCCAAACAACCTTTTCTCCCCCTCTTTCGTCTCTCGAGCCTCTGACCTTATCTTTTTCCCTTCTTTCTCCTCTTCTTCTTCTTTTCCTCCTCCCCCTCCCCTCCATCTCGTCATTTCCATCCTGGACTCCCCCCCGTCCAATGCCTCTCTCCCTTGCTGACGGCGCAACCCAGAACCTAGAAACCGCAAGCTCTCTCAACGCGCCGCAAGTGGCTTGGTATGGGCTCCGTTCTTCTCAACCTGCCGTCGAACCAGATCGACCGCCATTACACGATGCTGGGAGGTGCGCTGAACTCGGACTCGGTCTACTCGCGCACTCAGTCGGCCCAGTCAGCCCCGGTGGACGTCCACTCCAGATCGAGATCCTCCTCCGTCAACAGCACCCCCACCTCGACCACCGCCCCGCCTGCTGGCTCGGGCTCTACTCGGCTTCCCGCTTTGCCAAACGATGTCCTCCCCGCCTACATCAATTCTCAGACTCCTTCCTTACCCTCCTCGAGATCGACTCCCTCCAATACTCCCTCTCACCGTCCCCCGCCATCGATGACCTCACACTCCCACTATGGCATTCCGCCCGACCATCCCTCCCACTCCAACTCGCACACTCCTCAGTATCCTCACCACCAACAGATGGGCCACCACCACCATGCTGCGACTGCCGATTCCATAACTTCTGCTCCAAACCCTCATCCTCAAGCCTCCCCCGATTCTCCGCGATTACAACCCACCTTCCGATCCATGCAATCACTAGGTGGTTCCGAAGCAAACTCTCCCAGTCGCATCCGGGTCCGCAGCTTGTCTCACATCCAGAGTCTGGCCAGTGAAGAATTCCTGCACCAGTCACATCGATCCCACCTCCATGGCCATGGATCCCAACCCCGGCAGTTTGAGATTAGCTCGATGCCCGTCACGGATATCATTGAGATGGTCGCGGGTCTCCTAACCAAGATCACCACTACCAACGACATGCACCATGAACATGTTCATCGCCACATCCCTCCTCCGGACGGAACCAACAACCTCAGCCCACAGGCCACTAGTGTCCTTGCTTTTCACGGTAAGAACGTGCCAAGCATCACCATCCTGAGCTACCTTACTCGCATCCATAAATACTGTCCAACCACATACGAGGTATTCCTCAGCTTGCTGGTCTACTTTGACCGCATGACGGAGCTGGTCAACCGAGACCAACTGGGCCACGGACAACATCGTTATACCTCCACTCCCGGTGACCTATCCAGCTCGACATCTACCGAGTCACTCAGGACAGATTCACGGCATCGGGATCAGGATTCTTCCATGGTAACGCCACCATCGTCGACGCGCATGACGGGCCAGGACCCGAGTCCCAACTCCACCATCTCACCAGCCCTGTACCCTCAGGGTGAAGATGACAACCTCTCCCACTTCTTTGTCGTTGATAGTTTTAATATCCATCGATTGGTCATCGCGGGCGTGACCTGTGCGAGCAAATTCTTCTCCGATGTCTTTTACACCAATTCACGATATGCAAAGGTATGCCCTTCACCCCACTCACGCATTCTTTCGCCAAATTGGACAACCCTAGCTCACCATATTGTCTTGCATATAGGTTGGCGGCCTTCCTTTGGTGGAACTGAACCATCTCGAGCTTCAGTTCCTCATGCTCAATGACTTCCGACTCGCCATTCCAGTAGAGGAACTAGAGTCCTACGGAACCATGCTGGTTGAGTTCTACGCACGTGAAATTGTTGCCCAGCAGCAACAGAAACAGCAATCCATACCACGAGCCATCAATCCCGCATCGGATTCTGCCGCCGATGCCATGTACATGCGATCCCGCGACAAGCGCCGGGACCAACCGGACTTCGGTCAGACTCCGACTCCACCTTGATCCCTGCATGCATAACCGCCCCAACATGAGCAGCTGACTAGGGGTGCTGCGGATTCGCTCACCGAATGCCGGTATACCTCGTTCCAACTCATCCCCGTCATCCATATGACTAGCATATTTTACAACCTCTATATTTTCGAACGCTGAGCGTTTGTTTCACCCGCCATTTCGGAAACACTCCTCTTATGACTTCCCCCGCAACGGCGCCGTATCTTTCTTATCCCGGACTCTTCGAATATGCGATTTGCGTCGCGCATTTATACGTCACGACCTGCATAGATTTGGTTTTGTCGGCGTGTTCACGCTGGCTGGGTTTTACATCCATGGTTTCTTTTCTTTTTTCTCCCTTGCCCCTCCTCCTCTTTCTTGTTCTCTGCTATTCCCCATCTGCAAGATTTCATACATTACACCATCTATGGGCTACTTCTAGGTCGGGCTTTCTTCGTGTGTTTCTGACTCGTCTCTCCCCCTTTTTCTTCGCTGTTTTCTATTTTCTCTCTCCATCTTATTGCCCGTTGTTCTCTGTTGCGATCGACATGGTTTGGTGTTGAGGGCGCTTTCTCTTTTTGCCTTTATCTGGCCCCTTTTTAAGTCTTTTGCCAGCGATGGGGCTGCATTTGCGTTGATTTTTCTTCTTCTTTTTGGCTTGTTTTTCTAGCGGTGCTGGTGGGATTGGGTTTAGGTAGGACTTTTTGTCTATCTCATATTACTCTTTCCATCTGGATTTCTCTTGGGGGTGTTTGTAGAGGAGGGTGTAGATGGTGATTGAGGATGTAGTGATTGAGCATTGTTGCGCTTGATTTGGGAAGATTGGATTGTAGAATGCGGGAGATGGCCCTGGGTATAGAACTTACATGGTGGATGATAGAGGGCATTGAGAAGGGCTTAATGAGCAGGACTCGATTGGCTTGCCATGCCACTTCCTTCTTGATGCTCGATCGGTAAATGATGAAATCTCGAATACATACGTCTTTCCAAATTCCTTTTTCTTTCAATCACGAGGTCAGTTACGATCGTATCCGGACTTTGCATACCCCTCATGGTCACGTCTGGATGCATTAGCCTAACTTCGAGTCCGAGGTTACTTACCCAGACCCCGATTGTGGATGGATCATTGATCACTATGAGAAATTCTGCGGAGAATTACCAGATAAGATGTATATAAATGATATTTTCGATATCAATACTCGAAGTGGATGACGATCGTGGTGGGCATGGAGAAGTCACAATCCACACGTCTCAAGTGCATAGATGATAAGATGATCAGAATTGCAATAATAGGCAGGTTGATCGGTATCCTTTAAGCGCTGCGTTGGGTGTTACTTGACTGTTTGCGCTCATGTATAAAATTCCGCTTCCTGTTTTTGAAGCTTCCCATGCCGCCACACCACAAACACCACCCACAACAACTCCCCAATCTCTCACGAATCCCACGGAATATCTTCGCCCTTGATAGTATCCAAATCCGAATCCGAATCCTCAATCTTAATAGGCACAGCGGCCGTCATACCCGGCGTGGCAAAATGATCATTATAAAGCGCCTTGTGGAAGTCTACACAATGCGTTAACTTCGCAAAACTTACTAGTAAAACAAGTCCCTTTACTAGTAAAAATACATACCAATTGCGGCATGTTCCTCGGCAAGAGTGGGGCGTCCCCCACGCTTCGAGTTCCCAGTCAACTTTATCTCGGGATGTCTATGCGCGTAGTGCTTGCGCAGGTTATTCAAAGTGTCGGAGGGAGTCTATGAGAACCATTTTAGAACTAGTTCTGGTTTGCGAGGAGGGGGTTGGAAGGGGCACTGACTATCTTGGGACAGTTCGGGACGCGGCAGAATAGTTCGTTGCAGTGGATTCGGTACAGGCCGTCCGGCTGCAATGGATTAGCCACTTTTTTATATTAATTGTCTTTGAGGATTGGTGTGTTTACTGTACCTCGAGGGTGAGTGCTGGGAGATTGAGGTCTTCCTTGGATTTGAAGCTGGTGTACCATTTCCATGCCATCTGGGGATATTATGCTTTTAATTCTTGATGGGGTGATTCTTCATGGTTGGACTTACGTGGTCGGCGACTCGGGGCATATTGATTGGGTTGGATGGTTGTTATTGATGCTGTGGCTGCTATGGATTTCAGGCTGAAGGGATTCGAGGGATGACTGTGGTAATTTACGGGTATTGTGAGAACGGGTGGAAATTGGGAACAGTTGATTTGATTGGTTGAATCGGTGGGTGTTTTGTAACAAAGAAAAAGCGGATAAGATGCCCGCCCGTAGATACTCTCCTTAAGGTTGTGATTGATAACATTGTGTAGATGCTTCGAGGTTTTCGAACGGTGAATTTCTGTATTCAAGTCCGTAAAATAATGAAAAGTTTCAATTCGAGGTAGTGGCACCCATACACTTAACCATCTGTCGCCGAGTGTGTGCAAAGGAAAGGAATTATGCGACGGAAAATATATCTCATCAGACGGGTTGTAATCACACATCGCAAATTCGATCACATCGTTACATTAGCAGCATACGTTATGATAGAAGCCCTAGTAATGCCTACTTGACATTTGATAGAATCAATGTCACAATTGTCGATGAGGAGTTGGACATGGGTCTACAAGGACAGGATTTTGCAACAACTTCCGTGCAAAGAATAAACAAAGAGTTCTATCTTCCAATGACTACCGAGAGCTATATCAAGCACGAACAATGTCAAGTAGATTGACATTGTTTCCAGCATTGACATACCGAAGGAAGCGAGGGGTTCCCTAATTAAGCAAGGCATTGGTGAAAGAAGTAGATCACCCCCACCCAGCCGATCGGACATCAAGGGGTTAAATATCGATCACCCTTTCAACACCCAAGCCATCACGATTCAACAAGCATTCCACTTGGCGTTCAAGGCTAAAGCTTGGCAGGAGCCTCAACCCAGCGAGTCATGCGTGTAGAAAGCATCCTGCCGTTGATCTATGTAGTCTGACCCTCGGCTTGCCCCCTCATGGCGGCCTTGTGGATCGGCTATCATTCTTGAAGCAATGGGCCGAACTCCGAGCATACCATCGAGCTCTTTTGTTATTTTATGTGCTAAAGGGGAAGTATCTACTGGGATGGGTAGTATGAGAATTGCTAGATTGACAATGACAAGAAGGAGAGGTAAAGTATTTAGTCTTGATTATTTCCGCATGGGATTGAAGCATTTTCTCTCTCTATCCAGGTTAAAGTTGGTTGTATTTAACTGATATCGTCCGGTTACCATGCCTCATCGCGCTGAGATCTTGGCCCTTTCGGCCCTTTTGATGCAGGCTCTTCCTGTCATTGCCCGTCCAGCTGCTGGAGGGATTCCTGGGTGGTCTGAAGGAAGCAATGGCGTTGGAAATATTGGCAACCTCCCTGAAGACCATGACTACGACTATGGCCTGGCCTATGAGTTTACGCATACTCCTCAGCAGAGTGATGGGGACGGACCTGATGACCATTGCGGTGATGGACACGGAGGGAGTGGAGGACATGGTGGCGGCGGCGATGGAGGTGATGGAGGTTATCTTCCCACTGTGACCGTGAGCGATTGGTAGGGTCTTCATTTTTGTGTCATGTACTTCGATTGAATCTTGACTAATAAACGCATGTATAGCACGACCGTTAGCCCTACAACGACAGTTACGATTACCATTGATGATAATGGCAGTGGCACAGCCACTATCACAGAGACTATCACCACCGCAGCCAGCACTGTCACGGACACAATCAGCTCCTGTACAGCAACAGTCACTGTGGACAATGGTCTGAGTCCAGATACAGTGACGGTGACGGATACCTTGATCTCGAGTATCACGGACTGCACTGCCACAACCTCGGACATCACCACCGTTACAGTCGATGGCCCAACCACGACCGAAGTTATCACAACAGCTGGTCCCACGGTGACCTCAACTGTAACTACAGGAGGCGAAACCGTCACTGAACCTGGCTCTACCGAAACCGAGACTATCACAGAAACATCAACCTCAATCGACACCACCACAATCACAAACATGCAAGTGGTAACCTCGACAGAGACAATCACCCAAACAGACACACTAGAGGTCACAAAAACAGTAACCTCCGACGACTGCTCAAACACCGGCGGAGGCGGCGGCAACACCATCGACTACGGCACTTGCTCGGATCCGTATATCCTGTACGAGTACGGTCTCGACGGTCGTAAAGACTATTCCTATACCACCCGCAACCAGGCTGATTTCCCATTCGGTTCCTCGCCGTCTATTGACAGCGTGGATGATCTGATTTGCAATCGTCTGCGTAGCCCGTGTAATGCGCCTCAGGCGACTATTGACTTGTGTTATGAGGCGGAGGATGCAGCGGCTAAATTTTCTGGCCAGGAAGCTGCTGATGTGTGGAATGCTATGATGACTTAGGGGTGTTGTTGATACGGGAGACATCTTTGAACGATGTTTGTGTATTTAGACCGAGTCTGGTGCTTTGTCTGTGTTGGCCAGCCGGGTATACGAATGTGGCTTTCTTACGGATGCCAAGATTATCAATTGTTTAATGTTTGATTCTAATACAACCTGATCTTTGGTCTTTCTGTCGATGAGTTCTCCTCATCGGTGTCATTTCTGTTGGAAGAGGGCGTATCACACATGGCGAAAAAATACAGAGGTCTATGAACTTCACCTAAGAGCTAAAGAGGGTTACCACACAGTCAAATGGCAGGAATCTAGAATTGACTCGTTTAGTCATCGAGTCACAGAGTAATAACCTTGGTGTAGGCAAATCGTCGACCTCGTAGCAAATAAAAAGCCCGGCTTCTTAGACGTTGCCAGAAGTTCCACTCTTGCTGGCTTGTAGCCAAGTGCGAAGAAATCAACGGTCGACACATCTACATGAGTGTTTTCCGCGAGGCATTAACCATTCTCGGGCTAAACCTGTCTCGGAAATTACACTGTCTGGAAATAAATGCATGACTAGTTTAACTTGGCCTTATTTTGAACTGCTACAAGTCTACTAGTGAGTTCTCCATTGTTTGATAAGCATTTGTTAATTTCTGGAAAAATTCATGCACATAAATCATCACGCTTGACAGGCCATCGTCACTAAGCCAGCAAAGTCAAAACAAAAATAACCATAAAGCCCAACTAGATGCTACATTAGAATTAAAACCCAGTCTCTCAATCCTAAAATAATCGACTTTTACCATAAAGTCCAATGTCCTGTCCAACATGGGGGAACACTTAGGCTTGAGCACAGACCACAACCTTATTTTAATTTTATCCATCTACAACCATTTCGTTTTCCAATAAATCACACTCCAAACCCCATCATTGCATGAACAAAAGACACCAGTCGAAGAAGAAAAGAGACAATAGACAACCAAGGAGACGGTTAGTGGAGCTATTCTCGAGATTATTGGTAAGTTGAGCTCACTCTGATCACAATATGTGAAACACTATGTAGCCTCTAGGGGCCATTGAGCGACGGTTTCCACTAACCAACTGAAAAGATTAGCTGTGATATATACATTCCCATACAAAACCACCTAGTAAATACCTTACCATTTTTCATATGGAAAACCCCCCTCAACGCGATGGGGCTGCTGAAAAAGATGGTAATATTGATCATCTTCATATTACTGCGCGTCGCACACAGCGCGCACTAGCACGAACTATAGAAAGAGCGGCTAGGAGCGAATGTTGGGGTTGCAAATACTATTTAGTTAACTAATGAGACGCCACTGTACATAGGCTTTTTATTAGGTAAACTATAAGGGGGTTCACAAAATAGTACGTATTTATAGTGAATTAACTTTGACGATTCCGAGATTCTGGATCCTTATTTAGGATAGGTTCGCTTACTATAGGTATATAATATATAATATATAAATATATACACTATTAGGATGAATTAATTTTCTAGGAAAGCACGGTGAAACGATTTTCTCCCTGAATGCTATCGGGTGAACGAACTAAATCGCGACTCTAATAGTTGGCCAGAGAATTGGTATCCCTAAGATATAGGCCTTAGGCGTACTCATCTTTCTATTTAGACTATATACTAGCACTGCCTGGAATTAAGTAAATTAGGTGTCCGAAGCTATTAGCCACTAGTACAATAAATTTCAAGAACTAAATTCGATCATAAAGTATCACCCAAAAGATACAGTGCCGCCCGTTATTGCCTTCCCTATCTGGAAACAGAGAGATGCTCTTTCATACCCTAATCACCTAATACACTAAACCTCATACGGTTAATTCCGTTTTTAAGAATTCGTTCCAGAGCTGTATGGTAATACGCATGAAAGTACCAAACTGCATAACCATGTCCTGGCTATGTACATG
Organism: Penicillium cataractarum; assembly: GCF_028827025.1. Taxonomy (NCBI): domain Eukaryota; kingdom Fungi; phylum Ascomycota; class Eurotiomycetes; order Eurotiales; family Aspergillaceae; genus Penicillium; species Penicillium cataractarum. The sequence goes on along the minus strand of NW_026622745.1, from coordinate 1,757,852 downwards.
TCCAAAAAAAACATATCCAAAATCACCCCCGACCACGCCCAACTTTCGAATCGTTTATCAAGCAGCTTCTGCACCACTATGGGAGGTGGCCGCAGCCAAAATCTGTACTTGTTATGGATCATGCATCTTTCATCATTCTGATCGGATTAAGACCTTATGGCGCGCTCATTGAAGTTACGAATGAGACAGACTGCAAAAGTCCGATCTTATATTTTGTAATAGCCCAAAAAAATGCAGGCAAAGCTAAATACAGAAGATTTCGAAAACAGTTTCCCCCTTGAACACACGCATCTACTCTCCCAGAGACCCATTTTGACGCCTAGTCCGGATCGCCCGGATTCTAGATCCTCCTGCAGCCAATGATAATGTGGTCGGTAAGCGAGTGAGCCATGTAAGCGAGTGAGCCACCCAACCACTTTTCCGCGTCCTACCGCGTCCATCTATCTCTATCCAACACCATGCCTCCAAACCAGGTCGGAATACACCAGGATTCGATCCAGCAAGAAGGTCGCCTTCTGCTTGCAATACAGGCTATTAAAAGCAAAGAAATAAGCTCTATACGACGGGCTACGGATTAATTCCACGTTAACCGTTCTACGCTCGCGCGTCGCCTACGCGGTACTACAAACCGCGCTGAATCTCGCGCAAATTCTCATAAATTAACTGAGATCGAAGAGGAACTACTTCAGCAGCGGATACTATCACTAGATCAACGTAGAGTAGCCCCTACACAAGCTCACGTACAAGAAATAGCTAATTTACTACTCGCGAAGCGTGGTTCTATCTCTATCTAAACCGTCGGCGAAAAATGGGCATATAACTTTATCTAAAGCCATCCGGAGCTTAAATCTCGCTTTTCACGACGATACAACTACTAGCAGGCATTACAAGAGGATCCAAAGATCATTCAAGAGTGGTTTAACCTCGTACAAACCACGATTTAGTAATACGGTATCCTCGCGGACGATATTTATAACTTTGACGAGACTAGGTTCGCGATAGGCCTTTATACGCATTAAAAAGTGATTACTCGAGCGGAATACTACGGTCGGAGATCGGTTTTATAGCTAGGGAACCGCGAGTAGGTAACCGCGATCGAGTTAATTAACGCTTCGGGGTATCGCCGTCGTAGGCCGCGCTAAACTAGCTTATTAAAGGCTATCAAATCGCAATACAAAACGGTATCTTTCTCGAGCAAGAAAATAAGTAGCTACGCGAGGAAAATACTATACAGAAGAAAAAGCGTGCTCGTACGACTAGGTGGATAGCTCACGATAACGGTCTATCTATACGAGAAGTAATAGAGCTCGAGGAATCTCATAACGCCTTCTTTCAGGCTATACTAGGTCCACGAGTGCCACCAGCGCAGGGTACACCGGCACCGAAGCCGAGGGCCTTACCTAAATGCGGCAATTGTAGTGAAATAGGGCATAAGAAGAATGCTTGTCCAAATAGAGAATAATAAATATAAAGGCGTTGTGGTTGATATATATCGATAAATATGTAGAAATTCTGGTTGGGTGGCTCACTCGCTTACATGGCTCACTCGCTTACCGACCACGTTACGGCGTCATACCTCGGGGAAGGGGCATCATTTAGCCATAATTAGCTTAGCGTAACCTTAGTAGGGCCCTAAGAAAGAAAGCGTGTGTCTGAGGGGTAAACAGTTTTCGAAATATTCTGTTCAAGGATTTGTACAGCGATTGTTTTGTAGATGTGGTTCGTTTCGGATTCGATTACTTGCATGTTGCCTTGGCCTATCTTCGAGTCGGAACTAATTTTGAAAACTGTCTTACCATCACTTACCATCGTCAGTACAGATTTAGCGGGAGGGAGGAAAGGTTCTTACGTTGAAGGGAAAGATCGCGGCGTGCATGCGCTAAGGACATAAGCATAGGTCACTGGGTGATATTCGGGAATAGGTTGATGCTTTGGTTATCTTGGCAGGTGAGGAAGCGAGTTAATAGAAACAAGTGGAAAATCGCGGTGCCTGACGGATAATTCAGAAATAGGATAGAATGTGGCTCCCCTTTGTCGCGACTGGCGATAGCAACGAATACGAGGTCCATCCTGTCTAGTTCCTTGGCGCCTTCCCCCTTGAGGGGCTCTTTACCCCCAAAAAGGCTCTATGTGCCGAGGAACAGATAACTAGGCTAAGGATCAAGTAGTGCCTGTGCTTTAAATCACAATGACCCCCGAGTGTTCCTTTGTTTTCAATATTGAGCGAGAATGACTGTATTTCGACCTGTCCACAACGACATTGATTTCATGCAGTAAAGCCCATAGAAAACCGGACACTATGCTGCTCCGCCAGCCTATAGTCCTACTGTTTGCAATTTTGTCGATTCCTGCAAGCGTTCTATCCCGCAAAGGCAGCAGCGACTCTAGCAGCGACTCTGGAAGCGACTCTGGAAGCGACAGCGGGACCAGCAGTGACGACTCCTCATCCAGCGGCGGCACATATGTCTGCTCTGATGACCACAAACTTACAACCACCGGCCTCCAGCCGTTTTATTATAGCAATTACACACTTGTTGCTGGCAACCCTGGAGCGTACACAGAATGGAACGGACTTTACTTCCAAGGAGAAGCTTCATTTGACTACGTGATTCGCGATCTACCGACCAACAACACCTACCTTGGAACAAATTGTCCTAAGGACCATCGCACAATTCGCATGTTGGGCATTGCATGGGTCGGGCCAAGAACGCCTACTCCATCAAACCTTCACAATCCCTTTACATTGGGCTTCCAGGCCTGGCAATCCGATAATACTATCGCCAACATTACCTATTCCTACAGCTCTTGCGATACGGATGTGAATCTCGTGCAGCTAAAGACAACTGTCGACTGGAGGGAGTACGTCCACGAGACGAATAAGGATGTTGAAGGAGCTATAGATGCCGTGGTTCTTAATGTCACTCAGGCCGGTAATAATGACCATGAGGTCCAATTTGAAGGGCTATACGATATATCTAGTCTGAGGTCGACCCAGACAGTCTTCGCGAGTGACGGCACACATAACGACCAGATCCATATTCCTGCGGAAACGTGCAGTATGATGGGGGATATATTGATCGGATGGCCATCGGGGACTAAAATCAACGGAACAATGACCAACAACACGCTCACACTATCTATCTTGGGGACGACAATCGCCGGTTTCGGCGACCTATACGGGTCTCGTGACGAGCAAGTGAACGTAACTTTCAGCATTGTATTTACAGGCACTTACGACTCGGCCAACTCGTCGCAGGTTCTCCAAGTCGGAGTGAGCAATCAGTCTCTAGTGAGCTTTGAGAAGGCAACTGGGGGTGCTATAGCCTGGGCACCTCCGCAACGGCTGCTCATATTGTCATTAGTTATAGCCATCGAAATGATATTTATCTAGTTCTCGGCACTAGTGTGTTTGGGACTCGAGATTTCCATGTAGTCTTTATCGGACCTCCACTAATGGACTATCTTGTATCCATTCTGGTTAGGATCGATTGATTCTTTTACCGGAAAGCCTTTAAATATACCTTTAGTACAGCCCGGTTTATTATAAGGTCAAGGAGATCCAATTCCGACAGAGCATAAAGACTCAGGAAATGAACCGTACAGATGATATATAAGGATGCTTATTTAGTATTATATATTTAGTTCTTCGCGATTAATTATATATTATTACTTAGTTACTACCTTTAAGGACTCTACTTTATTACGGTTTACTTTAAGATAACCTAACCTATAAGTAGGGGATTTACTTAGTTAGTAGTAGTACTTAGTAATTAACTTACTTAGCACGTACTTCTAGCACATTCTATAAGATACTTAATAGGATCTAGTTATCACGGACCTTAAAGAGGCGCGGGGGGCCATAGCTATTTAAGGGATAATCATAGACTAATCATTCTACGGACGCTAGGGATTAGCGTTATCACGTACATTTCGGTATACTTAGGTATACCCCGAAGGACCCCAAGGCGGACGCTTAGGGCGGGAGCTAGAAACGGCCTACGACTAACTGTTATAACTAATACTCACTTACTCGACGGGACGGTTAGTACGATATAGGAAACGGCTATCCTAATACTAACTACGTCCTATTAATAATAGGATAGTAGAAGGATAGACTTATTAGCGATATAATTCAAGGTGTTGGACACTTTCCCCACAATTCCCAAAACTTGAACTCAATATTCAGCAGTCTAGCATCGACTGACGTCAATTGTATTCAGTACCTCATTTTCCAATTAGCTGGTAATTCAATTGATTTCCTTCAATTCTATTATCAGCATAGACTATCGATACGGTTACCATCAAGGTTTAGGCGCTCCTGCTACAACTCCGTAATTAATTTGGCGGGCGTCTCCAAGGTAAAGTGGCCCGAAGTGGGCTTGCGGCAACAACATTTTCTACCATAATATTTGTATTGGTATGTCCATGACAGATTTTCTGTGGTTGATATGTCCGCTTATCCAATACTTCTGTCATTTGGCCCAAGTGCTATATCCAAACAGCCTCGGGGCGAGCGCGTGTATAACCGCGGCAATACACTGGGCCCTTAGCCCCGCTTCACCCCGCTTCGCCCCCGCTTAGAGAAGACAAGTAGAAGTTCGCTAGGTAAGAAGCCCTCTATAAATCCCTCGTAGTTATAGCCTTTCTACAAAGCTATAGTCACATATGGAAGATGGACGTATTACCTAATGCGATACTGGGAGGCGCCGCCTTAACGGCGCTGACTATGTACATGGATGCGAAATTCTCCGTGAGCAGCGACCTGGCCCAGATTCGAAGCGGACGGAAAAGCGAAAAGTTTTCCCATAGCCTATTTGAGAAGCATGGAGAAGACGACTGGTCATTCTACCATATCGTACATGCCTCTCATGCAGTACGAGATAGAATTGGGTCGGATGAAGCGCTCCAATTCGAAGGGCGAAGCTGGTCATACAACGAGTTTAGACGCGAGATCGGCCGCGTGGCTGAAGCATTGGCTCACGCTGGTGTCACCAATCGAACGGTGGTGTGTCTGTATGTGGACAATTCGCCCGAATTCATCTTCTCCTGGTGGGCATTGTTCAAGCTTGGGGCCATCCCCGCCCCAATCAACACCAGGTTTAAAGCAGCACATATCAGACACTGTGCCAAACTTTGCGGAGCCTCATTCCTTATCTGTACCACGGAGCTTTGGGGCACGATTCGAGAGACTTATTATAAATCTCATGATAGTGTTCCCGGCCATCGCCCGACAACCATCATCTACGATGCAGGCACGTACGCCTCTCTGTCAGAAAGCCCACCAGACGGGGTTGTGTACTGGGACCACGAAAACCTCCCTCCGACCAAGCCTGGAACAGATGACTACCCAAAGTCCCAGAGACCGAAGATTGGACCCACGATGCCGGTGCAATATCTGTTTACTTCCGGAACAACTGGCCTACCCAAAGCTGTATGCTATCCCGCTGGCTTTTGCCTGATGCTCTCCAACCATAGCAGATGGCCTGGCATGTTTGATATCCGTCGAAGGTTTTATATTTGTCTGCCTATGTTCCACGGTACTGCACAGTAAGAATACGCACTCTCACATTGCATTCAGCACTTGCTTATCTTAGTAACTGTGTACAGGGTAGCAGCAATGCCCGCAGTGTTGATGACATTTGGTACCGTCGTTCTCGCTCGCCGGTTCTCTCGCCGCGAGTTCTGGTCTGACATTCGGAAATCCAATGCGAATGCTATCCTATACATTGGGGAAATGCTTCGATATCTTGTCCACTCCCCCCGGATCCCCGCTTCCCGGATGAAAAGGACCATCACGTCACGTTAGCGTATGGGCTAGGGCTCGCACCGACTGTCTGGAAGGCGTTCCGCGAGCGGTTCGGCGTGGACTGGATTGTGGAATATTACAGTGCGACGGAGGCGACGACATCACTGCTCAACTCGACCTGGAATAATGCAGGAAATGGCAAGGTAGCCCATTGGGGTCCTCTGATGAGGCTATTTGGGCAAGACTCGTTCTATATAGTCAAGGTGGATATTGTATCCGGGGAAATTATTCGAGACCCGAAGACAGGGTTCTGTATTCCAGCCAAGACGGACGAACCGGGGGAAGCGATCTGCCGTATCAAGCCTCCTATTCAGCGGAAGCACGACTATATCGGGGATATGGGGGCTGAGGCTACAGAAAAGAAGACGCTGCGTGATGTGTTCAGTAAGGGGGACGAATTTTTCAGGCTCGGCGATGCACTCTTTGTGGATTCTGACGGGTATATCTCGTTCTCCGATCGGCTCGGGGACACCTACCGGGTCAAGGGTCACAATATATCCACGACGGAGGTTGAGAACTGCCTCAGCCGCCATCCTGATGTAGCATCTGTCAATGTCTACGCCATTCCTATGAACCAATACGGCTATGAAGGGCAATTGGGCTGTGCAGCCATTGAGTTTCATGCAGAATCACGGGACCAAATGGACAAGATTATCGGTGAGTTAGAGCAGTGGTTTGCAAGCTCTGAGCACGGATTGCCAGCTTATGCCATCCCACGGTTTCTACGCGTTGTTAGGGACAGTGCCAACGTAGCGCCTGCCCAAGGCCCCAGCCATGGGGGTGAAACCGAGCGGGTATCAACCATCATGAAGAAAGTCAAGGTTGGACTCCGCAAGGAGGGATTCTCGCCTGTTGGATCTGAAGATCAGATGTTCTGGATTGAGAAAGAAGGGTCTGGATATATCCCGCTGGTTGAAGCCACGGCACAGTCACTTCGGGCGGGGCAATTCCCGTTGTAACATAAAGATCCCACATCGATAGAATGAAAATCTTCGCTGTATATTCCTTTCGTCCCATTTGTAGATACTCTAAATCTGTAGGATGCAAAGTGAATATGTATGATATGCATGATAGTACCTCCACAGCTCTCAGCCCTAATAGGAAAAGATATTAACAGATTCCTCCCCAATCTCCTACATTCGAAGGTTTCCCTGTTCAATAGTTATAGCCAACTGCACTGAATTGCGCGAAGCTGGCTCGAAGGAGATCGAAGGAAACGTCCTAGAATTTATTAACTTCATAACCCGGTTTAAATTTCTACATACCTATAACAGAGTAATATTAGGCACGGTGGCCTAAATACTTTTTTTATATATCTTACTTTAAGATATATAATAGTGAGGAGTTAAAACGAATACGACCTTCTTTTTCGACCCCTATATCGGAATTCGCCTTATAAAGTACTAACTTGCCTAATATCGATAAGACCCGTGCCTTTTCTAGCAAACGCAGCAGTGGATGGGTGAACTCAAGATAGCGTGCGAGACATACATTACGGAATGCATCCGTAGGCAGCGAGAAGGCGTCTTTCTCGTAGAGATATCGCAGATCAGCTTGGTCCAAGCGTGCGGAAAGAAGGGTTGATGAATGCCTGTAACTTGGACAAATGATGTCGCGGAGACGGTTTGTTGTTGAATTGGAAGATGCAAGACTTTCATCTGCTATACTGACATGTCTGCCATTCGCAGTGCACGGCCGCACCTCATTGTACGAGATTTTGCGATCTTCACGTCAGTGCTACCCGGCTTGTTGAGGGATTATTTCTGGGACACGCTGTCCACTTGCTTCCAGGGACGGGACGGCAGGGTCAGCAGACTTGCTAGCCTTTGACACTCTGTTTCACCAGTAAAATCAGCTACAGTGATCTTCTTAACATTTACTTTCGTCTCCAATACGTACTTATGGCACCTGCTTCGATGGACGACGCACTCCCGCGAATCCAAGTGGCAATTGGTATGGAGGTCCACTTCGGACCACATCGCACCGCACTTTGCCAGACCTGCACAATGCACAGGCTCGGCCAGCGCACTTTTTGATACTTCTATCAAGAGTCCCGGGTCTCTCTATGTTGACTAGTCGTCCAAGGCGAGCGTCATTTACTACTGAAACAAAGTTGTGCGTGAGGCTGCGTGAGTTGCCCAGGTCGAAGTAACGAAATAGCCGAAACATGCACCAAACTTCAAATACTTAGTGTCACAGCCCCAAGTACCAGAAAGTTAATTTTCATAGCCACGGTTATTTTACCATATCAGATTCATCTTTCGTCTGATGTGGAGCATAGAATCACAAGTAGATAGCCGAAACCAATCAACAACTTCCTAGCCCTTTGGACAGGAGCGTGTTCCACATTCGATTACCCCAGAGAATGGGATTCTGGGGCCCCGCAAATTGATATAACTCCTATATAAAGAACGATGTCCATTTATCTACTCAGTGTACTGAGAGAAGAAATCACCACAACACACAATGAGTTCTCCAGCAAAGCATATGGCCAAAAGTCCAGAGAATGAGGATAGTCATTCCGAATTTGAGGGAGAGGTCGATACATCGGACCAGAGTCAACTACGCCGGATCAAAAAAAGATTGATTTAAGAATCTGCTTTGTGTTCGGGGTGTTGTATACCACGTCATTAGTGGACCGTGTCAATTTGCCTGTGAGTACCTCCTCTGTTCTAGAGGCTTTTTAAAAAAAATCAACTCAAGTAAAATAGAACGCGTAGGTCCATTTTATGGCCTCGTCCCCAAGATACTAAATCTGATAATCGAAAAGCTATGTCGCTGGCATGAATACGGGCCTTGATCTCAAAGGAAATGCATATGTTAGCCTCTTTCGCACCCCCTGTACCGTTTGGAAATACCATACTGAGTCTAGATGCATAAAGACCCTTTTGATCCTCCTCTTCTTCCCGTTTTACATCTTATTTCAACCGCCAATGACTGCAATTGCCCGGAAACTTCGTCCTCGCCGATTCCTGAGTGAGATTGTGATTTCCTGGGGTTTGGTAATTGTTGGGCATGGCCTCGTTCAAAACTGGCCATCTATGCTTGCTCTGCGATGTTTGTTGGGGCTTTTCGAAGCAGGGTTCTTCTCGGGTTGCGTGTACCTGTTGAGCAGTTGGTACATCAGCGGTAATCTTGCAATACGGAACAAATATTCCATTTTTGACTTTCTCATCAGCTGAGGTTGCAAAGCGAAATGCTGCCTTCTATCTCCTTGGGTCATTTATTGGAGGCTTCGGCGGTATCCTCGCATATGGTGTAGGTCAACCTAATACAAGACTACTCTGCGGATCTTGATGCTCAAACTTTAACAGTTGTCGAGAATGGATGGAATCGGGGGTCATGCAGGCTGGCGATGGATTTTCCTTTTGGAGGGCATTATAACCATTGCCTTCGGTCTCGCAGCCTATTTCCTCATCGTCGACTTTCCGGAGGATGCGCACAAATCCTGGAAGTTCCTCGATGAAGACGAAATCAAGACTGTCATTGATCAAATTAATAGAGACAGGCAGGACGTTGAAACGTGTCCGTTTGAATTGGGCTCATATTTGAAGAACGCCTTGGACTGAAAGGTATGGTTCTTCGCTGCTAACTTTGGTCTCACATCAGTGGTCACATACGCTGTTGCCTATTTCCTACCTATTGTTTTACGTGAGGGACTTGGGTTCTCTGAGGCGGCGTCTAATTGTCTGAGTACTCCGGTAAGATTGTGTCTAATGTCTCATGGGCAAAATTACAACACAGCTGATTTAAATATGGAAGTGTTATGTCGTTGCATCAGTCCTTGGATTTGTCGAAAGCCTCATATCTGACAGGGCCATGCTTCGAACACCGTTCCTTCTCTTTAACTGCGTCATTGAAGTTATCGGGGTGGTTGTTTTGGGGTTCGCAAAACCAAGCGGTACCAGATATTTCGGAGCTTTTCTCATTGTCGCGGGAGCCAACTCAAATATTCCCTTGTGCTTGACCTACCAAGCCAACAACATCCGAGGCATGTGGAGACGCGCCTTCTGCTCAGCAACCATCGTTGGGGCTGGAGGGATCGGTGGTATCATTGGTTCCCTGACTTTTCGAAGCCAAGATGCGCCAACCTACAGGTGAGCTTTACCCCGGATACTCGGTGAAATGAAAATAGATCGTAGACTACGTGCTAACTGGCCTGAAGGCCGGGCCTATACCCCTGTATTACAGCTACATGCTTGACATTTCTCTCTGTCTGCACGACCACAACGTATTTCTTTGTCCAAAACAGGAAGCAGAAGGAAGGGAAGACTGTGATTGAGGGCTTGGAGGGTTTCAGATACACATACTGAATTATATGTTGACGGGCAGGATATAACTTACCCCCCGTCACCACCAATAAATTCAAAAGTTCGGCATCGGTTCCGTGTTGCGTGATTCCCGGTCGGTACTGCTCAGAAACCGATCAAAACTCGTAGCGAGAGGATAGACCAGAATGTCAACACAGCCTGAGCCCGGCCCAATGCCCGACCAAGACCAAAGAGCATGATCAAAAGACTAACACCAAAGCAACAGTAGCAAGTCCCAAGAGGAGTCCCAAATAAAGATACCATAAAAAGCCACATAAAAATAGAGAAAAGAGAAGGTCAATAAAAAGTCAACTACGGAAAGTTGAACCAAAATAACAGAAGCAAAAGGAAGTAGACAATCTCCAAAGCAAAGTCAAGGAAGAAAACCAGAAGTAAAAAGGTATGAACGAGTCCAAAGTATCCCAAAAGCGAATATGATCAAAATCAACCCGCCCAAAAAGTAAAAACAAGAACAAAAAGTAGTTCAATCCCAGCGGTGGTAAAGGCCTGGCCAGAGTCGAGTGATGGAAGAGAAGATCGATCACATATCGTTTGTTGGGTCTAACGGCAACAAGCGACCATGATGAAAATAGCTCGGCATTGACCAGGCAGGGAGCCAGCGGCGGTACCTGGCGATGGAGTTCCAAGAGTAATTTTCGTTGCCACAATGCCCAGCAAGATGAATATCAAGTTGCTGGCTGGATCGAAGGCCCGACTCAAGCCAGTACTCCGCGTGATGGAGAGAAAGAGTATCGGGCATCGGAATTCTATCAATCGGGTCCTGGGGTGGGACTTGGTGCACGTGTTTTGACGGATCAATCCAACGTGCGTGTTCAATCATGATGGCTTGTCCGAATGTGACTTGTTTTTTAACAGGAGGTATGTGTTGCTGCCCCTGAGCTACCATCACAGCAGAGAGTCGTCTAGTCTCGGTCTTCTCAAGCACCTTCTTAGTAGCGCAATCTGGATTGGGCAAGGATAACGGAGAAACGGAATTTGTACGTTCCGAAGAAGTTCTTGGGCTTCTCACCTGAGCCCACGGCCGAGAGCGTGTGTTCTGGGCCTCGCGTCACTTGGTGAGGTTGCCCTCAGACGGCGAGGATGAAGAGTTAGTTGGGGAAAGGCGCTGTGACGAGCTGACCGAGCCCTGTGGTCGAGCCCATGGAGGACACTGTGCATCTCGTCTCTCTACGAGATAATTAGAAAGCTTAGGATTTGGAGTAAGGGAAGTAGGAGCGGGGATAGAGGGGGCCAGGGACAGAGGGGGGGGATATGGAGATGGAGCCCTCTTACGGAAAGGAATGAGAGACCCTTTCTGAAGCTGCTGAAAGAGATGACGAATAATAGTTCGTCTAGCCCCAGCTTCGGCCATCGGCAGACGAGGTCGAGCTCGAAGTGCCAGGCGAGACGGGGGACGGAGGGAGGTCATCTTCAGAGGACCGATGGAGTCGACGAAAGGGGAGGGAATGATAGAGCTAGGCCGAACCATTTGCGGGATGGATACAGAGCGAGTTGAGTGGATGGAGAAGGTGTAGCACAAAAGCGAAATGTAAACATCAATCGTGAACTTCTTGAGTGGAACAACCATACTGGGCGTGGATGGGAGGAAGATGAACAAGAGAGGATGAAGGAAGGAAGTAGCACCTGCAGGAGTGGCATTGAATAGATGTTTGTACAAACATCCACAACGACACGTCCAGCAAGCGCGTTCGTGTATCTCAAGTTGAGTCATGATGGGCATCAAACAATCAAACACGTTCAATTTTATAACCTTGTGTGTTGCCCTCCGTAACCCACGACTCCAAACGTGTTTGCTGTTTGTGTTTAGGTTCAGGATATCAGATACCTTACACATGGGGGTTTCAGTATATCTTTAGCTAAGCTTCAAAGATTCAGTTCTTATGTCTAGAATTCCCAATTTGATATCACTTTGGATCATCGGGGATAGCAAGATAAGTCCACTTTGATATGACTGCCCTACCAAATCTGCTAGTGTTATTTAGACAGCCAAGAGTTGGTATCAAGCTATATAACGTTCCCACCACGTTCTGGATATAGCGGGCATGCTTTGAAGGATAATTGCTTCAGACTTGGATATTATGATGATACTTGGTGGGGGATAGATCAGGCAAAAGTTTAATTAAGCTTAATTAAGCTTAATTCTTAATCTCTTCCTTTGGATGAAGATCCCACTGTGCATATCCAGTCTTGCAGTATTGTCCAGCCTTATCTGCACACTCACCAAATTTATACTTGATAAAACCTTGTAACATAAAGATACAATGGCCCCCTTCTAATTCATAGAACCAAGTACACACTACTCGAAAAAGGACCAAGGTATACAGAAAAAAAACGTATTATCGTACCGACCAACAAAACAGAATCACATTACCAAGAATCGAGACTCGAAACTCGAAAACTCATGCAACGCTCACAAGTACACACTCCACCAATGATCTTCATCCACAGTGGTTCCTCATTTTCTGATAGGAATAATGTATGCAAAGCACAAAAAAAGGAAAAGCATAACAGGCATAAACTCATAACAAGACAGGGCAGGGTTTATTCACTCAATCCGTGGGGGACTTCGCGATTTCTTTCCCATGGGACTTGCGCTTGCCCTGACACCGTAGAAATTAGTCTTTGCATATCAAGAAAAGGAAGGCATAATTGCCAACCAGATGCAGATATGATATCCACTCACGATCGTCGGCGCTCGCCTTCTTTCCGGAATCCTTCTATAATCTTGGCCATTTCTTTGCGTGAGGCGCTGGGATCTATTTTCCGTCCGCCAAGACTCATGCTGACTTTTTCATGGGCACTAGCCATGAGGAGTCGTTTCAGAAGGAGGTGGCGCATGTTCATGCAGACGAATACACCGCAATCGCTTCCTCCGTCTTGTTGGGGTGAATCTCGCAAGTGTTGCCAGGCGAGTGGACGGCCGAGGAGTTTGCTGAATTGTGTGGTGACGTATCTGGCCTCGTCGTGGTTTCCGTATACCAATGAATCATAGTGGAATGCGATACCGTCGACGATGGAAATCAGCAGTAATGACCAGTGCGTACCGCCTTCTGCTTGTGTGACGTTGTGGCAATCGTTTATGGGGAGGAAGACGTGGGTGGTTCGTGAGAAGTCTGGAAGGGCTTGGCGGAGGGTGCGTGGATCGGGGGTCTGGAGGAGCATGAATGACATGCTAGGTCGGAGGAGAACGATGTTGGAGGTCTTGTATTGGGAGAGGAATTCATGTTCCAGGTATCTAGAGCAACAGAACATCAGTGCTGTTTCGGGGGTTGTATCGAGGTCACGGCCGAATCGAGGGAGCTTACTCTTCCCAGAATGAGATGATCTATGACCGAGTTAGCGTCAGCTGTCAAGCCAGAAAAGACTCGCTTTGAAACCCACATTATCTGTGAGCCAATCGTTCTTGAGACATTGCATGTCCTCTCGTGTCACTGTAACCTTATTAGCCGATTTATCTGGAACCGTCGCAGCTGGGTGTATTCGTACAGCGAATGTCGTAGTCTAGGCACGCGAAACATCTCATCAGTATACCATTCCGTCGCGCGCGAAGGTGTCCATCCAAAACTTACAACTCAAGTAGGCATCATCAGGATTTAGCTGCGCCAGTCAGAACCAAACCTCAAAACCAAGACCAGACATGAATAACTCACCGTATCGCCAAACCGACCACGCATCCTCCTATGCAATCTACTCAAACTACCGTCCAACATATTGACCCCAATCAAAAAGTTCGAAGAAGTCGCTTGACAAAGTTGCAAATTCCCCAAAAGAAAGTTGCCGTCACAGGAAGATCTCCCGCTGCGCCACGGCCAAGTACGCGCAACGCAAAAAAAGACTAGGCGACTAGATTCCGAATCCAATCGCCACGAAAATCGATTCCAATATCCACACCAGACTCGAAGCTAGTGAACTCCAAACGAGGTAAATATAGCGATCGCAATGGCGAGAGCACGGCACGGGGTAATGGCAAGTTTCGATTCGCGAAATAACTCTGTACAAGGCCCCAGTTCTGCACCGGCCGAGTGGGGAAGTCGGTCGGATAGCACTCCGGATTGGACGGTGCTTTCGGAGAGGGAGCCCGTCAGCCCTACGACGGCGGAAGGATAGGAAAGGCTCTCTGTGCTGTATTGCAAGTTGTGCGAGGGTATCACAGTGCTGCGCTTGGGCAGCAGATGATGTATCGACTTGTGGAGGGTTCTTTATGGTTTCCGGTTGACTTGGCGGGGTGCTCCGCAAGGAGGAGTGGAGGAGAGTCGACCCGCGGTCTCTCTCGTTGACCTAGGCTTGGTGCTGCGATGTGGGTATTGATGCGATAGGGTTCAGAATAAAGGCATCACGGATATGTACAGTAGAGAGTTATTCACAAGAGAACTGACTCAGGCACGGAGGGTTCATTCCCTGCAGAATGTCGGGACGTCGGGCTCCTCCACTGCGTCACATGTGGCGCGCAGGCGGGTCACATGATGACGACACTGACTTTGGAGATCCATAAGGAGATCTTCGGAATATCACTTATGATATGTATTGTAGCTGCCAGAAGTTGAAGACGGGCATTTTTAAACCATTATGATTTAGATGGCTTTAATATTGGAAAATACATGGTGAATCATAGCACATAAGCCCAACTCAAGCAGAAACCGAGGTATCAATACTCTACATCATGGAACGCTCATTTAACTAGTCATGATAAATAAAGGGGGTATCTAAGCGTACATGTCCGATCCCTCATACGTATCCAGGGACCGGAGATAAAAACAAAGGAACACATAAAACAACAGCCATCGCCGCAGCTGGCCACAGCGAAAAAGAAAAAAAAAATCGAACCGGCGGAAGCATCTCGTGAGCCCTCACCCAACTTTAAATGGCACATTGGCCGATGAAAAGATAAGAATGGAGTAACAGATAATGAAAGTTTGGGTGAGGGCTCTGTGAGAGTGCACCGCCAGCACAGAGAACAGGGAATGAAACAAAGCAATTCGAGACGAGCTGGGTGGAGGGGGATCACGCCAGCTTCACGAAATGCTTGTTCCATATCCACCCGAGAGTCTTCTCCTTCTCCGTCTTCCGCCGTTGGATTTCTGCCAACGTGATCGATCGAGCACCGGGGTCCATCGCCGCAAGTTCTTCGGGCGAGACATTCAGGTCCTCCGAATTCTCGTCCTGGTTGCAGGCGAGCCAAAGTTCACCCTTCTCGCCGTAGACATCAAAGACCGCCCCGGACTCGTAGGTCAGGTATGGGAAACCTGCCTCGCTCCGGGGACGGTCAATGTCAAACTTGTATAGGCTGGCGGCGACGAAGAGGACTTTGGCTCCCTCGGGAAGAATCTTGGGACCCCGGTGGACTTCGACCTCGTTGGGAGTGTCCGACATTGGCATGGCGGAAGAGAAGAAGCCGGAGTATCGATCAGTGGGAGAAGTTGGCGGGTTGTTCTCACTGTTTGATGCACTGATCACATCGGCGAGGAAAGGCGTGTCCAAACTCAGACTTGGCAGACTGGGGAAGGGCTCAGTGCCGGACCGCATCTCTGACGAAGAACCAGAAGTGTTGGTCACTTGCTGCAAGAGTTGGCTTCGCCCCAGGTCTGGAGTATCTGAGTAAGGCGCACGCCCGGAGAAGGAAGAGTCTGCTCGGTGACGACTTGTGCCGGACTGGCTCATATTGGGAGACTGGAAGAGCTGAGCGACGCTAAAGTCGGTGGAGACCTTTGGTGAGTCCTCGCCCATTGAGCCAGGTCGGTGGGAAGAGCTGTTCACGGTGGAAGGACGACGGGGGGAATTGACGTTGGAAGGGGTATTGAAGTTCATCAAGTTGATGGTGTCGGCCAGCAAAGAACCATTGCAGACACCGAGTGAAAGAACCTGGGCTTCGGCAAAGCTGTAGTCGCTGCTCCAGTCGTTGATCATCTTGCTAAAGTCCTCAGGGAAGGCGTCGACATGAGCTTCCATTCTCGTCTGGAACATGCTCCACCACTCTGTTTGGAGTTGGAGCAGGTTTGCCATCACAGCTTCGGTAAGTTTACCCGTCAAAGCAAAGAGTTTGGGCAATTCATCCTTCAAAGTCTCATTCAGAGCGATGAACTGCTCACCTTGTTCGGTGGTTTTCTTGTCAGGCTTGTCACCGCGGTCCTTGGCAGCCTTGAAGCGAGCATAATCTGGAAGACGCTTGTTGCGTTTCCTCATGACTCGCTCAGGTCCTTGGTAGAGTCGGATGATAGACTCGAACGGATCGTGGACGCGCTTAGTGATCAAATCAAGCTGAAGGGAAAAGGGTTAGAAATAATTGCATACGGGGATGTAATCCAGGGGGGAAATCTCACATGTTCAGGAAGCGCGACATTAATGATCTCCTGGAACGACATATTGAAGCGTCGCCACTTACTCTCCAACTCGGGATAGCTGGAAGGAACCACATCGATGACCTTTTCAATGGCCCCGATATATGCACCAAGCTGCCTCATTGCTTGGTTGGTGTTCTCCTTATATATCACCACATCATTCTTGATCACATGCAGCTCGGCAAAGTGTTCACCGAACTTTTGGAACAGATAATCATATTCTTTGTCCTGGAACATTTCCGAAAGACCGACCTGTTGGCGCAATTTCTCCGTGCGGCGACCAAATGCCTTGGACAAACCTGCTCGTACGTCGGACTGGTTGCGCTTGCGACCAACGACTTGGCCAACCAAATCTGCGCGCTTCTTCATCTCGTTGATTCGGACAGAGATATCAGTGACTTCTTGCAGAGCATTCTGGAGATGAATACGATCCGGGTGGTCGCTGGGGGTTGATTCCAGAAGCTCGGACAGGAGGAGCGGGTACTTCAAAATTCGTTGTACAGGTTTGACGAGGAGGGAGTCAAGATCCCACGCACTAGTAAGATCTGACGCCCATTCGCGACACTCATTCAGCCAGATGGACACTTTCTGGTTGCGCTGGAGAATTTGAAGCTTTTTGTTGGCAGCTTCATGGTTCTTCAAATACTCAGTATACACCTTCTCCATTTGGGCAATGTGAAGGATGAAGGCCTCGCCAATGGCAGTGGCACGGTCCTTTTCGAGATCAGATGTGCCGCCGTCGGCACCATTCTGGTCCTCGGCAGCATCGGCAGAACGATTGTGACGTGCACTGCGCTTGCTGCTCCAGCGCTGAGACTTGGGCATAATGTAGACACTGCGAGCGGCTCTCTTCAGCGTGTCCTGGAAGTTGAATGAAAACTGCGCAACCTGGTCCGAGTTGGCAAACAGAATCTTGACATCTTCTGCGGAGAGATCCAGACAAGACGAAGAAGTGCCTTTGTAGATATCATCGACCACCTTCATATCTTTACCAAATGTATATTCGGTATCAACAAGCTCCTTGATGACATGACGCCGTTTCTTCAGACGTCGCTGCTCGGGTGAAGGGGACTTGCGCGGCTCGGCACGCATAGATTGTTCAGCAGATGGAGCCAGAGACGTCGCAGACGAGTCCGCGGCCTGAGGTGACTGAGCGGAGTCTACGTGTTGGAATGATGAATCTTCACTGCTTTCGGTGCTGTGTGTAGCGCGCAGTTGTGGCACATCGGGAAGGACCTGGGGCTTTGTGTGCAAGTCATTGCCGGAGCGGGACGTGTCAGCAGGGAGTTCCGCAGGCTCACGATCTGGCGGCTGGATATTGATAGATAGCCCGAGACCGGAATCGTAACTCCTCGAGGCCTCTAGCTCAACTGCGGCTCTTTGCAGGCGTGGAGTGGGTAGACCATCGGGAGCTACATCGTCCTTTTCGCTTCCGGGAGTGATAGCCTCGTCTTCAGCAGCAATCTGCATCCAGTCCATGATAGATGGAGATGCATGTTCCCAATCACTTGGTCCAGCCAAAGTTGCAGAAGGAGAGAAATGATCCGATCTTTGCTGCTCCGGTCTTGGTAACTCTTGAAATCCTGGTATGATGTCTGCCACTGGAATTTCCTGGAACCGAGGGACGAGGACTGGATCATCTGTCAGGCTATCCCTCTGATCATGGGCTCGGGGTGGAGCAAAATGAGCTGTGCGGACTGCCGAAAGAGGGGGATTGCTCATGTTATTGCCAGGGTTGCTGCCGCTGTTGTTGGCCCTTCCTCGAGTCAATTCCTCTAGATAGAGTTGAGTAACACGGCGAGAGTCCCAGCGGCCTTGCTTAGCTAGACTGGGAGGAGTGGAGAAGGGATGGCCAGATTGTTGCTGCTGCATGGACTCCACGGTGTCCGGTCCCATCAAGCCGATGTCTGTTTGGATAGGAGATGTAGTGTCATTCTCATCGAACGAGGGTGGGCTTGTCGAGGCCGCAGAACAAGATTGTGTTGCCGGCTCCGTCGCCTGGTCATCCTGCAAAGCTGCATCATCGCCACTTTCCTCGCAATGTTCATCACAAGTGGATGTCTGGTTGTGGTGGACGGACGAATCCCATGAACTCAAACTCCACCGGTTCTGAGGGTTATCACCAGTCTGGGCTTGCGGCAAAGGGGCAGATCGGGGTTCTTCGGTATCCGTGCTACTGCCAGAGCGCAAGTACGGGGACTCGCGGAGCATGATCTTGATCGATGCCTTGTCGTCATTCTCTGAAAGACTGCAGTCGGGCTCGTCACAGGAATCGCTGCTCGAGCTTGATTCGCGGATCTGCATTATGTGGTTCAACAGAGTCCGATGAGACAAACTGGGTTTCCTCTCAAGTAAACCAGACTGGGGCTCGGGATCAAACTGGGTAACGTGGGTATCACTCGAGCCTGTCGTGACGGCTGATTTGGGCTCGATGTCGTCGGCGTGATTCTGATCAGGCGCCGTATCACGTGGCTCGCGATGAATCCCCTCAGGATTCCCCAAAGTCGGGGAGTCCATTGTCGTGTGCGGTGCAGGGCTTTCCGTAATTTCTATCGCTGTATTCAGGTGGAGTTGAGGAACGGTGCGTTGTTGCTTGTCCCCGTCCGTAGTAACACTGACACACTGAGTTATCGTAGCCATCTCTTCGGAAGGCAGATTGTTATTATTAGCCGTGGCAGCACTGGGGGTTGTCGCCTGCTCGTCCGTTGGAGTGTCGGCGTCTCCGTGAGCTGCTTTTTCTTGTTCTCGAGCACGGCGTCGAAGTTCGGCAGCGGCTTCCTCCTTTCGCTCATTCTCCTGGACTGTGCGATTGAAAGCTTGTTGAATTCGCTGTCGGCGAGTTTCGAAATCGACATTACCCAGTTCGGGCAATCGCCGGGGTCGTGTGCGAGGGCTGCGTGGTGGCTCGATATCTCGATCGGATCTTTGTTGGAGTGTGGATATCCTATCGCCAATTCGAGACCGCGGAGAGATTGGTCCACCGTGTGAGACGGGCTGACGAGGTCGTGAGCTGCGCAATGGCGGTGATTTCTTCGGAGGTGGTGCAGCAATGTATGCTTGGAGAAGCTGGCTTCGCTCGGGAACTTGGGTACGGCTTCGGCCGATCGTCATATCACGTCTGCCACGCGCCGTCATCGCAAACGAAGCGGGGCCGGTTTCCGCCATGCGGGGCGGGCTGTCCTTTCCAGACGGTTTGGGAAGGCGGCTGCTGCCCTTCGGAGCCAGAGGAATGGCGGACGACCGACTGCTGAAGGTGGAATTCGAGGTCGGTGACTGGCTCTCTGGGCCGGAAGCAGTTGGTGGACGGTGTGATGAGACAGGAATGCGGGATCTGGAATTCGGGCTGCCGGGAGACCCATCACCCGGCTTTGTTTGCCGCAAGGGCACTGAAACCGCCATATCGGGAGTCCACGGATCAGCAAGGGGCTCCCTCGAGGGATTACCAGCTAAATCGCTTCGAGCTCTGCGATGATAGCTGCTATTACTGTTCGATGATCCCACTGCTTCGAGAGAGCTTGTCTGGCCTAGATACCACGCGGTTGGGGTTAATGGCGACCGAGCTGATGAAGGCTGCGATTGGTCGAGGAAGGCTGGATTCGGACTGGGCAGGCTCCCTTCAGAGCCTCGGCGTTTAATATGCGAAGGGATACCAAATCCCAAGTTGTTCAGCTGAGTATTCACCGATAACAACTCCCCAAACAGTGGCCGTCGAGGATGCGATATCGGGATGCGCTGGAAGAGCGGAGGAGGGATCACGGTTTCCGTATTTAACGGATCTGGTCCGGGGCGCTCAAGCTCCGGTGACGAAGGTGTAGGATCAACCTGCAGCCTAGGGTTGCTCGTGGCGAAGACTGGCGGTGGAGATTCGCCGCGCAGATGACGCCGTTGCGGCAAGGTTCGTGAGGGGTGGTCGCTGTCAAAGCTACCAGAGGGACTTGCAGCTCGGGAGGTAGATCGAGAGAGGGTAGGTAAAGGAAGAATCTCGTCAGAGGTTTTGTTGAATTTGTTGACCAGGTCTTTGAAAGAAGGTTGGCGGGCTCTTGAAGAAGTGGAAGATACCGATACTGACGGACCTCTCAAAGCAGGCGAATCAGAGGTCGATCGATACGCTGGCCGTCTAGCGCGCGAATAGTCTAAATTGTCTGCTGGCAACGGGGACACCCTGTCGGTCAGGTCGCTATAGCCAGCTGCCATCCTTCCAGTTGTCACATTGTCGATTCCGGCCTGGCCATCGGTTGTCGCGGGCACACCTTCACTTCGGTAGAAGTCGTCCGGATTGGGAGAGTCACGCCCCCCAAGGTCCTGATGTGATTGTACACCGGGGTCCAAAGGGTGAGCGGGGTCGAGGCCTGATCGAAGGGAGGTATACGTGGGATTCGAGACGGAGGGAACGACCGGGGAGGGCTCAAAGGTGGTGGAGGAGCTGCGGCGAGCGGATTGGCTGAAGGTGGGCGCTGAGGATTGACGCCCAAACGGAGGCGGGTCGTGATTCCGAACACCAGACGGCTGTTCGACACCGCTGCCGGACATTTTGCATATTCCAGGGTCAAGCGACGTGGACTGATGCGTTGGCCCGGGGGTGGACGGAATGGACGCCCAACGGGGAAATGTATGTCGCAGATGGGGAACCGCTCAGGCTACAAAGCAATCGCTGGGTGGCGCACCCCCATTCAACAGCATATTCGAGACACGCAGTCCCCACGAGAGTCGGAGATCTCGAGGTCTTTTGGGGGAGAAATGGAGGGAGGTGAGAAACAAAAAAAAGAGAGGGGAGAGACCGAAGCGGAGGAGGAGGGGAAAGGTAAAAAGATAATGACCGAGGGTGGACGATCGTGAAGGGGAAACCAGATTGATGGAGACCGGAGGGATCGGCCGATGAGCTGTGCGAGGTGACTAGACCTGACGAGCGACTAGTAGTAGTGTACTGTAGTAGTAGCCCTGGGGGGGCGTCAGCGGGAACCGGGAACAAAGTGGGAGGACGAATGAGAGCGGACAAGGATTCGCGGGACTGACGTTTGTTCGTTTCTCTTCAGCCAGATGTCTTCTGTGGTTTTTTTTTTCCAACGGGGAGATGATAGGGCAGACCGCCGGGCCAGATCGTTAGCTTCGGGGGGCCGGCTAGGAGGGGGGGCCGTGGAACTGCAGTGTCGATCGATTCTGCAGAGAGAGTGAGAGAGAAAGAGAGGTGTGATAGAGAGAGAAAATATTGGAATAAGGACAGGGAAGAGGCGGGGAAAAAAGGTACGAAGGAATAAGATGAAGTTGAAGATCGGTGAGATCGAATGGGGAGAAAGAGTTGACCAGTCGCTCACATGAAACCCCCGGGAGAAGGAAGCGAGGCAAAGGACTCTGATGATGGGAGTCGTCAGTCCTTCGTTGAGTTCCAGAATACTTACTATAGTCACTTTGCAGATGAAACCATGGAATCTCCTTTGTTCATCAAACTGGGATTATTATTAGGCGAGTACCTACTCCAGTACATGTAATTGTAGAACAATCTCCTGCCAAGTCTACAAGTGCATTACTGTTCTAGATCGGTCTATGTCTAGTGTGTAGCCCTCGCCCAGATTAACTATACCGCCACGCTTTCTACGAGTCTAAGCGAAGTATAAGTCGGTGACTAGTCAAATTGATCTAGCTCATCCAACACCCTACATGCTGCATACTTCCTAATGCTTCATCCTTTCGATCTTTTTTTTTTTTCATTCTCTCTTCCCCTGAAAATCAGGAACATCTCCTGCCCCAAATTCCTCTCAAACGTGGAACCGGCTGACGCAGTGGGGACGCAATTGAAGTGTGCCGGCCTTTCTAGACCCTGGGGCGGACGATAAACGCCAGTTGCTCAACCCCCATAATTGGTCAGTTTATCGACTTTGCCCTGATGCCTTCTTCTTTAGGCTAGGGTGACGCTATTACTGTAGTACCGATTTGACTATCCCCTTCGTTCTGTTTTCTCTTCTCTTTTCTCTTCTCTTTTCTTTTCTCTACGTTATGTGAATTCTGCCGGACTTTCTGCTTTAGAAAATTGGTTTTGAGCAATTGGCGCTTATCGTCCACCTCACCCGTTCCGTGGGTCGTCATTTTCTTTTTTTTTTCCTTTTTTTTATTATTATTAATCCTCCGGTGCTAAACACTTGAGGACTTAACAAGCTAACGTGGTCCAACTAAGAAATAAAAAAAAATAAGCAGGTACGGCTTATTGCTCCTAGAATGACTGCCTAAGAAGATGACTGAGCGCCGGCAGTGGCTTGCTGACGCCCTAGGGTATGCCTGAACTGTAGTAACTCTCCATGGGAGTATACATATGGCCGTAGCAATCGTTACATATTTCCTTCTAAAGGTCTATGCAACCTCCGTTGGTCACACTAGGTCATTGTCGCCGAATACTGAGGGCCTGAAACTTAGTTTAGCCTGTCGTTCGTCCGTGGATTGATCGTGAGGTTCGTTTCAGACTAATGCGTCGCACCGTTTACCCTGGATATGATATGGGGCATCGCAAAGTATTAGAATAGAGAAACCTTCTGAGAAGAAGAGAATAATATTCCAAACAAATTTTCAATCTATACATTGGTATATTGGGCGCAACTCGAGGCTACCCTTGCAGCCTGTACACAGTGTACAAAGTGCGGGTGTACAGCCCTGTCCCTGGCCCGACGCAGGTCCCAAACTCTCTCCACCAAGACGCGTCAAACACCCGCGTCCACACCACCCATCTGAACTACGCAATCGACCATGTAAAACCAGGTTTGGAACAATTCACGGATTATCAATTCCCTGTTCTTCAGGTCGACCAAGATCAAACCAAAAAAAAAAAAAATCAAGAACATGGGCAAGAAGCGCAAGAGACCCGTCAAGGACTGCGGTCCCACGCCCGCGTCTCAGCCCAGTATCACCGCATCGCCCGGCCGTTTCAAAGTCGCCGATGGCCCAGTATCGCAAGAGGACCAAATCACAACGCACCCCGTGATCTCGCTATACTACCGACAACTCCTGACGCTACGACAATACCTTTTACGCCAACTCCCCGCTTCTTCAAAGTTGCGACGCCGGCGCATCGTTTCACTGCGCCCGTTGGCCTCGTTAAGTACAGCGGAGCGCGGAGAGGACTCGGTTTCCCCACTCGCCGACCTGCTGGATACTACGCTGGTCGGCGTGCTCAAAGAACCATCGGCAAAGGTTGACTCCGATCGTCAGCGTGATTATCGGGCTTTTACTCAGTCTCAGTCGCGCTCGATCCTCGTTAGCACGGACACGGGGCCAACGTCGCCGCAATCAGAGGTATGATTGCGATTGCGAGCTATAGATAGTCAAAGACAGTATACACAAACTTTGTTTTGGATGGCTAAGATGTTGTCGCGCAGGTGGTTAATTTTGTGATTGAGTCGCTCTTTGCCCGCGGCCCGGGTTATCAGAAACCCCAGCACTTGCTCACGCATGGCTATGGTCCCCATCGACCGACGGATCCGAGTATTTTGGAAACCAGTATTCTCGGACTTGTGGCCCAGTTCCCGAACAAGAATGTGCGAACCCTGAAAGAATCGCCATGGTCGGATGTTTTGGGCCTTTTAGGCGAGAATGGGGATGAGATTATGATGAGATTGTTATTCGATTGTGGAATCTTTGCGCCTGTGAATGTACAGAGAGGTGTCTACTATCAGATGAGTGGTATGTCCGTACATATGCTGCACTCGAATCGTCTTTTCTAATCCTATGCGCAGGACTACCACTCTCAGAACTTGAGCCCGTGGATCAGAAATGCCCCGCGGCCCCAGAGCCCTCGACAGATCAAAAGCCCGCTAAACTGGGGAATAAAGACTACCAGAGTCGCAAAGGGATCAATGGCTCTAATAGCATTGTTTTCCCTCGCCGGCGAATGCTCTATGGCAGATCTGGCGGTGAATGTAGAGGAGAAATTCGCTCTGGGCTAGGAGACACCCGTATGCTGTCCCCTCCTTTTCACCCATCCAAATGATCTACAAATTGACACAATTCAGATGTACTGAATCGATACAAATCTCTCGACTTGGAAGCACAGACTGTCCATGTGACAAATTACATTTTCCCACGGCAGTTTGGTCTCCAAAATGCGTTCACATCGACAGCCAATCGCAATGGCAATACACAGAACTTTGTCTTTCGCGAATCGGAAATATCTCAGCTCATAGAGAAGGAGCAACTACGCCGCCCTGCGCCCAGCGATAATCAAGTACACGAGCACAACGAAGAAGCTGCTCATACCAAGCTACCCAAGCGACTTCGTGGCCAGACCTTTGAGCTTGTTCGCAAGTTCAGGGTTCGCCATTCCAAATGTTCGTATCGGCAGTTACTAGACCATTACTGCCCAGATGAAGTGAGCCATCTTCCCTCGGATGTAGATTGTCCTCTAATATCATGCAGCTTGTTGGACCGTGGAAACTTGGCCCCGCTCCTTCTCCTGTGAAGAAGCGAGCAGACAACGGCGAACTGGAGTGCTCAATCGAGGAGAACTTGATGACACAAGCACTATCCTCTACGCGGCTGTCTAATGACAAGCCTAACGCACCCGAGGCCCCTGAGAGCGCTACCGAAGGCAAGGCAGTGGCCAAGCGAGGTCCAAAGCGCAAAGTCATTCTGACTGATTATGCTACTCCCGCATCCGCCGTCTCGGCATTTTGTCGTGCTGTACTCCTCAAAATCGTGCCACTTCAATTTTTCGGAGATGGTTCGGAGGGCTTGGGCAATCGCAAGATCATCATGAAGCACGTCGATGCCTTCATCAGAATGCGTCGATTCGAGAGTCCGAGTCTGCATGAGGTGTGCAGTGGCATGAAAGTAAGATTCTTCAACCCTACGAACATATGGGATTGCTAACATAGTCTGTAGATCGCTCATATCTCCTGGCTAGCACCTCTGAAGCCGCAGAGCTCAGCAAGATCAAGCAATGAAAAGCTCGCATTGTCGGATTTCCAAAAACGCACAGAACTGCTTCAGGAGTTCATTTATTACATTTTCGACTCAATCCTGATCCCACTCGTCCGAACAAATTTCTATGTCACCGAATCTCAAACCCATCGCAACCGCCTCTTCTACTTCCGACACGATGTCTGGCGAAGCTTGACGGAACAGCCGATGGCAGACCTCAAAGCAAACACGTTCGAGCAACTAAGCCCCGCAAAGGCCCACGTCATGCTGGGAAAGCGGTCTCTAGGATTGGGTGCACTGCGGTTACTTCCAAAGTCAACTGGGTTACGACCAATTCTGAATTTGAAGAAACGCTTCTTGATGAAATCGCAATGGGGCAATAATAAGACCTATCTTGGAGCGAGTGTCAACAGTAACCTCGCTCCTATCTACAATATGTTGAGCTATGAACGCGAAAGATGTCCCGAGAAGCTGGGCTCGTCACTGATGTCAGTGGGAGACATGCATTCGAGGCTGAAAGAATTCAAGAACCAGCTCAATCAGCGTGCGTTAGCATCGGCAGGACCGAAGGCCGGCCGGCTGCCCCAACTTTTCTTCGTCAAGCTTGATATCCAAGCCTGCTTTGATACCATCCCGCAGAAACAGTTGCTGCGTCTTGTTGAGCAGCTAGTCTCCGAGGAGGCTTATCATGTCACCAGATACGTGTCAATGAACCCCGCTCTGCAGGGTAAAGCCAGACGGAGGTTCCTCGGGCGCGCTGCACCTCCAACCAAACAGCAGCATTTTCCCGACCTCGCCACTGGTGGTACGAGTGGCGCTGCCAATACCGTGTATGTCGACACCATCAAACAGAAAGAACACGATGCAGATGAGCTGCTGTGCCTCCTTGAGGAGCATGTGAGAAATAACTTGGTCAAGATTGGGAAGAACTACTTCCGCCAACGCAACGGCATCCCTCAGGGCTCCGTAGTCTCCAGTCTGCTATGTAATTTCTTCTACGCCCAACTGGAACAGCAGGTCTTGAATTTTATCCAACCTGTGGATTCGCTACTTCTTCGCCTGGTAGACGACTTCCTCCTCATCACCACCGACATCGATCAGGCCACCCAGTTTCTGCAAGTCATGCACCGTGGTCAGCCTGCGTATGGTGTCTCGGTCAATCCAACCAAGAGCATGATCAATTTCACCGCCGCAGTAGAAGGGATCTACATCCCCCGGCTCGAGGGCACATCCCTCTTCCCTTACTGCGGGTGCCTGATCGACACCCATACATTGGAGATCCACAAGGACCAAGATCGCATGCTGGAAGGCGGCGCCTCTGCCGCAGCCACTCTCTCCAACATGTTGACCGTCGAGACGAGCCGTCTCCCCGGTCGCTCCTTCCACCGCAAAATGCTGGCATTATTGCGACCCCAATTACACTCGATGTATCTCGACGCCGACCACAACACGCGTGACGTCGTGCTATCCAACCTCTACACGGGCTTCATGACCGCCGCGATGAAAATGTACCGATACATGAAATCACTCCGAGGCCGCGCCCATCCCCAATACCCCATCATCATCCAGACGATTAATGACCTGGTCCAACAAACAGCGAATCTAATCCAGGCTCGGCGAGTGTCTCGCCTAGCGCCGCTGACATGCTTCGCGCAGCTGTCTCACCTGCAATTCCTGGCCAGTGCTGCATTCCGCTTTGTGCTCAGACGCAAGCAAACGCGGTATGCGCCAGTACTCCAATGGTTGGACTCGCTGTGGAAGGCGTCGCGCCCAGCGACGGATGCCGAATCGGTGCGTCTGCTGCGGGTTGTGAGGAAAGGTGATGCGCTATTTGGCGCATGGCGATTCTAAGAATAGCTTTGGATTTTTGGAAGGGGAGTGCATTTCTGCAGTTCGTTGAGGGATAATCGAATAATCGATAGTCAAATCAATCATAGCCAATAATGGTTTACGACTCAATCGATAAACCCGTAATCTATTAGACGGGTCTATCTTGGATCTATTATTTCCCTAAAGGTCGCGCTCCCCGTTGATACCGGGTGATCCTCCAATTAAATTGCAGCAGCTCGGGAAGCCCACGGAACTGAAGAAGATGGACGGGCACCCGAGTGGACAAAATAGCAGACAACCGCTGGGTCTTCAGGGGGGAAGAGTTGAGGAATTTCGGATCGAATTTATAGTGTATACTGGATTTAACTACTCGACTGTAATTTGCTAGTGGGTTCGAAACAAAGAACAAGAATCTACCGAGATCGGCAGCGATCGTTGCCCTCTGCAGGAGAACCCTGATCTTCTAGGCCGTGTGGGTAAAGGTACACTAGAGTAACTTTGAAATGGGTGTTTAAAAGCAGTAACATCAAGTAAACACCAAGTATATCCTCACCCTAGTGTACTATCTACTACTTTGTTCCTGTTCTCGGCCAGACCGCGTGCGGCACCTGCCTGAGGCTCCGCTTGCAATCGATCCCAAACCCGCTTTCTCCTCCAACTTTCGCTTTCGTCCCAATCTCTCTCGCTCAACAACCACACTCTTTTCTTGTTCTGCTGTTTTTTCCTGCCTTTCTTCTCCCAAGACCTTCATTCAATATCCCTTCGCTTCTTACCCCCATTTCTACTTTACCTCTCCTCACCCCCTTCTTCCCCCCCCTTGGCGGCCCCCAATGCTCATCCCCATAATCGCGGCCTCCTGACCCTTTTTTTGCCCACCTTTGCTCGACTCCTGATCTGGTTTTTATCAGGCCGCACGGCTGAGCCTGCATTTCGCTTCTTTCACGTTGATCGCCTGTTTTTATCTGTGTTTACTTTCGTTTTCGGAAATCGCCTGCATATTGCATCCTGCAATCCCTCGCCCTGCCGACTGCAAATCCTCCGGTCACCACCATCCGAAGCCTTGCGTGCAATCCTCCAACGCTCATCCCTTCCGCCCCAACTCTCCGACGATTCTTACCCATCCTGTGCTGTTTCGGATCGCCGGTGATAATTGTGGAGGACCGCCGTACTTGAGAACGCCCAGTACATGAGACCATGACCACCGTCTACCCAAGTCCGAATTCCCCGCCCGAGTTATCCGGGTCCAAGTCCTCTAAGTCTTCTTCGTTCCACTCCTCGCAAATCGATGGGCCCGATAGCGTCTTCACCGATATTGGAAACTTCGAAGAAATTGGTCTCGAAGATGACGCGGAATTGCCAATTGTCGATCAGCCCGCCCCTTATGGCCGCGGCCTGACAACCCGGTCGCCCGCCCCCAGATTGCCAAACGGCCTGCCTTACAAGAGCCCTGCAGCGACGACACGAGATCTGACTGCGACACCGAAGCCGCGGAAACGAAGTCCCCTGCCGCCGATTCACAGCCAGTTCAATGGCTCCGTTCGGACCCCGCAATCCGCAGGTTCTCTGTCGGCACGGTCCGGCAATAGAAGAGACTCGGCGAGTGCAAATTACTCGGGTGGCTTGACGCCTTCACAACCTCGTCGGTCACGGTCGACGTCTCCTCTGCGGCCAACGTCCAGCCGGTCCGCTTCGAGCACGAGTTTGGCTTTGTCGCCGCTCTCTGCGCGAACGCCCGTTCCGAAACAAACGTGGCAACCGAATCGCAAGTCCTTGAAGGATTTAGAGAATGAATACCACGACTCTGATGACGAGCTTCCCGACGATGCCAGTCTGTGGAACATTCCGATTTCCCCGCGTCCCGTTCAAGATCGCCCCCAGTCGCGAGCCGCAAGCCCCAATGGCCGTAGTCCCGGTCGTCGGCCACTACCGATCTCGCACACCACATCTGATATGTCGTCAAACCAGGATCATTCGTCCCAATCAGCCTCTCGTGCCGCACGCATGAAACGAACACAGCGGTCTAGTTCTGCAGGACCTGAACGAGGCCAAATTTCCCCGCGCAATCCCCGCGCCTATTCATACAACAGTTATCTGTCCGATCTGTCAGAAGAAGCAAGGATCATCACCGAGGCGCTGGAACACCACGCGGATGAAAGCGAGCGCAAGCAAGAAGATGCCGTGCAGAATGGACTATCGTCGCGAAAGTCGAGTTCTGAATCCCCACGAGCATCCGATGCGATTGAATTACCGCCCTTGCAGAAGTCTAACATTATGATCGACCCGCTACCCATTAGCAAAGAGAAGGAGAAGGTTCTTACACGCACGCGCCCTAGCTGGCTGCCGCCAAAGGACCAGAAGGAGGAGAAGAAGCATCTTAGAGAGTACAAGCAGATGATGGCGCAATCGAAGGAAGCTGGTGAGTGTGCTCTCAGACAGTTTAGGGTATACGTGGATCTGGGTTAACAATTTTGCAGAGAAGCGAAGAGCAGCTCGAGCTGCTTCCGAACAATGCGAAAAGGATACCACCCGCGCAACGCTCCAAAACATTTGGGATGACTACGTCAACCCCAACTGGGATAGTGCGCTGCGCGAGCCTCGCATACGAGAACTCTGGTGGCGTGGAATCCCGCCTCGTAGCCGAGGAGCCATGTGGAAACGTGCCATTGGTAATGAGCTTTCGCTCACGGAGGAGACATTTACCAAGGCGTTGCAAAGAGCCAAGGATTTGCGGTCCAAGACCAATGCAGAGCCTGGAGAGAACAATAAGCGTATGCTCGAATGCTTTGAGGCAATCGACGCAGACGTCTCAAAGGCATTCCCCGATTTGAACCTGTTCCAGGAGGGCGGGCCATTGCGGGATACGCTTATTGATCTTTTGCAGGCTTACTGCATGTACCGTAGCGATGTGGGCTACATTCACGGTCTGCACACCATCGCCGCACTCCTCGTTCTTCAATTCCCCACCCCTAGCTCCGCTTTCCTCGCCATGGCCAACGCCCTTAATCGCCCTCTCCCAGTTGCCTTCCTGACTTGGGACCGTGGTGCCATGGCCCGCACTTACTCCCTCGCTTCTGAGACACTACATTACAAGTTCCCCCGCCTGGCGACCCATATCCAGGAGACCCTCAAGCTCTCTGACGAGGAAGTCTGGGAACCCATTTTCAGATCTCTCCTTACCAACGGCCTCGATCTTGAACGTATCTCTCGCGTGTGGGATTGCTGGGTCTTTGAAGGGGACCGAATTATGATTCGCTCTGCCGTTGCAATTCTCGGCTGTCTACAGGCGCAACTCATGTCCTTCAACCAGCCAGACGACCAGTCTCGCCTGGCCGTGCGCAACATTCTGGGCTGGGGACCTCGTCATTCTGGCGCTAGTGCCCAGAAGCCAAAGGATCGTCACAGTGCACCTGCGGCGGCTGGGTTCGGTGGTCAAGTTACGAATCCCGGTGTGGCTGATTATTGGGTCTTGACCGCTGCTGGCAACGAGGATGGGTTCATGACTGCCGTGCGAGAGGCTGGAAAGGTGCGGCAACAACAACAGCAGCAGCAGCAATAGCCTTGTTAGCTGTT
The DNA here is from genome assembly GCF_028827025.1 of Penicillium cataractarum. Lineage (NCBI taxonomy): Eukaryota > Fungi > Ascomycota > Eurotiomycetes > Eurotiales > Aspergillaceae > Penicillium > Penicillium cataractarum. The sequence continues at coordinate 1,727,079 of NW_026622745.1, read as the reverse complement.
GTTTGTGAGTCTGTCTTTGTTGGGATATCTTGCGTGTCCATCTTACGCCTACTCTCTTTTTCATATCTTGGTCCACTGCGGTTCTTCCATCGTCCACTCGCTCCTGAGGAACCCCGCATGCCTACGACTCACAACGATCGTCTCGTACGGCCTCAACTAATGACGGCGGTGGCTCAAAGAACATCGTCCTTTTACGCCCGTTGTGCCTTGTCTCTTGTCTATTACTGACCCCTGCTTCTTACATTTTACACTACCCATTCGCTCGCTGTCTTTCTTCCCTTTTTCTTGTCAATGCCTCTACTGCTTGCCTGGCTTGTCTGTTTTTGGCCCATCCTTTTTTTTCTTGTCTGTTCTTGTTTTTTTTTTCTACACTTGTATTTTTATTACATTACCTCACGGCCTCGGATGTTTCCTGTCTATCGAGGATTACTGATACTCGGTAGAGGTACACGTAGCAATTGAGGCCTTTTTTTCTACATTTTTCTTTCTTTGGTTTAAATTTTACTAGAGATGCGGCGTCTAAATTATTTCTGAGTGTCGGGGTCTTGCTAAATCGAGACTTTGGTCTTGTCCAGCTTAGACTGTTGGGTAGTACTTTTTCTTTGTTCGTGTATCGTGGAACCGGGTACTACTGCGCGTTGGCCGGTCGAGGCGTGAGCTTTCTTTGTCTGCAAATCCGTCTGAGCAAATGTTGCTTCGATTTTGGGTGTTGTCGTACCGAGCGCTTTGTTTTATTTCGAGGAGCTGCAACCAATCCCTATCATATTCCGGGTTCCGGTTGGAAATGGTGCTAGCTCGGCGAATCAGGGGAGTATAACTATGTCGTGGCTACAACCTACCGGAAACAAAGAAAGAAAACCTACGCAGGATGATGAGAGAATCCTGTAGAATTTCTCTGGGCGCTCTAGTTAGGATCTCTGGTAGAAAGAAGGGTTGGTGAGTAGGTATAAAGACCCCTGCTCGTGCCTGCCTCGAATATGATTTTCGAACCACGGGCGTTTTGGTATTTGGTCTTTTTGGTCTCAGAGTATTCAATAGATTTTCAGTTTTGTATTTTGCATTACTGATTTGTTTTTGCTTTGGTGTTGGCGAGCTTGAGACCGAGATCTCCGTCGGGGTGGGAGGTTGGCTTTTTGGTTTGATGGTCATCGTTTTGTTGTTCTCATATTGTGATCATGGCTGGAATCATGTACTAAATTGCTCGACTGGGCAGGGACTTCAATGAGGGTTTGACCTTGGCAGGGCATACTTTATGGGCAAGGGTTGCTATTGGATTGTTGGAACTGTTACCGTTGTGCAGAGGGTGTCAATTTGCTGTTCATTGTGCTCTTTATCTTGTTGCCTTGTCAGTTTGGCGGTTCTGTTTGATATTGATTATGTGTCAGACAATTTGAAGATGAAGTGGTGGTTATTATTACTGTCAAGTCTTCCCTAATACTGTAACACCCGTCAACCCATATTCTCTCCCTTTTCATCCGTAAGCGTTAACGCGACGAAGTCGCACAACAATATCTCTTCTGCCATATGGCTCCGATTAGATCTGAGAAAAGGCCCTTTCTCTTATCAGCTGGACTTGACAGATCAGTCTCTGGATTAGCTACATACTACTCAAGCCGCAAAGGATTGCCGATAGTGTCACGTGGTCACGGAACCGACTATGTCGCTGATCTCGTGACTATGTCGGGGCTCTGTATCCCTTTCTTTAGTATAGTAGATAGTCATTAAAAGATGGGCAGGTAGATAAAATGCCCAAATATAAGCATCTGTGCCAGGAAGCTAATGGCTCTGATCAATTCGAATTTCTTTGGAATTTTCGCTGTATCCAACTAAAATGACGATCGAGACCCTCTTGCCGGTTTTCTTGATCTCAAAGCCTGAGATCACTTACTTGCCAGAGACTGAAACCTCAAAGCCAGTACTCCTCGAGCCTTATCATGTGGACCTGCTACCTGAGTACTCTTACGTTAGTGAAGAGTTTCTGATTTCTGGGATTGCTCATGGTGAACCATACTGCACCCGCCTTCTCCTTCGTCGTCCAGTGGATATTAGCAAATTCTCTGGGTTCGTTGTCGAGGAGCCATCGCACTTGTGGGGTGGAACTAGTATCTGGCGTCATATTAATCGCTGGCTTATGCGGAATGGTGAGTTTTGAAAATATTCATTCATAGCTGTTCAACAATAACAGCAAACTTTGTCTAACCATTATTTATCAAAGGTCATGCTTGGCTGGAAGTTGACTCGCAGGCTCCATCGGCCATTGGTAAAATCAAGAATGTTGACCCAGAGCGATATAAGCAGATCTGCTTTATTCCAGGTCCTACTTCGGATGAATTTGCCGAAAACATCCCTTTCGTAACAGATGTTTCGAAAGAGGCTTTGTCGAGAAACTATGACAACTTCAAAGCCAAATGGTGGCCTGCAACCTTGCAGTCTCCCGATATTCTGGGAGCTGCTTCATATGCTTTGAGGTCCGGCCAGCTAGGACTTCATGCCCGTTTCTATCCCAGACTGGGGGAGTGACAAGAAGGTTCATCACTCATTCATCACACTTGCGGCTACCCGATGGCTCTCATCCTTTCGAAGGATACATCCCTTGTCAGTCCGGCGGTACTGCCCTGCCAGACTGTGCACCTGCAAAGATCATCGAGCTTCTAGGAGAATCTGAATTTCCATCTGTTCGATTGCCCTGCGGTGTTAGTGGGCAGATGAAAGAGACCACCCATCGCCGTCCCGATAGCGATTTCTTCCGCTTGTATGAAATAGCAGGGATGGCGCATCGCGAGTCCCGATATCCTTCGGAACTGGACTTGAAGCGCTACTCAATGGTCGACCTTAAGGGTGCTGAGTGGAGTACATTCTCAAACTCATTCATTTACCACGCTGTACTCGAGTCCATGTTGAAGTGGATCTCTGAAGATAAAGCGCCAGCAGCGAGTGCTTTTATTCAAACAGTGGGAAACACGGATGAAATTGTGCGAGATACACATGGAAACGCTATTGGTGGCGTAAGAACTCTACACACTGATGTGCCGTTGGCACGCTTTGTTGCTGCGACTCCTAAGGGCAGACCGAATTGGTACTGGGGTATGTAAAAACGAGATTTCGATACCTTGGATTAAGATCGCTAATAAGGTCTACCAGGATCTGAGTGGCCATTCTCTGATGATGAGCTTCACGCGCTTTATGGATCTCCCGCCGAGTACCGACTACAAGCCGGTGCCGCGCTTGCAAAGCAGATTGAGTCTGGTTTCTTACTTGCGGCAGACTCGGACGTCCTTCGCCGGGAGACAGTTGAAAAGGTTAACTTTTGATAGTTCTGATTATTCTTTCCTTGATTGTACCAGAATAGAGTCCAGTAAAATGCATTCTAAAATTGTATGTAGATTCTTCAATGTCCTAATCCGGATAGCTTTGATATTCACACGGATTTCTGAAAAAAATCATAACTTCAAGTTCTTTCACTATTTCAGATAATAATATTCTTAAAAGGGAGGTGCTGCTACCTACTGCATAGGCGCCCGAGGCCCATGCTAGAGTTCGTGATCTCCTCACTTTTATCCTCTGCCCATACATGTATGGGACAGAAAAAGCTGTTTCCCTATTCTATCGCACTTGCTGCACTCGTCACAATTTCTCCCTTACACAATTTTCATATCTCTCTTGCATGTAGATGCTGATTTTGCTACCCTATTACTTCGACTGAAGTACACTCGCAAATGGCTAACTGCAACCTTGCCGTTCTCTCTTCGCCATGTTATGTTTTTAACTTCTAGCTATCCATCTATTACTCGGATATTTCAGTAAAAGCTTCGTAGGGCCTGCTATTTAATTGGTTCAAATAACTCAAGAACATAAGCTGGGTAGTAGTATACGAAGAAAGCTCGTCCTTAGCAGATCTCAACAGGTATCCAGCAAATTACGGAAAGATAGTAAAGATACTGGCTTCAATGATGCGACCAAATGCGGTGGAGCATGAGTTATGCCTTCACATGGTATACCTGAATGTCTCCCATCTCTCAAAGTCTGACTTGTCAACAAATTCCAGCCTGGTGGATGTCGACTGGTCTTGTTTGCTCGCGACAAGGCGGTCTCGTCGTTTATTTTCGTATGTGTACCACGATAGCTGGAAGATTGGGATGACGATCATAAGGGCATAGCAACCCACTGAAAGGAGTCCAGATGTTAGTCAATCCAAGGACGAAGAAAGAGTGTAAACTTACTGAGCATTTTGAAAGCAAGGTTGTATGTCGGTGCCTCACTGTCAAGGAAAAACTCTGTAACAAGAATTAGCATCAAGAAATTATGACTATATCAGCGACAACACTAACGAGGACCGGCAACTAGACCTGCAGCCCAGCCGGCAAAGATAATACCGTTCGCCGTTGACTTTTTCGTGTTGCCCGCATAGTTTGAGGCCATTAGACCGGTGTTCAAAGTAAACGACATCGCATGTCTAGATTAATTAGCACCGAGACACAAGATCGGGAAGTCTCGTAACGTACGTGTAAGTGAGATAATAACCAGCCAGTCTCCCTGCCTGGTTTGATTGGGGCAGTGAATGGAGCAAAGATGCGCCGATTAATGGTGGGACTGATACCGCCATTGAAAGCGCCAAGCGAATGTCTTTATGGTGAGAAGCGACGGATGAAAAGATTAGGTATGTACCCAGTTGGATAACGGCGGCTGGGCAGGTAGAAACAAGCGTTGTTTGGAGGGTCGTGAATCCGAATCCTTTAACAATCTGACTCGAAAACTTCGTTGTCTTAGTATCTTGCAGGTATAGAGTAAAGGCTCACTTGCAAACTTACCTGGCTAGCAAAGGTAGACGGCATGGTGTTTCCACTGCGACATTGGTAAGATGGTGTGTCACCCTAGCAAAATGGACGGGAAACAGCACTTACACTGCAGTGATAAAGAAAAGAGTCGTCTGAGGATCTCGCAGAGCTTCCCAGAACTGGTTCCATTTCCAGTCATTATTAGAAGAGACAGTCTGGTTCTCTCTGACTCTTTCCAACGCAATCTTCTTCTCTCTCTCATTTAACCATCGGGCATTTGACTGATTATCTGGCATAAAGATGATAAGAACAAAGGCAAACCCAAAGCTCAATGCACCAAAGAAGACGAAGAATAATTTCCAAGTTGGCAATGCAGAGTCCACTAAAAAGGTTAGTAATCTGCCTGGCTCCCAAAAGATTTTGAGAATACGAACTCGACCCAAGACCGTAAGAAATCAGTCCTCCGAAGAAGTTTCCAATCTGTACACAGTATAAGCAGAGTTCAAAGAATTGCCAGCTTTCGAGGATAATCACTGACTGGAGTACCGCCTAGCCAGAATGCAGTTCTGAAAGCTTGCTCTGGCCGAGTCCACCAATTGCTTGTCACAATAACAAACACAGGCCCGATGATGCTCTCCACCATGCCTAGAAACAGCCGAACGACCAAAATTCCGGCAAAGTTGTAGCAGAGAGCTAGACAAGATAATTACATCAGTATGGGTTATTCTGTGGTATTGAGATTAGCAGGAACTGACGTGTGAGTAGGGTAATGCAGGACCAGGTAAAAACAGCGCCTGAAATGAACTTCCCAGCATGCATTGGCCAGCGTTGCACGAGCTTGGCCCATAATACTGACCCCGCCATGTATCCAAGATAGAAAGCACTATGCCATCAGTATCGTACCATCGTATACCACCTCTCGAGGGTCAGGCACTCACCTCCCAAGCCAACTGTAATCCGTTCCCTTCAAGTGCAGGGCTTCCTTAATTCCAAAAATACTGCTGTAGTTGAGAAGAGTCTTATCGAGGAACTTTGACAATGTCAGCTTCATCGTGGATATCAGGAATGGTCCATCCTACCGAGAAAACGTAGCATAGACACAATAGAGGGAGAAGAATAAAGTCTATCTTTCTCTTCACTCGTTTGCTTTCCTCTTCGGTGTACTCCAGAAATTCCTGCGATTCTTCCACCTGCACATCCTGTGCCGCTTCAGGGTCCTTCATCGCGTATGTGATCTTCTCCAGTTCTGACTGCATTGTCGGATGTCCAACATGGTCGTTCTTGATTCCCGTCATTTCAAAGTCCACCAAAGGGTCAGATGTTGAAAAGCAAATGTTCTGAGTTAAATGGATTTACCCCATGGGACTCGTCGAAGGTCCATCTTTAAAGAACCCCATAGAGACCCATATTCTGGGATTATGGGGTTGACATGCTCTAGTGTGGAGATAAGAAGCTTCTCGTGCCGACTGTGTCGGATACATCATGTGACACTGTCGCGTCGGTGCCATGGCGAGTGGGGCTTATCTGTGAGCTTTTTCAGTAGGAGTAGTTCCGATAATGAAACTTTAATGCCTAGTAGGGCGGTGTTGTTATCATATTTCGGTCTTTGGTGGCGATTCAATAGCCTTGGGCGTTGAGGCAAGTGCATGGCATACCTAGCCCCATAGTCCGATGATTCCTTATACTTGGCAAGAAATCATTTAGTGTTCAATTTCACCTAGATTAATATCAATTCGAAGTAGCTTTATACATGGCCCGGATCATTAACATAAACTCCTTTCACGCTATGAATTTGCCAATTCAGAAAATAAAAGGTCTCTTCTATATTAGAAATCTCCCTTCAAGTTGATCCATCAAAGTACGTATATCTAATTCATCACCCGCAGACCGAGTCCTCATAATGGCTACAAGGAGCTCACGAGTCCTTCCCAAATAAGTACCCCATCTTTCGCCCTTTTTGAGCCGTTCTAGAACCCAGTCACGATGAATGGGATCTAATGCGCAAACGCCAGCGAGAAAGAGCGACGAGGGTGCCAATGATGACGGTGAGTTACTCCGTGAAGGATCTTGTTGTAATTTAAGTTGACAATGCAGGATGCGAGATACGGAATGTTCCCGTTGAATAGAGGTCAATGGCTGTTTGAGATATTAGTCATTTGTCTGAGCTTCAGAAATAACTGAAACTAAGGGGAGATACTCACGTATATAATGTACAGGTATAGAATAGCAGAGTGGAGAGCCATCATGACAAGATACTGGGCATATGTCGACGCCTCAAGAACACATTCCGTCGGTGTAACGTCATCTGGATCATGCCCTCGACTGCTCATTTGATATTCCCACTGCCGAATCTCGTGTTCGATATGTTTATGCAGTGAACGTATCTCCTCGGTGCGTACAGGAGAGGTAACCGGGTCTCCACTTTCCATTTGGAGTCGTAGCCTCAAGTCAAGTTCTCCAACTTTCATGCGTAGAATATCCGCCCGAAGAAGGCTCACCAAAGCATTCGGTGCCGAGCCTTGATTACTCTCGGGGTCAAAGATAAATGACATGGCTGGAATATGACGCAGAGCCTTGATTAAGGCCCCGCCTCCGAGTCGATAGCACGAAGCGCGTGCATCTAGAAGAGCAAGTCGAATGGCGATTCTTTGAGCAAGAGAAAATGGATCTTTCAAAGCTCGCTGTCCTCTTTCCGACAAGATGATTTGAGTAGCTTCGGTGATGAGACGGTGGAATAACTCGATGTCGCCTGCTATAAGATGCACTCTCTTTGCACGAACGAAAAGCGCAGAAAGAAGGCTATCGGGTTCTGAGGCGTGTTCTTTGCAGGCTTCGAATGAGTCATGGGCTAGTTGTTCGTACTTGGCCGCTTTTTCAAAGTATGTATCATTTTCCAATGCCAGATGAGAGGCTGCGAACGCGAGAATAGCGTATAAAAGGGGCTTAAATGAAAGAGATTGAGAAAAGGCCGTGGTGTAGAGGTTGTTGGCACTCCGCGGGTAATCGTCAACTTTGGCGTATCCCGTCATGGTTGCTAGGTAGTGTTGTACCAGATGCTGCTCATCGGCGCCCCAGCTTGAGATTTCCCATGATAGGCTGTCATCTGACCCTCTTTGATCTTGATATGACTGGGTGCTGTCCTGTGGCAGGAGAAATTGCGCAGAAGGCAGTGGATCTGTGAGATTCGTCAAGTTAGTTGAATTCCCAGACCCTCTTGCAGAGAGAGGGAATAAGTGATTCAGGGTTGGTGATGCTTCAAAACCAACACCCTCTCCATTAAAGTGTAAGTCCACGGGATTGAGATCCAAGTCAAAGTCTGTGTTGAACGGCAAATCTCCAAGCATATCAACATAGGCATCGAGTTCAAAAGAAGTAGACGGAGCCGAATTCGATCCACCCAGTTCAGGAGGCCTAGGTCCATCGACATGTCCGGCCAGGTATTCTTGCGGCCTGCTAGCCTGAGATCCCTCCAAGGAATATACAGAATCTGCGTCTTGATTTGGACCGCTAATTTGAGACCGTTCACGTCTTCGTCCAATTGTCTGTCGTCTTTTTGGTGGTGGCGTGTAATTCTCCCCGGGTACTGGAGCACTCCATCGGCATTTCAGTCCGAGCCGTTTGCAGCAGTCACAGCTAGAGAGTTCATCAATGCTGGCTAAGTGATCTTGGACTTCAGGCTTGCATTTGACTTTTCGAACTTTGCATGTATAACAACCTGCCGATGCTTAATACTTGATACATAGTAGACGGCGAGGTACATGAAAAGGGAGGTACTTACCGGAACGAACTCGCTGACGCGCGGTTGAACTTCGTGGAGCGAACATGGATTCGCATATGAAACACCACGGATGATAATCCTGGGGGCGGGGAAAAAGTCTGGGGCTCCGGCATTCTCCTTCTATATGCGATGCACGTGACTTGAGACTCATGAAGCACCGCCAAGGATAAGGGCAATTATAACTAACAGCCAACTACCAGGATAGTTGAATGATAGAATACCTCGATATTTTCAAGTAGGAGCTGAGTATCAGACGGAGAAATGGAAACAGTCCACAAATTTCTATGATTTTGTCCAGAACTGACCATTAACTCTAGATTCAAAGCCATATTCATCTCCAACCATCGTATGCAATTCACGAAAGCCACCATAGTATTTCTCTCGTCAAAAGATAATTCAAAAATCACGTCACAAAAGTCCAATAGAGTAATCATGACCATGACATGCAAAAAAAAGCCCACTCCAATGTATAAAAAAAATGAAAAGGTAAGAAAGCCAACTAAAAAGATTCTATCACAAAAAAAAGTTTTATGTCATAAATCATAGCCCCCGTCTTTCAATACCATCAACCCCAAATAATTCTACCACGAGATCCGGGAAACAATACCCTTAGGGAACTGGCGCACCAGCACCTTGCGTAGCTCGTCCATAACGAGGATACCAAGGGCCAGACCCAGCGGGATAAACCAATACTGGATGGGAACGGAGGCCGTGCCAAAGAGCGACTGGATGCCGGGAACTTCAGTGACGAAGATGGCAATGACAAGCGAGATCAGCATAGCCAGAGGAAGCCATGGGTTGCGGCGAGCGGGGCGGATAGGATCAGCCTGGAGCAGGGACATGCGCTTGCTGCGGACGGAGAGAATGTTGCCCCATTGCATGATGACCAGTGAGACAAAGTAGACACATTGACCGACGTTGTTGAAGTGAGTGAGCTCGTCTTGCGTGTATCCGTGGAAGCCGTCGGTGTATTTTTCAAAGGCGAAGACCAGATCGGAGAAGGGGATGCCGGCTGCTTTCCACATGTAGAGGAAGAACATGGCATGGGCGCTAAAAGCTTCCATGACACCGACAAAGAGGTATGATTGGCCGTAGATGCGCATGTTGATGAGGTGATCCTTCTTGGGGTCGCGGGGAGGAATGCTGAGGAGGTCGAATTCTTCCTTTTCCATGATCAGGGAGAGGGAGAGGAAGAGATCGGTAAAGACACAGATGATGATCATGAGGAAAGAGCTCAGTGGGGATGGGATACCAAAGAAGACATTCATGAGCACGGGCCAGATCTCGGACCAACTACCGGCGGGGAGCAGGTAGGCAATGACCTTTTGCAAATTCTGGAACACAAGGCGACCCAGACGGATGGCTTCGACGATGGAGTCAAACCGGTCCAGCAAGACGAGGTCGGCAGCTTCAATGGCCACGTCGCTACCACCACCGATGGCAACACCAACATTGGCAGCACGCAGAGCAGGGGCGTCGTTGACACCGTCGCCAGTCACTGCAACATAGTTGCCCTTGGCTTGGAATTCAGACACGATGCGCAACTTTTGTTCCGGGCTGGTACGAGCAAAGACAATCTCGTCATAGCCACACACCGTCGACCATTCATCCTGAGTCAGAGAAGAAAGGCTGGTTCCCTCAAGGAGCAGACTGTGGCGGGAGTGGGAGTTCTTGCCTTCGTCACTAAAGTCGCGCAGGTCGTCAATGGTGTCGGGCTCAGCTGTGCCATCGAAGATACCGATGTCCCGGGCAATTGCAGCAGCAGTCAGACCAAAGTCACCAGTGACCATGAAAAACCGAATACCGGCACGACGGCAAGCAGCAACAGTGCTAGCAGTCTCTGGGCGTGGGGGATCAATGATACCAAAGATGCCAAGCACAGTCAGGTCCTGCACACCAGACTCGATGATCTCATCACTGAACCCGTTGGAGCCAACCTCGTTAACAGGAATATAGCGGCGTTGGCAAATGACAATCACACGTTCAGCACGGCGAGATAGCTTGGCTTGGAAAGAGGAGAACTTCTCACGAGCATCGGTATCGAGGGGACGAACAGCGTTGTGGACAGCAGACCAGTAAGTGGAGCAACGAGGCAGAAGCACATCAGGAGCACCCTTGACGTAGATCAGATAGCCCGGAGAAGTGTTGGCGGGATCGCGGTGCATAGTCAGCATCCACTTGTTCTTCGAGTTGAAGGGAATCTGGTGAAGGCGCTCATATGGCTCCAAATTCCGGGGCGTAGCGGCACCAACATGATCGGCGAGTCGGAGCACTGCTGCATCGGTGGCGTTTCCATTGACGGTGCGCTCATAAGAAGGGAGGTCCATAGTCTCCGAATCGAATGTGGCATCGTTGCAAAGAACCGAGGCACGCAGAACGTTGGCCAGCCCGTGAGACACCTCCAGGCCAGCAGCGAGGTCGTCGATGCTGAATTCCCAATCAACCATACCGAGGGACTTGACGAACATGCGGTTCTGAGTCAAGGTACCAGTCTTGTCCGAGCAGATCACATTGACACAGCCAAGAGTCTCAACGGTGGCCAGGCCCTTGGGCAGGATACTGGTCTGTTTCATACGGCGGGCAACCATCATCAGAGTCAAGGCAACACCGACAGGGACACCTTCGGGGATGAAAGCGACCACACAGCCCATAACATTGTTCAGCATCGCCACCACGCTCATATAAGTAGGGTGGTCCTTGCGGAGCCATCCCACCCAGGTGAACAGAATCATCAGAGCAAGGATAATGGTCAATCCAATGATGATGGTAACGAAGCGAGTAATTTCTTTCTGAATCAAGGTTGGCTTCTGCTTGACGCCGGCAGTCATTTTCGCGATGCGGCCCATAACCGATCGTGCACCAGTAAGGACGACGACACCAGTTGCATTGCCATTGGTCACCAGGGTTCCCATAAGGGCAATATTACGAGTCTCCAGAAAGTTGGCCTCGGTAGCCTCGGTAGCACCGTCAATCTCATCCGACTCGCCGGTGAGAATGGCACGGTCAAAGCGAACGTCACCGGAGGTCTTCAGAAGACGCATATCAGCCGGGACCTTGTTGCCAACGTTGATCTGGATAATGTCGCCAGTCACCAACTCGGTAGCGGGAAGACGAATAAACTTCTCATCACGCATGACGAGAGCTTCGGCGGGAAGAAGATTCAAAATGGAGTTCATCACCCGTTTCGTGGACCAATCCTGGAAGGCTGAGAAAGTAGCTTGGAGAACGATGACGATGATGACCAAGATAGCCATGGCAAGATTGGTAGGCGAGGGTGGGTTGCTGAGAGGCTTCCAGCAGATGAAGAAAATGATCACACCGACCCAAAGGATCGAACAGAAGCCACCAAAAACGTAAAAGAAGAGCTTCTTGAGGTAGTTCTCGCGGTGCTGGGCGATCACGTTCTTTCCATCGCGAGCGAGCCGTGTAGCGGCAGCCGAGCCGCTGAGACCTGTACGAGGGTCGACATTGAACTGTTGACATAGCTGGTCCTGGGTCAAAGTATGGAAGTCGAGGCTTTCGAAGTAGTCCTGGTTTGGCAGCTTTTCCTTGGAGGTCTCCGCCTCGACCTGCTTGGGTGCGTTCTGGGACTCGGAGATCTGGATGGACAGTGTGCGGAATTCGATTGGAATGCCTGCATTGGCTCCGACGGCAGTCTGGCCACTGCTGCGAGTGCTGCGGATAGTATCGCGGCCAGTGGATTGGGTACGGTTGAAGCCGGCGGGTTGGTAGATGGACCGCATGTTTTCAATGGCATTGCTTTCGGCATCGGTGGCGGAGGCATCCTCAAAGGTAATGCGCACGTTGCGCGTCATGCGATCACCATCTTCCCTGGACTGATCACCCTCGGCCTCAACATCAAAGTTGACGTCGGGCTTGCCGTGGGGGGACTTGGACTCCATGGCGATAACTGTCGAAGGTGGATGAATGAGGGGAGGGAGGTGAGGGAAGAAAGGCGATAGGGAGGAGGAGGAAGCTGACAGCTAAACACCCGGACGGGCACAGCAGAGGGGAGTGCAGAAAGGCACAGAGAACAGAGAATAAAAAATTTGATGTTAAGAAATAATAGGAAGCAATTAGGGAGGTTCCCTGCACCCTTATGTAGAGATGCAGGAGTCGACTAGGCTCGATATAGCAGGCCCACGCCGGTGGCTCATGCAAAAAGCAGATGGATGAATTGGGAAGGCGAGACGAGGTGGAGGCAAGATTTGCTTATGGAAAAAGGAAAAAAAAAATAGATACGAGATCAATAAATTCATATGATAATAACAATAAGGCAGAGAAAAAGTCAACCCGGCGTCATGCAAGCGGCGCCACGCGAGAATAGCCACGAGGGGGGGGGCTCGAGATCTCCTATAGTAGCCTAGGGAGATTAAGTCCATTACTACCCACAGTATAGGAATTTCCATATGACTGTTTGGTATTACTACTTGCTACTACTGTAGTTGTGGAATGGGGGCATTGTTTGATACCCACTTGGACTGGGGGGCAGTGAGTTGGTACCTGGGGAATTAGAGAGCTCTCTATAGTGTTTCAGGTACCCCCGAATGAAAGCAGGTTGAACCGTTAACCAAAGTCGTCTTAGCTATCCACGGAAACTCCCAAGAAAATTTCATGAGCCAATAACGAGCGCAGGAGACCGGAGAGAAATCGCGCATGAGCTTGACTGTGCCACGAGCGGGAGATATACCGATGGTACCGTAACTTTGGTAATTTATCTGCCATAGAGCTTTATCGGCCAATTATAATCGTTGTTACTGGCTTACCCTGGCTTATCCGGTTGCCATATGACCATACGTGACATCATCTTGCTTCAGCCCTAATTATACTTGCTTAATGCTTATACTTTAAATGTAAAGAAGTTGAGCTTAAATGCTGTCCCCCTCTTCTTGCCCGCACTGTAACAGTGAAATGTTTTTTTTTCTATCATTATGACAGTAGAGACAGAAAAAAGAACAGAAAATCACGCATGTAATCTCGGTTCGTCATCGCAAGCGTAGTGGTGTCAAGAGTAAATTCCTGGGACGAAGATCGTGGGTGAGCTGCGGGATTTTTCCTAGCCAGCAGAAAAAAACGGTGGCCGTGGCTACTCTGCCGAACTACTCAAAACAGCCAGGCGTAACAGTCTCTCTACCCTTTTTCCCTTTCCCTCTAGGCTCCGTTATTTTCTCCCCTATTATTAATTTTTTGGCCCTTAACTCTTTGTCCTTTCCCGCTAGCTTATGTTTTTTCTGGCTCTGTTCGAGTAGAAAAATCGCTCAAGCCACCAGGTCATCGTAAGAACCACCCCCGATCTTCGTGAGCGGTTTACTCGAGCCAATAGCGGGAGGACTATGGCAGATCCGACTAAGCATTCCCTTTTTTTTCTTTCCTACGCGATGACCGATACTACCACCACATCATTATGATAGATAGTATCTGAGAGTACTCGCTAACCTCGCTAATCGATTTTCTTTGACTAACATGGGACACGCCAAGTCTCTTGTTATGCAAGCGGATACGTCCCTTTTTTTCTCGCAGTTCGACTGTTCTCCAGCTCGTGTTTGATCCAGCGGGAAATCATCGCCTCCACGGATTGGTCTGACCCAAATATCTCTCATATTGTGTCCGTCTCCAGTTCCCTGAATGTCTTTATTTTCCAATAGTTACCAAAATCACTATCTCCCATAGTTCATTCTTGAGGCTGTTTGAGGAATGGGCAAAACCCACCACACCGCTGTGGCTGGATGTATAAAAAGGGCGTCGGTCTCAAAGGGGGCGTGCTGCTATACGTTCGACTGTCCTCCCTATTTTTTGACTTTTGCTTCCTTTTTCCTTCCTTGTACTTAATTGTCCAATCTGACATCCGTTAAACTTTGCTCTTTGCTTCTTCTTTCTCCATCACTCCTCCACACTCCACACTCTCAGACCTCGTATAGTAAGTCCATGAAGGACGGACATCTTCGTGGCCAGGACGCCTGGACAGCCGTCGCTGTGCATCGACCCAATCTGGCTCCTTCGACGGCGCATCACCATTACCTCACGCGGCCTAAATGGTCGAATGCCTCGCCAGAACCCACCGTGAACGATGCATACCACAGCGCAAAGCGCGGCTTGCCCGTGTTTAGAAACGAGCACCGACCTAGCTTAGCATCAGTCTCAACGGCTGAAGAGCCATTGTTGAGGTCATCAACCACAAATTCCATCATCTCGACATCCCTGCCAACCCCTTCCTCAGAACCCCAGCGCCCATTCACAGACAGATATGGCCGCTGTCTGGAAATCCTGCACTACGGCTCCAACAGCACCGTCCGCCTCCACCAAACCAAAATGACCACTTACGGCATCAAATCAAAACAGCTCTACGCCATCAAAGTCTACCGCTACAACAATAACATCGTCGACTCCCCCAATGCCCTCGCTCGCGCATCTACCTGCCCGATACAGTCCATCGGCAATCTCCACCCACACCACCCAAATATCCTCGCCATAACAGACCTCCTCTACAACGAACGCGGCGAACTCTGTCTGGTAATGCCCTTCTGCGCCGGCGGCGACCTCCACGAACTCGTCTCCCGCTCAGGACCCCTCGCCACACCCGAAGCAGACTGCATAATCGCACAGGTCCTGCGAGCTCTATCCTTCCTGCACGAGCACGGCACCGCCCACCGCGATATCAGACTCGAAACGGTCCTCCTCACACAACACGGCGCCGTGAAACTTGCCGGCTTTGGTGACGGGCATATCAGGCGTATCTGGAACGAATGTGCCATCGCCCCGGCCCAGAATGACGGCGAAGACGAAAGTGACACTGCGCATTCCCCACCCCATTCCACGCGCTCCTGGTCCTTCTCTTTACCATGGATCCTGGCCCCGTTTGGTCATCCCAGTCCTGCTAAGGGGAATACGGGGGATACGGCGAATTCTACTGCTTCTTTCCCCGGTATGAGTTTGCCGTATATCCCGCCAGAGGGGTTTGCGTATCGGCCTCGTCATCGGTCGTCGTGGAGAGATACTATCGAGTGTGAGGAGGATGAGCATGATGACGAGGAGGAGATTCGTGATCCTCGGCCGGCGGATGTTTGGGCTACGGCGATTATCTATTTGGCGCTTATCACTGGTCGGTTGCTTTGGAGGAGTGCCAGGCCCCGGAGGGAGGATGCAAGGTATTTGGAGTACTTGCATTGTCGACTTGGGGAAGATGGGTATCCGCCTATTGAGGCGTTGGGAGAGGTGGGTTTATACCGTTTTTGTTTTTGCTTTTTTTCGCTTTCCTTGCTCTTTTCTTTTTTGGTCTGGGGTTGCAACTTTGATTGTACCTAAGCCTTGACATGACATATACAAGATATCCCGGGATGATGGCTAACGAATGGACTATACAGAGACGCCGCAATGCCATCTATGCAATGCTACACCCCAACTCGCGCAAACGCATTACCACGAAAGATATGCTACGGTCAGAATGGTTGCAGAGCGTATCGATTTGCGAAGCCGGGGAGAAGGGATATTGACAGGTTGACTACCAAGTCTCAGGCTATCGAGCCTAGCACCTTTTAATGAAATCATGAAATACGCATGTATGGAGTACCAAATTGGGATATTTTGGGTAATCAAGACGCTTTAGAAATGGTCAAATTAATCGTTCGCGCAGCGCTCACTAGTTTGGCTAATGCACATGGGTATAGGAGCTATGACCCCCAAGGCTCTTTCGAGTAGTTACACCGGTAGAAGATAGAGTGCCATGCTTGCGCTGTTAGAGCTCGGCTCGGCAACCCGGTCAAGCTTCATCGGCCCGGCTTCGCATTTATACTTTCGTAGCTAGAAGCCCGAAGGAGGCCTGAGCGGTCGTAGGGCTGGTGCTGATCTAGCGCTACGGGCACGTCGATTGGATAAGGTAAATTGTTATTGCAGGGATAAGAATTATTAACACTGCAAGGGCCTACTTTGGGGATTTCTCGTGATCTGCTGGGGATTGATTAGAAGTGGGATTGGTATGTATTGGCTGGGAGCCTTAGAAAGTGGGTCTCACTAGACCGTGACCTAGATCTGGTTGCACACGTTGATGCAAGTTCCCCAAGGAAAGAGCTGATGGCTGTGAGGTTGTAGAGAAGTGAAGCGTACCAAGTGGACATTGAAATTTTTGAAAACTATCAAGTCATCATCGAGTAAAATCTCATCATAACAGGTCTAATGCACTAGGTTAGTATACCTACTTATCAAGCATAAGAGCAGT
The DNA here is from genome assembly GCF_028827025.1 of Penicillium cataractarum. Taxonomy (NCBI): domain Eukaryota; kingdom Fungi; phylum Ascomycota; class Eurotiomycetes; order Eurotiales; family Aspergillaceae; genus Penicillium; species Penicillium cataractarum. The sequence goes on along the minus strand of NW_026622745.1, from coordinate 1,710,314 downwards.
TATTTCCGTAGGAACGAATCAGTATCAAGAGCAACTTTCATTTCCGCTTCATGAATCAGATGGCATATCCAGATTAGTTTCAGCTTGGAGAGTGTCTCATGCATCATCAATAGAAATTGAGCAACTATCGCGGGCGAATCACATCGGGCAGGGCCACTTTTCAGGGCCCAGATAGTCGCAGAGGCCAGAGATATAGCCCAAATTGCAAACTTTTGGAGGATTCCCATACATAGCACTTCAGGGTTTACGTTTTAATCCAAATATTTGACACTCATTCTTATTTATAGTGTCTACCTCGGGCATCGCGGGTAGAATCCACAGCCCTAGTCAGGTCCAAAAATGTAAGATGCAGATGTAATATATGACAAAAAAATGTACATGGCTCAAAGCACTCAAACTCCACCTACAGCTTAGCCTTCAGAGCCTCGCTCACAGGAGTAACCTCAACCATCATCTTGCCTGTGTTCACGCCCTTGTACAAATCAACCAGAGCCTGGGGCGCACCCTCGATACCACCGGGCACGATATGCTCCTTGCGCTTGAGCTTACCCTGCGACAACCAGGAAGCCAGCTCCTGCTGTGCAGACGCGTACTTCTTCGCATAGTCGAAGACAATGAAGCCCTTCATAGTCACACGTTGGGACTAAAACACGGAATTAGCAAATAGTCTTCCCACCACGAATCATCATCACCCCCAAAATATGCAGGTCACTCACAATAACAGTCATAAAGCTGGTCGGACCCTGCGGCTTCGCAGAGTTATACTGACTGATAGCACCACAAATGACAAAGCGCGAATCCCGCGCCGCCCTGGCCAAACAAGCATCCAAAATCTCACCACCAGTATTATCAAAGAAGACATCGATATACTCGGGCGTCGCCTCCTTCAACTGCTTCCGCCAATCGGCATCCTTGTAATCAATCGCCGCATCGAATCCCAACTCCTTCACCAAAAAGTCACACTTCTCCCGACTCCCCGCCAACCCAACAACCCTCTTCGCCCCCTTGATCTTGGCAATCTGTCCCGCAACCATTCCAGTCGCGCCCGCCGCACCGGAAACAACCACCGTCTCACCCTCGCGCGGCTTTCCAACCTCCAGCATACCAAAGTACGCTGTCAACCCGGTCATGCCGAGCACGCTCATGGCATCCGTGGGCCGGCCACCGGGTGGCAGAACCACCTTCTCGACTTCCTTGGCGCCTAGCACGGCGTACTCTTGCCAGCCGGAGTATCCGACGACCCAGTCGCCAGCGCGGAATTTGGAGGAGAGGTCGCTGCCGACGGTGATGATCTGGCCGATGCTTTGGCCGCGCATGACGGCGCCGATTTCGACGGGGGCGATGTAGGAGCGTTTAGCGGTTAGCCATTGGCGCATGGCAGGGTCGAGGGAGAGGTAGTGCGTGCGCACGAGGAGTTTGTCGGCGGGGACATTGGTGGGTTTGGGGACGGTTTTGACGCTGAAGGTTCCCGTGTTGAGGGAGGGGTCGATGGCCGGGTTTGGCGCGGTAGTGTAGATGATTTGTTTGTAGGACATTGTGGAGATATTCAGAGACTGTAAGAGGATGGAAGGAAGGTGGGAATAAGGAGGAGAAGTTGGGGGATGGGGGAGGATTAAAACATGGAGAATATATGAGGAGGAGAAAAGTTACGGGGAAACGCGATCGGAGCAACCCCAGATTAGGAAAACTGCTCCACTGGATGAAGAAAGGGACCTCGGCCCATTGTATACCTTCTAGCCGGGAGGATTAAGATTATTCAACATGCTTGGCATGTAGAGATGCAACATTAAGACAAAGTATCGATGATTCAACAGTTCGAATGAGTAGGTTTCAAAGGAATCGTCGTCGGTAGCTAGTCTCCATCGTCATGAGTCAACCCTGACGTCATGTCCAAAATATAAGCTACAAGCTTCCTATCGCAGATATACTTCACCTTCAGCACAACTATAACTGCACATTTTCCACCACCACTTTCCCCAAAACAATCCATAGTACAATGGTCGCCCCTGGTAGAGCCGGTGGTTCACAGGGTTCCTCCACCGGAGCCCCCGGTATCCCAGTGCCCATGCAAGATACCCGATCACACTACGATCCCGCCACGACCGGGTACAATCCTGCCACGGGCGCCTCATACTCGAAGCCATCGGCAGGCAAGCCACGCGAAGAGACTTACAATCAGAATGCGCCGTCGAACAGTTATGATCGCACGGCAGGACAAGACGATCGCATCCAGTATGCGCCGAGTACGGTGCAGCGGGCTGAGATGGAAGAGGCCGCTGCGACGTCCAAGATGGATAGAGCGTCGGAGTCACGGGCGACGAGGGCGAGTGAGGATCTTGGGCGGAAGGTGAAGGGGGTCGGGGCGAGTGTTCATGTAAGATTTTGATGGCTGTGATGTGTGATCATGATGCTGGAGCTGTATAGGGTGCTAACGGTATATACTTGTGGGTATGATAGGGAGCTGGAGAGTCAATTAGAGGAGCTCTGAATGCCGCTGTTGATCGGGCATTTGGATCTGATGAGAGTGCCGAGCGCAACGAAGAAATTGCACGTCGAGGCGAGGGGGAGATTCGGACTGGCGAGTTTTCGCAGGGCGAACCCCGGATTCGCTAAATGAATGGCGTGGTATGATGTACGATAGTGTCTATACTGTTAGACTATAATAGTGTACATCAGTGGATCTAGTTAGGCATGAACATAGAGTGATTTTACCTACTTCAGCAATTTCTCTGTATGATGACGACGCGGCCCCGATCGGAATAAGGAGCAGCGCTACGATTGGGTGGGGCGTATAGTTTCCTATAGTTTAGTTCCATTTTACGATTGGTCTTGCATAAGAATTACCCCGTCGGGAATCATGAATTCGAAGCTTGTTTAGTAGTCTTCTAATCTCATCATCATCACTGTCGGTACATAGACCCCAATCTGGAAACCTGAAAAACGACAAGAACTCAACAACAAACCACTGAAATTGTGTCATGATTGTGTCGAATCGCCGATCCCTCGTTGAACCAATAACGAACTACTTGCCAATCATCGATCTCCCGGCCCCATTCCACCTCGTCAAATGCTTGAATTCCTGTCTTACCAAGACAACCACCTTCTTAATTTAGTGCTTATACTTTTAGTGCTTAGTCTGCTAAATAGAAAAACATACACCTCAAATATACGTATCCAATTCCCACCAGGGCTAGCCAATTCCCACGTGTTTGGAGACAGAGTTTTTGCCTTCGGCTCGCCCGGAGAAGGCTGTGCTGGTGGAAACTAGTGGACCCCCCAATTGCGGCGTGCAAAATGGTTCTTTATAATCTGCGGGTTACCCAGCTTATGCCAAGTGACAGTTCCGTTTCTCTCCTACATGACTCGATAAGTCCCTTGTACAGATTGTATAGAATTGTTACGGATTTGCATCACGGGTAGCCGAGCTTGCTCTCTCCCCGTTCTCCATTTGCATAGTCGCCATTTCGCAACGGGGGCTCTGATTGACTATCTTTTTTGCATCATCATCATCATACTTGCACATGCTCCGAGTCCGGTTTTTCGATACTTGAATTGGACGAATTTTGCGCGCCCGCGGCCTAATAACCCCCAGTCAAGCGGTGCTCATGAACTCCTCGCAATGGCTTCAATTCCTCCCGCCGACGAGTCCAATCTGCTAGCTCCCGCCTCCGAAGGCGCGGAGACGAGTACGAGTGAAAGTACTGTCACCCAGCGTCCCATTCAACCGCCGCAAAAACCACAAGAATCATGGTCGTCCGAATCATCCGCCAATGCGATTGCATCCGACTCGCCCTCCAATTATTCCTCCTTTTCCAGCTCCGATAGCGACGAGCCTCTCCCCGGCGCTGCCAATGAGGTAGACGAAGATGATGCTGCCGATGTGGTCGGGGTGAGTATCGGCCGCGAGCAAAGTCGCATGAAAGCCCGCGCCACACCCGCCGAAGAGAAAAACAGAGTTTTGGAACAACAAGGCGGATATTTCACCAACATCCCCGACGAGCTCGGCGAGGATGGCTTGTTCGTCTCGGAGCTGACGGCTGAGCCTGAATCGGTGGAGCCCGAGGCGACCGGCGCTGAACATGCCCAACAGCCAACGCGCAGCAATAAACTGACGCATCCTGTCCCGTTGGTGGAGCGCCACGCGCCGCGAGGTCCCCACAGAGATCATTCCGCGCCATCGTCAGCTCTCGTGCGTGACTCGAAGGATTCCAGTGCATCGGGTTCGCGAAGCAGCTTTACCCGATCGTTGCTGAAAACTTCGCTGCCTCGTCGCCCGCGTGCTTGGTCCGGTGAATTGAAGAAATTCTTGCCCGATTTGACCTCGTTGACCAAACGACCCTCGTTGTCGTTCCGCTCTGTAAATGCGCATAACCGTGCCCGCAGCCAGACGGTAGCAACCTCGTGCAAACAGAGCCTACAGAATTCCAGAGCGTCGTCATTGGATCGACGCCAACGAGAGGTTTCCCCGGCTGCCAATGCTATCTCCAATGATGAAGATTTGGGAGACGATGCGCAGCCGATTTCAGAGCTGCGGACGCTGGATGGGAGCTCCGCCGTGAAGCATTCATTCTCGAGACGGCCGAGTGCCGCGATGTCTGGACGCCCGCCTAGTTTGCGCAGATCATCCTCCGATCAGTCGCTCTACTTGCGAGCGTCCTCGACGGCATCGTCTTTGGAACAACGGCCTCGGTACGAGAATGTGCATTCACAGGTTAATAGCCGGTTCAAGGCTATCAAGGATAGCTTGCAAGATTCGAGCAGTCGTCTGCTCAGTATGCCCTCTCTCCATTTGCAGGACATTCGTACGGATTGGGTCCCTCGCCCGTTCCCCTCTGTAACGAATATAACGGCAGATCGAGGGATTGACGGATCTGCTCATCGGTCGGCGACGCCTCCACCACCTCCACGATATAATACTCAGTCCACTCATCCTATATTGGAGGAGGCAATGTCCGAATTGACAGGCGATGTCGTGATTCTTGGTGGATACCGTGGCTCAATCCTGCGTTCTGCGAAGCCTCCTCATCGACAACTCTGGGTGCCGATGAAGGTGGGATTGAATCTGCGAAAGGTCGATCTCGAGGTCGGTTTAACCCGGGAGGACGAGGAGCGTATGGAGGAGACCATCATACCCTCTGGCGTGCTCTCTCACGTTGGGCCCGTCGATGTCTGTCGACGACTGATGAAACGCCTGCGTAAATGTGACAATGCCGTGCGTGGTGACCTTCGTGTTTGGGACTATGGCTATGACTGGCGACTGAGCCCCGATCTGCTCTCGCAACAACTCATCACTTTCCTCGAGGGCCTGCCATGCAACCGGCCAGCGCCGGATGGTCAACCCCAAAATCCCCGTCGAGGCGCGACAGTCATCGCCCACAGTCTCGGCGGTCTCATCACTCGACATGCCGTGAACAAACGCCCGGATCTCTTCGCTGGTGTCGTATACGCAGGCGTACCGCAGCACTGCGTCAACATTCTCGGTCCCCTCCGCAACGGCGACGACGTGCTGCTCAGTTCCCGCGTATTGACCGCGCAAGTCAACTTCACTTTCCGCACCAGCTTTGCACTCCTCCCCGAGAACGGCCATTGCTTCATCGACAAGCAGACCAAAGAGGAATACCGCGTCGACTTCTTCAACGCGGACAACTGGGACGAGTACCATCTCTCCCCATGCATCAACCCTGCTCTACCAGCCACGCCAGTAAACACCCGCTTCAAGGACTTTGCACTCATCCCCAAGCGCTTCTCCATGGGCCCACGGGACGAAGCCATCGATCTCCCCACCAACGATCCACTCGACTCTCCCGATCCCAACTCCCCAATCACCACCGACGACGACCACCAAACCACCCGCAACACCCGTCGCACCGTCCCCATCCACGCCAACACCATGCCCAACCCAACCCAAATCACCGCCACAACCACAGAAAATGTAAACGACACCCTCCTCCCAGGCGGCGTCGACAACCTCGTCGGTCCAGGCACAACACCACGCAGCAGCGCCGCCACAACCCAAGCCACGAATCCCAGCACAATCCCCCGCGCCGCCGCAATGGCCTATCTGCAGCGCACCCTCGCCGAAATCAAACACTTCAAATCAGAACTCTCCTTCGAACCAACCCACCAAGCCGAGAATCGCTACCCACCCGCCGCAGTGCTATACGGAAAGAGCGTCCCCACGCTGTACGGTGCGCGGGTCTCGTCCCGCGAGGCGATTAAGCACCAGGATGCGTATGATGATCTTGCGTTTGCGGCGGGTGATGGCGTTTGTCTTGCGACGGCTGCGATGTTGCCGGCGGGCTATCGGGTTATTAAGAATGGGCTTGTGAAGAGTGAGAGGGGGCATGTTGGGTTGTTGGGGGATTTGGAGGGGGTTGGGCACTGTTTGAGGGCTGTTATTAGGGGGAGGAAGGAGGGTGTTGGGTTGGGGAGTTTGCAGAAATGAGACTTCTGCGAGGGATGCGAGATATATTTGACGTAGCTTGTTTCTTGTTTCTTGTTTTGGGGTTGGCATTTTGCAGCGAAGGGCTTTTGGTTTTGTTTTGTTTTGGATGATACCACCGCTTATGCGCTATGATTTATGTACAGAGTTGGGGTGGCGATTTGTATCTTTTGGAAAGACTTGTTTTGTTTTACTGTACAATTATCATCTTGTTATCTACCTTGAGACATATATAGAGAAGAAGGAGATATAGAGCCTAACAAACATAAGACGTTCACGTCCTTTTTTCCTTTTCAAACTCGCTATATGACCCAATGCTCTATATACGTAATCTGTCAAGAAAGATTTTTTGATAGCCCAAAGAAAGAACCGAAAAGCAAAGGCAAAAAGTAAACGGAACGAAAACAAAGTGTATAGAATCATCAGGCAAGCATTTCAGAATACGAAAAGCCGCAACCAGTCATGAAGAAGAAACAAACAAATCCGGCTATTTCAGAGCAAACCCCAGACAACAAAAGACAAGACCGCGACGAACTATCGCCTAATCCGTACGCGAGTTGGCAATGTTCAGAACCAAGATGTCCGTCGCGCCGACCTTGATCAGCTCATCCATGACAGTCGCCACACGCTTCTTCTCCACCATCGAGCTAACAGCCACCCAGCCCTCCTCCTCGAGAGCAGTGATGGTAGGCGCGCGCTTGCCGGGAGTAATCTTAGAGGCAATGGCGAGCTCGGAGCGGGGGATGTTGTACTGGCAGAGCACGAACTTTTGGGCGGTAATGACACCGCGGATACGGGAGGTGATCAGGTTGAGGAGGTCGTTGTTGGAGTCGCGGGACTTGACGAGCACCGCGTTGCTCTCAACGACAGTGTCGATGGCCTTGAGGCCGGCAGCCTTCATGGTCTCGCCGGATTCTGTGGGACAAACATGTTAGCAATGCGAACAGCAGGGGGATAAGAGTAGCTAGACGCTCTATATACGTACCGACAAGATCCACAATACCGTCTGCGACACCTAAAGCGCAAGCAGCCTCGACACTGCCGCCGACATACTTGATCTTAGTCTGGAGCTTGGAGCCAGGCGCCGCACCCTCGAGCTTAGAGAAGAAAGCCTCGGACAGCGCGGTGAAGCTAGTCACGACATTACGGCCGATCAACTGCTTGGCCTCGGTGATGTCGCCCTTCTGGGGAACCTGCACCTGCAGCTTGCAGCCACCGAAGCCGAGGTCGAGGATCTCCTCGACGCCAGAGGTCTCGCCAGCGGGGAGGGTAGAGTCGTGCTCGGCGACCTGGTCGCGGCCGGTGATACCAAGATCGACACGGCCCTCGCCCACGAAGGTGGGGATGTCGGCAGCGGGCAGGAAGATGAGCGCGATGGGCAGGTTCTTGACCAGCGCGATGTCGAGACGGGTCTCGCGGCGGAATTGGATGTCGCAGCCGGCGAGGAGGTCAAGGGTGGCTTGTTGCAGGCGGCCCTCTGTGTAGAGAATGCGGTGTTAGTTTGCGATGGTTTCTTTTTCTTTGGCATTGGGATTCGCTTGTAGTAATTGACTTTATGCCTAGCATGTAGCGATGGCTTTTGCGCGCATGGCTAATGAGTCATGACGAGCTGGATATAGATGAGGGGGGCACTTGCTCTTGGGGACGGCGAAGAGGAGTCTTCCTTCCAAGCTATAGTGGGAATTGAATGTTAGTGGGTAGTTTTCAAGGGTCTTTCTTGTTATGTGACTCACTGGTTGACGAGATCCATTGTGATAAGAGTGTTGCGGCGCGGGGCTCCGGGATCGGACAGAGGTTAAGGAGAGGTTGTGAAGGCCAACGAGGATGAGTTGGACAAAGAGATTAATTCAATTGCAAGAGACTGGTAATATGACTTGAGGCAATTGAAGCTGAGAATGCAATGGAGATTAGAAGAGGAAGTGGAATGGAGAGCGCAGACCGGAGCTCTTTGCGGCAGAAATTGGAGGGGCAACTCCGGCAGTGCTCCGGTGGATTGACGCTGGGCGGGGACTGGGCTGCGGACCAGGGAACTGGCAGAGGAGAGTAAAGCAGGACGGTACACTCGAGCACGTGGAGAGAATGAAGATAGTCAATGAATGTAGAATCAATTTGTTCAGACTATAGACTCGACCGTTAATTATGACTCATTCTATTATTGAACTTGCAGTAGCCCAAAAAAAAGTCTCCAAATTATTTCCAAGAATATAGGGTAATGTTTATGCCTGAATCTTAGGGTGTCGAGGTAGATCTCGCTGACTCATCACTACATTGTCTGCCTGACGGCTCAGGTGTCAGCAGCCCTGAGCCCTCTCGCGTAATTTGGAACCCACACAAGGCAAAATCATCTTCACATCCACCTCTTCCTCCAAGTCCACCCAAATCTCCCTCCAACCTCGTCGTCCGAGCTCAACGCCCTCCACCCACCTTCAAGATGGATTCCAGCAAGCAGCCCGTCAAGCTCGCCAAGGTGACCCGTGTCCTCGGCCGCACCGGTACGTGCCTACCCTGAGAACAAGAAAAGATGTTCAATTTCCGCTCCGCTCCGCACAAATTCGAGATCCACGGGGGTTCACTCGTTGCGCCCCCGATCGCCGGAAATACGAGATATTATCGAAACTTGCGCAATGAAAAGTCGAATGAGTACTAATATGTGGTTTTTTTTGGTCTTCAGGCTCCCGTGGTGGTGTCACCCAGGTCCGCGTCGAGTTCATGGATGACCCGTCCCGTTCCATCATCCGTAACGTCAAGGGCCCAGGTATGCGATTCCGAATTTATTCTACGTTTCCCGAATGCCGAAGAAGAAGAAAAGAACCCATGGGGAGGATCATAGAGGAGGGGAAACGCTGGTTGAAATATTGAAGATCCCAACGCCAACCATATGGGGGACTTTTTCTTCTTCTTCGGCAGCCCTCCATGCACGAATCGCACGAAACATCAATCATCAATCGCTAACCTATCTTCTTTTCCGCACCAATAGTCAAGGTTGACGACATCCTCTGCCTGCTCGAGTCCGAGCGTGAGGCCCGCCGTCTCCGTTAAAATCCCCAAAAACGACAATTCACTCGCGCCATGTCTTTCATCTCTCTTCGTCTCTCGCATATCCCTCTCGTCCGGTTTTCTATGATCGCTCTTCGGCCAAAACTGTGTCCCCACTTTTCTTTCTTGACGTACCTCTGAACTCCCCCCGACTCCTTCAACCTCAAACCGCCGCGCCGCCCATTTTCATTCCCCTCCTTTCTCGACCTCTGGATGCCGTGTTCTCTACGTCTTTTTGATGATCGAGTTTTGAAGGTGGAGAAATTCTGGGTGGAATGGAGCTTTTTTTTTCTTGGGTGACTCTGGTTGTGTATTATTCTATTTTCTGTTTTGAATAATTGAATCTACCGATCAGTTTTCCCCCCGAAAAAGAAGTCCCTGGAAGTCGATCATGGTCTCCCCGAACGGGAGAGAGAGATGGAGAGAAATGAGCAGATTAAAAATCAAAAAAAACCCCTGTTTATATGAGAAATGAAATGAGGTTGCGCGATTGGCTGGTGGATTTTGTGGGAAGGTCTGGTCTGGTTTGGTCTCTGGTGTTTTACTACATTCACACGTCCTATTGGCGTGCTTGCATGGGCTCAATGCGACAAACGAGGTTGTGATGTGCATTTCCTTTTCTTCCAAAAATTCTGTATTGGCAGATTGCCAAACGGTATTAGACAAGGACGCCAGAAGATCTGCGAATCTGACCGACAAAAAGAACAATGGGAATCAAGAAAAAAAAGATTGAAACTTCCGGTTCTATCGTGTCGAGAGCGACTACAGGTGACTCGTAGTGGCATCTATTTGATTGTAGACTGCGGGGTAGCATTGTAGCATTCGAGAAGTACATTAGGTAGCTCTCTTCTGGGATAGTAAGCAGGATATATTGAACATGTGATTATTATGAACTCTTATAACCCCTCCAATAACTATGCTTGTCTACTTCCTGAGTTTACCAAATAAGGATTTAGGGCTAAGTTACTAAGGAACCTTATTCAGACATGGCCTTGATGTTTACTTAACTAAAAGCCCTTACAAGGCACCCAAAGTCCCTGACAATCGTCAGAATCTACAACTATCAGGATCTCTACAGTCAGTCGACACAGGGATATATTGTTGAGAAGTCAATTGTCTAGTAGATGGTGAATATCAATAGAAAAGGAGAATCTTAGATGTCCTTCCAAGCATAAACCTTCTATTAACAATTCTTCTCTCAGGGTCCATTCCATACTCTTATAATCACTTAGTATAAAAACGACTCCAGTATTAACAAGGGACTTAGGCAGCATTTCTAGAGGCACGCCATCAGTATATAGAAGTACTCAATGGGTAGGTCAGTCTCTACGGCTCAGGCGACGAAATCCACATAATCCTTTCAAGAAATCGATGTATATTATTAGGAGCTTCAATTGTAGAACTCTAAATATACTACTTGGTCCTTTTTATAGTCTTGAATAGCCTCTCCCATGCGTATCCGTGCTCGCCATCCAACAGCTTGCAACCTAGCTCATGCCATGGACTAGATTCCACATCTGATGTCCATTTATATAGCAGATATCCGGTCTTCTGAAATGTGTAATAAGCGTGCATGGCGTAGGCAATGGCATATGTAGAGTGTCCACTGTGAGACCGGTACCTGAATAGCTAGAATTGAAAATACTGTATCATGTTTATATTTAAGTCCCTATCTCGATGCTCCTATTATACAATGATACTAATCATCTGTGAAGTCTGGTGGTTCGTGCTAGGCACCGCCCCTGCACTATCAATTCAGCAAAATGATACAGCCTTGGTCAGAAGTATACGGTTTCGAGGTTAAAACGGCGTAGATTGTATATCTAGGCCGTCAAAGAAACAAATCCAAACGGGAGACTTGAACAGTTATGTTTCTCAATCAAACTTCCGACGAATCCTAGGCAAAGGCAGCGTCACCTGGTTCTTGTGCTTTCCGTGTGAACCTGAAGTTTCCGCACCGTTGCCTACAACGATGTCATCGTCACATTCACTTTCTCTCAGAGTCCGCCAGAATCTGTGACTTCCCCCGGTGACCTTTATAAACAGCCTCCCATCCTCTCTTCGTCCCTTTTTTTCCCCTCCACCTTTCCCCCTCCAACGTCCCTTCTCTCCCGTCACCCCAACCTCACTTACCTCGCACCCTACACTTGGCGCACCACAGCATGAGTTCATCCGGCCAACCCCCAGAGTGCCCTCAGGCACAGCCTTCTGATACGGTGAGTTACCTTCCTGTCTCTGAAAAGGATTTCGAATAGAAACTTGAGAGAAAGAGATCTGGCTTGGCTTTTCCACGGCCTTCTCAAAAAGGGAATCGACGTGGGCAGGCAACTTGCCATGTCCATGTCTATGCTTCAAGTATTGAAGCTAGATCTACTTGCTTTCTCAAGTTACTGGCCTCTCTTATATGATCAACGCTAGCCTATGTTCTCATGATGAAGGAAATATCCAACTCCACCCCCTCCTCCTTCCATTCCGCCGCTCAGCGGGTTTTCGCCCTCCCTGAGCTTATGTCCAAGATCCTGGAGTACTTCGCGGGCAAACAGCGACTCTCCAGCCCGGGCAATCCCCTCGGGTTCACCGACCTGCAGTCCCTCCAGTACTGCAGTCTGGTCAACAAATACTGGCACATGCACGCCATGCGCCTGTTCTGGGGGAACCCAACCCCAGCCAAGGGCATTCCCTTGCACTTGCATGGATACCTGATTGACGAGGGTCCCTTCGACACCTCGCTCGTCCAGCGGTTTGTCGTGGTCAAGGCGGACCGGCGCCAGTTCTACGCGGATCTGGTGCTGGAGGCAAACCTGATGGTTGTCCGCCCTCGAGATCAGCCGTGGGCAGATCGACTCTTCCGGGGGTTGACTTTCCCCAAGCTGCACAAGCTGGTGATCTATCTAGATCAGAGTGAGGCGCTAGTCTCGATCCCGGTTATCAAAGCGCCCAATCTCTCCAGGATCGAGGTCAAGTTGTGCAGGTTCCGTACTGGTCAATCGAACCAGTACGTCATGTGCGGACCGTCTACGAGGCCCCCACAGCGTCAAGTGATGGCACAGCTTGCGGGGATCATTAAGGTTTGTGTTCTCTGTTTAAGTTGAGGATTTGAGAGTACCGTTGCTAACCTTGCTGTTGCTTGTGTTAGGACCGCTACCCGGGAATACGACGGGTCGTCTTCGAGGACGGAATCGAGATCAGCAGGACTGTGTTAGAGAAGTTCAGGAAGAAGATGAGGGGCACATGGGTGTCCCTCTCAAATCACCCCGCTTGGTGAGGGTAATTAAGAATGAGAGATCATTCTGTTTGCGAGGTCAATATAAGACCTTGCAATCTCACAGAATACTCCATTCTTTGAGAACCCATCAGTTTCCGCACTCCCCCTACGTCCCCTCCTTCGAGCAACACTGGATCCAGGTCCGATTCCCCAATGCTCCCCAGGCGTGACAGCGAGATTCGAATGATCAACAAGATCAAGGATTATATTCTAGTTTTTGATTTTACATTCAAACATAGGAACTCCCGGTTATCAAGTTGTCATCAAACTCAACAGTAATATTGAATTTTATGGCCTTAGCCGCGATGTCAAGATCAAGAATACATTTGGGGAATATTAACACCAGATCCCCATATCCATACCGAAATAACTGTACAATTCCAACATCCAATCCACCCCTATAAGTCTACAACTGATCAGCACTAGCAAGCAGCCGCTCAACCAGTTCATCCTCTGCAGAAGCACCATCACCTCCACCCTTCACCTCCACAACTCGACCAACAGCTCCAGCAAGTGCAGCCACCCTCTTCCTCTTAATCGACTCCTCCAACTCCGCACTCTTAGTCTTCGCCACCTCCAACACGGACGTCGGCAAATTCGCCAACCGTGCCACGTTCAGCCCATAACTCCGATGGGCTACACCTTCGGCAACTTCATACAAGAATGTGATTTCTTCGTCTCCATTCTTGCCGCCAGACTCTGTGAATCGCATGTGCACATTGCGCAGCTCTTTATTCGGGAATGAGCGCACCATCCGCGAGAGGTGTTGGTAGTGCGTGATGAAGAGTGTCAGTGAGCGGATGTTTCGAACCATATAGTCCAGTACGGCCTGGGCAATGGCGACGCCGTCGTGTGTCGAGGTACCCCGGCCTAGCTCGTCGAGGATAACCAAGGAGCGTGGCGTGGCTTGCTTGAGGATATCGGCTGTTTCCGAGAGTTCGACCATGAAGGTTGATTCGCCGGCGAGCATGTTGTCAAAGGCGCCCATACGGGTGAAAACTGCGTCGAGGAGGCCTAGCTTGGCGGAGGCTGCGGGTACGTAGGAGCCTATTTGGCCCATGATTGCGATGAGAGCGACCTGGCGCACGTAGCTGGATTTTCCGCCCATGTTGGGACCGGTGACGAGGAGTGCTCGTGTGCCGTCCGGGTCGAGGTTGGTGTCGTTGGGGACGTAAGTGTCTGTGAGGATGCGTTCCACCATCGGGTGCCGGCCCTGTTCAACGTGGAGACATGGTCGTTCGGTAAATTCTGGCTTGACATAGCCAGGTTGTTGGGCAATGACAGCAAGGGAGAGGAGACAGTCCAGCGTTGCGAGGGACTGGACACAGTCACGGAAGGATTGGTACTGGGTCGCGATATCGCCGAGGAGAGCCGCGAAAGCCTTGTCGCACGCTGCAGCCAGGGCTTCCTTGTGCTGATCACGTTGACGGATAAGCTGGATCACTTCTGGCGTGTGAAATCTTGAAACCTTTTTCGTTCCGCTGACCTTAATCCAAGACGCTGGAACCTTTTTGATGGCTAAAGAGTTGTTCTCGATCTCGATAAGGTATTCGATACCGGACACTGTCGCATACTTGACTCCCTTCCTTTGCAGACGCTCACTCGCCACGGAGAGATGCTCTTGCAGCTCGTGTTCGATACTAGCGATTCCGAGCTTTTCTTCGCCAATCTCCTCCGTCTCCTCCTCTTCGCGGAAGAATGAGTACTTGTCATCGTTCCGGGCGGCGTGGAGGTTAATCTTGTCCAAGAAGCGGGTGATATCTGACAAGATTGTTGGAAGGGAGGCAATCGCTTCGCTAATCAGCGAGGATTCAAACCCTGTGTCGGCTGGGGAATTGACATCGGCGAATTCCATTGCAATTGTCTGCATGGTTTGTAGAACGGTGAGAAGCTCTGGGCGAGTACACTTGAAAGTTGTTAGCAGTTGAAGACATCTAGTATACAGAGCGTACATACCTTGCCGTAGTAGATACGAATCAAGCTCTTTTCCAAGTCACTCTTGATCTTACTCAGTAGTCTTTTCACTCGCTCCACGATCACAGTGCGAACAGGATTGGTGAGCTCCTCGATCGCATCAGTTCGCTCTTCAAGTCGTACTTTATCAAGCAACGGTCTTCCAACCCAGCGCCGGAGCAACCGCTGTCCAAATCGCGTTTGTGTCCTATCCAACGTCCAAAACAGACTACCCTTGGCTGAGTGATCAGTCTGGTTTTGATAGATCTCCAGACTGACCAAAGTGTTTCCATTCAAGAGCATATGTGACCGAGCCGAGAACGGCTGGAAGTACTTTGTCAGATCAAAGACATGTTCGAGTCCGTACTCGGTCATATGTTCAATCATAGCAGAAAGACAGACGGTGACATGCTCCGGCAATTCAAGCACATTCTGAAGCAGTTTGACTGCCTGCACATCCTCTTCGGTGCCGGTAGCTTTCATCTTCCCAGCATAGAAGCCGGAAACATGACTATGCGCCTCGGCAGCTGCAGTCTTCTTCTTCGGAGCCCGCTCAAGGCGCACCGCATCTCCAAAGACATTCATTTTGCTCCCGGACAAGTGCCGTACGAGCTTCTCGCTCGCTTTTGACATCTCCCCCACAATCAAAATCTCACAAGGCGCAATGTGCAACAGCCGAGTTTCGATCTCGCTGCGCATGAACCCATCTTCAAAGTCATCATAGATCACGTCACCCGTGGCAGGTTGAACGGCAACGACACCGACATGCACCCGCTCATCATTGCCCCAGCCCTTGGCATTCGTCTCAGTGATGCAGAGCATGTACCCAGTTGCTGGTGACGCGCCACCGGCCGCGGCAGCCGGACCTTCAAGGCCCTCGACGTCGTCAATGTAGGTTCCCTTGGTATACAAGTTGGTCAACTTGCGGACAAAGGGTGCATTGCGATTATCGCCCGCAGCCTTGAGCGCTGCCGTTTCAATCTGCCGCACAACGCCAACCTTGTGGCCCGCCGTAATCAGGCGTTTCACATGTACATGGAGCCGGTGTACGGGGATACTGGCGGATGCAAAGCGGTCGAGGTGTGCCTCGGAAGGATCTGTAGATAATCAGGTTAGACCTCATCATGACTCGCAGGAGAGGATAGACATACGCTCATCAAATCGGAATTTTCCCGGGATACACACAATCCCAAGCTCCTTCGCCGCAATGCGCGCATCCTCGCCAAAGAACCGGAACTTATATCCAACCTCGATAACCAGTACGGTGTCCATATGGTTGCGCTTAATCTCAATGACTTGCTTCTCCATAGGCGTAAGCTTGCTACCACCCTTCTTCGCAGCACCTTTGCCCTTTGTAGGTGGCGGTGGTGCGGGCTCATCGTCTTCTTCTTCCTCTCCTTCGGCCTCGCCCGCAGCGCCACCGAGATCGCTGGCCGCAGCCCTTCCAATCCCAATCAGACAATCAGGCCCGCCGAGCTTCCGCACAAACTTCTGGTGTAGTTTCTCTTTTTCTTTCCTTCGCTCGACCTCCTCTGGGTCCTCAGTTTCTTTGCTCAGCGCAGTGGCGGGCGAGCTCTGGAACTTGAAGATGTCGGTACGCTGGCTGCTACTAAGTTGAGAGGCCGTGTTGAGGGGGACTTCTGCCTGGGCTTGAGCTGGAGCTGTCTTGGCCTTTTCTATGACGGAGCCATCTGTTCTAGCTCGTTTTGAAGGCGGTACCACAATATCATCCTCATCCTCGTCATGGTCTTGTATAGAGGCAGCTCGTTTCCGCTCGGGAGTTGGTTCTGCAGGCGAGGCGGCTCTCTTCTTTGATGTCTTTTCTGCGATAGACTCGGTGCTTCTCGTGACAGGCTTCGGAGTCGAGGACGGCTTTTGCGTGAAAAAGCTCGAGATGGTCGCTTGCTTTCGTTTCAAGGACGGAGAAGGTGCGGAGGATTGGGAGGAATGGGGCGCCATCGTGCCCAGCGGTCCCGGTTTGGGAATCGATCGGAATGTATCAAAATGGGAAGGATCAGATTCGGGTGTATCGAAAGACTGTAGGATAATTATGATGCTGTGATTGTGCCTTGTCAGTTGGCACTGAACTCCGCATTCGCCAAGCTTGACGCGTTGGAGACGCGATGGGCGTTAATTAGTTGCTGAGTCAGCACCTTCGCGGCCGCCCGCCACAGGGAACTACATAACTATGGATGCAGCGATTCAACTTCCATATGATAATTATTTAAAAGCTGATCTGGTGGTGTTAAATGCTTCTATCAACTCGAATTCTAGCTTGAGATCTACTGTATTCCAGAAAGACTTTTCATAAGGAATTATCCATTGTAAGGCTAATTGTGCTACATACATCACGGTTGGCTGTCCGTGAAAAAAAGATCATATCCATGCCATTTTCAATGCCCCGAAAGAAGTGTCGCAAAGAGAATGATGAGAGAGAAGATAATGAAGGTTGCATGCATCTTAAAGGTCATGAGAACGCCGCTCTAGTTGTGATGCATGATATCGCTCTCCCGAAGTATGTATGTATGCCTTTTAAACAATGTGAAACGCAGAAACGCTGCAAAAATGTAGGCGAGCCCGTGTCTAGCGATGAAGTCACAGGTGAGTGGGTGGGGGGTAAAGGTCCTCTGAGATGGTGGCGTCAGAGGAGATAGCCCGTGACGCAGAGGTCCATCCACCCCAGCCAGCCATTGTCTGTTCCTCCTCATTGTCCGAAGAACTGGCAAACGCGATCGTCTCCGGAGGACGAGGACCACGCAAAGGGTTCCAGTAATATCCTTCATGGTCATTGAGATTGAAATCGTTGGGCGATGTCTGATCAGAGAGGTAAGGAAGCGGATAGTCGTTCATGTGATCGTCGCTTCTATTCACAATTGGCGTCATCGAATCCCACCGCGGTGATGCAGGATGAACAAGAGTGTCCAGGATCGCTTCAGTGCTTTGCTCTGTCTCTGTTGTATGTCCATGGTTGTATGAAATGTTCGAATTGTTAGTCATGTCAAGTTGAGCCAAAGTAAAGGTTCGTCGAGCAGCCAAGGTATCTCCAGGAGTCAGGGTCACACGAGGAGCTTGCTGTGTGTGGTTGTCTTCAACAGTCTGATCCATATGTTCATCCTCTTCCTCAGCATCCTTGTAGACAGTGAACCCAGCCCGGCGTCTCTTTTGGAGTGCTTGTGTAGTCAGCCCCAGATCTTCATCTTGACGCTGATGGGCCGCTCCGAAAGGACCATTGCGATAGATGAACGTGTCCCGTTCAACGTCATCCAAAGACTCCGTGCTCTGCTCCTGGCTCACGTCTCTCTTGACACGCTTTCTGCCCTTGCCGAGTAGAATGTTGGGGTCGTTGTCCCGCAGTATGCCCCGTTTGCCGCGGGCCGCACCCTTCTTCGGAATTGGAGACTCGCCCTCCACAGGGCTATCATCGTCTGCGTTGCCGGAAATGACACGGGACTTCACGAATACTCCAGTAGGAGTGAAGATCTGTTCAGTGGGTTGTACGAGCCGAGAAGTCTTTTCCAGCTGTTTCACAATAGTCCCGTCTTTTTTCTGATTGCGCGTTCGTCGCATTTGCTCCGTGGCCGCATCGAAGACGTCCATTCCGGGCAACACAAGACCCTTCAGTCTTGCCAACTCACGAGCTCTGTCATCGGCTTCGATTTCCTGTGCGAGCGAAGCTGCAGGGTGAAACACGTTCGGGGTCGAGGGCAGAGAGGCATTCTGGCTTGCGAGGTCATCAGCAATGGGGCCTTGGCTTGCCCAGTTCGTCGATCCAGGGTGTTTGTTAGTCGAGGCAGTATCAACGCGGTCGACTTCGCCAGCCGGAGAATTTTTGGCAGATCCAGCGGTACGACGGACGACAGAGTTAGCCAAAGGAGTTACGAAGTCGGTCGGTTGGAGACCTGCGGTGCGAAGAGATGGAGATTGCGTAACAGAGTAGAAACCACCGCCAATAGCCTCCTCGGGCGCCAATTCATGCTGGTGGACAGGGTTGTAGGGCTGGCGCAGGCGAGGATCAATGTAGTCTGGGAAATCATCTGGCTCTTTCTGATTCGCATTCGCGTCAACGTCATCAGCTAGAAGGGGGGTTGTCAGGGTGGCTGGGTTAGCCGAGGTGCCTTGTAGCAGCGAATCTGGGACAGGACCCTGGATTGGAAGAGGGGTCGGCATGGTGCCTTCAATCACATCTGCATCATCAGCTTCGGTTGGAAGAGGGGTTGTCAAGGTGCTCTGGGTGGATGATGTCTGTCGTCCACGCGGTCTTCTCTTGTTCTTGTTGTCCTTTCTGGCCGACATTCGATCAGCAAGCAAGCCGGCAATGTTGTTGGTTTCAAACCAATGATTGTACGCTGCAACGAGCTGAGCGATGTCTGGTTCCTGGTGGCTCCGAACGCCTAGCTTGAACTGATGGGACAAATGTGCCTTCGATGCGACATGGGTCAGGAGATGAGACTTATCACTGAAGGTTGGCTGGCCAGGGCAGAGTGTGCAGAGAAGGCTTGAGCTATCCATCGTTGCCATCCTTGCGGCACCCGCTAGGAGGATGCTTGAAGGGACAGCTACTTGCAGTAACGAGATGGAGAAGTGGTGTCTTGATGCAAAGCTTCGAGAAACCAAGAAGGGGGGTGAAGGAGCAAGGGTAGAAATGAAGCCCAGAAGAAGGGAAAGAATGTCATACCCAATCCAGCAAGAGGGTAAACAAACCAACGCTGGGTTGAGGTATCCACGGATTGGGAGGGTCCCAAACGGGGCCAGGCCGTCGAATCGAGGTATCGAGGCATCCGCGCGTATACACCAGGCCAAAAAGGGAACGGTCAAGTTCGGTACAGCCTGTGGGACAGCAAACGAGCTGGAAGCCTTTGAATGGAGTCTTCGGGTTGGGTTCAATTGAATCGAAGTGATATTGGATATCTTGGGTATTTCTTTAGGTAGACATGAGAGGAGGTACAAGGGTGAATGGTATGTGCCACGATGTCTTAATAGCCTTTAGGCCATTGTGGGATGGTATGAAGCGGAATAAGTCAAAGTGGACATTGCTCTCCTCCTGCCTTGTATCCCATAGTTCATGGAAAAGAAGATCAATGGGTTATTAGATGGCAGGAGGGATGGAGAAAGATGGAGAAAGATGTGTAGATGATACACCTCTTCACTTGGCAAAGCATCGTGCAATGACAGATTTGGGCATGCAGCTAATATATCAGTCAGTCAATTGATCAGAACCAAGGGTGAGAAGCATCACATACTAGACAGGGTCGACTTCTTGTAGTCCCTCCAATCCTAAGAGGCTCAGGCCAGCAATGCCAAAGTGAGTATGATAAACATCAACCATATTCCCAGGGCGATCAGCAAAGCCACCAGCTTCAGGGTCCTGCATCATGTTAGTGTAAATTAAAAATAAAATATCGTAAAAAAAAATAAATAAATAAATAAATAAATA
This sequence comes from Penicillium cataractarum, assembly GCF_028827025.1. Taxonomy (NCBI): domain Eukaryota; kingdom Fungi; phylum Ascomycota; class Eurotiomycetes; order Eurotiales; family Aspergillaceae; genus Penicillium; species Penicillium cataractarum. Next base: position 1,690,184 of record NW_026622745.1, on the reverse strand, counting down.
AACAATTCTGGGAAAGCACGAACCTGGCATTGCAAAACGAAAGAGGCAAGCTTCTTGCCATCAATCCAATGAAGGCGGTCAATCATGGCCAGGCTAGACCCGACCCACCAAGCATAACAGGCATCTGGTAGTTTCTCGGGACGGCCATTAAAGCCACCCTTGTCAATCTGTCGTTCGCTCAGCCATGCCCCCAGACGATCCTTGTTCACTAGATCTAGGCGGCCAGCAATAGTCAATGCTCCAACACATGTGAAGACTTGTCCTGAATGGGATTCTGCGCCGGGGGTAACTCCGTAGGCTCCATCAAAGTTTTCACAGCTTTGTATATAAGAAACCGCCTTGGGAATATCGACAAGGTCAAGGAGGCCCAGAAGCGATAAGGCATTGAGTGCTCCGTAGAGGAAACGGGTATCGGTCTCGCCCCACTGGTCTCCCATGAACGAGCCGTCTTCTTTGTTCTGCAGACTGGCGATGACTAGATTCGCTTGAGTTAGTATCAAAAAATAAATACATCAAGATCAGATTGGTAGAGAGGAACATACATGCACCAACTTTCTGCTTGCCCCCAAGACCACGCTTCTCTAGCTCGTCCACTGCATCAACGGTGACCAGAATTTGGATTGCAGAGACGGTGTAGAGCATGTGAGCATCGTGGCCAGGGGCAGCACCAAATCCTCCATTATCTTTCTGGCAGGAGAGCACGAAGTCAATGGTCTCATTGCGGGGTAATGCATCAGGATGACCAAGCAGATGGAGAGCAGTCAGTCCCCAGTAGACACCATTGAGGCGTAGGTGCTCAGTGAGCCAATATTCCAGTTCATCTTTCCGCTATAATCACTTGGTTAATCATGCTTCCTACCGTATGACCTGGCAGCACCAGTAAGAAAATAAATTAAGCACGCACAGTGTCCAGGTTTTTGATGTAAGCCACATGCTTCGAGATGTGTAGCTCCTGGTCTGACGAGATGCCACCCGCTCTACCTGGGCCTGAGACAAGCGCCATTGGATGTGTGGTAGACGCGTTCTGACGCGTTCAGGGTCTGGCGAGGGGGCTTTTTTTGCAAGAAAAGAGGGGGTGACAGGGCAGGTTAGTCAAAAAAAAGCTTGATCAGTGGATGCCCTTGTGCTTGAGGTTAATAAATTAATGAGAGGATGTGAGCATAGCTGTCACCAAGCTAAGATGCATTGGGGAGCGCCACCAAGGGCTGTGTCGGAGAGCCACGGGACTGGAGCGGGTTACAGGGAGGGGAATTGTGGCTGAGAAAACATCTGGCGATGATGGATCGCGTTTTTTAATGCCTGTGTGTCCACGTGATCGGATTCGAGGGCGGTGTATCCAATGGACGTCTGTAGTAAAGCGGTGTCTGAGGCGGTGTGTGATGAAATGCACGTGACCTCGAGTCTATTGCAAGGAGTAGTGGTATGGAGGACGATTCAACAATTCTTGTAGTAAGACTAGATATTGCATGGATTGATTGAAAATCTAATCAAATGTGGCCGGCTTTCTGCAATTGGATCAAGTCCTCCGATAATGCTTTGTAGAAATCATTTGAAAATGTTGTCCTTTTATGGTATGCATGCAGCATTGAGATGACGTTGGAGATATATCGCGATCCGAGATGCATGTTCTTGGAGAACACCATTTCTACATTCCAGGTATTGTTGGGAGTTGCTCCAAGCAAGGAATAGCATAGTTGAATTCAAGTTGATATTATCTAGTTAGTCGCCGATATTAACGAGGAACTCGAGATGAAACCGAGTCGTCATATCTATACTCCCGCCTGATTTGCCCATGCATCTACAGCATGTATCTCAAGCTCCAAGGCACACGAGTCACGACGGTTGATCTCCATGTCAACCCAGAACTAGCCTAGCTTCCATTCTGTCCGAGTCCCACCGATGACTGTACAAGTGGGTTCTCCCCTGAAGTCGCACTGCAGATTGCTCGGTGCACCGAGGTGAGCGTGCCCCCGGCGCTAGTCTTAGAATTTCTGCCATGTTTCAGACGAGGGAGATCTCCAGGACGTGCGGGTGGCAGGCCGAGTGGACCGGAGAACCACCGCCATGGCCGAGGGATTAAATAGAAACAAATCGAATTCCCCGGTCGCAAAATGCAGCCACGAAGATAAGCCGAGGGAGGAAAACTGCTCCGTACAAGAAATAGAAATAGAAACCGTTGATGGGTCCCAGCCGAACCGAAGAATAAGGCTAGGGTCGGGTAAGTTATTCTGGTATTCTACAATGGATAGACGTTGAAATGCTATGTGTTCCTTGTTTAAGATTAAAATTTAACAAGCGAGGTTAAGCACCTTGATTTGCCACCACGACGGCCTTTGCGTTGCCATCCTGCTGCAAGTGGCTCATTTCGGTTGAGGTTATGGATAGAAGACTAACGGGGGTTCTTGCTGGTACCTGATAAACGATTGTCAATATCCAAGTGCCTGATGATTAAAATTTGATTGCTGTGGATTTTCATTATAATCAATCAATACAATCGACGAATGAGCAGGGATTCGTACACCGCATCTTTCAAGGTACCTGACTCTCTTTAAGCGACTCGTCTTCACGCTACATATATATCTACATCTTACCATCCAGGCATCTACAATCTCACTACTCTGCATACATCGAGTAACTCTCCGGACAAACCGGAGAGTTTCTCACCTCCTCCGGGCACACCGTGACACGGGGTTAGACAAGCAAGATAATTGTTTCTCGTTGATTCCAATTCCTAAAAAAAAAAAGTGCAACCCCCACTCTGGATTAGCGTAGGATCCGAGCCATGAATGAAGAGGGGCCATGGGCAGCGCTTCTCCAGGGCGATGGACAATGTTAGTGGACAGAATCTGAAACTCGGACAAGCTAGGCAATTTAGCAGCCCATGAAGCAAGAAACTAAAAGTGGAGCCAATGGGGCCCGGTGCAAGCGCCGTGGACACGTTTTTGTCTGACGACTGCCCGTAGTATTTGGGGTCTAACAAGTAGAGGCCTAGTTAGGTTGCCCAGCCTATTGTTTGCATGCGATGGAGTCCGGAGTATACATCCTAGGAATTTGGATCAGCGGAGAGGAAGTCGCGTGGTTATCGTTCTTTTTTTTTCTTTTATTGTTCTTACCCCTGAAGTGTACATACTCCCGTACATTCCGAAGTATGTACATCTCGATGATGCAGATGGACGCAAGAGTAATGCATAAATTGCCCCCGGAGATTTTTCGAGAAATTAGAGGAATTCAGGAACAGTATCGTCCTCGTTTGATAGCTCGCTCCCGTGATTCAGATTTGTCCGGTTCCAGCATCTGCGACAAGCGCAACCGTGGAATCGGCGACAGGCACGGACTGGTGGGATTTGGCAGTGATCAGTGATCAGGATGGGGGTCCACTCGGGCTCGATGATCGACCCAATCAACGAACAAGACCAACTGCAACGTAAGGCACGCACATCATCCCGCCCGTGGCTCTGTTTGTTTGATCCAATGGCTTTGACTGTTGCTAGTGGGGAGTGTCCGATCAGACTCGAGGACAGTACACCGTTTGTACAGAGTACTTTTTGGAACTTCTTTGACGGATGACGATACCGATCTAAATGGGGATAGAAGAGTATAGCTGCATTGTCAGCGGCCATGATCATTGCCTATTTAGCATGGAGCTCCAGTATTCTCTGGATAGCTGTGTAATTACCTATGAAGTATATAGCTGATCTTTCGTCATGGTACCTGGAACAACCCCAAACACTCCACTGTGATGTCCATGGAACGGCCCCCAAGACCAGTGATTGACACATGAGATCATGGCTTGCGAGAACGAGAGATACTGTATAGTAGTGGTGATGCATGTTATGTTGTCCCTGGTCGTATGACGAGAATCCTTAAGACGTTTTATTAAGAAATGGTATCAGATAGCAAGTTAGGAGTAGTCCTTCATACAATGTACAGGCTACCTTTTCGCGAAAAGTACTGGGGTTGTACTTATCTGTACTCCAGAATATGCACTCCGTATAGTCTACGAATTATGAACCGGGATAATTAAAGCCAAAAGTGGGAATCCCCACCGACTTTCTTTTCCCCCTTTTAGACTGTGACGCTGTCAGTACTCTTCTCTGATAACCTCACTGATAGGCCCCAGTGGCTTAGGGGCCTTGCATAATCAGGAATGCGTGGTCGCCTCGTCCGTCAACCCCGTTAAGCCTCTCTTTCCCCCCTCCCGTCGCATGCATTATTTTGCATCTTGCAGCTTTCCGACTCTTCTCGACTCTCAACTCCCGAGTCCTTCTTTCGCATCCCTTTTCTCTCCGCCACCATCTCCCGGACAGGTTAGCGTGGCTGACTGGTTTCCTCGACACTTTCCTGACGGGTCATAGTCGGTGCTCTCTCCCTGGCTAACGCAGCCGCTACGCCAGCGCTAAGTCCAATAGGGGACTTTTCGTACGGTCGTCCCTCCATTCTTCCTTTCCCCTTGATCAACACCGTTTTTCTTGAGGGGGGTCTTCTCGATCGTTTGCCATTTCACTCCCTCTCTCCAGATTCAGACCACTTGAGTTTAGTGTCCCGCGACTCGCTTGAAACGTCGCCTTTCTGCCCTGCCGATCCTCCGATCCTCGAGACGCCAGAAAAAGAGGGGGGGAAACCCGAACTTGGTTCTCGCATCCACAACACGCATCTCCTACACAACTGCTTCCTCTCCTCACGCCTTCAGTCTTCGCCTGGATTGGTTTCGCAAAAAGATAGTTTGTGGGAACATATCATGAGGGACTTGTTGGTGAGTCGTACCTTGTTTCGAGCGAGCGCGAACCCTCCTATGGTATCGGTGGATCAGAGCCTGGTCTTGCTTCGATAAAGACATCGCGACACTCCTTTGACCACCGTGGTCCCCCTGCATTCAGCCATCGTGCCATACGGGGTTACTGGTTCTTTTTTTAGACTCTCGACAAACCCAGCTTCTTCTTTTTTTTCTTCCTATGATCGACTTGACTGACTAGGCATACCTTTGTTTTTCTAGAATCCACTCTCCCGATAGCCCTTTTTTTTACCCTGTCCTTTATCGGATGGAAACAACCGTCTTTGAACATAACCCTATTCTTTGCAAATAACCGGCTCCAACAAGCCATCGACACGTGCAACTCAACTTGTCAAATCACAGTCGACACTGAGATCATCACGTACGCCTCAGCCGCAATCCTGGTCGCCTAGACGCCCATGCTGACGTCGAATACCCGACAGCTGATCAAATAAAGTTGGGCCATATCGCATTCACGCGACACAACGACCCGGCGATTTTCTTTCCTCCCCTCGAACCTTCCACATATACGACTGAGGCCTGGCTTCCTCGATTGTCGCCCAACATGCCGTCTCGCAACTCCACCGTGCCTAATCTCGACCTCAAGTCTCTCAAGGTCGACTTTAGCAACGGCAAATTGTCCACCCCTCTCTCCCCAGGGGCGCAGAGCTCTGATAGCCTCAGCCCCTTGACGCCGCGCTCGCCAAAATCCCCCTCCAGCTCTCCGTTCCTCAAGGGCGCTACCATTCGTCCCGTCACCCAGGATTCTAGCAGCAAGGGCAACAGCCCGGTCCTTGCACCCAAGTCCCCTGGTCTTTCGGCCACCGAACTCGGCCCCGAACCCTCCACACCCGGATTCACTGCCATTCCTCAATACTTCCCCTCTCCTAAAGACTCCGGCAAGGCCTCACACGCCCGCGACGCATCAAGATCCTTTTTCGGCAATCTAAAAGCACCCAAGCCGTCGCATCGAGCACAGCGATCAGATAGCTCGGAGAACTCCACAGAACCCCCCAAGAGCCGAGGTAGCTCTAGAGACAGGAAGACGGCACCGAAGTTCTACGAGTCTACTCCTGACTTGCCTGGCGCCCTCGCCAAGGCAAGCGAAAGCGAGAAGAGTGAGTATTTCCGTCATTCCCGAGTCTCTCTCGTCCCTTTGCGAACCTCGGACTAACCCTGCATGACTACAGACGGAAACGGTGTTAGCGACAAAACCACCCAACCAATTGGCCCTAAGAAGACCAATACCGAGGTGGATTCTGCGCCATTCAAGAAGAGCAAGCCCCGATTCGCAAACCTTTTGACCAGATCACGATCTATTCGAGTTGATGAATCGTCCGGAAATCGAGCCGCCGGTCGACGACCGTCTACTGGCTTGGCCAAGTTGGAGGAGTTCAAATCGACAGAGGTATCAAGCGCACCGCGCTCAGCTACCGCTCGTCCTGAGCGCCCCGTCGAAGGAGGATTGCATCCGCCCCCACGATATACGGATTCTGCTTCTCTCAGAAAGGAAAAGAGCCATGGTGGGTCCATGGTGAATTCTGCCTCATTGAGCCAGGTTTCTGGCGCATCGGCTGCAATCTTCAACAATCTCAAGCAGTCGTCAAGCGGGGCGGCTGATCGCATTGGCAAGGCAGGCAAGGGCTTCTTCGGCAAGATCACTAGGAGTGGTAGCACGAATGAGCGGGAGCTGATCAACGATGATAACTATGTGTGCTCGGTGATCAACCTTCCCCTCATTGAGCAGGCGAGGAAGACCCGTATTGCGAAAAAGTTGGATGGATGCCGGGACAAGACCGAGTTTTGGATGCCAGCGCTTCCCTACCGCTGCATCGACTATCTCAATTACAAGGGCTGCGAGGAAGAGGGTCTCTACCGAGTACCAGGTAGTGGACGCGAGGTGAAGCATTGGCAGAGGCGGTTTGATTCTCAATTAGACGTCAGCCTCTTTGATGTACCGGATCTTTACGATATCAACACGGTTGGATCATTGTTCAAGGCCTGGCTTCGTGAATTGCCAGACGAGTTATTCCCGAAAGCCACCCAGGATATGATCGCCGAGAAGTGCGAGGGCGCCACCACCGCTCCGCAACTGCTCAAGGACGAGCTGTCCAAGCTCCCACCCTATAACTACTACCTTCTCTTCGCCATCACTTGCCACCTTAACCTCCTGCACTCCTACGTCGATCAGAACAAAATGGACTACCGCAACCTCTGCATCTGTTTCCAGCCTTGCATGAAGATCGATGCTTTCTGCTTCCAGTTCTTGGTCTGTGACTGGAAGAATTGCTGGCAGGGTTGCTGGACCGAGAAGGAGTACATCCAGAAGGAGAAGGAGATGGACGAAATGGAGAGGAAGGCCGTGGAAGAGAAAGAAGCCAAGGCCCAGGCTGCGTCCTCCCAGTCTTTATCTAAACACGAACGAGCCGTCTCTTCCGGCTCTAGCTCCAAGTCTGAGGAAGAAAAGCCTCGCCCGGAGACGTCTCGGGGCCGAAAGGCTAAACCGAAGAACATTGAAATCACACACACTCGAAGCATCTCCCAGCTTCCGGAGCTTGGCCCGCCTCTGTCACCTATCAAGATTTAGAATCTGCATCCCTCACGATTGCCTACAGGCTTGTTTGAAAGACTTCTACGAAATCAAACATGCGGCACTTGTGTCGCCCTCTTTGAACTTGCCTCGGGCATATCCAATTAGGGCACTTTACCATTTCGACTGGACCGATTATGCATCTGTCCACAGGAGACGTTGGCCACCTTTTGGGCAATGCATCACCAGTCGTTGATTGATGGCGACCACGAAGTACAGACATCTCGCATCATCTTTCATTTTTCTTTACCCAATCTCTTTACCCATCCCTCTACTGGGTGCTGTTTGGTTTCCCTGAGCCGTTCTTCGGCCTCGGACCAGCATCCCATCGGAGTGCATATTTTGGCGTCTCCGGCATCGATTTTTTCCCCCACATCATCTTCACATGACTGTCATCTTGATGCTCCGTTTACGCTTCTCTTGCTTGTTGTACATGTTGATTTCGCACCGTACACTCTGACCCTGGCGAAACACGGCTCTTATTTCATTCCTTCATCTCTTGTCTATCTGAATCTTGTCCTGTCATACGCTGCTGCCCTTCGTGTCTTGTTTGGCAGCATTTCAAATATCCCCCCATCGAGTCATCTGCTTTTCATGCTGCTGCTCCTTCTAGATTCCCCGCCGTGGCTCTTACTATCTTTGTCATTTGTGCCTTGAGTTTCTTGTTCATTCGCACAGTTGAATGGTCCCTTCTATTTTGTGTCTTATTGTCTGTATTTGGCGTTCTCATTTGAGGCTTGTACAATAGCGGCAGTGGGATGGCATTTTCGGTTGAATGAAGACATTTTTTGGGTTTCCCATATTTTCCATACATTTAAAAACATAAATTCCATAAATCTGGTCCATCGATGGCTATCGGTAGGTCGTTGGTATAGATATGGCGATATAAACAATGCTTTTTGATATGGTCTCACAACTGGACAATCGTAAAAGAAGATATGAGTCCCGACTCCAAACCCCAACGCCCGAGAATGAAGAATAGAAACGAAAAATCTAGAACTATACAGGCCCCAGCAAAGATCGAACTCAAGTCCCCTTAACCACTACCAGGCTTCCTCGACCGCCGCTCATTAGCCCGCTCCTTCCGCTCATTCCTCTTAATGCGCTCCTTGCGCTCAGCCCGGTTCATTCCACGAATCGAGCTACCCTTAGCAGCAGCAGCCTCCTCCTTCTTCCAATCCTCCTCCTTAACCTCAACAGCCCACTGGTTATCCTCGGGCTTGTTCTTGCCCTTGTAACCCCAGCGCGGCACCCACTCGCCAGACGCCTCGTCGTAGACTAGCTTCTTGCGACGCTCCTTGTCGGCCAGCGCGGCTCCGGGGCGCTGGCTGAACTTGCCGATGCCCTTCTTGCGGGCGAACAGCTCCCACTTGGTCGGGGGCTTGGGGGTGGGCAGGGGCTTGTGCCGGGGCACGGCGGTGGCCGCGGCGGGGAGGTTGAGGAGGACGCCGTTTTGCGCGGACGAGGTGATGTTGCATGTTGTCAGGAGTTGGTTGAGTAGGACCTGGGCGCCGTCGCGGGCGATCGCCTTGAGGGAGTCGTTGATGTGCTCGCCTTGGGGCAGGTCCAGTGGGTTCGGGTCGTTGACCATCAGGTTGCCCAGGTCGAAGGTGTAGGGTGAAGGCTTGGAGACGGTAATAGGGCTGAATTGGGGGAGAAAAATATGTTAGCTTTGGTATTCGACTTGATATATCAATATCAACACCGAAAAAAAAAAGGTTACGTACAGTCTCTCAGGCTTGTTGGAAGCCACATCAGTGGCAGAGTTGCCCATCTCGACGTCAGGCATGGTGACGTTAAATTCAAAGCTCGGAATTAAAGACCGAAAAATGTCTGTTCAGAGCAAAGAAATGCGGCGGAGATAAAGCTGCTCTCGGCAAGAGAAAAAAAAAGTGGTTATCTCAGTTCCTCTCTACTTTTTCTGCCCGCCCCTGACTAAGGCCACGATGCCACACCGCCATCCTAAACGGGCGAAAGGAATTCATCAAATTATTATGCGTGAACTTCCCCAAACCCGACACTCCGAAATCCGCCAATTCCAACCCCCAATCCTCACTCCCCCCCAATTGACCACACTGGCCGCCGTGCCAGTGTCTGAGTGATCCAATGGCCTCCTCGTGGTGCTGGAGCTGCCTCTCAAGGCTTCGCGCAACGCCAACACCGCGAGCAATCCTCCCTCCGCAGTCTATCACGCCCCGAATCACAACCGCCTCCTTCCACTCCTCCGCCGTGCAATATGCCAACCCAACAAAGAAGAAGGGTGCCCTCGTGGCAGTGAAGTACCGCCAGGGTCAGACTCTGCGCCGAAAGAAGAAGAAGACCACCGAGCGTGCGCGTCCCCCGGCCGTCGGCGAGCGCAAGGCTTTGCGGAAACGTATCGTCTTGAGTAACCCCAATGCCCTTGAGGTGGAGGGTATGCAGGATTTGTCTTCGGAGACTATGGTTGATGCCCGTCTGCGTGGCTCGGTGCTGGGTCTGCCCGTGCCGATGCTGGATCAATTGAGAGCTGTGCAGGCTTTCAAGCCTAAGCAGGGTTGGTCGATATTCCGCCGGCCGGGTACCGTTCTGCGTCGGGATACTTTGGAGATGGCTCGTTTGTTTGAGAAGATCTCTGGCGAAGGTGATGCTGCCGAGAAGGGCAAGGTTGTTAAGAAGATTGTTACGGGGTTGAAGGGCTCTGGCAAGACTGTGCACCTCTTGCAGGCTATGGCTATGGGTTTCGTCAAGAAGTGGGTTGTTGTCACAGTTCCTGATGGTAAGTTTCGCAACGATTTGTCTTTGGTATCAATTGATTAACTGCAGCTACTAATTGCTCGTTATACAGCCCGAGAACTTGTCTCTGGTGATACTAGCTACTCCCCGATCGAGGGCACCAACCCTCCTCAATACGTCCAGCCCAATGCCGTCTCCGCCCTTCTGATGCGCACCGTCGAGGCCAACCGTCAGGTTCTTGCCAGCCTCAAGGTTTCCCAGAAGCACTCTGCCCTGCCATCCCTGAAGGCTTCTTCCACCCTGGAGGACCTCGCCAAGCTCGGCTTCCAGGATGCGGCCGTTGCTTGGCCCGTTTTCCAGGCTCTGTGGACCGAGCTCACTGCCACCGCTGCGGCCCCCGGTATGGAGAAGGACTTCAAGCCCCGCCCTCCCATGCTTGTCACCGTCGACGGCATCGCACACTGGATGAAGGAGAGCGCCTACCGCGCCGCCGACTACTCCCCCGTCCACGCGCACGACCTCGTCTTCGTCAAGCACTTCATCTCCCTCCTGCAGAACGGCCAGGCCTCCCTGAAGAACGGCGGTATGGTCCTGTACGCCACCTCCACCTCCAACAACCCTGCCATCTACACCCTGGATATTGCCCTGGAGCAGCTGGCCGCCCGCCAGGCCGGTGTCAGCCCTTCGTCCCCCGACTACCCCGCCCCCGAGGCTTACAGCGGAGCCGACGCCCGCATTCTGGAGCTCTTCAAGCCTACTACCGGCAAGGAGCCTCAGTTCGAGCTCCAGACCCTCGGCGGTCTGACCCGTGACGAGGCCCGCGGTTACCTGGAGTACTTTGCCCGCAGCGGCTTGCTGCGCGAGGAAGTCAATGAGACCTGGGTTGGCGAGAAGTGGAGTCTCTCTGGTGGTGGTATCATCGGCGAGTTGGAGAAGTTGGGCCGTCATGTCCGTAGCACTGCGCAGACTACCCCGGTTCTGAACTAAGTGTTGGTTTGGATATACCCACTTATACCTGTTTTTTGTGATTCGGGCCTCGGGCTGCTGTATTGTAAATGGGATGCTTGCGGTCTCTTTTATGTTTTCCTATATGTATTTTACAATCTGAGTCTCCTGTCTTTTCTTCTTTTTCTGTTTGTATGCATATAATGGATATGTTGGGTCTTTATGTGAGAACGTAGAGAGAAATATTAATTTTGTATGCCTTGAAGCTAACAAATTAGATTTGAGCAGTACAGGCGGTGCTGGGGGGTATGCCTGGTAGGAAGAGGCAGATTGCATCTTGAACCCAATTTGACAGGATAGAGATACACTTGTGTTTCAAATCTTCGAATTCCTATCGACGACGGGGGACATAGTCAATACAGTGCATATACCGGACTGTTTCCACTACTCCACTGTTCCAGAGTGGAGTATATAGTCTTCAAACCCTCGAAGGAGGAAGTGACGAATCGCCAAATCTACCACCGTTCTTGGAGCGAGCTCGCGAAGCTATGGATAGTGGGCTTGCAGTCCTAGCCACCATGGACGCTGGAAAGTTCTCCTTTTGAGAACCGGAGCGAGGGGAGCCTTTGGGGAGGCTTCTGTCCTGGAAGGACTGATGAGAAATGCATGGTCGAGACCTGATGCCCACAAACACCTCGAATCTCAACACTCAACACGGCGATGAGCATGATAGACGAATGGCGCATGGCCATATGAGTTCCAACAATGACCATGAAATCAGCCACTTCATCCACCCGGCCGGAACAACCAATCCGTCTCCGGCGTGGGAATCAGATAATTGGTGATATTAAACTCATTCGTATTCGCCGAGCCATTCCCATCAACAACGGGCCCAGTACCCGTAAGTCCATGAATAGACATAGGATTCGGCACAGACTCGGACATATCCAAATGGCCAGCAGGATTAGTCGAATTCGGATCCGGTGCACGAGCTGGCGGGACACGCGGTACATTAAAGAATCCAAAGACATCCAGGTACTCCAATTCATTGGGCGCCAGGTTCCGCGGGGTGACAGCAGAGGTTTGAGGACGCGGGGCCTCGGTTCCACCATTACTCATGCTGGAGGGGGACTCGCGGGGTTGACGAGAGATCAGGAAGTCGAGGTCGAATGCACAGCGGCGCATGTCGGCTAGGATTTTGACGGTGGAGGGTGTTGAGCGTTCGCCGTCTGTGGCGGCGGATTGTTGGTATTCGCCGTATTCGTCTAGGACGCGTTGGAGGATGTTGCTGTAGCGTTCGGCGACTTTCCAGTATTGTCCCAGGTGGGCGAGGGTGTCGACGAAGAAGAGGATGTCATGGCTGACTGTGTGGGCGATTGTTGAGCCGTGGACGAGCAGGAGGCGGGCTGAGACCCAGAGGGTGAATGCGAAGGGGGGTCCTAGTTTGTCGAGCATGTTATTTTCGACCACGAAGCGCGTTACTGATAGGATGTTGTCGACTGCTAAGAGGCACCGTTGGCTGGCGCTGTATGAGGGGGGTGAAGATGGGCGAACGGGTTGTTGGGTACGCGGCAGATGAATGTAAGCGGATCACAGCTCTGTAGCGGTGTCAGTAGCATATTTGTGATAGGGAGTATAGACATAGGTTTAGACTTACGTTTGATAGGTAGCATGGAGTTGAACCCAGTCGCTATGGACAGATCGGCTCTGTTTTCCTGCGGCAAAGAGCCTCGACGAGTTCTCGTACGCATACTCAACAGGCAGGTTAAACTCCCATGACGTGAGCTCACTATCCAGCTTGCGGTAGGTTGCCTGCCACTCCTCGACGTCGGAAAGCGAACCGATATCCACAGGCCGCTTCAAAAACAGATGGATGCGTGACAGAATACCGAGAATCTCCATGTAAAGTCCGAAAGACCCAATATTCTCTGCGTGGCTGAGATAGTCGGCACGATCACTGGAGCAGTGGAATCGTCTCGTCTCAACGGGCTGATTTTTCATGAAAAACTCTTCCTTGCAGGGAAGCTTGCGGTCGATGTCCTTATCGTCCAGTGCAAAGTTGAAAGCAGTGGCGATCGTTGAATACCGGTCCAACAAGTAAACCATCCAGAACAAACGCCGTCGGCTCTCGTCCTCGATCCAGGAGTCAGGCTCTGAGAGTGTCACTGCTCTCAATGTATAGATGGAGGGGTACACTGGAGCAATGAGAGATGACTTGGACTCTACGGCCAACCCTAGCTGGACCACGGATCGTGTGATCAGAGCGAGCAGCTTCCAACCCGGAGGACCGTTAGATGATCCAACCAAGTCTATCGCAAGTATAACGAGGGCTTGCAAAGCTTTCACAGATGAATTCTCCAAACCATAGAGAAGGACCTTCTGCTTGGAAGAGTCATGATAACGCTTTCGGTTCTGATCGTTGAGTCGGGGATCGGACGAAAAGCGCAGTGTTGTTGCCACGATGGCATACAAAACCATCCGATCTGCCTCCTCCAGTGGGGACGGGCCGAAGAAAGTATCCAATGTTGACCTGCGGTGAAGAATCGGGCACCAGGAGTTGATGTGCTCAAAATAGAGATCAACCAACGCATACAGCAGATCGTATGGTGGAAGATCCAAGTCAGGATCTGCCAATGACTGCTCTTGGTTGCCGAAGAGGTTGACGGGGACTGTCAATGAGGATTCATTCCCAGTATAGTCGTTATTGGTTTGTGCGTTGGGGGCAGACGGCAACGAGCTCATCGAAGGTGCTGATCCTCCATTTTGAAGGCTGTTTTGAACCAAGTTCTTCACCGAGGTATCCGACGGGCTGGTAATCGAAACATCTGCTCGACGAGAGGGTAGGGTCACCGAGGAAGCAGGATCGTTGAAGTAAAGTGCGGTGCGGGGACTAGGGCCGTGGACAGCCGAGGGTTCCGATGGGGAGCTATAAGATAGTGAGCCAGCCGGGACCATCTCATGTCCCATTGAGGACTGGCTCTGTAGGACATGCATCTCAATGAGACGGGCTTGCGACTGGATGATTTCCTCCAATCTGTCTGAAACACTTATGAGCTTTCGGATCAACGGAGACGGGGTAGGGTATCGACTAACCAAGCCGCTGCTCTAGCTCCTTTCCATAGCCAGCTCGCAGACCAGGCTTCTTTCTCTCCTTGTACTCGCACATCTGGCCATTGCGAGTACACCAGCCACAGCTGGGCTGGACTCGATCTGGTTTAACGATTCTAGGTTAGCAGCTGGGTCCGGACTCAAACAGGCCGTCATCACCTACCGCATTTGACCTTTCTCTGCTTGCATAGTTCACATCTTTGAGGTACATTAGCTTTGAAATTGTTGCATATCTTGCACGTTCACGGGCCCGGGTATATGGTACGATCACCTCGGGGCTACCTACGAGACGGTGAGGGGTCGCTTCCGTTTCAAAGCTCGCGAGCCATTGGGGCCAAGAAGCTCGTTATCCGAGTCAATTCCGGACGAGTACTCTCCCGGGCTCAGTTCTTTCTCAGGACCAACGGGACCCTGATTGGAGGGAGGGGGCAGCAGCGCGGGAGGTGCTGCAGTGTTCGGCATTTTGCTATAGCGAGATGGGCCCTCTTATCGAGGATCGACCATGACGCGCCGGCGGAATAACACGCGGGATGGGTTTCCGGGCCAGCTGGGCCGAGAGTAGCACACGGCGTTTGTCCGATGAAGAGGTAAGTCAAGGCCGAGGGTGGAGGGTGGTGTGGGAAAAAAAGAGGAGAATGAAGACTTCGGGATCGCGGAGTCACTAGGCCGAATGGAAGCCTCAGGCAGAAACTGGGGCAGTCACCCCGCGTTTCTCCACTTCTTCGCTTGCACGAGGCCACGAGGCACAAGCAATCCTGCAAGAACCCGAGCCCGAAAGCCTTCCCCTGGCATGATGATGACCGGAAAGTTTAATTATTATATGATATACCACACGATAGATTGAAACATCTACGTATATCTAAATTCCTTATCTGTGTTCTTAGAAGAAATGCTATGCACAAAAGAAAGACTGCAACAACAGCCTTGCATTTTGCTACGGTCGGTCCTCCGGCACTTCGGGTCAGCAATGTCCCGAGGGGGTTTAGATGCTAACGCCATACGCCTTCACCGCGACTTGGCCCCAAACACCCTGCTTCTGCTCCTCGGTTAATCCTCGTTTCTCCAAAACTCCTTCCACTATCTTTATCCACCGATTCCACGAAACATTATTGCCTCCGCCCCCAATATTGCACACAGGCCAATCCGAGCCGAACATTACCCGTTCGGCTCCGAATGCGTCGAATACCACATCGGTCCAAGGCTGCAGGCGATCAACAAGATTGGAAATATCAGGTTCGACATTAGAATCCAATGGGGGAAGCTCTGAAAATGCGCCCGAGAGCTTCATATAGGTCATTGGGCTCGCCTGGGCCATTTTCGTAATCAATTCTTTCCATTCCAGGAACTCTGGATGAGAAGAGACCGAGTCGGGCGAAAGTCGTAGGTTAGGCTTGCAAAGATGATCTATAACCCATAAATTAGATTCGTAGCTCGACAAATATCGAGATTGCAACTCACTTATAATGATTGTTACCGCATTGGCATCTCCCAACTTATCAATCATCTCCACTGCCTCTCGTAGTTGATGCAATCCGCCTTGTCTAGCATCTACCCCGAGATCAAATGCCAGGCCCTGCTGGCCTAGCCAGCGCAATCCTTCCACAAATTGCGGCTGGATCATCACCCCAGCTGGCTTATCCTGGACCAAGTATCTCACTCCTCGCACCTTGCGCCAGACCTGCTCCGTTTTCGTCCGCTCCTTAACCTGGGTCATATATGAGCTCAAGGCCTCCGGACCACCAGGAACGGGTGCCCAGGGGACAATTCCCAGACAGAGATCCTTTTGGGTTGCGTCATGACCTTCTCCAGCCACCGGTTCCCCCAGCGCAATGCGTGTTAAGAGGGACACCTCGTCGAGGGCATGCGTCCACCCAGGGCTATCTGGCTGATCATCTGCCACGGATGAAATGCGATCGGTCTCAAGGAAGATGAATCCACGTAGGTACTTTGATTCGAGAGTGTCGCTTTGAGTAGAAATGGAAGATGACGCGTGCCGGTACTCGTCGACGCTGTGCTGTGACCCGAGGGGACTGTCGGGGCTGTACCAGGCTAGTGTCGGTAAATGAGAGGCTGGAAAGAGGTGAATGTGAGAGTCCACGATTGGAGTCGGCATCTTGATCGTCTATTTATCGCGTGTGCTGTTTTTTGTCGAGCTGTATTTTCGCGGTCAATTGTTGCGCGTTGACATTGCGTGGAGATGCGGGGTCATGACTGGATGGGATGGTTCATACCTTCTAGTAAAAGCCAAAGACGCAGTTGTCAAATATACTTCTATATGAATATGCAAATCTTAATGTTCCCAGTAGAATAAGTGATCAAAGATTGAGGGTGGACAGTAGTGAGTGGGAAAAAAGTTGGATTCCATCGCTAACAGTCGTCGGTAGACTTTGTCCCGAGCGAACCAGGGTGGATCTTGGGAGGATCCTCAACCCACTTGGGCAAGGAGACAGGTCCATTCTACTTCTTTTGGATCTTTGTTCCTTAATCATAGTTCCCTAGCACTTCCTCTGTCGAAGAACATTTTCCTCTCTCTCCTACCACTTTACTGTGCTAATATCGGACTCATTGCGAGCTGCCTCCAAAAGTACCCCTGTCACTCTAGTTGCACTGTGCACCAAGCAATCAACAAGTATGATGCCGATCAAATCGGGCATTCAGATGGCAAGCATGCCCACTTTGGCCAAGTACGCAACTCATAGTTGGGTATGGATCGCTATCTGATTGTCGCCTCGAAAGACAAGCTTTTTGTGTGACGAACCTGCATTCCCTGCACTCGGTACCGCACCTTATTTCTCTTGACCTTGACTATGTCGTCCAGTACCACTGGAGACCCCAACTTTTCATGACAGGCCACTAGCTCAGATGAAGTGGTTCTGGGTTCTTGCATGTAGGGCCGTGTGCCTCGGTGATGTTAGACCTCATCTCTGTGGAGCTCGTCATTTGATGACGCCCATATAAGGCAGGTAGATGATACAGATACGCCAACCTCGGTACCCTCGATCAAGTCGCCTAAAATTTCCGAAGTGCGCAATGTCAGATGCACACTCACGATAACTGCGGTGATACAGATTAGGCCTAAACAAAGCGCCTCCTCGGCGGGGTTGAAATGTGGCTGAGGCTGAGTTAGCCTACGGCCAAAAAGATGCCTATTTCCCACTTCAAAGCCCTAGTAGCTTTCTGTCACTCTTTGATCTCGTCTGGAATTCCAAAATTGAAACTTGAAACTTAATCTTTGAGCGCTTTGCGAAAAACATGTCTCTTGAAGAGCTGGAATGGCTCGAAACCAGGCTTCGGAAATACGAGTCGAGCAAGGCGATTCACGATCCCCCATCGCCGCAAGCCTACGAAGCAATTGCAAAAAGCTCTTTCTACCGCCTGCCTGTAGAAATACGCCGAAAGATTCTCACTGCCGCGTTTGGAAATTACACTCTTCATATAGGGCTCTCGTACCAATCTGGATTTCGCGATCTAAGCGTTAGTAAATCGGACTCCCAAACTGCGAGATGGGACGGCGGCATTTGTACGCGCGAGCCCGGCAAATCACCGTTTCGTGATCATTGCACTCTGGACAAGCTTGGTGTGATGGGCTGGCTGCTCAGCAGCCGATTAGGGTTCGTGATGTATTCTGGAACATGCTTGACACTTCTAATTTTGCCATGAGACTAGACATGCCGAAGGTACAGATGTGTTGTACTCAACTAATACTTTTCATATTGGCAACGAAATGATGGTTCACAACTTGAAAGTGGTACTTCCATCAGAACACTTCGCTCGCATTCGCTCTCTGGAACTTCTTGGCTATTTCTATTTGGAAAATTGGCCATATCATCATCCCAAGACAGTAAGACTGGGGTGGGGTGGTCTTGAATTGGTTCTTGAAGCCATTAGAGATCGATTCCCTTCACTGCGAAAACTGTACCTGTCCCTTGAGACCTATGACGTAAACGCCTATCTTAATTGGCGCGAAGTGGAGGGTGATCCTTTCGATCCTGTGATTGACGTTATGGAGAAAGCTCTCGGGGTGGTTGATGAGATCGTGTTCCAGAAACATCCTAGTCTCAAAGTCGAAGTTGCATTGTCGGCACGAGTTCTGCATGAGCTTCGATACCGAGGGTCGGGTGAGATTGCTCCACAGTACCCCAGGATTTCTGTCGTGCAGGGCAGAGATGATAGTAAGGTATGTGATGATGAGAGTTTTGACTAGATAAACCATCTCTGCTATTGAAAGGGATGATGCTGACTATAATGGCTATGTGACAGGGTCTTTGGCAATTTCGCCCAGGCATACACCATAATCTTCGTGCAGACTAAAGCAACATGACCTGACACATATTGAATCTGGAAATCTTGTAACGGAGACTAAATTGTATGAGATATAGGATTGAATGAACTACATTGATTGAAGAACGTCGAAGAGTAGAAACGGAGGTTATGTACATTGCGCATCAAAATGGTCAGGTTGTCAGTACGTAGGTCCCAAGTCAAAAGATATCAATCTTCCAGAATTCCGGTGAGCCCAGCAGTCTTGAAGGAGGGACGCGACAGAATCAAGGCGAATGCAAGACTAGGGCTGTGTAGGTTGGTATCGACTTGGCCTTGGGTCTATGGACGGATCTATGGATGCCCGGCCCAGGTTGGGCGATTATATAATCAATTACTGCCTCAGGTGTCAACATTTGAAGCCACGAGACTCACGAGTCTGAGATTGCAAGGATTCTTTCCCCGTGTTGTATGAAGCGAAACCGACAAACGTGCACTAGAATATCTGAAGAACGAACTTATTGAAGAACTATCAGTAAAATGACTGACCTTCGGACATGGTAAAGTGAAAGCTGAACATGCGTTCTACCGGTCCGTACCACTCACATCCTATCTTCAGCGGGGTTTCTGACTGTATATCTTCTCACCAGAAGCCGCCTGCCTGACGTGTCGTCAGAAATCACGTCGATGCGATCGCGGGCGGCCCGTGTGTAAACGCTGCATCAGCAAGGGATTGCAATGTGGTGGGTACCCGGACAAATTTCGCTTTTGCGGGATCGCCAGCCGTGGGAAATGGAAGGATCGAGATCTCCCCATTGATGAAGAGGCTGTTTCCGCTTCCTCGTCCCCTTCGTCAACAATTCCATCAAGAAAGACTGCGTTGAAACGAAGTGATAATTCATCAAGTCGTTCTCCCCATGACCCACTGGCACTGGTATCTCAAAGCTCGGCCCCAATTCACAAATCAGAAATCGACACGGTCCTCAGCTTGGATGAGACTGACATACTTCTGAAGCACTGTAAGTCGTTTGTGTAGTCAGCTATTAGATGGAAGTTTTTTTTGACTGGCTTCATCCAGACGATCAGTTTGTTTGTCCCCATCAAATCGCCCACGAGAATACCAGTGACAATCCCTATCGGCGCTATGTGCTTCCTCTGGCGTACGAGCAAATTGGACTTCTTTACGCGGTCCTCGGACTTTCCGCATGTCACTTGGGACATTTGAAATCCGATAAGCACCTGTATGAAACGACCGCTGTCGATTACCGGGTCAAAGCAATCACTGCCCTCGGTGCAGCCATCAGAAAAGTCTGCTCCGGACATTTCAGTGACAATGAACGAGACGGTGTATTTGCAACAATACAAATTTTGCTGCTTCACGATGTAAGTGACTGCATTCTTGGGTACAAGCTCGTATAACTGATTTAAAATTACTTTTGTAAAGATTCGTGAATCTGGCATCTCGACGCACGGCGCGCATATATCAGGAGCGCTGTCTATCTGTACACAATTGAAGCTTGATGAACGCTTAACAGTCAAAGATGAAAGGACTGTTTTCTTCCTGGGTAATCTTATTTGGTAAGTCTTCTTGATCTAACGTCGTTAACCTCGGTCTAATTATCTTGTGTGCTACAGGTTAGACATCATCCGAGCATTTTCTGTACCAGAACGACTGTGCTTTACGCAAGAGCTTCGCCAAAAGCTATTATCCCTATGTGACCTGAGATTCGAAGCTGTGAATGGTTGTCCACGGGAGCTAGCTCTCATTATTGGTGAAATTCTCGAGCATGCTAAAGCGCACTCGAGTGGCCGTCTAAGCACAGACGAGTACTATACACAAGTTCAAACACAGATCCAAAAGATTTACAGTTGGGACAGCTCTCGATGCTTTTACCCCAGCGAAGATCCCCTCTGGCGATGTGTTGCAGAGGCATTTCGACATACTTGCATTCTACGGGCCTGGCGCCTTCTCGATCCCAGTGAACCTGCATCAACGCCACGCATACAGACATCGGTCACTGCAATCCTGGATTCCCTGGCGCATGTTCCGGGAACGAACCCAATAATAGAGCTTAACGTGATGCCTCTGTTCATGGCTGGTGCTGATAGTCTCTCTCCTCACTCGCGACATTATGTCTTGTTGCGACTTAGTGAAATTCAAGCCAGAGCTGAGATGGGCTGGGCAGCGCCTCAGTCATTACTTGAGAAGGTGTGGCAAGCCAGGGCTCGCCAACCAGAACATGATCAAAGTAATGTTCCCTGGATGGATTTTGTGAGTCAACATGCATCTTTTGAGTTACTCTGCGTTACTAATATAGTTTAGACACACAATGCCGACCCAATGCAGCAGGACGACTATTTAATCATATAGAAATGTCATTCAATGTGATTTCGACTCAAGATATGGGACTTTGATCGCACTCGTGCATTAAGCGCTCTCGGGCAGTTCGGCTTCAATAATTCCCAGTCCATCACCCTCGCGCACCCAGAACTTGGCAACTCGCAAGCCAACAGACGTCATGAGATCGGTCCAACGTTGTTGAGTTCGCTCTAGACCTGAACAGAAAACCATGACTGCCATATCAGTCATACAAGGCAGAGAACGCGCGTTCTGGTCGGGAAGAATGTACTCTTCCGCAATAATCTTGGAGAATCCCGGCTTCATAGCGGGCTTAAGGTTGTTGAAGATGATCGCTGCTTTCTCATCGGACCAGTCGTGAAGCACATTTTTGAAATAGTATGCGCGTGCGCCTGTAATTTTCAAGGTTAGCTGCAACTCTCAACAAGAGCACGACAGTGGAAATTCACCTTGAACTGGTTGGACTTGTTTGAAGAAATCATACGAAACAGTATCGATACCAGCAACTGCCAGGTCCTGCGCGCCTTGGACCTCTTCAATTACCGCGGGAAGATCCTCTAGAATGAGTTTACCGCGAACATCCGGGAACCTCTTTTTAAATCCGATCAGATCATGACCGCGACCAGCTCCGATATCAACCAGAAGCGGAGTGTCAGCCTCCAGATCAGGATGATCCAATATCTGCTCTTGAACAGGGAACCAGTCTCCCCAGTGCGGTCTGTCAGCTCGCTGCCCTTCCATGAAGCTATTGAATCGAGTCAACGCCTCTGGATTCTGACAGAGCCAGGTGAAACCGTCTGTTTTGAAATCATTTGTATACTGGAGGGCAGCGAGCATGGGGTCATCTGGATTGCGATAGTTGGTGGCTCGGAGGTATTCGGGAGTCTTTTGGAAGGTTGGCAGAAACTCAAGGAAGCTATCACCCAGTAACAGTGAGCATGGCACTTTGTTTCTTGTGCGGGGCACTTACAGTGACTCTACAACTCCAATCGATGCTCTCTCGGTCATCTCCTTGGACAGTCTGGTGGGTAGATACTCGCGAGGCGCGAACTCTTGCACGAATCCATTCGTTGCGAGGAGTCGCAGTATACGCTCTGGTATGAAATTCTCAATTAATATACTTTTATTTTTTGCTGCCGGCATTTACGTACCAACTAAGAGAGGATCGGCTGGCTTAACCGATGCTAGGTCTGCCAATGGGACTGGAGAGGTCGCCTTTGCCAGCACAGGGAATATCTCCATATCATGGGCAATTTTGACTGCCATTACAACGGACGGCTAGTTAAGTTAGTTTTTCCTCTCATAAAAGATATCTCAACAATCCATGTATCGCATACTGCATATGCGAGCTTGAGAATCGCATCTCGAGGACGTTCCAACGCTCGCGCCAGCTGAAGTGCCTTTTCCTGTGCATCGATTCTCGACTTCTCGAGCCCGTCTGACTGAAAAGAATCAAGGGAAGCTTTTGTCTCTGCGAGGAGGTTTTGGAGTTGCTGTATATCCATTGTGAATAGCTCAAATCTGAAATAATGAAGAAGACGAGTTCAGCACAGGGTTGGAGGGGGGACTCGTAGTGTATTATCACCCTTCAAAATGAGGGGCTATTGTTCCACCGATAAACATCATGCATGTCGCTAGGTGGAACAGATGCAGCTTGTGGAACCAATATGATGATATTAGTCCTCCCCAGATTTCGTTTATCATTTGTTGCTGAACACAAGCTGAACACATGCCAAAACGATCCTGTACTAGCAGCTGCATGTATGTTTTCCGTTAGATAGTATTCACATGTAGTTCTAGTCTCCTTGAATCGTCGGTTCAAATACTCTATTGACAGCCTTAGCGGGGTGATAGAGAGAGCAAGGCGCGCCACAGAGCAGTGGAGTCGTGCCCACATCGACCATCGTCCGTCGACAGGCCGCCAGCCTCACGCAGATCGACCCGCCTTTGCATTAGCTCCTTCAGCCTTGAAAGAAAAACAAGAGATAGAGGCGGGGCATACGATTGATTTCTATGAATGGATAGAGCCGCTCCGGAACTATCAATAGGAACCTCAAATTTGAGCATGTCGATAGTTTCCACTCATGCAGTTGTATGCAAGATCGTCGCATCCTTCTCAATAGATCAAGTAAAAATTCCGTTCGAGTGTTTCAGGCTCTCCTTCTTTCTATGGAATATCTGCGACTTGTAATGCATCATGTCGATCGAGCTCCACGTTGTGTGTGGTTCTGTTTCAAACCCGGAAATTTCCCATTACGCAAGGCTATCTATCTAGCATTCTACTTTAATAGGCCAGCTCATGAAAGATGAGACAAAAAGTTCTCGAACGTGTGTGCCTAACTCAGCCTTCCACCAACTGCTTAGTATAACATACTATCTCACGCACATACCATCCATAATCTATAACTATACCTCTGCAGCATGATCATCCCGACAAACACCCTCCTCATCTTTCTTCAAATTCTTCCTCACATAAGTCTGTCTCACCAAATCACCCTCATGTCTACAAACCTCCCACTCCCCAATCCCAAGTTTTTCCGGCGCTCTCTTCACTCCACGTCCTCCCCCTCCAATAATCAAATTCCCCGGTCGGTAACTCGGATCAATCCGCAGCTTATGAACAGCGGAGATGTGTATCTGTGCGTTCTCGGGAATATCACGCACTTCTCCACAAGGAAGGGGCCAGCGAATCGGTTTCCAGGTTCCGTCGGGTTGGAGGTCCATTCTTCGGAAAGGAAGGTACTCCATTAATCGCCATGCCATTGTTGAGAATAATGAAAGGCCGCCACCGTAGGTGAGGCAGTCGTGGGCGATGCCTTGGTCCATGGTATGAGAAAGTGCTTCGTTGAATTTGTCTGTTCGTCGGTTGGGAGTGTCTTTACTATGTGCTGCAAGGCCGTTGGATAGGGTGGTTTCCTTGAGCCCTTCGCTTGGAGCGTGATAGTCCTCGTAGCAATTGAAGCGTTTCAGTTTCTCGGGGTCGAATTCTAAACCGGCAGCTTGTGCTTCTTTAACCATCCATACGAGCGGGATGTGACTTAATGGCCAGGGATCCTCTGGGTTGAGCTTCCAACCCCCACCGACATCGCCGTGTTGACCTGGGAACCAGACTTCTGAGATGTCCTGCTCATCCTGTTCTTCTTCACCGCTGCCGGGGATGTTCAAGCTGGGAACTCGGAGAGAGGTTCTGGAAACTGCGCTTTTCACTGAGCGATGCTCGGCCAGATAGGCATTGGTCCTGGGGAATTCGGAACTTCCTTTGCGCATTGGTGACGACGACGGGGCACGATATCTGAATTCATCCGTCCCACTGCCAGATGCAGACCTGCGGCGCCCTTGTCTCCCGGCTTCCCCATTTTCCGGTAGAATAATCTCCGGGACGTTTGTCTTCTCATGATCCTCTCGTGAGAGCAAATGCCTCAACCGATGTGTATGAGAATGGCCATGGGCAGCAGGTCGAACCTCCGATATCAGATCCTGCCGAAACTTGGCCCGCCGCTCATCGATAGAGACAGCATGTCGAATAACACGAGCCGTCGTCTGCGCCGTATAAGGAAACTTGCTCCTCTCCATCCAAGCATTCTCAAACATAGCCACACTATTCACCGTATCGAATAGTCCCATGAACTTAATCCGACTCACCGGCCTACTGAACGTCTCGCGGAAGGCCTTCATGAAACGGAACAGCTTGTGTCTCTCCTTGTCGTCCTGCTCCGTGCCACTTTTCCGTTGCTGCCATTTGGCAAAAGTCTTCCATGCAAAGCGCACTAGTTCCTCGTTTCCGGGTTGGAGTAGACCGATGTAGTCTAGCATTTCTGCGAGGAAGCGTGCCGTATATGAGCCTCGACTAAAGCCGAAGAAGTAAATGTCGTCGCCGGGGGCATAGTATCGCATTAGGAACTTGTATCCTCCTAGGACGTGCTCATCGAAGGATGATCCCAGTGCTGCATCTTTGGCTTTCTTGTATGAAGACTTGATACGCTCGATTCGTCCCTTGCTACCGAGTGAGTGTGATGTCACGTACGTTCCTATACCGGGTTGGTAGTAGTGGTATTGGTGGCTTTGGCTGCGATCAAGCATCTATTCATATTTAAGCGAATGAGTTTTTTGCCCGTCACGTTGAATGAGATAAAGCATAACCTACGCGATAAATCTTCACAAGATTCGTATCCGACCCATCACCAGCAAATTTATTCCCCGTCCCATCAAAGCAAAGAACAAACTGTTTCGGCTGCACAAAAGGTCCCAAGATCTCCCTCCATTCATGAGATTCCATCTCGGGTGGTAGGTCGCGATTCGTATGTCGCGTTAAGTGTCATCCAGACAAGGTGACAGCTGGTGAGGCCCATGGTTCGTATTAATATTTATGAGAATCAGTAAACAAAGCCTTATGTACCCGGGTCGTGTCTCGGGGGGCTGAGATCCTGAGCTGAAGATGAATCGGGGGGGCTGTAAGATACGATCCAACCACATTTGAATACCCACACACGCTCCGCCGTCCGTCATAATCCTTGGCCTGAAGATTGTCCGGTATGCGGCCAGCTTACCGCTAGCTAGGCTCCGATGCGGCGTGCTGGTTGGGCGGGCGCTTGGTGGGTCGCTTTCTGCAGCGTCCGGGCACGGCTGTCGTATTGTAAGTTGTGCTACTAATCGGGGTGGATCTTGTTAGATCTAGGATTCTAGGGGGGTTCGTGAGGCATGGGAAGGTTTAGCGGGTGAACATGTTCGTTTGATTGGGGCTCTTCATTTGTTCAAGGTGATGCAATAATTGTCCTTCGTGCATGGGCGACGAGGCCTTGGCGAGGGAGTTTTGCATGTGTTGATGGAGTCCCAAGCGTCGCGATCATGATTCAAAATGCGTTTTTTTTATTCTGAATATCTTTTTGGGGTATGTTCAAATAGGTACATGACGTATGTTCCTGGGGGTATCGATGCATTTCTCATCCCACGTTCGTCTTCAAGTAAAAATCCCACATTATACTATTCCACCTCTTCCTCTCGATCTCCCCTTTTGATTGCCGACGAGCACCTATATCCACTTCAGCATTTATTCAGTCTTTGGGACTGTCGCAGCAATCGCGGCAGGGGCAAGGTGCATAATTTCAGCAACCTCCTCGTCGATCAAGGGACCCGAGTATTCTTTCCTAGCACGGACAAAGTACCAGATACCGCTTAAAATCAGCACACCGGCAGTGACGACAATACTGTAGTTCATGGTCGTATAATCCACTGGGGTCTCGGGAGGCCACACACTCCAGAAGATGACGAATAGCATATAAACGCAAGCGTACGCATTGTTAATAGTACCGAGGATACCGGGGACCTTCCATGGGCCCCAGATCAGAGGTGCCTGGGCGATGTCATACTCAGTAGGCTGGGTGCCTTTCTTCTCGGGCATGTCGCGTTCGGGGCTCTGGGAAGGACCTGGGCTAGAGAACTCCTTGTCAACTGGGCTCTTGGGGCGCGCAGGGGTAGCAGCTTTCTCCGTAGCGTTGGCAGTGGTGCTAGCGGCAGCATCCGGGAGGCCATCCATCATGGTACCGTGGGGCAGGACATTTCCTTTGATGCGATGGTAGAGAAGGAAGGCGCTTGGGAGGAAATAAGTGCTGTAAAATCCAGTCACGGTAAGGGAGATGACATCGTTGAAGGCGGTAGTAGATCCAATGTAGATGAGTGTCAGGGCACATGCGAGTCCGCAAACTACGGTGACAGATACGATGGGGACTTTGGTACGATGGTTCACGCTCTTCAAATAGTGGGAGAAGGGCAAGCCCTGGTCTCGAGCAAAAGACCAGGTCATACGAGATGCGGTGGCCGTGATACCGGTGGAACAGGCCATAGTGAGTACCATGATAAGGGCAGTCATGACCGACGCGCCCGCGTACGAGTGGGTGACGTCGTAGAAGATTTGAATGAAAGGGAACCCTGTGGCAGTGTTCAACACAGACTCGACATCGCCCAGGCAGAACAAGACCGTGAGCATCATCGAGAATCCGAGGGCGCTGTTGATAGACATACCCGCAATGATGGCTTGAGGGATCACCACTGCGGCATTGGCGACTTCTTCAGCCATATGGACACTCGCGTCGGCGCCGACAAAAGTAGCAATATTGCCAATGAAGCCAACACAGTATGAGATGCCTTGAGTCGGCCAGTTGCCTTCATTCAACGCCGTGTGGAAGACGAAGTCCGCCGATTTCTTGGGGGACATGGCCAGGAGCACAGCTGTGATCGCGATGAATCCTGCCAAATGCAGGACCAACATGAAGATCTCAAAACGCGGCAGAATGTTAGGCACCACCACGTTGATAAAGAAGGTACATGCGACGCTGGCCCAAGCCAGTAGGGTATTCTGCCAGCGCTGCTGGGCAAAATCCGGGTTGTTCAAAGTGATGAGACCCTCGATCATCGTGCCGAGGAAGATCGTCTCCGTCGCGATCGTGGCGATCCATGCAAGGGAGGTCAACCAACCAATCAAGTAGCTGCAGACTTTCTTCCAGCGCATTGGGGCGAGCATGTAGACCCAGTAGTACTGCCCTCCGGCAATGGGCGCCATGGAGGCCAGTTCAGCGATGACAGTATACGTTGATAACGTAGACAAACACGCGATGATATAGCCGTAGAATGCGCCCGCGGGGCCACCATTATCGAATGACTGGGAGAACAGGGTAAGAACGGTCTCCCAGGTGATCAGCTCAGCCATCGCGAAACCAACAATCGCCATGAAGTTGAACCGACGCTTCAACACCTGTTTCTTTCCCAGTCTAGCCAGAGCGAGATCATCGCTCGCTTCGGGGCCACGCTCGACATGCATGGTGAGGTTTTTTTTTTTTCGGAGCCGCCCGTTAGGAATGTCGGCAACTCGACTGCAACCGTTTGGAGGTGACCAAACAGGAAGTGGAGACGAGGGGGAAACAACAACTGTTGCGCTTAGACTTTGCACATTATTCGACCGACGGAACTTCTAGAAAATGCAGAAAGATCCTTGTTCAACGCAGTATATCGTCGCGGAAAAACCGGGAAGCAAAGCGAGACGGAGAGGGTTTTAAATGTCGAGACAACCGAGGCCGTCTGTAACTCTGCCATTTGCGACTTTTCGCTAAGCACCCGCCAATTCAGCCTTTTCCCCCACTTGGTCGCTTGGCCGCTTGGCCGCTTTTGGGGCCAGTGCGACTAATCAGCGGCCCCAGACTCTATCCACAGCGACACCTCGCACAATGTGGAGGTGGACATGGTCCATGGACTCCATGGGGGGGAATGGGGGGAGAGATAGGCGAATGGGGTGTCTAACTCGGATGATAGATACATTCCCTCTGCTATTCGCGCCCGTAGAGGTAGTTTGATCCCGTCGAGCACAAAGCGCATTGTATAGCACAATCCAAGAGCAGCCCGGATGTGGCACACACACAGTAGAAAGCCGGGAACCGTAATCCCAATGCAGTAAAGATGTGGGTTATCGTCGTAAAAGCCTGTTGGATACTAGCATGGCCAGTTAGGATCCCCCGGGACCAATTAAAATGACTCAGTCCTGATTAAAGCCAATTAGAGGCTGGCTAGAGGCTTGTTGGAGGCTTGTTAGCGTACACTTCGGCATTCTCCGGCCAACCATAACAACCTCCTCTCTAGCAGCAACATGTTCCAAGTCCACAACGGGAAACCCAGTCCAGCTACCCCCTCGGGATCAGACTATATGCCGACCGACCACATACTTTATAGGGTTATTAGATCAGGGCTTCTTCCCTATGACGCGTGGGCGTTTTTCATCCTGTGGGGTTTCTTCCAGGAATCAAACTATGTTCCTGCCAAGTCATCGGACAGCCCGACAGGATCATTTACCCAGGAACGGATATATACTCAAGGTGTGACAATCTCAGAAAGTGCGGGGATAACTAGAAAGCACTCCCATTGGTTATCTCATATCTGAGACTGCTCTCTGCCCGCGGAACCTTCTCTCGATTGGCCAAAGATATAGATCTCCTTGGCAGCTCTTCTCCCAGACACAATTAGTAAAAATCACCAATGAGCTTTTGATTGCATGGAATCCTCCTCAATATCAACAACATCATACGTCTCCGCATTCTTCTCCTGGTTCAACTCGGCATAAGATGAAAAGATGAGTCGTCTCATCTTTTCTTCCTCAGTCACACAGGGCTTGTGTCGTACACAACCCCGGGAGGCAATCTGATAAACCACTAAATCAAATTGTGCACTAGCCTGCCTAAACTCTTCGACCAGTCCTGAATTTCGTTTCCACACAGGATGGTCCTCTTGCTCTGAGGATGCCCAGAATACACGCTGGAACATCTGTCGTTCATAACGAAGGGGTCCTCGGGTGACCACGAACTCGAATAGTGCTCCCATACAGACTACATCATGGGGCTGGGCAAATGCTTGTTTCTTCGGCTGATTATGGCAAGCGTTAGTGACAGATTACTTTTTGTCTGGCTCGGAAAGCGGTTCAGAAACCTACCCGAATGATGCACTGTGAATACCTCACCATACGCGACGAAACCACGTCGAAAAATGCAAATTCTTGAATCGGGGGCTGCTGAACAAGCATCCGGCGCCAGCTTGCTTCTTTCCGATTATAGGCAGTGATCTTATCAGGGAACTGAATCATATCGAAAGTCGCAAAGGTAAACCTGCCAAATCCTGCTGCCGATCCGCCATTCAGGGAAAAGAACGAAGGAAACACTTCTGCCAGTAACGGGTTCCAGGATTTGGAGATATTCTCATCCGGCATAAAGTATAGATGTTTCTGCAGCGAGGGCGAATCTCGGACGAGACTGTGCCAATATCGACAGGTTCGTTGGGCAGCGGTGAGAAGTGTTCGTAGGTCCAGCTGAAGTAGGATGAGCTCCAGGAGCTCGGCCGTCGAGACAACCTTGTCTATTGCAGAACTTCCGAGACGTTTTGTTTCCATCTTGGTTTTATCTCAACAATCTTTGAGGAATTTTTCAGGCAAACGCTACGCAAGATGTGCTGTCAGGCGCCAGCGTCCCCTCATATGCAGCACCGGAGTCATGTGATGCCTGTCATTGCCTGCAAGGCGTACTGGCAGAAGGCGAGTTGGGATTGGTTGCCCCGTTGAGCAGCAAATATGATTCGGCCTTGGCGAATCATGTTGTGAAACTTCACCGACTGACAATAATTTCCTCTCTAACAATCAATATGTAACAAATCGATATGTTGATTCGACCGATCACTTCTAGAAAAACTCCGCCAGATCATGTTGACCCAATATCACGTGACTTGTGTATATAGATCATTTCTCAGATAGATTGTTGATTTTATTCTCCTACATGCATCTTACACTCTTCTTCATTCCTATAGCTCTCTTTATCATCAGGGAAATACTAATTCTTTGACAAGTTATCTTTACGAAAGTCAATCACTATCACAAGACTCTAGCCTGGAAGGAACCCTGCATCCACCCATCCATTGAATACGCATTCAGAAAGTCCTTTGACTTTTCTTACTAAATAGTCTGTCGGGAATCCCGATCGACCGTGTTACCATTCAAATATTCAAGTGTACTCCTAAATTTAGGCTGAAAAGACATTGGTAGATATAGAAGTATACTATTACCTAATGTAATCACTTATCGAGCTTAGATCCAATTTTAGATTTAGCTAGACGTACTTAAAATTTGAGGTAAATTAGAGCCCAGTCTAGAATAAGGCTACATTACCTAAAATCCTTCCCATGATGATTTTAACTTTAAGATCGGGTTTTCCATGGTCCTTCAAACTCGATGGTCGCTTCAGCCTAGTTCTAATTACTTTTATTAGCTTTAAGGGATCTGGTGGATTGAAGTGTCTCTGACTTGATCAACTCAATGTGTAATAGAATAATTATGATCTGAAACATCCAGTGCCATTGTCAGTCCCTCACTATCATTAATTCTAAGGATAAAGCCTGCCGCTATTGACCCTTGACGACTTAGATACACTTGCAATGACGTGCATCCGCCACCAGATCAGTATCAAGAATAGAACAGTCGAATAAATTTCTTGGACTGTGAGATACATTGTATTCTTTTTAAACAAAAGCGCTACGAATGTTATTGAATGGGTTATTCGGTTTCCTCTGTTCTTTGATAGCCTTCCACGAAGTCTCTTTGTTTTTCTCTATTGTCTGTACGGCAAGACGCTTTATTTCTGGCCTCCTTTATAATCTTTGACAAACAACTCCATTGCCATCTATCTAAGAATTCTAACGATGCCTCATTGAGTCGAACCGATATAAATTCCTCAACCCTCATGGTAGAGGCAATATGCCATATCCCAAGGTCTTCCTACTCTCTGCTAAATTATCTCTCCTCGCCTTGTGTCATTCAATCTTCTAAACTCAGTGTAGCATCATGGTTTTTAACAAATTTGTCAGGTCCAATACCGATGGTGGTGACCCGACAAAGGAGCGGTCTCGCCTGCAAAAGCCCCAATACGGTGAGCTGGAGAAAGAAGGCGCGGCGTTGCAGAAATGCTTCACGTATTCTCCAGGAGAATCCTATGACATCAAGGCCAGAGTAATCCAATTCTCTGGTCACCCTCCATGGTCACCCCAGGATTTTGTGAAAACAGGGTGGACCATCGAGCGGATCGGCTGGAAAGGTGATCCACCTGTTAGCGGCCGACCCCAGGGTTGGAATCCAGTAATGGCCCCATTGACAGCCCTTCCTTGGTCAATTCTGCCAGTTGCAAAGCAACTTGGTCTTTCAACAAAGCCGATCTACAAGACCGTGTCACTGTTCAAGTTAGTCAAGGATAATGCGGAGAGCGACTATAGCGATTATATCATCCAAGTCGGTCCCGGTCTGATCGTGTCCCAGCTCAGCTCGCGCTTCTTGGGTCCACACTGGTCCGATGTTGCACTTGCAGTCTATAAACAATATGAGACTGCCCCATTGAAGTATGTATTCCGCGTGGATATTACGAACGAGGTTGTCGAACGTCTGATCAGCGAGGATATTTATTCGGTAAAGACTGGTCTTGAGTGGCCCGACTCTATTCGGCAAGAGTGGAAAATCGGGACATCCGAGTATAAGGCGCTTTTGGGGACTCCCCTCGGTCGTGGAGTAGTTGCGTTAGTTCTCAGGGGCTATGATCGTGGCACGAAGCTTATTTCAAGCATTTCCACCTTCTCAGACGAGCACAAGGTTTCTATGCATATGCTCTTCGTCATCTCTGACCATAGTAAGTCATTGTTCGACGAGTGACTGTTTCCAAGTGTCCTGCAATTGTCCACATCTGACAGGATATTCCAGGAAACCGGATACCTCCGGGTAACAGTCGAAGCGGGTTTTAGCGGATTTCGGTTTCTAGTGTGGCGTGACGTGGTAAGATTCATCGCAACAAATGGTTCTGATCCGACTTCTGGTGGGGATTTCAATTGGAATTTCTACCGGTGTTTATTGTTCTTCGGCTTGGGTGGTTTGGGTCCGTTTGTCAAAAAAAGGAAAAACACTGAAAAGAAGGTTTTTATCATCAAGATAGGTTCCTCGGTAGGTCCTAGGTACCCCTAATTCTAAATCATGGCATGCATGTTATCACACGGAGTAAAACAAGGTTCCCAAGAAAGCTTAATTAGATTGGCAATGTGATTGGTCCATCATTCACTGTAGATCTTGTCGGCTTTAATTTCCTTCTAGAACGCCTCAAATCTAAATCGGGTTTGGGCTCATTGTAGCGAGGACAGTTTTCAATCTCGTCATTGGTGGCTGATAAGGTCCTATGCCGCGTAATACGGTCTACCCTTACCTCTTTGCGTGCATGTCAACACTCGTGCCTCAGATTGTCCCATCCCGGGGGCCAATTGATGCTGGACGGGCTCATGTTTCCCCGTCCGGCGTGCCCGCGTGGTATCCACGGTCGGAGGACCTCGTACTGGGGTGTGGAGGCAACCTTCTTATCAACAGGAGCCCCGACGGATGACCCCAGGTGACCCGTAATACTATAATCAGCAGAGTGGAGGAAGCATTATCAGGAGGAGTGTTATCTTTTGCCCCTTCTAGCTTGGCAAAAGTCCCAACCCCCTTATCAGTCTGAGATATCTTGGAAGATGTCTGTGGTTTGATAAACATTCCAGAAGCAGTAATGAATATACCATGAACCTATTCAACTCTTGATGCTTTCTTTTTACCCTCGTGCGCCTTTTCTCCCAGGGTCATGGGGTGGCACACACCTGCTTGCTTCCTCCCGTCAACCACAACGCCACGCTTTTGCCTCAAAAACGCGGGGTTGGATCCACATTCTTCTATAGAAGTCTCTTTACTGGCTTACGAGGGAAAAGCCACTGTAGAATATCACTCGTTTTCCACTTTCCTCTCACGGTTACAGTCGGGGGGCCCGTTACACCCTTGCGATAAGCGCGAGTTGGACGATGGGATCGAGCCCTAATTGGACCAGATCACGGGGCGCTCAGTTATCAAATGGGCTTATCTTCCTATTGAGGATGGTCTGACCGGGCGTCGTATGGCGCAGGGCCTATAAGAAGCTTTTTTGAGATGTTAGTACAAAGTACCTAGTAGTATGTTCCGGTCGCCACGGCCCTGTTCTGTAACCTGTCAGCCTCGGACGGCACGTATATAACGCCATCGGACTCCCGGTCCTGATTCGAAGACGCCCCCTTTTTTTCCTTCTTGAACCCGTTCAAGCATCTCATTTTTTCCCGGTTCAAAAGATGACTGCCTCAGATGAGGATATCGAGAAGAAGGGCGTCACCGCCGTCGAGCCTACTGGGGATCGGGGCGTTCCAGGATATGACGATGTTGCGGTCGGCAGCTCAGAGTTTAGCCCTCTCAAGAGGAGTCTGCAGGGCCGTCATATGCAGATGATCGCTATTGGTATGTGCTTTTTGGATTGATTTTCTGGGTCCATCTTGACTGACGCTTGCTTCGTTCAGGTGGTTCCATTGGTGCTGGTCTGTTCGTCGGTACTGGTAGTGCTTTGCAATCCGGAGGTCCTGGAGCTCTCGTATGTATTTCCGATTAAAGCTGGTATTTGCAAGCGCTAACGGTATCAAGCTTATCTGTTATTTGATTGTCGGTGCCATGCTTTTGCTCACAGTCCAGGCACTGGGAGAGTTGGCTGTCGTGTATCCTGAAAACGGTGCTTTCTTCACTTATTGCGTTCGGTTCATCAGTCCTGCTTGGTTAGTTGTCTCTCTCGCTTGATTATTTAGCCGCGTTCTTGTGCTAACATTTAACCAATCAATAGGGGCTTTGCTGTCGGCTGGGATTATGCTATCAGTTGGCTCATCATCTTACCCTTCGAGATCACTGCTGCCAGTATCACCATTCAATATTGGCGCGACGATCTAAACGTCGGGATATGGATCGCAGTCTTCTTAGTTGTTCTGTCAGCCATCCAAATCTTTGGTGTCCGTGGATATGGTGAAGGTATGCATCTCACCTCTATATTGCTGGCTCGGGCTTGATGCTAACAATTTATCTCAATAGTCGAATTTGCCCTGGGCATGATCAAGGTCATTGCTGTCATCGGCTTCATCATCCTCGGTATCGTGATCGACTGTGGTGGTGCCCCCAAGGGAGGATACATCGGTGCCCATTACTGGCATGACCCTGGCGCATTCACCACCTTCCGGGGCTTCTGCTCTGTGTTCGTGACGGCCGCGTTTGCCTTCTCCGGTACTGAGCTGGCTGGTCTTGCTGCTGCCGAGGCCGCTAACCCCGCCAAGTCTGTCCCCAAGGCTACCAAACAGGTCTTCTGGCGTATCATGATCTTCTATGTTCTGGGAACATTCATCGTTGGCCTGATCGTCCCTCACACTGCCGATTACCTGGTCAACTCCTCCGGTGCAAACACCAAGGCTTCTCCCTTCGTCGTCTCCATTCAGAATGCCGGTATCAGTGGCTTGCCATCGGTGATGAACGCTGTCATCACCATCTCCGTCATTAGTGTCGCCAACTCTGCCACCTATGGATCTAGCCGTACACTCCAGGCTCTGGCTGCTCGCGGCATGGCCCCCAAGATTTTCGCGTACATTGACAAGAAGGGTCGCCCCCTGTACTGCATCCTTCTCCAGATCGCCTTTGGCTTCCTTGCTTTCATCAACGAGGCCTCGAGCACTGGTGATGTTATCTTCAACTGGCTTCTGGCTCTTTCCGGTACCATCTCCTTCTTCGTCTGGGGAAGTATCTGTCTTGCCCATGTCCGCTTCCGCGCTGGTTGGAAGCACCACGGTCGTCAAGTCAGCGAGCTGGCTTTTGCCGCTCCGTTCGGTGTGATTGGAAGTTGGATTGGCTTTGGTCTCAACGTAATGTGTCTTGTTGCTGAGTTTTATGTCTCTGTTGCTCCCAAGGATGCCGAGACCTTCTTCATGAACTACATCGCTGGCCCGCTGATCATTGCCCTGTTCATCGTCTGGATGATCTATACCAAGATCAACAAGGACCCCAAGCTTGACCGTGGTGCTTGGTTCGTGAGTTTGCAGGACATGGATGTCTTCAGCAACATGCGTGACACTGCATTGGACGTTGACCTGCCTCCCAAGGTTGTGTACCACACTTGGGGAGAGTGGTTCAAGGCGGCGCCCATGAGAGTCGTTCGCTCCATTTTCTAAATCAACAACGACCGTGATGAGATAACATGTGTGGATGTGTCTGTAACTGTCTAGCTGTTGAGAGATTAGTAATTAATACAGATTCCCCCTAGGATTTCAGTCCTAGTATACAAGAACCACTTGCATTTTTTGGCTCGTAGTGTAAATGACTCAGTATTCGGGAGGGTATTCCGCTTTATAACCAAGTAGTAGAAGAGAAAATTAAATTCATAAGCCGATGCAATCGAGATCGCACTGTGAGTCATGTCAAGTAGAATCAAAGACAGCATCGCAAGTGGAGCTTAGAGTGTCACCAATCAGAATCGGGATCTGATTTCCGAATCCCCGTTCAACGTGGGGGTGACTTCCGATCGGAAGGAATAAAGTGTCGCGAGCTTCCTACAAAGCTGGGCTAACCTTGCGAATTGTTTTTCACTCGAAAACTGAACTGAGAATCTCGATTCGTTGAAGCTATCCATCATGATCACCGGCATCGCCCACGTCAACCTCACAGTACACCCAGGGACCCTGGAACATGCAAAAGAGTTCTATGGCGAGACCCTCGGGCTAAGCTCTGCACCTGTCCCTGAGCTGCAGGTTGGAACAATACTCTGGTGAGTTTTGTCTTGTCTATCTCTACGTCATCACCGAGTACTCGACATTAATCGGCTCTCCAAAACCGAACAGGTTCGATCTTGGCTCCAGCGGACAACAAATTCATGTTAACTGCGGTGCTACTGACCCCAGCTCGACACGGCATCCCTGCTTCAAGCTACCCGGTCGCGATGAGCTAGAAGCAATTAAAAAGTCCATTTACGACCACCATGTCCGCGGGGGTCCAGCAGCACCAATGTCCGCCGATACGCCTGGTGACGAGGGTTCTGGTAAGCAGTCTCATTCAAGGGTTTCCTTGACCGATATACTAGATGTTTGAAGCGCTTGAGACTAATGATTCATCTTCGCAGGCACGAAAGGAAAGGAATATCCTCGACGGTTCTTTGCGCGGGATTATGCTGGGAATCTGTTAGAATTTACTTTGTAGGATTTCCTGTGTCAGGGGGGAACCTGTGAATAATAATGATCTTGTCAAGACGATAGTTTAAGGAATGATGAATACCCTTATACACTAGACGTCTTAGTTAGACCCCCAGTCTGTTGAGTCTCTGTGGCTTTTCTTGGTCGTATTGGCCATGGCCGATCGTCTTTGTGGAGATGCGGGGTAGGTCGATGTGAATGGAGAGATGCCCCGCGAGGAACAGCACAGTAGCCTTGAGGACCTTGAGCGACTGAACTGTCAATAACCATATATAGGTCCTCTACTCTACTCCTGAGCTACTAGAACTTTTGTTCTAGCTATCTATCGAGTAAATATGAATCTACGCTCCATGCAATGCACCATGCGGATGCCCCGGGATCGACAAGGTGGATGACCGAGGTCCATTACGACTCCGCCTCGCACCCCTCACCAGTGTCAAGCTTGCCCAGAATTCGAGATCAGCACTAACCAGTTCCACGGACAATCAAATATTAGCGACCTCCCGAGGCAACGTACATGTTGAAACCATGTAATAATCATGGCATGCCAATCAACTTGGCCCGAACCCCGCGATCGACCTTCTCCACATTGGCCCTCTTCTTAAATAGTACTGTATTTTCCCTTTGCCCGCGAATCGTTAATCCCTCGACTCAGAGAAGTCATTTATCTTATACGAATCGCTACTGTTTGAAATATCTATACTAAGTCAATTACGTTCCCTCGAAATGGCGACTGTTGATATCCCTACAAAGCAAAAGGCCGTTATCTTCGACCAGCCTGGTACGATCTCGACCAAGGTTGTGGAAATTGATGTGCCAGAGCCTGGTGTTGGCCAAGTTCTCGTTAATCTGTATGAGAGTTCTTTCATACCGCAGACGAACGATGAACTTAGATGTCTGACTTGTTTTGTCTATAGCACTCACTCCGGCGTATGCCACTCCGACTATGGAATCATGACCAACACCGTATGATGAGACACCGAGAAACTGAATATCCTTCCAAGATGCTGATTTCATTCAGTGGAAAACGCTCCCATACCCAAC
This sequence comes from Penicillium cataractarum, assembly GCF_028827025.1. Taxonomy (NCBI): domain Eukaryota; kingdom Fungi; phylum Ascomycota; class Eurotiomycetes; order Eurotiales; family Aspergillaceae; genus Penicillium; species Penicillium cataractarum. Next base: position 1,652,798 of record NW_026622745.1, on the reverse strand, counting down.
TCAGCCCGGTCAGGTTGGGGGTCACGAAGGTGTTGGCAAGATCGTCAAGCTCGGTGCAGGCACTGAGTCCTCTGGTCTGAAGATTGGCGATCGGGTCGGTATTAAATGGGTTTCCAGTGCTTGCGGAAATTGCCGTAGGTGACCATATCACAGTTTCCTTTCGAAAACATGGCTAACTAGAATATACTGCAGAGCCCTGTGGAGCGGGATCCGATGGGCTGTGCTTTAATCAGAAGGTCTCTGGCTACTACACCCCAGGAACGTTCCAACAGTACGCCCTGGGACCAGCTAACTATGTGACACCCATTCCCGACGGCCTAGATTCTGCCGAGGCTGCACCCATGCTCTGCGCTGGTGTGACGGTCTATTCAGCCCTGAAGCGTAGTAATGCCCGCCCTGGCCAGTGGGTTATCATCTCCGGCGCTGGAGGTGGCCTTGGCCATATTGCAGTACAACTCGCCAGCAAAGGGATGGGTCTTCGCGTTATTGGCATCGACCACGGCAGCAAAGAAGAGCTAGTCAATGAGTCTGGAGCAGAGCACTTTGTCGACATTACACAGTTCCCCAAGGACGATAATGGCGCCGCCCTGCAGAAGCACATCAAGTCTTTGACAGAGGGACTAGGCGCCCATGCTGCGATCGTATGCACGGCTGCAAATGCAGCGTATGCCCAGGCTTTGCCGCTGCTGCGCTTTAATGGCACACTAGTTTGTGTTGGAATGCCTGAGCATGAGCCACAACCTATTGCGACCGCGTTCCCGACTTCTTTTGTCAATAAGCAATACACTGTGACTGGCTCTGCGGTCGGAAATCGTCAGGAGGCCATTGAGACGTTGAGGTTTGCTTCTCGTGGCATTATCAAGGCCCATCATCGGGTTGAGAAGATGGATGCTCTTACCTCGGTGTTCCAGGAGATGGCCGAAGGCAAGCTTCAAGGTCGTGTTGTTCTGGATTTGTCTGGTTGAATGGTGCTGAGTGCGACCGAAAATCCAGATTTATGTCGATACCACATTTAGTTTGTGACAATATATATCACCCGTACATGGGTTACATTATCTTCACTCATGACCACCCAAAGCTAATCAGTTTCCAGAATGACATTACTAGCAAGCCAACTAACTAATTCCCGTTTTTGACAGCAGAATTTCCGCAAAATCTATTACATGCTATTTCATGACAGGAGCAATCATCATCAGTCCATGCACAAGGAGATGAGACACAAAAAGAACAAAAAATTGACCGACGCAGGGGTCGAACCTGCAATCTCTTGATTCGTAGTCAAGCGCCTTGCCATTGGGCCAGCCGGCCGACTCGCTCCACTTTACCGTTAGGTTATTGGACCGGGGATGGAGATTTTGTTGAATAAAAGACTCCATAGTCTACTTGGAAGAAATTTTCATTGCTTCCTAGTGATTGGTAGCCCTGAAGATAAGTGGGTCACAGCCCTAGAAAGCCTTGGGAGAGTAGCATTGAGTGTCCAAATACGCGCAGACCAATTGGAACTAAACCAGTTCCAACAAAATATAGTGTTAATCAATCTAAGAATATCATTGAAAACTTTCATACTGCGTCTTTGAGGGGCTAGGGCTTTGGTCATGCCGAAGAAGTACAGATCGAAGCAGATGTTGACAGCACAGCGTAGAGCTGGCAACTCTATGGGACGACTCTATATAAGGCCGTCATTTGGGTCATCATTAAAATTTCCGACAATTATTCTACAGGTAGAGGGCAGATGTACGTACCTTTAGAACATATACATGCCGAAATACTTACAGCCGCTGCATGGCACGACAAAACCTCGAAGCAAATGGCCGTAGGGCCAACGCCAGTACCACAAGATCTGGATAAATCCTTCTCGCCCGAGAGAAATCTGCACTAGCCAACCACTGACCGTATTTCAATTTCCTTATTCAGATATGGCGTAGTTCAGGGTGCATCGTTAGTAGGTCTCGGCGTGTGTGGGTCCTCGATGTGTACGAGTAGAAATCCTCCGCAGCTCGCAATTCCCCAGATCCATTGCCTACGGAACGTGGTAAATAAACTGCTTGTCATTACTGTATCAATTATGATGTATATAAACTTCTCATGGGTTTAATGCAAAGCTGTTGAGCCACGGCATCGGATCTTTATTAGTTAAGATCAATGATCGTTTTTCTATCGTACGCTCCCCTTCAGAAGCTGAATGACCATCTGATATACGATCCATGCTCAGATAGTCACAACGAAGACATATTCTTCACAAGTCAGATACTTTATTTAAAAAGAGGTTTAAGTAAGGTGAAGGGTGGCCAAATGAATTTACAGGTTCAGTATGTGCCTATCAAGTATATCATATGAGTGGAGTATTGCGTGCTTCTACGCCTGGGCATTCACAGCACAAGCCCCCACGTTTAGCCTAGATGTTATCGGACAGAGTCCGCCTTGACCTTTGGAACTCCCAGCAAGGCATGGAAATATCAATTCGTGATATCGCGATCAGTATGGGTCCTGGCGTGCTGTTTTCGGATCTTGGAATCCCTCTCCTATAAAATGTAGACACAGCCCCGAACCTCAGGGCTAGCACTGGCTGTGTTCGACTTATAACTTGCGACAGAGCATCAATATCCATCATGGCCCTTGAAAGGATAGCTCATTTCTATCGATCCTGCCTATTTCAGATTATTATCGTGGGGCTGGTCGCTTTTTGTGAACCGGGAATCTGGACTGCCCTAAATAACCTTGGAGCAGGAGGCAATGCTAGTGTAAGAATGATTCAAATATTCGAGTCTTGCTGGAAATTTGCTAAAATTTTTTCTGCAGCCTTTCCTGAACAATGCGGCAAATGCCCTGACCTATGGACTTATGTCAGTAGGCTGTTTTCTTGCTGGCGGTGTCACGAATAAGATCACAGCGAAATGGACCTTGTTCCTGGGAGCAGCATTCTACACCCCTTATGCGGCTGGACTATACTGCAACAATCGTTATGGAAATGAATGGTTTCTCTTGCTTGGCGCCGCTCTATGTGGTGTTGGAGCATCTCTTCTATGGGCCAGTGAAGCTGCCATTGCGGTAGGATATCCGGAAGAGGAGAGACGAGGCCGGTAAGCGGGAAAATCCTGGTTACAGGTTTGATATTATTTGACTGACTTCAGTGCCAGATATGTTGCAATCTGGATGGGAATCCGGCAGATGGGGCCGCTAGTTGGTGGTGCAATCTCACTTGCTCTCAACATCAACACTTCACATGTCGGAAAGGTCACCTACACAACATACTTGGGACTTGTTGCGATCTCTTCTCTCGGAGCTCCATTTGCATTGCTTCTATCACAGCCACAGCATGTGGTCCGACGGAATGGCACTAAGATACCTTATATGAAGAAAACTAGCCTCAGTATCGAGTCGCGCGCTATCTGGAAGCAACTTACCAATAAGTACATGCTGCTACTTATTCCAGTCTTTCTCGCGGGGCAGTTTGGTACAACTTACCAAGGGAATTATTTAACCAGTATGGATTTACGGTTTCCTCTTTATATGAAATGCATAGTTAACAGATTTGCCAGCATATTTCACCGTTCGCTCTAGAGCCCTCGCCTCTTTCCTCACAGCCGTGGTTGGCGCCATGGCTAACGTGACAACAGGTATAATCCTCGACCTGAAATACTTTTCTCGAGCAACCAGGTCAAAGGCAGTGTACATCTTTGTCCTCATCTTCGTCACGGCAGCTTGGATATGGAATGCTGTCACTCAAACGAAACTCTCCCGCATGGCCGAGCCACCTGCCTTCGACTTGGGTGATGGCTCCTTCTTCAACTCGTCTTTCACTGTTTACATGTTCTTCAAGTTCTTCTATGAAGTGCTGCAGACTTACATCTATTGGTTGATGGCCGAGATCAAGGGAGCGCAGGGAGAGGGTGATATCGCTAGGACCACCGGTATTCTCAGATCTTGGGAGTCTATTGGGAGCACGATTGCTTATGCGGTTGGTGCAACCCACTGGCCCAACTTGAATCAGATGATTCTGGGTTTCTCGCTGTGGGCTTTCACAATCCCGTTTACCTGTCTCGCTGTATTCGGCAATTGGAACCAGTCTGAGACAATCGAGGTGGAGGAGCAATCAGACAGTAGTAGCCTCGAGGCTCAAAGAGTGGTTATTAGCACCCAAGGAAAAGATTGAAACCTAGATGGGATGCTGGTCGTCTCATAAGGGCCCAGGAGGATTAGAAAAACTTCATGCACGACAGTCGATTTTCTTAAATAGAGTTGGCGGGTGATGGGATAAACAACATCAAAATAAAATCAATAAATAGAGATTTGATATTGTACTATCCATATAACGGGTTGCTTTCTGGTGACATATATGACTGCAAATCTCTACAAGCTACTTGCTGGCCAAATAGGTTAGAAGGCCGTTAGAAACCACGGTCCGACATGCCCGAGACCGATATACGTAGTGCATTCAACTTGAGAGATGATGAGGCCCCAATGATTGCACTGTTGCGCCACAGCGCGATATCTAATTTTAGAGAATTCACACATTGGTCTTTTTGGGCGAGATTCTACGCACTAATACTAAACTGGATTTTCGGGTTACTATATCATGACAATAGCATGGCTACCTTTGGTCTCGGACTGGAATCTTGGTTCATATCCGAACTAAGTTCAGTTGCACCCCCTTCACGGATTAACACTTTCCATATTGGGAAAGCACTATCCATACTTACCAAGTTTAAACCAAGACCTCATCATTACACTGCGATTCCGATAGAAATGAGTCACGAGGATTCTAAAACCATCTTCCTCACATCCACCCAGCCCTACTCATTAATCTACACTGACAATAAATTTGTTGGATAAAACTCTACTCTCTTTCAAAATGTCTACATCCGGAGACGAACTCCCATACAAACTCATCAATAACATCCCAGTCCCTCTTTTGCGATCACGCGACGACTGGCCGATGTGGAAGGAGTACATTGAGAAAACTGCCAAGATTTGTGGCGTTTGGGAATATTGTGACCCAGCCATCGATGAAGACGAACATCTAGAACAGAAGGCTACTCTTTCTGAGCCTACGTTTAATGCAGTTCGCCCAGATGCATGTTCAATCACGGACCTTGATGATGCGGATTTCAAGAAGCTCCGCGCAATGGTCATAGAGTACAGAGCGAAGAAGATTGAATCGACCAGCGAGAAAAGGCCATTGACGCCATCGAGGAGCTTATTTACGCCTCAGTTTCTGGGAAATATAAAAAATACATTGATTTCGAGACTCCATACTACCAGTTGACGGCGCTCGACAAATTTGTCAGCAGCCCATCTGCTGATGATATCAATGCGATATCTTCGGAATGGCTCGCACTCCAGCAGCTGGGAGAGAAATCTGATATCCAGGAGTATGTAACTCGCTGGAAAGAGCTCTTCAAGAAATGCCTCGATCTTAAGTTGGTGGATGGCTCTCAAGATGAAGCTCTGGGAAAGAGTTTGATGGATTCTCAGGACCCAGCTACGATGTGGAAGGCTCTCCAGTTCCAGAGTTGGTTCGTGAAGCCCGAACTCTCGGAATTTGATACAGATGATACGTATACTTGGGGCCCAGCACCGGAGCTCAATAGCGAATCTGATGATAAGAGCCAAAAGGAGGACGAGGACTACGATGATTCCTGGACCAGTGAAGCGGTGGAACATTCAGACGATGAAGGTGAAGACACGTTTCAAACATGGGGGCAATGATGTCTAGTCGAAGTCTTTGCTTATCTTTGCTGAAATGATATGCTGCTGAAAATACATTCAAGGTGGACGTTGCAGCGCAGAACAATCGTCGCTAGCTTTGACAGGTAGAACTGGCGTTGTTCAACAACCGTTTGCAAATTAAAACAATGTTCTTGCTTCTGTTAGCATTCAATGAAGATTATAAGTAATGATGGCCCTTATGTCTAGTTTATCTATCATGCCGAGTACATTATATGCGAATTCTAGAAACTTTTTGATCTCTTTGCGGCCCTAGGTTTGGGCATACTCCAGAGACTCCTGGTCCATATCATGCATTCCTCTGCTCTGGGGATGCCGGGTCTGAATTAAAAGACTCCACGGGTTGGGACGTCGGTTCAGAATTTTCGTCATCAGGAGTAGACTGGGGTGCTCTTTTTCGCAATTTGAGCCATAACATAGTGACTATGCATATCAAAAGGACAAACGTTGTCACAAGTGCCATAACAGTCCTACCAGGGAGTGCGGAGGCCGATGTATCAATACGTTCAATGGACCACGGGTAGCACGACGACTTGACGACGACGTACACGCCAAGGCCCACGTAAAGGAAAGGTACCACTATGTCTGCATATTTCTGAGCCAAGAGCAAAATATACTTCTGCTTCATAATCAGGAACGCGACAAGGCACCACGCTCCTAGTAAGATGTAGTATGTAACGACATACACTGCTATTTCCGCTCCCTTTGCTTGCGAAAATAATGGTATATATGTCCCGATATTGTCTCCGCCGTTCATCACCGTGATGATTGAGACTTTCAAAATACTCTTCGCCCCGGCAAAATCTGATTTTTCTGTCTCTTCTGTCTTGGCCGGGAAGAGAAGATCAAACAACTTCCAGATTCCTAGCAGCAGTGGCAGCAGACCCAGGAATCCAATAGGTTCAGAGGGAAGTACTAGCGAGACACCGAAACCAATCATGCTGACGATGATGATTACCGTGAATCCGATATATTGGCCGATAGTAATCTTGAGAGGGGTCACAGCTTTGCTGGTGGATGCCTCTGCAAAGAAGGTGGCCAAGACGAACATGTCGTCGATATTGGTGATGGCGAAGGAACTGCATGCTGTTCCAATTGATTTTCCGAACTGCATAGTGCAGCGGATTGGCGATCAGCGCTTCAGAGTGCTGAGGCAGGCTGATTCGTACTCGCATAGGGTTTGTGCCTCGTTAGCCCAAGGACGGCGGTTGTATCAGGCTAGAGGATAGAAGTTCCTTTCCTAGTCTGGAAAAATAACTTTAAACACTCGGAAGACAGACTGAAGCAGTGTTGTCAAAAAAGTCGGACTTTCTCAAACCCAAGGCTGCCCCAAATGTCCCGTACCGGCGGTGGTGCGACTAGCGCTTGGTCCGTGCTTCATCACATATTGCATAAGTAAGAAGGCTAAACCCATCTAACTGAAGGGGATCATTTACGAACTTCTGCTTTGGTTCAGTCTGCGACTTCACGAGTACGCCTACTATTAACAATTTTCACTGAGGCTGCTGGCACCTGGTCATATAGGATTACTTCGGGACTTTGCAATTATATTACTGCGAAATTCGTACACTACGCAAGAAGCGAGTTTCTCGCCCCCACAGCCTCCTTGGCTCTATACCTAGGGTGATATTTTGTCTCTACATTGCTAGACTGAGACGAAGCAAGAAGTAGTATTAAAGCAATAAATTAAACTAGATTTGTTTTCGCATAAACAAAGGCCAATGATCTTTAAATGTTTTTCTGAACGCCCATCAGATTACCGCTAGTCCAAATGTGGTAATCTATCTGCCATTGGAAGTGTAGAATTGAGCTTTCGCGTAGGTGCCAGCGGTGCCGTGGTCATTGTATGAGGCTATCTGCCTCGACTGGAGATACCTTGTCATGTGCTTAAATATAAAAGTGATGTAAGGTTGAGTTACCAGCCTGAAAGTGGTGATGTCTGAAGACCTAAGCGATAAAACATGCGAGAAGGTTCATCAATTCAGTTGTAGAAGGCCAGGTATTATTACTAGGTACATAAAAAACCAGTTACTTCACCTCAAATCCATTCATGGATACTAGGTTTGGCGTATCGTGTTATTTCGGGTTGAAAGAGGACCTCTCCGTTTCCCGACATGAAAGGCAATAAAGGGCCGTACCGCAGTTGAACTCATGAAAGTTAGCTTTGTTTGGGACCCGTTCACAAGCAAATCCGTCTATAGGGGTTATATAAGATCTCATCATGACGTTTCGACTGGAAACCGATGACACGCAGCAACTCCGAACATTCCCCATTTCTGAATCAAAAGCATCAACGAGACCTCTATTCTATCAACCATGACACAAAAAAGGGATATCAACTCTCACAAGGGGACACTTGGTTCCAGTTTTCTTTGGTCAGCCGACGACTGGCGCTCATGGAAGAACCACATCCAACAAGTTGCCAAGAAATCGAAAATATGGGACTATTGCAATCCCGAAACGGAGAGAGCAGATTTGCCGATCCTGAAAGAACCAGAAGAGCCGACTATTTGCTCCGTTAGATCTTTAGCCGAGTCTCTTGTCGATCTTGATTTATCTGATTTCACCAACCTCCACTCTCTCGCTTCGAAGTACAAGGCGGACCTGGCTACCTACCAACAGAAGCGACACGCCTTGGAAGATCTCTCGAATACGATCGCGGAGACTATCTCCACCGAATACAGACGTCTTCTCCAGGATGTACACGGCCAGCCTTACGAGCAGTTGAAGATACTCTCGGGTATCTTTGACCATCCGCCACGGGCGACACTGAAAAAGCTTCAATCAGACTGGAGTGCTCTTCAAAACCTTGGGGCTTCATCTGACGTGCAGAATTATGTTCGGCAATGGCAAAATCTCTACCAGCAGTGTGTGGACTAGAACTTTGTTCTTCCTCAAGGTCGAGAAAACAGTTTCCTCAGGGAGAGGGCGTTCTTCGAATCCTTGATACCCCCCGACGAGCAGACCGAAGCGTACCAGCGAATTCTCACCTTCCAGCCCTGGTTCGATAGTACTCTTTTCTCCACGTTCCTCGACGAAGGGAAGGACCAAGGGAGCAAAACCAAATGATATCGGAGGCTACAAAGTAGCATGCAGACCCCTCTGTACGCTTAGCTGCAGAGAATAGCTCTATTGCTCAACATAGACAAACCCCCTAAACAACCACTTCAAATCATTTAAACCTTGCAAATTATGTCAAAAGTCTGAATTATCCATCAGAATGTGTACTTCTATTTATTCCAAATCAAGCAAAAACTCAAAACTAACCGAGAATATCCCGGAGCAAAAGCCGAATCAATCATGAAGATTCCACAGTCCACGCGAAAGGATCTCCACCACCAAAAAGCGAACTAACGAGACCAGAAGCGCGCCCCCCAGTGCAAATCCACCCGAATTAGCCCTTAGCCCCTTTTGGGCAGAAGCACGGTCCACTTAATGTGTAAAAGACCCCATTCAGAACCTCAAATTCGGCACGGACCCGACGCCTTCGACACCGCCCAAATATTGCTATTGTTGATGGACACGCAGCCCGCCGATCTGTCCGCGTAGAACCAGAAAAACAGAAGCTGTGGATGGACTACGGATGTCCTTATCAAGACTGTGCACGGTTCCTTCCGGGCACGCGAGGATACGCACTAAGCGAGGGGCGGACGGGATTGTATTGTAGTGGTGTAAGATTTTACTATATGGACTGGTAAGCACCACTAAGGACCAGTGTGTTTTGAGAATGGCGACAGGGGGGGTCTTTTAGGTAACAGTAGCGTTATGGGGACTATGTTTAACTTTTTTCCCCCTTCGTTTCTCCGTACAGTGCCGACCTGCTCCGCCACGACTCCACAGTTTTATACCGTACAAACTAAACGGCATAGCCGAAGGAACCGTAATTCTTTCTACACAAGTTACGTGCGATTTAAACGTTGATATACTGGACTTTATTAAAGGCTGAAGAATATGAAGATCGTCCTTTGGCCCCGACCCCTTTCTGGTCTCGCCGTCATCAAATGCCCAACCATGTGCGAGTGGGTCTAACCACCGAAAAGCTCTGGTATGAGCCATGGTTTGCATCGTCAGATCGGGCTACTGCCACAGCTTGGCGGAACAAGTGACACGTTCGGTTTGTGCACCAATCCGTGGACGCGGGGTCCCAAGGCCGCAGTATTGGGGCTGGTATGACGCTATGTTGTAGATGACTAGGTGTCACGGGAATATGGATCTGATAGATCTGTCCAGAGGAAATTAGATTGGATCAGATCGAGGAATACGAGGTTTTGGGGGGCTATAGAAGTGATGAGATCATGAATAAAAACGGAGGATTGCTGGGTTGAGATGCAATGTGTAAAGTGATATGTGAGCCACCCAAGTATATCCAAGTAACTGCGAAACCAATGTAGAAGATAATAATATCAGATGCAAGATCAATGAATGACAGAAAAAAATGACAAGGGGAGTTTTAAGACTCGCTGGTGACAACAATGCAGGGGGTATTGGAACGAATGAACACGATGGCCGCCCAAACATGACAATAAGAAAAGAAGAAAGTAATGTAGGCAAAGCTACATAAAGAAGCAGATGCACTAGACGGATTGCACCGATAGAGACCAAAGCACAAATCTAGCGACTCCGCTTCGAATAACCTCCCGGATTCCCAGCCGCCGGTCGCTTCTGTCCAGAGCCCATCTGACCCGATCCTGATGCTGCACCTGCACTGGCCGACTCAGTTTGTCGGATCAAGGCCCCCAGCCGAATGAGGAACTGCTTCGGCGCCCGATTGACCTCAATCTTACTCCGAATATCCAGCAGCTTGGGGATATGCTGTGCAAGATCAGAGGGAGGAAGGGCAAACAGCGCATCGATGACGAACAGCTCCGCGTCAGGGTCCAAATTCATATCATCGGACCCAATGAGCAAGTGGTAGAGATTGCGCTGATCCTCATCTTCACCATGAAAGGAGGCCCGGCCCCAGGTATTGCCCTCCAGCGCATCCTTGTTGCGCGCGGCAATCGCTTCGAGAATGGAGACGAGGGCTTTCGCGGCACCTTCGGAACCGTACGGCGCGCGGAGGGCAATGTTCGCGTGGATACGAGAGACTGAGCGGCGTAGCTGTTGAACAACTTCATCTACCTCAAGTGGTCCTCTGCCAGGGCTGCTGGAGTCTGAAGGGCATTCCCCAGTCGCACAGTAGCGGTCGAAATCGGCCAATAGTCGACGCAATTGCTCCTGCACCTTGTCAAAGTAGATCGCCGCGCAGGCACCGGAGGGCATCGCCTTGCACATGCTCGTGAAAACGCTGTCATCGTGAACTGCGAGCCGGAAGATGGTCGCCTCAAAGTCACCCTGAACCACGCATTGTTCCGGAGTCCGCGTCTGCGCCGTCGTTTCGACCAGATCCTGACGGAAGTCCTCGGGCAGAACCTTCGGACTGAATGCAGAGAGGACGTCTCGTACTTTTTCGGCACGCGTCATACCTGTAGTTCTCCCATCACCCTCAACGCGAAGGTACGGCCATTTGAGCCGATCTGCTACCGCTTCTAGCTGACCATTTAGGAGGTCCTCGATGCGCGGACGCACACGGGGCCGGCCATCGTGGGAAAGAGCTAACTCCGTCGAGGCAGGATCAGGAAGGAAGCAGCCATGGAGCTGATCGAGGAGCCACTGTAAACGGGAATCAATCAGTAACCAGGGCTTGGCCTATTTGTCGGGCTCGATCCCCAAACTCTCCAATCCTCACTTACGAAGATGTGGTGACAAGCCACCCCGGGTCGACTTTGGAAGGTCGTACAGGTACAAGTAGGCGGACCAGGCCCAACGTGTACTCGCGGTCGATCGAGGAGTTGAAAGTCATAGCCCGAGGATGAAGCACCGCAATTGACGACTTCGAATTGGCCCGTCAAACCTAGCATAGCCTTGGCCTCGGATTCGGTATCCAAGTGTCTCAAATCATAAGTGATCCCAGATCGCGTCCGGACGATCGACGCGCGAGTAGACTCCTCCTCACTGCTCTCGTCCTCTTCGTCATCCTCGTCCTCGTCCTCTTCCTCCTCACTCGAAGTCTCTACAGGAGAGTCATCGCCCTCTTGATTCCCACGATCACTGTCGTCATCGTTGCCGGAAGGATCTGGACGCCCCGCCACGCGAGCGGTCCGGGACGATTGGGCACGAGTTTCAGGCATAGTCTGACCGATTGACAGCCTGTGAAATTGTCTCGTCGGGGGTGCCATGACCGATCGAGGCCAACAAGGGGGCGGGGGACACCGACGAGAATTGGCAGCAAAATTTGGGCATCAACCGAGGGGGCAAGAAGGAGAAAGGTGTAGTGTAGTGGCCCAGTGGATTCGACAAGATCAAATGCTTCGACTTAAGCTGGAGAGTTCTTCCGACCCATGGACGGAAGCGGGTACTCTGAACCATGGAACGGCCCTCCCGCCTTAAATAAGTTGAAGGAGGAGGGTCCTGGTCAAGCTACCAGTCCAACTCGATAATATCCCCTATAACCCACGATGATTTTCGTCATCCGAGGCCGCATCTGCACGCTCCTGTGCTCGCTGTGCTCCCGTAATGGGCGCATGACGGGGAAGCCCGAACTGGATTTTGAACAAAGACCGTGACGGGATTCCCGAGAGAACAGAGGGCGGGGGAAATGATGGGCCAGGGAAAGAGGAGAAAAAAAATCAACTAAACACAACAGGCCGGAAATTAAACACCAAGGGGGAAATCTCGATTGTCATTAGCTCGATGCAAAGAAACTGTGGAATTTTCCAACGGCGCTTAAGGTAGGGTCTAAAAGAGACCAGGGTATAGGGGAACAGGTGGCCGCGAAGGGATGATGTCTTAACAAGGCCGAACCGTTTGACTATGACCTTGTACAGAGACGGATCAGCATCACTGCGCGGCGCACAGACGCCCGCTAATAAGGAGGGTCGTTGGGGAATGGACAGATCTGGGGCCCTTGGTGGCTTGGGCTCCGAAAGGAGCGGATAGGAGAACGAGAAGACAAGACGCTATCTCGCAAGCCTTGGAAGTACTGGTGTGTTGGTGCTTTCCCTGAACGGAGAGATGTCATCAAGCAATGTCAGTAGCTTGGATTGACCACCATTTGATGAGCATATCTATACCCTCTTCCGCATTGGAAATGGCCCCGATTCTACAGTTCTTCCAGGTTGGGCTGCACGCCGGAGGGGGCGTAGGCGGCGCCGTTGGGCCAACCTGGCGAACAGATTCATGGCCTCAACTCGGGTACGACAAAGGGGGAAAGAATGCTCAAAATGCAGACACCACATAGGTGGAAAAGAGCGACGATAATGAAGAACTATCGTCGATAGCATGGGCATACGCACACCAGGTAGTCTTGGCCCAACGACGATCTCTGCTCCGCCGCTTAGGCGCAGGCCCAAATTGCTAGTCCGCGATCGCCGTCGACTGGGTCCGGGAGTGAGAGTCTCGAACCTTTCCCCCCCCTTTCCGATCACCAGCATGGCGTCACACCTGACCCGCTCATCGTATCGTGTTGATTCTTAATTGCTCATTCCAAATATACCTGATCTAGGGGATGAATGCAACTGAACTCGCTTTCATTTGGGGCCGATAGAAAGGTATAGACGTCAATGCTTTAGGTTTGGCGGTAGGGCCACGCGACAAAGTTCTGGTCATGCTGCAAGGGGACCCTAGGATCGATCGATCTTCAAACAAGAATGTGTGGTCGAAGCTCCTTCCAAGTTGAGATAAGACACGTTGCATAGAAGCAGCCTGGATCTCAACATGACGGGGAAAAAGTGGAGTACACTGTTAAGGTCGCAGAACGAGTTCATCGGAGTCGCAGGATCATTTTCTCCACTGTGACCGAGGACAAGGAGTTGGTGATTTACACGAGCACCTTGCATATAGCCTCGGAATCCATTGGCAGAGGATCACCGATCTCGAGCAGTGGCATAGCACGAAGGAGGGGGGTTAGGACAGGTGGGGTGGGCGACTGCGGGCGAACTGTGCACTATCGCACTATCTGCTTCGGCCGATGTGCCGTTAACTTTCTTTTCTGATCAATCTGGACATCTAGTGTAGGGGGCATAGCGAATCCGAATACGCCTGGGGAAGTGCTGTGCAGCACAGGAGGGCCCCGCTGGCGTGGGCATTGGGTTTGAATTAGCTCTTGGCCTGGAGAGACTCTTTCCACCCTGGTTCATGACTGGAGCCACATGCCCCGCTTGTCTGTTGAACAAGATGGAGACGGAGACATCCATGACAGCTGTTGAGCGGTGGTCAAAGCAGACTTCGTGCGCAGCAGGGCTGATCGACAAGCATCTGGCGTCTAATCGCTCGAGTTGGCCCCATGGCCGCCAATCACTGAGGGCGGGCGCCTAAAAATTGTGCCTTGTCTGCATGCCTTCGGATTGTTTTCACACCTCAAGGCGTGGAAACGGCGACTTTCCCCAGAGGAAATCGAGACGTTTTGGCTGTTGAGGTTGTTGAATGAGGTCGTCCGTGCGTTGGATTCTTCGCAGAATCGAATCACTTGACTGGCGAACCCTGCTCGTTGTGCAGCCACAGTTGGTGGCGTGACTGATAGGTTCGTATCGTTGGAGGATCAAAAGAGTTGGTGCTTCTCATCCTGCGAGGTTTCGTCATCGCATGGAAGCGAGTGGTTGGATACTTTCTTGAAAAGGTTGCTGTGCTCGAAAGATGGTAACCATCACAACAAAAACAGCTAAAATGTTCGTGCGACGTGGGGAAAAGTACTCCGGTGGACACTTCTGCTACTACTGTACTTGTTGTTGGCCTGTGCATTGCCCACTCTTGCCAATCGACCACTTCAATGACATCGACAACCATATCTGTACCCACGACTTCCTATGGGCAAAGGGGTTGCTACGGATAGGTGCTCCCCTAGCAACTTTGTTGAAGAAAAAAAAATGCTCTAAGTATCCAGAGGGCCCTGGCCAGTGGACATAATAATATGCATACGAAAATTGTATATCCAGAAGTCGCGAGACTACACAAGTAAATGATAACGAGAGGGTATCCATAGTGTGAAATCAAGATCAAAACAGCACTATAAGGGCTGTCAAAGCAGAGAATTTAAGTGCAGAGCGATGCAATAGCGCGAATAAAAAATAAGCATGCGCATATGAACGAAGGGTATGTCAGACGTAAGGAAATTCATCGCTTCATGAGTTGCACTCATAGCGTCAAAAACTACACCAACCCAATTTCAGAACAAGACCAGGAATTATTGGTCCGCTCTGGCTGCATTGCGCTTTTTGGCATCCTCCAGCGCTTTACGCAGCCTCTCTTTGTGTTCCGCCTCTGGGTCCACCGCAGGTCGACTAGCCGGAGGTGGGGTGGGAGTTTGACTGGGCGCAATAGTTGCAGGGCGAAGTTCCAACGGCAGCATATTAGCTGGCCGATTCGCTGGGACTGCCTCCTCGGGCGCAGGTGCCGCCGGAGGACTTGGAGACTTGGTTGGAACCCGTACGGGAGGAGGAGCAGGAGCCGGAGCCGGAACCTTGGGCTTAGGAGTCTTCTTCAAACCCTCAAGCAAGCGCTGAGTAGTAGACTCGATCTCCTGCGGGCCCTTTTGGATGCTCTGCAGCTTGGTATCCAAATCTGCTTGAAGAATTGCATCTTCTTTCTTTTTCTCCATCTCAAGCCGCTGGAAGATATCCGGTTCCGAGTCCGCATATCGCGCTTCGGCGACGGAGACGTTGTAGTCGGCGTCGTTGAGGGCTACTTCCGCAACCGCGGAGCTCCGGAGAATCGCCTCCGAATCTTTGCAAAGCGACGTCGCGAACGTCGCCGCGGACTTGAGGATCTGTTCGACTTCAGAATCCGGCAGGTTGGAGGCATGGAGGATCGTGGGGTCTAGCCGGGCTGCTTTGGTCGCAAGCTCGTCCAGGAGGCTCTGATTCATACCTAGCCCGTGCAGGATCGCGTCATCGAACGAGTCCATCAGCCGATTGGCTCGGTCGTCACGATCCTTGGCCGCCTCCAAAATGTTCCGCTTCTCCATACGGTCAAAATCCCCATCCAACTTGCGAAGGCTAGCCATGTCTCCCATGAACACGAGGGGCCGGCGCTCAGCCTTTTTGCGACGACGCTCACAGTCCAGGGCAATCTCGAGCCTCTTCTGGAAACGAATCTCGAGCTTGCTGTGGATATCATTGACCAATTTCATGGTCACCGATGGGCTGCATTGCTCAACTGGCGAGCTCTTCCCCTTTTGATCTCGATCCAGTTGATTAAGTGCCGACTCGTAGGATTTGCGGAGCAACGAAATTTCCTTCTTCAGACGCTCATCTAGAGGGTTGAACACTTGTTCGATGAAATCATCGACCTCCTCTCGCTCCTCATCCAGCTGAATGCGAGCTTCACTTTGGCGGAAATCCTCTTCCAGTGTGTTGATATCAGCATACCCAATCTCCTTGCCATTAAAGAGATCATCGATCTGAGCCTCAGACTCCTCCTGACGAGAGTTGCGTTCCTGGTCTAGTTTAGACCGGCGTTCTGATGCGGAACTCTCCCATTTATCCACTGTTTCTTGAATGTACGAAAAGTCATCTGGAAAGGGTTCCAGCTCTTTCCGAGTTGTGATATGCCACGAACTTTCAGATTGCTTGTCCAGGGGAGTCCAAACCATGGCACGAAGATCTTCTACCGGGTCATCAGATCGTCGCCCTTGCCGAAGAGGCGCCGGAAGCAACGGGGTTGTGATGGTTGCCCGGCGATCTGATTTTTGATAGGCGCTGCTCTTACCACGAATGAGGCCAAGGAAGGTCTCATTGTGTTCATCGGTAGCCGGAGACGTTGGAATAGTGTCGGACCTTGATCGAAGTATAGGTGGAGGAACGTTTGACATGATTCGCCCGCTCACGGCTGAAGCTTGTCGAAGTTCAGAGTAGGCCTGATATGCCGGGCGATCAAAAGTCAGGTTGTCTGAGCCACGCTGGGGGCCTTCAGTGTACTGGAAAGGTGTATAGATTGGTCGCGGGGGATTTGTCATGAGCGGCTCAACTTCCTGATTTTGAAGGACATCGTCTAGCGAGAACTGCCTTGAAGGAGTCTTGACAAGACGTTCGGTAGGAACCTCACCCGATGGAAGCGCTGAGAGCTTGGGTGTCCATTGAGAGGCGTGGCGGGCTCGTTTGGCGAGAAGGGGTCGACCTCCTGCACTATATTCGCTGGCTGTATCATCGACGTCGTTTCCGTCATCTGTATTTGTTGTGGTTGGAGATCGAACTTTTTCTGAATCCACCGGGATCAGCCCGGATTCAATTGCTGGCTTGCCATTGTCCGAGACAGGAGACGACCGTTTTTGGGTTATCTCGGAGATACGAGGGGCTGGCTGGGCATCCTGCGGATCATGTTCGATATTATAAAGGATCTCACGAAGCTTGGTCTCCTTGGCCGTGAAGGCAGTGAAGATCTTGTAGCGCTCCTCGTCCGAGTCAGCCACTGCCTCTTTGCGTAGCATTGCAATATAGCGCGTCAAAGAAGACTTGAACCATGGATCGAGATCCTCGTACGGATCTGGTTCTCTAGGAGCTACGGTGGTTGGCCGCGCCTCTTCGGGTTGAGCAGGTACTGGAGCAGGACTTGATAAAACCCTCGAATCTTGAGCAGGAGGCGGGCTGCTTTGTGCTGGCAGAGCGACCGCAACCGGAGTGGCTCGATGACTCTGAGGTGGGAGATCTGACTGCACTGCCTTGGATGGAGGCGACAATGGCTTCACCCAGGCATCAATGACATTGTCTATGCTGTCGGCACGACCCCCAAATGAAGAAACACCAGAGCTAACGCTGTCCACCCGAGTCGGGAAACCGGCCTGCGGACCACCATGCGTACTTGCAGGGCTGATCGGTGACATTGAATCATTCCTCCGTGAATGATCTGCTTGATAAACCTGTGCCGGCGGTGGCTGCGCTGTATCTACCCGCGGCGGGAGGGGCGCGTTTGCTGGGACGGTAGCCGCGGGATGTGGCATTCCAGTTGAGTATCCCGGAGGAGTTGTGATTGAATCGGGTGATTGAAGTAGGTTATACGTTGGAGTTTCGGGCGGAGGTGGAGGCCTCCTAGGTGGAAACCACGGGCCATCATCGAATTCCCCTGGCGTTGGTCCCAAATGCTCCCAATCGGAGGGTGTGCCTGGCCCCAAAGCTGAGGGGCCCGCTGGGGCTACATTGGTATTGATAGGAGTACTCCCGGGGAATCCATATGAGCCCTGTGTCGCGGCCGGGCCTGCACCTTGCGCGAGCAACGGAGGCCGTTCCGGCAGGTGCTGAACGGGCGGCGGGGTTGGCTGGTATCCTTGAGGTTTTTTGGGAGGCGGGGGCGGAACGGGAGATGGAGCTGGAGCTGGAGCTGGAGCCGGAGCTACATGCTCTGTATAGGGTGGTGGGGTAGTTAATGAGGACGACGGAGGCTGAGCATCTGAGAAAGATTCGACAATATGCGTCGGCAGCGGAGGGGAGATGCTGTTGTTTATGGGCAGCGTTTGCGGCGGCGCATAGGCATAAGGTTGCTCGTTGGTACTTGATGGCCGAGGCTATTCAGATATGGGTGGTCAGTTGTGGAATGCTAGACAGCTTCAACCAAGCTCTATGCACTTACCGGCAAAGGAGGCGGAGCATAAATCGGATGTTGTTGCTGGTTGTACCGCACACCCCAAGTTCTCGGATCCCCACCAGGCCCTGTCACAGGTGACGTGCCTGCATTCGCTGAGGAGTTTGAGATCGGGCCGTATGTTGCCGGGCTATATGCGCCTGTCGTCTGCGGACGAGGTGGCGGAGGAGGAAGAGGTCCCTCTGACTGCTGGCCCACCGTGCGTCGCGGCGGCACTCGCCATTCAGGCTGCGATGGGGGATCTGGCTGAGGTCGTCCGTACATGATGGCCAAGCATCGCAGAGGTTGTGAAGAAGGTGCGAGACAGGAGAAAGGAGAGTAAAGTAACTATCGACTTCGGGAGTCCTCCTAGTGTTTCAAGAGTGTAACGCCTCCGGCCAAGGCGTCCTGGTTATTGCTGTCTTTGGGTTGGAGCGGGACGAAGTGCAACTCCGCCAGCGCCGTCTGACAAGCTCGGGTCAATTCTGCCCCACCGACTTCTCCAGAAACATCCAACTACGAACTATTAACTTCTTCGGTACTATTATTACTGCTTCGGTGATTATGAACAAGAAGGATCGTGGAGGACCAGACATGTGTATGCTAATAATAGAAAGCCTCGTCGGACTGCGCATTTCTTCTGTTATGAGGAGGATTACCACATCCCTGGTACCAGTCTCCCTCCACGAAGTATAGACTCCACCCTAACTATGCACTCGGCTTCATTCTTTGTTTGCTGATATCCCACCACAATCAAGGACAAGTCCATGATATCACGAGGCATTGCAAGGTGACAAAAAAGAAGTTATGAGAATTTCAGTTCCAAAATCTCCGTGGCCAGAAAACCGCCCATTTCAAGGTGGCCACTTGGCCCCCAGTGGAACTCTCGGACCAAAAAAAAAAATAAAAAAATAATAAAAAAATAAAAACAAAAAGCTAAGCCACCTCCTCAGATTGCACGCTTCCAATATGAATGAACGTATATTGGCTATCGTTTGAGTAGATTTGGTGAGCTGATCGCACTTTCTTGTGCTCTTTGATTTCGAGCTGCGGTAACTTGGGCGTCAGGAAAGGTGGCAGGGTGCTTGGACAGAATGACTCGATGCATGTTCTTTGTTAAATAGGAGGGTCAATACTCTCATGGAAGAATCTGCTTCCTGATGTACAAGTGACTTTGCTCTCACTGTGTATCTACCTAGAAATACCACTGGCTTCCTTTGTTCGTTTGATTTTCTTTCAAAGGACATTAGTAACAGAGCTTCTTGCCCACCTCGAAAATCTCTTCGACTATATCTGTTTCATCTTGGCCTGTAATGATCGCAAAAATATTTTGCACTTTTTACTTTGACAATTGATTCAGTGCTGCGCATGTTGCTGAGTGCTCATTCTATACTTTGAACTCCATCCTTATTCTCTCTCCAACTACCACTCAACCGACAAGCAGCATGGCAGGTAATCAACCCAAGCAAGGCAATGAAAATGAAAAGAAACCTGAAATCCAAGAGCGCGAAAGATCTTCCAAATCTGACACGCGCTTCCTCTCGCAACCTCCGACGGCGATGGTCGCTCCTCCCGATTGGCCGCCCCGGCCAGACATCTTTGACGAGGTGCTTCTACGAAAACCCATCACCCCAGAAAGAGCTCATGATGCTTATATGGCCTGGAATCTGCCTGATCAAGCCCTTGGTCAGGCCTGGAAGCAATGGGAAGCGAATAAACAGCGCCCATATCCTCGACCTCCTGACAAAGACCTGGACATTCATGTCTTGGCACACAATGTGTACGAGCATCTGATGAGCGATCCCCTCATCCCAATGGCCTGTGCGAAAGGAAAGCAAAGATCCAAAGAGCAAGGCCTTGACCAAAAGTATGATTTTTCCAAGAACATGCAGCAAACGAAACAGGCGGCTATCGACTCGGGCGGCCTTGGATACTTGAAGTTTCTCGATTTGCCCCAGCTTCAAGCAGAATGCAAAGAAAAGGGACTGGATACTTCCGGAAAAGCAGCTGATCTCAAATCCCGCATCATAAACAGCACCATGGACAAGTGGTCTGGAATGTTATTGAAGAGCGACCTTTCTCACTGGCGCGTTCAGCGATCCGAGAAGTATACTCTGGAACCCTGGAACAGGCCTAAAGCAAATGCGTTGGAAATGTACACCGCTGCAATTCAGATTAGTCCCTACAACCCGACTTACTGGGTCAGCCGTGCCTACTGTCATTATCAGCTGGAGTACTTCGATCTGGCCATCGGTGACGCCTACCGTGCACAGCTTCTCTGCGATGTGCTTGAACAATCCTCAGAGCGCAATCGGAGGCCTGGATTCTACGCACGAATTTGGGAGGCAATTGAGGCGCACTTGATGGTCCTTCCCCGTGACAAAACTGGGAAGCTCAAGCCTGAAGTTACTCGCATGCGAAAGGCGAATGGCATCAATGTTTTTGTGCCTACTCTCCAAAAATCGCTCCACGGCATCATCAGTCTTAGCCTTGCCGGACTCAACGCATGGAATGACTACCGTGATCACATGAGGATTCTCGAAACCAGGCTGGGAATGCCCGATCGAGATGTACGAGTGCCACAGCTTCGCAACATTTTGAGTGAAAAGGCCGCCCATGTCTACCGTAACCAGACTCAATACAAGAAGAAGCTCTTTTTCCACGAGCACAGTGCGGGCGCAGTTCAAGCCAGTCAACCTTATCCATTTGAGAATCAGGATCTCGATCGCACCTCCTCGTCATTCCTTGACATACTTAATCAGAATGTTTTTGACAGCACCGGCACCATGGGTAAAGACTCACCAGCCTGTCATGCTGCCAAGTCTGGTGGTATGCAGGAAATCGGTGTCTTCGCCAGAAGTGCGATCAAGCCAGGCACCATCATCCATGCAGAAGAGCCGACGATCCGAGGGCATCTCCCGCCACGGCGCTTAACCAAGGACATGCACGGAAAAGCGCATGATAAAAACCGATGTGAGAACTGTCTCAAAGAGATCAGTCCAGCAATGGTGAGACAACAGACAAAGACGACAAATAAGTGCCCATGTTCTGAGAAATGGCTGCGCCAGCCCGGCACACCCGGCCTGACATTCTGCAAACCAAGCGCAAGATCGAAGAATTCGGAAAAGAGCTGTCTGGAAATTGCACGCGAGCTCCATCATTTTAGTAGCTGCGGCAAGGACTGGCAATGGCTGTATGATGCGATGCGGCCTGTTGCCAGCATATGGAATGAGCAACAGTACATTTCCCACACAAATGAAGGACATGGAACTACGCTTATGCTTCTTCTACGCAACGTGTTTGAGATTGCGCTACATCGTCGGCAAGAGGAACCAGATGATGAAATGCGACTCAATGCGCATGAAATTGATGAGCTCCTCGTCCTTGATGGAAATAGCAAATCTTGGAGAGACAGTTGGTTCCCCTTCAACATGGCAGCGAACATCAAGGTTCCTTTCGACATCCTTGAAGCCCTGGGAGTGGATATCTTCCAGCGTCCCGAGTTTGATACATGGGTCATTCAGATCATCCTACGAAAGCTGCTGGTCAACGCTGTGCCTTGGGATCCACGGCGCCAGGGCAATGTATCCGACAGATTGGAGACTGATCGAGATAAGAAGCTGCATAGTCCAGAAGCTCAGTTTCAGCGCATGAAGAATAAAGAGCCACTCAATGATCTTGATCCGTCTTTGGCGAACTTGTACCTCTTCCCGGGGCTGAGCATGTTCAATCATTCCTGCGAGGGCTCTAATAATGCAGATTGGGGCTATGACACTGTGATACCCAACCGCGTCATCGTCTGGGCTACCAAGGACATTGCCAAGGGAGAAGAAATTCGTATCCGCTATCGAAACCACGCGATCAGATCCCATAGGCGTGCCACCCGACTCTTTGGAGGCCCATGCTGCTGTCCTCAATGTCTTAATAATTCACCACGCCCAGAAACCCCCGATGCGGAGAATTTTACTGACCAGACATTCTCCTCCTCCGAACCGGAATCCGAACCAAAGCCCCAGGAGGTCCAAAGCGGACTCTACGGCGGCGCCCGCCTTTCGTGGCAATCGACGGCTCTGAATTACGATGACACGGTAGATTCTCGAGAAGGTGACAGAGAAAAGGCCGCTCGTCAAGAACGTGCTGTTGTCGAGAATGGTAAAGTGGTGATCTACCGTGACCTTACGAGCCCAAGTCCACTGAATCCAAGGACGCGCAAGAGAAAGAGAGGCGATCTCGATGGTGACGAGAGCTGGAAGAAGAGTAAGAGAGGCGATGACAGTGCTGACAGGAGCTGGGATAGCTGGGATTCTCCGGGTAGGATCGTTGATATACATGGCAAAGAATTGAAAGTCCCCCGGGATCCGGAGAAGCGGGCGGAATTCGCTCGGAAGTACAGGGAGAAGTTGAGAAAGGGATTCGAGAAAGCGGAGGCCCAAGCGAAGAAGAAAGCTGCTGCAAAACGCAAGAAGTAGATAGAAGAGGATATTTTTCAATGTACGGCCCAGAGTGTCTTTTTTGATGTTTATTGCCAATTCATTCTTTTCCAAATATCATTTATCGGACTATCCAACTATACAGCTTAGAAGTACACGTACATCCACTCGGATATGGGCAAATCAAGAGTACAGTATCCCGTAGGCGGCCTAGGTAGAGAAGATCGACAATGATCCGGTTAAACAACTCTAACCGTGTAGCGTCCTGAATTTAACCAACTTCGACACGGAGTTAAACCAGCCAAGCTTCGTAAAAACGAGCCGCGACCCAGTCAGCATTCGGGATAACCAACAGCGACTGGCTCGATGGTATCTCTCAAAGTTCGGACTCCGGAGTTATGGTGTATAGAGGTATCACAAGTACAAGGATTAATAATGCGGTTTCATGTCAGGTTATAACCTGTTACATCATTTCCCCGCAGGACACTTGCGCCTAGAAGTATAAAGGGTTGCACTGATCACACCGCAACTCCACGAACGATTATTCTAGTTCCTGCCAGATAAATAAGAAGCGAATCCAAAGTTGCAATCCTCAATCAATAGCTCGAACATATTTCAAGAAGGAATTTACAAAGGATCGCTGTGAACAACGCTACGATGTCAGGTTTCCCCTCTGCCCCGCCGCCGAAGTCTCGCCTCGGCCGATACCGCATCCTTGCCCCCACTGCGGGTGTCAAGGTGAGCCCTCTATGTCTGGGCGCAATGAACTTTGGTGAAGGATGGTAAGTTTAGATGATAGCCCCATGGGACTATCCATTATACTCATTGTAAGATTTCCACTTCGTGGATAAAGCTAATCTTATCTATTCTAGGAAAGAGAGACTGGGTGAATGTGACAAAGAGACCTCCTTCAAGATCCTGGATACATTCTACGAGAATGGCGGCAATTTCATCGATACGTAAGACAATATCAGTCAATACCGTTAAAAGGCTGTCCACTAAAAAGTCCAGTGCAAACAACTACCAAAACGAAGACTCTGAAGCCTGGGTGGGCGAATGGATGGAAAAGCGCGGTCTGAGAGACCAGATCGTTCTCGCAACAAAGTATTCCTCGGGTTACCGAACTTATAACAAATCCGAGATCCAGGCCAACTTTGTTGGAAACAACACAAAGAGCATGAGGGTGTCCGTGAATGCTAGTCTGAAGAAGTTACGCACCGACTATATCGACCTGGTAAGATAGCGACTCCTCGTTTATCCATACACCGAGACGAAAGAAAGACTAAAATCAAGGCCAGTTGTACGTCCATTGGTGGGACTTTGCCACTTCAATCGAGGAAGTGATGACTTCACTCAATCAGCTGGTCACATCAGGCAAAGTGCTCTACCTCGGTGTCAGTGATACACCTGCATGGATAGTCAGCCGCGCAAACCAATGTACGTTCACGACCCTTTCTCATAGCCATTTCTTTTAAAAAGTCCTCACTGATGGGAATACAGACGCTCGCGATCACGGCATGCGCCCATTCTCCGTCTACCAAGGCCAATGGAACGCCGCCAAGCGCGACTTCGAGCGCGAAATTATTCCCATGTGCGCTGCTGAAGGCATGGGTCTCTGCCCCTGGGGCGCCATCGGCGGAGGCGCGTTCAAAACAGCCGCGCACCGCGAAGAGCTCGCGAAAAACGGCAACCCAGGCAGACAAGTCGAGCCGCGAGAGGTCGACGTCGCCGTGTCCAAAGTATTAGAGAGCGTTGCAAACCGGCACAACACGGTCATTACTAGCGTTGCGTTGGCATATGTGATGAGCAAAGCGCCTCACGTTTTCCCGATTGTTGGCGGCCGTAAGGTCGAGCATTTACTGGGTAATATTGAGGCGTTGGGGTTGGAGTTGACTGAGGATGATATTAAAGAGATTGAGAGTGCTTATGAGTTTGATCCTGGGTTCCCGACGACGTTCTTGTTCCGTGGGGAGAATAAGGAGGCTCATCCTGGGAACGTTTTCTGGAAGAATGCTGCGGCCAAGTTTGATTATGTTGATCTGGTGCGACCTATCAAGCCGAAGAGTCTCGATGCGTGAGAGGTCGTTTGGTGAATCCGCTAGTCATTAAAAGTCGTGACCAAAAATGCTGATTGGGGTGATGCTCAAATTAAAACGAGACAGAGAAAATATAGTGTAAATGGAAATGTCTTTTACAGCAACTCTTGTTGTAGTCTTGTGGTGGCCGTAGCCCCAGTAAATTGTTGATATCAGACTGTTTACGTGATAACAAATTTAGATTTGGAACGTTTGTTGAATTGTTCTAAACGTCGCTTTTGCACGAGTTTTTGCATATTGCACAAAGGAAAAGTTCATGACGAACAAATGAAAATCATAAAAATGACGCTAAACATGATGGATGCAGAGTTGACGCCAGAAATGCGAACGAAAGTAGCATACATGCTAAAAATGCGCTTTAAGAAGAACTCCGATGATGCAAAGTGAGAGAACGGACAAGGTCTAAACCAGGTTCAGAGACCCTCACCACGAAGCAGTCGTCTGAGGATCCCTTCGCCGGGACCGGCGATCTGGCCCTCAATCTCCGACTGGGAAACGAAGCAAAGCAATCCCTGTTCATCCATGCCTTTATGAGGAGTTGAAATGACACTTCCGGACTTGGAGGGTGTGCGTCGGATGTCAGAGCCGCCAGCAACGGTTCCACCACGGCCGCGGCCTTGGTATTCACCCACGAGGCCCATGGTCTCGAGGTTGCTCAAGACATCTTTGAACTCGGTGGAAGTCAAGGGATGCAGAATGTTATCATTTCGGCAAAGTGTGCAGTAGGTGTCAAATGCTTGCTTTACTGTAGGCGCAGAGCATCGAGACTTGGAGGGTGTGCTCAGAATATCAAGCTCACGACGTTTGCGCTCTAATGCAATCAAAGCGCAGATGGCGGCTTTCTGCTGCAGATTCAAACCCTTCAACCGCTGGACGGTACCTTGTCCAAAGGCAGAAGTTGTGATGCGAGCAATGTGTGCGATGCTGGCACGAGGCGCAGTCAGGGCCGTGTAGCTCGACATAGTGGTTGGTCGAGGAGTAGGGGCGGCCTTTACTGACCCCGAGAGATTGGCATTTTCGGCGAGTATCGGATTGTTCTCGGCCTCGGCTGCTTGTTTCTCAAGTTTCTGTTGGGTTTCTTGCTCAATGGTATCAATCGCACGCTTGATGAGCTCAAAGGCTTTCCGAAGATCGCCCGTCTGCGATGCAACCTTCTTGGCACAAAGCTGAATGGCGGCAGGCTGCAAGAAAGGAACAAACTTCGGGTCATTGTCCATGCCGACGGGAATCAGCGATCGAAGACGTTTGGTAATAACGTTGGCGATCGATGCCGCAGTGTACGGCAGGAATGGCAACAGAATCGGCCTCAGGTTCTTTGCCTTCAACTGTGGCAACGAGCGGTCGGTCAAATCCAGAGCATTGGCAATTCCGATCAAAATCAGGGTTGACTTGTTAGATAGGGACCACTCAAACAGTGATTGGAGCACACCCGAGTCCCCCATAAGCAAGTGATCCATTTCGTCCAGCGAAACTAGGAATAAGCCGTTGGGTTTGGATGGGACAAACATGTCCTTCAATCGGTCTCCTTCGCTTTTCTTGAAGACATCCGAGTCCTCGTCGAAATCTTGGATAAGCTTGCTATAGACATCACGAGCGTTCCGCATGCTCACGCAGTTGACGTGAGAGACCTTGACATCTGACAAGTCCATATCTTGGCACACCTCATTGACCATGGCACTCTTGCCCGTTCCAGGCGGTCCACTGATGTAGAGACAACCGCCTTTTTGAGACTTCACACAATCTTCAATAAATGTGGCCACTTTTTCTCGTTCCGAGTCTCGACCAACAAGTCGTCCAGAGTTGGCTCCACGAGCAAATAGCTGTCGCGCTTGTGAGTAGACTGACTGTGCGGCGGTCGGAGTCGCACTTTGACGAGGAGTAGGTGGAAGATTGGCATGTCGAGGAGTTCGAGGAGTGACTGCCTTCGCGCCGACTTGAACACGATGTCGGGGCGTAGATGGAGATTGTTGCAATGCATCTCGGAAGCGCGCTTTCTGTGGAGTCTTGAATTCAACCGGGGCTGGTGTTTCCTCTGCGTAGACAAATTTGTTAGCCTAACCTCTTAACTTTTGCGCAGACCTCCGGCTCTCTCAGCTTACCCTCCACTAGCTTTGAGGTGCGGAAATGGGAGTTGATCTTGGACGGTGACGGACCCTGCTCCTCATGAATTGTGTGCTTGGAAAGCGCCTTGTCGGCAGTCTTGATGACATCGCCATTTTCCTGGTCGGCCAAGGGCTCTGCGATCTTCGCACGCGACCGGGTTCGAGGAATCGACTTGGAAACGGCAGCATCTTCACGGCGGGCACGAGGTGCCACGGTTCGGCGCTTGCTTGCCGTTCGTACTGGCAGTGCTGGAGCGAGGCTAGTCAGTATTGACCTGAAAGGAGGGAAAGTGCTGCACAAGCTCTCTTACCTTCTGGCTCTGCTACACTGCGTGTGCGCTTGCCCAGAACCGTAGCTGCCATGATTCACGCTGGTCACTGGATACAGGATTGATGAAGGAGCTGGTGAGAAAGTACCTTCCTGGAGATTGCCGGTGGTCCACATTTCACGCGGGACGGCCCATAAAAGGCGCGTCGCGCGACGCGTCGCATTCCCCAAGCAGTAAGATTCGAGTACGGTAAGCCATTCAGACCAGAAGTGCAGAGTTGCGTCTAGTGTCTTTGTAGGTCACCGGAATGGCATTTGCGTCACTGGTCACTGATCACTGGTGGCAGATGATCGTCTCTTCTACATGATCAACATCGAAGCTTCGAGAGCCTGAATTCTTCATCTTCCTTCACTTATCTTCATGTCATCTCCTTTCAGCAACGGCTGCGCGGGGTATTCGCTGCGTTAATCCTGGGTTTGCAGCTGTTTGCACCTCAGCTTGCTCCCCACACTTCTACTTTGAATTAGGCGGATTGCATCTTAGAACTCTCTGCAAGATTTCTCTCTCTCTTCATTTTTCGCTTTATTCTGCCGGATTAGAGATTCTCAACATCCACACAGCTCATACACTCTTTGCCCATCATGGACAGCGATTTGGTGGCCCAGTTCGCCGAAATCACTGGTGCGACGCCCGAGTTGGCGACACAGTACCTGCAGCTCGCCGATTTCGACATTGAACAGTCCATGCAGCTGTTCTTCGAAAACGGTGGTGCACCATTGACTGAAGAACCTACACAACCACCACGCCGCACTCGCTTCGAGAACGAAGCTGGCGTCGTTCATATCGACTCGGATACCGATGACGAGAACCCATCTGCCCCCCGCCAGTCCGCCACACATGCCGCGGGAGGATCAACATTTGAGGATGACGCCGCCATGGCCCGTCGCCTACAAGAGGAAATGTATGGGGGTGGTGTTGGTGCTGGTGCCGGTGGTATCGGTGGAAATGATGAAGACGTGCGGGCGCCCATGGCGCGTACGACCGAGACACTGGTAGGGCCTGGCCTTGATTATGACGACGAGGAGGATATGCACACCAACATTCTGAGCCAACTGCGGGCTCGTCAACGAGGTGGCCCTGGTGAGTAGAACGACCGCGCTTTGGATAGTTGACCTGAGGCCGACGCCACTGACATGATTCATCTTAGGTCGTCCGGGCATCTTCAACCAGAGAAATGCACCATCAATATGGGCCGGCGATTCAGCAGAGACACATCAGGAACGCCTATCGAGGGCTACAGGAGGCGCATCGGAGGCATCTTCCAAGTCAAATATGCTCGCGGAAATGTACCGACCTCCATTTGAGATCATGTCTCGAGTCCCTTGGGACGTGGCTCGAGAGGAGGGCCGGGAGAATGAGAAGTGGCTCTTGGTCAATGTACAAGACACTTCGATCTTCGACTGTCAAGTTTTGAACCGTGATCTCTGGAAGGACAAGACTGTCCAAGAAACTGTGAGGGAACATTTCATTTTCCTGCAGTTCTCAAAGGATGACCCCAAAGCCGCGCCGTACCTTCAATATTACTTCCAAGCAAGCGACGTTTCCGACAACTACCCCCACATTGCCATTGTCGACCCTCGAACTGGCGAACAGATGAAAGTGTGGTCCGGGCCACCAGTCATCAAGTCTGCAGAGTTCCTGATGCAACTCCATGAGTTCTTGGACCGGTATAGTCTGAACCATAATGTACGCAACCCCGTTGCGAAACGCAAGTCTGAGAAGAAAGAGAAGACTGTGGACGCAATGACGGAAGAGGAAATGATGGAGATGGCGATCAATAACAGTCTTGGGGGAGGCATGGCAGCTGGACCGAAGCTGGAAGATCCCGACGACTTGACTCGAAGTACCGAAGATGTCAAGGGTAAGGGTCGGGCTACCGGTGTCCACGATCACGCCATGGAGGAGACATACCCTGATGTTGCCGAAGAAGTTGAAGTCTCCCCATTCTCGTCCATTCCCAGCAATCGACCCCACGCTGAGCCCGCAGCCGACCCTACTACTACCACCCGCATTCAGTTCCGCCATCCCTCGGGTCGTGTGATTCGCCGCTTTGCACTGTCAGACCCAGTCCAACGTATCTACGAATGGCTCAAGGCTGACCCGCCCCTGGAAGACAAGGCTGGTGTCGAATTTGAGCTGAATGCTATGGGACAAAACCTCATAGACAGCCTCACTACCAGTATCCAGGATGCGGGACTGAAGAATGGAACGATTATGATTGGCTATCTGGAGGATTGAGCTTCTCGCTTCAGTTCTATTCAAGCTCTCAAGCTTGACTCTCTTTCTACAGGGCATTCTCACGCCACATTGGCAGTCGATCTTCAATCAGAGCTCACAGCAAACTCCCTCTGCTACCATGCAAGAATACACGCGGCCTGAGACTCTCTATCTTCCTGAATACTCGGCCATACGAAATGATCTATTAGATCTCTTTTCGCCCGACCATGCTATGTTTTTCCGGTCTTAGAATTCAACAATCTTATGAACCAATTACTATTAGCTTGAATTGTAGGATCTGATGTAATGAATGATTTGCAAACCGTGTTCTCTAGCCTGGTCCCTTTTGTATCATAATCCCCTGTAGAACTATATCCCCATCACCTTTCGCTTTTGACCGCCTTAGCGACCGCTTATAGCACGTCCACTTATACCACCCTTTTATGCCTCCCATAGATAGTCCTACCGCCATCGATAAGACTCACCGCCGGGCCTCACCGCCAGGCAGAATTGG
This sequence comes from Penicillium cataractarum, assembly GCF_028827025.1. Taxonomy (NCBI): domain Eukaryota; kingdom Fungi; phylum Ascomycota; class Eurotiomycetes; order Eurotiales; family Aspergillaceae; genus Penicillium; species Penicillium cataractarum. Next base: position 1,622,795 of record NW_026622745.1, on the reverse strand, counting down.
GCCCCGCGTTGATAAACAAGCAAGGGTGTTGACAATTGAGCTTCTTACCACCCCCTTGCCCGTCCGTACATCCTCGTCCCTCATCCCAAATTCTTCCCAAATTTGAGATCCATCGTGCATATTGTGTTGAAACTGTGAGTCTTGAGAGTATCAACCTTATTGCCTTCCCTTACGCCTCTTGTGTTTGTTGATGTCCCGCTAATCATGGCTCCGGGCTGCAGCAATTCAACAGACATTGCCAGCCAACCCAGCGGACTGCCGTGCGAGAACAAACCTGCTATCTGTGACCCCTCATATTTGCACTCATACTCGTCCTCATCGTACACTCTGATCGTCATCTCTTGAATCAACCCCCGCTCCACGGTACGTACCATCCTGTTCCCGTCTACATAGCCCTGGGCCCCGCCCTCTATGACCGACTTGTTTGCCACAAGACTGCTTCAATGGCGTGGATGGGGCATTTGTATGCAGTTACTGATTGCCAGATCATTGATTTTTAGGGTGCCGTGGCTCTTGGCTTTCATCAAAGTCAAGATAAGCTGCCAAGATGGAGGGCCCCATCGATCCAGAGACCATCTACACCAAACAAGCGTGCATTGGTGAGTTTAAGACCATTGGAATTACAGAGAAAAGAGAGAGCAGAGCAGTTACTGATATGGTTCTACTCTCAGGTGGTGGGAGTTTCGGTCAGGTCTTCAAAGGGTAATTAGTTAAAGCCCCACCTTGATATACAACATGCCCTGCTAACAAATCCTCTTCTCTTGAAGTGTCGACAAACGGACTGGTGAGTCCGTTGCCATCAAGATCATCGACGTCGAGAACGCCGAAGACGAGGTGGACGATATCATCCAGGAGATCGCGATTCTTTCGGAACTCAAGTCACCATACGTGACTAAGTACCATGGATCGTACTTGAAGGGCTCCCATCTATGGATTGTCATGGAGTACTGCTCCGGTGGCAGTTGCCAAGGCCTGTTGCAGCCCGGGCCAATTCATGAGGAGTACATTGCGATCATCCTGCGGGAGCTTCTGAAAGGGCTGGAATACCTTCACAGTGATAAGAAGCTTCACCGAGACATCAAAGGTAATCAATTCCTTGCCTTCCTTTTGGAACCAAAGAGAAATTGACTTTTTGGGTAGCTGCAAATGTCCTTCTCAGTGCGAACGGCCAGGTCAAGCTGGCCGACTTTGGTGTGTCAGGGCAACTCTCGGCCACAATGACCAAGAAGAACACCTTCGTCGGAACGCCTTTCTGGATGGCTCCAGAAGTCATCAAGCAATCAGGCTATGACTACAAGGCCGACATATGGTCTCTGGGTATCACAGCCATCGAATTGGCCTGTGGAGACCCTCCGTACTCTGAGATCCACCCGATGAAGGTGCTATTCTTGATCCCGAAGAATCCCCCTCCCACTCTCGAAGGCAAATTCAGCAAGCCGTTCAAGCAGTTTGTGGAGCTCTGCTTGCGCCGGGACCCTAAGGAACGTCCCTCCGCAAAGGAGTTGCTGGAACATCCATTCGTCAAGCGTGCTAAGAGAACCACATACTTGACAGAGCTTATTGAACGTGCAGAACGCTGGCAGGCCACCCGTCGCGACCAGGAAGATGACCAAGACACGTATGGGGGATTTGAGGATCCAGTGCACGAGAAGCCCGAAGAAAATGAAGATCTGTGGGACTTTGGCACTGTACGCCCTGCTGGAAGAGCCGCTGCCCCGCCTCTACAACCACTGAATGATTCGGGGGCCAACTCGCGCATCCCGGAAGTAAATGAGTGGGATTTGGGTGACGATTCTAGCAAGCAAACTCGCGCACCTCACTCTGTACTGCAGCCGGCCAAATCCACCAACCCTGCGGTTGAACTCTCTCCTTCTAAAACCCCCCTTCCTCCGTCCGCACCCTCCTCTCCTTTGAAGCCCGCTTCCTCTTTCCAGCCTGAGCTACCAGCCTCACCTTCACGCAAACCTCGCCCTCTCCCAAAGCTCAACTTAGCTGAGGAGAACTCCCCCGCCAGAGGCTACAATCAGCGACAGACACAGTCTATCATGGACCACGCAACTGATCCAACGCGACACAAGCCATCCCCCTTGGTCGCCGGATCACGATCCCCGCGGCCCCTAAATCCCTCCAACAATCCGCTCTCAGAGCCACCTCGCTCCCCCACTAGTCAAGTTGCTAGAAAACCTGCACCCCTCCAGCGACCGCTTCCGGATGCTCCTCTGAGCCCGGGACTTCACCGGCCATCGTCCCATGCGAGCCTGCAGCAGCAGCAGCAGCAGCAGCCCGAGGTGCCGGCATCCCAGAAACCCATGTCTGGGCTCAAGTCCAAGCTCGCACCAGCCAGACATGACGAACGACACGTGAGGAAGCAAACCCCGACCCAAAGCCCTCACCTGAGCGACCGGGCAAAGCAGCCGCCAAACGCCCCAGAGGCAGTTGCCGAGAACGAGCGCCCAACTGCCTATGGGTCTGTGATCGTTCCCGCTCTCCGCGCCGCGATGAATCGACGCGGCCGCCAGCTAGCCCGCAACAACCCCGGGCGAAACCAGAGTGATTGGGAACCGACCCCAGAGGAGGAGAGCGACTGGGAGCGCAGTGTCCATATCCATCGGGGTATGGAGCAGATGGCGGATGATATCGCCCAGTCATTCGCCTCCCTTCACCTCTGGGATGCGGAGGCCCCAGTTGAGATGGGTGGCGGCGTCGATGCGGTGCTGGATGCCTTCCTCGAGGAAATCCTGGTGCGACTCCAGCCTAACCCTCTTTGAGCAACTCGCTCTAGACCTCTTGTTTGATTCGCCTCTTGTTAGATTATGACCTGATGTTTATGTATGTGTTCGATGAGCACTGTGATGGTGTTGCTGGACATCGCCATCTATTGTTATCACTCCGGATTGTATCATTATCTCGCCGGACTTATTCTTCCATCACAGCTGCGGTGTTTGTGTCTCGAAGCATCTTCTTTTTTTATCAGTGTAGATCACAAATCAATTCAAATGTGATAGCCGAGTCCATGACTACGATAATTGGGAATCCCCATAATTTTTGACCGAGTCCCCCTTGTACGTAAAATTAAATTCAGCATCTGCCTGCTGCGAGATCATTAGGCTGGTGAATAGATACAACCTCCTCCAGTTGGATAGGTGACATGTGCAAGACTGAATAAGTTCTTACAATCACCAGAAACCCCGAAGACTACCCCCATAGAGACTTAGCTTTGTCTTGATACTCAATGATCATTATTCTAGTATAGATGAGCATGATTTCTTCCTACCTTAGAAACTCCATGCGCCAAATAGTGACCCTCTGGTTCGTTCGCCCTGCATGCCCAAAATGGTAAGCTCGAAGTCCAGGAAATAGCCGGCGTCAACATGTGAATTTTCTTCCCCTCGTATTGCGGAGAATAGCAGCATTCGCCATTCTAGGCTACAGTATGACATATTTCCAAACTATATTCATAGACGCAGAAATTGTTGGGAGGCGCTAGACATGTTCCCCGCATTTTTAGTTGATCGTCCAACGTTAGCGTCCTTCATGTGAATCCCAGACATATCTTGACCAGTGGCATCAGCAATGACGGGGAAGAGTCATGAAGTTGGAATGAGAGTTTGAAGGGACGGATTTGAAGTGGTTTCCGTCTAGGACTACGAGCGATATCATTGTTTGAATAGCATGTGAGTCGAAATTAGTTGTATATATCGTGGTGTCATGGTAGACCGAAATCGTGGTTGGCATCCGGAATCTATCAGACAACGAATTGCAAAATGTCTGCTGCTAAAGAGCGTCTCGTTCTTCTGGTTCCTCCTACTGTGGTTGAAACGGGTTTAATCATTTTCTCACGTATGACTTCGGAGCGACCTGCTACTATATTTCTCTATGCGCTCACGGTCAACTTTGTTTTGATGGCGATATGGAATATCTTCATCTGGCCATTCTTCGTCAATCCTCTTCGGCATTTGCCGACCGTTCATGTATGTTTTAAAGAGACTAATGTCCTAATATACGAGGGCCGGTGCTGATATACCTCGAACTAGGGTCCCCTAATCGGAGCCAAAGTCTTCTTGCGCCAGCCTCGAGGAAGTATCATCGTGGACTGGCTACGAACTATTCCCAATGAAGGCTTGATTCATTTCCGAGAGGCTTTGAACTACAGCTTTGTGGTTGCCACTAATCACAGAGCTCTCATGGATGTCCTTCATACAAACAGCTATGATTTTGTCAAGCCGCCCGGTGGACGAGAGTTCCTGGCCCGTGGTCTGGGATACGGTCTCATCCTGTCCGAAGGTGATGCTCATCGAGCAGCCCGCAAAGCTGTCACGCCTGCTTTTAATATCAAGAATATCAGGGCTATGTATCCCCTGATGTGGTCAAAAACACGGCATCTTCTTCGCCAGTTGCAGAGAGAAATCGACCTTTATCCTATGCCTGGTAGGAAGGAGGGTCAATCTGCTGGTGTTGTCGAGATTCAAGGATGGGCGAAGTACATCAACCCCCTTCCCCATTTTTTAGCCCTGTTAGCTAACATAGAGGTTCGATAGCCGATTGACATTGGATATCATTGGACCTGCCGCGATCGGACGAGACTTCCAGTCTCTAGAAAATGAGAACGACCCTGTCTCGCAAAACTTCAACGCCATTCTCAAGCCCTCCGCAGACCTCCTGCTCCTATTTGCCATCTCAATCATTCTACCACAGTGGTTTGTGAAGCGTATTCCATGTAACGCGAATTCGGTGCTGCCTGAAAAGGTCAACTATCTGCGAAACCTCTTTTCCGACATCCTCCATGAGAAACGGCAGCAGATTGCCCAGGAGAAGACTCAGCAAGAAGCTGCCGAAGGTGATATTCTGGGGACCATGATGCGAGGTGGAGAGTTTAGTGATAGTGAATTGGTCGATCAAATGCTAACGTTCCTCGCGGCTGGTGTATGCTTCGTCCTTTCCAAGCATAATTATCTTGTTACCCGAGCATACCAAAGGCAAGTCTAACAATGAGTTTAGCACGAAACCACAGCTGGTGCACTCACCTGGTGCTGCTATCATCTCTGCATCGAGCCAGATATCCAAGACAAACTACGCTCAGAGATATACGCAACCATCCCCTCCCCGGATGCCAGCGTTTCCTGGCAAGACCTCGAAGGAATGCCCTACCTTAACGGTGTCTGTCAAGAAGTTCTACGCCTATACCCAACCGTCCCGATGACAGGCCGTGAAGCCATCCGCGAAACAATCGTCGCAGGCAAAAAGATCCCCAAGGGAACAACGATCGCACTCTGCCCACAAGCCATCAATCGCAACCCCGAATTCTGGGGCGAGACGGCCGACCAATTCCTGCCCGAGCGATGGATTGATACGGACGAGAAGACGGGGAAACAGACACCGAATAAACATGGCGGTGCTTCTACTAATTTTGCGCAGATTACGTTCCTGCATGGGCCACGGGCGTGTATTGGGAAGGACTTTGCTAAAGCCGAGTTCCGATGTGCCGTTGCGGGGCTGTTTGGGATGTTCCGTTTTCAGCTGAAGGAGGCTGGACAGAAGATTACTTTTGGAGGGACTTTGACTAGTCAGCCTATTGAGGGGATGCATTTGAAGTTGACTAGATTAGAGGGTTGGGATTTGTAATTATTATGATTCATGATAATGAAGTGAGTTGTTGGAATTGGGGTTGATATTGTTTGGGGAGGACCAGTGCTTTCTTGATATGTTTTGGTTCGTCGGTTTTTGGCCATACTTCAACGATATAATGAATACAATCTACTCTCCTATTTATGTATGCTGAAAGCTTATAAATATCAAAATAGCCTATAAAATGATAATTCAATCCCAGAAATGTGGACCATCTCCACAGTGTGGGGGATCTCTCTCGTCCCAGTGTTCGGGTCGCAATGGCGGGCAACGAACCGACCCCAACTCATGAAAGTTAATACAAACGATGATCTACCGGGTCCATCCACCGAGGCAGTGTCCATAAATTGCTCGTGCCATCGTTCAAGAGGGGTGACCGAGGCAGCCCTGTAGCCCTCCAAAGCCAAGCATTCATGTGGATATCTGATCGAGTTTGGATAAAGCAGAGCCATTATACATGGTACTTTATGACTATGGATTTTCTGATATTATCATCCTAAAGACTACTATTTTGATTCAACAAGATCTCACGATTGCAAATATGACTATCACACCCGATACGTCGACCGGATACGTGCATAACCTGACACCCAGTCAAGAGGCGAAACTGCGAGAGCTGTGGATTCTTATTTTCACCTGCGCAGCTTCTGTCCTTTCCACAGTCTACGAAGTGCCCCTCCCAGAGGGGTCGCCTAATAAACTTTTCGAGATCCTGGACAGAATCAAAGAGACTACGGTTGAAGCTATTCTTAATGCATTGAAAGAAGAAGACCAAAACGGGAAGCCGTCAAACAGTAATGATGCAGCTAATACAAGCAGCGGAGACGGAAATGGAGTGCATAACGACGGTAATGAAGAGCAGGAATCGCTCGACAAAGTCAATTCCCTCATGAACAAAGACGCCCAGAAGAATATCTTGTCGAAAACCGCAACGAAAAAGATTACGCCCCAGCACTTTGCCGCAATCTTCGCCCAGCTCCGAAAAATGGGTGTCCATGAATCAGAGATCAAATCCACGGAGAATATTCTATCCAAGATGGCACCCGAAGAACTTTGTTTTTCCATCGTGAAGATGATAAAGCAAGAACATCCTGATAGTCTATTACTCCGATTCCTGCGCGCCAGAAAGTGGGACGTTGGCAAGGGCTTCACGATGATGGTTACCAATTTTCTGTGGAGGAAAGAAGTGCAAGTTGACGATGATATTCTTCCCAAGGGGGAATTATATGCTCTTGAGCAAGCCCGTGACGAGAGCCTTACGGCGAAGCAGAAGAAAGAAGGCCGTGATTTTATTGAGCAACTTAAGACTGGGAAGAGCTTTTTGCATGGCTTTGACAGGCAGGGAAGACCGGTGAATTATGTGCGAGTGAAGATTCATAAACCGGGGGCTCAGAGTGAGGAAGTATTGGAGAGGTATATTGTGCATGTCATTGAGACAACGAGGCTTATTGTTGTTCCTCCGATTGAAACTGGCGTGAGTATACCATTCAATGGAGTCCATGATGTTTTATACTGACACCTCAACAGACGATTGTGTTTGACATGACAGGATTCTCTTTGTCCAATATGGTATAAACCCACTTCCACTTAAACCAGGCAAATTAAACAGGCTAATCATATATCTCCTTTCTACAGGAATATCAACCAGTCAAATTCATCATCAAATGCTTCGAAGCCAACTACCCCGAATCACTAGGCCAACTTCTCATCCACAACGCACCCTGGATTTTCTCCGGTACGTCTACCAGCCCCCAATAGACTATAAACTATACTAGTACCACACCTCAAACTCACTAATCATACCCCAGGAATATGGAGACTCATCCACGGCTGGATGGACCCCGTCGTCGCCTCCAAAGTCCACTTCACCCGCTCAGTCAACGACCTCGACAAATTTATCACCAGAGACCAAATCCCGCGCGAACTTGCTGGCGACGAAGACTGGGAATACAAGTACATCCAACCCAAAGAACAAGAAAACGAGATCATGCAGGATACAGCCACACGAGACTCTCTCATGTATGAGCGTATGATGATTGGTCTGCGGATGTTGGCTGCTACTGCGGCTTGGGTCTCGGCGACTGATTCTTCGGCGGGCAAAGAGCATATAGATAAGGTGGAGGAATTGAAGATGCGGCGGAATGGTGTTATAGAGGAGTTTAGGTTGAATTATTGGAAGTTGGATCCGTATATTCGGGCAAGGGCGTTGATTGATCGGGCTGGGGTTTTGAAGGGGGATGGAACTGTTGTGGTACAGACTGGGGCTAATAGTGATGCTGAGTCTGGGTGAGGGAGGTCTTTTCTAGGTGTTCATTCAGCATTTTATAACGGGTATTTGAGTAATATGCAATTCATGATGTGTTTCACACAAGGATAAAGCTGGTAGCAGTGGATAATAGAGAGTTAAATGTAGATCGGTTTGTAAGTAGATCGTCGAAAAGAATGTTGATGCACTGAGGAAGTAACTGCCCTACTGGAATCTGATATGCAAGCACCCTGCAAAGGAAAATCCAGACACCGACAAATTGAATTATGTGCCGATGGCACCAAGATAATCGTACAAGAAATGAGAAAACAAAAGAACCAGACACAAAAAAGGGAAAACACCGAGCCCCCGAAAACTTCCCAGAAACCGACCGCCGAGCAAACCAAACGCCACACTTGAAAACGCCAACAACCAGCCGAAGCCAACAGGCGTGAGTCACTCATGCTCTTGTTGGCAAATCACCAGCTTAGCGCAGGTTAAGACGGTGGTCGACAAAAGTCGGGGTTGGACCAAATGCATCCACCAGCATTATCTCGACGAATTCCCAAGGATATCGTGCCCGAACTGCCATCCGCAGCAGATTACAGGTGCGTTCTCCATTCGCCCACGGGTGCACAAAATGGAAGTTCCGGCAGAAAAACGCCCAGGCCTCGTCCCAGATATCTTCCTTCTTGACCACATCGTGTATGCCATTGCCCTTGAAGTCTGGGAGGCAAGCGACGAGGAACCGCTGTTCTTCCACGGTCTGCTGCATTCTGGAGCTCCGGACTGCATCCAGAATCATATGGCTCCAATCCACGTTCTCAAGGTCCCAACACATCATTTCCCATCCTTTAGGTGAGAGATGACCGATAGCAGAGGGACTGGCCCGTGTTGCATATTCATATTGCATGTGGGCGATGAAGCACTCACGCTCGGCCTTCATGAGTGCTGGGACCTTGAGAAACTCCCTGGTATATGCATGCTGATCGGAAGGCATGCTTGCCGGCTGCTGCTTGTTCATGATATGCAGGAAAGCAGGGAACCGGAAGGCGAAACGGACCGGGAGAGGCCTGACAAGCCCCCACTCGATGAAGCTGATCGACGGATTAGTTGTTTATCGCGATAGAGAGAGAAAACGAAATATATGGGAATGTTACTTACCCAGTCACGTTGAAGTCGTCATCAACGAAAATATTGTGAGACTGGAGGGCTTCATGCGACAGGACAAAGTCCATGTTGGTCTTTCCCGCTAGGAGTCTGCGGGCAAGAATTTGTAGGACAAAACATCCAGTGATGGTAAACCCAAGACCCCGATCCATACCTCTAATTGCCTCACGCGTCCTATTGTCCATGGCGGCTTGCAGGCACTTCCAAGGGGTGTTACCAAGATCTGCAGAAGAAGTTAGTCCAAACTGCTCTCCTTGGCACCATCTCAAGTTTGTTAGACAGTGGGTATCCATACCGGTTTGCTTAGGCTTCAGCAAAGCAAGGTCAAAAATGACCTGGGCAACTTGCTTCAGGACTTTCTCTCGGTTCACCTTGTCAACGGGGGACGTGTCGCTCCACTCCAGCCGCTTTCCAGGAAGCATAGTTTCGATCATGTAGGGGTGGCCCAGAGGATTGTTCGTCTCCATGGTGTGGTAAAGCATGCGAGGGGACCATTGAAAACCACGATTCTGCAAGAACAGCAGATTCTCATGTTCTTTTTCCATGATAGTGTAGACCAGTTGGTTATTTTCGGCTGTTGAGAAGGTCATCAACGGGATTTTGACAAAGACCCTAACACCGTCTTCGTACTGGATGGGCCAGTAGGCATATTGAAAACCGAAGAACGGAACAAAACCGGCATCTCTGATCAAGGTGGGCGTGAATCTATGAGAGCGACAGATGGCTGCCACATGGAGAATCATGTCGTCGGTGACACCAAGGTCGTGAAATGGGGAACCGTCGTAAGGGGGACGATAGACGGGGGACGGAGCCGCCATCTTGATACGACGAGATGCAAATATTGAAAGACTGCAGTTGGTTTGGTATTGGAACGGAAGGAAATGAAAACGATGAACAGGTGTTGCGAAGTCCACGGGGATCGATTGAGGAGAGTCTGTTGACAAGGACGCGTGCTAGAAAACCCAGGAGCCATATTTGTATCTTCGAGACGCGTTAAAAGCCTCATGATTGCCTAATTGGGAGTTGAACGGCTGCCTTGGGATCCTTATCGATACGGCCATATCCAAGGCACGTGGGCTTGTCGATTGGTAGAGATTCGAAGTGTCTGGAAGATCATCGAAGGAAGGAAGATGGGCACGTGAAGATAGAAAACAGAATCGAAGATGCATACATGGCTCACCGCGAGTACTGGTCCGGCTGGGCCTTTACTTCTGGGGAACTTCATGGCCTTCACTGGGCGTGGGGGGAACGAGGACTTTGACTGGGAAGAAATTAGAGTGTTCAAAGCAGGCCTTTGCTCGAATACATTATTATAGAATGATAGAATGGGATGTGCAGTTCTATTTTGTTGGTTTCTAGGGCCCCCGTAATGATTAATAGAGATAGTCGGGGCGTTAATATTCAGCTACCAGAGGCGATGACTACAGGGAGATAGTAACGTGAACCGACAGCGACAGAGATGCGTGAGGACCATAGACAAATTGAACCGAACCCAGGCGCAGTAGAAATAGGAAGACTCGAAAGCATATACAAGCGATGCAAGGCAAGAAAATGGGTATGAATGCCTGCAAAATAAGAGTAATTGAAACCACGCAGAAGACGATCGAATACACAAGAATCAGAAAGGGAAGAACGGCCTAGAAGAACTAGGCTGTAGCGTATGTTTTTGATCTATACAAAACTATTGGGAATACACATGAATGAAAAACGTCACACCATCACCTTTCTTCAATCATCCATAGGCCTATCCTCCAGCGTCACACCTTTGGGCTCGCTCTCGGCGAGACTGCTTCGTTTGCTGTCCGACTCGGGGGCGCCAGCACTGGCAGGGAAGCTGGAGATGCTACCAAGACCGGGCTTGCGGGTGTATCGAGAACCGACAGTCCGAGGAATGGAGCTGCGCTTGTCGAACTCGCTGGATGTGGGAGCGGGAGTGGGGGTGGGAGTTGGAGAGCCTTCCGAGGCAGTGTCGGGTGGCGGAGGGGGGCTTGATGTGCCAGAAGAGACACTGGGAGCGGCAGAAGCCGGGGACTCGATGGTGGTACCGTTGGTGACGGCTTCAGCAACGTGGGTGTTTACCGTGGGGGCATGCTCCGCCGTAGTTGGCGAGTCGCTCTTGGGGGGAACGTCCAAGCTGGCGCGAGCAGCAGTCCGCGAGCGCTCCTGTGGGCTAGTCACGTTGATTGGAAAGCGGGTGGCTGCCGAGGCACCGCTGGATCGATCGCGGCGATGACGAGCCCCGGGGGCAGGGCTGGTAGCCCGGCTACGGTTGACAATAGCGCGCTGACGAGCTTCCATGGCGGCCCGGCGGTTGCTCTCATCCGTGCTGATGGCACGGGGACGGCTGGAGGTGGAGATGCCCAGTGCGCTGGACTGGCGCTTCAGCTCACCGAAGATAGCATCCTTGTGGGCGAACAGATCACGAATCAACCGGTAGCTGTGGCGCTCATCCATAGTAAGACTGCTCTCGGTACGGGGCCGAAGAACGCAGGGAGACAGAGTCTGGGCCAAGGTAGCGATATACTGTTCTTCAGCCGAAGTCAGGTCAATCAGGCGGGTGAAATGGGTCATGATGGCATCAAGCGTAGCAATATTGACGAGGCGGAGTTGTCCGAGAGTGCTTTGCAGGACCTTGATCCGTCCCTCTTCCGTGGTCTCGTGAGCGGTAGTCGAGTAGATCGTTTTAACGATTTCGTAGACTTGCGAAGAAACAAGGGAGTCTGCTGGCTGTTAACAAGATTGCAAAAAGAGTGAGTGGCAAGAGGGATAACAAACCTGGCAATTCAAGAAGGTACAATTTCAAAACGCTGGCAACAATGGGTATCTCAAATTTGGGGAGGACTTCACGGTAATCAACCTTGCTGTTATTCAAGGCATTCCGCAATTGATGTGTTTGGGTAAGAGGAGGGTTGTGGAGCCAGATGGCACGTCGCGCCTCGTCACCCTCCAGCTCGGGATAGGCGTTGTCCAAATAGGTCAGAATAGTGGTGACCAAGATCGGGACACGCTTGCGATCAACCCGAGCGCGGGCTTCGAGATCGACACCAAAGTTTTGCTCCTCAACGGAACCGTAGTAGTTCTCGTATGCCTGCACTCGAGGAACAAAGCCACCGGTGCGGTAGTTCTCAAGCAGGTATCGCAGATCGCCCAGAGGCTGGATCGTCTCTTGGTACAGCATCATGTGATCGACGGTGCTCTGTAGATTGGGGATGACATTGCTGATGGCACCAGAGAAGTCGAGGACCACGGCCTTGATGGCCTTTAGACGGTCAAGCTCGCACTGCTCCATGAACCGCAAGTTCTCAATAACCTCCTCCTCCAGGCGACATCTGATCTGATCCAGTCTTCGAACGGCAGCTTTGTACTTCTCATCGGCCTCGAAAGCCTCTCGGCGCAGCTTCTCCGAAGGGGTCTCGTTGGGGTAAGGATTGTTAAGAGGGTTCCAGCCAGCCAGAATTTCCTGCACGGAAGCAATGGGCGACTCGTTGCCGCTGCCATCCTCGCTAGAGGCCACAGAAGTCACGCGCATCAAAGGCTTCTTCTTTTCGGGGACACCGGTAATCTGGAACACCTTGGGACGCCACTGATAGTTCATCTTCGAGCTATTGGCAAAAGTGCTGCCCATATTTCCGATCAAGCGAAGCAATCCATTGTCAACGAGATCCTGGCCAATTCGCTCTGCCTGGGCGAGATTGGTCGCGCCCATGTTGTTTTGGATATACTCCACAATCTCAGCACCGGACGAAGTATTCTGGTAGGTACCGATAATAGGAACCTTGGCCTCTCCAAGCCTGATGTTGTCCAGCATGTGCAGCAAAAGTCTCTTGATCTCCTCGGGGGGATAGATTCGATCTCCAATCTCATACGGATCCTCCTCGGGCTCTTCCTCGGGGGTAGGCAGGACGATCTTCGGCGTCGGCTTGATTTTGGGGCTGTTATCAGGATCCTGGAAGGCGAGCTTGTTTTCCTCTTCCAAATCCTCTACCACACGACACTTGTTGAAGTAATGGCTGCGCAGCTTCTTGACCAAATCAACCTGCTTTGTATGTTCCTTGATCCGCGACTGGAGGTTGTCGTGAGAGGTCTGGACCCGGTAATCATGCTGATCGCTCCAGCGTCGAAAGGGCGCAACGACGAGTTCTCGAATGTTGCTGGCGATCTTCTGGTGGTTGCGGGCGGCCTCGATCATTTCGGTGCGAACACCTTCGTATGCCTGTTTAAATTTGCGAAATGCGACATCAGCGGGGGTCAATCTTCGGGTTTCCTGTCGAACTGCAATCTTACCTTCCTCACACTCGCACCGTCGTCCTTGCCGAAACCTGCGGCAGACATGCGATCGACACTGGGTGCGATGTCGCCCATGCGGAGACCATACTGCTCCTCCGCATCGGCGCGCATAGATGCAATGGTGAGAATCTGCCTATTCTCTACCACGCCCTGTTGCAACTTCCCGTAGAGCACCCCCAGACCCGTAGCATAGTCGGGTGTCCAGAAGGAGTCCGAGAAACCAGGCATTGTGACGGTGACCGATGGGCAGACGATTCGGAGCTAGGCGAGAACGAAAGTTGTTGAATATCGGAAGCGGGAAACGGAGGTAAGAGGAAGATGATCGCTAAATCTCGATGAAGGAGGTGCAGGAACCGATGCAAAACTGTGGAAAAGGGACGGAGATGGCACAGCCCTCCGCGAATTGAAGAGTCTGTCCGGTGTTAGGCTCCAGAGTTGAGCCCGTATCTACCGGAGGTTGAATAACGAAGTAACTCAAGCGACGAGAGAGAAATGGCTGTTCAGGCGCATCAAGCGGGAGACCGAAGCAGCAGCAGCAGAGGGAGAGGGAGCGTGCCTGAATCGTGCAGAGATCCGTCCGGGGGAAAGCGAGAGGTTGCGCGGCAGTGTAAGCGCCCAAGCTGCGGGCTACGGGCGAGAAACACGGAGGAGAGCAAATCGCGAAAGGAGCGGAGGAAAGCCGGTTGGACGGCGATTGACCAAAGCAGAATGCGATGGAAAGCCCGAGTACAAGTGACAGCTTACAGAAGGAATCCAGGAATAGGGGAAACAAGAAGAATGGCTAATGATGTTGATGAGTTACCTCCCATCGAGTGTTCGTCAGGTGGCTTGTAATTTTACCGGACAGCCCGTACGGACGAGTACAGTCCAGCCCTTTTTTACTCCACCAGCACCAGTTGGTCCAGTACGGGTACGCAGTACAGATTTAGCTGGGTGCTATTTTTGGACTGAAGGGGAGCACCTTTGGGAGCCGTTGAACCGGGAAATTAGGATTACGCCTCCCGAGTCAATTTAGAGAACGAAGATGAATGGAACTGCAATGAGTTCAATGCTTTCTTTATTCTAGTCGAGGGACAATTGGTTGGACAGCTATTCTTCGGGGGTCCGAGTCGTACATGTGATACGCTGGATCAGGTCCAATATGGCTCTGTGACTGTTGGGCTGTGTATTGTAATTTGGTAACTCCATTACCCCCAGGTGCAAATGCGCCAAGTCTGGAGATTCGAGATGGAGATCGGCAAGGCCGTTGACCAGCGACGTCAGACTACGTAAAACCACATTCCAGATGAATACTTTAGCCTATTTGTTGAAAAGCCCAGGGCAATAATGATTCCTCCCTGGGAGCATACTGGAGGAGCCCCTCTCCCGTAGAAAAACACGTGGGTGGAAATGAGAATGAAATAATAGCAAGTCTAGGGTAAAGTCCTTGGATTTAATGTGAGACATTGTCTTTTCTAATCCCGAACGAGGGAAGATCTACAATGAATGAAATTAGAGTAAAAGAATAGAAAAATAACGTTTCTTGATTATGGTATCCGTAATCATCAGCATAGGGCAAGAGTCATAAAGACATCGAGGATAGAGAGATGGAGAGACTAAAGATAGTACATAAAAGGCGGGGGATTTTTCACAGAAAAGATCCTACCAGCACAACATGGAAAGAAATTCAGAACAACTACTTCCACTTTCTAGCAGAAGAGCTTGTAGATCTTCTTCCACCTGGGCCAAGCAGCCTGCTCTGCCCGCTCCTGGTCAATCAAGTGCTGGATGTCCAAGTCACGACGACCAGTGTCGAGGTCGACCTCGTGAGATCGGACAACCTTAGTGCGGTACCAGATCTTGTAAGGGATGTAAAAGGCCAACACGACGGGGGCGGCCAGGTAGCTAGAGAAGAAAGAATACACCAGCTCCGAGGCGGTCTTCTCCTTGTAGCCAACGGGGGCGAACCCAACCCAGAACTGAGCGACCAGAACGAGGCAGTTGAAAATAAAACCGATCCAGGAACCAATGACACCGGGCTGAGAGCGGAACGCCAGCTCGTCCAGGCTGTGGCCCTGAACGTGCCAGGCGCGGCGGAATCGGATGTGGGCCAGGCAGACAGAGCCCCAGGTGAAGACGGATGAAAGACCAGAAATAGCCATCATCCATGCGAAGGCGACAGTCTGCTTGTCCGAGGCAGCCAGGAAGCAAAGCAGACCGATGGCTGAGGCGACGCAGATTGACCAGAGAGGACGGCCCTTGCGGTCAATGTAAGCCAGGAAGCGGGGAGCTTGGCCCTGCTCGGCGAGAGCAGCGAGGGTACGCGAAGAACCGTAGACGGAGGAGTTACCGACGGACAAGACCGCAATCATAATGACGACGTTCATGACGGAGGGCAGACCCTTGATACCGGCGTTCTCAATGGCAATGACGAAGGGAGATGCGTGTGCATCGGCCGACGAGCTACCGGTGACGAGGCGCTCGGTGTCGAATGGGACGAGGAGGCCAACCAGGGTAAGGGAGACCACGTAGAAGAGGGCAATACGCCAGAACACTTGCTTGATAGCACCGGGGAGCGACTTGCGGGGGTTGGCAGTCTCGGCCGCGGCCAGACCAACCAACTCGGTACCGGCGAAGGCAAAGGCAGCGTTGACGAACACACTGCAAAGGCCCTTGAAGCCATTGTTGAACGCACCCGGGTTGTGCCAGTAGCGTCCACCGATGTAGCCACCTTCGGGACCACCACCGCAGTTCAGAACGATTCCGAGGATACTATGAGAACGTCAGTAAGGAGGATGATCCATATGACAAACCGGCACAATGCCAATTCCAAACGCAGGTGAGATAGCAGTCACATACATGAATCCAATGACGGCAATAACCTTGATAGTGGAGAACACAAACTCGGCCTCACCGTAACCACGGACACCGAACAAGTTGATAGAGACGATCATCACCCAGAAAATAGCAACCCAAGCCGCGTTCGACACACCGGGACTCCAATAGTCTATCGTGATGGAGGCAGCGACAATTTCCAAGGGCAAGACAATCAGCCACTGAAGCGCATAGTTCCAACCCATAGCAAAACCCCAGGCCGGGTCAACGAAACGAGTTGAGTAGTGAGAGAAAGAACCAGCAACGGGGTACAAGACGGCCATCTCGCCCAGCGCGTGGACGGTGCAGTAGAGCATGATACCAATGAGAATGTAGGCGATAAGAACCGAGGCCGGACCACCGGCAGCGAGGACAGATCCAGAACCAACAAAGAGACCGGTACCTATAGGTTGTGCGTTAGCCAAAGTAAGCTCCGAGATATGATATCGGATGCAGGGGTTAGGACGAAGCCTTCGTACCGATTGAACCACCGATGGCGATCATCTGCAAGTGACGACCCTTCAAGCGACGCTGGAGCGGCGAATGCGCGGTATTATGCGCAGCTTGTTCGGCATCGAAACCAGAGCCGTCGGCGCCAGCAGAGTGGCCGGCGTTAATGTGCGCATTAGGATCCCTCTTGAAGCTATCAATAATTCTTCGGCCAAGGCTGCCCTTGGTAGGCTCGGAGTCTCCGTAGGCCGGCAGCTGTTCGCCGGTTGTCTGGGCCACTTTGGACCCAGAGTCGTACTTCTTCTCATCCATAATTGCGACCAGCTCTTTTATTCAAGGCGTCGTCGATTTCAGTAGAGGGTAAGGTTATGATGAGAGAGGGGTTGCCAAATGCCGAACGAACTTCCAGCTCAAGCAGACACGAGGATGAGGGAGAGTTCCGCCAGGGGACTCTACGGGGGAAAAGTGAAGAAGAGGGAAATGGTCGAGACTCGACTGGCAAGAAGAGAGCAAACAAGCTGGGGGGAGGCCGAATGTTTAAATATGGACCAGGGCCGTGAATATCCATTAGGTGATTGTTATAGTCAATGATAATGTTAAATAGTAATTATTTAGGATGAAAATATCACAAATTATGATTATTCTTTTTTCCAAAAAAATAGAAATAATTAAATCATCAGCTACTGGGCAGTGGGTTACAGGCCCGGGACTATGATGGATGGTGTGAATCACCAATAAAGATGACCGCCGAGGCGCATTGAACCGGGTACGCTTAGACCACTTGGTAGTTTGGGCCACTGGTCCCTTTGGGATTTTGACTTTTTTGACTTTGGGCCTGCTTTCAGGCCGATCGAGTTAGGCAGGTCGGTTTAACTTAGTTTAGTTGGCGGGGTGGGGAGGAGAGGTACTGGTGTGGCTCTAACTTAATTCTCTTAGTGTGCCCTTTGCGCTGATAAAGTAGTTAGTAGTCACAGCACTAAGTCAGCCTTGGCTGGGTGGCTGTTTAGCTGAGTAGAGTAGGTTGCCCCGACTGTTGTTACCCCGGTTTTACCACAGAGGCAAATTAGCGAGTTACCGGGTCTCTTACACTGGAGTTAACCTGTTGGCTGATATTGACTATTATTCATTGTTATGATTTCAGACCGTTGCACTGGAGTAGGGTAGCTGCAAACGGTCCTACCCAAGACATTCTTTATCAGTAGCCTCATAGGTGTTGGAGGCAGTACCAAGACTCTTAATGTGGCCTCCTAATCCTTGGTCAGACATGAGTCGTCCCACTATATGCTGTACGTTGCCCCATAGTTGTTGATAACGCTGATAATAAAAGCTCTGCTGATAATTATGGGGCACGGGAGATAAGCTGGATAAAGAGCAAACGGTGACCACAGGGTTCCACCACCTGGACAAGAGCTACTGTGTGTACTGGCCCCTCCTAACAGAAGCTGGACTCGAAAAGTGTTTCATCCTGCTCAGTGGGGAACCCTTCACGGGCCACGCAAGTCATCTCGTGAGCCTGTCAGAGCGGGACGATCCCCATTCTCCCTGTTCTTCCAACCGACTTGGCCTTCTACATCGATCAGGTTACCCCCTGCTGATGTCCTGTTGCTTACCATCCCATGGCCAAGCCCAGCCAGGCCTTGTCTATCGCAGTGCGACCGTCAAAATCAACGGCCATTCCGAACATACAAAAGATGAGTCGAAGAACCAGAAAGGAAAAAGCCAAGCTTCGGGGACCATCACGACCAGCGAAAAACCACTGCGGCAAGGGAACTCACAAAAGTAACCAGCCAGCAACCACGGCAGCATCGAGCCCCACTATCCCCATCCGTCTGTTCTCCGCATTCCCACGCGATACTCCTCGTCCAATCAACATCTTCCGAGAACATCTCTCGAGATAAGAAGTCATTCGGGGGCGAAAAAGAGAGAGAGAGAGAGAGAGAGCCCATACGAGTCGCAACAGTCCCTTTGTCTCATATTTTTTTCTTTTTCAAGGGAAGAGAATAGTGATCGGCTTGAACCCTGCCACCCGATACTTTCTGCTAACCCCTATCCGAAACTCTCCAGAACGCCTCCCAGGCTATCTGCATGCGCCCGCAAAACAAGGATCAGTGTGGCTTGCCCGGGTCAAGAGGGACGGGATTATGGGCTCAAATCACACCCATTCACAAACCAGGCCCCCTTGCCTATGGGAAAACTTCCCGACGGGGTCCGTGGCAAGCTGCGTTTGAGCCGAAACGGCCAAATGTCCTCCCTAGTTCAATTCAACCTACTAACTGACTCGTCATTGGCAAGGATACTGTTACCCTGAAAGGGGAACACCTCGGAATGAGGCGATGGCTTTTGTCACGAACCTGGGGGGAGGGACTTTTAGACTCTCCACTGAGACTAGTCAGTGCAAAACATCATCTCATCGCTTATGAACGCCGTGATTGGAATCGGAAAAGGATGGCTTGGCCCGTTGTCGATTTCACAAGCGCCGGCTCTCTACTTCCCTTCGCCCTCGGGTTCGCCGTGCTCATCCGGATTAGAAACTGGGAACTGGACCCCTAGGCTTTCCCCCAGCCCCGAGGTAATTTCTACGCGAATGGAACCATACAACCGCGGCCACCCCTTGAGTTTCTGGCACAGACCCTGATTCGCCTGGGCGTTCGGGGTGGCTCATGGCGGTCTGCCACGATTATGCATGGAAGCTCGGGAGAAAAACTACCACGCGGACCAGTGGGAAGCGTGGCTCTGAGTTCAGTCAGTTCACCCCTTCCAAACCCTTGCGGAAGGTGTGGTATGCCAAGCTAGATGCATCACGCGGTGCAGCATGTAGAGTCCGTGATGATAATCCTCGATCGTGCGGTTGGTTGGCCAAAGTTCGAATTCGCAGCTCGTATAACAAAATAGCTTGGTCACATTCGCTGGTTGGATGACAACGCCGTCTCTGCGGAAAGGCCCTCGCATCTCGCTGCCAAAGACAAAATAGATTAATCGTGGCGCGATGGGAGAGAAAAGCCCGGGGTAGAGTTTCTGGCTGTTGCGATCCCAAACATCCGGTCGCCGATCGTAAGACCCTTTCAAAAATCGAAACCTTCTCGAATCCTGGAGGATGGCTTTATCCAATAGGTCTACCAGCGATGGAATTTGCCTCCTAGCTAACAAAGTACTGTACATGTAGATACGTAGCAAGTCCCGTATAGAAAGTATACTTGTCCATCAGGGTATCCAGAACATCACCAAATAAAACCATCGCAATACTGTGCTGCCTTTAGCCAAGAAAAGTAATCAGTATCCATCGATCTAGAACATCTTGAAACAAGTAACCCAAGACTTCTAGTCAATGTACCTCGGAGCTTTTTTTTTCTCGATACCCCCTACTTCCAGGAAAGATACAAACGCAAGAACCTGCCATGCGCACACCACCCAACAGAACCCTTGTTTTCGTAGCGCTGCATGACTGCCTTTTGATCCCCCTCCCCCCTAGGCCCGCCACATCTGCTTGATGGCGTTCAGCTCGGCTTGTGAATGGCTGCGTCTGACTGCCCCCCTCGAGCCACGGTAGCATCGGGCCAGGGTTGGCGTGTCTGTGATTCCGAGGCTGAGCATTCAAGTATTGCCTCTGAAAGGAACGTCTGGTGCTTTGGAGCTTGGCTTTGTTGGTTGCCTGGGCTTGAAATGTGATGGGAGAAGGTGGTGCAGGATTATGGGGAGATGGCTAGCATGGGAATGAAAATGGCCCTTAATTAGCTAAAAAAAGACACGCTCTTAGCAATAGGCTATTCGTCATATAACTCTTATTTTTTGGAATAATATTTCTTCAGGTTAGCAACGTAGTAGACAAAGTAGTAGTCCTTAAAAGCGACAGGCCTCATTGCGGCGACTATCAATTCGGGCCACAAAGGCCGACCGTAACGCCCACACTCTCAAACTTCCAACTTCAACTTCAACCTCACATCGCCACTCACTCGGCCCACCCCGCAAAAAATCGCGCAATACACTATTCCAACACCCTCACCTCTTTCCACCACCTCATCCTGTCTACACTCAATCCCAGCTGGGTCTCTTTAGAGTTGTCCCACCAGCCGACGGGGTTGATCCAGTTTCCCCATGTTAAATGCGGGGGACACGAATGCTGTTAGGTAACAGTTTCCACTTCACACCCACGGGCTAAGTCTGGGGTAAGAGCTAGCAACCCGCACTACGGGCTGTGAGCTTGACGGGCAGCAAATGACGGTGAATCATGATGTTCATGATTCAGATATCTCGTCTAACCGGGGCGGGCTGATTGGTTGGGCTTTGTTTGTTTGCTGGATGGGCGGGTTGTCGGGGATTTTTCAAGTATCCGATGTCCGTGTGGAATATACACTAGCTTATGGTGTGGTTGATTTAGGATGAGAAGTCTCTAAAGCGGCATCCTTCCATTTCCCCATGTGGAATTCGATACGCCTCGATATTTGTCGCAAGAAAGTTCGCCCCCGACTGCGGCTGGGAGGTTTAACTGCCCGGGCCGGCGAAGGTTTGGGAGGCTTGTATACCCGCAGACGATCTGCCCTGACCGGTCGAATCCCTCCAAACCAGCCTATCTCTGGTTATGTATTCAAGTAGCCTTTCTATCATATTTGCTTGCCGGTCCAAGTCCCGAGTCGACGATCGCGGGCACTTGCGTAGAAGCATATCTACCCGCGTCATCAATCGTGATTTCATTCTTGTAGCATAGCGTACTAAGTGGAGGTAAGTCAATTAGACTTCTACATATACCTCACCGGACTTTAGTCCTACTGCATACACCAATACCCGCATGTTATAATCAGGTATCTCCAGAGAAGGATCAACATCAACATCCACATCTGCATCATAGACTCCATACATACGTCTTTTACTCCGCAAATTACCCCAGAAACACACTCCCCATTTCCCCGGTCCATTCCACATGCTCTCATACCCACTCCTGATTCGATGGGTTAATAATGGGAAGCTCCAGTACGTACTCCACAACATAGACCACAGCATATACTCAATGCGCCCCAAAATACCCGGTACTAGACCGTAGATAACGATGTATAGAACCGGTTATAGCCGGCGATAAGCTGGACCGTAGTGCGCGGCTCGGCGAGAGTTTGTTCTTTAGTTAACTTAGTTCACGGAGTCAGGGTCGGGTCGGGTGGCGTCTGTTGCGTTTTGCGTTTTGCGTTTTGTGATTGAGGCTGGGCACATAGAGGGGTAAGGGAGTGGTTGGAGGGGACTGGTGTGCCTGCATTGAGACGTTGTGGTCTAGAAGCATTGGCGAACTTTGATGATAGGTGTCGGCTAGCTGTTCGCTTATGAGGGATTAGATTGAGATGTCAATTGAGTAATTGAGTTAGATGGGGCGCTGATGAATTCGTATAGTCGGGAGTGATGCTCTGATTTCAATGCATGATTGCTGCGTTTGCGGGGTGTGTTGGTCATTGTCGGCTCGTGAGGGATTTGAGCTTGAGATGTCAATTGACTAATTGAGTTGGTTAGGCGCCAATGGCTTAGTATAGTGCAGTACTCGAATCTGTCATCGCGTTGTGTGGCAGACCGCGGGGTAAGGGAAGCTGGCATAATTTCTGGGGGTTTCTCTGATTCTCTTTTGTATGTCCCTCGGGATGCGCAGGGCAATCTTGAAGATCTGGTCGATATTGGAGGAAGTGTCACTGGCATACGAGGCGTGAGTGCACTGAAGTATTACTCGAACTTGATATCTCCATGAGTGATATCTCTCAGTCATACCGCGAAGTGAGAGTCTGAAAAACGAGTGTCTCGGTGCGTTGCTAGGGGTTGAACCTCTTCTGCCATCTCGTCATCGAGAGACGCTCGTTGAAACCTTCACCATCTACGACACTGTCAGATCGTCGCTGACATATAGAGTGTGAATGCACAAAGGCCGGTATTTAAGCCCTGTACCCCCTAGCTTTCAATGTGTCGTGTACTGGGAAATTGGTATTTGGAAATGCTATGCCCAATATCAATGGGATCCATTCATTCTATAGAGGTTTTTCATGTCGTCGCATTCGGTATCATTAACGCAAAGCTTTCTTCTCATCATGTTTCCATTAACCTGCCCACGCTCATGCGCTTCCAGGGCCCTCTCCGCCAGGGATCAACTGTGTCGAATCGTTAGAGATTAGTCAGGGCCACAGCGGAGGAAATACATACCATGCAAATGTTGTTGCCGTTCAGGAGAAGCTTGGGAAGCTTGATCTGGGCACCGGTGTAGTCGCTAGAAGATCATTAGTCTCTAGCATACAGTTGTGGGGGTGGTTGGGTATCAAGAATGATCATGAACACAAAGTGGTCACTGCCAAGTCTTGACGTCCTTGACAGCCACGACGCGTCCTTGTAGATGAGGCGTAGAGATAGCACTCACAATTCAGTAACATCCTCCAGAACCATGTCTAGGGCCATGATCAGCATATCGTAACATACAAATGACCTAATAGAGAAGGGGTACTTACTGACGTAGTCGTCGAAGCCGAGGAGGGTGCCGGAGAACTCTTCAGTCCATGTTAGTACACCAAAATTCTTACACCCTTTGCAGACTGACACTCACCCTTGTCACCCTTCATGACAACCCAGATCCGGGAGCCAACACACTTGTCGATAAGCTCTATCGAAGGGTTAGCGGGGTCACACGGTGGGCAAGACCTTCGCGAACGCACCGAGGGGGAGAAGTTGGGAGGCCATTGTGTCTGGTATGTCGGGATTCTGGAATATCTGGAAAGTCTTTCTAGTTGTATTTTGTACGTCGTAAATGAGTTTCAGAGCGAGCAGGACGCGATATACAAAGCAGAGCTGCGATCTCTGGCCTCCAGGAACCTGGTTTTCTCCGGGCCGATAGACTAGTCCTGATTGGGTATAGTGCGGCGACCCCGGACAACAACTGGTTGAATGAGCAGTCCGCCTACAATCGGACCATTGTACATAACTCGCGGTTCTCACTTAGCGTTTCTTTCTCGAATTCAAGCTGGCTGAGTGGTTCGAGGAGTGTCGCATTCTTTGTCTCGCCAAGCTGGCTATCTCGTGGGCAGTGCACTATGCGCAGTACACAGCATGCGGGGATGGGCAACCCTACCAGCAGGTCTGAGGTACCCGTCCTTGGTCTCGACTGCTCATGGTGACTTGCCTGGACATGGAAGTCTTAGATTGGGGGTCTGTTGGCTCACATATCAGTGGTAGGCTCTCAATTCATTTACTATACTGCTTCAATATGTGATTGTTGACAATCCAAAGTCACGCCAGCTCCTCCCCCCACTCGCTTGATCGCCCTAAAGCCCCCAGAAACCGACTCTACCGTGTTCGCGGTCCACAAATCACCAGATGGGAGCCCAGAAGAGCCTTCTCTGGTACTCCTCGCGCGCAAATCATAATCATCGACGATGATGAAGAGGTAGAAGTGCCGCCTCCACCCCAAAACGGACTACGACGCGTGAATGCGCTCGGCGTTGTACATCAAAATATCAATGAATTGATCCGGACACGAGAAACTCGGTTGAAGGAACAGGCCAAAGAACGGGCAAAAACGCCTCTGGATCGCAAAAAACTCAAAGATATTAAAAAGAAGGCTCGAGTGCTTGAGGACCACTACAAACTGAGTGATGAATTCCTGCAACTGAAGTACGCCTACGTTGAGCATTGTCTGTCACAGTCTGCCAAAGCGATCGAAGAGGCCCAGTTCCAGTATGACAGTCTCGTCTCGACGTATGTTTCACATTTGGAAAACCGGGTTGAGCAGATACACCAAAACAGCCGGTATCTGGAGCACGAGTTTTGTGAAATTGCGTTCCGTCCTCTCGGCTTTTTGAGTAAGCAATTGTCAATATCGGCTCGCGAAATTGAGAGTTTGCAGGTTGCGGTATTTTCCCAATCGGTAGACATCTCGCAGCAGCTCATCAATGACCTCCGTGCCCTTCTTGACAGGGAGTATCTCAAGCCTCGGAAGTCTGCCAGGTCTCGAATCGATCGATTACTTGCCCATGCAGAGACTGCAGCGGGTCAATACAATGACTTGCAGGCCAAGGGTACCGCCGTAATCAATGGGCTCAACGCAATCTCGGCGCTTTTGCGGTCACTCATGTACCTGGATTCGCAGACAGGGTCCATTTACAAACCCTTGATAGAAGCGAATGATTCAATTGCTAATGAATTTGCTTTGAGCTCACACGAACATCGCTGGAGATGGCGCACGTCGAGGAGATTTGAAAATCCGCTTGGCGACGCATTCTTGCTCGAGTCTTCAAATCTCATCGAGTCGCGTGCGGTGGCCACAACAACGCTTTTACCGTCCAAAGTCGTATCAGCCGTTCTGTTCGATGATAAAGAGCATCGAAAAATCAAAGCAATTATGGCAAAGCAAGATCTCCGAGTTGCCGATCACATTCGAAAACCATATCTGCAGAAATGGAGAGGGCCAAAACCGAGCTGGTCCACTGAACTAAACAAGTACTGGCGGCAACTCGACGTGCTTGCGCCTTTTGAACTCCATCGCATGTACATCACGCAGCTCTCGAAAGAAGTGTTGAATCTGGTCCCGACAGTCCAGGGAGGGTTCGGACCCATGTGGGAAGGTCTTAATGATCACGATCGCAAAATAAACCAGGCTCATCTGAGCGACTGGTATACGAACTACAGGAAATCACAGAAAGATTTCCTACGAGAATTAGAGATGTACAGATACATCAACTGGTATCGGCTCGGGCTGGAGGAAAAATTGGCAAAGCTGGGTGTGCCGAACCCGATTCAAGCCCAGAAGCTATTCGTACCTAGCGAGCCACTGAGCCAAGATATGGGGCGCTTCAACCAATGGATTCACAAAATGGTAGAAATCCGTCAAGATGGTTGGATATCCGAGATGGCCTTCCGCATGATCAGGGAACCCAACGGCTTGGATACCTGGTTGGAAATGATGGATAGGTTCCGGAAAGAGGCTGCCGAAAGGAAATCCCAGATCCTGGACTTGGGCTCCGTGAGAGTCCGTCGGAGAGGAGTCTCGCAGAAGAAAGCCAAGGTCTCTCGTTTTGCCAAATCAAAGAAGAACTTACGGCGAAAGACTGCACGGAGTGTGCGCTCAAAACCTGCCTGGAAGCCTGCTTCCAAGCCTTCCGCGAAAGAGGCAACAAATTCTCACTGGAAGCTCAAGCTCAAGGATGAGCTCTCCCACGAGTCCCCAAAGCCCAACTCCTCGAAGATACCAGCAAATGAAAAGAAGTCTCGATCGCCACTACCTAAGTCGCCTTCGAATTCGCAAAAGATTTCATCCCCGCAGAAGCGACAAGCTGCTCGAAGCAAGCTCGCCCCCGCCGCTGTATGGGATTATCTGGGCCAAGCCAAGAAGTTCATACCTCAGCCAGCGCCTGTCGATGCGAAGACTCGGTTCCGTCAGGCAATGTCCATGAAAGATGAGACATGGTCCGATCGCACTACTGGCAAGCCCAAGACGATCAAGAGTACGGCTGGACGACCATCAACGCCAACGCCAAAACCGCTCTTTCCAGGTGGGAAGACCTCCGTTCTAAAACAGGGGCACCATCAAAAGTCGGAGAATGTCAAGCATGATGCATCCACAAAAGGAAAGCCTTCCCCTGCAAGAAAGCCCTTGAAGAGCCCTAAACGCAACTTCTGGGATCCAAATCCCGTTGCCAGTCCGGGTGGTCTGTTCCAGAGGTCAAA
The DNA here is from genome assembly GCF_028827025.1 of Penicillium cataractarum. NCBI lineage: Eukaryota > Fungi > Ascomycota > Eurotiomycetes > Eurotiales > Aspergillaceae > Penicillium > Penicillium cataractarum. The sequence continues at coordinate 1,596,490 of NW_026622745.1, read as the reverse complement.
AGGAAGATCGTACAGCACAGGTTCCGCCGTGTCCAGCGACCATGCCCTGGATTGTAATCATCCTGTTTTGCCCGAATCTGCGCCTCATTTTGATGTTCGACCTACTCTCGACGCGGATCCTGAGCTCCCCATCTCCGCAGAAGACGCATATCACCTCGAGATTGAATCTACCTCGACCGAGGAGGCCCCACTGTTTTGGAGTCACAGTGACCAGCGAGCTCCCGATGGACAGAGGCCTATCGTGCACTACTGCAAATCCCTCGAGAGCACCGAGTCCGTCGTACAACACTTTCTCGACAGCAAGGTTGTTGGCTTCGATATGGAGTGGAAAGCACAGGCATCCGCCACGGACAGCATCCAGAATAATCTGTCGCTCATCCAGCTTGCAAACGAAGAGCGTATTGCCCTCTTCCAGATCGCTCTGTTCAAGCCCGCGCGCTCGCTGGAAGACTTTGTGGCACCATCTCTCAAGCGCATCATTGAGTCGCCTGATATTACCAAAGTCGGCGTCTCTATCAAGGCGGATTCAACCCGACTGCGGAAGTACCTCGGCGTCGAGGCTCGATCTATCTTTGAACTGAGCCATTTGTACAAATTGGTGAAATACGGCCAGACGCAGCCTAAACTTGTCAACAAGAGGAGTGTGAACCTAAGTGAACAGGTCGAAGAGCATTTGGGATTACCGCTTGAAAAAAGCGAGGACGTGCGTTGCGGCGATTGGGCGAGATCGTTGAACTATCGCCAGGTCCAATGTGAGTTCTTTTTTTTTAATATTGAAGTATCAATGATTCTGTTAACTAACAAGTTTTGCTAGACGCTGCCACAGATCCATATGCTTGCATCTGTCTGTTCAATATCATGGAGCAGAAGAGGCAAGCGATGAACCCTGTCCCACCTCGTCCCGCACATGCGGAACTCAACTTGCCCATTACTTGTCCCACCGGAGAAGCAGTGAACGTTGAGAATAGGAGTGTTGTCCCCGGTATAGTCGATGGAGATGTGGTTGACCGCTCATGAGATGATCCATCTCCAGATCTTTTCTTCTTTATTGTATGTGCGCGGCTTTGATACCAAAACATAGACAGCGGCATCTTCCTTCTATTTAGGACCGAGTTTCCTTGCATTGCTCTTTGAGCGCTTTTTTTTGGTTAGATATCCCAATATGCATTGGTTTTATGTCAAGATGAATCTTAATTTTGCTGTATACGTTGCTTCCGTCTAATGTCATGGTTACCTAGTGGGACGGGCCGATTTTCTTTTGTAGGGTAGACTGGAACCCGGGTACGTGTCATTGAATATATATTCTGGTTACCTTACACTTGGCCTCAACCTAGTGATAGGCACTAAACCCGGTACCTACCTAGACCTGCTCGATTTAACATTCTACTTCACAAAGTACCATCATCGGGCAAACACCCACTTGATGGATGCTAGGTATATCTTTACAGAATATACGGTGGTGCTACTCAGAAACCCAGCCCTTGACAAATCTTGTAGTAGCCGTGTAAAATATGTCCTCGTGAATTACAGGTGGTTCTTTAAGTTCCAAGTTTGCCCTGTTGAATCGCGATTTACAATGCTGCGCTTCTCTATGGAGAATATATTGGGATTTTCATTTTGCCTGGCCGTTTCAGCCAGTACATGGACACCGAGATGAAATGTAAAAGTAGATACAGGCTCTGTATTAATGAAAGAGAAAGTGGGGGTATATATTCATCCAAACCAAAGTATATACATCTAGTATGCAGAGTCGCGTATTGAAACAAGAGAAGGCTAACAACTCATAAGTCTACCCTCTCAACGGAAGTACTTTAGACAAAAGTACTTCCTGCCGACAAAGCGGACACTCGGGCTTTTCCCTCACCCAATCTCTCACACAAACCCAGCAGAATACATGTCCACAAGTCGTTACGCTGGGGTCCTTAAAGGCCTCCAAGCATAATGTACATTTCCGCTGCTGACCGTCCGGAATCCACGCCACCGCCCCGGGATCTTCATCAAGGTCGTACCGGGCAGTCGACGCGGGAAGGAGGGGTACTGTAAGGGGGTTCTGGATAGATGGGATAAGTGCCCCGCCTTCTGAGCGATTCTCACCAGCCCCCGAAGCCTCCTCTTGATCTTCGTTCATACTCGCTCCAATCTTGCGTACATGCAGGAACCCCTGCACGGCAATTTGTAGCACCATCAGTACGCCGAGCACCTCGTATCCAATACGCTGCTCATTCTCCTCAATCTTCTTGGTAAACACGTATCGCAGACGCCATATCCGCTTGGAAAGATGATAGTATGAGCCGGTGAAATAGAACGTCGCAATGCTGAGCGCATAGATCGGCGAGACGGAGGTAATCGAATCAAGGTGTTCGAGGATATACTGCTGGATACGAAGTTTCGTAAAGAACGGCTTCTGCTGTTTACTCGCCGTACTGGAAGGAGATTTATTGAAATTGAGCAGGCCTGCCTGCTGTGCCGCGCGGAGCTGTTGCTTTGCAATGCTGCGCTCCAGCTTGTTCCTCACGCGCTGCCGTAACGCGGGTAGCAATCGCTGTAGTGACCATGGCACTAGGATGCTGCTGAGAATGTATCCGACACGCCTAGTGATGGCGGGTAAGCGGAGGGTGTCATCTTCCAGCTGGACGAGGTCGCAGTATTCCTCGCCGAGGGTGCGGTTGCCGATGGCCGTGGTGAGGGAGAAGTAGAGGAGCTCGGTGAGGTGCTTGATAGCGTCGGAGTGGGTATGAGCGTAGCGGGCGCCGCGGAGAGCGCGAACGATGGATTGGGCTTGTTGGACTAGGCCGCCGGTGAGGAAGGCGTCTTTCTCGTGCGAGCGGATGATGTCTGGGGATGTCGCGAAGGGGTAGAAGTGTGAGGCGGATGAACCGACTGAGGCGTCGGGGGTGGCCATTGACAGATGGGGGTCGTCATCGGCCATGATGATTGGTATATGTGAGATATGCACAGGTAGATTGTCAAGTGCTGTCAGGATCAAGAATGGTGTATTGGGGGCAATGGGAGCATCTCCGGTGATGGACCCCGAGATGGCTTTCCCCACGGCGATGGGTGATGCTTCGGCTGATTCCCCGGACTGCCTCGGCTCAGGTCAGGTGACTCAAGACCGAGCGCGAAGATCACATGATACGTGACCTGTTTGAGCACCGCTTACATAATGGAAAATATAAAAATGTCTAAAAATAAAAGGCTTACATAATTCCATACTTCCCCTTGATCTTTGAAGCCACAAAGAAAGACCCTTCCAGCTCCAGTGGCTAATAAGGGTCATGATTTTAGATAATTTGGTGGCTCCATAGTGGTAACAAGTAAATAGCCAAATTGGGTCACTTGTTTCAATCGAGGGCACCAGGTGCTGGGCGCTGCGTAAGTGAGTGGGTGCAGGGATCACCATGATGCCATAGTGGATTCCACCAGGCGAGTAGCGAACGACGAGCACCAGCGAGAATGGTTTGAAAAGGCAGCCCCTGACCGTCGATCGCAAGAAGATCTTCAGTCTTTTTGTTAGGAATGAAATCGAATCAAGTTCGGGGACTGCTAATTATACAACTCTGCAGTTGTCCTCTAAACCTATGAGAGTCTAGTATTCCGCCAGTGCCGGACATCCTCTTTCCCCCTTTCACCCAATTAATCCAGTCCAACGCCTGGCCGCGGTGGAGTTCCAGACCTTCAAAGACCACTGAAGACCGGTCAAGACCCCTGGAAAAGTCCTGAAATTCCACATCTTCCCCCCCCACTGCCGAGTCCGTCCTGCAAGACCGCAGGGCGCGTAACTCCTGAAAGGGCCATCGTGCTTATTAAGTTATTGACGGAGCCTGAAAGCGGCCACTCCCAAAAGTTGCAACTCCAACTCCATTCTCCAGAGAAAATCCAGATCCTCACCCCTAGTCATTCCTTTTCTTTGCTCTGTTTTCCCCCACGGGGTGTATCTATCGTGTCCAGCCTTGTCCTCTCACCCCTCCATTCCACCCTCCCTCCTCCTCCACCTCCCCTCTTCCCCGATCGATCCATGGAATAATGGGGCCGGATCAACAGCCGCAAATAGATGGCTTTGGGTTGACCTTCCCATTCCCTATTCGGATCGCTACCCTCTTAGTTGCTGGTACGTGATCGGCTGCCTTGACTTGTCGTGGTTCTATACAAGCTTGAGCCGCAGTTGGCTAATTTAACGGCAGGGTTTTGGGGATGGGCGATCAACCTACACTTCCTGGCAAAGGCCAATATTGTACGTCGCAGGTCCCGGAACACCTCAAACCAGCTCGACATATCCCATTCAAAAACTAACTCGTGTTCCTCCTCTTCTAGGACGTCCCTGCACTTATCCGATACCCATCCTCCACTCAACGGCCACACCATGCCTCCGCCTATCGACTAGCCACCATCTTCACCATCCCACTCACCCTCTGGTTGATCGTCTTCTGGATCGTCACACACTGCCAATTTGAGCTAGTTGGGCGCTTCGACTATATCCCGCAGTCCGTCTTCATCATCCTCCTCTTGATCCTGATCTGGCCATTCAACCGGGCTTCCCGGGCAGGCCGCATCCGCCTCCTTCTGACACTGAAACGGGTCGCTATCGGAGGTCTTGCGGAGTCGCATGATGGCAAGTTTGGCGATGTTCTGTTGGCGGATGCCCTGACCAGTTATGCGCGGGTTTTGGGGGATCTTTATATCAGCTTCTGCATGTTCTTTACCGACGGACTGTCCGCGACCTCCAAGCCCAATCGTGCTTGCGGGAAGGACTTTATCGTGCCCATTATTATCGCAGTGCCGAGTGCGATCCGACTGCGCCAGTGTCTGACGGAATATGTGCGATCACGCCGTACAACCTCGCGCCGGGAATCGAGCAAGGGAAATCAGCACTTGGCCAACGCCTTGAAGTATTCCACCGCGTTCCCGGTCATTTACTTGACCGCCACACTCCGCAACTATAACCCGCTCGACTTCCACGGTTTCAGCGAGGTGACCATTATGCGTCTTTTGTAAGTCAGCTGTCTTTGCTGCGCCGCAATAACGGACCATTTTCTAATAGCTCTCCTTTTCAGGTTCATTTTCTCGTGCATCAATTCTGGTTACTCGTTCTGGTGGGACGTTGTGAAGGATTGGGACTTCACACTATTCTCCCCAAATCGCCTGGACCGTGATCATCCATACGGTCTGCGCCGACACCGCAACTTTTCTTCCGATCGGTTGTACCACTACGTCATAATCGCGGATCTTGCCCTCCGATTCTCATGGCTGTGGCGCGTGATCCCGGGTCTCACATGGCTTCCTGAAACCGAATCTGGCTTGTTCCTGCTTATGTTCCTAGAGGTCGCCCGTCGTTGGATGTGGGTCTTTTTCCGGGTTGAAGCCGAATGGAGTAAGTTCTACCTGTCTCACCTAGCCTGCAATGAGCCGTCTGCCAGCCAGATACGTCCCGGGCATTACAGCTTCGATTTCTTTGGGCCAATTGCTGACCACCTTTTTTCTTGTGCAACAGTTCGGAACACCCAAGGCCCCGGCCTAGACGATGTTCTGCTTGGCGACTTCAACCACAAGTTCGACGCAGATTAATCAGAAACCGCCACGCCATCCCGTGTGACGGGGCAAAATTTGCACTCTCTTTTCACTTTTTGAAGCGGTTCCGTTCAAACTCATCATCTTGGAACGAGTATGAGACACAGAATCTCAGTTCTCGACTCCTCAACAACATCCACTCTCTGGAAGCAACACATGATTCCCACGTCATCTTCGGATGTCTACCTACGTCAACCCATACAGTACAATTAGAACAGTTATAGATACGAGACCTTGATCTTTGGTTTTTCTCGGTGTAAGGAAAGTACATATCATTCACTTGTATGCTTATCTTTGTTTTCCACTCCCTTGATTGATTTGGGTGTTCCATCACTCCCCCTTTGACTGTGATTGAACTTGTCTTTTCTTCTGTCATTGTCTCGGTAATGTCTATGTTTGCACTGGCTTGCTCGAGGAGCTTGCATCAGTTTTGCAGAAAGTTGTGGAGCTACTCATACTCTTTTTTTAGCGCTTTCTTGTACATATTATGCCATTTTTTCACTTTGATCTGTCCGTTGGTCCCTGAAGGGATATTTTGGGAGTCTAATGATTGAGGTGACGAGTCTATACTCCCTGTAGTGTTGATTCCGTCCCCCACTGGAATGACTTTAGTTGGAGGTCAAACGAATGTCAATCGTCTTGTATACAGAATATCTTCTTACTTTCCGCGTGCTCGAGATATTAGCGTTGGGGGTTCACATGCTGCCTTGCCTTCCTAGTCTTACTAGTCAACTAGCAACTTACACATGTATCAATCAGTGCACACCCACTCCTTCATTAATCAAGAGTCCGAAAAGGAGAGCAGAGCAGTTACAGAGAAAAACAAGAAGAGCACAGAAGAAGTTAAAGCAAAAGATGCAATTGACAGTGTCCAGAATGACTCAATACGCGAGCTGTTTTGTCCAGGGGAAGCTAATATCAGTCACGTGATCAATATTGCCCTGAATTGTGTTGACTTCAATATGATAAAGCTCTATACGCAGAGGTTGCAGGAATTCCTTTTCGAGGAACTATAGGTCGCGAGGGTTTCCGAATCATGGGACTTTCCGTCGCCATATATCTCATCGTTCTGAGTGACGTCTCTATCGACATGTCATGCCCACCAGCACTCCATCAGCAATGGAGGTAAATCAAAGACAAAGAAACTCGCTTTACTTAAGTTCTTTGACCTAAGTAACCTTACCTACGCTGTTCTTTGAGATAATTATACTTCGTCATCTGACTTAGACACGAAGAATGGAACGTCCCATCTCAGACGGAAAAATAGGAAAACTTCAACGCTCTCCAATCCTCCCAAACACCCTCGAATCATGGCGTCTATCTTGGAATTGCTAAAGTGGGTTTTCCGCTGGGTGTTCCGAAGATTCTCACCATTCTCAAGATGCTCTTCACGACCGGCAAACCCTCCAAGCAGCAAGAGTAAATTCCGGCCAGCAGCATTGTGGAAAAACGCCGTCAGAGTGCATTCTGTGACATCTGTTTCGCCAACCCGCGAGACTCCAACCTCTGAGGTAACACCGGTATCAGAGTCATCCTCGTTGCCCGCTCCAGAACCAGCATCCCAAACGCCCGTTCCCGCTCCTGACCCTGATGCTGCGCTCGCAGCGTTAAGCAAAGGTCTAGGTGGAGAGGTCAAACTTGTCTGGGAACCGCAACCTTCAGAAATCGAAGCCATGATTAAAGCCGAACCCGCAATCCCGGGCTTTCCTATTGTACCATTCGACTGCTGGCTTGAGGAGGGAGTCTTCCCTCATTTCTTCAAGGGTGAATATTACCCAGTCGAAATTGGCGATATCTTGGCTGGTAACTTCCAGGTCTTGGGGAAACTCGGCTTCCTCGACAGTGTGGCTCACCAAGGCACTTCAGTGAGTAACGCACCACTTTACCATTTCGCCTCTATATATCTGACTTACATATGAGGTAGTGATCAATCTTACGTGGCCATGAAGGTATTCAAAAGCGGAGCATCAGGACAAGCGGAGCTTGAAAAGTATAAAAGGCTAGGGGAAGGAGACCTAGACCACCCAGGTTATGATCTAGTTTTCGAAGTTCTCTTCCAGGCCAAGCTTCCCCGGCCTGGGGGTTCTCATTTCGCTATTGGACTAGAGCCTATGTGGAGCAACATCTCAGTGTTGCAGAGTCACTGGCCCGATAACCGTCTCAGGCGAGGTCTGTTGCAGGGAACGTCGTGGAATGTGCTCACGGCGCTCGACTACGTACATACTGAAGGCAAGCTTATTCACACAGGCAAGCCTGAACATTTTACTGTGCGAAAACAAAATACACCCACACGTTTTTGTGGCGAATAGACATCAGAGCGGACAATATTCTCGTGTCAATCGCGGACCCCAGCATCCTCGAGCAGTTTGAGAAGGATGAGTGTGCTCATCCTTCGCCTCGAAAATTCTTAGCCGGAAGGGCTATCTACGAATCTCGGCCCTGGACGGAACCCAAAACGTATGGTGCACCCATGCTGACTGACTTCGGTGCGGCTGTTTCTGGAGAAGAGGTGCACAACCATGATGCCCAGCCGGACGCCTACAGATCACCCGAGGTGATGATAATGGCCGATTGGAGTTACCCTATCGACGTCTGGAACGTCGGATGCATGGTAAGTCGGACTCTTCACAATCCTTGTTATTTCTTCTTTTAACCATGATTTGCAGGCTTGGGATCTATCCCAGGAGCATGCTCTGTTCTCCGGCAAGGACCCCAAGGAACAATAACATCTGACCCGGGCACATCTGGCAGAGGTTATTGGGCTTTTGGGACCAGACCACCCCCGGCGGAGTTTATCAAGCGCGGAAAGAGAAGTTCCGAGTTCTTTGATGAGAATGGGGAGTTATTTTCTGTACTTGAAGGATTATTACTACTGGTGCCAACTGATTTATAGGAAAATGGAAAACCCATGTCGAGATTCCTAAACGGAGTCTGGGGGAAGAAGAGAGCTGGTTCGAGGGGGAGGATAAGGAACTCTTTATAGCATTTCTGAAAAAGATGCTACAGTGGCGCCCCGAGGACAGACAGACAGAAAAAGAAATCCTGACGGACCCTTGGCTCAATCGTGAGTGATGACCAAAGGGACTGTCCGAAATAATTTCTACACCGAAGCTCCAGGGTTGAGATTATAGTAATTGTTGACCATGCACATAGGGCTTTGGGCATTTTTGAATCAAGATTCCTTTGCTATTCAATAAAACGTGAAGTTGATGCATGGTGTAACGTGTACCTTGGTAAGCTTTTCATTTATCACTTTGCAATAGATATTTCGAGAAGATGAAATTATATTATCAGATCACAGCTCGCTCTTATGAACATGAAACGAGACCTAATGTAGATGAAAGTAAATACGAAACATAACAATGCACAAAGGGCCCAAAAGCTCCCGAAAACGCCAGCGCGTTAGAAGAAGGACAGTAATAAATGGAAATGACTGGAAAAATATGGCACAAAGAAACCAAAATAGATCGGGGTCAAAAAATGTGCAGCCTACATCATCCTAGTCATTCCCTAATCATCGCCGACCAGAGTCAGGTTGACGACCAAGACCGGACTCGGAATGACGGGGAGATGTATGGCTTTCGAACAGATCCTCCAAGTATGCACTCGGCGCGCGACCCTGCGGCGCTTGGTTGAGATTTAGCGAGCTGGTGGAAGCGCCAAGATGCGAGTGGCGTGTATGCGGCATCTCGGGGTAGCTACCGACCGCTGGCAATGAAGGGGAAGAACCTGCATGGAATCCAGTGGGCGAGGACAGACCAGCAGTGGGAGAATAAATGTTTGTTTGCGAGGCGTTTGCATCCCTTACCGGCGTGGAGGTACCGGCGGCAGCATAGTACCCGGCGGGCAGGTAACTCGAACCACGGTTACCCGCATTATTGAGACTATGATGCGATCCGGCACCGCCAGCCGTCGGCGAGAAGAACAACCCGCTGTTCGTGCTGGGGACCCGCTGCGAGGGCTTGTAGCTTGCGCGGGTGGCTGCGCCGAGCTTATCGAGGGATACATCGTTGCCCGGTGCCGAGGAGTAGACACCGTGAGAGCGCTTCCTGCCGCCGCCACGTCGCGAGAGTCGCTTCTTATCGGAGGTTTGTGCTAGGGCTGCGCGCCGCACTGAGCGGTTGACAGACCATGCGACCATGCCGCGCCAGGCGAGAACCGCCAGCCCGATCAGGCCCAGGATTGCACCAACGGCGATGAACACCGTGCCCTCGGGGACATTTGTGGTTTGCATGTACGGCGCATTTGCGGTAGGGGGGACGGTTACGACCGCGCCGGATGTGGAGGTTGAAGACGAGGAGATTGAGTCCGTTGTTGTGGAAACGGACGAAGTTGTTGATGTGCTGTCGCTGGAGGTAGAAGAGGTTGAGGAAGACGAGGAGGAAGTCGTTGTTGTAGACGACATGGTTGTAGATGTCGTAGACGTAGAGGAAGTCGTGCTAGAGGTGGACTTGGATGTCGACGTCGATGAAGAGGAGGACGAAGTGCTCGCGCTAGAGGTGCTATCAGTGGTGGAGGGATCAGCGGTGGTCTGGGCGGCATCCGTTGTAGCGGAAGTCGTCTTCGCATCGTCCGCCGGGCTCGCAACCACACGAGCAGCAATGGCCAGCAGCACCACCAAGAGGAAGATGAATGACGGCTGGGGCTTCCCGAGCCCGCGCCGTGAGAGTCTCATCGTGTTCTCGTTTTTCTTACCCACTTGTCCAATATGTAAAATGAATCGGGGGGTTCTCCACAGCGGGTCAGCCGGGGTAGTTGGTGATCAGCAGCGAGGGTGTAGAGACAAAGAAATCAGTAAAGTCGATATCGGTGAACTGCTGAGAGCTGGTCTCGAGTGGAGGGTTCAATAATTGGGTTGCAATCTCTTCCAGCGCACGGAATGCCTGATCAATGCCGTTCCCCTGACAGAATCTGGGGGGACTCCACACTTTTGACAGATTCCGACTCAGAAATGCACCATTGAAATCGCCAAGTAAAACGAGTGACTGTCTCCCAACAGGAAGCAACGAGTGTTTGAGGGGTTTGAGAGGGGGAAAAGGGTCGTCTGGTGTAAGCGAGAACACGAAGGAGACCAAAACGACGCCAGGTTACTGCGCTAAATTAAGTGCCTGAAGCCTGAGGCCCGAGCCGGCTTGAGGGGATGTCACATGATGATGGCTTGAATTCTACCAGAAAATCGCAGTGTGATGTATCATACAAAAATACGAAAAGAATCGTGCCCTTGATCCCGAAAAAGAACGCAAATAACTCAATTGTAGCATGCATTGAGCAAGGTATGGCCCCGTTCTCGAGACCTGCCACCCAAACAGTGCTCGTCCCAAGTTACTGCTGCTTCTTCTGCACAGCAGTAGAAGTATCCTTCTCAAAGGCAGCGTAAGGCACCTGGAGACTGCTTACGGCGCTGATGGCAATATACAGGATGATCAGGCACAGGAAAGAGGCCATGAATCCCATGAAAAGGCCTGTCAAGGAGTTAGCATAGGACGAAGGGAACGCGCATCACAGGGCGGGGTCACAAACCTGGGGTAAAGAATTGGTATTCGTCAAACAGAGAAGTATTGCGATCGGACTCGGAGGCGCTAGAGTAGGAAGAATCGGAGGAGTAGTCGCGCTTAAGTTCCATGCGGACGGAGTCCGGATAGGCTTCCTCGGTCTCGTAGACCATGGAATCGGTCTCGGGGAACTCCCTCGGCGAGGTAATATAGAGAAGAGTATACTTGGAGGAAGAAGGAATTCGCTCAATGATGTCGGCGATCAGACCATCTAGAAACGTTAGGCGAGGACCTCGACAACGATCAAGCTCCACGTACCATTGCTGGAGAGCTGGTCGGCACGGTCCGATCCCAGCGAAAGCATAGGGAACTCGACATCGATGATTCGAGGACCCGACTCAAAGTATGATGGGTATGATCCAGCTAGATATAATCGTTAGTCCTAGTTTCCAAGCTCCACCCGCAGCCGGGGCCGTAGCAACTCACAGGCGCCGTCGATGGCGGTAGTCTGAGCCTGGCACTTCTCCTCCAGTAGATCCTTGATTTGCTTAACCTCCAAAAGACCCGCCACTTCATTGACGCTCATCTTCGATCGGATAGCCTTATCCTTGCCCAACATCTTCGCGCCGAGGCGGGGTGCAGACTTGCGGGTCGCAAAGTCCGAGCTATGCACACCAGGCTGGTTGACAAGAACATAGTATTCTGACGGGCAAGAGCCGAGAGCGGATGAAAGATCACCGAACAGCGAGGCGCTGGTCTTGATGTTCGCGGAGTTCGCTAGGATCCTACATGCAGGAGGAGCTGGTTAGCTGGCCATAGTTTCAAGATGGACTCAAGCCACGTACTCGGAGGTCGATGCGAGGAAGAATGGAGAAGTATCACGGAAGGCATCGACTGCAGCTGCCCCGAGGGCAAGCAGCCCAAACCTGCTCAGATGCATTGTGTGTTGTGGAGGAGTTGCTGGGTTGGAGGATGATGATGATGCCAACGGGAGGTCCGACTTGGCCTCGGAGGCGGTCGCCCAGAGTCCGGGCCCGCTGCGGCGTCTGAGCTTTGGACTTTCTACTTTTTTTTTCTGGTTCGACAGAACCACATTCCACAATCAGGCACTGGCTGTCTGTTGAACAGTTTTATTCTGCTTTTTACTCAAAGTCCTTTTCACAAGATGGGTCCAAACTTCAAACGTCGCAAGATCGGCAAGATCGAAAAGGTCGAAGAAGTCAGTTTCGACCCAGCCGCTCGCGAAGAATTCTTGACTGGATTCCGGAAGCGCAAGCAGCAGCGTATCAAGCATGCGCAAGAGATCGCGATTAAGAGGGCAAAGGAAGAGAAGCGACAGGATCGCCAAAAGGTATGGGTTGCATTTTGTCAGGTTTCAGTCCTCCAGGGCACTCGCATAACTAATCCGCCTTGTCTAGCTTCGCGAAGAGCGAGCGGCAGAGTTCAACCGAGCGATGGAAGAGCACAAATTACAGCTGAAGCGTCTCAAGGAGGAGGATACCAGCGACAATGGCGACTCGGACGCCGAAGAAGAGAGCGACGACGAGTGGGAAGGCATTGAGGAACCGCCTGCGGTGGACTACGAAGCCGAATACATCGACGAAGACAAGTACACTACGGTCACCGTGGAAGAGATAGACAATTCTCGAGAGGGTCTACGCAAGTCGATTCTAGGAGAAGACTTGGAGGAGGTGGAGAAGGCCAAGGCCAAAGCAGAAGAAGCGGCGAAGCAGAAGGCAGAGGAAGAAGCCAAGGCCGCCAAAAAGAGGAAATTCACGACCGACAAGCCCAAGAAGAAGAAGAAGCAGTTCCGGTACGAAAGCAAGCAAGATCGCAAAGTTGCCGCGGCCAAGCAGCGCTTGTCAAAGGCAAAGAAAGCCAAGGCCCGGAGGGAGAAATGAGACGATGTTCAATCTTAAAAACGCGAGGAAGTGCATGTCGCAGGGGAGCGATCTACATGTACATGTGTTATACCATCTAGGAACTACTTGGGAGCCCCGAAAATCTTGGCGCTTAATCAGATCTATGATTTCACGAGACCAACGCTGGCGATAGAAGAACGGTTAATTAATTTGCAAGACAAAAACGGGCACCATAGTTCCACATCACATATGAGCTATTGGGGACGCGGTCTCCAACAGCATGGTAGGGGAAGTAACGCAAACTGGTTACAAAATTGAAACAAGCAGACAATTGGAAAGGGAAGTAGCCTGCATCCAACCCCAAAGTCTCCCGACACCCCTACACCGATACCCTGAGTCTGCCAATTTAGACGTTGCTGATGGAGACCTCGAGCTCGTGGAGATCCTTCTGCAACTCGGCGTGCTTCTTGGCCATCTCCTCGTACTTGGCCTCCCACTGGTCACGCTCCGTCTCGAGGGCCTGCACCTTGCGCTCGTAGTGGCCGGCCTTGACGTCGGTCTGGCGGAGCCTATGGAAGCGAGTATGTTAGCAAGATTTGTCGATGGAAAAATGTGGCTAGGTGGATGCCAGGAAGATGAGCCATACTTCTCGTTTGTTTCCCGGAGAGTCTTGTCGTTCTCCTCAGCCTCTTCCTCGAGGAGCTGCACGCGACGCTGGAGGGCCTCGTTCTGGGTATCGTGCTGGGCGCTCTGGTTGGCGGCATCCTTGGCATCCTTGACGGAAGACTCGAGCTTCTCAACCTCCTCCTCAAGGAGCTGGTTGCGGTGGTTGAGGGATGTGATCTCCTGCTCCTTGGACAGGTTCTCCTGCTCCAGGGTCTTGACCTTGGTCTTGAGCTCCTCAACCTGCTCGTGGGCCTCGTCAGCCTCCAGACGGAGGGCGTTCATACGCTAGCAATAACACCATTAGTATCATGTCTGGTCAGATGAGCAGGCGGATGTAAGATGGTATGCATAGGCATGGCATGCACGGCGAGGGGCAGGCCGAAAGGGTAAAAGAGACAGCTTGTCCGAGCTACCCCGCCAAAACAGGGGGGGGGGGGGGTGGTAGGCAGACATACCTCCTTGATCTTGTCCATGATGGGATGATTGAAAGAAGAGGGGGTTTATGTAGAGTAATATGTATGAAGAAAAGTAATAAGGCTTTCGCTCAGCGAGCCAGAGTGGGATGGAGGGGATGGATTAGGCCGTGGGGGAGTTTGGAGTTTGGGTAAGGGGAGGAATAATTGCTGACTATCGGTGTACTGAATACCCGCCAAGCGGTGACCAGAGCCGCCGACCGCAAAGTACCGGGTACTTTTTTGTTGTACTGGCTAGTCAGCTTTAGGTGCCTTCACTGCGGCCACGGTACCTGCCGTGTTACCGTGTACCGTACACAACCAGCCCCGCCAGCCTCCTGCCCCCAATCACATGGCTCCGATCTCCACGTCTCCACGGGCAACCGCCTCGACAACACTCTAGACTCGTTCGGATCATACGAGCTCCACGACTTGACGCCTCACAAAGATTACACTCACCGTTCTTTGTCTGCTACCGCCAGAATCGATTTCCTGTCTGTGCATGCGCAACAATCACCTGTACTCGCCACCATGCTGGCTCTTCGCGACCAGGAGAACCTGGTAAACACCCACCAGACTGCCGCCGCAGCGAAGCCCTTGAATCAGGGTATCAACAAAATACCACCGAAGACTCCAGGCAAATCAGTGCCGCTCAACGACGAGAATAACCCTCGGGCTTTTGGAAAGGGGACTATTAAGGGCAATAAGAGTCGTCAGGAGAATGGAAAGCCGGCATTGAACGCGTTCGTGACGCCTGGTGGTACGCGAGCTCCTTTGGGTCAAGATACGCGAAGCTTTCGAGTGGGACTAATGGATAGCTTGTATAGAGACGAAGCACCGTGCTGTCCTGGGCAACAAGACTACAAACCTTAAGACCAATGCATTCAAGACTCCCGGTCCATTCGCAGGAACATCCAAGCCCGAGAAGACAAACAACCGACGAACCTCGACTGTGCAGAGAATCAAGAAGGCAGCTCCCGTCACCCAACAGGCCCAGACCAAAGTCTATACCGAGGCTGCCCATGATGATGTGCCGGACATTGAATACATGCCACCAAAGGCTACAGGTATGGACGAGGATATTATGCTAAAGCAATTGGTGGTAGCTTGCTGACAGCTCCTAGCTCTCTCGGATGAGCCCGATGATGTCACATACGATACCACATTCCCTCAATTCAAACCCCAGAACCGTGCTCTTGGGCTGGAGAGTGTCTATGGGAAGCAGGAAATCGGCAGCGATGGCTTGACTAAGAGACAGCGCAAGTTCCAGGAGGACTCTGTCAAGTGCGACAACATGATCAATGAGACAATCATGAAACAGTTGGACAGCATTGGCTTCACCGAGCACACTGAAGATGTGGTAGCCAAGGCCCCGAAGCCACGCCTGCAATCCATCCACCGCAGGACTCCTTCTACCAGCGTACGCCCTTCTCGTCAAGTTCCTACCATTCGATCTCGTGAGGCCGCCGCAGCGCTTGCAGCCCCGAGACCCAGCTCAGCACCCAGCCGAGCCGTCGCCGTCCCCAAGTCCCGAGTTGCCTCTGCTGCATCTGTGTTGATGCCTCAGAAGAGAACGCGAACGCCGACCAATCCCTCTTCCATGCGCAGCACTGCTGCCGCGGCCACTTCCAACACCACCGTCGGATACTCCAAGGGTCGCAGTGTCTCGTCGACTCTCCGCGAGACTGCCTCCGCACAGAAAGCCGCGCACTCGGAGGCATTGCTATCTCCCGAGACCTATATGCAGCTCTACGGCAAGCCACCACTGGATTCTGAGATGTGGATCCGTTGCAAGGCTGCTGGCTGCTTTGACAGCGAAGAGAGTGCCAGCTATCGGGAACTCGAGGAACGGCTCCCGACCTTTGAGGAGGATGAAGAGGCGGACAACTTCCAGCTTACGCTGTGATCAGCTTGCCTCACAACTGCCATGTCACATTATTATATTGGAATTATGAACTCTCATTGAATCCGGGATCGATTCCTTCTGTCTATTATCGTTGTTTACCTTTTATCTTTGGGGCTGGGTTTGGTTGGATATGACATCAATACCGGGGGGTGCAATTGGAGAAATGGGTTGGTCAGGAGAATTATTATTGGCGTATCATATGGAAATGAATGTCTTCTTCAGTCGGCACTTTTTTTCAACCGCGGATCACACTGTTTCAGGAATCCCCACTCCTTGTGAAGATCGCTCCCAAGCCAAGGCCAGGTAAGCGCGGACAACACGAGCCCATGATGCGGAATTGCACGCAATATTCTCATAGCAGGTAGAGAGAAACTCACCTTTACCTATTTTTTATGACAAAGAAATTTTATTAGCCTTCATAAATAACTTTCGTACTAAACGTGTCTTCTCGTAGATCCAGACCGTGTTAGATGCCGCGTCGGCTCCGCCGCCACGGAGCACAGGCACAGGCACAGGCACACCTCCACTTCACCGCCCCCCCAACTGCCATCATATTATTTACTCCCTGGACTCTCCTTTTCAACTCTCCATCCCTCTCAATTCACCCCTCGCCGCCATGACGACCCGACACCCGGAGTCCACCGAGGACTTCGAGTTCATTCAGACTCCGGAAGCTCCCCAGCAGTCCAAGCCCGCCTTCGATTGCGGTGTTCCGACCACGCTGGTAAGTTATTGAGCTAGCGCCCGAGCTCCCACTTAGCTCCCCCTCTCCCTACCCCGAAAGTGCTCCCGAGACCAACGTAGCTAAATCAATTGTCTCTAGTACCCGGCCATTAAGAATGCTCCCGTTCCCGCCGACTCGCCCGGTAGCGACAGCTTCTCCAATGGCTTGATGATCTTCCTGGTCATCGTGGTGCCTTGGTACCTGGCCCGCCAGGTTGGCGGTGGCTTCTACACCACCATCTTCTTTGCTATCTTCACCACTGTCCCCGTTCTCATGGCCTTCTGGACCGTCTCTTCCTCCATCTCCCCCCGCAAGACCGAGAAGGCCAAGTACTGCGGCCGCCCCGTCGAGTACTACCTGAACTTCCACAGCGAGCATGACCGTGCCACCTACCGTGGCAAGAGCAAGATCCCTATGGAGGTCTTCTACGAGAAGTACTTCAACGGTGAGGTCGACTTTAAGGGTGATGCCCTGGAGGCTCTCGAGTACCGTCACGATTGGGCCAACTTCAAGTTCACCATGGGTCTCTTCAAGCACTTCCTCTTCGGCTTCATCCCTGAGATGTTGCTGCACACTCGTTCCCAGGGTATGTCGTACAACCTCAGGTTCCCTTCAATTGCATCAATGATGTACTGACTTTGCAATATTCAGACGAGGAGCAGGTCCGTGACCACTACGACCGCGGTGACGACTTCTACGCTTGGTTCCTTGGCCCCCGCATGATCTACACTTCCGGTATCATCAGCGACATCAACAAGGAAGAGACTCTGGAGGAGCTGCAGGACAACAAGCTGGCCGTCGTCTGTGAGAAGATCGGCATCCAGCCCGGTGATAAGATGCTCGACCTTGGCTGTGGCTGGGGTACTCTCGCTAAGTTCGCCTCCGTTCACTACGGTGCCCAGGTTACTGGTATCACTCTTGGTCGTAACCAGACTGCCTGGGGTAACAATGGTCTCCGCAAGGCTGGCATTGAGGAGTCTCAGAGCCGCATCGTCTGCTCCGACTACCGTGATTCTCCCCGCGTTGAAGGTGGCTACCAGAAGATTACCTGCCTGGAGATGGCCGAGCACGTCGGTGTCCGCCACTTCTCTACTTTCTTGTCTCAGGTCTACGACATGCTCGATGACGATGGTGTCTTCTTCCTGCAGATCGCTGGTCTCCGCAAGTCTTGGCAGTACGAGGACCTCATCTGGGGTCTGTTCATGAACAAGTACATTTTCCCCGGTGCCGATGCCTCTACTCCTCTCGGCTTCGTCGTTGACCGCCTTGAGGGTGCCGGCTTCGAGATCAAGGCTGTTGACACCATCGGTGTCCACTACTCTGCCACCCTCTGGCGCTGGTACCGGAACTGGATGGGCAACAAGGACAAGGTTGAAGCCAAGTACGGCAAGAGATGGTTCCGCGTAAGTTTACTTCGTTTCACTTTGGTCTATAGGCCTACCATTCACTAACTTTCCTTCATAGATCTGGGAGTACTTCCTTGCTTCTTCCACCATCACCTCCCGCCAGGGTGGTGCCACTTGCTGGCAGCTCACCCTTGTCAAGAACATCAACTCTACCCACCGCGTTGATGGTATCAAGACCCAGTTCGGTCTTACCGGTGCCCGCGAGGCCGCCATCGAGCGTGCCAACGGCACCCTCCCCAAGGCCCACGTCATCAAGAAGGACCTGTAAAGGCCTGACCCGGTTGGCATCTCTTTCCCTCCGAGCTTCAACCCTCTCCCGATGGATCACTGGAGCCGCGAGGGGACTAGATGTATCGGAAATGATGCGGTGTGCCCTAGGAATTACACAGCCCGGCTGTGAAAATAAAACTTATCAGGTCACGACCGCTACGAGTATGATTGGAAGTGAATAGATCGACGAACAAAAGCGTTGAAGACGGATGGTCGTGATTGGAGGTGGTTGAGCTGGATCTATCCCGATATGTGATATATGCTTATGCCCCGGCGGCGGCCTATATCTGGTCTGGATTAGATACGTATGTCATGTCTTTCCTTGTATCGATTAGGATATGAAATGTTATGGAATTGTCATAGAACTTAGCCTGTGTTGATTTTCTCAAAACATGCAGAAATGATGACATCTCATGTATGGAAGACATGCGCGACTAGGTTTATCCGTAGACCTTAGGTAGAAGCTCACAACCTATGGAAGCAACTCATTGGTATCTGCTCTCTGGATCCAGACTCGGATACCAATCTCGTTTGACTTCCCTATCTAGTTCTACAATTCATTTGATAAGACCGATCCAAAATATGTGAACGCATTCTATTATTAGTCTAATTCTCCACTCCACAAAACAGCCTCCAAGGAAATATTTGATCATCAATCATATAATCAACGCAGCAAGGCAAATGCAAAACGAATTAAAAAAAAGGGAAAGGGACAAAATGCGGTTAAATTAACATTGAACAAATGCGGAAACCAATCTCATGTTCAACCCTGTGTGAACGGGACTCCGTCACATCTATGCCATACTCTGGCTGCTGTGAGTGTACTCGGTCTTTTGCTCGAGCAGAACGGAATCCTCAACAGTCGACTTGGGTGAGTCTCCGCGCATCTGCTCAAAGCAGTACCCTGGGTGTGCGATACACAGGACGACCACGGCGACGGCACACATCCTATATATCATTATGTTAGTATATCCTCCAGTCTTCGAAGATATTCTAGGGTGTAAACGTACGCAGACTCGAAAATGATGAAACCGACTTCATCTTGCATAATCTTGTTCCTCCAACCTCCAGCCATCTCCGCAATACTATAAATCTTGTTAGTATCAAAAGAACAAACTCCAGAAGTCAAGCAAGCTGTCTTACCGATACACACAACGAGCAAAAGTAGTCACAAACGAAACCACAATCCCAACATAGAAAAACCAAAACCGCCGACTCTCCCAAACCTTCTGAGCCTCTGCAGAAAGTTGATACTTGGGAGTACTCCTGACCCGAAGGAAGAATAGTACCGAAAGAGTACCGAAAACTGTAAGTGTGGCAACCTGCCAAACGATTCCAGCCATCATAACGTTACTTCCAACCGCACTGCCATGGTTGGTCTTAGCAGTAGCGGCGAGACCACCACCGGCACCTTGCAGGGAGAGCGAGATAAGATCGCATGTCACGAAGATATAGGGGTACCATTTTGCTTTCAGGGGTGAGAATTTGGCTCCTAGGACGTTCACTTCGTGTTTCAGTGTCAGGTATATGGCTGCAGACCAGAAGGCCGGGGCCATGGTCAATGTGCAGATTTGCGTTTCGAAGCCAGCGTCCGAGTAGGCGTTTTTGTGGAGCATTATGCGGCCAATGTAGCCTGAAAGAAGGATGTCGGATTAGTTTGTCAATTCATTTTGATATGGACGTTTGTGCGTGCTATACTCACCGATGACTTCAGAAACGGCTCCGAGGATAACGGCGATACCAAAGGACCACATGCGCCATTTGACCATCTGGACGAGTTGCACCAAAGCGCAGAGTCCGAAGATGATAGCGAATGCATAACTTGCTGCGATATTGGGGGCATAGCCATAGATAGACCCTGATACAGGGCAGTCCGGGGTAACGTCTGTACAATTGGACATATTTGCGGAAAGTCTTTTGATTGTCAAGGTAGGTCTTGAAAGTTAAACTTGTTGACTGCTGTGCTCTCCTGGTTATAGAAGAGGTGAAAGGATTCGATTTATAGTTCGTATTCGGTCTAATTTTGCTTCAGGCCTTGGAAATTTTTACCATTCGACTCAGCCCTTCTATAATTCAGCTATACGCGAGAACGGATAAATTCTAACGCCACAATACTGAGCCAAGATCTACTAAAGATGTTGAAGCCATAAAACGGAAATTGGGGGCGGCGCTGATTGAGTTATCGGCCGTAGGGCTAGTTCATACGAACTGTTGAGTTTGCAAGCTAGTCATCCCAC
This sequence comes from Penicillium cataractarum, assembly GCF_028827025.1. Classification (NCBI taxonomy): domain Eukaryota; kingdom Fungi; phylum Ascomycota; class Eurotiomycetes; order Eurotiales; family Aspergillaceae; genus Penicillium; species Penicillium cataractarum. The sequence continues at coordinate 1,575,910 of NW_026622745.1, read as the reverse complement.
TAGTGAAAAAGGAGGAGGTAAGCAATTCCTAGCCTGCTCTAGAAAAGTTAGCATCAAGCTTCTCAAGTACCGTGTCTCAGCGTATAGATCTTGGCCATCTACCTAGGGTCCTGATCGGCGGTAGTGCTGACTCAGATAGCCTTACGGCCGTATGGCCGTAGCGCGACAACCTTATCTCCATCCACACTACTAGTGGGCCACGCTATATGCGTCAATGCCCAAAGTAGATACGGCCGAGAGGGGTTTATTATTGCAAAGCCAACATTAATCTAGGAATTAGCGATAGAACGCATATCAGGAAGGTAGCATAAATACACCACTGATAGACAACCAATTTCCTGCAGAACCACAAACTACCCCAACAATCTCCAATCAACCAATTTTCACAATGTCTAACCGTGATTACTACGGCAATTACACTCCGGAGAACTTGTCTTCTCAAGACAAGACTCAGCAAATGGGCTCCATGCAGAACTCAGAGTTCCTCGCGAACCAGGTAATCATCACTTTCATCCTGAGCGAGTCTTCAAATATTAACCATTCGATCCTCTCCAGAATCACGAGCAACAACTGGGCGAGCAGAATCCCTACAATCAACAGAATCAATGGAAGGATTTTGAACAAGGCCCTGCCGGTGTAACACCCGAGGGTGAAAGGGGTCTTGGTGCAACGGTCGTCGGTGGAGCAGGAGTAAGTACCAAGAACACCAAAGACTATCTATTTGTGAGCGAATCACCAATGTTTTCTTGACAGGGTGCTTTCGTCGGACATCACGTTGGAAAGAAGTCGGATCATGGAACTTTGGGAGCTGTTGGCGGTGCTTTAGCCGGTGCTGTTATGGCTAATATGGCATCGAAGGCGGTTAAAGGGAGTCACCACGGGCATGGCTCTGCTCATGATCGTCGTCGGGAGAGACTTGAGAGGCGACTTGATCGATTGGGTTGATTTCTGAAACTATTGTAAATTTTATGTGTTCTTTCATGGGGATTTGCGGGGTGTGTTGGCTTCTAAGTCTTTTTTCTGAAATACGAATTTGTTCCATTAATACATATTGCCTTCTTCCTTTATCTCCAAATTTGATCATATTTGACTCGAACTCATTTTTCCAACATCTAAATCCTTCTACTCCACCGATAATATATACCCGAGACAAGCCAATTCTTCCGCAATAAGATCTTTCAGACTAGGGGGCGACAAATTCGAAACTCCCAAAATTTGCCATGAGATAGAGCTGGGAGAATTCAATATAGACGACCAGAATAAAATCTACAAAAGCAATTCTTGGGACGCCTGACCCCTCTGGAGTACCATGTCTCCAATTCAGGATTACGGGGCGTGAAAATTTAAGGGATTTACTTCAAGGGGAATTTCGTCTCAGTTGTTCTTAAGGAAATAGTACTGTAGATCGTTGGCAAATTCGAATCTCGAGAGAGACAGCAAGAGTACCTGAATAGTGAGCCGAAAAGCATGGCGGGGCATCCATTCTAAGCCACTCATACATATACCTCGCAAGCTGAATAGTGCAGTTCGGGCGTAGGAACAGCGAATGACCATTTCCCCGAAAAGGAAACAGAAAATCTCGTTATTGAAACCGAAAATATTGTTCAATGGCCGTACCATCCCAACAAATAGAGCGATCGTCTCAAGCCTTGAAGGCTAATGCTTGGCGTGCCGCACGGCCTTACGGCCGTAGTGTGAACGCGCAGCCGCAAATGGGCGTGGGGCCAAAAGCTTGGTTTCCTGCCGATTTTTGACTTGGATATCAACAATAAGGAGAAGAAGTAGATATATTAGGGTAGTTTCCACGAATTTCAGGATCAAATATCAGTCATTTTGAAAACGATCAAGAATAAGGATTCCATTTCAAAAGACAGCCATGATTGCCCATGAAGTTCTAGCTTGCCTTGAGCTAGCGATTTATGTTGGCCTTGTACTTCCAACAACCTTCTGCACATTTCATTACATTTTCAAAGGACAATTTGGATGGCTTTATCTCCATGCCTTTGTGATCGGTATGTACCTTTCATCCGCTGGACATATTACGAAAGACTAATCGCTTCTAGCAAAAATCGCGGGCCCGGCCATTTTCATCAGCATAACTGAACACTCTTCATCATCTTCCGGGCTTCAAATTGCGGCCCAGATCTTATACCAAATCGCCCTTGGTCCTCTTATGTCCGCAACACTATCATTTGTCAACATATCCTCCAAGCCGGACGAAGACAAGTATGAGCACTCTTATTCTCCACTTGCTCCGCTCACGCAAGGAGGTGGAACATCCATGATTCTTCGTCTTGTGCATCCCGTCATTATCTGTGGCCTGGTCCTCGGCATCATCGGTGGAATCGACCGTATGCCAGACAGCTCCACGGGCATGATCAACGCGGACAAGTATGACCGTGGCGCGACTTTCATGAAGGCCTCAGGCGCCTTGTTCCTGGTCGCATTTGCCGCTATCTGCTTTGGTGTGGTCAGATTGTGGAAGCACCGGAAATCACTCGCGGTTGTGTCCTACTACATTTTGACCAGTATGGTTGTTGTCCTGCCTCTGCTCTTCCTTCGAATTCTGTATTCTGTGTTGAATTCAGCCAATCTGGACACCACGGGTCATACGGGTCATACTACCAAGTATAACATCATGAGCGGCAGTTGGGCGATTTACCTTATTCTCGGTCTGATTCCTCAGGCTACGATTATCACCATCTATATTGGCAGCGGAGTCTTCGCGTGGATGAAAGTTCGCCGAGGAACTGGATATTGATGTGGATTGGATGGAATGAACATCGTCTCTGGGGATTCTGAGAGGATTTGGGGGCCTCATTGGGAGTGTATTTGATAGATAATTTCTTATTTCTGTTCTTTTTTTTGTTTTCTTTTCAGTCGGGGCAAGGAGCAGCATTCTGGTATAGGACCTGGTTTTAAAGTGCATAATTGGATGAAAAGTGAAGTGGATAATTGATACAATGATTCCTCATCAAGGAAGGAGAAGGTTCTCACCTGCTAGCAAGCGCTGACGGCCAACAACTTCATGTTTGACGCGGACCGATCCGTTCAAAGAATGTAAACTACTGATTGATTAGGGTGATTGTGAAGTGATTAATAAGATAATATCACTGGTTTACAAAGTGACCTGATTGACCAGATCAAAGTGCAGCAGATTCAGCGTAAACCGATAAGAGGGTTTGCTGGAAAATGTCTATAAATTCAAATAAATAGATTACCTATACGTCGCTTTCGTGTCAGAACTCCCTATTCACGGAATTTCCCCCAGATTGAGTGTCATTATGATAGTCGTGCTCAAACATGCAAAGCAAGAAGTCCAACATTGCCATAAGCAGCATGCTGAATACTTTTCATTCGTTGCAATCATTTCACCCCTAAAAATGGCTCTAGGCTTTGGATACCGGGGCAGTGACTGCGCCCTCCCCATCATCGGGAGGTACTGATGTCTCCGAGGGTTCAAAGATAGCACCACTTGAATGAGCGAGCTTCTCATCGAGTTGAGCCTTTTCTTCATCAGTGGCGTCCGTGAGATGAACCGCAACTTCTTCACCGAAGTTTTGGGCAACTTCCTCCAGGGTCAAACGGGCAGTCTCCGGGAAGAAGAAGTAGATGACTAAATTCAAGGTCAGTTTAGTCCTCACTAGGGGATACGTGTTTTCAACTTACCCGGAATGAAGACTACCGACCAACAAATGATGACAAGATAGTATTTCCAACCAGCATTGTTGAAGCCCATGGGGGCGGTCTCGAGCAGAATGAGTGTGGCTGTCCTTGGTGAGTAAATTCTGATCCAGCAATACGGACGATGAGAACTCACCAGCAAACTGGCCGAACAAGGAGAAGCCCATGCCAATTGGGCGGATCTCGGTTGGGAAGATCTCCGAAACGTAGAGGTACATTGTCGTGTCACAGAACGTACTTCGCGGAAGTCAGTATAGATTTTCGAGAATATATGATCACAGACTAACCCTTGGAAAGCCAAGTAAAGATAGATGAATAGGATGCCAAAGCCATTTCCGACCCTGTTGGTTGTTCCAGCGTACTCAGCAGTCATAGCCGCAAGGCACGAGGTGGTAACAATAATGCCGATAAAGCCAGTAATGTACATGCCTCGGCGAGAATTAACTCGGTCGTGGAGCCAAGCGCCCAGAGGATTATATATCAGACCTATTTTGGAGTTAGCTATTGAGAAACAACATAATAGAATATTCTTTCAACTTACCGGCCGTTGTCAGCCAGATAGCACTCAGCAGCAAAGGCATACCATCCTTCATACCAAGGTTGGTGTACAGAAGCACGGCGTAGTTATTCTGGTGTCCCGTTAGCTGTGTCCCAGAAAGTGAATGAATTCTTGACTGACGATGATAAGAGGGCCACCAAATTCCGCTCCCCACTGTGTAAGGAATCCAATAATCATGCGCTTGCGGTAGGACTTCTTCTTGATCACAGCCACCCATGGACTGCCATACTCGGTCATCTTCTCAGCCTCCAGTCTAATCTGCTCCTTGGTCTGGAAAAACTCTTCCTTGGCGGCAAGGTTATCAGGGTCATCGGGGGACTCCCGCAGGCGCTGAAGGACATGCTGGGCCTCGTCGAGCTTTCCTTTTGAGATCAACCAACGAGGTGAGCGAGGAAGCCACGGAGAACCAGCAAGCAAAACCAGTGGTGGGAGGCATTGAAGAGCGAGAGGGAATCGCCAGCCAAACGCAGGAATATTCTCAGCGTAATAGCATGCAAAGCCCACCCACCCCGCAAGCATGTATCCAAATACCAAAAATATCGCATGGTGTCCAACCAACCAGCCTCGACGCAAGGGACTCGACATCTCTGAAAGGTACATCGGACAAACAGTGACAAGAATGCCGATACCGAGGCCGCACAGGAATCGCCCGGCTTGGAACATACTACATGAGAATCAGTTAGATGCGGGACTTGGACATATTAATGAGTCTGGAGACATACTCTAGCGAGTTTGCACCAGCTTGAAGCGCTCCACCAAACATTGCGAAAAACGCGCCCAATTGAATGCAGACTTTTCGACCAAATTGATCGCACGCCCACATCATGAAGAGAGTGCCGACCGCGCCACCACCACTGAAGACACCATTTGCCGTCGATATGGCTGGTGTTGTGATTGCAGCGTAGCCAGGCTCACCCTCTGCAGGCAAGTTAAAGTAAGAATACCATCCTGGCTGGCCGATAGTACTACCGATGATGGAAGCACAGTAGCCATAGGTCTGTTCATGAAAAGAACGTTAGGTCTTTCGATTCCAAATGCGAAAGCACATTTTGTAGACTCACCATAGAACCAATGGCCACAAAGACAGTCACCAGCCTATTGTAGGTACTGGTCTGTGACCCGAACTTGGTCATGTTGATTCTGTTCAGATTTCCCTCTGTAAAGACCTCTTCGCACTGTGAGTTAGAAAGATCCAGGGAAAGTTGCTAGCACCCACTAGATATGACCGACTCTGCCTGTGAGTACAGGTGGAAAGGAAAACAATAAGCTCTTCCCGCGCTCAGACAGCAGGGGATGTAAAGGATTCAGCCCATTGACACGCAGGTGGAGTACTCAGCTCCACTTAAATGTTATGGACAAACTTTGGTGGTGAGGAGAAGCAAAGTAGAGTAACTCCTTTGCCGATCATGGCCAGGTATGCAGCCAAGACTGTTCTATCCATGTACGACGTGGTACGACTTGCTCCATAGTTTGGCAAGAAGAGAGATTTCTCATCGCTCTTTCTCTACCATTTCTCTTCTATTGATGTCGATCTGTGCATCTAGGAGGGTTTGCACGAACTCGTGGGTTGAATTGACCGTGGATCGTGCCAGGGCCCGTGCTATTAGAACGGATTTCCTGCTCGTCATGTTTGCTGTGTAACAATCCAATCCAATAGACACTCCACAAGTCATTGCGCGCTTGCAGTTACTGTCAGCCAATACAATAGCCACTCGGAGTTGGACTATCTGCCCGAAGCCCCCACGTTCGTGCGAGGTTTTTTATTGTTTGGAGTACAAAAGTACTGACAATCTTTAGCTCAAGCAATCGAGAGATTGTTGTGTTGTTGCGCTTTGCAATCAATTTCTTATACATATTCTTCCATTGCGGTTTCTTCGGGGGCCAGGTGAATCGATTAAAAATCATGACTCGATCTCTGTTTGACACTGCATTCGATGAGCTACCCAACCCAAAACAGGTTTGGGTGGGAAAGCCTGGTAGCCGTGAGGAAGGTCTTGGGAAACTAGCTATTCTCACCCCGGAGGTCGTTGCAAAAGCAGCTGCTAGTGAGATCAAATGCGGTCGCCGCGTGACGATGAACTGGGAGATGACGAAGCTGGACTATCCAAATCTCAACCGCCAGCCCTGCAACCACCAGATCGTGCCTCTGTTGGGAGGAGTGGCATTTGACGATGTTTACAGTTTTAATCCCCGTAAGTTCGGAATCTAATAGCTACCCTCGCCTATTTTGTCATCAGCAATTGAAAATTTAATCCGGTCGGCTGTGTATAGAGCAAAGCAGTCAGTGGGATGGATTGAGGCATTTCAGCCAGACTGTGCCTGGTCAAACCGACCGCGTTTTCTATGGAGGTACAACTGTTCAGGAGATAAATGACCGTCGGAACGATCGCATTGGTCTTCAACATTGGGCCAAAGAGGGAATTGCAGGTACGGTTTTCTCAATATCCACAGCTGATAACCGAGATAGAGTTCGAATACTGAGCAATAGTTCGCAGGCCGTGGAGTATTAATTGACTATGTGGCATGGGCTGAAAAGAAAGGGATCACATACAGCACGTTCTCGACGCATCAGGTCCGCCTCCAGGATATCCTCGAGATTGCTAAGGAGAGCAACATCACTTTCCAGAAGGGTGATATCCTCTTCGTCCGAATTGGGGTGACGAAGGAATGGGATACCATTATGACGGATGCTCAAAAAAGGGAATATTCCGATAACCCCCAACCCGAGCACGCAGGAGTCGAGGCCACAACGGATGTTCTCCGATGGCTTTGGGATACTGGCTTCGCGGCAATTGCAAGTGATGCTATTAGCTGGGAGGTAAGGTTTGACTGAAAGTCTGTTCTAGACTCACCGGGTATCCAAACTAATTCACCACAGGTCTACCCTCCTCAATCCCCTGATATCTTTTTGCACGAGTATGTTCTGGCAGGCTGGGGATGCCCAATTGGTTAGTTAAGCGGGCATAAAGCCCTTAATCCTTCAGAAAGCCTGGCAGCTAACGGAATCCTTCAGGAGAGCTATTCGACCTAGAAGCATTGGCGCAAATTTGCCAGGAGCTTGGACGATGGACTTTCTTTGTGACTTCGGTGCCGTTGAACATGCCTGGTGGAGTTTCCTCTCCTCCAAATTCTTTGGCGATCTTCTAGAGACATATTATTTAGTCTGTTGAACTTTGATTATCGATCTATAACTTTCAATATTTCGAAAGCCATGGTTCTGGTACATAGCCAAAGCTTTTCAAAATTCTATCGGGACTATGTACTCCGTACTGTAGGAATACATAATCGATCGACACCGGGTGGCGGCGTAATAAAATATCTCAAGGCGATCCAGGCCCCACTTGATGAGGAGCGAAGGATGCACAGGGTCTGCATCCTTGATCAAGACTCGGAAGGACTCCGATGTCAGGGTTCATGAGTTGCAGCTGGGGAAAAGCAAGAAAAACATTTCAGCTGCAACGGTTAACTACCCATTGCATCAGTGTGCTACCACGATACTTTGCATTGATATATAATAAACATATCAGTTCCATTCAAGACCCTTCAGAAATCTTCATAGCGCAGACTTCTCGACGCGTATTTTGACTTTGGCGCGAAAGTTATCCTCATTTACGTAACGATCTGCCCCCACCCATTCCCTCCCATGCTATTACTTCTTATGGGCATACTCTTGACATTTTTAACTCTGACTATCCATGCATCCGTGCCACTATGGGCAAGGAAAGAAGCTTTCAGCGCATCGAATGGTACAATCACCACGGGGGCGTTGATACCCGCAACCCGCTTCTTCCCGCGCAAAGTGGAGTCCTCCATTGAACCCTGGTCCGTCCATTTGGGGGCCAACCCACAGAGGACTCTAATTAAGATTATTGGAACCAGGATCGAGACCATCAGCAACTGAAGAAATAACGGTATTGTCATTTGCACTAGTGAAGACCGAAAACTAGCTAACTAACGATGTCACCCGACCCTATATTGGTTTCAATTTGGACTCCCTATAAGAACGCAATTCGTACGCGTCTTAGCGATTTGCCTCTCGTGAAAAAGACAGAGATTGATTTCAATGGCCATAAAGTAGTGCCTTTTCTAAAAGTACAGGCTATTAGCGTTTAATAGAGGTTTAAAATACTGGCAAGTGAAAGTCAAAAGCATGCACAGAGCGAGAACAACAGGATGACCAAGTTCCGGAGTTTTTGGATGAGCGAATTACGTAGCGAGAGCAACGTGCAACAACATTAAGTACGTTCCTCTAGAAATTTTTCTCAGAATCCTGCACGGGATTCATCCTAGTAATTCTTGGCCACCGGTGCTGCCCGTTAGCCCTTTGCACGTTCCAGGAGAGCTGATCGGAAGTTTCTCGTCGACCGAACTTTACCAAATCTTGGTAGTCAGAGGGCTGATCTCAAGGCAGGGATTTGTTGAGGTCAAAGCTGTGACAATCCTTCTACTAGTCACCGATGAGGGTTTTCGAGGGCAATTCATTTGGGTAATATTCCTCAAAAGGCCTGACTCTCTTTCCTCCGACTCTAAGCCTGGCATTTGTGTGAGAGTCCCAATTTCTCTATGAAGATATGCCAACATGCAGCTGCCCTCGAGCCTAGAACTACGTGATGTTGGAGATGCGTCAATTGACCGCAGTGTGCAGACATGGAACTATGTGTGCCAGTCACTATGCATCATTGGAATGACCCTTTTCTTTGGGCTCCGAGTCTATACACGTTGTTTTATTCTTAGTGGTTTTGGAAAGGAGGATTGTGAGTACACTATGTTGAGCCTGAAGCGAAAATTTGGCTAATTTTTTCACAGGGGTATGCTTAGCAGCATGGTTTCTCGGGGTCTGCTATTCTATCATTGCTCTCATCAGTAAGTAGCATCCACGAGTCATGCTGGGTGCCGGCTAACTACTCGATCACAGTGGGACATTATGGAGGAGGCTTACATTATTCTGATGTCGCGCCCAACAATCGAATTTCATTCCAGAAGGTTTGCATCCATTACTCGCTCACTGCATGAACTTCATTCTAACAGATCAGACCGTTTATGTTACAATGGTCATGTACGGACCAACGGCCTATCTGACCAAAGTCCTACTCCTGTGGATCATGGCTCGAGTTTTCAGTCCCTTCCGCAAATCTGTTCTCTTCATATATGGCTTCATGGTGCTCATGCTAGGCTATTACATCCCGGCCGTAATCGTGAAGATCCGAATTTGCAATCCGATCTCTCTTTTCTGGGACGTTAATGTTGACGGAACTTGCCTGGACGAAACTTCCATTATCCTTGCCGATGCAGTCGTCAGCTGTGTCAGCGACCTCATTATTCTATTTCTTCCTCTGCCATTGACTATGACTCTGCAAATGTCAAAGAAGAAGAAAATGAGAGTAATCGCTATCCTTGGTGCGGGTGGATTAGCTGTCGCGGCCAGTATCATCCGTTTGATACTCATTGTGCTGACTGGTCAATCCAAAGATGCAACACTGGCATTCATGAGAATCAATATGCTTGGGTACGCTTTCATACGAACATCGCTATTGTCCTCGAAACGCAAATATCAGTACGCTAACTGCTTTCTTATGGAATAGAAACGCCGAAATCGCAATAGGAGTGATTTGCACCTGTCTTCCCGCTCTCTCCGCCCTTCTTAAGCGTGCCCTCAACGAATATTCCAGCGACAAGCAAACCCACGAATCGGAATACAAGCTCAGCTCCATGAGAAATCAGACAAAGACAGAGCGGAGCAGAAAGCAGATTACTGTACAAGAAGCTGAGTCGGATGAGGATATGCTCGTCTCCAATGCGCAGAGCAACCCGACGCAAACCACAATATACGGCGATGCCGAGGAGCGAGGATTCTCGCATGCTGCTACCATGGGCGGTATTGGAATCACAAGGACAGTCAATGTCTCTACGTCAGTCGAGTCGCGGCCTCAATAGAGCGCGAACACTCTTTTACTCCATCGTGATCACCCGCGAAAGTGGTGAAGATGGAATCAAAATTTCGCATTAATGTATATATATTATGCTGACACCTATATATTGTCAAATCAAAATGGATGGTTGTAATAGCCGTATGACTGCCACATATAATCATCTGAAACATCCAAATCACCGTCATTAGTCTGTGGGGGGAATATAGTGTCCCACAGGTTCTATGCATTGTATCAGTAACTGTGTTCAGTAGATCCTCGGGGAAGAAACTGTTATAACTCACCCAGTCAATTTCGAGCATTTGCGGATCGATTTCCGTAGTACTACTATTTACATCAAGGTACTGCGAGGTTGACAGGCTTTCGGTCGTAGCGCTTGCGGCATAACTTTGGGGGTGAGTCTGCTGTAACCCAGCATGGCCATCACCATCGAGGTCTGACTCGCCATACTGGATCCATGGGGAGATACTATCTGAAGAGGAGCCCCAAGCGCTAGCCGTATTGTCTATAACTGAGGAGAATTCCGTAGGAACAAAGTTACCCTCTACTGTCAAGGTTGGAGGCAGATGGGCCATCCCGGATTGTACATTCTGAGTGGAACGATCAGCCCTGGCTGGGTGGTTCTGAATGTGACTTTCGGGTTGTGGCTCTGGTTCTCCGTGAGCGAAGTTGAGAGGCATGTGGGGATCTGAGCTGTCGCCATCTTTCTGAGGGGTAAGGATGATCATTGAGTCCTTGAATTGCACCGGATCCTTCAATCCCTTGGCTTTCCGGTACTCCCACATCCGCTCGCAGACCATAGTCAAGAGGTATCGGGCCTTGATATCTCGATGCGCAATAATATCCTGAAGTGTTGGGCTGCTTGTCGGCAATGGCGGGACATTTGCCAACGCCTCGGCGAAAATAAAATCAAAACATCGCCAAAGACGGTTCGCCTCTCGTCGCATTGGATAAGTGAACACTTCAACTAGCAAGAGGAAGGCAGTGTGGTACTGGTGGTATGCGCCAAAATACCAGGCCCATGGTTGGAGGTCTTTTGCTGATTCAAGTTCCACCGCGGCTTCGAGCGCATCCGTGCCTTTTGTCAAGATAATTTGACGCAGCCTATCCGGGATCCTATAAGTCACTGAGTTGAGGTGTCTGTGTAGGATGATGATGTAAAGCAGGCTGGTGAAAAGTTTCATCACCAGATGAGCCATTCTTTGCATTGGACCTGGCGTTGCTGTATTAAGGTACGGCCCATACTTTGCATCCATGGACAGGCGGAACTCTTCAATTTTGGAGACTGCTTTGGTCAGGCTGAGCTTTTTCTGATCGACACGGTTCCGCAAAACCAGACATTCTCGCTGCATTTCTTGGCATTCAAAGCGTATTGAAGAAAATATCAGATCATTCCATGTTGGTGAGGAATTCGGAGACTGGGGCGACTTTGGCGAGGAAACGTCTATCGGGAGCTGTGTTGTATACCCGTCGTAGGAGATGTAAGGTCGTGGCCCTTGAACCTCACTTGTCTTGAGGTCTAAGTAGCAAATTTGATACCAAACGAGACGACGGGTGTGACATTCAATCGGCGAAAAGCCATATTCAGTGGGATCACGGTGAAGTCCCATGCACTCTGCGATTCGGATCGCCATGCCTGTCAACACTGTATGAGCACGAGAGATCTCGTCCACACACATTGATAGCTGAATACAGAGTTTGTTGTCAGTATAAATAACACCACTAAAGAAACCATTAATCTACATACCAGGTAAGCTACAAATGCTTGCAGTGTCTCAACCTTGGTGGACTTGAGTAACTGGGCCTTTGCGAGTGATGTCTCTACGCCCAGCTTCACCTGGTTCTTCAGGTCCTCTCGGGGGACTCGACAAGTTACTAAGACTTCTGCCTCGGACATAGTGACTATCGCCGAGAATAGAACAGCACAAACGAGTGCTGAAAGCGACGGTGCGACCCTATCATCATTCTCTGCAGCTTCCCAAAGAGTCTCGTATCGCTGTGCAAATGAAGGCCTGTGAAGAACTCGCGCCACGGGGTGGACCGCGTCCCAGTATCGTTGGAGTAGTTTATCTGCGATGTTGCGGGGAGGAATGTATTTCAAAAAAGAGGCTTGTGCGAGAGATTGGTCAAAGACAAAGCCGAGCGAGGGGGCCGTGAAGTTTGGTCCGGGCTTCAAGTGCTCGCTGGCTGGGATGGAAGGAACAATTGCGGGAACTGAAGGAGAGCTTCGCTTCGAGATATGCTGCAGGGATGACATGATCTAAGAGGATAAGATTAGCGATTATCAATAGCCTTTTCAAAACTGATCCCACGATACCTCATCTGCAATTCTTGGTCGATAATGCCCTCCTATCCTCTCTCCAAGACGCATGCGCCCAATCCTGAATCCCAAGTCTTCAATATCATCGTCTACTTCGTCTCCATATGCAGCATCGTGAACGGCTAGCGGGGTAGGCTCCAGAAAATCGTCATGCCCTGAGCTATCGGAACCTTCACTTTGCTCGTCATGGTCTAGCCGTCTCGATCGCTTGTGACGCACTCCTTTTTTCGCCGGTTGAAGATTGCGCGTGCCAAGAGTTTCTCGAAAAGTACTATCGATCTCATCCTTTGCTTCTTTCATCTGCACCAACGTCTGGCGAAACTGGGCATCGGTATTGGCGGCGCTGACATAGAGGCATTCTTCACCTAGGTTTTGGCAGCTGCTGCACGGATTCTATCTGCTTGGTTAGATAACTGATGTACAGGGAATTACCACAAGGTATAGTTACCCCTCGATCACATTTTAGCTTCCTCCTTCGACATTCAAGGCATGAATGAATAACTCTGTTGCGGCGTCGAGCCTTCTCGCGGGGCTTGGCCCCGCCATCTGCTGAAGAGGGTGCGATATCGGGGGATACTCTGAGTTGTGATTGAGTATTACCGGGATGCGATGTATTTGCTTTCATGATGGGGCGTCAACGGAGTCTTGAGGGACGACAAATGTATCGACAGATTCGACGCCGAACTTGCGACGGGGGGGGACATGCAGAAAAAGAAAAATTGGGGGGGGGGACTAGAAGGGCGTAATCAGGCTGAAAGCTGGGGCTGAGCTTAACGCTATTCCAGTCAAGCTACTGGTCGGTATTCATGCAGCCCAATGATCGTGCCGTTGGGGGAGGCGTTCGGCCCCCAATCAATCAGTCGTGGACCCTCTTGGTACCGGACCCTGTGGCTGAGAGAAAGGGTTCACTGGTCAGGGGTACCCATTTTTACCGTACGACTGAGCCGTGGTCGCTTAGTTCATGCTGACTTCGCCGTAGGAAATTCCTCATTCGGCAAGGTGGCGCCGGATGAGGTTAGTATCTGTCGCGTTGGAGCGATACAGATTCCCAAGAACCGTGGCCGACATACGCACTATGAAATGAGGTCAGCGTAAGCCCTATAAGGTCGCAGTTATAACTATTTATGTCGAGGGGAGGGATACGAATCCATGGCAAGCGATAAGCATTTATGAATACCTCCACGTCTATCCATGTGTTGCTTGTGTAACCCTGAAAAGGTTACCCCACAGAGGCTGAAAGTCGAAATCCACCAAGAGAGCGAGATATTTTGGTCTTGAGAATCAGAATGAGAGTCCAAAAAAATCAATAATACCAAGCGTTGATTCAATGATTGATCTCCCATTGATGTATACAAAATGGCCTTGCGAGTACCTGCCTGAAGGAGTAGGAGGAATACAGGGTCCAGTCACGTGACTAAACGCGCAAGTTTTTCCCAATTGGGATTAGTCACCCCCCGATTTGCTATCAATCGCGGGGAAGCCATCACGAATGTCGCACACATCATGGCCTCCAGCACAATCCCTACCCAGAAAAAGGGCCGGAGTCGTCGATCAGGTACACCATGGACTCGTGGTGGATGTATCACCTGTAAATCTCGGCGTAAGGGCGGTTGTGATAGAGCAACCCCGAGGTAGGTTGACCCCTCCGATAAGCCCGTCCGAGAAGGATAAAAACTGACAGTGCCCAGCTGTAATAATTGTCTGAAGCTTGGCCGAGTCTGTGAGGGATATGACGACCTCTGGGTGACACCATTGGGACCCTCGGCGCCAGTCTTCAAGTCCACCAAGGGACCGAAGAGACGGCGACTTAATTCTTCATCGCCGTCGCAACCACTATCGCCGTCGCCGTCGCAGTCTTCAAGCGATCCATGGCAGGATTTACAGCTATCACCCCAGCCGATTACGCCAGGCTGGTCTGTTCCATCGTCTCCACAATATCGAGTCATAGATCTCGATGTGGAGGAATCTAGCCAAGAGCAAGATTCAGGCGAACAGGACTGTCTTTCTGTGATCCCGAAACCACAGGGCTTCTTAAGCCACCTATCCGGTCATGAGGCCCATTATCTGCAATACCATGAAGCCATGGCCTCTCAGCGTCTCGCGAACCTCGAAAGCGAGCACAATCCACTCCGATCATTCCTCATTCCCCGGGCCATGTCTTCTCCTCTATTGATGAAGGCTGTGTGTGCAATATCGGCAATGCATCTATCAAATCGGACAGATAGTCTCGATGCGAAAACTGCGGCGATCGACTTTTATGGACGAACGCTGAGAGGCCTGCGCTCAGTTATGGCACAGTCTGTAACGGATGGCGTGCCAGATGATGCTATGCTAGCTGTGGGCATGATGTGTAAATATGAAGTTGTTCGCGGCAGTGTGAAGCAGTGGGTTGTCCATCTTACCGCGCTGCATCGGCTCATCGCATCTCGTGGTGGGCTAGGTTCGATGGATCCAGAGGCAGCACACTTTCTACGTGGATTGTATGTTTCCTCTATGCCTGGTCTTGAGTCTATACTGACTGGTCTTCGCAGATATGTATATGCCTATAGTATGGGACAGATCAGCAACCGAAAAAAGGTCCTCGGAAATCTCATCCTCGCTGATACCGACATGGAGACTCCCCGGCTTAGTATATACCTTGGATTCACTGAAAATATCCTCAAAATATGTGCCTGTGTCGCAGAGCTACCATCACTTCAAGGTGACGAAATTTCACTGCGCCTAGCAATTGCATCTATGTATGATTTCCTCATTCTTTAGGCTCATATGTGCTAGCGTATACTGATTTACCACAGAAATGATTCCCTCCTCACTTGGACACCCTCATCAACCCGCCTAAATATCCCGCAAGACCTAACACAATCCACTCTCGTCCGCCTCAAGCTCGTCGCTGAGTGTTTCCGCGATGCCGGCTTCATCTACCTACACTCTATCCTCGAACACATGTACAGGGATACATCTCCTACTTCCCACGCCTCCCCCCAAACGCCAAATTCCGTCGTCGATTGGCTATCTCTAATCTCCACACCCAAACAAATCGCCATTGACCGTCTCCTCGCTCGCATCCAATCTTTCCCGTTAGACGATAACTGCGAGTATTCGGCACTCACCTTCCCTTTGTTCATTTCTGGCGCCGAAAGTGAGATTTTCGAGCATAGGGACCTTGTGCTCGAGTCTCTCGGCAAATTACAAGAAAACTTTGGCATTGGGAATACCTTGCGTGCTAAGGATGTCCTTCGTATCCTATGGGCGAGACGAGATGCTACTTCTCAGGATCCGTCTTTGAAACCCCATTGGATGGACGTTCTTGAGGAGCTTAAATGGGAGTTGACTCTTGCATAGCACTCCTATACCCCTCCCTATTTCATGACATTGATGAACTATACTTGTAAATTTGTTGTATTATACCAGATTAAAAAGCAATCAGAGACGTCCGAACAAGCTATCTGCAATCCCTGGGGTATTTGAAAACATCGAGTATTCCCCGCTCAACGAAGACAAAAGGAACTTAATTCCCGAAATATAATCCAAGCAAGGAATTTCAAAGAATACACTTGAAAAATAGACGAGGGAGGGGTATGTGCGTAAACAGCAAAAATTCGCCATAACAGTCATTGTCAACTTAAAGCCATTTGCACTTCATCACTTAGTCCCATTTCCCTCTCTGCGCGTTCCGTTCCCCCGGCAGCCCGAGTACTCCATTTATCGTGCCGATCGTGCGAATTGGCTATATCCTTCTCGCGTGTACTAGCACTATCACTCGTCGCCATACTTCCTTCCCGAACACTGTACTGTGACGGCTTGCGAGAATGTTGGATACTGATCGGCCGTGCGGGCGTGCCTCGACCACTTCCAGTTGCAGCGCCAGTGGCTTCTGTAAAACTAGCGCCGGTCGTGCGGCCTGCGTCGATGGAGGAGCTAACGCTGCTGGTGCGGTCTTTGCTCCCCTCTTTGCTCCCCTCTTTGCTCCCCTCTTTGCTCCCCTCTTTGCTCCCCTCTTTGCTACCGTCTTTGCTGCTGAACCAGCGTCGACGGCGAGCTTTCAGGGGTGTGTGAGGGGAGAGACTGTTTGTCTCCGGGTCGGATTCTTTTTTGTCCTTTTCTTGCTCTTTTTCTCGTTCTAGGGCTTGGGTGAGGCTGGAGACGGCTTCTGAGGGGCCATCCTGCTGCTGGTCTACCAGCTCGGCATCACGATACCACTTACGCCGGCGTGTGTACCGGTCCCATCCGTCTTGTCCACGGCGGCCATCGTTCCACTGCAATCAGTTAGTAAAGGTAGTGTAGTGGGAATCCTGGAGTGTGACATGCCTTGTTGTCATAGTAGATCCATCCCTCGCTCGAGGCCTTGGGATCCGATTTCCCACTGCCCGGGTTATCACCCCCTTCAATGCGCCACTCGCTGCCTTCAACCCAGCGCCATTTGGCATCTCCAGTTTGCACATCCGGTAGCTCAAATTTGTCCTTGGGTGGAACGGAGTTGAGATGCTCATCTGTCCAGGGGTCACGCTCGGCTGGGAACAGCGAGTAGGTCCAGCCAATACCGAGCCACCGGCGCTGATTCTCGTACACGACGAATGTGAATCTCACGCCGTTTGCATTTCCCCGTCGCCGTGTTGAGATATTCAACCCCATGCCTTGAACCGCGGATTTCTGACTAGTATTAGGGGCGTCTGCGACTGACAAGCCTGTAATCATCGAAACGAGGCGGCGCACAGCTCGCGAACGCCATAGAATGACGCGCGAAACGCGGGCTGGCCTCGAGTGGTAGGTGAGGATAATAGTTCCGACGAACATGACAACGCGCCGGGTGGTGATTATGTAGAAGGGAGGGAGGGTCAAGATAATCCAAACGGGGGTAACCAAAAGAATGCGAATGAAGAGGGCTGTTAGGGCTGGGCGGGTAGTCGCCGAGGTAGGTGTTTGCTGAGTAGATAGGAAATCGGTCAAATCGAGCAAAGGTTCAAGCAGGATATGGCACCGGGTTGTAAAAGTGCGCAACGTCTCCACGATATCGTCCAAACTCTTCTGGTGACGAGTAACGTCTGCCGAGTCTTTGCGCCGATGCTTTTCGCCCGTTGACGTCGTAGACGACAGAGGCGAATAGCGACGGCCATACATGCCGAGGATCAAGCCAACCACGACGAGTACCGGACCAGCCCAGAGAATAATCGCCTCGCTATACAAGACCACCGTCCAAAAGGTGGCCACGAGCAAGAAGCTCTGCCAGGGATCCCCCGTTGTCCATGTGAGAAGACCGACCAACTTATTCAGAGGGAGGAGGAATGGGTGGGAGTATGCGAGGGCCCTGGTGATGGCCGGCGGCGTTGCCACCAGCAGGGGGGATTTGCGATGCACGATCACACTGGAACGCTGCCGCGAGGACAAGGCCGAGCCTGCGATCGTGGAAGGAGAGAAGGCTGCGATCGTCGGGGGTTGGGAGGAGTCGGCCAGGCCATCCTGCGGCTGCGATGCGGGTGCCATGGACATCCACGGAAGATCTTCTGTTTAGAGCATGAGCACTAGCTCGAAGGAGGAAGAGGAAGAGAACATACCGAGAGCTGCCATCCAATTATGACGACGTCATAGGGTGCGATGTCAGCTCATGAGGCTGGTGGGTGGGCATTTCATATAAATAGCTGGACCCTTAAGCGAGCTGATGAGAGGTTCGTCTCGGTTCAAAAGATGATCTGCGGGGATGATCGGGGGAGGACATGTGACTCTCCGTGAAAGTACCTAGGCGTGGGTGTGATGCCGAGTAGAAGGGGATGTACTCTTTTCTTTTAGTAGTTGAATGTTGCTATTTGATCTCTCTGTTTAAAGGACGATAGAAAATACATTTCTACTATATTTTTGCAACGTTAAGTGGCCTCTAAATATCCTTGTTCTATACTCCCTATAAGCCAGCTATAGTCAAGACATACAAACACACCCACATTCTAGCGGATCAACTCGAACGGTTCTTAGGAAAATATGAATAGACTATTCTAACCTATCTTCTTCTAGATTAATACAAAATAGACAGAAATCCAGTTCCAGTCAACCCCGGAAATGCCTTGCATTGCGGGTTCGGCATAGAACTGCATACTTGCAGCTTCCCGACTCCCGACGCTAAAACGCGCCGCCGAAATTTTCCCTTTCTTCCTCTTTCCACCTCCTTGTGATCATCGCCTTTGGACACCTCCACAACCCCCCGTCGACATGGTAAGATCCCCTCCGACCTTCAATTCTCTCCCTCTGCGCATTCTTCTCTGAAAATAAAAAAAAAACAAACCTAATTTCCATCCTCTCCCCAGGCTCACCGCATCGTCACCCAAGTCGTCGTCACCGGAGCCCGGGTCTTCGGCCGCGCCTTCGCCGAAGCCTACAAGCAAGCCCAGGCCTCTGGCAAATATGCTGCGCAGAAGAAGAATGGAGGTGGTGCTTTCACCTCTTCGGGTCTGACCCTCGACGAGGCCTGCAAGATCCTCAACGTCAAGCCCCCGGCCGGCGGCGAAACCAGCCTCGAGCATGTTATGGAGCGGTTCAAGAAGCTGTTTGACCTGAACGACCCCCAGAAGGGCGGCAGTTTCTACTTGCAGAGTAAGATTCTGCGAGCACGAGAGCGCATAGAGATGGAAGTTCGCGAGGCGGAGCGCAAGGCTGCTTCGGAGAAGGAGTTGCGCGAGGGTTGGAATCCCAAGGTCTACAAGGACCGGTGAAGTGGCGGACAATCGAAGTTGCGGACAACTTTGATCTGATCTGCCTCTTCTACGCACACGCTTGTCTCCCCCTTGCGCCTCAGACAATCTCTGCGTGTTGCGATCGATCGGAATCTTTACGTCAAACACCACCACCGCCACCTCCTCCCCGGATTCCTCTCGTCCTTTTTGATTTGGCATAGCATGGCGTTATTTTGGGTTCTTGCGGGAAAGAGGTCTTATTCCATTAGAGTGGAGGATTTCTCGTTGATCCTCCAGGGTCATTTTTCTCTTTGGCACGGGGAGTCCTCGTGCGACTCCTCGCCTTCCCTTACGACCTTTTTGGTCTCTCTGTGTATACCATCTGCGAGTCTTGTTTCCATTATCTCTCCCCCTTCTCCACTCTGACTTGGACCCGGAAAGGAAAATCATGTACTATAGCTGTATACTTGCACATGTTCGAATGACTGATTTACTTCTGTTCCTCTGCATCTACCAGACTGTAACATGTCCCTGCAGTCCGTCCTGCCAAGCAATGACTTGCTTTTTTTTTGCCACCGCCGGTTCACCAACATTAGCATTGACTTCCAGGAACATATCTTAAGATGCGACAATGCAAGATCTCATCCATCATCAACCATCCGATCTCCATCCGATCTCCATCCACCCGGAAATGTCTAGGATAGGCTCATCTGCCCACGGGGTACCATCGGTTGCCGCCATGGCGCCATCCGGAGCGGAGCCCGGGATAACCTCTCGATTCCGATCTCCATTCGATCTCGGGGATAAGAAAACTTGCTTATCCACCACCGCGCCGCCACGATGAATTGATCTTAATTTCCCTCAAGAATCAACCCTCTTCCTCGCCTTTTCCCAATCTCTCCCTCACAACTTACCATCCGATACCACACAGATACCCTCCCCCACTTCCCCGAACGCAAAAAAACCATGCGGCCCTCCACCCCGCTATCCGCGGACCTGCCCCCGCTGATAATGGGCACAGCAACATTCAACTCGCAATACAACGCAGACCCCTTCGCCCTCCCAACAACCGAACTAGTCCACCGTGCACTCTCCCGCGGCGTCCGCGCCTTCGATACATCCCCCTACTACGGCCCCGCCGAAGAACTCCTCGGCCGCGCCCTAGCCACGGACTTCGTGCAAACCAATTTCCCCCGCGACTCCTACAGACTCCTGACGAAAGTCGGTCGCATCGCAGGCGCCTCGTTCGATTACTCGCCCACCTGGATCAGACACAGCGTGCGCCGCAGTCTGCACCGTCTGCACACGAGTTATCTCGATGTCGTATACTGCCACGACGTGGAATTCGTGTCGCCGGAGGAAGTCCTGATCGCGGTGCAGGAATTGCGCCGTCTGCGCGATGAAGAGGGGACCCTGCGGTACGTCGGTATCTCGGGATACCCAGTCGACGTGCTAAGCTCTCTGGCGGAAATGATCCTCCGCGAGACGGGCGAGCCATTGGACATCGTCATGTCCTACGCAAACTACACATTGCAGAATACCAGGCTGCGCTCGCTAGCTCTCCCGCGCCTCCTCGCCGCAGGCGTAGACGTCGTCCCCAACGCCTCCCCACTCGGCATGGGTCTCCTCCGTAAAGACGGAGTCCCTATCGGCTCAATGGGCGACTTCCACCCGGCACCGAACGAATTGCGCACCGCTATCCACGCCGCGGCAGAATGCACCGCGCAAAACGGCGAGAAACTCGAAGTCGTCGCGATCCGCTTCGCGCTGGAATCATGGCTACGCGCTGGCGCGAAGGCAGGCGCCCTCGGCGCACCGCTTGCTCGGTCCGCGGACGCAGATCCGGGCTTTTTGTCCGTGGCTAATATCGGTATTGGTCGGAGACTTGGCGTGAGTGTGATGGGAGTTAGTAATATCGCGGAATTGGACGAGACGTTGCGCGTGTGGCACAGTATCCTGGATGGACTGGAGAGTTGGAACGAAGACGACGATGCATCTGAATTCGATTTCAATGTCGATGTCGAGAATCAGTTCGACTCGGCTGGTATCTCCACGCCTACTGAAAAGACCGACGGCGCTGTTGCCTCGTCCGCGACACATGCGCCTAACATCCTCACACCCTCCGAAGGCCTCATCACAGATCGCGCATGGTCTCATACCCGGCGCGCGAAAATCCTGCAACTCGCCAAGGAAGTCCGCGACGTGCTTGGTGCGCAGTGGGTGGATTACGTCTGGGCCAGTCCGCCGGTAGACTTCCAGAATAGTCTATCTGACGAACACGTCACCGCTCTGAGGATCCTCGAGGATGAAGAGGTAGCAGGCAAGATGGCGCCGGCTTCTCCTGCAGAATCCGTTCAGGATGAGGCAATGTTGACGCCGCCGCTGGATGCGGACGCACGGTTGGAGTAGGGTGGTAGGTGGTGATAAGGTTATAGACGATTTTCTTGGCGGGTGGCCTTAATGGGTATTTCACTGGGCAAGAGGTATATACATAGAGTTATCCTTCGAGTTATGGAATTTCCAGTACATAATAAATGCGTTCATGACGATAGCCCGCCTGGATTGGCGTTTCCTTCCTTGTATCAAGTTAGTGCAAACCTATTACTTTACCGTTCTATCGTTCTAATAAACTCCCAGTCGCACTTGCCTCGCCCACCATCTCGCAACCTTAAACCTCCAGGTCCTCTCCAAGAAATCGCATATAGCACTCTCTTGATGAGAAAGGAGGAAAGGGAAAGGGGACGGGGAGAGCAAAGAAGCTGCATTTAAAGCCAGCCGGGAGACGGTCCCATAGCTGGGCCAGTTCCATTTTGGGTCACTAAAACAAAGAACAGTAAATACCTTATCAACGTCTCCTCGAGAAGGGACAGATAGATTCGGCTCGTGATATCAAAGTCGTCAGGTCTTCATTTCCAGCAGGCAGATTTGACCACGCGGCAACAAATGTTGGCGTGACATCGTTAACCAACTCGGGATCCGAATTCATGGCGACGCTACTCATACCCTAGATGTAAGTAATAAAAAAACACCCCTTGGGGAGTAAGGGGTACTCAAGTCCCATCGCTGAACGAGGGGACAAACAATGAAAGCAGACCTAGACGTGGAAACGTCAAGGCCACAAAGAAGAAACCGCCCGCCAACACCAACCAATGTAAATGCTTCCTCCATCTCCTGAATCCATCGAAAAACTAAGAGGGGGTATCGAACGCATAACCGAGATTGAAAAGAGCACAGATGGAAGAGAACTCATCGAGGTCATGAAAGACTCCGGCACGCCGGTGCAACGCTTCGTGTTTAGGCTCGCTTGCCTGGCGCAGATCGCATGCTCCGAGGCCCGCTGGGAGGAGGCGGTGGTGGGGACTCGCCAACGGGAAGAGGAGGCGGCGGAGGAGGGGGCTGTCGATGCTTCGCAAACTGGGGCGCCGTATCGAAGACATAGCGGAGCTGTTCTCGCTGCTCAATGTACTCGTCGTAATTGGCCGCAATGACGGCTCCTAGAATACTGCCATCTCGGTTGCCGTTGTCATTCATCCAATCGATCCGGTCCTTGAGGTTCCAATAGGCGTGGCGGAAGGCTCTGAAGATCAACTCAATCTCTTTAGTACCGCCGGAGATATCGTTGGCAGAATTATTCGGATCTTCAATCGACAGTCGTTCCCTGTTCTCGAAGACCTGTAGAAGTAATATGAGCGGGGCTGTCCAAATGAACTTGCGTCACGAAAGCACGCTTACCTTGTTGTAGAACCCTGGAGGATTCATACGAATGCCAGTCTTCTCAAAATTGAAAACCTTGCCGTAAAAGTGGAAGAAGTCCAGCAGGAGACTCCCAATGTTGCGCTCCTGGCTTCTGGGCATGTGCTGAAGAAGGCTTGTCACGATACAAGTGATCGAGAATCCACCGAGACCACCGGTGGGAACTTCATTCAAGCCTCGGAGAAGCAAAAACTGCTTGATGACCGAAACAATGACGGGCATCGCAGGGTACTGTTGCTTCCACTGTTGGAAAGTTTTGTTCGCGAGCAAACCGCTGTCATTGTCAAACGACAAATCGACACGCAGGCCAGTCAACCTATCAACCCATTTAAGGATGGGCACTCGCGCGCCTGCAATGGCCTCAACGGTACCATCCACAGCAAGGCCCGAGGTCTTGACAAAGCCAGCAAACGCATAAATCTGACCTTTTCTCTCACCGAATGCCCGGATACCTGTCTTCATGAATGAGGTGGAGAGAAGGACGAGATCGATATCGGCGGTGGGAAGATACAACCCAGATGCAAAGGATCCGAATGCATGGATTTGAACGCCAGAGTAACGCTTCTGGAAAGCACGTTCCAGTCGATCCACAATATCTTGGCGGACAATCTGCTCGAAGTGATGGGGTTTGACCCAGTTGTAGAAAGAAAGGATTTCATTGTGGAACCTGGGCAGGTGTAAGCACGATGACTATGAGCTGCAGGCGGGGGTGAGAGCTTACCTGGTCGCGATATTCATAGACGTCACTGAGCCACTCCAGGGTGTGGGGTGTTGATCCTTCAGAGGCATCCAATCATCGAGAATTGATGCGTCCATCTTGAACCGTCGCAACGGTTTTCCAGTCTTTGTAGTCAACGGCTTCGGCTGGTCATCTCGAGTACGCTTGCGAGATGCAGCAGCAGATTCCTTGATTTCCATTCCCTTCGGTCCCTTGGGTGCGTTCTTGGGCGGCTCGTTCTCTGGTTTGACAGTATTGTCACCGATTGCGCCGAGCGAGATAAAGTCCAAGTTGTCAACCACCGCGTCATTGGCCTTTGGCTGCACGGCGGCCAGTCTTGCCTTACGGATCAATTTCACCACGTCGACGCGCTTGTGCTGACTCTCGTCTGGAGGGGGAAGTGCAGTGTATGGATCGGGGTTGGACCACTTTGGCGGAGGAGGTGCGGGCGCGGGGATAGCAGCTAGTATGGGCTGAGCAAAGTCGACGTTGCCGTCCAGGGAAACAACGCGCTTTTTCCGCGGACGCGCCTCGGAGTCAGACTCTTCATCGTCGGAGAGGTCCATTTCTGCCTCTTCACTGTCACTGAGAGCGTCAAGCGAAGCGAACTTCGGAGCCGGCTTGGGTCCCGTTTCAGGGAACAGCAGCTCCGGGGTAGCCTCCCTCATGCCTCTTAACAAGGGTCGCTCTGATGTCGGACGTGGTGGGGGGCGGAATGTAAACTCTGGTTTGGAGTGTTGGCCACGAGGGCCTCTTGGAGGGCCATTCCCTCGAAACTGAAATGGAGGAGGCATTGCCGAACGCGCACAGTCGATGGTGAGATGTCGGGGACGCGACAAGCGCAAATAAGGTAAAGGACTTGAGGACTCAAGAGAGGAGCAGGGATATGGTGTTTATATATCGTAGATATGGCAATCACGCCTAATAATAGACTCAAAACAAGAGCGCCGAAGCCCAGCACGAGGAAGGAGCAAGTCGATAAGTCGATTGGGTTGAAGTTTCCCAGAACGAAAAAAAGAAAGTGTCCCGGCAGAATCTACACCACGCAAAGGCGGACAAGACAATACTGCACTCTGATTGGCTGTTTAACTATATATGGCTAATCTTTGTGATGCTGCTTTGCATACTGTTGCAGGCCTTCTTCCAGCAGCTTCACTAAATCTTTCTGTACAGCCAATTCGGCAAAACTCACACGCCCAGTAGCCCAGTCCAACAACTCTTCCGATCGGGCATTCTTCCCTCGAATCAATCCTGCACTTACATCAATCACGCTTGGTCGTCCGTCATTATGCCAGAAAACCGTGGCACCACATCGATCACAGAATTCCCGATAAACCCCCGGTGAACTCTTATATTGTTTCATCGTGCCATGGCCAAATGTGAGAGGGGACCCATCTGCATTGAAGAGGTTGGACTTGGGGATAAAGGCCCATACCTGAATGGGAAAGCCACTGTGCAGTCGGCAGGAAGCACAGGCACAGGTTCCAGCCAGATATTTAGTGTTTCCCTTTCGCAGGAACCATTTCACATCCGCAGCATTGTCTAGATCAGCATATCCCGAGTTGAAGGGGATCAGGAGATCAGACCACTGGGACCAAGCCTGAGTGGAAGATGCATCTGGAGGTGTGACGAAGAAGTCAATGCCTCCACAGTGGCATCGTGCCTGCAGGTTGTTCTGCTCCTGCAAACTATCCGAGGATGCCTGTGGCGTCTGTGGTATATCAGACTCTCCTTGTTCAGAATATTCGGAAGGTCCTGGTTCCGCCTCCAGTCTGCAGCTTATGTCTGTGGATGGCCATCCGGGGAGATATGCACTTAGTCCACCGTCTTCCGTGTCACCAGTCTTCCAGTGCTGGATGGAGTGCACTGCTGGGGTATCTTGATCTGCTAATACCCCGGAGGCAACCAGATATCGTCCAGTGGGCTTGGACTGGGCAAAGACATGCGCACCGCAGGTCCTACAGAAGAAGCGGCTCACGTGTGGGGACTCCTGGTACTCCTGGAGAGTATCCAGGGCAGGAGGCTTATCCTGCAGGAGATAATAAGATGAGCAGAGCAGGCCCGTCACTGCCCGACAACTGTGGCAATGACATAGTTGGAGCTGAGTATGGTCGGTGGCAGGGTCCAGCTGGATGGATATTGCTATATCTCCACACAGACAGGTAATCGAGGTAGCCATGGGCAATTAGCTTGGATAATAAGGATCCTTCTTTGATTGAACGGTAAAATTATCCTTCATAGAGAGAGAGTCAGACCTGACTGTGTTGACTGTGGTCACACAAGCTCTGTTAGTAAGTCAATCGTGCGTCAGATATGTGCTCAGGCGGGGTAAAGATTGCAGAAATGTGCTCGTTGTTTGCAACATGGGCCCTCTAAATGGCTCTATGGTCCCCTAGTTAAGGCCAGCAACCTAGAGGACTATAAGTAAGACCGGGAAGTCACGGGCGGCCCGCCGTCTATAAGAGCTGTCGGGCCCAAAACCTATTCCCCCACCATCGTCACACCCTTTCCTCCCACAACTCTCTCCACTACCACCACTCCAAGCCTTCAGCTTTTTCAGCTCTTTAACAACCACTCTCAATCAAAATGGGTAAGTAGAACCACAAACATCTGACTTACTGCATCTGCCTGGAGACTCTGCACCCTGCACCCTCTTACCCCCCAACCCGGGCCTATGGCTGTGGCTCATCGCGGGGTCATGGCGGGGTTTCAATCCAACCCCTCCCCTCGTATTTTCCCAAGTCTCTCCTTCCTTTGATGCTGACCAAGTAACCTCAGGTCCCGACCACACTTGCAGCTGCGGTGCTTCGTGCCAGTGCCCTGCCGGCGCTTGCCAGTGCCCCGTACGTGATCTTCCTTCTCCCTTCCCTTGCCTTATCGCATCGTGTTATCGACTCCTTGGCTAACCAAGTCCCCCGGATACAGAAATAAATCAACCCCTTCCAACCCCCAAATGATACTTTCATAGTACCAACGGGCAAATCGCTTTAGCTGAATTTCTTCTTTTTTGATCGAGATGCAGCGCGGGGGATATGCGGGTTGGACGATGTGACGATCAGCTGGATCGGAACTGGGGTGCGATGCGATACCGAGGTTTCCGTTTTTTCCGTGGCTATCTTGCTTTTCTTGTTTCACAGGTAGAAATTCAAAGAAAATCAAACTTGAGTTGATCGACTGAGGTCAAGTCTGGCTACCAGTGGTTTCTGATTACTTTTATCCTTCTTGTCTAGGGTACCTTGTGGGCATTTGGTCCCGATCCTTGGGTCTTTGGACTCGGGGTGCCGCGAGCTTAACCGTAGTGCAGTAGATGACGGACAGGGTGTTGGGATTGGCAGCGATTGTCAAAACGGAGATTGCCACGACAGCGTTGCATCTGTATAAGGCCGATCCTGGTCTATAGTTGCGTATAGGGCCAGATGATCACTGATCCTAAGGTATAATAGCGTTAATGATAACCTCGGTCTTGCGAGTTAGTGGGGAAGTCAGTGAGTAAACAATGTCGAGTATACCATCATTTCTTTTTTCCTTTCGAATGTCCTATAGTTGAACTTTTATCACCAGGCTATAGATGCAACTAAGTGGGAAGGCTGCTCCTGGAGAATTTTGAATCATAAACAAGTCTGAATACACATTAGGAGAAGTATGACTACTTATAGAATGGCTAAAGACTCTGGTACCCTTTTATATCGCTATACCTTTTGTGGAATCGAGATAGTAATGAATCTTGGATAGGTCGCATGAATCCTCGTGACATGAAGATAACTACTGCCTTCGAATGTAGCTTCTACTCGAGAGAACCTAAGATCACCTTCAGGTTACCTGATTATAGTCTTCTGTTGATGGGCCTTGGAACATTCCTCCTAGTATCCCTGGCCTATGCCCCAGCATCAAAATATTCCCTGTCCTCCATACTCTACAGGTTTTCCCACGACCGCCCGAGGCAGTCTTCCATATTTCTTGCATAAGCGATGAACAACCCCACTAACCCAGGAAAACAACGCATCGGAACTAACAGTCTAGGCAGTGTGGAATCTGATCACCCTCCAACCAATTATAATCATACAGCGTGCATATTGGGAAGGTCCGTGGCACTGACAGGGTATGATATGCTCCGGTAGCTTCGAGCTATCCTGCACCTGGAATCCACTTTGGCCACCCAAATCTGGGAACCCTGTCCTGCCTTGTAGAAAGTCGTGGAGTAGTATGCTCCGTAGGTCTTGGAAGTAACGGGTTGGAGATCTATTCCGTGTTAAGGAGTGGACCGTAAAGCCCAGTCCCGATCTTGTACCTGTGCTTTACGTTTAGGTCCCCGGTGAACGCGGTCATCCTTCAAGCTCGTCTTATCAGATCTCTGCTAATATGAGCGGGAGATTCTACTGAAACCCTTCTGGCTTGTCACCTATGTACACTCAAGTATCTGATTTTATAATACCCACCCGTTCCTATTCTCGCTCAATAATATCTAGTCTCCGGTTAGATTTTGTATTGATATAATCCCTCCAATATAGGAGTCACTCGCCTTGTACACTCGACCAACAAGCAAAAACGCTCAACAAATGCAAACATAACCAAATACCGCTCTTCGACTCCACCCCGGCGAATGGAAAATAATATGCAACCTCAAAATCCAGGACCCAGTAACCTACCAATAAGCCCTCACAGCACCCCTCCTCCAAGGTCCTCACTCTGCCCCCCAAGAGGGCCAAGACACCCGCACCCTAATAGGCTGCCTCGACTGAGTCGGCACCGCTCCTGGCGCCGAAAATGTTGCCCTTCTGGAATATCCCTTTCCGCCCACTGCTCGGGGAGATCACTCACGTCTACAGTACTGCTATGTACATGGCTGCGTATAATACGGAGCACATATGTATGACTGTACCCATGAGGTAATAAGGTAATGCAGGCCCGTTCCGAAAGAGTGGATCTGGCAAACTCCAGTGCGGAAGGCAGATCGACACAGGGCTTCCGAAATGTGGTTTCTGGTCGTTGTGGTCTGACTGGGAGTACGTATAGATCGGCTATGTTTGAGGCGAAGTAGGGTGCAAAGTAGTCATTGGTGGTATGTTGTTTGTCTACATAGTCAACTCTTTACTCGTACTCGTGCACCCATCGTGATACTTTCTACAGTAAACCCCTCAAAAAAACCCCCCCCCCCCGAGGTTCCAAGAAACCCGGGCAGCTCCATAATTGTAAGACCCGAGAACAACCTGGGCGTCAAAATACATGCCCAACATCTCGCCCGGGTAAAGCTCCATCCAGGCTACCGTAGTAAACAACGCAGCGGACCCACGCCCCACGAGTATGCCTAACAAGTTACAACGCTACTACTACCGATATACTTCCCCTGCCATACTGTAGCTAAAGAATTAGACGCTTCTCTCCGATCGGGTAAAGCGAAACACCCTCCCATCCCTAACTAAACAAGCCCAAACCCCCGGCCTTCCAAAAAAACGCCCACATCATTCCAAACCTTACCAACTCCGAGCATCGCCAACGGACTGGATCTGCGCCGCAGTCTTGTCCGAAATCCGCAAGAAACCAGATCGGGATATACGGGCATAACTACCTGTAGGCAGTAGGCACCTGTACTGTCCGTAACTTGCCAGTGCCAACCACCACCCCCATCATCCCCACCTACCAGGGGCCCCGTCCTAGAGACCTCGTCTATTGGCCCGAAACCACAGCAAAAAAGAAACACCCCAGTTTGACTGGGCAGGGCGTCAGAGTCGGCCCTCGTGGTCGGGGCGGGTAGCGCGTGAGAAAAGGGAGTGGAGATTGTCGGAGCTGAGAGGGGCAGAGCGTATAGGGTGCATGGGTCTTGAGGTGCATTTGACTCGACCACGCGATGCTGATGGGTGTCGTTTGCTCTGATAGGGTGTAGAGGGCGTAGCAGAGGCAAGATATACTACATAGGGAAAAAGTAAAGAGCGGAAATGTTATTGGTGGATGTCGATGTATACGTCAGGAAGCAGAAGAGGGGAAATGGATGGGGAGGCTCGTGGGAAGATGAAGTATAAAAGGCAGTCCTTTCCACCCTGTCTTCTCGGAATAGATCAAAGTCAACAAGCCCTTCGCAATACAAACAACATTTAAACAACCCCTCTTCACCGTCTAAACAAACCCAACCCCAAACTCACCATGTCTCCCTGCTCCTGCTCTTCTTGCTCCTGCAGCAACGACTGCAACGGCTGCTCCTGCACCGCCTGCGGTGTAAGTGTCCCCATCTCCAACTCATACCTTGATCGTTGTGAAACCTTCTGATCGGTTTCTACCAGCACTAAGCCAGCTCATACACCTTCGCCGCCACCCTCCTCCAACGCGACTACACATACCCGGCCCGGTCTCCCGTTGCTGTCGAATTAGGATAGCTTCGGGGCTGAAGTGTATGTGTTAGTTTGTCAAGATGTCTGCCTGTTTGTACTGTATGGGTGGGAATGTTGGGGTTTTGGGGATGGGGTAGGGTTTCAGTTTTTTTGATATTGCTGTGCCCGAGTGTATGTCTGTGTCTTTTAGGGCTTTTTGCCACGCGAGTATATATGAATTACAATTTTCATTGTCTTTTGATATACAGTGATGTTTCTCAACACGTATGTAGATTTTAGGTTGCAGAAACCAACCCACCGTGGCGAGGCACGGTGGAGAGCTACAATCTACGATCTACATCAGAGGTGGCTTGGATGAAGAACAGATCGCTTGAATTTATTGGAGAGAAACTCTAGATGTATGCTGACAAGCACAGAAACTCCAAGAATGGAGTATATGAAAACTGAACAGGAATAAAACAGTAGGCCTAGACATGATGCCACCTTATATCCGATTCACAACGTTACAGCTCATCCTTAGAGCGAGGAGCATTGCCATCCTCTTCGCCGCCAGGACAAACAGCTGGGGTGGTCACAAGCATCGAATAGACGCACTTCTCATCCTCGGCCGTCTTCAAGATCTCATTCTCCTCGCCGCACTCCAAAACGACCTTGGTAGACCGGTTGGGTCCGTTCCAGCAGTGCTGTCCACGGTCATACTCAATCGCAATCTTCTCGATGGCGACGATCTCGCCGGCCTCGTTCAGCTCCTCGACAACCGTAGAGCTGATACGAGTGAACTTGCCCATGGACGTGGAGGAGCCGCCCTTCTTGGAAATCTGCTTGGTATCTTCCAAGAAGCAGTGCTCATAGGTGTACTCGCCCGCGTCCTTGGAGATGCACTGACCCTTAAGGGCACGGAAAATGCCTGCGGGTCCATATTGCTTCTCAAGATCGGCCCGTTGGTCGCGGAGCTTATTCTTTAGGTCTCTCAGGGTGTCCTCCTGGGACTTGAGAGCATCGCGCGCTTGGGTCACGGCCTTGGATTCCGATGGTGAGTCCCCGTCGGGTTTGGCAAGGATGCCGCTGGACTCCAGGAAAGATCGCAAAGAAATAACCTTGTCTTCAATGAACTCGACAAGAGACGGGGGAAGATAAGCTGCGAGCTTGTAAACTATACTCTTTGTTAGTTGAGTCGACCCCAGAAAAAAAGGTAACCGAAGCTTACCCAAGTCGGCATCATTGCAGCCATCCTCTTCGTTCTCCCAGTGCTCCCAGTTAATCCCAGAGCTCTCGTCATCAGCCTTGGCAATCTCATCCAAATCACGGTCCCGCGCTTGATTGGTACCCTCGGTCACTTCACGAGCGGCATAGTCCTCCCAGCTGCGCACAGCGCGCTTGACACCCTCATCGTTGAAGTTAGGGTTATACTCAATCTTGAACTTGGACAGGATATCCTCCAGCTCCTTCAACCGCGATTGAGTCTCGTCTCTCTGCTGACGAACCTCCAGCAGCGCATCACGCAGCTCATCAACTCGAGCCTTTGCAATACCGGCAAGAGCATTGACCTTGCCCTTGCCCTTACCGCTGGACCGGACAACCTTGCGCTCCGCATCCTCGACAGACTTGAGTTCGGCCTCGAGAGCCTCCACCTTGACCTCGGCACCCTTGACCTCGGCCTCCAGGCGGATAATATGGTCCTCAATTTCCTGTTGTTGACGCCCAGCATCAACCAGAAGGGCCTTCTTCTTCTTCAGCGCAGCAGTAATGGACTTTTGGCGCTGCTCCTCCTGCTTCCGCCACTGCTTTCCAATTTCCTTGCAGCGATCCTCGCACTTGGTTCCTCCCACACGAGCCCATTCGTCACTTCCGTCACAGCACTGCTCGTAATCACAGATTCCATCGTTAACACGTTGGAAGGGCACGAATGATGGTCGGTGGCCCTTGTTTTTACAGTAGAAGCCGGGCAATGCAGCCACAATTTCTCCCTCGTTATTTCCAAGTCGATCAGCAACGCTTAGGGGTGAGTTGCGCGAGAGGTGCGAACAAGCTGAAGTACCGGGCTCGTCACTGCCGTCGGGACAATCGCAGAAGTCATCGTTGACGGCGGAGAAGGGGATCTGAACCGAGGGATTCGAGATACAAGTGAACGTCTCTGAGTCCTGGTAGTACTTGGCAACTTTCAAACTCCATAGTTAGCACATGAAGGACTATCGATCGCAAGTAAGACCCAGTTATGGACTATCTCATTGATTGTCCGGCTGGGTGTGGACACCTCGTTGTCCGGGGGTGGAGATAACCATCCGGAACAATAGTCACTCACATTCTGGGGCCACACCCCGGGGGCGAGCAGTTTTATCGCTGCTAGCTCGGGCTCCAGACCCGGCCACTGCCAGCAGAAGAAGCGACTGAGGAAGTCTCATGATTGAGGCATTGAGCTGGGGAGTGTGGAGACTGGAGAGCTTCCGGCCAGCTGTTGATATGCGGGATCTAATCGGACGCTGAGTCAGCGCTTTATCTTCGACTTAACTATCGCAGGTGGTGGCAATAATCTGATCATCTGCGACAACTTCTTTCAATCAAGCAGTCAATATGGGTAATGACGGTGGAAGGTAAGATCTGACATTGCATAGTTGACTCTCTCACTCTTTTCAGTCGAACTAACTCAAGCTCTCAACGCCAGTATCCCAACCCGCCGCGAGCTAGTCCGCGAAGCCGCCCGCGAGCCCACCACAGCGCAAATCAAAGAAGCCCAGCGCGAACAGCAAGAGCATAGCTGGACGACATGCCCGCTCTCACACAAGGCTCTAGCACGCCCGGTAGTCTCAGACAGTGTTGGAAACTTATACAATAAAGACGCCGTGCTACAATTCTTACTCCCCGGCGACGATGGCGAGGGCATCAGCTCCAAGTCCGATTGCGAGGAGGTTCTATGTGGACGAGTGAAAGGTCTACGGGATGTTGTCGAGCTTCACTTTGAAATCGACACCGAACTGAGTGAGCATCCTTCCGACCGCGCCAATGCGCACCGTCACCAGCGCCGCGAGGGCTGGATCTGCCCGATTACCGCGAAGCCGTTGGGTCCTAGTGTGAAATCTGTCTACCTTGTGCCGTGCGGCCATGTCTTTGCCGAGGAGGCTATCCGACAGCTAAAGGGGGACAAATGCTTGCAGGTGAGTAGATTGGTCTGCCAGAATGAATCTATCAACTATGAGGTATCTAACAAGGTTACAGTGCAACGAGTCCTACACCGAAGACAATATTATCCCCATTCTCCCCACGAAAGAGGCCGATAAAGAGCGTCTTATGGCCCGCGGCGCCAAACTCGCCGAGCAAGGCCTCACCCACTCTCTCAAGAAAGCCCCCGGCTCGAAGAAGCGCAAGAAGCATGCTGAAAGCTCGACGGATGCGCCCAACAGTACCGCCGCAGTCGCCACTTCCACGTCAGCGTCAAAATCAAATGGAGCTGGCAATGGTATTAAGAACTCTGCGACAGCCTCGCTCACGGCGCGTGTGCTGAATGAGGAGAACGAGAAAAAGAAGAAGCGCAAGATGATGGGTCATAATGAGAATCTTGATAGTTTGTTCACGAAGGATAAGAAGGATGGCGCAAAGAGGGACTTTATGACTCGTGGATTCTCTATTCCTGCTTCGGCGAGGAGATAGTTCGTTCTTGGGGGTTTCGCTCTGTTTTCGTTTGGAGTTTATGGAGCAGCTTGATTCGTTTTTACCCTTTCGGAGGACACCTCATGATAGCCACGACGGATGCTCATCTAGCACTGTACAATTCGAACATCTTTTGTCTTAACATTCAGAATTCATGGCGTAGCCTTGGACTCTCCTTAACCATACAATCCAGCAGTCCACACACAATACATTGTTCAGGATTTGTTAGAATTGGACAAATCCAATCAACGGTCTGAACGATAAATCCAAATGCAATTGAAAAAGTGCTTCTAGTATACACGAAAAATGTCTTGCTATCAAAACAAAGTGACCCAAATCAAGGGCCACGAAAGAGCCACTTCCCAGCTCCATTCCTCCACATCTTTACACAAATAAGACGCCCATGGCTGAAACAATCATCATCGCCAATAACGCAGTTATATCTCCCCATCGGCATCATCATTTCTCAAATCGGAATCCACCATTGCTCGCGCCACGGATGTTCAACCCTCTGCGGTAGAACTCGGAGACAATGGCCTTCTTCCGGCCGTGGTCCTCGTCGACCTGGCTCTTGGTCAGACGCTTGGGGCTGAATTTGATGTTGGCCGGGAGGTGTCCGTTAGCGGCCTTCTTGCTCAGGACCTTGGTAACCTGAATAGGCTTTTCCTTCAACTGGGCGGCCATTCCGGAGAGAATGTCACCAACAGTCCAGGATGCGGTGATGGCCTTGTCGGAGATGCGGCGACCGAGAAGCTGGGAAAGTCGCTTGATGAACTATAGAGGGCGGGAAGTTAGCAGAAGACTTTCATGGCTTTGAGAGAACCGAGACGTACGGCAAACTTGACTTCCGGGTCGGTGAGCGACAGTTCGCGGTGTGTATCCTCCTTGCTAGACTTGTCGGTAACCAGGGTTTCCGAGGGCTCGACCTTGACTGTGGACTCTCCACCGATCTGGTTGAAAACGAAGAGGAGGGCCTCCATGTTCTGTTGGCTCGAGAATCGAAGAGCACTGTTCCACTGCTGGGGGCTCGATCCATCGATGTAGCAAGAGTCGAGCATCTGCAGGATTTGGGGGTTGTGGCGAGGAACATCGCAAATGCTAGTCAGAGGCTTGCCCAGCATGCTCATCAAGCATAGTTCCACGGTGGTCTGGTGAAGAGCGTAATGGACGGATCGAGACCTCACATCGGCGCCGTAACTACAGATGTCAATGGGTTAGAATTGAATCCTCGGATCTGATCAGGGGATCGCGGCCGCCGACAGGAATTGATTCCTGTAAATTCGAGTCCCGCATCAGGAAGAAACGTACGGAGCATATTTATCAACCTTGCGTGTACCCTCCTGAATCCATTTGTCCTTCTGGAGATAACCGATGGCCTGAAGCCCATCCCAGCTCTCTGCTTGCACGTAATCCTCCGTTGCCAGAACTTCTGATTTGTCGGTCTCACCCTTGGCCAATCCCTGCTCAGGCTCAACACCACGCGCAAGTTGTGACTCGCCGGTATATGGGTCAGCCGGACCAGGCGGCTTCTCTGTGCTCCAGAGCTTGCTGCGGGTGCGCTCGAGGAAGGACGGGGAATCGGAGGATGCGTAGCGGCGGAATTGGCGGGCGAGGGGGAAATGCCTCGTGGTGCGACTTCCTGTCTGCAGTTGGAGCAAACATACAATGCCTCCCGAAGGGGCAGACGCATGGCGGGTCGCATTTTGGTGGTTTGCGTGCTGTTGAGTCTTCGAGTCTCCCGCAACTTTTGCGCAGCGAGACAAATCTTTGGATATCGGTCACGTGAGCTCTGGCCAGTAGAAACGCCCGTGACTACTACCTTCCTTGATTTATGGCTTCCACAATAAGTAGGTCTGTTGAAATAATATTTAGTCTGTAGCTACTTTCCATTAGTGTCTGGTAATTGCAGTGACACATGCTAAGGCGCAATGGCCGAGAGATTCTCTCTGGTGCATCCATGAGCTCGGACTAGAAAAAGGCTCGTGAAAGAGAAAAACAATATGGGAAACAATGATAGCTTGCTGTCCTTTCGAGGACCATTCATTCCCTTGAATACTCACTTCAAATCCAATTTTGAGACTGTATGTACCTAACGCAGTTCACCTGTTCCACTAGATCGATTCGAGCGGAAGTCTTCATTCGTATATTCAACTGCCTCGATTAATCTATAAACTCAGCAAAACACGTACAAAAGATCCTACCGAGAACAAAAACGTATCCAAACTAGTAGCGATAATCTTGATGACAGACCTCAACGGCTATTAGATTTTAACTCCGGACATGGTCGTCATCAGACACACTGCGAACAGTTTCGGAGGTCCCGAACAGCTTCGCGGCCCCCACTTATCAAGACGGTGAATACGGCATGTATTCAAGCAAGGGTGAGGACATTTACTATGACACAGAAGCTATATTTATCCGAGCAAGGAGTTATTCCAACCCTATAAAAGGCAGCTCTCTCCTCTAGTACCTAATAGTCTTACTCTTGATTTCCACACACAATTTCATTATTCAGCGGTATTTACACCTCCAACGATGCCATACGACACAAATACAACAGCCACCGAGCTAGTCCCCGACTATGCACCTTTCATCAAAGAAAAAACCATCCTCGTTACAGGTGTCTCTCCAGGGTCACTAGGCGGCTTCTATGTTCAATCCATCGCAAAAGCTAAACCAGCTTGCCTGATACTTGCAGGCCGCAGCGCCAGCAAGCTCGAACAATGCGCTAGAGAAATACATGCCGAAAGCTCGGAAACTATCATCAAAACTTTGGAAATTGACCTGAGCTCGTTGGAAAGTGTACGCAAAGCTGCAGATCAAGTTAACGGCTGGGAAGACGTCCCCTCCATCGATGTACTAGTCAACAACGCCGGCATCATGGCGGTGGAGTATCAACTTTCGGTGGATGGATTCGAGTCACATTTTGCTACGAATCACCTGGGCCCATTTCTTTTCACGAATCTGATTATGAAGAAGGTTCTCAAGTCGACAAGTCCCCGGGTGGTCATCGTTACTAGTGACGGGCACAGATTGAGTCCTATTCGATTCTATGATTACAACTTTGATGTACGCCGTGCTAGAAGTAGCAATATCATTAGTTACAACATCTCATGCTGATTTGTTTTCATAGGGAGGCAAAACCTACAATAAATGGGTTGGCTATGGTCAATCCAAGACGGCGAATATGTTGATGGCGCTGTCATTGGCGAAGAAACTCGGAGTCAAGTATGGCTTGCAAGCATACTCGTTGCATCCCGGTGCGATCATGACGAATCTTAGTTTGCATCTGGATTGGAATGTTGACATGGAGAGTCTTTGTAAGTTGTTACTCTGTGCACGCTACAGGGTTATTACTCACTCTATACAGTATCTGTCTACCGACAACTAGGCGAGAAAGAAGGCTGGGATGATCAAGGCTTTACTCTTAAGACTATTGATCGAGGTACTGCGACCCATGTCTATGCTTCATTTGATTCTTCTCTCAAAGGTATGTCATATTGTTGGTGTTACCGAGACTTCATAACGCTAACTTAAATCCGCAGCAAATAATGGGGCGTATCTGATCGACTCGCATATCGCAGATCCAATGGTAGACATTGTCAAACCATGGGCAACGAACGCCCTCGAAGCTGAGAAGCTCTGGGTACTCAGCGAGCAGCTTGTTGGCCAGGAATTTCCTTACTAGCACAACTCAAGCAAGGAATAGTAGTCCGAAGATGCGATCCCGGACTCGTCAATAGATAGCTGGTAGAAAATCATTCCATCTGCCTTTGCCTCCCGCGAGGCAGACAATAACGAGTTGGTGCAATCCACAGACCTCCATGGGGCGATCCCAATCGCGGATACCCGAAGGTCAAGTCGTCCTTGTGACGAGTGACACTTTTGGGGACAAATTGTGCAGTGATTTCGCTGCAAGGATCCTCTGTTGCCAGGTTGGGCACGAATACCAGCCCCGAGATCTGGCGGGAGCCGGAAATTCCATTGGTGGACAGAGTTTGGACAGTCCTGTCCAAAATCTTTCTGGTGATGGTCAGTATGAGTGGAGGAAGGAGAGTGGAAAGTAAAGGAAAGAACGTTACCTCTCTAGTGTAGAGCCCGGGGTCGCGTAATCTCCTATTGTAATAACGTAACGAAAACGCCAAGCTGCGTAGGGATAGACGCTGACATCGACGCATGGTTCGCAGCGGCAGTCACCACAGCCACCGAAGCAGTTGAAACATCTTGACGCCGCCCCATCCGATGCCTCGAGAGCGACCTCCGCACCAGCCACGCCCACCAGCACTGCGGCGGCAGCTGCATCTGGGACACGACGGAAGAGGGGCGAGCCCACGAGACTGGCAGCACCACGCACGAACCTGACCCAGTCGAGGACACCAGGTGTTACCTAGGTAGGACCGGGGCCGGATGACTTAGCAGAGTCCTTTTCTTAGCTGCAACTAGGTAGTAATGAGATCATCTTTCGCTTCCTGGACCTTTTCCGTAACAAGGAGTGAAAATAGTAGTAGAGAGAGTGCAAGTTAGTGAATAAATGAGATTAATAACATAGGAGAAGGGGGAAAGTAGTCAAACGAACTAGTAGTGAGGCAAGGTATAGATTTGCTTCGTATGCAGGGAATGGCATGGGATATAGTAAGTTCAATAGGAAGGAGGAAAGCCTCAGTAAAAGGAAACCGAGGTGAAATTATGTATGCTTCATAGTGAGGTAATAGCGTATTAGCAATGAGACGATAGCGAGCTGAGAATAAGCTGATCATGAGATATCGATCATCTTCAGATGATCGCGCTCGCACTCACTTTCAAAGGCATCCCGCGGCTAGAATAGACAAATTGACCATGGTAGAGATCTTGAAGGCGGACTCGAGCCTGGCGAAAATTGCTGCCCCTAGGACCGGCAGGTTGTATGCAGATATTACGGTCATCTTTGCAACCAATCCGTCGAAGGATGTGTGATTCGCTTTCTGTGCTAGTGGATTGATGGAGATTACCCCGAGGATCTAGGTAGTCTCGAGGCCCAAGGATGGGTGGAGATGTATTAAATACGACAGCAGACACAGTCGAAGGAAGAAGATCAAGAAGCTGAAAACAATCATTGTATGCGGAATGTATATACATGCATCGCTCATATCATACTATAACATAAAAGTGGAATATAGAACAGAACCCCAGCACCAGAACAAGGCTTTTTTTTTACTCGCGAACAAACATACCGGCCATACCCATGCCAGTACCAATGCACATGCTGACAACACCGATATCCTGGCCGCTACGCTCCAGCTCGGGGAGCAGATCAGCGAGCTGACGGGCACCGGTAGCACCGAGAGGGTGACCGATAGCAATAGCACCACCGTTGGGGTTAACCTTAGCCGGGTCAATTCCACACTTGCGGATGCTGTACAGAGCCTGGGAGGCGAAGGCCTCGTTGATCTCCCAGACACCGACATCGGCGACGCTCAGGCCAGTGGTCTCGAGCAACTTGGGGATAGCAACGGCGGGACCAACACCCATCTCATCGGGGGCACAGCCGGCAATGGCGGTAGCGACCCAGCGACCCTTGATAGAGCCGGACAGACCGAGCTCCTCGGCGGTGGAACGGCGCATCAGCAGAGCGGCGGCGGCACCGTCGCTGACCTGGGAGCTGTTACCGGCGGTGCTAGCACCGTCGGCGGCGAAGGCGGGCTTGAGAGAGGCCATCTTCTCGACGGAGATGTTGTGGCGGATACCGTCGTCCTGGGTGACGGTGATCTCCTCGGGGGCAGCGTCGGGGTTCTCGGCGGAGTAGGACTTGGTCGTGACGGGGACGATCTCGCTGTCGAAGCGGCCAGCCTTCTGGGCGGCGGAGGCCTTGTGGTGCGACTCAGCGGCGAAAGCGTCCTGGTCAGCGCGGGAGATGCCGTAGCGCGAAGCGACGTTCTCAGAGGTAATACCCATGGGCATGATGCAGTCGCGGGCATCCTTGGAGTGGGAATCCTTCAGCTCGGGCCAGAGGACGGTAGGGATAGCGCGGGAGCCGTAGTTGCGAGTCATCGACTCCATACCACCACCGACACCGACGTTGATGGCGCCGGCGCGGATGCCGTAGGAAACAGCGGTGATAGCGGCCAGACCGGAGGAGCACTGGCGGTTGATGGTGTTGAAGGGCACGGAGTGAGGGAAACCGGCGTGGATCTGGGCCATACGGCCGGCCTTGGCGCCACCGAGCTCCTGCAGCACGGAGCCGATGGTGACATCGTCGATCAG
Organism: Penicillium cataractarum; assembly: GCF_028827025.1. Classification (NCBI taxonomy): domain Eukaryota; kingdom Fungi; phylum Ascomycota; class Eurotiomycetes; order Eurotiales; family Aspergillaceae; genus Penicillium; species Penicillium cataractarum. Next base: position 1,536,082 of record NW_026622745.1, on the reverse strand, counting down.
AGCAGGGTCGAGGTTGGGGTTGGCCTTCAAGGTAGCGCGGAGCACATGGGAGAGCAGCTCTTCGGGGTAGGCATCCTTGAAGCCGCCCTTCTTAGCGCGCGTGACGGGAGTTCGCAGGGAGGACAGAATGACAATGTCGTTGGGCGTCTTCTGGAGCACCTGCTTGATACCGCGGGGAATAGGCGAGGCCATGATTGTGAAGTGATTTGGAGAGGATTCGGTGAAATTTGTAGATATCGCCGAGCTAGCTAGTAGTGTACTCGGTGGATTCTCGGTGACTAGTCGCGATTGTCAATTGCGATGCTGTCGAGTGTCCTGGACTCGTGGTGTATGTAGACAATGACCGTGAGAATGGGGAAAGAAGAAAGAAGGGATCTAAAAAGATTAAAAGCAATTCAATCAACCAAAAAAACCCCAAACCTCCTCCGCGGCAAGCGGATCTTAAGGGAAATGCCGGGAGCAACCCCGGGTTTCGGATGTCCAGCGAGTTGGCCACTCCCGTCGTTGACCTGCCAGCGGGCCCGGCACGAATTCTCGGTTAAGGGCTCTGCCGAGAGAGTCAAGTGGTTACCACAGGGCAGACATGCTAGAATATGTACTGAAATAATGATATCAAATAAACTTAGAATATCAATATCATCTACAGATTATTACTATATTTAATATTAATTCGTAGAGTAAATAGTATCCGACTGAATATTTGCATCTCCCGTCCTTTCCCCCACTGCGAGCCGATTCGGTTGCTTATGTCAGCTTCGGATCGGGAGCTCGGGACTCAACCCGAGGCGGTCGGGTCACTTTCAAGCTTGTTAACTGATACTGTCCTTGAGAGTAAAATCTAGAACCTCCTGCTATAAGGTCGCAAGAAATAAACATGGTCACCGTGCAGATCCAAAGTGGCACGGCAGGCTGTTGATCTGTGGGGGATTTGCCTGAGAGAGTGGGTATAGTCACGTGCATGTATACTGTACAGCCTCAACCAATCCTCGAAACCTTAAAACTCTTGATTTGCCCCCCGCGGCAAAATGTAATCTGGGGTGAAGACATGGAGTGCAAGATTTAGTTTCCGCAAATTATTTTGCACGTAGTCCCAAGTTTTATTAATCATCATATCAGGATGATGTCAAACCCGATGCATGAAGCCTCAAAGGTAACAGTACGGATTTACTAGTTGGCCAGAGATTTTCAATCTAGGAGGTATGCAATGACAGAAGAGAATGAAAATAATCCTGTAAACAATAACTATTATCTTTTAGCGGTAGGGACCTATTCCTCACAACCCTTGTTGTCACGGGTTATTATCTCTCGGATGACGTCAGAAACACAGACATTATGATGAGCAACTATCATGGACATCCGTAGAACATATAAAGTACGAATAATCGAAGACTACAGCTAAAGTCGAAATTACTCAAAGCCATTCCAAAGGCAACGAAGAATATGGAACAATCTGATCAAAAGCCTCTAAACCGGGAGCCTCCAACAAAGACCCTGGTTAATCAGTACGTCCAAGGCCTCAGCATAGTCATACCAAGATCAATATATCCCTGGTCATGCCATCAATGACTTTCACCTAATCTATAACTACAGCTTCCTCACACCCCAAGATACAAGCTACGACCGTAACCACGGCCCAATCCCCCACATAAACCCGGAAACCCACTCCATCCGCGTGGACGGTCTGGTTACGAACCCGCTATCACTTAGTATAAACCAGCTACGTTCCGACTTCGCCCAGCACGAAGTGACCTGCGCACTTGAATGTGCCGGTAACAGGCGACACACGATGCGCACGCTTGTAAAAGAAGTCCAGGGAATTGACTGGGGCGATGCGGCGATCATGAATTGTAAATGGAAGGGACCTCGTCTTCGAGATGTTCTTCTCCGTGCTGGATTGTGTGTGGATATTGCCGATCAACAGAGCGGTTTGCATGTAGCATTTGCTTCTTATCAGGTTAAATGTCAAGATAACGACTGGTTTGAAGCTAGTGTTCCGCTGGAGATGTGTTTGCCGGTGGAGAGGGATGCTATTCTGGCACTTGAAGTATACCTGTTCTTCTTTTATCAACATGACTATTGTTAGATATAATATAGACTAACAGTCTCTATAGGTAAATGATACCCCACTTACAAGAAACCACGGCTCCCCCGTTCGAGTCGTTCTCCCCGGTATCGTGGGTGTTCGATGGGTAAAATGGCTCGATCGTATCATAATTCAAGACCACGAGTCCCCAAACGTCTACCAGCAACGCGATTACAAAGCCCTGCCCCCAGACGCAGTGGACAGCAAATCTGCAGAAAAATACTGGCAAAGTACTCCACCTATGTACGAGATACCGATCAATTCTGCTATAGCAGTTCCCGCAGATGGAGAGACTGTGACGTTATCTTCGACCGGTACGGTGGAAGTAAAGGGGTATGCCATCCCACATGGCGTAGACGGACCAGTAGTTCGTGTTCGGATATCAGGGGATGGTGGGGATTCGTGGGTTGATGCGCAATTAGAGGGCTCGGATGAGAGTATGAAGTGGTGTTGGGTTTTGTGGACTGCGAATGTTAAATTAAGCCCCGGCGTACAGAGGGAGATTTTGAGTTGTGCTACGGATGTAGGGTCTAATTCGCAGGAGCGGGAGCATTCTCGGTGGAATCTGAGAGGGGTTGGGTATAGTGGATATGGACGAGCGAGGGATTTGACTGTCGTTGAATGATAGTATGCATGGGAGTGTTTTACTAAAGACGGTCTTTAAATCAACAATATGACACAAGCTCTTCGTTGATGAAAGTCACTAAATAGTAGATGATATTCACTCGTCTAGTAAAGATAACCCGGGTTCCCATGACGCTCAAGGACCGACAAAAGTACCATAGACCCAAAACTCCCCCAAATAGCAATGCAGTCACTTAATATAAATGCCACATGGGTGATAGCTACCCAAAATGAATCCCCCTCTTAATCCAACGCGGAATATGCCAAGTACTATTAACATGATCGTGGCTTATCCGCACACAACTCTCCGGCCGAATCCGCGGTAACTTGGAAACCCGCAGATCATAAAAGGTCCTCCTACAGAGAGGACAGCTCGCATCGCGCGAAAGGATCCATTGATCTATGCATGGTTTGTGGAATATATGACCGCATGGTAGCTGGCGAAACATGGAGGAAGCCTCCATATCATCGAAGCATAGATCACATTCACTGGGGAATGATATATCTGTTTAAAACAAGCGTGATCAGCATACTTGTACACGTGAGAGCAAAGCGATCGTGGTGATATAAGCCAAGTGTGGCGTACCAGTGTTTAAATACTCGCATCGTATATAGCATGGCATTCGTGCTAACTCGACGTCTCGCGCACTCAGCGGACCGCGCAAAGTTGTTGACTTCTGCATCTTGAGAGTCTGTGATGATCTTCAGGTTGGATACACGAAGAGAGGAAATCTACGTGAGTGGGCTGACATCTTCATCTTCTTATATAAATCAACTAAATGGTCATCTGCTGTACATTTCGTGGCTACGAATAACTAACTTTAATTCTTGATCTTGACGTCGATGCGGCGGTGCTCCCGAGAATGCTATTGGTTGATAGTATCCCTAAACCAGGCTACACTTCGCCCGGTCGGGACCGGGGTCGGTCGTCTATTATTTCCGGGGAAATAGGTTTTAGGTTGAAGGTTTGAAGAACCCGAGTTTCATTTCGTTGCAGTTGGTTCTCGTAAGAATAAAAGACCAAAGTGTTCCGCTGATCCGTGTTCTTTCGTTCAATAACCATGTTTCCCGAAAAAAAGCCGAACGAACGCCGCCCACGCCCAAGGCCTAGAACTAGCAAGTAAGTAATAAACGCATGACCAATATCCTAGAGCCGAAGGATTGTCGAAGGTGCGAGAATATCCCGCAGCTTAGGCCTCCCCGAGTGCTTGCTTGGCCATCGCGCTCGCAACCCGATTCATATCCCGTGGAACGAGCCAGAACTGGACCTTGATATCATACTCCAGCTGCTTGAGCATCGAATCAATAATCCGCCACAGGTCCGCATTCGCAACAGCCTGACCGCTGCTCTTCTTCCAACCATTTTCCTTCCACTTGGGCAGCCACTCCGTCGCTCCCTTGACCACATACTCCGAGTCCGACTTGATAACGAGCGTGTTGAGCGGGTGACACGCCTCGTTCTTGGGCGGCTCCATCTGCCACTTGGTGTGGAGGACGAAGGTGCGAGTAAGAGCTTCCAGACAAGCCTTAAGCTCGGCGGTCTGCGCAGTGTGTTTTTCACCATCTAGCTCGGCGAAGAGGTTCTTCTTGTTCTGGCGGCCAAAGAAGATCCCGATTGAGGAGCGTGGTTGGGGGCCGGTGGTTGAGAGTGCGCCGGAGATGGAGACTATCAGGCATCCGATGTGGTAGACGTGGTTCATACAGTGTGGGCATTTGCCGGTGGATTCGGGGCATGAGACAAAGACCCAACGGCCATCGTAGGCTTCGATTTCTTCAATCCTGACGTAGCCGTGGCTGTACTGCTCGGCTGGGAATGTTCGAGCCGCAGCACCGTTGGCAGATGGGCCGTTGCCTTCATCAGTGTCCAGATGCTCAGGAGAATGGCGTGACTCCCTGTGGCCCTGGTCCTCGGGATATTCCTAGAGTTCTTGATTAGCGATGTGGATGGTATACTGGGTCACTGTCGCGGATTTGGCGGGGGTGCTTCTGGGGAAGTGGGAGTGAGAATCTCGGGGAGGGGAAGGCAGAAGTGAGAGAAGCAGGGAAGTTGAGCTCTCCAATAACACCGTCACAGACATCTCTTGTGTATTCAGACGTACCAGAGCCAGATCAGGGAGCGGGACGGGCTTGTCCTTGCGCTTCTTCTGTCGCTTCATCACGGCACGCTGCATATTGATGGATGGATGAGGGTAAGGCAAGTTGTCGAGAGGGGAAAAATAGAAGGAGGGGAACACGAGAAGTGAAGAGGTGGGAGAGAGATCAAGGGAGAATGTTTTTCTTTTGGATGTTGCCAGTTAAAGAAGTGAAGGGCCCAAACAAAGGCATCGCGAACTCCGCGTTTGACTGAAACAGAACAAAGGGTCACCCAGAACCCAAGAATTCAAATAATCTAGAATGTCCAAAGACAATGAAATATTGTGAATACTTGAATAGTTTATTATTCAATAGCGGGGAATTCCATGTAAAATCGAACCTTCCATCATTTTCGTGTCACTTTTCTCTTTTGACCTCTTTGTTCTTTTGGGGGTTCTTCTCTCTTCTTCAAGATCTCCATATACAACCCTGGACCTGGTAACCCCTAAATATCATAGAGATCCTCTTCATCCTGCCCAGGCATGTATAAACTATCTGTACTGTTGGCTATAAATACTTTTTCTTGCGTAAGACCGGAACAGCTAAAAAAGTATGGCCGACTTTACCTAGCGTCTATCGTTCGGTACAAGCGATATTATTTATTGTAGTCATCTATTACTACTACTCACCTGGAGGTCTTAATGCAGAATTTACGTCCCTATCGTACCTATGAATGTCTTGGATATCTACCTTACGGTCTAAATTCCTCCATAAGAAGCCCGTTATACTAGCATTTTACCTAGTAGCCACTACTAGTGAGGTGTGAAGTTTGAATATGATAGATCAAGTTACTTTATGTTGGACTACTTAGTGCTTTCTGAGCAGAAATAGGTAGATACTTAGATATTCTACCATTAACGAAAGAGAGAAGGTACATATACTCTAGACTACCAATATGACGGCCTCTCCTCATCCACCATTCCTTCCTCCTCTCCCCCTCTGAACACCTCCCCTTCCTCGCTGTGAATTCAATCCACGCCCCTTCCACTGGTTCCTTGTCTCTAACAGTAGCAGTTCAGGCGTCCTCCCTTCTGCATTCTGCTTGGCCATCAGCCCATCTCCTGAAACGGCCTCCTGCAAAACACTCATCATCTCATCCTGCGCCCGTATCTTGTCGGCGACCGTGACATCTTCGATCTTCCAGTCGACAGTGTTCCGGGGAACAAGGAGCCCACGCGCTACCTGGTGAAAGGCCGTGTCACCCTTTGAATTCGTCGCGTGAATATCGGCGCCCTGGCTAAGAAGAAACTTTGCCGCCGAAGCCTGCCGCAGATTGCGAGCCATGATGTGGAGTGGTCTGTTCCCGTCCGTGTCGGCATGGTTGACGTCGGCGCCGTGCGTTACAAGTGACTCGAGCAGGGAAGTGTCGAGCGGCCTGCCTGCCACGGAGCCGTAAGCAAGGAGATGTAGCACCGATTTACCAGCTTCGTCGCAGATACTCGCGTCAGCTCCGTGATCGAGCAGGAGCCTGATGGCCAGATCGGCATGCTTAGTCCCGGAACAGGCTGCATGCGCCTTGACAGCGTAATAAAGAGGTGTCAGTCCCTCTTTATCCTGGGCGTTGATGGAGCCGGCATCTCTGTCTAATAGGATTGTGAAGGTCTCGAGGATTCGAGAACTAAGCTCCTCGTCGGGGAGTGTACATTCGTGAGGTACGGACCCTCCAGCTGCCCAGTGAAGTGGGAGACGACCGACGCTATCGCGGGAGGAGACTAGGTCAAAAACATCTTGCGTGGCCTCAACATTGTCACTGCGACTGTGGGCATGAGTATCCAGCAATGCTTGAATTGCTGCTGCATTCCAGAAAGCACTAGCCAGGTGGAGCACAGTAACATCCCGCGTGATAGTCTGATGCCTGTTCCGAGCCAGTGCACTCCTAGCTCCGTGGATATACTGCTGCTTAGTATATACATCTGCGCCTTCGTCGATGAGTCGATTCACCAATGCACTGCCAGCGCGCGAGACAGCTAAGCCAAGCACAGTGTCCGTCGGCTGTTGCACCCGTTCCTCACCATCACTCTGGGAGGCGAGAACGGCGTCACAAGCGGACGCGCCCCTGTCAAGCAGGAAGTTCACAAGTTCCTGGCCCCGGGTAATCTGATCACGAATCCAACTCTCGCGAGTAGGGGTCCCGTCTGCTTCATCGAAGTTGATATAAGCCAACGACGCCGCAGCAGACAGCAGTGGCGTCTCCCCGCACCGATCTCGCGCATCCAAGGACCCAATAGGTGGGCAGTGATCCAGGATAAACTTTACCGTGTCAATATTGGCGTAAGCACATGCCGCGTTCAACAGCGTAAAGCCTCGCTGGTCAAGGGGTTTAGGTTGCGTGGGGGCTGAATAGTATTGGGCCAAAAGGATGCGGAGGACATCGGGGCTGCCATGGGTTGCGGCAGTCCAGAATGGATCCCAGTAATAGACCTCACTAGGGGCTAAAACTGCTTTAGGAGAGTATGTGGAAATATACTGTTGGAGCTTGAGGATGTCGTTGCGGCGAATGATTTTGAGTAAAAGGGATCCGTAATCAGTCTCGTACAAAAAGGAGCCATCTTCATCGAGCAGTACGTGAGACTTTGGATTCCGGGTGTCGAAGCGATTAGTATGAAATTCAGTGTATGCCATTGCTTTTTTTTTGGTTGAGAGTGGATGGGGTACCTATGCTAGGTGATATAGAAGAAGACAGGGGAAAACGGAAGTAGGTGACTAGTATAACTACTAATCCATCTATACTACAGGTGCTGGAATCTGCTTCATATTTCCAAAATTTGCCAACCAATCATACCAGCTCGCTTAACTCAGTTGGTAGAGTGCGTGACTAGTAATCACGAAGTCGCTAGTTCAAATCTGGCAGTGAGCATTTCTTTTTGTATTTTTTGGTCCCCGTCAACAGTTGATGCCCCCATCATTAATTAAATTAATCTGAAAGAAATAAGTTAGAAATATTTTTTGTTCTCGGAGTGTTAACTATATAGTCCTGCTGTAAGTCTCTTTGTTTAAGAAAGTTTCCATGGTACGTACTGTCGCTGACATCGTTTGTTTTCTCACCTACCGCGGCTAGATTAGGAGTCGGCCTCTTGAAGTAGGTAGAATGATGCTAGGCAGTGTTTCGCCTAACAAGCTTGGTTGATAAACGAATTAAGTTTAAACTAGTTCGGTCGTAGTAAATTTATGTGTCCAGTCTTTTAGAGGCAGCATTAGGCCTTAAATCGCCATGCAAGGTAGTGGTCAAACGGTCATAGGTACCTACGGAGCAAGATATATATCCGCAATAGCTCTGATCAACACAGCGGTAAGTGGACACCTACCCTACGGGCACCTCCTTGGAGAAATCACGAGCGGGAATATTAATTATTTACTTATATTGACTTAAATCAGAACTAATTATATGCGTATTATATGTTCCCGAATTATGTGATACTATCTATGATGGAAATAAATATGAGGGGAACCTGACTAAGGCTGAGAAAGGAAAACATGGACCTGCCATTAAGCATCTCCACCCTACCTAACCTTAACGAACCTCAGTAATGAGCCGAGCAGAAGAAAGAAAAAGCAAACCAAACACCATGAACCGCAAACCGCAAACCGCAAACCGCAAACCCCTACCACCCTAAAAGGAAAACAGAACGCCACCCCCGAAGAATCATATGCCTTACGCACAGTAGACATGACAATGGCAGAAAAATGGTATTGTACACGATTAGAAAAGCAGAAAAGCAGAGACACAGAAGCAGTCCTCAACATATCTGCCAACACTAAATCCCGAGTCTCGCCATTAACCGCGGCGGATATGGCTATAGTGCCCAGGTACCTTGCATTGGCACTTATTGCAGTCTGCACGATAGCCCATGACGAGCGGAGATCGTCGGCGTGGGGCCGCAGTACATGCAGAAGTATGATGATTATCAGCCATGACAGGCGGTGCCTGTTGATATACGCCTGAAAAGTCGACTGAGGGTGCGGGCGAGGCTGTCTGGGTGAAGTTAGGCGGCAAGTAGTCGCCCATTTCTGCATCTGCGTCTGCGTCACCGGTGTTCTCGAGTGTAGCCATGACTGCGTCGCCGTCGTCACTGACTGGACTGGGTAGCCGGATTGCAGGCGGGAGGGTCACGCTGTTACCTGTCGTATCCACTGTCATATGTAGGTCTTGCTGGGTTGAGGGTGCGATGGGCGACGCCTCGGCTGGGAAGTAGCCATGGGTGGGCGTGGTAGTCGGTACGCCATTGATGGTTAGGGATTGGTTGACGAGTTGATGTGGGATTGGTGAGGGCTGGACACTGCCCAGTTGTGAGCCAGACAGCCATGGAGATAAATTGTCACCGCTGGCCAGAACGGGTCGCAGATGCTCTGCTGTGTTAACGTTGGCGCCGAGGTGCAGCTTGGGCTTGCCAGGACGACCCGCGCTTAGACCCAGCGCACCTTGTTTCTCAAAGTTCCCCTCATCGTCGGAGGAGTCGATGGGAGTTAGAGTGGGTGCTTGAAAGCGCAGCGACTGGTCGTTGTCGGCTGCGGAGTCGGGGCGCGACTCGGGGACGGAGAGCCATGGCGGGCAGAGTCTCTATAGATGTTGGGTGAGTTGTCAGTAAGAGCATGGCCGTGAAGAGTAGAAGGGGGAAAATGCGAATGCCAGCATTGGATGCTGTCAGACGCGACGCGACGCGATGTGACGTGCTCATGGGCTGGGTAGGACATACCTTAGACTCATTAGCGCCGAGGAACTCCATGTCCTCGTCGCGAGGGCGTTTGAGGGACTGCGCGAACATAATGGGTGGACGTGAGAAGGAAGGAGGAGGAGGAGTTCTGAGAGGCCAGCCCGAGTGGAAGCAATTGGGGGGAGGGAATCGGAGATGGATCTGGGGAAGTAAGGGGATGGGGATCACTAATTAAAAAGGTGGAGAGCTGAATTCGGCAGTTGCCGTCAGGGCGGATCGACCGCTGCTTTGTGGAGGTGGCTGGGTAGTTCACAAGGAGGCAGTCTGACAATCACATTAACCTCAGACAGGATGTAGTATGGATGCGATCGGACGAACCTCGGCTTGTCTCGGAGGTGAACCAAACTCGAGAAAGTATAGATTGTCACTGGACGAGGTGAATGCCTTTTCGTCCGAATATACTCCGTACTGGATTGTAAATGTGAGGATGATTCGTATACTCGGCAAGTCACATGAGTTGGTGTCTAGTCGATCATTAAATACTATAGGTGTATAGTACTCCGTATACTGTCCTCAGTCAGTGTACCATAAATGTCCCTGTTACCTAACACAAAGTATAGCCGACTTCAACCATGGCGCCCGTAAGAATGACCGTTGACAGAAGAATCCCTGCCATGACCACTCAATTCTCCCTTGATTCTTTGAACATCCAGAGGAGTATATCCAACCTTCGTCCCATCTAGCCACCCTCTATGCAGCTACCAATGCTGATCCTGCTCCACCGATCCTACGCCCTACATTTGACATCTACACACCACCCTTTGATCAATGACGTGACAGTTCTAGCCCAAATCGAAGACCCGAGCCCCTTAGACCGTACGACTGTCTCTCAATGTGCCTGCGGTGTGGCTCGGAGATTGTTTTGTAGTTACACGTAGACGGGAAAGACGAGTATAGTAGAAAAGGGGCCAGTCAGCTAGACTAATATACCAAGTCTGGTGGATTTGATCTAGGCGATGAGCCATTGAAAGTAGTAGTAGTTCTACTATTAGCAAGATTCCGATCTGACTGATCTGACGGTTGCACGGCCGGCCGAAGGGGGGGGGGGGGTGGGGGAAGTTTTGGTCTGCAACGAGTGCATTGGGGATGATGTGATTGGCTGGATGGATCCGAGGCCTGGAGGACGATATCGGACGGCCTTGCAGATTGATTGATGATTTTGATCTGACTGATCATACAGGAGAGAGGGAAGTGGTTATATTAAATAGGTTCCCTCTGACTATTCTAGTCATTTGAAATTCCCTAGATTCTATTCTAGTTATAGTTATAACTCCAAGTTATACTCATTTCCAGGGAGTACCTTCCCCGTTGGACAGAAAGGAGCCACTCGCCGAAATCCACCCGCGGAATCAAATCGCGCCCCACTTTTCGCCCATCGGCCTTTTTTTACCTCGTCCACACTCTCTTCTTCTTCTCGACACTTGTGAAATCACAAAAAAAAAGGGTGAGTCCTTGCGCAAGTCTGATTTCTGTCTTGTTGGATTCTTCAATCTGCAATTTGGAACCCATCAGATCATCTTATTCTCTACTCCTCCTAGCACTCGTCAGTATACTCATTCGCTTTAGAATCGACGGTCTCCGCCATGCCTCTCGTCAACACTACCGAAGTCAACGAGGACACTCGTGGTACGTGTTTCTTCTTGTCTTCCTTTTCTCAATTGACAATTCAATTTCTCGACAAAAATCAGCTAATTTTGTTTCTTCCCTCTTTCAGTCCTCGGCTACGACCCTCTGCTGTCGCCCCAATTCCTTCAGACTGAGATCCCCGCGGTGAGTCATTTTTTTTTTGCCCACCCCGCCCTTTTAATGCCAGATTAATCGCTTCATGACCCCGCCGAAACAAACAAAACTACCATTCAAAGTCAATTCAAAGTTCCACTACTAATCTACCTTCTCTCGTCTAGCCTGAGCGTGCTATTCTCACTGTCCGCGCCGGCCGTAATGAAGCCATTGAGATTATTGAGCAGCGCGATGACCGCTTGCTCGTCATGGTCGGCCCCTGCTCGATCCACGACCCAGACACTGCGCTCGAGTACGCCCGTCGCTTGAAGGAGCTCTCCACCAAGCTGTCCAAGGACCTGTGCATCATCATGCGCGCCTACCTCGAGAAACCCCGCACGACCGTCGGCTGGAAGGGTCTGATCAACGACCCCGATATCGACGAGTCCTACAACATTAACAAGGGTCTGCGCGTCTCCCGCAAGCTCTACGTCGACCTCACCAGCACCGGTCTCCCCATCGCCTCCGAGATGCTGGACACCATCTCCCCACAGTTCCTTGCCGACCTCATCTCCCTCGGCGCTATCGGCGCCCGCACTACCGAGTCCCAGCTCCACCGTGAGTTGGCCTCCGGTCTCTCCTTCCCCATCGGCTACAAGAACGGCACGGACGGTAACCTGGGCGTCGCCATCGACGCTATTGGTGCCGCTGCCCACCCCCACCGCTTCCTCGGTGTGACCAAGCAGGGTCTCGCGGCGATCACCAAGACCGCCGGTAACGAGCACGGTTTCGTCATTCTGCGTGGCGGTAACAAGGGTACCAACTACGACCGTGAGAGCATCCGCGGTGCGCGCGAGGCCCTCCGCGCTAAGAAGCAGCGCGAGGTCCTCATGGTGGATTGCTCCCACGGTAACTCCAAGAAGAACCACCTCAACCAACCCGTTGTCGCCAAGGAGGTCGCCGATCAGCTGCGCGAGGGCGAGTCCGCCATCGTCGGTGTCATGATCGAGTCTAATATCTACGAGGGCAACCAGAAGGTACCTCCCGAGGGACCTGCCGCTCTCCTCAAGGGCGTCAGTATCACCGATGCTTGCATCAACTGGGAGATGACCGTTGAGGTGCTGAATGATCTTGCCGACGGTGTTCGTGCGCGCCGTGCTCTGAATGCGAGCAAGACTAATGGCTCGCACTAAGGGAGTAGTGTGATGAGATTTTGTTTTTCTTGTGATGAGTTTTTGTGGGGGAACAGATATCCTGGGAATTTAAAAAAGTGTGTGGTTTTGACATAGATACCTAGTTTTTTATGCTGCCATGCGGACGAGCGTTGTCTTTGATTTGTCTTGTGATATGATGGACTCGGCCTTGAATATGATGATTTTCCTTTCTCTGGTTTTCAACATGCATTCTCTGTAGAGTTGCTTGAAAGTAGAACAAGTCCAAGTAAGACTGTGACCTTGAACAGCCACAAGAAGTAGACAGTGTTAATACCCAAGTCTCCCTACAACCTCCAAAAATACCTATACAAGTCCAGTATTGAGTTCCCTCAAAGTCACATCTCAAGTCCGGGGAAAGCTCCCATCAAGAAAACAAACCTACCCCAGATGCCCCACCACACCCTGCACGCGGTGGAGTAGATTATCCTGTGGGACTTGATCAGAGCTTAGATGTCAGATCTAGAGTTTAATTTCTGGCTGGAGGGGGGGGGTCCAGATCGGGTTGTGGTATGGTGAAAAAAAAGAGTCAGCGAGGGGAAAGCGCTCTGCCGGGGTGTTTCGGGATTGCTGGATTGGGTATAGCGTGGTGTGTGGGATCGGGGGACCGCTTTTCCAGGTGGGTTTTTATGTGTTGGACGGGGGTTTATTGGTAGCGTAGTAGAGTGGGTATTGGAAAAGGTGAGGAATGGATTTTGGGATTGGTGGTGGTCGATGTTGATGGTTGATGTTGATGGTTGATGTTGATTGTTGAGTGGAGGTGTTTATGGGTGTGGATGTGGATACGGGTAGGGGAGGAGAGAGTGGGAGGTGGTCAATTCTGTTTGGTACTGTGTTATATGAGGAAGGGGGATTTGATGATCAGTATTGGTTAGGATAGGCAGTCTAATAGGTAGTGATTTATTGGAAAAATGGCTTTGTTGTAGGGTGTTAGAGGGCGAAGGACCTAGGATTCTAAGATAGGGTTGATTCCGGTTTCGAGACTAAAGGTAGTGAGGGATTAGGGTGATTTAAGTATGGCAAGATTCCCATTGGCTGTTCAATTGGTAAACGTAACAAGTTACTTAGTATTTCTCGACAGATGTTACTCTAGACTAGTACAAGTACTGTAAAATGATCTACAGCTATATGCTTAGTACAAGTATAGCGGGACGAATGATCGGTGGAGAAAGGAGCAGATTTTCTATGTACTGTACACAATATACACGGCCGTCTTCATCCGTCTTCTAACAGACTGACCTAGGCCCAAAACATCCCCAAGCAGTTTAGAAACACAGCCCTGAATAGGAGGAAAAGAAAGGGAACAGAAAAAGTCAAAACACAATGCAACGCCGGAAACCCCCTGTCACGATGAATGCATGCTGCGAGGAGAGGCACCTCGCCACACGCCATGCAAGATAAAAACACTTCATATAGCACTGGTTAGACTGGGACTGGTGGCACCCCCCGTTAAATGGGGGTAAGCCGAGCGGGAGATGGGACGAGGGTCGAGATGGGGAGGAGAGTGGAGACGACCTCTTTCACATCCCAAGTCCGAGTAATGGTTTTTTTTGTAGTTGGCTTCCCCAAGTCAATATCAACGATGACCATATCTACCGACCAGTCAACCAACTTGTCCAGCTGCGCGTGGTCTTCTTCGCCGCCTGTTCCGCATTCTCCGCCAGAACGTCCAACTGCCCGGGCACCGGTGCGCCGGTCTTCGCCTTGGCCGCCTCAAAGGCCTGCTGAGCCTGGACAGCCTCAACAACGCTAGGCTGGGAAGCCTCGGTAGTCACTGCGGCCGTCGAACCAGCTGCGGCGGAAGCACCGGCATCCTCAGCATTCATCTTGTCGAACAGGAACCGCTTGGCCTTGGCCCATGGTCGCTGTGCCTTTTCTTCGGCGCGCTTGCGCTTGACAATCTCGGCGATATCCTCCTTCTCGATGAGCTCTAGTTGCTCGGTGGTGGCGGTTCCACTGGCCTTGGCGATGCGTGCTTGGTTCAAGTTCTCAACCTCCTTCTCGATCCAGAGTGTACGTTGGCGGCGGTTGTAGAGGGTCAGCGAGACCATAGAGTAGACTGTGAGGACACCGCAGACACCTAGAGGAAGAGGGCATGTCAGTCATGTATTCACTCCAATTATGCAACCATTCTCCAGGTAAGGTTGGGCGAGGCCATGTTCATCATAACCAACCCCTTCCCATCCCGGAGGAAACCGTATGATCACCCGAACACCTCAACACAAAAAGCATGGCACGTACCCGACGCAACAATCAACGAATAAACCATGCCCTTGTGTGCGCGATTCGCAAACCTCCGCCCAGACTCAATCCATCGATCCACACCCGAGCTCTGCTGAGCCATCCGGGCAGCCCGTGCCTGCGCCCGCAGGCGCTCAACCTTCTGCTTCGGCGTCTCGGGCTGGCCATCAGGACCGGTCTGTGGCGCGCTCGGCTTAGCGGGCTTCGCGTTATCCTTTGATTGCATGAAGTTGGGAAGCTCGTAGGGTGCGCCATTGGGCTTGGAGCTGGCGTAGGGCCCTGTGGCCGTGAACCGCGTTGCGTCCGCCGCGGATCGGGACATTGTGCGGGTGTGGTGTGTCGGCAGCGAGGATATAAGGGGTATTGTCGATTAGAGAGTATTCGAGCAGTGGGCAATCCCCTCGATTGATAGCGTAGGGGGTGTTGTTGGTGGCGGCGTGGAAGGACTGGAGGGTTTGAGGGTGGGAAGGTTAGGTAAATTTTCAGCGGCCGGAGAATGGCGCCAAGACATTCAATTCCAACAGCTTCATGGGGCTTATCGTGTACTTCCACCGCTTCTGCCTTGTGATCCCCCCACGGGCCTGCGGTCTGGTCTTCACAGGATCTGAATCTTTTATTTTATTCAGACTCTCATTGTCCTGTCTTCTTTTATACTTCTATGCTTTTTGGCCGGTTCGAGATGGCGGAGAACCCTTACAATGCCTCGGATCTGAATTCAGTCCTTCATACGCTCTCCAGCTTAACTACACCTGGTATTACATCCCGAAGCGCTTCTTCAAGTCAGACTGGGACGCGGGACCCTCGCCAGGTTCGCCGGGAGCGAGTTCATACACCGCGAGAGTCGACTCCCAGCACACCGAAGAGCCAATCAAAGACACCTGCCATCGACCCATCTACTATCACGACATGGCCTGCAGCGCTTCGATATGTAATGCGCACTGTCGGCCAGAATGAAGAGACTCAGCTTCGTATTCGCGGGCTGATCCGCAGCCAGCACAACCATGAGCGACAATGGTGGAAAGGCCGCGAGGCCCTGCTGGAGAAACAGCAAGCGCGCGGAGACAAGAAGAAAGAGCTCGACGCTGTATTGTGAGTATTGCCTTGGGAAATGCTTTCCAACTCTTTTCATATTGTTGAAAACTCCCTGAACGATGTCTTTGAACATGCGACCTTGGTAGAGGCTAATAAGTCATGAGGTAGACGCTCGATCGGTGCACCCATTGACTCGAAAACGACAACAGTATGCTGTGACCCAACTCTCCGATATCTATATGTACTTACATTATCCAGGATGAAAACGCCGAACGGGCCGAGCTTGAAGAATACGATAGAAAAGTATACAAGGCTTCTGTGCAAATGGCCGAGGCGCTCATTGCAGAGCTGCGCGGGATGAAGATTCCCTTCTTTGGGCTCCAGAAAAGCCTGATTCACGACTCAGACACGCCAGAGAAAGTGTCATCAGACTTCAACGCAGATGGTCCTGGAGATGCACCCCTATCGAAATTGACCAAATCTGATCATGCAAATCTACAGCGACGCATGCTTGGATTATTGGAGGATCTTTGCAAGGAATGAAGATTCCTGCCAGATTGCATATTCTTTACTTGATACCCGATTGTAAAAGATTGAAATTCCATTGATAATTTGACAAACGAAGAAAAACCCACTAATGACTCTATTTCGGCGATCAATACCACAGACTTTCAAATGTCAACTTTCCCAGATTGATGAAATACAAAAACAAGAATGAAACAGCAAAAGTTCTTCCTCTCTATGCAACACCTCTACTGCTTAAGATTAAATTTACCAGAATCTGCGAATATACGTTAGCCAATCATCCCATCTCCAAGGAAAATCATCGATATCATACCTCATAACGTATGGGCAAATGCTCTCGCCACCATAAGAAGTCCAAATAGCCTGCTCGCGAACAGGAGTACCAGTGTGTGCAGCATTGATCATCCATCCATCGCGAATGAAGATTCCAACGTGAGAAACACCGGTCTTGCAGTTTCCATTCTCACCCCAGAAGAGCAAATCACCCTCCTTAGCCTCAGCACGAGGAATACGCTTGCCCTGGCTGGTAGCATCGTACTGGGTCTGCGCAGTACGGGGGATCTTCTTGTTCAGAGCCTTGCAGAGCGAGAACTGAGTGAGACCGGAGCAGTCGAAGCCGCCGCCGGAAGGTCCGTTGCAACCACCGCCTCCCCAGACGTAAGGGAGACCCTTCTCCTTCTCGGCGGCGTTGACGATGGATGCGCCGGAGCCGGAGCCACCGCTGCCACCGCCGGTGCTGCCGCCATCACAGTGCTTGGTCACGTAGCTGCTGCTGCCGGTCTTGACGTAGTAGTCAGACACGTAGCAGCCGTCGGAGGTCTTGTCCCAGAGCTGGTCGCCGTTGACGTTGGTGCCGGCGGCTTGGCAGGTGATGCTGAGGTCGGTGCCGCGCTTGTAGGACTTGACGATACCGTAGTTGGTACCGGGACCAGAGCGGCAGTGGAGATCATCGGCGTTGACGGGGTAGGCGCTGGCCAGAGGCAGAGCAATGGCTGCGGAGATGGCGAGGAGCGAGAAGTGCATGTTGAAGATTGAATGTATAGAATGAGATAATAAGGAGAAAGTTGAGAGAAAGATGCTAGTATTGACTGGAGATTGTCTTGATGATTGAGATTGTTGTTGAGCTGATGATCTGAACCTGGAAGGAATTCAAGACTCTTTTATACCTATTCATTCCAAGCTCCTATTTTTGACTCTATTCACGTCCCTGCCTAGCAAACCCGTATACATCGTGAAAGCTTCAACTCTTCCTCGCAGGATACCACCCTACTTCGTATCCCCGTACCCCCAAAACAGGGCAACCTGAAGCCGATCAGCATTTCTCGTATACCCGGAATAATCATCCCGTGGGGCCAAATCCCGTATTATGGGGCAATAATAGCAACACCAAAACGGACCCCATCCACACCCGCAAGATTCAAGGGTTTTCCTTTGCCACAGAGTCAACTTTAAATGCGCTTGTGCTGGGGGGTGATCTCGTATGGTTCGTGTTCCTGGGATAGGAACACCCATTCAGGTACGGGGATCGATACGGGTGGCTCCTAAAAATAGAACCTGCAGGGAAGAATAAGCCTCGTTTAGCGTTGCCGATCATCGTATAGAGTATGTGACCCTGGGGAAAGGGTCTATTTCGGAGATTTAGGTGGTCTATGCTTGCCTTTAGTGCGAACTTGGTGAGAATTTGCGAGTTACGTCCATCTTTAGTTTGGCTTCATAGGTCGGTTGAGGTTCTTTGCTGTGGTATGGCTGTTCGTATTGTTCTTTAGGGCAGTTTTGGTTATGTTTAGTTACATTCAAGACGGCTTGGCGATATTGGCTTGTTGCTTGTCGCGAACTTTTCTAACATTAATCCTGAGCCTCGGTTTGTCGTTGTACCTGGTTGCATTCGTCTCTAGCGTCGCTATTTTGTGTTGTTTAAGGCTTTTCGTCTACACTGATATCTTCTCCTGAGGCAACTGAAGTCAACGCAAAAGCTTCAAGTTTTCGAAACCTGAGTAGCTTATAAGTTAGTAGAAATGTTTACTTCGTGGCAAATTCACCTCTATAATAGGCCTAGTTAGATCCTCCGCATCTTCAAAAGGGTGGATTGCTGTATTCGGTGTCGGAGAGCATCGTGATAATGGATGACGCCGACCATCATAATCGAACAACGAAAATAATCATTTCATTAATCCTATGATAAATTGAAAAGAAAATTCAGCACATCTGCTCAAAACCGACCTAGTCCACAGTCCAAAATGCTGTCCGTACCCCAGAGGCTCCTACGTCCCCGGCTTTTATTGCTGAAGATGCCACTCGAGATAATAGAGGAGATCGTGGAGTACCTTGCAATCGAAGATCTTGCCTGCTTTGCTATGACGCGCAAAGTTCTCTTTTTCCGGTATATTCATTCATTCCGCAAGGCCCCAGAGCTTTGTGCCCGACGGCCCGTCGCGAACAAAAAGCCTGTGCTATGCCCGAATGCAGAGAAAGAACTTCCAGTACGGTTCCTTCGTCTGCTCGAGAATTCCCGCTGGAAGCTGTGCCTCGAATGTTGGAAACTTCATCCGCGAACTAAGAGTTGTCTACCATGGAGACACCACTGCTATGAATGCTATGTACTTTACGGAGGACAGTGTGTGCTAGATGCGGGCGTCGTTGATATATGCCCTTGTCTCACTATTACATACCGGGATCTACGTCGTTTGATTGAATCACTCGAGTCGCTTGAAAATGACCGCAACTATGAAGGAGGAAAATACTATCAAGATGTGCTTTCTCCTAACCGTGCTGGGTATTCCAACAGAAAACTAATTCATCGCTGCAAAATCACGGATCATCCTGAAGCGAAAGCTGAAATTACTACTACAATTTTCCTGAATTCGCAAGCTCGCTTAGCCGTACAGAATCAGTATCGATTCAAAAGCTTCGTGTCGACGGCCTGCCTTTCTGCAAAGAATCACTCATCGATATGCCCACATGAGAACACCTCCAAATGGCTTCAGTCTTTCTTCAAGGATGTCGGGGAAGGGTTCATTGGATACCGCAAACGCTTCTGGTGTCGCCCTAGCTCTAGATGTTGGCTCACCACCCCCAAGACAAGTTTGGAGGGCGAGGGCTTTGAGCTGTCTGTTACTAGAACTCTAGGGACTGGGAAAGGGAGCAATACAGATTGGAAACACAACTGTCGGCGTGAGGGTCCCTGGTGGGACCATCGGCTACGGTAAGTACGTACCGATCCACACTTTACACAGCGACTTATAATATAATAGGGAGGAGATCCATAGTTTAAGCGCCTGGTGCTCAAATATTGCTGATAATTGACACTCAATTGTGATATGGAAAGGATCAGGAAGACTCGCTGATGAGCATACGTGGCGATGGATGGAAGTCGTCCAATTTATCGTACCTTAGGTGTTCTACCCAATTACTGGCAACCAAGATTGCTCAAATCAACATTCAAACTATCAGTCTCTTTTGTGGCTAAGAATTTCTATCAGATTCAGATGATTAGGGTGTGAAGCAAGTAATGCTCTAGCGAGTACTAGGTTAGTTACGTGCGCTCGTGTCAGATAAGGCTTCACAGAGAGTGTGGGCGCGGGCACGCACCGCCAAAAACCCCATGATAAGATGTAGACTTCATAGTGGAAGGATTCTGGCCAACGCCATTCCGATGGAAGTCCTTCTAAAAATCGTAGATGCCTGTACTGTGGATTATGAAAGAGTCGAGGTTATAGTCATGGTTTCTGTAGGCTTACGTAGGCCACTATACGTAACATTTTTCCTATGCCAGGTGGAGCTTTCCTATTTTAGCTGCCGCCGCTTTTATGAGGGCGCTCAGAGTCAGGCTCACTGAGTAAATTTCAGTCCGGGAATCAGACACACTGAGCCATCACTGATTACTCAGATATTCATCAGGCATCTATTGAGCACCCAGTCGATACTTGGTCCATACCCAAACGAGCGCTTTACCCCACAGTTCTGTTTATCTACATTTTGCTCGTCTTGTGGAGGCGTTCAGTGCAATAATACTTTCTGAACGGTCATCCTCCTGGTTTTATAAAAGCTCTCTACTACGTAGTAGTCATACAAGTTAATCATCTTGTTGGGTTATACACGTAGCTACGCTACATCCGAACGCATCTCGACTTAGGTTGCGACCTGAGAATGGCTTTCCAGATAAGGAGGCTCGATTCAGTAGCGGCTTCTTTAAAGCCGTTTCCAAGGAATCGCCCAGGGCTTGCGAATCTCTCAAGAAAAGTATGTCCCCATCGAATGTCGGGAAGATCGTCAGGATTAACGAAATCATCTCGAGCGAACGCTTACGGTGGATGTACGACAAGAGAATAGGCCAACACACGGGATTGCTAATCCTCTCATATTGGCTCGCCTAAATATCCACTCCCACCTCCAACTTTCATCATCTATCATGGGTGTGAAATTTCATATATTCCTTGGACAGGGTCGCATGCGCTTGTGGAGCTTGCGCGTTATCCTGGGGAACGCGCATTCTTCACATACATGCTCAAATCGCGCATGTCTTCCTAGCCGTTTTTACCCGAACAGGCCAATTTTACGCGTTTGCCCTTTCGATGACCTTTACCCCTCTATAAACAAAGTTGCGACAAAAAGGTCCGAGCATTAATGTTATGGACGCTAAGGCTCTCCTGTACTCCGTAGCCGCTACTTCCCTCCGCAAAAATGTAGCGATAATCCCGGGATCCGAGGAAGTTGATTCTGCGCCACCAACGGCCCAATTGATTTTACCCTCCTAGGGCAACTTGTGGTTTGCGGGGTAGAGTCTGGGGTAAAATTGAGTTTGGAGTAGGCTTGATAAGGGATCGTGCGAAAGGCTATCCGGGTCCTTGCAGCAACGAATGATCGCTCGAGGACTGGTGGCAACACCATAACTCTATCTACCTCCGGCAGATATAATGAAGAGCTCTGTCGCTCGCATCTTTAGGCCGTCCCAGCCTTCATTCTAATTGTACTCCAACCTTTCCTACTCGGAAACACTTTTGCTCTGAAAGAGTTTCTACAAGCTTCTTGTTTATTTTTGTCGCTGGCAAAGCCCGTTGCGCCAGCCCTATCATGGATTTCTCGAAAGACGAGGCCGAAAAGTCTGCAGGACTGAAGGCGCTTTCGAGTTCTGACCAGTTTGAAACGGCACCCACAAATGAGTCTAGACAAGGCGAGGTCAAGCCCAAGACCCATTTTTCCCTGCTCGGTGCCATCGGCATCCAATACTCCCTGACCTCAGCCCCCCTTGCCATTGGTTTCTATCTGTCCATGGTTATCGGTCTAGGGGGCTCACCAGCGTACTTCTGGGGTTTCATCTTGATGGGATTCTTTCAGGTCTTTGTCTGTCTGGCTGTCTGTGAGCTGGCATCTGCCATCCCACATTCTGCAGGTTCGTCCTCAATAATCACTATCCGTTAGCCATGTATCTAGGGGCTAATATCTCATCACCAGGTCCTGCGTATTGGGTTATCGCTCTCGCCGGTTCTAAGTACGAGCGCTCACTTGGTTATGTGATGGGCTGGCTCAGTAATGCTGGATGGTTCTTCATCACCTCGGCATCTGTTCTGTACCCGGCTCAACTGACTATGAGCTTGGTGGAGGCCACGCATCCGGATTTTGTTGCCTACCCCTGGCAGACCTACCTCCTCTACGTCGCATTTGCGCTCGTATTCCTGACCCTCAACATGCCAGTCATCTTCAAGGCCCTGAATTGGACTCTCATCGTGGCCTGCTTCGCCATAAACATAACCGCGTTGTATATCCTTATTGGCCTCCTGGTACGCGTTCAAACAAAGCAACCTGCTCACTTTGTCTTTCTTGACTACGTCAATGAATCTGGCTGGACCGATGGCACGGTCTTCTTTGTCGCACTGCTGCCCTCCTATGCCTGTTTGGCTAGTTTCGACAACGCAACTCACTTAACCGATGAGATGGAAAACCCAAGAAAGCAAGTGCCGCAGGTGATTATTGGGTCTTTTCTCATGAGCTTCGTCACGGGTGTGGCCATGATCTTGGTCTACGAGTTTTGTAACGTCAACCCTACCAGCTTGCTAACGCCCCTCGGAGGTCAACCGCTTATGCAACTCATGGTCAACGGTTTTCGTTCCAACGGGATGGCCATCTTCGGAATGGTTCTGATTATTCTTTGCGTTTCGGTTGCTGGTCTTGCAAGCCTGATTAGCTGGTCTCGATTGTATTGGTCGTTCAGTTGCGAGGGCCTCCTGCCTTTCTCCTGCACTATGTCAAAATTATCGTCTCGCGACAGCCTGCCGCTGAACGCTCTATTTTTCAACACGCTCCTTACCCTTCTTATTGGTCTCATCAGCATTGGCTCTTACACCGCTATGAATGCACTCCTTGGTGCAGCCAACCTTTGCCTCATTTCTGTCATTATGACTTCTCTTGTTCTTGCATTGATTAGAGGGCGCAAAACATTTGACGACGCACGCTGGTTAAACCTCGGAGGCTGGGCAGGCGATATGGTCTTCGGGATTGCTATCTTGTGGTCCCTGTTTATGGCTATTATGCTCTGCTTCCCACTCTATCTGCCGGTCACTTTAACCTACATGAACTGGAGTTGTGTTGTTTTTGCGGGTGTCCTTGCCATTTCGGGCATCTACTGGGCCGCAATTTTTAGGAGGCAGGCCCCCCTCATCCATGACCATCACGCTGACTACTCTCCCAAGATGCAGGCGGTGCAAGATGAGGGAAGCACAAAGAATTGAAATATCAGATGTACTGGCTGAGACTGACAGGTTTCTTGTTTGATGAGTGCTTTCTATGAAATCCTCGCACATAGGTGTTTGGACGGAAAAACAAAGCTATGGAGCTCGCGGACTGGACTTGACTTGAGGAGAGCAACTTTCATTGACATGTGTTGAAAGAACTGTGCACAAGAGCAACCAGGGTTGATCTTCATGTTGAATTTGCGCTATTACTGAAATATGTCATTCACATCATACTAAGCACTCTTTACAATGGTAAATGTGTAATTTTGACAAGAATTTTTGCTTCAACGTATTGGAAATCGTAGAGCGAACTTTGAATCCACTCGCTACAAGTTACCTCGCATGGCTTGTATCGCAGTGTCTGAAGAGGGTCAGTGATATCTCCGGATAGTGTTCATCCCTCGGCGCGGTCGATCTTGTATTCAATTGTTCATGGCTTCTCGACTCGAGAATGTCGAGCATAGGTCGTCGTAGTAGTCCATGTCAGATCATGATTATCCGGATCCAGGCCGTCAAATGATGAATGCCTCGGGTACCGACGATGGTGATGACGACGCGTCCTACATTACGAGACCCGCTGGTGGTGGCACGAACCTCGGCGACTCCTATCAGCCGAAAATTGGGGAATTAGGTTGATCACAAGGCTTGCTGTCATGACCATGGATCCGTGGCCAAGTGACCGGAACTGACAGGGGCCCAGGGTATCGAGCATCTGTAGATCCGGCATGCAGTGTGACTGAGACTGGGACGTGCGGCGGAAATCAGAATCGAGGTGGAGCGGATCGGAGGGTTTTTAGTCGTCCATAAATATGAGGCTGGAGTGGAGGGGCAGCTACCACTCATTTGGCTGTACCCGGGCTGCTCTCAAACCCGTTGAGGACGTTTTGGCGTCGTCGAAGGCAAAGCTGTGATTGCTCGGGGACTTGACAAGGTCAAACAGAGATGTCGAAATTAGCAGTTCCGAATAACATTTCGCCGACTTCGCTCGCTGCCCAAATGTTCAGTCAAGCGCCTGGAGGCTACAGCAAGGTTCCGCTGCATGCCGGGAGACCAAGTGCGACTAGGGTGATCCAAACGATATCTAAGCGATAAAAGAGACAAGCTTCGCGACAATCTAAGCGACAATCTAAGCGCCGCCCCACTCTGCATCGCCACCCTTATCTTGGTGCCATGTACTCCGTACTCCGCACATGCATAAAGGTGATGAGCGTGCGGGGTGGCACAGACCCCGCCTCCCGCGCCCCGCTTCCGCCCTGGTCCATGGCGGGTGATGGGAGACGCTTTCCAAACGATAATTGATCAACTTCAACAGGAATTTCTATGGACGAACGGTATAACTCGGAATTTCGGACTCTCTGCGTCATCTTAAGAGGGGGGAGGAGGGGGTTTCTTGGAGAGATCAATGATTGGATGAAGCTATCAGGAACATCGCAGTGTCTGCTCAAGGACTCGATGAATCCGGACGGACAATCTGACAGAGAGCGTACAGGTCGCCATGTGAGCCTACAGGCTAACCTCAACCGGTTAGGTTGTGATGGCCCTGGGCGATGTCCTAGTACGGCAACAAGAGAACCGCACATTGAATTAAGCAGTTGATATGTGCAACAAACTAAGAACAAGAAGTCTTGATAGGCTTGCTACGCACAGGAAGAAGAGGGAAAGCCAGAAGGCATTTGGGTTTAAGCATCTAGCTGGCCGTCAGAACGGAGGAAGAGGAGAAACACAAAGGGGGGGCCCTGATATAGGCCTCAAGCGGAAACATCCAGCAAGCGCTGGACCTGGAAACAGTCGCGGAATCATCTGCCACAGGGAGAAAACCTGCATCAAGTCTGATGGATGTCATGCTACCTCATCGGTAGGGAACGGTTATTTGAATTCTCCATATGCCTTTATTCTAGCTAAGCACATCACCCGCTTAAGGCTGTACTGTAGGCCGTCCTCATGTTGGAACATACCCTCCGTTCGCGCAGACCGTGCTTCCACTAATCCACCTCGACTGTTCTTCACACAGAAAAGCGACGATGTCTGCAATATCGGTTGGATTACCTATACGGTCACCCGCGGCTGTAGCGGGATGGATAGCCTTTTCTACCTCCTCGTATCCCGGCGTTTTGTTCCACCTGGTTGCAAAATTTGGTTAGTTGGTTCAAAGAGCTTTCGAATTGCCGATGCATTTTTCCAATGGGTCAATATTTTCTATAAGAGCAAGCACTGGAAAATTCGACTGGGGAGCGATTAAAAAACTTACATATCCGTTCTAACAGGTCCAGGGTTCACCGCATTAACGGTGGCCTCAAACTCTCGTCCTAAAGCACAGTTTTCAAGTCAGTGTAGTTCTGGTTTCGTTTTTGCTGAGACCGAACTTGAAATGATGGGTATAAATACCGAGCTGGAACGCTAACGCCGATGTAATATTTTCGAGCGCTGCTTTGGATGCAGCATACGTGATTGCCTCGGGATATGCTGTGCACTTATCAGCCGAATGAACCATCCTATTTGGTTTCGCGGAGGGTGTTTTAGCGGGGCCATGATTGCAACGTACGACGACGTGCTGATGTAGAGCTGATATTCACGATCCGAGCCTTCTTCCGCAGATGTTGCTGACTCTCCCTGACTAAGAGCAAAGGGAACAAGAGATTTGCGTGAAATAAATTGTCAAAGTTTTCTGTGGTCACCGCCGCCAGATTGATATCTGAACCGTCTACCGCATTGTTTACGATAATATCGATGGAGCCCAAGATCTTGTGGGCTTCGGCCACAACAAGACGAGCGGCTTCGGCAGCATTCGCTGAATCAGCATGCACAGCCGCGACTTTCGCTTCGTTATGAGCAATGCTCTGGATCTCGGAAACAGCCTTGTCGGCTCTTGGTTTCGAAGACACATATGTAATAAGGACTGAAGCTCCCCTACGTGCCAACTCCTGTGCTATCGCCAAGCCAATGCCTAGGATTTATTTGTCAGTCGGAATGTCCAGACCTTTTAGACAAAATGTGGAGCCACTGTTAGTAGCGTCCCAAGACACATACCCCGGGAACCGCCTGTTACAATGGCGTTTTTGTTGGCAAGCGAGAGCGTCATGTTGATTGTGAGATTGAGGGATCCGTTACAGCTGAAGAAGGGAGGTGCGTATCTGAGACAGCGTTCAATGAAGCCGGAAGACTGATGGTTATATTATATACGGAAGAGGACAAGCCTCGGCTGTTGACGTGCTATCTCCAAGCATACAGAAAAAGGCTGGTGGACGGGAGGGGGTAGGTTCTCCACCCTCCGGGTATCATCGTCCGTGCCTAGTTCCCGATTAGACCCACAGGGTCCATGCTCTTATCAGCCGTTGCTAATCTAGACGCTCTATCTTCCCCATCGAAACTTTGTGCAATGTCATCCGCTCGCCACTTAGTTTCACCAATACTCCCCCGGTACTGAAATGGGACTGAATGCAATCTAGATCCAAACAAAGATGCGAACTGTTGGGATTTGGGTTGGACGCTATGAGCCAAGTAGGGCATTGCGAGGACCTTGGTCAATAGCGAACTTAAAACTCCTCAGCACGTAGAGCACGGTGGATGCTCTCATTCGTTTGAAATATCAAGGTTCCTATCGAGAATGTTCCATCTTGTCGGGTAGGTGAGCTCATATCTTTTGACTTCGGATAGATACTGTCAATCTGAACGTCTATCGCCACTCGGTGACACGAGAATGCTAGCTCATCAGGAATGAAGAAAAAGCGCTTCCTCGGGGCAAGGTGAGATGGAATGGGCCAGCAATTCTTCTGGACGAACAGGCAACAGGGCGAGGTCAAGCGGAACCAATTCGAGTCGATTGAGTTGATTGATTGAAGCAAAGAACGACTATCATGGGGTAGGTTGGAATACCTCATAGCTGGCTAAGATACCCGGTGGTACGACAACCTTAATGCCATATATACCAGATTATTATACAAAACACAAGAAAAGGCGGGTCACTCCGTATAATTCCACCTCATCTGGGGGCAAGTTACCGCTCGATATCTCGGCATATTACTTTACTATGCCTACATGATTGTAGAGATATTCGGTCAAATCCAACCACTAAGGTTGTACAAGAAGGAAACAGAATGCAGGGGAGGAGGAATCAATCATCAAGAAATATTTTAAAGGCCTGGGTCAAGTGAGACATCACGACGCTGATCATTAACGGATAAAAGAGGCTGTGTCTAAATTTGTATCAACGCACGATGATAATAATTGATAACAGCAACATTTTGTATTTAACTAGACTAAGCCACCAATAATCAGACTGCAGCATCTAATGACAAGCAAATGACTCTCCAAATTTAGGTCCAAGAGCTTCTACACACTTCTCACGCCAACGAACAACGCCACCGAGATAATAGAGCATTTCAACCGTCTTCCCCGGAATATTTGCACCATTATACCACGACTTGGCCTGCGAGAAAAGTGTTTTATCCCCAACGGATTTAACTTCAGCCTTCCAGGCGTCCGCCGCATCTGGACGCGGATCGATGGAGTGGATACTCTCGCTCTGCATCTTCTGCACCAGATCACGGACGAAGTCCGCCTGGTGCTCGATAAAGACCGGCCCATTTGTGAACGGGGCTGGACACTGAATCCCATAGGGCATGAACATGTTTGGGAACCCGGGGATCATCATTCCCAGGTGAGTTGAGATTCCATTTTTCCAGTGTTCACTCAAGTCGACGCCGTTGGCATCCTTGATACCCAGCCTGGAGAGGCCGCCAGTCGACGCGTCAAACCCAGTCGCAACAGCAATGATTCCGACTTCATATTGTTTTCCGTCATCTGTCATGATGCCGGTCGGTGTCAATTCCACGATAGGGTGGGACTTTGTATCAACGATGTGCACGTTCGGTCGATTAAATTGTTCATAGTAATCCTGTTCCAATGACGGGTGTTGTAATATGAGGCAGTTACTGCTCAGGAACGAAGCCGCAACATCGGAAATAATTCCTGTCCATCTATACGAAGACCAAGTTGATTGGAAATCAACTTGGACTTCATGTTGTATATATAGCCTCTTGTATCCCCTCAGAAATAAGTAGAATCAACAAGCTTCCTTTTGCAACTTACAACAGGTTATGAGCCCGAGTGCAATCACTCGGGTGCCGTCTCTACTCATACCGAGACCCTTGGTTCTCTTGACTTGACTTGTGATTATAGTTATATTACCCCGCTTTCTCAACATCATGTCGGCTCTCGTCCAGGACACCCCCGACCGGGCCGTCACAGCCATTGAGCCTCTGACAGGAAGCGATAACTACGCTACCTGGAAGCGCCTCATGACTTCCTACTTGAAAGCCAGGCAGGTCTGGGATGTGGTGTCGGGCGACCTCCAGCGTCCAGATTGCCAGTTCAAATATGCCAAGCCAATCACAGCGGATATCACTCCGCTTGTGGAGCCCCACCTTAATGGGGCGGTGCGGCAGAGGGCCATCGAAGCACGCCTCGAAGTGGAGGTCCAAGCTTTCGAGCGTCATAAAGAATGGTCGAGGCGCGAAGCCGAGGCCTATCATATTATCTTCCGGTACATCTCTCCCAATATCAGTGTGCACGTCGCGGGACTAGAGACCTCTCGCGAGCTCTGGAATGAATTAGAGGAAAGATACCGGCGCATGGAGCTGGCTACGTTTTGCGAGCTGTTCGCCCAGCTTCGCGAAACCACGGCCGCCCGATGCGCCAGTGTTGTGATACATGGCACTTGCTGCTCAGGAATGAAGCCGCAACATCGGAAATAATTCCTGCTCTATGTATAGGAAGAACCAAGTTGATTGGAAATCAACTTGGACTTCATGCTGTATATATAGCCTCATGTACTTCCTCAAGAAGTAGAATTAAGCTTCCTTTTGTATTTACAACAGGTTATGAGCCCGAGTGCAACCACTCGGGTGCCGTCTCTACCCACCCCGAGACCCATTCAATTCTTTGACTTAATATTATATATTACCCCGCTTCCTCAATATCATGTCGGCTCTCGTCCAGGACTCCCCTGACCGAGCCGTCACAGCCATTGAGCCTCTGACAGGAAGCGATAACTACGCTACCTGGAAGCGCCTCATGACTTCCTACTTGAAAGCCAGGCAGGTCTGGGATGTGGTGTCGGGCGACCTCCAGCGTCCAGATTGCCAGTTCAAATATGCCAAGCCAATCACGGCGGATATCACTCCGCTTGTGGAGCCCCACCTTAATGGGGCGGTGCGGCAGAGGGCCATCGAAGCACGCCTCGAAGTGGAGGTCCAAGCTTTCGAGCGTCATAAGGAATGGTCGCGGCGCGAAGCCGAGGCCTACCATATCATCTTCCGGTATCTATCGCCCAATATCAGTGTGCACGTCGCGGGACTGGAGACATCCCGGGAGCTCTGGAATGAGCTGGAAGAACGATATCGGCGAATGGAGCTGGCCACGTTTTGCGAGCTGTTCGCCTAGCTTCGCGAAACCACGGCCGCCCGATGCGCCAGCACACGGGAATTTGTCGATCGTGTGCGGTTACTGGTACACCGGCTGAATGCCATTGCTCCGGGATCCATCGGTGACCGAACACACATCGCGATTCTGTTGACCCAAATCGGACCGGAATACGTCCTCGTCGTGGATGCCATCCAGAACGACAAGGACCCGGTCAATCCAACGACGATTGGAAACCGTCTCGCCAACGCCGAGCAGACGGTGCAGCGAAAGGACGCTGCTACGGTCCCGCACGGAGTGTCAGGACCCTCAAACAACGCCTCTATCAATACGGTGCAGAAGACCGCAAAGAAATGCACCTACTGTAAGAAGCGCGGCCATGTGGCCGTGGACTGCTGGAAGAAACAGCGCGAACAGCAACCGCCAAGGGACCATGCCCTAAAGACGGAAAGGAGTGTTTCTGGCTCACCAAGACACAATTTGCAAACCATACCAGTAAGCCAGAGGGAAGAACGGCAGGGCCCGCCGACTTCCAAGAGACCGCGGATCAATATCGTGAGGGCGAGGGTGACGACCCTTTATACCCACGCGCCGGCTTCCTCCTCTCGGTGGATCCTGGATTCGGCCGCCACCAGCCACATCTGTTGGGATCGGAGCTGCTTTGTTAGCTTGCGGCCGTACCGTGAGATGTTGGACACGGCGGGCGATCCAGTGGAAGCCGAAGGGATTGGTACGGTGAAGCTCACGCTCCGGGGGAAGTCCAGCCACCCCCTGGTGTTGAAGAACGTGTATTTCGCGCCACGCATCGGGATGAACCTGATCAGCGTGCCGAAGCTATTACGCGACCGCTACTCGGTGGTGGCGCACCCACAGAACGTCTTTGTGCAGCGCCGAGGACGAACCGTGGGGACCGCCTACCATGCGGAGGAGGATCTGTTGATCCTGCGGTGCCATGTGAGCCCAAGATCCCGAGAGCGAGTCCAACTGGCGAGGGCGCCGACAAACCGTGGGCATGCAGATCCCCTGGAACCGCAGGCGGTGGTCATGGATGTCGACGACCCTCAGGAGTCAAGTGGCGTAGGATGCGCATCGCCAACCTCTGAACTCGGTGGTGAAGCTCGGATACTCGAAGAAGATGCGTGCACAGGAGTGAACCAGGCCTCCGAAGCATTGTGGCACGCTCGGATGGGACATCTGAACCGGGGTGACTTGAGGGTGGTCCTCCGGCAGACCGGCACTCCGTACCGACCGCTGACGCACAGCGAACTGCTGGCAACGCCGCAGTGTCCAGCGTGTATGTCGGGCAAGCAGCATCAGAAGAGGAACTCCCGTGCAAGACGGCCACGTCTGCACTCGTCAAGAATCTTTGAAATGATCCATTCGGACATTATGGAAATGCCAGTTGCTAAAGATGGCTCTAGGTACGTGATCACCTTTACTGACGATTATTCGCGCGGCTCCTGGGCCTATGCCATGAGATGGAAATATGAAGCGCTGCAGAAGTTTCGACAATTCGAGGCCTGGGTGCACCGACAGTTCGGCGCCCAGATCAAAAGGTTCCTCACCGATAATGGGAGAGAATACTTGCCGATCGGAACACACCTCGAGTCCCAGGGAGTTGAGTTTGACACGTCGCCGCCATACTGCAAAGGGCAGAACGGGCTGGCGGAACGCACGAATCGCACTATCCGGGAGCGGATCAACACGCTCCTGTCCGATGCGAAACTTCCTCCTTCCTGGTGGACCGAGCTCTTAGACACGGTAGTCTATCTTAAGCTGCGCGCGCCAGCATCAATCCTACAGAAGAAGACACCGTATGAAGTCATCTACGGGAAGCCACCCAAGCTGTTGCATCTACGACGGATCGGCTCCCGCGCATGGGTATTGATCCCCAAAGAGCATCGGGCGAAGATCGGACCACGATCGTCAGAGTGCCGACTGCTCGGGTACTGCGAACCCAATCAGTACAAGCTTTATGAAGTACACTCTGGAAGGACCATCTTTTCCCGTGATGTCGAGTTCGATGAAAGGACCCCTGTGGCGCCACTCATCGAGGGGGAAACAGGCAACGACCTCCCGGACAATGCTCCTCCATCACCTATCTTTCCTGAACCAATGCTGCCTCCATCTGGTGGGCCACCTACGCCGCCGCCATCTCCTGACAAACTAGAGAACGCTGCTCCTTGTGAGCGAGTTAATAACGTGCCGTCTGATTCTGAACCGGTTGATGTTCCCTCACCAGTCAATCCAATCCAGCACGAAACAGAGGCCACACAGGACCTTGGTTATTCTTTGTATGGCCGAAGACGAAGACCTTCCAGGCGTCTCTTAGAGTCTCTAGGCAAGGTGTATGCGACAGGGACATTGAATGCAACTGTCGCAAAAGACGTGGATCCTCTGACCTTCCACGAAGCTGTGTCAGGACCCAATCAGCTGGAATGGTGGGCTGCGATCCAGAAAGAATACGCTTCTCTTCTCGAGTATGGCACATGGGAGAAAGTTCCACGAAATGAAGTTCCCCCCGGGGATCGGATTATTGGCTGTAAGTGGGTATTCAAGACGAAGACTAATGGAATCCGGAAAGCGCGATTGGTGATCAAAGGCTACCGACAGAAACATGGCATCGACTATCACGAAACCTTCGCGGCTGTATCCCGAATGGATTCGGTCCGCAGCATCGTTGCGAGTGCCGTGCTGCGTGGGTGGAAACTCCACCAATTCGATGCCGTCACTGCGTTCCTCCACGGTGATGTCGACTCGTCAATCTACATGGAGCTACCAGAGGGCTTTGAGGAAGATGGATACGTTTGCCGCCTTCGACGCTCCTTGTACGGACTAAAGCAGGCACCACGGATTTGGTACCAATGCGTCCACCGTGTCCTGGTAGCTCACGGCTTTACCATGGCCCAGTCCGACAACTGTGTTTTCTATAAGCCTAACTGTGTCGTCTGCGTGTACGTTGACGACTTTCTGGTCGCAGCCGCGGACGACGCCGAGATCCAGCAGCTTCGAAGGGCCTTGGAATCGGAGTTCAAACTGAACGATCTGGGAAAGCCGCGTTCATTCCTAGGAATTCAGTTTGACTTCCACGCGGACGGATCGATTTCGATTCACCAACATCAATACATCCAAAAGGTCCTCTCTGACTTTTGCATGGAGACCTGTCAACCGAAGTCTACACCGATGGCTCCGAAAGTTCTCCTGAATAACGTTCCCGACGGGAGCGACCTGGATGAAGATACGAAGGCTCGGTTCGGGACCGCAATCGGATCACTGATGTATCTTATGGTCGGTACGCGCCCTGACATCGCGTTTGCGCTTGGGACGTTGAGTCGTTTCACATCCCGACCGCAGTCGCATCATCAAGCCGCACTGCAGAGACTGCTACGCTATGTCAAGGCCACTCAATTCTATCGCATCACATACCGCAGCGGGCAGTTGATCGGATACACCGATGCCGACTTTGGTGGCTCGGTCGTCACTGATGGTGCATACTCCACGTCCGGCTATGTGTTCAAACTTGCGGGAGCACCAGTTTCCTGGTCGTCCAAAAGACAGGGGGAAGTAGCGACGTCCACGACTCACGCCGAGTATATTGGCCAATACAATGCCATCCTTCACCTACAATGGCTCCGCACGTTCCTGGCAGAGACCGACCTGTTTCGATCGCCGGTGACCAACATCATGGCTGACAACCAATCCGCCATTGCTCTCTCCCGTAATCCTGAGTTTCACAAACGGACGAAGCATTTCAACGTGAAGTTCCATTACCAGCGAGCTGTTCTGAATTCAGGAGAGATTAGTCTCGAATATATTCCAACCGAGGAACAAGCAGCTGATGGACTCACCAAGCCTTTGGGGCCTTCTCCATTTATTAAGTTCTGCAAGCTTTTGGGAATCTGCACTGAAGAACACATGAAGGAAGATGTGTAACAGGGATGGCGCTCTTTCCACTATTTCTCCTCTTCGAGGTTTTGAGTGGTTTTACCGAGGCCTGACCGATGTGCATATATTCAGTATCGCCTCGCTAGCAAGGCGATCCTGAGGGGGAATGTTGTGATACATGGCACTTGCTGCTCAGGAATGAAGCCGCAACATCGGAAATAATTCCTGCTCTATGTATAGGAAGAACCAAGTTGATTGGAAATCAACTTGGACTTCATGCTGTATATATAGCCTCATGTACTTCCTCAAGAAGTAGAATTAAGCTTCCTTTTGTATTTACAACAGCCAGCACACGGGAATTTGTCGATCGTGTGCGGTTGCTGGTGCACCGGCTGAATGCCATTGCTCCGGGATCCATCGGCGACCGAGCACACATCGCAATTCTATTGACACAGATCGGACCGGAATACGTCCTCGTCGTGGATGCGATCCAGAATGACAAGGACCCCGTCAATCCGACGACGATTGGAAACCGTCTCGCTAACGCCGAGCAGACGGTGCAGCGAAAGGACGCTGCTACGCTCCCACGCGGAGCGCAAGGGTCCTCAAGCAACACCTCTATCAATACGGTTCAGAAGACCGCGAAGAAATGTGCCTACTGTAAGAAGCGCGGCCATGTAGCCGCGGAGTGCTGGAAGAAACAGCGCGAACAGCAACCGTCAAGGGACCATGCCCTCAAGACGGAAAGGAGTGTTTCTGGCTCACCAAGACACGATTTACAACTCATACCATCAAGCCAGAGGGAAGAACGGCAGGGCCCGCCGACTTCCAAGAGACCGAGGATCAATATCGTGAGGGCGAGGGTGACGACCCTTTATACCCACGCGCCGACTCCATCCTCTCGGTGGATCTTGGATTCAGCCGCTACCAGCCACGTCTGTTGGGATCGGAGCTGCTTTGTTAGCTTGCGGCCCCATCGTGAGATGTTGGATACGGCGGGCGATCCAGTGGAAGCCGAAGGGATTGGTACGGTGAAGCTCACGCTCTGGGGGAAGTTCAACCACCCCCTGGTGTTGAAGAACGTGTATTTTGCGCCACGCATCGGAATGAACCTGATCAGCGTGCCGAACCTGCTACGTGACCGCTACTCGGTGGTGGCACACCCGCAGAACGTCTTTGTGCAACGCCGAGGACGAACAGTGGGGACCGCCTACCATGCGGAGGAGGATCTGTTGATCCTGCGGTGCTATGTGAGCCAAAGATCCCGAGAACGAGTCCAACTGGCGAGGGCGCCGGCGGACTGTGTCCATGCAGATTCCCTGGAACCGCAGGCGGTGGACATGGACGTCGACGACCCTCTGGAGTCAAGTGGTGCGCAAAGCGCGGCGACCACCTCTGAACTCGGTGGTGAAGCTCGGATACTCGAAGAAGATGCGAGCGAAGGAGTGGACCAGGCCACCGAAGCGCTGTGGCACGCTCGGATGGGACATCTGAACCGGGGCGACTTAAGGGTGGTCCTCCGTCAGACCGGCACTCCGTACCGACCGCTGACTCGGGCAGAACTGCTGGCAACGCCGCAGTGTCCGGCGTGTATGTCGGGTAAGCAGCATCAGAAGAGAAACTCCCGTGCAAGACGGCCACGTCTGCACTCGTCAAGAATATTTGAAATGATCCATTCGGACATTATGGAAATGCCAGTTGCCAAAGATGGCTCCAGGTACGTTATCACCTTCACTGACGATTATTCTCGTGGCTCGTGGGCCTATGCCATGAGATGGAAACATGAAGCGCTGCAGAAGTTTCGACAATTTGAAACCTGGGTGCACCGACAGTTCGGCGCCAAGATTAAACGGTTCCTCACCGACAATGGACGAGAATACTTGCCGATCGGAACACACCTCGAGTCCCAGGGAGTCGAGTTTGACACGTCGCCGCCATACTGCAAAGGGCAGAACGGACTGGCTGAGCGAACGAACCGCACTATCCGGGAGCGGATCAACACGCTCCTGTCCGATGCGAAACTTCCTCCTTCCTGGTGGCCCGAGATCTTGGAAACGGTAGTCTATTTAAAACTGCGCGCGCCAGCATCAATCCTACAGAAAAAGACACCGTACGAAGTCATCTACGGGAAGCTGCCCAAGCTGTTGCATCTGCGACGGATCGGCTCCCGCGCATGGGTATTGATTCCAAAAGAGCATCGGAGGAAACTCGGACCACGATCGTCTGAATGCCGACTGCTCGGTTACTGCGAACCCAACCAGTACAAGCTTTACGAAGTACACTCTGGAAGGACAGTCTTCTCCCGTGATGTCGAGTTCGATGAAAGGACCCCTGTGGCGCCGTTCATCGAGGGGGAAACAGGCAACGACCTCCCGGACAACGCTCCTCCATCACCTGTCTTTCCTGAACCAATACTGCCTCCATCGGGCACGCCGCTTACGCCGCCTCCGTCTCCTGACGGACCAGAGAACGTACCTCCTGATCCAGTTGATAATGTGCCTTCTCAACCGGTCGATATCCCTTCACCAGTCAATCCAATCCCTAGCGAAACACAAGCCACACCGGACCTTGGCTATTCATTGTATGGCCGAAGACGAAGACCTTCCAGGCGTCTCTTGGAGTCGCTAGGCAAGGTGTATGCGACAGGGACATTGAATGCCACCGCTGCAAAAGACGTTGATCCCTCAACCTTCAACGACGCTGTGTCGGGACCGAATCAGTTGGAGTGGTGGGCAGCCATTCAGAAAGAATATATGTCTCTTCTCGAGCATGGAACATGGGAAAAGGTTCCACGAAAAGAAGTTCCCGTCGGAAATCATATCATTGGCTGTAAGTGGGTATTCAAGACCAAGGATAATGGAATCCGGAAAGCACGACTGGTGATCAAAGGCTACCGACAGAAACAAGGCATCGATTATCACGAAACTTTCGCTGCTGTATCCCGTATGGATTCCGTCCGCAGCATCGTTGCGAGTGCCGTGCTGCGCGGATGGAAACTCCACCAATTCGATGCCGTCACTGCTTTCCTACATGGGGATGTCGACTCCGCCATCTATATGGAGCTGCCAGAGGGGTTTGAAGAGGATGGATACGTTTGCCGTCTTCAACGCTCCTTATACGGACTGAAGCAGGCACCACGGATCTGGTACCAGTGCGTTCACCGCGTCTTAGTGGCTCACGGGTTTACCATGGCCCAGTCCGACAATTGTGTCTTCTATAAGTCTAACTGTGTCGTCTGCGTCTACGTCGATGACTTCCTTGTTGCAGCAGCGGACGACGCCGAGATCCAGCAACTTCGAATGGCCCTGGAATCGGAGTTCAAGCTGAACGACCTGGGAACCCCGTGTTCATTCCTCGGAATCCAATTCGAGTTCCACGCAGATGGACGTGTTTCGATCCACCAACACCAATACATCCAAAAGGTCCTTTCCGACTTTTGCATGGAGTCCTGTCAACCGAAGTCTACACCGATGGCTCCAAAGGCTCTCCTGAATTACATTCCGGAAGGAAGCGAGCTAGACGAAGACGCTAAATCACGGTTCGGGTCCGCTATCGGGTCGTTGATGTATCTCATGGTCGGAACACGCCCTGATATCGCGTTTGCGCTTGGGACGTTGAGTCGCTTCATATCCCGACCGCAACTGCATCATCAGGCCGCACTACAGAGACTGCTGCGTTATATCAAAGCCACGCTTTTCTACCGCATCACATACCGCAGCGGGCAGTTGATCGGATACACGGATGCCGACTTTGGTGGCTCCGTCGTCACTGACGGTGCATACTCCACGTCTGGCTATGTATTCAAACTTGCCGGAGCACCAGTTTCCTGGTCATCCAGAAGGCAGGGGGAAGTGGCCACGTCCACGACCCACGCCGAGTACATTGGCCAGTATAACGCCATCCTTCACCTACAATGGCTCCGCACTTTTCTGGCGGAAACGCACCTGTTCCAATCACCGGTGACCAATATCATGGCTGACAATCAATCTGCCATTGCACTTTCCCGCAACCCTGAGTTTCACAAACGGACGAAGCACTTCAATGTGAAGTTCCATTATCAGCGAGCAGTTCTGAACACAGGAGAAATTAGTCTCGAATACGTTCCTACCGCGGAACAGGCCGCTGATGGACTCACCAAGCCTCTGGGACCCTCTCCATTCACCAAGTTCTGCAACCTCTTAGGTATCGACACGGAAGAGCTCATAAAGGAAAATGTGTAACCGCGATGGCGCTCTTTCCACTATTTCTCCTCTTTGAGGTTTTGAGTGGTTTTACCGAGGCCTGACCGATGTGCATGTATTCAGTACCGCCTTGCCAGCAAGGCGATCCTGAGGGGGAATGTTGTAATATGAGGCAGTTACTGCTCAGGAACGAAGCCGCAACATCGGAAATAATTCCTGTCCATCTATACGAAGACCAAGTTGATTGGAAATCAACTTGGACTTCATGTTGTATATATAGCCTCTTGTATCCCCTCAGAAATAAGTAGAATCAACAAGCTTCCTTTTGCAACTTACAACAACGGGCGCTTAGTGCCGAAAGGATGCGGTGGCTCCAACGGCGCTAGCAGGTCGCGTTTGACAGGATCGTGGATACGCTCGCGAGTCCGTTTGGCCCATACATCGTACGTGCATCGATTTCCCTCGGGGCTTGACAGAAGGTCGGCGTAAGAGGAGCCCCAGAGACCGAGGCCACCTTCATCGTAGATCTGGTTCAGCAACTCCACAACCTCCTCGCGCGTGAAGTCGGCAAACTCCTTGGTCGGAGCGTGGTAGGGCATGCCTGACAATGTCTCCTTGGAGATTTTGAACAGACTAGCTGTCTCTGCTGCCATTTGCTTCTGCTCCGCTTGGGTAAAGCGTTTCTGGTTCATTGGGAGTGCCAAGTTCGGGGTTCGCTGGAAGACGAACAACTCGCCCGCTTCTTTGGCCCATTCTTGGATGATCTGGATCGCTGTTGCGCCGGTCCCGATGACAGCAACACGCTTCCCTTTGACATCCACTCCATTGCAGGGCCAGTTTGAGGAATGGTGTATCGTGCCCTTGAAGGAATCGATTCCCCTCCAGTCTGGGACATGCTCCAGGGCCGCGAAGCCAATTGCGGGGATGAAGTATTTTGCGACGGCTGTTCTTCCATCCTCGGTACGGACAATCCATTTTGCAATTTTGGGATTGAAAGACGCCCCGTTCACACGGGTATTGAAGATGCAATCTTTTTTGATAGATAGGACTGAGTCCACATGTTTGAAGTAAGCCTGCAGCTCCGCCTGTCCTGGGTATGCCTGCGACCAAGTCCATGTCTTGTGAACCTCCTCAATTCCAAATCCATATACAGGAGACGGGGAATCCACTCGAGCGCCGGGGTAGATGTTCCGATGCCAGACTCCGCCTAGATCTGATTTCTCTTCAATGATCTTGACATTCAGACCTAGCTGGTCTCTAAGCCGGTGGAGGAAGTAGATTCCGGAGAACCCACCACCCACAATGATGGCATCCGCCTCCATTGGAGGGCTGTTTTGGGGTACGGTCATGACAAACAGGGTAGGTAAAGCAAATTTGGAGTGTGCAGCTGAAAACACGTTCGCGGGAGAAATCAATGATTTATACTTCGAGAGAGAAAGCAATAGCCGCTCGCCCGAGAGGACGGGAGATGACCCCTCCGCACTAGGTCATCTATTTGGGATTTGCTGGCCTGAGTACGGAGTTGTCCGGTTGTCGGTAGCGAGAATTCATTTTTGCGGGGGAACCGAGGCCAACGATCTGCAACAAGGTTATGTGCGGCGGGGGCTGGAACTGAACCGTTGAGCAGTGCACTTGCAGTGCACTTGATACTCCATGGAATATGACTAACCATCGAATATCGAAGATATCAAGTCGTTCATGTAGAAGGCAGTGCATGATAGTGTGCATAGTCAATGGGACTCCATCGATACATAGTTAACTCGTGACCGTGATATCATTTCGGCTCGGTGAGACTCATGGTGAAAGCCTGAGACATCGAAGTGTCAAGAAGGCGGAGTCGGGAAGATTCCGAAGGCATTTAGTTATCTTCTAGAGGGGTGCCGTTCTGTTTATACGCGCACGTTGGGTGTGAGATTCGATATGGCCTGCCATTTAAAATGTTCCGTATAATTCAGGCCACTACCCTGGGGGCATCTTTTAGTGACAGAAACATTTTCATGATGATGCCTTCACAAGTTCCCCAGCTTCTTCCTAGCAAATGACTTCAAAGTTTCATTCGTATGGCCCATCCGTATCGGCCGATTTCTTATTCTCAGCGGCTTTCCAACTCGTCATCCTGGCGGGCATGGGTGTAGAGCAACCGATCTAAATTGCTTTAGACACTGTCACGCCTATCGAGTCTACCCCTCCTCGCTTCCACATTCCCGAGCCTCCCCCCTCCCAACAACTCATAATCTTTGACGGCAGCACCAGGTCGAAAGACACCATGCTCTCCTCTCACCCTCCGCCGACGATACACGCCACGACACGCCACGCGCCTGACAACCCCGTTTTAAACCCTGAATCACTCTCATCACCCTATTCACGGTCAAACAATACCTGCAAGAAATCCCCACTAAAGCGACTCTCTTTAAGGATACCCATGTGCCCGAGACCATCCCGCAGCGAATTTCGCAGGAAGGGTTGTTTGACGAGATCCTTCCCGAGTAGTCGACGTCCACGAGAAGCGAGAGGCTGATCACATGAGTCAGAGAAGCTCTTGAAAAACTCCATTAAGCTCCTGATGCAACTGGGCATCGGGGGCATTCGCCTCGCAGACGAATGAACCAGGCTGGCTACCCTTTCAGAAAGTACCAGACTTGCTGCCACCTGGTAGAGCCAGATCAAAGGAAGGAGATACACCTCACCGTTTCTTATACTTTATATGCCCTCTTGGGAAGGTGCTACTCCAGAGGCGATGGAGTTTTGGATGTGGTTGTAGTATAGCAGCTTTCGTCGCCTTTGTTGCTGCTTGTGGCTTCCTCGCTCTCGACGCCGCGGGAAACAACAACTTCCTGGTTTTTATAGGTCTTCCAAGACAAATCCATTATCATATCCAAATTGGTAGTTGTAAAAAAGCGACTCCATAAAGGCAGAAGCATAACAGAAATTGGACGTCGTTGCCATGGTCTCCCGTGCTATCACGTTGTCCGCCATGAATCCGTCGATAGTGGAGTGAGTAAAAAGGTGGGGGAATAACGCCTTCAGCTGAGCCTCATCGTCTGTACCTCTGGTCGTGTAAAAGCATACGGCGTCCGCCCCATAATCAGCCGACTGCTGGAGAAGATTATCCATGATCAAACGGAGGGCGATGATGGCGACTACTTTGCTAAGAGTAGGCTTAAATATGTACCTTTCAGTGAAGTTAATACCACTTAACTCTAGGACTTCATCACAAGTTCGACTTACGTTTTAAGTTCCTAGGAATCTAGATAGTCATAGAAATTTCCACATATGAACAAAATGGCCCAAAGCCTGACATTCCCAGGATCATCCAGGCGGCTTCCCCGCCTAGAACAATCTATGAATCAACCAATCAATCATCCGGCAAGTTCCCAGGAGTAATCACTTCTGAGATATTGTAATCCGTGGAGATTAGGATTTAGCCAAGTATACGTTCTGGTACGTGTGCTCAATATAGAAAGAAGATACCTTGTGTAAGTCTTACGGTCTTCTAGTATATTCATGTGATATCTCTTAGACTAGCTCCTCTATAGGCCGTTGAAATCAGTAGGCAAGGATTCCCAGGAGCACGTAGATCATTTAATAGGTTGATCAACCATTATGCTTCACCGAGGCGCAATGACTACCAAAATGAATCAGGTTGTTGATGCAAACGCATTTGGATGGGACAGTGGGGCCAATCTAGAGAAAAGAGCTTCATGTGGATGGAGCTAGCATATTGCGTTTTATTAAGGTGCCCTATGTCCAGGGTGTGCTCAGTTCTACTCAGTGAGCAAAAGCGGCGAGGGGCTGAGCACTAAAACGGAAAGGGAAAGCCAAGTCGTAGCATAGGAAATCCGGTACACAGGTGATTGGCTGATTTCGGTTATTATGGGGCTAAGAAACGACACTAAACCCGAACTGGTAGTAACACTACAGTGAATGACAAGAGCTTGAAGAACACTGCATTGCCCACTACACCAAGTACACAAATGGCTCTTTTTATTACGGACCTCTTACTCATTGCAGCAATATTTATCGGCCTCTTTCTCAAACTAGTGCCACTTTTTCTTCCGCTCAGTCGACGAGACACAGAGAAGGTAAATATCTCCATGAATTCCTGTCTACCAACTTTTAACTTGATGGGTATTCGCTCACTTTGCGTGCGCCACAAGAATTTCATCTTTAGGCTACCCTTTGAATTATTGGATGAGATATACAGGCTCACTCTCCATCGAAGACAAAGCCTGTCTCGCGCTGAGCTGCAAAGCGTATTACGCTCGATATCAATCTCGTCTTCAAAATGAGGAGATAACCCAGAGACGACCAGTTCTAGATGCCCCAGTCATCTGTAGCCATGTGGATGCTCTACCAAGAACCAAACTCCTTCGGCGACTAGCGAATCATGAGTTGAAATATTGCGCTTATTGCTGGCAGCTTCATCCAATAATCCCCAGCTGGAAACGATCCACTCCTGTGAAGAAATGTCTGGAATGTTCACAAATGGTCGAAAAACAATTTATGCCAGATGCAGGCATCATTGACCTGTGCCCGTGCATCAGCATTACTATCAAGGATCTCGCGAATATAAGACCCCTGGTCCGTGATTTGCAAACCAAACATATATGGCCAAACGATACTTGTTTGAAGGAATTCCTGTAGAGGGATGAGACGGACCGGTTCCTCACGCATTACTACTATGTTAAAAATCACTACGCAAATGTTGCAGTACAAACGAGTCTAGAGATGCATCACGATACTGGTCGCGTCTATGTGACAAGCTGGTATCATTTCGGCCTGTCACCCGGAAGTTGGACCTTGATCGAGAAGCCTTGGGCGAAGTGCATACACAAAAGGTTGAAATCATGGTTCCAGCTTTTCTTTCAAAATGACAAGCCTGGAATGAATAAACTCGGCGTTGGTGGTTCTATGACTTTCGAAAGCGGAAAGTCT
Organism: Penicillium cataractarum; assembly: GCF_028827025.1. Taxonomy (NCBI): domain Eukaryota; kingdom Fungi; phylum Ascomycota; class Eurotiomycetes; order Eurotiales; family Aspergillaceae; genus Penicillium; species Penicillium cataractarum. The sequence goes on along the minus strand of NW_026622745.1, from coordinate 1,493,653 downwards.
AACTTGCAATTCACGATAAAAACCTGCAGGGTTCTTGGAAAGGGAGAATGGCCTGACTCGGATGGGAGTCGCTTCGACATTGAGATGTTGCTGTGATACAAAAGCACTAGAATCACATCGGTGCCAATATTCGTTCGCCATCAAACTTGCTATTACAGACTTGCTTATTATTGCTCTTTGAGAGATGTGATGACGTCCTTGGTGTTAGTTATTTCGCTGACAATGAGACTCTGCGTGGTATTTCTCGCCTTAAGACTAGTATAAATCAAGGCGATCATTTGCTTAATCCAAATTGGTCAAAGCTCATCGTACCGAAGCGACCGATACTAATTTTCTTTTTCCAACAATAAGCCTAATCCTACCCTAAAATTCTGAAATATTTGACCGAACACTATATCACAATGAGAAGTAAAATCTACCACCAACACAAAAGTCTGCGTATTAAAATATTATGAAATTTTCTTTAAGATAGGGGCGTATCTACCGAAGTACGTTAAGGATAACGTTTTAAACGCAAGACCGCTCAAAACTCCTCGGTATCATTTCTTCTAATAAGGTAAATTATGTGGAGTTTGATAGTTAAACATAATTCACATATAGAGCCACGAGAGCGACTTATTTATAGCTACAGCAAAAGACATTGAATATCGTCTTCGTGGTCTTTTCGGCGATATTAACACGGGATATGACGTATATTTCGATCCCATTGTTTGAGCCTTCGGGACAGAGAGAAGTGGTACAGCACATACACGGGCTGCCGCTAGTATTTAACAGGGATTTAGCGTCGAACCCGAATTGTTCGCGTAGAACAATATCGGCATGATACCCTTGCGTGCAGCCACCAGTGGGCCCTCTCGGCTCCGTTACCTGAGATGCCAGGCACGGAAATCTTGTCCCGAGCTTAGTCCACCCCAAACTTTGTGCTTGATCTCCGTATTTCTACAATGCCTCACACTCCGTACCTAGTTATTTCATTATTTCATACAGGATACCGATCGGTCGCTCTGCTCCAATCAAACTTAACTAATTTCATTCTAATTATCCCGGTCGAGATGAGCTCGCCTCAGTGTCCTCTCCCCGCTTTCTCCCCACATTCTCTCCGCTTTCCCTCCACAGCCCACAGAAGTAGGTACCACAGGGTTAGCACGCCAGGATCTGTCCTCCACTGCGTCATGTAGTTAGTGGCATTGCGGACTGACTGGAATCTATTTATATGACGGTAAAACCTCAACCATTTATCTTAGTCCATGTTAGAATTTTCTAGCATACGTATACTCTTTAACCGTTTCTGACTTGATTGTTGCGTATTCAACCGCTTCCAATATGACTGTGGCCACTCAAAAGAAAAAGCCCTACTTTGGCCTAACAGGAGGATGGCTCACATTCTGGGTTACAGTATGCTCGTGATCCCTATCCTGATATTGGGGCTGGATTGACAACCACGCAGGTTGCTTGTGCAACAGACATGTCCCTATTTGGCTACGATCAGGGAGTTTTCAGTGAGTCGATCTATCGCAGCATGTAGGTTCAGTTTGACCGATGCGCTCGATACAGGCGGTGTAGTGATCACCGAGGACTTTCTCGTGGTTCATGATCTAGTCGGGCCTACGAAAACCAAAACCCTTTCCACCGTGACTGCTATCTATGACATTGGTTGCTTTATCGGTGCCATCGTTGCCTTTACGATGGGAGAATCATTAGGGAGGAAAAGCTCGATTATGGTTGGAACAACCATAATGGCTGTGGGCACCATCCTCCAGGCAAGCTCATATAGTTTGGCACAGATGTTTGTTGGACGGATTGTGCTGGGGTAAGCAACAGACCTGCCAGGGAATCAGGGACACTCTATTCTGACTTCAAAATCCCCACACAGAATCGGTAACGGAATCAACACGGCCACGGCCCCTATTTGGCAGACAGAGACATCACAGTTAAAATGGCGTGGCAAACTTGTTGTCCTCGAGATGATGATGAATATCGCGGGTTTCTGCCTAGTCAATTGGATTAACTACGGATTCTCCTTCGTTGGTGGCCCCATTGCCTGGCGTTTTCCGCTCGCCTTTCAATTTGTCTTTCTCTTTGTCCTCTGGTCTACCACCCCTTGGCTTCCGGAATCCCCTAGGTAAAGTGACGTTCTATAACGCGTAGAAACCAAATCTCACGATGCATAGGTGGCTTCTCGCTCATGGAAGAGAAGAAGAAGCTATTGAGGTGCTCAGCTGCTTGGAAGCGAAGCCAGTTGATGACCCCTTCATCATTACGCAGTGCCGTGAAATCAATTTCAGCGTTCGCTACGAGCGTGAAAATTCCATGCGATGGAGGGATCTCTTCAAGAAGAAAGCAAACGATACTAAAACCTTGCGAAGACTTGTTCTTGGCGCTGGAAGTCAGTTTATGCAACAATTTGGGGGAATTAATATTATGTCCTATTATCTGCCTACAGTCCTTATCAATGTGAGTTCAGCTGAACCATGAAGTGGTCGTCGGTTGCCATTTTGAAGCATACCCAAGGTTTAAAAGTGACTAACTAAGCTCTTGTTCTAGTCTGTCGGTCTTTCTGATGAGCTCTCTCGTCTATTATCAGCGTGCAATGCGGTGTCGTATTTGGTATTCTCTGGTATCGCAGTGTTACTAGTTGAGAGAGTAGGCCGCCGCGGTTTGATGATGATTTCAACATTCGGGCAATTCATTTGCTTCTTGGTGATCAGTATTTTGCTTCGCTACTCCGAGGCAAGCGCTCAAGGAGAGAAATATGCATCGGCATCGGTCGCATTTTTCTTCCTTTACTACGGTGCATTTGGCATTGGAATGCTCGGTATCCCATGGTTGTATCCAACTGAAATCAATTCGTTGCCAATGAGAACGAAGGGAGCTGCTGTTGCGACAGCTATGGACTGGTTTGTTTAATTTCTCGTCATATTTCAGCCAGCATGGCCTCTGACTTTGGATACTCAGGATCACAAATTTTGTCGTTGTCGAAATTACCCCCATTGGAATCCAGAATTTGGGCTGGAAATTCTGGCTCGTTTGGACTGCAACTAATGCTCTTTTCCTGCCAATTCTTTACTGCTTCTATCCCGAGACAGGTACGTTATGACTTCAATTCCGAAGAGGTTCTGATACTAACGCCTCTATGAAGCCAACCGGAGTCTTGAAGATATGGACGCATACTATAGATCCAATCCACCTTTGATCGTCACCACAGACCCAGACGCTGTCTCCAGAAAGCGCCCCCAGAAATACATTGAGCACGAAACACTAGTCATCGAGAAGACAGCTGCAGGATTGGATTACCCGTCAGACGGGGTAGAGAATCATGTTGAACGACTTGATGAAGCGACAGGCAAAAACTGAGTTAATCAACTTCTCATTATTAAGGGTACATAGTATTAGAACTATGCATGTCAATCTAGAATTCGTCCGATCTATGCACATATAAGGGGAGTGATAGAAAATAGTGAGGTTATACCAGCCTATTAGCTTGGTTACTATTTTGGACCACAAAATACCAAGAATATCAAAGAGTCCAATCTCCAACATCGTTTTTTTTTTTTCAATTTGGTTCGTGGTGATCTTGGTTTTTATCCGGCCTAGAAGTAACCATACCTTGAGCAAGTGCGACCTGCTCCGTATTTCGCACCGGAGACCATAGCATAACGTGTCGAGCTGCGATAGAAATAGTAGACAATAGTGCAGGAAAATGTTAATGGGAATCGAGAAATTTGATGTATTTGCTACCTCGAAGTATATGCCCTATTGTAACCTTGATGAATGCCTGAATGCCTGAATGCCCAATCTCAAACTTGGGAGAAACCTCGAGCCACGCTGGGACGCCGAATAAATGCAGTGGAGGAAGCAGACTTGGAGACGTTGCCTTTCCGCTAGAACCATGGAATTTGCAATCCGTACATTGCTACTGGTTGTAGCTTAACCCCAAAACAAAATACAAAATGGTTCATGGAAACTAGCCAACTCACCATTCCCAGAGCCATCGAGCCGAATATGGTCTTCTTGCCGAAGCAGCACAAATCCAGTGCTCATCTGATCTTCGGGCTCTGTAGCGAGCCCCAGGGTGCGGCCAAATCGGGGCCTCGGAACGAAGTCCGGGGATGGCACGGAGTATAGCATGATATCAACTATGAGGACAAACTGCGATAGCATTGTCTTGGTCACCTATATAATACCATGATCGCAAAGATCAAATTGCCTCTCTAGATATTTTCCAACTCACATCCAGTTCGCAGAATTGACAGAAGACAATTATTCGCGAGGGAGTACCAGCAAAACAACCATGGGCCGACAATACCTCAAGGAAGTTATTGGCTTGCCGGGGCTTAAGGCAGCTCCTAGCGTCAATGTCCCCGCCGTCGTTAAAGAAGTGATTGAATCTATTCGCAAGGAGGGTGATGTCGCCGTGAGGAGATACTCCGAAAAGTTCGACAAGTGGTCACCACAGAGCTTCAGGCTGTCTCAGGCTGATATCGATACTGCCATCGCCAATTGTCCCAAGCAAACCCTTGATGATATTAAGGAAGTCCAACTGAACGTGAGGGCCTTTGCAGAAGCACAGAGGGGCTCTATAAAAGATTTTGAGGTCGAAATCCGACCTGGAGTGCACCTGGGACAGAAGAATGTTCCGATTGATAATGTCGGGGCGTAAGTTGGCAACATATTTCCTCCCAGATTTCTTGTATTTGCACAAAATAGTCTAACTAATGTCTCCGTATCTTCCAGATATATCCCTGGCGGTCGGTATCCCCTCCTTGCATCGGCGCATATGACCATTTTGACTGCTAAGGTTGCTGGTGTCAAGAACGTCATTGGCTGCACGCCGCCAATCAACGGAGAGATTCCGTACAGCACCGTTGCCGCTATGCACTTAGCAGGTGCAGACGAAATCTTCCTACTAGGAGGTGTTCAGGCAGTGGCTGCAATGGCAGTGGGCACTGAGACCATCCGGAAGGTGGATTTCCTTGCGGGACCTGGCAATGCCTTCGTGGCCGAGGGCAAGAGGCAGCTCTTTGGAGAAGTCGGCATCGACCTCTTCGCTGGTCCCACTGAGATTTTGATTTTGGCCGATGAGACTGCCTCTGCGTTTACTGTGGCAACGGATTTGATCTCTCAGGCTGAGCATGGCCCCGATACCCCGGCGGTGCTGATCACAACCTGTCCGGAGCTCGGATACAGCACCATGGAAATTGTGAACCGCCTCCTTACCTCTTCTGATTTATCGACCGCGGCGGTCGCTAAGACATCATGGGAAGCATTTGGAGAGGTTATCGTCGTCGACACTGTCGACGAAATGTGGGAGCTTGGCAACCAGTATGCCAGTGAGCACGTCCAGGTCTTCACCCGGAACCCGCGCGATGCTTTAGAACGGATGACCAACTATGGTGCACTGTTCCTTGGTGAAAAAACATGCGTTTCTTATGGAGATAAGGTAAGATCAAAGTCGTCTACTTGAAACCCTGGAGATTAACAGGTTACTTCTAACACAGGTTATCGGCACAAATCATGTCCTTCCTACTCGCACCACCGCCCGTTATACCGGCGGCCTGTGGGTTGGCAAGTACCTGAAAACCTGTACCTACCAGGAGGTCACCTCTGACCAAGCCAGTGGTGATCTTGGCAGACTCTGCGGACGCGCTGCCCGGGCAGAGAACTTTGAAGCACATGCCCGCTCTGGTGACCTTCGTGCCAATAAGTACAAGAATGATGAGATTGGGTGGATTGAGAAGTCGCAAGTGGCTAACGGAAGCCGTCTATGAGTGTGTAGTTCTTCCAGATATAGATCATTGTTTACAATTAGTGTCAATATGAGGACTTCCTATTGAACAAATAACATGATACTTTTCTATTATTCCTCTCCTGGTATTTCATGCAATTCTGCTTCGGTGTTCACATGTCATTGGCATACATTGCTCGTAGTCCGAATTTCTTCGTGATGTGTACTTCCAAATTTTCATCCAAAAGTTCATCGACATGCGCGACAGGCTTACAATTGAAGTTATGTGATCAGCTCACCACGTGCCATCACACTGAATTTAGTGTTGAATACACGATGATGTTTGCAGCTAGTGACAAAAAGGATATGCTGCATCTTTGAGAGGTGCTCGTATATGTACATGTGCCTCGGCTTTCTAAGGTTGAATGCCCTAGTCGAACTCATTCAGACCCACCAGGGTGTGAATTTCCCCTGGAACTGGAGAATCCACATTATTACTGACGGGACTTAGGTTGAGACACCATGGGGCAAGATGGGCTGAGATTGTGGGTTGGTGGCTTCGGTTGGGTTGCCTAAAGCTCCGGTAACTAGGCCGATTTCGGTTTTATTGGTAACCTCAGCGAGCCGATGGAGAGAGAATCTCGGCAATATACCACCGAAAACTGCACCGTATGCCCATAAATTAAGCTAATGCGGTATTGATCAATCAGTTCTAGAAGTACACCTTTCTAAATTAAAATTTCGGATCGCTTTGTAGCCGTTCGCTGAGATGGTATATTACCCCCAAATAAAAGCTGGAGACCCTTGAACTAAAAAAGGGCAAAAAGCCGACAAAATAGGTCCTCAAGCTCATTCTGAGCAGCCGATGAGGCATCGTTGCGAATGGACTAGATCTAGACTCAACAGACACACTTTTGGAGAGATTGAAAGGTCTGCTGACATCCACAGCTCCAGCAGAGCTTTCGCTTGCTCCATCTCTTTTTGTACTACTCATGCGGTAGATAAATATAGCTGCTCCTGCTCGCTCATTGCCACATCGTCAATATCCTAATCCAACATTACCAGCCCCCTGAGAAAAGATGGGTGGGCCGAGATCTGCTTCTCTGGCCATTCAGACCCTCAATTTAGCCCCTCGCTCCCTGTATAGTATCCCTACTATCCTTGGAGCTGTGACCAGATCAGTTAGCCAACGATCTTTTTCTACAACGCGTGGTTCGAACGGTCCCCAAAACTCTCAGCCAAAGTCGGGGTTCAATCCAACCAAATCCCATCGGATTGCGCTTAATTCAAAAGATGAAGGAATTGCACAAATAGACGGAAACATCAGCATCGAATATCCTGAAAATGACAAAACGCCTCAAACTCCTGTTATCCAGGGCCATGGGGGCGTGCATTTTAAACGGACCCTCGCGCAATTTTCCCTTGAAAATAAAGTCTCAGTGGTAACCGGAGGCGCGAGTGGCATAGGTCTTGCTATATCCCAGGCGATTGTGGCATCAGGCTCACACCTTGCCATTGTTGACATGAACCGTAAGCTATTTGCGCTCCATGTTCCGATATGAACGAACGTATGTTAATCACCGGAGTGCAGGAGATGAGGCCCACAGACAGGCTGAGACGCTACTGCAGCAATTCAAAATAGAAAACCTAGGGTGTAAGGAGTAAGTCAACGCCCTACAACCTCCGATATATAATTCTGAATAGAGGTGCTGATGATCTCCTAAAGCTTACCCAGAGTAACTGCTCATTATTCCGACGTGTCCGACCCAACCTCTGTTAACGACGCTATTCTCGACATTCTCGACCAGCAGGGCAGAATCGACAACTTGGTGACTTCGGCCGGGTTCACCGAGAATTTTAGCGCTGTCACGTACCCTCATGATCGAATGCAGAAGCTGTGGGGGGTCGTTGTGGATGGGACATATCTGTTCACTACCGGCGTTGCGAAACATTTGATCGAGCGTCAAGCATCTGGGAGCATGGTGGTTATTGGTAGCATGTCTGGAGCTATCGTCAACGTTCCTCAGCCCCAGGCGCCCTACAACGCAGCCAAGGCAGCGGTTCGTCATCTTGCAGGATCGCTCGCGGTGGAGTGGGCCCGCCATAATATCCGCGTTAACTGCGTCAGCCCTGGATATATCCTGACTGCCCTGTAAGCGACTGAAACATTGGGCATCTTGGTTATTGCTTGTTATTGTAAATTGAATCACTAATCGTTTTTGTTCCAATTCTAGCACCCGCAAGATCTTGGAGGAAAACATCGAATTTCGTGATAAGTGGATCTCGCTTATTCCCACCGGCAAGATGGGAACGCCAGAGGATCTTATGGGGCCAGTGGTGTTCTTGCTCAGTGACTCTGCGAAATACATCACTGGTGCCGATTTACGTGTCGATGGTGGTTATACACTGACTTGACGGAGGGTGTACCTGTTGCCAACCTTGAAAAAAAAGGGGTTCGATAGAGGCTGTCAAAGCCGGGCCACGTTGTGACTCGGTCGATTAAGGAATATGCAGATAGTAATCAAACTAATTCTCCAAAAAATTTGTCGAGTTCATTTCCAGTGTATGAGTTTTGAGTTGGTCATAATTTCATTTCTCGATTAAAGGGGTTCGTCTTGCTATTGCGCATCTTGGGTTATGATTATTGGTGCCAGCCCCATAAGGCGTACAAATCCCGAGCTCGATATATTGCCGCCCAGCCAAGCTCGTTTTCAATGTCTTCTAATAGCGTGGCCGCGGCTTTTCTCTCGTGTTCCTTATCAAAACAGCACCCCGCTATACCCATGAAAATGGAAAATTAGTAAGATACTTGAATAAAGCCTGAGTTCGGGGTAGTGTACCAAAATAGATTGGCTGGACGGAATTGACACGGCAGCTTCCATCCGGCTTACTTTGAGCAATACCACATATTTGTCGTGCATGGTACAGTAATTTTGCCTATATACCGATTAGACTAAGCTGGAGTTGTAATGTATATCATTCCACCGACCTGTATTTTGCGAAGAGCAAGGAGACAATTGGAGTCTTGCAAAGGACTGATAGTCAAGAGGAGTATTTGAGCAAGATGGAACATTTGCCAGGAGGACGCTGTTCCGTCGTCAGACATGATCTCATCAGCCACGAAATAGGCATAGACTTACCACAAACACTCCTCGCAAACCAAATTGTTTGAAAACCCCTACCTTCCTCATCGATGACTGAGACGGGATCCATGAAGCCCTTATCTTTTACAGAGCCATTCCAATGTTCGAGTAGGTGATGAAGATTATGCCATTCCTCAATCTTTCTCGTGAGGGTGTATGTTTCTGATAAAGCCATATAATTCACTACTTTGGCGAGAATGGTGAGAACCCTTCACTCATCAGCGTACGTCTTGTCGGCGCATAAGTTGAGGAGGATACTTACTGGTTGTTCACTAAATCTTCGCTGCCTTCCTGCCCGATATTTTCGAGGTCAATGACCCAAAAGTCCGGATCCAGCCTCAATTTGGACCTGTTGATAATAGCACACACTACTTCTTGTCGTGCGATCGACCAGAAGGCAGCTTGTGAAATGCCCCCAGACGATCCGTTTACGCTTTGTACCCTGCCGAAAGAGAAAACGCCGTCTAGATGTCTCTGCCAGTTGGCTGTGGGAGCGTCTAGCATCTCATAGCATGAGCAGATCACAATGGCTGCAAAACCATATCCCGCAACTTGCTCGCCTAAGTCCCAGAGCTGGTTGATAAGAAGAGAGATGGCGGTGTCGTAATTTTTTCGTGCAACCTGCATACCGTCCTCTAGCTTTCCAACTAGATACTGTTGTTTAGCAGCACACGCAATACTTGCTGCCTTGAGTAATGGGTCGTGCACGGCTAGTCGACAAACTTTCTTGGAGAATGTTTCGGACAAGTCGGAGAGGTCCATCCAGGTTCCTACTTCAGCGCTAAATTGGCGAAGCAAGTCTGCTTCCCCCTTTGAAGTAAGCCGTCCCGGAGAAGTCTTCGCCGTTGGTGCTAAAACCCCTACTGTCGGCGATATAACGCTATTGAGGCCCCAGTCGCTTGGTGAACGCTCCATTGACGGATACGAATTATTGGATAGGGACCCTGTTATCTGAGTATTCATGTCGTGATTTCTCATTGAAAGTAAAGCCTCGCCGGCCGCATCTGTTCTTTGACTGCTCGTTTCCAGTGAATTAGGAGTGTTCGCGGGTAGGCTAGCCAGCGTATCACCGAGGGCGGCAGAAGGTTGAGGCAAATGGACCTGGCTGTCAACATCGACATTTTCAGGGTTGAATGAGACGGGATAGTCTCTCGATGAAGAAGTTATCTGATCACTTGATGATGTCGAGACCTCCCGTGTATCCACTACGCTGAAGTTCCAGTCAGTTACCGATGACGCTGGCGCTTGTGGTTTCAACCCGGCTTGAATGGGCGTTGCAGCAATTTTCTCGCCCTCGGCGCTATGGACAGGGTCGTAATAGTTTCGGTGGTGCACTTCAGCTCCATCACTCTCTCCTGGACCCCAATTCCTGCTTCCGTAGACGGTATTTTGGTATTCACCAGTGATTCCACTGGTCTCGCCAAAAACATCCTGGTATTCGCCAGCGATTGTGCTTGTCTCGTCCACAAATCTATCTGTTTAATGGTCAGCCATGAGTCGACAACCTTGGTGCGCTGGTCACATATATCGGGGTCATACACGACGGAATTACATCCACCCAGATATGGTCCAATTCAAATGTTCCCGAGCCTGCGCTTTTTGCGTTCTTGCTAACTAACGGATTGCGCCAATGCTTGAAGGAGAAAAGGTCACTGGGAATACACTGGACTCGGTTCTTTTCGCAATTCCTGCATTTGGGCCGCCTCTCATCGCACTTGATCTTTCGAGATCGACATGTCAAGCTGGAAGATGCGTCAGATAATCTAGTTCGCGGGCGTTACTCGTTCGCAGTAACCCACCACCCTGAAAATAGTTAGGCATCAAGGGTCCTGCATTGCATCGACTGTACTTACCAGTCCAAGTCCGCATTATCGCTATGGTAACCAGATCGAAGTGACTTATGGAGAGAAATAGGTGGGAACTGCAAAGAGTGGGATGATTGCGGGGGATGAACTGGGGTGGTCGGCAAATATGCCGACCTCCTCCCGCTTTAGACTTTGACCCCAGACCCGGGGGGGGTTGACCAAATACTCCTTCACTTTGGTAGTCGAATTAAATGCACCACGCCCCTGGGGTTTAGGCGATCCAATCGGGCTGTCAGATAATTATTTTGGCGGTCGCTGAGTGGTGGGTGCGCGTGGGGAACCCATGCCTTCATGCAAGTGTGCACTCATCTGGGTTACCCAAGCGAGACGAGGAAATTCAGCCGAGCGCTCCACATCTATCGCGTAGGCGATGCGCAAACTGGGAGGCAATGTGGATTGTTTCCAAGGCAATATTCTCAAACATGAAAAGTGTTTTAGCGTAAGGACCCTACCGTCTAGGTCCAGACTACCACAAGACTAGCCAAACATTGCCTACATAAATGGCAGTTTTGCTGATCCCTGGACCTCTAGTGCATACGTGGGGATTCCAAGCAGTTACTATATCGTTGCATGTAGATGATGATCACCGACTCGAAATCGGCGTTCTATATATCGGATAATCCGCAAAAATAGCTGAGAATGCCTACGAGAGTTAAAAGTAATCGGGATATACATATACAAGTAATGCAAGCTATGCACAACAAACTCACACAATCGTTACTATATAAAGGACGAGGCTATTGCTTCGCACTCTAGTACCACAACCCGTCGTTGGGCTTGATTCCCTGCTTCTTGCAATGCTCATAGTACAACTGAGCATAACTAAAGACATCCATGGTGTTCTTCAAGCTATCATCATCGTTGAAAAACTCAAGACTGCCTGAGACAGTGAAAACAACCTCCGCTCCCTTGCTCATGTGCAGAGTGTGAATAGTTCCGGGATTTTCAACCACATAGTCACCGGGTCTGGCGACCCAGTCATATCTGACCCTCGAAGTTAGCTGACTTCTTTTTTTTTTTTTTTTTCTCTAGCCATGATAGACATACTCCTTATAGTTCCATTCTCCCTTGAGCGTGACAGCTGTCACAGTGCCGCGATGCCTGTGTTTGCCCAACCAGGTGTCTTCAGAGCTGCGCAGCACGACCACAAACGTGCCCGTCCGCGTCTCAAATCGCAGAGGCTTCAGCTCAAGGTTTTCGTGCCAGGGATGCCAGCAAGTGTCCGTTTCACCATTAATGTAAACATCGGGAGAGCTGTATTTGTCGGCAAGAGCCAGTTCCGACTTTTCAAGAGGGGTTAGTTTTGACTCCTCGTTGGCGCTCTTCGCAGGTTCCGGGCGGATGGGAAGGGAGGTGTCAGAGGTAGAGGCAGGAGGTGACATGGTGAAAAGTTGTTAAATTCGGGATGGAAAAGAATGATCTGTTTTGAGTTGATGGGAGAAGCTGGGCCAGCAGACTTCTTAAATTTATGTACCATTGCCTGCAGTATATTGACTGTGGGGAGGTATTTTTGATCCTGAACCAGTCTATAGCAGACGTTGGGCTCAAATCTCGGCATGTTTTCCTAATAGTAATGAGTGTACGCCTTCTGTGATATCCTTCGGGTAACGCGACCGAGATTTGCCTCGCGGTATGTATACCCTACTAAATTTAGACATTGCGTACATTCGACGATGAACTAGAACAGTCCATATAGATTGAAGCCTGTCGAATCAGTTTCCAAATAGGACATAGGATAAACAGAACTTAAATAAAAGGAAAAACATTGGCGGGTGATGGCGATAGAGTCGCCGGCGCAAGGAAGCTGGGAACGTAAAAGAGTGCAAATTGTGTCTACACAAGAGAAAGAGGAGGGAGGAAAACAGAGAAGACTCTATATGGGCCAACAAAGGACCGCCTGGGGAAAACTGGCACACAACGGAGGGAAGATCCTATAGGGAGATTCCATCAGCAGCAAAGTCATTCTCTGGGCACTGAGATTGTTGATATTTCCAAGCCAGATCCGCGTCAACTGCAAATATGGCTTTTGGTCTTTTGAGATTACTCAACAAATCTCATAGCATTAACCTAAATCGTGTTTTCATAACCATCCAATTGTTTGTACTTCTTTCCAAATATCTGTCGGACTTCACACTAGAAATGTTTACGAAAGTGACTCTACAAGATTGCATCTTTGGATATGCCATAGGAGTGAATGTGACAGACCAAGCAAATCAGTTTCAAAAAGAGTGAGAATCCCGAGTACGGTCGAAGGTATCTAAAACTACAACTTTGGTCCGTCTAATTTGAATGTGGGGACTCGCACTACCGTGGCGGGGTACATGTTGGAAGGGCCGGAAATCAAATTCCAGCACCGGATGCACGGCCTTAATGCCGAGCTACAGATGGCGATCGTTAGAACCTAACGTTAAAACTGTTATATTCCAAATTTTCAGGAAATTTGCGAGTCATGTTCACCGTTTGATGACAAACAATTCCTAGTCCAGGGCTACCAACGGAGGCCAACGCCGTACGGAATCCTGAATCTCTTCTTAGGCACGAGAATCAGAGATGAATATTGAGGCGCATGTAGGAAGCATAAAATACCGTCCCCGTAGTTCAATTCTATCTAAAAAAAATTCTACCATGATCACAATTGCGCCTCGCAGACACCTGTGCGTTTACTCAGGGTAATGATACCGAAGGCTTCATGTGAGATGCCCCACTGGATAGTGGAGTGAGGGTAAGTACGCGGATCCAGGCTCCCCGGATTAATCTATGAGAATGGGCTTGGCTAGGTAAAGAAGCACATTCATATTGGCCCCGCGGCTTAACTCAAAAATACCAGATATGCGAGCAAAGAGCGGATTTTCCCGACTGCCGTCTGCTTCGTGTCCCAGTATGGAATACTATGTCGGTATTCGCACCATATTTACCACTTGTACTAGCAGATCTGAGCTCACAGCGGAATCCTCTATGGCGCTCGGTTTTTGGGGTTCAGCAACCGAATTCATGGCACGTCTCCGAGCATCGCCAAAATAAAATATCTCGGTGCATTCCCCAGGCATCTAGTCTGAGAAAACTGTCTTCGCAATCCTGGAGAAGTACACATCCGTCTAATCATCTGTCCCTTAGAAACGGCACTGCCCTTTCTCGTTTGATGTGTTGAATGCACAACATCAAAATGCCCCTTCGTGGAAAGCAGTTAATGGGTGGCGTGACCGCTGCGTGCGGTCTGGGTTTTCTCCTGTATGTCAAAAGCCCCCTCTACCTTTGCGTCTCTTATACACCTACACGAGCCCGCTTTATTTAGTTATTTTCATCACCACTTACACGTCTTGAAGTTTTGGATACGACCAAGGAGTCATGGGAGGAGTAATCGGCTCCGCTACATTTGTGAAGCAGTTCAATGATCCAAATGTAAGTGGATATATCGCCAATAATGAGTGTCAATGAATATTAACTGTCTATTAGGCCCTCACCCAAGGCCTGATTACAGGATTATACGACCTCGGCTGCCTCATTGGGTCCATAGCAGCGTTCTTCTTCTCTGAGCCCATCGGGCGGAAGAAGTCGATCGTGAGTTTTATGCATTAACCATGAGATAGTGATTTCTCACATTGAATATTAGTGTACGGGTTCATTTGTTGTTTGCCTGGGAACAATTCTCCAGGTGACCGCATTTTCAGTCGGACATCTGATAGCAGGCAGAATTGTCACTGGAATTGGGATCGGTATAAACACTTCAATTATTCCTACTGTGAGTTTTCGCCTCAGAACAACGGCTACGGAAAAACGAGTCTTTCTGATTGGAATTACAGTGGCAATCTGAGGTTTGTTCGGCTCGCCACCGGGGACAGCTTGTCACCATAGAGGCTGCTTTGATTATTTGCGGACTCGCTATATCAAACTGGGTTTGCTTTGGTGCGTCATTTATTACCTCCTCCTTTCAGTGGAGAGGCCCCATTGCGATACAGTGCATATTCGCACTATATCTGCTCATCACAGTTCCGTTCCTGGTGGAAAGCCCACGCTGGCTTGCCAATCACAAGAGTCTCGCCGAAGCGGCGAAGACAATCGCCCAGCTTAAAGATGTACCGGAGGATGACCCAGAGGTTACTTCAATAATCCGTGAAATCGAGATGGCTTTGGAAGAAGAAAGCTCTGCCAGTGCATGGTATACGATCTTCACAAATGGGGGTGAGCAAAACTTTAGGCGGATGATGCTTGGCGTGGGAGGATTGTAAGTGAAATAAATCGTGGCCCCTACTATTACCAGCTGCTAAGATTGAATTAAGGTATATGCAACAGATGTGTGGGATCAAGTTCGTAACTCCCACGCTTTGAAATTTGACCGTGACATACACAAGTCTAATTGCAGGACATAGCTCTATTGGTTATTACCTCCCTGTTATACTGCAACAGTACATCGGCCTTAGCAACACCCTCTCCCTTATTCTTGCATCGGTAGCCGCCACTCAGTTTTTCATAATTTCGCTCACCCCAATCTGGTTTATCGAGAGAGCAGGGCGTCGCAACTGCATGATTTGGGGAGGTATGGAACTCGCAGTATCAAATTTTTGAAAATTGCTGACGAGGCTGATATTACAGCTATCGCACAAGCAATCATCATGGCTCTTCTATGTGTTGGCTTTGCGATTGGCACAAAGACAGCACTTGCCATGATGGTAGCAATGTTTTTCCTATTTGACGATGCCTTTGCTGTCAGGTACATCTCTATTAACCCCGTACTCATTCGTTAATAATAACTACTAACCAGGTTAGCTTTCTAAACGTGCCCTGGATGTACGCCCCGGAGATTAACTCGTTGAAAATGAGAACCAAGGGCGGAGCTGCTGCTGCTGCATCGAACTGGCTCTGTAAGCAGATTCTTTCAACCTTTAAACGCATGATCTAATCATTCAGACAGTCAACGGAATCGTCGTAACTGTCACACCGATGGGATTGGCTAATCTTAGATGGAGATATTATCTCATATGTGAGTACTCTGAATAGCTTCGGCTTTCAATATCCTAAACTAATCTGGTATATAAATAGTTGTTGTGTTAAACCTCTCATTTATTCCTCTAATCTACTTCTGCTACCCTGAGACGAAGGGCGTCACCCTTGAGCAGATGGACCACATCTTTATTGGAAAAGGGACTGGTCTCAGCGCTCTCACTCAAGGGGTGAAGGAGAGCATCTATGTGAAAAGACATTATCAGCAAGAAATTGAGAATATTGACGAAGAGTCGGGAATTGAAGAGGAAGGTAGGAAAGATGCTCAACAGATGCATATTGAAATGGCGACCGCATAAAAACGCAGCCAGGCACCCTCGACACAAGGCGCTCAACAGCCCTGTTCATGCAACGTAACCACTGCGAATTAAGCTATATTCCGACACGTCATGGAAGGTGGTAGTGTGCAAGTTATCAAAAACACATTGTGCTACAATACTACCCTATTTCATTTCGGAACGTCTTCTCTCTCTCTCTCTCTGAATTTTATAATTAAATTACGTACAATGCTAGACAATCAATCCGAGTCCTAGCTCATTGCAAGTTCTTAGACGACTTTCCGACTACTCCTTGAACAATGACCTTCGAGACCAATGTGACTTGCGTGAAGAGAAGAATCCTGGCCAGGAAAGAATAATCTACATTTAAGAGGTTTTATGTTACGTCTTATTTTTAGTATCGTGATAGATGAATGAAGTTGAGATAAGGAAAGTCCATGGAATAAAGCAGCATTTTATTAGGCAACGGCTTAGTAAAAAGCCATACCTACTTTATTTCCAATCCTATGACCACAACTCCAGACGCAGCGCCTGTAACCACGCAGCCTCAGCGACAAACGGCGTTATAATACGATCAATCCAAAGAGACCAGTCATCATCCCACCGCAAAGCACAAACAGCCAGGCAATATTCCCAATACCGTGGATACCACCCAGACTTTTCCCAATCAATAAGTACAAGGCTTACTTCGTCACTACCTTGACGCTTCTCGCGAATCATGATATTTTTCCGTTGTAGATCACCGTGGGTAAATGCCGCTTTAGGATCGTTGAAAACTAAAGGAAAGCATTTCCTAAGATATTCGGCTCTATAGGTAGAACCCCCGTTGTAGGCGTACTTTCGTATCATTGCCTCGTTAAGATCCTCTATAGATCCAAAGGGACCATTAATCAAGGGATCTGGTTGCGGCGTCCAAAATATCTCGTCCAGAAGTGGCCGTTTACCAACACTGCCGTAGTACTCGGGTGATGGAAGCGGACGTAGGTCATCCCAATATCTCCGCAAGTCGCTCGTGATACGTTGTTTCTCCAGTGTCGAAAGTTGAGGCCACGCTGAAAGAAGCGTTTGACCGATGATGCGCTCTATAACGATGTAATTTTTGCTGGTTTCCGGGTCTGAGTAGAGAGCGAAGACCCGTGGAATGGGGATATTTGTATTTTCTCGGACAAATAACATGTTTTCTCCTTCGATGAGGTGAAGCCTAGCCCGAATTTCACCACATAATGCTCGCCGACGCTGACGATTCTGCGTCCTCCATATTGCAGAGAGATATCTGGAGCATCCTCAATCTCAGTGTTACTGGGTAGAGGAGAAGGCAAGTCAGCTG
Organism: Penicillium cataractarum; assembly: GCF_028827025.1. NCBI lineage: Eukaryota > Fungi > Ascomycota > Eurotiomycetes > Eurotiales > Aspergillaceae > Penicillium > Penicillium cataractarum. The sequence goes on along the minus strand of NW_026622745.1, from coordinate 1,476,317 downwards.
CATGGAATGGAAGATCAAAGGATGTTCTCATTGGTGGTCAATAGCTGTCGGTGGAGGATAGGTTGTAAATTAGTATCGAAGAGAATCCCTTTTCATAAGCATTGTGATGCAAAAATCACCGGCCTCTTTGTTTGTCGCCATCACGTGCTATGCATAGATAAGATATTGGAGGCCAAACGTATGTAAAATATAACCAGACTGGGCATTAATATCGACGAAGATGCCGTGATGATCCCGGGGAGGACTAGTATAAGAAACCCGATATACAATATACGACACGAGTGATGACAAGAGTTAATTAATGAAAGGCTTCGCGGCCATAGAGTTATAGTTACTTTGGGATGGGGACACTAATATAAATGTTCACTGTAACATAGGTAGTCTTTTCTTGCTGAGGAATAAACTTATGATCACCAAGTCCCGATCTAGAAGGACTAATCAGAAGTCGAAAATACACATACGACTCAGAAAGAAAAAGATACAAGCCCGACAAAATCTCAAGCCCGAGAAAGCGATCGAAAAAAGTCTCAATAGTAATTTCCAGGGAATAATACATCCCGTTAAACCCCGATAGGAACATGCAAAAGCCTAAGAGTCTCAGAGTTATCCATGAGAAACCGAAAAAAATGCCCCCTATGACGAAGAGAAAATGGAATAGGAAAATGGAAATAGGGGAAAAATGAGAATAAAACCCTAATATCTGAGAAAACCGCACCAGCCAGAGAGAAAAAAAAAACCAGAACCAGACGCCGACCAGACCGAGGAGACATGATGGGGGAAACATATAGATGATAGTCAAGGAAACCAGTGCGAGTAAAAAGAAAACCATAATCTGTGTAACCCATGCAAAGAAGAAAAACACCTGACAAATGCATAAAGTGAAACGAAAATGAGGTGGAGCCGGAGACAGCGCGTGCTGTCTATCTGACCTGTAGATCATGCGCCGATGACCGATGGAGAAAGGAAGAAATTCACAATGAAATGGCGGAGGATGATGAGGGTGAGGAGGACACGAGAAAGAGGAAGAGACATAGTCTATGGGTGTGGTTATGCATCGATCAGGCGTTCATGCTATCATTAAGCATTTATGAGCGCTGCTCAGCCTTGTCTGCCACAGCGACGGCCACGGCCACAGCAGCGCCGAGAATAGCGCTCTCCGGGGCGGGATCTAGGCGAATTACGGAGCCGGTGGTGTGGTGGGATTTCTCAGAGAGCTGGTCCAGGTAGGATTGGCAAGTATCACGGAAACCGGGGTACTTGTTGATGACCGTGCCATCACAGGCAATGGACAGGTTCTTGGCGGACTCGTCGCTCTCGACGACGGTAATCTCGGGGGACTCCTTGATTAGGTTGTCGGAAACGGAGGGGGTGGTTGATGACTCCACTTCATTGCTGAGACACCACATGCTGTGGATGGCGGTTGCTAGGTATGCGGCGGCGCGGCGCGAGACAACCTGGCAGACGCGTCGGATGAAGCGCAGGTCCTCGACGGGAGGGGAGCTGGGGAACGTATGTTGCTTTTGCAAGAAGGCACCGGAGGCGGACATTGAGGCGGAGGTATCTTCTTCAATAAAGGCAACGATGCTGGTGTCGAAGGAGTAAGCCTCACGCATGGAGTGCGGAAGCTCGCCGCCGAAAAGACCGGCTGTCTCGACAGCTTCCACGATGATGAGACGGACAATCTCTCCAAGGTATCGACCAGTAATCATGTACTCGAGAGGCTGGTAATCCGGGCGCAAGTGAGTGCGGTTCAGCACGTCATCCCAACGGGTCATGGGAAGGACACCACCGCCAAACATGCTCATTTCACTGTTGATGATAACGTGCTTGGCGTAGTCGAACCACCCTTCGGGGCGGACGCCGAACTTGCTTCGGCCAATCTCGTGGACGGGGAAGTGGATGGCCATGTTGGTGCCAGTTCCCAGGATCAGGGACATGCGGGTCTTCGGGTCGACATAGGCACGCGACAGCAGAGCCGCAGAGCTATCGTTCACAATGGCCGCCATGGCGACGTTAAGATCACGCTTGCGACAAGACTGGATCAATAGATCGCCCAGCTCTTGCCCGACAGTGCCATTGGAGCAATGGAAACCCTTGCCCATGTGAATCATCAACCCGCTGCCCATAGAAGTCTGATCAATAGGGAATGACCACGACAAACCCATCGGCAGCGCAACCTCACCACGACCATAGTCCGTGCCTACATCCTTCAACATGTTCTCAATATGTCCAGCCATCCAGTCGAAGAATTGCGTACCCTCAAGCAACTTGACGCTATTATCAATGTACGACGACGCGACCTTCACAGTCCGCATATCCTCGTCCCGTCCATGCAACTCAATCAGCGCAACCCGGAACGTCGAACCTCCCACATCCAGCGCGAGGAATGTACCCGTCTCGGAGCCCGTGGGCAAAGCGTGGTTGTACGAGGGCAGCATGCAGACGGGGCTGTTCTGCAAGCAATGGCGGAACTGCGCGCGGATCTTCTCCGACATCTCGAGCATCTTGGGCGTGGACAGCGGCGTGGTGAAGAGGGTATCGACCTCGTCGGCGAAATCGTCCAGGGTACGACGGCGCCAGTGAGCGCCCAGGAAGGGCTTGCGCTTCCGGCGCGAGAGGCCGCGGAACAGCGAGGGGAAGAGGATCATGGCTTCGAGGGCTGATACGACGTTATGGAAGAGCTCCTGCAGGCGGTGCAAGACCTTGACGAGCGGGGCCGACATGGTCGGCTTGTGAGAGGGTGGGTGAGAGTGAAAAAGGAAGTCGAGGTCGTGGTGGATGATAAGGAGGAGAAGTGAGATAATCCCCCCAGAAAGAGCTCGAAAGGGCGAGGGAATGAATCGATCGGAGACAGATCGAGGGATAGGTTGGAGGGGAAGATCGTTTAAAGCGGCGACATGGGCATCACAGAGATCAGGTTCGCGGGGAGAAGCATTCGCGAATCGACTGAAAAGGGAAGAGTGTTTCGGCGGGGGGAAGTTATAAAAAAAGAAGTAGGCGAGGTTGAGGTGACACTCCCACGGAGGTAGTGTTGGAGGAGTGGATCGGAGGGAGTGTAGTAGTAGTAGAGGAATAGTAGCAGTGTAGAAGACGTCGGGGTTGGGGAGGTTTTGGGGCAAGGCCCAGGGTTTCGAGTGTTAGGGAAGAGAAGAAGGACCCCACCGGAGCAAGAAGAGACAAGAGGAGGTCAGGTTGAAGCATGGATCAACATTGGCCCATTCCTGGCCACCACAGTGTTACGGTGCAACTTGAAGCCCTTGCGGTGTCGCAATGGGGGGGGAAGGCGGTGGATGGTAATGTATTGTATTGGTATATAAGTTGTGGTGAAATAATGTTCGTATTACTGTGGTATTATTGTGTAATCCAATTACTGGTGGACTAAGGTTATCGTCGTATTTGGGGCGCCTTGCGGCTCAGCAGGCAGAAAAAGTAGTTTAACTCGGTACCTTAATTCGATCCATTCGATCAATATTCTTTCTCTCCATATTGCCCTGTGCAATAATGGAGTTACCACTAATTATTAGACGAGTGATCTTCCTCCACTTCAAAAAGGTAGTTTGTGTACGTGTCAGTTTGCGACATTCCAGTGTGTGGTATGGACATGCTCGATGGCCCCCTTGAGTGCAACGGTGGTAGTCGGCCCAACTGGTCGGGACGGTTACACTCGAGTGTGGAACCCCCCAAACTACATAACGTGGGAGAAAAAAAGGAGGCCATTTCCACTTGATTATTTTCCCACCGATCCATTATTGATCATAGTCACTCTTGAATACTCCCTCTGATAGTGTATCATACAAATCGATAATAATGGCACTAGATAGACTCTGAAACATTATCCTCTCGGCCCCCCCCCTGATAGTCTTTCCAAATTTTGGGCACTACTTACAGTGGCCACCTATAGTTAAGTGTAGTCTATCTGAATTCTTTTGGCTGCCACGCGGGACACTTCCCTGATTCGGGGTGTATGTGATGGCGGTTGCATTTATTGGACTGCAACCACGGACCACTCGGGACGTGTTTCGGACCTGTCGGGCAGACCAAAGGAACCTGTCGTAGATACTCGCAACGTTATAGACTCCCATACGGGACACACATACACGCTGATTCTGCCGTGAAATCTCGTCCGTGCCAAGCCCGTGATGAACGCCTGCAATGGCAATGTGTCATGTCGAGTCTTTTCCCCCTTGAGACACGGCATGGCCATGACCACTCGGGATATTATCCCTTGACAATTCTGTATAAGAGGTTGCCCGACTCAATGTGAGTCTGAGCCAATGTTGCTGCCAGATGATGCTCATGTTCGGTTTGGATGTCATCACCTGTACACCAATATCGCCTTATTGTAGGTTCGGACTGTAGCGGAGTGGGATTGGGTATGCGAGGGGCATTGAAACCCTGCGGTGTATCATCTAGACTCTCTTCATCGAGTCGCTGTCATCATGCGGATCATGGGTCGGTCGAATCCATGACGGAGCAAGTAGACCAATTGTCGAGGGAGCCCACGTATGTACACCAGGAGATACCGACGGTGGAACCTGACAACGTGAAGAATGCCACATACATCCCAGTCCGTGAGGCCCCATCATAGAGGAAGTAGCGAATCGTCCGAGTCGAACAGATCATCCATGAAGCAAGGGTTGATCAACCCGCTCTCAAGTCAAGTCGCAGCCATTGACGATCGACGTCAATGGGGTCACAGTTTACATAGTAAAAGCGGCCCATCCCGCTGCCATGTCATCAACGCCAGTCAGCATGATGATCAAGTCGTGTACAATCCCACGAGTCTAAAGACGCAGTAAGACCCCCGGTGATATGGGAGCGCCAGCACCCTAACCTAGCCTCGATCTCAGCCCTGCTCGTATCTGATTCCGTGAAAAGCGAGATACCACCTGCCCCACGGGGGCCGAGGCCGGGGCATTTGCGGGGATGAGCTGAAATCAGTTGAGATGATTGAAACCTTCGAGCATGGACCTCTGATAAGGCCACCGATGTGGGTTTGATAGGCTCGTGCCGTTGATCGGCGCGGTTCTGGGCTCTGGATCGATGTCAATACCACTGTGCCAAATATGGGGTATACTAAACGCTGTTAGTGGGATAGATCATCCATATAGTGCACAGCTTCGTACACGGAATGAGAAGCTCTCGCCAGAGGGGGTGTGAACAGATCTCCGTATTTGATTTTTGGGGCATACAGACCTTCACAGACCAGCATGGGTTCATTCTGGAATACTGGCAGGGGGAGAGCTTCTTCCATAGGCCTATGTATGAGTGTCAGGCCTTGAATACGCATAGACCTCGCCCCGGTTCTCAATGGCTTCGCTCATCATATTGAATCTTGAATGTCTGCCGTCGCGAGCCTCATCAGTACGAGCACAAATGCGGTAGGTGGTCACGGGGGCACTTACCAGTGCTTATTTGAACTGCCAGCTATCATCTGGTAGGTTTAAGAAGAGAATATTCCCTCCCTCACTTTCTAAGCACTGGAAAAGGAGGCGCTGCCAGAGCCCCATAAGACGATGCAAGTGGGAGGTGCCAACCTTGCAGATGTGGCTGAAGTCATCGCAGTGGCTGGTCTCGTGCCGTCAGGTATATTCTCTCCTCTGAGGACGGATACCTCGACAACAAGCTTGGTTCTTCGCAGAATAAGAATTGAGCTCTCAGCCTGAGGACAAACCCATATAAGAGGTCCGGTGACGTTTTATATGCACTCACCGGGAGAAGAACGCCTAAGGAGTCATCCAAAAACCCCGAGACATTTTGAATCGGGCGCAACAGTAACCCTGGTCATCTTGGTCCTAATTATGGACACCCCGCTATGAGAAAACCACTAACTTTAATATCGCATTTCAGCTTCAGCAGGCTGAGCTCCGATAGATGCACATAGTTAGGCCAGACTTACGCATCCCTATCAGACATGTCGAAAACATGTCGCCTATACAATGAACGACATCGCCGTCCCAATCTCTCTTGAACACGACCTCACCTAAGGCCAGGCCAGCTCACGTACGAAGCACTGGAATACCATATTTACCCAACCTCACCCCCTCCAGATAGACTCATCATCAGAGCCATCTCACACTGACATTCCTCAACTCCTCCAGCTAACCCGCGACGCGCAGCCTATCATCCTAGATCCTCCCCTCCTCCCCTCTACGCGACCGCTCACAAAGTCCGATCGCATCGCACCCGATTACGCATACCTCGGCCCTGTTGACGAACGCCCGCGTCTACGCGCAGAGGGCGGGCCAACCCGCCGCTGGCTTTTGATCCAGAGCCACGGGGGGGGGGCGCGTTTTCTACATTTTACAGTATGGATATGCTCCGTTCTGTAAGCCATTCCCGCCCTTGCGTGGGCCTTTGTCCTTGACGACATCGTGCATGACAAGCCATACCTTGTTGAACGTGTCAATCATGGGCGCGTATACCATGCATGGTATGCGCGTTGTGTGGCTATAGGAATTCTCCGAGGAATAATTGCTGTCTCGCGGTCGCGGAGTGGGCGGCGGTTTGGATGGTGGAGAAGGGGTACGCGTCGAATTGGCTCCGGGCGGGAAGTCCAGTTAAGTATTGATCATTTCTATGTGCAGAGATTGATGATCATTATAATGGGAAATTGAGAATAGGGGGTAGATTGAGTATATTGTCGATATTAGTTATCATTGACAAGTTTGCAAGATCCATGTTGATCGAGGGCGCCCGCGCTTCGATTGCGTCGAGTTTCGCAGCCACAATCGTATCGTAACCAGGCCTATCTATGATAGTACTGGTAGGGTGTAGATTATTGTGAACAAGCAATGCCATCAGTGCCCACGCCAGGCTTAATCCTGAATAAGCTCCATCACGTCACCCCCGGACGGCAAGACGTGTACTGCGGGACAGGATAGAGTATCAAGTACGACGAGAGTGGGTTATATCTCCTACTACGGAGTACTATACGAGAGATGTATGTATAGAGCCAATCATTTTCTTGTTTGGTCATATCCATTTAAGCTAAATAGTCCCTCTGAATAAGTCGTGACAGGTCCTCCGTACTCGATACATGTAGGATGACGAACGTCTTGAGCTGATCAACCCACTCGAACATCCTGAAGAACGCTAGAAATAGACCCAGAATTTAGAAAATCGGGTCTTTCTCGGCCCTACCAATCGTTTAGCTTGTTTTGCATGTAAATGCCGAACGGGATGATGTGGAGTCGCACGCAGATCGATGTCAATCGCTGCTTGGTCGAGTTGTGAAGTGTTTAGGGATCGACTGTGACCGACTGTCGTATGTATACGAGTTGTTCATTTAGATGAGTAAAACGAGCAAGAAAAAAGTACTCCAATATTCGGTACTAAACCGGAGATTAAACGTGATCATTTTAAATCATCTACTTTATACTTCGGCGGCTCCTCCGTGCTGAGGAGGGGTGATACTGTAGAAAGTATCGATTGCCATTGGGAAGATCACAGGAACAAAGTTCAATAGGACAATCTTGATTTGCTTACTTTACTAAGTAGTACTGTAAGACAATGTCAGGGGAACATTCAGCTTATGGTGTCTTTTTTATTATGGTTAGTCTGAACTTTCACAGTAAAAATCTCCATCTCTAACTCGTGACTCGAATGGGGCAAAATGCCAAGACCGCCCATTCCCCTGGGCGTCTCCAGTCGTCGTCCGCCGTTGGCCACACACTGCGCGTCCGTGGGCCCTTTTCTCCCCGTCGGAGCCCGGCACAACCGGCAATTTCGTGCTCTGGGCAGCCCTGTTGGTTACAATTCCAGAGGCGTACGTATTAACCGTTCTAACGAGTTCCCCTTGACGAGGTTTTGCGCAAGCTGCTGACGGGGCCTGGGTGTGGCTGGTTTGATTTGCGATTTTTGGGTCCTTTGGGGAAAACAAGCCCGAGTCCGATCCATCCCCAGGGAACGCCTGACGGAGTTACAGCTATTGTGCGACAAAAGGATGCTGAATGAAGACAGATTGGTCCTCTTTCTCCGAGGCTGTATGCAATAATGCTGGCCTTCCAATGCCCTTTAGGGCTTCCATATTCCATGCTCCACGCTCTCCACGCCAGACGTTGTGGAACCCCCGACTGGGCTAACGATACGCTCAATACGAAGGGCAAGGACTTCCGTAAGGGCGGAAGGAGAGGAACGCTTCCAGACGCGACGCCTCTCGGTCCCTCTTCTCCAGTAATCTTCCCCAATCCTCGCGGGCTCCACCCTCCGAAACAATGCCAAGCCCTCTCGTCGGCCCTGCTTCGTTCCTCCCCTGAAGTTGTTGGATTCTATCCCCCCAGTCCCTCCCAGCCAGTCCTCTCCTGGTGAGCGGAGTCGTCTTTTTCTCTCCCTTACCCTTCTCATCCGAGCGGAGGGGCCTCCACTCTCGTTTGGATCCGACTCCCCTAGACTACTGACGACGCCTAATCGAAAAGAGGAAGGAAAAAAAAGGGCCTGCCCGTCGGCGCCCGCTCTGTCAACTTTGTTTCGTGAACTAATACCGACTAGTTCGTGGCTCCGGATCTCAGAATCCAATCTTACATCTTTTCTCCCCTCTTTTCTTTCCCCCATCCCCCCCCCTTGCGCTCGACGGCCTCGTTTTTTCCCTTCCAGTCTGTTCGTTGGGGAAGCTTGTCTTCCTAGCCACTCCTTCAGCCCGCCATGCTGTTCGCCGGCGCATTATCATTACTGTTCCTGCAGACCGTTGTTGCACAGCGCCATGATGCCGATCTAATGTCCTTTGTGACCGTGAGTCGCACCTCCTCCGAAGCAGTTGATAGTTGATTGAATTGCGCCAAACACCCGTGTCCCAGTTGATGCTAACTTGTCTTTTCCCATTGCTAGCTCCCCGAGGTGCGCGCCTTGAAATGGGAGATCACTCATCACGACCGCACGCGAGCTGCTCCGGGTTACTGGTTTGTGGCGCCTTACGGACAGATTTCACCGGAGAACCCCACACAAAAATATCAGCAGTACCAGGTTGGGCCGTATATCTACGATAATGATGGTGTATGTTGTTTCGTCTTTCTCTTCCTTACGTGCTCTATTCGTATTGGAGGAAACCAATGTCTGACTCGAACCTTTTTTTGCGGGGAAACAGATGCTTATTTGGGCCGGTGCGCCATTGTACGACAACCGCAACGTCTTCGACTTCAGACCGGTCACCAACATCGACGAAGAAACGCATCTTTCATTCATCCTCAACTGGGAAGCCGGCAACTCCAAGGGTAGCGGCATTATCTTGGACAAGAATTATAAGCTGGAAAAGGAAGTGGGCGTCTTGAATGACCTCCACGATTTCAACATGCACGAGTTCAATGTCCTGCCCGGCGGGAAGACGGCTTTGGCGTGCACGTACCGCAACCAGGAGATCAACATGGCGGATTTCGGACGCCCGACGGAGCAGAGTTGGGTGGTAACGGGTGGCTTTGTGGAACTGGACACGGAGACGAGCGAGGTGCTGGTGCAATGGGATACCTTCGATAAAATTGCCCTGCATGAGTCCAACATGTTCCATTCCTGGGACTCGCCGTCCGGTCCCCCCGGCTGGGACTATGTGCATATCAATGCGGTTGACAAGAACGCAGCCGGCGACTATATCATCTCTCTGCGCTTCACCAACACTATTTACGGTATTTCGGGTGAGGATGGCCATATTATGTGGCGTCTTGGTGGTGCCGAGAGCGACTTTGCCATGGACTTTACTTTCTCCAAGCAACACGATGTGAAATTCGTCTCGTCCAACGGCACCCACCACGTTATTTCATTCTTGAACAATGCCTCTGATGAGCGCGGCAACGACGAGAACCTCTCGGCCGCCCTGTTTGTCGAGTTGGATACTATCGCCATGACTGCCACGGTTATCAAGCGCATCAACCGCCCTGACAGCGGTCTCACTCGTCTCCGCGGTAGCGTTCAGCTTCTTCCCAACGACAACGTCTTCATCGGTTGGAGTGAGCGCGGTTACCAGAGTGAGCACGCGCCAAACGGTGATCTGTTGATGACCGCCCGCTTCGTGTCTGAGCGTTACTCGACCTACCGTGCCTACAAGGGTGAATTTATCGGCCGTCCGACTGCCCTGCCCGACGTCGTTGCTTCAGTGTACGGTACCAGCGACGAGGATATCACTACGTTGATCCACGTTAGCTGGAACGGCGCGACCGACGTCGTTGGGTGGAAGTTCTACGCCCAGGCATATGACCACGGCTCGCCCGTGCTCATCGGCCAGGCTAACAAGACTGACTTTGAGACGATGTATATTGTCGACGGTTACATGGACTGGATCACCGCCGAGGCTATCGACAAGAACGGCAACGTTATGAGTGCCTCGCGGGTGATTCGCAGTGAGATCCCGAAGAACTGGAAAGCTGTTGGGTTTGTGGGCTCTGCAACCGGTCCCACTCCCGATGACCCCTCCATCGTCTCAGCTGTTAACAAGGGCAGCTCGTCTGTCGGCAACACCGATTCTACTGACGGTACCGATGGCATGGCCGACATGGTCAACGATCACACCTCGTCGGGCTCCAGTTCAAGCTCTGACCACTCATCTAATGCCTACGCTGATGCCAAGGAAGTCGCCAAGGCTGTTTACAAGGCTTACGAAGTGATTCGCGGCGTGGGAGGTCTTCTCATCTTCATCCTAGTCGCCTGCACAGTTGGCGGCATCATCGCCGGTCTCTGGCGCATGTTTAAGCGCCGTAAGATGCGCTCATATCAACACGTCCCCTCTGAAGAGGGCATCCCCGTGGAGGAGATCCACCTGCGTGCGCACGCGCCAGAGTGATCTCATACATACAGATCTCTATGTTTTTTTTTTCTTTCTCTTTTTGTCTCGCATGATTAGCAGCGTTGCATCTGCATTTACCATCTACTTTTCTTTTTCTCTCTTTCTGGTCTTGTTTTCCAACTTTCGTCCCCGCCTCGTTCTTCCAGGTGAAGGTTTCCCGGGGTCGGAAAAAGCTCTATTTGCAATATTGCAATACTACCTGAACGAAGCATGATCCGGATGCAAATTCTCGGAGGGGTGGCTTGATGGTATAGGTATATACAACCAGACCGGGGTCAGGTCATGATCGTTCCACGCATATCATACCCAGCAGGCGTTTTGGCATTTTTTTGTTTTACTATCTTGTCTCGCTATTACTCTTTCTGGGCTGTTGATTTTTAAATCATTCTCTCAGATATTGGGATTTCTCATTATCTCTTCGGCCTTCGCCTTGACTTCTTGTGTAATATTATTTCCACCTCTTACCTTTGACTTGACTTGTGTCATGCATTCCACTTCTGATCTGACATCTTGTGTCTGGTCGAAGACAATGTACATATTACATAACATAATATTTTGGATTGACTTTTTGTGTCTGGTGTCGATCTTGGACTACTTGTGGAAAGGGACGCGCAATGCGCTGAGTATGAGAGAGTCTTGCCTTGCGACAAGATTTAGTGCGTGTACTACTGCTAGTCATGAACTGGTCTGTCATGCTGTTAGCTTGGCATGTGCTTATCCGCTGGTGTTGGGCTGGACTGTCGGTCCTTATTCTCAGTCTAGTCACTGCTAACCCTAGGGATCTACGGGTGGGAGGTTGATTTGATATTGGCAGGAAAAGAATCGGATACGCAGCCAGCGCTAATGGTATTAGAATAACGAGCCGAGGATCATGGCCGTCAATTATAAATCTCCACTATAGAGATATTAGAGTGATTATCCCAGGCAAAACTAACTGTGATCTTCTTCCAATGGTGTTTGTTCCATGTTGCTACATAACCTACATCACAAGTAAAACACGATTTACCGCAACCCCTTGGCCCTATCCGTCCTTTACCCACTCAACGCGGACATCGATACGGATGCGCGATACAATCAATTTGCCTGCGAAAACGGGGTTGGAAAAGAAAACTAGTGTCTACGGCCACGCAAGCGCCAAAGTCCGGGGTCTCTGCATATTGGCTTGTTCCATAACGCCGTGGGCGTCGGGATGGGATCTGCAGTTATTCTGGGCTAGCACCGATATGGAATGGGGCGAGTCATGTTTGTTCTTTTTTATATGTCTGTTTGACTCAATTGATTAGCCTACATGTGTATCGCGCGTCGTTGCCGTTGATCGTGGTGTATATCACCGTTCTAAGTACTGTAGATCCCTCTCTTACAGCTTCGTAATGTGACATGATTTATCTCATCATTGATTCTGAAGAAGCAATACTAACTCAATTTAAATCTACTAGCGCCGTATATTGCATGTATATATCGCTCTCGCGGATAGCTAGTCCCGCCGCGCTGACGAGTCCTCGGTAACGGCCGCGTCAGCGCGATTAGACCAGAACACTAGGTAGGTATTCGAGGGGGGATTGTGGCGTTAAGTATGAAGGTCTTGTGGCTGTTTGGGACTTTGAGGTTAATTTTGCTGTGATAAGGTTGGGGGTATGTGTGTTTTCAGGTTCTGGGATCTATAGAGAGATATATTTTAAAGTTCTGGTTAGAAGCCTGCATTGCGTACGCTTCCGTGGTGGTGGGGTCGCTTTAAAAATTGTGGGGTTTATAGATTCTAGCATTACTTTAGGCATTATGTACCGCTTGGAATTATACTTGGTTTTAGCTTTGTCTAATACAGTAGTTGCTTCGTCTTTACATGGTTTACCATGGAGTTGGTTGAAGAATTGACCTCTTCTCAGAGTAGTGGATCATACCGGATGAGCACGACTGACTATATTATATTTTGGAAGGAACAAAGAATAAAGAAACGCGAGAGAAGCTTTTAGAGACACAGCAAGTTGCGACCCTCTAGTCAGCATCGTTTGGTGTTTTTGAGGAGTTACCTCGCTTTCGTGATTAGGATAGCTAGATACGTAGAATGTAAGAATATTCCATGACTCGATTACTGCGCTTGTAGTCACTCTCTTACCCCGCGAAGCTGACATCTAGCCACCCCCTACACTCAAAGCATAATCAAACGTAGTAGATTTACAATGTCAGTGTGTTGGGACCAAGACAACCCCCGTATCTATCATAGCTCTCCAACAACCCCATGGACAGCCGAGTTCTACCAAGGAACCTCTGAAGGGACGTCCGAGCGGCCATTCACTTCACACAACTTCTTTTCTTTCACTATTTTATGTGATCAGGAGTAAATATTGTACTTGTAATTCTCTGAATGGGAACAGCATCATCACGATAATCGATTGCAGAGAGAGCTAAACCCCATACCATGTCCGACGTGTGTTGCATGCCTATGATTCGTAGGCAGGTAATGCACTCACTACATATATACGGGTTAAAGATTTGCCGCAGAGCCTCACAAGACGGAATCTTGGTAAGGCTTTCCTTTATTCTGATGATTGGCTAATATCTCAGATCTGATCTACATCTGGGATTTGCCCCAGCATCGGGAAGCAAAATCCTCGCAAAACCCTGCACGCTTTTGAGGCTACCCAACATTTTTAGAGACCAAACTTAGGTGTTAAATCTTAGTTTTAGCTTCCATTAAATGACCTATAATCTAGGCAGCATGCAATTCCAGGTTGTTGGGAGCAAGGCACTATAAGTCGCTTAGCTTCCAGGAATAGCAAACAACGCCCAGCGTCTTTCTTTTCAGTCACGAGTATGAGAATCGTTGTTACGTTGATTGATAGGTAGAAATGCCCTGTGATTATGCGAAGTATATACTACGTTGTGAAGGATTCATGCAACTTGACTGATATGCCATTTTATAAAGGCGAAAGTACAGTAATGTAGGCTACTCTCGAGAGTACACATTTGTATGGGTGTCCTTTGACATCATCATCCAGCTCAGTAATATCATCATGTGAGAGGAGCGTAAACATCCTTACCCAGACCTAGTCCATACCTACCGGAATAGTATAAATCCATCCTACTGTAGGCACCTAGCTGTCATCAAATCAAAGCAAACGCTCCAGACCCCAACCTCGCAAAACCTGCCCTCCCAAGCTACCAAACACGAGATAGCGATCGACAACGCTAAGACGACCCTACCTGAGTAAGCAATCTGACTGTACGGAGTACAAAACAGGCAACTCTCACTAAAACAGAAGGCCTGCCGAAGGATGGACATGCATCTAGCTGTACCTCATCCCGCATCCCGATTGAAGTATGGGGCTGCGGGAGTTCGGAGATTATTTGACCTTGTCTGTGGGGTGCAGTGTATGCAGGCATTGCCATGTGGCTTGGCCGTTAGGACTTAAGCTGGTAGGTTTAGCGTTGCGGTTTGTTGTGTTTGATCGTCGGTTGTGTTCTTGACCTTGGTGACTACCTTGTGCCCCGTGAACATGGGTAAGTGAGGCGAAACTACTGGGAAATCTGCGAGTGTTTGAAAAGGGCTGGGTGGATTGGTTAGGTTGCGATGGGGTTTGGATGGTTGTTGCAGTATGTGATGCGCCTGTGCTGTTGTATACATTGTATAGGGTTACCTATCTTGGATCGTAAGTGACATGTAAAAAATTTCCAGTTGGCTCTATTAATGAAGTGGATTGTCGAACATTTTTTGATTAAGGAGCCATAGCACATTAAATCTCTTCACGAAGTTTCTGGATCCAAATGGTGCAGTTTAGTCAAATTTATCCTTTCGTCTTAAGTGACTTATAAGGTGATCAAGATATACTGGCGAAACTATTATGATGGATCATAATTATAGGATGACAATGCATTCTATTGCTGAAATCAGAGCAAGCTCTATTTTCCAATCATCTCCTCCCTTCATGGTATATAACATAAAGAAAAAGCACTTCAGACATCAATCTGGCAGCGATTAACCACCATGTCATGCCGACATCATAAAACTCAAAGGAAAACGAGAAAAAGGAAAATGGGGGGAATAAATAAGGGCGAGGGTATCACAACACTCTAGAATCTATAAAGAGTGATCGCAACCTCAATAACTGCTTTCCGTCACCAGGATGGAACGCCAAAGCAAACTGCACATGGGGACTCTGCGATTTGTAAAAAAAGACGAGTTTTTATAAATTTACTCGGTCTTCTCGTCGCTCGAGTTGCCACTGGACATAGCCATCTCGACCTTCTCGTTCTCAGAGGCGTGCTGGTGGTCAGACACGTCAAGGCCGACCTCACGCTGCATGGAGGCAATCTCGTCGGGAGAGAGCTTGGGCAGAGTTTGGGCGATCTGGTAGGGCCACTTCTTCTCGATGTGGGCCTTGGCGAAGATAATGTCAACCTCCTCAAGGTCACGACCGGCGGTCTCGGGGTAGTAGAACCAGGCGAAGGGAAGACCAATGAAGTTGACCAGGGCGAAGAAGAGGTAGATACCCCAGGGAGAAGCGTCAGAGAAGACGGGGGTGAACATGACGACGGCGAAGTTGGTGATCCAGTTGGTGCAAGTGGAGGCGGCGGCAGCCATGGTACGGGTGCGCAGGGGGTTGATCTCGGGAGGGTAGATCCAGGGGAGAGGCAGCGTAGTAAAGGCGAAGAAGCAGATGAACAGGAAGATACCGACGATGGCACCCTTGGCGTTCTGCTCGTTCTCACGGATCAAGCAGGCCATGGTGATGACGAAGGACAGACCCTGGCCAGCAAAACCAATCAGGAACAGGTTGCGACGACCGACCCGCTCAATCATGAAGAATGAGGGGATGGTAGCGAGAGCGTAGACGGTAGCGAAGACACCACCAAGAACCAGGGAGAGACGGTGCTCCATCTTCAGGTTCTGCTCGAAGAGGAGAGTAGAGTAGTAAATGGCAGCGTTGCAACCAGTGAACTGCTGGAAGAACTGGCCAGAGCAACCGATCATCATACGCTGGAACTCCTGGGTCTTGCCGAAAGTGAAGAGGGTCTTCCAGTCGGCCTTGGCACCCTCCTGGGCCTTGAGATCGGCCTTCATCAGGTTGAAGTCAGTAAGGACATCCTCGCCGTCAATAGTGCTATCGTTGAGAGCGGCGAGAACCTCGAGGGCCTCCTGGTCCTTGCCCTGCATGACGAACCAGCGAGGAGACTCGGGAAGCATCAAAGCACCGGCGCTAACCAGAATAGCGAAGAGGATCTGGAAAGCGACAGGGAAACGCCACTGGACGGAGCTGTTGACGTAGGAAAGACCGAAATCAATCCAGTAGGCGATAAAGGTACCGACGGCAATGATAGCACCCTCGAAGCAGACGAGGAAACCACGGTTGTGGGCACGGGAACACTCAGACTGCCACACGGGGATGGTAGCAGTATCCATACCGTTTCCAAGACCAGAGATAACACGGCCAACGACGAATTGACCAAGACCCCATTGAGGACCGAAAGCAGCAGTAGAGATGACAGTACCGATAATCATGAGAATACCACCAGCGACCAGCAGAGGGGTGCGGCCGATGCGCTCACCGAAGCAAAGAGTGAAGATAGCACCGAAGAAGCAACCAAGCTCGTAACAAGCGGTCACGGCACCACGGAGGACGGAGACATGCTGAGAATAGGCGGTGGAGGAGCCGTCAGGAATGGCGAGGACGCTGAACTCCTTGGTGAACTCGGTACCGGAAATGATACCAGACATAAGACCCTGATCGTAACCGAACAGGGAGAAACCAACAACGGAAGTGAAGGTGATGGCAATGTGGAGCTTCTTGCCCCGGAGGCCAGATGTTGTTGTCCACATCTTGGAAGTTGTGTCTTCTTCGCGTGATATATGCGCGAAGGGATGGGATGGACCAGTACAAGGGAAAAAAGAAGAGAAACCGACTGGGGGATCTGGGGTCAGGGAGGAGGCCTTATGTATCTATACTTCTTTCACGCGGGCGGAGAACGCATGCTACGGGTCAGGTCGGCCAAGACGAAAAACATTGGACATGACGTCGGCCGTGTGAACGCTAGAGGCAGGTCGCGCGGACCACCGTGGTACGCCGTGGGCCAGTATGGGGGCCAAGGGGCTAAGGGGGCCCCGCAGCAGAGTTTTACGGGGTCGCGATAGGTGGGGTTTGCCCTAAGTGGGGTTTGCTTCAGGGCAAGTCTCGCGAGCCAGTGGTTGTCTAGGGAGGGAAAAGGGCCTTGTAGCGGCTGTTTTTGCTTCTTGTTCGGGGTTGTCCGTCCGCCAAGGTGCGATGCTGCATTCGGGAATCCGAAGGTTTAGTAATTGTCAGCATAGTGGCGGACCAGTCAAAACGTTGCGGGAGGCCGAAAGTTCCTGGAAAGGATGGAGAAAGTGCCTGGGGGTAACCTGTGGTCCTGTGCTGGGGTTGCTTGGCCGTGGATTGCTTGGGTTGCTTGCAAGGCGCCACCCGTTCTCGTCCGTCAAGCCACCCGTGGAGCCCGGACGCCTCTTTGTCACCCTCCGATCACATCTCTCCCATCGAGTCGTCTTTGTAGCCTCGTGGGGGTGGATCGTTTCCTCCCATGGACGTCAGGATCATCATTCTCCTGGCCGGAATTGGAATCTGTCCCGACCCTCCATGCCTTCATCCCCGTCCATTCACGGGGGAAAACGGGGGAAACGTAGTGGGCCAAGGGTCAGAGTTTTTTTTTTTCTTTTTACTCTTTTATCCAGTTTCATCCAGTCGTAGTCGAGTAGTCTAGTCACTAGTCAGTCCTATTGCGCATTTGAAAAGCATCGGGAATTCGAAGCGAGTTTCGGAGGTCAGAAGAGGCCCAAGCTAGAATCAACCGCATTACCCTTGAACAAAGTAAACTCAGAACTCGCCTCAGTTACTCTTTCTCTCCCCCCCCCCCCCCCCCCCCCGAAGGCCCGTCCGTTTTTCACAGCCCGATGCCGACGGCCGGAAGGTTACCGTGAAGGAAGCCGTGACCCACCGGGCGGGCCAGCGAGGGGCCAATCAAGCCACCGACGCGATCGAATCCGACACCCCGTGGGGACATCAGGAGAAATCCGTCTTCAAATTGGGTAATTGTCTTGCCGGACGGTAAATGCTGTTGGTTCCAAAGTAAAATTCAGGTTGAAAAAATTATGTCGATGGCGTTTGACGCTGGGCGTTGTCCGATCCTTGTTAGGGTGGTAGTTATCAGAAGCTACCGCGGGTGGAGGAAAGACATGTGATCATGGCGTTGATTAGCGGGCGATAGGCTTTTAGCCTTTGGGGCTTAAGGATCCTCCACGATTCTCCTCATTTCCTCCTTTTTTTGCTCCAGAAAGTTCGGAGTTGGGGAAGGGGGACCGGAGGTTAGTATTTCCAGTTCCGGGAGAGAAACAGTCCCGTGATAGTCACTCGTCCCTCGATTTCGGCCAAGGTCCGAGCCCCCTCTCTGATTGGTGGGAATAACAGGCAGTAGGGCACAACCAGTGGGCGGGATCCCCATTATGTAATCCTCCATTTCCCGTACCGACCCTCAGCATCACAGCCGAGTGGACTCGGGCCGCTACTTACGTACTCCCGTATATACTCCATCTGGAAGCCGTGGTCACTACTGGACAGCGTTAACCCGTCGGCTTCTAACATTCGCTCATTTCAATGGAGTTGATCCTTCCTGCTTACAGCGCGGAGTACATGTCGGCTTACCCATAAATCTCCACTACTCGGATCTATCAAGAGCGTTACTGGCTCTAACGCGTGTGGAGCAAAAGGGACAGGTTATTGTTAATTTCCATACTTTCTTGTCAGCACGTTTTAATACGATAGATGAATATTTGATGCTACAGTAATTACTTCCGAAATATTAGCGGGAGATTAGTCCTCCAACGGTACCGAAGTGCTCTCGTCTAGCGAACTCGGCTTGTCGGAAAAGAGTTTCGAGTGCTACCTATCAGACTGCTATCATTACGGGCAGAAAGCCGATATCTTTCTCGCCGTCACTTCGCATACTTATCCGAGTATCATCTTTACTTTTCCGTTGCTAACCCTTTTTGCAAGTCAACAGATCTTAACAATGTGGGTCCTTTCATGACATTCACGTTGAGAACGGCCATACCAGATGGAAGAATTCCACGTGGTAGATCATAGATCCTAGAATGTTACTGGCATGCCTGGCCGGATGCGTTCTCCGTTTCTGGGTCAAATGTGTTCTCTGATTATCGGAGGTGGCCACTGTAAACCGCTGTCATTGATGATGACGATGGTGCCCTCCCACACATACTGAACTCCGCCCGGCATGGATCCTTCTCTGACCTATGACGATTGTGGTATTACCCGTTGCATCCTCTCTTAAAAACGCAAGTGGAGTTACTCATATACAAAAGCTCCACTCTGCCTTGTGGCTTTCCGCTTTGAAATCCTTTGATAATTTAGCTGATATCCTATTGACCATGGGCGAGAATATTTCGGCATCTACAAGAATTTTACTAGTCTAATGTCGGCGACCCGTTAAATAATTACCCGAGGCTCAGCTCGGCGGTTGTCAGTCCTCCGTACTTGCATTGGAACTAACACTTCGGGTGGATCTCGACCGAAGAGCACAGTACAGTCGCATTTTACAATAGGCGAATAAAAACAATTCCAATCGCTTGGCACGTCTGTTCGCTTTTAAGATTAATGTCTCATCTAGCAAAGCGAAACCAACTCCACTCACTCATACACGAAGTCCACACTGGGTACTGTACCCACGGACAAAACGCTTGTCGCATGGTCCTCCCGCTTCCTAGCGCCAAGCATCAGCCACCATATCAGCGATGATCGCAATGACATCAGTGCTGTAGACATTTTTGTTAAAGTTTTCAAAGGGCCCCGGAACATGGTGGCCACCACTCGTCGGCAACTGCCCGATTGAAAAGTTCCTTGGTTGAAAATGACCGAAGCCAAGCCTGCCGAGCGGGAGGCGTCACGGTTAAACTCTCGCATGGAAAGATTATCTCGAGAAGTCTTTTTTTGGAGTTTTGTTTATCTGAGTTTGCGGATAAAATCTGCGATTAACTTTCAACGCGCGTCACAGGGATATATATCATTGCAGATGGTGAATCTTTTGCGATCCATGCCACAACATTGGACCTGCCGAGAACTACCCGTGACTATCGGTTCCAAAATTCCCGGAGAAAAGAATTTCGGGATTGTGCTGCAAGTGTGATTTTAGGGACAATCGATATGCGGAATTGACATTCGGAATTCTCCGTGAGTGGTAGAATATGTCCGAAATATAGGCGCTACTGAGCTTTTCATTCCTCTACAGGATCGAGTCAGATCTCGCGAAAAAGAGAACTTCAAGCATGGCTATACGTATAGAATCTATAGCAACAAAAAAAACTCATATAAACATGAATCATACAGAACAGAACAAAAAGCAAGATTCTCCCCCTCAAACCTGCGACTTGTTCAAGATAATCTCGGCAAGTGCCATCAAAGATCCACTCGACAACAACTCCAACACCTGCACATTCGCATTCGCCTCGCGCGCAATCCAATTCCGGATCTCAATCGCTACCAGCGAGTCCAGACCCAGAGAGGCAACCGTGATCGATGGATCCATGTCTTCTACCGAGATTACCAGCACCTGTGCCAGTTTGGCCGCGAGCGCTTCATAACTGATGTGCAGTGCCTCCTCCTTGGAGCCTGCATTGGCGAGGAGCACATTCAGTGGTGCAGCTGGGCCACTTCCTGCGGCGGCTCCCGAGCCAAGCGCTGCCTTGGCAGTCTCGTAGAGTACACTGAACTTGGCGTCCTGCGCCCAGAAGTGGTCTAGTGTACTCAGCTCGAGGCCAACGATGAACTGACCAGAGCAGGAATCTGCAAGGTCTGACGTTATCGCAGCGGCTAGTAGTGCGAGTACTTCTGCCTCGTCCATGCCATCTGTACCGATGTTCTTGAGCACTTCTTGTTGTCGCTTGCTGTCGACCTCGGCGAGATAGCCAACGTCTCGCACGGCGGTCAGATCGATGGATGTACCCGGAAGGCCCAGGGAGCGTCGGTACTCCATGAATCCGTCGAGGAAGACGTTTGCTGCGGCATACGCGGCTTGGCCGCGGTTACCGATGACACCGGCGACTGAGGAGAGGGCCACGAAGAAATCGAGGGGATAGTCGGCGAGGACTTCATGTAAGTTCCAGGCACCGTCGACTTTGCTGGTTATGACTGATTGGAAATCGTCCAGGGTCATCTTCTCGAAGAGGATATCCTGTTATGTATTAGCTGACTGAACCAAAATTGGAGTGGCATGCTTGTTGGCAACACTTACTCGGAGAACCATTGCACCGTGAACGACACCGCGGACTGGTGGAAGATCCTTCATCTCTTCCTTGACGAGATTCTCGACTGACTGTTTGCTGCTCACGTCGCATGGCTTGACGGTAACATGTGTGCCGTTGGCAGACAGCTCATCAATCAAGGCCTGGACCTGTTCGTTGACCGATGCGCTTCGAGAAACTAACACAATGTTTCTGGCGCCCTTAGAGGACATCCACTTGGCTATGCTTCGTCCGAGACCACCAGTACCGCCGATCAGAATGTAGGAAGCGTCAGCCTTTAGGAGAGAAGAACCAGTCTTGGGCGCGACAGCCTGTGATTCATATATCAGCATTGGTTTGGTTTACTCACAACATGCGGGTCAACATTTCCTTACCTTGACATAATCGTCCTCATAAGGAACAACCACAATCTTACCCATCGCCTTACCAGTCTGCAATGTGCGGAACGCAGTTTCCAGCTCCGAGATGCGGTACGTGGTCAATGGCAGGATAGGGCGCACAGATTCCTTGGCCATCAGATCCGTAACATTATCCAATAGACGCTTCATCAGCTTCGGGCGGTGCGCAGCCACCTTTGTCAAATCAACAGAAGCAAAGCTAACGTTGTACTCAAATGGAAGCATGTCAAGGCGAGTGTTCTTGGTGATGTCAGCCTTGCCAATCTCAATGAACCGGCCAAATGGAGCTAGACATTCCCATGTTTCACGCAGAAGATCACCGGCCAGTGAATTCACAACGATGTCCACGCCCTTATTGTTCGTCGCACGTCGGATGCCACGACCAAACGATGTATCACGGCTGTAGAGAATATGATCCTCGGGAATACCGTACTGGTCCATGAGGAATTGTTTCTTCTCCAAGCTGCCGACAGTGACGAAGATCTCCGCGCCGACCATCTGCGCCAGCATGATCGCTGCTTGCCCGACACCACCAGCACCAGCGTGAATCAGAATTCGCTCGCCTTCTTGCAGATGGCCGAGGTCGAAGAGTGCATAGTAAGCTGTGCAAAAGACCACTGGCACTGTGGCGCCGACCTCGAAGGACATATTCACCGGGAGAGGAGCAGCACTGGTGGCTTTGCAGCGAGCGTAGGTGGAGTAACCGCCCAGCGGTAAGGCTATAACTCGCTGACCGACCTTGAGGTGTTGAACATTCTTGCCGACCGATGAGACGATACCACTGCACTCAATACCGATGTACGGCTGCGCAAGCTGGCCCATCGTAACGACAATATCCTTGAAATTCAGACCGGTGGCCTTGACCTCGATCTCGATATCATCATCAGCCAATGGCTCGACCACATCGTCAGCAAAGTACAACGTATCCAGAGCACCGAGATTGCCGATTTGGAGTTTGAAGCGGCGACCAGACTGCTGGAATGGCTGAGACGAGATGGTCATCTCATGAGTCTCGTTGTGGACGAATGCATCTGCTGCTTCGTTAGTCAAGGCACGCGGGACGAACAGTTCAGCGCCTTTAGCCCGGAACTCAAAGTCCTTGCAGGGGTTCAGGGTGTCGGTTGACCACAGAGCATTGATAGTAGCCATGATGGGAGTGGCAGGGTTCTCGAGATCTTCAGTCTCAAGACCGAGAGTCGCGGCCTTGGCCATGGTCTCGGAACGCAAGCTTCGGGTCAGACCGACGATCATCTGGGCATCGGGGCTGTCAAGACGGTAGACCCACAGAACGTTGGAGGCGTTCAACATAGTGTTCTTGATGCCTTCGAATGCCTCTGGTGTGAGGTTGCGAAGGGAGCGGGCTCCAGTCTGGAGGACGATGACATGCTTGCCAGTTGCATCGATATCCTCAAAAGTGGAGACGGAGGGCTTCCAGTCACTCCTCTCTTTTTGGATAGCATCACTCAACTTGTCCGCAATACCGTCAGACTTGCCAAATTGCGTGACCAAAACATCGGTCAAGGGATGGTCATTCTGGACCCCGTTGCCATTGAGATGCGGCTTCTCATCTGGGCTGAGATGGCCGTTGGCGTGACCATTAGTCAAACCGCTCACAGTATGGCCATTGGTTAGCACGCCGTTAGTCTCAGTAGCGTGCCCATTGATACCATCGCCATTGAGATGGCCATTAGGATCCTGAGGTTCTGCAGCAGGCTCCTTCTCAAGCTCAGCGAGAGATTTCCACTCGAACTTGTAGCACAAGTCGCGGGTGCTTTCGCCACGAACAGCACCTGCATCTTTGAGCGGTGTCATGATCAGACCCTCAATATTGATGAGAATCTCGGTCGAGTTCTCCGGCGTCACCCAGAGGTCGAACTTGGCCGGCTCCGGGTTAGCCAAGCTGGGCCCGCCATTGCACCATGCTTTGACAGATTCACCTGGAGTAGAGGGTATCTTGTCGGTGATAGTCAAGCTCTTGACCATGGTTGGCATGTACAGCGTGTCAAGTTCCATACGACCTTGGCCGAGAATAGGCCAGGTCAGATGCAACAGTGCGTCCAAGAACGTTGGGTGGATGGTTAACGGAGCCTCGAAATTCTTCGGCATCAGGGCCTTGGTATCCCGGACGTAAAGGTCACCACGCGAGTGATGGGGGTGGGAGAAGATATTCTCCAGACCTTGGAAGGAAGGGCCATAGCCGGCACCAATATCAGTGAGGACTTGGTACATATTCTGCATATCGATCTCGTACGTTGCTTGTTCCATGATTCTGTCAATCTGCTTCGAGAAGTGCTTCTGCTCAACTTCCTCCGCATTGAAGACCGCTGCCTGTCCCTTCTTGTTGGCGCGAGTGCGAACCATGCCTGAGCAGTGGACTGTCCAGCCTCGCTTGGAGGTCCACGAGCTGATACGGAACTCATCCCAAATATCCGAGTTGCCACGCGTGCCTTCTGCGTAAGGCTTCAGGGAGATGGTAGTCTCGGCGTCCACATCGTCGGTAAGAACGAGTGCAGCACCGACGGTCACCTCGCGAAACTCGAACTGCGAGAATGGAGTCTCATGGGCCTCGGCGCGTCGACGTGCAGCCTCAATAGCCATAGCCAACTGTAAACAGTTGGGTCAGTATTATTCAGAATTAAAATTGAGAACGAGAACAACTTACATATCCAGCCATCGGATACACACTCATTCCCTGCATCTTGTGCTCCCGAAGCCACGGGATATCGTCCAGGCGCACAATATTGCGCCACGTAGGTTCGAGATCATTCGAGTACATAGCCAGCGCTCCTAACACATCATTTCGCTTTCCATCGCGGAATTTGTGTCCCTGCGCAATGCGTCCCTCATGCCAGTACCGTGTGCCGTGCTGCCAGGGATACTTGGGCAAATCCCGCAAGAACGATCGATTACAGGCTCCACTCACTGGGAAGTTGACTGCAGTAATGTTGAGAGTTCCTCCGCGCACATACACGGCACCGGCAGCATCGAGAAGGGACTGGGCGGGATCGGCATTTCGGAGCACGGTAGGTGCATAGCTAACCTTGGAGGCGATCGATCCTAGGCTCTTCAGGATGTCCAGGATCGGACCCTTTAGGGCGGAATGGGGACCAAGCTCAAGAAGGAGGCTGGGACGATTCTCTTCATTCGCGCACATATTAGCCAATGCGTTGGAAAAAAGAACGGGAGAGGTCAAATTGGCCACCCAATATGCTGGGCCTAGATCAGATGGCTCGGCGATCTCGCTAGTGACAGACGAATAGAAAGTCGCAGTTACGGATGTCGAGGGCAAGATAGAATCAATAGCAGAAAGGTATTCCTTCGCTACCTTCTTCATGTGGTCTGAATGGTAAGCAACATCGATCTTCAGCTTTCGGTTAAACAACTGTTTCTCCTGTAGAACAGCCTCAAGTTCATCAATCGCGTCTGCATCTCCAGAAACAGTCACGCTAGAGGGACTATTCACACAGGCTACCGTAGCATAGCCGCTCAGGGTCTTGAGTATCGGCTTTATATCGTCAGAGCTAGCTCCGACGGCAATCATAGTACCCTTGAGGAGTGGGTAGGAGCTCTTCAGCAACGAGGTCATCTGGCCACGATGATAGGCCAACGCCATTGCTCCCTCTAAATCAAAAATACCGGCAGCATATGCAGCACCAATCTCACCAGAGCTGTGACCTATAACCGAAGATGGGCTGACACCCCATGAGCGAAGAAGGTCTGTTAGGGCAATCTGGAGGGCTGTGCAAGAAGGCTGGCTTAAATGGGGAGAGTTGATATTAGAAACCGTAGGGTCCTTCTGTAACTCTTCAAGTAGGGAGAACTCGGCCCCGAGGTCACAAAGGCACTTGTCGGCGCGTTCAATGGCCGCTGCAAAGATCGGATATTCATCCATCAGTGGAATGCCCATCTGAGCCCATTGAGCACCCTGTCCGGTGAAAACAAAGGCGACCGTGGGGGTTCCAAGCACTCGGATAGGATTGGCTTTCATTTGGGCCATCTTGACACCTAGCTCATCCAGCGAGGAAGCAGACAGAGCCATACGATATGACAGATGAGATAACTTGGTTCCAAGAGTATACGCAAAGTTACCAAAGAGGGAGTTCTCGAACACCTCTGGCCGCTGCTCAAAGTAGATTCCAAAGTCCTGTATTCTCGTACGGAGAGAATCCTTATCATTCGCAGAGATTAAGAACAGTCTGCTCTTGGGATCTCCGTCCATACCTGCATCATCCTCTGCCCGGTGGTCTGGCGGAGGCGGTCTTTGGAGAACCACGTGTGCATTAGTCCCTCCAAAGCCATAGTTTGAGACACTGGCGTACTTTTTGCCTCGAGGAAAGGGTCGAGTAGTGGTGACGACTTTCATGTTCCATTCTGCCAATGGAATATTCGGGTTGGGCTTCTTGAAGTCGGCATTAGGTAGCAGTAGTCCCTTGTCGAGGATCATAGCGGTCTTGATAATGGAAGCAATACCACTGGCACCTTCCAAGTGACCGATATTGGACTTAACCGACCCAATGTAAAGCGGGTTCCGTGCCGTTCGACCTCCTCCTAGGGCTGCATGTACCGCTCGTGCCTCGATAGGATCTCCAGCTTTAGTCCCTGTACCGTGCATCTCTGCAAAGCCACAGTCCTCCGGGTCCAGGTTGGCTTCGCGGTAGACACGCCGGATCAACTGCTCCTGCGCAAGTTCGTTCGGCAACGTAATGCCCTTGGTTCTCCCGTCTTGGTTTACTCCAGAATTAGCGATTATAGCCCGGATAGGGTCTTTGTCGCGGATTGCAGCGTCGAGAGGCTTGAGGAGGACAATGCCGGCGCCCTCGCCGCGCGCAAAGCCAGATTTGGCTCGTTCGTCGAAAGAATATGTTTTTCCTTCATCGTTAAATAGTCTGGATATGTGTAAGCAATGAGACTTTCTAGCCCAGGTTGAGTGTGCCTTACTGTGACATGGACATAGAAATGAAATAATCAGGAAGCAGATTCAATCTGCATCCACCAACCAGCGCCTCCTTCGATTCACCACTTCGCAAACTCTGAACGGCATAATGCAAGGCCACCAGGGAAGACGAGCAGGCGGTATCGAATGTCATACTAGGACCTGCCAGGTCGAAATAGTATGAAATGCGATTGGATTGCATCGCAGACGCATTTCCTGTAGCTTGAAATTGAGGAATAGTTTCAACATCCCGACAATTATTGAGCTCGTAATCAGAGAAATTGCCACCAACAAAGACACCGACATTACGACCAGCGAGAGACTCTTTGGGAATGCCTGCACTCTCCAAAGCTTCGTAAGAGCACTCCAAAAGAAGGCGCTGCTGCGGATCCATAGAAATTGCCTCCTGCACGGTGACATTGAAGAAGGGAGCATCGAATCGGGAAACGTCATCGAGAAAGTAACCGCCCGCGGGGTTGAAAGTACCGGGTTTCGAAGGATTAGGATGGTAGTAGGCGCCGTGCGAAAAACGGTCTTTGGGTATAGGCGACCAACCGCTTCGAGCTCTTGTACAAAGCTCCCATAAGTCGCCGGGGGAGGAAACCTGGCCGGACAGTCGACAAGCATACCCAATAATGGCGATAGGTTGCGGCGTCCGGGGTTCCCCGTCACACGGTGTGCCATTGGACTCGGCCGTGCCGTTCATGGTGATTGTAGAGGACGGGATGAAGAATGAAAGATGAGAAAGGTGAAGAGGAAGAAGAAAGAGGAGTAATGGGTGGAAATGAAGTATATAACGATAGAATCAACGAATGTATAGCAGAATATTCGGGGCTTTCTTTCTCCTCGTTCGTTTATAGATCTATCTTATGACATTGCCCGACAGGCCATGAGAGTTAAATAGAAGAATCTGGCAGCACTTCAATTGAAGTGTCAGATTAATCAAAAATGGTTGAAAAGGATGATCTGTTAGAAACCCCGAAGATCAACAGGCCCCCTTCCCTATTTCATTCAAATCCGTAATTTGAAAAAAAAAAGAAGAAAAAGAAGAAAAAGAGCCATATTCTAAAAAAACGGATTTTTCCCCACTATTTCCCAAAGAACCATTTGCCCCGACATCCCTGCGATAAGAATTGAAGGTTGACATTGGGCCACTGGTGGCGTAACTTTGACGGTGCTACTGTGCAGCCCGCTCAGGTTAGACACAAATTCAGGGACATGAATTTCTGGGCCCATGCAACCCACATGAGCTTTGATGAACTTGTGGATCGGTATTGTGGATACACCCTGTCGATCACATGTGTTCGGAGGGAATTCCTGATTTATGGGTTAAAGAACTAGTCCCGGGGAATCTGTTGCAGGGTTTGGATTTGACAAGCTCCAAGGTTCTTCTTGATTGCTTCTTCGGCTTGGCTGCTTTGCTTATTCGGAGCCTTTACCGAGGGACTTGCTATTTTTCTCTCTTAAACTATCCTCTGGAAAGACCGTGATCCTGCAATCGTCAGAGTATACACAGTACGTCGCTCTATCTCAATACTGCTCAAGATGCGGTTCCTCTGTCTTCATGGTGCCATCGGCAATATCGAAGTAAGTAAATTGAATCATACAAGACAATGTGAGTCCCTTTGAAATGAAAAATGTGCTAATTGATGCAGAACATCAGCATTCAACTAGGTAAAAACTACCGGAATGAGCAGATGATGCAGTCTTGAAGAAGCGAACACTAACATGAAGTGATCAATTCCAGCACCGCTACAGAAGGAGCTGGCACGCGATTATGCGGCTTCGTTCCATTACATCAACGGTTTGGTTCGAATTAAACCACCCCAAGGCATGAGCACCCATTCCAACATCTGGCAAGTAGCCAAAAGGGAGTTCCAATTTAATGTCTCATTTTTTTACAGGATTTGAGGAGTATTTTGGCGCCGGGCCGCACTATCGCTGGGCGGAAGATGGTGGTGTAGCCGAAGAGTCGATGATCAGCCGGGTACGAAAAATCCCAGTTGGCCAGAACCCAGAGGATGTGATGCGTGACTTGGCCGGTGACCGAGAAGTGGCATGGAAGAACCACGATGATGTGATGCAGTATCTCTATGATACTTTTGAGGAGAACCCAGACATTGGCGGCATCATTGGATACAGCGAAGGTGCATCGATCGCCGCGACATTCATTCTGGACGAGCAGCGCAGATTCGAAGAGACTGGCCGCGAGCGACGCATCAAATGCGCAATGTTCATTACTGGCTGGCCTCCAATTGACCCCCACAAGGGCATTGTCCTCGCAGATCAGGAAGACGACCTGATCGATGTACCATCTCTGCATGTTGTGGGCGCCAATGGTATGATACATCCCCGCACGCAGAATGTTTCAATATATTCTCGCTTTTGTCAAGGTTCCATGACTGATGTGACCTCCTCAATGTTTCGCCTAAGCAGATCCTTTCCGACATGGCGCATACGCGCTATACAACGTATGCGACCCGGATACAGCCGCATTATTCGACACGGGTAAGGGCCATACTATTCCGCGATCTGGATTGGTGATCACTGAGCTAGGCGACGCGATCCGAGACCTCATAGCTAAGTCACAAGAGGCATTTTAAGCCCAGGGTCTGGCCTTTCTAAGGTAGTAAGCACACGAACCGAGGCCGGCGCTCGGATGGATGGAATACCTTACAGTGGCCATAGAACAGACTACTCTAGAAGGAATATCGATGAAGTAATAAATTTGTTTTGCCTACAATTACAATCGTATAGAGTGTGCCTGACATATGGTTGGGGGTTCGGTAATACAACGCAGGATGGCGTTTATGCACGCCCAACGTAGCTCTGTGGGATGGCAGTTCGCCTCCCAGCTGTTGTGCAATTGAGAACCGTTAGTTAGTGTAACTTGAATACCATTTGCTATCATCGTTGTACGATAGAGAATACTTCGACTATCCAACATCTGCTACATTAACATTGTTCCGGCTTGTCGACTAAGTTTTCGGCCAAACCACGGACGTTTCCGCCGAATATTCAGCTCATTCATCTGGAATTCTAGGCCATCCATACTCCAAGACAGCCACTAAATCTACCCCTCTCTAATCAGCCTTATCAAGTTGATGTCTCCTCATTGAATTAAATTGAAGGATCGGCAATTCTCATTATCCCCACACTTGCACTTCAACTATAACCCCTCCTTGTCTAATTTTTGTTCACATGTTTATCGCCGAGGCGGGATTTGCGTTGGGAGGAAGGGGGGCCTCGATCGATCGGCAGGTCCCAAAGCGTATCTATCACTGCAGATTCCTAATTATTCACTTTCCTTCTCCTCTTTCTCCCTGAGTTCAATACCGAGAAGCGGTGCCGATCCCAATCTGCAGATCTTTCATACTTTTCGGCTCCGAGTCTTCTACACCCCGACATATAAGATTATCCATTTTGGGACACTCGTTGCACAGTACGGATAATATCAGCCTGTAGCCCGCTGAAATTCGCCATTCTCTAGTCTAACTACAAGGTTCGGGTAAAATGGTAGTATGTCTGTGAGCCAATGATATCAAATTATGGAATCGAATCCCATAATCACCCTTAAACATCCGGCCAGCCCAGCATTTTAAATACTTTGTAATAGCTGTAGATCCCTTCGGGTTCATTGCCCGTCCGGCCAATACTATGCTCTATCTCCATTTTCTATCACGGCTGATACGGAGGCGCCATGCATGTCAATGCTTTGCAGAATTGCTTGCTCCTGGGCCTTGCCATCAGTCAATTCCAGCCGGCCCTGACTCAGGAAACCCCACCTTCGCAATGCGCTACGGGTGTGCACGCCATTTTGATGCGAGGTCAAGGCCCTGGCGATCATCTAAATGTCATGGTATCCGTCCAGAACCTGGTCCTACAGCTCATTCCAGGCTCGAGTAGCGTTGCGCTTCCCTACAGTCACGGTGCAGATGACCACCGCGTTGCTGCTTCTAATGGCACCTACATGATGCAGGATTACATTCGGTCTTATGTCGCTAGTTGTCCAGACTCGAAAATTTTCATCATCGGGTACTCTTTGGTAAGTGGGGATTCGATTTGTATCGGACTCTATCTGCTATTTTGCTTTCACCGTCAATGGGAAAATGACATAGCTCGGTCATTGTTGATCTGCATGGCTTTGAATCTCCGGTATTCTTTGGTCTTCATTAATTCTTTTCCCCTTGTCACCCTATTCTAGCGTTTTTAGTTCATTCCATCCGAGATTTCCTTTCGTATTGAGCTGTGCTGAGAAGACTGCATTCTCCATATAGGGCGGAGTCGCGATGATGGATGGGTTATGCGGTACGAGTTCCCAGTGGCTTTTCAAAGTTCCTGCCATAGAGCCTCATTTCAACCAGAACGGTGAGCATATTCTACAGCCTCGTTCGTCGCAGTCATTCTAAAAGATAGTGTACTAAGTGATTGCGGCTGTATCATACGGCGAGGAAACATATGTCCCGGGACTCTCATATGACCATGGAACTTGCACTGACGGAACAGGGGTAAGCCATACAGAGCCACTTCTATATATTCTGTTCCTCAAACCGGAACCCATCTCGAAGGCCTCTGGTGATCTGGAGCCCTGGCCTGACCCAGAAATAAAGATCCGATCTAATGTTGGGTGCCAAAATTTAGATCTATCCACGAATTCATCCGGAATGGTGCGACCCATTCCTCTCTTCTATCCGGAGTTACTGCGATGAGGGTGATGGCTCATGCTGTTTTCGGTTCCTACCGCCGATAACCGATCCCGCGCACTTTCTCTATATTTTTCGGTACAACATGGAAGTGATTCAATTTGTACAGCAACGCCTAAAAGCAACCCAGTCACAATAGACTAGCTACGCACTGAATAGCTCAACGGCCAGCCCGGAGTCATGGCCACATTTACTTCCAAATCGACCAGAGCCAGACCGTGCACGACCACCGTCAAGTGACAGGAAGACAAGCTCCTTTTTCAGATAGGCCCTCGGTAACCTATTGGAGGAAGCAATCGGAGATGGATTTACTTTGCACAGGCTTCATGTGGAGCCTGCAAAGACCAGCTTGAAGTCAACTACGGACCGCTAAGAAATCAGGATCCCAGCTGACTCGCAGGGTCAAAGTTATCATTGGGGCTCGTCGGCTCTAAAGATTATTCCCTAATATTTTAGTCCATTTAATTAATTTCAGCCATTTCAGCCACGGCTCGTGCGATCGAGCCGTGCCTGGTATCCTATTTGTCGAATCGCATTTCATTGGTCCACCCATCTACCTCTTCACCTAAATCTTGGACAGCTCAAACCTTTAATTCAAGCTGCTGGATTCTGCTTCATTATTGTCGTGCCCAAGCATAGTATAGTAGGATCCTCGGTAATTCTAGCTCGGCATCAGCTGGCACTTCTCCGAGAAGTTATCACGTCTACTGATTAGCATACTTTCTATGCTCGTTTGCATTGCGTATTATAATGCACGATTCGAGTGACCAAGTTGGCAATGGCCAACAATAGCGGAGCTAGTGAAGCCTCACACATAGACGCTAAACTGAAGAAAGCCGTGATATTCTTCCTAAGTTCCTACCGTCTCGGCCGGGGTCGGCGACAACACGCGAATCGAACTGCGTGGCTACGCGGAATGTACTTTTGTCATACGATGAAGATACGTCGCTGTGAAGGGCAACCCGAGAATCTGAGACCTTGTCGTAGGCATGCTAGACTAGATCAGACACCCACGAGCGCAGACAGGATCGCGAGTCCATCAATATCTGCTCTAAACTCATCTCCATAATCAACTTAATAGTAGCGCCTCAAAGCCACTTCTACCTTCCTTATCTGCGACCATGTCCATATTGAAGTCTCCTTGTCCGAGACACACCCGAAATTCGGTACCGACGCGAGGAATAACCTCTAAAATCAGACGGTCCATCGAACGGTCGCGCGATATTGGGGCGCACCCACGGCCATTTTTTGCTCCTGTTGCGAATTTGAGTGGGCGGCGAATGAAGGGGGGCTCAAAGCTTGGCATGCTCAAATTCCCAAAGTGTCTCGACGAGTTGACTGACTGGTAGGAATAAGTGGAGACCGGAGCAAATAGCCTATTGTGGATAGACTTGCATCGCAGGGTGTCTGACACTTCCCGACATACAGCCTCAAAATTGAGAAATAACGGCTATAGTGGACAGGGTTAATGAGATATACTGTCGGGATTTGATCCATTAATTTTGATGCTATGGGTGTTTTAGGAGGAAATTCGTGTCTTCGAGCCGAGCAGGATCGACCCTCCTGTTGTTTCGCGTTGTGTGCTACTGCAAGCATAGGGAAAGCATGTGAAATTGGATTTTCCGGGGTAGCGTGGCTGGCTTTTGATTTCGACCATTTAATTTCTTTGGTGTCAATTGAGCAAGATCGCCGGTTAGGTTGTTTCAGATAAACTAGACAGTCGAGTCAGATTATACATATGAATTACTTATCCGTTGATCCAGGGTGGTTTAATTCGACCCCTGATCGCCAACCAAACTAAATGACCGGGGAATTTTAGAGTTGGAAGCATCATCAGTGCCGTATACGTTCGTATACTACCTGATTTTCTAGCTGCATATGCATGAACTTGGTCTAAGTCTTACGCTTTCTATCTCAAACCGGCAATGTCATGATCCAAAAGTGTATCTGATTGCATGAGAGACACTAGGGTAGGACACTGCCGGCCGAGAAGATTCTGATATGTCATGTCTATGAGGGAAGCTAGTTTTGAATGATGATAATAGTTCCAGTATGGAACGCGCTTCAGAAGCATGTGTCCTACGATCCCGTCCACCGCTACTTGAGGGGTCAAATGCACGGTTTCGAAAGAGTTTTGTGAAAATATGGATTCCTTGTTTACTCTGGAAGCTTAGGTTTGGTTAAAATCAGGGATAGAATTATTCATGAATCGAACCCTCGACCTCTGTTTACTATGCAAACTCGTTCCAACGACACTCATGGCCCTCATCATAATGCCCACACCTTGATAAATTCCCATTTCATCGAACAACCAATACTTTCATAATTTAAATAAGAGATTATGGTTATTCTTCTAATCAAACTAGTCATAATGATACTAAGAAGATGCTGTAAAAAGCTTTGAAAGGTGATTTGTTGGGGGAATATAAAATTCCGCAGGTGAGGTGGACGATAAGTGCTAATTGCTCAAACCCCATTTTCTAAGGCAGAAGGTCCTGCAGAATTCACATGGCCTACAGAAGATAAAAGACAAGGATAGTCAAATCGGTACTACAGTCATAGCGCCACCCTGGCCTAAAGAAGAAGGCATCAGGGCAAAGTCGATAAACTGACCAATTATGGGTTTTGAGCAACTGGCGTTTATCGTCCGCTTCACGCAGGCAGGACCACCACGTCAGGCCTACGAGTACATTATCCTCGGACTACGCGAATCAGGCTGGTCAGTTCCAGGCCTTGGCCGCTATGCCAGGCGCGGGGGCTACTGGCTTTGAACTTGAAGTTAATAATAACCCTTCTTGCGATTATTTTCTCAGTATTTTGTTCTCAACGATTTGACCAGCTCAAAGAAAATTAACAAGCCCTATACCTTCGCTCTTCAGAGTCTTACTATTGACAAAGAAATCCGAATATCCCTATTATTTGCCACTTTGCAATCGGGTAGTTGTACACGTACATGAAAGCATCACCTACGATAATGGCCATTGTTAGCGAACAAACGATCAACACTACCCATATGCTGCGATTCTTTACGATCGTTATACCCCCATGATGTTACAACATGGAACTTCTCTTCACGTCTCGCGGTATAAAATCATCCATCTACCTCTGAAATCCAGTTTTAACGTCAAGGTCCCCATTGCTCTCAAATGCCACAGGACCCCAGCCAAATCATGTCTGAAATCATCGATCCGGAATCCTTCATGCACGACCGACAGACCTTCCGTGAAGAACTGCTAACATGGGCTAACACCCTCAACGGGGTATCAGTTCAGGACAGCGTCCGTATGGAAATTGCAACAGAGCTAGACGAGATGGTCAAAGACATAGAGGTACTTGGAGCCCCTCCTCCGCTTGGATCTCTTCTTGCCGAAGATTTCGATCTAATCGACGGGTGCTCTGAAGACGAAGATCGCGATAGCCATGAAGGGTTCGAGCTGATTGATCCCCTCGCCGAAGCAGACTTTGGCCGCCTTTGTTCCAAAGATGGAACCATTAGGGATACCCTCTCCTGGGCTGTGGAACTGCTGAGAAGGGGGCAGGCACCGACGTCTGATATTGCTGTTATTCTGGAGATGCTCGCTCTACATGTTGGGAGACTCCGTCTAACTCGGGTATCTGATGGTGTTGTTGTAGATCCTTATGCAGATTGGATGGATGATTTGGCAAAAGCACAACACAAGTCGAACCAGAGTTACGGGAACGAATATCTTCATGCGATCTGGAATCGTCTCTACAATTGCATGGACTGTAACTGTGACAAGTGCAGCACAGGTTTGGGTTGAAATGGACTACGTTTTTCTTTAGCTCTCTTTAATTTTCCCAGTTTACGAATCAATATCTGTTTCCCTTGCTTTGTGTCTTGTTCTTGTATCCTATTCCCATCAATGCTTGATGGATATGTTGTACCCGAGGTAGCAACAAGCTCTAGCGCTGCATGAACCTAGCTCCGAATCTACCAGATGCACACCGGATGCAAGCTACAACATTAACAGTCAATAAAGCGAGATGAATAGATTCAGTTTTTTTGGGATTTCAGATCACGTACCTAGAAGTTCCGAGTTGAATACTCATTATTACATCCATTCTAGTCCACTCCTTGACATCTCTTCCCTTAATAATTTGGGTAGAGTACAAGTTGTCTCAATGCATAGTTACATGTATAGCCACACCACCAACCTGCCTCTTTATGGAAAGGATATTGAGATTACTGTCAGATTGCACTTGAAAAATGCCCAAAGCATAGGAATTGATATACAAACCCTACTTAATTGGCATTGGACGAGTCTGGATAGTGGGTACTTTTTCAGCATGCTAGGTTTAAAATTATAGTATCATTAATAGCGAGTAATCTTAGTTGATTCAAGAATTTTATGAGTCTTGTATTAGAAAAATAAACAATAAATCGGATCTTGTTAGTGGCCCCTTACTGGGTTAATTTCTCTCTATCAGTACGAATCAAGCAATCGGGGGGAAAGCCTAGCTAGATACACTTTAACTACCTCTAAATAAAAAGACCTTTCTAAAAATCTGTTAGACTGTCTCTCAGATTCAAAAAAAAGAAATACTCGGTAAATGCCAAGGTGTGACTTGGCTGCAGAAATGCCGCTATACAGATCAGCAACTAAACCTCTTCCGGCCACTCCCTTCTTTTTTCCCATCACAATCCAACAAGCTTCACAAGTCACAACGCACCTCATGTCTCTACCTATCGCCCGCCGTTTCGCATCTGGAGTCTTCTCCAAGCCAGCCTTCACTCCTACCCACCTAATTCGATCCTCAATTCCCCGGCGCCTCTCCTCCAGCAACGCGCCCAAGTCCACTCCTCCTCCGCGCCCGTCCTCCGCACCCCATAACGACCGCTCTCAATTCAAGATCTTGCCCATCCTCGCAATCATTGGCATTGGTTCCGGCTCCTACGTGTTCCTTGTCAAGTCTCGCACCGGACAATCGCCACAGCGCTCATAATCAGGTTGGAAGTAAGTGGCTGAGAATCCCCTCTAAGGCGCAATGCCAGCTCAACTAGTCCAAGTCCACTAAAACCTGCCAGTCCCGCAGCTACCGCTTCTGCCCCTCCACCTTCTTCTTCCCCCCAAACTCTCCCAACTACACCGCCGCTCAAACCACACACATCCCTCACTCTTCCTCCTCCTACCTCAATTCCTCGACGCCGCCTCCTAATCCACTCAATCCCCCCTCTAAGTCACAATGGCTTCTCCATCCCCCCGCTTCTCCCCTGAGGAGGTCACAGTCCTCTTCTTCCTCGGCGGCCCAGGCAGCGGCAAGGGCACCCAATCCGCCAACCTAGTCAAAGACTACGGCTTCGTCCACCTCTCCGCCGGCGACCTCCTGCGCGCCGAACAACTCCGCGAGGGCAGCCAATACGGCCAAATGATCAAAACCTACATCACCGAGGGCAAAATCGTGCCCATGGAAGTCACCGTCAACCTCCTTTCCAACGCGATGCGCGACTCCCTTGACGCCAACCCCCGGCCCCCGGTACCAAGGCGCGCTTCCTGATTGACGGGTTCCCGCGGAAGCTGGATCAGGCTGTTTTCTTTGAGGAGACCGTTTGTCCGTCCGAGTTGGTGCTGTTCTTGGATTGTCCCGAGGATGTGATGGAGGCTCGGTTGTTGAAGCGTGGGGAGACGAGTGGACGGGATGATGACAATGCGGAGTCTATTCGCAAGCGGTTTAGGACTTTTGTGGAGACTTCTATGCCTGTCGTTGATGATTTCGAGGCTAAGGGGAAGGTTGTTAAGGTTCAGGCTACTGGGTCTGTGGAGGATGTTTATGCTGAAGTGAAGAAGGGGATTGAGGAGCGTGGTGTGCATGCTCGTTAAGGGGGAGAGGACTGGATTAGATTGGTGTAGATATTGCGTGCTTGTTACTGGTCGGGACATACGAAGACCGCTGTTTTTGTGTTTTGAGCTTGGGAGTATAGATGAATAGAGTGTCGGTTATAATTAAGATGGCATGTTGACACACAATTACTCGAGAGCGTGTATACATAGTCGGTGTTACTTCAATTGGATATTAGACATACCCCTCTTTGTCAACACAGAAGAGTCTGCTAATACAATAAGGCGCAGGCAAAGTTGAGATATTGAGGGTTATCACCAACTTCCAGTTCTTCCAGGTAATCTCCCCCCTCATATGGCCTAGTTGGTCAGCCAGGTTCGTCGCCACCTGGTTGGCCACGGGTGTGCCCCTGTGAAGGAAAATTCGAGGGAAAATATGGTTGACTGGTATCCGATGTCGAGCATAGCTCCACGGAAGACCGGGCACACCCTAAGGGGGGAGAGTGGGCGAGCGAGCTAATCCCCCTCGCTCGCCGATTTCTTCTTTTGTTTTTATTTTCTAAATATTTTTGGTTTAATAGATAGATCTCATTAATATCTTCCATTCTACATTAAAAATACGATATTTTAAGGTATTATGATAGTGTAGAGGAGGATTCTTTAGTGGCTGTAGTCCCGAGCCATCCTTGAAGCATGTCCGTCGGCATCGTGGGATAGCGATGGAGCATTTTGATGAAGTATATAGGGAACCTCAAGGTTGGCGTTCGATTCATAGCGCCAACTATCCTTTTATTTTCGGTTGATGCGTATGACCAGCTAACCTACGTAGCTATCAAACTTCCTCTCTTTCTACTTCACTCTCTCCGACGTAGCTTGCCTAGCTCGTCGACCAAATACAGCACCCGATATCAGTCCACTACCACCGGGGCAGTTATTATGGAAAATACCACCAACCATCTCACCAACCGTATACAAGCCGGGGATCTCTCTAACACTGGGTTCTAGAGGTTAGATCTTGGGTATAGCCAGCTCAACCACGATAGACGTGCCCCTGACTTTATACAAAGTGGATTTCGACCGAAGCATGCAATGACCATACCCTGCTCCTAACCCTCACTTCCTGTACAAATTGAACACAACTATTCTATTTTGATGCCCATAATGCTTCTATGACGATCTCCTACGCCACCTAAAGTACGGGGAGGCAGAAAGCCAATATCGACTACACATCCAAGAAAAAATCATCTAAAGTATTGTAATTCTGATCCAAGACCAGGCAATCAAGACAAAGTAATCCCGCCGGGAAAACATAACAGAGCAAAACACAGACATGACATGACTCGTGGGGATCCCAATATCAACGGAGGAGAAGGGGGGAGGGAGAGGGAAGAGAGGAAGGGGCCAGTATATCCAACCTAACAAACTGGACCAAGACGAAAAAAAAAAGAGAAAATGAATAAAAAGAGATGCATGAGGGATAAAGAAAAAAGGGTGGGGAGAGAGAGATGGGAGAGAGATAGAGAAAAAAAAAGACCCAGGGAAGAGAAAAGAAAACAGTCATTTCTCCACCCTCTATTAGCGCAAAGAAGTAAAAAAAAGAGGATTTTTTGTGTTCAGTGAGCTTTCGTTTTTGTTTGTTTGCTTTTCCACTCCGCCGCAGAAAACACCTACTCCAATGCAGTAGTTCCACAAATCATCCCAACTTCGTCGTCAAGAATAAGGCAAGGCAGACAGAGAGAGGGAGAGCACACGTTTACTCGGCAACGGGCTCAACCTCGCGGGGCTGCGAAGCCTGCTGGTTGCGCCTCCGGTCACCGGAGCGGCCCTTGTCGCCGTTCTTGCCCTGAGTAGCAGCGGCCTCCTGGTCGGCGGCAGCCTGGATGCCCTCGCGGACGAAACGCTCACGCTCGGAGCGGATGACGGTCAGAACACCCTCGAGGGAGCGGCGCCAGACCATCAGGCGACCCTGGACCTCAGCCCACTGCTTCTCGCCGAAAACGCGGTAAGTAGCGCGGTGGACGAGGAACTCCTGCTTCAGCTGGGAGAGCTTACCCTCGACCAGACCAGCGCGGATGGTGTCGATCACCCACATCTCGATATCGGAGGCGGGCACACGCAGGGCAGAGGCGATGGTGGCGTAGGGGAGCGAGCGCGAGGGAGTGGAGGAGGCCAAGGAGGTGAGAGTCAGGAGACGCATCTTGGTCTGCAGGGCATCGGCAGCCTCGGCGAGGACACCACCGGAGATGGAAGCGAGAGGGTTGGCGGCAACGAATTCCTCGTAGGCATCGAGGGTGTCCGAGGTGAAGATCTCGAGCAGCTCGAAGAGAGTGCTGTCGCTGGAGCGGAGCGACTGGACGGCATCGGAGGCAGTCAGAGGGGTGAGATCGAACACGGTAGGGCGGCGCAGGGCAGAGGCGAGAGCGCGAACGGCCAGCTCGCGAGCAGCGGGCTTGCTAGCATCCGCAGCGGGGATGGTCTGCAGAGCCTGCACAACGTGGGTCTGGGCAAGGTCGTCGTCGCCAGCAGCGGTAGCGGCATCGGCAATAGCCAGGTGAACCTTCTGGGTCTCCTCCTCATCCAGCTCCCAGGCGGACAACCACGTAGGCAGCTGTGTGGCGAGCTGGGGCTTCAGAGCCTCAAAGGCATATCCGGAGCCAGACTGGCGGATGACGGCAACAATGGCCAGAAGGACGTGGTACCGGCTGGAGTCATTGGTGGACAGAGTGTTGAAGATGGTGGTGAGGATGGAGATGGCCAAAGTAGGGCCGAATTGGGGAGAGGTAGTGATGGGCTTAGCGAGATAGGTGCAGATGCGAGGGAGGAACACGTCGGCGTCGGACGACTGGTGAATGAGGTGAACGAGGAGGTTGTAGGAAGGGATGATCTCTATCGAATGGCTCGAAGTCAGTAATTCTGTATATCTATCTGGGAAGATTGCCTTTGCGGTTTGTCGATATTTCAACGACATCATTTTTTTTTCCTCCATTCGTTTGTTCCGCCGCAACAATCTTCCCACTTTCAATCCACACCCATATATCCCAACTCACCCTTCTCGGGAGCACCGTTCAGGGCAGCAGCAGCCCCAACGAGCTTCTTCAAGACCTCATCGCGCTGCTTAAGGTCGGCCTCGCCCTCGGATTGTTCCTGCTGGCGGATCGGCTCGAGGAGCGGGGCGATCTCGGACTGGAGGCTGCCCTCTTTGCGGAGGGTGTCGATGTACTGGGCGAACTCGTCGGCGAGCTCGGAGAAAGAACCCTCAATGAGGAGGGTGTTGGACGGGGCGGGCATGATTAGGAGGGGGTATGTGGTGAGAGGGGAGGGGGAGGGAGAGAGGAAGACAGGTTCTTTGATGGTGGAGTCGTATCGATAAGTTGAGAAATTTCAGTGTGTGCCAAAAAGTCTTGGCGAAAGAGGAACGCCAACTGGCCCGCGCCGCAGCAACCAATTTGACCGTCCGCACTCTCCGCCATCAGCCAACTATTTCCATCCACTTTCATTCTGATCTAATTGTACAGCGAGGCTTTACAGTTTGGAGAGGAAAAAGTCACCAAAAGTTTGGTTGATTAAGACCATAGTCTGCTATGCGACCGCCGATGCAGGCAGACAACTGCAAACTCCGCTAATACACAGGGAAGGACAGGCGCGCGTTTTCTTCATTGATAAGGGAATAACATCAACGCAGGAGAGCATTCAGAAACGGGGAATCAGTCATTCAATAAAAGGAAAAGAGCATCAGCGGGTCATCATCGCGCTGAAAAAAAAATTAAAAGGATACGAAAACATCTGCACGCGGCATGACATCGCAAAAGAAAGCGCCAAGCTAACTCCGAAAGGCGATATGAAATCCGTCGTGAGGGGGGTTCCTCTACAGGAACAGACGCGCAGCGAAGAACATGGCGCCGGCCATGAGACCAGTCGAGTAGCCCTCCAGGCCAAAGAGGGCAGCGGCGTTGGTAGTGGCGCTCGCAGCCGCGACCGACGAGGTAGTCTGGCTGGCGCTGGTGCTAGTGGCCATGGCCAGAGTGGTGGAGGCAGCAGTTGTGGTCGAGCTCATGGTGGTATCCTCAGCACTGGCATTCTTGCTACCGCAGGTGGCAGCAGCCTTGCAGGCGCGCTGGCCCTCGGCGTCATTGGGGTGAGCGTCGATGCACTGGCCATAGGTCGCCTCGCAGACGTAGAAGGGAACAGTCTGAATGTATGGGGAAACATCAGGGACGCTGCCGTCGGCGCAAACGCAGTTGAACTTCAATGTGGACTGCAAGGAATCAGTGTCAGTGTCAATCTTGGACCTTTGCGACGAGGTCGCGGATGTTGCGGAAGTGCAGCACATACGGGTTCGCAAGTGTTTTGCTTGGTTGAGCCCTTGCAAATCGAGGGGCACTCATTGCGCTGTCCTTGACACCAGGAGCCTTTTGTTGTTGATGTCGAGTCAGCATTGTCTCTCAGAAGGAGTCTTTGGTCAACCTACTCAGCTCGTCCGACTTGACCAGGCCGATGTTGAACCCTGCGGGGAAAGTGTAGGTGTAGGTGGTGTTGGCGCCCAGTGCACCGACTGCCAGAGCAGACATGAGGACCACGGAGGGAAGCATGATGGATATTATTTGATTGGAGTAGAAGAGATACAGAAAGGCAGCTCGGATGTTGGGGGAAAGAAGAGAGAGGAATTGCAAGGTAGTAGCGAGAAGGAAGCCAAGAAGCTAAAAGAGGTAGTGCAGGACAACAAAGCCGGGAATGGCAGGCACCGTGCAGTCCACTAAATACGGTAATCAATAATGGAAGTTACTGCAGGGTAAAAAAAGGAAACACTAAGGGAGCCAGGGTAACGGAGGGGAAAGCACATACCAGGAAAGCTTCTCAGGGCCGCCTTTCCCGGGTTTTGGTCCGGAAATGACTCTGTTTCTCCAAGGAACTAAAAGAGACTATCGTGGGCGCCACAGGACCCTGTTGAGCTCGGTCCACGGTCCAACCACCGGACTCTTTCTGTGATAGTTGAGATTTGACGCGCTAGAGGAGGAGTCATTTATTCGTGCTGAATCTATTGTAACTGATACACTAGGTACAGTCCTGATTGAATATACATTATCTATCTGTGGAACTGCCCGAGTCAGACGACCAATCCCCTCGAGTCGTACGAACTATCTTCTCCTTTCTTGGACTCTGCCCCAGATTACAATGATTATTATTGTCTCTTATCACTCTAATGCCGCACTCTTCACCGTACAGTACCCTAGTGTTTTTGACTACAGTAGGTCAATTCCAGGCTTCAATTATTATCCGTACGCCTCCTACATTCCGCACCAAATTCTTCACCATCAGGAGGGCGCCTCCTTGCACCTGTCATCTCAATTGCATACCCAAGTAAGACCGTGTCTGTAAAGCTAAATCAGGGCAATTATCGCGGAAATCCAGGGCACATGGGATACACTCTTTTACATCCATGGTAATAAACTCTCTTTGAGTTCACCGATTGATAAACCATGGATATCTTCCCCCGTTGATTACCTACAACGCGATGGTTGGGTTAGTCAACCCGACCGTTCGGGTCTATACAATTCACGTGATAAGGGTCTTCCCTCTTGCTTACCTAACGAGGGTCTATCTTCCCCGATTAGGAACGAACCGAGGTTCCCGAGATATTGCCGGCGCAAAGGACCGGGAAACAAAGATGCGATAGCACCTCGATCACTCTTCCCCTCCCAGCCGGTGGTTGCATACGCTCTTTTTTCAAAAAATCTCAAGACGATTAAAACCCAAAAATGGCTGACGCCGCATCCCTCCCCCGCAACAATCGCTCACTTCCGCAACCACCAATGGGCCAATTCCCTCCTCTCCTCCGAGGACTACACCCCAATCCCAACAGACTCCCGCCGAGCCAAACCCAGCGGTGAAGACGGATTCTTCGGCGCAACGATAGCTACCCCGTCTACCATCCCGCACGTCCTCACCCTCCAACGCCGCACTCTCAACATCCCACTGTCCACACCACCCACTTGGCTCCCCGCAACGAAGCAGGATGCCGCCGCCGCATCGGGCACCCCCACGCCCGGCGCCAATCCCGCGGATATCATAATGATCTATGATCTGGGCGGATCGGGGATCGCGGGACACCCGTCTACCGTGCATGGGGGCGTTGTCGCGACCCTGATCGACGAGGCTATGTCGTTGGCTGTGGCGGCGCATGCTTCGGCGCCGGTGCAGACGGCTTCGGGCCCTGTTGATAAGAATCCGAGGGGAAAGACGTTTACGGTGCAGTTGGATGTGCGGTATAAGAAGCCTGTGACTACGCCGCAGGTTTTGGTTGTGAGGGCGAGGGTTGTCGCGCGTGTTGGGAGGAAGTATTGGGTTAGGGCGCAGGCTGTGCAGGAGGATGAGGCGGGTGCCGGGGGTCATTTGGAGTGGGCGAAGAGGAAGGTTGTTAAGATTGATGCTATGGCTTTTTGGATTGTTACGTCTGAGCAGAAGTTGTAGGTTTGTGAGGACTGAAATGTAAATATATTGTCGTATAGAATGGTTGCTTAGGTTCGTGTATATATTGAAGCCAAACCTATGAATCGGGGCAGAGGTACAGATTACGAAAACCATGAACACACTATATCCCAGCATAGACGGGTATCGATTGGCAATCTTCCTCGTGTAAACTGCAGTAAAGTGCAACAGATCTACCAGTTAAATCTCTTTGTACTAGATAGGTAGTCTAAAGACA
This sequence comes from Penicillium cataractarum, assembly GCF_028827025.1. NCBI lineage: Eukaryota > Fungi > Ascomycota > Eurotiomycetes > Eurotiales > Aspergillaceae > Penicillium > Penicillium cataractarum. Next base: position 1,432,735 of record NW_026622745.1, on the reverse strand, counting down.
AATATATTTCCAGATCTATTTGCAGTGCTATATACAAAGCAACCATTTATCCTTATCTCCCGGCAAGCGGCCATCTACAACTTCCCCAACTTCCTCGACCCGACATTACGACTCGCACTCACAATGAGTCCAACCTGGGTACTCATCGCAATAACATCCCCATTCTCATCCACCACAGTAACATCCAAATCCGTCCTCCCACCCTGCACAACCTTAGTCACAATCCGACTATACAACCACTCCACTCCCTCCTTAGGCAAATGCTTCTTCATATCAATATTCAACGTAACAGTCGGATACCAAAACCTAGCCTTGGTCTCTGGCACCGCCTCCCCCTTAGCATTAGCCTCTGCTGTCGCAGACAAAGTATCGAACCCATCCAGCGCCTTGGGGAACATATCCAACAGATAAACAACGGCCGCGTCCGTCCAACGACCATTCTTGTCCCCACCAGGCCGGAACCGAGCCCACTGGTCGATAGTCGTGGATCCCGTGGGCTGCTCCCGAGCCACGTCCTTGTCGGGCCCGAAGAGCTCGAGCTGTGCGCCTGCGCGGCGGAATTCAAGGAAGGGAGGGTTATGCTTTATCCAAGCGCCGTCCTTGCCCGTGCGCGCGAGAGTCGGCAGATCGATTTTCCCATTGGGAAGGGAACCTGGTGGCGGGGCGGGATACGGTTTCCACCCCGTTGGCGCGCTGATACCGACCTCCGCGCTGGGCGGGCTGACGGTGATATACCCGACGACGTTGACGCTGAGTTGCGCGGGGTTCTTCTCAGATGGTTGCAGGAGTTTGATGTGGATTGTGCTCGTTCGCGCGCCGATCTTTACGTCTCCGACTTCCAGTGTTGCCGGGCCGGCGGCTGTGCGACGGAGGAAGGCGAGTTGGAGGGAGATTGGGGCGGCGGGGGTGTCGTATTGTTTTGGATGGGCGTGCGCGAAGTGTACTAGGGCGAGATTGTAGATGACTGCCGTTGTATAGCCGCCGTGGGGGACTGAAATGAGGATTCGGGGTTAGCAGTTATATTCGGGGTTTATTCATCATGGGGAGACAATGCGCGTGGTTTTTACATACCGGTTCCAATGCACCATTCATTGCGAAGATTGGCGCTGTACTTGTTATTGCCTTGGGGAGTGACACGAATCGCGTCCTCAAAGGACGCATTCAAGGGAGGCATTTTGAAAACGCACTTCTGTGGAGGAAGAATGAGGGCAGGGTTGGGTTGAGTATGCCCGTGGGGAAGCTGTATATACGTATTTTGGCCCGAGCCTCGGTTGAAGTATGGGGACTGGGTTTAAGGAACTGCCGAGTCAACCGTTATCGGGGCTTATCGGGGCTTATCGGGGCTTATCGGTCTTTATCATTGTTATTGAGCATCTGAGTAGAACAATTAGCGATATCCGCGTGAACAATAAGCTTTCTTTTCATTGATGTTCCTGCAGTTGTCTCAAATTAGTTGTATTAACATCAATAGAAGGAGAAAATACACAAAGAGAAATGGCTGAGCGACGGAACAATGAAGAGTTATGATCAGAGCGGAAGGTAATTGGCTATCCACAGTTTGAATGGTCTTCGTTTCTCTTCTCAAGTAAACACAGATAATGGGACTATTAAAGACGAAACAAACAAAGATTGAAAATGAACAAAGAACAATGTAGACGTCTATTACCTGTTATATAATAATATGGCCGCAACAATACAACCACCAGCAACGACACTACGATACAAATCATCTTTAATGAATAAAACTATATGATCACCTCGCCTTTTCTCTTCACCCTAAATTCGTCGTTTCTCTTCAATAATGTCCTTTCTAAGAGGCCGACAACACTGGGTCACCATTGGCCTAGTCAATGATGCCCAAGGCCAACAAGATGTTCTCAACATTCTACGTGGCATTCGGGCAGACTTTCCAATCCACCTCAACCTACAATCAGCGCCTAACTGTGATAGACTCAAGCGAGCTATTTCAAGGCGGATACGAAACATGCCAGGCAATATCCCTTGTTTATATCGGGAAGATGCGCTTGGAGCACTATATGAGCTATTTGCACTTTGCCGTTCGGACTGGTCGGCTACTGGATCTGCGAGAACAGAAGAAGTGAGTGGTGGCAGCTGTGAGGAGGGCAGTGATAGTGAAAGTGACAGTTTCTTTGTAGGAGGTGGCCTTGGGAATTATCATGGTCCATTTGAAGAAATTATCCCTGAGATTGGTTATACTTTTACTTCTGATACAGTCAATCTTGATGCTCACGCTACTCATCCAGTGGAAGAGTATGCTAGACAGGGAGATCAACCTGGCTGGGGTCATACTAACAGTGACAGTAGTCCCCAATATGACCCCATGGACGTGGTCACTCATGAACAGACACAAACAATAGCACATAACCAAGTCCCACCTTGGCAGCAGAGACAAGAAAAGTACGAATGGGACTGGTTCAACTACCAGCATACAAACGTGATATTCAACGCTTTCGTGGACATCACCTGGGCCCGATACCCTCGCTGTCGAGAAACCATCAGACTGTCGGACCTAATGGGGAAAACTACAAATCTCTCGCGTACGAGCCTTTTCCCCCGAGCTAGACATCAAAGCAGAAGTCCAGACGGTGACTGGATCCGTCTTGATTCCGTTTCCCTCCCTAAACTCCGTAACCAACTACAGGTGATTCGATCACTTGATCAAGCTAAAGATGCTATCTGGTGGAGCCCGGATCCCCTGGACACAACGAGACTTGATTCAACGGAGAGTCAGGCTCGAATAGATAATCAGCGTGATCTGACATGGGCGGTATACCGGAGCTTTGATGCCCCTTGGCAGGATTGGCGGGGGAGGAGGCTTGCTGTCATGTCTCCCTCGCAAGGGAAGTATCCTCGCTTCTCTATAATTATCCGAGACGTTGAAGATCTTGTTGATACAGCTGAGTCTATGGATGTTGAGTTTGATAGTAGTTCTACTACTTCTAGTGTTTGTGAGATGTTTGAAGGACTTGGTGGATCTGGGGAGAGTATTTGTGGTGATGATCTTGCAGATAGTCTTTCTGCGATCATCAATGAACCGCTGCAGCCTAATGGATGGGTTTCAGGACCACTCTAGTTTTCAATAGGACATTGGCCAGTCATTAGAGGCTTGCTTGCACAGTGAATGTTAGATTGTCGATCGAGTACGATACCCTGTTTTTTAATAGACAGTGGTCTATCTTGCAATATCAAAACACTTAACAAGTTGTGAAATGCACAAGTACAATTGTATTGCTCCCGGTGTATGTATCCAAAACCAAACCATCTACAACCCCCGAAATAGAAACCCAAATAAAAAATATAGATCAATGTACCCGGAAACGCCCGTCGCTCTTAGTCTTCATAGAATCGTCTTGATGGTCTTTTGATCTCAGCATATGCATCGCACTTTTAGTACGGGGTACCGGGGGTTGACTTTTCCCCCGATACCACTTCTATCAGTGTAGTAGATCAACGCGCAGGTGCAGATGTTTTGTCTGATGGTGCAGCCAGTTGCTGCAAGCAGGATAGAACGCCTAGTACGTGTTAGTTGATTATATAGAGCTGAGTCATGTTTTGGGGACGACTTACCAGTTACTCCCTGAGTCAAGGTAGCCTTGGCCTCAGTACTACGCGACCCCAAAGTGACGGTCATGGCGTAATCGACAGCCTTGGCTTTGTGCAATTTATTCGCCCAGCGGAATACGGGCTCGTCTTCACGGTTATCGCCAATAATCAATAAAAAGTCTGGTTTGCCAGCTTCATCCTCCAAGCACAATCGCCAGACAAGCTCCGTGGCCGAAGACTTATCCGTGTTGACAGTTTCGACGATTAGCGCGCCCTCGACAGGGATCGCGTGTACGCCCTGGTTCTTACAGGCATCGTTGATGTGATCCGCACACTCGGCTGCAAGGCGTGCTGCGACGCTGTGGTCTTCGGCCGAGCCGTAGTGGAAGACGAGTGAGCAGTGGCGCTTCTCGATCCAACTACCCTCCGTGCGATCTTTGAAGTAAGACAGAATGTGAGCGACCGATGGCTTCCAGTTTTCAATGTGGTCTTTGTCGGCGAGATGTGTCCATTCGTCTGCGTTGGGCGCCCGCACAAAACAGCCATTCTCGGCGATTAGGCCGAGGTTATTAACCTGGCGGAAGAGTCGTTCCATCTCCTCGGGCATGCGCGAACTCATTACATAGACAATGTTGTTGGGGTCATCGGTCAGTTCAGTAAGAGTCGTGATGGCGCGCTGTGGGGTAGTTAGAATGATGCTACGTGGAGATCCCCACGAGGCCAGAGTGCCTTCATAGTCTACGATCATGAGTCGGCGCTTAGTCTGCCGGTACTCCTCGATGAGTCGAGGTACCGAGAGTCGTGGAACGGCCATGATCTCCCGAGACGATTGCTCGTTCCATACTTTCGTGAGTGTCTCATTGAATGACTTCACCCAGTTGGCAGTCGAGTTCTGCAGCACAGCGCGGTGCAACGCCTCCCAAACCTCCTTGCGCTTCTTCTCGTCTCGCGTCAGCGCTGTATGAATTGCCTCCGAGCATTGCCTGTAGTCCCAGGGATTCACCAGAAGTGCATGGTTTCCGAAGACGGATGCACTACCGGTAAACTCGCTGAGAATGAGCGACCCATATTTCTTGTCACCATAGCTACCATCCTGACAATAGACAAACTCGTGGCTAGTCAGGTTCATGCCTTCGCGCAGACTGGTGATCATCAGAGCATCGGCAACCGTGATGAGGGCCAAATACTGAGGGAAAGCCAAGTCTTGCTTGAGGAAGACCAGAGGCTGGTGTGCCAAAGTTGAGTGGGTGGAGTTGATTCGCATGGCAATATCAGAAATGGTTGCCTCCAGCTCGGGCTGTTCGGTGGTACTGGTCGCAACCTGGATGAGAACCACTTTATCTGCCCATTTAGGATAGGTGTTGAGGAACAGCTCATAGCTCAAGAGTTTTTGACGAATTCCCCGAACCGAGTCGATCTTATCTCGCGAGACGATCAATCGCTTGCCACGGTACCGCTCGGAGATTGTATCGACCCATCGCTCGACATCCGCCGCTTTACGACGCTTATCCCAGGACGTCGGATCGATACCAATTGGGAAGGTTCCCACATTGATAAAGCGATCTTCCATCTGGATGCCTTCATTCGTAGCCTCGACGCACAGAATGCGACTGCAAGTTTGCAAGAAATGCCGGCAATATTCATCAGTCTGGAAACCGATCAAGTTGGCACCCAAGATACCCTCCAAAAGCTCCTTGCGAGGTGCCAAGCACTTGAAAACCTCGGAAGAAGGGAACGCAATGTGCAGGAAAAAGCCAATCTGCGCATCCGGCAGCATCTTGCGAAGCATAGCCGGAACGAGCAGGAGGTGGTAATCCTGAACCCAGATCGCATCGCCGCGCTTCCAATCCTTGGCGATGCTCTCTGCAAATGCTTGATTGAGCTTCACGTAGTAGATCCACGAGTGGTCCTCATAGGCCTTGCTCTTTGGGTTATCCGGGATCTGGTAGTGGAAGACGGGCCAGAGGATGGTCTTGCAGAAATGGGTATAGTGACCATCAAAATCGCCGTCATTGACAAACACCGTCAATGAATTGTACTCATTTTTCAGTCTCTCGGCAATGTCGTTGCGCGTCCACTTCACCAGCGCATCCGTGGGCATTCCCAGGGTACCTACCCACATCATATCCCCCAGGTATCCCGACTCCTTGGCAGATCGAACTGCATTGCGTAAACCACCATTTCCTTGCTCGGCAGTCTCAATTGTCCATTCCGCCCTGGAGAAGGACGCTTTGCGATCCCCATTCTGGGGCTTCTTGGCACCGAGTGAAGGCACGGGCGCCGAGTCGGGGGTCTTCAGTGGTACTGACTTCTCACTCGGTGCGATGATGGGATCCTGGTGTTTTAGAATGGATGGAGATGGGGAGATGAGGGTCGGTGCCTTGAGCGGCTGGTTGAGGGAAGTCGTTGCACCCCATGCTGGGGAGTGGGCTTCGCTTTCTGTGAGGAGCTGGTTCTCTTGGGAAGACGGTGGGAACGGATATTCAACCTTTTCCTTCTCAGCCTTTGCAAGGTTGCTGGCAAAGATGCGCTCGTGGTCTGTGGTCGCACCGGGTGTGAGCCCTGGTTGGGCTTTGGAGTTGTTCTTTTCGAATAGACTGGCCGCAGCGGCGGGAAGAGGAGGCACCGTGTCGGCCGCTGAATTGGGCAGAGGAGGAGTGGCCGGGGGGCGATCGCGGGGATTGTCGACTCGGAAGTTGACCGTATAAGGGAGGAAGCTAGGAGAGTTCAATGATTAGTATCCGGTGTACGGGCTGGAGCAGGGGGCGTGTTGTATTTACAGAGACGCGATGAAGACCGTCATCGTGAAAGATCGGCCTTGAAGGCGGGGCAGGAATAGAGGGGTGGGATGCGACAGCGACCTCCAAGGGAAGCAATGATAGCTGAGGGAGGACGGCTAAATACGAGAGAGCGAATGGCGAGGCCGTCAGAATGCAGGCATCGACCTGAGAGCTTTTTTTTGCATTCGATGCTGGGCTGAAAAGAGAATCAAAAGCGCCAATTTCTCATGGCTACGTCATGTGCAATCAAATCAGGTGCCGTGGGGCTGCAGCAAGTTTGCAGGAAGCAAATGCCCTGCACAAAGAACCCGAGAGAAACTGTTTCTCGGTCGAAACAGACCTGCTTTTCTCTCTCCTTCTTATCAAACACGAACCAGAAAGGACTCAGGGCCAGACCGAAAGCTGGCAGGGTTCTGGAGCCATCAATGACAGCGCGTATTGACTCTGACCCGGTCGTACCACCACCCGCCGGCTCCCGTGGGGGTGGAGATGCTTCCATACGGTAATACACATACCAAATTATCCGGGCGTGGCTGTGATTGGCGGAACCTTGGACTCTGCCGAGACGGATCACCTGACCAATGAGGTAATCGTTGAAGTTCCATCTTTCTCGAACCAGTCAATTCCTTCTCCCTTCGTTTTGGAGCTCCTGTGCTAGTGACTTGTCCCCGGCATGACCCTGCGTCTCACCTCAGCTCCAGTCGCCGGTGTTAAGAAGCACAAGTCCACTCCCAAGCCTCGCAGTTCACCCTTTGCTGCTCATGCCCGTCGCAAGCCAAGTTCGGCCGCAGCTAGCGCCGTGAATGCGGCGGCCGAAGATCTAGTCGACGATGACCCTCTCCCCGATATAGGTGGATCGCGTTTTATATCCGAGACTGCAGAGGTCCAGAATGTGGTACAGGCGATTCAGTCCATTCGGACGAAAATGTTCGATGAACTCCCGCAGCGCGCGGGCATGAATAGTACTCGCATTGCGGAGGTCTTGAATTTGCGCCGGTCGCTGCCTCCCCTTGCCTCTGTCGCACACGTACATACTCTACTTAATGCGCCAACACAGGTGGAACGAGAGATTGTTGAACTCGTGCAGACAGGCCGTGTTCGACGACTGATCGTCCCTGGTCGTGGCAGTGATGCCGCCGGATTGGGTGACTGCTTGGTCTTGGCCGAGGACTGGGAGGACATGGTTCGTGGGAGCGCTGTCTTGGATGATGAGCTCAAGGGTGAGTACTCGGCCTCGGGGCGTCTGTGAGAGGTAAAGGTGTTGACAATCTGCAGAGAAATTCCTCGATATCCTCACGCGCATCGGATCCTCCTCTGCCCTGTCGCAAAGCGTCTTCACTCCCGACGAATACCGATCCTTAGTTCGTGCTGGATTCCTCGTCTCGTCGTCATCATATACACAAGCATCTTTGAATGTTGCATCTCTTCCCAATCTACCCCAGGCGGTAGTGTCTTCAGCCAGTCGGAGGGGCTCGGCCCATCCTTCTGATACCGACCGAGCCGTGCAGACAGATGCCCAGGCTCGTGCAGCGACTCTATTTTTGTCGTTGCCAAACACCGGGACCTACTTGCGGCTGCTTGGGGCTGGTCGTGCTCATCTGCTCGCCCTACTCCGGCGGTCCACTTGCAATGAAGCCCCATTGCAATTGCTCAAGGATCGCTGGAACGGCGCCGTGGAAACCGAGAAGAGTTTCCACTTGGCTAAGCGAGCGCGGGGTGAGTTTGCGGGCATTCTGCCGGGTCGAACGAAGAAATGGAAGGAGTTGTATGGCATGCAGTTTCGCTGGGTGCTGGAGGAAGCACTAGGGGCAGGCCTAATAGAAATCTTTGAAACCGGCAGCGTGGGACCAGGCATCCGATGCCTGTAATGTGTGTATATATATAGCTAAGTGGGGGGTTTGGGCCAAAGACCAGAATCTACGATATTATAGACTGGCCGCCCTTTTAATGAGAAATGATAAGGCAGGGCCCATTCGACATGCCCCGCTGATAACAGCCACCACGAATATCTCCATCCGATCGATAAACAAGCTCTGCCGATCCCTCGGCCCAAAGCTTCCCCTAAAACAGGAACAACAACATAATTAACGTAACCTTACACCAATTCTCAATCTCATCCTCACCTCCACAATGTCACTTATCCAACTACAACCCCATCCCTTCACCTCAATCCCCGCCCACCCTTCCTTCTCCACCGATTTATCCCGCCCCGAACTACACCACTACATCAGCACCGCCCTGCACGAAGCTCTCGAGCTTCTCCACTCCGTCCCATCCACCTTCACCACAGACCCCAAACTGCGCCCATCCCCACCATCACAAGCCAAAGTCAAGCTTCTACGCGGATGGCGTAAGCCCTCCGAGCCACGCGCAAGCATCAAGGGTAGGGTGAAGGACAAGTCCGAGTTTTGGGTGTGTCGACAAAGCGAACATGTCGACGCGAGTTCTACAGGGACCGCGTCGTGGCGCGAATTCGAGGCGGGATTGAGATCGGAACATGCGGAGCATGAAATGGAGTATACACCTAGTGTTTCTGCTGTGCAGCGGCTGTTGGAGTGGGCAGTGGAGGATATTGGGGAGATTGAGGTCGATGGGATTAGATTTAGGGATGCGAGTATGGAGGGTAAGCCATGAATATCTCAAGAATATGTCTCACTGTTTATAGGGTCAACATTGCTGATACTGGCTCCAGTGAATCTGATAACTCACACCTTCCATCCCTCCGCCCTGATAGCTCCGCGCAGCTTTATATCCCTAACTATCTCCGCTGCATACAACAACTTCCCTCCCCAACCCTCTCAGACCCTGGAAGAGCATCGCCAGGGCTTTCTAACCGTCCAAATACCCCTCCACCCAGAAGCATCGTCCACCCCACAAGCCCTACACCAAAGGATCTACGCGTCCGTGCCGAAACGCGCCATCTTCGCCAACTACGCTAGCATCGAGCGCGTCGAGCTGATACCGGCTACCCACTTCGCAGATCAGCACTCAGTCGAGCAGCAGTACCGTTCTCAATCCCGTATTGAATGGACGATGGCGACTACTTCTGATGCTGGGGGCTCGATTCCGCAGTGGGTCCAGCGGAGTTGGGCGTTGGGCGGCGTTCCACGCGCGGTCGTTGCGGATGTGGGGTTGTTTATTGGGTGGACGATGCGTCGGAGGCAGGGTGCTTGAACTTGGATCTTTGGGGAAAAGGAGGTTCTATGGGTTAAGATAGATGGACATTTCATACTGTTGTTATGCGATGAGCCCATTGCTATCAGATGGATCTCGCATAAACTCGACTAGCCAATTCCTACAATTAATCATATAATATGACCTATACAACACAAATACTCAATCCCTTCAACCACCCAGATACCAATTATCCTTCACGTCCCATCCTGCCTTGCCCCTCCTACTGCGAGAAAACAGAATAAGCCTGCAGCGCAGCCGACAATCCCACCAACACCGCATTATCATTCACCCCTGTCTTAGCATACCACGCCGAACTAGCCCAGAGAATGGCATTGGCGATACTAGCCAGCGCCTTGTTCAGGGGATCCTGTAGCGCAGTGGGGTTGTTGGACCACTGGTAGTGGAGGATACCTGGACAGAGAAGCTTGTTAGAATGACTTGCAATAGTTGACGGTTTGGGGAGTGTCGGGTAGAGCAGGTCACGTACCAGTCATAAGCAGGAATGCGCTTCCCTAGAAGCATTTCACACGCGTTAGCGACAATTCACAATTCATAATTTCATGAAGCTCAGGCCCAAGCTCTAGCTCAAGCTTAGGTCCACTGCTAGGCGATGTACGTACCTGGAACCACCCCACAGTCCCACAAGCCCAAGGCTTAGACCCCTTGATATTCTTAAACACCTTCTCGGCCGTCCACTGTCTACCCTGGACCTATAAGCGATATGCGTATTAGCAAGACAGACCTCAACCCACTAACTCTGCACAAAGTTCATTACCCGGATATCCCGGGTCCACATTGAAGGTATATAGGTACATAGGTAGCTCCCCTACCCCATACCCTAACCTCCTTGTTAAAACAACAACGGGCACAGACATACCGTATGTCCAATAGACAGAATAACAAACGTCAAAGCCGAAGCTTGAAGGGATCTGGACGGTGCGACGGAGGACATGGTGGCGTAAAGAGTACTGTATGTACGTGTTGAAGGAATCCGGGGTAGAAGAAAGGAAAAGGGTATGGAAAGTTTACCAGGTTCTGCAGAAAGTGGCACGTTATTAAGGGGGGCGCGGTTTACGGAGCGGACATGTACTAGACTAACCTAATGCAAGACGTAAGTGTAATCCCATTCGGGGGTTCTTGTGTCTGGGCGGGGAAGGGCCTCGGTTCAATCATTGGGGTTGGGTGGGGACGCCGAGGTTTGGGGTGGGGATGGGATGGGCACATGGGTTGATGATGGACACATAATGCTGTAGCCATGAGGATGATAGGGCACTATATAGTATAAAAATAGTGGAGCTAGGATGGGTAATGCATATTATTGAGATATGTACATTTACTCTCAAAAAAGACTTAGTATATACTAGAAAGGTATGCTGAAACAAGACTCATTCAAGCATAGGGTATATTATCACTACCTAAGTTGGAATAGCTCAACAGGAGAAGAGGAACAAGGAAAATATAGAGCGCAAAGAGGTGAGAAAAATAAGAAAACTCCATCTCAATCATTCCATGCATCACTCGAGAATGCAATCGGGGGGCACCAAACCACGGATATAGAAAAAAACAAAGGAAACAGATAAAAAAAAGGGAAATATAAGTAGAGGGATAACCAGGAACCCGGATTCTGATCCGCCCGAGTGGCCATGATCCATACAATGAATCTAATGACCATCAACCAGCAGATATAACGCTGGTATAGCGGGAGCAGATCTGATCCCGGGTACCACGGCCATAGTCATGGAATAACTCAACAGTCCAATCACAGACCTGGGGATCAGGCGTGTCTCTGTCGCAATACATCCAGTTTTGGTACGCCGAACTCCGTCAGCTGACCCAAGAGGAACAAGAAAGCAAGTAGAAAGAAAGAAAAAAACGCCTTGCGCTTCAAATCAGCCACCCGAGTTTTGGAAATTGATATCAAAGTCCAGCGACAACGGGGGTGACAATTTGCAAGAAGGAGAAAGAGGGCGATATCAAAACCGATAAATTACCCCACCGCCATCATCACAGAATTAGTGCAATAAACATGAAAACAATAGGAAAATACCACCAGCGCCGGCGAGTGTCGGAGTGTGATCGTGGAAGGGGGCATCAAAAAGACTGAGCGTCCGCGTGGGAACGCTTGGATAGGTAATTGGACGTTATCAACAGAGTAGGAGAAGGGAGGGTCGACACTCGGTTCTATGACAGAACCGATGGAATGTAATAAGGAGATATATTCATATCGTACACACCAGGAACAATTGAACAGCACGGCGCGGCGGGTATAATTATCGCGGAGCGGGATTGGTCTGGTTTACCTCCACCGGCACGGGAGCAGCCGTCGAATTTGTCGATGCAATATGCGCGCGTAGGGCTGCGACTTCGGTGCGCAGACCCGTCAACTCCTTGTGCATGTCGTGCACAAATGCCCACAATTTCTCGATCTCACCGCCCGCAGGGTCTGATCCGTCGAGCCCGACTTTGGGGGCCGGGAACCCGTAGCTGCCAGAGTGGCTGTGCGAGGAGGGTGTGTGCTTGGCGGTAGTCTGGGGGTCGAACCGTGTCTGCGGAGAGTTGATAACGGGCGGAGGCAGATGCACGCCGGCTTGAGGTGGTGGAAGGCCAATGGTAGGCGGTACATGGTTTGTCGCAGAGGACTGACTCGTTCGCGTATAAGGCTGTGGGTGCGGTAGCGACTGGCCCAGCCCCGGGGAATGTGAGGTGTGGGGTGGTTGCGCATTAGAGTCGTGCTGTGATAGAGTATTGGGAGAGAGCGGCCTCGGGCTGTCGCTGACTGTCGAGGGTGGGAAGATGGCGGCTCCAGACGAGTGTCCTGCGGGCGGGAAGGAGTGGTTGGGAGGCTGTGAGGTTGCCGCCGCCATCGATGCGCCCGAGCCACCTTGTGTGCCCTGAGGTAGAGGAAGACTCGAACGATAAGCGGCGATCGGTGGATACGTGCTCGGTTGGCGAGCAGTGTGAGGAGAATCGGATCGAGTCAGTTGATCAGTCTCGTGCCGGCGAATGTTGGGAAGGCCGAGTCGTCGCTCATCTTCCTCGTCCATGCGCTCCGGCTCCATATATACTACTCCATCCATTCCGTCGTCTGGATGTTGACCGTCAACGTAGTCATCATCTGGGTGGAAGCTTCCCATGCTTGCCCGACGACCAGCGCATCCGCCTTGACCCTTATTGTGTCGCGCGAGCGCGTCACCACGAGCAAATCGCCGCCCGCATTTGGGGCAAGTGTGTGGGCGTTCGCCAGTGTGAAGTTTGGTGTGTCGTTTCAAATCATGGAGTCGACGGAATCGGGACTGGCAGGTTTGGCAAACGAACGGCTTTTCTTGACTGTGAGTGAGAAGATGGCTCTTGAGGTTGTGCTGCCTAGTAAACTCGGTTGCGCAATAAGGGCAGCGATGCTTCTTCGCAGAGGGCGAGCGAGGACCGCCTCTGTTATACCCGGAGGTGGGTAAGCTCAGCCCTCGACGCGGATCGCTGATGCCACCAGTGGGCATGGGATAGGAAAAGGCTTTGTTGCTATCTTGGTCAATCTCCGTGTCCTCCCGCGGGCGAGGTCGGTCTCCGCCCTGCAGAGACTCTTCAATCGGACCGGGACTCGCGACCGTAGACGTGTGCATTAAAGAGTTCTGATTGTGATCGGCTGATCCGTACGGGTCCGATGATGTATCGTTCGGGTGTGTGTCGACCTGCATCTGCTCTGGAGAGGCATGGACGGATGGCTCGTGGATTGACGGACCGGGCGATTTCTCGCTCGCGCCCAAGGCTTCGCGAGCCACCTGTGAGCTGTTTCGTTCGGCTTCTCTTTCTTGATCGACCGGCCGATCCGCCGGCGCTGCCGCGGGACTCGCCATGGGAGATTGGGATCGCGAAACGTGCAAACCAGCGCTAGCGATGGAGGTCAAGTTGGAATCGTGTTTGCCTGGTGGTTTGAGAAAAGCGATGGACTCTGGGTTCGCGATAGAAGCGGTAGGGCCGGTGATGGAATTGGAGACGGCGATGGGCTCGGGATTCGTGTGCATCAATGCCGCCATGGAGGTAGAAGGATTCGCGCCAACCTGCAACGGTGGACGAACCAAAGCAACGGCTATTTCCGAGGTCATGTTAGAATCAACGTTGGGGGGGCAGAATCGACGAAAAGCTGGGGAAGACAGGAAGAAGGGCACGACCGACTTCACCCAGAGGCTATATTGATTGGAGTAGGAAGAGACGACACGCAAGTCGACGGGTCGAAGAGGAGGGGAGGGAGGGAATAGGCAGAGCCAGGCAGGAGGAGAGAGTAGGCTTGAAGGCGAAGTCCAGGGCGTGTGGGGCGTTTCTTTCTCACCTGGCGAGTGTGGCGCAAGCTGACGAGGTTGGTTTCAGCTTTGCACTTGTCAGGCCCAGTGACGATCCACCGGGAATGTCCCAGGGGGGGGCCTTTTTGGCCGGGGCGTTAAAACAGCAATTGGAGAGGGGAAGATGGAATGGATGAGATTGGCCAAGAGTCGAACCGGGCCATGAGGCGTGGAAGTTTGGAACCGTGGCGGGTGTTGCAGGCGCAGGAACGAGAAGACGGGGGGAGTATGATGGACCGGGTTATAATGAGGATAATCAGTATAACCAATATAACAGGTATGGCTGGTATGGCAGGGTATAAGATGTAGTTGATTTAATTCCCCTGAGATCGAGTCCGAGGTTCTCCGAGTGAATGCGAAAGGAGAGAGATGGAAACTCCAGCTTGAAAGGCCCCGAGGAGAAAGAAGTTGAAAGCGACAGAAACAAGAAACCGGGCAGAGTTGGTATCAATACAGAATACGTTAGATACATAGTACTTATTCTATGTACTCTGTAGTACATTTGCTACTTATAGGAGACTGAATGAGACTTTTCTTACTGGTTTACTTGATCTCGTACGATTGAATAGGTGCTATGCTACATATGTTGCTGTCCTCGGGGTGATTAGCATACGCAGACAGTTTCTCGTTGCTCTAGTGATGGATGTATTGTTCCGTATCGCTTTGACGTATCATTACCAGTCGGCCATGGTCGAGGCTCTTCGAAGATGAACCCTGACCCGGGGATGGAGAATATTAAAGTATCCAGTACATTATTAACTATGGTTAACTCTATGATTAACTATGTACCTATTACCTAGGTTAAGATTGAGGCTGTGTAGCCCGCTAACGCGTGTGGCTGGTCGTGGGTCCAGCACGAGGCGTTTCTCCTCTTCTTGCCGTCCACTCAATCCTGCCCATCTCCCCCAGGCCTGCTGAGTTCCCACTCTTTTGACCAGCTGTGTCCTTCGTACAGGTGTGTATAATAATGCGGCTGATGGGAAAAGGGCAGAGATCCTGTCGACCATCCAACCATCTCCGCAAATCCAGTTCCAGTGACGTAGTACCATCATGAAGTCATCGCGATGAATTGGTGGCAACTGAGGCATCAAGGATCATCTTGGCGACCAGCAAATGAACGGATGATAAAATAGCTTCTATTTTATGTAATTTCCAGAAGATCCCACCCTATCTGGAGGGCTGCGGTCCGGCAGATCAATTGGTGCCATGGTTCGTTCATTATGGACACTTTTGTATGCTTCATTAGGGAGATATTCAATACTTCCCGATTTAGATTATGTGGAAGAAATCTATACGAGGCACATTCTTAACCCAGTGAACCCGTTCCTTCTCCTCCCCCCTCAATCCGTAAGGCTTACAATGGGTTCCGCCCCGGTTTCGCGTAGCGCCCTCGATCTCCAACCGATACGAGCCAGCACGGCCCCATTCCCCTGGCTGTGCAGAAGAGGCTGATGGACGGCAGAATACTTTACTCCTGCAGTACAGTGACTCGTCAACACCTGAAGGGGTAAGATAGAGTCTTGCTTTTCCCACCTTGCTTCGCTCTGCTTCGGAGTGATCTTATTGGACTGGTCATTTTAAAGGGTGGTGGAGCTGTCCCGCCTAATGCAAACAGACGAGTCACATCTATGCGCTGCGCTCGGCTATTTCACCCGGCCTAATTCCTTCATGTAAGGGCTCTTCGATGTACTTTCTACGGAGGCTCTACCCGGTTTCCTTGCATCTCACTCAGCCTCGATTTAGGGGTCCACCGGGGCATGGAAGCTTCGGATTATATGCCGTGTCGCGTGTTACGGTTGTGTTGGGTCTGTACCACATTTTTGTCTTGATCCGGATCTATTTTTGAGTATTTTGTTTGAGATCTATGAGCGAAACCCCACAGCTCCGTGTCTATCCGTTAGTAGGACAAACTTGAATCTAGTGTTAGGATTCTGAGACCGTCTTGGTGAACTGGATCGACAATGTACTGTAGGTAGATACGAGGAATGACGTTGATTACATGCTGGTCGTCATGCGTGAGTGTAGATCTCACCGCTTCGTCCTATTCTGGAGCCATACTATAAGGACTTGACGCGGCTCGAGACTATCGGTCAGAAGGGAAGAAAGAGGTTTGAAATAGGCCACCCAGAGGCTGAGAATTGACTCATGTCGTGGAAAAGTGGAGAGTTTCATTACAGTGACCTCGGATTGGTCCATTTCCTTCCCAGATTTTGTATGTGTTTGTATATAATATACGGGTAACCTTTCGACATCGGTATGGTCACTCGAACACCCGGTTACACCGCTATGGGACAGCTCAACCTGCCCCTTTTCCATTCGTTCGAGTCCTTTCCTTTCTTCAATCAATCAACCTTGTCTGTATGATTCCGATAGTTCTCATTCGTCTATATACATACTAGCCTATACCAATTCGACCGGTTTTGATAACTCACAATGCCATAAAAGCTCTACTTCTGTTCGGCCACACCGAAGGATCACCTTCTCTCTGCCAGTCATATTGATCGCTTTATTCAGCGTCCGAAATTCACAATGCGATGTTGCTACAGGGGTCCCAAGGAATAATTGTCAAAACAATACATCGGGCGGTCAGGTAAATATTGCCGCCCACTGAGGAGGACGATAAGCGCCAATTGCTCAAACCCAATTTTCTAAGGCAGAAAGTCCGGCAGAATTCACATGACCTACAGAAGATAGAAGACAAGAGAAAAGACAAGAGAAAAGACAAGAGAAAAGACAAGGAAGGGGATAGTTAAATAGGTACTATAGTAATAGCGTCGCCCTGGCCTAAAGAAGAAGGCATTAGGGCAAAGGCAGCTATAAAAGCGGTCGATAAGCTGACTAATTATAGGTTTTGAGCAACTGGCGTTTATCCTCAGCCCTCTCCGCCTACTCCATAAGAATTTAGATCATCAGATGATATCATGTAAACGAATCAACGAGATTACGTAGATAGGTAGTGGTCCAGTTAGTAATATAGAATCTGACAGAAAAATAGCGGGTCATGTACTGTTTTTACATTTTTTTCTTGGTACCCCTATAGCGGGTAATATCATCTCGGCCTCTCACGAGTCTATACTCGAGTTTTTCAGAGCAATTTCCTCAAATGAAGGGCGCCTGAATCTGGATTGTGTTTTCAGGCAGCGATATACAGATTACCCTTGCCGCTGCCTGCTGCCTAGGTAACATATGTGATCATTTAGGGTCACGCCGAGAGAAAAAATGTCGCAGAAGCTTTCCCCTCATATTTCTTCTTTACTAAGCATTTCATACTTCAAGCATGATTCGCAGTACATTCAATTTCATACCGACAGTACTGGAGCGCAGATATTACGTGAGTTTTCGGGCGTCTCTTAGCTGCTTACTTTATTACAACCATGCAGCCAGCCGAAGAGTAGCCCTGAGCGACCCCTAACCTCCGATTATAATTGAATTTACATATTGCGAGCAGAGATCAGTTATTTTCTGTTCTCCCTAGTTATTGAGTGCCGATCCGTAAGATGGTTGGATTTTGGACCTCGCATATATCCTGCCTATGAGAGAGTGTGATCGATGGATGAGTTTTTCAGTGAATGATAGCTACCATGTCTTTACAATGTTTTTGCCGGAGTCCTTCGTATTAGAACAACAACCAGTCTCAGTACTGTAGTGACAAAATCTCGTCCATGCATAGAATTCACTATATTAATTTTGTTCCCTAAGGTTGAGGTCGGGCCGTTGGGGGGGAGAGATGCCCCATGGCAGTTTCGCCCCCGTCCAGGCAACGATGGTCTGTTTCCTGGCTCTGACTATGTCTTGAATAGACACCTCTCAAACGGACAAGAAGTGGTCGAAGAGTGGCCACTGACGAAGCCGTAAGAGCCACGCCAATCTCCAGATGTGATGTAATAATAAGGCCCGTGTTGAAAAGCAGATTTCTAGGATCAATGAGATCATTGATATAAGCAAATCTTGCCAGAGTGGCAATACTAGCACTGTTTGTCCAAAGGTTAGTCGCAAAGATGTTCTCCGTAAGAGCAGCTTGTTGCAACATACCAGGAGCCGAGGGCCAGGATAATCCCAACATATAGCTTGGTAAAGAATCCAACATTAAGTTGATAGACAATGAATATAGGTAAGATGATGAGTATCCAATCAGATGCACTGATAATGGCCGAGTGTGCGTACGTAACCTTGACTGTCCTAGCTGTGTTGCAATTTCCCGAGTAGTTCCAGAATGCTGACACTGGTTTACACTGAAACAGCGCGTAGAATAGTAAAAACACGCTGTAGCTAAAAAGTGTGGCAAGGACAACGTATAGAGTCCAGGTATACTTGCGTTCGAGGGTGAAGCGGAGGAGAAACAAGCTAATAGATAGTTTGACTAGACATGTCGCGATAACGTAGGTCGCCTCATATATAAAAAGTAACTACAAAATATCAGAGAGCCTGCAGAGTGTTTAGGTAGGGGGGTGCATGCCTTTAAGGTGAGAATAAGCCTCGGTTGAGAGATGTCCATCCATCTGTGCCCGAAACCCCCGGCGCCAATGCCAACGAGGAGACAGGCTGAGCCTAGCACAAAAATTATCTTCCTGGTATTAGTAGAGTATGGCCTAAGCAAGTGGTGATTTTTATAGCAGACATACCAAGGACGCCACTGACAATGCATCGTCCGCCCCGAATCCTTTTGTCAATCTAATCCGCACATAACAACGGAGAGAAACCGTGGTGACTGTAAGGATAAGAAAGCATATAACAATAGCAGCAAGTTGTGAGCCTTGATTGTTCATTCGTGCTGCAGTGACTAATTAACGGCGTCATGCATGGAACTCACAACAGGTATACTGAGAAAGGTCACACCACCTGACGTCATAACATGACACCCCGAGCTTAAACTTGTCAAGAATTGGAACACCTTAACCTACCGCCTACTGTATTCATCCATGCGTGTTTCTATTTGACCAATTAAGATTATTGAAATAAAGTGGGAGTTGTTCAAATACTTGTTGACATTTAACCCTACTACTACCTAGTATAGGAGAAAAACAGATCGAGGGAACCTCGTGACACCGAATATTGTCTCAAACAGCCCTTTATTAGGCTAATACCTCTCGAAGGCTGAGCCCATTCTAGTGAAGACTTTCAAAGTTATTGTTACCGGGTAAAGATCACTCCCTGCTGTGTCTTGATATCTTTTTTTCTATTCCATTTTCGTCACGAGTTGTGGATCCTCATATACCAACAGCACGTCACCGGTCTGAAGATATTCACCTTCCTTAGCAATCAGACGCACAGTCCCAGCTTTTGTCGCGACGATCTGTGTTTCCATTTTCATTGCCTCCATTACCGCGAACAAAGTGCCTTCCGATACACATGCACCGTTTGTGACTTTATAAGCTTGGAGTGTTCCGGAGATTGGGGCATAAATACCACCACTCTCAGGTCCAGACAGCTCTGACTCGGTTTTCGCAACAGGAAAGGGGCCAGCGGCAAGGGAACCTAATCCACTTAAAAGTAGACTTGGAATTCCCAAGGATACAAGCTTGCCGTCTATTTCCACACTCGTCCTAACGATTGAAGGCTCAGAAACTGGGTCAGGGCGGATTGCTGGAGCAGGAGCCGCGGTGAAATCAGTCTCGACCCAGCGGGTATGGACTTTGAAGCCACTGTTACCAACAAAGTCATCTGTCTCAAGCACCGCACGGTGGAATGGTAGGACTGGGGGAGCCCGGCGATTCGGAATTCTTGCAGTGCTCGGCGCGCGCGAGCTAGTGCTTGGTCACGAGTTGCGCCAGAAACAATCAACTTGGCCATGAGGGAGTCGTAAACAGCTGGAACGGTGGAACCGGTAACATCGCCACTATCAACCCGAACACCTGGGCCGGAGGGAGGCTCGAAGGCTGTAATCGTGCCTGGAGTAGGTAGAAATCCGTGACCGGGATCTTCTGCATTGATACGAAATTCGATAGAATGCCCCCGGGAGACGGGAGCTTCAGTAATACCGAGCGGCAAGCCCTCAGCAATGCGGAACTGCTCCGAAACGATGTCTATACCGGTTGTCTCCTCCGTCACGGCATGCTCGACTTGCAGCCGGGTGTTGACTTCCAAGAATGAAATACTACCATCAGCACCGAGAAGAAACTCCACGGTGCTTACACTGGAGTAACCCGCAGCGGCACATATCCTCTTCGCAGCGTCGTGAATTTTCCTCTCCTGCTCTGTAGAAGGAAATGGTGCTGGCGCTTCCTCGATCAACTTCTGGTGTCGTCTCTGTACCGAGCAATCACGGGTCCTAAGAACAAGCACCTTTCCGTGCTTTTCAGCTAATACTTGTGCTTCAATGTGGCGCGGCCGATGCAGATAACGTTCGACAAAACATTCGCCCCGTCCGAATGCTGCGGTTGCTTCCCGGACAGATGATTCGTATGCCTCTACTACATCTTCCATTGCCCAGGCCACTTTTAAGCCACGGCCACCTCCTCCATGCACAGCCTTTATGGCGACAGGCAGGCCGTGCTGCTTTGCGAAGGCAAGCACTTCAGCCGCTGTTGACACAGGGCCGTCACTTCCTGCGACCCCACTTGTACTGCAATGCATCGAGCCTGTACTTTGTCACCCAGGTCCTCGATTACGGATGAATCGGGCCCAATCAAATTGAAGCTATGTCCCCCCTCTTTGTAATATTTTACAATCTTGGCCTACTATGTACTTAATTTCCTTCTTTACTATTTTGCTTCTTGGTATAGTCACCTTCTAATAAACCGTGAAGGCAAGAAACCTTTCTTAAGTACACACATTAATGACAGGGACATCTATCTATGCGGGGATTCACTAAGAGCATACTCAAATGCTTCATCCATAATCCGGAGAGCTTCCTCAATCTCCTCGGAGGTGATAATGACTGGTGGTGCAAACCGGAAGACGCCGCCCATACCCGTGGGTTTAACAAGACTGCAAGCAAGACCCCGAGCCATCGCGCGATCGGAGACAGCCTGTCCAATATCAGGACCGGGAGCCCGTGTCTCAGGATCAGAGATAATCTCGATTCCTTGCAGCAGACCACGACCACGAATATCGCCAATACACCAGTACTTCTTTTGGAGCTTAACGAGACCATTTCGAAGCTGTACACCACGCTCAGTAGCGATCGTACAGATATTATCACGCTCAACAATCTCTAGCACCTTGTTACCAATGGCTGCTGTCAAGGGGTCATTCATGTGAGTAGTGATCCAAAGGAAGCCAGCTTCCTTGCAGCCACGCTCAATCTCAGCTGTCGTACTAACAGACGCAATAGCATAGCCACTGCCAAGATTCTTGGAGAGGGCAAGTATATCAGGAATAATGCCATCATGTTCAAATGAAAACATCTGGCCTGTGCGACCAATGCTAGTCTGAGCCTCATCCAAAATAACCAGCATACCGCGTTTCTTACACTCAGCCGCCATTCGCTTCATGTATCCTTCCGGGGGCTCTAAAACACCACCACTAGATAGAATAGGCTCCATAATGAAAGCGGCTAGAGAGCCAATACTTTGTCGATCAATCATTGACCAGCCAAAGTCCATCTCACTCTCCCAGTCATAGGATCCATCAGCTTTCCGAAAAGGAGAACGATAGGCATAGGGTGCAGGGAAAGCAAGTTGCCCAGGCATACAAGGCCCACTAAACTTTCGGCCAACAGAGTAGGTTGCAGAGCCAGAGCCTTGAGTGAGGCCATGGTAGCTGGATGTGAAGGCAACAATTTCAAATTTTCCAGTATAGTACTTTGCCATCCTAATAGCTGCCTCGATAGATTCAGATCCGGTGTTCAGGAAGAAGGACTTCTCAAGAGGAGCAGGCAGAAGTTTGGCAAGGCGCTCTGCAAGATCGACAACTGGGTGGGTGACCATGTTGCTCGCCACATGATCCAGCTCAGAGGCATAACGCCTTACAACTTCCACAATCTCAGGATGGGAATGGCCAAGCAGGGAGCATGACTGGCCCGAGGCGAAGTCAAGAATTGACCGGCCATTAGCATCATACAAGCGGGTGCCCAGAGCTTTTGTGATTATGACGGGAGAGAAGGGAACTCCTGTTGTCATGAGATATTTGTTGGTCTTTGCCCAGAAGGCATCGGTGTTGTCAGTGGACCCCATTTTGATATTGAGAGGTTCAGGCGGGTTTCAAATTCAGAGCACCGCAATGCTTGTGAAAGAAGACTGACAGGCGGGGTGACATGTTCAATTTTAGAATAATATGTCCAATTTTCAGTGGGGTCCCACTTGAGCGATAGGCGGCTGGGTGCAGTGTTAGCGTCACACGTCAGGGCGAATGTGCAGTAGTCTGGCCAGAGGCAGCGCGAGAGTAACCCTAACTCACACAGACAGCTTATCTGGGTGACTTTGAGGGACCACTGGACTAAACTGTGGTTGTCAAAACAGGAATCAAGAATGAGGCGAATATCTACAGCTTAGATCCTCACTTCTTATGTAGTGATGAAGTTTGTGGGCAATTGATTGGCCCCAATCATAGTACAATCAGGACAATGAATGTTTTTCTATCGCCCCACGAAGAATAAGTTCGCAACTCAAGGAGTCTGAGAAAAGATCGCAACTGTGGTGCTATAGGTAAAGAATGCCGTTCTATGACGACGCAGTTTAAACTGCATCAATAGTGGCAATAAGAAATTCGTACCTATAAATTTGGATTCATAACGGGCTGGTGTCAATGGGAAGGATAGGTTATATATCATCACGAGGGATGCTGCATCCTCTTGCGGGCATCAGAAATTCTGCGAAATCTCCTCAACCATGAAGTTGATACCAATGCAACTGGTATAAACAATGGAAGCGCACTGGAGGCTGCAGCGCACTTGCGTCACCAGGATGTTGTGGAGCAATTGCTGGATCGGGGTGCGGATGTTCAGTGCATTGAGTTGTAGTGCCAATTTTAAGTGGACATTTGAATTGAATTCCTGCAAATAATACTTGGTTGAGGTTTGGGATAGTAGCTAAATTTGGAAGTAGTAAATCAATGTCTTAAGTTGGCAATCCTAGAAGGACTCTTTTGCATCGAAGAAGAATTCTGATGGAGAATCCTCCGCGGATATCAAAGGTGACAGAGAAGTAGTCACCACTAGAGGCGTGCGATATATTTCGAGCATGTCTTCGCAGAGAGCTTTGAACGACGAGATTTCCTTTTCGGTCAGAATTGATACCTGGCCTTTGTACGAAATTCCCGAATGCACCCGTCTTTCAAAATACTGTTCAGCTGTTGTGTCGGAATGGTCAAGCTGATTGACATCCACGGTGGAAACCTTTACTTGACGCATAACCTCAAGTAGCTTGAGATCTCCACAGAGTGCGGCAAGGTGAAGAATTGTCTGCCCAGCATTATTGACAGAGGATAAATCCGCACCAAGTCGTGATAACGCAAGAAACACATCCGCTTTACCGGATTCAACAGCCATAGCCACTGGGGTCATGCCCTTTTCGTTACGGGCATTCAAATCGGCCCCGGCATGAATTAAGGCAGCCACAGGCCGGTCCACTTTTGATATATCGGAAATGCGAATTGAATAAGAGATAGCATGAAGTGGGGTATCTCCTGATTTTTCACTCAGCCGTGGATTGGCTCCATGGTTTAAAAGGGTATCAAGCAGGTCAGCGACATTGCACTGGGCAGCTTGAAATAAGGGTGTCTTTCCCCAATGATCAAGCGCGTTGATATTAGCACCAGCTTTGAGTAGCACGTCGGCACATAGTGTAACGCCATGATCTGCGATGATATGCAGTGCAGTTCGGCCGACGGGCGATCGAATGTCCACTTCAGCGCCATAATCTATTAGCTTCTGCATTAATTCAGCATCCGCCTTCAGTGCAGCCCAATGTAATGCACTCCAGCCATCGTTGTCGAGGAAATTGATTGAAGCAGCGTCGATGCTTAATGCATCATCAATACTGATGTGGCGGCGATAAAGAATGCAATCAAGGAGCAAAGTCGACCCAAGATCGGCTTCATCATCGAGTTCAACAACCCTTTGTAAAGAACGCCGGTTATCATCATTCAGATTGTTCCAGTCCCGTACAATGTATCTTTGAGCTTGGGAAGCGGGCGATCTATTGATGTAAATGGTAATTAGCACCATCTTCCTTCCAATAGTTATTATCTACGTACCTTCCAACATTATCCTTTTGCGTTACATCATTATAAAAGGGCAACAAAAGCTTCACCACTTCAAAGTTATGCCTTAAGGCATGCTGATAACGAGTTAGCAAAATCCAAAGAAAGTTTTTCTTTTGTTTGGGTTTAACCAACTGTAAGAAGAGGCGACCCATCCTGGTCCACGTCGTCTGGATATATCTCTCTTTTCAACAGGCAGTCTCGGAATACTGCATCGGAACTGTTCTGTATAATCCACCAGACTGGGTGATCCGGAGCTAGAACACGGGCAACTTTCAAATTGAAGCTTGCCCTTTGTCCACCGAAGCTATCCCATTGCATTGAAAATGATACAGCTGCTTGGAGTAGCCACCGGGGGAAAACATAATTCATATGTATCGAGCTTGGCGTGCTGTTAATGCATTTTGGGTGGTCACATTTTGCACGACCAAAGACTGGGATGCAGTTGTATCTCATAAATAACGGGCCCAGGGCCTTGCTTATGGCCTTTTGGCTATGAATGCTTTTGAATTTGTGACACCGACATTTGCAAGCTACTGCACATCGCCGTCTTGCAGATACTTTCAGCTCCAGGATATCCTTGTCTATTGAGTCAGACTTTTTGGGTACTACCTGCGTAGCCCGGGGTTTCCCATTTAAAGAGCCCTGGAGCACCTGTGTCTGATTTGCTCCTTCTGAGTAGGTGACAATGTCTAACACTGACTGTTCAGAGTTAGCGGAAGCCTCAGCAGGTGGAAAGTTCTTCAATTTCCCCAAAATCTCGTCGAGACCACTGTCAACAAGCCTAAGCTTGTTCCAGGCAACATCGCTGTCCTTTGTGGAATTTTCGATAGTCTCCACTAACCCGCGAGCGGTATTCCGTATAATGCCGACTTTCTTGTTTGTTTCCTCGTCCTCTAGATGGGCAGCGGCGACGGTTTCTATAGAATCAGCGGTGCCTTCTATCTTGCTCAGCACTTTTGCTGCTTGTGTATCATGCTCGATCGATTCTTCGGTGGATGTTCGAGTTGCTTGGTTCAAACTTGGCAAGGAGGACCCTGGCTCATGGGCAGTCCCTCTTATTGCGAGCTGGAGGTCCAGTAAAGCCTGTCTCGTCTCATCAAGCCGGCTGCCCAGTTCATTTGCGCTGCAGGTGGTCATGTATTGCACGTCGAGTATCAAAGCAGCTGAATTGAGACTGGGAAACAATAACTTGGTCAGAGATCAAAATAGGAGAAAAAGCAGCTAACATGCTAACTTTTGAGATATCGGTATAAGATGAACCGCATCTGCTAGGCTCGCCTTTTCCTGGTTGATCTTAGACCGCACCTGGTTTATCTTGGCAACCTCCTGTCTCCACTTGATTCGTGGGATGCGAACTCGGCCTTTTTCATCGGTCCCATTTGATTTGGATTCGAATTCTCGCACAACTTGTTCCAAGTTTCTAATCACCCGACTAAGCCTCTCAAGAATGGAGGCGCAGTAATCGATATTGGGCCGGGGAAGCGAGGCTGTCGGGTCTGCTACTAATTGTAGAGATGATTGTGCCAACATCAGATATCCGTGGAGTGAAGCAAGCTACGGAAGAAGTCAATTAAAATTGGCCCAGTAAAAACCTGTCGATCGTAAGACCTAAAGGGAAAGTCACCTCATTTTGAAGATCCAAAAATTCGGCGGGGGCATTCTTCAGGCTTGATATTGTCCGGATACCTTTAGAGACCAGTGAAACACCTTCACAGAGGGTGTAAACACTAGCGATGAGGCCGACTACCTCCATCGTACTATTCTAGGAGATAGAAACTCGGGTGAAAATTCAGATCTTTCATTTGAATAGTACACGAGAGATATCTTTAATAAAATCAAGTGGGATTTGATAGACCCCGCTCTTGTACACGTGTTCCCCATGCGTGTCAGCTCAATCGACCCACATACAATGAATTCATATACATAAATGATGTATTCTAGTAGTAGGTAGACACGGGATTGGTTTTCTCCTGGGATCCTTTCCGTAGTGTTTAGAGATTGATATGACTCATATAAGGTAGTTATGCGCGATGTAATTCAGCGGAGGACACATACATATATAGCGTATAGTTAGATCTAGATCGAGCATGGTTAGTTAACTAGTTAACGTAATTCCCGCCCGTCCCGAACACCCGCCCGTTCCGAACACCTTACCCCATTACACTACTTCAAAATCGATTATCTCAACCAACTCCTATTGATTTAACTAGATATAGCGATTTTTACATACATTAATCCTGTGACCAATCTCCCTGCACCCACTACACCTAGGCGGAGCCCTAGCTGCTGGCCTAGTTGGCTGACTAGGCAATTCGACCTCTGCATGCGAATCTACCCCGTCATCTTCCTCTGGCTGGTTTAGCTGCTCAGCTAGCTGTATAGCCTCTTCAATAGTTAAACCCTCTGCGCAGGGTATCCTCCTAGTTGACCGATTGCGCTTTTTGACCATCTTCTCACTCGCTATACGCAGATTCGTATTATCCTCTGCTAGTAAAGCACCGCTATGTAGCGCTAGCTGGAACCCCTTAATCATCTGGTCTAAGATCACTTTCGATGGGCTCGGAGGGCTATTTGACCGCCGCTTTAGTAGATCTTTTAACATAGAAGCTTGCTTGAATAGCTGAGCGGCGGTTCTAGGCGTTTGTGGTGTGAATTCGCTAGATCTGCTGCTTGGACGGCTGCTTGGTGGTGTCGGTGTTCGTAGAGAGATATTAAGCTTGTTAAGCACTCTCTCGGTATCTAATGGTACTAGACCACTAGCTGCGAAGCTATTCCTGATAGTGGGATTGGCTGATTGGAAGGCTTCTAGCCGTGCGTGTTGGTAATCCACTAAGAAATCGTGCTTGTCGATATGGTTATATCCTCTGCGCGCAAGATCGCTAACGAAGCGACCGTACGCGCGCTTAACCACTGCAAAACACCCAACATCTAGTGGTTGTAGTAGATGCGATGAATGCGCAGGCATACAAAGAGGTATAATGTCGTTTTCTGTGCAGATTTGGTCGAATTGGGGTGTGAGATGGCTACCATGGCCATCAAGAATCAATAGTCGAAATCGCCCACGTACACGCGAATTTGTATGTGGGATAAAGTGCTTTTGTAACCAGCGTAAACCAATCTCATCGGTAGTCCAGCCATTCTTTGAGACCTCGATTCGCCAGTCTTTCGGTAGGTTTTCGTTAAACCATCCTTCAATAGCTACTTTGCCTTTGAAGATAATACATGGCGGTAGCGAATAGCCATCTGAGCAGATTGCTTCGATCGCAGTAACCCATTCGCGATTTCCTGGTTGTAGAAGAGATCTCCGACCGTAGTATTCAGCCCTTGTGACTACTTTCTGCGACGATATAAGGCCCATTGCAAAGCCTGTCTCATCAAAGTTGTAGATATCCTCTGGTTGTATACCGTTCTCGTTAATCACGCTTTGTACGGTCGCGAACCACTGCCGAATTGATTTCGGGTCTTCGTTTAGGGCTCTTTGGTAATCGTATCTTCGCGAGAAGCGTGTGCGAAGCTCAGGGCGGCGGTTAATGAAGGTAGATGGCCAATTCTTACCAACGGTAGTTGGTAGCTGGTTACCACGCGCAGCCAGTAGGATATTAGCCATTTCTCCCACAGTTGCTGGTCTAGGCGCTGCTCCACGTGAATCCATAGAGATTATCCATTCAACAAGCGAATCCTCTTCCAATTGGGTCAGTTTATGGCCTGATGGACGAGAATCAACGCGAGATAATTGGCCGTGTACGCGGTCGTGTAGGGTAGTAAGCGGAATTTCGTATAGCTTCGCTGCTGCGCGTAGAGATTTGATTCGGCCATTTTGAAGATCACTAAGGGCTAATAAGATCTTGCCCTCTTGATTGGCTAATTTCTGCCTAGATTCAGGGCGTATTGGTGTCATGGTAGGTGGTTGAATTAGGTAGATGGGTAGGGGGACGCGATTTTGAAAAGGGTGTTCGGAACGGGCGGGAATTACGTTACTCAGCACAAGTTTAGTAAGCAAACCGAATGCTGCCCAGGTCAGAGCAGATCAGGTTGCTTAGATTTGGCTAAGTGTACTGTGAATGCATATCATTATCCTATTTGAGGTGACAGCGTCTGAGCTATGAACTTCTAGCAAGGAGAAAACTACCTGCAGTCTATCTAGCTATTCAACAGCCGGGTTAGACAGTGGGATGAATCAAGTTGCAGTTTATATTCAGTGGTAACCTTCTATAAGACATCCCTCTTCGGTCAACTGGGTATCATGATCACTGCGCTGTTCCGGAGTATGCTTTGAAGGCTATTCCTTCCAGCCTACCTCCCTAACCCGGCAATCTAGATGTACAATCTTCGGATAATTGAATTCAATTGCTTGTCGTTATGGTAAGATAAAAGATCACTGGTTTGCAAGCCCAAGGAGGTTAGTGCAGATATTTGACCTGGCCAACACGCCACCATTATGTACTACAAATATAGCCAAAATAGTCCCTATAAGGACCCATCACACCAAACTTTTCTCGACCAAAATAGACCCTGATTCGAGATAGTCAAGTCGTGATACTAGGGGAATTTCTGAAGGCGCCACGGGGTAAAAACCACAGGCTCGGTGGTTATTGAGCCTGTGTGACTGGTTCCCTCGTTCGGGTTGGCGGGTATTTTTGTCTCTTCCGCTTGTACCACCCCCTCTTCTCTCCAACCTCATTCCCAGCCCTCTCTTCGCACCTTCAACCCCCCCAGAGATGGACTCCCCCCAAAAGGTCGAGGCGCTTCTGCAGATCCTATGATTGGCCAGGCGATCGACGGATTGGCGCCGGTTGAGGTGATGGGGCGTGCATCGTGAGGAGCGACGGGGGCCAACGGGGGCGTTCAGGGCTGCTTACTGGCCAGGGGCTCCACTGTGACAAGCTTGACTGATCACCCCGCTCGACCAGTCACACTCCGAGATGGACGGGCCGTGAAGGTGTGAACATGCATCCTGCATCCTCGCCGAGCACCGCGTCTCCAATCACGATCCGAGTTGACCCTGCCCTCGGCGCTTACTTGGGTATGGCTCGAGTGATGAGCTGCCATGGGTTGCAGCTCTGCCCCTCTTCGGTCGTCGAGGAACAGTTGCCGAACAGCCCTGTGTGATTGATATTCAAATCACCCAGGAGCCATCCTCTCAATCTCCCAAATGTCTTTCTCTTCCTGAGCATCTCCGTCGCTTCGCCTGGCTTCTTGTCTTGTTGTTTTGGGCTTGTCTATATATCCGTGGACGCAGGCTTCGCACACGGTATATTCCAAGGCGATCTGATCAGCGTGTTGATATTCACTTTCAGCCGTTGTACCCCCCTTCACACGCAGGTGTCTCCGCAGCAGCCAATTTTGACTCAGCTCTGCACCCGAAAGCGAGTCGCATTTCCTCCCCGTGAAGCAAGTTCTTCGTTCGGGATTTCCATCAAGAGCTGGTTCTCTTGACTGCATTGTTTTCTTCTTCGTTTCGTTGTGCATCGCATCTTCTGCCTTCCAATGTCGAACGCTAGCGACTCTCCTCGAACGGATCAGCCCGTTATCCCTGCAGACCTAACTCGAGCTTCTTATCACAGCGGAATGGGTGACCTACCCCTACAACAACCGCATACGACACAGCAGACCCGCAGCTCTTCCGAGAGCAGTGGTGCCTCGCTGAAGAGCCCTCGTACAGCTCGATTCGCCGAAGCCACAACCGTGCACTCGCCAATTGAGTCGTCGAGCCGCTCCCCATTCGCTGACCCCCCGCAAAAGCAATCCGGGGGCGTTGCCGATGTTGGATTCGGCTATGTAGCTGCCAGCGACCCTGCACAGCATGCCGAAGACTCGCGGCCACCGATGACGCCTGCCCTCGCCTCGCCGTTGAGGAGCGGGCTAAAGGTGCCCAACACAGCGAAGTCTTTGAACCCGCTGAGCCCGACCTTCCGAGAGGAGTACATGCTGGAGAAGCAAGAGAAGGTGGCCGAGAAGGAGAATGCTCGTGATTTGGTAAGAGGAATTCCTTCGCACACATTCGCAGACCTCGCCTGAATGCACCATGCTGACAACGATATAGCGAATCAAACTCCGGGTCCGCATTGCGAAAATTTTCCTCCGCAGCGTCAACTTCTCATGCAGTCTGATTGTGCTGGCACTACTGGCTACGACGCTGACCATTTTCAATGCCACCAAGAGCCTTCCCACACGCAACAGTTTGCCCGCCTGGGCAGAGGGCAGCAACCCGTGGGCACAGTACTTGCTACTGGGCTTGGCTTGTTTCTCTCTGTTTGCGTGCTTGATTGTCTTCTGGGGCTATTGGAAAGGCGGACATCGTCGAGCTGAAAAGGTCACTATCTACTATACCACATTCTCGATCTGTTTCTTCATCTTCAGCTTCGTTATGTGGATTGTCGGTGCGGCCATTTACCAGCACTCCAAGTCTTCCGGTAATAACAAGGATATATGGGGATGGTCTTGCGCACAGAACACGCGTGAAGAGATCTATTCTAATTCGGTCGACTACGCGCTCGTTTGCCGTCTTCAGGTTCGTTCTCTACTTCCAATGTTATACTTGCGGTAATCAATGTCTAACATCTTACAGGACTGGGGCCTCGTCTGCGCCATTATCGAAGTCGTCATCGAACTCCTGGTCCTGATCATCTACGGCGTCGTCGCTTACCGTCTCTGGACCAAGCGCCGCCTCATGAAGTCGATGGACACCCGCGACAAAGCCCGCTCGGATCTGTACCTCGCTCAACTGCGTCTCCAGTCCGCCCCCAACACTCCAGGTTTCCCCGGCTTCTCAAGCTACCCGCCCAAGTCGCCATTCGGCATCTCGGTAGACCCCTACTCCGAAGCTGAGAAGGGCCAGGCCTCGCCAACGACGACGCAGTACGCCTCGCCGCGTTCTCCAACCAGGCCAACCCCCTCGTTCCAGCTCCAGCCTCCACCCATCCGCGTTCAGCAGGCTTCGCCCCGCGTACAACAGGAGGGCTTCTCAGCGCCTCAGGCGCCCAGGTCCCCCTCCCCACCAGCAAAGAGCGAGCCTCAACACATGGCCGCGGCACCGGGTGAGGCAGACTACGGCGCTGTGCCTATCCCTGGTGCTTACACAAGTCCCATGATGCCGGCATTCCCGGCTGCGGTGCACAAATAAGTCTGGTCTGCTTAATTGCCGGGTCTTCTCGAGGACTTAGCCCTAAACCCAGAAAATCCCTTGAAACAAAAAAAATGTGAAAATCTTTGAAAATTATTTGTGATGATCTGTCGGAATGAAAACTTGGATATCACTGTATCCAGAGGATATTGTTTGAATCCTTGACTAATTATGTGTTTCTGGTCGATGGGCCTTCATGTGTACAGCGGGCGTGTTGGAGTTTGGTGATAGTACAGATACCTTATACCTACTGGAGGGATTGTGAATTTGATTTTCTTTTTTTGTTTGCTCGCAAAGCCGGGACTTTGGAATGATTAAAGACCGTGTTATCACTATCGAATAGAATAGTACAACGACGTAGGACGTCACAGATGTGTTCCTGAACCTCCAAATAAGAGGAATATACAGTCTCTAGCTCCAGATCGCCCGATACTCCACCAGTGCATTAGCGCTGCATAATTAAAATTTTTGAAATTTGATAGTCTATTACAAGGCTTTCACTATGAGTTATAGACAGGTAAGATTGATCTGCTAACTGAGATGTGGATGAGCTAAAGGTGCAGTATTGATTTTACAGGGCAACTCTGTGGCCACAGAGTCTATCTCTCGTGACAGTCACATAATAAGTGACGGTGAGTCATGAAATTGACACGATAAATTCGGTACTTTTCGATTATTGGCATGGCTTGGTCAACTGCTATTGTTTGAATACTTTTATTTACTTTTAGGCGTGACGGCCTTCTTTTAATAGAGAGTATCTAGATATACATTACACAAAAGAAATCAAGTATCAACACAAATAACTATCCCGACTCCTTCAAAAATCAACACGAGAAGACCGAAATGTTACCAATTTGCGGGCCCTGTGTAAATATCGAGTTAGCACCGTTCTCATCCTCAGCCATCAGGGTAGTAAACAAACCATATAAACCAAATTCCGATGAACAATACGCCAAGTACCACTCGCCTGACGCGCCCAATTATCCTGATATTGACCATACGCATAAAGCACCTGCCCCTCCGTCTCTCCCTTCCCAAAATGCGCAGCCCGGAAATACGTCACCGACTTAGCGGTGACAGGAGACACGACATCAATCCATTGTGTACCGAAAAGATGCTGTGTAGTCACACATGCCAGGCTAGTCTCTAGCACGGATTGAATCGATGATAGCGGGGTTAATATGTTGAGGGGTGCGGAGTAGTTTGCTACCGCGTCGGTGGTGAAGACTTTGCTGAGCGCGTCGAAGTTTTTGCCATCGATGGCGAAGGGGTAGATTGCTAGGGTGTTGCGGATTGCTTCCATTGTACCGGCGTCTGTGTAGACTTCGGGGCTACAGTCGTTGGCCAGAGAGGAAAGCTCGACGGGGGCGACGTCGGTTGTTGTGGATGCTAGGACGGAGCTCGCCGCGGCGAGGGATAGGGTGCAGAAGGAGAGGAGGTTCATTTTGATCATAGCAAGATTAGGCGAATGTGAATATAAAGCGAGGATAGAAGAAAGCTCGGATGTAGTGGGAGATTTCCTCGTATCTTATGGTTCTCCAAGCTTACTACTAATCTCGGTCATGTTCCCCCTGAGATCCGGGCTGCAGACACTCTTCGTTTTCGCTTACATTTAATGCTACAGCATACGCTAGAGCGTTGCTAGTGAGACGCTGGACCAATTGGAATAGTCCGCGAAGCTAAGAGTACAGATTGATCAAGGGTCGATTCGGGAGGATGATATTAATCGGACAAAGTGGGGAGCGGGGAATGCCATGACAGGACGGAAGCGTTCGCTTCGTCTCCTAGGGTCCCATCGAAGTGGAACCATCAAGCCGATCTAGTAGGCTCAGTGCGAAACCCGAGCCTTGCTGTTATTCGAATTGACTATT
The DNA here is from genome assembly GCF_028827025.1 of Penicillium cataractarum. Lineage (NCBI taxonomy): Eukaryota > Fungi > Ascomycota > Eurotiomycetes > Eurotiales > Aspergillaceae > Penicillium > Penicillium cataractarum. The sequence continues at coordinate 1,399,743 of NW_026622745.1, read as the reverse complement.
GCCAGGTTGCGAGTTAGCAATACAGAAACAATGAAACATTATATCTCGACATCCTCGCCTTGTGGTCGGCAACTGCCCTAAATCTGAACAGGGAAGATTCCAACGTAAACTGTACTTGGCTTAGTAGACGGCTCCAATACACCTCACCTTGTATTTCATTATCACCAGAGAATTCAGTCAATTGGACCAAAATGTGCAATGTAGCCATTCTGTTCAGCGTCCATTAAACTTTTGACAAAAGTTCTGACTCCTTCAGTAACAGCGACATTGTACCCGAAACGCCCCTGGAACAGACCAGGGGCCCAACCCCAGAAATTGCAGAAATTGGCCCCCAAATGACCCCAACCACGGCCCAGATGGAGCGAGATACCAATTCGTCCACGGCCTGTTGCATGATGGCCGTTGTTGAATGCAGGGTCAGGGAGGTTACCACACATGGAAGCCATCTAAACGAGGATCACAAGTACGTCAGTTGGCGGATGCTGTTGGCCCACCGGTATATTATGTGCGATATTTGACCGGCAAAATCCGTAACCTTATTATAGAAGGTGACGAGACTATCTAGCTATCTCTAGCCTCAGGCGAGGTACCGACGGAAATTACTTTTGCTCTCTTCTTTTCTTTCAACCTTCCGAAAGAAGGTTTTATTAGCCGTCGAGAACGAGTCGTACGGAAAGTAGCGCATTCTATCTTGCTATATGCCGGAGGATTTCCATAGTACCTAGCAACCACGGCTCCACGTTTCGTACGATCGAAATTAGACAAACGCGAGGCTTACTCAAGTTATATGAATTGGAAGATTCGAATAGTCTGCATTGATGAAGCAATGAAGATTCATAGAGAAGAAAGACCAAGGCGCCACTGTGCAAAGAAGACAAAACCCGCCCAACTCCAGATGATCTACCATATTCCCGTTCTGTCCGTCATTCGTGACCAACATAGCGTCTTAGGCACATCTAATCCAAACAGAAGACTGTACATGCATATTAAGTACTGGCTCGTACTTTCAAATCAAATCCCTCCCTCTTCCAGAATGGCATGGGCATCACGGCTGACGAAAATCTCCTCCAGACTGATGGCACCATTAGCGATCTGGTCCATGTCACTCTCCAGAACGAGGCCTTGCTCGTTGGCCAGATGGAGTAGACAAATGAAGCCGAATGATGTGCTGATATCGCGCAGCATCTCAGTGGGATAGACCTCCTTCAAACTGTTCATGATCTGCGTGAAGCGTAGGCGACCGTCCTTATCAGAATCGTGACCCTTGGCTGGGCTATTCGATTGAGGAGTAGGGGGGACCGGATCATCAGCTTCGCTGTCAGGTTCAGCTGGAGCGTCACTTGAGACTGCCCCTGGTTGTGAGTCAGAGCTTAATTCAGGAGAAGCAACCAAACGTTCACCCATGCCCTTCCACATCTCAACCTTTAGTCGGCGGACATCCACCTTCTTGGCCACGCGGGCGTAATTAACATAGTCCGGTCGTGCACGGCGTCCACCTTGGGTCACAAGCTGAGATCCATATCCGCCTGCACCGGGGCGGCCTGGTGTTGCACCGACCATGTTCAGTAAAGCGGTGATCCCAGTGGCATTTCCAACGGCAGTTCCTGGACGGCCCTCAGCTGCCGGAGACAGCATCTCTCGTGCGTCCGCGAAAGGCATGTTATCATCGTCATCATCAAGGTCCATGCCGTTCGGGAAAGCAAGACCATCGTCGTCCGCGAAGAAGTTGGCATCGTAAGCGCCACCAACTCCCTCATCGGCCGTCGTATCCTCTGTCTTGTGGTTTGCCCAGAATGCCTCGTCCATGTCGCCGTGTCCGGATACTTGCTCAGGTCTAACGTTTTGTGTTCTCCGACCTAAGAGCTTCTTTGATCCCATGCGGGCCTTGGGTTTCAGGAAGAGGCTGAGCAAGCTCTTAGAGTTGAAATGTTTATCATCGGGCAGAAGATTGCGTCCCTTGGTCTTCCATTGGGTCTTTGGCACGGAGATCGCAGAGTTGGAACTGGCAGGTGTGTAAATGAGTTCGGCAATAGCAGGGTCGAGAGGCGCGGAGAAGTCAATCTCGAATGGTTCCTTCTCCTTGCGCTGTTTCGGTGCCGCATTCGTATCCTTGGCAGCTGTCGTATCTTTGATCCTTCGGATCTTCCAATGTTCAGGACCGGCCCAGTTCTTCTGGAGCGCGTTATCAAAGTAGCTGAGTATGCTCTCGTGGTCTTGTTTGCTGGGTTGGTGAGACATGGAAATAGCAAAGGTATCCTCGTCAACCATTTCCTCATCACCATCAGCATCCTGGCCGTCGTGAGAAAGTCGGTGAACTTTGAGCATAGGCTCGAGAGCGGCCTCTCTTGCCCAGGCCTCTCCACCATCGCCGAAACCAGCGTCCTCGCTCAGGTCAAAGCCACCCAGATCATCATCGTCAAAGCCAACTGCATTATCATCGTCTAGCATGATACCGGACGGGTCTTCTTGTCGGTCATGGTCCTCGTCGGCCTTGTCATGCCTCCAGTCATCTGGGGCTTTGAGGAGAGGAATATCTAGGTTTCCACTGGGATCACCGAGATCAAAGTTCTTCAAAGAGGGACAGATATCTTGCTCGCCAAGGCGATCGAGATCTGGGAAGAACTGACTCGCCAGAGTCGCAAGATCAATGTCCGAGTCGTCATCAAACGTATCGCTAGCCTGTTGCGAAGGTTTTGATTTATCTTGGCCCTGAGATTCTGGGTCCACAGACTCCTGGCGGTCACCGTCGCCATCAGCAGTTTTTGAGCTATCATCAACAGCATCATCACTGCTGTCAAACACGATTCTTCCATGTCCATCAATAGCAAGGTGGTTGAGGAGTAAGCCCTTGGCTCCACCCTCATCGAAATCGGCGGAGGCCTTCTTGAAGAGGGGGTCCACGGCAAACTCTAGTTCGAATTTCTTCAGTTGTAATGAGTTGAAAGACGGGGCGAGTGTGGCTTCGTGCGATCGTGTCTGGAGAAAGTCCTTCAGTCAGCTAAGCGATTAACTTTGCGTTGCGTAGGATGGCGCACCTTCTTGCGCGACTTGCGCCCTCCACCCTCTTCACCATCCTCGTCCTCATCCCCATCCTCTCCTTCGGCCTCATTATCACGGGCGCGCTTATCGCGACTGTCAGCCAGACCACTCAGGAGCTTTCCCGTCTCGGTCGCAACACTATCCACACGGCTGGTATAAATCTTGACACAGCCATCGAGTGTGCAACTCGCCTTCTGGAAGTTCACGCCGTCTCCTTCCTTCAAAAGCGACATGTCGTGGAAGTAGTCGATCAGGGCAAAGTTCCAGGAGTTGTTTGCGTTGATTTTATTATCGGTAGCCATCTTCATCCATTCCTCAAAGTTTGCCAAAATGGGCACACGCTTCATCGGTGTTACGCCCCGGCCACTGACGTCGCTTTCGCGACCGCGATGGCTGGATGCTCGAGGCGTCGCTGGGCTGTCGTCGCTGCCTTCGCGATATCGACGGGCGGGCATTGGTGTCTTGACTGCGGCCTTGATCTGATTCATCTGACGGTCGTGGAGCGCCTGTCGGGCCTCCATGCGCGCCGCTTTCTCGCCCATATCATCGTTGAGGGGAATCCTGATGGTGGGTTAGCTTTCCCCGAGCCAGGTTGCCTGGTGATACTTTTGGCGCACTTACTTGATGGGCGCGTTCTTCTGAGGGGTAGAGTTCCCGCCGCCGGAGCGACGGTGGGCTTTATTTGCGACACGAGGCATGGTTGCGGTTGCCCCCGGTCGGGGATAACGGGGATGCGCTGGTGTCGAAGGGTGAAGGTCGAAGGTGGTGGTTGCAGTCGCAGGAGGGGCGGGCCCAAACAAATGAGGAAGTCAACAAACATACGGCGGGGCGGAGAGACCAGTGGTGTACATTGTCACGTGTAGATAATATTTGATGCCTTGGAGATATGGCATCTACGCCAGTCAAGTAATCTTGTTACGCAACCTTGGGCTTTCATGTAAACCGCCATCAAGATGAACCTCGTTAATTTCATTTCATAATCTACCTAAAGTACAATATCTCCATTTTACACAATTGTACATTCAGTCCTCTTATCTCCCTTCTCTGTGCACAAGAAGGGATCCGCCAAGCATGCGCGTCCGGAGCATCGTGCACTGGCCCACTCCTCTCCGCTATTGCTAGGCTGACATCACCGAGCTCACCGCATTGGTAGGGACAAGTCGACGCCAGCTTAATGGAGCCTGGCCTTAGTGCTTGACTTCTCTCCCTCGGTCATATCGCTCTAATACGCCGCTGTTTGAAGAGTCCCTTGTTGCGCCCTGGGTCCAGACATGCAGCTGTCTCGGATTCCATCATGAACCGGCTACCATCCTTCCTGCGGCCCACTCGGTCAGGCCCTCGATACTCCGTTCGGCCGTTCTACGCATCGCTGCTGGTAATTACGACCCTTGCGGTAGCCAGCTGGACTTTGGGGAGGTATGGAAATGGACAAGCACAGGAGCGTACGGCACCGGGTGTACTTCTGCGGCGGGCCGACGAACCAGAGGTATTCCCCTCCTCTCTCTCGTGGCATGATCAATGAAGCTAACCGTACCCTCGTGTGACCATATCAATAGTGCCGCCTAGTTCGCAATGTCAAAGATCAATGTGCATATGTGCGCGAGAACTGTCCCGACCATCAGGACGGTCTCCTTTCCTACCTACAACTCTACTATTGCGCCCTACCCGATGCCAAACCACTGGCCTTCATCATCATAGTTCTCTGGCTGTCGCTACTTTTCAGTACTATTGGCATCGCAGCCAGCGACTTCCTGTGTATCGACTTGAGTACGTTAGCGAGCATCCTGGGGTTGAGTGAAAGCCTCACGGGCGTAACCTTCCTCGCATTCGGAAATGGCAGTCCCGATGTGTTCTCTACATTCGCCGCAATGCGGTCGAATAGTGGGAGCTTGGCGATCGGGGAGTTGATTGGGGCCGCAACTTTCATCACATCTGTAGTAGCAGGCTCGATGGCTTTGGTCCGACCGTTTAAGGTCGCGCGACGAAGCTTCGTCCGTGATGTTGGGTTTTTCGTGATCGCCGTCAGCTTTAGCATGGTCTTGGTCGCCGATGGTCGCCTCCATGCTTGGGAGTCTGCTGCGATGGTAGCGTTGTATGTCTTCTACGTGATACTTGTTGTTAGCTGGCACTGGTATCTGGTTCGCTGCCGCAGGAAGTACGAACGAGATCTAGCCGCCCGAACCCACTTCCATATACCCGACAATCAAGAATTGGACATTGATCAGCCGGTCGAAGATGACGATCCAGGCGTGGCCTCGGAATCTCGCAGTCTCCTCCGGGGAGCGTCAACGGACGATTTTGACCTTCTGGAAAGGTCAGGTGGCATTCCCAGTTGGAAGGAAGAAGAAGAAGAGGAAGATGATGAGACCCGAAATCGGTATCTGGCAGAGATCCGTGACAACATGCATGTCTACCGGCCTGCGACCCTGTCAAGGCGAAACACCATTAATCCAATTCGCCCGAGTTTGGTCGGTGCACTTGAATTCCAATCAGTGCTTCAGGCACTTCAGAAGTCGAGAACCAGCAGGCATAATCCCACGATCAGCTTAAGCAGTTACTCTGACGATGGCGACGATTCATCTCAACCGTTCGATACGCGTTCTATAGCATCGCATCCTCGTGCTACCAGACCAACTACCATCAACGACCGCCTGTCACCGCTTAGTGCAGAAGGGTCACGGGCCCGAGCTGTCTCAGCGAATGATGCCGATGGTCTACAAATTGATGCCAGTGTTTTTGATCGACAAAACCAGGCCCCTCGTCTGACCGTGAGGCGGCCCTCAAATGAACACGTTGAAGGACCGAGTGCGATGCAGGCTCCTCAACTTCCTCGTATCGATACCAATGCGTTGTTGACTGCCTCTCCATCATCTTCAGAGCATCCATCGCCAAACACTAGCCCTACAATCGGCCCCGCTGTCCCTCAAACACCAGATCTTCTCGCTCCTCCCGGGGCTTTCAGCTCGCCAAACTATCAGACCTCGACTGCGCATGATCGCTCTCCTCTCCCAGTATCACCACGAGGAGGCAGTGGAAGCTACCACTCTGGACTCGATCCAGAAAGCCCAGCTGTGCCTTTTCCTGCATTCATTGACATACCTTCTGCTCCATCATCCCGAGCTCCCAGTATTCGTTTGCCGAACCCAGTGGCGAGTCCGTCGGAGCAACTCATGATCCATGACAGCCTGTATAACACGGTCAACGACAATGTGTCTTTGAAAGGCCCTTTGATGAAGTGGTGGCCGAGTTCGGTCCTTCCTCCTGCTTCCCAAATTGGCTGTACGCTTTTCCCAACTCTGGCTGGGTGGAAATCCAAAAACATAGCAGAGCGACTGCTGGGAATAATTGCTGCACCAAGTGTATTCCTTCTTACAATCACCGTTCCAGTCGTCGAGCCTCAAGTTTCCGAGTCTGACGAGCCCGATCCGGTTCCTGCCGTGATCATCGAACAAGTTGGCGGTAACGGCAACCCAGCGCCTCGAGTAAGACTACCGGCAGACAGTCCAATTCTTTATCCTACGGGGCATGAACACATTGAGTCTTTCCCTGATGGCCTTACCGCCCCCTCACACCCCCGTCGCAAGTCCACGCTTCACGAACCTGCGCCTCGTCCTCGTTGGGATTCTGAGTTGCCAGCGGTGCCACATCCAGCTCCAGATGCAGCTTGTGTGGAAGTCAAGGACTGTAATCGCTGGCTCATTGCAATCCAGCTTTTCACGGGGCCTTTTTTCGTCACTCTCATTGCCTGGAGCACCGTAGATGAAACTTTGGATGCGAAGAACCTAATCCTGCCTTCGTTGGTATCCCTTCTCTTCTCGTTTTTGTGTCTGAGTGCCTTGATTACATCTACCCGTCGCCGTCGGCCATGGCACAGTCACAGCCACGTTGACCAGTCATACTTCCGTTCGCACGAAACGTCTGAACTGTGCAAACCCCAGGCGCTTCCATCTGCGTGGCGACCTTTCCTGTCCCTCCTCGGATTCTTGGTCGCAATTTCCTGGATTGCAACTATCGCAACGGAGGTTGTTTCCGTACTCAAGACCATCGGTGTGATTTTGAACATCTCCGACTCGCTCTTGGGATTGACCATCTTCGCCGTTGGTAACTCGCTCGGCGACCTAGTCGCTGACATCACCGTCGCCCGACTTGGGTACCCCGTGATGGCCTTGAGTGCCTGCTTCGGCGGACCCATGCTCAACATCCTCCTGGGAATCGGCCTCGGAGGTTTATATATGACTCTCAGCCCGGGTAAGTCCTCTCCTAAACATGATGAGATGCTTATTCGGGTCCCCTATGAAATCACCATCTCCAAGATGCTGGTCATCAGTGGTGCAACCCTTTTGTTTGTTCTTGTTGGTCTTTTGATTGTTATTCCATTGAACAAGTGGCGTATGGATCGCAGGATTGGATGGGGTTTGATTGCAGTTTGGTGTGTGAGTACCTTGGGCAATGTCATTGCCGAGGTTACATCATGATTTATCCGAGTGCTATTGCATCTGATCGTTGCGGAACTGGAGGGGGCGTTGATTTATGTCGGGTATATTTCATGTACGTTCGATTCCTCAGATATCGTTCGTCTTGGTTCTTTGGTTTCCAACATCCTCTTCTCGCGCGTTATGCAGCTTCTGCAGAAGTCTGATTTTAGTCTCCTATTCTGGATACATACAATATGTACATGAATTGCATGATCAATGGTCTTCACTCAATCTGTTAATGGACTGGTTTCGTCGCAACTAGCCAGTCGTTAGTAACCTTAGCATCATTCAATGGAACGAGTGTCAGCCTAGGTAAATGGATGGAAACCTAGCTATAGTTAAGTTAGTGTACTTTATTGCCTACTAGGTACGAAACAAAAAGTGACATTCCAGGAGGACAGCCGCCACAAGGGAAGGCCCCATCCGTGTCGTCTAGTATAAAGTTAATTCTCGTGGGGTGTAAAAGTCGCAACTACAGAATGGATATATATCGGGAAGCACGGGTACTATTTCAACCCCAAATAGCTTGAAAGATAGATAACTTAGGTAAAATCCAACACATCGATTAATCGAACGGTAGATAGTATATTGTGCATTCCATAAGCTTGAAGCCTTTAGGATATTTAAAGATACTACATATGTCGATATGTCGACTCATGTCTCTAGGCCGATGTAGACTGGTAGAAACGAGTTGGTATTTTAAACTGCAAGATCCTTATTTAGGGAACCTGAAAATCAGATAACCAGGCCACTGGAAGAGGATGGGTTGAGAGTTTAAATCTGAACCCATACACGGCTTCTTTCTTCTCCCTTAATTGAGCAGACTCTTCTGTTCATGGCCGGGGTATGAAGCGTTGCTGGATGCATTCCTTCTCCGCATAACCGGGAGAATGAAAAGGGGAATGACAGCAATGGCGAGAAGCACGGACTTTAGCAGTTTCCATTGACATTCCTCTGGCGATGCGCCATCATTCTTCTACATATGTCCAAAATTCTAAGAGAAGAAGAAAAGTACACGACTGTGGGCAAAAGTCGAGAAATGATCCTTGTGGATAAGGTTTGAAAGGCCCAAATTTGGGTTTGAGTCATGTCGGGCTGTAATGTCAATCTACTGTAATCTTAAAAGACATTTACTGTAGCTACAGGTCATACATGAATATTCAATCAAACTAGCAGAGAAACCTGTCCAAGGCTGAATTGTGGCAACCCGACTGCCGATGTGCGATCTTCGTGACCTGTATGTAATGCTCATAAAAAGCCTTTTACTTGGCAGGCCCACGATGACCACGATGCTGGGACCGGTGGGAAAGATCAACAGAACCCTCTCATTCGTGACACGGCCTGATAAAGTAAGATTGATGCACCAATGGTTCCTTTACCAAACCAGGGCTTCCAGCACTCTAGGAATGTAGGTTATCGGGAGCCAATTTTATTTTACGACGATTGCTTTTCAGACTCAGGAAAAGGCCCTATAGGCCGTACATAGTACTTCACACTTCCAACTCGAATGTCACGATTTGGACTTGTCCAACAAATTTTGCCGCGTGGTGGAGGAAAACTCCGCTGAAAAACTGCGCGATGGATCAATCGATCGATGAGCTAATCTCCGGGGAACCATTCACAATCAGACCCTTTTTTCGTGGGCCTGATGCGCTAGCCTGAATGAATGCAGATCGGCGACTATCTATGCTGATCATCAACAATACGAGATCCGGCCCCGCCGAGGACTTCAGATTTAGCGCAAAACTTTGCTCCAGTTGTGGTCAAGCCCTGCCGTGTGTTCTCGGCAGATAGCCACGACGTGTGAAGGGATAATAGGGGTTAGGCCAATGGCGCATCTGATCTTGAATAATGCGATGTTTTTTATCGGATATCTTTCCCACTGATCCCATTCAGACTTCCTCTTACTTCAACCTCGTCACTCTCTAATTTGCTTCGTTGCCAGTCGCTCTTTTCGGATTCTTTTGGATCCAGCCATTCTTTAATATATTCTAATCAACAATGGCCCCTGTTTGGCCATGGCTGAGTGCCCTTCTGGCAGCTCTGCCGGTGGCTCTGGCAGGACATGGCGACCCCATTGCCCAGAAGTATATCGTCGAGTTTGCTGATGGCACCACTGTCCGTATCGAAGCTCTCCCATGTCACTGTTCTAATTGGACTAATCAATGTGTAGTCGTCTGCTAGCTTCCTTACTACTCTGAAGGACCATGGCATTCCCGCCAGCCTCAACCACGACTTGTCCTTTGCTCTTTTCCACGGTGGTTCCTTCACTCTGCTCGACAATGACCAGGACGAGGCTACCATTGTCAAGCAGATCTCTTCATGGCCTATAGTTAAGCAGGTCTCTCCAGTCCGAGAGCTACACCAGCCTCGGCGAGAGGTTTCCACTGTCGCTCACGGCGCGTCAGTCCGCCGTAGTATCACCTCTCGCGGCCTTCGACGCCGTGATACTGCGGGCCACGAAGGCAATGACTACCCCCACATCATGGCTGGAGTTGACAAGCTTCGCCAAGAAGGCTACCTGGGAACTGGTATTCGTGTGGCAGTGGTGGACTCGGGTATTGATTACAAGCATCCTGCTCTTGGAGGCTGCTTCGGAAAAGGCTGCCTGGTGGAGTTTGGTTTCAACTTCCTCGACAACACTACTGACCCATGGGAAGGCCACGATGGACATGGTATGTTCATGAATAGTTCTTCTGTTCATATAGATCTTTGGCTAATTGCCTGCAGGAACCCACGTCTCTGGACTGATTGCTGCTCAGCCTAACCCCTACAACTTCACTGGTGTCGCCCCGAATGTTACTCTGGGTCATTACAAGGTCCTTGGACAGAGAGTCGTGAAGACAGGCACCGATATCGTCACTGCTGCCTTCAAGAAGGCCTATGAAGACAAGGCAGACATCATCTCTGCTTCCTTTGGCACGTACAAGGGCTGGAGCGATGAGCCGTGGGGGCAATTGATCCAAAAAGTAGCCGAGGCTGGCGTTCCTTCTTTCGTTGCTACTGGCAATGACGGTTACTACGGTCTTTTCCTCGCCTCCAATGGTATCGACAACTCTGCCGGCATTGGCATCGGATCTGTCAACAACTTGTACAGCCCTCTGTTGCTGACTGGGGCTTCTTACACAACCCGAAACACCACCAGACAGTTTGGCTGGCAGATTGCAGGTACCTCCGACTTCAAGAACGGCTCATATGCCCTGTACCCGAGCAGCCTCAATGCGTCGATCGTCGGTGACTCTTGCAAGCCTTGGACGGGCAACCACCCGAACCTCACTGACAAGATTGTTCTCATCCGCTATGGTGGCTGCCGCGGCAGTGAGCAACAGGCCAACGCCGTTAAGGCCGGTGCTAAGAATATTCTTTTCTATAATAACGAGCCCGGCACCTATGAGTTCTCCACCCAGAACCCTGCTCTCACTGGTTTGGGTATGGTCTCAGCCCAGACTGGAGAGAAATGGGTGAAGCTCGCTGCATCTGGCGCAAACATCACGCTGAACATGATCAGCGAAAAGTACGCCAAGACCATCTTCATCAACGAGACCAACCCCCAATCGGGAGGTCAAATCAGTGAATACACCCAGTGGGGACCTAGCAATGAGATCCTCCCTGTGACGGCTGCTTCTGGAGTTGGTGGATTCATGATTTCGACTTGGCCGCTCCTTGAAGGTGGCTATGCCATAGAGAGTGGTACTTCAATGGCCACCCCTTTCGTCGCTGGTTGCATCGCTCTTCTGATGGAGGCTCGTGGCAAGGGCAAGGTGACTCCGGCCGAGATCAAGTCTCTGCTGTCGACTACCTCCAACCCTAATGTCTTCCATGATGGTGTTACTGCGTCGCCCTTCCTGGGATCTGTTGCGCAACAGGGTGGTGGTCTTATTGACGCTTACAAGCTCGTGCACACTACTACCAAGTTCAATGTGAGCACCATTTCGTTCAATGATACCGACCACATCGCCCCGGCCTATATCCAAATCAACAACACTGGCTCCTCGCTGCGTGTTTACACAGTCGGCCATGTCGGCGCCGCCACTGTCTACACGCTACCGGACAACAGCTCCATTCCCCAGGAGAACAAGCTCGGTCACTTTGTGGACCGCACTACCGTTGGTGCCTCGTTACGGTTCAGCAAGTCTACCGTGGTCGTTGCCGCTGGCGGCTCTGCTGTGATCAAGGTCACTGCCACTCCCCCTAAGAGTCTTATTTCTCGCCGCATCCCTGTCTACAGTGGATACATCACCATTAACGGTACTACTGCGAGCGACTCCTTCTCCGTTCCTTACCTGGGTGTTGCCACTGCTATGCGTAACGTGACCATCCTGGACACCACAGGGGATAGCAACCACCTCGTCGACAGCGTCAACAGTGCGCGCGTCCAGGCCAACCAGCAATTCGTTCTCCCCAGCCAGGGCGGTGCACTCAAACAAGCAAACACCAGCTACCCCATCTTCCAACCCCAGCTGTCCATGGGTACCGATCTGCTTCTGGTCGGTATCCAGGCTGCCAATGGCAGCACCATCCTTCCCGTGGCTAACCCTCAGACAGCCCTCCCCCGGACCGTGGAGGGTCTTACTGATGCCAAGACTATTTCCTTCACTGGTAAGCTGGCGAATGGATCGTATGTTCCAGCTGGTGACTACTCGCTTGTTGTGCGTGCGCTGAAGATCCTTGGCGACCGTGCCGACCCGATGGACTATGATACTGTGAAGACCGTGACCTTCGGAATCACGTATGCCCCTGCCGCTGCTAATTAAATGGTCTCGATCTTATCGTGAAGATCATATCTAATTGGGTTGGTGGACTTGGTTCATATCACCACTGTGTTCTCTTCTTTGTCCTCTCTTGAAGAACTTTTTATAATAATCTCCTCGGCGGAATGAAGGAAACTATTTTATGATCCTACCTACCTATAGAATGCTGTTATTGACAGCTGTTTTGCATACCTTGAGCGCTAATGCAACGGGAAAATTAGAATGTAATTATCTCATTGGTTGTGAATTGATATCCAGTGTCAGTACTAGAAAAGCCTAATACGTCTATCGGCACAACGATCACTGTCCCTAGGCGACAGTCTAAAAACCACATCAACTATAACCGAAAATAGACCTTCGTTTATGCCTATCAAGTTATTTTATGCCTTGCAATCTTTTCTTCCTCCAATCTTGTATTCTAATGCAATCAAGGGAACTATGAAATCTAGTAACGTTTCGAGCCTAGTAGAACACCATTGTATAGAGCACAACCAAACTGCAAAAACACAAACTTCGTGTTCTATCTGATTTCGGTAACGACTGATATACTTCACTGCAACAAAAAAACAAACAACTATATCACACAAAAATCAGAAATATACATGACTCACCACATCCTCCAATCCACCATTTAATCCCTAGTATGAACCAACTTGCCCTGAACCCACACGTTCTTCACATTCCGATCATCACCACTCCACATCCACTTCTGAATCTGTTCCTGCCAAGTCTCGCCCCCGAACAAATCGACATTACCAACTGGGCCCGAGGTATCCACAGTCCTTGTAGCAAGGGGACTAACAGTATTATTCGGCACAGAACCCAACTCGATCAACTGAGCATCCCAAATCATCCCCTTATCAAACCCGCCAATATCACCTGCCATATCGACAACAGCCGCACCACCCCGCGTAGCAAGATAAAGACTCTCCTCGACGGAGAGCTTCTCCGTCCCGTTCGTGGACACGTTGCCCGTCATCGTCTGGTACTCAGAGCTATACTGCAAGAGGCGGGAGACGAGGCAGGCCTGACGAGCGGCTTCGAGGATACTAGGACTGTATCCGCCGCTTACGTCTGTGCCTAGACCGACGGTGAGGCCTTCGTCGAGGAGAATACGGACTGGGGCGAGACCGGAGCCGAGGGCGGAATTTGATGATGGGCAGTGCGAGATTTTCGAGTTACGTTCCCGGATGAGGGTGCGTTCGTCTTTGGTAAGGTGTACGCCGTGGGCGAGAATAGTGCGCTCGGTGAGGAGGTGGGCTTTGTCGTAGACGTCGGCGTAGCTGGACGATTCCGGGAAGAGTTGTTGGACGAGGGCTATTTCGTCTAGGGTCTCGGCAATGTGCGTTTGGATGTGCAGGGGTGGATTATAAGATGCAGCGAGTTTGCCGAGGCCATCGAGGGAGGCGTTGCTGCAGCTGGGTGCGAATCGGGGGGTAATGATTGGGTTAATGAGTGTGCCGTTGGGGTCAAGGGTCTGGATATATTCGATTGTGGACTTTGTTGCGTTAAGACCTTGCTCGGCGGATTGGTCAACGTAGTAGCTTGGGCATATATCTTTGTTGTCCATGCAGACACGGCCGATGAAGGCGCGTTGGCCGTGAGAGTGGCAGATCGAGGCGAGGGCGTTGGTAGCTGGGACGTGGATTGTAGCAAAGTAGGATGCGCAGGTTGTACCGTGGGCGAGAGTGCGAGCAACAACCTCGTCGTAAACGCGCAGTCCTTCTGGAGGTGTATCTTTGGGGTCTGTCTGTTGGTTCTTCGGATCAGACTTAGAACCAAAGCTTGCCTCGGTAGGATAGGTATATTCGTTCAGCCAGTCCAGTAGGCCAGAGGATCCGAACAGGCCAATGTTGGGGAACTGCGGTGCGTGGATATGGGTATCTACATGGTAAGTTAGTTGTTAGAAGGCATTGGACGAGAGAGATGGAACATACCAATGAAACCAGGGAAGAAGAATTCGTTCCGTGCATCGTTGGACTTGACAACCTGGACCTTAGTTCCCCTGCTACGAGTGGTACCATTGGCATCAGCCCAGCCATGGCTAGACAGAAACGATTGGAAGCTGGCATCGTCCTTCACAGTCCAGTCGTATCCCTTGATACGTCCATCTGCAGAAGAGACCCAAAGTACACCTTGATTGCGATCAAGCTCCGGTTTGTCCGAACTGGAGTTCAAAAGAGGGAGATGTATGAATGTGCCTCGATAGACAGTGAATGGATATGTCGTGGCGGTGGTACCGCATGCATTGAGCAATGCAAGCATCGCGACTGAGAGTCGAGACAAGTTTGAAAGCATGATGAAAACGAGTGAAATGCGTGCGAGTCAAGCCGCTGTCTCTCTGTCTGATTCATGATCATCTCGTGGATAATGTCGATTGATATATCTCCATTGAGACGTCCGGAAATTGAAGGGTCATCATCGTCAATGGAATGACATGGTGAGATTGATGATATCCTGAAAAGGCAGGCATAGCAATAGGTCTTGGGGTACGAGGGCTGTACCTGCTTGATGGGAAGACGATCTTCAGGGCTGCAGAATCATCAATCGATAATGTGAAGTCGATATAGACGGTATGAGACAGTTAGATCAACAGGGCGTGATAATCGAGAATGTTCTGGGCTCGGTGTTCGGCTGCTTCCGACTGCTCGCTGGTCTTAGTTGCAGGTAAGAAAGTGTACAAATGAGTAAGGATGTACAAAATAGGGTAATGAGACGAGTAGTGATCAGCGGCTGTGCATAATCAGGTTCATCTGCCGTTATGAACAGGAAAGAAGATGACCAGCGGAGACTGGGAATCTGATTGCAGCAGCTGACAGCGAGGCTTTCGTGGTGAAATTTTAGTTCTAATAAAATGAGCCAATCAATTATGGAGGGTTGCTTCTGCCATCGGCACGTTTTCGAGTAACATTAATATGCAACTACCGGAGAATGGCACCTTTCGCTCTTCTGGCAATCTAGATAGACTGCTATACTAAATACAATATCACGGCTACATGCCATCACGATCTCGACTTTCACGATCGCATAAGTATTCACAAGAACATGGTTTGGATATATTCCTCGTGGTAGAAAGAATACTCTGCGGAACGATCATCACAAGAATGTTGATCTTCATTTAGTCGGATTGATAACTATGTCCGTGTCCAAGATAGAACCAACCCAGCAACCTTAGATGATCGTAGCCTAGTCACTAGAACTATTCCCTATCGAATATTCTATTATAATAGTCTTCAAGGACATATGTTGTAGAACTCACCAAACCCAATTCTCCAAGCAAAGTATTATACGGACAAACGGGCCCAAGCGGCAAATGGCCGCTAAGCGAGTTCAGCATAGCCGCAAGCACCCGAAGGCCAGTCTGGCCACAAGCCCAAAACCCAACAAGACGGACATAAACTACGATCCGACATATTGCAATTTCCGATCAGACACTTCAACGGTAACGAGAACGAACGAAACTGTCATGCTCACTATGGAGGATCTAAGATATCGTAAACAGAGAAAGTTTTATGAGAAAAGAGGCGATCGATATGCACGGCGTGCATTAAGTTTGCTCGTGTCCTTGCGACAAATCAGAATCCCTGCCTTGTCGGAACTCGAGCGGCAGTTCTGGTAGTGCTGGCACTTCTGATTGCTCCAAACTCAGCCATCGAAACCTTATGGAAGTAGGAGGGGGCAACCTCCACGAGTCGAGTCATGGTAGGTTTTTGCGGGCGGCTCCGAGGATGATTTTACATCAACTACTCTACGGATGATCAGAGAGAAGTTTAAACATGATTGAAGGCGTTGGTTTGGATATGTTAGGCTCATAAGTAGTATCTAGTAGGAAGCCAGACGAGACTGACTAATAACCAGGAAAGAGCCGAATAGAGCCGAGGCCGAGGTTCACAAGGACTGGAGAATTCCGTCAATACCGCGAAACTCCAGTACAGAGTCTTGTTGATGAGATGGTCTTTTAGGTCTTGGTAGACTTCGTCCAAGTGGAAAGGATCAAACTCGAGATCAATGGATTGGCAAAACCCTAATTCTCGTTCTTTCTCTTTTCCGATCGGTCTCTTCCATGACCGACATGATGTGTTCAGGGCCCTCTCCGAACGTTCAGCGTCTTCTCTCGGGAAACTCGTAAAGAATGCAGCGCAATACTCTGCCAAACCCCCAAGGGAAGTCCTCGCGACAAGTTCAGCCCCAGAAACACCTGAATGGTCAACCACCTGAACAAACATTCTCAGTGCGATCTTAAACGGACGTCTCTGCATCTTTGATAGCAATATTGGGTTATCTACCCGTGAAGCTCAATTTTAAGCTTATCCCGACAATACAGTATATCCTAACAATGTGTAAACTTCACGACGAAAAGCATCGGCCACTTCCCCAGAATTTCACGATCCAACATGTTGAGACTTTCCCCGGACATCTCCACAATACCCCAGATATTTCTGCAAGCCAAGCAGCGTTGGCCCAATACCGATTGATCTTTTTACGTTCCATTAACCCAACGTGCTGTCCTGCGGGCTCGCTCTTCTCCCAGTTGGCCGGCGACCGGCGAGTACCGAAGACTTCAACCCCGTACTTAGAGGCGACCCACCGCAGTCGATCTGTGGTCAGTGGCAGTGGCAAGACAATTGTCAAAGCAACTACTGCATCAATCTCAATATCGAACACACTTGCTTTGCAATTCCATCATATATCGGTCGTGCATCGCCCTATAATTGATTCATATCTTCTCTTCCTTTAAGCAGCATCGACATTGTTCTGGTCTTTTGTTATATTCCATTTCCATTCTCATATATTTCACCATGGGCTTGAAGCCGTATATGGGCCTTCGAGGCAATGCCCTCCTCAGGGCTGCTGTCATGCTGGTCGTGTGCCCAACTTTTACCTGCTATGGATACAATATGAGTGTGGCAGGTGGCCTCTTGACGCTTCCTGCTTTCAATACCCAGTTTCCCCGGATGGATACGATTACTACAACTGGAGCACAGCAGGCTGAGAACTCGACTATTCAAGGTGAGTCCTAACACACATAGTTCCACTGTATTCACGTTGTCTAATGCTGGTGGATGTTAATAGGCACTGTCATCGCCCTCTACACTGTCGGCGGTATCTTCGGCGCCCTGTCATGCGTCTACCTGGGCGATCTGCTCGGACGCAAGAAGGTCATCTTCTGGACCAACTTCATCACCATTATTGGCGCAATCCTCATGGCAACCTCCTTCGACTTTGTCCAATTCATCATCGCACGACTAGTCCTTGGTCTGGGTATTGGTGGCTACGTCGCCACCGTCCCAGTTTGGCAATCCGAGATCTCCCCTGCACACAAGCGTGGCTCCAACGTTGTCACCGATGGTATCTTCGTCGGTCTCGGCGTTACTCTCGCCCTGTGGATTGACCTGGGCTTCTACTTTGTCAAGGGTAGTTCCGTGTCGTGGCGGTTCCCGCTTGCCTTCCAGGTCGTGCTGTCGGCTATTGCTATGATTTTCATCACGGTGATGCCCGAGTCTCCTCGCTGGTTGATCAAGACTGGCCGGATTGATGAGGCTCGCGAGGTTCTTGCTGCTCTGCTTGAGCTTGAGCCTCACTGTTCTACCATCACGGATACTATCCATGAGATTCAGACTACCCTGGCTGTCTGTGGAAATACCTCTTGGACTGCTATGTTCACCAATGGCGAACAGCGTCTGTTCCACCGTGCCTATCTGGCTGCTACCGGTCAGATGTTCCAGCAGATGTGTGGTGTGAACTTGATCACTTACTATGCTACTACTATCTTCGAGGTAAGCTGATACTTCCTCATATGCCGCCCTTCTATCTGGTTACCCACTCAAGTACCATCCACTAACATAATCACAGCAATACCTCGGCACCGACGCAGTCAAGTCCCGCATCCTCGCCGCAGCAATGGGTCTCATGCAACCCTTCGGCGGCTACCTAGCCTACTACACAATCGACCGACTCGGCCGCCGCCCACTCATGCTCTGGAGCGCCGGCGCAATGTCAATCTGCATGGCCGTCCTCGCCGGTACTACCTCCCCACCCGCGAAATCCAGCACCGCCGCCCTAGTCATCGCCGTCATCGCCCTCTACTGCTTCCAATTCATCTTCACCGTCGGCTACTCAGGCCTAACCTTCCTCTATGCCGCGGAAATGGCGCCCCTGCAAGTCCGCGCCGCCGTCAGCGCCGTCTCCACCGCCACCGTGTGGACCTTCAACTTCCTTCTCGCAGAGGTGACGCCGATTGGCTTTGCGTCGATCTCGAATAACTATTATATTATCTTCGCGGTGATCAATGCTTTGATCGTGCCGTCTGTTTACTTCTTTTTCCCCGAGACCAAGGGTCGCTCGCTCGAGGAGATTGATGAGATTTTCGCGCAGTCCAAGAGTATCTTTGATCCGCCCAAGGTGGCCCGCCGGATGCAGAAGACTCTCAGGGCTCATCAGCCTGAGGCTGCTGGGGCACAGGATTCGGAGAGTGGTGGGGAGAATAATGAGTATGTTAAGGAGAGTGTTAAGGCTTAGTTCTTTGGAATGATTGGAATGAGGTTTCTGATCGGTATTCATGATAGTTGATATGGTTTCTTCGAATGGTCATTTCGATTGATGATGTCTGTATACAGACAGTGGATCCTGTGCTGCAGGTCAATGTGGATTGGAGGGTTTAATAGCCCAAATAGCACATAGTAAATAGCGGATACCCAATAAGGGTTGTCATTGTTCATAGCAAGCTGAATGAAGTCATATGCTTCTTTTGGTCTGATCATGTTGACTTTCTTAGATCTAGATGTTCCTGTAGTGCAGCCTTGCATAGTGGTAAACTGTCCCTGCCCATGAGACGCTCGCCGGGGAAGGGAGTTCACCTGAAGTTGGCCCTAGGGGCTGAAAGATCACACTAAATCGCCAGACAATACCGAACTAGAAGCCAGTGGGGAAGCAACTATTAAGCAAAAATGGCGAATAAATTATGTGAATGACATACACAACAAGCTAAATACCACCCACTCATGGTCATCTCCATCACCATCATCCATCGCATCGCATCTCATCACAACGTGTGCTATACCAAGTCCTCCTCGACACTCATAAAGAAGGATGCTTCAAACGATAAAATGATGATTTGCTTCCAGCCCAAGAATAAAAATATCCATCTCACCTAATTCTGTACAATATGTTCTATCACGGGACCTCACAGCACACGACCAGCTGAGGAGCTCGTGCTACGGTCGTTGGTCTGCACCTTCCGGAGACCCTTGCCCGCCTGGATGGAGGCGAGGAGCGCGGATCGTTCACCGCCGGCCCCGCCCGCGGCTGGGGGAGGTGGTGGGGGCGCGACAGCGGGGGTTCCGAATGGAGGAGGTGGTGGAGGGGGCGCAGCGGGGGCTCCAAATGGAGGAGGCGGTGGTGGTGGTGCGGCAGGGGCTCCGCCAACAGGGGGAGGGGGAGGAGCGGCAGCTGGGGCTCCAGTGGCAGGAGGAGGTGGTGGTGGAGGGGGAATGCCAGCTGGAGGAGCTGGAGAAGAAGCTTCTTCAACTGCAGGGGGTGAAACGGCTGCGGGTGGAGGGGGAGGGGGAGGAGCGATAGGGCTGGCTTGCACTGGGGTAACGGACTTGTCTTCATCCATGGCGCTCAGGGGACGAGGAGGGGCCATGGTGCCGAACAAGATGCTGGCAAGCTGCTTGGCACTGCCGCCGCCGGGGTGATCGTCTTCCTCATCAGAGGAATCGAACTCGGAGCCAGCGGCAGACCAGTCATCGTCATCTTCAGGCCGGGCACGGGTCTTGCGCTCCAAGGGAACGGCTCCGGTGAAAGTGGGCTTGAGGGGTTCCTGCTTCTCTTGCTGGGCGAGACGGTGGAAGGGGTTGGTGGAATGAGCAGCTGGTGGCGAGGTGGCCGGCTCGGAGGGCTGTTGGCCCAGGGACTTGAAGTAAGGGTTCTTCGACTCGGCATCGGGTGTAGTGGCTGGGAAGCTGTCAGGGCTGACAACCTTCTCGGCCTCTGGAGCAGGCGCAGAGACAACGGGCTCGGGGACAGCGATGGTAGGAATGGGAGGAGCAGACAGAACTTGGCTCTGCGTAGGAGTGCTGTCCTGAGGGGTAATATTGATAGGGCCTTCATCATCTGAAGAATCCTCATCCATACCCTCCAGCTCGCGCTGCAACTGGCGCTCACGTTCCTTGGCAGCCTCAAGCTCGGCACGCTGGGCCTCGAGTCTAGCCTCCTGCTCCTTGGCCTGGCGGGAAGCTTCTTCCCTCCGACGCTTCTCTTCCTGCTTCTTGATCTTGCCCTGTCGAACCTGTTCCTCAAGAGCACGTAGCTTAGCATCCTGAGCTTCCTTCTGCTTCTGATATTCCTCCTCGCGCTGCTTGGCCTCGTCCCTGTCAAACAAATTAGCACACTAAACAATCACATTAAAAATTGGGCCCACTTACTCAAGACGCTTAGTCTCAGCCTCCTGAACCTCTTGCTCCTCCTTAATAGCCTGTTCACGAGCAACCTCTTCCGCCTTCTTCGAATCGGCTTGACCGGCACTATCGGTGCGAGCCCGGCGAGTAGGCGGCGCAGGAGGTGGCTTCTTGCCAGCAGTCTTAGAGACAGCTGGGGCGGGACCACCACGCTCTTCAGCCAGACGGCGTTGTCGCTCAGCCTCGCGCTTAGCATCTTCCTCCTCGGCACGCTTGACACGCTCTTCGCGCTCACGCTTCTCCCTCTCCTGTCGCTGCGACAAAGTCTCAGTAGCGTCATTGGGCTTCAGGCCAGCAGCGGCCATACGCTCAGCAATGCGCTTCTGGGCGCGCTCTCTCGCGGCTGCCACACGATCCTCGTGTGTGTTTCCAGGGTATGAGCCCGTAGAGGGAGTGGAAGGTGGCATAGAAGGACGAGCAGCGGGCGACTCGGCAGGGGAGCGATACTGAGCGCTTGAATCCGCAGCAGGTCGTTCACGCTCTTCCTTACGGATGTGAGCAGTCCGGCTGTTGCGGCCGAGATCGTAGATGAAATCACGAATAGTATCCTCCACACCCAGGGCATCCTCCCAGCGACGCTTCTCATGCTCGCGGGTAGAGTTCTCACCCTGGTCACGGAGGCTGTCCTCGAGACTCTTGGTAAAGTCACGAACACTCTCCTCAACGTCCCGAGTCATGGTGTCGTTGCGCTCCCTTTCGGCCTTCACGTTGTTGTTCTCGGCCTCCAGACGGCGAGCAGCTTGACCATCATCATCCGCGCCTGCAGGAGCAGGACGGCCGGCAAGCTCAGCAGCACGAGCTTGCATGCGGGCACGGGCGCGAGCCTTGATGCGATCGGCCTCGGTGATCAAACCACCAGGACCGGTACCGACAATGTTGCCGGCGCTGCCAGGGTGAGCTTTAGCATCCTTGAGACGGAAGAGCTCAAGCTTAGCATCGGCAATCTCACGCTCAAGACGGCGAACATCAGACGCGACCTGGGGGACTTGATCCTCGTAAGCCTGTAGCTGGCGACGGAGTGATCGACGCTCCGCTCCATTGTCAAGTCCACGGAATGCAGCGTTCGGGTGAGTGTCAATATCGTCCTGAACGCGACGAATTCGGTCCATCAGGCTCTCAGCCTCACGGCGGTCCTGACGATCGAGGGCATCGTCATCCTCAGCACGGTTCTCGTCCTGGAAGTCAACGGCGTCAAGCATGATCTTAGCCTCACGGATCTTCTTCTGCAGTTGCTCCACGGAGAGCTCCTCGGTCTCAGATGCTTGGGAGGAGGGGGCAGGAGAGGGGTGCGGCCGTCCTGGCCAACACGGCGACGCGCACTAGAACGGTAGCCACCAGCTGCGTCGTTATTCTTGAACATTGTCGCATCTTTGCGTCCGGTGCCAGCAGAGGCAGCACCGCCGCCGCGGAAGGAGTGGTCCTTGAGATAACTGACGCCGGTCTTCTGGGGCTGCAAGAAAGCTCCTGTGGCCTTGCGGTTCTCAGCATCCTGTGACAAAAGGGACTTGACGGTACCGATGGACTCATTCAAGTGCCTCGTGGAGGGGGGAATAAGTTCAGGGGGCAGACGGCTAGGAACGGGGTATCCGTTCAAAGCACGATAGATCAAATGCATAGCCACGGCGAACTCATCCATGTTGAGACGGCCACGGTTGTGCGGGTCTGCCAAGGTCCAGATGCGCTCGAGATCCTTGCGGTTCAATCCACTCTGTCCCATAATCTCGATGGCGGTCTCACCACCGACGAAACCCTTGCGAAGACCATCCCAAGCACGGAAGAGGTCGTCGTAAATCTTCTTCTCTTCCTTGGTGATAGCCCAGGCAACGGTAGCGTTACCAGACAGGTTGGCAGTAGTGAAACCACCCTCGCGGCCAGGCTGAGGCATGAGCTGTTGCTTCATGGCCTCAATGTTGGGCAATCCCTGCGCGGGGGTGTTGATGAAGCCCCACTGTCCGGGAATGCCGGTGGGCTGGGCAGTCAACCCCGTAGGCTGAACGGCCAATCCACCAGTCTGTGCGGGGCTGAGATTCGATCCAAATCCAGTAGGCATAGGAGGCATAGGAGGGCGAGGTCCAGTGTACCCCGTAGCCTGCGGGTTGGTCAGGAATCCAGTCTGTTGTGGCTGGAGGAACTGCGACTGATTCTGTCCGGGGAAGCCTGTCTGCTGGGGCTGCAGGCCGGCCTGCTGAGGGAAGAATCCAGTGGGCTGGGCAGTCAGCTGCGACAGAAGCTGCTGGTTGCTGGCCTGCTGAGGCTGAGGCTGCTGGACGATCGGAGGGGTTGACTTGTTCTCCAGCAGTGGCGCATCGAAGCTGGGGGCGTTGGTGCGCGGGGCAGGCTCGGGCTGGGTGTCGGGCACATCGAAGGAGATAATATCGACCATGCTGGAAACCTCATTCTTGATTGTCTCGGGCAGCGCCCCGGGAACCTCGCGGCCGGTCAAACGCAGGTTGCAAAGGTACATGGCCAGTGCGAATTCGGGGAAGAAGAGCTGGCCCGATTTGGTGGAGTCTGACAACACCCAAATCTTGGAGAGGTCGCTACCGGGGAGTTTCGAGCGCATCAAGAGGTCTCTTGCTTTGTCGCCTATAAAATGCAGATCAGTAAAGCTGTCCTACTTGGAACGAGTAATTCGCCACCATATGGAAAACCGACCTTCCATCGTCTTGCTATCACCAACCGCTGACTTGAAGAGCTGCTCGAACTTGGCCTGGTCCTGCGCAGTAATGAACGACAGTCGGATGCTCGGGATTCTGGAACCAGTCTTCGGCGGGACCTGGGGAGGAGGTCCAGAGGCGCCATCGATCTGGAAGGAGTTCGCAATCTCGGACGACGTCTTCACGCGAGTAGGGAGGCCCGTGGGTTGCGACACCTGGAGTTGCGGGGCTTGCGGCTGCGACTGGTTCTGAGGAGGGTATCCGGTATATTGAGGCTGCTGGAAGCTCTGTTGCTGTTGCAGCTGAGGTTGCTGCTGCTGTGGTTGTTGGCCAGGGAAGCCAGTGAACTGCGGCTGGAGCTGGCCCGCGGGGAATCCGGTAGCCTGGGGTTGAAGCTGTGCGCTACCGAATGGCGAGGGCTGTCCGGCGAAACCAGTAGGCTGAGGCGCAAATCCTGTTGGCTGTGGCTGTTGCATTGGGGCTTGCTGTTGGCCCTGGGGGAATTGCGAGTATGAGGGCTGCTGCTGTTGCTGCTGCATGAATGGTGCCTGGCCTGGGCGGCCAGCACCACCACCGCCGAGGTAGGAATTCGACGAGGAGAACATTATGACGAACGCGGGACTCGCATGGACAAAACAGATGCTAAGAAACCCAGAGAGAAGAGATTGGTGGGGAGGGAAAGGAGAAAAGAAATGCTGAGGGGGAGATAGGTGAATCTCAGGAGCAACGTAAATGACGCCGTTGTAGGGACGCGGAGGCACGCTAGCCCAAACTAGCGCTTAGTCATGGGGGCGGGTCTGACCCTTGTGGCCTATGGCAAGAAGAGTAAATATAGTACACAATGTTAGAGAGTTCTCGACACAGTTTGTAAGACTTACAGAGGGTAAGAAGGGTGATCATTTAAATAATTGTGGCTTTTTGTTGTGTATTTTTGAATCCAGGTTGGACAATTCGTTGGGAAAGCCGAGGAAACAACCAACAACCCCAAATAAGCCTTATTGACTGATAACTATGGATCAATACTTCAACCCTTGACGCGGTCAGCTATAGAGGTCAAAAGAGCAATTGAATTTGAATTGCATTGCTGTGGTATCATGTTCGATACATGGCTGAGTGCACATGCAGAGATAACTATCTACTAACGAAAGTCCTCGCCGGGACTATGGGGCCGCACGCAGAAACGAAAGAAAACAAACCGAATCCCGGATCAAACGGAAGGAAGAAGGAACATGGGGAAGAGGAATAGGAGGTGGAGAATATGAGGGGAAACAGGATAAGGAGAACAGACAGGAAGAAAAAGAAAAGACATGATGATGAAAACATGAAGAAAACCCAGGTGCGCCGGACCCCATTTGGAAAACAAAAAAGCAAGAAGGATGTAGAACTGGAAATCATGGCTGCAGACGAGACAGACATCGATTCATCCAACCCTTTACTCGCCGATGTTCTGCTGCTGGTTGGCAGCGTTGGCCATCTTGCGCAGCTCATACTCCTTGGTGAACTCGCGCGAGAGGATGCCAAGGTCCTTGATCAGGGCCTGGCAGGCGTTGATGACGGCCTGGCGGGGGGTGATCTCGCCATCAGTCTGGCAGCGGAGCTGGAAGTTGGGAGTCAGGGGGTGAGGGACCTAGAAGGGAAGTTAGTGATACTCTTGGCATCGAGATTAAGATGATTCAATGCACATACCCTGTAGGCGGCGAAGGTGACGTGGGCGGTGCGGAGGAGACGGGTGCGGATCATGTTGCCAAGGGTGTGGTCTTCCTTGTGGAAGGTGAAGATGGCGGCGGAGGGCATGCCTGTATCTCTCGTGTCAGTTGGATGTCTCACGGCACATGGTGATGCACAGGAGAGTACTTACGAGTATCAACCTCGACGTCGATCTTGTTCTCGCCGGGGCCGAGAAGGATTGCCTCGTAGCTGAGATATAAAAGTCAGTGTCTGGATAAATGTAGAAATGTAGACGGTGGTGCATGAAACCAACGATGAAGAAGCAGAAGGACATGATGCAAGGAAAGAGGGCTGTAACAGTTTTGATGCACGATCCTTTAACTAACGGGGACTGGCGATCATCCGTTTGAACCGGGCGTGGACCCCGAGGCTCAGGGCGGGACCGACTACCAGCACGCTCCCTGGCAATAGCCACGGAGGCAGTGGTGAAGCCAAAGTTGGATGGGTACGGGTACGAGTTCATGATGGCCGGGGTATAGGAGCGGTCTTGATGGAGATGGTTCTGATGGAGTGCGGTAGGAGGTTGAGAGGGAAGAGGAGGAGAAGGATTGGGAAAGGAAGAAGGACTCGACATGATCAAGACACGTCCAACGATAAACAACACGGCCCAGGAGCAGATTGGCAACGCGTAGTGGAAGATGAAGTTGTACGGGAAGTGGAAGAGTTGGGGGGTTTGGGGGGGGAAGGAGGGAGCAGGAAGGAGGAAGGAGCGATGGATAGAGTTGGACTCGGCCATCCAACGACATCATCCGGCGGTTTTTCCATCTCGGATGTATGAATTCAATCCACGCCTCGTCCTCGGGACTCTCTCTGCCAGCCAGTCCCATATCTGCCAGTTACACATGGGAATCGGTCGAGCATCATCGGAGCCCACGCAGGCATGGATATCTGAACTCAATGGGGAAAAGGTGAAGGTGCAATGAAGAAACGATAGAAAGTAGCACTCCAACATACCGGTCTGGTGCGTTCATGCTGGCGGTTGGACTGGGTAGCGAGGCTGGGGAGATGCAGTTGGATAGTCGTGAAGACTAGGTGGGTGCGAGATTGATGGTGGTTGTAGGAGATCAAAACTGCCCAGGATATGTAGGAATAGTCAAAGCTGGAGAGCTGCGGAGATCCAAGAATTTAACTCTGCAGATTAAGCAGATTTAAGAACTGCTGTTCAAATAGGCAGCGGTAATTCCCTCTTCGTCGCGGCCTACGCCGTGATCAAACACCAGCAAACTTTCCAGATAGAAGTGACTAGAACGCTGGAGATTTCCAGAACTCTAGATAATGCTTAATGAGTTTGACGCGTGTTGATGAGTTCAACGAAGTGGCCAATCGGAGACCAAGGCGCTGCCTGTTGCGTATGAGTTGTGGAGATATAGATGAGGAAAAGTGCCTTGTCGCGGGCAGATCGTGATATTGGCCACGTGATGATGCCTTGAATGACAAGTCACATGATATCCCACTCAGGTCATGTGATACTACTTGACCTAGTTGAGATGCATGGAAAACAGGGTTACTTCCGTGTACTTAGAGGATGTCATTCAAATTGGCAACGTGTCAATTAATTACAATGTCATAGCTTACTTTATCAAAAATGAAGTGTATATCTATCAGCTGTATCCCAAGTTCACCTCGGTTCTCCGCATGTTGCGGCAATTGCGGGTCCATCGAGAGAGCATCCCCTCTATGTATTCCAAACTTGGCAAACTGCAAAGGCACACGCATCACCTTGTACTACCAGCATCAACATTAAATCTTGATTACTCTGTCTCCAAAGATATTAGAATCTCTTAAGTGCACTTTCCTAAGAAACCTAACATTCTCGGTATCCAAGCTTCCTCAAATTCCCTAAATACAACATGTATATCTTGGCACCAGCCGTTCATCACCATCAAGATGAAACTACCCTGGAAAATAACATATCTACAAAACCCACCCACCTTTCGCGGACAGCGCTCCAATGCCAAACATCGCCACCGTATAAGGTTACTCGTAACATCCGTCTCTCTATCCGGCGGCATCGGCTTCATCGCCAGCGGCTATAATGTAACCCGCAGCAATCTAGAAACAAACCTCCCCTATGCAGGCCAGTTGATAAAGTCTCACCCAGACAAACAGAATCCTACATGCAAATTCTACGTTGAAACGGTCATTTTACATTTAGGTATGAGATTCATCATTTGGGGCGTTGATCGTGAAGAGGCAATGCGTATACTGCGGAACTACAAAGTTGCTTCTGTGTGGCTTTTTGCGCCAAGGAATATGCCTGCTGATCTTGTACTATGGCTCGGTAGATTGACCTTAAACCAGCGGATCAAGTATCTGGTCTATATAACCGAGCAAACACCAGAGTTCCCATCTACATACCCTCCCTGCCTCCAAATCAGCTCCACCTCCGAAGCATCCACATCCCTGAAAACCCTCCACCCAAATATCCCAATAATCCAATGCTCCGACGTAGGAGGCCACGGCCTTGCAAACTCCGCATCCCTAATAACCCTCCTCCCAGAAATATCCTCCCTGCTAGACCAGCACTTCTTGCCCACAAACCAAAACTAGAGCCAAAATAAACCACCAATCCTCCCGGCGCCACGGACAGCGTCCTAAGAACCCGCTTCCCAGTCTCCCACGAAGCCCACATCCCCTGCGGGTACTAAGATGCGGTGATCTACGCCTTTGACGAGGGTGTCAGTACAGTACGGTCCACCTTCTACAGGGGGATATCGAGGTGGGCAGGGGATTATGAATGCTAGTTATTTTGATGCGATATGGAGGATGGGGGATGAGGAGAATAGGAGGTTGTATGGGGTTCAGGTTGGGAGGGGGGATTTGGGTTGGGTTGTGCCCGAAGGCAAGATGACGAGTTATGCTGGGATGGAGTGGGACTTGTTAGGGGGGTGATGTTGGGGGATGCTTGGGGGGGAGTATTGGGTTGTTAGGAGGGATGTTAGTAGATTGTAGGGTTGTATGGTTGGAAGGGTGGTGAGTAGGGTCGGGTTGTCGTATAATGGATGACTAAAGGGTGGAGGGTCTACACGGAGAGTATACTATGAGATGGATGATTCATGAAAGCGGAGTGAGTAAATGCCCTCGGACCGCGATATATTATATGTAATGATCTCCCAAAGTCAGCCCGAAGGCAGAGAAAAGAAAAGACGAAAACACGAACAAGATGCAGAAATGCTAACGAAAAAAAAAACAACCACAACGAAATGAAAGATTAGAACGAAGGGAACGCCATGCCTGCCTGCGCCAATGCCAAAAAAGAAGAAGCGTAAGGTGATAGAAACGACCACGATGGCATATGTCCTCATACTATTATTGCCGCGTCGCCCGAAGCATGACATGACTGAAACAAAAAGCCCGAACAAAAAGCTGGCTAGAAAAGGGGGGTCGACCTAGCAGCACCGAGGGTTTGCTCGTTTTCAAGGAGATATCCAAGAAAAGGTAGGACAGATGCTGAAAATCAGGCAGGCTTAGTTGGTCTCGATCGTGGAGGTGTGTATGTGCGTCGGAATCATGTCATGAATGGAGGCGAAGTGCGGAAGAATTAAAAAAAAGTACTTTCTATACAGCGACGCCGGGGGTGCATCGACCGAATGCACACAATTTTCAAACTTAAAATGCAAGAAAGAGCCGCAAGAATTAGTGCACGGCACTCAGAAGATCACCCAGCGAAGACGTGCCTCGCTTCAACTTCCAGCTGCTCTTCTTCTTGTCTCGTTTCTTCATCATATCAGCCCAACCCTCGTCGTCATCTTCTTCATCTGAAGCAGGTGGCTTGCGTCCCGCCGGGGACTGGCTGGTTCGCGAGACAGGTCGTACAGTGACGGTTGCGAGCGAAGAAGACTTGGGCAGGCCCATGTGGGATTGGGAGACGGCCAAGGAAGAGTGATGTTGGTTCTCATCATTCCAGCCCTTGTTCACCGACGTGACACCGGGGCCAGGCTCACCTGCCATCACCGAGACAGGACGATATCGGGACGCAAGACCGGCATTGCTGCGTTCAGAGGGTGCGATGGAAGCGGCGTAGCCTCCAGTAATAGGTCTGAAGGGTGGACCACCGGGCAAATTAGGCATCGGCGAGCCTCGTCGCGCAGCGATATTAGGATCGAGCATGCTGAGAGTACGCTGTTGTTCGAAGTTTGGCACCATAGCACCGGGTGGACCCTGCATCGACATCGGCCTCAGGTTGGGATTGACACCCATAACCGAAGGAGGACCCATGGGGCCACCCTGCACGGGCATACCGCCCATCATTTGCGGCGGCATACCACCAGCCATCATTGGCGGAGTACCAGGCATACCTTGCGGCATACCTTGCGGCATACCCTGCATACCCTGCATTTGCATCATCTGTCCCATCCACTGCATCTGCATCTGCATCATATTCTGCATTTGGTTGGACAGATTCACCTGAGCCTGCTCGCTGGGAGTCATTGGCTGCGGCCCCATCATCGAGTAAGGTCGAGGCACGCCACCCGGACTGCCCATCCCCATTTGCATCTGCTCGTACATTGCCATGGGATTGGGGCTTCCGCCTCCTGCACGGCGAGCCGCCCTGTTCCGCTCTTCATTGGCAATGACACCAACGAGACCGCCTGGAGGAGGAACGGGAGAAGAAGCACCGCCATACACGGAGCCAGAACCACCACCCAAAGCTAGAGATTCCCGATTGGATGGATTGACAATTCGAGCACCAAAGTAGGGATCCTGAGGCAGATTCCTGGCAAAGACCGGGAGACTGCCCCTGTTGCCAGCCTCGGCGCCGGCGAGGGAGGTGGACGATGTTGAGTACGGGTGCATCGATGCACGAAGGTTCGGATGAGAGCTGACGTTGGCTAAGCGAGTCGGGGGACGGTTACGATTGGGGAAGCCATGGGCTGCAAGAATACCCAGTGGGATCTCCTCGTCATCCTCCTCGTTGCTACTCTTCCCGCTGGAAGACTTGTCGCCCGGGTTGGATAAGCGGTTGGGAAGGTTGGGGGTGCTACTGCTGGCTCCGGCCATTTCGGGCCGGAGCATTGGGGACGGAGCTTGCTGACCCGTCACCTTCTGCATCTGCTGGCGGTAGAGGGAGAGGTGGGCCTCTTGCTTCCGTCGTTGCCGTTCCGCAGCCCGCTGCTTCTCAACCTCGTCTTCTTCGTCATCAAACTCCTCGTGCTCGGATTCCTCATCGCTCTTGGTGGCATCGCTGTTGGATCGTCGAAGTTCTTGCTGCTGGCGGTAATGTTCGAATTGAGACGGAGTCATTACCTTGTTGCCGTTGGCCGGGGACGAAGATTTGGGTAGGCTTTCGGCAAATTGAACGGCAAGTCGGGCATCGTCCAGACCGTTATCACTCGGGGCGGGTGACCGTCGTGGCGCGAACAAATTCTCGTCCACGGTGGGGCTCAAATGCGAAGGACTAGTGGCCTTGCCCTTATCGAGAAGGGGTGTTTCACCCGACGGGGAAGCAGCCTCTTCCCAGCGAGGCGAGGAACCTTTAGTCCACAGCACCGACTGTCGGACCATCTTGGCATCTTCATCGTCAATGGTGTGCGATTCCTGATCCACCGGGTATATTCCACTCCTGCGCAAACCATCCGACGGCCGACGGACGGGTTTCTCCAAGGCCCGGTGTGAAGTTGTCGCGCCGAGCATCTGGGCAGGGGAGGGTGAGGGTTTGCGGAAACTGGTGACCGTTTCGGGAGTCGAACGAGCTGGCGAAGTGACCTTTTCGCCGCCGGGGCTATTCAACAAGTTGTCGCCGGAGTGACGGCTACCCCAGGAATAAGGCGAGGGGTCGACAACCGCCGATCGGTCTGTATTAATGGGAGCCGGTCGTCCAGCCCTACTGTCAGTTGCCTGGAACTCTGCCAGCGCTTGCGTTGGTGGGGACGAAGAGTACTATGACCACACCGTTAGTCCGTTTATCCTCACCTCCCCCTTACATCTAGACATGACTCGTTGGTTCCGCGTACCTGTTTAGCTCGTTGCGGAGAAGAGTCCCGCAAAAGGGCGCTTTGCCGCTTCCCCAAGTGGTCAAACATCTTTCCGAAGTCATCTTCCCCAGATCCGAGATCGAAATTCAATTGCGAATCAGGTAGCCTGGGCGGAGTTGCCGTGTCATTGGTGCTACTGCTGTAGGCACGCTGCTTGGGTACATCCGGCGTGGCATGTCGAGGGGGAGCAGGGGGCGTCGAGTTCTTATTAAAGCGTCCACCAAATGAGAACGTCCTACCGGCGGCTCTTAAAGCCCCTGCCAGTGGAGGTGGAGCGGGGATATCGTGGATTCGCGAATGTGGGGATGATGCTTCATCGGGCGGCGGAACTTCGGTCGATGATGGGAGGGTAGAGGAGGAACTGAGGCGGGTTGAGGTTGAGCTTTCGTAGGTCGGACCACTGTCATTGTGGCCGGTCAATCGCTTTCTGAGAGATTCCATGGTCCCGGGGCGGTCATACCGAGTTTTGCCCAAGGGAACCTCTGACCCGGCGAAGATGTTATCAGTGTCCTCAAGACTGGCATGACCCTCACTCATGCGCTTGGTGAGCTGATCACCGTCCGTCATTGATCGTTGTTGAGTTCCCGGTCGCTCAAAGACACGGAAGGAGGATTGAGGTTGGCCATCCACCTCGTCTAGAACGTTGCCCGAGGACTTTCTCCGGGCAAAGCCTTTAGGCAGCTTGATGGGCATGGGTGCGGTATTGCGGGAATTATCGACGCAAGAGCAGGGTCCAGCTGGAACGAACGGAATTGGATTGCGTGTAGACCTGGCCTCCCTTCAATCACGAATCACTCTCATTAAAGTTTCCCGTCAACTTCAAAGGAGAGAAAAGAAAAACTAGGCCGTGAATAGTCTCCTTTGGGGCTCTCTTTGGTGACTTGGACGTGTCGAATGCAGGTGAACGGGGGAAAAGTGGGTAAGGAAAAAGCGATCAGTCCAGGAGGAGGGGATGTGTCTCTGGAGAAGGATGGGCCGATTGGGCCGAGCGGTCGCAAGGGGAAACGAGAGAACTCTTTTGTACAGCGGGGGAAGAAACGAGAAACGAATGGCCGGCAATGATGTTGATCAGGGGATGACAACTGGAAGAGTTGAGGAAACGAGTTAGTTCAGTAGGTCAGGGAAGAAGCTTCTGGAGGAACACCGCAACCGAAGGACCGAACAGCAAGAATCACACTTCTCTAGCGGCTGATCAAGACCCCCGGAAGGAATCCACCCGGTGGGTTCGGATGCTGTGATCTGATTGCAAACTCACAACAACGCTCCCAGGAAGGTTTTGGTGCCTTCTTGTTCTTTTCCCCCTGAACCAAGAAACTCACAGATTCGAGATGGTGTGCAGAAAATCAAGCTGTGGAGGCTGAAGAAGCGAAAGAAAAGAATCGCGATCAGGTGAGACCCGGGCTTAGACTGGGACACTTGTAATGGTCGTTTCAGTTTTGGGCTCCGCTGTGATTTGAGTCCGTCGCGCCAGCTGGAGCGAGTCAGATCGGGGGATGTGGAGCTCTTAGGAGACCAAAGGGGGGGGGGGGGGAAAGGGCCTTTGTTCGGGTAGGACCCTGTTAGTGTTGGTATGGGCCGTAGGATTGGATTTCAACCTCACAGATCAGGATTCAGTGCTGGTTTCGGGATGAACTGAGAGGTCCAGAGCGACCGAAGCCAGGGGAGGCAGCCCAAGAATGGATAGGGAAAGGAATACCGGGAATGAACGCGCTGCACAAAGTACGGAATGTCCGCAAACTTGGAGGTAAAGAATGAGGGAAAAAAAAGGAAAAAGGGAAACAAAGGGCAGAAAAAAATAATACACAGAACAACAGTACACCCAAGATCAGCCACTGAGCAACCACTAGAGAGAGAGAGTCGGAGACTAAGAAACTGATTCTAGCACTAAGAAAGTACACTATGAGGTACACTAACAGAGCCAAAAACAATCCAGTTAGGCCAGTCATTAGTGCACGCCTGGCGTCTAGTTGCGTCTCGACCCTGCAGTATTTTTGCCTCCGGGCGCCTTCGTGGCTGGACTAGAGGGGCCAGGGATTAGGGCCGCGACGTATGATGATGACGATGATGTTAGTCGATCATTAGTAGCCCTTTTTGTGACAGCCATCATGGTTTAGATTGGCAGTTCATGATTATTCATTATGGAGTACATATATAGACGGCGACTATCGACTGGTTCATGTGCAGAGCTCAAGTGAAACCTCTTTACTAACTTTAGGTACATGGTACAGTACCAGCCCTGTACGGACGGTCTGTAACCATTTTAGGCTCTCGCCTATAAATAAATAGCCTGACTGAGTCGCTTATGTCACGATCGGACCCGCCGATGATATCCACGAGTACGGACAGTACGAAGCATACTGTACAGAGTAGTCGTCATTCATTGTACTGTAGAGTCTAGGTCTTCTGTAGTCTCTATACAATTCTATCTCCCGTCATTTACCGCATACGGAATACTACGAAGTCAAGAATGCCAGCACCGACTAATCAATTCCTCTCCCTACACTTCCTACTCCACCAAATCTCCCAACTGGAATGCATTCGTCAGAGGGCAGTGTAAGCTTCTCTTGGCCTAACTAGGGGTCCTATCTACGACAACTACAGTACCACTCACCTTTATTTTGACCGAAACCAACTACAGTAGTATGGAGTTCATAAACAGTGCCACTTACTCAAGCTGAAATCAAAATCAAAATGAAAATGAATACAAAACACGAATCATATTCAAATCAAAATCACAATAGAGATCCGCTCTGGCCCCGACCCCCCGCCTGCAGCCCAATCTAATTAATTGGATCTCCTGCTATAATAGGGTTGTCTGGTCCAATGAGAAACCTTGCTAGGTCACGGGCGAAGAGACATTAATCTATATCATTCATGATTTTCCTTTCTCTTACCTTGTTCTCTTCTCGATCTTCGCCTAGTTGCACTTTTTTTCTATTGTGCCACCCCATTTACATGGACCGATCACGTGGATGCTGTAGGCAATTCTGCGTCACCTTTTCTCTCGGTCGGGTGATGATGATTCTCAGGTTTGTACGACTCGAGGTTGTGGATGGCTCGAGGAATCTACAGTCACACGAGGACTCGACATCTCCTGGGGACTGGAGATGGAATGCAGCGGAACTTGTAGTTACGGAGAACTAGAACAAAACGAAAAAAAAAGCAGATTGGAAAATAATAGAAATAATGGAGATGGCCGGTAGATACACACACCAGACAGCAGGTCAACCTACACATTGCGCGAGGCAGTCCTATCAAATTTTCAAACACCATCCATGGCCCCTCTATCGCAAAAGTCGCCAGCAAACATTGATACACTTACTCCTACAAACAACGTCAAAAAAATCAGAGACGGGATAATGAAGGTCTTTTCCTCGCAGAGTTCGGCCATGTCATGTTCACATCCAACTAGTGTGGCAAGTGTAATCAAAGAATCAAAAGTCAAGAATCAGAGCTCATCGAGGGGAAAAAGCAGTGGGAAGTGGGGGAAACGCCATCATTTCCCTTATTTGGCAAAGTGGAGATCATAGTTCAACCACTTGCGAGCATTGACGCCGTCCACATCCAGACCGGGCGTGCCGTAGGTCAACGGAGCGAAGAAGACGAATCCATAGATGGTAAACGCCAGAATGACCAGCGTCGCGACCCATCCCGCAATGACGGACCTGCGGCCCATGCGCTCCTTGGCAGTAACGAAGCGACCCGGGTTGCGGTTCGCTTTAGCCTTGCCGGAGGGGTCATCCACGGGTGGCGCCGCGGTGGCAGGGTCCAGGGGCTGGAGGTTGAAGATGAATTCAATCAACGCACCCGTGACCATGGTCGAGGCCAGGTGAGATGGCAGGTAGTGGTGCAGGAAGCGCTGGCGGCCCATCAGCCAGAAGGGGAAGTAGTGGGCAGCCCAGCACAGGAACAAGAATCCGGTGCTGTTGTACAGGCGAGAGCGGGCTCCGGGACCCCAGACTGGTAGAAGAGATGAAATATTAGTTGCAGATTCAAAGACGGAAACGCTTGATGGGCTGGAACTCACTCTCTTCCAAGGCATCAACTCCACGGCGGAGAGACAATTGGTCGGCACCAACAATACCGGCAAACACAGCCAGTAGACTGCTGGCAATCCACCATCCAATAGGGTTACCGAGGAAGTAGATCTGGCCGCGGGTCTCGTTCTTGGTCCAGAAGCTCACACCACGCAGCAAGAACGGCCACTGGAAGGGCTCGGTAGCGTAAGGGTGGCTGCTAGTCAGCGCGTTGTTGTGGTGGAACATGGCACCCTGGAGTTCAAAGTATTTCCGGAGGAATGACATAGACTTGGGCTTGCGCTCCTCCCGCACCAGGCGGGGGCTATCAGCCGCGATGCCATCGATGGTCTCAGCGAACCACAAGTTGCTGGACTGCAGGATGTTCTTGTTGCCGTTGATTTCGGCCTGCTTGAAGCCCCACTCGGGGAGAGGAGTGGTGTGTGTCCACATGGCAACACGGGTAGGAACGTGGACGAGCTTGATCAAGCTGGCAAAGGTGCGGAACTCTTGGGCTGGCTTGCCGTTCTCGATCTTGAGCTCAAACAGAGTATCATTGTGGCGCTCACCCTCGGCCAGGTCGGGAGTCACGGTGGTGAATTCCTGGTTGGTCGGGTAGTATGGGGAAGCGACATCGTGGGTGAGAAGGTAGCTGTTGGTGCCGACGTGGAGGAGCTGAATGACATCTCCGTTACGAACACTCTTGGCATCGTCGGTAATAGGCTTGGTGGGAATAATTTGCCACAAGTTGTTGGTATCGTTGTGAGGGTAACCGGTCACCTGTTGGCCCTGGCTGGAAATACGGCCATCATCGTAGCGCAGCGGGTACTTCTCCCAGTGACTGTGGAGAAGGGTCTTGGTGTCCTTGTGGCGCAGAGTGATGCTATCGTAGTACTGCACACCGACGGATTGAGCGGTCATAGCATTGTCGCTAAGAGTCTCCTGGAACTCTGGGGACATGAACTCATCACCAGGGCCGGACCGGGTGAGGACAGCAAAGTGGACCTGGAACCAGAAGAGGTAGAAGAAGAAGGGGATGATAATGAGGGCGACCAGACGAGCGGCAAAGTGCTTGATCCAGGTGTACATATCAAGAGCACCCTGGCGCCGGTTGATATCCAGCAGGTTCCACAGGTCGATCAAAACGGCAGCACCGACGGTCACGAAGGTGAAGAAACCAACGTACTTGGTCGAGATGACACAGCTCATGCAGAAACCAGTCAGGAGCAGCCACTTCCACCACTTACGGCCGAATGGCTGGTGGCGCAGCTTGTAGAAGCGGACATAACACAGAATGCTGAGAGCCATAGACAACACCAGGGTGGAGTCCAGGAGGATCAGGCGGTCCTCGCCAATGTGCGCATTGTCAAACACCATCAGACCAGCTGCCAGCACACAGGCTGGGAGCGAATATCCAGACTCCCACATGGTCAGGAAAACAACGGGAATCGTCAGAGCACCGAGAGTAGCGGGCATTGCGCGGAGAGCAAGGTACGGCACATTGTTGTCGATGTACGAGTCGCCAATGTTCTCGAAGAAGAAGTGGCCATCGTATCCGATCAACCAGCCCATGAAGGCAAACAGAAGCTTTCCGAAGGGAGGGTGCACATCGAAGAAGTACATGCGCTGAAGGTAATAGGAGGCAAACTAGCAATGGGGCAAGGACATGTTAGCTCAATCCGGTCGAGGGAGGGCCCCTTTTGCCATTGCGTCGCTGTGCAGCTATCCCAACGAGAAACATACCTTGCCAAAGTGAACCTCATCAAAGACAACCTCGTTCGGGTAATCAATGCGGTAGAAACGAGTCGCAAATGCCAACACAGTGAGCACGATCATGGCCAGCCAATAATCCCACTCCGACTGCTGGCGCGCAGCCGCGACCGCAGGGTGCAGCGAGGCATTATCCGATGGGACCGCCGTAGAAGCCTCCTTCTTGCCGCCTCTCTTACGGAGAGAGGAGGAAGGCGAAGACATTGTGAAGAAAGAAGAGAAGGAAAGAAAGAAAAAAGAAAAACCGATAGAGAATGACCGCGAAACCACCTAAAGTAAATAGACTTCCAAAACGGCGAAGCTGTCAGCAGGGTTCCATCCAAGTAACTCGAGAGGAAAGGATGAATGGTCAGAGCAGGTATATGGAAGCTTACCAGAATCACCAAAGGGCATGGCACTCCGAGATTGAGGCCAGGAAAGCTGGTTGCAGAGAAAGGAGTGTCGGAGGGGGCGGTTTGGACTGGTTGCGTGTCTTCTTGTTTCTGGCAAGGCGGTGGCCCGAGCGGCTGCGCATCTACAAGTCGGATATGGTCTCCAGCCCTACCAATCAGAGGGCTAATAGGGTAGTTATTTAGAAACGAACATGCGACAGGGGACGGAGTGATGACGTGGTTACTCTGCTCTATATGAGGGCTCGCATATAGTATGCATGATGTTTCTAGATGCATAGATTTATATACCTTGTCTGTCAGGCAGCACGTTGGTAATTGTGTCTGGCTTAGACAACCTTGATTGAAAACTACTACGTCGTCTTGCAGAATGTCTACCGTAATAGATCCGTTAGACTTTCAACTCATGGGAGTGGGTGATTCTTTAATATGTTTAGTTGAAGGTGAAACAATTTAACTCTGCACCTAATTGCTTAATTTTTAGACACGATCGCGCCAGCGTCTCATGTTTCGAGTCGTTAGATTCTTCTTCACCCTAGTCTGGTTAAACCTACGCCGGAATTTAAAGGAGGGATCCTCGAGAGTATCAAGGTTGTTTAACTTGATGAACTACGGTTGACTACTCCCGCAGGGGTTGTTTCGGTGTGATTCCGCCTATCTAGCCTACAATGGCTCCCTATAGTTGACAAGGCTTTTTAGATCATAATAGATTTTCTAGTCTAATGAAGGGTCTTGAGTACTAGATAACTCTAAAAAGCAGAAGTTCTGCCTGCTTCGACGGTGGAATTATGTTGCAACTACTGGGCGCTTAAAAAGCTCGACCCCGCAAACGATCTCACACAGAATACGACAATCAGTAGCCTGAAGAAAACCATCCGAAAGACCCTCGGGGACGTGGCCTTTAGCCTTCACCTAAATAAAAACCTTAGTGTTGAATAAGTGAGGCAAAAACTGAAACGTATCACCTTCGAGCAAATCAAAGCGCTGTGTAGATACGAAGTGTCTACATCTCCAAGTCTGGTAGAAATCCCCTAGTTCGACATAGAATCAAACCTAGATATGTCTATCTGAAAATTCTTGTGTATAACTTCTTGATCGCTCCTTCATTGAGATAAATCGGTCACAAGATCAATAGACCCAAACGTTGACAACTCAATATTTCCTTCCAAGTCTGGTAACAAATACCTTCCAAATCCTGTCAGGCCAATCATAAGCCCCCATGCACGTTGGTCTGATGCCGGACCAGTCAAACAGTTGAACTTTGCGATTTGATCTCTGCAATAAGACCCTCGATACGCTCGCGAATATCATCACGGATGACTCGGATCGGCTCTATGCCTTGGCCGGCGGGGTCATTCAGCTTCCAGTCAAGGTATCGCTTGCCAGGAAAGAAGGGGCAAACATCGCCACAACCCATCGTGATGACAACATCGCTGAGCTCAACCGCCTCAGTAGTCAAGATCTTGGGCTTTTGGCTGCGAAGGTCGATGCCTTCCTCAAGCATGGCTTCGATGACATTAGGATTGACGGAGTCGGCTGGGGCGGAGCCGGCAGAGCGAACTTCGATATCGTCTCCGGCGAGATGACTGAGATAACCGGCAGCCATTTGAGATCGACCGGCATTGTGAATGCAGACAAAAAGGACGCTAGGTTTGGCAGCCATGGTATGATTCTTGCGTGATTACTGGGGAAGTATATATGAAGTAGTTCCTTGGTTGTGAGCGGTAAGAAAAGATGAGTGAGGAATGTTAGTGGAAGGGGTTAGGTATTGTCCACGGGTGAAACAAAGCTACTGTAATTGAACTCTATATATCACGTTTGAGCTAGTGACCCAAGCCGATGTGCTGTCAATCCAGAACTTTCTTTTCGAGGTGGGTATCGTCCCGCAGTTTACGGAAACGTCAGACAGATGCTGTCCCTGAGTAGATAAAAGGTGATATAAAAGATATATCAGGACAGAGCTGATGTATCGTGATCAACAATGTCTTTGAGTCATCCCAGCAATTTATCTGATTAGACTAGTGGCAAGTACTGTAGCGTTGACAGTGGCCAGTTTCTACTAAGTTGGTTGATCAATACTGTCATGAGAATATTTTTGATACGACATCCCGAGACCAGCTTTGCATGAAAATATGTCACTTCGAGGTCGTGACTGGTTAAGATTTGAATAGGAGGACTTGCCTTTTCATCGCTGGAAAAACACGAACCTGAAGCATTAACAGTTGGTCACTACTTAGAAATGATTGGTTGATGGGGACAGAGTGTCATTCGCCCCCTGTGATTGGCTGTTGTGGCTCCACAATTAACTCTCTTAGGACTAGTGCATGACTTTACCTTCTAAATACTCCTGGTTCGACATATTTATAGAAGGTTCCATTTTCGTCTGAAGTTTTAAGGGAAAGTCATCTATAAGTTCTTCATCATAATTCAACTCGGTGCAACGCATCTGACCAGTCAAAATATTGTGACGGGCAATCGATCGGATTGTCTCAAAGATGACCATATTGAACTCTTCGACAGATTTGCCTCCGACAGCAACAGCCGAGCCACAATCTCTCAGCCCAACACTGATGGGGCATCGACCAAATGCTACAACGGAGGATGTCGAGAAGCAAAGACCAAACGAAAGTGAAGAGCGTCCATCCCAGCAGTCGGCTTTCAAAGGCCTCGCATGGCTAGACCGGTTTCTAGCCGTCTGGATCTTCCTGGCCATGGCCATCGGAATCATACTGGGGAACTTTGTGGAAAATACGGGACCAGCCCTTCAGAGGGGGAAATTTGTGGGAGTTTCCATTCCAATCGGTAATTATTCTCCATGCTCCCAGAAACGGAGATATGAACTGACCTTTCTAAGCCATCGGTCTCCTCGTCATGATGTACCCTATCCTTTGCAAAGTGCGTTACGAATCTTTGCACCATGTCTTCAAGGAGCGGGCAATATGGGTCCAAATTGCCTTCAGTATCTTTGTGAACTGGATTATTGCGCCTTTCTTGATGGTAAGAGAGATGTGCTGGCCGGGTCTCAACGATGGTT
Organism: Penicillium cataractarum; assembly: GCF_028827025.1. NCBI lineage: Eukaryota > Fungi > Ascomycota > Eurotiomycetes > Eurotiales > Aspergillaceae > Penicillium > Penicillium cataractarum. Next base: position 1,359,450 of record NW_026622745.1, on the reverse strand, counting down.
GCTAACTTCTCGCACTTAGCTGGGATTGGCATGGGCTTTCCTACCTGACCAACCAGAACTACGGGAGGGCTTGATCCTTGTTGGACTAGCTAGGTGCATTGCTATGGTAAGAGACATGGCTTGTATTTTACTCGGACTAAACTAACATCACACTATTTTTGAAGGTTCTTATTTGGACCGGTCTCGCCGGCGGCGATAACGAATATTGCGCTATCCTCGTGGCCATCAACTCGATACTACAAATGGTGCTCTTTGCCCCCTTGGCTGTGTTTTTCATCAATGTCATAAGTCACTCGGGCAGCCATGTTACTTTCTCTTATTCCACCGCCGCAACAAGCGTGGCGGTGTTCCTAGGAATTCCCCTAGGTGCCGCAATCGTCACACGGATGACCCTTCGGAAGCTTGCTAGTCCACAATGGTACGACCAAGTCTTCGTCAATTGCATTAGTCCGTTGTCACTTCTTGGGCTACTATTTACTATTCTTGTGCTGTTTGCATCCCAGGGTCGCCAAGTGGTCCACCAGATTGTATCAGTGATCCGAGTCTCTGCTCCACTGATCGTTTACTTTATCATTGTCTTCTTCCTCACTCTCCTGGTGGCTTACAAGCTCGGCTTTGGATACAAGTTGGCTGCGACTCAGAGTTTCACTGCTGCCAGTAATAACTTCGAGTTGGCAATCGCGGTCGCTGTCGCAACATTCGGTGCTGACAGCAATCAAGCACTTGCTTCTACTGTGGGGCCGTTGATTGAGGTTCCAGTATTGCTTGGACTTGTTTATGTTGCCAAGTTCATTGGTAAGCGGCTGGGTTGGAAGGACTGAGGGAATAATGAAGATAAGGAATCATGTCTTGTGGATTGACTGCATATTTCTTTGTAATAACGGCCTATCAATAACTATCATGCATAAGATGCGAGGAGCGGTTGCGAGGATGAAATCATATAGGTAGTGAAAGATTTGCATTCCGATACCTTTTTTCTGGGCGTTCATAGCTGTCTGCAATCGAATTTCTTTGGTTAGCAGCATCGACTTTCATCTCCAAAGATACAATCTGACATTATACCCACACTTGTTGTATACCATAAGTAACATGTTAGTTGCTGATAGTGATTTCGACAAGAAGCTGATCGATAATCAGACGGATCTAGAACGAGTCGGTCACATGTCAAGGCTCTCCTGCTGTATAATCAGCTAGTCACAACACCCCCTCGCGGCAATGACCCCGCAATACGAGCTTGCCGAGTTATTAATCTGAAGAAAAATCATACCTACAAAGTGCTACTTCAAGACAGAGTCACCTCCATCCTTGTCGGCATTTGGCCTATCTATTCATACTAGCTCTTGCCTTATTCACGGAATTCCACCAATCTGCTTTTACGGCACACATTCCCACACCATGAATTCAGAAGATACGTATCGCTCTGTGCAGGAACGATATGCTAGTGTTGCGAATCAGGCCAACTCTGATGACCAGAAGAGCTACGAACGGAAGGTGGCAACGGCATTTGGATATGATCTCGAGGATTTACGCTCTCTTCCCGACAATGCCAATCTTGGTGTTAGTTGTGGAAACCCATTAGCAACGGCTAACATCAGCCTGGTACGATACACACGACTATAAGTTGTAAAATTGACTTCGTCTTAACATTAAAAACAGGGCGAGACGGTAGTTGATTTAGGCAGTGGCGGAGGTATCGATGTTTTACTAGCCGCGAAGAAAGTTGGCACAGAAGGAAAGGCCATTGGAATTGATATGACGAAGGTACGTAGTGACAATCCCCTCTATGACCAGCATTATTTCTTCTCTCTGAACTTTCAATGCAGGACATGCTGGAATTGGCTCGTCGGAACGCAAAAAATGCCGGAACAACGAATGCTTCCTTTATCGAGGCGTTCATCACATCTATCCCGTTACCATCATCTACAGTTGACTGCATCATCAGTAACTGTGTGGTGAACCTAGTACCGGAGCCCGAGAAGCCTCTCGTCTTTCACGAGATATTTCGTCTGCTGAAGCCTGGCGGTAGGGTTGCAATTAGCGACATCCTGGCAAAACAAGAGCTGCCGCTGGAGATTCGACAAGATCTCTCTCTTTATGTTGGCTGCATCGCTGGGGCTAGCCAGGTTGGTGATTATGAAAAATATCTGAAGGAAGCGGGATTTCAAGGTACCCGGACTATATTCTTTGCGTGACTGAATACTCATGTCGATTTTACAGACGTGTTGATTCTCAATACCAACAGCGACCTGAATCTGTACAAGGAAATGGGGCAGAAAGAAGATGCGGAAGACGCACCATCGAAGAGCTCATGTTGCGGCAATGCAGCGACTAATGAATCGAAAGTGACAAATATGTTGGCGGATGTTGATTTTAACCTTTGGACTGGTGAGCTGTGACAAACTGAAATGAAGCACAAAATACAATGCTGACCAGGTTCAAGGCTCATTCAAAATTTTTGCTGCAAAGCCAAAGCTTCATTGAAGAGGGCCCTTTCAGTTTGACCAAGCCCGAAGTTTAAGCGCAACAAGCAGATTAATCTCCCCTCCCCACTTCGTCTGTTAGCCAATTGATACCGTAATAATGAAGGGTTAGTGTTGCGTTCTCTGATTCCATTGATAAATGGACTGACCTGCTTCTGTCCTGGTGCAATTTTTGTAAATTGTCCCTAGCGCCCATCGCAAGTCGAACCGTTTCCAAGGGAATCATTCAAGACGAAGCCAGGCGAGCATTATACGTCCAGTAGCCTCCTGCCATAACTTTTCCACATCAATCACTTAATCTAAATTCGTGCTTGACTACATGGAGGATCACCTGACCTGCTGATCCCGATTCTAAGCTCCGTTCCGCCGTTGTTTGTTGTTATTAATCCTCCTTCAATCCACGAATCATACTCAGCAGCATAATCTGGGATCAGGGACCGCATGATCAGGTAGACAATAGCATTGGCCCACCTCGCGGTACCGCCGAGAGTTCGCCGAAGATCTCGATCCAGACTTTCCGTAAGCCAGACAGAGTATAGACAACTTCTTTCCTGGGCCACGTTGGAGGGTGCAGGTACAGTTCATAGTTGCATCAGAAACTCTGCATGGTCGTCCAGAAGAAGCCTATGCAGTTTAAAGATTGGAAATTGAGAATTCCAGATTGCTAACGGTTTGCCACTGATCCATTCCAAATACAGCACAGGATGCTGTTCTGCAAAGACTTGGCGCTTTGATCTCTGGGCGCAGCTCTTCGGGTATTTCAACTATTTGAAGAACTTGTTCGCACTGTTCCTCGAAAGGAACAACATCTCTTGCACTAGTCGCCAGCTTGCGCAAACAGAGGATATACCAAGTACCGAAGTTCCTGATTCTTATTCTTCCAGTTTCATTTTAACTTCCCTGCCTGGCCTCGGTTTAACTTCTAGCTTCGCTATGGATAAATAATCGCCAATGATAATGGGATTCTTTTCTACGTTACGTAAAAACAAGGTCTTGCCATCCATAAAATCGCATTTCATTCACCTACAGAGTATATTTATGGATATGAGTCTCACATGGTTCCCGGCCAATAGAAGTAATTTTACTCTGCTCCTGATCCAGTATCGTAATTTTCTAGGAAAGTAGTAGTGGCCTGACTTTCCTTTTTGGGGATTAGTGTATTTGCGATCAAAGTAGTGAGGCAAAAGTAACCACTTGCAGGTCTAGTCTATGGGATATGACAGCGATCATCATTGACCTGCGAAATGTTGATAGTAGGCCTATGGGATATAATAAGAAAGACAGAAATCGAAAGATTGAAATAAGTGTTCTGGAGTAAATCCAGACTTCAGACAGTTAAAGCTGCTAGACTATCTTCGACGCCAGTTGGCTGACTCCAAACTGTAGACCTTTGGGTGAGTACTTGGGTCCATAGCCAGAAGGATTCGACCAAAAATTACCTGCTCCAATCCAAAGTGCCTAGAGCTGCAGCAATCACGGCTGCTCCTAATGGACTACACCAGTTGACAACTAACTTTTTTGACAAGCAGCATAAAGGACGGTATTTTCAAGAGAACTGGATTTTCTCATGAAGCTGGTCCAAATTCATTTGAGTTTTCTCGAAATTTGATGCGTTCTTAACATTTTTACTCTCTTTGTATCATCTTTCTACTAGTTCTTTAAAAGATGTACGCGACTACAGTTTCGATGCAGCCCACCATCTGCTATCCGGCAATCCTCTTCGAAGCCTCAAATGCTTCAAAGTTTCCCTGAGTATTGACCTATGCCATTACGCACCGCCCGGCTTGCTTTGCGGAGCTCTTCCGTTTGCTCTGGAACTTGAATTCGCCGTACCCGATCGCCTCGAACGCATTCGAAGTTCCCCAGAGGTCTACAATCCCTCTAAAATATCCACAATTCTCACCTTGATCAGCAAGTTGAATTTCAACACACCGTTTCCCGTGCTCCACGTTATCCCAACTATTTTCAAGACCCAGCCGTGACGCATCAGGGACTGGAATGTCCATTACCGGGAGGTATATGAGTCCGCTCCTCTCCTCTCGCCTGATTTGATCCACCTCAATCGTGCCACGCGGACGAATTGGTTCACTGGGATCCAATCGCCTTTGCTTATAACGCCTGACAAAAACATCCTCAGTCAACTGAACATATTTCATTTCAGTCGGGTTTGGTGTGCATCCGGATGATTTTGATCGAGAGATAATTTCATCCGTTGCCTCAATATACTCCAGAATAGGTAGGTCTGTGTAGATATCTTTGATGAAGAAAAGGCTCAGGGGCATGACTCCGCCGTGGACGACCTTTTCAGGCCATGACAGAGTGTGATAAGTGGGGTCTTCAACTCTGGGCACAAGAAAGAGTTCCCACTGGTATCTCCTCAGTAGGGGTATGAAGAATGCTGTTTTGACTGCCCGTAGATGCGTTGCTCTTTCTTCGGGTGTCCTGTTGAGGTTATAATCGTACCAGGGCATCCTGCCATTGTCCAGCTGGAGCTCCAGTGCTCCTAATAGAGCCCAGCATCTGTCTTCTGGCATTGTAAACCTCCTGCTCGCTGCACCCGAAAGAATATAGAGCACCATTGGGTTTCCTGACCAGTAACAAACTAGGCCAGAGCGTATCAAGTCGGTAAAAAATGTAGCTGCACGTTCATACTTTGCTTGACTATCGTCATTGTTCGTGCCGAGATAATCAATCGCTTGTTTGACTTTCTCCGCGACTCCCTGTGGCATGCCCTGAGAGGTAGTCCACCCCTCACTATACATGAGGAATGCCTTGGCAATGTCATCGGCGAGGCCTGTAACAGGAAGCGACAAGTGTTTTACTGCAGCGTCCGATGAGGGTATAAAATCGCAAGGGAGACTTTCGCCAGAGTAATCCCTAAGCAATGAGTCTTGTAGAAGGACACCCTCTTGTAAAGTCCAGCCGGAGGTAAGCCACGGTTCTTGCTCCTGGATGAGCCGAAGTGATATATGGAGATCGCAAAGAACTTCCTCAAAGGTCTCCTGCCCAATGCCTTCCTTCAAGTATGTTTGCAGTCTGAGGGAATCGGCCTCGTGCCATCTCGTACGATGCAACCAGATTAGACTTTTTCTGGCGCCTTGATATATTTTCCTTGAAAATTTGATTCTGTCAGTGTGAATATATTGTCAGACTGATATAGTGGAACATACAACTGCTTTGAAATTTCATCACCCTTCACTGACTTGAGCTTTTCGTCTGGTAATGTAATCCTCCGGTTTGACTGTCCTTGGGGAACGCACATCCAATCCCACCAGACGTATTGCGTTCTCAGACAGCTATCCAAGATTTTGCGCGCGTGTGCAAGGTCAAGCCCGGCCACGGTAGGAATCTGCCAAGGAAGATCTGTTGTCTTTCCTTCGACACGGTACGTGGGCGGATTTTTAACTGGGGTGTCAAAGTCTGCCCACATGCCCCATGTGTACGAAATGATACCGTAACCATTATTCTGAACTTGGGACGCAACTTCTTTGTACGGGACCACCTGCCAGTTTAGAAGGTCCAGAAGCCATCGAGGATGTTTCGGGTCTGGGGGGGGTATAAAAGGAGATTCGGCCATTTCTGACGAGAGCGTAGCACCGGAAAGGACCAACGTTTTAGTAATAATTAAATAGGACTTAGGACTTATAGACGGAAAAATGAATTCTTAGTCTTGGAGGCAAGTCAATTTAAGTCAGTGAGACTTTGAATTACCCCACCGATTGGGCACTACCCGAAGGTAGATCAGATCTACATATGGTGGCAATGAGATCATATAGATAATGTAGAATTCAATTAATCCGATCTCAATGTAAGTACTACCTATTTCGTGTAATTGAACCTTCTAGCAGAGTGTTTTGCTGTAATCTTAGCTTCAGTCAATGGTATCATGCCATCGGGGATTCTATCCCATCTATGTGGACTGTACTTTTGCAGGTGGACCCAAGTTGCAATATTGAAACCCCACTTCGAGCAGATTGCGCGTGGATTCTTTAGTTTGGGGCGGGGAACTCACTGGCCGGTTTCCAGTTGATAACGAAAACGGCTTCTACCCTTCTGATCGCTTTTTTGTGTTTTCGGGCCGGCCTTAGCAGAGCCATGGTACTTACTACCTAGGTAGAATAACGGAATTACTCGAACTAAGGGTGGAAAGGTTAAAAATGTTGGATATCTCATATGGATGACGTTAATATCTACGTCCTGTGCAATCATGGAATATCTCTACCCACTCTAGAGTATAGATAAGTCAATGAGAATTTTCATGGAACGAAACCCCCAATCCATCAAACTGCGCCAATTCAAGTATTCAGAGACAGAGCCAAAGGAAAATCCCAGGTAAGAATTCGAAGCCTTCATACACGTCTATTAGCAAAGTTCAATAACATATAGTACCAGATTGAGCTTCCAAGATGTATATCATGATTCTATTCAATTTGACGTGTACTACTTTTATGATTTGTGTCCTATCATCTGTCAATGCTTACGGTCTCTACGGCGGTTACGAACGCGTGTTCTACTATTATGCCTATTTAGCTGATGCAAAAATCCACAATGATCGACCAAAGTCTATCGCAGCTGGCTGCAGCAATAGTGGCAAATGCGATTATGATAACTTTATCAAGTTTGTCAACGGACTCGGCCAAGTACCCAAGGTGCTTTCACCCACTTCATCCGATATTCACAAGGCAGCGAAGTTTCTCGACGACAATGGCTTCACCAGCGAATACAATACCAACAAGCTATATAAAAAAGCTAACGACCTTGCAAATCTATTTGAGGAAGTGAGTACAAGGGTAGTGGTAGTTTGTACGGGGTTTTTAACCATTTCTATAGATTTCTTGTTTCATGGCTACTGAGGAACCAAAGCAGCTTGATGAGTTCTGGGACTCTGCACGTGCATCAATTGAATCAGTCTGTTTTCTACGGAAGCTCGCAAACTCCAACAAATTCAAGGACTTTCTGATTTCGCATGGAATAACGCCGGTTATGAAATATGACAGATTCAATTGCAAACAGGAGCTTCTCGTTGACGAAAAGGCAACGATCAAAGAAAACAACTCAACTGTTTCTGATTTGATTAAAGGCTTCCACAGTGACAAGAGACAGACAACCCACGAAACAAATATCAGGTGTGCCTGTTGGGCAGCTGCGAGACTACACTGGAGAGGACCCGTACCGACATCTCAGGCAGGTGCGATCTTCCAATATGATTACGATGAAGAATGTTGGCAGAAGAATTATTGCTTGGGAGGTGATAAAGAGCTTGAACCCCAATTGTATGGGCAATCAGGGGACATGCATTTGCAAAAGATTATAAACTAGTTAATGCATCTGGAAGCTTACTACAATGCATTTCGGGGTATACAGCTCATCGGGTCACCAGGTGGATATTTCGTAAGTACGGAATTAGCGGCTCAATTTTATACTACAGCTTAGAATGAAGTGCATCCTATCCTCCAATTGGCAACGTAATATTATAGGCCTTGGGCATAACATGTTTGTTCGAAAGAAAACTCCGCAATTGTCAATCAGTGAGATCCTCATAAATTTGCGGTCTCTTCGCTCGAGAGCTTGTCGTCCAGACATCCATATTTCTACGGTGGCAAATCAAATCTTAATGCATTGTGACTCGGATTTCCGAAGTTTATTGAATAACATTCAGTGTATGAATCATAGAGTACAGTCATTCTCGAAATTGCCATGACCAGTACACTCGTTGACTATCTTTCCTGGCCCCAGTACCAAGCTTTTAGCGCAGATCATATATTGGGCCCACTACATTAGGTTGCGGTCCGGTGTGATCTGCCTGCGCTTGTAATGTGACGTTCAAACGTGGGGCCCTCCATTTGATGCGTTCAGCCTAATAGATGATCCGCGCTAAAGGCTTGGAAGCGGGGCCACAAAGGATAGTCAAAGAGTGTATTGGTCAAGGCGATTTCGAGAATGACTGTATACAGCTGGTTGGTGAATCATGTACTGTAGGCTGAGCTTGGTAGAAACATCGAAAGCAGGCTCATGATTTAAATGAAAGTGAATGACAACCACAACCTGGAGGTTAGCAAAAGTACGTTCTGGAACCTTGGGTCCCTCTGAAGTCCGAAATCGAACAAACATAAGTAGAAGCGGCAGATAAAGCACTCTCTAGATGTCACTTCCTCAAGTGCTCATTTTGTATATCTCTCCCATTACCTCTTTACCAGATCCGGTTTTCCTTTCCCATTTACTCTTCTCGACATGGCCTGGTTTAGTTCTATACTTAACGGTGTTGGCAACGCAGCAAGCTGGCTTGTATCCAATTCTGGTCTTATCAATGGCGTTCTGGAGACCGTTGGAACTGTTGCCAAAGGTAAATTCCCTGGAACAGTGACCACTGAGGGCTATGTCATTGTGGAAAATACGGATATTTCTGAAGAGGACTGTGATTGCGGAGAAAATTTGGTCAACGGCTTCAAGAAAGCAACCACAAATCTTGAAAAGGCGGCACAGCAAGGTGGAGAACAACCACCGCCAATGCCCCCAAACGGCTCCCAAGAAAGCGCTATTCTCTCTGGATTGTGGACCAACCCGGGTGTCACCTTGGATGGCGCCGCAACTCCCGAGATGTATAGAGATATGGGAAAATTTTTGGCAGAAAACAACATCCCCACGGAATTGAAAACAAGCAGCGGGAGCATGGAGGATGTGTCTCACCACATATGTGCTGCAATCTTCGCAGATGCTCCTGGTATCCCCGAAGCTAGCGAAATCGACGGCGTTGCTATCAAAATGCCGACCTTTAAAATTGGGGGTGATGGGTGCACAATTTCCGGCACTCATGCATACTATTCCATTCCGTTGGGTAAGCGCAGCGAGGGATCAGCATGCGACGACCAAGCATGGCACGGGGCTGTGCGAGTCACCAAGACCACTACCCAGGCATTCGACGCCGAACATCGAAAGGAGATGAAAAAGGACTTTTTTGTCGCGCAGGATGTTGAAATGGCGAGTGTTGGGCCGAGATGGGTTGTCACTTGCCAGGTAGACTGGAGAACAATCTCACTTGCCAGAAACTCCCGGGATAAATTGAAAGCAGAGTTCGAGAAGAATTATCCTACCTACAAGATACTGCATCTTGGAGTCGCTGGTCAGAGCCAAACTATAAAAATCCAGGCACCTGAGGGTGACACTCCAGCCAAAGTGCGTGCTCTGCTCAACAAAGTTGTCACCAATGTTGCAAAGACTGTTACTCAAGCTGGGAACCAAACTATCATTGGCGAACCTCTATCAGACAGCATGTTATCTGCTCACGTGCGGTCTGTTCTTAACCTTGTTATTTCGGAAACTGAGAGGAAACTGACTGGCCAAATGCTCGAGCCTGGAAATGGGACAATTGATCCCACACTTCAAACACCGGAGGTTACCGTAACGAACTCAACTTTGGTCATTTAAACCATTTACTAACGATCAATTGCCCACTTGATCAGGGGTTTCAAATGTTTTGAAATTGCCAGCAAATCTGTACACCTTCCATCTTGTTATTTCGAGACATGCACCAATGCATATATTTGATTTACAAGTATGTCTTTGAAAGTGCGGCCTACTAGCAGTAGAGCATTGCTACTAGTAGCCAGCGTTTCTCGTCACAATCAATGTTCTGTACCCTATCATACATGTATCCGAGAGAGTGGCTCACAGCTCTAAGCAGCAATGTGTGCATGCACGGCTTTGGAGCCCTGGGATCTTGAAGATTCAGATAATTGGATATATCACTGTCTCAAGAGCTATGAACATGCATATTACTCATCCTCGAGAAGCAAAATGATCTCACTACGTAGTACGTATTTGAATTTGAATGTGCGAGTCCCGATCGTTTCAAATCTTGGGGATAATACCCACATTTTCTGATAGTAGTCAGACGAGGGATCCGCAGCCTCATGTCTTGCCGGACAAATTCAAGTTTCATTGATGTCGATATAATGATGTAATGGATATGGCTTTTAGCCTTTCTGGTCTACCTTGATAGATTGTTTGTATCATACATTTATGTATGACGGTGACCGATTCCCTATGACACAAACGATGATGATATCAGAATCTCGACTCGGGCATGTGTAGTTTGTGTCAGTACTATGTATAAGATAATGAATTTTTGAAAAACTGCATCCTACAATAAAAGCGTGACGCATAATCCTCGAAACACTTTCACCACAACTCGCACAATTTCTCGAATCGACAAATCGAGGTCATTTCAAATGGCGCCAGACCCGGACAATACGCAAACGTTTGATGGCCACGTCGCAAGCGTGAAATCGGTTGCTATCTCACCTGATGGCGCTCACATGGTATCCGGCTCTGATGATACGCGCATCAGAATATGGGATACAAACAGCGGCTCATGCCTCAAGATCTTGAAAGGTCATGGCTATGGAGTCAACTCGGTTGCCTTCTCACCCAAAGGCGACAAAGTGGCTTCAGGCTCGGATGATGGAACTGTGAAGATTTGGGATGCAGAGAAAGGTGCTTGTCTGAGAACACTTGAAAGCTCCAGTGAAGTCTTGTCGGTCTCTTTTTCAACCGATGGCAGATATCTGGCATCAAGCGAGAAAAATTCAATCAGGGTCTGGGACTTAGAAGACTATACCTGTCAATCCCGACTCAGAGGGCATACCGGACCGATACACTTTGTCTCTTTCTTCCCTGGTGACTCTGGTGACTCTGGTGACTCTGATGATTCTGGAGGACTTGGCAGATCTCGTATCTTATCAGGTTCGGATGATAAAACTATTAGGATATGGGATGTCAAAGATGGCAGTTGTGAAAAGATACTGGAAGGGCATACCGAGCGCGTCTACTCGATGGCATTCTTCCCAGATGACACCAATCGTATCGCCTCATGTTCGATGGACCATACAATCAAGATATGGGATGTAAACACTGCCAAGTGTTTAGCCACACTTCCTGGACATAAAGACTGGGTCTTTTCAATAACGTTCATTTTCCAGGAAAACAAAACTCTTCTGGCATCGGCTTCACGCGACAAAACTGTCAAGGTTTGGGATGCCGGGGATCCTTCAAACGCGAAATGTATTCACACTTTCAATGGCCATAACGATTGGATCAGAACGATTTCCTCCTCGCCTTATGGAAATTATGTGGTATCAGGATCAGATGACACCACGGTCAAAGCCTGGCGTACTGGACGCTGTGTAAGGACGATCAAGAATGCGAAGCCCATTAATTCAGTCTGCTTCTCACCTGACAGCACCCGACTAGTGTCAGGCTCATCTGATGGAACTGTCAAAATTTGGGATTCAAATAACGGCTCCTGTCTCCATGACCTTAAAGGACACTTGTCCAGTGTGAGATCTCTATGTTTTCTGAATGGCAAGGACACTCGTGTGGCATCGGGCTCGGAAGATAATACGATCAGAATCTGGCAGGTGGAAAGCGGAGAGTGCTCGAAAATCCTCAAACCCTGGCATAGCGATACTGGAATAACGGCTGTCGCATCTAATGGTCCCCACTTGGTATCAGGGTCAGACGAAGTTAGAATCTGGGATGCGGTGAGTGGTGAATGTCTTCATATCCTTGAAGCCCGCAGTGAGGGCGCCAATGCGGTGGCTATTTCACCCGATGGTGTACTTTTGGCATCGTGTTCGGACAACGGAACTGTCAATTTATGGAAGTCTTTGGATGGAAGTTGGTTCCCATTCCGGGAAATAGGATCTGAAAATGTTCAGGCGACCTCAGTCTCTTTCTCACCCTCAAATTCAAGTTGCAGTACCCGTCTGGCCGTGGGTTATGCAGCATACATGCCTCCAGATAGGATATTGAAGAGAGCTGTCATAATCTCGGATGTGAAAACAGGTAATGAGCTGCATTGTTTTCCCCACAAGGCACTTGATGACGATGACTATGGTGGAGTGACTTCGGTTTCCTTCTCGCCTGATAATGCTTATTTGGCATTTGCCTCGAATGACTCGGGATCTCCAATCACAATCTCGGGCATGGATGATAAACCTTTCAAAATGATTCTTAAAGGTCATCGTGATATACCAGAGTCCGTTTCATTTTCGCCAGATGGCAAATGTTTGGCATCGGGGTCCGAGGACTGTTCTATCAAGATCTGGGACACCACGAGTATGGGTAAAGCGTGGTTTGATTAGAGTACATACTATTCATTTTCAAGACGCCCTATCGATATCGTCGTACACAGGTGGTCTTCACAGCGCAAGTGAACATTGAATCGAATGTGATCGATCGAGCCATTAGAAAGATCCAAGTTTCCAATTATATGAAGTATGGAAATTTGATGGTCATTAATTTGTACGTAGAGTATCCTAGAACCTGGAAGTGGTAATATGAAAAGTCGTTGATAACGGATTATTTTCAGCTAGCTCATTTCAAGAGTGAGGATCACTTGGAAGGCAGAAACTAAGAGACTTCGCTTAAGAGGAAATAAGTCAAAGTAGGGCCTGCTGAAGAGCGCAGGCGACAAAGAACAGTGCGTCCCAACTCTATGCCGGAAATACCCTGTCAGAATTACTCTGCCCATTAGTAGGGACACACTAGAGACCCTCTGGAGAGTAGGCACGTACTAAGGCATCATACGACTACGCAGGGTTTTTAAACGCATTTATTTCAACCAAAACCCAAAGCGCCATTAAATAAACTAAAATCATCATCTATCTGGATATGCATCTCTCTTATGGCCCTGATCTTCATATAGCCCGTATGGTGGTAAAGCCCTAGTTCTTACCTGTAAAGATGGCGAAGGCCTCAAGTTTGACAACATATTACTCCGCTTCGCTCCCCAGTTATTGAAAAGCTTCCAGCAGCAAGAACAAGCAATACTGACACGGCAAGAGATTCAACTGGTTGTGAGGTACATACAAGATGAAATACCCGAATCAAAGTCCAGGTCCTACAACTGTACTCTCCGCCACCCCCGTCACATTAAAGCTTTTCAGACATGGCAGCCCATCCCTAAGCTTCTGAATCTCCCCCGGCCAAACCTTAGCCTGATCCACAAACTCAAGGTTCTCGATATCAGGAAAGCGGTCCTGCACCAGACCTGCAGTTTAGCAAAGGTAAACCATAAAGACACTAGCAATTAACCAAAACTCACCGTAATAATCTTAAAAACCCCCCTCCACTGATCCTGATGCACGGAATAACTAATAGGCATCGAATCAAACTCCGGATCAATCAACAACGTCTTTAACTTCGGCGCCCGAAATATCGGAACCTCACTATCATTCCCATGCCCCGGTACAGTAAACTGAACGCTCTCCAAATTCGAAAACGTAATATCCTGAAAAACAGTCCGAGCTAACTGACCCAACTGCCAATCACCGATAACGACTACCTCGGCACGATGAATCAAATTTGCATAGAATTGTCGCTGGCTGTGGTCGATTTTGGAAAATGTCTCTGTTATCCCTGAGCTGTAGAGTATTCGTTCTTCCCAGTTTCGCCAGAGGATACGGATTGCTTCGCGGAACCATGTTTTGTTGACTATAGCGCAGCGGAGTAATACCCCGCTAATTTCGATCCAGGCTTCTGGCTCGTCGTCTTCATCGTCGTCGTGTAGATTGGGGTTCTCCTTTGATGGGGGTTTAAGGAGTTCGGGGACGGGCCAGCTGCCGTAGACGTCGTTGGAAACCCATGTGAAGATGCATTCTAGGAGGGGTGGAGATGATAGGACTTGGTGTGCGGCTGAGAATGCCTCGTTTGATATGCTGGCAGTCATGGTCAAGATAAATGAAAGTAAAGTTGCGGGGTTTCGCGGATAAAGATCACGTATATATTGTATGGAGTATCGACGTTAGAGATTAGCCCCTCTCCCCCTTTTTAGGTTGATTACCACCATGAGTCATCGCTCGTTTCGATTGGTAGGTCGCTATTATCGTAAGCATAGCATACAGCACCCCACGAAAACATTGATTTTCTACTAGTCAACCAGTACTGTTGGTTCTGCTCTTTCTTACTTGGGAAAAGGCTGGCGAGTCATGCTTACGGCTAAGTCTGTCACGAACCGTAGAGACTAATACTGACTTATAACGAGGGGCTAGAGAAAGAATCATTCAAATGTGTAATATTAAATTCCACTATGCAAAGCGTATCAATAAGCAAGTCAAACAACATACCTCGAAACCGAAAAGCCAAGTCACATGAAGATTATGCATCAAGAAAAGAAAAAGCAGCAATACACCAAACCCCCAGATGCAATGCATTATGCAGCATGCGTCAATCTATCACTGAATCTCCGTTCCGAAATCACTATACAGTCCATTCCCCGTCTCCGATCTCATCACAAGCTAAATCTCATAGGCTCATGGGTATCACGCAAGAAGATGCAAGCAAAATTAAATCACGTTCAATCATCGACATCCGTCACATCCAGCAGCTCCAACTCCGTCCGCACCATGCTTTGGAAATCGACCCGCGACATTCCAGTCGCCTTGGCCAGTCGGAACAAGCTTTTGATGCTGGTGCAGATGTGCTGCTTCACGCCTATTTCGTAAGTACTCTGGCTCTCGGCTTCCTGCTCCAGCTTGGCCACGGCATCGGAGCTACCGGACGAGGCGGATGCCGGGCGTGGGTGGCTGAGGGAGCGGGCAGCTGCGTCGCTGGGGACTTCGCCGGCTGCGTAGCCGTTTGTGCGAGGTGCGGTGTCATCGAGGCCGTTCACTTGACGCCGCAGCAGGCTCGCGAGCATGTCGCCGTTCAGCGAGGACGGGCCAACCTCGGGTTGCTCTTCTTCCGGGTCATGGTTATCCATGGCGGGTTGGACGTTACCGTACTGTGAGAAGTAGGATGCCTCGGAGAGACCCGAGGGCTGGTTGTTTGAAGAACCCGCGCGAGGGGCGGGGGTCTTGTTACCCGGCGTCGCATCATACTGAGCCCAGTAATCGTCGTCATCGTCATCGTCCTCGGCTAGGCGATTGTCCACGGGCTGCGTCTCGGCCCCGTCGTCCAGAGCATCAGCGAGAAGCTTCTCCTTGGCCTGATCATTGGCCTCGCCGATCGAGGAGGACCACGAGCTCTCGTCTTCGGCGGGGCCCTCGCGCGGAAGTAGTTCCGCCACACGCCAGCCACGGCCACCGCCTTGTTCGTCGTCCGGACACCAGAGGTAGACGACGGTCAATCTGTACTCGGGCAGGAGTACCTGGGCACGTAGTGTCTCGTCATCGATGCGTTTGTAGGTCACCGGGATCTCGGTGGGAAGCTCAATCTCGCCAGAGACCGGGTGTGGCTCGAAGGTCGCATCATCGACGATGCTTTGCACACGCTCTGCCTTGGTGGCGTCCCAGCAGAGAAGGCGAAGCCACGAGTCTGAGGAGGAAGTGGAGACTGAGGTAAGGATTTGAATACGCTGGCGGAGAATAGGAGAGAGGAGGGGGAGGAGAGCTGGTGGAGGGCGTGGAGAGACAAAGGCTGTGGGGAGGCAGGCGAGGAGTGGAGGGAGAAGAGTTCGTGGGTCTGGAGGGTTGATGAGTTCGACCATGATCGGAGGAGGTGATTGTCAGATAGAATAGAGTAGGAGGGGTGAGTGTTAGAGAGGTGTCAGGAGGAGAGAGAGGGAGTGTGGAAGAAGAAACAGAGGAGGGCCATTATTTTCCCCAGAGCCGTGGGAGCTCTGCAGCAGCAACCGATCCAAATTGGCCCAAAGTGGATGCGGGCTCCATTCGACCGAAGGCGTGGGGCAGGTGACTTACCTAAGCTGAGTTATCTTGCAGGTGACTGCTGTAGATTGGGGGGGGGGGGGGGGGACAAAGCTTTATCCGGGGGTTGTACACCAATCAGAGGTAGCCAGATCAACAGATTAAGGTACAGTGGATAGATCATGTTTATGATCGGTCCCTTGGAACTATGGAGTTTACATTTCTCCTATCTCAGTATTCTACTTATGTTTTACTCCGTAGTGTTGCATCCAGCCATGCGGAATGTGACCCTACCATGTGGTCCCATGTGGCAAGTACCCAGCAACCTTAAACACTCTATGAGAGACTATGGGTTTATGTATATTTCTGTTGGGCTCCTCTCCACACCGACTCGATCGGGTAGACTCTAGTATCATATCAAATAACACTCACCCATGAACACTTTCTTAAAGTATATTTTTTGCAGGTGCAATTCGCTAGACAAATTAAACGCCTTGAGCTACTAAATATATCCCACGATGTAAACACAAAACGAAAATTAGCATGGATCGTTTTGAGAGAACAGTAGATCAGTCCTGCTTCATTGGCCACTAAAACTGACCTGCAGGAGCTGACAGAAATGAATTCGGCACGTTTTCGGCCCGGTTCGAATGCCTTCGGTTTGCTCACATGCAGACGAGGAAAACACGAGAGAAAAAAAGAGAACCGCGATAGTCAGTCTGCGATAACCAGCGCGTCCCAGGTCGCGTCATCTGTATCAACACGCACCTTCCGTGAAACCTCCGACCATCAACCTTCCACTCATCATTCTTCACCCAATTCTCCCACCGTTCCATTCAGACCTCCATCTCAAACACCTGCACATACACCCACTCCCATCAAACCAAGCCATCTCTCCAAGTCAATTTCGAAATGGAGAACCGTCCTGTCGAGGCCATCATTGGGCCCATCCACTACGCCTCCATGCCACCCGGCATTCGTAGACAAGTCGTGCACGACTGGGCCGCCATGGAGAAACGAGTGCGTTGGAAAACCGACTGGCGCCTCTGCACCATCGCCGGCCTGCTGTGCAGCCTCAACCTGCTCGACTCGGGCATCCTCTCTTCGGCAGCTGTCACAACCATGCTGACTGATCTGGACCTGGACCAGGGCTCACGCTTCTCAGTGTCCATTTTCATCTTCACCATTGCCAGCGTCGTCTTCCAGTTGCCCTGCACCCTTGCCGTGCGCTTCGTCGGTCCCCGTCTGTGGTTCGCTGCCATCACGTTCTTCTTCGGCTTGTTGACCCTCTGCACCGCGTTCATTCATACCTGGCGCCAGATGATTGCCCTGCGTGTGCTGCTGGGTATTGCCATGTCGGGTATCTACCCGGGCATGACATACATGATCAGCACGTGGTACATGCGTGAGGAGCAACAGCTCCGATTCGCCTTTCTGCAGGCTGCCGAGGTTTCGGTGCTGGCTACCGGTAACCTGCTCAATTTCGGTCTGAACCATCTGAATGGCAAAGCCGGGCTTGCGGGTTGGCGGTGGATGTACCTCGTTCAAGGTTTGATCACTTGCGTCTTGGGCATCGTCACGTATTGGTGGATGGTCGATTTCCCCGAGTACTCTGAGCGCAGCTTCAAGTTCCTGACCAAGCGGGAGTCTCATATCGCTGCGGCAAGAATTCAGGATGATCGTGCGGATCTCCAGGTAGAGCCTTTCTCCTGGGGCCGGATCTTGGACTGCTTCAAGGATGTCAAGATCTATGGCTTTGCGTGCATGTTCTTCCTGTTGAACCTGGTGTCGACGGCGCTGTCATATTTCCTGCCAATCATCCTGGAAGGTGGTATGGGGTTCTCTCCGAACAAGGCAATACTGCTGTCGGTTCCGGTAAGTGTCAAGAGTTGGTTGTTCGTTTTAAGTTTCGCCCCGTCCTAATCTTCCACGATGATGTCGTTGCTTATGTCGTTGTTTGTCCCGGATGCCCTACAATCGAGGCCGCTAACGTATATATCTTCTAGCCCTACTATTACGCCGCGATCCCCGTCCTCATCACCTCTCTGGCCGCTGACAAATTCCGCCTACGCGGTCCGTTCATCGTGTTCAACGCCCTCTGCATCCTGATCGGCTTTTTCATGTTCGGACTGCCCCAGTCCACCCGGGTAACCGTTCGATACATCGGCACCTTCCTGGCGACCGGGGCGTACGTCTCCAACTGGGCGGCGTTGAACGCATATCAGGCCAACAACGTGGTGGGCCAGTGGAAGCGGGCTGTCACGGCGGCAATGGTTAGCGCCTTCAATGGCCTGGGAGGCGTGGCGGGCAGTTACATTGTCCGTCAGGTGGAAGCTCCGCTGTACCAGACGGCAGTTTGGGTGTCGGTAGGGTAAGTAGATTCTGATTCGTCTGTGAAGATAGTGTGGGGACATTGATACTGAGTTGCTCTACGATGATAGATCCCAAATCCTACTGATGGCGATCGTGGGCGTGTTCACCTTGTATTTCTACAAGGTGAACTTGCAGCAGAAATTCCAGCAACGTGTAATTGAGCACGTGGTACGTCACGCCTATCTCACTTGGTCTCTCGTGGAGGGAAGTTTAAAAGTCGATATGCTAACTTACTATTCCAGCCGTCCTTCCGATACACCTATTAGAGGTGGTCGGCCCCTCCCTTCTCCAAAAACGGTCCACTCCCGACACAAGTGGCCGTTGATGTATGAGTAACGAGATGATGACTTTGCGTTTGCGTTTGCGTTTGCCCAAACTTCGGGCCTAATATCAGTACTACGATTCTTATCTCCCATGCTCTAATCAATCAGATAGTACTGATCCATAAATCAATATTCTATTATTGATGACTCTCAACTTTTGTTCTAAAAGACACGAAAGCAGCCCCACAAGGCCTAATCTCATCCCCTTCCTCATAACTCCACCATCTCTGATCTTCTAAATCCTCAAACGAGGAACGTGAACTATACCACGCACTCCCAGGTTCTCGCGGTGTACTAATAGCTCTAGAATTTGCGAGTCCAGCTTCGCTTTTCGTTTGTCGGCGTGTGGGCATGTACCAGCATTGGTGGCTCTCTCGGGGTGGGGGTGTAGACCCGGATAGAGCGGAGAGGAGGCGTTGGGGGGTGAGTCGGATGACGAGGGGCCAGATTGTTACGAGGCAAGAGGCGATTATTATAGCTGCACCTTCGACGACGGTGAGGATGCCGAGTTTTATAGAGAACCCTGCTTTATGTGTTAGAATCAGTGGAGGTATGGTCTAAATGGAGGTGGGGGAGCCGTACAGGTTACATCGCTCAATTGTGTAGGGGAATTGAGCATGTAGATCACCATTCGGAGGATACTCGCTACAGTTCCGCTATTGAACAAGTCAGCACTTCATATCTAATATCGTTCGCAGACAGGAAATACTCACAGTCCACCCAACAAAAACACCACAGTCAGCGCTACCTTCTGCGCCTTTGGTGCCTGCAACTTCCACACCAACGGCAACGGCAGAAGAAGAATCAAAATACCCGTCAAGACATTAAAAGGCGAAATATACCGATAGAATAAAGTTTGATCAATGCACGTCCCATGGCTGACGGGTGTACTCCACCCATAGGAGACCGGTGAGCATTGGAAAATTGTTTGGAAGAAGACTGTGATGCCGATGGCTAGGACGAGAGATCCTACAAGGTAGACGAGGATCTGGAATTTGCGGATGCAGAAGATCCGAATGTAGAAGAGGAGGAGGGAGATTTTGGCGGGGGTTATACAGAGGGGGAAGTCGAGAAGTTCGAGGACGAAGAAGAACTGTAGTTGTGTTAGTATTGCGAGACACGTATAGAGGGGGATAGAGGGATGGGTCCTGGAGGGAATTGGATGAAGATACCTTGCGGACGAGAGCTACTTTCTCTTTCGGGTTGCTTAATTCCTTGAGATGATATCCGAGTCCTGCGAGCTCGACCACTGGCAGTCTGTCAGCTTTCGATGTTCGGTGATCATGGAGATCCGTAATAGTACTTACAGACGATATATAGGATTGCCTTTGCCAAGCTTCCAGCCTAATTAGAGAAAGATTAGTATCGAGCATCACACTGTGTCCGG
The DNA here is from genome assembly GCF_028827025.1 of Penicillium cataractarum. Taxonomy (NCBI): domain Eukaryota; kingdom Fungi; phylum Ascomycota; class Eurotiomycetes; order Eurotiales; family Aspergillaceae; genus Penicillium; species Penicillium cataractarum. Next base: position 1,339,244 of record NW_026622745.1, on the reverse strand, counting down.
AAATTCCTCACCAAAGCAAGTAGCATGACATAGTCATCGAGTCCACATCTCATGCGCTGCATATAGCGCGTATAAAACCGCGCCGCCACAAAGACGATCTGCACCACGGACAACACCACACAGACGATAATCAATGCCTCGCCCCCGTCCGACGGCGACGAGTAGTTCACCTGTTGTTCCTCGCCCATGATAATGTAAGGGAACGAGACACCATCGATAAGCAAGTGAGCTCCCACATTGGGCTAAGACTGCCGGTGTCCATTGACCAGAAATCACAAAACACGACGATCGAGCCAGGGTATACTCGTTTATTTTAACAGCCGGGTGCATGTCCACTCGGAAGATCTTCGCCGCCATACAACCAGGGAAAGTTTATCACTTGGCATATTCTTGGGACCGGACCCCCTCCGAACACATCTTTATCCCGAATTATGGGATTCACAAAACTCTACCTTGACGAATGGGGTAACTAATCTCCGCCATTTTTCCCGGGGACCGGGGACTGTCCCACGGAGGGCCGTTGAGTCACGGAATTTCGGATTCTCTGCTGCGCTCCTCGTACGTGCATGGCGCACAACCTGCCCGGCTTGAAGAGCACTCTACTCCCATGGATCCTGGATCGTAGTCGACCTTTCAATGGTGGGGAGGGTTAATTTCCCGTTGGATATGATTGGCCCACCACGATAAGGTTGACCCAGTTCCCGGATCGCCGGGACGATGACATGCATAGATGATCTCATTGCTCCACGAATCCTCCAACGATACAGTCGTCCACCAAAGATTGTCTGGATTAATAGAAGCTAGCCCTCATCGCCGGATTTAGTAGCTCAACCCCTCCTTCTAGAATGCTTCCATCTGGGATATACTCCAATGGACGTGCGTCCTTTCGCCCTTGTGGGGACTATCCATATAAATCGCCGGCTTTTTACTTTCCAACGAAGTGCCGATGTTTCCCCAGACGGTAGATTTCCCTCATTAATCGGCTAGCCACCACCCTAGCTCCGCGGAGATGCTTGTCTCCCACGAATATTGGGAGAACCCTATTTCGTCCCGAGACCGCGATTCCGCGGTCCGGATGAGGTGGTGGTGGAGGAAGAGACGGACAGGCAGTAGCAGCAGCCTTGCTGACTCGTTCATACTTCTACCCCGCCGGTAGTATATCTTTTTTGGGAATCCTCCGCCTCCCAGCTGCAATTTATGGCACCGGGAGGTGGGGGAACCAGCCCGGCATGGAGGGTCATTTTTGCTAGGCTCGTTCCGAAAAGGATGCACGCGGGTCCACGTCTTCAGTACGAGCGAGTTGGCTATACTCGCACTTTTTGTCTAGAGAAGGCACCGAGGATAGTACTGGTCCGTACATTCTTTGCCATGTGCGGTGCGGAGCCTTGGTGGTCTATCTTGGTTTCGGGGAATATCGTGGTTTGTGCTTGGCACGCGTCATACATTACAACGGTCGGATTTTCATCAACCCTTTGTGTCGATGGACAAACGATTGTTTCAATTTTGCCAATATTAGTAGGGTAAAGGGTGCTAAATATTGGGGAATGGTCGATCTCTTGATTTCTCGATGCATTGACAGGCTAATCGCTAGCTGCAGATCGAGATCGTCGATCACACCGGCACTAGTTCTAGTCATTTATCCTAAAAGTCATCCTTGTTATCCTCTCAAGCTTGATGAACCCAAGAATGGAACATATTCACCCGCTCCGGGTGCGGGGAAGAGTCGAATACTTACCGGAATCTCGGTTTCAGATTAGCCGAGACTACGCATATGCTTGTCCCTCGATGGAATTTCTCAAAGTCTCGAGAAGTAGAGAAGCAAGTTTAGCTTGGAGTGGGATCCATTTTCAGGCCCCGTCCCCACTTGTTTTCCAACTGATCTGTCGGGTCTGGAACGTTCGTACTGGAATCGTATTCTCAATTTCTCGGGGTAATTTGGGGGCTCAAATTTGGATAGAGTCATATTATTCGTGGACTATTAGAAGTGATGAGGATACGTGTTTCCCTCTGATGAGGATACGTGTTTCCCTCTGATGAGGAAACCTGACGAGGAAACCTGACCTTGGGCCGCATTTTTGTACAACGGCCTCTGCACCAGCCGACATTCCAACCTTGTCATATTCTTCACTCCGGTACTCTGGGTCGGGCTGCCGTTGTGAGACTGGAATCAACGGTCCCGATCATTCTCAGAACTACGGAATGTGTAGGTTCGAAAGTGAAGGACCTGCAGGATTTGATCCAGCCACAACCGTAGAGTGTTGGATCTGCACTGTCGCATCATCATGTGCTTGTCCTAGGGTTGGGGGGGACTGGAGAAGATGCTTGAAAGGGATATGTCCAGGTCAGTGATAATTTGGCTCATATTATTATTCCAAGAAGAAACTATCTATACAGCTAGATTGTGTTTGTGGGTGCTCCGGGTGCTCTAACAAGGCGCACCTGAAGCGAAGGTAATCATTCATCAAACTCTAGTCCCCGTATTGTCCTCGGCCGGATTGTCAATTGTTTCCTCGGTCCTTGCAGATGCGAGTAGTGCTGTGCAATCAGGTTTAACGGGACGGCTGTTTCGCCAGGATGGGAAGATGCTGTCTCTATATGCTCAGTGACACTAAAAGACGGCCCGTCATGACCCGTAGGCTTGCTCCAGAATGTTACTGCGTAGCAAGCAGCCCCATTCGACGAAGATGATGAAGAAGGTGGAGGAGAAGAGGAGGAGGATGAAGCAGGCGATGATGATGTGGAGGAGGGCGGTGTTTGAGCTATGACCTCAAAATCATAGATTCGAGAATGTTCAGGAGGGAGCATATTTTGTTGAATAATTTCCTCCGACAAGGCATTGAGATGCGCCTCCTCAATCTCCATAATGCGAGAGAAAATAGCGTGGTAATGTTTCGCGTCGAGAAGCCACTCGCGCTTAGGAACTTTCAGCAACAAGGACAAAGCCCAGCGGCGAAGAGAAGGCCATCGGCATTTCCAGGCCAGTAAGTGGAAACAAAATAGCTTGCCGAAATCCAAACTCAAGAGTCGGAATCCATCCTCAGGGAAGCGACTTTGATCGGAGATGAGACTGTCGGCTATTGATATCATTTCTTCGTACTCGGTTCGTGCGCTATCCCATGAGCATTCATTGTCGGCCAGGTAGTTGCGTCTCCCAAGGGTTTCGGCCATTTTGATAATGCGAACGACACTAGCGATTTGTCTCTCTCTGTATCCCCATGAGGAACCTTTTCGGAAGACCAGGTCGTCAAAGTTAGACTGCCAATTAAAGATGATCTCGTCTATATTCTTGGGGCACCGGTCGACATCTTCAACGGCCTGACCTTTGCTGGGCGATTGTTTATCGTCGAAGTGCGCACTTCCAGACGTGCACGTAATCACGTCTAGTAAGCCAACCCTGGCCTGTTGTATATTCTCGAATCGATCACCGAGAACAACAATGCCATTTTGGTCCACTGGATTCAAGAAGAACCCGTTATCTCTCGCATCTTCCTTCTCTAGGATGTTGGTACGAAAGACGCTGAGAAGTGGTGCAATTTCGGTTTCCATAAAATATGATTCATAGGAATCATAACTTTGACCCCATGGTTTATTGGAGAGAGCCCGCGTATTTCCTCGCCATGACTCCAAGAGGTTGATTCCACTTTTGACATGAGACCTGGCTGCCGTCAGGTTTCCTTGAAAATACTCAAAGCAGGTGAATAAAATATTCGCCATGAACGTCAATGAAATCGAGGTCTGCTCTGTTTTGAGCTTTTGAAGCAGAGCACGGATAGCCCTGTTATAGAACTGAATCGGTAGTCCTTGGCCTTGAATACTCCATTCTTGTTCAGCTGGACGTGATAGCATCTCTTCATGGAGGACTGCAATCGCTGCAATGGCGTGCCGGATGGTAGGCTCCACAAGGCTCGACTGGGCGACACTACCCTGGAAAAAGGCGCTTTCGAAAGAACCAGCTAATTGTTTTGCAGATTTATGAAAGAACAGCTCCAGTGCTCGGGCTTCCATGGGTGATTCGACAGCAGGAGCCGGGGCTAGTGCCCTAGGTACCATGACGAGGGGCTTGGATGATTCATAACCGTCGCATGTTCGTCCAGTACGCAGACATCTGTGTTATTGATTAGCCCTATATTTGCATATATGGATAGATGAAATACATACCGCGAGCAAGCAGGTTTTCCTTCGTCGCATTTCACCCGTCGAGTCCTATATCCTGTTAGAATTTTGGTCAAAGGATAATCTTAGGCCGCACTATCAAATATGGTCTGAACTCACTTGCATGTAATACAACCCGTGCGAACCTTCGGCTTGAAGGCGCGTTTCCGATTTGAGTTTACATTATCTGATTCCTCCGCCATTCTGGGCTTTCAGGGAATGTACGGGTGGCGCGGCAGCCACCGCAACACCTCGTATTAGAGGAGGTTTCACACGAGAGCTCCGACTGTTGATAAACAGCGGTGCACCAATGATCCAATGCGGCTTGTGCAAGACTTGGGGATATTAGGGAGGTATGAAAGAAAGAAAGGTGAACCCAAGTCGGTCCCAAAATCGAGACATAGTCTTGGGCTGGCACAGCAGGGATGTTGGTTGTCTTAGAATGGTGTGGGGGCGAGAAGGTGGGGCCACAAATGACGGAGGCATGCGGCCGGATTATGCTGAGATTCTCCAGCAAAAGCTCGATCAAAAGTTGAGATAGAACGAAACGAGGCTAAAGAATTTTCCATTTTTTGTGCAAATGGACTATGTACCCTATTTGTGACCATTTAATGCCTCTGCGAAACGCGTAAGCACATGTATCACGTGTCAGCCACATTCTATAGTGTCCCTATTTTGACCTATACGAAGTACAGAAATTAATGGCATGTCTTACTTCTATGGCCTTACAGACTTGCTAAATGGTGGGATGGAGACAATATCCCTAAATTATGTATTGAAGAAGAAAGGGGTATATGGCAAGCAGAAACTAGACATGGCAGGGGACAAAAGTTTGTAGGGCTCAAGGGTAACAGATATGGCAGTGGGTGCCATGTACAATGATCATTCAAAATCAAACCACTCGATCCTTCTGCTCTAGTTTCCCGACTAATCGCTTCATACCCGCCCACTCCTCTGCTGGGACTTCCTCCGACGGACCACCCAGACCCTTGCCGACTTCGAAGACCGTAACCACGCCATTGAGACCGCCAGTCGCCAGGCGTCGACCTTCGCGCTCCTCCCAAGCAACCTTGTTGAGACTGCGGGATGGCATGGCGCCAGGGCCACGAGAGGGTGTCGTCCGTACAACCGGGACCTCGGTGTCTGTGTAGAGATCCCATACCTCGACGTTGCCAGCACCGTCGACGAGAGAGAAAACGCCCGGTCTGTGAGGAGACCAGCGGGCATCGTACACGACATCGTCGCGGACAATGTCCAGAATAGGCGAGACAACCTGGGCTGAGGACATTCCCGATGTGAGAGCAGCAGTCGTCGCTGGGGGCCGTACGCGCCAGAGCTTCACACTCCAGTCCAGACTGGAACTCAGCATAAGGTCTCCCAGATCAACTGGACCGCGTGCAGGATGGAACGCCGTTGACATGATTGGCGCGGCGTGGCCGCGGTATGCGAGGCGGTGGTCGGTTCCTGCCTTTGCTCCGGCTCGGTCATAACGGTGGCAGGGGTAGATACCTCCCTCCTCGGTTCCGACGATAAAGAACGTCGGATCAGACTGGGGGAATGACATGGTAGTTGGCGCAAGATCTTCCGTCTTGGATGGAGGGGGCGTAGTCAGCTCGAGGTATTCTTGCGGCTGAGAAAGCATGTCGACGGTCCAGCCACAGACGACTCCGTCCGTGGACACGGTCAGGATATTATGCGCATTTTGTGTACCGATAATTGAGATGCTGTAAACAGGATGGGTATGTCCAGACCCAGTCAAAGGAGTCTTCTGTACGGGAGCGCCGCCGCCGGCGCGCGAGGAACGAGTATCCCATAGAAGCACCTGGCCTGAGTATGAGCCTCCCACAATTAGGTTAGGGTGGAAAGGGGAGAATTTGGCGGCGAGAATATCAGAAGTAGAGTGAAACACGTATTCTGGTCGAGAGTGCAAGTGTTGGTTCCAGACTTGGACAAGTCCATCGGGTTCATGAGGGGCTGAGGGATTCTTCGTGTATGATGCCAGGACAAGCTCCGGAAACTGGATACAAGTTAGTATTAGGGGCACAAAGACCATCTCTCCAATGCGGAAGAAAGCATACCTTGGGTGAGAAGCTCAGGTCGGTGACCATGCGCTTCTTGCTCCATCGCTCATCATAGAATTGGCAGACCTCTCGGATACCCCTCCTCTTCTTGCCAGTCTCTTCATCCTCTTCCACGTCTCCATTCACGCCAAGTTCATAGTCTGCAAGGACGTCATAGTCTTCATCCAATGCCCGCTCGATCACCTTTGAGGACCGCTCCACAAAGTCCAAAAAGTCGTCGGATGAAGTAACCGCCTTCAGCTCGTCATCGTCAAGCGTGCGCAGGGGGTACCGGAGTTGTGTAGATTGCGTAGTTGCTGCCGCAGCCCCGTCCTGGTTCGTAGCTTGCAATTCTTCTTCAATCTCTTTGCGAATCTTCTGCCGGATTTCCTCATCGCGCTCCCGGTCTCGTCGACTGAGACGCTTGCTTGACCGTGTAGTGCCCACTTGTTCCTCATTATCCGAAGCAACTGATCCATCTTCTGACTGGGGTGGTGATTCGAGACCGTCTGTTTGCACGGCCTTGCTGTAGGTGACGAGCTCGGGTTTGGGTTCAGGGGGAGGCGGGGCTTGAGCTTCGGGTGCGGAGTAGGTGTAGGGCTGCTCTTCTCCCATTGTCTGTACGGCAATGGACTGTAACTGCGGTCGGGATGTAGGGGATAAGGTCTCGGCGTTCTCTCCACTCAGTTGACTGGCGCTCAATACTGAATTCGGGCGACTTCCTTTGCGCGACAGGCCATCCGCCCCATGGCTGATGGAAGCTGATCCAGGTCGGTCCACCAAGCGCGAGATCAGATCATCGAGTTCGGCTCTACTATCAGAGCGACTAGGCACAGGCGAAACAATCTATAACAAGAGAAAGTCAGACTGCGATCGAACTGTAGATTGCATTCTTCAGGCCGCGTTACCTCTGAACTATCCCCGATGCTGTTCCTGTTGTTGTTGAACTCCTTCTGGCGAAGTTCGCGCTGTTTTTTCAATTCGGCCAGCTTGGCCCGCTTGGCCAAGATCTCATTTTTGCGTTGTTGCATCGTCGACATCTTGAAATCATGGGGAGCCGACCAGAGGCGTAGCTGAAGCTACAAGTAGTAGCGTTGGTTGCGCTTTATTTACCGGGATGACATAAGCGCCCAGGTCCGAACGGCGCCGGAAAAACTCGCGCAGAACAGGGACTGAACCACCTCGCCTTGCCCCAACCCGGAGATTCAACTGCAATTGACGGTCGACTTCTGTTGAACGGTCCTTCGGATATCCCGCTCCTTATTTTATTGCCTTCATTCCGTCTTCCGGCAACTTCGCAGAAATGGCTAGCACTCAGGGTGTCAACGTGAGTCCTGCCCCGGCCTAGGAAACACCCGCCCCATGCATCGATGCGAAATCGGATGTTCTAACCACCCATTGCTCTTTATACAGGTCTTCCGTTACTCGGCTCTCGTTGCCGGTCTCATCTACGGTGTCTACCACCAGTCATCCCTTACCCAGGCCGCCAAGCGCACAGAGATCGAGCACGAGTACGCTCGCAAGGAGCGCCTGATCGAGCAGGCCAAGGCCGAGTGGAAGAAAAAGACCCAGCCCAAGCAGGAGACCACCACGCAATCCAGTGGATGTACGTTGATAACCACTTTGCCCCTTCGATTGAAAGACTACACATTGGCGTTCGGGAATACCTGGAATCGCCACTCCTCCGAACGCGCAGCGCTAACCGCTCCATTCCCTACAGTGATCACCGATTTCGAGGACCCCAAGTTCGATCTGGAGGCATTCTTGCTGGCCAAGGCCAAGGAGAACCCTTGAATATGTTAAGAGATAGTATAGAGGAGGAATGGATACGCATCTCTTTGCGGAACTCGCACCTCCCCCCAGGGTATTAGACGTGATTGCTCGGGTCCATTTATTGTACGATTGTTTGGGTCTAATTTGCCCCCGAGTTGCGACATTGCGAGCGAAAGATGCAATGATTTCTTTTTGATTCGTTTTCTTTTACTCATCGTTTTAGACGTTATCATTTGGGTCCTGTACATACCCTGGGCTGTCGTGCGACTGTACACTACAGTTGGACCACAATGAGCAAAAAGATCGTGTTATGCATTCCGGCGTTACCACTAGCCTTTTTGTTTCTAGATTGGCTTAGTGTTGATTATTTCGGCGCTTTGCCATTGTATCGGACTCTTCGATGAGAGTACGTAGACCCGGCGTCCCTCGGCTTATCGGGGAACCCTTCAGCGATTTGCCATTTCTCCCCGGACCCTCCGTACGCCATTCACCTTCCGCGATTACCCAGCATTGCCATTGTCTCCCGAATCCCGTTCGAGGAGGTCTGGTCGGTGGGCTGCACGACAATCGGAGAGGGGCGCAGTAGCCGAGCCGCCGGGTCCCAGGTCCATCCGCAACTTGTGAACTTTTCGATGATAGCCGAGTCTCCTTGTTCTGCGGCTTGCGGGTCAAGGCCAAGGTAGTTTGCAGCGGTTTCAGGCCTTATCGCTTCGTAGGTTGTGCTGATCGCGATCAGTGTATCGTCTTGGAAGAAGTCTAGGAGGGTGCTTCGTATTAGCAGTCTGTAATCACATTCTGGCTCTAGATTCGAGCATACTCTCATATCTTCGAACTAGTGGTTGCAGGCTTTCTGGCCATGGCAGCCCTCGGAGAATCTGGTAAACCTGGGCATGCTGGGTCTGCCAAAGTGCTTGAAGCAAAGTCAGGCAGTTCTGTAAAGATGGATCTTGGTGTCGCAGGGCTTCGGGCATTCGTTTTGTCAGAGCTCGAGCTTCCGGTCTATATCAATGGTTTCATATTAGTGTTGATCTTTTGCAAATCATATTCAAGGTACTGACAGTTGCTTGGTGAGAAGATGGGCGAAGAAGAAGCTCGAGTAGAATAAGCTCAGTAACTGAGGATCGCCGGCTCCAGTTTCTGCACTCCCTGAACCAGCAGACATGATAGATGCATCCGTTTCGTATTGCGACAAGATCTCAAAGAGCTGTGACGAGGGAGTATTGGACGCAGCCAGCTTCGACAGCTGCTCCAGGGAGAGTGGAGGCAGCTCCATCTTGGAACCGTCCACGGAGGATGATGGTTTTCGTTGCCAAATGAGGTCTTGTATCTCTAGAGAATTCGGTAAGATTTCTCCGGTGGAACACTTCTTGAATCTGTGGAGTGGGCAACAGATCAAAGAGAACAGTGAGAAGTGACGATTGCGGGGAGCAGTCGGAGGTGGCGCCTTCTTCCGGGAGGCAGCTCGGCGGTCACACTAAAGCTCGGTGGTGCTAGAGAATAGTGCATGAATTATTACACTTTATACTATCTTTATGTAATCAGCCTTGCACACTTTATTTATCAGTCTCAGTGTGATTATACATCCATATCTTCCAACGTGGACGTCATTCAACATATTGTCAATTATTATGTCTTTTAACTCTGTTTCAGCATCTTTTTCTATATATATCTCATTACCCATTAGAAACAGAAGTTTCTACTTAGCCACATGATTATATCGTAGTAGTCTTTTCTCTCTATAATTATTTATGCGTTAGAAGTCTATACATGTTGGCCCTAGCGGGTTTAAACGGCGTAAAATAACAGGATCTTTCATGTAAAAAATTAAATAACACAGGTCAGGATTTCTAGCACCGTTGAGCCTATAGTGATCGTAGTGGTGTTAGAAAAGGACGCTAACTTGGATGACCAGCGAGCTTTAAGTGACCGCCGAACTGCATGCCCGCCTTTTCCCCGAATGCCAAGACTTTCGAAGTGACCACCTTGCGCAGCTCTCCCTCCTCCAACCATCAACCAGGCGACCAACCATTGGCAGCTCTGCCCGATCCTTTTCTTGTTTTCATGTGTCTCTTTTGATTTCTGGACTTTGCTCCTTTTCTTTGGCCATCATGGCCCAATCCTCCTCCTCTCTTGATGTCCTGCTGAAGGGCAGCTCCGGCCAAAGTACGCGCGGTCTATTGCGGATCATTATCCTCCTTACAATCGCTGCGGCCGCCGTGGCCAGTCGTCTGTTCAGTGTTATTCGTATGAATTGACCCAACATCTACATTCTGATTCCTCTGTTGCTAATCTCAATTCCAGGATTTGAAAGTATTATTCACGAATGTATGCTTCCCTGGCCCCTGCTGCATGGCCCAGAATACAACTTGGCCTCGACCAGATGACAGATCTCGAAATATTGACCTCTTTCCAATTGCAGTCGATCCCTGGTTCAACTTCCGTGCAACAAAGTATTTGGTTCAAAATGGCTTCTATAGCTTTTGGGATTGGTTTGATGACCGTACGTTGTTCATCCTGTTCGGATTGTCCGTCAACATGTTGCTAACGACTATTGCGTCTTTGCTCAGGAACATGGCATCCCCTGGGTCGTGTCACTGGTGGCACCCTGTACCCCGGTCTCATGGTGACCAGTGGTGTCATCTACCACATCCTTCGCTTCCTCACTATCCCCGTCGATATTCGAAACATTTGCGTTCTGCTTGCCCCCGGCTTCTCGGGCCTGACTGCTCTGGCAATGTACCTCTTGACTTGCGAGATGTCGACCTCTCCCTCTGCCGGTCTCCTCGCTGCTGCATTCATGGGAATTGCTCCCGGTTATATCTCGCGTTCCGTCGCTGGTAGCTACGATAACGAGGCCATTGCTATCTTCCTGCTGGTCTTCACCTTCTTCCTGTGGATCAAGGCCGTCAAGAACGGATCGATCATGTGGGGAGCTTTGACTGCTCTGTTCTACGGCTACATGGTCTCGGCCTGGGGTGGATATGTCTTCATTACTAACCTCATTCCTCTCCATGTCTTCGTTCTTCTCTGCATGGGTCGCTACAGCTCTCGTGTGTACATCAGCTACACCACCTGGTACGCCCTCGGAACACTGGGTAGCATGCAGATCCCCTTCGTTGGATTCCTGCCCATTCGCAACAGCGATCACATGTCTGCCCTGGGTGTCTTCGGACTGATCCAGCTTGTGGCCTTTGCGGACTTTGTTCGTGGTTTCCTGCCCGGCAAGCAGTTCCAGAAGCTCTTGACTGCCATGGTCCTGCTCACTTTCGGCCTTGGATTCGCTGGTTTGGTTCTGCTCTCCGTTTCGGGTGTCATTGCTCCATGGAGCGGTCGTTTCTACTCCCTGTGGGATACTGGCTACGCCAAGATCCACATCCCTATCATCGCGTCCGTCTCCGAGCACCAGCCCACTGCCTGGCCGGCCTTCTTCTTTGATCTGAACTTCCTGATCTGGCTCTTCCCAGCTGGTGTGTTCATGTGCTTCCAGAACCTCAAGGACGAGCACGTCTTTGTGATCATCTACGCCGTGCTTTCTAGCTACTTTGCTGGTGTCATGGTCCGTCTGATGCTCACCCTTACCCCAATTGTTTGCGTCGCCGCCGCCCTGGCTCTGTCAGGTATTCTCGACCACTTCATGGTCCTGTCCAAGCCGAACCCCGAGGCCCAGACCAAGACCAATGCTGAGGACTCCAAGTCGCTCCGATCGACTCAGAAGCCCGTTGTTGGCATCTACTCGTACTTCTCCAAGGCTGTTGTGACCGGTTCCATTACCGTTTACCTGCTTCTCTTCGTTGCGCACTGCACCTGGGTCACCTCTAATGCCTACTCGTCTCCCTCCGTTGTGTTGGCGAGCCGCATGCCGGATGGTAGCCAGCACATCATTGATGACTACCGTGAGGCCTACTACTGGCTCCGCCAGAACACCGCCGATAACGCCAAGATCATGTCTTGGTGGGACTATGGCTACCAGATTGGTGGTATGGCTGATCGCCCCACCCTGGTCGACAACAACACCTGGAACAACACCCACATCGCCACTGTTGGCAAGGCTATGAGCTCCCGAGAGGAGGTCAGCTACCCTATCCTTCGTCAACACGATGTGGACTACGTTCTGGTCGTCTTCGGCGGGTTGCTGGGCTACTCGGGTGATGACCTGAACAAGTTCTTGTGGATGGTCCGTATTGCCGAAGGTATCTGGCCCGATGAGGTGAAGGAGCGTGACTTCTTCACTGCTCGTGGCGAGTACCGTGTCGACGATGAGGCTACCCCTACCATGCGTAACAGCTTGATGTACGTTAGCCTCCTTTTACCCCTTACAGCGGACACAGTTCACTAACTCTCCTATAGGTACAAGATGTCTTACTATAACTACCAGTCTCTCTTCCCTGCTGGCCAAGCCGTCGATCGGGTTCGTGGTACCCGTGTGCCGACCGAGAGCCCGCAGCTCAACACCCTCGAGGAGGCATTCACCAGTGAGAACTGGATCATCCGGATCTACAAGGTCAAGGATTTGGACAACTTCGGTCGTGACCACAACAATGCGGTCGCCTTCGATAAGGGTCTTAAGCGTAAGCGTGCTTCCAAGAAGAAGGGTCCTCGCGTTCTGCGAACGGAGTAGACTTGCCTGTGAATTAGAGTTGTTTTTGCTTTTTTCTGTCTTGATATTCTCCTGTGATACTGGTTACTTTTTCACGGCATGACGAGCTTGTCTTGTCTGCATGATTTCTATCCTTGGTTCTCCGTATATTCTTCGAGTCAATAGCTTAGAAACAATATACAATGGAACCTTTTGGAAAGATTGGACGTACATAGTAGCCCTGCCCGGTAGTCTTGCAAACCTAACCTAGGTAAAATACTGGTAGTTCCATCCATATGTCCACTGGAAGGCTAGATATATATCCGTGGAAATGGATCACCCCACCATTTTCAGAAACAACAATCAATACCTACACAGAGGAATCATTAGTTTATAGGTCCTCATCTATCTATACTGTTGGCTCATCCATGAAACACTACATTTCATTACCCATCAAGTAAAAAAGAGAAGAGACTAGCATTCAAACGAGGGCCTAGATATGTACAAGAGCAAAATATCCTGGCCAATCTACTCTGTACAACCCATCAATACCAACAAAACAAACCCGCAGAGCTCACAAATCCCGAATGAAAAAAAAATAAGGAAGGATTGTCTAGCTCAGGAAGACTCCATAACCCCAATGTGCTCCGTTGCTTGTTTCCCCGCCGAGGGAGCCATTCATCTGGTCTACCCTCGGCCACTCGTTCCGCCCTTCAAAATGATGCGACTATATTGCACACGCAGGATATCCGTGTCACGATGGCTCCAGTATCAGACGGAAGGTCAAGGTCAGACTTCCGGGGAGGGACTGCCACCATTCTGTGTTGAGTTTATTTCTGGGCTGGGAGTTTCTGGGCGGGGGCGTCGGGGACTTTGACGTCGGAGAATTCTTCTTGGCCGACGGCGCGGATGGTGTAAGTGTCTGTATTTGGAGAGAAGATGTCATGGTCAGTAAGTCGGTTCTAGAAAGGTCCTTGCGTATAGTGTCTTGTGGGTTTCCGTGCGTCTTCGTTGCGCCCAGCGTGCTGGGTGGGTGGCATGATGCTAGGTGTCGCGAATGTAGGAACAGGGACACTCGGGGAGGAATTAGAGATCCGGCGGTACGTACAGACAGCAATTGAGAAGGCGAATAGACCGAAGCCGGTCAGGGCATTCTTGAAAAGATATGGCCGGCGGGCACGCAGGAGGGCGGCACCGGCGCGGTAGTCCTTGCCGTAGTACGTGGAGTTGAAGCTGTAGAGGGGCGCAAGATGTTAGCCGAGGCCAAGTTATAGGCTGTAGGAAGATGCTGGTCTAGTCACGTACATTCCGGTGGCCATGGTGAAGGGTGGTGGGTGTTGAAGATTTAGAGGAAGAGAGGCTGGCGACAATTCGATGGCCAACTCGGAAGTCTTGGCGCTGATTACTTTTTGCCTGCAGATTGGGATTTGTATACTCTCGTTATGCCCCTACTTTGGAGCTGTTCTATTATACTGTGCAAGAGGCAATTAGGTCATGAATAACTAAAAGTCTCGGATTTGGGATTAATTTAAGACACTTCATTGTTTATCAATCGAAAGGATTGCCTGCATCTATGGTGGCTCTGTTGGCTTGATGTAGACTCTACAGCAGATAAGACGATTGAATGCCATATTCCTCGTGATGCTTCGGATATTAGGCCAGATAGAAACCTCTGTGGCACCTTGATAGTCACTATCTTGTTTAAAACAACCCTGGTTTATCTGGATGTTAACTGATGGTATCGTGGTCCACTTCTGCGCAGGCCCAAGAGCATCGACAACTTTCCCCAACTTTTCTCCCGACCCCTGCGACCTTCTCTGCTTCCTTCATATCCACCTTGCACGCTCCACGCTCCTCGCCCTACACACCCGACAGGCTACTTATCCCTACTCCCCCTCTCAATCCATCCCACACGCGCGTAGTTCGGCCTGTCGCTCCGATCCTTTCTTATCGTCACCCACGCTCTAGCGTCCCGGCGCGTCGTCTCCGCCGAGCAGCTCCAGTCACGCTTCGGCCCGGCTAGGAAAGACCTCTCGAGCTTCATCTAGACCCGCCCGCAAAACCGTCGCATCCTGCCGATCACCGACCAGCGCACACCCTCCCCCTTCCTCCCTCCGAGCCGCGATGGCTCAATCGACCGACCAGGTGGTCGACCAAGTCGCCCAGCTCAACGCCGCTCGAAGCCTCGTCCTTGGCGATGCCGCGCTCTACCCGCAGATTGTAAACGGTATCCTGCCCATCGTCGGAGCCAACGCCAGACTGGAATTGCGAAGATGGGGCGCGGACTTTTTGGCAGAGACGTTTGCTAGTCCGATCCTAGCTACGGCGCAGAAGCAGCAGCTTGCGCCGACCGTCTTGCAATCGATTCAAGAGACCTTAGCTCTGCCCGAGACGGATACGGCAGTCTTGTCGAGCTTGGTGCAGACATCTGCCAGCTTATACCCGCTGATTTTTCGCCATATGTACGTTCGCGAAAGAGATGAGGATGAGGCATTGGTTAAGGACGTTACGGATACTAATGCGTCGCTCGTAGTGTGAATCACCCGGAAGATACCAAGACATGGGAAACCATGAACGCGGTCAAACAAGAGATCCTCCGGAAAATGGACTCTTTCCCATGCCCGGTCAAGATTTGCTGTGTCAAGTTTCTACAGCGCGTCGTCCAGGTCCAGACGCCTGGTTTGATTGCGGACCCTAGGGTATGTTCCGCAAGCCGCGTCCCCCCGGATCCAGATGTCCAGGATACTAAAATCCACCAGCGACCCGATCAAAACGAGACGTCCTTGGCCGTTGTCCCCCGGACCCACGCCCTGCTTGCTATCCCACACCTAGAGGCCGAGGCATCTGGTTTACTTGACCGGCTACTCGGGGTATTCCAAGAAGAGACAAGGTTCGAATCTGGAGACTAGATCGATCGGTACTGTTTGGTTGATACTGATGCTTTCTAGTGACCCCCTTATCGTCAATGCGACTCTGAACTGTCTCGCGCCTTTGATCCGCACTCGCCAGTCGATTGCGAACAAAATTATTCAGACGATTATGGACTTCTATCCCTCTAAACATGTCCGTCCGCCATTCACTCCTACTGTCCGTGTCGGCGTCAAGTCCATGGAACGCACTGCCCGAGCATTGCTGTTCAATGTAATGAAGAAGTATCGCAATCTACAAGCGCTATTTGTTACTCAAAGCGAAGGCTAACTAATCCACTCCAGGAACCCCAGCCACCCACTGATGGGGAAGATGCAAGCGTATATCGAGCGCATGATGCAATCTCGACTTGAGGTCACTGAAGATGCCTCTCGGAAGCGTGGACTGCCCGTTGAGCCGACCGATGGCCTGGATAATGCTAAGCGGGCCCGTCTTGATGCCATGACACCTCCGCTGCTCAACATTCCCCCTCTGCCTCCAGGCCCGACCAGCTTTGATCAGCTGTTCACCATCACCCAGGATATCGGTCTGTCCTCCTTTGATGTGAAACAGTTGCCTCCCGATCTAGTGGTGAAGATTGCGGTCCCACTACTATCTCAAGTAAACCCGTCGTTGCTTACTCAGGCTGTCGATGTAAGTAGACCCTCGGGAGAAGTCGAAGTGGACAAGAGCTAATTTGTCTTCAGGCTATACGAAACCGATATCAGACTATCACGAAAGAACAAAACTTGAAGCGGCAACAACTACACCAAGCCGCTACGGCTGCGGCTGCAGATGACGACGATGATTACGAGCCTGACTATGAACCCCTGGATGTTGGAGCGAATGTTTCAGAGGAGGCCGCTGCTATCACAGCAGAGGATGTAGAGTTGGAGCCCGATCTGGTATCCTTGGGGCCCTTCGTTCTGCCTCAACCACCAGCATTGACCGAGGAGGAAGCAGGTGATGTAGGTCGCAGCGCAGTTTCGCGGGTATTCAGCATGATTGATGCTGTCGAAACAACCCCATCGCCCGCTCAGAGCAAGAACCAGCAACAACCGGGTTTCGCACGACTAGCTGGAAGTACCTTTGACCGAGATGCCTGGGTTATACTTCTTACTCGTTTGGCCACTCGCGCCCCAGCTGGTCTGGAGGGCGGTGACAAAGCTAAAGGGGATCTTGCTGGTGGAAAAAGACAAACAACTATCTCGGATTCGATCCGCGAAACACTGTACCGTTATATTTTGGAGGATTTCCGCGCTCGACTCAAGATTGGAATTACCTGGCTCAATGAGGAGTGGTACAATGACCGGGTTCGCATGAAAGCGGCCAATTCGGATCGTGGTGATGAAGACGAGGAGCCCACCGTTGCGCTTTATTATGATACCTGGGTTCTGCGTCTTTTGGATGGTTTCCTGCCATACCTTGACTCCCGTGATATCAAGGTATTGGTGCGATTCCTTAGTGAGATTCCAGAGGTCACCATCGCCATTACACAGCGGGTGGCCAGTCTGGCTAAAGATCCGGAACGTGTGAATCTTACCGTGCAGGCCTTGATGTGAGTATTCTTAATTGTGCTCTGACTTGGTCTTAATTTGTCTAACGCCGCCCTTTCCACAGGTACTTGATCATGTTCCGGTCCCCTGCCCGGGACATGTGCCTTAACACGCTCGAGGACATTTACCAGACTTGTAAGACCCACTTCCCCCCCCCCCCCGATCTACCCCAACGGAAATGGTCACTGACAAAGAATCTCCCAGACGAGGAATCACGCCCCGCAGCTGGCAAGGTCCTGGCCAGGTGGCGCCCCCAAGCACTTCCTGCGCCTGCTGAGACGGCCCCAGCCCCCTCTGGTGCCGTAGAGTCTGCACCAGCCGCTCCCCAGGCAGAGGTGTAAGCCCCTGTGCATCAACATGAACGTCCACATTCTTTTGATTATTACGGAGTAGCGCAGAATGGTGGATGAATACATATTCTTATTTCTTCAGATTCCTCAGATTCCAATTTCTTTCCATGTCTTACTCGATACCTTTGTTTCTTTTCTTGTTGCTACATTCCATATCCAAGTTTTTTTTTCATATTGGTTCTCCGGCCCAACTTTGCTTGAATGCCACGCCTATAGTTGTTCATTTTCGAGGTCAACAAAATATCATGGGTCCACTGGAATCGGAATCCTAAGCTACCAAAGTAGGCTCGGACTTGGCTTGGGAGTCCTCTTTGTTCGAGGTAGCTGGTGGCCCCTAGCAACACTTGGATTTCGGTCTCTAAGGACTTTCCACGGAATTTCATCTGCTTTGATCAACCTTTCTATCTTAAGGGTATAGTAATTTTGTGGGTTGAAGGAGTTACTTATCATCTTGTCAGGCAGAATAGGCAAATAGATAATTTGTTCTCCTTTGAATTCAATTCCTTTTCTCACGGCCTCTCTTTGCCCCCCCTTTCTTCATATTTCATATTCTTTAATAGTAAAGGTTGATACCTAAAGAAGAAAGACATCCCCATCTCAACGAACTGGGTTCCTGAAAAAAGGCCTCATCGATCTTAGTCCGCGGCACGTTCAATTAAGATCGTGGAATCCTAACCCTGGAAGGCATGATAACGACTCTCTTGACTTGAAGCTAGTAGCTTCATGGAAATCGACCCGGGGGAATGAATGAGAAGTGGGGGGGGGGGGGGGGGGGGTGGTGAAATTGGGGTCCTGCACCTTGATCATAACCTGCTTCTTAATTGACTCGATAGAGGCTGGTACAGTGAGACTGGGTAGGGGGTACTCTCCTCCGCGCCCTTCGGCCTCGAGAGCCAAGTAGCCCAGGGCATAAAGCTCAATATCACTTGTCCACTGCTCTCGGTCACATAGGACCATTGAGTTTGGAAGTTGGTTAGCGTCCTTAGCTTGACAGAGGATATCGATGATCGGTAGGTCCATGTTAAGTCTTTTTATAGGGGCGAAAGACTAATCGAACCATCTAGTAGCTGGTTCCTGCCGAAGTTTCCCTCAGGATAGCAGTAAATGTGAGTGATCAAGTATAGGGGTCCAAAGGGTTGTAGGGGTCCAAGGAATGAATGGTTCAATATAAAAGAGTGCTGGAATGGTCGGAAGAAAACCTTTGGCCAAGCATGCACTGGTAAAAGCTTTACTGGCTTGATTAGTGGGGCGCCTAACTTGGTTGGGAGAGACCATCAGTTAGGACCTTCGTGGTAAATAATAATAGTGTATTACCGGGTACTTTTGACCAGCTATACCTAAGTGTAAAATGGATACGACTATAGGTCTGGAGCTAGCGGCTGAATCCCGATATAATGCGTAGCTAAGAGAGTACTCCCCTAAAGAGATACGGATCATCAAAGGATACATCAACAAGAACCTAGAACGAGGTTACATTAAGAGAAGCGTATTGAAGAATTTCTGTCGGATTAATATTAATCTCGAAGAAAGGGACGGCGAGTTTGTGGAAATTATATTCGTTGCCTCCGCTCCATTTCGTTCGCATAATTACACGCTGCCTCCGACGCTGTTCTAACTTGACGCAGCTTGGAAACTGCGAGTACTTGTTGACCTTGCGTTTTTGTGCTGTCAGATTCAAATCTTGTCCGATTTTCTTATTCTAGGTATGTTGCTCTCTTGAATGCTCGATATCCCTGTTTTGATGTTTACCCTGTGTCTGTTTTATCTTTTTACCTGTCCTACTTAGTCTGCCATTCAATTTGAACCTCGTTGTGTCAGTATTCTTCATTTTCAAGATCGATCAAAGTATTATGGGCTCACCAAGATTCTAAGCCACCAGAAGTTGGCACAAACTTTGGTTAGAAATACTCTTTGCCAGTTTGTTCGAGGTAGCTGGTGGCTCCTAGTTAACACTCAATTTCGCTCTCGAGTCTTTCCGCGAAAGAATCTTTTCACCAAAGTTCGACTCCTTTCATGAATTCCCAATCCATGTCCTGTCTTCCTTGGATTCCTTTCCATCGTCTTCTTTAGCTTAGCTTCGTCTGAGTGGAGGTCCCGTTCCACCAAAATTTGTCCGCTTTGATGTACTGCCAATCTCAACGACTGGGGTTCTTTGGTTTCTCTGATTTTTCTTCTATCCTTTTTGGTTATGCCCGTGAAGCTTGAATGTGTTCATGGAGAGCACCATATTTTTTTTTCCAGAATTGGCGGGCTTAGATAGGGATTTGATATTGTATTTCTTTGTCTTGACTATGCCGACCTCCCTTACCTTAGTCTGGCCTCCACATACAGTGTTGACTAGCGGGAGGTCTCTGGAGTCTTTTTACCGAGCTTCATTCTCTTCAAGGATGCTCACTCTCAATCCACTGTTTTTCTTTGACTCCACTGATGCCCTTAGCGTAATATCAATGGTAAGAGGACTAGGTGCCGGTTGTTCCAGCAGTTCCCTTGTCTTCCATACTCGACGATCGATCGGCGGTAGCCTTTCACGCAAAGTCCGCCTAGCCTCACAATTTTCCAACCTCGAGTCGCTACTTTCTTTGTCCTTACCGTCCTCGTCGACTTGAACTCGATCTTTGGAAGGCCAAGTCCCGGTTTTTTCACTCGGCCCCAGGTCTACAGTCGACTTTCGCTTTCACGGATCTTTCCATCAAGCTGCGCCTGCTTTGAAGAAGTTTCCATTCCCACTCCACTATTATCTTTGTTGTTATGAGGAATATTCCTTTCCGAAATACCTCAATATAGAATAATCTGCCAGCCACTTGAAGTTGAATTCTTTGTACGAGTACCTCCCCCGACAGTGAACCTTTGTGTACAAATACTCATGTAGAATCCTCGCTTTTGAATCCATTCTCAACTTTAAAAAATTTCTGTTGTATCACTGCACCTTCATTGAGTCCCTTCCAACATGTCGGCGAAGAGAAAGTCGTCTGCCCTGAGCACACCGGCTCATAGTGCACCCAAGAGACCACGAGAGCAATCTGTTGCAGAATCTATTGCAGAATCTATTGCAGAACCTGGCGCAGAGTCCGTTGTAGAATCTGGCAAAGAATCTCTTGCAGAACCTGGTGTAGAATCTGGTGCAGAGTCTTCCTCGGAATCTGCCTCAGAGCCTGTCTCACAGTCTGGCTCGGAGGAGGAGATCGATATTGATGATCTCGATCTCAACGTGTCCTACGTGGGCAAAATCAGCCTGCCGAGTCCGCCTGTGCGGCCCAAGCGGAAGAGATGGACTCATACGGGTAAAAAGCCAATCACCCTCATGGAGAAAGTCCCTAGAGGGTGGAATGACCAAGAGCCAGATCTAGATCCCGAGTGAGTACTCCGACTCGTGGGGTATAAGTATATGACAACATTCACTGACTTGTTTTTCTTATTCCCAGAGACTTTGATGCTCAAATCGCTCGGTGTAAGGAGCGGATCACTGTGGATAGAATCATGCCACATGTCTTCAAAAGGAAGCTGGACAGGCTCGAGAAAGAAAAGAGAAGGAGAGCGTAAGTTGTTGCTGTTCTTACAAGAGGCTTTGCTAGACTGTTTCGACGCTAATTCACTATTGTGTACTCTAGACACTTGATGGGAAATTACCCAGGACTGAGCTGGAATGTCGTCAATCGTATTATCCAGCTGCAGGGCGTCGCCAAACATCTCGAGGGGCGACACCAAGCAGGACGCGAAGGCGAATACGAAAGGTTTCAAACCGTGCTGGCAATCAAGAAGGCATATCAAGAGGGGGACCTAGATTTGCACGAAGGACTTGTGACATACTGGTCTAAGGGAAGGAGACTTTGCGAGCCAAGGCCCTATGAATATGCCGAGATGATGGCTATTAATGGGCGGCACGGCAAGGAAGGGGGTTTTTGGGTTGAAGAAGTAGGTAGACATTGATAAGACTTGACTACGAACATGATGCAAGACTCTAACACTTTGAATTTCTTCAGGGCTCCGTGCACGATTACAGCGTAAAGTTGATGGACCATGTTCCTTGCTTGACGTCAAATATATCACACAAGAAAGGGGTATGTTAACACTAAGATCTTCTCCATCCATCCAAAGTTCGGTAGGCGGGGGATGAGAATCCGCTAACTCGAGTCCCACTATCATCATTAGATGACGATCCAGGTCCGATATCCTGGCACTACCTCTGGCCAGGGCTTGATCTTTGCCGACGATACCGGGTCCGACTTCATGACTTTGTTTGACTCGGATATGGCGGATCTCAATTCTCATTATCGAAACAACGGCGTCAACGTGGTATCTCCTTCTAAGCTGCGCACAATCCCGGTTAAAACATTCAGTGGCAACGAGGAATGGCACGACATCTACGAAGTTGAGGTCGCGTTCGCTGATCCCACCGGTGCCCTGCTCACAAGCTGGGACCGTCTCAAAGTCCTCGTCTTAGGTGATCCAATTGGCGGCCCTACTCCTGACAGAGTCAATGGACCGTGGATTCGGTACAAGCTGCACACCTCCACTGCTCCAACCGCTAGGGTTGACATGGGTATATTCCGCATCAAATCAGCTTTAGCACAAGGAACGCCAGTTGGTGTCCTGCCTGCGTGGACCAGAGTCATGCCCCCATAGCTCATCAGCGGCTGGCCAAAATCACTCATTTTATATCGTACCATATGGGGTCAGCTTTTGGTCTCATCCGCTTTCCTGGTTCTGATTGATGTCACTCGCTTGATTGCTCGATTTGGCTGACTATCCTGTTGGTACTGATGCCGATTTCTGGCATCATTGCCCTTCTATAAAGCCAAATTCTGCTCTTGTTTACGTTTCTGGTTCTGGAATTATGCTGCTCGCTTGATTGTTCGATTTGGTTGACAGGTGCGTCGGCGCTGATGTCAAATTTTGGCAGGATTGCCTCTGTATAGGATCGGCTTATCGTCTCATCTGCTTTCCTGGTTCTGACGGAAGTCGCTCGTTTAAATGCTCCGTCTTGATTGGGGCTGCTTTGTTGCTTTTGAAGTTTGCTGTTTTGGTCTTTTTTTGACTTTTTGCTCATTCCTGAGTCGAGTTGTTGTTTGAATTGTGTATTTAGTTTTGATTTTTGACCTTCCAATGCTTGATTTACGGTTAGAATCGAATTTCTTTTAGACATTCAGTATTCAAAGTAATCACAGTCTCCAAATCCTTGAGACACGATGGAGTAGTATAGACAGATGGCTTGGTATCAATAGAAGAACAAAAAAAACAAAACAAAACGCAGAACACGGCTTTCCTTTTCGTAGTGAACCAAGAAATCGACGCCAACCCGACAGATGTCACATTAGCAAAGTAGACGATTCAAAGGGAAAGAGAAAAATAACAAGTTGGATTCCCAGAATGTACCCCGTACAGAACACCTCATATGATTGAAAGGTATAAAAGTCCCATTCCCATTCCATGCAATCATCGCCCGAATCCAGGTCCCGTAAGTCACGAACACCGAAAGTTTTCCCATATATAGCGTTGGACTTCGAGATTGAAGCCCGTATTTCAACGGACACCCTCCATGCACTCCCCGCACATCATGCTTCCACACACACGCAAGCTTTCTAGCTCAAAACGCTGATCAAAATGACATTTGCCTTTGCAGCAATATCAGAACGGAAATAGGGGGATCTTCATTAAGGAGAAGGGGGAGAGAAGTTGATGCAGACTCCACAACAAAACAAAACATCAAAGCAATCATGTCTATCAGGTACATGTTCCAGCCCTTCGCCATGAGCAACAGGCCAGCCCAGTCAGTCATGACATCGACATTGTGAAAGCCTGGCATTTTACCGAGCAGGCATGTGACTTGAGCTAGATTCCGTAGAGATCTCAGGTTGGTGTGGGTGGTAGTGTATCGTGTCGACTGGTTTGGAAAGGAGAGAGGGCGAGGCACTGGGCTTGGAGGTGGAAGGTTGGAATAACCCAGCCCGAGCGGGAGGTGGAGAGAAGAGAGAATTGCGGGAAGTATCAAGTCCGGGAGAGCGGCGCTCGAGGATATGGCTGGGATGTGGCTGAGCCTTTCGCACATCTAGTGGAGAAGAACTCTGAGATCGGAATCCAGACTTATGTTCGGTGTCATAGTCTGGATTGCGGAATGGTCCTTGACCTGGGTGACGAGGATCCTGCTCGGTGCCATAGGGTGTGTTGTTGGCGGATGAGTTGGCGGCCGACATGTTCTCAGGAATAGTGGACGCAGATCCATTGGGTGCGTTGATATCGACGACCCGTTTTTGGGCTGCCGGTGTGGCGAAAGAGGATGCTGGGGGCCTGTGATGTTGGGAATATTGGTGCTGTGGCTGTTGCTGATGAATGGGATGTTGAGGATTGGCCCAGGGCGTTTGCTCTAGGAAAGCTTCCTCGGCTGCTGTGCGGAAAATATTTGACGACATGGCTGACACTGCACCACGAGGGGGCATTGCCGATGAATGTGAATGTCGTGGAACCGACACTCGTGTCTCGATAGATATCTAGGGATGCCTGTCAGTAATGCTCGTAGGCCTGGGGAACTCGGTCAACTTACCCCCATCTTCTCCAGATCATCTTCCAATTCGGACGGACGAGCCCCCAATAAAGTCGGCGCGGCCGGGAAGCCAACATACTTGGCGACTCCAGCCATGATGGAAACCTCATGGTTGTAAGCGGTCTGGTGTGCAATTTGTTGCGACCGGCGGGTCGGGAATGGCACGATATGGTGCGGGCTGAGCTCATCCGTCTTGAAACGATCATGCTGGATGGCATAGAACTGCTTGCTGATCGCACTCGAATGACGCTCGCGCACATCACGAACGCGCTGGAAAAAGGTACTGTGACTCTGCGCACGCTCGGCCAAGCTCTTGTTCAACAAGGCCTTTAAGCGGTAGCGGTACAGAGTATGCTCGTATTTGATTTTGGCGTCCCGGTAACGTTGCACACATTCAATCTGACGCAGGTACTCGGGATGCGTCGGATTCGGTCCAGTCAGCATCTCCAACTCACGATTGAGTTTTGTGATCCGTTCGTCATAAATTCTGCCATGGTTGTCAGCAATTTGAAATACTGACAGGAAACCGTGTAGACATACTTGTCCCGCAACGTCGCAAACTCTTTCTCCAACGTTGCCAATGATTCCATGGCCGACATCTTTTTCGCAGCTAGAGAGAATATTTAGTGACGGGCTCAAAAGAGTGAATTCAGAGGAAAACTTACACTCTTCTTCCACCCGAGCGGCCTCCGAATCATCGACCTCGTCGATGGGTTCAATTGGTTCTTCGACTAGTCCGAGACTGTCAGCAATTTCCTCTATTAAAGCGCCTGCCTTGCAGGTGTCCGTCTTCTCAGTGCCAATAGCGAGCACTCCTTGTTTTCCGCTTACCTTTTTTAGCCCTTCTGCTCTTGGATGGCACCACTGGAAGTTCTGACTCGGGTATATCGTCGACAGCCAACTCGTCGTCCATGATAGGTCCTGGCTCATCATCCATCATTGGCTCTGGTGAAAGTGGGGTATCGTCGTCGATTGGGTCGCTCAGATCGCTCTTGATGGAGCTTCGGCGTTTCTTGAGCGGCTCGTCCTCGCCGAGCTCGGTTCCAGTCTCATCGCCGGCCTCAACGCGCTTGCGCTTCTTTCCGATACTATCGGGAAGCTCCACATCGTCGAGTTCGGCAGTCTCGTCATCGATTGCGTTGTTGTTGGAGGGTCGTCGTGGTTTGCTGG
This sequence comes from Penicillium cataractarum, assembly GCF_028827025.1. Lineage (NCBI taxonomy): Eukaryota > Fungi > Ascomycota > Eurotiomycetes > Eurotiales > Aspergillaceae > Penicillium > Penicillium cataractarum. The sequence continues at coordinate 1,314,162 of NW_026622745.1, read as the reverse complement.
GAGAGTCGTCCACGAGGTGCTCATCATCATCGACGTCGTCCAGTGTGGTGGACTGGTGAAGCTTACTGGGGCTTGGACCAGCGCTGCCAGTACCCCCAGCACTCAGGACAATGTCTCGTTTTCGGATATTGTGCGGGGAATCTTCGATGCGCTCGGTTTCCGCCTCCGAGTCGTTTTCTAGCTGCCTCTCGGGCTTGGGGGAATCATCAAAGTCAGATGGCTCGTCGTCGGACACGTCGTCGATCTCGCTCAAGCTACTAGACCGTCCGTCATCCATGAGAGGGTCATCCAAGAAGGGATTCCGCTCGCCATTGGTCATGGTGGACTCGGCCCCCGTTGTCGGACCAACTGAGGTCTGCTCTCTGCTCTCGGCAACCTCCATCGGAGAGTATGATATAGTCTGAGTGTATTTCGGGTGGGTTATACTTAGGAGAAGGAAGGGTATGGTAGGAGGGTGGTTCTGGTGTGTCGAAGGCAGCTCTCGGTAGAGTGGTGATTAGTGGTAGGAGAGGGGTCAGGACGGCACAGTCACCGGCCCGCCTGAATAGAGGACGACTGTTGTTCTATATCAGAGATAAGATCGATTAGCTCAATTGCCATTGTGTATGGGCCAGAATTGACCCGAAAATGAAGGTGGAGGAAAAATGGGTGGGTGGGTGCGATAGGTAGGATGGCGCCTCCAGAAGGCGGTGCGGAGATTGATCATCGCCGGATTGCCCCCAGAGTCGGCACCAAGCGCCCCAAAGCAGACTGGCACCTCGCGCAGGGTCAAGAAGCGAAAATATAGCTTCCCAGGAATCCGAAGTCCATAATAATCCAAAATAATAGCCAGAACCCCCTCGTAGACAGATGTAAAATCCACAGCGACGTACCGTTGTAACAATGCGCCGGGAGCGATGCTGGTGAGGAGCACAGCTGCTCGCGATCGAGCCCGGTTCTCACTGCCACCGCGTTCCTGGCTCACAGAAGTCTGAGCCCGAGCACTCCCACGCGTCTCGCTGGTATATAGTATCGCCAGAGGCTTCGAGGTCGTCTGGGCGCCAATGCTGGAACGACGAGGGGAGGTCGGTTAGGACGTGGGCAATACCACAGTGGAGGGTCGCGGGAGGACAGTCGGCATGAATAGGCACAGGAGGATGGTAACTGAGGTTGTCGCAATGATCGAAGAGGGCTATGGGAAAGCAACTCGAGTCAACGGCCTCGGAGAAAGGGGAGTGAGAGCGACAAGACTGCTATGATGGGGTGCAGCAACAGAAGCGAGTGACGGGGTTCTGCCGCGTCCCGGCGAGGGCGAGGCTTCACCGCCTGCAAAAACTCCCAGATCACGTGGTGCTGACGTCGCCGGAGACGGTCACCTTCCGGGGATAAATAGTAGCAACAGCATTGTTGAATTGAACGGGTCAGAACTGTAGAAAGACGATTATGTATATGAAAGATAGAGTATAAATATGACAGATGTCACTATTCACTTACAAAATTGTGAAAAAGGTGGTATCGATAACCCCTCAAACCATATATTGGACCTTTTGAAAAGCCCAACTCTATTGAAAAGAAATTATCAGTGAGATATTTTTAGTTTCACCTATAAAATTCCTCCAAACTCACCACTGTTTATCCGATTTGAAGTATCAAATCGTTATTGATATCTTCCAAACTTGGAGTACAAAATCATGTGATGCGTGACAGCTCCCGCGCCAAGACCGATAAGGCCAATGAAAAAAAAAGTTCGGAGATATGAGCAGCCTTTCCCCAGCGACATTCAACTCCAAAACATTAAACAAACCCCGAAGGAATAGGTTTCTCCGGGATCACAGATTTCTCAAAATGGGCAAGAAATCCAAATCGCAGTCAAAGTCGGCCCCTGAGGCTCCCACCAACGGTGGCCTTCCGTTCCTGGGCAGCGCACCGCTTGATGCGGGCTTGTCTTCGCTGTTCGAGAAGAGTGTATGTCCTGCCAATTGTTGAGCGAGAGAAAAAATCGCTAATTGTTTGGATTATAGGCTGGTCCAGTGAAAACCCCCACTGTCAAATATGTCGAGTTCAAGCCGAGGAAACAAGCGAAGGAAACTGAGGATGTCGCCGAGTCGGAGGAGGACGAGGCTGAGTCTGAGGATGAGGTGATGGAAGATGCTGCTGAGGATTCCGCCAAGGGAAGCGAATCCGAGGCCGAGGACAAGGCCCCCGATACCCAGAGCCGCAAGCGCAAGAGAGGAGGAGTGGAGGATGACCTCGAGGCTTCATACATGCGCCGCATTGAGAAGGAAGAGCAGAGGGCCGAGGACAAGCGCAACGCCGAGCAAGCCAAGCGCCAGAAGCCCACCGAGGATGATGACGACGAGAGCGATGCCTCAGAGGCGGAGGCAGAGGAAGACGCTGAAACCGAGGATAGCGACGAGGAGGAGGCCGGCAAGAAGGAGCCCGTCCCCGTTCACGAGAGTCTGTCTGGCGGCTCCAAGGCCAGCGAGGTCGAAAAGTCCAACCGCACGGTCTTCCTGGGCAACGTCTCGACCGAAGCCATTAAATCCAAGGCTGGCAAGAAGACCCTTCTCCGACACCTGGCATCCTTCTGCTCCGACCTGCCCGAAACCTCCGGCCCACACAAGGTCGAGTCGATCCGTTTCCGCTCCGTGCCCTTTGCCAGCGGTGGTGGCATTCCCAAGCGTGCCTCTTTCGCTCGCCGCGAGATTCTTGACGATACGACTCACAGCACCAACGCCTATGCCGTCTACACCACTGTCCAGGCAGCTCGCAAGGCCCCTGCTGCGCTGAACGGAACTGTGGTTCTGGACCGACACTTGCGTGTTGATAGCATTGCTCACCCTGCCGAGATCGACAACAAGCGCTGCGTGTTCGTTGGTAACCTGGACTTTGTCGACCAAGAAGTTGCTGGCGAGGACGAGAACGGCAAGAAGAAGAAGCCCCGCAAGCCGTCTGATATCGAGGAGGGTCTTTGGCGTGTATTCAATGCCCACACTGGTGACACCAAGGATAAGAAGGCCGTCAAGAAGAACGTTGAGTTTGTCCGTGTGATTCGTGATCAAAACACTCGCGTTGGCAAGGGCTTTGCCTATGTTCAATTCTACGATGGTACCAGTGTGGAACAAGCTCTGGTGCTCAACGAGAAGAACTTCCCTCCTCTGTTGCCTCGGAAGATCCGCGTGGCCCGGGCCCGCAAGGTGATGAAGAGACGTGATGATGCTGGCGGCAAGGGTGCTCGTGCGGGAGACTTGGCTCGCAAGACTCTTCAAGGTCGTGCGGGCAAGCTGCTTGGCCGTGCTGGTGCATCAAAGATGAAGACCGAGGGCAAGGGTGGTATTGCTGGTAACTCATTCGTGTTCGAGGGTCACCGTGCCAGTGAGGGTGGCTCATCGACGTTGAAGGTGAAGGTGAAGAGCCGTGGTTCCAAGGGCAAGCCCAAGAATCGCAGCAGCAAGCGTGCGGCGGCCTACCGGGCAGCTGGTGGACAGAGGCCATGATTGGAGAATAAAAGAAGTGTTTGATAATGTATCTTATTGGCGTTGGGATGGGCATTTAAATTACTTGCAGATATCATCAATTGACGATTCATCTCTACAATCAGCTCTCCCCACAGTATAGGTGTTGTCTTCTAGTTAGGCTCTGTATCAAGAGAAGAGGTCGGCCTTGCGCTATATCAAAAGGAGGATCCTTATTAACAGTAATTTACCTTCAATACTATTATGTAAAACGGATGCATATACACCAACTAGACAAACGCATAAAATGGTATGAAATAGATAATCAATTCATTGTATATGCCGCCTCTGTACTGTAACCCGCCACAAGACGGGGCATGCTAAGCAAAAAAAGGAGAACCTATAGAAATGATGGCCTCTTTTTAAGAGTCACCATTGTCACTTCTGTATTTGGATTGAAAGTGAAGTTATTCAAAGCAACGTCAAAGCAACGTTATATTGTAGCTTGCCGTGGACTGAGACGTCACGGAGATCTCGTCGGTCGTGATCTGCGGAGACCCGCTTATGTACTTAACTTGGCCTTCCACCACTACCTCAGCATAGCCATTTCCCTTTCTTTACGCTTTGATATCCGTCTTTCTTCTAGTTTACACGCCCTAAAGTGAGAAGGCTATTCACATGCTTGCTGCACTCGCCATCATGATACCCCATGGCGCACGACGTGCCCTTCGCCGGATAAACGAACGGGAAGTGAACGAGAATGACCGGGCAGACAACTTAGACACTACAGACTCGAATTCCGAGGTTCTTGATACCCTATTTATGATCAACTTGCTTGACAGAGATACTAACCATACGCACAATATCTTTATAATAGAATTCTGAATATGTACCTAGTACCTGGGACGTTCTCCAAGTGCGCGCTCTCCTCCAGTGGAGAATGGGGGTCCCGGTCGAGATCGTGGACGAGATCATCGACGCAGCAGAGTACTGGCTATCTACCACCGCAACGATGACCGCACCAGAAAAAGGCACGCACCGAGTCATCGGAAAAGACCGAGACCAAGTCCTCCTAAAGACAGCCCCTCTCTGCTACGACCGCAAGGTACGTTTCTAGGAGGGGTGATTCCATCCCCCGATGACGTATGCGCTAACAAAAGTATACACCGCGATAAAGCAACTTGAACGCTCCTCCGATTCTCCACAACCACTCCCCCACCGATCATCTACTCATCCATGCCGCAAGATCGTGTTTCGCCTATCGTCTCACGACCAGGGGTCTGGCCATATTTATCCAGATATGTACGAACATTCCTGGACTTGGTTCGACGCGGAGATTATCCATGGGGCGCATGCGCAGAAGATGTACATCGATGGCGAGGAACAAGTCCTTCTGGATAATGAAAAGGGTGAAACTGCGATATCTCGCGAATCTGGAGATCCTCTTCTATTGCCCAGTGCGGACAAGATCCAGCTTAACGGTGCCCGGGTGAGTGACAAGCAGGATGTCGAGATTGTTTGGCATTACCAGGATGACATACAGCCTGATTCGCCCGCAGCTAGTGATATTGAGAAGACCAAGGGTCGGGGTCGGGCTACGCTCGATGGTCGGTTTGTACGTGAGATGCAAGTTGGGGATTCTATTGCTGTTTGGGCTCGGGCGCGCTTTCCCGGATGGTCTAATCATGTTCACCGGGCTTCTGCGACTGTGTATTGGGCTGTTTAAGGGAAGGGGCTTGGATACCATAGATGAGACTTGCGAGTCTCTCCAATATCTGATCTTACTCCTATCGGCTCAATTTATCTCCTCTGGATATCTTCCGATTAGAGGACAGTATTAATGATACCCTCATCCTTGGTGTTTTGATGCGCTCTTCAGCCTAGAATTTAGCGATGAAGGCAGTCATATTATGATTGAGCAGTTGAATAATATAACAAGATTATTAGAAACATGAACAAGATTTAGCAAGACATGCCCTACACTATTCGAATGTCCAGAGAGATGATCTGCGTCTAGCCTTATTCTAACCTAAGGCACCCAGGCACCCAGGCCACAACTCGATCACGCAATTTCGCCAAGCCCTCCAGATCGACGTGACGGGGGAGTATAAGACCAAACGCCCTCCTCGACCAGCTTTCTTTCCCCTTTCCACCCTTTCAACAGCCTGTCAGGCATATTGACGAAGCTCTAAGCTTGTCCAACACCCCCACTAACATGCCCCCTTGAACAGACAAGGGGATGCCCCCTTGATGGCAACCACACCAACACTTCTGACCAAGATTCCCCCCATCGCCCTTTCCGCCTGGCAGAACCGACGTAGCCGACCAGCCGAAGCAAAGAGCAACCAGTGGGGCTCACTGCGTCTCTCGGCCGGCTCAGCTCAAACACAGTCCATCAATGGCGTCCCAATGATCAGCTGATAAGCCGAATGGGGGAAGTCGCCCTGCCCAGCCATGATCCATTTCAGCCGGATCCACGTCGTCTCGACCGAGAAGATACAATGTGTCATGGACAGTGAGGGGGAAACACCCCGTACACAACTTCGGACTGCTTTTCCCCGGCTCTAGCGATGTCCCGACTTGTCAATGATTGCGTTATCTGGACTGTTCCAATGGTGATCGGAGACTTACGCATTCCATTTGCGTATCCCACGTCCATCATTCCTGCTATCGTGCCGCCAAGTCTTGGCTTTCTGGAGTCTTGGGAAGAGCGCCCGCCCCTTTTGGAACAGTTTCCCCCCTCTTGCGACCCGCGTTGCGATAAACTTGCGGTCTGCGGTTGACGGATGACTGTGCAGTTTCTCTTATATTTAGATACCCGAATGAATCCCATTTTGACTTGCACTTCCAATTTTCCTACTTTCCCTAACTCTACGCCTTTCTTCCATATCTGGCCCTCTCTTTCTTCCCCACTTTCTGGGTTCCTTGTCCCTTTCGTCTGATTTTGACTCCCTCCGCACATCCATTTGCAACCATGGCTACCAGGAAATGCGCAGCTGTCGTTGTGGGTGCCGGCCCAGCTGGTGTGGCCGTGGTGGGCAACCTGCTAGAGCGCCAACTAGGCACGATAGCCTGGATTGACCCTAGCTTCGAGTCTGGCCGTGTGAACCGGAAATACCGCGAGGTTCCTAGGTGGGTGGTTCCGGTCTCAATCTCGAAATTCGATCTCCAGGATCAAGGTTAACGATCCTGATGTAGCAACACCAAAGTTGCCCTTTTCCAAGCATACGCCAACGCTGTTCAGCCCTTCAAGACGGTCATCGAGAACACCCCTCGACCCAATGCTTTCACTACTATGGCCAAGCTGGACCAGGAAAAGACATGTCATTTGCACTACGCCGCAGACATGATCCGCGGTCTCACTGATGGATTGATCAAGATGGATCAAGTCCACGCCTGCCGCGGCTTCGTGACGGCAGCCAACCTTAACAGCAGGGTAAATCCAGTCCCCTCCCCCAGTCTCATACCTATGTCCATACTATTGCCGATATCCAACTATGCATACCCCGAGTGCAGCAAGGCTAATAATGACATCATGGTAAACAGACATCCAGCGACTCCCAATGGACCGTCCGCGTCAAGCAGCACGGCTCATCCGACGAACTCACCATCGAGACAACCCGTCTCATCCTCTGCACGGGCTCCCACCCCACCAACATCCCAGTCCCCGTCCCAGGCCTCAACATCACCCGCCTAGACCTAGATACAGTCCTGAAACCTTCCGAACTAGCAACAACCCTCCCAACAACCACCCCAACCACCGTCGCCGTCATCGGCGCCTCCCACAGCGCCATTCTCGCCCTCCTCAACCTAGTCACTCTCGCCCGCGACTCCCACCCACACCTCCGCGTAAAATGGTTCACGCGCCACCCGCTCCGCTACGCAGAGTACATGGACGGGTGGATCCTGCGCGATAACACGGGCCTCAAGGGTCTAGCCGCGGACTTTGCGCGCTCCCAACTCGAAAATGATAAGCTACCTACGTCCGCTGCGGGCAAGGTCATTGAGAAAATCGATTGTGGCGGTGGCGAGGCCCGTGAGATGGCGCAGTATCGGGCTGAGTTGCCGGGTTGTTCGTATATCGTTCATGCAGTCGGTTTCACGAGGGATCCGTTGCCGCAGTTACAGAGGGATGGGGAGGCGTTGAGTATGGAGTTTGATCATGGCTCGGGCAAGTTCTATGAGCGTGGGGATGGAGATGCTATTCCGGGCTTGTTCGGTGCGGGAATTGCGTTCCCGGAGAGAGTGGTCGATCCGCATGGGAATGTTGAGTATGCGGTGGGCTTCTTCAAGTTTATGAAGTTTTTGAAGAGGGTTGTGCCGTCTTGGGCGTGAGGAGATGCGCGGTGGATGGGGTATTCGCTGCGCTCGAATCCCTAGTCATTGAGTGTGGGTGTCTTTTTTGTATGCATCTCTATGCTATACCCGGCGCACCAGGAGTTCGTCTTTGGTCTTTTATTCGGCGGTTGTTTACTCGATCATTCTCTCCGGAGAATTATTCTTATTGTCAATCCTCGGGTTAAATTCAACATCCCAGGTCATGATTATCACTGCATTAGTCGACGAGTCATTCATAAACAACTTTTAACCTCCCTAATGATCCATTATCACGTAGGATGCCAAACCACGATGCCACCAACCCGGCTACTCCTGTTGGTTATATTGCCTCTAATCCGAAGACTATCTACAAAACCATAAAGGGCTATACAAGAGCTATATGTCGCCTTTAGCTCCTAGCGATATTCTAGGCTTCTAGGAAAAGTCCTTAGAAGGAAAAGAGCCTCTGCCTCTATGAATCGCCCTCGACCTCTGCTTACCATACAAACTCATTCCACGACATTCGTAGACCTCATTATAATGCCCATTCCCAATAAATCCCCTGTCCTCTCATCCTTCCAACAGCTTTAAAAAGGACACTTGAATTCCAGTGGTCTAGCGCCCCAATAGTCCTCAACAAGCCAAACCTCCTGTGAGGATTATTGCCAGGCCCGCACTACTGCAGCATCGACTTTACAAACCCGGTTTGCCGGTACAGGCGCGGTTCTGGCCAGGGGGTATACCATCAACCATCCAGCCACCCGTGGAGACAAGCCCAGTTGAGGTGTGGGACTTTCCACCTATTGTCAAGGGCTGGCACCGATTTGTTGGAGAGGATTGGGTGGTTTCTAGCAGCGACGACAATGATGAGTCTAGGGCTCGCCAGCGTCGAGATTTGATTACAACTTGGACTTCTACTGCGCAGGACTTTCGGGATGTAAGAGAGTGCGAAATCCTCGAATAAAGTAAAACCAAGAGGCTAACTCAATAAAGTTACCATATATAGCCAAAAGCCCCAGATTCAGTGCCCTGGTTCACACCCGAGGTAAGGAATGCCCGCGGAGAATATTCGCTCATGTATATCTGCGGTCGTGATTCCAACTTTGAGTGGTACCAGGCTCTCGAGACGGCTGATTTGAATATCGTGAAGTTCAATCGCGATGGTCAAGTTCTGTTTGATCCTATCACAGCTATTCTATGCTTGTGGATGAGTGTGCCCTGAAAACAGGACGGGTACTTATTTCGAGCTTTGGTCTTGATGGAACTCCTAGTAATACGTATCGCGTTCCGTGTCTGGACCTCTTTGATCCGAACATACGAATCCAGGGCCTAGGGAAAAGTGTTGACGACCAGATAGAACATTTTAAATCTAACTTAGATCGTGATGATCCGAAGCACATGTCTGAGGAAAAAGCGTAAGCTTGTACTAGGTGTTATACAGATCGCATAACACCCCGATACATTATCTAGCCTAATTCGGCCTAGCGCAATCGTAGTAGGGCACTGGGAAAGACTGGTGACGTGCGCCGTCGCACGCTGTGGCCTGAAACGAAACAAGCGCGGAAAGTGAAGTATACCTGGGTGTAAACATGGAAGTCAAACGCTTTGTTTTGAAAAAGCACCATAACGGTACACATACATGTCTGCTAGGATCAGCCAATTATAGTTATGCATACTAAGTGCTTTAGCAAAGTGCGGGGTACGCTGTAACGATTGGATAAGCATGCATGTATCCTCGATTTTCCCGGCAATCACTTCCTTGATGTGAGCTCTAATACAATCAAGCTTTCTATGCTTTACTCCAGATAGCTCACTACAATAATCTGTATTGAAGCAATGTAAGTTTTGATGCTTGCTTATTGTCTGCGATAAAATCTTTTGTGGAGCATCACCTTTTGGGCTCACCGAACGTAGTATGGGTACTTATTGTATCTAAGAACAGTTATTAAGGGTATAATTTCTCAACCTCATTCATCCGAAAGTTGATCGATTGTTAAAGAATGACTATTCATAGGAGTTGGACCTTTCCTGCTAGTACTTGTGGCCATGCCTACATCATTCAAGACCAGTCAAGGGTCTTCCAGTAGTCGGCAATCGGTTTCGGGCCCCAAGTCAACTTGTCGGCGGCGCCAGGAATAACCTGGATTCTCACATATTGAGATCCCTTGAACACATAGTGTTCACCTTCCACCTTGGCGTCAGGAACAGGAATAGCGGCATCAATCGCAGTAAATCCAGCACTTGTGAGACCTGGCCACTGGTCAACTAGCGTGTAGGGTCCGTAGATGATCTTGTCTTTGCCAAGATCAATGCGGATGGAGTGCGTTCCCGAGAAAAGGTATGTTTCAGTCGAGGACCCAGGAAGATTGATTGCGGCGTCGATCGTATCAAATGGAGTGGAGGCAAGGCTCTTCCATTTGTCGGTAATTTTGAGAGGCCCCTCAAGGAGGGTATCGTCGCCCCCAGGACTAAACTTGATGCGTATGACGAGGGCGCCAAAGAAAAAATAGAACTCGTCCTTCGTCCCAGGAACGGAAACAGCACCATCAACTCTGCCAAAACCAGCTTTAGTTGTCGCAGGCCAGTAGTCTTTGATTTGCTTCGGGCCGAATACTATCTCCTCGGTGCTACCGTACGAGGTCCACTTGACCCGGGCGTAACGTCTACCGGAGAAGAAGTATCCTTGTTGGTTCTCCCCGTGAACGATGGCTGCGTCGACCATTTTGGTGAATTCGTTCGAATGTCTCGTTGAAAGTCGTATAAAATCTTATTGTGAACTTGTGGTTGTAGGTTTGTTGGAAGGACAATTTGAGAGAATTTATATGTCTACTCAGACACAGACCTCGTTCCGGCCTTTAGGTCTATGACACTTAAAGATACGGTGAGTGCTAGGCTCTAATAGCATGAACTTGGTATTGATGAAAATCCCTCATACGAATGAAACTCTCTCAAAATGCTGTGTTACTACGCTGCGTTGGCGCCAGTAGACTGCTATGTTCCAGTTGAGAACCCTGAAATATCTCGCATCATTGAACATAATTACATCACGTTCTGCATTACTACTTCTAGTTGCATATTTTTTTTGTATATCCCCACCTTGGCTAGCGATCGACGGAGACCCGTGGTTTTGTTTACAATATCGATTAGTTGGAGTATATTTTCCTGATGGATTTGAATTAATGTCATCTCAATATGCGGACTCGCGGATTTCTTATGATCTCTTATATATGTTGAATAGAAACTAGTAAGACGAATATTTCCTAATATAATTTATATCGCAAGAGATTCGGGTTGACTCGTCTGGTAGATGCGAAACACTATGCACAAAGGCCTGCAGTAATCACATTGTTAGCATAAGCAAGTTCTATGACCGTGGCTGGCTGAAGTGGGGCTTATAAATAATTACCCCCTTTCTTGCGTTTGTGTTACGGCCTTTCTCGAATTCGCCTCGACCAGTAGACACCAGGACTCTCTTCTGGTCCCCACAAGGCATAAGCGTACATTATTTCTAACTTAGCCCTCGTAGGCTGGGCTATGTTCCGGCCATACAACAACTACCCGTCACGTCGCAGGTAGACGTCATCTCAGGTTACACGAGTTTCAGGTTACACGATTTCCAAGCTAGATAATTCTCTGTTAACGCCCTTTACCCGTAGATCTACCTAGATGAACAGTATGCTTTCATTTAGAAAATTTCGCTCAGTTAGTGATCATTAAGTGATCAGAGTAATAGTAACTGAATTCAAAGATCCCATTGCCAACTGTATTCTTAAAGTATCCCCGCCTGTTGAAGATGAACACTATGAGGGGTTTTGCTTATGTTTCTCTCTGTTGATAACAGTTACCGCATCACCCATTTCTGATGATGGTATTGAAACAAGCAACAGCATCAGCTTTCATCCCAGCAATTTTAGCTATACTGGTCCTGGAGGTCCGCTGAATTGGCATGGCTTGGACAGAAAACAGAACGGCCTTTGTGCCAAAGGTAGATAGATACCAATCGCCAATCAACATCAACACTAAAATTCATTTTGGCCTTGGGGGTATCAGCATCCAAATTCCAAGCGCAATCGTCGACTTTGATAACTTGGGCCACACCGTCGAGGTTGCTCTATCTACCCGCTTCCTTTTTACTCCAACTGGTCGCTATGGCCTTCGTCAATTTCACTTTCATGCGCCTAGTGAGCATCGTATTAATGAGGGGTATATCTTCTAGAAGTCCACTTTGTCTTTGATAATCCTGGTAAGCGAATTACTGTTATATTATCTTCTTTCTACATTTGTCAAGGCCCCCAACATTCTACATGTTTTATCTAATGTAATACTTAGCTGGCCGCATCGCTGTCGTTGGTTTCGTATTTGAACTCACCGAAACTAGAAGAGGGAATGCTCTTTTTGAGAATATCTTGTCTCAAATTCATAAGATCGCCTTGCCTGGTACCTCGGTTAGAACGAGCCTCCTAATGTTTGGGGATCTCGCTGGGCATCTTGAAAGAAACCCTATCTACCGGTACTCTGGCTCTCTTACCTCGCAGTGTACTCAAAGTGTGGCCTGGTTTACTAGTGCTACACCTCTGGCTTGGAGTGTTGAGATGTTCAACGCTATTAAACACGTTCTCAAATTCAATGTTCGCTATACCCAAAACACTCTTGGGGAGAAAAATTTACTAGAGGCGGCTGCGTCCGGATTAGGTCCAATCATTCCGGAGCTGCTTGAACTAATGGAACACGGATTAAGATAGGGTTATGAACTGAGGATTTTCAAGCTAGCCCCCTTGGAAAGGTGCACTATGGCGGACATCAATTACACGTCGATTCAAAGAGGTTCGAGTTAGCGGATGAGTACTACTCAGGTTATACGGTGCGGAGAAATAAGTTGTGTAGACTAGAAAATTATGTTAGTCTTCAAAGGTACCACGAGTAACCTCAGCGAATCCTAATATAAAGGGCTTGAAGTTGAATAGCTAGGCGGACATGTTCTTAGCCGGAGAGAATGAATGTCGATCCTACCTACCTAGTGAAAATGGATCAAGTTTTAGTCTCCCGGATACTCTTAAGCTGGAGCTTTCTCATTAGTCTAGTCTCTTATAACCGCGGAGTGTGAATCGAGGTTAATAAGAGCATCTCCTGACTGTAATTATAACATTGTTAAAGAGCCAGTATGCTATAGTATACTACAGCATAACACATACAGGAAGTTATTCAATATTGCGTACTACTAGTAAAGAATATCAAGTATGGGTAGTGAAGTAAGAATCAGTAAGCGATAAGATTTTTCAATAGTCACCCTACATAGTCAAAGTGGCACTTCGCAGAAAAAAACTCAGAATGAACTACCACAAAAGAGCTATGCTAGGTTTGTTTCACTTTATGGGGTAAAATTGAAACATATTTAGCTAAGCGGCAGTATAAAGTATAAAGCACTGCGGAAGACAGCAGCAGAAACCATGTAGTTCTATTTCATCATGACTAGACTAAAAAATCGAGTCGCTTTAATTATACTTTCAAAGTTCCGAGAGTACTCAGTGTGTTATCACATGCTTATGGAGTCTTGGAGATTCACGGACCATCGAAGGCCAAAGCCAGGGATATAACAAGCTAGCCAATTAGCGGCGTCTGCAGTGAACGTTTAATATGACGGTCTTAAAAAAGCTAAACCCCAAAAATAGAGTTTTATAGCCAAGGACGAGTCCACTTAGGTCAGTCAGAGAAGCGAGATGTAGAGAAAAGTGCGGAACGAAGCCCTAGAACCCTAAGAGCTAAGATGGATAGAGAAGTCGACGAGCAATGAGACAACGTAGCCAGGATAGACTCGAGCGAAGCAGAACCCGTCTTGGCGGCGAAAGCGACGAATCAGCGGCGAGAACGGGCAAGGGTCTTGCAGTACTGGTGACGCGCGCTGTCGCACGCTGTGGCCCTGAAACGAAATAAGTTGGAAGTCGAATGGTGAATTTTGATAACGCGCCGGGAAGGTACATACGTATATCCGCTAGGACTGACCAATTATTTCTTCTAATTGCTTAGATGGCATACCGAGTGGCGTAGAAGAGTGTGGCGTAAGGTGTCATGATTGGACAAGCATAGATACAAAAATATATCCGCAAAGCAAAAATGAACCAATCACATTTTTACATAAGTGCCTGAAGAAATATAAAACATAAGTTAAACCCCGATCGCAGACAGTTTGACAGTTCACGCGATATCCGAGCTCCTTATGAAAGTGAATCGACCTTCGTAAATCTACGACCTCTCTTGGGTCGACGGTCGTGGGGGATTGTGTCAGCCGAGGACCCGTCTTCTAGGTGAGTCAGTTTATTAGCAGTTATATCCTTATAGAAGATTTCTTCAGATTCTATTAGAAGGTGCTCCTTAGTAGAGGGATAGGTCTAGTGGCTATCGTTTTGTGCTTAGGAATCAGAGCTAGTGCTCAGCATTCGAGGTCTCTTTGTTAGAGTTGTTAGGTTAGCACGACTGTTCTATCGATCTGCTTGCTTCTGCTTTCCTACCGATACAGTAGGAGTCACCGGTGCTGTCGTAATAGAGCTAAGATTTAGAATAAAATAAATATCATCCACACTAATTACGAGCCGAGATATTGTAGTAGTGATACCGAAAACCCTCCCGGTGATAAATATACGAGACAGTCTTATAAGAACCGCAAAATTCGTCTAACGGTTGCCGTTCCTAAAGTAAATGGAAATTGTAAATGTCATAGACGCCTTATTAGAGACGTTATAGACATTAGTCTCGAGGTTATAATATAATAGAGTAGACCTATTATTTAATTGTCCTCCTCTATCTCGCACTATTCCTAGCACACTAACCGTAGGAAGAGCAGCCTCTGGATAGTGCATATTATACGTATGAAAATCGGAATGATCACTAGGGTGACTCAAGAAACCCTAGTAGTAATAAAATAAGGGTGGCTTTTATTTATATCGTATCAGTTAACTTCATACGCGTATAAAATTAGACGTAGAGTCCTATTTAGGTCGACAGAAGTTAAGAATAAGCCCCAAGCATAGATAAAATTATTAGGCTCGTAGGATTAACGATCGACCGACGAAGCGAAGAAATGTATAGTAGTTAGAAGCTCATTCAATCCAACGCCGTCCGAGTAGAGATTAGTTTAAAAAGGAAGATAAAATAATGCCTTAATTCTTAGAGTAAGACCTTAGTCTAGTCGCGATAGGTCGGGTCCCACGCGATCTATAGAATCCCTCAAGTGAAGAATAGCCGGTGAATTTACCTGAGTTAGCATAAGGACGACAAACCGAATCCAGGCGATATCCACGAAAACTAAAGGTTTGCGAGTAATGTTTGTTTGATGCCAGATATTATAGATAGAGGAAATATGTTTGTTGAGAGTATCACTAGTGAAAATCTGTTGTATTTAGTTTATTTTCCTGGTCATAAGAACAGACATAATCGTACGTAATAAGTAAGGAAGTATATGAAGAAAAAGCGTAGGATAGTTGAGTGCTAACGCGAAATTAGAAAAACTTACCTGAATGAAATAGGGGGTTACGCCACGTAAGTGGAAGAGAGTCATGATGTCGATGATATTGGGTTACCAATTAAGGTACCATAGCTTATATAATAGCGCCGCTTTTCTTTGTTAAGTGTCTACCCGTATACGACACAACTTTTCTCGAATGGTTTACCCGCCCATATACTTGAGATTATAGGTACTGATGGTTCTAGCTCGTAGCCCTATCGGTGCCGTATTAGGAAACAAAGAAGCTGATGCACCTATATTGCTGTCGAATAGCTACAGTGTAGCTACAAAGCTATTCTTTCTTCTTCTTTCTCTCTCACGCTTGTTGTTACTGTCGATTTGGACGGTATGTTGTTGTAGCTCGATAGCTTCAATCCATTTGCTTTAGCGCCTTCACGCGGTGGACTTATGATAAGCATTCATTGTGTAAGCAGAGTTAGAGATCGGGCGTAGAAGAGGGCTAGGACACGCTTAGCTTGCCCAATCAGATGAAAGAAGCAACCCAAACATCCATGGCCTTAACTCCTTTCCGACCCCCCTGTATACCCTCCAAGCTCGACTCACACGCATCCCGTAACGCAAGAATCACCGCCCGTTCCCTCTCATCACTCACTTGCTCCTCTACTTCCTGTTCGAAAGAGGAAGAAAGGCAAGTAGAGACCTCCCATTGTCCGTCCAACAACCCCTCCCCACCCGGCACGCGGGTCTCACTTTCCAGCTGCCACCCGGCAGCCAGGGCCAGTTCGGTAAGCCGCTTTGGCCCCAGCACCGTGCGGACGTTTGAGTCGCTGTTGGGTTTACGGCACTCTAGTGCTGCCTGGGTGAGCGCAGCTAATACGTGAGGCTGGGCAGAGGAGTGCGTGGCTACTAACGACCACTCAGCAAGCAGGAGACGCTTACTGTGCTGCTTGAGGGCACGGAAGGTGGAAAGGATGAGCTCAGGGGAGGAGAAATACCATAGGCAGTGGGCGAGCACTGTTGCGTCGAAGGCCTTATTTTCGCTGGAAGAGGGGGAGGGAAGAGAGGAGAGGCAGTCCAGGGGGGTCGTTGGACCCAAGTAATCCGGCTACCCAGTGGGCCTTGCGAGATATGACTCTGTGCTTGGCCGAGTGTATACGGGGCACCTGTAGGAGCTATTAGTTGGCTGTGCTCGCACCGGAGAAAAGCAAGAGGACTCACCATAATCTAATGCCGCCGGATCGACCGCCACCACCCTCCCCTGCTCGCCCACAGCAGAGGCAAGGACTGTCGTGCAATCCCCCTGCCCGCATCCTAGTTCCAGCACCTTAGAGTCAGCGGGAACGTTCCACTGCTGCAGAAGCACTAGGCGGTGAATGGTTTGAGAGTGCTGGATGCTGAAGTTGGTAGGGTCGTGTAGGCAGACACGGGCGATAGCGGCGGCGTCGAGTTGAGTGGACATGTTGTGCTCGATGGGTGTTGTGTAAGGCACAAGACGGCTGAGTGGGGTTTGCGTAGCCAGGTATCTATGCCCTTCGGTCTAGTTAGCTGTATTCAGAGTTAGTCGCCCAATAGGAACGTAGTGTGCTTCCCGACTCTCGTAGATTATGGCTCTATGTTAACAATTCATATACGCTATACGATAAGCACCTTGATAACACAATTAATCTAGCCCGTATAATCTATTTTTCCATTCCCCTCAATGCCATTGTCTAATCATTCCAACGACTCCGGGGGATTTCTCCATCATCCCATATACAAACTATTCATGAAAAGACACAGCAAGAGCATATCACACTCTAGTATTTAAAAGTCTTGAGGGAAAGGAGAAGAAGGAAAGAAGGGGGCGAGAGGGCATGTCGGGTCTTTCATGTCGAGGCGACGGAGGGATTGGTGACAAGACGGTGTATTAAGGCGCTAATCCAGGAACGGTAAAGCTAACTGGATGTAGTAATTCACAGGTCCGCCGTTTACATCGCCAACAATCCGCCAACAACTAACCCAAGCAAACCTCCAACTAACCCAACACCCTGGCCAACCCCATTCGCAACCGCCGAATTAGCAGTCGCCGTAACACCAGCCTCACTCCCACTCCCACTGACACTCATACTGCCACCCCCACCCCCACTCGACGTCCCACTAACAACAACCTTCCGATCATAGCCCGTCGCCGTAACAGTATAGGTCGCCGAAGCTTGCGACCAAGTAATCACCGTCCCGCTGGGCGGTGCTGTAACTGTCCCTGCAACATTATGCAGCGTCGAAGTTCCATTCTTGGGGAAGTCACCCGGCTTGTAGAACTTGTTGTCTTCGTCGGAGAAGCCGAGGTTTGCGCAGTCGGTAGAGGATAGAGTGGAGTCGCAGGTTGACCAGGTGAAATCTGGGATGGAGGTGTAGAGGTTTGGGAGGTTGGAGGGGAAGAAGAGGGGCCAGAGGTTTGCGCCGGCGAGGGTGGGGACTGTATTTGGGCAGACTTGCCATGCGCTGTGTTGGATATGAGGTTAGTTCTTGCTCTTCTTTTTGGGATGGTGCATATATATTGGGGGTTTTGTAGGAGGGAAGGGGAGACGTACGCAGACATGCTAGCACTAGCACCGCAGCAGGCACAGTCCGTTGCTGTTCGTGCGATATCTGGGATGTTGCCTAGATTTGAGAGGTCGGGGATATTGTTGAGAGCTTGGCTGGTTATGTTCTCGACGCAGGAGATTTGGGCTTTGCGCGCGGAGAGAGTATTTGTGAGGACCTTGCCTAGACTGCAGGAGCAGCGATTCGGGGCATCGTCTGGAGCTGGCCAGAAGGGAATTGGTTCTGTGGCGCTGGGGCATACGGCAAAGTATTGCTGGACGAAAAGTTGGTATTCGCAGGAGTAGACCTGGATGTGGGGGATAACATGTTAGCGTTTGACCAATTGAATAGATTATGTTAAAATTGAACACTTGGAATATCAAGTATTGAACTTTATATGGCAGAAGATGGTAGTAGAAAGACATACCTGGTTCCAGCAGGAGTGTGCCATGCAATTGATATACTCTTGGTGTGCGGTACATCCACAGTCTACAATGCAGTCGCCATTGCCGTTGCAGTTGTTGATGCAGGAGCGCCATTTGTCGGCAACATTGTGGTTACAGTCTGAGTAGACGGATTCGGCAGCACAGGCGCTGGCAGTGATGTTGGTTTGTGCAGAGGCGAGCTGTGCAAGGCCGGCCAGAGCCGCTGCCGACACGGCGAGGTACTTGCTGGATGGCATTGTGTAGTACTGGACAGTGAAAAGAGTCGGGTGCCAAGCTTCAATGGCTGTGTCAAGCTTACTCTTAAGATAGATTTTCACTGCTGAACAGAAACTCCCATCAGATCTAGGGTCAGCGATGAGATATTATATAGACCGCCTCTCCAGGCAAACCGGTAAATTTAGAAATTTGTACGTAGTCCTCGGATCCCGGCTGATGCATGATTGCATATATCCCTCTGCAAGGCCAGCGGGTCGATCAGTGCATTGGTGCATTTGTATTGGAACTACAGTGTCATCGCAAGCTCAGACCGGGGCTTGAGTTCTCGCATTGACACTGACATTGCGCATTGGCACCCAATCCGAGAACTCACAGCTACCAGCGTCACACAGGAAAATACCCGATGGGCCAAGAAATCCCCTGCCATCGTTAGTGACAGCGACGAATCTGACAATGAACGAATGTCCTCCGGCTTCGAATCCATTGATCGAACCCCCCTGCTTGCATATCTCACATGCACGCAGGCAGTCACGTTTTTTGCTTCGGCAGTGGGCGAGCTTCGGGGTTCGTCATACTGGATGAGTCGAGCCTTACGGGGCAGGCTATTTCAGTGGTGTCCTGCATGGGGCTGGACCCTTGCTGATAGATGCCAGAGACACGAGTGCGATGCGGGTCTGTTGATGACTATGGAGTCATGGATCGGTGAGCCTTGCATGGTACTCGGCGGATGTGCGCGGATGAACCCTTGATGACGGTGAGGTGTCATTGACAGTAGTTAGAACTGTGAATATGGATAATTGACGAAGCTCCCAGTTCTGAGGGTCTATATTCGTGGCTAGGACTATGCGGTGTGCCCAGTCGCGGTAGCTAGGGGGTCAGACACTGGGCGTCGCCAGTCCAATATAACTCCAAGGGAATTGCTGTGTGAGCCTAGTGTTCGCTTCCTCTGACAGTCCTTGCCAGGTTTCATCCTCTCACACCTGGGGCTGAGCCCTGTCGGGATCGCAATGGCGGTCATGAAACACCGTATGGCAGCCACGAAGATGACTGCACTTGCGGGGAGTTAGCCGTGGCAATGTCATTGAAAATTCATCGTGGCAGAGTCGATCAATCCACCGGTTAGGTATCCATGCTGAAAATGCAGCAAGGAACATACATTTTTTTGCGTTCCTAGATGTTCCTGGGGCGGCAGTGGCTGTGAAGATTGG
This sequence comes from Penicillium cataractarum, assembly GCF_028827025.1. Taxonomy (NCBI): domain Eukaryota; kingdom Fungi; phylum Ascomycota; class Eurotiomycetes; order Eurotiales; family Aspergillaceae; genus Penicillium; species Penicillium cataractarum. The sequence goes on along the minus strand of NW_026622745.1, from coordinate 1,294,520 downwards.
CTGGAGCGGGCCGAATCGAGGGGGTTCGTTTCGGCAGTGGAGAGATCACATCAGATCTCCTCAGACCCGAGATGTCTCACCCCTGCTGAGCGGAGTTGAGCATTGGCGAAGAAGTACATACAGTATAACTGCATGCTTGGCTTTAAGAGAGGCTGGTTCATCCCTTAGCCTGGGCGGTTGTTCCTTCGTATTTCGTCCTTGCAGGTTGTTGATATAACGTCGCTTGATATAGCGCAGGGATCTGTCTGATTGACGCGATGCTACTGCAAAAAGGTCACGATCTTTGTAGCATTGATCTACGGGTTTTACCTAATGTTTTCTTCCCTTTGTAAGGTCACCATTCGGGCTGAGTATCACTTGTCACCGCTCTATGCAGCTTATGCTTACTGAGTACACCGTAGGAAGACTTCCAGCTTGGCTGCGTTCTCCGCAGACCTAGATTCCACCCTTTCCAAGCATATTATCCTCCAGGGTCAGCATGCGCGGTGTATTTTGTTTTTATGTCTGGTTAGTTAACACGACTGTTATGCACGATTTACGGAGTAATGCGAGCGATAAATTTGTTCAAAGCGATTAGCTACTGTAGGACTTGAACTTGGTCATCCAACTAACCGCAACACTTTCCCAGGTCCAATGTAATACAAATCCAAATTACTAATCAGGCAACTAATCCGCATTAGTGTAGTGGTTAACATATTTGTCTTTCACACAGAAGCCGGGGGTTCGATTCCCCCATGCGGAGAACCTTTTTTGTTTTGATTTTTGTTTTCCGGGCAAGGCTGCCAGGCCCCGAAGTTCAGAGGGTAGTAAGAGAAGCACTGTTCCACAAGCGGAATCCTAGGCCAAGGAAACCTTTTAATTCACTCGTTGGAAGACGTGGTTATTCATCTGACGGGGGTTTCCAATAAGGAAATTTCTACCAAAATAATCGCTCCCCAGTCTCTAGTCTCGACCTCTTTTTGCACTCTACCATTCATACGCAATAGCGTTAGGTAGGCTAAATAATAAACTACGATTCGTGCATAATAATATGTAACTATACTTTCATGGTAGTGTATATATCCTTGTCTCCAGGACGGGGAATTAAATCCTCTGCTAGTAAAGATCGGAGAGTGACTTTCCTTTATGCCCGAGAACGGATGAAGAAAGGTCAGAGCCACGTCAAAAATAGTTCTTATTTATAAACCGCAATCTATACACTTACAACCCTCATTTTCTAAACCGCTAATGCCCAGTATATATCCTATAAGGTCAATCATATCTACTATAGTCGGGGAACTACTGACGGAGTTTCGGTGGAATGCCTGATTGGGGTACTACAGTTTACTACAGTTGACCAGAGCTAACATAACCAACGCTCTAGTCGGAGTAAGTTATCTTCCGTGTCCCGACCAAAGGCTGCAATATTATAATTTGTACTTATAACCAATCTAAATGCACTTCTTTGATCACGTATGCAGAGTACACCATTACCGACTACCGTACCCAAGTTGTGAAACAGCCATGGTTCGAATCCTGATCACTGATGCCGAGGGTTTGGTCGGGAAGTTTACGATAAATGAGTTGATCTCTCAACTTCGTGATACGATCTCCTCCAGCGCAGACAGCTCTCGTATCCTTGCTGGATACCATAGTCAAAAGGCGCTTCAACGGGCAGTCGAGTTGAATCAAGACCAGAAGCTTGTTAAGCCTGTGATCATCGACTGGGCTGACTCTACGAGTTTTATTACAGCGCTCCAAGAAGTCGATCGTATACTACTTATCACGCCTTTCACATCAGCCAAGACAGCTCAGATCAAATAATGGATTAGGGCTGTGTTGACAGTCCAACAATCAGACGCGGATGGCAAAAAGGCATTCCATGTCGTCCATGCTAGTATTCACTGTGATATTAGTGATCCATCACTTCATCTTCCCCATGAATCATGGCAAATAGAAGCCGAGAGATTAATCATGGACGCCACTCCACGAATATTTTTGTCATGAACAAATCTACATATCAATTTTGATGGATATAATGGAGTTCTCAAGTCTGGAGAAATCGCGTACTTCCTTCCAGCGGAAGCAAAGTTCGGGTGGATAGCTCGTGAGGACATTGCTGCCGTTGCTGCGATGGCACTTCTTCATCCCAAGAAAAATGCTGGGAAAACATATCCCCTAGCAGCGGAGAGTTTATGCTTGGTGGATATGGCGACTATTGCGACAGATGTTTGCGGCTTCGACGTCAAAGCCCGGCAGCTTATGAGTGAAGATTTTTGGAATTTAGCATTAAGTCCGGCTGCAAATCCGGAAAACGACGCAGGATACAAGGAATATATGGATTCAGTGGGATCGTTGTTTGAGGGTTTGGCTAGAGGTAAATTTCCTTCTCATAAGGAAGTTTTTGCGTCTGTGGTTAGGACCATTTGTGAGAGGGAACCGCTGAAGTTTAAACAATGGCTGGCGACGTCTCCCTACAAGGCAAGGCTAGGCTCTCTTGCTAATTAACTCCTCTTTGTTGGTCCATTTAGCATCAATTACATTCCCCTGTCGACCTGAGCCTTGGCCAACTTCCCTGTTGATGTGAATACGTATCAGCGTATAGGGGCAGTGAATTCTCATTAATAGCCGACTGGTTTCATAGACATCCATATTCTCCCTCCATTCAAGATTCTAGAATCATAGCTAGGTCTAGGCAAAACGACCACCTCGACCATTATCGAAATAAGGACGAGCCGGATTGGGCTGGCGGCTTACCTGATTTTTAGCGAATGGAATCTCTCACACTCTGATCAAGTAACTGCATGGCTTCCAAAACAATCTTTTCCGACTTCAGCACGTCCTCTTCAAGCTCCATTCTTTCACTCGGTACCAGATCTTCGAGCCACCAGGGTGCTATATTTCCTCCCAACCGAGAACGCGCCGTAGCCTCTCTCCATAATCGTTCCTCGATGCCCCTCCTTGGGGTTCTCATTCCGCAGGCCTCTAGCCTGTTCAGATATGCTTCATATAATATATCGGGCCAGTCGCCTTCATTGTCCACAGCGTCATTGACGAACTCATCTAATTCCGGGAAAAAGCCAGAGAACTCAAAGTCAAAGACACCGCTGATCTCAGTGGCATCAACGGATATAAAAACATTGTGCGGAGAGAGATCGTAGCGCGTGAACACGAACTGGCTCTGCAGATTGCAAATTCCAAGCTGTGGTAACCGAACCGCAATGAACTCTCGAATTGAATGGATCAGGTGCCTATTTCCTTTGAATATCTCCAGTTCCTGAAGTTTCCGGAGCCGTGCTTCGAGCTTCACTCGGTAGTACTGAAGCCCGTTGATTATAGGCTCATCAAACTTGACGCCGAAGGCAGGCATTGTAGAAGAAGGGATTATTCGTAGGCCGAATATTTCCAAAGAATCAAGACTTGACGGCTTCTCGTCACTGATTCCACACTCAAGGTTCCCAGTAACCTTCCAGACAGGCAACCCTTCCCTCCAGCGAAAAACTATGTTTGCTAGTTGTTCGTCGATAGTCTTGAGCTTGTCTGTGCTCAGACTTAGTGTTGACAAAGGGACTCCAGGAAACCGAGTCATAAGAATCCACCCATTGCATTGTCCATCCAATTTAGAATCAAACCGAATTTCGCCTTTGGCTAGCGCCCCATCCGGATTCATTCTATGAGCGAAAGATTCTTTGCTATGAGACCACGCAAGGACCCGTGGAGACGGTATTTCAGGCGTGAAGTTTTCGATAAGACACAAGCATGATACCTCATTCTCGGTTTTCGACTGGTCAAAGAATTTTTCGTTTAATTTCAAGACCAAGTCGTTGACGGTACCTCTGTTTAAGCTTTGTACCGGCAAACTTTCGGGTGACCTTCAAAAAGTAGATACGATTGTTGAATGATTTCCCAGAACCGAGAGGTTCAATGTCCAAGACATCACAACCAGGAAATAGGCATTCGAGTAGCCTGATTATTGTTTTGTTCGACAGATAAACTCCATGATATTTTGGAGTAGCGTCGTGAGGACCTTGAATTCTCTCCATGAAGACAATAAAGCACGTCTGGATGCAAAGACTGGGAGAAACTAAAGGTTTGTATCGCGGAAGCGGTCTTTCTTTTTAAGGATCGGCCCAAAGCTTTTATTTAAACTTCTGATTATGAAAAACAACTCGACTTGGCTGGGAAAAGTCTTGTCTTGGGATTGCTTGTGTGCAATCCATTATTAGGCAACGACGACCCCTCTAAGCACGGAGATTCGGACGATATCAACCTCCCGAGGGAAAATCAACCCGAACATGGTATTTAGGCTATGCTCAGGGCGGTGAGTGTGCATAATAGGTGTACTGCACTTGGGACTTCGTATAGTTAACTGGTAGCGATTCCCCTCAATGGAAAACTGTTGATTACCTAATACACACTGTGCCTTCCAGGTCCTCCAGGCTACCATCCTGGTGACAACCAAATCCTCTCTACCTGCTCGGGCTACAGTTCATTATGTCTGATAACAATCTCTGTCACCCACCGACAAAGTCCTCTCGTCGAAAACTTGCTCCAAAGACCAGAACGGGTTGTTTGACCTGCAAGTAAGTCTCGACCTTTGGCGAGATGCCGTTGATATAGAACCCTCTTAGTGACCAGAGTAGGGCTCGAAGAATAAAATGCGACGAGGGCAAACCTCACTGTCGCAGATGTCTCGACACGGGAAGAAAATTCGATGGTTATTCCATATCAAGCAAAGGCACACTCTTTCAGGCGGAGTCGCCGAACCGATCGAGGGCCCTTTCACACGATATAGGTCTCAGCGCCCTGGAGAGGACGGCATTCCAATTTTTCCGTGCATACACAGCTCGAAGACTTGCGAATGGCTTCACTAATTCCGTCTGGGATCGGATTATTCCGCAGCTGTATCATTCCGAACCTGCTATTCGGCATGCGGTCAATTCCATTTCAGATCTTCACTACCAATTATGGACACGATTGGATTCGGCTGTCGCAGGCAAACAGCTGAAGTCGGGATTTTCAATAGAGCAGCATACGAAAGCGCTAGGTCGGTCAAGGAAAAACACAAGAGCCGAACTCAGTGTAGTCCTCAATTGATGCAGTATTTCTCCAGAAATGACGCCTGGCCCTGTTGTTTGGGTTTGTTTTGAGTATTTTTGAAGAGGAATTAATGGAAGCAAGTAAAATGATATTACGGAACAATGCATGATCTGGGTTGGAACATTGCTAATATACTTCCTTCGAGGCGAATTCGCTCACACCTCCAGAATTCTTAAACTAGATGTAGATATTCTCGAAATGAAAAGTAGTTCTCCACTTTAGATGACTAAATTAATGAGATATCAAGCCTTTGCATTCACATAACAGTACAGGGAAACCTAACTGAATAGGGAAAACCTATACTAAGGCGCGGAAAGGACGTCCCCAAATTCAAACGTTTTGAAACAAGCCCAGGGTCACGTAGTGAAATGCACCTATACAAGCCGATTAGCAAGCAATACAACACAGTAAACTATCCTGGCGTAGGTCGTAATTCATACACTTTCAAGCTTCTTCGTAAACCCTGCTGGTGCGCAGATAGCTGCATTACTAGATACAGTTAGTCAATCCTATATTCTGATAGCCACATCTCAATATAAGGTCAATCACTTACAAGCTGTCCGTATCCCATCGCAGTCAGCCCTGTATTCTAATAGCCACATCGTGATATAAGCGAGATAACTTACTCCCTATCCCCATCAGTCAGCCCTATATTCTGATAGCCACATGTCAATATACGGTCAATTACTTACACACTGTCCATATCCCATCGCAGTCAGTTCTGTATTCTGATAGCCACATCTCAATATAAGCTCAATGACTTACTGCCTATGCACATCAGTCAGTCCTTTATTCCGATAGCCACATCTCAATATAAGCTTAATCACTTACTTCCTGTCCATATCCCATCATACTTAGCCCTATATTCCGATAGCCACATCTCAATATAAGCTCAATCACTTACACGCTATCCCCATCCCGTCGCGGTCAGTCCTATATTCCGATAGCCAAATCGTAACATAAACTTAATCACTTACCAGCTATCCACATTCCATCGTAGTCAGACCTATATACTAATAGCCACATCTTAATATAAGCTTAATCACTTACTTCCTATCCATATCCCATCATACTTAGCCCTATATTCCGATAGCCACATTTCAATGTAAGGTCAATCACTCACAGGCTATCCATATCCCATCGTAGTTAGCGCTATATTCTAATAACCACATCTTAATATAAGTTAAATCACTTACAATCTATCCAGCTCCCAACGTAGTCAGCCCTATATTCTGATAGCTATATCTTAATATAAGGTCAATAGCTTACCTCCTATCCATATCGTATCGCAGTAAGCCCTATATTCTGATAGCTATATCTTAATATAAGCTTAATCACTTACTGCCTATCCACATCCCGTCGTAGTTAGCCCGATATTCTAATAGCCACATCTTAATAAGGTTAATCACTCACAAGCTATCCATATCCCATTATAGTCAGTCCTATATTTTAATAGTTATATATAAATATAAGCTTAATCACTTACAAGCTATCAATATCCCATTACAGTTAGCCCTATATTCCGATAACTAGATCTCAATATAAGCTCAATAACTTACTGCCTATACACATCAGTCAGTCCTTTATTCAGATAGCTATATCTCAATATAAGCTCAATCACTTACAAGCTATCCGCATTCCATCACAGTTAGCCCTATATTCCGATAGCCACACTGAATATAAGCTCAATCACTTACACACTATTCACATCCCATCGCAATCAGCACTATGTTCTAATAGCCGCATCGTAATATAAGCTTAATCACTTACTTCCTGTCCATGTTCCATCACAGTCAGCCCTGAATTCCGATAGCTACATCTCAATATAAGCTCAATCACTCACAGGCTGTCCACATCCCGTCGCAGTCAGCCATATATTCTGATACCCACATCTTGATATAAGCTCAATGACTCACAAGCTATCCACATCCCATCTCAGTAAGCCCTGGCACATCTTAATATAAGCGAGATAACTTACTCCCTATCCACATCAGTCAGTCCAGTATTCTGATAGCCACATGTCAATATATGGTCAATCACTTACTTGCTATCCATATTGCATCTCATTTAGCCCTGCATTCCGATAGCCACATCTTAATATAAGCTCAATCACTCACAAACTGTCCATATCCCATCTCAGTAAGCCCTGGCACATCTTAATATAAGCGAGATAACTTACTCCCTATCCACATCAGTCAGTCCAGTATTCTGATAGCCACATGTCAATATATGGTCAATCACTTACTTGCTATCCATATTGCATCTCATTTAGCCCTGCATTCCGATAGCCACATCTTAATATAAGCTCAATCACTCACAAGCTATCCATATCCCATCGCAGTTAGTCCTATATTCTGATAACCACATCTCAACATAAGCTCAATCACTTACTACCTATCCATATCCCATCGCAGTCAGCCCTGTATTCTAATAGCCACATCGTGATATAAGCGAGATAACTTACTCCCTATCCCCATCAGTCAATCCAGTATTCTGATAGCCACATGTCGATCGATATACGGTCAATCACTTACTGCCTATCCATATTCCATCGTAGTCAGCCCTATATTATAATACCCACATCTTAATAAAAGCTCAGTACTCACGCACTATCCACATCCCATCGCAGTCAGCCCTATATTCTGATAGCCGCATCGTAATATAAGCTCAATCACTTACTTCCTGTTCACATCCCATCGTAGTTAGCCCTACATTCCGATAGCCACATCTCAACATACGCTTAATCACTTACGCTCTGTCCATATCATATCCCATCGTACTCAGCCCTATATTCTAATAGCCACATCCTAATATAAGCTCAATCACTCACAGGCTATCCACATCCCGTCGCAGTCAGCTATATATTCTGATACCCACATCTTAATATAAGCTTAATGACTCACAATCTATCCATATCCCATCGTAGTTAGTCCTATATCATAATAGCCATATCTTAATATAAGGTTAATCACTTACAAACTATCCGTACCCCATCGCAGTTAGTCCTGTATTCCGATACCCACATCTTAATACAGGCTCAAACACTCACAAGCTATCCACATCCCCTCGTAGTTAGCCCTATACTCTAATAGCCATATCTCAATATAGGCTCAATCACTCACAAGCTAATCACATTCCATCGTAGTTAGCCCTATATTCTAATAACCAGATCTCAATATAAGCTTAATAACTTACTGCCTATACATATCAGTCAGTCCTTTATTCAGATAGCCACATCTCAATATACGCTTAATCACTTACTGCCTATCCATATCCCATCGTAGTTAACACTATATTCCGATAGCTACACTGAATATAAGCTCAAGCACTTACTGCCTATCCACATCCCATCACAGTCAGCCCTATATTCGGATAGCTATATCTCAATATAAGCTAAATCACTCACAATCTATCCATATCCCATCGCAGTCAGCCCTATATTTTAATAACCACATCTTAATATAAGCTCAATAACTTACTTGCTGTCCACATCCCATCGCAGTCAGTCCTATATTCTGATAGATATATCTTGATGTAAGTTCAATCACTTACGGTCTGTCAACATCCCATTATATTTAGCCCTATATCCTGATAGCCATATCTTAATATAAGCTTAATCACTTACAAGCTATCCACGTCCCATCGCAGTTAGCCGTGTATTCTGATAGCTATATCGTGATATAAGCTCAATCACTTACACACTATCCACGTCCCATCGCAGTTAGCCCTATATCCTAATAGCCATATCTTGATATAAGCTCAATCACTCACAAGCTGCCCACATCCCATCGCAGTTAGTCCTGTATTCTGATAGCCACATCTCAATATAAGGTCAATCACTCACAGGCTGTCCATATTCCATCGCAGTCAACCCTGTATTCTGATAGCCACATCTCAATATAAGCTTAATCACTTACGCTCTGTCCATATCACACCGCAGTCAGTCCTATTCTGATAGACATATCTCAATATAAGCTCGGTCACTTACTCCCTGTTAATATCCCATCGTAGTCAGCGCTGTACATTTATAGTCACTCTAAGTCATTGTAAATCTGGCCCTCATTATTATACCTGGCGTTTTTCCAGTTCACCATCGGCGTCTATCGCAGGACCTGCCACCACACATGTAGCAAAGCTAAGAGTAGAAAGAATACTAAAGAACTTCATATTGCCGGTGTTTCTTCTGTTTTGACGAGATTTGAGATTGAAGTCGGGTTTTCGTGAAATTGCAATGCTAAACATATCTACCCTTATGTTGGGCAGAGGACTAGTATAACAACGATCCTGGAATATTTGGTTTTGTTATGTAAAGCTGAGAGCTCATTCAAGCAAGGGGTGGAACATAACCATCCCTACCCACCTCAACGGATTCTTTAGGGTTCAGTGTAGCGAGGGGTAAGTAAATCGCGGATAGCTTACATTCTTACCACTGGCGGTGAACCCGAGCGATCCTTTAAAATTGGTATACTGAATATGCGACTGGGTCACGATTCCATCAGAAGAAGAGAAAGATTTCTCACAACCGGGCTAAAACTACGGCTGAGGGAATCCATGCCGGTTCACCCTGCCAACGCACTTGCATCACGCTTCGACTTTCATAGGGACGATGCGGAGAATTGAAAGATACAAGGAAGGCAAGGTGGTATGTCTCAGAAGAATACACGCGCCGTGGTAATCTGGACCAGGACGCTGACGCACAGGAGGCCGTCCGCCAGGTCTGGTTACGGAGGCTGCGCTTAGGCCTACTTGTGCCTTTACCTCAGTTCCCTCAGACCACGGCCAATGATGAGGCAAAATTCTGCCGATTCTGCCATGCTAACCCGATGAGGTTGCTTAATCAGCCTCCAAAAAGCCGTGCCAGCATCGCTAAAGCAGCAGGCGGTGGACTGCCAAATTCACCGCTTTTTTTGGGTGGGTCGGCTGAGGGAACTGAGGTAACTATGCCGCGTGAGAAGTTAGGAAGCGAAAATGGGTCCGGTATCTGAATGTGATGAGGAATGGTGAACTTGAATTCTAAAATAGTAATGATAACCAATGCGGGAAGATGATCATCCCTAGTAGGTATCACGGACGTCGCCGCTGGTGGTATCGACACAATTCCAGTTCCAATAAGTATGAGACGGGCTCTTTTTCTCATTTCCTTGTCGCCTTTTTGCCTCCAATCACTAACGTTTTTGCAGTATGTGTGGGTGGATTGATTCGCAGGGAGGTGGAACTGGCTTCCGGAGTCTACATAACCACCTCGGCTACCACAGCCTCGAGCCTGCTTGCTTCACTACCATCAATCCGTGTTGGTCTTTTGGTCGGCATAGATAGCGGCTCGACCGGACGATGGCCACGATATCCGGCAGGTGATATTATCGGGAGCCAGCCCTGCGGCACCACGGGTGGCGTCTGCCGGTACAACTTGTTGAAGGCAAAATCTAGCGATCAGCGTGAGCGCAAGTGCTTCCTCAGACCGCCTCCGACGGTACTCCTTAATGCACTTGCCAGCATCTCTTCAAGAGATGCTGGAGAAGAACCCGAAGGTGGCAAGAGATCTAAGCAAACCCCTGGCTATACTCACCAGGGCTTCGACACTGACCGCCTCTTCAATGTTTCATGCTGCCACGTCCCTTGCCTAGACTGTCACTTTCAAGGGTTATTAGGTGCGACGGAAGCAAGTGCCCATGTGCCCCGCCTTCTGCCTCACTGACTACAATGTATCAGGCTCGACTTTTACATGTGCAAATGTCAAGACTTCGATCGCTAAGAGGTCTTCATCTTTTACAGAAAATCGAAATACTGACGCATGTCAACCTGACTCGATGCTCTGAGCCAACTCTCCAATTTCGAGTATTAGAAAGTGGTCCAAATAGATCTGTCCCCTTACCACGACGCACTTTAGAACACAAGTTCACAACTTACCGCCCTTAGCTGTTCGAAAACCTTCTCTCCCACCATAATGGCTATGCGGCCCATTTCGGTTTTCGTTTTTTTTTTTTTTCGTTTCAGGGCCATAGCGTGCGCAGCGCGCGTCACCAAGTATTACCATGCAAATCTGGAACAAATCTTTAAATACCGACCTAGCCATATAAGGGTTAGCGAATCGTGTGATTAGGGTTTAAAACAGTATCTCTCTGTTTCTAAGTATGGAAGGCAATAACGGTCAGCACTGTAAAAGAGTCACTGCCACGACTGTATTTTGTGGATGACAAGGACGGAATTGACCTGATCGTTGTGGTTGATACTATTGCTACACAAAACGTGGTAGGTTGCCGAGCGGGAACTATCCCGGACCTATGGCTGATCCACCCGCGGGAGGGCCCGAGCCCTCCCCCACAAATACCTAAAGAGGGGCACCTTTGTTCTCGCTGGAAAACTTCGAGCCATCGATTGTACCTCGAAAGAGGCGAAGCCCTCGTAGTGGAAATGATAGCACCACCGCGTCGTGCTCGAACCCCGAGTTTGCAAGCCCTAAAGACAACAACGGGCGGGTGACGACCAAGGAGGTCCGGCAACTTATCAACAGCCTAAAGGAAATTATCAACAACCAGACCGCGCTCATCGAATCCGCCAAAACCGAGCTCCTAGAAGTGAAACACGAACAGAACATCCTCCAAGAACAGAATGAAAAGCTTTACGAGGAAGTCAGAGCTCTGCGAACATGAATCGAAACCAGGCCACAGACCACACCGCCCAGAATATGGGCCGCAGTAGTAGCAAACGGTAGCATTAAAAACCCCTAATTAAATAACCAACGACCGAAAAAGGAACAAAATTACGTCCGTATTAGTACCTAGAGAATAGTGGTGGACCCGGTAGACAATAAAAGTAGCGATGTTAACGCTTTTAGCCGATACCTCCCTACTAAGACCGCTAATACAAGAATTTATACCGCACTCCTAACCGCCCTATCGACGCAAGACGCCTAGGTAGTAGGGATTAGGACCACTAAGACCGGCTATATAATACGATTCAAGGATATAGAGTCGGCTAACGTAGCCCGTAATAACACCGAATAGTTAAACGAATTAGGAAGTAACACTAAACTAGTGAAACCGCGATTTAGAGTCGTCGTATACCGCACTCCAACCGAGGACTTCGACCTAGAAAATACTAACTCGGACGCTATTAAGAAAATCATAGAAGAAAACGACCTAATAGGGTAGGGCTACCGAATCGAGGAGGTAGCCTAGCTAAAGAGAAAGGACAAAGTGCTAGGGAAGTTTGCATCGCTAGGTATCTGGTTAGACTCCGTGGAAGGTGCTGAATTCATCCTTAATAATAGCCTCCTGGTCGGCTAACGGTATATCGGTAGCGTGGAACGCCGAGAGATTAAGAAGAAGCGATATTTCCGATGTTAACAGTTTAGCCACCTAGCGTGGTCGTGTAAAGAAACACCGCGCTATGGACATTGTGCAGGCCTCTATGAGCGCTAACGGTGCCCACCAGATGTCCGAGCCCGGTGCCTAGACTGTAATAGCGAACATGCCACAGGAGACCGACAGTGCCCGACCCCCGTAACCTTCAACCCCCGCCAATGTTAGAGATAACCCTACGTATGCTACAGTTGAATCAGTCTTCAGGGCCTGCTCAAGTCGAAAACGCCATCTCTCGAAACAATACTTGGCTGTTCGCTAATCTGTACTCACATTGAGGCTCTGCAAGAGAATTACAATGCGGTCTTGCTCCACATGAACCATGTCGCCGAAATTCTACGCTCAACAGCCTCACAGCGGGCCAAAAACATAAGCCCAAGTATTATTGAATCTTTTACCATAATGGACCTGCAAAGGACGATATACCTGGGACGTCAAATCCCAGACCCTGTCTTTTGGGCTCGAAATCCAACTACCTCTTTGCCCAGCGCCTTTCACAATCTGACTCAAGCGCGGTCTGTTATCAACGAGTGGACTTGCAGACTATAATATTTCTTAAGAACCTGTGCGAATTTGTTCAAGTTCTGTCTGCAAGGCAGTCCACCGTTGGAAATCGTACTCGAGTCCGAACAATTTGAACAGACTTTCTCCAAAATTGACCTCTTGTTGAATGATCTGAGAGCAGACATAATGCAACAATGGAAGGTCAACGAAATGTCGGGTCTTTGTGCTCTTGAATGAGTCAAGCTTAACCGGATTCTATCGGCCGGATGCCTCTTCTCAGAGCAGTCACTTTACGACGCATACCTGGATGAATTCAAAACGATTCTGGATATGTGCAAGTTCATCGGTTCGACTTCTAACCAACACGACAAATTTTCTTCCTTGCTTCTCGATGAATGCCTTCTATTTCCACTCAGCTTTATTGCGACCGTTTGCCGTGATGGCAAAACTCGTCATGGCGCGCTTGCACAGCTGAAAGCCATCTCGAAGACCCGTCAATTTTGGCACGTAGAGGTCTTGACGAGGATAGCAGAGAGGTGTGTCGAGCTAGAGGAGGAATGCTGTGAGAAAAGTCTACCTCGATGCAATGACATCCCTGAATCAAGAAGGATCCATTCCTCTGTTTTCAACAGTCTACAGAATTTGGGATCTCGCAGGCTTCGAATCGAATTCAGGACCCGTGGAAACGATGCAGACGGTGGATGGCATGACTTTGAGGAGGTCATTGCGTGGTGAAAATACGGGCTAGTTTGTCTACCGATATTTACTAGTAGATTGGAAAAATTAATTAATACTTAGATGACAAACATAGAAGGAATACTAATCATAACCCGGAACGAGATAGAGAAACACACTTTAACAAACTCGAACCTTTTGAAATTAACCATCAACATTTTTAGAACGTTTGAAAGACCAGCTCATAGCCGACCACTGTCCGCCGAAAGCAGGACCAGGATGAAAAACTGAAAGAAGTAGCGATGCTACTCCCACCATGGCGCCGTCCAGAACCATGAATGCAACCTGATCATTCCATAAACTGCTGGAAAAGCCATTCCACAATTCAGCCACGCGAAAGGCGGATCGTGTCAATATTGTCACCGTGGCTGCGAGTAGGCTGACTTCAAAAGCCTTGAACAGGTTGGTGCCTCTGATACGCCTCCGCTCCGGACATTGATCTACCGATCCTCGAAAATAACGCCAGGCGAAATCTCCGCTGATAACTAAAAACACCCCAAGCTGACAACTTGTAGAATCAAGCCTGCAATCATGATCCACGCTCCCCTCCTGTCCGCTGTATAACCTTCGGACATACTTGCATATGCACCGCCCGCGGCTTGAAGGACGAGAGACGTGAAGTCGGAGGTCATGAAACCAATGGCAATTGTTCTCGGTGCGAAGCGAACGTTTTGTTCACCATAAAACCGCATGATGCGAGCTAGACACAGATATATAGCCGCAGAGATGAAGACAGGCGCGATAGTTACGGCGATGAGGTATCTACAGCCCCAAATATCGTGATCAGAATGCGGATCTTAAGACACCTCGCGGAAAATAGTTTTTGACTCACATCCAAAATGAAATACTTTCAAATGGGTTGATATGAAGTCGAACCCTTCCCGCATATCCCAGGGCCTCAAATGCAAAGCCAATTATTGTCCCTGCCATGTATCCCCATGTTTTATGCCTGATGCCCAAGAACAATTGTGGAATGATAAGAATGCAGAAGAGTATGGTGAAAATAAGATTTCCGGCGAAGGTCGGACGATAGTTGAAAGACGATTGTGCCAGACAGCAGGTTTGGATTGTGAATTCCCAGCCTGGAATATCGTAGTTGCAATTGCCGAAAGTATCATTAGCCATTGCGAGTTGGCACAAGATGACGATGCAAAAGAAATGAATATCGACGAACTGGGTATGTCTTTTACCTGGGAATTATGCTGGCTTTTAACAGACGCATTGTCAGCATCGTTTGTTAGCAAAAATCTCTCTCCATAGATCGGTGGGTCATCAAGTGGATCGAAAAATGTAATATGATTGGCTTGTTCGTTCATGGTTATTTTGAGCCTAAATCGAGTGGCCTGATTGGCCCGCTCGTTCCTCCATTTTGTGGCTGATGCAAGAACATCCAATGTGTCCGTGGGTATGCCAACTCTCCTAGTCTATGGTTATTGTATCTCACCATTGGACTAACTGATTCGCCCGCTCGTTCAGTCGTTTATAGATGATCTGACCATCAGATGAATACGCTGCCTATGCTCCTCGAACAAAATCTTCCCTATACTTTTTCGACTCGTTCACGGTTACCGTAGATCAAGAAGTATTTAAATCACTTGAGAGCCTCCTCCATGTATTATTATTCCATTGGACCAGAAAGCACATGTTTCTGCTGAGGATGATTGCTCTCGGGAAACGATTTTGACGTATGGCCTCTCCTGCCTCCAACAGCGATGAGATATACGATGAAGAGTGTCTCCAACGGGAACCCAAAATGTGGTTTTCACGTCGACAGAAACACCCGACTAAGGAAAGTTGCGCCATATCTACTCGTGATAGATATGATGATTGTCGGGCTGTTGCTGCAGGCCTTCAAACCTCTCATTACTCTACTTTAAAGGAATCAAGAGCTCTTTGGGCCTCGATTCAGCGTTTCCGGTTCTGACAATTTGGAATCTTGGAACCAGTCAGACCGACTGAACACCATACCCCGAATATTACACCAGACCACGGCCATGGAGACCATTCCAGACAAATGGGTTGAGTCGCAACGATCTTGTAAGGAGGTCTATGCAGAATGGGAGTATAAGGTAAAATGTCTGACATAGGTCAACTTCGAATTTCGCTAACTGTGATATCTAGCTAGGGACTGACGAGTCAGCTCGTGCTTTTCTTTCCGCTGAATACTCCTGGTTCTTGGATATCTGGGATAACTACGCCTTTCCTATCCAGCGCGCAGATTCGATTCGCTATTTCGTTCTGTACCACTATGGCGGGATCTACCTGGATATGGATACATGGTGCAATCAGACTTTACCTATGCACCAGCTCGAATCCGATATGGGGATGCATCATTCCCTTTTCCAATCCACGCAACCAACAGGGGTAACAAACGACTTTCTGATAACCTCCGATAAGCATCCGGCATACGAAGCCGCGATTGCTAAACTACCCATGTTTAATGCGATTACTCATTTCTGGGCTGAATGGCAACCCTATTGCGCGATAATGATCTCTGCCGGACCGATATTTTTGACTATGGTGTTGAAAGAATATTTGCTCGAGCAGCCTTCACTACCCTCGTCGACGGTGAATGTGGTAAATGCGACCGTATTGGCGCCATACATCATGGATCTCGAAAGCAGCACTTGGCATCGAGCAGACGCGAAGGTTTTGATGTGGATTGGACATCGGCCGTGGATTTGGTTTAGTATGGGAGCTGCGGGGCTTATTGCTGGTATATACGTCTTGAATTATGTGCTGGTTATTTCTTGTACAATCTTGCGGAAGGCTCTGGTTGGAATGTGCAAGAAAATTGACTCTAATATAGCTTGAGTGGATGTCGAAGCTCAAAGGGTAGGGCTGGAGGTTTCAATGTATATTTTGAAGGAGAGTGTTGAACAAGAAGATTTTATTCGCTTTCCATGCTTGTTTATTTGCTTATATAAATTATTTAAGATCCGTTGAGAATTGCACGCTGCTTAGTTTCCATTTTCTAAACATTTGCATCTATTAGCCACCCGTACTTTCTTGATGGGCAATTGAGACCATCTACAAAATACAGCCCCCACTCGTAGTGTCCATGCCACACGTGACTGATTCTGCATTCTATGCGGTCACGTGATAAAGAGAATGCCCTCGAACGAAGGACTGCATCTTGATCAGTGTTGACTGGAACCAATTCGGTTTATTCTTTACATATTGTATATTCCTTCCAGTCTTATTCCATTGGCTATTGTGCATGCCCAAAGCCGGTGTCAGGTGTATACCCCCTAAGTCTGCAATTCTGGCCGTGTTTATTTGGGTCTGGTATACATAGTTTCACCCAATCACGATATCAAGTCCCCTTTCCTCTCACTAGGCAAACTCGCCCATATCTTCTCGAATCATTTCTCGTTCATTAGCCTCTGTAGAAGCACCAAGGAACGCGAAAAACATCAACCCGGCAAAGGAAATTACTACCGACGCTAAGCCGTTGCGACTCCACCGCAGCGGTGTTGATCCTCATTATTAACTCCGCTCAGTCCACCGAAGCTAAGACCAGTCCGTTGAACGTTTCTGTAGCTAGGCTCGCACTAGGCTGGGACTCTGTCGCTTGGTGACATCAGGGGAGAAAATTCTCCGTCTTCCCCCATTTAGGACGCACTCAGTAAGTACAGCGGGATGTCCATTGACGCTACAAAATAGGATAGAAGAGTAATACTTGGCGATTGAATCATTGGAGAGATTTATTAAATGAGTCTATTGTGTGGAGTACCGTACATATCTTAAATTCGCTGGGTTGTTGTCGGGAAATTGGTTGGCGTTGCGGCGATTATGAAGGAATGACTGATTTCCGGGGACCCACAGTCGATCGCGAGGGGAGTTGTTGTCTACCAAGTGCCGACGGTTCAGGTGGTTGCAAGAATACTGTGGAAAATCTGGCTGTCGTCTAATCTCTCGCTGTAGGGTTTGAAATCGTTCTGTTTGAAGACTGGATGAGGTATTTCCCCGACACGCTGTCCTTCCATTACGCTGCTTCGAAAGCGTATTGTGCGTACAGTGCTTGCTAAGGCGCGAGGCATACATTCAAATCCAGGTTTGAATGCCACATAGCAATGGTCCCTACCTCTCGGTACAATCTTACTAAGGATAGTGTCTGCGTCACATACTTGAGGGACCTGCAATATCAAAACTAGTTCGGACCCCCGGATTTCTGGCGAGATGATGACGTCTGATAACAAGTACATCTGCGATCTATGCCAGACAGAACACATCAGCCCTGATCAGAACCTACAGATCCGAAATTCAACTAGACGAAACAGATACGACGAGGAGAAACTACAATAATCAAGGCCTGATAGTTTTAATGGGTATGCACAAGATAATAAAATTTCCAAATCATAACAAAATACATCCAAACATATTCAAGGCCATCAGCCCGAGTCAAACACTCAACCCCGCATATGGACAATGCATGATGCAAAATACCAGCAACCCTACTTCTCAGCGGTATCAACAATGTCACTGAATAGACAATATGAAAGTAAGACAACCACCAACCCCACAAAACGAGTACAAGTAGAAGTCCGGCTCCCCATCAGCCCTACTCCCTCAAATAACCCCCCACAGGGTCAGAATTCAGAAACTGAATCTAAAATCTACAGCAACATAGCCGCACCAGCAACAGCAGCCAACAGACCCCCAGAAACACGGTTGACAACACCGGCGTTGGTGGTAGGAACCGACGCAGCAGAGGTAGTGCTAGAAGCACTGGTGCTAGCAGCGCTAGTGCTGGACTGGGTAGTAGACGAAGCAGTGGAGCTAGCGCTGGAGCTGGAAGTGGTCATGGTAGTGGGGGTAGCGGAAGAAGAAGAGGAAGTCTTGGTGGAGCTGGTGGAAGTAGTCGAGACGGTGGTGGAGGTGGAAGTAGCAGAGGTGGAAGTGCTAGAGGCAGAGGTGGTGGTGGTTGCGACGACGGCGCCGGACACGGTGAAGCGGGGCGAGAAGTTGTAGTTGGAGGTGTCCTGGTCGTCGATGATCTCGATGGTGTAGTCGGACTCGTAGGCGAGGTCGGAGGGGACGTTCCAGGTGTAGCTGCCGTCGTTATCGATGGAGGCTGGGAGATGTTAGTATGTGATGCTTTTGGATGTTCAATTGGTCTGAGAATGGAGAGTGGGAGGCAATTAGGTATAGAGAAGGTGTAAATGTGTTTTTGTTCCGGTACATCCGGTGGGTAGTTGCATCTTCGCATTCTAGGTATATTCTAGACGTTGATGCGACTACCCGTTCGGATGGAGATGGATACTAGCCATGGGCATGGGGTATGTATGAAAGATGTAGATACTCACAAGCAATGATGGTGCCCGAGTTGGCAGTCGAAACCGAACCGTGCTGCAGGCGCAGAGTGACGGTGGTACCGGCATCGGCGTTCCAGGTCAAGGTAGTAGGCTCGCCGACGGTGAAGGTGTAACCACCAGCCGGGTTCTTGAAGGCATTAGCTTCGCTGTTAGTCGCAGAGGCGACACCGGCGAAGAGGGCAGCAGCGATAGTGATGAAAGTGCGCATGGTGAATGTATGTTGCTTGATTGAACAAGAAGGTCGAAAAGGGTTGGTATTAATGTAGAAGAAAGGGGAGGGCAATTAAGCTTTCAAGCAAATAATAAGAGCTGAAGGTGAAAATAGAAAAGCAATTCAAGGCCGATCAAAAGGAGTGAATACGGTCGAAAGGCGATCAAGCGGCGAAAAGGCTGATAGTTGTAGTCAACGTAAAAGAACGGATAGGAAAGCCGAGCAAACGAAGGGCGAAGGCGAGAGGGAGGGGGAAACCATATATTTCAGCTGGAGGCCAGCCTATGTAGTTGGACTAGCTAATTCAGTCATAGTCCATCCTGTACATATCTAGCTAAATTCATAAATCATAATGAACTAATCCCAGTCTGGAGGGCACGAACGGTCACTGGAAATCATGCTAACCAGTAGTAAACCTTCTCGAGCCCGAGGAGTCAGTAAATCCGTCCAAACAGGGCCTGTGCCCCATGGTCAGTCCGCCCGAACTAGGAAAGCACCGGCTAGCAAAAGGACGCTAAAAGGGAAGGCCCTGGGAAAATCAAATAGTCAAATCGCGAGCCGGCGCGATCATTCCTAGGGTGAGTATTATTGGTCCGGATGAGGCGTGATGGGGGAGGTGGAAAAGTGGAAAAGTGGAAAAAGGGCGCCATCACGGGCTTGCAATTGGGTTTGACTGGGCGTTGGGCCAATAGGGGCTGGATCCCCTCCCCGGAAATTGTGGAAAGAATTATGGGAAATTAGATGCGCGAAAGAGCAAGGGAAAAAAAAGGGAAAAAAGGGAAAAAAAGTGGGAATTCTTTGCTTTGGGCCCTGGAAAATAATCGTAGCCTGATAACACTAACACACTAACACCATGAAGTCTCGTGGCATTCTCCTCGTGCCCAGTCCCTGGCAGCTGCAGGTTTGGCCATGCAGCCCCCTAGTCCAAGTAGTTCCAAGTCCATTCCTCGCTTCGAATACCACCTATCATCACACCTATACATAAGTAACATATGTGGCTAACGCTGCAGACCGCTCATGGGAGGCAATGTCTGCCCCTCGGTTACTGTTAGCCTGTTAGCCTCTTTGTCCACCTCGCCCGACTCCAGAGGCGCTCTAGGCAGTACTTCGGCGATAATCGTGCGGAGAGGCGCAGCGGTTGGACTAAACCCTTTCTAGCGAGTGGGCTTTTATCTCGGGGGGCTATTTTTGTTCATAGGGTTTTTAGATTTTCCCTCTTTGATCGGCCCTGTTGACTCGATGGAGGGTGGATGGCAAAAAGAAAATAAGTTTTATTATTGTTTAATAATAGTTTTGGCTTGGTATGACAATAGTAGAGGGGACTAGTATTGGATTCGAGGAATCGTAGTTGATGATAAGCGATGAGGCTCTGCATAGAAGAACTGTGTAATTCTCGGTCCTTCGGACTAGTTTCACCTTAGTTTTCTGTCGGAGGAGGATCGAGCACCGAAGGATGTGATCATTTGTATTGATGGTCGGGCTTATTCTTCGTTTTTGGAGTGGGCGCGTACTAACTACTGTAGACTAATTGACGTTGCATTGGATCCTACCCTGGATGGAGTACTGACTCGGGCTATGAAAGGAAGTCGTGGCCTTGGGTTTGCAAAACTCGTCGATGTTGTTAAGTTTTATTATTATCCTCGTTATGAAATACTAGACGACTGAGTTTGCGCCTCTTCAGCCAAGAGATCTGGGCATTCTTGGAATTCTTGGGTTTGTTCAGGAGGTGGACGTGTTAGGTACACTGGTACTGTAGTATCCGGGCGCTATGCACGGTACTTTTTACGCGATAGCTCGACGCGATACTGTATGGCTTACACTATACAGCCTCCTCTTTCGACAACCCCAGTCAGACGAAAACAGAAACCAGATCGAAGGGAAAAAAACTCCAAGGTGTTCGTTCATTCACATAATTTATTCGCTGGTCCAAGACTAGACAGGGGTATCCGATTGCGGGGCACTGTTCGCCAGCGCACTCGCTTCAACATCCGCGCTAACATCCACGCTGACATTGGCATTATCATGAACATTGGCATCCGGATTGGCAGTAGTATTGGCACTGACACTGGCCGCGTCACTACCTGTCAGCGCGGCTAAATGGCCGTTCTGTCCGAGCCAAGAGATCACTTCCATAGCCCGACGGTCCTCGTCATCTTTTTGCCGGTCCAGCAGCTATGGTTCCGATTAGAATTAGCTTCGTCACTTGGAAATAGTTTGGTTCCTCAAATGCTTGGTATAGATAGTGGACAGGGATGGGATACCCTCTCCCCCAACATGAAACCAAATAAACACGAGGAATAGTTATAACTCACAGCTTGAAGTAGTCCCTTTCGTCCCTTCTTCTCCTTCTCTGCTGGCTTTGCCTTGGGCCCTTTCTCACTGACCTCATGCGAGAACTTGCACTGGTCACCCCGGTTGCATCGCCCCGTGCGCACAAAGTGCCGACAGGGGATTTTCTTGCCTTCGCGTGGTGGCGCGGGAACGCGCTCGGGGCCTTGTCGCCTTGAACTTACTTCCTCAGGTGCGGAGTCATTGCCATCACTGTCGGAGTCTGAATCCGCTTCTGAACCCGAGTCTGAATCAGAGTCAGAGCCGCTGGATGAAGTCCAGTCGCTGACGTCTGAGCCCTCGGAGCCCAAATCCGATTTGGGATCGACGAGGTTTGCGGCGTCGATAGCTGCTGTGGGAATTGAGACTGAGACGGGAACTGGAACGGAGGTTGTAGTTTCGCCTGATAGTGATTCAGGTGCCTTGGAAACTTCCTCAATAGTTTCCACGCCTCCCGCTCCAGCACCCGATGGCACATCAGGCAGCTCAGTAGTAGGCACTCCAGGCTGCTCTTGAGCGGACTCTGTAGCCATTAAACCTTGAGCCTGCCTCTGCAGTGCCTCCACCTTCAGCCGCGCAGCTTCAGCCTCCGCCTCAGCTTTGGCGAAGCGTTTCTGCTCACGATCGAGATTGCGCTTAATCTTCTCGGCCTTGCGCTGCGCCTTCATCGCCGCGTCCAGCACCGGGTCTGATTTCGTAGCTGCCTCCCCAGTGGACATTGGCGGTGGAGCCTGCTGCTTGGCCTTGTGCTTTTCCTTGTCCTTCTCGCGCTCCTTTTGTTTCTCAAGTCGGGCCGCGTCACGGGCGGCCTTGGCCTCCTCAGCAGCCTTTTTCTTCTCATCGATGCGAGCTTGCGTGGGGAATCGCTTCTTGCGTTCGGCAATCCACGCTGCGATATCGGACTGTGATTGCAGTGTCGCCGTCTGGCCTCGGTAGGTGAATTGAAGCGGTGCAGCAGCGTCGGCACTCGTTTGCGCGAGCTTGCTCTCTTCGTCCACATCCTCTTCTTCCTCGCTTGACTCGTGATCGTCAGTCTTCGGTGTCAGCCCCAGCTGGTTGTGTTTTCTCTTGCGTTTCTTCGGTTTCCTCGTGGCATCTGCTGCGGGTGGGGGTTTCGAAGGGAGTGGGTTGCCGAAGCTGGGGACTGGCGGTGGTGCTGGGGTTCGAGGGACTGTTGATTGTGGCTTGCTAAATGCAGACGTGTGGTCTCGCTTGTTGCCGTTGTGATGTCGTGGTTTGGATCCATGATTGCCGTGGGCATGGGATGGCCAGCCTCCTCGCCCGTGCGGTGCTGGTGGACCACCCCACGGTGATCCCATCATCATCGGATTATTCGAAGGAGGGCCGTGCTGTGGTGGTGGCACATTGGGAGGGTATGTGGGTGTAGCTTGCGTAGGATAAGGTGCCGTGTGCGCTAGATTAGCGGTCGGTGCGTTGTTGTACCCAGGAAGCCTTTGATATGCAGCCGAGCCGGCGGGCTGCGAGTAGGTCTGAGGAGGAGGTTGATAGGTGGGCGGAGTTTGAGGATGTTGGAAATTCGCTTGTGCATGAGGATATGGTGGGGGAGGAGTCGGAGTCGGAGGCATGTACGACGTTGCCGATACGGGCTGTGGTTGAGCTGGATATCCATAGTTGCCTGCTGCGTAGTTGTAGCCTGGTGAATTTGAATATGGCGGTCGATTATTGTCCGAAGAATAATGACCTCCTCCTCGACCTCGGTTCCCATGTCCTCGGCCACGACCTCGTCCGCCAGACCCACGAGCATTCCAGTGTTGACCAGAGTGCGCAGAGGGGTAGGCGGACGGTTGTTGTGTAGTGGGAGGAGGCGGGGGAGGCGGAGGAGGAAATGAGAACCCCTGTGAGCTCATGGTTATCGTGTGCCTCTGTGAGGTCCCAGGAGGGAGACCTTTACACCATCGTGGAGCGAAGCTGCGGCGCGAAAGTTTCGGCGGAGCTCGACTTTCTGACAGCTCCGCAGGTCACGTGAAGAAATCCGGACCGTTTTGGATTGGCAAGTTTTTTGATTTTGCGAAAGATTGCCATGTCTGCCTGGACCCGAGCAGGGATATAAATCAAAGACTTTATTTCTCATGCTGGATAGACTTGGAAATTGATTCCCTCTTCCTCTGACCCGTCATCATGTTCATCCTGGTACGTTGGTGGTTCTCAGACGATCGACCGGGATATCTTTTTTTTTCTAAGCTGACTCCTGCAGACTACCATCTCCGATCTGATTCAGATCGCCCCCGAGGACTTTTCCAAGCTCAGTGCAGTTGCAATTGAGGACAATATCAACGAGAAATATGCAAACAAGGTATGTCCTCTGTCATGCGCTCGATCGCCATCAGCCCTTCATGCCAAGATCGCTAACACTCTTTTAGGTCATCCAAAAGATTGGACTCTGCGTCAGTTTCTATGACCTCCTCGAGTCCTCAGACGGTCTGATTGGACATGGAACGGGTCTGGTCAATGTGAATGGCAAGCGGAGACTGATACCTATATCTCTCTGGACGTGGCTAATCTTGGACCAGTGAAATTCCGCATGATCGTCTTCCGACCCTTCAAGGGTGAGATCATGCTGGGCAAGATCTCCAGCGGCACCGAGCACGGCATCAAGAGTATGTATATTGAGAAAGGACTAGTCGAATCTTCATCATGCTGACTTGCTTCTAGTCAGCGTCGAATTCTTCAATGATATCCTCATCCCACCATCCATGCTGATGGATGGCGCTAAATTGTGAGTTGTGCTTGTGGTATACCATCTTATCTTCTACATTACTGACAGGATGGATACAGCGAGTATGCGGATCAAGTATGGACCTGGGACAACGAAGGCACCCTGTTCTACCTGGACGTGGGTGAGATTGTCCGCTTCCGCGTGGAGACGGAAGAGTGGCATGACCAGATCCCCAATGCGCCAGATCTCGGTGAAGAGATTGCCAGTGAGCGAAAGCCAGCATATTCCATCTTTGTACGTTGTGCCTCTGGAAGTAGCCTCCGTGAAGTTCCCCTTTGGACATTGGCTGACTTTGCTTTCCAGGGCTCCATGCAGATCCACGGTCTCGGACCTATCACCTGGTGGTGAAGTGTTTCTTTGGTTCGAATCAGATTAGATTCTCTGCTCCAAGCTAGCATGTTGGAGGGCGTATTGTGGGGGCAGCGTACATTTCCTTCGTCAGATCAGATACCCATGCAGACCCGGTTCAAGACTGGGCGCAAAAATATTATTTCATTACATATCCTTGGATAGACTGTGCTATGGTTGTAAGCAGGAGGGTACAGACTGGAGTCAGCTATCCTTTTATGGAAATAAAGTACACTATAAGCACATCTAGGATGTACTTCGGCTCGGAATATGCTTTGTACCTGATCTCGGAGAGAGCAAAGTACGATTCTTGTCCGGAGTACTCATGCCCATTCTTTGTGCAACAACACACCGACATTTGACACGTATCATCCATATCCATTTATTAGTCGATATCCTATCTCCTTTGATCTCGTCTTCCGACGGTGTCCGATCCCCATATCCTGATACAGTATACCCCTCCTATTTACCCCTCCTCAAGCCGTGCTTGATAATCAAAAATACGATGAGAATCACCTTTTACCCCGATCACTCCGATCAATCGGCGTAATCAGAGTTTTCTCCGACTAGACCAGCGCGGCTACGTCCGGGACGAGCCCCAATAGTGGAGTTGCCAGCGTCTCTGCACCAGTCACGTCTTGACGATCGATCGCCGTCTGCTCCAAGAACGCTGCAGGCAACGTAAAAGAAATCCAGATTTCCGTTCCATAGTTCATGGCCCTGGATTTTTGATTTTTTTTTCTCGGGATTGGTAAAACAGGAAAAAAATTAGAATTTTCTTTTCAAGAGAAATAATAACAAAGCAATTCTCCCTTCTTCCAGTCAGCTTCAGAATTTCCTTCTCGTGCTTCGCTGCTTGCTAATCAAAACGCCGCATACGTCCAGAATTCCAAACTTCACTCCGCCGCATTTCCAAACGCGGTGATCTCATCTTATCGTTGCGCAATCACCTCATAAAGCTTCTTTTGGGGACTATATATCCCAGTCAAGCCTGACTTGTTCCTTCTTTGCATTTAATCTTGTCTTCTTGCAACAATGGGCTCTACTGAGAACGGTCACTCTACTCGCCGGTTTGGCACCCTCGCGGTCCACGCCGGTGCTCCTCACGACCCCGCCACCGGCGCTGTCATTGAGTCGGTATGTTCTTGGAAACGCATAGAGACATTCGAATTGGAAGTGGAATTGCAATTGACTGACCATCTTGGCTTAGATCTCCCTTTCTACTACCTTCGCCCAGACCAGCGTTGGCAACCCCGTCGGTCTGTACGAGTACACCCGTAGCGCAAACCCCAATCGGTCAGTCACCGCCCCTTGATTCCTCGACATTGACCATACAAACATTTCCCAATTCTAACACTCTACTCCAGTGACAACTTTGAGCAAGCCGTCGCTGCCCTCGAGCACGCCAAGTATGCTCTCGCCTTCTCCTCCGGCTCCGCAGCCACCGCCAACATCCTCCAGTCCCTCGCCGCCGGGTCACACGTTGTCTCTGTCTCCGATGTCTACGGTGGCACCCACCGCTACTTCACTAAGGTAGCTGCCGCTCACGGCGTGCACGTCACCTTTACCCCTACCATCGAGCTGCACATCGAGGACCTGATCCGCCCCAACGAGACCAAGCTCATCTGGATCGAGACCCCCTCCAACCCCACCCTCGGCCTGGTTGACATCCGCGCCGTCGTCGATATCGCCCACCGCCATGGCATCCTCGTCGTTGTCGATAACACCTTCATGAGCCCCTACGTGCAGAACCCTCTCGACCACGGCGCCGACATCGTCGTCCACTCCGTCACAAAGTACATCAACGGCCACTCCGACGTCTGCATGGGTGTCGCGGCTTTCAACTCCGACGCCCTCAAGGAGCGTCTTTCCTTCCTCCAGAACGCCATCGGCGCCGTCCCCTCCCCCTTCGACTGCTGGCTCGCCCACCGTGGTCTGAAGACCCTGCACCTGCGCGCTCGCGAGGCAACCACCAATGCCACCGCCGTGGCTCTCGCACTCGAGGCTTCCCCGCACGTTATCTCCGTCAACTACCCCGGTATCGACTCCCACCCGCACCGCAAGATCGCGCTCAAGCAGCACCGCAACGGTATGGGCGGTGGTATGCTGAGCTTCCGTATTAAGGGTGGTCAGGCTGCTGCGCACAACTTCTGCAAGTACACCAAGGTCTTCACGCTTGCCGAGTCTCTTGGTGGTGTTGAGTCGCTTTGCGAGGTCCCCTCCAGCATGACCCACGCTGGTATCCCCAAGGACCAGCGTGAGGCTGCTGGTGTCTTTGATGACCTTGTGCGCATCAGCTGCGGTGTTGAGGATGCCGAGGATCTTACTGCTGATGTGCTCCAGGCTTTGGAGCTGGCTATTGCCTCCACCGGCAGCGCTTAAGCAGTGCGATTCGTGTTGGGTTAATGGCTGGTCCTTTTTTGCATTTTCTTTTACGAAATTAGATAATAGACGATTTCCCTTTTTGTTGCTCTGCTAGCCTGATGTGATCATTTATCGTGATCGATCGGCTGGCTAGAAGCTATTGATTAAAATTGCATTGTTCTGCATATCCTCATTGAGGACAAAATATCATTCTGCATTTTTTTGATACAATTGAGCCCTGATAACTGTTGAGGTATACTGAGAATCATAACTAGAATCCATGGAGCTGTGAAATTGACGCTGAAAATGACAACCTAGGTAAAACAGACGAAGCTAGCAATCGATATCAGACCAACGGAATTCCCCACCATTACCAACCAAAGATTTGCTTTGGAGCATCCATATAATAGAAAATCACAAAGATTAAAGCGAGAATAATGAAACTAGACACAACTTCAGACCCATCCGGTGGATCATCCCTCCGTCTTCCGCACCTCAATCTCGTCGACGCTAATTGACAGGCTGAGTCAGAGGAAGAAGCAGAAGCATCATCACTCCTCGCCTCAACAGACATCATACCCTTGCGCTTGGCCCTTCTCATCCTCCTCTTCTTTGACTTGCTGGTGCGCTGCCTGATCTTGATACTGGCTAAATTGTCACCGGTGACATTAAACGTAATACCACAGTCACAGCGAAGTTCAAGCTCCCGCGCGGCACGTTTCTCATCGAGGACGACCTTGTCAGCTTGCTCGTTGGCGTTCATCTAGGTCTAGTATCAGTGTCGGCGTTAATACTCCGGATAGGAACACGAACATCAACGATTTTATTCCTATCCCACGACTCCGCACAAACCTCATCGTATGTTTTGGCGGGGGTGCAAGATCCGACGAATCCGTCAATCGCATTACAAGCGTCTGCAATAGCACCCTCTAGTTTCGTGTTGCGTTTTGCATAGGCGCTCTTTTCGGCTTGGAGTTCGGATATAGTTGCCTGGGCGGCTTTGTAGTATGCGTGTAGTTCGGCGTTGAGTTTTTGGAGTTCGTTGTTTTGGGTTTCTAGGGTGGGGGTTTCGCGGGATAAGGGATATGGTTCGGGTTCGTATTCTTTGTGGGTGGCTTGGGAATTTGATGTTTCGATACTGAGGTCTTTGAGGAATTTCATTGTGTGAGTAGTAGATAGAACGGTGGGTATGTTGAGGGTTGTGTATGGTTCTGGGATGAACTTTGTGGTCGCTGAGTGGGATTTGAGGTAAAGTGAAGAGAGAGATGAGAAGAAAGTGGGAAATAAAGTGATTACACTGATTATTGGAGAGTGATTCGTACTTGGGAAAGTCTAGGGTGTTCGTCCGTGGATCTAAACCTCTACTTTCCCCAGACTGAACTCGGATATCACATCTCAGCGTCATTATGAGCGAGTGACGATTTACGTGAAATTGTGGTTTCTTAAATGATTATAAAATTACCCAGGAATATTAACGTAGGTCACTAGAATGATGTTTGAAATAGTTGAATAACTGGCTCTAGCGTTAGATATCAGCACCTATGCTCTCTTTTCATAACTGAAATAAGCTATAGTTTTTCAAGCTAGCGAGTTCTACATCGACCCAGCTCTGGAGTCCATCAAGGCTCCCTTCGTATGATTTGAAGACCCTCTTGTACGACCACCAAATCCTTAAGAACCTCTTATGATATCGTTTCACCATGGCGTCCTTTTCAAGTTCACAGCCAACCTTCTAGCTTGCTCTAGCGCGGACGATATTGTCTATGTGGCGTATAATACCATCAAGATCACCTATGAGCTTGGTGACTCTCGATGGCATTTGTTCGACTGTTTCTGGATTCTTGTGCAATAAACCATTCTCGTATGATGACGATGAGCTACCTTCACAGGAGCCGCCATCAGTATAATCATGACTGATCTGATCGCTTTCGGGGCTGATTATTTCAATGCCGCTCTCGGAACTCGAAACATTGCCCTGTTGTTCATCTTTGTGGAGTTGGGAATTGGGATTATGTTGAGCATTTCGTTCCAAGGCGAGGATCCGATGTTAGAGGGACTCGCACTTCTGCTCAAGGTAAATCACCTTGTCGGAGATAGCGCGACCCATCAATGATCGGTATGCGATAGGAGCTCCGGTGGCTTTCTTGATTTTTCTTTGCGTGCACGCGGGTGCGTGTGCACGTTCTCGGTTGCTTTGTATCCTTCTATCGTGTGTTGGATATTTATTCTTGGTTCGAAATTCGTCGTTGGTATAGTTAAGGGTGATTTTTATGAATTGATAAAGGGGTAGTTATGGGTGAAAAGATAGGAAAATGAGGAGGCGTCATAGTCAGACTCTCTGTTGATGGTTTTTCCTAGTTTGGTCTAGTCGATAGCGGTTGTCCATGGAAATATATCCAGGGCTATGCCTCGCAACCAAATTATGATGTTTGTGATCTACGCCTTTATTGACCCAAACTGAGCTATGCAGCAAGATAATTTGAAAGTGATGACTCGACCCTATTGACCTCGACTACTCGGTCGTTTGGTCATGCGTCCTCCCGTTTACACCTGCATGGATTACTCTGCAGGTTTGATGGTTCTTTCCAGGACCAGCGCTTCTTTGTCTTGTAGACCTATTTAGGTCTTTCTCTTTTCCCTTTCCTTCTTCTTCTCTAGATCCATCTTCATCATCATGTCTAGATAGAGACAATCGATTCAGATCTCCTTTTCCTGCTTCCTTGCGCTGGTGTCGATGACACCATCAGAAAGATATTACCGTAGATCCTTAGAAATAAAGTAGGTTGAAGTGTGTCTGGGTAGACATTTTCTTCTATCTCTTGTCTCAAAAATTTTGAACTGCTACTTTATCTTCCAGGAGAACTTGAAATTATGTCTGTCTTGAATCTTGACTCACTACCTGAACTAATAACACCCTCACTGATCTACTTAGTTCTGTTCAACAGTTCCTGGGTATTGGCCAACCACTGCACTGTCCGGTCTAGGAGCCCAGACCAGACCTCTGTTTCCGTGGCTTCTATCTCTGGCACCAACAATTCTAGCGTATAAAAAGACCCATCTCCAAGACCATCTCCAAGAGGCCACACGTTCAGTCGCGCTGGCTCTGGAGGATCCGGACGATCAAGCGGGACTGGCGTGAAGGAGCCGTCGAGGCTTGCTTGTGATTGTTCCTTGGCGTTCTGAAAGTAGATCACCGCGCCGAATGAATTCACGTGGGATGGCCAGTCTGTGCAGTGTTTTGCAATTTCAGGCAACCCGACTGTCTCGTGGTCAATCGAGGCGTTAAACTGAGATTGAAGTGATTCAATGATGCCATCCGGGCTTGTCGAATGCAGCCTCATCCTCACGGGAGCAAGGTTCAGACAGGGACCGATGACATTCTCAATATCTATATCCGAAGAAGCCAGTGTGCGTCCTGACACGGCGCGGCCAAAGACAATGTCGTCTTTGCCAGTTGTTTGAGCTAAGGCAATGCCCCATGCCGCTGTGAAGATGGTCGCGACTGTGAGGTCTTTCGAAGAATGTGAGAAGTGGACAAGTTTACGCAGTTCGGTACGCTTCCCTGGCTTCAGCACTATATCATGACCGCCAATGACGGAGACAGGGATTGGAGCACCCTCCAGCAGTGTACGCCAGTGTTTGAACGCAGAGGGAGATGAATGGATTCGAGCAAAAGGCGAGAAGTCAGACAAGGGAGGCAATGGATGATCTTGATATAGTGAGCTGATACATTCTGCCATTCGAGGAAGACTGATTGCATCGTATAAGGCGTGAGAAATTCCCATCAATAGCCGAGTCTCTTCAGTGTCCTCTGAGTGCAGGATGGAGAAGTTCACGAAGGGGGCGCCAGGAGAAACTTCCTTCTTGAGGTCTTCCATACACACCTCTTCGCATGTTTGATCCAAAGATTTGCCTTGAATGTGATGGGTGTCGACCTTGGGTTCCAAGTTGTGCAAGATGACCTGCACAAATTCTCCGTCCTGGCCATAAGGTAGAAAAACAGCCCTTAGAATTTCCAGTGACAAGACAAGCTGCTTACAGACATCATTCAGCCTTGGAGCAGCAGACTCATCCTTGAAAGACATTGTAAAGTAATTCCACTCCGTACGGGGCTTTTGGAAAGCGCAGTAAACGGCATAGCGTTGGAACTCTGTGACTGGGAGAATGTGGGCAATCATATCATCCGTGATCTCCAACTCGGTGGCAACCTCGGCGATCTGTGGGAGCAATTTGACAGCAGTGTCAGATGCAAGAACATGTCCATTGCTACTGGGAGTATCTTTCACAGCTGCAACAGCCACACTTTCTGCCATTTGGTCGAGAATAGGGTGCTGGAAGATGGCAGAGACAGAAAGGGGAAGGCCGGTCGCCCGAGCAGCCCCGACAAGTCGAATAGCAGTGATAGAATCGCCTCCAAGTTCAAGGAAGCTATCCTGTCTGCCAATCACGTCCGATGATACGCCGAGGACATCAGACCAAAGCCCCCTGAGTGCCCTCTCAGTAGCTGTCGTGGGCTCTTCCACTGATCCCCTCTGGTGGACGATATCCATGTGGGTGCGTGCTCCGATTTCACGTAATTTCTTGCGGTCGATCTTCCCCGCAGACGACAGGGGAAGTTGCTGTAGCACCGTAAAGGCGGCTGGGACCATGTAAAGAGGGAGAATTTGTGTAAGTCTCCGGGTCAAGTCGTTGGCTATCGCTGCAGATAGTGGATGTGGCTCATCCGAAGAAAGGCTCTCAGAAACATCAGCTGGGCCAGTGGGCGAGAGGAACACGACTAAGCGCTGAGACTGTCGAGTCGAGTCTTGCAAGCTTGGAATCTCGACAACCTCGGCTGCTACCGTGTATGAGAGAGCAGGAAGAAGTTTTCGTACGTGGTACTCGACTTCTTCGAGCTCCACACGTTGTCCACGAAGCTTCACTTGCGTGTCAATGCGGCCAACATATGTTAATCTTCCTTCGTTGTCGGACCTCACCAAGTCGCCTGTTCGATAGAATCGGCCCTTTGTGCGTGACACAAGTGGCTTCTCTCCACCCTGGAGCCATGGAGAAGCAGAGATGAACGCGGCCGCTGTTTTATCAGGATTGTTAATGTATCCTCGTCCGACCAGGGGCCCTTCCACAACCAACTCGCCAACTGCTCCGATAGGAACCAACCTATTAGGTTGAAGACAACTGATCACCCATGCATTCAATCCTTGGGGCGGGCCAATATTGACACTGGTCGTGAATTCGATTCCATAGCGGGCAACGGTACTAGACACAGTGCACTCAGATGGACCGTAGGAGTTGCGAATCTCGACATCAGGTCCCCATCGGGTGACGTCGTCTATTTGCACAGCTTCTCCTCCAAGTACAATTTTCTTGATCATGGGAAGTGACTTCGGATCAAGTGTTCGGGCCAAAGAAGGTGTGATGTCAAGATAGTTGACGCGCAGGTCATGGATAGCACCGACGATATTGTTGCGACGTTGTTCCTCTGATGGAACACATAGACAACCACCAGCATAGAACGTATGAAGAAATTCGTACCAAACCATATCGAAACTGTATGACGACAAATCCAGGACACGGGTTGTCTGGTCGAATCCAATGTAGGGATCCACGTAAGTCATTGCGCTGCAGGCATTGGCATGCGTGATGACAGCTCCCTTGGGTGTTCCAGTACTACCCGAAGTAAATGTCACGTAGAGAGCGTTGTCAGGTGACAGAATAGGAATCCAAGAATCATCTTTGGCAAGATCAGGTCCCATGATACCCTGTAACAGGTGCTCGTTGACGACATGCACGGAAGCTCCCGACAACTGCTCGGCGGTAGTCCAGGTAGTTTCAGACGCCAGAATCAACCGCGGACTGAGCTGTGAAGTAATAGAGCGTAGACGGTCAACAGCTTGAGATGGATCCATAGTCACAACAACACCTCCAGCTATGATGACGGCCAGCATTGCCACAGGTGTCCAAACGCTCTTCACGCAGCAAATAGGAACAGCTACCTCGGGACCGATGCCTTGATCAACGACAAGCCAGTAGGCAAGAAGACGCGCCTTGTCGTAGAATTGACGGTAGGTTAATTCTCCGTCCCAGGCACAGATCGCGGGCGCATCTGGATGGGTCTCCACGCGCTCCAGAATTAAATGATCCATCCGACGATCGATACTCGGCGGGACCGTGGCATTCCAGGCCGAGATTTGTTGGCTGTCAAATTGTGATAGCAGATCAAGCTGCGACAGTGATCTTTTCTCCATGGAGCCTTCAGGCTTGCAGATTTCCTGTATAACTTTCTCAAGGTGGACCAACATTCGTTCCGCCTGAGTGAAGTCAACGACTTTTTCGTCGAAGCTCAAGTGTACCGAGACACCACCTGCTGAAGAAGAAGAAGAAGAAGAGGGAAGAGAAGAAGCAGTGTCATCTAGGACACATTCCAAGACGAGAGCGTAAGTTCCCCCTTCAAATCATCATCGCCGAGTTGCAAACGAAGTATCGTGTTCTCATCTGCGCCCGCATCTTCTGGGGGTTGAATGACAAGCAAGGATTGGAACTGACAAGCCTGCTGCGCAGTCGGATTGAGTCGTTGTATACGGCCAATGCCATAATGTTCAAAGGGAATCATATCAGTTCCTTCTGACTGTATATCCTGAAGTAGTGTATGCAGCGTCGCTGAGTTCCAGTCTATTTTCACCCGAATGGGGACGGTGGCAATAGTTGGACCAGCAATACGCTCGACACCAACAAGAGGTGCCTGTCTGCCCATAACAGTCGACCCAAACACAACATCACTAGAATTGCAGAATTGAGAAACAAGGATAGCCCAGCTTGCTTTCAATGCCGTTGCCGGAGTGAAGTCCTTAGGCCATGCGATGTGGTCAAGTCTCCGCTTTCGAATGGCTGTGGTGGTTGGTCGATACTTGGGGTTTGGCAAAACAGGGAACTGTGGAACATTGCAGTCTGCCAGATACTTCTCCCAGAACCTTTGACAGCTGTCCGTATGGACGTTGTTTTCAAGGTAATAGATGAAATGGTTGTATGGAAGCAATTTTTGCATAAGAGGTTCTCCGCGGTAGAGAGATTCAACTGCCTTCATAACCAGCGACGCAGACCATCGATCGTAGATGGCATGATGGATAGTCATGATTAGGGTGGATGGCTGGGACTTCACAAGTGCAAACCACAGTAGATGCTCTCCCAGACCGACGGGCAGTTGCTGCACCTCCTCCAGAGCATCATACTCAACCCACACGGGGGCAGTCTTCGTCACGACCTGCAGCAGTCCTTGTCCTGCAAATTCCACGATGCGTGTTCGAAGAATTGGACTTTTAGCAATCACCTCAAACCATGCTGCTTTCAGCCGAGCAATGTCAACGTGTGCTGGGAGGTGAATGTGACCTTGTGAGACAAACTCTCCAGCCCGACGAGCTGTATGCACTAACATCATGTCCTGGATTGGCGAGCATGGATATGCGTCTTCAATCTGGTCTGGCCGAAGATTGCAGGCTTTAGACAGAGATGCTTTGGTCACATTTTTGCCAAGCAGTGAAAATGGCTCAACGGTATCTGAAAGCGCAGATGCCTTTTCTTCCAGAGCTTCAAGTGCTTTGGCTGCCATGTCTGACAGGCGAGGGGTACGTAGCACTTTGGCAACTGATAGCGAGTAGCCTTCTTCCCTGGCAGCCGCAACAAGCTGCATTGCTCTCAAAGAATCGCCACCCAAGGCCAGGAATGACGTGTTTCTGTTAACAAATGACCTTTCCACTCCCAACGTGGTAGCCCATAGTCCTTGCAAGAGAATTTCAAGTTCAGTTCTAGGTGGGTCGTTGCTTGCCCGTAACAATGCCAGGGTAGAGCGATTCACTAGTTGGCCTGCCGGTGCATGCAGTACGATACGTCTCAACTCATCTCGGTCAACCTCTCCAGAATCCAACTTTGGGATCCCTGATAGAGGAAGGAAAAGAGAAGGCGTCATATGTGAGGGAAGCATTTCACCTAACGGCTCTATCAAGTTTGCAAGTATTGTGTTTGATGGGATGGATCTGATTTCGTCTGCAAAACAGACGAAAGCAATCAACTGCTTTGAGAGATTTGGGAGCTCGACAACGTCAACTGCGGCATCTTTAATCTCCGCAGAAGAACCTTTGATGCATGATTCAATTTCAACCATCTGTGCGCTCTGTCCTTGCTGATTGAAATTAGTGATTTGGGCGTGCTCCTCGTCAGTCAAGATACCCATCTCTCGCAGCTTTGCAGGCTTCTCAGATTCGTTAATGAGAGACCTCACAATGTGCTCCATATCTCTCAGCATTTGTTGAACCTTGCTCATCCCGAGGACAGTCTCATCAAAGCTTGCACGGAGGTGGAACCCATCACGAGCTAGCCCACAATCAACCATTATGGCATATGTATTGAAGGCCTGGATATCGTCGCGGCCATCACCGAGATCAAACAGGGCAGTTTCTGTCGATCTAACTTCCGACTGAGAGACGGGTTGAACAACAAGGAAGGTTTGGAATTGACAGGCACGCTGCATATCGTAGCCCAGTTTGCGAATGCGTTTGATACCGTGATGGACGAATGGGATCATTTCGGCGGCGTGGTCCTGCATGCTCTGGAGGATCTCTAGCGCGCTCTGTCCATCCCAGTCTACCACGGCTCTCATGGGTACTGTTGCGATGGTCGGTCCTCCGACTCGCTCAATTCCAGCCAGTGGGATTTGCCGACCCAGTAGCGTCGCTCCGAAGACTACCTCGCTAGCACAAGAATGTTTGGATAATACCATTCCCCAAGCAGTCTGCACAATGGTGTTTGCAGTGATACCCGTGGCCTTGGTCCATTCAATTCCAGACACGACGTGGTTATGCAAAGCTGCGGCGTTGGGTCTGTAGTTTGGCACCGGAAGAGTGGGGAAAGTACGCAGATGAATGTCTTTGAGATATCGCATCCAGAAGCGTGAAGCAACGTCAGGGTCCGAGGTTTTCAAGTGCTGGATGAAGTTTCGATACGGGAGCATGCTGTCGTCTGATGCCTTGGATCCTCCTGAACTGTAGTACTCCCGGGCTATATCTTTACCCAGAAGATCCATAGACCAACCATCATAGACGGCATGATGCATGGTCAAAACTGCTTGAAGGCGTGAAGTTTGCTGTTCCTGTGACTTGGCCTTGCCAACGATACCGAGTCGCATCAATGGCTCGCCCAGTCCCATGCCGTTTCCCCGGTCGGCTTTCAAACACTCGTCAAGGTCGGAGTACTCGTTCCACGGAACAGTTCCATCGAAGATAACCTGGGAGAAGGCATGATCATAACCAATAGCGATGTCTCCGATGGCCATCTTTGTATCGACGATGCGGGTCCGAATGATTGGAGCTGAGCGTGTGACGTTCTCCCAGGCGCGTTGGAATCGAGCTAAATCCACCCCGGGAGGCAATGGGAAGACGGTCTGGGTGACGAAGTCCTCCGGGTTCCGAGCACCCAAGATAACCATCTCCTCTTGAATGGATGAGCATGGGAAGACATCCTCAATGTCAAGTGCCTCGCATTTGCAGATCTTGGCTATCTTTTCACGAGCCAATTCAACCAACTTCGAGTCTGGAGCATCACCCAACAGCATGGAAAATGGACTATATAGTGTTGGCATCGCATCTGGCGAGGACTTACCTAGGGTCTCGCCCATTACAACTGCCATATCGCATAGACGTGGATGTCTGAAAACGTCTGCAACATTGATGTTGCTACATCCTTCTCGCCGCAATGCCGAGACAAGTCGCATTGCCGCTAGTGAATCACCTCCTCGGGCAAAGAAGTTGTCACCTGGAAGAAGAGGCGCATCATTGGTCATGGTTAGCACCTCTGCCCAGAGCCACTGCAGTGTCATTTCAACAGAGGTCATGGGTCGTTCTGCATCTTGTGCTGGCGGTGCACCAGCCGCTCCTGGTAAGGCATGTACATTGAGTAGCTGATCAGGTGCCACCAATGCCATTCGCCGGAGGACCTTGCGATCTGTCTTGCCAGTGGCAGTCATTGGAACCGTACGCAGTGGGAAATATGCAGACGGGATCATGAATCGAGGCAACCGGTCTGATAACCTTTCGTCCAGCTTTGTGATCAACTGTGACAGCTGCAGTCCCTTATCCTGTCTCAGATAGATGAAGGCGAGTAGTTGCTTCTGAGCCGATGGCCAGTCCACCGCTTCAACGATGGCATCGACTCCTTCTGGGAGGCATTGACCCACATGATGTTCGACCTCGCCAATTTCCACGCGCTGCCCATTAATCTTGATCTGCGTGTCGGCGCGTCCAATGAAAGAGATTGATCCATCTATATTGTACCTCGCCAAGTCCCGAGTACGGAAGATTGGGCTTTCTGGGGCCAACGCAATGCCTGGTAAATAACCACCAGGTACATCGACAAGCGATTCCTGGGTTTTGCGGTCATCCTGGAAGTAACCCTGACCAATAATAGGTCCGTCTATAAGTAACTCGCCAACTGCGCCGATCGGTGCTAGACGATGGACGTTGTGGACATCTGCGATCCAAAGGTTGGCACCAAGTGAAAAGCCGACGCTCTCGGCGTCTTTGATACAGTTGATGTTACGATTCGCCGCACACATAATCGTGCATTCGGACGGTCCGTAGGCGTTGATGACACGCACTCGACCCGCTGTTTCCAGCCAGGGCTCCAGTACGTTGCGGTTGATCTTCTCTCCAGTCAAGATAAGCGTGTGTAGACGGGGGAGCTTGCTTGGGTCCAGGAGCCGGGATGTAGAAGGGGTGAGCTGCACAAATTCTACATCCATCGATTGCAGCACTGATTGCAAGTTGTTGATGCGGTCATTATCAGATGGCACACACAGACAACCACCAGTCAGGATGGTATGAAAGGTGTTGCATACATATGCGTCGAAGCTGTAAGATGAGGAGTCAAATGTACGAACTCCGGTGTCGAACCCCAAAACGCGCGCCTGGTGTCCGACCGCAGTGCAAAGATTGGCATGCGATATGGTGACACCTTTAGGAGTTCCAGTGCTGCCGGACGTGAAAACGATGTACAGTCGGTCGGACGGAGAAATCTTGCCGCAATACGCAGGGACTTGGACAGAGGCGAGTTTTTCATTGTGTAGAAGAAGATCATCATCCACAATGATGGTACTTTCGGCCAAAGAGCGGGCTAGCTTGGCCGTTTCATGGCGTGCAAGAATTGTGGTTGATTGAATTTGCTGCATGATATTCTTCAAGCGACCAAAAGGCTGACGGGGATCTAGCATGATGAAGGTACTTCCAGCTTTTGCGACGGCTAAGAGAGTGATGGTCGTCCACAGCGTCTTGTCGAAGCAAAGAGGGACAATGCGTCCTGGGCCCGCGACGTCATTTTCAATCAGCCATGCGGCCAGTTGAGTTGATTTGTCGTCAAGTTGAGCGTAACTGAGCTCTCCATCCCATGCATGAATAGCGGGATGGTGGACTCGTCTCTGGGCTTGATAAGCAAAGAGATCGGTGATGCAGGAGTTGGTCATCCTGGGTCTAGACCCATTCCATTTCCAAAGAAGTTTCTTATCTTCATCACAGAGAAGATCTAGATCACCAATTGCCCTTTTCTGTTGGTACAGAGCGGAATCACAAAGCTGACGGATGAGATGGGCGAGCTGGAGGCCCATCCGATGAGCCTGTGCTGTGTCTATGATTGACTCATCGATGTGGAATCGCAGAAGAAGTGTCTGGTGAGGGATTGATGGAAAGCATTCAATGATCAAAACCAGGGATTCTTTACAGAGAGTCTTTTCGATGGAGAAAGGGTGGTATCCCTGGTAGCCACGAATCATGATGGGTCAGCAGGTGGATTACACGTCAAGATGGATTCATTTTACAGCAGTACTGGGTATATCGGTACATACCTTGTAGACCTCTGGCTCTGAATCTCTTAAAACGATGGATGTTCGAAACTCGCAAGCCTCTTTAGCTTCTGGACTACAGGATTGAATTTGATCCAGGCTCATACGGGGTTGGACGTCTTGCATCGTCGCTACACGGGACTGATTTGCCTGCAACCATTGCGCAAGATCGGACTCCCAGTTGACCGGAACTCGTAAGGGAAACACATCTTGCATACTTGCAGGGTTTTGCAAGTCATTCATAGTCGTTCCAAACACCACATCTTGGGTATTGGCATACTGAGCCAAGAGCAACGCCCAGGCAGCCTGTAACTTGGTGGATATGGTATACGGGCTGTTAGAGCTATCCGCACAATCAATCCGATCGATTTCATAGTCAGTGACCTTGGTAATTGAAGATTGATATCCAACTGCGGGGAGCACAGGGTATGAAGAGGTTTCCAGATCAGCAAATGTTTGCTGCCAAAACTGCTCAGCCATCTTGGGCTGACAATGGTTGAAAGGGGGTTGTTTGTTTTATTCGATTAGTAGTCCATCGGGACAATCTGGGATAAGTAGTTCAAGGACTTTATACATAAATAATCGTGGCCTTTTTACCCATTGGGTAGGCCTTACTACGGCATGATGACAATCGAGTGTGATCATTCTGGTATCAAGAAGCAGTACGAAGTACGAGGGGCTTGAATTGTAAATTACGCGATACACCATTTTGAAAATAACCAGGTTTAAGAAAAATAATAAATACCAAATGTAACCGAAGCACTAAATATGCTAAGACACCCCCGATCTGCTTCCCGCCGGCCTCCCGCCGGCCATCGGCCGGCCCACAGGCCTCCACCTTCGATCTCCCGCCCCAAAGGCAATCTTTCCCTTTCCCTTTGGAGATTGCCTTTTGGCACGAGAATCTTCTCGCAGTCGCATGAAATATTCACAAACAAAATTAGTCGAAACTCTGCTCGCCTTATTTTTGATCCATGTTTACGCCTCAAGTTACTGAGGAGCCTACGGAGCAGGCTCCCCTGTTAGGCCCGCATGGGGGTGACGCCACCCAAGATGCCTCTCCCACCCCTTTATCCCACGCCCACTTGCGTCTCCTTGTCCTGGTGTGCATATCAATTGTTGCTGCTGACTTTGGAAACTCGCTCACTTTGGCCCCGCAAATTTCGATTTTCGAATCCCTCATCTGTCGCCGTATCGGGGTGGGTGGTGATTGCAAGTCCCCCGAAGTACAAGGAGAATTGGCTTTGTTGATCGGTTGGAAAGAGACTATCGACCAGTTGCCCGGAATTATATTTGCGCTTCCATATGGACTTGCGGCTGATCGAATTGGCCGCAAGCCCATTCTGGTACTCTGCTTGATCGGTCTCGTGCTAGAAGAGGTTGCTATTCGTTTGGTCTGTTGGTGGAATGTCGCCGTACCCCTTCGAATGATCTGGGCGACGCCCGTCTTCCAAATCATTGGTGGTGGGTCACAAACCGCAACGGCCATGGCCTATGCTATGATCACAGATGTGGTTCCCATGGATCGGCGGTAGGTTAAATCCAGCTTGTTGGCATTTTTAACCACGGTTCGGTGGCTGACAAGTACAATTTGGATTACTAGGGCATCCATCTTCTACATCATGGCCGCGGTGATTCTGCTAGGCGAAATACTTGCCACTCCAATCAGCGCCTTTCTCATGGCATGGAGCCCATGGGTTCCTTCATTATTGGGGATAGCTTTCCAATTAGGAGGCCTTCTAGGGGCAGCTCTAGTCTCCGAGACACGTCCCGACCCGACTTTGAACTTGGAGGAAACTCATGAATCCGAAAGATTGCTGGATGATAGTGATGAGACTGAGGTGGATGATGATGACCCTGCCTACCACAAATTTGGGTATCAGCGTGTGAAACACACAGTGACAGAATACTGGGAATATGTCCGAACTACGCATATGAGAGGCTGGGACTTCAACATGGCCTTTATCGTGCTTACATTCCTACTGGCTAGCATCGGCAAGCAAGCGCTACAATTGATCATCCCATACGCCTCGAAACGCTTCTCGTGGAGTATTGCGCGTGCCAGCTTCCTCATTACCCTGAAAGGGGTCATCAATCTCATCACCCTGCTCATTATTCTCCCACGACTGTCTACATGGCTGAGTAGGCAAATGTCTTGGTCTCCAGCGGTTAAAGACCTCCGCATTGTCCAAGGAAGCGCGTGGATCCTCACCTCGGGCACGGCTTTCATGGCTTTTGCCGCTATCCCGGAGCTATTCATCTCTGGTTTGTGCTTATTTGCGCTTGGCTGGGGCTTCTACTCAGCGCTACGGAGCTTGGCCACAGCATTGGTGTCCCCATCGCAGGTTGGAGTATTGAACTCTGGTATTGGCTTGGCGCAAAGTTTAGGCTCGCTAGTCGCAGGACCCATCCTAGCTGCAGCGTTTGGACATGGCCTGCGACAGGGTGGCATCGGCATGGGCTTGCCATATATGGTTGCTGCAACATTGCTGTTTATGGCTAGCTGCTTGACCTGTGTGATTCGCATTGCGGGAGAGAAACGTAGAATGTAATGGCTAGATTCATTACTAGATAGCGTGTGGTCTGATTCAATTAGTTAATTGAGCCCAGTGGAAAGGAATATACTACGATGAAATATCACAAGTTTTAAACTTTGATAAACTCTGAAACTTATCTTTGCAGTCACGAGTTGAACCAAATACTGAAAGATGGCAACTGAGCTCTGAAAGAAGATATGTTAAAAGCTATCTAGGTTGACCCTTCTCTGGCCTCTAAATGCGAGCTTGGGAACTGCCACTGTGTAACAGGTGGTACGCAAAACATTTCTCCATGTCGTTTCGCCAGGATTATGCTACCATAATATTTCCATGATCAACAACTATTTACACCAAGTCATAGCGCTTTCATAACATTTGCATTACCTCAAGTTTGGATCGCTTCTCCTGAGTCTCGCTCCATACTTCATCATGAGAAACGGAACCGGGATGAGTCCCACCGAAATGAATGCAAGTAAGCTATTTCCCCACCCCATGCCCAGAGCATCATACATTTTTTGCCCTCCGAGAGGCAACAAAGCACCTACTATACTTCGTAGCACGGTAGTTGCTGCCATGCCGGAGGCGGCCTGTTTGTCAAATGCATTCACCACGTAAATTTGCACCGGCTGGAAAATACCCATCATGGCGAATCCGAATACACCTAGTCCGACCAGGGGAACTACAGGAAATGCATTCTCCTGCAATGACCAGCCGTACCAGAATAGACCAGCGGGAACTAAAAAGCTCGATGGGATCATAGGCCAGAGCCAGCTTTCTGGTGGGAGGGGTTCATTGGGATCCAAAGCTTTTGCTTTTCTTCGCTCGGTGACTTTGTCGGATGCGAATCCGATGATGAAAATTCCTGGCATCTCAATTAGACCATTTCATGAATGGTGTCAAAGGAGTGAAATACCCAGGATTGTTCCGATTCCACTGCCCAAGTAGACAAGCCCTGAGAGACCCGTTGATAGGTGGTACTGGTCTTGAAAGATGTATGATAGCGTTGTAAAGACTAGGTACTGGTACCCATAAACTATGGCCGTGTCTATTGCCAATAAGGTCACAATATGCGATGTGAACAGTATTCGAGGAGGCCGAATGAACGTGTCAAGAAGAAGTCTTTTCTGGGAGAGTTGCCTATCAAGCCGTGATTTCAGATGAGGGTTGCCCGTTTCTTCGCGTAGATGCTTCGCTTTGCGCTCCAACAGGACAGGAGCGTAGGTCTCTCTGATGAGGAAAGGGAATATGACTGTTAGAATGCCCATCTATCATGGTAATATTAGCATAAGTACGGGAGATTAAATACAAGCCGAGGAAGCGGGTGGTCCGGTACGTACTGGAATGGCAATCACCCAAAAGATCCATCTCCAGCCCATATATTGGCCTAAGTACCCACCAGCAATGGGCGAGAAAACCTGTCGCGGCATAGAGTCCGTAGTTAGTCCTGTAGTAGTCGGGCGGAAGTAAGAGGATGCCTTACCGGTGGTGCCAGCGAACCCAGGCCCCAGATCGCCATTGCAGTTCCCATCCGCTCAGGCTCCATCAGGTCACTGATCGAACCTCCGCCTAGAGCAAGAGGAGTAGCTCCTGCACAACCACATATTAAACGAAACGCAAGAAACATGCCTACATTGGTGCTCAGGGCGCATCCAATCGTCGCACTGAGGAAGATCACATTGGACACATTGTAAACAATTGCACGCCCATAAAGTTCCGACAGCGGCGCAACCAGTAGAGGCCCGACTGCGAATCCAATGACATATATTGAGACCACGAATGACTCTAACTCCGAGTTATCGGAGTGAAGCGTTTTCATAACTTCTGGAACTGCGGGAGCTAACATGGACGAGCCGAGTGACCTAATGTACGAGCATCAATCTGGGCCCTGATGTAGGGGGGTGAGAGACAAAGGAAAACAATAGGGCCGGGCACCTACGTGATAAATGTCACAAGAGAGATAATGACAATGTGAGACCACCGGTAGACGACGGTCCAGTTCTTGGGATTTGATCGATCGTCGTCGCCATCCCAAAAGACATCGTTGGGATTTTGTGTCTCATCGCGCTCAACGGGAATGGTGTCTATTTGTGGTATAATCTGAGGGGATATTGCCTCCTCGGCGGTCTTGGAGGAGGTCATTTACCTCCCCCACTCAGGCTGTCCTGAGGGATTGCAGGCTGTAGGGAATTAAGTGGAAGCAGATAAAGGGGTGAACCCGTACATAAGCTTGCTAGCTTCAGCTATGGGGACGGAGAAGTGGATGTTTCAAGCTTGTCTAGGCCAGGTTTGTCCACCCTCGGGACTTCTCGCTCCCTTGACGTCTTGAGCCTCGAGTTGAAATGTTTCTTTGTTGTTGACCTGGGGATCTTGAAGTATACCCAAACACACGTGACGCGCGGCCCCTACTCGCCCCCCGATGGTTATCGCGATAGTCCGTCCAGGGTCAAAAGTACCTCCACCTTGATTTTCTGCAGATTGGAGTCGCCTGGATCGGGAATTGAGACCATTTGAGGTTACACATGCGACTATGGCCTAATATCTCGCATACTAGGCGGCTATGAGCAATTTAATGCAAATAAGATCCTATGGCGCCTCGCCAAATTAGGCACAGGATGTATGCGAAATAAACACGAAAGAGAGCGAGTAATTTTCAAAATGCCCTCGTGGTGACACTGGCGGGTCAGCCCGCAGGTCGGGGTCGCTAACTGTTTATGGTAAGATCAGTACGAACTAGAAAGTACGCAGTCGTTCAAGCGGATATCCGCCAATAGCCCCCGCTCGGGTGATCTACGTGAGATCAACTTAATTGGAAGGTCCTGGGAATTCACTCTTGTTTCCCTCAAACATGTTGCTGTGCCGCAGCGTGATATCATGTGTAACAGGCTAAATATCTACATTCCACCTCCAGCCTGGCCTTATCCTATACTGAGTGGAGCTCCAACAGGAATGGAAGAGAATCTAGTGTCCTCTCGCCATCGTCATTTGCCAAGGCACTAATCTATATAGAACATAGTCAAGAAAATACTTACCATCATTTTTCTTGTTTAAATTCCTTGTCGTGTTCCTATGGGACTATAGCGAACAGATTAAGCGCCTTAGATTCTGAATAGTCACGGTGTCGCGATATATCTCGTGATTCGCGATGAAAATCATACAGTAATCCATTCAACTCTGAGGTTTTCATGGAATGTTCTCGCTTCACGGCCCCCAGCTGTTGAGGACACCTCGCTAGAGTGGAAACCGGATTCTGTGAGAGACCGGTCGGTCCATGAGCGTCGGTCAATGGCTTACTGCGTTAGATAGATTAGTAATATAGACTTCAAGTTAATCAAAAGCGGAGTCTTCTCTAGCTCGTCGTCGGCCTACTCTTTAGTGGCGTTACCACTATATCCTTACTTTAGGTGTACTCAACAGAAGCGGAGACTACTGTAAGTAGTAAGCCACTTTTCCTTTCTTCAGGGAAATATTTGGCGAGTCTTTCCAACAATCATGACATGGACTAGTATCTTTGTGCAGCAAAATCCTTCTGCACCGTAAGACAAACGCTAATAGCGCCCC
This sequence comes from Penicillium cataractarum, assembly GCF_028827025.1. Classification (NCBI taxonomy): domain Eukaryota; kingdom Fungi; phylum Ascomycota; class Eurotiomycetes; order Eurotiales; family Aspergillaceae; genus Penicillium; species Penicillium cataractarum. The sequence continues at coordinate 1,249,562 of NW_026622745.1, read as the reverse complement.
ATCGTTACCTCACTAATTCAAATAAATCCTTTATTTATTCTTTGACATCATGTTATCACGAAGTCGTATGTTGTGAGAAGTGGGTCCAACCTATTCGGAGGTGATTGGAGCCAGAGTTGTTACATCACTGTCTTACAGCATTGTGCGAATAGAAGGAAAACTAAGTCCAATATAAAGTGTTTCTCGGGAAATATCAACATGGGTAAGCACATGAATATATGCGACTCAAATCTTGACTGATTTTCACTAGTTCCTTAGCATTAGAAACCGTCAAAGATTGCCTCACTGGGAACCATCAAAATGACCGTGGCACAGCTGCCAATCGTTGACTTTGGTCTCTTCCTACATGGAAATCCAGATCAACAAGAGCACGCAGCAAAAAAGCTTGTCGAATCGCTTGTTAACCATGGATTTGTCCGCCTGACGAACCACGGTATATCGCAGGAGTTTGTACAGCAGATTTGGGAATGGGTATTCACTTCTTCGCTTCGCAGTGTGCCTTGACGAGAGAACTTACCACTCATGTTTAATTAGGATCGGGCATTCTTCCAGCTACCAGAAGAAGTGAAAATGAAGATTGTTCATCACCCGGGCTCCGATTTACAACGAGGGTGGAGCCGCAAGGGTACAGAAACCACATCCAGACTACGAAAGGAAAATGCAGAGAGCTCGCCAAAAGGAAAGGGTGAACTATTAGATGAGAAGGTATTCTTCTGTCTATCAAAATCAAATCAAACAATCTTTCTACAAGACAAGATTCTCACGCGAGTTTAGGAGCATTTTGATTGCGGCCCACGTGGGGATACCGAATTTCCCAACAAGTTCCCCAGCGAAGGGGACCTTCCTGGCTTCAAGACCTTCGTCGAGCAGTACTTCGATATAGTACAGCATGTCTCTCTCAACATCATGCGTGCATGTGAGGTGGGATTTAGAATGCCCAAAAACTCACTCGTGGATCGGTGCATACCAGCATCTTCAGAGCTTCGAATGCTTCACTATCCCCCTGTCTCCCTAGACCGACTTCAATCTGGAACAATCAAGCGTGCTTGGCCGCACACTGACTTTGGAATTATCACACTCCTGTTCCAAGACAGCCTCGGCGGACTCGAGTTTGAAGATAGGAACAAACCGTTTACGTTTGTGCCTATAATACCATCCGACGAGAATGAGCTTATAGTCAATACGAGTCAAACCTTCCAGCGCTGGACTAATGGCGTGGTCAAGGCTGGCCTTCACCAGGTGAATGTCCCACCTCATATGTCTAGCATTACGGAGGGCTGCATTCCTGAGCGATATTCCTCTGTGTTTTTCTTGAAAGCGCACCGAGAAGTCTCAGTTGGGCCCATTGATCAATTTGTGACGGAGGAGAGACCAGCAATGTACCCAGACATTACTGCTCTCCAGTACCAGCAAGAGATGACGGAGATTCTGTATTAGGAAAACTAGACTGCAAGTCTAGAGTAGTATAGACTATTTGAACAGGAATTCTAATGGATTTACTACGCGCTGAAGTTTCTAAGAGAGCAATCATTATCTAGTAAACAATATGGTTCCTGCTAAATTTACAGCTGTATGATGCAACGGCCCTTGAATTTCTCAATCGCAACAGGGAATCACTGAATTACTAATAATGCAATCTGATCTTCCTATACTCACAGAAAGTAAATCTTGCCGCTCACATTGCCGGGCACATTTTCGAGCCCGATACTGGAAGAAACTCAATCGGGAATACATACTTGCTTCGTCGGCAATAAGGAGGATATTCGGACCCAAATGGGCAATTCTGAGGCCGCAATTGCTAATGATGATGTTACATCCAACATGCTGCTTCTGGATGATCATGATGAGCCCATGAGCTCGCTGTTTTTTCCCAAATGCGATCAGCTTATCACACCGTCCTTTTTGCCTCCGTGTTCGGCTATGGTCATAATGATTCACAGGTATATAGGACGCCTTTCTGCCGATGAGATTTGCCTGCATCTGCTCCGACGGTACTTCCATTTGTTGCAACTGGTATTTAGCCCCACTAAAATCAGCCTTTATGGAGCAAGGTTACAAGGGTTTCGGCCTTAACCAAAGTCCCATTCATACTTATTCTAAAACAAGTTGTCTTTTGCACGCGTCATCCTTGGCCTGTTGTGATCGGTTTATTCACGACCGGGGTTGAGTAAACTAATTGAGCATGTGGCTTGAAATATCTGTACCCCTCTTCCTTCAATGGTACCTCATCTCTCAAGATTTAAAACAATTTACTTGGCTATTTGATATGTAACATCAAGTCTTACGAAAGATCGATGACCAAGTTTTCAAACTGTTAGAAAGGGACTTGTTAGGAGTAGTATTAGATTGAGGGAAATTCTGACTGTATACTGCCTTCAGAATAGTTTCGGTTTACACAAGGCTTGACAGCCACGTGTAAAGCAGTGTGGCAGTGAAGAAACTTAATATTTATCAAAATTTGAAGTTACAACCGAGCGTAAAGATCCAGAAAGGCTGAACAAGGTGTATTCGCATTACCATACGGATCTGTATTTCAATATTTCCGATCGATCATCGGGTTTATCTTTCAATTAAATTTCTACAATGCATCTCGTGTATGGGGCCACTAATGATGTTCAGGGAATTACCACGGATATTGAAGTGCATTTCCGCTTATAGTGCTACCGAATGTGCGGCCTACAATTGGAATGAGGGGAGCAGTAAGCATGATGGCTAATAGCTGATTGTAGTTATGTGAGAGAATGAGACAAAATGTTGATAGAGAAGTAGTAGTGTAGCATCGTGTCCTTTCAATCATGGCGTATATAAAGACCGGGGGTAGTAGCGAGTTTTGGGATCAACAACCTTGCGCTGATTAGTTACTTCTTTCCATCCCCAACCTCACCACCTCATCTGTTTACATCCATCATGGGAAGCACTTTTCCCGAGCGGAAATATGACATCCACCACCAATGGCCAACTCCTCATGCGAGACAAACTTTGCAATCATGGAGCAAGCTGAACTCTCATATCAAATCCGGTACTGTCCACATAGATGGCAAGACACTGGATGTTGCTGCCGTCGTAGCTGTCGCAAGGTCAGTATATCTTGACCAGCCCCGGCCAGGACCAAGACACGCGGGACTAACTGGTCCTTTTGGTAATTTCTAGGAACGGTGTGCGCTTGGCCCTCGCTGAGGACCCTAGCATCATCCAGCGAGTCGAAGCAAGCGTCGAGACTTTGCAGGACTACCTCTCGAAGGGATACTATCTCTATGGTAAATGACCAGCCAACACACCATGGGGAGTACAAGGATCAGGATGGCTAACATTTAATTTCTTACCTAGGCGTCAACACTGGATTTGGAGGCAGTGCCGACACACGTACCACAGACCTGTACGGACTGCAACGTGCCTTGATGCAGCACACCCAAAGCGCTGTCTTGACCCAAGAAGACAAGACCGACTCACCGAGCAGCCATGAATACCTCGAATCTCACAGTATGCCAAGTGCATGGACAAGGGCTATGACGGCTATTCGCTGCAATGCCAATATTCGCGGTCACTCGGCTATGACCCGCAACATCGTTGACTCGATGATCAAACTGTTGGACAAAGACATCGTCCCGATTGTGCCCTTGCGTGGCTCAATCTCAGCCTCGGGAGATTTAATGCCCTTGTCGTACCTCTCTGGAACTATCCAGGGTAATCCAGATGTCTATGTGCGTGTTGGAGGTCGCAAAGGTGCCCCTAGGGTCAAATCAGCCCAGCAAGCCCTCTACGAGGCTTCCATTGAACCAATTGTCCTAGGACCTAAAGAAGGTCTGGCATTGATCAACGGAACTGCTGCCGCTGCCGCCGTGGCGAGCTTGGGTCTTTATGAGGCCAATCAGCTGGCGCTCGTCTCGCAGTTGTTGACTGCACTTTTGTCCGAGGCCCTCTATGCTAACAATGAATGGGCCCACCCATTCGTCGCTGCCGCGCGCCCACACCAGGGCCAGATTGAGGCTGCTCAGAATATTCGGACTTTCTTGAAGGGTTCCCGGCTGTCGTATGGTCTGGAGCAGACCAAGGACCGCTTCTCTGAGGGACTGGCCCAGGAGCGGTATGCGCTGCGAAGTTCTCCCCAATGGCTCTCACCGCAGTTGGAGGACCTACTCAGTGCCGAGAAACAGCTTGTGACTGAGCTCAACTCCACCTCCGATAATCCTGTCGTTAACAGCGAGGACAATGACATCCACTCTGGAGCCAACTTCCAGGCAGCGGCCGTCACCTCGGCGACGGAGAAGATTCGTCTGGCTTTACAGTCGATTGGTCGAATGCTATTCAGCCAGGTCAGCGAGGTGATCAACCACGATTTGAGTAATGGCCTCCCGCCTAATCTGGCCGCTGATGACCCGAGTCTCTCATTCTGCCTCAAGGGCATTGACGTTAACACCGCTGCCTACACGTCCGAGCTGGGATTCCTAGCCAATCCAGTCAGTAACCACGTCCAGTCTGCTGAGATGCACAACCAAGCCATCAACTCGCTCGGTTTGCTCTCCGCGCGCCAGACCATGGCCGCAGTTGAGTGTCTCTCTTTGATCGTCGCCAATGCACTATACACAGGCTGCCAGGGAGTGGACCTTCGTACACTCCACCGCACCTTCATCGCAAGCTTGGAGGAGCCTGCTCGCCAACTTGTTGCAGGTCTTTTCCCCGATACCCATGACCTCCCGACGACGGAAAAATTCTTCACCACCTTCTGGAAGCAATTTGGGACCGCTTGGTATGATGCAGCGGTATACGACGCAGCTGAACGTTCCCAGAAAGCCGCACAGTCCCTGGCCATGACCGTTTTTGCCAACGCCAAGCAGATTCCAACAATCGTTTCGGTCGAGACAGTGACGAGTTTGACCAAGTCTTTTGAAACTCTCATTCTAGAGACATATCTGCGTCATCGTGATGGCTTTTTCCAGAATCCAACCACCGCGGAGTACCTCGGTCAAGGCACGAAGGCTGTTTATCTCTTTGTTCGCGAGACACTCGGTGTGCCTTTGCACCGCGGTCTCGTGGAGCACCCCGTTGCCGGAGACAAACAAGGGAATGTGATTGACGCTCGTCCCAAGAAGACGATTGGATCCTGGGTTTCCATTATTTATGAGGCGGTCCGGGATGGGTCACTGTATGCTGAAGTGTTTCGGTTCCTGGAAGTCAGTGGGGGATCGAGCGTGTCTGGAGGTATCAATGGAACGAAAGCGGCGAATGGGTTGAATGGGCTGAATGGGAACGGTATTCACTAATTCCAGGATTAAACTATCATGATGATTAGAGAATTGCATAACATTTTTCACTGCTGAATAAGATAGTTTTTATCCTTGTAAAGACACTTGTGGAGATTGCTCGCTATGTAAATGGCATATCCTTCCAGGTAAACCCTTGAGCAAACCTGCCCACGCACATATTATCGGCCTCACCGAACAGGAAGATCCATAACCTCTTTGATGATCAAATGGGCGCTGACTATGAGGTCGACAATAGCGTCACATGTGATTTGTGCATCCATGAGGTAGCTATAGCCAATTCCAAAACAATACAACCAAAGGGGTTCTCAAGCCAACGCACTAGGTTGTCCGTCGCCAGTGTGGGTGTAACGGGAGGTTTTTCTTTGAGAATCCACTTTGGCCTTCGCCTGACTTCACCAAATCGAATATTACATCATTGTCTGATAAAATTGGAGCACAGGGTATCTTCAAAGTCTATTTAAGCAGATATTCAGTCTTTGCCAGGCTACACCACGTATAGACAAGAGATAGGATTGGTCTTTCCTCGAGATCATGAGGTCCTCCAACAAGATTGCCTTCTGGTTAGAGGACTGTGGATGGCCGATTCGTCAGACCCATCCGATACAGTCGCCACCGGTCCCAGAGAGGAATGCCAAGCTGTCGGAAAATCCGAAAGTCACATCGCATAAGAGGATTTTGCGGACATTTATCTCCGCCGCGAAGCAGAATGTGGAATCCAATAGCGGAGTTCCGACATTCGGTAGCGTTCGCGAGTTGTGCCCAATGTGCAGTGTTATCAGAATAAACAGGAATCTCAGGAAGAGCCCAGCATGCACACAATTTCAAATCTTCTGGAGAAAGGATGGCAGTGAAATACAGAAGTACGAGCTCAGAATTAGCCGGTGTCAACTTGGTACTTGATAAATCACACAAACACTCTGCCACCCTCAATATCTCTTGTTCGAATTGCTCAAACCGACTCCAACTTCGATATTCCACGGTGAAGTGTGTCAGGTCATCTTTAGACCAGGTCCATCGGGTCAAAGCAGCGTGGGAAACATGCGCGAAGATCTCTTGATACCACAGCATTCGATGTACCCGATGCTGCTCAACCCACGACGGAGGGTGATTGAATTTGGGTTACTTCACCATCGGGTTCTGGTGCTCTTCCTCTGACTCAGTCGATAATTTCCCCCTGCGAAGAAGTCGGACGGCGTGGGTTTGCTAACTTGATGCGATACAGAAAGACTTGGAGACAAGCACAGGCTGTACGATGAATCTTTGCCGCAGTTGCTATTGCTCTTCGTGAGGACGCCGGCGACTTGACGTATTGTAGGGAGATGTTGGCCTCCGGTGGACTCTGGAGGAGTTCCAGTAAGGTTGACGGGGTAAACGTTGCGGACTCCACTGCCAACAGGACCTGGCAGAGTCTGTGAATGCCGCCAGAGGTCAAGGTACAATTCCCCAAGACTTTCTTGAGAATTGACTCATGGGAGTCAATGAAGACCTGCTCCAAGCGAGGGAAATTTTGGAGTAGCCCATCCAGACTGGTAAAGTCGCAACAGGACTCGAGTATTAATATGAGGATTTCAAATGGGAGATCTTCGATGATTGCCATCCTGGATAAGAATGTCCCTGTACTAATATCGGCAATTGTCAGCGTGGATCATAAAGCGAAAAACTCAAAGGACAGATAAGAAAACTAGGTACTATGCCAAGGAGACCCGCTCCAGTTGCAGGGCGTTTTAGTGCTGCTCCACAAAATAGGGTCCAAAGAAGCAGGGCCTCGCTGGTGAATCGAATCTGCGTGGTGCTAGATCTGGGGATGACTGGTCTGAATCGTATAATCCTGGTGGTCGTGATGATGCCCTCTGGCTTTGCATAAGTCATTCTGATCGGGGTGTGCGGCAGTGCCAGTCGTATGAAACACAAAGTAAAAAATAGATGCCGGTGTTGATACTCTAGCTAGAGAAGAGTGGGTCCTGGGGGGCTTGAACTAACGCGGTTTGTTTGCCCTTGACAAGCTAAGGATCACTTCCAGTTCCAATTTGGCAAGAAGGCCCAAGGTAACCTAGTGGTAAAACACTAGGTTTGCCGTGAATCTCTGGCGAGTGGGATGTTCGAAACCGGGTGGTATCGATGCACTCGTCTAATCGATACCACTCTCCCCATAGTCAAGTCTAGTTTCATTACCTGAGGGCTGGTGGGGCGGAGTTAGCGGGTGACCGGGCCCAAGGTCCCACCTGGGCGGCACGGTTTCGGGTCTTATTTTTGATTTTTTTTATAACTTTGTCCTTTTCGCCTGGCTCAGTAAAGCTAGCTACAGATTTCGAGAAGTGGCCAAGTCACGATGGCCATGTGGCGCTTGGTTCAACCAAAGACGAGATCGAGCTGCAAGGCCGACTACTGTTGCTAGAAGGAAATTATTGGTTATTTCAAGGGTTGGTGGAACTACCACTGTAAAACCCCACCTTCGGGGAACTGCCTCTGTAGAATGTGTTGGAAAAAGTTAAGTGGTTTGGGAGATCTATAGTAGCATGTCAATGTTAAAAGGGTCTTGATATCTCGAATATTTGCCTGAGGCATCAAAGATACCCACCTGTGGCGCCTATCGGCAACCTTCCCGAGCCCCACTCATACAATTAACCCATCCCCCTGCAAACAGTGCATACTCTGGATATCAAGACGACTTAAATTTGACCTCTCAATCCTGTCTAGTGCACATCCTCGTCACAGGAATGATCTTGGAATACAGAGACATGGAGCTGCACGAAAGGAGGTAAATCAATATCTCACTCCTCCACTTCCCAGTCGAACACGCCCCCGCATCTCACGGGTTTCAAGTCCAATATGCTATCGTCTGAGGCAAAGCGCGAGGCACTAGACCCAGACAAACGGTTGATCCTGACACCATCGATGATACCAAAGTCCCCCAGCTTTGACGCCAAAGATTCTCGATACTTCAAAAAGTTTACCAATCTACCTTCTCCAGAAGACTCGACATCTCGCAGGAACCTCCGTGGACAAGAGGAGAACACTCTCTGAGGCTGGGCCTCAACGGCGAGCGCCAGTCGTGGTATTCCAAGAGCTCTCCTTACTTGTGAAATGGGGGACCGCTATGAGAATTTCGGAGGGTCAGTGCCTCTGCGCCATCGGTCAGCTCCTCAAGGATTATGTCCCGGTTCTAGAGTTATACACCTGGCGGCAGGATGGAGGCGAAACCTTTCTTTACATGAAATATCTCGATTCATAGACACTGGAGCAAGTGTGGGATAGCCTAGGGTCCGGTGACCGTGTTTCAATCTCCGGAGAGCTTCAGATTATCTACGCTAATCTTCGCTAACTTGAACAGGATCCAGAAGATCCGTAATTGTAGACTGGAAACAGTCAGGCTGGCTGCCTGCGTACTGAGAGGCCAGAAAGGCATACGTGTCCGTGCTAATGAATGATAAATGGTCCAAAACATACCTACCAATGATTATGTGCCGGTTTGCCAGTACGAATGAGCCTTGGAACTATTACACAATGGCCATGGGGTGTTAGGGTACCGGGATGCAATGATGGTTTTTCTTTAACAGCATAGTTATTCTAGCCACCACAGGGTAAGTTCTTTGCGCTATGGTTTCATGAAGGACGATGAAGAATGATTAAGTCCTCTTAAAGAGACAGCAGTGTAAGGTCGAAGTTCCTAAGTACTTCTTGAGCGTTACGGGGTACTGAATGCACCAGTTATTATCCCCACTGAGCACTAATTTAGGTTTCCAATTCTAACTAATACACAAAACTACTAACATACTCCTCTTGATAGCTATGCTAATTTCAAAAGGTGCATGATTCGTGGCTGATAATAAGTCGGAGGAGGCTATTAACTGTTTTTAATCTAGGCTCGACCCATTAAAGATCTGCTAAAGCGAATATATGGTCTATTAACTCATGTTTCTGCAGTGTGCTACTACACAACGATTTATTTCATAATTCAAGAGTCATTAACGGAGCTCTATGGGGAGCTGGAAGATTACGATTATTCAGAAAGCCCCGGCGAAAGAAATAATACATGGCGGCCGTGCTATGTGTGTGCTATAGCTACTGTGCGAAGCGATTCAGCCTTCTGGGTACGGTCTTTATCTGTGTTTAAATAGCATTCAGTCTACAGTGAATTATAATATCTAGATACACGTGGTGGTGGTAATTCTGACGTTTGCCGTATCTTGAATAACATGCGCGGTGATGTTTGCTGTAGCCTGTTGAGGGTCAAGGCAGCGAGATTTCCCAAAATTTACAGACTAAGAAGTATGCGATCTGACATCTTCACATGCTCTCGAGGTTTCTTCCTTCCATATCGACTTCATCTTTTAAGGTCGATTCCATCATAACCATCACTTATCCCCGAAACTCTTCCGAATCGCATTGGAGACCACCACCAGATCGCTTTCACCTCGACCAGACAAATACAAGATGACACGCACGATTTATCTAGCGGTAATCTCCAACGGTGCACGAACTGCTCACTAGGCTATCTTCATCCCTAGTGCTGATTTAAACACCATGGGAAAATTCATCCACGTCACTGGCAATCCTGCCACGGGATGTTTCCTAGAGTTCAAGCGCAACTACGATATCAAAGACACCGATGGCGAGTACCAGATTCTCCCTGTTGCAGAGGTTGATGAACGTTTCGTTGCTACCACGGTGGCTGGTGCCCAGAAAACTCGCGATACTATTGCGCGTGATCGCCTGGAGTCGGTCGCGACCATTATTAAGCCCCCTCCTCGCAGTCCGAACCCCTTCGACCCTTCAGTATGTTGATTCACGTTTTTACGATAGACAGCGCTGACATTATCTCTAGAATGAAAGATGCCAGTCCTGGATTCACCGTTATGTTCAACAGCTTGTTGAAGAGGGTTTAGTTGATGGTAGCGCCCTCTCCGTGATCCAGACTGCTCCAAGGGTGCTGTGATTAAGGAAAGAGATTGAAACTAGATATTCACACAATCCGGCTTGACGGAGGAGTAAAGCTACTGTCTTTCTAAACCCCTACATCCTAGAGTGATTTAGTCACCCAACCGCCCTGAGCAACGTAATTCCTGCCCGAGTAAAACACCTACACCCATCAGAAAAGGGATCATAGTCATGGCACTACAAGAAACTTTCGCGACACTATAATGCTAAACCTAATTGGGACGCGCCTTACGACGAAAGAATTGTATAACGGTCTGCGAGGAGCGATTATGTTACGTAGGTATTTATATACAGTGAAGTTTCATAAGATTAACGCTCCTGACTAAAGGTCTAAATTATCTTATTAGTTATACTTCAAAGGATAAATAGAGAGATAGAACTAGGGATCTCTAAAAAGATGATTAAAAAGATATTCCGAAAGATCTTTAGAAACATAGGAGATTCAAGTATCTGGTAAGGCTTATCTCTTATTCTAAAATTTAAACTACCGCTACGAATAGATATCGGATGTACCTTATTCTACTTATAAGCAGGTTCCTGATTAGGCTTGGCGTCGTAGTGTCGCGAAAGTTTCTTGTAGTGCCATGAGTATGATCCCAGAAAATTTCAAAATCGATTATCTCAACCAACGCCCATTAATTCAAATAAAGCGATTCTTACATACACTCTACAAGTTTAGTAACATCTCTCTCGCAAGCGACCGAGAGGTTTGATATCCTGAAAGAAGACCAAACGTATTGCCGAAGCGCACCATGCAACGACCTATTCACCCGTGCGAAGTCGAGTTGTAGGCCAGGTATTCCGGAAGTATTTCCACCATTTCTGCAGGTAAACAATCGAAAGGCGTGGCTATGGCTGATTCCGGTGACCTCGTGGTGTTTGGTTAACATCATTTATGGTGGGCTGACATCTAGTCACCTGCTGGCCTGCTGATACGGAAGAGGGGGTGAGGGGTAATTCTCGGCCCCGAAGTATAGAGTCCTTTTGTTTAGCTTCAGGAAAGAGCCTCAACCTCGGGATCTTGATTTTGATGCTGAAAGTCAAACGGTAAAGAGCAAATGCTGATAAATATCAACAAATAGTACTGATTCACTTGATTTGTAGTCTACATCATGCCGTCTTCCCAATACTGCCTGGATGCTCTTTCGAGTAAGCCGCCGTATTGTGGCTGTTCGATGGCTTAGGTAGCGCGGATGCGCAAGGGACATCTTCCCCTCTCAGTAGTGACTCAGTCTCTTCTTTTCCTCCAGGACTCAGAAATCAGAACAATAACCTCACATCATCTTGATCAAGACCCCTGATGTTTCTTGCAATCCCTGGGCCGGAAGCATGGGCAGAGGCGGATGCGGATGAAAATTGGCGATGGGCCTCAGCATGCAGCTCCGTTGACGAGTCACAGGCCGAGGAACCCAAGACTGAGAACCCTAAGACTGAAGCGCCCAAAATGAACATCTCACAAGAATATAACGATGACACTCCTCGGGCTGGCCACATCCTACTCACCTTTCCAGACGAACTATTAAGCAACATTTTGGAGCTTTCTGTCATTACTCCACCGGAAATCGGCTGGGATGGGGAGCCCCGCTGGCCCTACAGGACACAGTACGATGGGGTCTCGATGAGGAATGTCGCCCTCACCTGTCGACGATTCAGTCAAATCATGGTGCCATTCATCTACCGTAGGAAACAAGCTCTCTACAACATGAGGCTCATCCCTCCCGAGCCCCGACTCGAACTACTGCTCCGGACTTTCCGAGAGAATCCGTCGCTTGGCTTGTACTGCCGAGAGTTGTATACCAATGTCCGCGAACAGAAATCCAAAGATGAGCCAGACGAAGACTGCGGGCCAGCTGAACAGCTACCAGCTTTCGTGCCCAATATCGAACATATGTTCGTTCGTGGAGGCTTCAACAAAGACAGGGCAAAACAGACATGGAAATTCATGAGGGAGTGCGCGAGGCATATGCATCAGCTTGAGCGTCTGGACATAGCCCAGCTGGGCAAGGACAGCCTTTCAGTGACCGATTTTGTCGAAGTTTTCCAAGGACAAGCTTCCGCGCTAGAATACTTGGGGGTTATTGGCTTCAGTGCCTCGGAGTCGCGTTATGAAGGGCTAGAGGTAGGCCGCATTGATAGACTCGCTCTATACCTGAGATCACTTCTAACTAGCAAAAATGGATAGATGCGCAAGACTCCAAAGCTAAAGGAAATCGATCTCGGTAGCTTTTCCGATACTGCCGAAGGATTAAGCATGCTACTCAGCTGGCCAGAGGCTCTTTCCAAGTTCAGAATCATGGGAAGGGTCTACGACAAGCATAATCCCATAGATCTGCCTATGGTGAAAGAAATGTTAGTTCAGCATAAAGACAGTCTTGTGGAACTGGAAATCGAGCATCTTCCCGACGAGATCAAAGGAAAGCCTTTCGACTTCTCCGAATTTTCTGTTCTGGAAACCTTATCTCTATCACGGTGGCACTTTGCAAGTTCCAAAGAGAAACTCCCAGATTCCAAGCAAGTATTCGAGGGCTGCCTCTCGCCACCAAGGCTGAAGAAGTTCAAGTGGAGCTTTCACATGATGGGCTCAGTATGGCCGCAATGGGATGACTTTGGAGAGGAAGAGGAATCGTGGGTTCGAAAACTTGCACAGACCGCGGTTGTCAGGGGGGAAGGTCGTTACTCCGAGACATTCAAATCGCGTTCCGCCCCGTGGAGCCTAAAGATCAGATAATGGATCCAGAATATCCATGGGACCGAATGGATGCGCTGAATGAGGAGTTTCAATCCTGGGGAATAGCGATCACCTATACGGAGCCCAGCCGAGACAGGGAGTCATGGGCTCAAGATCGTGCTTGGAAGCGGAGCGCAGGTTATCGTCCGGGACCATATGCCTACCCCTTCTAAGTTTTTACATCTATTATCTTGCATCGTGTATATGTGAGGGTCTTCAAAGACGCTCAATCAAACAAGACACAAGATCAAATATGACTTAATTCTAGGTTCTGTCAAAGTGAGGACCAGTTCCGAGAGTGTAGAAAATGGGGGAGGGGGGCAACCCTTCCAGCCTTGCTAGCTCCATTCTATTTGCTCGAAATCGGGCACTCGGACATATCTCTTTTGATGATGTTTTGAAGCCACTATAGCAGATGAAAGTACAGCTATCAAAGCGCAAAATGTATCTGGAATGTTCCGGTTGGAATGTTCGCATCTACTTGGGTTCTTAATGTAGTCACCAGGGGCGGGCGCGTACTTGTACTAAGAAGTGAAACGGCGGCTAGAAATTTCCCTTTGTTGACATATCGAACTTGTGAACATTGTTTCCTCTTCCTCCAATAGGAAGTGCCTGAAAGTCAATTCAAAATACGCGATCTGGAAATTTCATGTCGATCGGATTTCTCTCTGCTTTACGTTTACCCACGATACTCTTTCCGCCCACTGTCTTGACTGCGGTACCATGGTACAGAAGCCATACCCCACCCCGTTGGTCATCCAACCGCTCCATGAAGAACATACATATACCATCATCTCTCTTCACGGGAGAGGTAGTAATGCCGAGCGTTATGGCTGCGAGCTCCTTCAATATGGAAATCTCCAAGCTCGACTCCTGACTGTGAAATTCATCTTCCCAACCGCGCGGAAACGGCGTGCCACAATCTTCAAACGGATGCCTATCAACCAGTGGTTCGACAACTACTCCCTTGACGGCCCTGGACAGAAGGTAGACCTACAAGTAGAAGGTCACTGTGAGACTGCTGGATTTATCCGCGGTTTGATCGATGAAGAGGGTTTGATTTTAGGCGAGGGAGGCCATCAAAAGATCATCGTGTGGGGGCTAAGTCAAGGCTTTGCAGCGGGCATTTCACGCTGCTGGGTGGCTGGAATGATTCTGATGCAGAGAAATTTATCGGGGCTTTTGTTGGGATGAGTGGATGGCTTCCTTTTGAACAGCAGCTACGGGATATTCTTCGCTGCGATGACAGCCCTGTCGCGAGTCAAAATGAGCAGCATGAAACTCAATCAGACGATTCCGACACGGATGAGGATGAAAGCTCCGAGCAGGAGACGGATAGTGATGAAGATGTAGATGAATCTACAGCTACAGTCTCTGACTCTGAATCGGATGACGACCCATTCCAACGGACCAGCTCCGTGCATGACGATGTGAACGTTTTTGAAGGAGACGAAGAAGAAGCGCCAGTGCTCGTCCAAGCTATCAACCATATCCGCGACATTCTTGATCTTTCCAGCATCTCCACGAACAAGGAGTCATCAGAAAACGAATTATCACTCACCTGCTTGTATCACCTTCAAACACCTGTGTTTCTGGGCCATTTCCGTCACCCTTGGTGATAAGATGTCCCGTGTACTGTCGACGGGTATGGGCCTGGATGTGACATGGAAGGCTTACGAAGGATTGGGACATTGGTACCGAGTTGAGGATGAGATTCAAGATATTTTGGACTTCCTTCGGGATCGCGTCGAGCTACTAGTTAAGCCCGAGTCATCCCTGAGTGCCGGTCAAGACGACATTGCATAAGAACTTCTTTGTATTGTCGTTCAAATGAGTGACGACTCGTCATTCTCAAAATTCATGACCGCGGCACTAAGTTTCTGCTTTACCTCTAATCTCTCCAAGCAGCATATGCAATGTGATTTATCTCAAAAGCTTCGAGATAACCACGTCGAGCTCCAATAGAAGTATGTGGGACATCTCCTTGAATGATAAGATCCCATAGGTCGATAGTCCTCTATCATAAATTGTGTTTCCACAAAAAGCTCCCTCTTAGATTGCTCTATGACATACTTTTGTGTTTTTAGTATAGCTTTCTGATATTTTCTGATAATATAGCAGATGTCTTACAGTCAATCCTGAACGGGTACGTCTATACTCCCTGTACCTGTACCCCACCACTATGCCCGCCCGCGCGGGCTCGATAAAATGATTAGTCATCACCTATGTGGACCCACTGCAATTTTTTGGATGCAATGGTTAAACGACGTTTTTGATATCAATTGCCAACGCTAGCACACAATCCGTCACAATATACCCATCTATTTAAGGTCACAGAGGGAGGCTTTTCTACGTACTCGGCCTCGTCAAGATCCCAGCCGGAGCCACCACATCACCCCACCTCTTACCTAGCATCCCGCACTATATTTCTGTCCATCCCACCACACCAGAGGCGTCTGTCCAAAATGGCGTTCAGCTTCGGCTTCTCGGGGGATGACATTGACATGGATGATTCTGAGATTAACAATGGCGTACCAGATGTGTTGCCTCCTAAGGACGCTACGAATTCGCTTCCCGAGCTGGTGAAGCCCAGCAACCATGATATCAATGACTGGGTGAGTGAATGCAACTATCACCTTAATCTTGTGTTTCATGTCCACCGTTATATTTTGTTTTACCAAGATTCGCATCTCTGGATCGTCGCCTTTTGAGAAATGGGTGGCTATGAACGATTTCGCTTCGAGGCCACATGCGTTATACAATGGCTTTTACTTCACATTGACCACAAGATCTAACATCATCCCAGCTCTCAATCCTCCCATCACAAATATTCTACAACCGGCTCGCAATCAGCGGTACACCCGTAGTCATTGCACGTCGAGAAATCTTCGACATCCGCACTCAATTGATGGCCGAAGATAGCGAGAACTACGACAATGCCGAGCTCATCGCCGGCCTTGAAGAAGGCGATCTCAAGCCTAATTTCTACGAGGGTGGCTTCAAGACGTGGGAGTGTGCTCTTGATCTTGCCAAACTGGCTGCTGGGGATAGCGAGATCGTTGGCTCATTGAGTGACTCTCAGAGTGATGTTCATATTATCGAGGTATGTATTATTGACCGAGACAAATGCGGGTTATCATGCTAAGAATGTGGGATGGTAGATGGGTGCGGGTACTGCTGTGCCATCGATGACTTTATTCGCTCAAATCCTCGGCCAGACGGAGCTGGTGGATGACGCGCCACGGTGCAAAGCACACTTTACTTTTGCGGATTACAACGATGCTGTGCTTCGTCTCGTTACGCTTCCCAATCTGCTTCTGACATGGCACAACAGCCGACCACAAACTGTCGTTGAACCTGCCGTTAGCGAAGAAGGTCCTCGCCGTGAGCAGGATGAAGAGCTCGACATTACGCCCGAGCTAGTGGATGAGTTCAAGAACGACCTAGCCCGGCGTGGTATCTCGATTGATTTCATCTCTGGTGGCTGGTCTCCCGAATTCGTGGATCTGGTCTTTTCTCGTTCTAGCAGCGGCGATTGCAAGACTCTCGTACTTGCAAGTGAGACTATCTACTCACCAGCTACACTGGCCGCGTTCTCCGAGACCCTCTTGGCATTGCTGCGCCGCTCTAGCACACCTGCAGCGAAGACTCGTGCCTTGGTCGCGGCGAAGAAGGTGTACTTTGGAGTTGGAGGTGGAGTTGACGAGTTCCTCGCCGTGCTCAAGACTGTCTGCGGAGATGAATTGCAAGTCCAGGAGAAGTTGGACGTGCAGTCAGAAGGAGTTGGCCGGGTAGTATTGGAGATCACGCCCTCTGCCAACGCCGTATGATACCCTAAAGCCTCAAAAAACACAATCTTCAAACAAATGGAATTCAAATGATCAGGTTGCCGGATTGAACTTCCCAGTCCCAACGTATATGTACATGTTTTGCTCCTCCGTTGCGCATGTCTATCGTAGACAGCTAATCAATGATGAAAAAAAAGAACACACCCTTCTATCCGCTTACTCGTAGACGGACTGGACCTTGCCGTCCTTCATGCGCGCAAAACGAGCCTCCTCAATATCCTTGTTCTGGCGCTCGTAGTGGGCCACAACGGTGCTCAGGTCGGCCTGGGAACCGGGGGAAACGTTATACGGGGGACGAGCGTTGAACATCCTGTTAATAATTAGCAACCAGCATCTCCAATCTGAACAAGGTTTAATCAACGCACTCGGGCGTCTTCAGCTCATAGGCCTCGCGGGGGCCTTGGGATTGGAGCAGGTGACGGTCCTCGGCGGCCTTCTCGAGAAGGGCTGTGTGAATGGCATTGCGCTGCTCAAGAACCTCTTGCGAGGTGGTGTACTTGTTGATCAGGCCGGCGATGAAAGACTCGGAGCCGGAGTCCTGGCTGGCCGCGCTAATGCGGTAGAGGAGGTACGAGGAGGCGATGGCGCCGACAGTCACGTAGAAACTGCGCTGTTGAGTGGAATTACCAGTGTTAGCAAGCAATTGCATGCAATTGAGGATCTCTCGGAGCTTTCAGAGCTCGTTGGCGAGTTCGTCTGGCCAGGCCAGCGGGGGAGGGAGAAGCTTACGCCGAAGCCCTCGTTGACGGGCTCGGAGTGGGCGGAGTGCGAGCCAAACCGGCGAGGGGTCTGGCGCAGCAGCTGCCGCGTCGAAGCAGCAGAGCGTCTGGCGGCGAACATGGTTGGATGGGGAGAATTGGCAAGAGTCGTGAAGTGATGACCCTTCGGGCGGAGATGATAGGATGAAGTTGCGAACCGATCGGGTCACATGACAGGATCCGAATTGGGACTAGTGCGCTTCTCACTCTAGTTGGGGTTGTTCAGGGAACACCTTGAGAAAATATTTATATCGAGTTACGATAGTTCCTGTAAAATTATTTCGTATTGGTATTCCCGGTGTGCGCTGGATTCAAGAACTGCCTCTCAGTCGGCTGTCAATTCTTGACCTTTCCAACCAGCCCTAGACTAGTTATTGAATGTAACCAAAATAGAGTATGACTGTCAAATCTCGATGCTTAGACATTCTCGGAAAATAAAGTCAGAAGCACCAAGATTGAGCAGGGCACAGAGGAAGAGCGATCTTCATCAACCAATAATGGTATAGTAACATTTCAAAAATTTGATACAAGAGGTGGAAGAAAAGGTTTAGCCAAACGGGCTTCAAACTCCTCTGTATCTAAAAATCATTCAGGATCTCTTCTGGATTTTTCTTTCCAGGTATCCCAGGCAATTCGATTTTTATCTCAAAGCACGATTGATGAGATGATTGTACAACTATCTTGACTGACTGCAGATAAGTTTGGGTTGCTAGACAATCTTCACCCCTCCTGTAGTTGTCCTACTCCTACCTAGATAGATATGGAATCCGGAAGATGTGCAGAATTCCCCATCGATCACACTCTAAATCGAAGCAATCGTAAAAATTGGCTAGGTGCACAAGCTGAAACTTTAAAATTTGTTGAGTACGGACGATGGCCCTAGTCGAGGCTATCGCACATCTACATCAGATCGATATCGTTTGGGAGTCGAGGTCGACGACTCCGATAGTGCAACATACTGGAACAATGTCGATCTTCGCACAAAGCCGATAAGAATCGATTTTTCTTCCGTTCAATATACCTATCACTTTGTAAAATCGTACGAGTGTGCAACTGAGATGGCTGAAAGTAAGACGGCATTCTATATATATTTCGGTGCCTACTTGAGCAAGGTTGATGCTAGGTCCTAGCAACTTTTCCAATTAATTGCTGACTCTGTTCTGTAAATCTTGTTCTGGGATATGAACCGAAGTTTTCGAGGTATTATTCTCCAATCAGACTCAATCTAAGGAAGTATACTTCGCGTTGGGAGTCGGTCCTTTTGTTTCGCCGTGTTTTTTCGGACTAACGCGCCCGACCCGACAAGCCACAAAACATTTCCATCATCACCTCTTCATACCTATTTTCGTCTTTCCCCAGTAGTGATTAACCACCCCAATAATAATATCCAAAGAGGATCCAGGATGATGCTGCATATGCATGACTTTCCCTCAATCCGAGAAATTCACGATCTCCATTCCGGGGTTGCATGTTTAGGGCACACCTATCTCCAGACGACGCCTCGTTTTCAAACTACCAGCCCCCCTCTCCATTTTAAACTCCATCGGGCCGAGTTCGTTGAATATTGGACCCATCCATTCTCCCTATCAAAAGCGTCTGGCTACGAATTGAACATGTCAGAGTTTGGGAGCCAGTCCCCACCAGCCTTGCCCTATTGTTTCCAACCGGCGCCCGAAGCCCATTGATGCCCAATGGCCGCATGGCGACCAGCAATTGGGTCTCGCTTCGGTTCAGAATAGAATCTTCGTTGTTCCCTGGCGCGTCGATCAGCGTTATGCTTCGATCGAGCTGACTGGTCTTTTTGGGGGGGTGGAATAGGTAGGATTTCTAGGATGGGGTACCAACATCCACACTAAGGTTCGGTCCGCAGTGGTCTTTTTCCATGGCGAGAACCGTGTGGATGGGCGAGTTGAACTAGTTGGTTTGGAAACGCACTGTTCTTTTTTTTTGACCCTACTTTCTTCTGCCCATCCACACAATCCCCCCCCTTATAGTTAGGTGCATTTAATATTCACTTTTGTGACTTTTCTCCCTTTTTTCCCTCTTTCTATTTTCCAACACTGGTTGTACTGTACACAATATCCCGTCGGATTCCATCACCCCCCTCCACCCTCCAGACTCTAGAATTGAGATCTGGGCTTACCTAAAAGTGTCTGTGTGCTGGGACAGGCTGCCTCACTCTTCGTGTATCACACGCATCTGTGCCCACTTGCGCCAACTGGACTTGAAGATCCAGATCAACTGATTTTCCCTGCCCGATATTCCTCGCTCGGGCGCCTTGATTTCATCACTTTCTGACATCCGAGCATTCGGGGTCACCAGTTCTACTCCTACCCTGTGAAGACCTGTTTTGGGCTATATCTTGAGGCACTGCCGGGGCAACTTGCAAATGTACAGTGCAGAGCAGAGAAGCCCCATCAATCAGCCGACTGGAGTATTCACTTGACTCATTCCTGCTCGAAATCATACCGTGATCCTATTGGGAACACGTCTTCTTCCTATTCTCTCTCCATCCGTCTATCTCGGGCACGCATCAGTCAACCGCGATGGGTCTGGGTGGCAAGAAGGCCAAAGCCAAGGAGAAGAATGGCAAGGCCGGAGCAAAGCTGAAGATTAAGAAGGCGAAGAGTCCCGAAGTTGTTGAAGTTGCTGAGCCTACCGAAACCATTGAGACAACTGAAGACCAGACGACAATCGAATCTCCTGCGCCTGCTAGTCCGGAGCTTGTGTTACAAGAACCAGAACCCAGCCAACCATCTGAACCAGCAGTTGAATCGGTTCTTGAACCAGAACTTGAACCAGCACTTGAGCCAGTACTTGAACCAACAGTTGAACCTGTCCTGGAACAACCCATTTCAATTGAAAGTTTCCTAGAGAAGGAGACTCCTTCGGCACCTTCATCGCCATCACCTTCAACTTCAGTGCCTCTAGCAACAGTTGACCATGAGGAAGAACATGAAGAAAGACCATCTGAACCCTTGAATGAGCATCCGGTTGAGAAAGACGACCACTTCCGCGATCATCGTGACAAGCATCACACTGATTACCGAAACGATCATCGCGTTAAACGCCGTGGGGGCCACCGTGCCAAAAAGGTTGAGGAATATCTTGGCCACTATAACGACGGCCAAACTTCTCTGCCAACAACTCGCAGAGGCACACCCGAACCTCACCACGAGGCTGACCCAAGGCATACGACTTATGAAGAGGCCTATCCTCAGTATCCAGCCTATCCAGCCTATCCAGCCTACCCAACCTATCCGACAGAGTATCCAGACAGGCATCTCGTTGCATCCCCTTCTGTTCCCTTCTCACCTACACCGGCCCAAGTGCCTCTTCCATCCCCATCATTAACCGAAGCACGGTTTATGTCAAGTGCTTCTCCCGAAGCCCACTACTATCCCTATCATCCACCACCTCCCCTCCCATACTCACCGTACGCGGTGCCTGTATACTCTACACCTTACTACCACTCACCCATTCCAAAAGTCAGTAGTCCACTGGCTCGATCTCATTATTCTTACGTGTCGCCCGACATGTCACCTACCGCCACTCCACCTCCACCTGCAGCTCCTGCAGCCCCAGCTGCTCCAGTTGCTCCAGTTGCCTCAACACCTTCAATGCCCCCTCCTCCTTCAGTAGCAGGGAGCTATTCGACGGCCCTCCACTCTCCCGTCATGAGTTCAGCCGGTATGATCCCACCTTATGGCCCGTATACTCCTCAGCCATTAGACGGCCATTATATGCATCGGAGCTATAGTGTCTCTGACCAGCCTTACGCTGCATCATTCCAAGCCATTCAAAACCTCGGTCTGAACAATGGTCAAGTGCATGAGAATGGCACCATCTCCCCACCAGAGAATGACCAGGAACACATTGAGCTTCTCCATCGCATTCAATCCGCCATCCCCGACATCAACCGTCTTCTCCATGGGTTCCGCCACACTCATACTAGACTCAACAGCCGCGAGGCCGAGATGAAGCAGATCGGCAACCAGCATGAGCAAGCCCTCATGCACAAGGACTTCTACATTGAAGCTCTACAGTCTCAAATGAAGAAGACCGCTAACGAGAGTGCGGAGGAATGCGCCAAGCTCAAGAACACCATCAACGAGCTGCGTCTGGAACTGGGTGACCTGCAGGAGAAGCAGAAAGACCTTGAAGACGGCCTGGCTGGTCATCAAAAGTCCAATGAGGAGCTCTCACAAAGCAAGTCTGAGCTCGAGGCGGAGATTGAGAAGTTGAACGCGAGCATCAAGGAGGCTCAGGAGACACATCAGAAGGAGATTGAGACACAGAAGGATGACCACGCAAAGGCTTTGACCACTCAGAAGCAGGAGTTGACTGAACTCTTTGAAGAGATCAAGAATGAGGATGAGAAGGCTGCTGCCGAGACGCTGGAAGCGCGGGAGAAGGACCTGCGGGATCAGCACGAGTCGACTAAGGAGGAGTGGGCGAAGGAGAGGAAACTGATGGAGGATTCACTGGAGAACCAGCGCGGTGAACTCGAGGCTACCAAGTCAGAACTTGCCTCCAAGATTGCCACTCTAGAGACCAAGGAGACCGAGTTGGAGACACAGTTGGCCGAGCTCAACATCACCCGCGAAGAGGTCGCCTCCAAGGTTGCCGAATTGGAAGCGAAGGAAAAGGAACTGGAGGAAACCCGCCAGAAGAGTGCTCAAGAACTGGAGGCACTTCAGCAGGGTCATGCCGGTGAACAAGATACCCTTCGATCTGGTCACGCCGGCGAACTAGACACTCTCCGCCAAACTCACGACTTGGAACTCGCCGCCGCCGCCAAGGATCTTAACGAGAAGATTTCTGCCGTCGAAGCCCACTTCCTTGAGCAGGAGAAGCACTGGGAGGCAGAACGAGCAGTGCTGCAGAAGCTGGTAGCCGAAAAGGGCGAGGAGTTGAACAGCGCTGAGCGGGAGAAGGATAAGCTGGAAGGTGATGGATTGATCAAGGAGCAGCAACTCCAACGCGCGGTGGAGGAGATGAGATCGACCATCGACCATTTGGATCAAGACTGTGATCGGCTTCGCAGGACGCTGATGAGTCTCGGTGAGGCGACCGACTTGAAGACGACCAAAGGTGATCAATTCTTGTAAGTAGCCGGCCTTTGAATTTGTTTGCATTTACATCTTGCGTTGCATTTTGATTTGGGAGGCTCTTCTACGATTTACGATCATGATCATGTCTCGGCTTCGCATTGTTTTTTCTTCTTTCCCTTCTGTCAAGGACGCCTATACTATTTCTCCCGTTCATCAACGGCCCACTCGATATCTCTCCTATGTCTACGTCTACGTCCTATAGAATGTCAACCTCGCATCATGTTTCACACACCCACGATACTTTCGATACCGCTATATACAATGACAAAAAATGTACAAAGTCTCTAACAACTTTCCTCTCTCTAGTGTGGACTGCTTCACCCAACTCTCCTCTCTAATCGCGACCCTCTCCCACGAACACTTCGCCTACCTCCCCATCGACCCACCAAAAGACATTCTCTCCAAAATCCCCTCCGAACTCCCCTCCTTCCTCGACAACACCCCTCCATCCCGCGCCCTCCGCGCCGCTTACGTCCAACACGTCGTCTCCAAAACACTAACCTATCGCGTCTTCCAACCCTTCCTCTTCACCCTCGGCCGCCGCTACGACAAAGCAGATACCTTCTTCCAAATGCTTTCCATGGATATCCGCCGTAAATCCGTCCGCCGTGAAGCTTTCTGGCGTCAGCAAACTCTCAAAGCAGCATATACTACGTCCGACGCTAAACAATCCATCAACGTCGCTGCCGCTGTGATTGTCGATGAGATCATCGATCATATCCGCCATTTCGCTGATCCACGTCAACTCGACTCCCTACTCACCGCCGTCCGGAAAATCGTCAAACTCGCCGCCGAGACATGGCGCCATGCCCGCGTTGAGCGTGAACTGGTGCTAGCTTCCTTCCCAGCCCCGGACGCAGAAGCCATCGATAACGAGGGCTGGAACGAGTACGCTGCCGCTCCCAAGGGGGAAGATACAGGTCCCAAGCCAGAACCCAGTCGACACGTCGTACTCCGTACATTCCCACGTGTGGTCCGCGAAGCAGCGCACGAGGATTTCGCAGTTGGCCCGGACCGCGCGACATCTTGCGTGTATTCATGCGGTCAAGTGTTGTACTCGGATTCACCCGTGATCATGGCTAGGTTGCAGGAGTTGGTGAAGAAGGCACCTGAGCCGGTACCTGAGCCAGAGCCGGAGCCGGAGCCGGAGCCGGTGGTTGTGGTTGAGGAGAAGAAGATTGAGGAGGTTCCACTTCCTCCGCCTTCGCCGCCGAAGACACCCAAGCAGGAGGTGGAGGAGGAGGTGAAAGTTGAACCGGTGGTTATGTCTGAGCCAGTCGTGGCGGTGCGGAGCTCGACTCCAGTTTCTATGAAGAGTCCGCCATTGAGGAGCGCGACGCCTGTGCGAAGTCCCACACCGGTCAGGAGTCCAACGCCGGTGAAGCTCACGGCGTCTTCGCTACCTGCGAGTCCGAAGGGGAAGGGAGCCTCCGTTAAGGCGTGAGGCTGTAAAGACCGAATGAGTTTGTTTTGGCTTATTTTATCTTTTGCTTACTATGTTGCTATTGTTATTGTTTTTGATTGATTTGTTAGCGTTCAAGCTGGATGCGAAAGCTTTATATCTTTGTTTTTATTTCTTAGATTGATTTTCTGTTCTTGATGTTATTAGCGTTGATTTTGGGATTTGATTAGCGTGAAGATGTTGGATATACGTATGTTTTGTGCCCTCGTTACTCTTTTTTTTCTCTTGATCTTTGCGTTTAGCGTGGTTGAAGGGCTCATGTACGGTCAATGTATTAGTTGCTTCGATATGTAGTTAGAATAGGCTAAGGCGAGTGATAAGAACCTATACCTCCCGACTTCGTTTTTTCTTGTAAGCAGCTCATTTAAATCCAGTGTTCTTGGTACCCCAAAGTCATTAAAAGTTTTCCAAAATAGATGTTAAATATGTATTGATCCCCTTACCATATTTTCCTTGGCTCTCGGGTGGGATCCACCCGTATCCAAGATTCCTGGCGCTATTTCCAGTGGTTAGCCACGCCACCCGGTGCACAAGCCTCGATGTATTGTAGTATGGGGATTACAGGTTGTTCTAGAGCGTAGATCTAGATTTTTAAGACATATTCTACCACCAATGTCCACCGAATCCCATATCTTCACAGCTATTCTTTCCTAAGGTTTTCCGTAGAAACCTGAGAAATGACCAGGCCGGCAAAATACTGTACCACGTGGGCGGTGGGACGTAGAAGGATAAACAGAATGACGATGGTCAATAAATGAAAGATTGGAGTATTTCTAGCATCATAGAATACATTTAACAACCATAACTACTAAGTCAGTGAACTAGGACTATCAAAATTAAAGGAACCATCCTAAATGCAGTCTTGCATGATACCGTTTCAGCGGTGTGGGCCAGACATTTATAAACAAGCTCGTGGACCTTGGGAGATTCAGCCCTACGAGGCTTTGCCACATTCCCACGGATAAGAATAGTAACGGAACTCATAAGATGAAACGGTTGATCCTCGTAAGTTCACTAGTACAGTAGTTTATGGGGCGTAAGATGAAGAGGAGGGGTGGTTCGTGAGTCGGCGTGGCTTTTGGGGTGTGGTAGACTGCAAACAGTGCAAAATGGGTATATGGCACAGCCTTGTTTCAGGAGTCGGTGGGGTGGGCTGGTCTGCCTTGAATGATGCAATGAGATTATTGGAGGAATGTGAGGAGAATTATGGAAGATGAAAGGATATAGCTTTGTTGAAGCTATTTAGTTATCTATTATCAATAGAATAACTGAATGTGTGGTGTTCAGATCTATATTCTGGACATGGTAGTCATACTCTACTATAACAATACAGTACAAGTGTTTACAAACTCCTCGGAGCCACGATCGGACCGCGGGGCACAGCGCTAAATGAGGCTCATGTCAAGCGGAGTCTCCTCTCAAGGCTGAACCCTCCCTCTCTCATACCACGGCGCCTACGGCAGTCGCATCCTGGTATATTCTGTTCGGTCATATCTTGGAGCTCGTCCTTTTCTAAACTTCTCATCTTTCTAAATCCACTCTATCCCACCCCAGATCCTCGCACTCACACACTCGGCCCCCATTCCTGACCCTCTCTCCCCTGTCGGCTCAGCTGGTCAGACTGGTCCCTCACTCTATAACCCGTGCGACACAGGGCTACCTCTCCCCCATCATTTGTAATCCTTTTCTTCCTTCCCCCGAAAAAAGAACCCTTCCAGAAAACCTCTCGACACCCTTGGCCTCTTCCCTTCTTTTTGGTTCTCTATGCCTGGGAATCTATATACCAACTCCTCCGACCTGGCTCAAAGCAATCTGCATCCACTCAATGATTTCCCCTCATCGGGCCCTCTCTCGCCTCCGTCCGAAGACGGCTCGCCAAATCAATCGCTCGCTACATGGGCCAAACTCTCCCGCAACCTGCCCAAAACCGACTTGAACCTCACTCTGAACCAGAAAATGTCTTCGAGCCCCTACGCGCGCCAGTCTCCCGCTGTCGCGGCGGGTCACCACCACGTGCCGCTGGAACTCAATACCGCAGACCCATATCTCTCGGCGCAATCAGACCCAGAAGAAAGTGACTTTCACGCCAGCGCGATTCGACTTACCCCCGTCAATGGTAGTCCGAATCATACGTCCTCGCCGTACGACGAGGCCCGTCGCCCCTCTATCACGTCGCAGGGCTATTTGGCCCCAGGAGGAAATGATTATCCGGACGCTAGCTCCAGCACCTCCGCAACTAACCCGACGGAGGGCTTTTTGGACCCGACAGAGGTGATGGTCAATTTCTCCGATCTCTCCAACGAAGCGTCTCCTTTGGTCTTTGGCACGGGGCAGAATGCGGCTGCGGCTAGTAATGCGCAATGGCTGCCGTCCATCCCAGTTAATACGACACAGTTCCTGGACCCAGAACAGGCCATGCCCAGCCCGTCCTCCGTGCCGGAGACCGCGACAGTCCAGAACAATAGCAATCCCGCGCTGCCAACGCAGGCGTTGTTCGTTGCGCCGCAACAGTCTGGTATCAGCTCGAATCCGGCGTATGGCCCGTCTAGACTCACCGTGTCGACTAACCATGTATCGAACAATGATTTGACATCTCCATCTTCGAGAGGCCGAAGTCCCATCATTACTATTTCGAGGACATCCCGAGGAGATTCGCCAGTTGAGAATGCGCCCGAAACACGACCCAGCCGATCGCTGCTGTCACCCATCGGCCCCGACGATATGTCCAATGGGTATGACGATGACAACGACGACCACCGCTCCATCTCTTCTGTATCCGTGATTCCCTCGCACAACGGAACTTATGTGCGAACTCCCAGCGCGATCCGTCGCGGCCTGGATCCGTTCTCGCGAGGAGACGAATACGGACCAAGCCCGAATGAGATCCAGGGTAAGCGCGAGCAGGAGCAGAAAAACGCAGAAATCGGTCGCTGGACGGAAACCGTGTTACCAGCCAACGGCGAAGCGGGCGACGGACCTGCAACCCAATCTCGAGGACGCATTCAACCTCCTAACCGGATTCGCGCGCTCAGTACGGGAGACAGGCCTCTCCAGCAAGCAGACTACTTCAATCTCAATGCGGCCGATCGCTCAGTTCTGGGCCCTGGTCAGATGTTGCATGAGAGTAGCGATGACGGTATCATGAGCGAGGACGATTCGGATGGCAGCACGGCGCCAGACTCTCTCCCTGCGCTTGCAGATGATCACGGATTGTACGATTACTCTACCGCGGCTGAGTATACCTCCCAGCAAGTCGCATCTCCAGACGAAAGCTTCCCTCTTTACCCGTGGCACGATGCGCCCCGCGACCCAATGCGCAGAGAAGATATGAGGCAGCCCCGGAGTTCCGCAGCGGCAATGGCCACGTACGAGATGCGTGCAAAGGAGCAAGACGCTGCTTCTATCACGGCGACTATCGACAAGGACAGTATATTCAACTTTAGTACCGGGTTCGAGCGGTCTCTGAGAATCACGGATGCCCCCAAGAAACACGGGAGTTGGAGCAGTAGCTTTTTCAAGCGCGGTGTTCAGCAGGCGCAGCAGAGGATCAAGAGACAAGCTTCAGACCTGTCACTTGCCAGTGCGCACACTAATGTGCAACCTGGTGGCCCGGAACCACCACAACCTCAGCGAAAGGAAAGCGCCGGCTCAAGCTACCGACATCGACTAAGCTTGTCGAGTAAGCATTCACCGAAACCTCACAGTCGCTCTCCGAGCTTGACCAATGCGCTCATGTCCATGACTGGGCAGATGGCTGCCGTCGGAGGCAGTCATTCCGTTCAAGCGGTGTCTCCTCACGCGGACGCCAGCCCCAAGGCCTTCCCAGCCAAATGGGGTCGTGATCGAGCAAAGAGCGAGGTTCCCCGGCCGACAACGCCAGGTTTACTGGATCTCATGACGACGCATGGCGGTCCACCCGTAGCCAGCCTCTCTCGCTACTGCAAAGTAGAGCCGGATGTGGTTGAGCCGCGTGTCGATATGGCACCGTCATCACTTGAAGTGCCTGGCGCTGATGATGACGAGGATATGGATGCTTGCGATGAGGAGAAGGGACTCGTCATGGAATTCCCAGCTATCTCCCGCTTGCCAGTTCCCACCATGGAAGGCTTCAAGTCACAGATCATGCAGTTGAACCCGCGCCTCGAACCCGCGTTGATCAATCGCTTTGCCGGCGAACAAGTGCGGCGGCATCGCAAGCTGATCGAATACCAGCAGAAGCACGCTGCAGCCGTAGCCAAGGGTTCCTGCAAGTCGGGCAATTTTTGCCTCGCGCTAGGTGGACAAGCACGTTTGCTACCGCAGCGTAAGACAGCAGCCGACGTTGAGAGTGGACAGACCCAATTCCGAGTCACGGATGGCCATGATCAGTCATATCTCGGCAGCGAAGGGGTCGTTGCCGCGGCCCAGTTCCCCCCTGGCGTCCCCCTGCCTCCCGTCTCTCGACTACCAGCCGAGTTTGAGTGTCCCGTCTGTTTCCAAGTCAAGACCATCCACAAGCCGTCCGATTGGTCCAAGCATATCTTTGAGGACATCCAACCCTTCACGTGTACGTTTCCCGGGTGCACGGAGCCCAAGTCCTTCAAGCGCAAGGCCGACTGGGTCCGCCATGAGAGTGAGCGACATCGACAACTCGAATGGTGGTGCTGTTCATATCGTGACTGTACGCACAAGTGCTATCGTAAGAACAATTTCATCCAGCATCTGGTTCGCGAGCATAAACTGTCCGACCCCAAAGCCGCTCAGGGTAAGGGTGCGGGTGTTGGCGACAGTTCTCCAAAGATAGTCGATCAGTTGGTCGAGGAATGCAAACATACCACGCAGGATACCCCCTCCCAAGAGCCCTGTCGCTTCTGCGGAAATAATTGTGGCACCTGGAAGAAGTTAACGGTGCACCTGGGGAAACACATGGAGCAGTTGGCCATGCCAGTTCTGGAACTTGCTAAGCAGAGCTGCGCCTCGCAGGGCCAAGGCCACGGCGTGTCGGCGCCGATCGGCACCGTGACCCCCTTCAACAACAATACCAGCTCTGACGCCGTTCAAACGCGAGTCCACGCTCAAGGCCAAACTCAAACCCAAACCCAAACCCATGCCACGAGCCAGGGTCAAGCATACTATGGCGACATTCCAAGTTTCAGCATCGTCAGCATGACAGGCGGCGAGATCTCGATGGAACCCGAATCGATGATGGAGCCAGAATCCCTGATCGATCCTCTGCAGGCTGGCGATCAGTTCTCGGGGTACGCACTGGACCCGTTTGATCCGAGCTCCCATGCCCAAGCCACGTCTTCGGCCACGCTCCACCCACAAGGCCACGCTCACCCTCACCCTCATGCTCATGCCCATTCCCATGCTCATTCCCATAACCCCTCGCATCAAGACTCGGCCTCATATCCGCCCCTCTCCATCCCGTCCCGCTCCGCGGATCTAAATCTCGCCCCAAACTCGTACTCGGTCTCTTCCCACCTGCCCCCACAGACGATGGCGGAGCTTGGGACTGGTCCCACGCCGACTCAGGGCTCGCTTTATCCGGCGCAGCAGGCGGGGTATCAAACATACCAATCCGTCGCGCCAAATAGCCCGTATATGTCCGGGCAGTATAGTTCGAGTTATTCGTCGCAGATGTGATAAAATATGCCGGATATATACTCCGTACTCCGTAGATGGAGTGACAGTCCATTGCCACGAATTTTGCACC
Source organism: Penicillium cataractarum (assembly GCF_028827025.1). Classification (NCBI taxonomy): domain Eukaryota; kingdom Fungi; phylum Ascomycota; class Eurotiomycetes; order Eurotiales; family Aspergillaceae; genus Penicillium; species Penicillium cataractarum. The sequence continues at coordinate 1,219,755 of NW_026622745.1, read as the reverse complement.
AATTATGAGTTCTTTTCTTTTCTTCTTTTGGTCGTTTTTGTTTTGGATATTAGCCTCATACTGTACTGATCTACTTTGCGTGGTTTTCGCTTCTTTTCACCCCACCCCGTTTTTTGCATTTCAGGGCGTGCGTCTAACGTGTATACCCCTTCCTTTCGATCTTGAGACTATTTACCCGTTATTACCGTTCGTGCAGCACCTCGAAACGAGGCCCACCGACCGAGGTGCATGAGAAAGGGATGAGACGATTATCCGTTTTTGTTCTGGGTTTTGGATTTTGGATTTTGGCTTTTGGCTTTTGGGTTGTCTTGACTTTTGGAAGTTTCTGCAGACAATACCCTTTTTTTTTTTTTTCTTTTAGGTATTCGTTTTGCTTTTTTAGTACCTGTTTTTGTCTCGTTTATCGATCGATCATTTCCCTCTAGTTCGTTCGGCATGGTTCTTCTTTCCCCGAGGACTCCCCTTTTTTTTTCTTGTTTTCTTTCCTTTTGTGATCTCCCTCCCTCGTTTCCCCATGATCCACTATATCCATTTTCCTTCTCGAATATTGTACGGAGTTAGTCTATATACCCTATCGTAAAAATGGGGCTATTTGCAAAGCGAAAGCGAGAAGGAATTGATTATTATGATCTGCATGTATAGTGTGGAATGGTGAACGGATCCTAAATCGTGATGATCGCCGACCTACAGCACTAGCACTGTACAGTGACTACTGGACTGTCCCTCGTGGACCTACCCGGGATAGGTTTGTGTTAGTACTGTACATATTTTCTGTGGAGGAATCTTTGTCAGGGATTGAAGAGGATTGGTGGAGTAGAAAGGATTTATTTACATCAGTCATGCATGGCATATGAGAGATCAGATTTTGGGTTTTGTTTTAGGGTTAGGTTGATGATGGTCCCCGTTTGGACGTATAGGGAGTTCGCTTTTGTTCCCTGATTTGGAACTTTTCAGCTAAATTGAGGAAGAGGAGGGAAACATGGTGCAGTACATAGCTATACATAGTATACATAGTTCGGCTGCTTGGATCTCGGGGCGTGCAGAAAGTATTGAATAAAGGGTGACACGGAGGAGATTGTACCAGTTTGTTTGTTAGTTGCCCTACGAGTGGCTAGGCTAGGGTTAGAGTGGTTTCTATGATGAACTAGCTAGCTTACTACTTTCGTAGGTGCTTGTTAGGGCAGAGTACGGAGAAAACGGAGTCCATTCGGTATGTTCATGAGGGGCTGGAGGCGTTAAGGTTAAAGCTTGAGCTTTAGGCGACCCTTTTTCCTTTTTTGTATTATGAATTGGATGATCCTCGCTTGCGACGAACGCGTGGATGTCAAAATGTCAGACGTGTTTCACCATCAGAGTATAGCTTCCCCCCGCCTCCCCCTGGGTGTCAGTCTTAGTGACCCGTTAACTATAGTAACTCCGTAAAACCCCCTTGCGAGTAAAACGGCATGGCATCGGGAACGAGGTTGTGCCGATCGCCCTGTCACACCCGATCTAGGCCCGGACGGGATGGGCTGGTTGTGTAACCAATCGTATTCCGTAGATAGTCGAGATTTGCGGTATGTACAGGATTGGTTGGAGTGGTGATTGTAGTAGTAAATTGGGAATAATAACGATATACAGTAATTTACTCCGTAGCAAGCGTAGTAGTAGGGACTATATGGTCGGATCTTAGTGGATAATCAATTTTGACCTGTGAGCTCGTCCACTCGTAAAACCTCTCCGATCGTCATCCCGAAGATCACCTATCATCATGATCTTCAACCCGGGTGAACCATCCCGGTAACTAACCACCAATTAGTCGTAGTTTCATTTACTTCCCGAGTCCCGACAGCTGTACACACCCACAAAACCCTCCCCGTGCAGCGGGGCTGTGCAATGAATCAAGGGATGACATGCACATTCCAAGGGTGTCTCACTAAGGCAATGAACGGCCCCCGTTAGAAAACCATCGCTTAACCGATTTGGCACGTACATTTTTCGCCCTTGATTGACCGCGTGGTGAACCCCGGCTCGGGGCGAGAAACGTAGAAGAAAAAAAAAAAGAGGTGGAAAATAATAGAACGAGGGGGTGGAATTAGAAGGTGTGGTTTATCGGGGGGAGTGCGTGTTTAATTCGTGCGTTGGTCCAGCCCTGCACCTCGTTTCTTTTAGGGGCGGGTGCCACGGCCTCGGGCTTTCTGCATTTAATCCTGGTCCTTTCCTGGTGGGAAGGATTTTGGTTTGTGGGACTGAATCTCTTCTTCTTCTTCTTCTTCTTCTTTTTTTCTCTCCTTTCATCGAGGGATTCGACATTTGTGTGGGTTATACAATCGTGGTGTATACTTCCATCCCCCGTGTACTCCGTACCACGGTTCACCTCTTCTACGTGGATCTATAGCTTATAGCTTAATATCCTTTCTTCTTCAATACCCACTTAATACGACAAGCCTCAGCTGGTCTGGAACAATTCTCACCTTTTGATTGACTTCGGCCCCTCCCCTCTCTCAGCCACACCATGGAGGTTCGTGCTCCCTGCGGCTCTCTCGCTCGGTATCACGCCATCTTACTCTAATCTCTCCTCCCAGGATCCCCAACTGAACTGGCCCGACTCGACCGACGTGCTACAAGGCATCATGGCCGCCCAAGACGGTCCCTATTCACATCCAGACCTCACAGACTGTGGTCAGTCAGGTCTAACTCTCGACTCAACCCCACATCCACTACTGGATCTGGATCTGGCATCCATCGAGCCCCGCAGCCAACCCGCTTTCTTGTGGTCATCCACCTCCACTTCATCCGCCGAGCCACACGACTTTTATCACCCGTATTATCATTCTTCGCGTCTTGCGGCCGATCAGGATGCTTGGAGCCCGCTGCAGGTCACCGGCGTTCCGACGAACCCGTCGTCCATGTCGCATATGAACATGGCGATCGGGGATCGGGAGGGCGGGTACGCGAAACATCATTATCGTACTCCCTCCGATTGTGGGAGTCAGTATATGGGCAGTTTACACTCAGGGGACTCCGGGTATGGTGGGAGTAATAGCTGTGCGACACACTCGGTTGTGACCTCGTCCTATGGTGTGGACTCGATGTCGAGTCCGCAGATTGGACCGAAGGAGCAAGGCTTTGGAGAGTCGCTGGCCATGTTTAGTCAAGCCTTTTCTGGTCCTCCAATCTTTACGGCGGGCCTGGTCTGTTCCCCGGATGACTCGGTCAAGTGTGATCATCCTGCTTGCACGTGGGTGGGCAAGTGCCCGTCCGATAAAAGGTATAGACGAACCCGCCCGAGCTTTTTTTCAGGTCCGTCAAATACTAATATCATATCTTAGGAAACACGAAGCCAGACATCGGAAGCTGTTCAAGTGTGACGAGCCTAACTGCCCTCGCAATGAAGGCTTCGGTACGATCAACGACTTGGCCCGCCATAAGAAGTGCGTTCACAATAAAGAGCCCGAGCGCGGGCCTAAGATGATGTATCTCTGCTTTGGGAAGAATTGCCCACGGCCAAACAAGAAGTGGCCTCGACTGGATAACTTCAAGCAGCATCTGGGTCGGATGCATCATGGGGAAGATGCGGATGCTCTCCTCAAAAAGTAAGAGTGCCTTGTTACATTTTAACGCTGTCTACTTTCAATACTGACTTATGTCCAGGTCCATGGACTGGTATGAGAGTTTGACCGGACAACCCAGTCAAATCCCCGAGGACACCGCCTCGCAGGACGATCCCTTGAACGAGACACAGCAGGATCTGGTCTCCAATCACGAGATGGATCTAGATTCCGTTGCCTCCGGGGACACTCCCGAGGAGAATATGGATTTTTCACCGTCCGGCGCAGCAACACCCAAGCCCCTCCAATATAACAATTCACAACCCGAGATCCCCCAACTGAGTACTCTAGCATCACTTACGAACGAGACCCGTGATTCAACGACAGAACGCGGCAACATAAAATCAGAAACATTCGTCGCAGACGCAGCAGACAACCTCATCAACGCTATGACCAAAATGATGAACAGCCGCGGCCGAAGATCCAGCCAACAAAGCGACGAAGGAATCGAGATCGAATCAGATCACAACACCCTCTCCCAACCACAACGCCAAATGCTTCAAAAAGTCCTCTCCGCAGCCCTGGAGCGTCTATCAGACGATGCCTCCTCGATAGCACCCGAACCCAACGACGAGAAACAAGATTGGTTCCAATGTGACGTATGCTCGAAGCGTACCCGGCTACGTTGCGAAATGAAGTAAGTCCTAACACCCAACCCATCTTCCCTACCTTCTCGAACATCGATCTAACCCACCCTGCCAAATAGAAAACACCAAAAACGCCACGAACGCCCTTACGGCTGTACATTCCCACACTGCGCCAAATCCTTCGGCAGCAAAGCAGACTGGAAACGCCACGAAACCTCCCAACACCTCCACCTCCCCAGCTGGCTCTGCACATCCCACGACGCCTCCAAAAACGCCTCCTGCGAGCGCATCTTCTACCGCGAGGAAACCTACGCCCAGCATCTGACCACGCACCACCACGTTCCTAAGGCCAAAGTCAAGAGCGTTGTGCAGGGAAGTCGGCTCGATCTCGCGGATCAGTCGCATTTCTGGTGTGGGTTTTGTGGGAAGGATGTCGCGTTGCGGAATTCGGGGAGTGTGGCGTTGGATGAGAGGTTTAATCATATTGATGTGGAGCATTTTAAGAAGGGGGAGCGTGGGGGGGGATTGGTGTTTTTCGAATGGGGAGGGTGGTAGTGCTCCTGGGAAGGTTGTTGTCCCTGCTGGTGCTGGCGCCGGTGCTGGTGCTGAGGTCGGAGTTAAAAGTGAACCTGCGCAGCCTGCTAGCTCTGACAGGAGTAATCGGAAACGCAAGTTCTCGGGCTCTGGATGACGGGGGAAGATGGATGGGCTCTTTTCTCGTTGGTCCGGTATAATAGTGCTTGGCTTTTGCATGCATAATGAATATTCTGTACAATGATAGATATTACCATAGCTTGGCTTGTTCCGTCCAAGAATGAAGACTTGAATCTTTTCAACTTGAATCCAATTTTCAACTTTGAATATTCAATTCCTTATATTGTCAAAGCTCATATTAGTGTTGCTTCCCGGGATTTACGAGCTTGGGCTGGGTTTTATCATATCGTGAGACTACTACCTGGGACGGGACCAGAGGAACCATTGGGTTTTGTAAAGCAATAAAATGAAAATAAATGGAAATAAATGATAAAAAGTGATTTTTGCCTTGGATTCCAACCCTTCCCAGCTGTCAGAATCAACTATCGTACAAACACTGAATTACTGGCACTCCCTAACCCAGGAATATATATATCACTTCTGGGCAGCCGCCAATTCCCTCGCCTTCTTCTCCAAACTAGCCATCTCCTCTAGATAACATATTAGCAGCCAAACAAACGCAAATGGTACCTCAGAAATACAATACCATTCTTCTCAAGCCTAGACTCATCCGTCTCCAACTTCAACCACGTCCAGTAAATAATCTGATACGTGAGCACAGCCCCGAGAAAGACCTTGCCAAAAGCCCCCGCAAAAGTCTTGTAGTTGGACATCTAAGGATATATCAGCACCGATCAACTCCCTAAAACCAACCATACATCTAGAGCAGACTAGATGGGGGTTATGGCTATGATACTACTCACCCCCTGCCTATACGCGCTCGGCTGCTCCGAGGTGAACTGTGCAGTGGTTGATGTGAATGGCCGTCTGGGAATGGCGGAGCGAACGGGCGATGAGATGCGCGCTGCGAGCGCGAGGTGTCGGGTTGATTGTTTGAATAGCATTTTGATTGTATGTTTTTTGGGGGGGAGGGTGTGAGGAATGATGTATATTTGGGTTGGATACTTGGTGGAAATTCGTTGCGGGTTCGCGGGTGCGCGGTCTGGGGGTGCTGAATGCGGTTTAGCGTCGGGTGGTGTTTGAGTGCTTGGCGGGTGGTGGGTTGCTTGGGGGTTTAGGGTTTACGGGTTAGGGGGTGAGATTGAGAGGTGGGATTAGAATTTAGGTAAGAATTGGGTTGATTATGAATGTAGAGTGTATCCAGTGGGATTGAGGGGCTTTTGGGTCGATGTTTCATGTATGTGTATATATTTGTAGTGTGTGACTTGGTTAGATCCCGGGAAGGATGATCGTAAATCACCTTGAGAAAAGCTTGAAGTAGATGGTCAATTAATGACTGCAATATCTAGACAAGTAAGTGATCAATCAATGCAATCTCTTCTATCATGTATACTTTGCTTTACAAACTTCTTACACGTTATCGAGCAATTGGGTTAGTTGAGTACCCTAGTTGCCCGTTAACTTTTGAAACCACGGCCAAACTTCAAAATCATTCCATCAGTCATTCTTTGAATGATAGATCAAGACATATGGTCTGGATCTATCTAGAAATAAAAATTAGCCGACATTCCGAAAGATCTTTAGAAAGAAAAGAGGTTGAAATGTGTCTACTGTATGTACTATGACCAGCCGCCCGCTGAGTCAGCCATCACATGATATCAGGTCCGGTTGAATTCTGGTGGGCAGCTAAAGGAAGGGGAGCCACAACCCAAATGACAGAAGGCTTCCAGTTGCGCTTCTCGTTGTCCCTGAAATGCCTTCTGACACCTCCTTTCACCACCGGTCTCTCCAAGCCCTCCATGTCGCTACAGGGCCCAAACTGCCCGATCCGGGACTTGAATAGTCCCAATATGTATTTTCCAGACGATTGAAGCCCCTCAGAACAATACCCAGGTGACTTTCTGGGGGTGTCTGAAATCGGCATGGCCATCGAGGGTGAACTTGCCCTTCATCCACCTTGACAATGGTGGCACGTGCACTATGACTAATCACACGGTGCGCCACACCGGGAGGCTGCCAAAGGTCCCCCTGTGGCTGGTGCCTGCCTGGACGGCTGGCTCTCAGGCAGCGCGAGTCCCTTCCCGGGGCCATCTACTCGTGTTGTTGGAAGCACACATACAATCACCCTCGAACCGCTCCGGCTGCCTGGCAACTCTCCCTTTCGTTAATGTTGCGCGCCCATCCGGTTGTGTGATCTCTTTCCATCCCTTTACACTCTCGCCACCCACACGCGTCCGCTTCGAGTCCCTGGGTGCAACCCTTCTCAACACATCCAGTTTGCGCTCCACCATCGCTCCCGTCGCCGACAACGGGACACCCCGTTGATCAGCAATTGTCGTGGAAGGCGCTGGTCGCTGCTCTTTATTCCGAGAGACGCTGAATCGCGTACCGGCATTTCCCATTCATACTCTGTCAGCGCTGGACGAAGACTTTGTTTTGTCGTTTGTAAGCTCCCCCGATTTGCGTCTTGGCTGCTGGATGCTCGATCCATTGGCACAGCCATCATATTCAACACTAGCTTTCCATACATCCCAGTTTCTTATGGAGATTCTATTTGCTACCTGTTTGTTGCTTGCTTGCTGACATACTCGCTTGTCTTTCAGTGGTCGCCCATAACCCACCCCCCTCGCCATCATCATGGCTCGCGGCAGTGCCAAGCGCTCCCTCGAGGAGATCGCAATGATGTCCGACTCTGCCGATGAAGACTGGAGCGCAGGTTCCGACCGCGCATCGCGACGCCCCGGCCGAAAATCCCAGTCGAGTCCCAAGAAGAAGTCGCGGCCCGCAAAGAAGCGCCGTCGTGGTTCCGGCGCCATTGTTTCGGACGATGCCAGTCTAAGTGATGACCTTTCCATGGAAGAGTCTGAAGAAGACTTTGATGATCCTAGTATTCCACGTAATGCGCGAGGAACGGCGCGTCGTCGAACTACCCAGGCCAAGATGACATACCAAGAGCCCACCGACGAGGAAGAGGAGGAGGATGAGCAGTCCTTTGGCGATGACGAGGATGGCGAAGAACCGGAAATTTCATCACCTCCGCCAAAGAAACCCACAGTCGTCACTTTGAAGATTCGGCCTGAGATCCTATCACAGCCTGATCTCATGACTCGACGTACTACTCGCAGAACTCGCGGCGCTTCCGAAGATATGTACGCGTTGACAAACTCTGGACATCACATGGAGACTGTCGAACGAGGTACTATGAGTCCCGAGACCGGTATGCAGCGCCGCCACAGCAGTCGAGCATTCAAGGCACCCGTGATTCACGAAGAAACCGTCGAAACCACCGAGATTCAAGCTTCGTTGGAGATTCTGGAGAGCGACGTTCCCCAGGAAGCTCCTGAAGGCGACACAGTAATCGGAAATGACGACGAAGACGTTGAAATGACTAATGAAAATGTCGTTCCCGAGTCTGAGATTGGCGACACAAAGAACGAGGACGATGACGAAGACGAGGACGACGAGGGCCCCACTACTAGACGGCGAAGTCGACCTACTCGGAATTCCGACCTGGATGGAGCTGGCGAGGCTGAAGTCTCTGAGGGTGCTCAACCCCGTCGGTCCAGCCGCAAGAAGCCCTCCTCCCAGCGCAAAAGCCAAGAGGAAGAAAGCGATTTCGAACCCGAAGAAGAGGACTCCAATGACGATGATGGCTCCGATTCCGCCGAGTCTGCTCGCTCCCCGCGCAAGGCTAGCCAAGCCCGCGACGATGAAGATGAAGACAGTAGTGCCGTCGGTCGTCGTCCTGGTCTACGTAAACGCCCTACCCAATCCCGCGGTCATTCCGAAGTTGCCGAGGAACTCGCCGAGGAGCTTCATGATCTGCGAGGTGGCCGGTCGAAACGCCGTTCTATGCATGAAGTCATTTCCGAGAAGCCACGCCGCAGCCGCAAGGAAGTTGACTATCGTCTCATTCGACCCGAGCACCTCCTGCCCATGGAAGATGTTGAGAATGATTTCGTTACCGAGTCTCCCTCCCGCCGTGGACGTGGCGGAGGTGGTGGCGGCTGGCAGCGAACACTCTTCCCAACATATGGACCCTTCGGTGGTGGTGGTCCAACCGCTATTTTGGCACCTCCTGGTGCACCTGCTGCAACTGGTGGTGTCGAGAGTGACAGCAGTGACGATGAAGCAATGCAACAATCCAAGCCCGCCGGACTTGTACCTGGTGGACTCGTTCCCCAAACCCATTCAGCCGATCCCGCTCAGAATCTCTCTGGGACACCTGCCAATTTTGGCAAAGTTAAGGACAAGCAGGCATTGGCAGATGCCGACCCCCTGGGTGTTGATATGAACGTCAACTTTGATAGCGTGGGAGGTCTGCAAGGTCATATTGACCAGTTGAAGGAGATGGTTTCGCTTCCTCTGCTATACCCAGAGATTTTCCAGCGATTCCATATCGTGCCTCCCCGGGGTGTCCTGTTCCATGGTCCTCCTGGTACGGGTAAGACGCTCCTGGCCCGAGCTCTGGCAAACAGTGTCAGTGCTGAAGGTCGCAAGGTGACTTTCTACATGCGAAAGGGTGCGGATGCTTTGAGTAAATGGGTTGGTGAAGCTGAGCGTCAGCTTCGGTTGCTGTTCGAAGAAGCTCGCAAGACACAGCCGAGTATTATCTTCTTCGATGAGATTGATGGTAAGTCATGTTGAGCTGTAGATATTCTGAAAGTTTTCACTAACTAATGTTGTATAGGTCTCGCGCCCGTGCGATCAAGTAAACAGGAACAGATTCATGCCTCGATCGTGTCCACTTTGCTGGCCCTGATGGATGGCATGGATGGCCGTGGACAAGTCATTGTTATCGGTGCGACCAACAGACCTGATTCGGTTGACCCCGCGCTCCGTCGCCCTGGCCGTTTCGATCGCGAGTTCTACTTCCCCCTTCCTAACAATGAGGGCCGACGGGCCATCCTTGACATCCACACCAAGGGATGGGATCCTCCCCTGCCGAACGACATCAAAGATGAACTTGCCAAGATCACCAAGGGATATGGTGGTGCCGACTTGCGTGCACTTTGCACCGAGGCTGCGTTGAACGCCGTTCAGAGGAGATATCCCCAAATCTACAAGTCCGACAAGAAGCTGGTGATTGACCCAAAGAACATCGATGTCACCCCCAAAGACTTCATGATCGCAATTAAGAAGATGGTTCCTTCATCCGAGCGATCTACTTCCTCCGGAGCCACTGCTCTACCTCAGAACGTGGAGCCTTTGCTTCGCCAGCAATTGCTCGACATCGAGACCGCCCTGTCTGAAATCCTTCCCCAACGAAAGCGACTTACCGCACTCGAGGAAGCTCAATTCGAGGAACCCCAAGACGGTAACGGCTTCAAGCGAGAGCAGATTATGCAGGAGTTTGACCGGTCACGGGTCTTCCGGCCTCGCCTGCTCCTTCGAGGTGGCCAAGGTATGGGTCAGCAGTATCTTGCTGCTGCTCTGCTGCACCATTTCGAGGGTCTGCATGTGCAGGCATTCGATCTGCCAACTCTGCTCAATGACTCTACCCGGTCGCCCGAGGCCACTGTTATCCAGCTATTCGCAGAGGTCAAGCGCCACAAGCCTAGTGTCATCTACCTCCCGAACATTCAAACTTGGTTCGAGACCGTCGGACCAGCCGTTATTTCCACATTCATGGGTCTGCTGCGATCTGTACCACCCACAGATCCCGTCTTGTTGCTCGGAGTTCTCGAGTCAAGCGGAGATGACGTCGATGCTGGTCTGCTCCACAGGCTGTTCGGATTCTCTAAGAAGAATCTCTATGACCTGGAAGCACCTGGTCAGCAAGCTCGATATGAGTTCTTCAGTAAGCTCATCGAGTACATCAAAACGGCGCCTTCCGACTTCCCGGACCCGGAGAACCGGAAGAAACGCCAGTTGGAAGAACTGGAAGTGGCGCCGCCCCCTGCTCCCAAGGCGGAGATCCCGATCTCCAAGAAGGAGCGCAAAGCCCAGAAGAAGAAGGATCATCACACACTCAACCTTCTGAAGATCCGTATCCAGCCTATCATGGACCAGATCAAGAAGTACAAGCGTTTCCGTCAGGGTGTGGTCGATGAAAGCCAAATTCGATACCTCTGGGAGGAGGAGGATCCGAATGTCGTCACCAGTGATCTTCCTCCCGACCCTCTGACTAGCTACCGGCCGTACGAGAAGGCGTACGACAAACACGGTGCACCTGGTCTTCGTGAGACTTCCACTGGGAAGTTCTATTACAACATGGAAATCGTCACCATGGAGAAGCGACTCTCCAATGGGTTCTACAAACGCCCATCTGATTTCTTGGCCGATATTAAGCGTATCGCGAAGGATGCCCGCACCCTCGGTGAACAAGAACGGCTGCTGAGGGCAAATGAACTGTTGTCCAACGTCGAAGTGGATATTTCTACTATCGAACAGGCGGAACCGGCTCTCGTGACAGAGTGTGAGAATGTTTACTTGCGTGAGTTGGCCCGTGAAAAGGAGGCCAATGAGCGTGCCCAACGACTTCAGGAAGAAACCGAGGCAGCAATGTCTCGCCCCGGCACTGCAGGTGGACATAGCGCCACTGGCATGTTCAAGAACGATACCGATGAGCGCCCGGCCACTCCTACTCGGCACGGGCTCGCAAATGTCAGCTTTGCCAATGGGTATCACAACGGTGGTGGCTCGGACCTGAATGAGCCCGCGCCTCATGGCCAGAGCAACGGCTCTCATGGCGATGGTGATGGAGATGTCTTCATGACCAACTCGGAGGATCACTCTGGCAGCAAGGACACTCAGGTCAGCTCCTTTGGTCCGTCAGCACAACCCAAGCCACCATATTCGCACACTGCGCCGTCTCAGCAGATGCGTCGGGAGTCTGGTATGTCCAGTTTCTCTCAGACTGGGGTGGTGACTCCCATGGTTGCCGGATCTCAGCCTGGTGACTACACCAACGAGGCATCTACCACACAGACTACTTCCGACAAGAAGTCATCCGGTCCCTCGGCGCACTCTGGGCATGACCACACGCAGAGTCTGCACGGGTCGCGGGACGAGTTCCCCGATCTTCACCAGTACCCTGATCGCGACCCCCAGCAGGAAGAGCATCTGCCTGACACCCAGCAAGGTGGAAGCAGCCAGCCGTCCCCCCGGCCTCGCGATTCTCAGGCATTAACTCACGCCGAGGAGAGTGGCCCCCTCACTGGGAGCCAGGCCCATATGAAGCCCCAGCCGCCATTGTTCGACGCGGGTGCTTTCAAGCCCACGCCCGAACTCCTTCTCGACCTTAACTATGTCGAGCATCTCCATAAACAGCTAAGCTTGCAGACTAGTGGCTGCTCTGTTGAACAGCTTGAGCAAGTGAATACTTGTCTCATGGACTTTGTATGGCAGAAGCGCGGTGACTGGGATCGGACCACAGTCGCCATGGGCATCACCGACACCTTCAATGCCGTCTTGGAGGACATGCAGTCCGTACAGGAGATTGGACCTATTAGTCAAAACACCAAACTACAGCTGGCCAACCCCAGCTTTTCGGTGTAATGGGGGCCAATATGATACAACCTTCTCTTTGTTTTTCCTTTTCTGACTTCATGTCAATATCTTCGTTCCAGCTGAGGTCATCGTCCAGATATGGTTTCTGGGTTATTTGTGGCGCAATTTTCATGGTGGTTTACAGGGTGTTTACCCTGTCATGGTTTTTTTTTCACATTCGGGTCTCTCTACCTCTTTTTTTTCTGTATTCATTAAGGCGAGATGTGAGTATTTCGAGCGAGATAGGAAGGATCTCAATGGTTCCATGTAGAGAATTGACACATTTGACTCGAGATAAATCACAAAAAACAAATAAGCTTGTAGCGGACCCTGAGGTGGCTATAGTTCGATGGAGGCGGAACATGTGACGTCGACCCACTAAACACCTGGCCTTTGCGGCCACCTTAAGTCGCCTGCCCTTTGATACACACTTCACTCTCTCACCTTCCAACTCTCTCCCTCGACCCCAACTCCTCGGTCTCAATTCCTGGATAATGACTGGAGCTTGAATTACTAAACATCATTTCTCTTCTTACGGCCTTGCCACCTTTCTAACTATCGCCTCTCCCTACCGCGCATTCACACAAACACCCGCACCGCAACAATGGTGGACTGGCTCAGTCTCGCCGTGCCACTCGCCTACCTCGGCGTGCTAATCGGCTCCCTCGCTACATTCTCTTCTCTCTACCGCAAGCGCAAGGCTCGTACGTGTTACACCCTCGAAACATTCCCACCCTCAATCTGGACAACGCCCACGAAACACACAGCTAGCCTTGAATCCCCACCCATGACACTAACATCCCCCCCCCCCTCATACAGAAAAAGCCGCTTCCCTGGAAGCATGGTTCCCCGCGCATCTCCAACGCGACATCTACTTCTCCCTCATGCACCTTGATCCATCCTCGCAATCCGAAAAGAAAACCCCCGCAGTCCCCGAATCCGTCCTAAAAGCCTCCCTCCTCCGCCGCGCCACGGAAGACATCCGCCGCGTGATGACCCTGCGCTCGCAGAAACAAGCTCTCTCCATGCTCCTGCAGCGCGGCAGCGTAGGCGACGACCTGTGGCAGCGGTTCCTGCGCGCGGAGAAGGAAATGGAAGACGAGGTGCGCGATGTTGTCGCTGAGGCGAATGCGTACGTCCCCGGCTGGGGCCAGGTTATTTTCCAGTCTGCGAATGAGATGTTGAATAATGATCTTTATCGGGTGCGTGTTGCAGAGCATCAGGAGAAGATTAAGGAGGAGAGGGAGTGGTGGGATAAGAAGAAGAGTAGTATTCAGGAGGGGTTTATGAAGGAGTTGAATGAGGAGGAGAAGGAGAAGAAGGAAGGTTCTACTCAAGTGCCTGCTACGCCGGCTAAGGGTGGTGAGTCTGTGCCTGTGGCGGTTGCTGCGGCTTCGGTTCAGGGGAGTGATGATGATGCCGTGTTGGTTGAGGCAGATCCCTCGGTGAATAGCCCTGGAAGTCCGTCTGGCGGTGGGAAGAAGAAGAAGGGCAAGGGGAAGAAATAGATGTGTGTATAACTATGGTTTCGCTTTTGTTTTATTTCAGGGGTTTGGGTTAGCACTGTTCCAATTCATGGACTCATCCAGATTGGCGTTTTCTTGGATATCGTATAGAAACAATACATTTATGGAATGGGTTACAATGTAAGTGTAGCTGAAAACAGTTGTACTATTCCCAATCTAAATGATGAAGAGGTGGGGAGTAATATACAGGCCTATTTACCACGGGCTATGAGAGTAGAAAGAGTCCTTGAAACGCCAAACCATGCCATGCAGCAGCACACAACACCGTGACCTCCTACACAAGTCCCTACAGCAACTTGCTGTCATCCACTCCGAGGGGTGACCCTAGATCAATCCCCTCTACCTGCATTTCAGTCGCAGCCCTCGCAAGCTTTGCTTCAACCTGAACGGGATCTAACCCTTCCGTCCGGCTCAGCACGATGCGTAGAAGACTAGCCATGACCTCGAGCTGATACTGCTGTTTCTCGTGAGAATCGAGCTGCTCGATACTCAAGCCCTGCGTCTTCAAAGCGAGAGACTTGCGTTCTCCCAGCATCTCCAGAAGCTGGCTGACTTGGCCGATATTCTCTTTGCTTCGGGGTGTCGAGGATAGTCGGCGAAGGCGACGCTTCGGGGTGTCGGCTGGTACGCCTGCGAGACGTGCGACTTGCAGGACGATCATGCGGGCGGTGGCGTCGTCCGGAGCATAGCCGAAGGCTGCATGCAGAGAGTGGAGTGCAACGAGGGTACCAGAGAGGTCTTTCGACAGACAGAAACAGCGGATGATCTGGTCATATAGATCCTTGGTAAACTGCTCGGCGGTGTTCTTCTGTGCCCGTGGAGAAAGCTGCGAGTACCACTGCACCATGTGCGAGTATAGTTGTCGCGCAGAGGGGAACCCGGCATCAAAGGCGGTACGACCGCGGTCATATTGCAGCTTCGCGCAGTCCCAGAGACAGGCGAATGTTTCAAGGTCTGGTCTGATGCTGGTTGTCATTGTCTCGAATTTCTTCCATAGAGAGCGGATGTCTTGTTTGCGGAGTTCGGCGTAGAGGAGATGGTTCATGAAATAGGAGTTGGGTTGGATGTGTGCGTCGCCGAGACATTTGGCCAGATACTTGACCATATCGTCGTCGCCGCGCCGGGTATAGTGGAGGAGAAGAATGGAGAAAGTCTCAATGCTTGCTGGAGGCACTTGTCGCTGCAAGAACTTGGGTATACGGCTGGGTTCCATTGCTTGGTGTTTGACCTGGACCTGCGGAGATGTTCCAACTGGCTGGTACCGTTTCCACACGGCATCAATTCGGTGCTGGATCATGGACCAGCCGAGTCGCTCTGCTTTGTCTCTGGCGCCTGCGTTGCCTTCACGGAGCCACCCGGCCATCACGCCGTTAAGGTGCTTGGCGTCTGGCTTCACGCCTCGCTCGTACATGAGTTCGATCACCATGGCGGCCGAGTCGACTTCGCCCATTCCAATGAGCTTCTTCATCCAACTAGCGTAGAAGAACCGATTATGGAATCGACGGGGCAGCATTGTAAGCGCGGACAATGATACCTTGTTCACAGCCTGCTCATCAATGCTGGATGCTTGAAGATTGCCCGCGAGACCAAGAGCTGCTTGATAGAGAGCCGTAGAATCATTGGCTGGATCTTGTCCTGTCACCATCATATCTTTGAATACGGCAACAGCCGCATCGGACCGACCGGCTGTGAGGAGACCGATGCTGACTCGATCATAGTCCTCCATGGTCATGTTTGGCCCCAGAAAAGTCTTGAGTTGCAAGTACAGCGCCCACGCCTTCACTTCGGCTTCTTTTCCGGGAATCTTACCCCACGCCGTAATCACTGGGATAAGTACACGAGATTGGCGGGACCGATCATTTGCGAGGAATGCCAGCGCAATGTCTTGAGCTCGTTGGGGGTTGTTTTCGGCCGCAAAGAGTCGGACGCCCAGCATCCAGTACTCCTCAAGATCCTCCTTCTTCTGCGACAGCTCCGCTTGATACGCCTCCCATTGTTCAAGTGCCTCGCTGACAGCCCCGCCTTCGTGTAGAGCTTCGATATAGGAAAGTATTTGGGGTATGGCGAGAGGTTTTCCAATCGAGTTCATGTCTTCGGCGAGGATTTGGAGGTGATTTGACCGTGTGGACTTTGTTGATTGACCAGCGACTTGTGACTCCCAGATGGAGTCCATCATGGCCGGCGTAAGAGTCTCGAGGAAGTCCGGAACATTTTGTCTGCACCGGCGGTATGACTTCCATAGCTCTTGCTTAGCTCGCTCGTCTGTTATCTTTGCGGCATACCGCCGCAAAGACTGATTGAAACGTGTCGCGTAAGCGTGAGATGTTGGGTCTGCAAGCTGTGCCTGCGAGGCCTTTCGAGATACCAGCTTTCGCCGGTTCCTCACGCCGTCCTGCCAATTCTCTTGTTCGTCCGCAAGACCCTCAAACTCATCCTTCAGCATGTTATCCAGCTCCTCGTCAAACACATCGTCCAAGGTAGGTTGTCGCTCAACTGGACCTCGCTCTGCTTCGTATTTCCGTAGAGCTTCCAGAGCAATCTTCCGATCCTCCTCCGGTAAACTCTGGATGAATTCGCCATCGGGTGTGAATGGACCTTTCTCGAGGATCCTCAGCTCCTCCTGGAGCTTCGAAAGCTCATTATGAACTTCCTTTCGCTCCTCTTTCTCTTCGGCTTCCGGGTCCACCTTTCGTACGTTCTTGCTCGAGGGGTTTTCTTGTTCGTAAAAGGTAACCTTATCGTTCGGCCCGCCAAAGTCGAGACGGCGCGCATTCACAGCGCTAAAGGCGCGCCGGGGAACCGACGGGCTGTGGACCGCATGGCACCATCGAGCTCCTCCTCGAACAGCCTGGCGGAGCATATGGAGTTGTTCATGGGGTATTTGAAGGAGTTTGGGTGTTGGAAGTTGAAAGTTGAAGATCGGAAAACCATTAATTGGCCCCCTTCGGGTTTAGCGCCTTTCCGCCTCCGAGCGTGAAGTCATCCGCCCTCGACGCGACTTTGTCAATTGCAACCAGCAATGGATCCTGAAGGTCTTGAGGATGCCCTGGACTTGTCCAGGGACAGGGCGCAGAACCAGGTATGTAGTCTCTTGATTTAGATATGTCTGGAAGAGAAAATACCGACTTGCTAACTCATTCAAGGGTGTGTACATCTACCAGCCCGCAAAACCTGGGAAAGCTACCGGCGAGCGACCCTCGAAACGACGCAAAGTCTCCTCTACCGATAATCGAGGCACGAAATCCGATGTTCAGTGTTTTGTGCCCTTGTTGAACGGAGAAGAGAATGCCGAGTCCGCGCAATTGCGATTCGAAACCTATAAACAGCTTTGGTCAACGCAGGAGGATAAGATTCAGGTACGAACTGTTCGCCTCGGTCTCTAAGGTGAAGCTAATGGGATATGGATAGGCTATCCTTGAAGATGTTGACGCTGGAGTCTTGGCCGATGTGCTCTCCTTCGTGAGAGACAATTCGCCTGAAACGTACGCTCTCCCCCGATGAAGCACCACGAGGATGTGATCTAACTACGACTCTTAGTTGCAACGGATGTATTCCTACAGGTCTGGTGACCGTCGGATCGAACGTCTCCTCCCTGACAAGATTGCTTTCTCGCCTCAATGATCAACTATCAACCAGTGGCGAAGGTGGTGTCGTGGTACTCGAGTCCGGCGATGCCCCCAACTTGAAGACATCCCTAAAGAACATCATTCGGGCTGCGATCACAAATACAGAGGGAAATGATGGATACCAGAAGTTCCTGACGGACCGAGCTGTATGTTCCTGCCGTAATTTCTTTCGCGGACTTCGACTGACTTTCTACCCAGGGCCCTCGCTTGCTCGGATATGATCTGGACCTGCTTAACGACTACGTCCAAAGAAAAGGCACGAAAAAGCTGGTACTCGCACTTCGAGACAGCGAAGCATTCGACCCGGGCCTATTAATGGACCTTCTATCACTCTTCAAGTATGTGCTCTAGTTTTTGTTCAGCTGATCGAACTTTACACTAATGCAATGCTAGGTCCTGGCTTGATCGCATCCCATTCACAGTGCTCCTCGGCATATCGACCTCCGTGGAACTTTTCGAAGGCCGCTTACCTCGTGCATGCGTCTCTCTGTTACAAGGGAAGCATTTCGAAGTCCAAGAAGCAGGAAATTGTGTCGACCGCATCTACGAATCGCTCCAGGCCGATCCGCATGGAAAACTCTGGCTAGGCCGGAATGTTACCAGCACTCTCTTGGAGAAGACACATGACTATTTCCAAACACCGGAGGCTTTTAGTCGCATGGTGAAGGTAATAATCCCGGATATTTCCCTCGACTCAGTCGCTGACCATATTTAGTATGCATACATGTCACATTTCTTTTCCAATCCCCTATCAGTACTTTTGGGAAGCCCAGCACCAGCTACACTTTCTCAACCACGGCTCTGTGAGGCCATCAGGAACCTGCCATCGTTCCGCATGTAAGATCTCTTTTTCCGGCCGATCTCAGTCCTATCCTAACACCATGATAGGTTTTGTGAGGATCTACTAGAGGCTGGTTCACCCGACGACGTTCGGAACTTGCTGGAAAACGACGAATATCTGCTTCAAGAAGCGCTCAATCATATCAGTGCTGGCCAGCAGAGCATGCAACAAATATTCCATGCTGTTGTTGCCATCCATGGCTGTCTCCAGCACACGCAAAGCGCAAAGAAGACCAATGTTTCCGATCTTTCCGTCCGCGCTCTTTCTGGCGAGTTGAACGAGTCTCAGGTGGTTGACGACATGCTAGCTACCGTGAGAACTTTCGACTCTGGAAAGCTGGGCCCCCTGCTCGAATCATTGCCCAAGACTCTTCCTCCCGAGCTAGCTCTCGATGAAATCCGAACGGATTTCGCCGCCCTGGTTGACGCGAACACAGACTCCGCACCCCTGCGCAGTGAATACAACATCAACAGCTCCGTGGTGAAAACCACCGTCGTTCAGCAAAGAATTCTACTCAGCAAAGGCAAGGCAAACCTATCTGAGCAAGACATCGAGTACACTAGAATCGTCGATCGACTGGTCGGTGTATTGCAAGAGTATCTCACAGAAACCTTGATCCAGCCACAGGAGCTGTTCATGCATGAAGCTTTCTTGTTCGATCTGCGCAACCCTATGAAAGAAACATTTACGCCCCGACCAAGATTTGCGCTGGAACGGGCCCTGGCAAATCCGTTCGACTACCTTATCTCCTCGACTGATCCAAGCGGCGCCAGAATTTCCGCCAAACAGCCTGCTACTGCAATTCTCTATCAGCTCTATCTCGAATCTGGGGCTTTGGTCAACATCCATGACCTGTGGCAGGCTTTCTACGCAGTGTTTGAGAGTGACCAAGGCAATACGTTCGATGATCGTATGATCATGTCCTTGTTCTATGGGGCGTTGTCTGACCTGAAATCCTTTGGCATGGTCAAGAACAGTCGGAAGAAGACGGACCATCTCGCCAAATCCGCATGGATGGGGCTTTAACTAAGATTAATTACAACAATTCCTACAATATCATTGCAACTGTGGTATTCCGTTAATTCGTATTCCCGTATTAGGGTATGGGTATCATGCTCATGTAGTCGAGTATCAAAAGAAAAAAAAGAGGAAATTCACGCCAGACCGGTGGCCCAGGGACTGGGCCACCGGACGATGCCCTCATGCCCGGAGTTGGGCCTTCCTCACTAAGAACCATGGCTTCTCTGCGGCAGTGCTTGCTCTTCGGTACTGCGTTGGCACAGAAAGGGAGGCATGGAGGCAAATTAGTCGTCCTGAAGCTGGCGCTGGATAATATTCTCGCGTGCCCAGGGCCGGCCTCCATCACTGATAGCCATGGCTTCTCGGCGCATCCGTCGCCGTGCCTGATCTTGGTTGCGCTGCCTTAGTGGGACAGCTCCGAAGTCTGGGCCAGCGGTGTCTTCGCCATTCACCATGCGCACGTCTCCATCCGTGTAGACTCCATCACCGTCGTCGTCATCGTCGTCGTCGTAGCCTTGATGGTCATCGTCACGCTCATCATGGTCTTGATCATCATCGTCATGCTCTGCGATGATGCTGCCCATCAGACCATGGGTACGAAGTTGTTTGCTAGCCTCTGCATCATTGCTCAATGTGTCGAAAATAGAACTCATGACCACATCATCAGTCCACCAAGCTTTCATGAGAAGCACCACATCCTCCCGTCGCGAGGGACTATCCTCCGCGGCACAGGGAAACGGATACTTGTTCAACCACCGACTAATTATCCCCGCTTCGAGCGCGTTGTGAACATTGCCTGGCAGGAGTACGTTCAGTATTTGTAGAGCCTTCAGTTCTCCAAGGGGCCGGGTCTTGGGCAGGATGGGCGACTTGGTGGTCGATATCTCTTCGGTGTGTTCCCTGAGGAAGTTGCAGAGACAATCTACCAGGGCAGTGAATGTCTCGATGTCGTGGAGGTAGGCGCAGACTGAGGTCCGGGATACTAAACACTATCAGTTAGGATGGGGCTTTCGTTGGGTGATGAGGAGGTTTGCATACGAGCTCGATTTGTGACCAGGAAGTGGAGGGCCGTCAGTGCTTTGCCTTGTCGTTTCTTGCTAAAAGATCGCAGGTCCTCCAGTAGCAAGGTACGTGTATCTCCCTTGGTTGATCGCTGCGAGATAATGCGCAAGGCTCTGGTATCATTAGTAACAATGATTGTGTAACTAGTGCTAGGGGAGAGTTGTTCGTACGCAGATCGAAGCTCGTAGCTGGTGCACTCGGAGAGCCTAAGGAGGGTGTCTAGCTTCAGGACTGGACAGATATTAGCGGGAGATATTGAAAGCCCTGGAAATAAATACATACACTCCTCAGTTCCTTCGCTGATGATCTTGTCCTCCTTCTCAGCATGTTTGATCTCGGTCAGATCAACGACTTGTTGTAGATCCGAGATAATGCCACGCACTGCGAAGACGAGCGAAACACCTGAGACGAATAAGTTCCATTCTATGAGATGGTATTAAGGCTCTCTTACCAAGGCAAACCCATAGCACGCGATCTCCTGAGAAAGGAGCCATGATGGGTGGGTTTCGTGGATGTTGGAGATGCGGAGAGGTGTTGGCAGAATCGCGATCCCCGAAGGCGGTGAAGGTATTTTTTTTCTGATCGGTAGAGTTGGGGTTCGCATCAGCGAAAAAAACTCCGCTCAGTGCACAGCTTATCACAACCACAATGCCGCCTTCGCAGTTGAAGCAACTTAAGGCTTCACTTAGGGAAAGTGGAGTCGTTGGTCCTCAGCAGTCCAAGAAGCAGAAACGCCAAAATGCAAAGACTGGTGTAGCTGCGCAGAATCGCAACCAGCGCAATGCCGCATTGCAAGCAATTCGGGACCGGTTCAACCCCTTTGAGATCAGGCCAACTGCGACCAGGAGCAAATTTGAGGCGACTACTCGCGATGATAATTCTAAAAAGGCTACTGGGCGCCGCCCCGGTGTGACGAAGTCATTGGGCGAAGAGAGGGTGAGCTTGTTACTATCAGGATGATATACAACCATATCTTCTAACATACTTTCTCTATTAGCGCCGCGCAACTCTTCTGCAGGAAATGAACAGCCGTAACAAAGTCGGTGGTCTCGTTGATCGCCGTTTCGGTGAAAATGATCCAACCATGACCCCCGAAGAACGAGCCGCCGAACGATTCGCGAGAGAAAGCCAGAAGAAGATGCGCAAGGAATCCATGTTCAACCTTGAGGAGGATGAAGAGGAATTCCAACTGACACACATGGGTCAGTCTTTGACTCTGGATGGTACGACCGTGGACGATTTCGATGGCGGTGATTTGGCTGGTGATTTGGATGGGGCCGAGTCTGACGAGGAGGCTTCGCGGAAACGGAAGCGCTTTGGCGAGGACGATGAAGACGCAGAGGATTTCATTGATTTCGGAGAAGATGGCGAGGACCAACCGGAACGCAAGAAGTCCAAGGCCGAAGTCATGAAGGAAGTTATTGCCAAGTCCAAGTTCCATAAGGCTGAGCGACAGAAGGCCAAGGAGGATGATGATGATCTTCGAGAGGAATTGGACCAAGAGCTGCCCGATCTCTTCGAGGCCTTGCGCGGCATGAAGGCCCCAGCGAAGCCGGAGCCAGCCAAGCAAGATCTCGACACTATGAACCCCGAGCGCGCAGCCATGCTTCAAGTGCCGGAAGGCAAGGATACCGAGAAGGAATACGACCAACGTCTCAAACAATTGACCTTCGATAAGCGGTCTAAACCCACCGACCGCACCAAGACCGAGGAGGAGAAGGTAGAGGAAGAAGCCAAGCGGTTGAAGAAGTTGGAGGAAGACCGATTGCGCAGAATGCGCGGTGAGGAGCTCAGCGACGACGAGGAAGTAGAAAGCGACAAAGACTCTTTCTTCCAAGGTGATGAAGATGAGGAGGAGTCTGAAGTCGACGATGCGGCTGCTTTTGGTCTTCACACGAATTCATATGAGCCCCGGCCCGAGCTCGCTGTGGAGGATGAAGATGACTTTGTTATTGACGACGACCTAGTCGAGACACGGTCAAACGTCAGTCTGTCTTTGGATAGAAGTGACATCGAAGAGGAAGAGATCTCGTCCGAGGGTGAAGGCGAGGAATCAGAGGAGGAAGACGAGCTTATCAACGGAATGACGTTACCCACAGCAAGCAGTGCTGCTGCATCAACAGCAGTGCAAGTCAACCAGACTGCCGATGGTAAACTGGCGTTCACCTATCCTTGCCCAGGTAACCACGAAGAGTTCCTTGAGATCACCAAGGACGTGCCAACCCAGGATCTGCCGACTGTCATCCAGCGCATTCGTGCCTTGCATCACCCCCGTCTTCATGCCGACAACAAGGCTAAGCTGGGCAGATTCGCCGAGATCCTTGTCGAGCATGTCTCTTACATGGCTAATGAGGCCGAGGAACCTTCTTTCGCCATCATCGAGAACATTCTTCGTCACGTTCACTCTCTGGCCAAGACTCATCCTATCAATGTGGCCATGGCTTTCCGTGCTCGTCTCCGCGAGATCTCAGAGGACCGCCCGCTCAACCTTCTTCCCGGTGATCTCGTTGTGCTGACTGGCGTTTCTACGGTCTTCCCAACATCTGACCACTTCCACTCTGTTACCACTCCCGCACATCTCTGCATTGCTCGGTTCCTGGGCCAGTGCTCGCTTAACACCACTTCCGACTTTGTGACTGGTGCTTTTGCCACGAGCTTATGTCTGCAGTATCAGGCTATTGCTAAGCGATACATGCCAGAGTTCATCAACTATATCCTCAATGCCCTTTGCAATCTGGCTCCTACTGAGCTGTCCGCTAAGAAGCTGTCTTTCCCCTTCCGAAAGTCCCAGGAATCAGTTATGCTTGCGCCATCCAAGAAGGTTACCCCGCGCAAACTGCATTTCCGTGATATCCAGGCCACACCTTCCGACTCCCAGGCCGAAGAAGATCTCAAGATCTCTCTGGTCACCACCTTTGTCTCCCTCCTCGACACTGCTTCGGATTTGTGGGCCGAAAAGTCCGCCTTTATCGAGATCTTTAACCCCGTCCGCACTGTTCTGAATCACCTCCGCCAATCCTTCAAGAACAAGGTCTTTGCAGCTGCCCGAGACCCTCTGCAGTCCACCCTGGATAAGATCGATGCTCATCTCGCCCGCGCCCAGCTTGCCCGCCGCCCTCTCCTTCTCCACAACCACCGTCCTCTGGCCATCAAATCTGCCATTCCCAAGTTCGAGGAGAACTTCAACCCAGACAAACACTACGATCCCGATCGCGAGCGTGCCGAGGCCAACCGCCTCAAGGCCGAGTACAAGCGCGAGAAGAAGGGTGCTATGCGCGAGCTGCGGAAGGATGCCAGCTTCGTTGCTCGCGAGAAGTTGCGGGAGAAGAAGGAGCGCGATGCCGAGTACGAGAAGAAGTACAAGAGACTTATTGCGGAGATTCAGAGCGAGGAGGGTCGTGCGGCCAACGAGTACGAGCGAGAGAAGAGGGGACGTCAAGGCAAGCGGTAATCTTGTTGATCTACTCTTTATGGTCATGTCTTGCGCACATCTTGTTGGATTTGTACATATTTATTATTTTGCCCGTTTCTTTCCGGGGCTGGTGCATGGTTGGGAATTAAAAGTAGATGTCTATCCAAATCTTGTTGATCGTTTCCTTTTCATTTCCTGAACCAGTATCTACATAGATGCCTTCTAGTCCTTACCTAGCCCGCCGAATAAGAAAGCACTGTGTAACGCCATCAGGAGGAATCACAACCTTCTCCTGCGTCTCAAACCCAAAATTCCCATAAAACGACTCGGCAAACTCATTAGCCTGCACAAAAACATCCAGTCTCTCTGCATCCGCAATCTCACACGCCCTCCCCATGAGCATCTTCCCCATCCCACGTCCCTGATACCCATGATCCACTCCAAAATGATCAATACAAAGATGGACACGGCCCAACATGAATCTCTCACGACACTCTATCATAGAACTGAGCATGGCGTCATACGCTTGCCTATCAACCTCGGGCGGGGGAAGACAAGATGTCCATCGTCCAGCACCTTTTTGATCGGCTTCGTATTTGCGTAGGGAGAGGAGGCCTAGAACTGTAGTTCGAGAGTCGGTGGATGAGATCTTGAGAACGTAGCAATTTGGATCTGCAATGTCTAGGGCGTATTTCTTTTCCCACCAGGGTGCGATGGATGCGGGGAATATCCTGCGGTGCCATTCTCGGGTTGGATGGTAGGCGCGGGCGTGGAGGGTGCCTATGGATGGGAGGTGTGTGGCTTCTGCTAGACCAACGACTGTATCTTGCATTATGGAGATCGGCTGAGATTAATGGTTGACAAGTCTGGGTGTAAATGATTTCCTTCGTGGATGTTCTGCGGAAGATGTGGACAGCGATGGTGAGGGGTTACTGCTTACTATAATGGGATTGGGGGGAATAAGCACCAAAAGGGTAAGTCAGTATCAAAAACAAGGGTCATCACCAACTTCCAGTTCTTCCAGGTAATCTCCCCCCTCATGGCCTAGTTGGTCAGCCAGGTTTACGCCACCTGGTTGGCCAAGGGTGTGCCCCTGTGAAGGAAAAATTGAGGGGAAAATATGTTGACTGGTATCCGATGTCGAGCATCGCTCCATGGATGACCGGGCACACCCTAAGGGGGAGAGTGGGCGAGCGAGCTAATCCCCCTCGCTCGCCAATTTCTTCTTTTTATTTTTGTTGACTTCATAGATAGCTTTCTTTTATATTTACTATTCTAGATCTAAAATAAGATAATTTAAAGGTATTATGGTAGTGTAGAGGGAGATTGTTTAGAGGGTGCAGTCCCGGAGGGTATGACCTTCGGCATCGTGGGACAGGGATGCAGCATTTTGATGAAGTATATAGGGAACGCGAAGGTCGAGGGTTCGATTCATGGAGGGGACGGTTCTTTCTCTGATGATACGAGATTTGGTGTGTCTCGATCTTTCCTTTGGAGGAAGCAGCGCTTCGTGATTTCGCCATCTACATCAACCGTATATCAAGTTACTCTGTATTAGTTGTTCGGCCTCTGTTCCTGGCTTCTTCGTTATATTGAGCACCACGTCAATCACCGTCGAAAAGGAAAGCTCTCAATTAACCTCGGTGTTCAAGACAGCCCGCTCTTCCCACTGTTGCTCTAATTCTCGCCCCATCCACGAGGTACGCCACCCAAGGTTCTTCTCTACGCGAGACAAAAATCGCAGTGCTCCTCGCTGTTCAGCTGGCTGCCGTAGACAATATCCAACTACCTAATGTCAGAAAGGCCCATGCATTTGGAGGGTAAAGAGACAGACTTACAGCGTTGGAGCAAATGAGAGGCAATAAAGTAGCTGTTCTGAACGCTTTCATTTGATAATGACAGTCCGATGGCCATTACAAGATGGTTGGCAACCGTGGTCTATCTAGGATATTAGCGATGAAAGATATCAGAAAGGTGGCTGGAACATACCTCTGCGATCAGTCGGGCTCGTGACATTTCATAGTCTGTCATTCGCTGCGACGGTGCGTCCGATAATGTGAGGAATATTCGTGATGCGTGGTAATATTGCAAACCGACCACTGGAAAATAATTCATTAGCTTTTCGTCGAATCACATAGTGCATGAAAAACTAACCAGCAGGAGGCGACATGATCCATAATTCAGGAAATGGCTGATCCGCAGACAAATTGGGAGGTTGATATCGCAGTGGCTGCCAACTCCTCGGCTTATTACAATGCCACTCCTGCACACAATCTGCCAATTGTCGCCAATCCTTCCGATCAATCGCATACCCAGGCACAGCACAACATAGCTGAACAATGCGCGCACAGAAAAATATAATAGCATTCGCGAGAGCCGCATCATCATCACGATGAAAGACCGACGAACGCTCATAATTGCGCAAATCCAACTGTATCGGTTCATACTGTGCTATAGAAGAGTAAATAGCCTGACGTAGGAATTGCCAACTCACTGCCTCGGCTAATCCCCCCGACGACGCAGACCGAGACATGAGATTGAGGAGGCGGTTGGATCCGAGGAGGTGGCATTTTCGGTCTGTTACCCGTTCGAGTTCTTCGTAGAAACGGAGTACGACTACGGTGATGAGGAGGTTATCATCGTAGGTTTCTTCTGGTTGGTTTAGGGCGACGATGAGAAGTTGTAGGCATTCTCCGTGGAAAGATGACGCTTCACAGTCGCTGTGATCTGTTAGTATGGCGTCGTGTCGGGCGGCAAGTGCTAAGAGAGCTTTGAGGAGCATCGGTTCGTCTAGTGCTCGGCGTGGGACTTCTGTGCTAAAGTGGGATTGGGGGTCACATATATCCGCCTGATGCTGTTAGCTCACGCTTTATACCCGTTGACGCTAGAAGACTCACCACGGCTGCGATCTTTTGGATATAGGAGCGGATCAAGTATGCTTCTCGTGGAGTCGGTGTCGAGGCATCATTTGACCCTTGACTTGGAGAGTCGTTCGAAAGGGTATCGGTTGGAATGGATTCCACCACTTCTGGGAGTATCAGTTGGCTATCGTCTGGCGGCGAATATGATTGCTCAAGGACCCGGTCGTTATCGTTCGGCTCGGAGGGTTCACGTCTGAAGTTGTCCGTCTCGCGTACGAAGGTCACTGTCGCATCTTATTGTTACTAGGAAAGCTTATCATCCCACCGAGGAGGTACTTACCTGGCCGTGAGACCCCGACCCAGACCTGCTCTTCGTCCCAAACGAGGTCGAAGCGGGCCGGCGCATTATCGCACTGCTGGTATATATAGCTCACTGGCTTAAAATGAAAGCGCGGCTCGAGATGACAGGGTCGATCTAGGCGGGTGCAGCGAGAGCAGGATGAAGCACCGGCAGGAACCACACAGCGAGCATGACGATGGCGACAACGAGCACAGCCCTTTGTCACGCGCATATCGCAGCGTTTGATGGTCACTTGTAGGAGGAGGTCATCCAAGTGGCGAAACAGTTGGATAGGTTGAGTAACCAGTCAATTTGATTCATTATCCGAGGTAGCAGACCCCCGCATTTGGCTGCAGCCAAACAGCTATGACCAGGTACAGGTTGGCTGGTATTGCTTGAGCCGCAACGGTCGAATATCTTATGCTTGATCATTCAAATGTCAAAAAGGATTCTAATACTCAGGGGCTATTTTAGTCCGTAATCTCTACGGCTTATCTCCAGGCTACAAGATACAATTCTCAAGGCTGATAGGCTGATGTTATCTTGTGATTCTTATCAGACCACGAAGTCAGTAATGCGGGGTGCATTTACCCCACACCAGAACCACTGGTCCGGTCCACCTTCCACATTCTTTCAGCCTCTGGCGCCCGTCTGGCTCCCATGAGGCGAAAGGGGCGTCAGCCTTTCTTTGTCGCGAAGGACAACACCGAAAACTATATTACCAGGTACACCATAAACGCTAAAGCACAGGATTTGTGGATGAACCTTTTATACTCAAACAATTCTTTCGATAGAAGGCCTGGTCATTCAGGGGTCATTCCGATCGATAGTCTCTAATGCCATCTCGCTCAAGGCTGACGAACCCCGCCCATATTTCCTTCCATTTCGCTTGAAAAGCACGGTTCACGTTTGCGCTTTTACCCAAGCACTTGGCCAGACGAGTATGGTACTTGTGAGCATGGCGATTGCAACACCAATTTCGCTCATGGGGATCCATCCAAGTAAAGACCCGGGAATGGTCAAGTCCAAACTGTCAATCACAAGCCGGTTCAAGAGAGATACAGTTGATGGTACCAAATTCGAGGATGTGGAGTTAACAGCTCCCTTCTCTTTTTCTTTCTTATCGGCGGAGCCGTCTTGAGCACTTGAAAGGGCCGGGCCAAGGAGGAGATTAGCAACGGTCCTAGCAATCGCAACACAGATGGCATAGAACCAGAACTTGTAGGCTTCGAGCAAAATGGGAGTGTACCACGAAACCAAGAACACATCCATGTCATGTAGCTGTGCTTCATGTCAACACTGTACTATAATTGTAGACGAGTTGGGGTTGGTGCTGCTCACCATGGTCATGCCCTCCAGAGCGAGATACATCCCCAAACAGCTTGACTCGACAAGGTCCATCATCGCTGTCCTATTCCGTACCGGATGCCCTGCAGCTAGAAGGTCTTGAACATTGTGGAAGCAATCGAGAAAGCAGAACAAGCGGAGATAGCGCCTTCCTGGTGGTAATTTAGTACTGGAACATCACCGAAGAGACTATGGTGAGCTTACCCAGGCCTATCTGCGATGCTGCAACTGAGCATCTCAAGACAGTTACATCATCAAGCCCAATTTCTGTACCGATAAGGGCTAGACTGTGGAAGAGGCGAAGGGTCAAGTCCAGTCCAGCTGTGGAATTGGTGAAATTGGCCAGTTGTTTGGAGAGCGATGCCCTTGACCGGGCAGGGGACTGTTGAGCCATTGGGCAAAGCCTCGTATTCGGAAGGAGTGGAGAATCGGGAATATATTAGAATGAAAGATAATACTCTAACAGTCCTATCGTCACATTGGGCCACTGGTGTCCCCTTAAAACAAACGGCAAAGAGAAGTCGGGTCGACCCCCGCCCTCTACATAAGCCATGAATCATGAACCACGACCCATGAACCAGAATCCCGGTACGCATGTTTCCCGCGCGAAAACCAATACCCCAAATACGATATCTGACCCTATCTGACATCCCGTATTGTGGTGGTGGTGGCGCCGCCACGCTCGGGCCCAAAGTGCGGGGATCTTCGCGATGGAGGAGAAAGACCGTATCAGGAAACTTGCTCCTACGCTCGTTAATGGAGTTAATAACGCCACCATTTCGATTCAATTTTCGATCCTTAACAAATATCAGGCTCTTCGCCATCTCGTTAATCTCATTTCCTTAGATTTATCTTTATTGATCTTCGTGTTCAAGTGCTACAACCATCATGGAGCCCCCCACACACCCTCCGGAGGGGGTTGAGCGCAAAGACACCCTCGGGAGAACGAAGAGCCTCGGTCAAAGCATGCATGACAAGCACGACAGCGAGGAGGCTTTGACTTCTGAGCTCATCTCCGCTGGTTCGGAGCATCTTCAACGGAAACTAGGTGGAAAGGAAATTCAGTTGTTGGCGGTGGGTGGCGCTATTGGAACATGTTAGTGAGCCTTATTTATTGAAAAAGAACTGAAGAATTGGCTAATGTTGTTTTATAGCTTTGTTTGTACAGATGGGCGCAAGTCTGCCAAAGGGTGGACCGGCAGGTCTTTTCTTAGGCTTTGTTGTCTATGGAACCGTTATCTGGTGTGTTAATCAATGCTTCGGTGAGTTCTTCTGTTCCATTTGTTCTTTGCACAGTGTATACTTATCAGGTCTCTTAATGTAGCTGAAATGGTCACATATCTCCCGATTGCCTCCCCTTTTATCCGCCTGGGTGGATTCTGGGTGGATGATGCCTGGGGCTTTGCTATGGGCTGGAACTACTTCTTCCTCATGGGTAAGTGCTAGTTCTTGAGACAACCAATATTTCTCCTGCCTGACTGAATTAAGCCTTCGCCATTCCATATGAAATTACGGCAATCAATGTTCTTCTTACATACTGGACTGACAAGGTCCCGGTGGTTGCGGTTGTCTTCATTTGCTTGGTGATATATGCGTACGTCAGCCCCCTCAATCACAGTCGAATTACAAATGAACTGAATTGGGCGTTGCAGAGGTTTAAACGGGCTTGCGGTCCGGTATTTCGGAACTGCTGAGTTTTATTTGGCTATCTTCAAGGTTTTCCTCATGCTAGGACTGATTTGCTACACGTTCGTCACCATGGTTGGCGGAAATCCAGAGCACTGGGATTATGGATTTACGTATTGGAAGAATCCTGTAAGTTGAAGTCGACACTTTAAACGTATTTTGCTAATGACTATGCTTTAAGGGCGCATTTGTTGAGTACCTCGCTCCTGGAAACACCGGACGCTTCCTAGGATTTGTTTCCTGCATTATTCAAGGCTCCTTCACGTCAGTATCCGCTGCATGACCCGCCTTCCCTTAATTACGCCTAACCTTATGCTGCAGTATGGTTGGTCCCGAGTTCATCTCCATGACAGCCGGCGAAGCAGAGAATCCGCGTAAATTGATGCATCGCGCATTCTCCTCTTTTGTCTGGCGTCTCCTCCTTTTCTTCCTTGGCGGCGCTCTTTGTGTCGGAATTGTTATCCCTTACAATGACTCCCTTTTACTGAAATATATTGATGGCACCGAGGGTGGCACTGGAGCCGCGTGAGCCACCCATCCTATCACAACTTTGAATACACAACTGACAAATACTATAGCTCTCCTTACGTCATTTCAATGGTCAAATTTGGAATCAAGGGTCTTCCCTCATTGGTCAACGCTCTAATCATGACATCCGTTCTTTCCTGTGGAAACAACGTTGTTTATTCCTCTATTCGCACACTTCACGGCCTAGCAGCAGACGGCAAGGCACCTGCGATCTTTGCCAAGTGCAACAGATTCGGTATTCCGGTCTACTCGACCATCGCAGCACTTGCATTCTGCCTCCTCTCCTTGCTACAGCTTGGCAATACATCCGCCACCGTCCTCAACTGGCTGGTAGGAATCTGCACTGCATCATACATGATCAACTATTTCGCCACAGTCGTGACATACCTTCATTTCTACGCGGCTCTTAAACGACAGGGTATCGACCGGAAGACTCTGCCATATCGGGGATACTTCCAGCCTTATGCAGCGTACTATGCCGCAGTGATGACCTTCGTTGTGGCCTTGATCCTTGGGTACACCGTGTTTATTAATGGCCATTGGGACATCACCAAATTCTTTACGTCTTACCTGATGATCGGTTTTTTCATCGTGGCGTATGTGTTTTGGAAGCTCATCAAGCGGACACGCTATGTTCGACCGGGAGAGGCGGATCTTCAGCTCGGAGGCATCAAGGCTCAGATTGACCTTTATGAGGCGTTGTATGAGCCGCCCAAGAGAGGCAAGGTTTCGGCTTTTTTCAACAGCTGGTTCGAGTAATCTGGTTTCTATTCATGGGACGCATTTTATTAGGGTGGTGTCTCTGTTGTTACATGTTCTTCTCTATACAATTAGTGGAATTATGTTATCCAACCGAGCTGAATCTTTTGATGTGCCAAAAGTGCGTCCGCCGAAAGTCCGTAAGTTGGTTATCAACAAGAGTATCAACAAATCTGAAATTTTTACGCAGTAGACGAAATATTATGTACTATGATAATATTGAAGTAAAGCAGTTAGTGGCAATGCCCCAACTGTTTATTCCGCTTTTCTAAACTATGAACGCAAAGAGATGCAGTCGATGCTCCACAACTTCACTAATCCACCACATCATCGGCATTCAAAATCAAAGTAGCGAAAAAGAGAGGCTCCCGTACGAACTCCTCTGCTCGAATAAATTCATCAGTCGTATGGGCCCGATTGAGGTTTTCCACCAGATTCACAGGGGTGAATCTAAAGATGTTCTTGGTCAAAGCCCAAAAGAATTTTGTGTCGGTGTTGGCTGGCATCAAGTATGGTGTGACGATAAGCTGATCATCCGAGCCAAGTGGCTTGAGGACATTCTTGATGGTGCCAGACAAGATGCGGTAAGGTTCGGCATCAACGGGAGAAACGGGAGCTGGCTCTAAGGCGTCAACTCCAAACATGCATATTTTCCGTTTCTCTGCGGGATTGCAAGGTGAATGGAATCCTGCAAAAGCCATTCCGTGTTTTCGTGCAATTTTATGGACAAGAGATTCGTAGTGCTCTTCGACTTGAGCAATAGAAGTTTCAACAGCGAGACGCAGGTTTATCAACGTAGACGCCGTTTCGGGGATGGCGTTGATCTTCACACCGCCGTTGATCTTTCCAACAGACTGGCTTGTCTGGAAGAAATATCTCATATCATCCAGTGAATGGGCAAGTTGCTCCTGGCCCATAATGTCGTTTTGCGCAACCTTGTTCAGCTTGCGACGAACCGCCTTCGGGAAGCTCGACTCGGGAGCATGAATGGCGCCACACTCAAGGAAGCGAAACATTGGATTCTTCGGAGTGACCTTGCCTGAAAATGGGTTGCTTTCAATTGCAACCACGATTTCAGATAGAATACCAATGACATTGTGATCAGGCGGATTACTCGCATGGCCACCTGTCGACGAGACATTGATCCCGACGTCCAAGTAGCCCTTTTCAGCGACGCTAACCATTGCAAAGGACTGGTCGAATTCCCTCTGGATACCAGTGGAGCCCTCGTCCATGATCAAGTAAATCCCATCATCCCCATATTGCCTGCGAAGAAAATCCGAGATAGGTCTTCCGCAATTCTCGCCACTAATCTCTTCGTCGCAGCCAAATGCCAGGATGACCGTTCGTTTCGGTTTGTAGCCGCTTTTGATCAATAGGTCCACGCTTTCAATGATGGATATCAAGTATCCTTTGTCGTCGGTGGCTCCACGGCCCCAAATAATCTCACCATCGTAGTGGCCGTCATAGGGTGGGTAAGTCCAATCCTTGACGTTCTCTGCAAGCACCGGTACGACGTCTTGATGGGCGAGCATGAGAATTGGCTTAGCCTCTGACGGTGGAACACTGCCTTCCCATGTCAAGATTAAGCCGTGCGTGTTGGCGTGATCCAGCTTCACATTCGCAAATACTGTGGGATAGCTGGCTTTGATGTAGCCCTCCACTTGGAAGAATATATTCCATCTATCGTCTTCGCCGATTGGTCCTAAGTCGTCATAGCTCTCGGATGGGATGCGAATAATCCCGGACAGCTTGTTGATAATTTTTCGGTGGTACTCCTCGGAGTCAACTTTTTCACGAATATACTGCTCGACTTGCTTGTTCCTTGGAGATAGCTTTGGCACTTGCGGGCATATTCCGGACTCTGTTCCAAGGCCGTAGTTGTCCAGCTCGGGTGAGCTAGAAAATTGGATGGGAATGTTGTAGATTGCGATTAATGCTGAAACTAGGCCAATCACAAGTGCACCATGTAGAACCCAAGGGCTTTTTGAGTTCTTATCTCGCCGTTTATCAACGGGTTCCGTCATTGCTATAAGTGTTGATAAGTTGGAGGTAAAAGTATGGGTGAGGTGGACGCATGATAGGGCGGGATCATGCGGGACTTTGTCTACAATATATTTCGTCGTACGGTCTAGAATCTACAACTAGATGTATTGTCAAACTCCTTTTTTGGCCGCATATCTATTGATGCGCCTTCGTATCGCTAAGGTCGTCCTTATTCTCGTAACATAGCAGGTATATCGAATCAGGAATCCCGATAACAGGTTTCGAGGTTGCGGGGAAAGGAAGTTAATTTCGCATGTCGATGTAACATTCTTAGCGCGGATAGATTGGGATCGACTTTATTGCCTATTACAGCATCTTACCGCGCGTAATTAACTCAGAAGGTATCTTACTCCGCCCAGTAGACCAAATAGGGAATTTGATCCATTCAATGACAATCGTCCCTAGAAGACATGATTGTACCCCTCATTGTGGGATCTCCGGGATAGCGCACGCTCACGGAGAGCCTCTTTGTTTTTCCGTGGCACATGCAATGATCTGATTGAATCAATACTATTTATCCGCCGAGCTCGCAGAAGTTATTGTTATAATGGCGCCCGAGTTCTATCTCCTCGCTTTTGGGGTTGACATTTACTGAGTATTATACCTGTCCAAGGACGAATTTCTACGTATATACCTGTGAACCTCAAGTTACCACCATCAGCCGCCATGATGTTAAGCCCAAAGGCATCACCAGCCGCCAATGAATTTCGCAGCGACACATTCACCACACCAACACCATCCATGTTAGCCGCTATGGCGACCGCATCGTTCGGAGATGACGTGTATCAGGAAGACCCCATCACGACGAAATTCCAAAGCGAAATCGCTCGATTGACCGGAATGGAAGATGCTCTGTTCATGCTCTCTGGAACGATGGGCAATCAGATCGGAGTCCGCGTTCATCTCAACCAACCTCCTCACTCAGTGCTTTGCGACTATCGCGCACACGTCTACGCCGAGGAAGGATCTGGCCTGGCAGTGCTGTCTCAAGCCATGGTGACGCCTGTACACCCGTCCAATGGTGTATACTTGACATTGGAGGATGTCAAGAAGTGGGCCGTTCTGGGAGAAGATATTCATACGGCGCCGACAAAGGTTATTAGCCTCGAGGTGACCATAGGTGGAGTCGTGACTCCCATGGAGGAGATAAAAAAGATCTCTGAATTTGCGCATGCGCATGATATCAAGGTTCATTGTGACGGGGCTCGCTTGTGGAATGCCTCTGCGGCTACTGGGTACTCTTTGGCCGATTACTGCCAGCATTTTGACACCGTGTCGATGTGTGTCTCAAAGGGACTCGGCGCACCGGTTGGTGGAGTCCTTGCCAGCACCACATCCAACATAAAGCGAGCCAGATGGCTCAGGAAGCAGCTAGGTGGTGGCATTCGACAGGCCGGGGTTTTAACAGCTCCAGCCCTGGTGGCCCTAGAGGAGGTCTGGCCTACCATGAAAGAGACGCACGAGAAGGCCAAGAAATTGGAGAAGGATCTGGCCGAGTTGGGCGTTGTGCCTCAAATCCCGGTTGATACGAATTTCTTTTTCATCGATGCCAAGAAGTCAAACGTGGATATGGGCATTTTGCTGGAGCAGTGCGGAAGGCTCAATGTGAAGCTTATGGATGAGCGGATTGCTCTGCATCATCAAATCAGTGACGAGGCGATTGAGAACCTCAAGGCTGCTATTGCTGAGACAGTGAGATTGACTAAAGCCTTGCCACCAGACTATGTCTCCAAGGTTCCGCCTGGGGGGTATGGAAGCACCTCGAAGATGAATGAATACAGCTAGGTAGCAGATCTCTCTGGTTCATGTCTCATGCAGGGGTTCACCGATATAGTCAGTGCTGAGATAGACAGAAATCTTGCTTCATTCTGAAAATTTGTAAAGTTGGCCTTTTCTTTCAATGTGTTCCACCAATCAAGCCAATTATATACAGAAGTGGTAAAGTTACGTACTGTCATAGAACGAATGATCCTAACATGTAATATTTAAACGGAAGATTAGAAGAAACGTGATATTTATAAGCTAGCGAACGAGAAAGACCGAACTTACATCAATTAGCTGATTGACTGACATACTTAAGCACTCTGTGTGGGGTCGCCCAGTGCAGCCGCGGGCTTATAGTCACTGAAATCGTATTCAACATCAAAGTCCTCCTCATCGACATCCCCATCACTAAGCTCAACATCCCGCAGATTCTCCCCATCATCAACCTCCTCAGTACTGAACCCATAATCCTCCTTTCTGATCTTCTTCCAAGCAGCAATAGTTTGTCTCCGGGTAAGACAGAAAGGAAGCTTGGACAACGCAACACACCCATCCCGAGTGACTTCCACAGTCTGACCAATCGAGCTAGCAGTATCAGTGGCTTTATCCATCAGGATAATATGGATGAAAAACACCATGCCCTGCCGCGCGACGACATTCTGGCCCCGCACAAACATAGGGAAATCCATCCAGGTAGGCGAGAAGGTTGCACCTAAGCTGTAGCCACAACTGTTGAAGCGTTGGTCTCGGAAGCCATTCTCGTCTGCAACGCGGGCGTAAGCCTCGAACACGTCGCCGATTTCTCGACCTGGTTTCAGGGCTGCCATGGCTGCCTCCATTTGAAGGATGTTGACTCGGTGCATTTCTCGGGCTAGCTTGGTGATACCCCCAATGGGGATCGTACGCATTAGACATGCATGGTAGTGCTTGTAAGCTGCAGCATGCTCGAGGGTGAGTTGTCGATCAATCTTATCCTTTCCGGTCGAGTACCGGGTGAGGACGGCCTTGTTGCCCGAGACAAGAATATTCTCGTTGGCGGGATCGTCACCACCGCCCTCGTAGACCGTGCCGACAATCTCCCGCCACAGGTCGCCTTCGTAGGCTCCAGGCTTGGCCAGCTTGAGGGTACGGATTAGGGCAAAGTCGGCTAGATAAGCAGCCTTTCGAACCTTGCGCATTTCAGCTTCCGACTTGAGAATTCGAAGCTCCCGCGTAAACAGATCGCTGTGATCGACTAGTGTGCAAAGACCCTCCACAGCTTCTTCCAGTGCCTTTCCGAGACGATGTGTCAAGGAACACGAGTCAGGTTCGTAACCAATTCGCTTGGATGACGAGTTGATTCCAAATTGTTTCAGGACCACGGGTACCAAGGACACAGGGTTGCTGCCAGCGTCGTCGGATCGAATAAGGATATCCTTCTGTTCCAGAATGGAAGTGTAGAGGGCTTGGCGCAAGTCCGGAATTCGAGTGATCAATCGCATGGAGCCATCCTTGTGGAAGTACATGGCTTGGAAAAAGACATAGCCGAAGGTATCGAAGCCGGTCAAGTAATAGAGAGACTCTTGTTTTGTCATGAGAAATCCATCGAGATTCTCTCGCTCCATGAGGTCTAGAGCTCGCTGTTGACGCTCTTTGAACTCGGCTTCTGAAAAATAGAGGGCCTTTTTGAAAGGCTGGGCTTTCTTGATTGATGCCATTTTGGATATGAGACAAGCGAGAAAGAGAACGCGTAGTTTTTGAGGTTTTTTGTTTGTTCTAGGAGCACAAGAGCATGTCCATTCTTATATCCAAGCTGCTACCCCTCATGGTAGAACATGTTGACCGTCATGGGAAGATAGTCCGCCCTTCCGAATTAGGAGTCTTGCTCCGCGCGTCCCACGAGGTCATGCATAACGGCCGCCCTGCCATGTGGGAAACGCCCCTCGGCGGGGCTAAAGCTAAAACACAAAGTACTGTATCGATTGATAGACAAAGAACTTTCCGAGGGAAACACAATCTTATATCTAGATTCAGGAACTTGATCCTCATCGCTACACTTAGCTATCATGCACCGAGGTATGACTTGAAGATCGCGCCAGAATAATTATTCCATCCATGCAAAAGGTCAGTCTAACTGGCTTTTCTTCTCCGTTGACCGAGTAAAGATGGATGCGATGCGATGACTTTGCGAGAAATACTCGTGCGCATTAAGCATGATTTACAATCTGTCCCAGGAGAATGCGACTGCGACTTCGTGGAATTTCTTCAGTCAATGATTCTCTAGAGACTCCAAGCTATTCCAGCAAACCGTCGATCTGATTAGCTTCTATCCGCGATCGGCCAACGATTATTTGATTTTCGGTTGGACGTGGGGGTAAATCACCTTTTACCCGCGACTTTCACCAACCTTTTCAGCCTCTTCGCCCGGCAATCCACATCCACTCTAGCGTCGGCCAAATCCCATGACTCATTCATCACGATAAGATCCGTCTTGGCAGGGCGAGGCGCAAGGCGTACCGGGATGGGGTAATTCGCTTAGTCGTACCAAAACGAGGCTTAGTCCCCTTGGCGCGCTAAAACAGACCAGGATATCGCAAGATATGAAAGAGAAAGCCGCCCCCAACCCACCCTTCTAAAATCAACATCAACCCAAATATCTACCACTATGGCCGAAGCCTCAAAGGACAACCAAGACGAGCCCGTCGAAAATATCATCGTCGCAGCCGATAATGGCCGACTTGACCTCGTCACGAAACTGCTCGAAGGCGGAGCAGATCCGAATACGGTAGACGAGATTGGAAACTCGGCTCTGCATAACGCAGCGAAAAAGGGGCATTGGCATATCGCCCGTCTTCTGCTGGAGAAGAATGCATCGCCTAGGATTCAGAATGGTCATGATGCGATTCCGCTCCACCTTGCTATTAGGGGCGGACATAAGCAGATTGTCCGGTTACTGCTTGAATGTGATCCTTCGACGTGTAGGTTCAAGGAGAATGGACGATGGGAGCCTGTTGCTGTCGCCGCGATCCTCGGTCATGCGGAGATTGCGCAGAATCTTCTGGATTGTGGTGCGACGACGTTTGGCGAGCCGGATTTTGATACGCCCCTGCATTCAGCGGCTAGGAAAGGGTATCATGATGTCTGCGATGTCTTGCTGAAGCATGATAAGGGGTTGAATCGGACGTTGTGGGAGAAAATTACTGGTCCTAGTTTGCCGGTTGATTCGAAGGATTACGCGGGGGACACGCCGTTTGCATTCGCCGTGGAAAAGGGTCATGAACGGTGCGTCGAGGTGTTTCTGAGTCATTATCCGGAGTTGGTGAAGTCGAGGAATGGTCAGAAGACGTTGCTTTTTCATCGGGCTATTGAGATGAAGAATATCGAGATGGTTCGGATGTTCTTGAATCATGGTGTGGATCTTGAGATGAAGGGTAGTTATGGGTATAGGGCGCTTCATAAGGCGGTTACTTCGAAGAATATGGAGTTGATTCAGCTTATTCTTGACCATGGCGCTATCATTGATGCGAAAGACTCGAATGGGTATCCTCCCGCGAGTGCGACGGGGGATCCGAAGATCAGAATGCTATTGCGGAATCATGCGAACGCGAATACTAAGGGCCCGTCATCGTCTGTGGCCCCGACTGCTTCAGCGCCGCCTCCTGAATATCAGGCGTGATACGGTGGAGGCAAAGAGTGAGCGTCAGGAATGAACAAGTAACGAAACAAGGCAATAAGATATCAAGACGGAAAGAAATGCTTTCCTATGTACTATAAAATCCATATACCAAACTGAATCCGATGTCAACATCAATCATTCACAAATACTGCCAGATCAATCATCAGCTACTGCCTCAAACTCTCACCAATTCCAATCAAATAGTCACATCGATCCCGCTGCGCCTGTGGCACACTCTCCATACGAGTCTCATTCGTGCGAATGAAAATTCTCTGAAAAGCATCATCCCCCTTCCCCCAAGTCTTCCACTCCGGACTCCCCGCATACCGATGTGTATTCGGATCCAACGATCTCACAAAACTCGTCCAATACCCCTGCATCACAGGTATAATATTGGCATTGATATTCCAGTACGAGTCCGGCGGGACCCCGCTCACATACTGTGGTCCCCAAATGGCGTTGACCTCGACCGTGTGTGACACTCCCGTGCCGTTGCCTTCAGACCAGGGATCTAACACGGCGTAGTGGTAGTTCCAGCTGGGTATGTTGGCTGCGGCGTAAACGGAGGACATGTCGATGCCGGGACAAATGTAGCGGAGCTCCCCGTAGGCGTTGCTAGCGGGACGCCAGTATGGCTGGGCATTTGGGAACTCGCGTGTTTGGTCCTCGGTGAGATACATACTATTTATCTCGGATAGTTGAGCTTGGGTGATGGTCGGGAATTGGTCTTTGAGGAAGTTGTCTGCATCGACGACGCTGGCGGTACTTTTGGGGACGAAGATTGTGCCTTCGTTTGTGTCGTCGCCGAATATCACGGGGACTTTGATGAATTTGCCTTCGTGGAAGAGTTTCAATGTGTGGTCTTGCACGAGGTCTTCATCGACGGTTGGACCGTAAAGGTACAATGGGTTTCCTGGTGCTCCTGGGTAAGGGGTGCGAACGTTTTGTGCTTGTAGGGCACTGATGTCTAGATTGCGTAGACAGGTGAGAGAGTCGGTGCTCGTGATGCAGCCTGTACGATTGGCTAGTTTGTCGTATGCGAATTGACTTTCGGAGACGTTGAGCATGTTCGCAAAGCTTTGGGACTCGGCAGCAGCCCCGATGAATAGATTATCATTGCGTCCGCCATATGCAGAGAGCAAGAGAGTTACAGACGCACCACCGGCGCTGTCACCGCCGATGACAACGTGGTCAGGGTCACCCCCGAACTATAGATGTCAGTCAGTACAGTTCAGACAAAAAGGTAAGAGGTGAGATATTAGTATCTACCTTGCTAATATATTTTTGCACCCACTCGAGAGCCTTGATCTGATCCTTTAGACCATTATTCAGGCTGGCTCCCGTCTCGACTTCATCACCGGCGAGAAAGCCGTAGGGCCCCACACGGTAATTGAAGGTGACAACGATGATATTAAAGCCCGAAGCCTGGATTAAGCCTGTGCCATTATAATTCTGATTTGAAAGAGAAGCGAAGCCTCCACCTTGGATGAAGAAGTACACTGGTAGTTTCTTCTTCGACGTGAACGCCTCTGTGGGGGCGTAAATATCTAAGAAGAGGCAGTCTTCCGAGGTACCAGATGGGACAGCAGTGTTTAGACTGTCGGCGACGGGAATGCAGGCTGCCCCATGCTAGGCAAAGAGTTAGTTATAGAGCACCAGAAAGTATAAAGATGTGATAATAAAGGGGAAAAGGTCATACCTGGGTTGCCTGTTGAGCCCCAGTTTGCGAGAGGGGGTCCTGGGGTGCAGCAAAACGCAAGTCATCCACCGGAGGTGCAGCGAAGCGCATCCCAAGCCACTGCGAGACACCACCGTCAAGTGAGCGACCCTCATAGCTCGTATATCCCAGATCAACGACCGGAGAGTTGGCAGCAGCTAAGGAAAGCAGGAAGAAGATGTAAAAGTTCGCCATATCCGACCATGTTGAACTCGAGAGGAGGGTCTGGAGACCCATCCCATCACAGTCTTTATGAAAGAGGGACTTGGGGGCCCCGGGGCTCAAAAGTAGAGCCGAGGTGCAGGACAGGGTTACTTCAGGCTGCTTGTATCTGTAGAGCCTTGTGGTGCCAGAATCCGGAAACAGAGCGATCCGTTACTGAAGCGAGTTAGACTCGGTCGCATGAATAGGCTGATGGTGAAATGGTTGGTTTGTCGGTGGAAGAAGCCTGTGAAGTGACTCAAAAGAGATATCGACAGAGAAGGCCCGAACAGTCCGAAGAACACAAAGGGAGGACTCGACCAAAACATGCCCTCCCTTGCGCGGTAATTCGAAGGTCCAAGTATCCATCAACAAGCAATTTGTTTTGGTCTCAATAGTGTGAACAATAGTGGCTCCAACTGGGTTCAGTGGCTGGTTGCGGCTCGGCTCCACTTTTTTCAGCTCTGGACTTTCCCCGCAAAAAAAAAGATATCAGCTTAACTCATCCGGAATCATTCCTCTGCATCGCCGCAATGTCCGACGAGGAGGAGGACTATATGTCCATGATCATTGAAGAGCCCACTCAAAAAGAGACCTTCACTCAACGTAAACGTCGTGAACAGCGAGAGGTAAACTTCCCCAACCACCTCTCACCTCCCTGTTCTTTTGTTCTTCCCCGATCAAAGCTCCAGCCCTTGCAGCGGGGCCTGGGGCCACTTAAACCTCACCGATAACTGACTCTCTCTTTTCTTTTTCTTTCTTCACAGGCCGAAGCCCGTGGTCGAGTCCCCTCCAAAGCCGAACGCGCCGCCCAAGAAGCCGCCCGCCGCGATGAAGCCCTTGCAAAAAGCACCCTGGACCCAGCCAACAAGGGTTTCCAGATGATGGCCAAACTAGGCTTCAAACCCGGTGAATCACTCGGTAAACGTGATCCTCCCGGTCCCTCGACGGCATCGACGACGACAGGGTCCGACCCGTCTTCAACACATCGTCCGGCCACCGCCCGCGCAGAACCATTGAATCTCATTTTCAAAGAGGGCCGAGGCGGAATTGGCCTGGACAGTGAAAAGAAGCGGAAAATCCGGGAGGAGGCGGCAGAGGCAACTAAGAAGATTAAACAGGACGAGGGAGATTATCGAGATCGGGTGCGCGAGGAACGAGAGACTCGACGCGCCGAGGCGCACGTTCGAGCTGCGCAGAAAGTTGCGGAGCGGTTGGATGCCGAGGCGGAGAATGAGGCTGAGAATGCATCTCAAGCTGGACCTGGAGATAAGGGGGAGGGGGACGTTCGCGAAGACGAGACACCAAAGACACGAACGCAGTCTACGGCTGGTGACGTGATTGACAGCGACGAAGACGACATACCCGACCGGGCCAATTCGCAGGACGAATCTCGCAAGGCGGGCGCGACGAAAAAGAAGCACTACAAACCGACTGCTCAACTTAATGTTCTTTACCGTGGTTTAGTTCGCGAGCGCGAAGAACGCGAACGATCTATTCAAGCCCGTCACGTCCTTCAAACATCATTACCATCTTCATTCTTTCCTCGGGCGAAATTACCGGGCTACACGGATGTTACCCTGGATGGGGATGATCAGCAGGCACTCGGTACGAGGGAACCGTATACTGCGATTGTGGAGCAGGAGGTGGAAGAGGAGGATCCCGAGTTGGATGCTTTTAATGCCCTTGAGCCGGCGGAGCGGTTGCGCAGGTTGGTGATGTATCTGCGGGAGACGTACCGCTATTGCTTTTGGTGCAAGCATCGCTATGAAACGGATGATGAGCTGGAGGGTTGTCCGGGGTTGACGGAGGAGGATCATGATTGAGCTGCTGCTGTGAGAGTTGGGGGCAGTCAATCCCCTTCTCAAAATGTATTATGATATCCAAAATTACGAATAGACAATAGATAAGCTTGTGATTTGACTGTCGCAACATGTTTCATGAGCACTGCTTGATCGAATTTAGCGTTGGTGGTTGCGCTTGCAATCCTGAAGAAACATTATCCATACATCGATATGTTGATGTAACTCATACTATACACAAAGAGCCCCCTGGTATCATAGAAAAGAAAAACTGAAAGTCCTCCACAAAACATAAACGGGCCTGCTGGTCTTTCGTAGGGTATAGACGGGTCTTGATGAATATCAATTACCCAAAGCCCTAACCGCAGCCTCGACCATCAATCCCCAACCCCATGCGCACTGCGCCTCATGCAGAAAACACGAATCAAAAAAAGAACATAATAAAAGTAAAAGAGAGAACAGGAAATATCTCAGCAAGAAAAGAAAAGAAAATCAAAGATCAAAGCATACTCCCACCGAATCAATTCCCATTCCCATTCCCACTCCCACTCTCGTTCAACTGCCCCATCAACTCCGCCAAAGACCTCCTCCCACACCTCTGCAACGCAAGATAACACCCCTCGCAAACGCGCAAACAACAAAACACACACCGATGCCGAATCTCCCGATCCATCTTCTGACACGTCATACACGGCACGGGACACCAGGTATTCTGCGCAACGGGCATATTCCGATGTTCCTGGAAACAGGCATAGTGGATTTTGCTTAGCGGTGCCGCGATGGGTTCGATGTCGTCGGAATAGGAGGCTTGTTCGTCGCTGGAGGTTTGGTCGAGAGGGGTGCTGGCACCTTCCGGTGTGGGGATGAAGTCTTCTAGAGGGGTGAGGGTGTCGGTTGGGTTTGGTGGTGGTGCTTGTGCTTGGGATTGGGTTTGGGTTTGGTAGGGGGGTTGTGTCTGTGGAATGGGTGCTGGGCCTCGGGATGCTTGGTTTGTGGCTGGAGGTGGTGCGCCGGTTTGCACGGAGTGGTAGACCGGGAGGGATTGAGTGATGGGTGGTTGTTGTTGATGATATTGCGGCCGGGCCTGCGCTTGCGCTTGCGGCTGTGTATATGTAGGCTGCGATTGCGCCGGTCGAGGTTGCGATTGCGATTGCAATTGCGACTGTAGTGGGGCTTGCGGCGAAACAGCTGCCGGTGTTGCAGCAATGGGAGACTGCTGCGATTTCTGCGAAGCTTGTCGCAACCCCGTCTTGGACGCAGTAACAACAGGAGAAGCAGCAGCCGGCGAAGCAGCGACTGGCGAAGTAACGACTGGCGATACCCCATCCGGTGGTGGTTTGCGCAGTACTTCTCGACGAGGAGGCACCATTGACGAAGACCTCGGCGGCACCTGAGCAGAGACCGGTTGCGGTGATTCCTCCTTAGGAGTCGGGGGGAGATCCTTATTCGGCGGCGGAATAGCCTTGGTCTTTGGTGGTGGTGCAGGAGTCGACGCAGGGACTATCGTGGTCAAACTGGGCGTCGACGAAGAGTCCAGTTGCGAATCGGTGGATTTCTTGCTGTGGAAGGAGAATTGGGATTTTGTGGCGGAGGTGCCATTTTTCATAGCCGTCAGCGATGGAACGCGCAGGCCTCGAGGGCGTTTTTCCGAGTCGAAAATCGC
This sequence comes from Penicillium cataractarum, assembly GCF_028827025.1. NCBI lineage: Eukaryota > Fungi > Ascomycota > Eurotiomycetes > Eurotiales > Aspergillaceae > Penicillium > Penicillium cataractarum. The sequence goes on along the minus strand of NW_026622745.1, from coordinate 1,175,577 downwards.
CATTAAAAGCCGGGGGGGGGGGGGGGGGGATGGCGTAGCTGGACCAGTGGACAAAAGTATAGATCTGGGCGTAACGTGGTGGGTATAGTGGCTATCACCGATTGGAATCTGCGCCACCGTTGGTTTAGCGACGATCTCGGGGCGATAGGGTCCTGCGTAGGGGTTTATCTCTGGTTGTTGAGATGGAGGGAGACGAAGAGATAATGGATGGAAAGGATTAGAAAATAATCAGAGGGGAAATTAGTTAGATTAAGCAGGACACGAGAAAAAGCGAGATGAAGGCCGGTGTAATCTTAATTTGAGGGGGGCCACAGCAAGTTTTCTGTTTTCCATTTTCCAACTTCCCATCCGTAAAAAGTCCCTAGCAAAATCAAAAAAAAGGAACCCACCGGATCCCAAACTCTCAGCCCCCCTCCAAAATCAGGAACCAACCAGGAACCAATCCACGGCATTCACTGCATTCACTTTACCCCCTGAAATAGCAATTGGAACAACGCGACGGTGACAGCACACCGCACACAGCAGCATACCCGCACACAGCAGCGATCGTCGCCTGCTTCCATACTCGATAGAATCATCATGGATACCCGATGACTCTCCCTATCGGTCGATCCGACCATAGAACTCAACCGTGGAATCTTCAGTATTCGGTACAAACTACGGAATACAGCAGTCGTGCTAGCTCCGCCCTTCATCACGATCCCAATCCAACACAACCATTGGCCCGTACCATTCGAAAAATGGAGATGGGACCCTCAGGAACTTGATACACGATGTGGAGACCCTCGCTCTACGCCCGATCATTCTGATTGTTCGATTGTTTCATCTTCCCCCAATGCGGTGGGGGCCATTGGGCCCTGTTGGACCCGTCACAAAACGGGCGGCGCTAGAGTCAATAGATCGGGACTGGCGTGATAACCGGATCCCTGGCATGTCCTTGGTTGAGGATCTAGCTAGTACAATAACTAGCAGAGATAACCTGGCTAATCACCTCAGGATTGAATCCTTAACTGTTTAAATGCATTATTATTTACAGGATGTACGGAGTACATAGCTGTAGAAACCCCAGGCACTGCCGCTTTTTATTCCTCCGGCATGCCACGGGTATAGCCCTGGCGGTGATATCATTGGTACCGATCCTTACGGACTTGGCCGTCATCGGGTCGGCCGAGCCTGTGGAATTTGATTTATTCGCGGACGTCATTTTGACTGGTGCTAGCACTTTGTAGTGCTAACACTAATGGATCCTTAGATACGCATAGCTAATTCGAGCTATCATTTTTTTTGTTTGTTTTGGACTAGCTTATCCATTGTTTTTTATGCTATGTTCGTCTGCTCACGAACTGCTTGGCTAGCTCTGCGCCACGAACATCGATGGTCAGCTCGGCTTGCAGATAATCTCATCGCGCTGTTACCGCTGCCTTGGATTAGAGTGAAGAGGCAACTGAGGTACTTCTTTGTGCTGCGGCCTATGTTAGACTACCATTGGAACAAAGACTTGTTTCTTTTCTTTTTTTAAGGTCTGCGCGAAGAAACCAAGGTGACCTATCAATCGCAAGCTCTACCCTCGAGAACTTTATCTTATCGGCTTTTCAACACGCCGGAAACAAGCGACCTGCAAGTTCACGGACAACCACAGCTTCCACGAGCTACTCAAGGATTTGAGGTTAATTTTGCCCCGTGACGAAAATCAAACTCGACTTCTCTACGACAATTAAATCATTGTGGATAAGACGGGCATCTCTTGGTAAGTAGGTATTGGCCAAAATTCAAATAAGCTACATTCGCCGAACTATCAAACCAGAGATGGAAGATTTGTCCCGGGCTACTATTTCCGGCTAATGCAGTGGAATCGACCGTCTCCACACACGGAAGAACTATCAAGATAGACTACGAATTAACGCTACGTTACTTTCCATTCACATTCTACAAGGTCACAACCTCGGACAAAAAGCAAGGTATCATGTTTCATTTTTTGCGGAAGCTTTATCCGCTCTGAATATCTAGCTTTCGGGTTCGCCCACGGGCATATATGATCGGCGTTCTCGCGCAGCCTAACATTCAGAAATAATCACATTAGCAGATTTTTTTCACGAGCAAGGAACCAAAAAGAAGCAATTGATACTAATCATGCAAATGCCACCGACTTTCTTCTTTCTGTTTTCTTCTCGGAGATGGATTTTGTCTTACCTCGATATACCGCTCAATCCAGGGTTTGAGCAGAGCCCACGCGAGTAACCCGCCAGTCGCAAAGATGAAAATGAATACCACCGCCTCGTCCTTTCGGGAGTCTCGCTCTATACATAAAGGTATCGTGTCAGTGACTGTATCACTAGCACTAGGGATTACGCCTTTCTTCAGGAGTCTCCTAGTCTGCCACCCATCCAACCCCGAAATAGAGTAGCATGCTGGATATCGCAAGACTCTCCCAATCCACCACGCGAGAGATACTTACGAAAACAAGTCGTAAAAACATCCTCCTCCTTCGCATCCTTACAAATCGGCAACTCATAATCCAAACAGAACTTGCGATTGCAATCATTACAGCTCAACGCGCGGTATTTCTGCGCCCGCTCGGTGATTATATCATTTCCTTCAGAGTCGGTTTTAACCTCGGACTGTTGCTGTTTCTTTTGTTGCTGTTGAGTTTCTAGATCGAGCTCGGAGTCTGGTCCGGTGTTGAACGCGCGTTCGTAGAGGTGGTAGACGTTGTTTAGGCCGGAGGTGCCGGAGCTGGATTTGCCTGGGTCCAGGGGGATGATTGTGCTGTTTGAGAAGCAGGTGCATTTGCAGAAGGATGTTGGTGCTGAAGGGTGGGAATGTTAGTTGGGTATTTTGGGGTTGGGAGTGGTCTGCGGAGTTGGAGCTTCCAAGTGCTCGGGGGATTCTGTGGTAGGTGCTTACTTGATGCGGTTGTGAATGAGATAAATGATAGAAGGGCAAGGAGTAGCAGGAGTACCTGTGTCCTGCTGCTCCGTTTACTTCGTCCTGAGAACATCTTGTCTGGGTAGTTCGTTCGGAAAGCCAGCATCTCCGATGATGAAGTTATCGCGACCACTTATCGGGTCCCACGTGATCGAACGGTTATCATAGGCTGGACGGGACTATGGGCAGCGGTTCAAGGGAAATTAAGAAATTAAGGTGTAGGTAGCAAGGGTATTGGAATCATCGATATATGTTTCAATATATTAAATAGCATTAGAGCCGTCATATATACTACCCGCCTTTTTGTTTCCAATCGCGACATACAGACATATTCTAAGACTTGCCCTTCATACCCTTCTTCCGGTTCTCTCTCTGTCTCTGCTCCTTGGCCGCATCGCGTCGCCTCTTCTTCCAGGCACGATTGTTCTCGCCACGGTTCTCCCAGAACCATTTGGCAAACTCAGTCTCCTCCTTGGGCGCTTCCTTCTCCCGAGGTTTAGAAACGGGGGTATCAATAGAGATCTCTTCCTCCTCCTCATCCTCCTCATCCGCCTCGGTCCAGTTCATCCGGCGATTCACCATAGCAGTGTCGGGTGTAGGTGCTGCACTACGCAAGCCTCGGATTTGGAGATCCTTCTTGGTGAATGGCGTGAAGGGGGTTTGAGGCTCTGCAGACTGCGGCTCATCTTCGGATTCGATATCGTCGCCGCCGAAGAAACTGAACCCGGCAGTGGGAGCAGGTGCTGCGACTTCCTCGGTTGATGCGGGAGCAGGTCTCTTGAAGAGTGCTTCCAAAGGATGAACCTCTTGGGTTGAAGATTCTTCCACTGGTTGAGCAGACTCATCAGCCATTTCAGAATCAGAATCCGAGTCCGAGTCCGAGTCTGAACTTGATGCGTCAGAAGCTTTCTCGGGCACAGGGGCAGGAGCTGGCTTTGTGGTCTCTTTTGTGGGGACTGTCTTTTCCTCCGCTTCCTCGTCAGAGGAATCAGATGAATCATCAGACGAACTATCGGCTTCGCTCTCAGAGTCGGAACTCTCAGAGTCAGAACTCTCAGAGGAAGACCCACTGGACGAAGTCCAATCTTCAGATTCACTCTCAGGCTCTGGAGACTTTTCCTTCTTCTTCACCAAATTTTGGACCTCTGCTTTCTTCACTTTGGCACCCGCCTTTTGTCCTGGGTGGTAGTCATGTCTGCGAGCCTTTTCACTCGCAGCCTCCTTCACCTTGCCCGAAGCATCCACCCAGCCTTTCCCTTCGTCAAATTCAGACGTTGGGACAGCATTCTCGCCTGATGTGCGGAGGAAGCTGGGGTAGGTGGTTGCTTTGGCGAACTCGTGGACAACATTCTCAGAGCCTTTCTTTACTTTCTTGGCCTTTTTCTCGTCGATAGCGTCCAGGGACTTGCGATTGGGAGGGATCGTCGCTCGGAATAGACACTCCTCCTTCTCGGTGTATTTGGACTTGGACTGGGGCTTTTCCTTTTTATCGCCCTTGCTCTTGCTCTTCTCAGCCCTTCGTCGGTCCTTCTTGGAAGGCTCTGTCCATCCACGCTTGACCTTGCGGTCGGAGGGGAGCTCGTAGCCCTCTAGCACACCGTCTTCTTGCTCCTCGGACTTACGCTTCTTGGACTTTTTCTTCTCCTTCTTCTCTTCGTCCGAGCGAGCTCCGGCGTCAACATCCTCGGCGTCCCGTTCTCTCTTCGAAGGACGGGCAGCCTCGACCTTGAATTTCTTGCCCTTGAGAATAGAGCCATTGAGCTTCTTCTTGATCTTCTCGGCGTCCATGGCGGGGAGTGTAATATAGCCGTAACTGTTTTCGGGGAATGTGGGAATCGTGTGGAAGGAAATGTCGGTAGCGGTTTGGCGGAGGGAGGGTGGCAGGACGGCCGGGAGGATATCAGGAGTTAGGGGGGTGATATGAAGTCTGACGGTGGTCTCGGTCATTTCATCGAGAATAAATGGCCCTTCTGGACCGGAGTTATGAAAGAGTTGAGCCGTAGCACAGCATGGTTGAGATCGCCGCACTTTTTTTCGGCGCTCCGCAGCTGCACACCGATTTGTTTTTGTGCCACCGCCTGCCCGTTATGGAGTGGCATTGATCAGCTATCCATAGCTCGGCCATACTGTATTACGTAGATTTAATAGCTAATAGTTAATTAAATGGTATAACTCAAATCAATCTGGATAGCCGGGTTCTCGCTGGTAAGGTCTTATATACGTCTAGTGTGGCGAGTTTTCGAGACAAACGCTCCTGTAAGCCATGTCCAAAAGAGGTTATGTAAGTTGGAAGAGCCCTCCAGTTATTGATGAAATCATTTTGATTTAATCCAGAAAAGACTATCTGCTTGACCTGTGGACTAGTTATAATATACTCCATGAATACCTACAGCCTAGTGGTGATGGTGGCTATTCACTCTCCCATTAGTCACCTGACCCAGTTAAAGCACGGGGTAACTGCCGAGGCGATCATGGAAGATTGGCCGATAAATAATGCGCCAAAGTGGAGAGTTGAGTGGAGAGGCTGGATATGAAGGGCAGTACCAGGGTATAGTTACAGTTATACCTTGTAAAAATAACTACTGTACAGTACTATATGTACTACTGTATCGGTTATTGATTGACCTCGGGGTCACAGGGGCTGATGTAATCGTTCTCGTGGTCTCAGCCTTAGGCAATTATCTTGGAAGGTGAACCGATGATGACGAGAGAGTCTCGTGGCACACGACAAGACTGGAGATGCTTGGCCATGGCCAGACCGGAGATGACCCTCTTCTACCCAAGATACCCAACTCAACCCACCAACTAGGAGGTAAAACTCCAACGGTGTGTATATCAACAACAGTCCGTCCACAGGGCATCCGCCGCATCCGATCCTCACGGGGTTGTCCCTCTCTTACGTAGTCCCGTCCCGTCCGGTTCATTCCAAGCCCTCAGGTGCTCACCGATCTGACTACTTTCCCCAGTTCAAGTTCCTCCGGACAGATCTCCCCCCCCCCTCTTCTCCCCGCTTCAACTCTCCAACTACTTGACCTCCACATGTCACCGTTCAAATCTTAAAAACTAGGCTCCTATGTTTTCCTCCTCATCTTGCCGTTAACTTCCCTTTTCTATTGTCTATTTTCGCCCCGCGACTCTTGCCCCTTGAGGGCCCTCTTCCCCCCGTCGGAGGAACGCCGTGCCAATCTAGTGGCCGGTTCAGGTCCAACCTGACGGTCATCCAGCCCCCTCCTCCCTCCCTTCTACCCCCCCTTCCTCCAACCATTTCCTTCGTGTCACGATGGGTAATTCCCAGACCAAGGAATCGCGAGCCGGCACGCCGCACCGTCAGCAATGGTCCTCTTCCGATGCCTCCGGCAGCGGCCGGGTCGTCTATCAAAACCCTCGGTCGGGCAGAAGCAGTCGGCCTGACTTGTCTATCCTTGGAATCGGGAGCAGCCATCGAGATCGAGATGACCGTGACGTGGCCTCACTGGAACACCGGCGCGAAACTAAACAGGAGCGGGAGGCCCGCCGCCTGGAGAAGGAACGTGTTGCTCGTGTGAAGGAGCGGGAGCGCAGTATGAAAGAGGAGCATGTGGATGGAGGTTATCTGGTCACTCAGGGTGTGTATGTGGGCACGGAGGACTTCAATAAGGCGGTTGTTCGACAACTGATGGTAAGGCCCGCTCTCGGAGAACCCCGCAAATCGGTGATGCAATTACGTGCTGACAGCCATGGTCTCCCCCCTAGATTGAGCGACGACTGGCTCCCTTCTGGAGAGGACTGAATGAGTTCTCAGAATCATGGGCGGAACACCAAATCATGGCCGCTGCCCGCGGCATGTCTATTCCCCCACCTGATGAGATTCCCCCGGAGTTGGAGTACACACCACCCAAGGCCAGTGATACGAAGGCGTCGGCCGAGGTGAACATCCAGCATCTCACGGTGCCCATTACCTCTCGGTCGCAATCCCTCAATTCCGACATGTCGCAAACCTCAAACCCCAGCCAGTCATTACCTTCTGCGATCGCGTCCGGTACATCCACGTCACCGTTCTTCCGCACCCGCGCCAAGACCCTTGCAGCTCTCACCACCTCTTCAAGGCATGGCTCACAGACGGATCTGACCCCTCGGGAACTGCAGCTTCCAAAGGATCCATTTGTCAACGGCCAGCCAATTGAGGTCTATCTCTACAAGGATGCAATCGAATGCCCGATCTGCTTCCTGTCCTACCCGCCGTATCTTAACCGAACTCGATGCTGCGACCAGCCCATTTGTTCCGAGTGCTTCGTTCAGATCAAGCGCCCGGATCCGCACCCTCCAGAGCACGAGCAGCCTGATGCCAATGCTCCGGCTCCAGCAGAGGGCGAACAACAGCAAGCGGCTGAATCCACCGATGGCCAGCTGGTCTCAGAACCCTCCGCTTGTCCATTTTGTGTCCAGCCCGAGTTTGGAGTCACCTACGCCTCGCCAACCTTCCGCCGAGGCCTGACCTATGCCGCCGACCCGAGCGCCCGTCCCTCCCCCAACATCATTTCACCCGTCTCCTCCACCTCCTCCTTGGTCTCCGCACATGCTCTCCCCACACCTGGCCGTCGCCGTGCCACCTCCTTGTCTGCCACCGATCCCAGTGTAGTCACCACGGACAAGGTTCGTCCGGACTGGGCTCAGAAACTAGCTAATGCCCGTGCGCATGCGGCGCGGCGTTCGGCCGCAGCGACTGCCTTGCACACTGCGGCTTATTTGATGAATTCCAACACCTCCGGGAGTGATTCGCGCGGCATCGGGCTGAGTCGCAGAGGTTTGCGAAGAGCTACGCAGGGAGACGCCGGCCGGTCCGGATCCCCTGCACTTAATGCGCTCGCATTTTTGACGGAACGACCTGATCGAACACCGCCTCGAGTGTCAGCGCCGGATACCGACTCGGCCGAGGAAGGACAGGGAAATATTGCACCCCCACGAGACAGCTCGCGACGCACTCGCATTGATGATCTGGAGGAGATGATGATGATGGAGGCGATTAGGTTGAGTTTGGCTAGTGAGGAGGACCGGAGGAGACGAGAAGAGAAGGAAATTCGAAAGGAAGCCAAGCGAAGGGAGAAGGAGAAGGAGAAGGAGGCGAAGAAGGCTGACAAGGCAGCTCGCAAGACTGGGTTGTACAGCAACAATGCTAGCACGTCAGCACTATCTGCCCCTGCTGAAAGTGCTGTGGGCAAAGCCAGTAGTTCGTCTTCCATTGCTGAGGAGGGATCGTCAGCAGGCAAAGGCAAAGCCGTCGATCGTGCGTCTCCGGCCGCTGTGGAAGCCCCCGCACCTGCTTTATCCACCACTTCTAGTCCAGCCGATCAAACCTTGGCCCCGCCTGATCCGTCGGGAACCGCCGAGCCTTCAAGACCGTCTCATCTTCGACATGTGTCTAGTGCATCGTCATCAATATCATCCGTCATGGAGGGCAATGCCGGTGATCGCACCGGCGGCCACCTGTCGGCCGACGGAAGCAACACGTCCCTGGAACCCTTGTTCAACTTTCGGAGTTTGGCCGCCATGATTGGCGATGAAGAAAAGGGCCATGAGCCTGAGCATGTTGAGGATAGTATGCAGCGGGCTGAGGGCTCTTCCAGCGCAGCCCCTTCGGTTCACCAGCCCCCGGCTGATGCAGTTGGCAAGGATAGCGACCCTACCAAGACCGACCCAACCCCCGAGGCGAAGGATCCCGTGGAAGTGCAGGATAGCCCTGGTGGCATCTTGCCCAAGGAGCTCGAGACTCGATCAGTTGAGATTACACACGAGGCGAACACGGAGGCTACCTCATGACCGTGATCATAGAGGTTCGGGCCTTGCATTCCTTGTCCCACTCCCAACATTTTCTGTTTCCGTTAGAAGTCTTTTTATAAGGTCCGCATGAAATGGGATTCAGCCGGCGTTGCAGGGAAGGATGGGTTTTTTTGAATTGTTTTGGTGGATGTGGTGGTTTTCCCTTCGTTTCGGGCATATCGCTCCCCTCATTTTCATTGTTACCTTTCCATAGCACCCATTTCTCTTTCTATCCGATCATTGTATTTCTTCCACACGTTATAGAGATATGTCCAACTTTGACAGTTCCTCCCATCCATTTCGTTACTCGGGTCTCTTGGGCGTATTATCCAGGTTCTAACTCTGCTCTCGTTACTATGTATCCCTCGACCACGATTAGGCCGATAACCTTCTCTGGCTGTTTAATTCTGCTAGTTGGTATGATGTAAACCTAACCCTCTAATTCTCCCGTCTGCAACTTAAAGGTTTCCTCTTCAGCATCCATGGACTGCAGTGTAAATTGTTTTGTAGTATTTTAGGTGCTATATGTATATAGATCGTCCAGGGCTCGGCAGGGGTCCGAGCGTCCTGTGATTGGCCCGGCTGCGATTAAGAAACTGGCCCCAACGGCCGCTAAGGAAGGGGGTGGAGGCGACGAACGATGGCTAAAGTATACGGGGTAATTGGATTATTCCGAGTATTAAAAGGTTCCTAGGTGTTGGTTTCTAGGAGATATACTAAATGGAGGTACAGATAGCGTGTTATCACTAGGCGTTTAATATTTTAGTTGTACTGCTCTCGTTGGTCGGCACTCAGCACCGCTCATGTGAGCGGCAGTTTTTTTTAGTTCGGACTCGCCACTTCAAACTTTGTCGGGTTGACCACGAGATAAGGTATACAGATGATAGTAACAATTGTTATTCTATTATGCAATGGGTTTTGATCTTGTCTGAATAAATATCTAGCATCAATGACACAATACCTAAACAATCGAAAACGACCCCCGCACTCGGCCACATTCCTCAAAGGGGCGGCGGCTTATCGCTGGAAACAGTCGAAAATCAGGGCAGCCTGAGTCGTTGGCCCAAGCGTCGACTATAGATTATTGAGTAATGGAAATTGCAGACTCTTTTGTCTCCGCCTCTTCTCTTCCCCCTCTTTCTCCTTGATATTCGATCTTCTTTTTCTCACGCTTGCACTCTCAACATCTCAAGACAAACGCGCATTCTCTCTTTTACCTGCCAGTCTACATCCAACATACCGAACCGCCATTCGAAGATCAAGCAAGAAGACTCGACCTTTGTGGGGAGGAATAGCCGTAAGGTCTGAGATACTCTTACGGGACGATGGTATTAACACGACAGCCAAGATCTCTCGTTTCTACCGACGATAGCTTTCCTACTCTCCAACTTTTTCTGTTGGGTATGTTTTTTAAATCTCTTCTTGCCTTCCTCTATCCATATTACACAAATCACATGCAGTATCCCAACCCCCAACCGGACTAAACTTACACTAACATCCCCCTGCTACAGCAATATGTCGTGTCGCCGAGCCCATAGCCTTAACCTCCATCTTTCCCTACTCATGGGTAATGGTCAAGGATTTCCACATGGCAAACGGTAGCGATGCCTCCTTCTACGCGGGCATTTTGATATCCACTTTCTCGCTTGCCGAAGCTATGACGGGTATGTTCTGGGGTAGCCTTTCGGATCGGGTTGGCCGGAAACCTGTTCTTCTGTGTGGCTGCTTTGGGACAATGCTCTCGTTGCTTCTGGTTGGGTTGGCGCCAAACTTTTGGGTTGCGCTTGTGGGACGGGCTTTGGGGGGTGCGTTGAATGGGAATATTGGGGTCATTCAGACTATGGTTGGGGAGTTGGTTAAGAGGCCGGAACATGAGCGTGAGTTAGCTGTCTTTTTGGATTTTTTGTGTTTGTATTAACGGTTTATTCTTATAGCTCGGGCTTATGCTATCATGCCTTTTGTCTGGTCTATTGGGACTATTATCGGACCAGGTAAGTCTCTACTCCTCGCTAGAATTGCTGTTACGATAAATTATACAGTGCTAAGTTGTATTCTTATCTCAGCAATTGGAGGCCTACTTGCTAGACCTTCCGAAGGTTATCCTTCTTTATTCCCTGCTGAAGGTCTTTTTGGACGGTTTCCGTATCTTCTTCCCAATCTGGTCTGCTCCGTCCTTTTGCTGTTGAGCATTATTGGTGGCTGGCTCTTCCTTCAAGAAACTCACCCAGAGATGCAATATTCCGACGACAGGATCCACCTGTTTTTCGAGCATACCTCGGCTGAGCAGCCTCTTCTCGCGACCTCCGGTGCGACTGCCAACGCTGGTGTTGACCTCCGAGCCGAGTCCTACGGAACATTCAATCAGGTCAGCATACATGAAGATGAGAACTGGGATGTCCTGGCAGATGGTACGTCTCTTGCGTGGAAAAAGTCGCAGAAACCAAATGCTTTCACGTGGCGGGTTACCATGCTAGTAATCGCGCTGGCCATTTTCACATACCACTCCATGACCTACGATCACCTTCTGCCTATCTTCCTACAAGACGAAAATACCCGCTCGCCAGGCCATCACTCTCTCCTCGACATCCCAGGTGGAGTCGGTCTCTCAACCCAAACGGTAGGAATGATCATGTCCACAGACGGGATAATCGCCCTCATAATCCAAAGCCTCATCTTCCCCGCCCTAGCCAGCTGGCTCGGCGTATGGCGTCTCTTCGTCATCGTGACAATCCTCCACCCAATCGCATACTTCATGGTCCCCTTCATCGCCCTCCTCCCCCAAAACATGATCTTCATCGGTATCTACGCCTGTATGCTCGTCCGCAACATCTTGTCCATCATCGACTACCCCGTGCTCCTCATCTTAATCAAGCAAGCTAGTCCCTCAGACTCGGTGCTGGGCAAGATTAACGGGCTCGCTGCCTCGGCGGGCGCTGCTTCTCGGACCATTGCGCCTCCAATTGCGGGCTTTTTGTATAGCACTGGTGCTGAACTGGGGTGTACGGCGCTTGCTTGGTGGGGGAGTTCGTTAGTTGCGTTGCTCGGTGCGGTTCAGCTTTGGTTTATTCAGCGGAAGAGGAATTCTTCCGTTGCTGTTGCTCCTGCAGTGCCGTGCCATTATGCTCCTATTTTGGAGCAGCCATCAAGTGATATAGTGCATATCATCGTGACTGATTTTGATGCCGAGACTGATGCAGCTCGAGCTGATGTAGGGGTTGCTTCGGTTTCCCAGTGAAAAAGGATCTATCCAAGTCAGCATATATCTAACGACTGGGAAATAGCTGTGGATTCTTTCTTTTTGCTCCTCTTTCTCACATCCAGAAGGGGATTGATGAGTCGATGATGTGTCATGGTTGTCTTCTCGTTTCGTTCCTCTATTTTCCGGTTACTGTTCCCGTTTTAGCGACTAGCCTGCATAGTTTAGCGGTCTGGTTTATACATCATAGAGATTCAAAAAGGTTTCGAACAGAAAATTAAATCCTTCTTCCCATTAACTCGTATGTAATAATTCTTTTGTTTGATGATGCGCCCTAAGAACCTATTGAAGTGCATGATATACTTCGCAGTAGCCACTAATCCCAAAACGGCTTAGCTCTGTTTACATAGCAACGCTCCCGCTTCGGCTGCACTTTGAATCCCAAACACGAGAGGATCCTTCTCGACCACAATTCCACCCTCTCACACACACTGAAGAGGAACGAAAGACATCCTCTTCACATAATCCAAAATGTCAAATCCACTATCCCCCCTCTCCCCCTCCTACCAGAACGCGCGAGCCCGCTCACCAATGGCCGGCTCCTCGCCCTTCCTCACAAAAACCCTCGACGCCCCATCCGCCACAGACTCTGCTATGCCCTCGAGTCCATTGAAGCAAGCATGGACAGATCGGGAGGCAGACGCGCGGAGTCCCAGTCCCTACGAGACCAATCTGACTGAAAACGAATCCGATTTCCCCCACAATCACGATAATGACGAATACGACGACCAAGATCAAGATCAAGAACCTGCGAGTTCGCCTTTCCGCTATGAAGCCCGCGATGATACCGTTGATTTCCAGAAGATGCGCGAGTACACGGGACAACAACGACAGTCAGCAGGCGTGAGTGCGAGTGCGCGCCATCACTTCGCAATCCAAGAGGAAGATGAGCCGCCGAGTTCGCCCTTCCGCGCTGATGTCCGTGACGAGAATGAGGAGGAACACATTGACTCGTATCACTTGCGTGATGTACAACCCATGTCGCCGGGCTTGGATAAACGGCTTGCATATGAAGATCCGGCGAGCTCCCCATTCCGCGCGGACGTTCGAGATGAAACTGTGGATTTTGACCGGATGCGCGAGTTGCAGGAGCCTGCTTCGCCTGGGATTGATGAGCAGGATGAGCAGGGTGTGAGCTCGCCGTTCAGACCAGAGGTCCAGGAGGAGACTGTTGATTTTGAGAATGCGCGCGAGGCGCAACGCGAGTCGTTTGGCAAGAGACAGTCCGTTAGCAGGATTGCGCAGGCTACCCCTGTTGAGACGGGTAGCTCGCCGTTCCGCCAGGATGCAAAGGATGATACGGTTAGCTCGAATGTGTCCCGGGGATTGCAGCGGGAGTCGTTTGGAGGACGCCCTACTCAGTCTCCTGGTGGACCGCGTGATTCGCCGTTCCGTCAAAATAGAGAAGATACTGTCAGCTCGCGACACTCTCACGGTATGCATCGTGAATCGCTTGGAAAGAGGATCTCGATGGGGCGGACCATGCAAAGTGCGCCTGATGAAGCGAATGGCTCACCTTTCCGTCGGCCTTCGGACGCGAAAGATGATACAGTCAGCTCTCATGTATCTCGCACATTGCAGCGGGAGTCATTTGGAAAGACTTCCCAGTCTCCTATGAGCTCACGTAACTCTTCGTTCCGACATGATGAGAGAGACGACACGATCAGTTCTCAGAAGATTCGCTCCCCACCTCGAGCCTCTCTCAGCGCAGATGATCACCGTCCCGCTGCTACCCCTAGGAAGCGCTCGTTTGACCAGACGCCGCAGGATCACGAGGTGGATTCTCAGAGCAATGAACGGTATAAGAAAGGCATGATGAGCCGAGTCGAGGCACCGGAGATTCATATCGATTTCGAGGAAGAGTCCAGCGTCATCCACAATCAAAGCTTTGTCTCGGCCACAAGTGCTTCGCACGACCGGTCGACAATTGCCAACAGCATGATGGAAGATAAGCGCAACGAGGGTATGAGCACTGTTCTTCACGATGATGAAGAGACCGGAAAGGAGAACGTACGCCTTGAGCGTGCCGATGGACATTCCATGTTGGGTGAAGACGATCACGACCCCATGGACGATACAGGTTTAAGCAACTTCTCAGTCCTGCCGGACATGACCTCCTTCGCCAAGCTGCGTGCAGAGTCTCCCTTGAAGTCTATGCGCGGCAGTGTTGGTCCTTGTGCAGGATCGGCCGATATCTACCGTCGCAGCGTTGCTCCGTCTACCCCTGGAACTGCACGCAGATCCTACAGAGCTAGTGCATTGTTCGATACCGGCTCGCAGATGGGATCGCCTACTCCCAGGCGCAGGGGCTCTCGGGATGTTGGCAACCAGGGCGAGTCATCCAACCTTCTTGATTTCACCGATCAGATGAACTTTTTCCCGCGCCATTCAATGCAAAGTACATGCTACACTCCAAATCGGCGGTCTCCCATGCGACCCATGCGTCAATCTATTCGATCGCCGTCAAAGATGTCATCTCTCTTGGACTTTGATATCCCGCCGGCCCCGACCCCTCGGTCTCTTCCTTCTATCACACCGCGAGAGCTTGAGTCCTTGAAGTCGAGCTTCATGTCTGAGATTTCCTCTCTGAAGGCTACCCTGAGTGGCAAGGAAGCAGAAGTTGCTAGCTTGAAGCAGGCTGTTTCTGATGCCGAGCGTCGTGTTGGCGAAGCCTTGGAGGAAGCCCGAAACGAGGCCGCCCGGAAAGACGAGCTTGAGATGGAACAGGCTGAATGGGACCGCCGGGGTAAAGAGATGGAGACCGTTCTGCGATCGGTCCGGGATGAACTCGAGGACGGCGAACGTGAACGAGACCGTCTTTCGCGAAAGGTCGAAGAGGCCGAGAAGGCCAAAGAGCAGCTGGAAGGTCGGATCGTCGGGCTCGAGACCCAGCTTTCTGCAGCACGCTCGGCTTCTGCATCCGCGTCTCAGTCTAGCTCCAATGCTGGATCTCGCCAGGCCTCTCAATCCGCCGAGGCAACCGCTCGTGAAGTGCAAGAAGCCGTTGAAAAAGTTGCTCGCGAGTTGCACACTCTGTACAAGAGTAAACACGAGACCAAGGTCGCTGCTCTGAAGAAGAGTTACGAGGCTCGTTGGGAGAAGCGCCTGCGCGAGGTGGAAAGAAAACTGAGCGTCGCGACTCAAGACAACGAGCGTCTTAGAGTTGAGCGCGATGAAGCACAGTCCGAGTCCATGGCCGCTGCCAATGCCAGTATGATTGCCCGCGAGACCGATGAACATGAGGCTGAGAAGCGTGTCTTTGAGGCCCAGATCAAGGGTCTACAGCATGAAATGGCCGCTCTTAAGGAAGATAGTGAACGTCTCCGCTCGGAGCTCAAGTCTGAGCGTGCTGAGAAGGGTGAACTCGTTGCTGCTGTTGATGAGTGGCTCGCCATGCAGCAGGGTCAGCCTGCGCAGCCGCAGGAGCGTGAGCGTGAGCCCTCGGTTTCTTCGGCTGGTGGTATCCAAGATGAGGAGTATCAGTCTGCTGGAGAGCCGGTTGAGTCTTTCAACCGCAGCATCGGCCGCTCAGGCTCGGCGTCAAGTGGTATTCGACCTCCTGCCACGACTGAGAAGCGCATTCCCCGGTTCGGTGCTCCTGGTGGTCACTCACGTGGTAACAGTGGTGGAAAATCAGGCATTGCAGTGTTTACACCTGGTCGAGGTGGTATTATGAGCTCGATTGAGCGGATGGGACGTGGTGGTGCTTAAAGTTGATATGTGAATGTGCATCGCTCGCTTTGGTTTTGTGGTTGGTATCGCGTTTTTTGTTTCATACGTTATTCTTGATTGATGACTTTGGAGAAGGGGAGATACGAGGAGCATGTTGCATTCTATTGCTTTTGCTTTATTTCTGGTTGCCGATTGATTCCCCTTCCGCAATGATGCTTTTATGTGGTTTTTTCGGTCGTTTGGTTACTTGCCCTGGTTTACATGAAGGATATCTGGACAGGGAGAAAAGGTTGGAATGGTTCGGTTTTCGGTTACGATGTTTATGTTTTATGTGCTATGAAGTCAATACATTTTCTTATCTATTTTGATCTTCGGTTTCGAGGATTATGGTAAGGTAAAGGGTAGTAAGTCATGCTCGTCGTAATGGAGAGTAAGGTACTGCGGGAGATGGGAGATGGGAGATGGGGGTACCATGCCATCTATCGCCGTCGCTAGATCCTTCGAAGTTAGGATGGCAATTCAATTGGCAGAAAGGGAATTATTTAGTTGGTCATCCTTGAAAGTAATTCATACTCTTCCGCCTTCCAAGGGCCAAAGTGTAAGATGCTTATTACAGCGACTATATTGCTGGCTCTAAAGCCACTTTTTCTTCCTCAAGGATGTTTGCTTTAGGCACGCGACCAGGAACCTTTTCGGGCTATCCCTATATTCATTGAATATATAGGTGAAATTCTGAAGGGCACCGATGCCTGGTTGATCGAATTTCAATGGGCTAGGTAAAAATCGTTCGTTATGTGTTGTTGCGAGATATATAACCGGGAACTAGCTCTCGCTGTTTACCCTTCCCACCTTGTTAATGACCGCTGTTATAAGGACACAATCAATAGGTCCCATGTCATAAACAAATAGGCATATAGGCCTACTAAAACAAGATACCTACCGGGGAATTCCACTACACTTCCATGTACTCCCTTACTGAAGCTATTCGACCACTGGTGACCATCCCCATAACCTAACCGGATCTTCCGGGGAAACGCCAAATCGTACTCCTTTCAGCATCATGCCCCGGAACTCTCTTCTTTTGAATTCATTGAACGATCCAAAGTGGCAAGGACCCTCCGATTGGATTCCGAATCATTTCCGCGCCACCAAAAGACCAGGAAATCCGGGGAGGCGAATTGACCCTGACCCAGACCAGACTGGATGAGTGGACGTGGAACTCTCCCTCTTCTCCACTTGACAGCCCGGACTTCCCCCCTCCACGATTGCCCATGATCCAGTCATCGCGGGTGCCGAGTGTCCCCAGAGTTTGTGTTGCTTGGGATGTCCAGTCGGGGCCGAGTCCCTTTCGTCCGGTTTGCTCGAGACTGGAAAGTGAACAAGTGACCACTGACTACTGGCTATAGGATACACTCTGCATGTTTTCTTTTGTCTCGTGTCTCGATAAATGATCGCGAGCCCTTTCTTCTACAGCAAATGAAACCCCCACACAATCCAACAGCCCGTTGAGCTTTGGTCTCCGATCCCCTCGCCTATCTAACCCCGTCTGGTCTGGCTGGAGGGGCAAATGCGTAATGACGCCACTTTTAGTCCTCACTACAGTATTCACCCCCTCCAGCTTTCCCAGCTCTAGGCGCTGATCAGCCCCCCCCCCCCCCCCCCCTCCTCCCCGCCTCGGGGCCCCAGATTACTAGCCACTAACCACAAGAGGTACAAATATACCGCTGTCCAGTGGGGGTTGCAACCGCCTCTGTTCTTGGAAGGCTAGCTACAGTCCAGTTCTGGTCTGGTGGGATGGGGGAGGGGAAGCCCCAGCACTCTGTTACCGAATGGCGGATTGGCATCGTAGACGCTAGCTCACCCGCTCTGCTTGATTATCGGCATTTCTCCGACGAAAAACGTGGGGTGGCTTTGTTTCGATTTGCTGTGCAGTGCGCAGATGTCTCCGATCTTCGAATAGGACTCTCTCTCGTCGTGATGGATTGGTGAATAATGGATAGGATGGGATCCGCTTCTGTCAAATCCCCCGCCGCGTATCTTTTCCTGGGAGCTTGGTGATTCGCTTTTCTTTGGGTGAACCCTGAGCTCGGACGTCTATCCACTACACTACATCGTGTATGTACTGTAGTTGGCGCCTCCCTAAAAGGAATACTTATCACGAGTCATGGTGCGTGGTTTACGAGCGACCGGCGTGATGGCCGATGGTGGGACACACCTCCGCATTTGTTTATTGACAGCCTTATCCATTGACTACAGCCCGCGCTATAGGTGCGGCTTCGGCTATAGCTCGCGCTATGGCTAGGCCGACTAGCTAGCTATATAGCCTAATAATTCAGGATCTAGCGCAGATGTCGGAGCAGGACCAGTAGTGGGTACTCGGAAGAAGGAGTTACTATAGTTAAATCCGCATGTATTAGTCATTGTTTTGCCCCCCAAATTGCCAGCTAGGGGCTTCTTTGCAATTCAGACCTGTTGAAATCCGATTGGTGCACCTAGATGAGCTTAGCAGCCCAGTTCCGATAGCAGATCTCTAGGCCTCCAGGAACTGCCACCTCTCGCCGATGGTTTAGTTAGCAGGTTCTACCACCACCTTTCCTCTATGTCTGCTGCTAGAAAAGCAAGGTACAAATCCCCGCATAACACCTATATATAAAGGAAGTTAGATCGGGTCTATGAATATTGATTGATTGATTGATTGGCACTACATTGAGTATTTACCAACCACCGACTTTATGGTCACCGCCTAAAGTCCGACAAAATCTCTATAGGTACTACGAGCCGTAGAGACTAGTTATATAGTACCTACGAGGGCTGGCCCAAGAGGGTCGTAATATAGACTAGATTATCTACGAATTAACTAGATTCTATACGAATAGACTAGATTGTATACGAATTGACTAGATTCTATGCGAATTTACTAAGCCCGCTACGATCCGTACTTATTGGTGTCCCCCGTGGGGCGCCATTAGAAACCTTGTACTATTATCGGGGCTAATCAATTGCTCAGAAACTTCATCACTACATAAGGAGTGAGGTTCTAGGCTGTAGATATTTCCCTTCGTTCTCGATTCCTCTTTCGACAATCACAGTTTAGTCTAATGGTCCTTCAAAATCGCCCATATAAGCTCTCTGTGTAAGTTAGGGGTACTCTCGCGCTCACTCGAACCGTGTATTATAATACGTAATATAAGCAAGCATAGAACGGATGATAATAATATAACTCTGTTAAACCTCTTTAAGAAATAAAAATTAATTGAACAATCGTAAAGCAATAATAATACATGGTTCTGAACGACATCAATTCTCAACAGCAGGATCCTCGCCATCATCATCGCATTCAACAACCAGGACCCTTCTACCCAGGTACCATGCGGGTTCGATAATCCGGTGCGAGCCTAGAGCACATATCTCCAACGGAAGCCCCTCAGTTACAGGCGAGCTATCTGATTCCGAACCTCCTAAATTGTGGCTTCGTCGGAAGTTTTTCTCCCAGTTACGGAGAGAGACATTCCGATGAAGAGTTGGTGTGGTTAGCGGCGAGGCCTCAATTGCCTCGGCGAGCATTTTGTCGATCCATGCTATAATAGTAGCCTTATCAAGACGCCAATCAAATGGTACAGAAGAGAAAAGCTGTAGGTCCGAGTCCAAGAACCAGAACTGAAAAAGCGAGCTATCCGTTGTGATCCCGAAAGCGATGCCATGGATGTTTTTCTCAGCCCGACGTTTCTGTATTGCTGCGAGATAGACAGCTAATTGACGGGCGGCACTGGAAAAGTCGCAACTCCGCTTAGCCTCTATAGCAATCAATGTCGATTCGACACTATCTCGAGGATCATCATAGCAAAGTAGCCAATCGGCACGGCCAGTGATATAATTGTTACCTCGTAGAATATCCAGATCTACCTCTGGATAGAGCCGTAAACGCTCAATTAATCCTGCATCGGCAAGGTGGTGAAGCCGATCGAGTATAAGTAGCTCAACGATAACGCGTACAGAGGATTCAGAAGTCTGGATTGAATGATACTCTGGATCTCGAAGTTGGGTAATAACATTATTGAAGTGAGGAGAGAGAGTAGCCGAGGAGAGGTTATCGAGGCTTGGCCGAGTCCAAGGCTGTTCCATGTGCTGCAGCTCGAGAATCTTACAGGCCTCGTATATGGTTTTGAACCCTTTAGCCGTGTAGTATACGGCGGCGCTATTCTTTGAGAATGCGAGTTGTTGCATTAGAGGTGACAGGACTCTAAGCTGCTCAAATGCGCGGGCTCGAACGACAGGATCCTCGTTGTTTATGTCCGCGAGCGAGTCCGAAAAGTGGGTCAGCGGCTCAAACATGCCAGGATCAATGACAGGAACGAGGATTTTGCGCCGCTTATTAGCCTGGCTGGGCGCTTGATCCGATGTTGACGACTGCATTTTGGCTCTGGTAGCTGCGATTGCTGATTCTCGATGAAGCTATTGAGTCAAGACGATGATCATGCGAGTGTAAAAGTAGCACTTGTGTACACTAGAAGAGGAATACGGGTAGTATACTTGGGTAGGCGGTCGGTGGCGGCACTTGGCTTGGCGCCGCCGCCATATTGAGCTGTCTAACCGGCCCGTTTCATAAATGACCATTTATTTCGGACTCTCGCTACCCAGGCAGCAGGCAGCGGCAAGTTCTTCTCTACTCCTTGTAGCCCTATCGCTGGAGAGGATAGTGATATCTAGTTTCCTAACTAGCTCTTGCTCACACGATCTCGCCTGCACTCGGGCGCCCCATAAGGCGGGCATGTCTGTATGTCTGGATGTACTGAGGCGGCCCGCGGCTGGTGAGCAGCGAAGCTCGCCTAGTCTGTTTCGGGACCCCATCTCGGCAGGTCTGACGCTGGTCTGAGCTTCCCGGGTCGGCTCCTAGGACGGGCTGTGTAGTTTACAAAGAACAGGTTCGCTGAATTTGAATCTGTACTGTATAAATCTTCCGAAGATGGCGATCGTTATTTGTGTGCTTGTCATACCTGTGATGTACTTGTTAGGTCGAAGCTAGTTAGAAGTATATCGGCCCCATGGATTATCTGTTTGACAATTTTAATCCCGCAGGATCGAGGCCAAAAAGACCCAACTCGCAAGCCACCCATCCCCGGATTTCCCGTTTCTGATTACATCTCTCTCCATGAAGGGATATGACTGGATCGATGATTGTGTCAGACGGATAATGCCGGGGGCGGAGTGTCAGAGACTCAGAGTGTGTGGATTTCAACTCCGACGGAGTACAGAAGTATGGTATGCAGATTGTTACCGGAGTACGGAGTGCAAAGTATATAGAAATACGGGCTAGTGATCTGGGACCTTGACCTATGCCAGGTTTTTAATTGGTGTCGTTGGTCCACTTTTCTTTGGCCACTTTGAATGTCACTGATAGATGGTGTAGTTAGAATATGGAGGGAGCATAACTTAGGGATCATTTTTCTCACAGCGCTTCAATCCTGATTAATGATTGGTCCAATTACTTTGGGTCCTTAACAGGCAGTTGACTCAGTTGAGGAGGAAAACTTGGGCCCAGCCAGGTTTTTAGCGGCGCCCCGCAATCCCCCGATGCCCTCGTGATTTCCCCACATGGTTTGGCTGGTGGATTTTGGGAATTAGGGAATTACGGACTGGTTTTTTATTCTTTTTTAAGGGACCGGGGATTTTCCTTTTTCTCTTTCCTTTTTTGTCTTTCAAGGCCCCTGGTTTCGGAGGTTGTTACAATGTTCAATTTCTTCCTTTGTGAGGCTCTTATTTAACCACTAAACACTGGTTTATAGATAGGGTGATCTGAGGATGGGATAACTCGGAGCATGATATCATTTAACCTCCCTTCTGTAACACTAGCACGCGCGCAATACTCTAGGCGCATGCGGGATATAAACCTGCCTCTCATATGTACTCTACTACATGCACCTCGATCGCACAACCCTGATTGACGTACAATAAGCCCCGAATATCGGCACTTCTGCACGGCACTAGTCCTACTCCGTCGACATACTGGGAACCTCTAGAAAAAAAGCCTCTTAACCAATGATCATCCACCACGGGACCCACAGATTACTCGGACGTCTCGGTGCGGCATAATTTTCAAGATCTGGACCGTCGGTCCGGTTGTGGGTGTTTTAAGTTTTTTCAGGGGGGTGGGATGGGATGGGATCATTTGTGGAGGCGACCGGCGGTTCGTCGCCCGGTTGTCGGCAGTTTTGGAGGGAAGGGAGGGAGTTGGGGCTTATACTGGGTTGTCACTTCATGGATATATGGGAGTACAGTAAGGAGAGCGGATGTATATCCGGAATATGACTGGGTGAGGACGAATAGAATGGGGTATTGTGGATGATATCGTTTCTTCTTCAGATTATAAGTTTTTCATTAAATTGACTTTAATTGCCTTGTCTTATTTTCTGTACTTACTGCATTTCTGTCATTGTGTCTGTTTGTGGGGAGTATATTATAGTTATTAATCATTCTATTGGGGCCGTTGGCGTTCCTGGGGTTGGAAGTTAGTGAGACTGGAGTCGGCGTGTTCCACTGCTGGTTCCAGACCCGCTCGACTTAGTAATGGATGAATGCACAGAGAAAAGAGAGACAGGGATAGTTAAGTAACCATATTTAGTGGTGTGGCTAGGCACCGCTTCGGAATATTCTCCGACGGTGAATTGCAATCTATGGATGTATAATTCCGCAATGTTGTGTTGAAAGCTATTTACATAAAACTGAGTAGCTCGTAGTTCGAGATTGTATAGTCTTTCATCCGTTTGGGAATCGAGATATACATAAAATCCCTCCTCTACGCCAACCCAATTCTCATTGTCTAAGTAAGTACTGTAAATGATGCTTCGTGTCAACGTCCTCGATCTTCCTCCCGTTGCATTGATCTTCTTCGTAGTGGGACCTGGATCAGCAACTCGGCATGAAAAGCGACTCTTGCGGATCCCCATTAAACCTATTCGCGAATCTCAATTATTCATTAATCATCCACAGATCCCAAAATGGTAAGCTTGCGACAAGCCTCCACCCCGGGGGGCCCGCTTCTTTCTCCGCCATCGGACGCTTCTCCAGCCCTTCCAGTCTTTTTGGAGGACGAATAATAACCACAGCATTGTTACTGGAGTACGGGCTGGAATTGCGGAATTGTGGAGGTTCAAAGAAAAAAAAAAACTTCTGGCTGTCATGGGGTCCTGTAAAAAATCCTTTCTGGTCCAGCCCCAGTCCTCAGCCCCAGGTACCACGCTACTCCGTTCTCCGTAGTTGCCTCCGATCTTCCCAGGATCTAGAAACCCAGAATGATGAATCCAAGATACAGTACAGTCGGGAACTTGGGGGGAGACGGAGGCAGGAGGACCCGTGGAGTTCCATTGCGGAATCTGTTGATGCGGGACCTTTGGGGCGGTTGTCTACGGAGTCTACGATCTCCATATTGTATGTAGTGCAATTCGCTAGCTACTGGTAGTGACATAGTGACTGCAGGCTCTGTACCTGGTCGGCGTATTTCGGAAGTTTAAAATGTCGATGACCGTCTATCCGTCCTATCGGTCCGGGGCCGATGGTGTGATATTGTCGTTGATAGTTAGTGGTTAGTGGAAGATATACAGGGCAGGGATGACAACTCAAAGTCCCAACGGAAGCATTATTACACTAACTAGTAAGATTTATCATAATAGTAGAAAGTATGTGATCGCTCTCTGAAGCATTCCTAGGATCGATTTCGTGGCGGTGGCCATACAGCCGACTCCAGTACCAGGTAAATACGCCGCGGTAAATTACCACATTTAGTGCGGTCCATGACACACACGTACTCCACCAGCAATCCACGAAGAGGATTTTCTTGGATTGAATATTCTTTTGTGTGATCTGTTGAGAAATATGAGATAGTTTTCAATATCTCTATTATAGATGACATTGGTATTAATCATGAGTGAATATGCTATATAATTCACGTATACTCCGTATATCACCGGAAAATGTAGCATCGGATACTCGGCACCGTAGCGGTTCCGAAGGAGGTAAAACGAGCGGGCCGAGCACTTTTTGGCGACTTACGGCCAACTTTCTTCGTCAAGTCTACGAACCAATCAGCAGCCAGTATTTAGCCCCGGAAATCCCAAAAGCCTCTTAAACGTAAGCAGGCTAACCCTCAAGTTAGTTACTCATCCTACCGTGCTAAGTTCAACCTACAGTACCACGAGAACAAACCCAACGAAACAAAAGAAATCATAAATCCAAAAAAGATTTAGACCAACCCGCTAATCCGATTTCGGCGCCTGTGACGCCAGTCCTCCACACTTCGAATGTGGAAATGCCTCTCGTGTGGGGAATTCCTGCCCGTCTGAGTTTAGTTGAATTATCCCCAATAATCATTATTTATTGAATTAATTTCACTCTGGCACGGATCTGCCCCAACCTAAGTTTCTGTAGGTTTTAGTTCCTGGGTTCGTGGACTGGGTGGAACTCGAGGGTTTAGACTGTACTTGTTCTTGTACTCTTGTTCTCTATACTCCAGAATTCTCCATATACTTAAACACTCCGTGTCCCCGGCCCCAGGCGCGCCTCCCCAGACCCTCTCCACTCCTTCAGCTTCAACCTCTCCCCTCTCTCCCCTCTCCTCTCCTCTCCCCCCCCCCCCCCCCCCCCTTCTCTTCCTCTCTTCCTCTACTCTATTCTATTTGTCTGTGTGACAATATACTTTCCAACCGATCATCTCTCTAAGGGCATCCGTCGAATGTGCTCCGATCGCCCCCCGGTCATCACATCATCGCCACCATCATGAGTAGTGCATCCGCCACCATGACCGATTCTGATTCTGGAAAACGCAAGGCCTCGGTCGCCGGTCTCTCCGCTCATAATCGCCCTGTGAAACGTCGAGCTTCAAAAGCCTGTTGCTGCTGCAGAGCTCGCAAGGTTCGCTGCGACGTGGTAGAGAATGGCTCGCCCTGTACGAATTGTCGCCTCGACCAGGTCGAATGTATCGTCACGGAAAGCAAGCGGAGAAAGTTCGTCACCACTTTAGCTGATTCTAGAATGAAGAGAAAAGCAATTCATTATTTTATGTATCATTCAAAAACTAACATCGGCTTTTTCTGTGGTTTGACAGGAAGTCGCGTGTCGACGTGGATACTACCCACACCTCCGACTCGCCCGGCGAAGTCTCCGAGGAGAATCCTCTAGGCTCTTTGGGCTCTTTGCACGGTATGCCTGATATGGAGCCTACTTCGCCCTCGCAAAACTCGGTCGATATCGACCATGGGCAACATATGCCACACCTACTCTGTTCGTAATTGCCCTTGGTTCTTACCAGCGTGGCTAAATACTAATCGGCTCTCTTCGCCTCTCTGCTATAGATCAATCTCAGGCTCATCGGATTGGCTCTGATGATCGTTTCCGTCGCCGAATGGCTCCTAACCCGGCCGTTCCTTCGACGATGCCCCTCGCCAATGCCACCCTGCAAATCCAGCAATTGCTCGATCCCAACTTTGCTAACTCCCGGACCGCCAATGGCTTTCTCCCCGACTACATCCGTGGCCTACCTGCACGACTTCAGAAAGAGGATATCGATTATTTAGCCGCCAAGGGTGCCCTGACAATTCCCGATGTGACCTTGCGCAACGAATTGCTCAAGGCCTACATTCACTATGTGCATACCTATATGCCATTGCTGGATCTGGAGGAGTTCCTTCAGACCATTGTTCAGAATGATGGCATCCACCGCATCAGTCTTCTGCTGTTCCAGGCCGTCATGTTCGCCGGTATGGCTTTCATTGACATGAAGCATCTCCAGGCTGCCGGTTACCAGACTCGCAAAGCGGCTCGAAAGGTCTTCTTCCAGAGAGCCCGACTCTTGTACGATTTCGACTACGAGGTGGACCGCATCTCTCTCGTTCAGTCGCTTCTTCTGATGACCTACTGGTACGAAACTCCCGATGACCAAAAGGACACCTGGCACTGGATGGGTGTCAGTCTCTCTTTGGCCCACACCATTGGATTGCACCGAGACCCCGGCAACTCGCGGATGGATGTTCGCCGCCAGCGGATGTGGAAACGCATCTGGTGGAGCACCTACACCCGTGACCGACTAATTGCACTGGGTATGCGACGGCCAATGCGTGTTAAGGACGACGACTGTGATGTGCCCATGCTCACCTTGGACGACTTCGAGTTCCAGAGCTTTTCTCCGGAAATCGTAAAGATGGTCGGAGACTCTGAGATTTTGCAGAATGTCAGCCACCAGCGAGAGCTGGCGTTGATGTTCATCGAAAAGGCCAAGCTGTGCCTGTGCGTTAGCCATGTCCTTTCAGCGCAGTACTCCGTGCTGAGCCACAAGTTTGGCGGTACCATGGAGACGACGATGATGCTGGTACCCAAGAAATCGACTGCCGAGACGTTCGAAGTGCGACGCTGTGACCAGGAGCTGGAGGATTGGCTGGCCAATCTCCCCGTGGAAACCCAATATTCGCCTTCCGAGGGCTCGAAACTGTCTGAGGCCAACGAGGTGCTGCACTCTCATCGTGCTTTGCTGAAGATGGTCTACCTCACCACCTCCAGCGCCTTGCACCGGCCCCAGGTCCTTCCTGCAGTCCCATATCCTTCCACGGACGCCGAGTTGCAGGAGATGTCCCGTAACAAGGTACGCTTCGCCGCAGTGGAAATTACCAACATCGCCCAGGACCTGCACGTCCTCGACCTCACCCGGTACTATCCCACCACCGGTGTCACCGTGCTTCTCCCTGCGGTCATCATTCACCTGCTGGACATTAAGTCCAGCGACCCTAGCGTGCGCATGACCAGCCTCCAGCGCTTCTACCAATGCATGCGCATCCTCCAGCGTCTCCGCGAGATCTACGCCTCCGCCGACTTTGCCACCTCCTTCCTCGAAGCCGCCATTCGCAAGGCCGGCATT
The DNA here is from genome assembly GCF_028827025.1 of Penicillium cataractarum. Taxonomy (NCBI): domain Eukaryota; kingdom Fungi; phylum Ascomycota; class Eurotiomycetes; order Eurotiales; family Aspergillaceae; genus Penicillium; species Penicillium cataractarum. The sequence goes on along the minus strand of NW_026622745.1, from coordinate 1,149,028 downwards.
CAACTCACCGTCGCCCCGCAAGACGTACAGTCCTCACGCTCTCGCCACAACCGCGCCACTGGTACTACTTCTACCACCACCAACCCCTTAGCTTCAACTAGCACCGACCCCTTCGACATCCTCTCCCGCCCCAGCGCCCTCACTCCTCCACCCGACTCTCTAGCCCAAAAGATTCCCGACCTGACATACCCCAAACCCGGTCCCGCGACTACCCGCGCCCAATCAACCGCCGATCTCTTCGCCTCCACACCCCCACACTCCGATGGAAGCGAAAACGGCAGCACAAACAACCTAAACCCCAACTACGCCTCGCACGATGCCTTTGCTATTCCAGATCTACACTCGGAAATGAGTCTCACTGAATTAATGGATCTTGCCAACGACGCCGAAGTCACGCAAAACGACTTTGACGCGTTGATCAATTTTGATGATGCGGGGAATGACTTTTTTGCTGAGGAGGCCCAGCAGCAACAACAACAGCAGCAGCAGCAGCAGGTTAGCTCTGGTGTTGGTGTGGGCGCCGAGGAAAAAGCCTATGAATTCGATATGAAGGCTCTGGGATTCGATACTGAGCCTAAGGCGTTTGATTTTGCGCACTTGGCGGAGCCGCGTTTGGGGGAGCGTGGCTTGGGTGGTTCTGCCGAGGTTCAGCGGGTTGGCTTGACGGCTGATCTTGATACGGATCTCGGCATCGGATTGGATGAGTAAACGTCCGGTTCTGCTCCGGACTTTGGCATTGACACCAGCATGTGTCATATGTCTTATTTCTGTCCGTGGGGTTGCTTTCCCCATCTTTTTGGACATTTTGTGCTTTTTGGATGGTCTTTTAGCGGACTTTTTAATTTTTCTATCTTCTATCTGTTTTATTACGGAGAACGATTGGACAAGGGTGTTTTTTGGTTTGCCCTTTTTTCAATATTTCTCTTTCTTTTTCTTTTTCTCTGTTTGGTGTCATTTTCATGTTCATATTCGGCGCCTTCTGATCGGGTCTTGGGGTTTTCTTTCGTGACGACGTTAACGATGTCTCTTGTTCTTGTTGTATCTTGGACTGCACGGGACTGGAATTAACCATGGATATAGAGGGATTTTATTTCAAAAAGCACGAAGCAATGTGAATGTGAATATATGATATCATCTGTCAATCTTTGCATTTTTCTGTATAGATTAAGCTACCTAGCTGACAAGCTACACTACTATTGTGTATCTTGATCTACGCACAGCCACTCCGGCACATGCATTCCTGCATAACTTCATTTCAAATTTCCGAGTTTAATTATTCAAAGTTCGTATGTACACATCTATTATGCAACATATCTCTGCATACGAACTTCTAAACGGATTAGCTTCGTACGGGATTAGGGTTCGATCATCTCGGCGATGCCGAATTCCACTCCTCTTCGGCATCACATGCTGAACCCGGTCGGTTGGTTTGACCCCCGATGTCATCCCGCATTTTTGGCATGCCCCCGTGCATCACGTTTTAGGCGACGATCATGTCGTTTCGTCATAGGTTGCGGAGGATTTTACGGAATTAGTACTAGTGTTGTACGACTGGATAGAGTAGACCTAGTGTATGCTTGCCTATTATTTGACTGGTTCTTGGCTAGTGCGTGATTAGCCTGTGTATCTGGAGGTTTAGTGTCTGTACAGAGATTTTAACGGTTTTCTGGATAAAGTGTCATGATCGACAGGGATGGTCTGAGTGGATGGTTGGTTCGGCGTAGTTACTCCATGGGGCTTAGAGCTATTATACGGGGTTATTGTATGAGTGGGCCTCTATGACCGGTATTATTTAGAATTCCGCTTTTGTAAGAGGATGGATGAGCTACTGAGTAATCACGGGGTTTGTTCTAGATTCCGGTCAGGGGAAAGATGGAGTTGGAATTAGGTTTGGTGTATTGGACGAAATATGTCGTGATTGGGCCTATTGGGCCTTGGGGGGGGGGGGGGGGGGGGGAATGTGATGCATTGGTGCGATTTGCTTATTTTGACTATTATGACTATATTGCCTTCTTGAACATTTGATCCAATACAGGATACTGATTTGTGAATTTGGAGATTTGCTTTTGAGACTTATTTTTGTTAAGAGAGAGAGGGGGGGGGGGGGAATAATACAGAATTTTCAACTTGGAGATAGGCCATTTGGATAATGTAGAAACGAAAGAACGCCTAAAATGCTACGACCTGGGCCCGGGACTACTAGCCTAATAGGCTAAAAGACCCAATATATCAGAACGCTATGCTCTGACATGTCCAGGACGACATAAGTTGCGCAGGTAACGTTAGAGGGGAGGTGGCCCTAATATAAAACTTGATGGATTTGCGTTATGGGATCGGCGGTATCTCTATTTATAGAATCTTGTTTTGATACCAAAAGTCTCGAATCACTCAATGAACTCTAAGTTTTATGTAGCTATGCTGTGCCTTAGAAATAAGTTTAAACGTGTGAGTACTTAGCGTATTTATCCTGGAATTTGTAAAATTCCAAATTGCTCGATTGTGATTAGACGTACGACAAAGGCGTCTGGGAATTTTTCTTGATAGAGCCCGTCTATATCGACATGGTCGCCCACGTGTCGCTAATAAGCTCGGTCCTCAGATAGCTTAGTAGGCCAATACATCTAATATGTCAGAACGCGATACTATGGTAAGTTCGGGGCCGATATAAGTAGCGCATATAACCTTGAGATAGGCAGTTTTAATAGAATACCAAACCATCATTCACACATGGAAGCAGGGTGGTATGTTAATGGAAAAGTGAAACAAAAGATTTGGCAAGGTAGAGCTCGCCATGTATGATCTGTTTAAGGAGTAAACTCTTATGTAACTTGCGCATCTGCACTGAACCAGAGATTCTGTGATGAGTGCCGGACTTAACTCGTCAAATGAAGACATTAGAATTGGGAGGTTTAGCTTAACATAACTGACAACAATATTTCAGATAATAAATAAAGCCAGAAGAACTCGAGTAAATGCAAGAAACCAAAAAAGATCAAAAACAAAGATAAAATCGAAAAACAGGTGTCTTGAACATGACTTTGGTGACTCATGGTGCTGACTTCGGTTTAAAATTAAGGCGACGAATCGCCGAAGTCAACCCTCCAACCTCAGATTCCTCCCGATCAACATCATTTCCTTCAGGCATCGAGTCTAGTTTGTCGGAGCTTGGGATAACAGTGGTTGTGATCGTTGGGATTTTGAATTGAGGATATGAAGGCGAAGTGGAAGATGAAGATTGAGGCCGAAAAGTCTTTGTGGGGGTTTCCATCACAGTCTGTGTAGGAGCACCTTCTATTGGAGTGTCCTTCTTGGGAGAGTCCTTTGAAGGTTTCTTCTTTTTAGAACTACCCTTTGAAGCACTATCCTTCGACGGAGTCTTTCCTCGAGGAGTCCCTTTTGATGGAGTCCAGCTCACACAGCGATTTTGCCTGAGGTGCTCTGGTAAAACAGGAGAGGGTAGTTCTAGGCCTTCTTCAGGTAGTGTCATAAATTCACCGTCCTTCTTGTATGTGTTAACTTTATCAAAGAAGTCGCACCATTTGTTCAAACTTTCCACGAGTGTTTCCGAGTCGATTTTGAGCCATTCGAGATGCGTTGTCTTGCAAATTTCGCAGTATTTCTTGTAGCGTACGCGCGAGAATTCCGACAATAATAGTTGCTCGACTCGGCGTGCATATGTCACAGGTCTCATTTTGATAATTTCAAACTCCCCGAAGCAGCGCTCATGATTTATGAAACGAGCGGCCTGGGGATGCTTTTTTGAATACCCAATTTTCAGTACCCCTTGAAATTCGGTATCTTGAGGGGAGATGATATAGACACACCCGGTCTCTCGGCTTTGAGCCCCTAATTGTTGGTCAAGTACTTTGGTAACTTTCTTAGCCACTCCCTCCTCGTCGATTTTCAGACAAAGTCTGGTGAGCTCTTTTGTTGCGAACGGCCGAGATGGATCAGCAAATACTTCTTTTTTGTCGTCCTCGGCTCCATCTGAAGAGCCTGGCTTCCCATAGTAATCTTCTAATTCAGACAAAATCTCGGACCTTCGTTCTTTAAATTCCCGGACCCATTGTAATCTCAATGGTCGACGGTAACTGGCGTGCTCGCCACAAAGGAGAAGACCTGCAAGATGATTGAAAACATCTAGCACTTTGGATGTGTTTTGACGTTCATCGCAGTACACATTGCGAATAAAGAGGATGTCGTTGAAGTGTGATCGTGCCAAGTTACAATCTTCCTCGCGAATTTCGATGATGCAGTTTTGGGTGCCATGCTCGTCAACTTGGTGAAAGACACATTCTTGCTGGTGGGATGACTCGTGGATGTCAAACAACAGCACTGACAAGTCGCAAAAGCCCTCCGTAGGTTTCATATTCAGACAAGCCCAGAATATTGCACCGAAAGGAAATGTTGGTTATGATAAAGAGCACGATAAAATATCGTACCAGACTCAGAACAATGGAGAATAACCGGCCAATTCTCGAGTGGTTTTTAAAATCTTAAGATGTTGTAGCGCTTTTAAAGCAGGTCCAATCATCCTCCTTCGAGTCTGTAAAGAGGAAGAAACACCCCCTCCCTCTCCTACGAGCACTAATTCATGCAGCTTACAGGGGCCAATGGGTCTAAACGTCCGCGTGAGCTCTTTCGCATACCTCTGATATGAATTTGAGGCTAGAACCATGGGGCTGTGCGGTAGATAGTGTCATCTCCATGTGGCAGGTGGATAGGAAAAGCGGCGATCCCGAGATAGCCAGACTTCTGGTTCGTAGATCACAGGCTCACCAAGATAGCCCTTGTGCGTTTAAGGGGTAATGGTGGAATGTGCATGCATTAGTCCCGCGCCTAGTCATGGGTTCTCAGCCGCCAAAGCCAAAGTCCGTTTCATATAATTCGGGGGCCAAGCCACACTGAAAAGCTCGGCATCTCTCCGCATCTCTGGCGTTTTTGAAGTTGATGAGGTCGAGCATGACTCGAATGCCATTCTGTATCTGGCAACAATTACCCCTCGTCATGACCCGGAGCTCGAGAGGCTATGAGAAGTGCACCTTTTCTACCTCTTGCGAGAATTGGAGTAGTGATTTACCACTAAAAGCACATTGGGGCCCAGTTGGACCCACAGTGTATGTCTTCCAGTATGTAGGTGATCATGGTCTCTTTGGGGAGCTCGGCAACTACAATTTATTAGCCCCCGGGTCCCACTGTTACTAGCGAGGGTGCCCCAACGTGCCCCAACGCAGATTGGTTTGTGGCTTTCTCCAATCACCAATCCATCCTATCCTATATCCGGCGTTTTTCTAAGTACGCCCTGCGAAAGGAGTTGAGGCTTCTAAGCCAGAAAGTGCTCTGTCCATATAGGCCATAAATCAAATTCACCATTCTTGACAAAGAATTCATGGTTCTGGTGTCTCTGGTATTATTGAAATTAATAGCATATGAGTTTTTATTAGTTAATATTGAGAGGGTATGGCTGGAAAGTAGAAACGTGTGGGAGAGATAGCATGGATTGCTTGTGGCTTAGACCTAACTCATGGTTTAGAAGCCCCAACCCCCGAAAGGAGTGGACGTACACAGAGGCTGGGTAGTTGGTTCCGTCAGACTTCAATCACCAAGTACATACTGACCAATACTATATTATATAGTCCAATAATACCCTATCTTTAAAGGGCACTTTCACTATGCGCCGTGCCAATCTTAATCAAGCGATAGCAAAAGCGTCGGAATTAAAAATGTGAAGCCATATGGCTAGTTTGAGGCTGTCACTGACTCAGCAAGTTCGCCAAGATTCTGGACTAAATCATACACATCTCCTACGGTCTTTATGGGCAGTGGGACTATGGCAAGCCATATGCTATCTATGATTGCCTCATGGGAACTGTCTTCGCAGCCACGTGAACGTCACAGAGACTAGACCAGTCGCGGTTACGATTACCAATGCTTGCATGCCTCCTAACAAGGTTGTTATCAGTACGGCTAGCTATCGTCGTTGTTTCAACATGACCTAGGAGGGCTGCTCGGGCCCTATGTGCATTACACAGGTCCAGAGTCAAGCACTTGAAATGGCCGGCGTACTGGCAAGGCTACTTACGGGATTTCGTTTGAGATTCACCCCACTCCAATCAGATATGAGCATCATTGCTCGCGTGGGTGGTAATACTTGCTGGCGGTATCCGGAGTGCGGCTTTTATTCTATACGGCGTAGTTCAGGTTGAGGATCGTAAGAGCGCTATATTGTCAATTTCTGGGGCACCCATTGGCGTGAGAGCGAGATTGGATTTGAGCGTGCAGCTGAGTCAGAGGGCGGAATGTCGACTAAGGAAAGCTTGGTATTAGGGAATTCGCCAGGATCCAAAGGCCCAGAAGATAGATGCGATATAGAGGCGATCTTTTCGGGCGTAAAGAGATTCATTTCCATCGGATAGGGTTACCGTTGATATTCGCATTAATTCCATCAATTGCTCTTGCCTCACAAAAATTGTCTCTGATGCTAGGCTTCCTGTCTAAGAATATTGAGGACCCCTAGCAAGATATATATTCTCCGCACTATGCACTGCTGATAAATGGAAAGATTTCGGTGTCACAATGACCCTGACCTATACTATGTGTAAGCCAATGCTGGTAAAAGTCTTTATACGAAGTTTTCTCTCCTCATAGAGAATTTACGAGACGGCTCCACGAATGGCCTCCAAGGAGTATGCCAATACAGTACAAGCTTAGTGGCGCAGAGACTGGCGGAACGGTCACGCCAAGTGGAACTCCGATCGCGTCTGACCTAAACGACCGCAGAAGACCCTGATCAGTCAATAGTAATGTTATATGCACCGGCCGGAGATTCGATTCATCTCGAAGAACTTTGATTTCCACGTTGCATTCAGAACAAAGCATGCGAGATCCGAAGTCGTCATTCCCGAAGATGCCCCGTGCTGTGATGCCGGTCTATTGTAACCAACCACAGTAACCCCGCTCTCCGATGACTTGGACGCCTCGTTCAACTTCCATCTAACTACCCCCAGTGATTATTCATGAGAACTAGATCTTCCCCAATTTTGGACTCGATATCTGACTACTCACAAAGAACCTTGACCCCAAAGACCAAGATTCTGGCTGCCTAGGTGATACCATGGCCATTGAAACCCTTCCAGTCTCTGCTCCACCATAGCCAATCGACCTATCCGCTTTATGCTTGGTCAAGCGGCGCCGATCTTTCCCCTCACTCGGCGCTCAAGCTCGTTATCGGGTCAAATCAAGACCCCTGATTTTCTGCAAGCCTTGGTGGAGGCTTTGCTGAGCCTCTCCCGGTTGGCTTGAATTGACGAGGCTTCTCCTCGTATAGCGATGCAGCGATGCTACCTTCCCCGGAGCTCCTGCGGAGATGGCTGGATTTGTCCCCACGATACATATCGGCAGTCTTTCTGACTGGCTTTCCAGCTCGATGGCGATTTCTTGGCTATATCCGCTTGGTTAACCTTGAGAGGAAGCTGGTTAATGACGATTGTCAGGGGACGGCTATGCCCGGCTTTATTTGCGTTAATCCAGTTGGTCGATTGCCTGTAGACACGGCTGGTCGCGATTTACAGGCTGATCGGTTGATCTCCCCTCTTCTCAGAAGTCGTATTTAAAGTCCGCATGGAGACCCCTGGTTTGATTTTTCGTTTATCATCCAGGCTGACGTTGAACTTCTACACCTTGACTGACCGTTAAGCCACAATGCGCGTCCACAGTCTACTTCCATTGGCGCTGCCGCTCGCAGCAGCAGCCTCGGTGCCCCTCGGTACCGAGTTCGCTCGTCGCCAGCTTCCTAATGAGCCTACTGGGGTCAAGACCATCAAGACTGCCAATAATGTTACCATTCGGTATAAGGAACCCGGCAAACACGGCGTCTGTGAAACGACACCGGGGGTGAACTCATATGCCGGTTATGTGGACTTGGCTCCAGATGCGCATACTTTCTTCTGGTTCTTCGAGGCACGTCACGACCCAGAGAACGCACCAATTACTTTGTGGTTGAACGGTGGCCCTGGCAGTGATTCATTGATCGGTTTGTTTGAAGGTATGTGATCGTTAGCCTTGTTGAGACTTTAATCTCTAACTAGCTTATGATATAGAACTCGGTCCCTGCCGTGTCAACGAGAAGAACGAGACCGAGATCAACCCTTACTCTTGGAACGAGGTCTCTAATATGCTTTTCATCTCCCAGCCCCTGGGAACTGGTATGAAATGTGACCTAAATCACAAAGGATGTTTTCTAAAACTATATAGGTTTCTCATATGCCGAGAAAGAAGCTGGCTCTCTCAACCCCTTCACTGGCGTGTTTGAGGATGCATCCTTTGCGGGTGTTCAGGGCCGCTACCCGGTTATTAACGCTACTTTGATTGGTATTTTCCCCCTTCATTCAGTGGCTTTTGTAGTGATACTGACACTCTGAAAAGACACCACCAATCTTGCTGCTGAAGCAACCTGGGAAGTTCTGCAGGGATTCCTTGGTGGTCTGCACAAGCTGGACCCAAAGATCAAGTCGAGAAGCTTCAACCTGTGGACTGAGAGTTATGGAGGGTGAGTTTCATCTGGACATCTATTCCGTGATTGATTGGTGATGCTAACGAATTGATAGACACTATGGCCCTGCTGTGAGTAGAGCACCGTTGTTTCAACTCGCGTATCAACTATCTAACAATTTTAGTTCTTCGATCACTTCATGAAGGAGAACGACAAGATTGCCAACGGTACTACCAAGGGCGTTCAACTTGACTTCAACACCCTGGGAATTATAAACGGAATCATCGATGAGTCTATCCAGGCTCCTCATTACCCCGAGTTTGCTCGTCATAACACGTACGGCATTGAAGCGGTAAGTTATCGTACTAAGCAGAAATCTCATTCAGTTCTGACAAATGTTCAGGTAAACGAGACTGTCTATAATTACATGAAGTTCGCCAACTCCATGCCCAACGGTTGCCAGGACCAGATCTCCTACTGCAAGACCACCAATCGCACCTCGCTGGCTGACTTGGCAATCTGTACCGAGGCCGCCAATATGTGCCGTGACAACGTTGGTATGTTTATTCTCCACGATAAATCATTCAAAGTTACTGTATCTTAACACCACGCCGCAGAGAGCCCATACTACGTCTTCAGTGGCCGCGGCACTTACGATATCCGCCACCCTTCCCAAGACCCTACCCCTCCCAGTTACTACATTAACTACCTCGCCAAAGACGAAGTCAAGAACGCCCTTGGAGTTGATCTTAACTACACTCAATCTAACGCCGAGGTCTACTACGCCTTCCAACAAACTGGTGACTTCGTCTGGCCCAACTTCATCGAAGACCTCGAAGATATCCTTACCCGACCCGTCCGCGTCGCTCTTATCTACGGTGACGCAGATTACATCTGCAATTGGTTCGGTGGCCAAGCAGTCTCTCTCGAAACCAATTACAAACACAGCAAGGAATTCCGTGCCGCGGGATATGCCCCTTTCACAGTGGATGGTGTGGAGTATGGTGAAACTCGCGAGTATGGTAACTTCTCGTTCACCCGTGTTTACGAAGCTGGCCACGAGGTTCCGTACTACCAGCCCGTTGCCTCTCTGCAGTTGTTCAACCGTACGCTGAATGGTTGGGAGTTGCCGACTGGTGAGAAGAAGCTGACCCCGGACTTTGGATCAGATGGTCCCGCAACCGCAACGCATACTGAGTCATCAGTGGCATTGCCAACATCAACGTCCACGGAGGGCTTTTCCGTTGGCAAGAAGCACTTCTAATAGTGATATGATGATGATGCGGTGATGTCAATACGAATGAAGTCAATAATATAAAACACAATGACTACGGAGTGAACAGGATCTGTATATTTGCAAAGGAAGGAGCCAGGCGCCTCATAATCAAGGTCTTCCATACTCTCCCGCACTCGGAATTTGCAAGATATGTATACCACACAACCTTATGCCAAGCAACTCCTGCTCGATAAGTAGAATCAGCACACCCTCGGGTAACCTCACCTTGCTGATTGTGATTATAAAGCAAGTACCAACTGTCAGTTACAACGTAGAGGTTGAATGCCTAGCTGTGCATATATGCGTCTCACATACCTTGCGGAATATTTGAATCGTTGAAAAATGTTAGGATTGCGTCCGTGCTAGACGGAAAATTGTCTAGTATATAAGAGTGATGATTCCTGAGTATCTTATTTAAAGGTTGAACTGTTAATTACTAAGGTTCTCTGGGTTCCGTGATCGTAATTCATGTAAACCAAACATGCACATCAAACAACACGACGACCGATCGTGACGAATCCACATCAACCATGGAATGGCATCGTATATCTTCTATCAGTCCGAGGTCGGGCACCAATCGTAATTACCATCCGCGTTGTTACCCCACCAAGTCGGGAAGTTACGTGCGGACCCTGCAGCTCCAAAGACAGCAAACGAGAGGATAAACAGCACCGTCAAGCTGGCACCGTCGAAGGCACCGGTAACGAGATACGAGTAATCCTTGAAGACCTTTGGGTGCCAGTTCCGAAGGTAGTATTGCACGTAGAATCCGGCGATGACCCAGCTGTAGATCACACAGGTTTGGGATTGATTGTAGGGTAGGTAGCCCGCATATTGAATAAATTGGGGCATGTTGATTTCCGAGACGTCAATTTTGCCAATTTTGGGAACAAACTACATGAGATGTCAGTGTGAGGCAAGGCCGGGATAGTAACATTGGTCGAGTTGGGCTTACATACCTGGTAGAAGATTCGATGGACCACCACAAGTCCGGCGCCAATCAACATTCCAAGAGGAACAAGCTCGTATTGCCGACCGATCTTGTATAGATAAGATGAGAGGGCCCATGATGTGGCATTTGTGTTGTATGCTTGCATGGTGGCACCACTCCAGGAAGAGTTTCCATTGCCAGAAGTGAGAAGCTCTTTGTTGCCCGACACAATAGAAATCATGATGGCATAATTAACAAAGGCGCCAAGGATAGTGCCATACATCTGTGTCAGGAACATCACGCGGGGTGGGATTTTGACTAAGATAAGGTGTTAGACAAGAAAAGTCGCCATTGGGGAGATTCGGTAGACCAGGGAAATACTCACGATATTCGCCCATCTTCAGGTCATTGCACAGGTTGACAACGTTCATGATCACATTGTGTGACCAAGCAGCAAAGTACATATTGCCAACAGGCCGTCCAGGAATCAGAAGGCCGGCTAGCATCTTCGACAGACTGTTAGTGGCGATGCCGTTACCGTAGCGGGAATACAGAATTGTACTCTAAGACAAGGAGTTTAGTTAGCCTCGATCAAAGAAAAAGATTTTTCTTGGAGAAACTCACAAATGGAGCGATGATGATTCCAGCCACCAGCGAGACGATATAGGCCCATGCTGGCAGGCCAATGTCTTCTTTAAGAACCACGATAAGGCCAAGGAAGAAACTGGCCACGAGCACAATCACATACCACCACCACGGGGTCTCCTTATAATGCTTAGCCATATGTTCGTGATGACGATCATCAAATCTACCAGCTCTGGCGCTTTGGTACGCCCGCTTAATGTCTGATCCCCAGAAGAGAATACAGTGCACAATCAAAGCGCCGATCTGAAGAGAGAATGTTGTTATTAAGCAGCTCACAATATCGAGACTCGTTACCACTTACTGCAGCGTTAGCCATGAACATAGCGAATGCAAATGTTCCCGACAATTTTGGGATACCATACGTCTCCAAGGCAGCAGTGTCAAGTACCCCATCAGGGAATACGCTTGTGATGGGATACGACGTGCCATTTGCCATGAGCAGCTTGGTAGACATAAAAGGTAAGGACTGCGCATCCCAACCATTGCCATAGTAGATACCAGCCATAGCTACCAGACAGACCACAAAACCGACAGCTTGATGGATTTGAAACTTGAGGGGAAGAGCAGTTTGAAAGGATGTGATCTTTGCGCCAGAGGTCAGTTCTAGAAGCTAAATAAAAAAGAGAGGCGAATAGAAAAACCATCCAACCTACATATTGCCAGTCGAAGCTGAGAGAGAATAGACCCATTCCCTCATTATTGGTTGCTCCACCAAAGACATTTGTTAGAGTCGCCGCTGTACTACCTGTAGCCTTCTGGGCGGCCAGGCACTTTGATTTTCAGGAATGTTAGCTGAAAAAAGCACATCGACATAGTTTCAAGAATCACTTACGGGAATTGAAACGGAATTCAGCCATGGGAACATATAGGCAGGAATTGTCTCGTAGAGGGCCATGCCGCTGAAAGCATACCAGAAATATCTCAGGGGTTTAGAATTCTTCACTTGTTGCCAATGCAACCCCTGGAGGGTCTTGACAGTAGGCAGCGTACTCCAGTAGACAGCCTCGACGTGCCACACTGCAATAGGACGCATCAAGCCACAAAGGCCGTAGCCAAATAGGCCAATAGATATGATAGTCAGGATCACCGTCGCCGCATTCAACTTCATATCATAGAATAGTTCCTGTGCTGCAAACACCTCAGAAGTAGCGGCAGCATTCGAGGCAGAAGTAGCAGTAATGGCACAGATTGCATGCTCTTTCAAAGTCCATTGTCCTGGATTGATGAACTTGATGACCGTAATATAAAAAGGAATTTTGCCTTGGCCCCCCTTTTGTATCCAACGAGCCTCAAACTTATCTCCGCGAGGAAGAAACTTGGCCCATGCATTTCCAACAAAGTATGAGATGAGAACAATGAAAGTTCCTTGAATGGTGATCGCCGTTGGTTTAAACTATTGACCACTGTCAGCATAAAGAATAGAAGATGGCGATCGAACAATTTCTTCATAAATTTAAAAGTATTCATCAGGCATGGAACTTACCATATAGATCTGGTTCATCACAGCCTGGAAGCAGGCTAGTAATGAGGCCAACAACATACTGCGAAAGGTCACAGTTGGCTCAAAGTCATCTCGAAGTGGCAGGAGGTGCTCAGCTGCGTCGGCACCAGTGACGATAATGACCTCAGCACTGTCACGGTCGGCCTCGCCATTGAAATCATCCTTGGTGATATCAGGTTCATCCTCTGAGGTTGAAATGGCAGCAGTAGTTTTCTCATCGATCACATCCTGACTGGACACCTCACGTCCCTCGGCTTTTGAAAGATAGTCCGCCATAACTGGTGGGCTGTGTGAGCGTCGAGCGGAGGAATGAGACGCTCGTAGAACTTGTGCAGTTCTTGTTTCTCTCCCAAGCTAAAAAGGGGAGTAATGCAGAGGCCTTAAGTTTCTCTTATAGCCACTGGAAATCTCGCACTTCACCTCCGAATGGGACAAAAGCCATCCGACCAATATAAGATAACCCGCCGGACTGCGCGACCAAAGACCGGGATCAAAGACGCCATTCCAGTTGTCTAGCTCATTCGCGGCGCCAACTCAGGCCTAGTGGCGGTTTAATGCAATCCGCGGTGTGCTATAATCTGTACTAGTACACGAAGTATAAGCACTACCGTATAGAAATTGAATTATGACTATCAAGATAGTTTGCCCCTAACGTCTATGCAACAACAGTTGACACCCATGTCGTGATCGTCTCGGCAAAGATCTCCCACATGGCCTACATAAAGCTTAGCTTAAGAGCGGGTTAAGATCATTATAGTGGATTCTGACGCCATTGTCGTCCTCGCCACTTCCCCAGCTCACTCTCCTTTGCGTGAACAGCCTAAAAGCCACGGACAACCCTCGTCCTTGCACCCATCGTGCCACTATTGGCCGCTCATTAGCATTAGATCTAATTGCATGGAACAAGATATGAGCTTTATCTACTACATCAGTGTGGGTGCTTTCGATCGGGAGCTTATCATGGATCCATGCTAGCTACGCGATAGCTACGTAGAACTACGTGGCTTCGCGAGTGGGGTTCATTAAGCAATTTTAAGCGAGGTTTACATTGGAAGTCATTTCCTAGGTGACATCGCTAGGCCCACTAATCCCGCCAATCATACCTCTTTGGAATTTAACTTCTTACAGCGTTAAGCTTATCACTATGATACGCGTACGGACCGGGGCGCGAACTAATCTGCAGACTAATCCATAATAGGCATGTGCTTAAGGTACAGTCTTGGTCTATGTATATAGATACAGTGGTAGGCGTGATTAACGCAATCAATTAGAGAATGGTGAAGCAGCCAGCACGCTGAGCACACGAGTCTTGCTTTCCTCGCGACGTCGCTGTATGTCTCGACTACCCCGCACCCAGGTCGAAGATTTGAGGACTAGGGCCTATCACGGCCAAGTCTAGCACATATTTTGTGACGATGATAAACCGGAATATCTTCGGACTGATAAGGTTGGCCTACCATTCGGCGGGTCTTTTCTCATCCGGCTCTAGCCCCTTCGTTGGATGGAAGAATAAATTCCTGGAGTAGGACCTTCTGGATTTTAGGAATTTTGGTAGAAGGAAACATGGTTGGGGTGATAAGCTAGGCAAAAGCGTGTATCTCATAAACTCACTTTGCTTATACACGGGGTTATGTTTACTCGTACTCGGTAATGAGCGAGAGTGGGCCGTTCCACAACTCCGACGGAGTACGTCTTAATTGAATTTCTGTCGCCATTAAGGTTACAATATTACCTTTCAAGGAATATCTGTTTTTATATAGGCCTCATAATGGTGAAACTACGACTTTAAATGTTAAAACCTTAAATATCATAGAGGATGAACTGGATGAATTCGCTAATACTTTCCCTTCTCGGCCGCATGAAAGGATTTTGACCTTGTACTCTGTCTCCCACTATTTATCGCCGTTTAGACTTTCATAGCGACAGCAGTCACGAGAGGCTTCAGGTTTTTAAGTTAAATAATTCAAGTTTGGGGCCTTCTCACACCCTCGAATGAGGAAAGACTGTTTCTTCTGTCGGCCGGTCTAAGCTTAAGCCATCTACACTGTTCTTATCGCCCAATCTTCGGGCTTGTCGCTACAGCCAATTATAAAATCGGCATTCGTCCGACCATATCTCAAAATTTTCGTTTTGGCGTTATCTCTGGCAGTTGTCCGTCCAGGATGTCTATGAGCAATTTGGGTTGGACTTGTAGCTAAATAGTTTAATACTACACAGACACTACACAAAATCACTGTGCTTAATTATCAAAGATATCGCTCTCTTTCTCGTCAGAATCATGCTGTGCAGAACTCACTGGGGAACTAGGATGTCTGCGCTTCCGCCAGTGGGTGTCCACGCTGATCACGACTTAGAGAGTATCCACTGCGCCTATAGCAAAAACATACAACAGCCAGGATTCGCATGTGGTCACCCACCATACTACTAACTGGCCGGCGTGTGGCTTAAGTACGGCTGAGCGGACGGGAAGCCCTGTTCTCCACACCCTATGGTCGTATGTACTTGGACGCACCTCAAAGAGAAGAACAACATTGTCTTGTGCTAAGCTTGTTATGATTTGTTGATCATTTTGCTCTGGATCATAGATAGTCCGGGTATTCTGTGATTAAGCTTAAACCATGTAGAGTACGTTCTCATTGGGTCTTTACTTCTTCAATAGCATAAATATTGACTAATGTGCAGAAACACCCTAAGAGATCTCTTACGCCAATAACATGAATTAGGAAAATATATTGTAATGCAGCTGTACAGGTGGAGACCTAATCACCCGGGGCAAGATTGAGAATATTTCTAACCTTAGTCAAAAGTAGATTTTTATAGAAGTAAAATTGTTAGATAGTGTCATTCGAATGATTCGGATATCGTGTAATTTAATATTAGTGAACCCGTATGCCTACCTCACTACGCTCACTACTATTAATGCCACTTTTCGAATGCTTTCGCCAGCTCTTTTCGCACATTGAACCAAAGCCTCTCGAGTAACGCTCCACCAAGGCGAGAGTCCAGATGAACGCTAAGCGTAAGGAAGCAACAAAGCAAGGAAGCAGGGAAGATCCCCTGAGACAGGCTTATAGGGGCCTGGCAAACAGAAACGCAGATCCTGCGAAGACCCAGCCGGAAGCCTCCGAGCGGAGAGTTCCGCACCTGCGGAGGGGGAAACTCGGTCAAGTCTAATTATCGGAATTATACCTAGAGAAGTTGAACCGATCAAGGAAGTACCTTCAGCTCGGATAATTTGTTGGAAGTCAATTTCCAAAGGCCGGGGGTTATATACCTACCGTCGGGGTGCAAATAGTTATTATTATGACCGGGGGAAGGAAGAAAATGGCCGTGAAAAGTAGGGAGACGCCATTTCTTTTCATGGCAATTCCTGTGGGCAGAAGGATTAACCAGTCCATAGCCTTGACATGGCGCTCTTTCATGGTTGCACCATTTGTATCTAATGTAAGATGTCCGGCATCACCGTCGCTTGCCTGATGACGCCTGACCGGAGAATTTTTCACGATGACAAAATATAGCAACGCCGCTGTAAGCCATGAATGAGAAAAGAAACAAACCCAAGAGATAATACCGAGAAATAATAGACGAAGGCTATGATAATAGTCGCTCGCGGTAGGAGGATGCTAAGAGACTACCTAGGATCTAATTAATGCCTGCATTTTACGCTCCGTCCCATGCGTAGAGTCAATCTGAGAAAAGTAAGCAACAATTACCGTGGACCGGCTTTTCGAAGGCAACTCCAGTTTTTCTGTCATGACTAACTCATAATTTTCAATCTCAGGGAAAGATAATAGCTAAATGTTTCTAGGCCATGGTCTATACAATTCACCTAAACTTGCTGTACGTGTCAACCGGGGAAACCTCGGGGAAACGCAGAGGACTCGGGCCGCTCGGTTCGGGAATCGCCGATTGACATTCCGTAGATGTTAAAGTATTCTTATTCCACTGGCCGCCAAAAGCAGAGACTGAGAATCACGCAGTTCAAAATTCGAAGGGCATAATACTCCGAGATTACTCCCGACATTCGTCCTAGTATCATTATTGCTCGCTTCTCGTCGGTGAAATTATCAGTTACATACGTTGAAGCGGGTCAAGAAACATATCCACGAGGAGCTCTCCTTAGGGGTAGCGCGACATCCAAAGCGAGAATAACTCTTCCTCAAGATGCCCTCGCTTAATTTTGCCGATAGCAAAACATGAGGCTCTTGGTGTATATGAATGTACGCATTGGTCAAGCGTATATTTCATTTCACGTGTACAGAACGAGGAATTAAGGGGATTGGCTCTATTATTCATCTCTTCAGGCGTTATATCACAATAAAATCTGGAATGTTTTTGTAGATTACGTGAGAGTTGGCTTCATAATTTATGTGCTCTTTCCTCGAGCGCTCAAAAGATAGTTCCTGATCATTCTCCGTGGGGACCAGACTAAAGATTTACATTGTTGCAGTACGTGATAGAGTTGAGGTCTGCATATTTGCTATATGTTCCAGGAACACCATCCATAACCAGTTCCTTAGTGTAGGAGACGAAAGGTGTACTAGAGGGAGCTTCTAGGAGGGCAATGAGTGCTTCCTTTGGTCAAACGCGATGCTCGTCTGCGACCCGGCCTAGCGTGGAAGGTCCTTGATATCGCCAAGGGTTTCACCACAATACGAAAATCATCTGACTGAAACTCTGACAAAGCTCCAGATCTGTTAGTCAAAGACTGCCTTGGTGCTTTATTTGTTTTCTTGTTTTCAATTCAATACTCACCTTCGCCCTCGTACTTGTTCTGACGGCCGTGGTCAGACTAAGCTACCAAAGACTGTTAAGACTTCCACATCCCTTGTAAACAATTACAATCCATAAATTCACGTCACAAAACAGAACCATCTGCTAGAAAACTAGAAGACAAATAAATCTCCCTTCTGAGCGCCGAAGTATACGCGTCAGTGGCGCTTATTCGATATTTAAGCTTTTTGCTTCACTGCGGGCCCGCGGCTATCCCAGAGAATCAGTTCCCACGTTCGCGGGCTCTATTCAGTACGCTTTCACTACGGAATGGATTTCTCTCGCCTTTGATTCTTTTCCAGGGCTTTGAATATCCCTCTGTTGCAAGATTAGTGCAGTGAGAATGGAGCCTTCAAATATCCAGTCTTCCGAGTTGCTCAACTTTATATCTCCCACCACGATTAATTCTACACCACAAGATGCTCACCAGGGATCATTACCAAGAGGGAGCGATGACTATACAACGGTTGAATGGTGTACTAGCCATCCGGATATTTTCTGTGACTTGTCGTCTCGTGTTCCCGGTTTGCATGACCTCTCCTCCGGAGCACGCGCTGCAACAAATGCTGAGCGCAAAATGACATTCTTGAAAGCATGCCGTGTCTACCCTAAGGCAATGGCATGGTCGGCTCTAGCATCGAGCACAATCATCATGGAAGGTTATGATTTGACACTCGTTAATAGCTTTCTGGCATCTCCAGCTTTTCAACACTCCTACGGTACCCTAACCAACCCTGTCACTGGTCACCAAATTCCCCTGGCGTGGCAGTCCGGCCTATCTAATGCAGCTGTCGCCGGGGAAATCCTCGGGCTGTTATTGAATGGGTATTGTACAGATCGTTTCGGTTATCATCACACTATAGTTGGAGCTTTGATCTGGCTATCGTTATCTCTCTTTCTCTTTTTCTTCTCTATCAACATTCAGATGTTGCTCGCTGCTCAAATACTTTGCGGGATATCTTGGGGGTTAGTGAAACTTCTCACCACTTGCAAGAACTTACTTTCCTGACATCAAGTAGTATCTTTCAGACAATGAGCACGGCGTACGCAGCTGAAGTCTTACCAGTCAACTTGCGACCCTACTTGACCTCAAATATTAACATGTGCTGGCTCCTCGGGCAACTCTGTGGAATTGGTGTTGTTTACGCTTTCCTTGATGCCCAGTCTGAATGGGCGTACCGTATCCCCTTCGGACTTCAGTGGGCCTTCGTGATTCCAATATTAGTTGGTATGGTTTTGGCCCCCGAAAGTCCATGTGAGTTTGATCATCCAACTTACTATATGACTACCACTAATCGTGGTGAGGGTGGCTGGTCCGTCATGGTCGGTTTGACGAGGCGAAAAAGTCTCTTCTTCGACTCACGTCACCAAGATCTGAGGATAACTTGAATGCCGATAATACTATTGCCATGATGCAGTACACGAGTGAGGTAGGAAAATATCTCAATGGGGCTGGATCGTCCTATCTTGATTGTTTCAAAGGGACTAGTCTTCGACGCACAGAAATCGCCTGCGTCGTGTGGATCACACAATCTCTCTCAGGTTCGACTTTGACTGGCTACGCCGCATACTTCTTTGAGCAGGCCGGTCTACCCGTGAATCATTCTTTCCACGTTGCGGTCGGTATGTACGGCGCGGGAATCCTTGGTGGTATTCTCTCCTGGATATGGTTGCGTAGGTTTGGCCGACGCACACTGTACCTAACAGGACTGTCCATCTCGTTCGTCATCCTGCTGGTTGCGGGTGGTGTCAGTTTTATGATCGAAAACAAGGCTGTTTCGTGGGCCGTCGGCTCTTTTGTTGTCGCTCTAACATTCTGCTACGATAACACCATTGGCCCAGTTTGTTATGTCCTTGTGGCCGAGATCCCCTCATCTCACCTCCGCATTCGAACCATCGTTTTAGCTCGTGTTGCATATAATATAAGCAGCATAGTTGTCAACGTTTTGACACTATATATGCTGAATCCGACATCTTGGGGTTGGAAAGGAAAAGGCTGTTTCTTGTTTGCTGGTACAACATTCTGCTGCTTGGCCTGGTCTTACTTCCGTCTGCCAGAACCCAGAGGCCTGACATATTTGGAACTTGATATTCTGTTTGACAAGAAAGCCAGTGCAAGGAAGTTTGGAAAGCTTCAGGAGAAACTTGCCAGCTCGGGCTATTTCAGCTTAGCACCAATGACTCGCCCAGAAAGTCTTTGGCGGGGGGACTCTTAATGTTCATTCATGTAGTTGTATAATGGTTTGAGTGATACCATCAAAACGGTTCATAGGTCTTTAAATATTCTTCATATTTGTAGTGAGAAAAGGGGGAAAGAAGAAAGTTTAATTATGAGTCCTAGCCTGCTTTACAGCTTCATTCAGTTCTTATCACGGTTTCTCGATGCTTTTAGTTGTAGTTATACAATGTACTGGGCTCAATACACTTACAAGCGTCTTAGTACATGTCATTAAATGATGCAAAGGTATGGTAAATGTTATTCAAGTCAATAAAATCTCCAAATACATATTTCAGACAATCTAGACCATCCGCCTACTCTTTATTGCGCCGGTGTGCAATGTGCAGAGCGCAGCAGGATCCAAGGTGCTCCGAGGTCCTCAGAAAGCATGGTAGATTACTTACAGGCTGGAGTAAACACAAATTGTCAGCTAGGGCCACTAAAAATCTAGACTTGTTGTTGATTTCGATCTCGATCTATATGGCCCACTTTTTTGTGGTTCATCTAGCAAGATATCCCGGGCATCAGTGCCGATGAATCGTCTCCATCTCGTTCAATAATTTCACCGATCGGAGAGCCTACAACAATAATGCAAGGACTCAACATCGGGCATTCTTTGGGGATACTATTCTTTTGTAATTTCCAATTGGATGAAGTCTAACTCTCTGTTATCATGCGTCGAGAGCTTCGGAATATCTCTGGAGATTTGTCCATGACAGCCGCCAGAGTTTCTCCGATCATTCTCCGCTGTCGTGTACGGAAGGTTTTTGTGGCAAGAGAACAGCATAACCCCATACCAAATTTAGCTTTCATCGCACCCCAACCGCAAAACCTGGGGTGGTGAGCAAGGCTGGAGCCCATTATTCCAATGACTTTTGCCTTCGGAGCATCACTCCGGTGCTAGGACTACATTCTCCCCGCGTTACCCTCCGCATCCATCATGACAAGGTATAAATAAAACCCATCGTCTGGCCCAGGTCAACACTCATCATCGGACACCAATTTCTACTGCTTTCCGGGTTGCGATCGCTCTTCATCTTTCTTTTTCTTTTCTCCTCGAGATACTATCTCCTTCGCCTCCCATGGAGACCAATATGGCCAACCGGGGTGAGGCAGGCGACGTTGACGTCGCGCATCTCCAGTCAGATGCTCGTGATGCGACTGAGGCCGAGCGCAACATGAGCATCATGCAAGCGCTGAAGCTCTATCCCAAGGCTGTGGGTTGGTCAATTCTTTTGTCCACGGCAATCGTCATGGAAGGCTACGACGTTTCCCTACTTTCCAACTTCTACGCCCTCCCTCAGTTCAACCAGAAATACGGCGAGCTACAATCCGACGGTAGCTACGTTATCCCAGCTCCGTGGAAATCAGCTCTCTCGAACGCTGTGATCTGTGGAGAGGTCTTTGGTCTCTTCCTCACCGGTATCGTTCAAGATCGCTTCGGTTACCGCAAGACCATCCTCGGTGCCCTATGCATGATTGTCTGCTTCATCTTCGTGGTGTTCTTCGCTCAGAATGTGCAGATGCTCCTAGTTGGCGAGATTCTCTGCGGAATTCCCTGGGGTGTCTTCCAAACACTGACGACCGCATACGCCTCCGAAGTCTGCCCTGTGGCCCTTCGAGCGTACCTGACCACCTATGTTAATTTCTGCTGGGTCATCGGAGGCTTTATTGCCTCGGGTGTCCTCCGTGGAGTGTTGCAGCTTTCTAGCAGCTGGGCTTATCGCATTCCCTTTGCCATTCAGTGGTTCTGGCCTGTCCCGCTGATCATTGGATGCCTCTTCGCCCCCGAGTCCCCATGGTGGTGTGTACGACATGGACGCATCGACGAAGCTAAGCGAAACCTCCTCCGTCTGACCAGCAGTTCAGACGCCGAATTTGACGTGGATAAGGCAGTTTCCATGATGCAGCACACCAACGAGCTGGAGAAGGAGGTCACTGCTGGCACCACTTACTTGGACTGTTTCAAAGGCGTCAACCTTCGCCGGACAGAAATTGTTTGCTTCGCATGGCTCGTTCAGAATTTGTGTGGCTCAACCTTCATGGGCTACTCCACTGTTTTCTATCTCGCGGCCGGCCTTTCCGAATCGGCATCTTTCGATATGTCTATGGTGCAGTATGCGGTTGGCGCACTCGGGACTATTGGCTCTTGGTTCCTTATGGCTCGGTTCGGTCGACGTACTCTATACCTATATGGAGTTTTCTGTCTCTTCTGTCTTCTCATGATCATTGGATTCACTGCCCTCGCTCCACGAACCAATTCTGCAGCCAACTGGGCGATCGGCTCCATGCTTCTTGTCTTTGCCGTTATCTACGATAGCAGTGTCGGCCCAGTTTGTTATTCACTTGTTTCGGAACTTTCGTCCACCCGTCTTCGCGCCAAATCCATCGTTCTGGCTCGCAACCTGTACAACGTCGGAGGTATCGTGGTGAACGTCCTGACAAATTACCAATTGACCACCACTGCCTGGAACTGGGGTGCGAAGGCTGCGTTCTTTTGGGCTGGATTGTGCTTTTGCTGTATGATTTGGATCTTTTTCCGCTTGCCGGAGCCCAAGGGTCGGACCTACGCTGAGCTGGATATTTTGTTCACGCAAGGCATTCCCGCTCGCAAGTTCAAGTCCACTGAGGTTGATTTGTTCTACCACATGGGTCCGGCAGTTGTTGAGCGCTCAGGTAGTGCTGATGAGGTTGAGAAGGCAGAGGTGGTGTTGAAGGAGAACTGTTAGTTTGGATTTCGATTATATGAGAAATAAACCTGGTGGATGTGCTCATGTTTTACAAATCCTCATCCAATACTGAGGATCGCCGCTGCCGCCGGAATGAGCTACCCCGTTGTTCTCGTTCGTCTTCCTACTGTCAAGGTTCCGCTTCAATGAGAACCTAGTCATGAGTTTTCTAGATGCGTGGATTTGTGTATCAGGGTTTCAAACATTTGTTTAAATAGCTAGATAAAAATATACTTTTCAATTTACAATCTGCGAGCGCAACAACCCTTAATCTAGGTCTCACGAATCCAAGGCAGGAGTTGTTAATTTCGTAGCACTAGGTACATTGCATGATCCGTATTCTAGGTGTGTATACCTTATTTACCCTAACTAATCCCTTGTCAGGTTGAATAATGAACACAGCCCAATGGATTAGGTACAGATTTGTGTTTTGGACTACTTAGGTAAAGTAACTCATAAATGCGACTATAATCACGGAGTGACAAACAGCTTCTAGATCTAGAAAGTGGAATATTGCAAAGCATCTCAAAGGCAGATTAAATGGGTAAATTGAAAAGTTCAATGTCTATCTAGATCGCAATTCCATCCCACAAATTCGCAAACTGCAACTCCGTCGAACCTTTGTGACTAGTCCATACAGCCCTAGCGCTCGAAGCTTTATCCTCTGCGAAGAATCGAATACTGAATGTTTCTTCGGCCGCGTAGAGACGGGTGGAAATGACGGTGCGACCGTTGACAAATACTTCGAGAACGGAGTTATCCCTCCAAGCCCGAATGTCCAAAGTCTCCGTAAACTCCTCTCCACTGTTTTGGTCGATCATCGTGAACAAGGTGTGAGGTGCTACTTCGGGCGAGCTTTGGATCAACAGAGATGAATCGGGCCTGGAAAATGATGGCCGGGAAATTTTGAAAGTTTCGTTCTGCGGCTCGAAGGTCATGACAGTTGCGCTCTCGTGACCTATTAACGCGATTAGTATATGACACGTAAGATGACATGTTAAGAATTGCTCACATCGTGAATGGCCGATTGATACCCCGACCTTGGAGCAAGTTTTCGAGATATTGAATGAGCATTCAAGTTCCCAATGATTACTCAACTGGGGTTCTCGCGAGATTCCCACCTCGATACCACTAGGGCTAAGAGATGACCTTCCCAGACGTGAGAGCTGCGCGTTTGGAGAGCTTCTGAGATGTTGAATCAAAGGATTATAAGGTTCACAGGCAAGAGTTCGGATGGTGGAAGCTCCATCACCCTCGGATTCAGCCTTGACGGACGTGATAGAGGACAAATCCGAGACTAATGAGCCGACTACATTGTGCAGAGTCTGCAAGTGAAGCTGTCGAGGCATTGACAACATTCCGCTCCATCCTTGCTGATGGCGGAGATCATCGCACAAGTCCTCTTCTGCGATCCAACCCCAGACAATGTGTTTCTGGCTTCGCGGGTCAAAGAAGGAGTTGGCAGCATATAAGCAGCCATGGTCAAGGTGCCCTCCAAAGTCATATGAAATGCTAGCAGAGCCAGTAGATTCATTTTTCTGGAGGGTTCCGGACATCCAAAGCTGACCACGACATGTGCGAGATGGGCCTGCACTGTTCACGGATTCTTCGAGACCATCCTCGAGGCACCCTTCAGTACCCATAATGAGAAAGTCAAAGTTGGAGTTGATATCATTCTCATCATTCAACGACAAGAAGTTTGTGACCTCCCAGTTCTTGCCTAGATCACCAGACCACCTTGATGGTCTGAGATTCAGACCAAAGTTTGCGAGGGGGCCGAGGTACTGCCAGTCACTCAAGTTCTTTGGATCAATCTGGTAAAGAAAGCTGGTGGGAGTGATATCCCTGATTCCTCCCGAAATGATACCGAACAGCGACTCGTTTGGGTCCAGCCCCAAGGTCTTGCTCATATTGGGCCAGGGTGCGCAGAACGGATCTCTCCAACCAGTGACATCTAGACCGGAAGGTTCACCAGGTAGGATAGGGTTATTGTCCCTTTTGTACCAGTTTTTGCCCTGATCTGAGGATGTTGCGATGCTCAGTGTCTCACTGCCTCTTTGATGAGGGATAGTGTAGTGGATTGGCAGGGCGCTGACTGAGGTATAGATGTAGTTGAGAGTTCCGTCTTGTGCCTTGAGGAAACACCCAGTAAAGACACCCTTGGAGTCATAATTCTCATCTGGCAAGAGAACAGGTTGATCTTCGATTTTCCACGAAATCAGGTCGTGGGAAGTCGCAGTTCCCCAAGAAATATCACCCCAGTCAGGGCCATTGGGGTTCCACTGAAAGGAGACATAGTACAGTCCAGTCGTGGAATCATACCCAGGTGCGCATGGATCATTCATCCATCCTGATCGAGGTAACAGGTGAAAGGATGGACGCCATCTTGTAGATGCTTGGCCAAGGCTGTTGGTCTCGGCCTTGAAGCCCTCGGGTGTAGTGACGCCAGTTGAGCCACAGGATGCTGGGCTATCCGAGGTTTCTCCGGAGCTTGATGTAGTCGACATGTTTTAAATGACAATTGAAAAAAGATACATAGCCATGTTGAAGGGCGAACCTGCAGTGTTTTAAAGCGCAAATGATAACAGCATCATACTTATCAGGGCGGCGATATACCGGGAAATTCTATCCAGACGAGTTTCGCCGAGGTTTGCCCCGAGAGCAACCTTGCCTCCTCCGAGCTTCCCCAGAGCTTCCTAGCTTCCATCCCCATTTTTTACTCATCAGAATTCCCCGTGGGGGTTATCATCTCATTCGGAGATACTGTGGAAACCATTCATCCACAGGAATCCGAGGATTTGCCATAAAACCACCTAGATCCATTTCTTGATTTCTTTCTTGTTTTCCCCGTGGGCTTTCAATTCCATGGCAACATTATAAACTTTCGGAAATCTTTTACTTGCAACTAATTATCTCTCGGACAACAACTTCTTTGCATTGACTTTACCTCACATTCCAAGATCTCACAAACTATGGATCCTTCCACCAAATCGATTGAAGCCGAGAAGGCAGACCTGAGTCATGTCGAGATACTATCCGACGAAACGCCACCTGAAAAGCTTGAAGTTCATCAGTCGTTGGACATGACGCCGAAGGAGCAATGGCGCAAACTTTGGAAAGCCATCCAGGCTGAAAAAAGGTTCTGCTTATGGACTTTGTACACTATGCTTCTTGTCTTCAGTTGGGGCTACGATGCCGGTCTATCTGGCGTGGCCATCGCATTCCCCGAGTTCCGAAAAGCGTATGGAAACTACTACGCCCTAGGTGACGAGTATGTGATTCCTGCTTTGTGGCAGTCACTCTGGAATGCCGCTTCAACAATTGGTCAGGTATTTGGAGGCTATGCAGCTGGGCAATTTGCCGACTTCTGGGGACGCAAAGTTTTGCTGTACACAGCAGTATTCATCTCTCTAGGATCTTCATTTGCACTGGTGTTTGCCCCAAGTTTGCCTGTCTTGTTCGTCTCAAAGCTACTTCTCGGCCTGTCGGTTGGTCTCGCGACGGTGCTTCCCCCTTTGTATGTTACAGAGAACGCACCAGCCCACCTTCGCAGCACAGCGTCATCCCTTACCAACGTCATCATTGTCTTTGGTCAGTTCTGCGCGTCTATCACCGGATATGGCGCCTCGGGAATTCAGGGCGTCTGGTCTTTCAAACTTGCCTTTGTCATGACTTTTGTGATGCCCAGCATTTACCTTTGTGGTCTCCCTTTTCTTCCCGAAAGTCCGGTCTGGTATATGAAGAAGGGTCGTGAAGATGCTGCTCGCAAGGCTATTGCCAGGCTCTATGGCCCCGGTGCCGATATCGATGCGTGCATTGAAACGATCAAGACTGAACTCAAAAACACCGAGGACGAGGAATCCGCCGCAACCCAAACAAGCTGGAAGAGCATCTTCAGCAAAGAGCATCGCTCCCGCACCCTCGTTGCTGTACTGGGTCTTCAGTCGCAGAATTTCTCGGGTGGTTACTTCGCCAATACCTACCAGACCTATTATTTCCAGTTGATTGGTCAAACGAACTCGTTCCAATTGACTGCCATCTCTTCATCGCTTCAAGTCTTGTCCAACATGGTCGCTGTCTGTCTTTCCGATATCATTCCACGTAGAAAGGGCCTCATTGGCGGGGGTACCATGCTCATGTTTTGGTCTGTCATCATTGCCGGTGTATCCATGGCCCCGACCACCAACACTTCGGCCAATATCGCTCTACTTGCTTTCATGATTACCTGGTCTATGCTTTATACGGCAACCGTGGGCTGTTATGGATGGGCTGTAGCTCAGGAAACTGCGGCACAGGCTACGCGTCCCAAGACGATTTCTTTCGTCTTGATCTGTCAACAGCTGACAGCACTTTTACTGTCCTCTGTCTTCCCGTATTTCATCAATCCAGATGAGCTCAACTGGGGTGGCAAGGTCATGTTCTTGTTTGTTGGCGCCGAGTTATTCATCATGGCTGGTCTATATTTCTTCCAGCCGGAGACCAAAAATCGGTCAAACGCGGAGATTGATGCGTTGTATGCCAACAAGGTGTCTCCACGGATGTTCAACGACTTTA
The DNA here is from genome assembly GCF_028827025.1 of Penicillium cataractarum. Taxonomy (NCBI): domain Eukaryota; kingdom Fungi; phylum Ascomycota; class Eurotiomycetes; order Eurotiales; family Aspergillaceae; genus Penicillium; species Penicillium cataractarum. Next base: position 1,121,910 of record NW_026622745.1, on the reverse strand, counting down.
CTGTCGTGGATGGCCAGGTTTTTGAGAAAGAAAAGAAGAAGGCAGGCATATTTGGTCGATTTGCTGACAGGACCAAGCATGTTGGGAGGGGTGTTTGTTGAGTGATGTACTGAGAGGCCTATCATTTGACGGTGACTTGCTGCTGATATAGTGTTTATTTTGTGGTCTATTTCTTTCTTGATTTTCCAGTCCTATAGCTTCTTAGACGTGCCATAGAACTTAGAGCTGAGAATTATCTCCCATTTACCGTTACAAATCTTCTCTCTCCCCAAATCATTCGCGTAGAATTAATTGACATTCTGACACCACGTGTACATGGATCGGGCGTCAGAAGCTTCTCAATTTACCAAGCCCTCAGGTTCTGAACAAAAGTAGTAAACAAATATCAAAGACAGTATACCGGAATCGCCGAAAGGTCGGCAAAACAATCAAATGTTGCCTTCAGCCAGTGACCATAAAATCGCGCAAATAGATCCATTTCAAATGTCTTCTATTCAATCAGATGTTGCCATTTTATTGAGCGAAACGCCGGACATTATTCGGAAGACAATTCTCCTCAACTTCAGTAGCCATGCCAATCCCCGATAACATACAAAAATATCCCATAGAGTCTCCATAATTATAGTTCGGCGTTAAATCATACACGCGGTTAGATCTCTTCGGAGCTACCTCGGAGAAATCAGACACACCATTGACCTCCCCCGACTTTCGATCGCCACGGACCTCTCTGTGGGACACCGCACCTCGCTACAGATTTCTCCGAGTTGTCTCCAGATTCCCCATATCTCTCTACCCCAGCCCAACAATTTCGGTGTCTTGAGAGAGAAGTGCGGAGAGCTCCGTGCGGTCGCCATGCACTACATATACCCCAGCTGCATCGTGACCATAGCCTCACATCCTTTGAACAGAAACGAATCTCTTCTTCAGAATACTTGTTAATTCCCAACTGAAAATCATAAAACATACACTTATCATGACTCCACGACCAGTCGAAAAGACTTGGTGGAAAGAAGCCATCGTCTATCAAATCTACCCCGCCAGTTTCCTCGACAGCAACGGCGATGGACTCGGCGACATCCCCGGCATCATCAGCAAGGTGCCGTACATCAAATCTCTGGGAGTAGACACAATCTGGCTCTCCCCAATCTTCGCCTCGCCCCAAAAAGACATGGGCTACGATGTCGCAGACTATCGCTCCATCCACGCACCTTACGGCACCGTCGAGGACGTCCAAGAGTTGATCGACCAGCTCCATGCACATGATATGCGCATTCTCATGGACCTGGTCGTCAATCACACCAGTGACCAACACGCTTGGTTCAAAGAGTCCCGCAGCTCCAAGTCAAACTCCAAGCGTGACTGGTATATCTGGCGCGATCCCAAGTACGATGCCCAGGGGAACCGCAAGGAGCCCAATAACTGGAAGTCTGTATTCGGAGGGAGCGCATGGGCCTTTGACGAGCTTACCGGTCAATACTATCTCGCCCTGTTCTTACCCAGTCAGCCCGATCTCAACTGGGAAAATGCAGAGATGCGCAAAGCCACTCACGACGATATGCGCTTCTGGCTCGATCGAGGCGTGGACGGGTTCCGCATCGACAGCATGAACTTGATGTCCAAGCACCCAGATCTACCAGATGGCAAGATCCTCAATGACGAGCCGTATCAATCTGGCGCGGAATTCTTCGCTTCTGGCCCCAAGATGCACGATTACATTCGCGAAATCAGGACCGAGGTCTTTGACAAGTACGACGTGATGACAGTCGGTGAACTCGGTTTCACCAAGGACGAGAAATCCGTCAGCGAATACGTCGCCAAAGACCGGCATGAATTGAACATGCTTTTCACCGGTGACATTGTGGACATGGATTTCGGTCCAAACGCAAAATACGAGCGAGGCGACTTCCACCCTCGAAAGATTCGCAAAATCACCAATCTCTGGCAGACGGCCATGCCCAAGTTTGACGGGTGGAACACCGTTTACCTGGACAACCATGATAGCGGCCGCTCGCTATCTCGATATGCCTCCGATGCCCCGGAACACCGCTCGACAGCCGCGAAAATGCTGGCTACATATTTGACGACGTTGAGCGGTACTCCGTTCATGCTGGCCGGTCAAGAGATCGGTATGGCGAATCTAGGCAAGGACTACGGTGTAGATGCATACATCGATGTTGAAGGCCAGAACTACTACAACGAGATTTTGAAAGCCCGAGGTGGCAATGTATCCAAGATGGACGATGTCCTCCGCGAGCTGCAACTAAAGTCCAGAGACCACGGACGTCTGCCTATGCAATGGGATAGCTCGCCCAATGCCGGCTTTACCGTTGCAAGCGCTAAGCCATGGATGACTATCAACAAGGACCATGTCCAGTGGAACGTTGCGAGTCAACTCGATGATCCGGAGAGTATCATGGCATACTGGAAACAGATGATTGCGCTGCGGAAGAAGTACTCTGACCTTTTCGTTTATGGACCTTATACCACCCTAGAGGAATCTGAGACGGGTGAGATGGTTCTGGGATACGAGCGTAGTTGGAGTCAGACTGATCAGAAGGCGGTTGTGTTGCTGAATTTCTCGGATCAGGTCCAGACTGTTCCTGTTGAAAAGTATGATGATTTCCGGGTTTTGGTTTCGAACCAGGATGGCGTTGATTTGGCGAAGGGGCAGGTTGAGCTGCGACCATATGGCGCGGTGGTTCTCTTAAACGAGTAAATAGTAGATTCCTCAATTTGACTCAATATAGAATTCCTTTTTTGTATAGCTTCCTATATATGGCTGGCTCTGGCGCTGGCTTAGTGTCATTTAAACGCAGGACAAGATGATCCAAAAGATTCCTAGAGACCATCGATACTACATCCCCAGGGAGGACAAATTTCCATCTCGCCAATTATTGTCATTGTCCTTGAAAAGAATGAAGAGTAGACACCAACGAGCCTATTACAAGATGTCATAATCGGGTACGTGCCGAGAAACAAAAATTGCATGTGTATCCAGAGGAACGCCACAAGATCTATCCCACGACCCCAATTCTCGCGCGCAGGTAAGAAAAGAAAAGGTGGAAAAGTATACAGTACAAGCCCTGCGGGTAATTCATCGTATAAAAAAAATCAACAGTCCCATCCAAGTAATAGTAAAGGGGGATCACGCCGCGTAAAAATGCCATGGAGCTATCACGTCCATGGAATGCAAATAGAAAACATCGAACAGAGAAGGAAAGTATAAGAATGAGAAAAGAAAATAAAGGCGGTGGTGGAACAATGTGGTGATACATGCGATCAGTGTCGCGACCAATTCGCCCTCTACGCCTTGTTGCCGTTGTCTTGTTCGGCGCGGGGCTTTTCGGGTGCCTCCGTGTCACCGAGGACTTCGGCGGTGGTCTCATCTGAGAAGCGCAGGTCCTCTTCGACATCGGTGCTTTCCTTGACCTTGAAGAAGATCACGGGTGAAGCAATGCACATACTGCCCAGGAGCAGACCCCAGCAGGAGGCGAATTCGGTCATGAAGGGGGTCTTTTGGGCGTCCATCCTAAAGGAGAGTTAGACAGGAAACAAAGGTATTTTTGGACGAGTCGAGAACTTACCGCCACATTCCTGCGGCACCGGCAGACTGGATACCCTTGTAGAAACCGGCAAAGTTGGCGAGTTTGCGTGCGTTGTTGGAAAGAGAACCCATGTACCTGGATTAACGGTGTTAGATAAGATTCTGGTAGAACAAGGTAGGCACTACCAGCGTGGATCGGTATACTCACCAGTAGGTGCAGGTCTGGAAAGCAGCATCGTAGAAACCATAGAACATATACAAGAACATAGGACCAATGTAGTGGCTGTCCGTGAAATCCGTATCGGCCTTGACAGTCTCGCGGGTATACTGCTTCTGGAAGGCATAACCACCACCCCAGATACCCAGCGTAATAGCCATGAGGATACCAAAGTTGATCTTGGCACGAGTCGGACGCGAGAAGCACTTCATGTCCAGGAGTTGACCGAAAACGAATGCGCCGACCATTTGCATCAGCCAATATAGGAGACTGTTCAGGGCACGGGTGCGAACGGTGAAGTAGGCCAGGTTGACGGCGTTGAAGTGGTAGCCGTAGAACCAGTTGCTAGCCAGGAACATGGGGAACATGAAGACGATGTACGAGTCACTTCGGAGAGTCTCCCAGAGACCCAGGAACTCGGACTTCCAGGTTGGGTTTTTGATCACGATTACACGCGAGCCGTCGTTACGCTTGATATACTTGGAATCGACCAGACCCCAGCACAGGACGAATCCCACGGCCATGAGAACCAGAAAGGCGATATAAGTACCGTTGTTGACATTGCCTGCCGTAGTATGCATGTTCTGACCAAGAGGGACCTGTAATCACCATACATTAGTTGGTCCGAGATCTCCCTAGTTTGGAATCTTTAATCCGAGTTGACTCACCAAGCTACCGATGACACCACCCAAGTTGAAAATCACCCAGAAGATGGCAATATATTTACCCTTCTCGTGCTCATGGGGGTAACTCATCATCACGGCACCCTGCGCACACCACAAAAGACCCGCACAGACACCCAACAAGGCACCAGAGAAGATCAAAAAGCCGGCATTCTGGTTGATATTATACGAAAGCAGGGCAGCCGTATACAAGAAATAACCGAAACCACCAAGAGACAGCGTAATCCGCAGACCAATGCGATTAGCAATGGAGCCGGCGAAGAATCCCACCACGGCAAAGGTGCTGTACAGGGCCGTGTTGGCGTTGTTGACATCGGTCGGGTTGACTTGGCCACCACCACCGAGACCAGTCACGGCGTTGTACATGCCCGGGCAGAGGAAACACACGAAGGAAACGAGGTAGAGCTGCATATCGGGCGAGGCGAACCAGGGGGCTTCCCATTTTCCGATTTTGAAAAGCGGCTTGTACATCCACGGCTTGCCGACCACGGCATGGTCTTGCCCCGGCTCGGGATCCTCCACATCGAAGGGGACGGGTTTCTCCCGTGGCGTCGACGTGTCCAGGACTGGAGTCTGTGCCTGCGACAGCTCCGACTCTGAAGGAGTTGTCGCCATTGTTTATTTGGGGGGAGGAGGAGAAGGGGGAGAAAGTGAGGAGAAATTTGACAGAGGGAAATAAACAGAGCAAATTGAGGATCGTGAGGATCAACAAGGCCGGGGGAAGGGGTAAGAATGTTGACGTTTCTTCTTTGTGGTTGGTTGTTACCCACGTGAGAGCACTGCTCGATCCAAGGAAAGTCCAAAGTCGGAAGAATGAAGGAGAGAGGAGAAAGAGCGAACCGGAATAAATTTATGAAGAAATCGATCGCGCGGCTATTTGGGGGCTCTTTTTTTTTAAACGAGGCTAAAAAAAAGTATGGAGACACAGTTCACACTAAAAAAAAAAAGGTATAGCCGAGCTACTCTTATCTTGTCTCATCGATAAAGGTTGAGTCCCTCGATGAGACCCTGGAAGCAACCGGATCATACAATATGGATCATACGAGCACTACGGAAGGCGAATTACCAAGATTCAATTTCCCCGGTTATCACTGGAGAAACGAGTGGATATTCTCTTTTCTTTCCTCGTTTTCTGCTCGCTCACATGGACAGACCAACAGTGCGGGGAGGAGAAAAGATGGAGACATCTGGAGAAATCGGAGGACTCATTGGAGGCGTGTGGCCGAACCACGGCCCGAGGAGAGTCAATTGATTGCATCTGGGGAATCTAACTGGTTCAATAGTACGGAGAAACTCGGCCAGATTATCTGGGCAAAGACTGGGCAGAACTTGGACTGGAAAACTGGAAAACTGGAGACTGGAGACTGGAGACTAGAGACTTGGGAGGAGATTGAGAAAGTAACAAGGCAGAATACGACCGCAACCAGAGTCGCATTCTGCCGGTTGCAACTCTCCGCATGCGGGGACTCGTATGGTAAGGGCTGGTACGGGTACGGGTAATATTACCATAGATTACACATACTACGTCTACACTGTAGTATAGACTTCCGTACTACTGTACGACCCAGTAGTAAACTCTATGACTGTCGACTACCACACTACCCCATACTCCCAACGCCACTGCCGCTGCACTGGTGGTCTTTGCTGGTTCTACCACATCGGCATGCCGATGTCACCTCTGGAACAATCCGCAGGTTACATCATTGTGCAGTCCGGCCTCTTTATCTCTGCCTCGGACTACTTTTTCCCCTTGGAATCCCCTGGTGCCTGGGAACTGAGACAAAAACAAGAGATTCACTCTCGAGCTTTCTGGTTTTCCTTGTTTACGCACGAGTTCTCATCTCCGGAGACCAACTTCTTGGCCTCGGCGTTGATCTGCCATCTCGGCACTTGATCTTCCACTCACCATCACTACAACCTAGACTCACCACCATCATGCCTGGCAAAACTACCTCTGCCAGCACTCCGCGCATCACCAAGTTCACCAACTGTCGCCTCCTGCGCGGCTCCAGTTTGGTTGAACAGGATCTGTGGATCGACTCTCTGACCGGCAAGATCCTCAAGGACCAAGAGGCTTTCTACGAGCTGCATCTGTCCCCCGATGAGATTATCGATCTGGGCGGCCGTATCCTGGCCCCGGGTCTAATCGACACCCAACTCAACGGCGCACAGGGTTTCGACTTCTCCGTGCCCTGCGCGACTAAGGCCGAGTACGACGAGGGTCTCCGTCTCGTCAACCAGGGCCTAGCACGTACCGGCGTAACCTCCTACCTGCCCACGGTCGTGAGCTCTACACCCGAAGTGTACTGGCAGGTAAGAACTCTTACCTCAGTCCTAACCAATCCCTGTCCCAACCCCTGCATCACAATATAAGCAACATGATAAGCATAACACTAACGCACCCCAGGTCCTCCCCTCCCTCGGCCCCACAGCCGCAACCCACCACGCCCAAGACGGCGCCGAATCCCTCGGTGCCCACGTCGAAGGCCCCTTCATCAGCCCCGGCCGCAACGGCATCCACAAACCGGACGTCCTCCGCGCAGCCCAAACCTACGATGACCTCATCCACTGCTACGGCGCCTCAAACCTCACCCCACCAACCCCGCACACATCCCCCATCAAAATGATCACCGCCGCCCCAGAAGTCGGCAACATGATGGCGCAAATCCCCCACATCACCGACTCGGGCATCATCTACTCCATCGGCCACTCGGACGCAACCTACGAACAGGCCGTGTCGGCGACGCACCAGGGCGCGCGCATGATTACGCACTTGTTCAACGCCATGCGTCCGTTTTATCACCGCAACCCGGGCGTTTTCGGGCTCCTGGGCCAGTCGGAGCGCAGAAGGCCGTTTTACGGCGTTATCGCGGACGGGATTCACCTGCATCCTACTTCGATTAAGATTGCGTATAACGCGCATCCGGATGGATTGGTGCTCGTTACTGATGCCATGCGTTTGTGTGGCCTGCCCGATGGCGTTTACGAGTGGACGAATGGGGAGCGTATTGTCAAGACTGGTGCGCGGTTGACGCTTGAGGGCTCGGATAAGATTGCCGGGTCGTCGGCGACGCTGATCGAGTGCGTGAATAATTTCCGCCGTTGGTCTGGTGCTAGTACCGCCGATGCGATTAATGCTGCTACCGCCGTCCCTGCGCGTTTGTTGGGGCTGGAGAAGGTTAAGGGGTGCTTGGATGCTGGTGCTGATGCGGACTTGGTGGTGTTGGGCGAGTCGGATGATCCGTACTCTGGGCCTACGTTGACCGTTGATCAGGTGTGGAAGTTTGGCGTCAAGATTCACGATGCTGATAAGGTGGCTACCGTGGCGGTTTAAGGGGGAGATTTTTCCGGGGTTTTCTTCCTTTGCGCTTTCTGACTTTTTTTTCACCTGGTTTTTCCTTCGGTTTTATCATTCAGCTATTACTCTACTACCTACTACTACATGCTTTCGGATATCTGCGATTTAGGGCTCGGCGTTTGGGTTCATTTGCATTCGAAGCATAGAATCATACTACATGCACGAACATATTTTCACATCCCATAGGATTTAAATCAAGATCAATTTTCAAACCAAGATTAATGATTTACAATTGAAGCAGAAGGTGTATGCGTGTATGTTTTTGTTTTTATCTGTACTTTCAAACTTGCAAATCGTATCATCCCGTTGATATATATCTCAGACTCCCGGAGTGCCAGCCCATTCCAATTGGGCGGCTACCTCCCTCTGTCCAAGATACCGGGTAAGTGGTATATAAATACGTGAATGTTCCAAAATATCCAAAACACCGGGTCCGTCTGGCGGACTCCAATAGACCGGGGGAAAGTGTCTTCCAAAAGACAGAGTCACACGGTGAGACTCCCGCTCTGCGTATTCCCCCCAAAGTCCCCGCGGAGCTCTGCGCCGCTTACTCGCTCATATATGCTAAACACAAAACAGAACAGAAAACGAAACTTTTCACGCGGAATAAATGGTCCGAGTCAATCCAGGATACCAATGCCCGGCATGAAGAAGACCACCCTCCCCTACCTCAAGTCTCGGTATGCAGAAGACTTACAGACGGGGCTGCGAGCGGGTCCAGCCAGCCTCCTGGGCGATCAGCTCCGCGGCACGCTCACCGATAGCCAGAACAGTGAGCATAGGGTTGATCGTGGGCATGTCGGGGAAGACACCGGCATCGGCGATGCGGACACCCTTCAGGCCACGGATCTTCAGGGTAGGGTCAACGACGGCCATGGGGTCGCGAGTCACATCACCCATCTTGGTGGTACCGGCCGGGTGGTACACGGTGTGCGCCACACGGCGACCGTACTCGGACAGCTCCTCGTCGGTCTGGATGGCAGGGCCGGGGGCAACCTCCCGCTTGATCCACTCCTTGAAGGGCGACTGCTCGGCGATCTTACGGGCCGCCTTGAGACCGTAAACGATGGTGGCGGCATCGTATCCCTCGGGATCGGTGAAGTAGCGGAAGTCCAGCGCGGGCTTCACTGAGGGATCGGAGGAGGTGAGGTAGAGACGACCGCGGGAGCGGGGGCGGGGAATATTGGGGGTCATGCAGAAGGCGTTGATGGGCTCGTCGTAACCCAGGCGGGCGGTGTTGAGGGTGAAGGGGATTTGGTAGCAGTGCATCATGATATCGGCGGCCCGGCCGTCGAATCCAGCTGCGTTAGGGTCCTCGCGACGCAGGAAGATACCGGCGTCCGAGTCCATGGTGGTCTGGTTGGGGGGAACGGGGTAGTTGAGCTCCCACATGATGATACTCTCCGGGTGGTCGAGCAAGTTCTCACCGACACCGGGGAGGTCCTTGACGACGGGGATACCCAGAGAAGAGAGCTGCTCCTTGGGACCCAGACCGGACAGCATCATCAGACGAGGTGTGTCGACGGCACCGGCGCAGAGGACAGTCTCCTTCTTGGCACGGAGAGTGCGCTTGGCACCAGACTGCAGGGTCACGTTAACACCAGTGACGGAGTCACCCTCGACATTGATCTTGGAAACCCAAGCGTTGGTGAGAATGGTCAAGTTGGGGCGCTTCTCATCGCCACGCAGAATAGGGTGAATATAAGCAACGGAGGCACTGCTGCGACGACCATCATCCGGGTTGTAGGAGACGTTGAAGAAGCCGACACCCTCGGTCAGCTCACCGTTCCTGCGGATGTCTGCGTTGAAGTTGTCGATGACGGGGATGTTCATGGCATCAGAGCAGGCCTGAACCCAATCCTTGCACAGCTGGTTGCGGTGACGAGCGTGCACGGGCTGGAAAGTGTTGCGCAGACCGTCGATCATGCGGGTGAAGGTCTCAAAGTCCCAGCCCTTGCAGCCCTTGGCGACCCAGTTCTGGCAATCATACTCGAAGGGGCGGAACGAGATCAGAGTGTTGTGACTGGAGCAGCCGCCCAGGACCTTGGCGCGGGAGTGACGGATGAAGCTGTTGCCTATAGATTGGAGGGTCAGCACAATTCGTGAGAGGAATGCCTCAGTTTCTTTGCAGTGGGCATACCGTTGGGCTGCTCGGTAGTAGGGTAGTCGTAGTCCAGCTCGCCACCGAGAAGGCTCAGCCACTCCTTCAAGTTGAGGACACGGTCATCGGTGAAATCGCTGGGACCACCCTCGATGACGAGTGTGCGCTTGTTAGGGAGGTACTGGGCGAGACGTGCAGCAATGACACAGCCAGCGGTACCACCACCGACGACGATATAGTCATAGCTGTCCACGTCAATGGCAGGAAGATCGTTTGTAGTCGCCATGTTGGATAGTTGGAGGATGAGGGGAAAGAGGGGGAAGAGATAGTTAAGGAAGGGGAAAAGAGGAGAAGTTGGGGGAGACCGCCACTTGGTTTTAAACGGTCGGATGAGATGGGATTTGGGAATTTTTGGTTGGGGCTAAAGACTGGGAAGTAAGCGGGTATGGTCTGATGCTTCAGATCGGACTATGTATTTTGATCCAATGATTCTAATCTCTTGGATGATTCTCTACGTAGTACCTTGATTCGGGCGTGGCTTTGCAATCCTTTTTTTTTTTCTTTTACACAATTTTTTTCTGCCCCGGCCGAATTGGCAGCTATGAGTGGTGGCGATCGAGGGAAAAGTGGATCCCTCTTAGATAAACCACGGCCCACCGTCGAGTGTAGGATCTACAAGGCTGGTCTCGTGTGTTGAGATAGGATAGTAAACCGGGAGATGTGATAGGATAGGATATATTAGTTCAAGGATACAATATCCTAAATAGAATAACAGTGGAAAAAGAGGGGGAAAGATTGGCGTTGATAAGCCAGTCTCATGACTGATACTGTAGAAATGCCGTTCAATGTCCATCTCAAGTTGATAGGAAACGTCTCAGCCCCTCCCTTGAAACGTCCCAAAGCCTCAAAACGAACGCCCCTACGTCACCAGTTCCCCGCTTCCCGCTTGGTTCAGCCCGGGTCCACGATACTCTTCTTAGTCCTCATTTCCCGTACCTAAGCCCTAGGGAGAGGGGAGGGCTAACTAACTACTACCGTATGTACGCATTTGGTCTATCTCCATTTTAAGCCCTTTAACGATTGCGGAAATTGCTACCGCGAGACCACCAGCGAATCCCCAGGAAGTACTTCGTAGCCAACGCCCCAGTTTTACCGCCACCTGCTCATCGACCCGAATCTTCCCACTAAAAAAGATCGAAACTCTGGACACGCTAATGCACGGCGGCAATGCTAATCCCAATCGGCGCAAGTCGCCGCGCTGCGCCCCACTAAAGCCGCCGCGCTTTGCCGGCGCAACTCCGAAGGTCAAAGGCGGTGTGGCACGTAGAACTGTGGAGGAATGGGCCACACCACCGATAAAGAGATACTGTCCAAACGTAACTTGCCCAAAACTCTCTTCGATCTCTTTAATTTGGGTCTGTGAACTTTTGTCAAGATAACAGCTCATCCTTGCTTGTTTCCCGTCATGTCCCTCCCCTTCCCGACCCGTCAGCTTTACTACGACGGCCAGGTGCGCGCCGCTTCGTCCGGCAAGACCTTCCAAACCGTTAACCCCGCCACTGCAACCCCGTTGGCCGACATCCAGGTTGCCTCCAACTCGGATATTGACGCTGCGATTGCTGCTGCTGAGCGTGCCTTCCAGGTTTGGTCGAAGACGACCTATATTGCTCGTGCTCGTATCTTGCAGAAGGCGGCTGCTTTGTTGCGCGAGCGCAATGACGAGATTGCTCGTGTAGAGACTCTAGACTCCGGCAAGGCCTTTACGGAGACGAGTACCGTGGACGTTGTGACGGGTGCCGATGTGCTCGAGTACTATGCCAACTTTATTGGTGGTGGTGGTTTGAACGGCGAGACGACACAGCTCCGTGAGGATGCCTGGGTGTATACGAAGAAGTCACCCTTGGGTGTCTGCGCAGGCATTGGTGCTTGGAACTATCCTATTCAGATGTATGTCTGCAACCTGCATCCCTAATTAACGAGTCGGCTCTGCGATCAACCATGATACTAACTCTACCTCCTCTGTAGTGCCCTCTGGAAGTCCGCTGCTTGCTTGGCCGCTGGTAACACCATGATCTACAAGCCTAGCGAATTCACCCCTCTCCACGGCGAGACCCTCGCCCAGATCTACACCGAGGCCGGCCTACCCGCCGGTGTCTTCAACGTGGTCAACGGAGCCGGCGATGTCGGCGCTTACCTGACCAGCCACCCTACCATCGCGAAGGTCTCCTTCACCGGCCAGGTATCAACCGGTATGAAGGTTGCTGGTTCCGCCGGCGGAAACATGAAGTACGTGACGATGGAGCTGGGCGGCAAGAGCCCGCTCATCGTATGCCCGGACGCCGACCTCGAGAGCGCCGTCGACGGCGCCATGATGGCCAACTTTTACTCCACCGGCCAGGTCTGCACTAACGGTACTCGCGTGTTCGTGCCGAGGTCCTTGAAGGCCGCTTTTGAGAAGCGTCTGCTCGAGAAAATCCCCTTTGTGCGGGCTGGCCCGCTCTTCGATGAACAGACCAACTACGGCCCCCTCAGCTCTGAAATTCACTATAAGAAGGTTGTCGAGTATATCCGCTACGGTATCGAGAATGACCGCGCAACCCTACTTACCGGTGGGCCCGGCAAGCCCGATGTCCCCCAGGACCTTCAGGCCGGATACTGGGTGAAGCCGACCGTCTTCACCGACTGCAATGACGACATGCGCATCGTCAAGGAAGAAATCTTCGGCCCCGTCATGTCTATTTTGTACTACGATACCGTCGAGGAGGCCGTGCGCCGCGCTAATACCACGGAGATGGGTCTTGCAGCGGGCGTCTTCACAAAGGACCTTAACCAGGCCCACAAGGTGATCGACCAGCTGCAGGCTGGTATTACCTGGGTCAACACCTGGGGTGAGAGCCCCGCCGAGATGGCCGTCGGTGGCTGGAAGAAGAGCGGTCTGGGCGTTGAGAATGGCCATAAGGGTATTGAGGCTTGGCTGCAGAATAAGAGCACCCTTGTTGATATGAGTGGGGCTGTGGCCACGGTCTTTGCCAAGCTTTAGGGAAGGGTGTGTGTTTCTCTACTTGGTTCTGTTTTTAATATATACGACGTGATGTGTGAAAATCGGGGGGTTCAGGTCATTTCCGGATAGATTGAATGCATTTTATAAAAGCCGTGTGGTTATGCTTGGTATGAAGCATGCCATTTTAATCAAAGTTTTTGCCTTTTCAAATGGATTGATTACATAGTATACTTGATGATTGTAAAAGAAGGAGTAACATATATTGATTCGTTTTGTTGACGCCTAGATGACCATGACGCAATGACAGTAATAGATTATTTACTCCTTATTCCCCAAAGGTCATCGTGATTTGAAAAAAATGAAACTCCTTGAATTGATAAATCTCGGAAATCACAAAACGTAAATGAAATATGGAATCATGCAGCCATGTCGAAACCCCTAGTTAAAATAGCAAATAGAAATAAAATAAGACCCAGCTCCCAGTTCTCCGAAGCAACTATGTGAAAAGAAAAAGAAAACCGATATCACACCACGCAATCCCGATGTCCGGAAAGACGCAATAACCATGCTCATCTTTACAGAGTCGTCATGCGAGCACCCATCCGATCAAAGATCAAATCATTCTTCAACGCCCCATCCAGCCCACCAATAGCAGAGTCCACCATCCGCGAAGACATGCTATCAGGCGTCAACTCATCCTCATCCATAGCCCGGTGCAACTCGGTATTGATACGCAGATCCTTGGGAACCTTGACAGGCGTACGGTCCGGCGTAGCCATATGCGAGGAAGTCTTCTTCGCAGGCAGCGGCGCAGGAACGTACGTACGAGGACGGTACACCAACGGGGGACCCTGAGTGCGCGCATCGGTTCCAGCCTGCTCGATGGACTCAAAGTAACGCACGGTCTTAACCTTCAATTCGAGGGTTGCGTCGCGATCGCAGACAACGAGCGGGTGAGGGTGCAATTGCAGCGCGGACAGAGTCCACATGTGATTCACGCCCTCCTCGAGACCCTTTTGCACGGCAAAGGCCTTGTGTGCGCCCGTCGCGACGATGACGACTTCGCGCGCGTCCATGATCGTCTGGATACCGACCGTCATGGCCATGCGCGGCACTTTGGTCACGTCGTTGTCGAAGAAGCGGGAGTTGGCGATGATGGTGTCATAGGCGAGGGTTTTGACGCGGGTGCGGCTAGCTAGTGATGAACCGGGTTCGTTGAAGGCAATGTGTCCGTCTGGTCCGACGCCGCCGAGGAAGAGCTCGATTCCGCCGTAGCGGGCGATGCGGGCGTCGAAGGCGGCGCATTCGGCGGCGAGGTCGGGTGCGTTTCCGTCCAGGATGTTGATGTTTTGGGGTGGGATGTCGACGTGAGAGAAGAAGTGCTTGTACATGAAGCTGTGGTAGGATTCCGGGTGGTCGCGGGGCAGACCGACGTATTCATCCTGGAGGTGAAGTTTATTAAAATGTGGAATTGGGCTGGTGATATTTTGGAGTGTGAAATTACCATGTTGAAGGTCACGACATTCTTGAACGAGATCTCGCCGGCGCGGTGGCGCTGGACGAGGATCTTGTAGATGATCTCCGGACTGCTACCGGTGGGCAGGCCCAGGACAAAGGGCTGAGTCTCTGTTGGCTTGAATGCCTTGATGCGACCTGCGAGGAAGAGGAGATGCCGTTAGTTCTGTCGCAAATGTATATCAAGGAGCAACACCTAGTGCCGAATGAGGAGTGTATGACTTACTAACAATGTACTCGGCAATGTACACCGAGACCGCCTGAGGGTCCTCACGGATGATGACACGCCTAGAGAAAAACAGCAAAACTCTGGTCAGTTATTTTTTTTCTCGAGATCGCGAGGCAGAGATAAAGTGGTTGATGCATACATCGTGGTTACGTCAGCGGGACGTGTAGATCGGGGATGATATCAGTAGGGCTGATGGAAGGAAGAGCAGCGATGCAAGGGGGAGGATGGAGAGAGTTTGGAAGGTTGAGAAGGGGCAGAAGTGTAAAGGTGAAGAGGTAAATGCAGAATATAGAAAAGATAAGAGAGCTGGGAAAGTAAAAAGAGTGAAGGCAAAGATCAAAAAGTAAGACCCGTGGGATTGGTTACGTCGAGGTGCAATGTACGACAGTGACAAAGGAGATCTACCGTGTCGTGGTGGTAGTGGGCCTCTTTCTCTCTCGACTGGAGTTTCTGGCTGCGTCCGTTACGTCGACGATTTTGCTGTGGATGGGTTCCTCCGCAAATGTATCGTCGCATGCGCCATGTGGGAAAGGGACCCGATAATGGCCATTGTAAGGAACTGAACCGTTGACGTCGAGCCCCAAGAATGGAAGTCCACGAGTCAATTCCTTTGCGTGTGATTCGTGGGCCTATCGTTTATCGCCTTCCAGGATATGATGTCGCATATATCATAGGTTTACTATAGACATAATGATATCTATTCCATAGTAGGATCTCCCACGATATCAAGTTATTACAGCGCGATCTATACAGCACAGTTAATACCCAGAACTACAAATTCTTGATATTCCCACTGTTAATTCTGATTATCCATCTGTTGCCCAACAAAAGTGATGATAATTTCAAGGTCGAGTCTCTACGCCACACGTCCCGACAGACGTGGGGTGGAGTGGATCCAGAGTGAAGGTTCCATCGGGGCTCAGAAGAAGTTGCATCCGGTGAAGTCGGCAAACGATAGAGACCAGTGAAAACCCCAGGGAGTGTAACCCTGTAGCGTCGTAGCCGGACCGTATGGTACCGTACATGGTATTTTATACAGGCACGTGACCCTACATCGAGATTATTATGTACTACTGTTGTTAGTTAATTATCAAATCTTGGGAGCCATCCACTTCTTATAATTTATTATTAATGGGATAGACCAGGATTCCGGGTTGAACAGTACCTAGCCAAGTCTACATGGAAATTACCTGTGACTGAGGGGAAGTTGATACCAAAAACTACCAAGTAGGCAAGGGATCAACAGGCACGAGGGAATCAGGCATGCACTAGCAATTAAATATCTCCAACTCTATACTTTATAATATATAGGCTACATGAATAGTATTTTTATGTTTTTCTTATCTCTATATCCTGGCATCTATCTAGATATTACTTCATGATATACTCTGGCTGTTAACATTGTCATTGACTCAATGCAACTCCACTAACTGTAAAGGCGGAGAGCGCAATAGCCGGGGGCCCAACCTTCTTATCGCGCCTGTCACAAGTCCCCCGATTGCGGCTCTGGAGCTTTCCTTTCCCTTTCCCCGTGCGCCCACTGCTGATTTGCTTATTTTCCCTGCGACACTTCGCGTCTCGGAACTCCCGTCACCTGACTGCGACCTCGGAGTGTCATCCTCGCCTCAACCTCCATCCCTCGCTGAACCCGGTTGCAGGTTACAGCTCAGCTCCTACCACCATCTGCCCAACCCCAACCCACACCTCACCTCACACCATACCCCCAGTCTTGCATCTACCACCCCAAAACAAAGCTCTATCCACTCTCATCCACTCCATCCCCCCACGACGTCCAAGCTTCCGGGATCACTGCTGGCATTCCTCATTCCCCCAGGGCCATGGCCCCGAAAGAGGACATGCTGCCCCCGGGCTGGGATGATCTAGACAGGTATGTTGATCGCCCTCTTCCGGAGCTTTTCTGCACTCTTGCTCTATACCACCCACGCCCACCTCATTCCCCACGACCCTGTGGAACCCCAGCACGCCCGACGGGCCATTTAAACTATTTCCTCTTTCGGGATGTTTTCTCGACACATGAAGCGGCTGCGACAACGTGCAGGATCATGCTAACCAGCCATGTGGCGATACCAGGCAGATGGGTCAGCTCTTTATGATGGGCTTTGATGGTACCTCAGTGAGCCCTCAGATCCGCTCGCTCATCGAAGACTACCACTTGGGCTCCGTCCTGCTGTCTGCTAAGAATTTGAAATGTATCGCTTTTCTTTCTTTATTCTTCTCCCACTCCGACTCTGCTTCCCGTGCTCCTCTGATTGATGAACAACCCGACAAAGAGAGCGCGAAAGAGAGAACCCATCTCCCTTGGCTAGACCCGTTAACTGATCTTATGCGCCCACAGCTGCCGAGGAGGCCACCCGACTGGTCCTCGAATTGCAGACCATCGCTCGAGATGCCGGTCATCTAGTGCCCCTACTTATCGTGCTCGACCAAGAGAATGGCGGCGTAAACAGTTTATACGATGAGATATACATTCGCCAATTCCCCAGTGCCATGGGCATCGCCGCGACGGGGTCGAAAACGTTGGCGCATGAGGTTGCAGTGGCGACTGCACAAGAACTAAAGGCCGTCGGTGTCAATTGGATTCTCGGCCCCGTTTTAGACGTCTTGACGAACGTACGGAATCAACCCTTGGGTGTGCGCACCTCTGGCGATGATCCACAGGAAGTGTCGCAGTACGGAGTACAGTTCATGAAGGGATACCAAGAAGCAGGACTTGCGACATGCGGCAAACATTTTCCTTCGTATGGAAACCTCGAATTTCTGGGATCGCACACCGACGTCCCCATCATCACCGAATCGCTTGAACAATTGAGTCTCACCGCGCTGGTTCCTTTTCGTAATGCCATCATGCAGGGCCTGGATGCCATGATGGTTGGTGGCGTGTCCATGTCATCAGCTGGCATGAATGTCATGCACGCCTGTCTCAGTGACCAGGTGGTGGATGAGCTTCTCAGAAAGGACTTGAAGTTCCAGGGCGTCGTAGTATCGGAGTGCTTGGAGATGGAGGCCCTCACCCACAACATTGGTGTGGGCGGTGGAACGGTCATGGCGAAGAATGCCGGTTGCGATGTCATCTTGCTGTGTCGGTCATTCCCCGTGCAGCAAGAGGCAATCAACGGGTTGAAGTTGGGCGTGGAAAACGGCATTATCGGCCGACCTCGAATTGAGCAATCGCTTCGTCGTGTCTTGAATTTGAAAGCTCGATGCACGTCCTGGGAACAAGCGCTGAACCCGCCAGGCCTTCCCTCACTCACACAAATGCAGCCATCACATACTAACCTCTCCACTCGTGCCTACAACAACTCCATCACCGTGATGCGCGACAAGAACAATTTGCTGCCTCTCTCCAATATTATCGACGCAAGTGAGGAGCTCTTGCTTTTGACACCCTTGGTCAAGCCTCTGGCTGCTTCGGCAGTGTCCTTGTCAGCAAATGATACCACTCACGGACCTACCATGGATCAAACGGCGATTGAACGGTCTGCTTCCGTTATGAGCGGCGAAAGTGTCTTTAAGGAACTAGGGAGGTCTCTCTCACGGCAAAGGAGTGGGCGTGTCCTTCATACTTCATATACACACAATGGCGTGCGGCCTATCCACGAGGATCTCATCGAACGAGCCAGCGCAGTTATCGTGGTTACGGCCGACGCAAATCGGAACCTATACCAGCAGGCCTTCGCCAAGCATGTTTCCTTGATATGCCAGAATCAATTTTCAGCCACCGGCGAGCGTTGCGAAAAACCGTTGATCGTGGTCGCAGTCAGCTCTCCATACGACTTTGCGATGGATTCTTCAATCGGTACCTACGTGTGCACCTATGATTTCACCGAGACCGCGCTCCAGGCCCTAGTCAAGGTTCTTTATGGTGACCTAGCACCCACGGGAAGCCTACCTGGTTCAATCAGTCGGAGTCAGAAAATCCATCAATCACGCCAGCACTGGCTTGTAGAGAATTGGAACGAGGAGCGGGATGCTAACGGTCTAGATGCGCTACTCGACGCTGTCCGTGAGGACTGTGCACAAGGGCAGCGCTCTGAGCTCCTTGGTGCTACCTCCAGCAGCTTCCTCCTGCGCAAGGAAGATATCGACGAGGCGCACTTTGTGGTCCGCAATAGCAGTACACAGGCCCTCTACGGTTTTTGTGCGACCTACTTCTTTCGATCCACCGGTACGGGCGTTATTGGATGTTTGATTGTTGACCCGTCACGCCGCAAGCTATCCATCGGGCACTCACTCCACAGTCGCGCTATTCGGAACTTGCTTCAACGCAAGGGCATGAAGCGATTCCAGCTCGGTTCTAGGCTTCCTGGAATTTATCTGGGGATCCCTACTGCCAGTCACGTCGAGCGCAAGCGACTGCGACAGTGGTTTGCCAACCTTGGCTGGAATACGTCGCTCTCTCGCCCCGTCTGCAGTGTAATCCTGCGCAATCTTTCTACCTGGACACCGCCCGAGGGCCTCACCGTGACGCTGCAGAATGCCGACGTTGTCTACGACCTCGTCTACGGGTGGGACTATGCCCGTGCTATTCTTGATCACATCAAGACCAACGCCCGACAAGGTGTCGCCGATATTTATCGGATTGCCCTGGGTGGCGCACCCAATTGCGGTATCATCCGCGCCAAGCGCTCTACCGACGACATGATTCTCGGTAGTATCGTTGTCTACAATGAGCGATCTGCGTTGGCGGAACATATGCCCGCTCTGCGTGCCACTCAGACTACTGTCGGGGGCATCTCCTCGCCGGTCATCTCGCCAGTTGCGGATGATTACTCCACCGTTATGCAGGGGTTGATTCTGCTGGCTATCAAGCAGATTCGGAAACTGAATGCCAATGCGGTGGTGATGGACTGTGTATGTTGACTTCAGTCTTCCTCTTTGTGAATGCCTTGCTAACATTTGTATACTACATAGGTCGATGGTGATGGCAACTTTGACTGTCTCTCCTCGATGGGGTTCAGCATGCTGCACAACTTCGAGGAGGTTAACTGCGATGCAGCCACCTGGACGATGATGCATCCGTCATAGGTCGGGCATTGGCTCGCAACGCTCTCTTTTTTTGAGTTCTCAAACTCTCTTCTTTTCGCCCCCTTTCTTGGCCTGTGAGATTTGTGTATTGGTTTGATTCTCACCGTCTTTTCTTCGCATTATGATATCCATCTGGCATTTCTTGGTTACGGGTTATTGGTTTGTTTGGCTTACTGGCTTACTGGGTTTGTTATATAAGGCCTCCCCTGGGGGGCATTGTGGGAACCATGGGGGGCTGCGAGGGCTGGAATGCTGAGGATGAGGACAGAGAGGGCTGTGATGTTCGCAGGATGCAGGTACCTAGGGCGCTTGTACTGGAGGCGCTGATTGGACTGACATTGGGATTTGGACTTGTTTTCTTTTTCCCCTCTTAGCCCATTTTCTAGGCTTCCTTTTGCCCTCGTGCATATGTGCATAGCATTATCAGATTTCCACGGGGCCACCCTTGAACCTTCGGGGGGATGTCCTCAAGCAGGGTGGGTAGGACAGCGCGCCCCGTTTCTATACGGCGTCATTCGGACCAATCTTACATCATATTTTTTCCCCTCTTGGAGGTGAACCCGCCCATCAAACGACATGTCGATCAACGGGAGATCCGCATGTTTCGATATTTCTTTTTTGCTTCTTTTCTTTTTCTCGGGTTTTCTTTGTTCACTATTTGTTTTTTTTTTTTACTCTTGGTGGCTTTTAGGTTTTGATTTCCCAGTCGGGATGAGACAGCCGAGGCTCTCCCAATCGCTGTTTGATGTCCACTAGACCCTCCTCCAGGCAGGAGGGGGGCCAATTTAGCAAATTATGCCTCGGACGGAGTGGAGTCGTGGAGATAGATGGCTCTCAAGGGTAGGCACCAGGCTAACGGCGCTCGCTTACTGGCCCGGACTTCCGTTGGCCCAAGGAAGCGGAAGCCAGCTCCAACGCCTGTAGATGATTGGGACAGGCATCAATCTACGATTCTACAGGGAGTTTCTGACTCGACGGGATTCAAGTTAACTCACAGTACATATGGATTAGTACTAGGTACATAACTACATATGCAGCTTAGCATGAAGTACGCAAGTAACAGTACGGAACTTTTGAGAACCCTGCATGAATGATCATCACTTACTAGTACTCAGTACATACCTCTCCGTATCGCCTCTTATCACAACATTCCGAGCCAACTTGCCAAGCTGCATCCTTTGTGGCGATAGACTAATCCCCCCCAAGTCAACTAATTCTGGACCTGGCGCGAATACGATCGGTTATATCCAGAAAACGCCCGATTCCACATTACGGATTTATCGGTAATCAAATGTGTCGGGTTGGCGCTGGTTCGGACTCCGCTTGGCGCCGGAGGCGATGGGTAGGGGAAAGCTAAGAATCCACCCTGGGAGTGGTTTTTCCCTCTGAGGGCAGGAGCTCGAATCGTGAGCTGTTGGAAATTAGCGTTAGCGACTTGCTACTAGTTGCGGGGACTTGGATGAATAGAGCACGGAGTTTTTGGTTGTTTTGAATGTGGGGAATAGGAACTGATGTGTTTTGGAGGGAGTTTCGTGGTGAGGTATATATGTTCTGCTCTATAATATAGTACATGTCTGCGCGATGATGCAGAATAACCTACTCTACATATCTACAAAGTATAACCTACGAAGAACTCGAAGTGTATACTATGATCATTGACGTTTAAACCCTAGTCGCTGACTTATTCAATTCCTCGAATCCAGCGCATAAAGCTTCCCAGCGCTAAGACATCGGGCGTCGGGGCCACAGTTCTATCCGTGGGTCATAGACTAACGGTGGCTCGAGTGGCTGGAACCATCGAAGCTCAGATCACGGCACGAAGCGCCTTTTTTGTGTTTTTAATTAACGGGTTAAGGCGGGGAATCAATTTAGTTGAGTTTTGAGAGGGAAATCCCTCGGTCGCACAATATTAACACTGTGTTTTTTTTCGGTTCCTTGCGATTGCAAGACTCCGTAGTTAGTGAAGTTTGGTTCCATTTCTGTTTTCATTCGATTTCATCATGGATTTCCCCCGTTGGACCTAGGATTATTCTTGACAACCCCGGAGAAACTAATGCGAATTTTGAACCGGGGGGCCTGTTAGGTCGACCCTAA
This sequence comes from Penicillium cataractarum, assembly GCF_028827025.1. Classification (NCBI taxonomy): domain Eukaryota; kingdom Fungi; phylum Ascomycota; class Eurotiomycetes; order Eurotiales; family Aspergillaceae; genus Penicillium; species Penicillium cataractarum. Next base: position 1,100,122 of record NW_026622745.1, on the reverse strand, counting down.
TCATCTTAGTCCCTCCAATCAGTCTCCACTACCGCGGACGAGCTGCAGTGGCTCACCCGACGAGCAGAGTCAAGCACAGGGATGATGCTTGGCCGTTAATGGACACGGCACTCCTTGGGATTCGATCCACATACCTTATCTTCGATCTGGATCCTTTTGATCCCCGCTCTGGGAATGAACGGTCCCGGATATGCTAGCACTGGATAATAATAATGAATGGAAGTGAAGGGGGGGAGAAAAGAAGGAGAAAAAAAAGAGGGCAGCCGGAGGTCAGATTCCATAGGCCCTGGTTGGATGATGTTGGGTTTAGTCGTTTCTTCTCTAGTCGCGCACGGCTTTAACCCCCTGTTTTTTCTCCCAAAAGGCGTCTAGATCGATCGGATCTCATTTCCTTCGGCGATCATCGGCTCTGGTGACAGCCTCATGCGGAGGGTTAGGACTCGGGAAGTATGTAAATCGTACGGGTGTCAGGGCCGTAATGGGTGTAGTAATAGTCTTGCATGGAAAATCAAGGTTTAGCTGAGACCGCTTGTTGAAACAAAACATATAATGTGAGCTCAGACTAAGGTCTAGTATGGGGATGACCGTTCAGGATAGCGAAGATCAGAAATGGCCACTGACTAGTGGGAAGGGGGGGGGAACTATCAAAGAAGAAGGTGCTCATGGGATTCATGATTCGTTGGTCGATGCACTGGCCAACTGGCCAGCTAAGAGGGAAGCTGGACAACGAGCACCTAGCAAGTCTAGTGACGGGAGCAGAACACACTTAGCACCCTGGAACCTTGGGAGAACCTTGGAAGAATCAGGGATCTGCCAATAATACGGGGGTTTCGCTCGGGGACTCGGGGCCGTGCAGAAAGAAGAAGACAAGGTTTGGATTCAGCGGAGGAAAGTCGAATCGGGTAAATGCACGGGAGATTGGAGGGAGGCAAGCCAGCAGATCCTTTAGATGCAGCGAGACAGGATATACGAAGTATATACAGGGAAACTATGCATAATAAGGAGGATAGACTTTTGTGGATTATCTTGTGATCGACCGAGTATATACAGGTTCTATCTATACGAAAAGTAAACTTGCAGGATGCTTCTGCTTTTCTAGAAGGGCCAGGCTTTTCTGACTGGCTTGGGATGGGCTCACATATGGAAGCTTCTCTGGCTTCTCCGCCACACCCGTCATCCATTTTTTTTCCCTTTTACATGAAGAACCAAGCAATAATAGGCCACCATCGGTCTGGCCGACTCGGGCAAGGCAGGTTCCACGGGCGCTCGTGATGCCGCGAATAAGAGTGGCCAACGGCCCTTTTGCTCTCTTTTTGCCTCTTGGATGACCGGAATGACCTGAATGCATCACCCGCCCACGGCGAACCTGCAGAAGATCAGGACGAGAAGTGCCTTTTCGGTCATTGTTCCACCAAGGCGTCCTCTCTGTGTATTCACGAGGCAACTTGCAGTTCAAAAGGAACAGAGTTTCTGGGATGTTAAGGCGTCCCTCTGGAAATGCTGGAGACTAGTACAGAGTCCACTCTAGTACTCTCCAGAGCCCTTGCACAAATGCAGCTCTCTCATGATTCCCACTTCCCACAATTTCCCCTCGATTTAGTCTCTTCCAGTCTTCCAAGTCCGGCACTAACCCTCGAAAAGGTTTAAGGTGCTCGCTAAGAACAGCGCTCGGTTCCTGACTCCGCGGATGGAGAGTGGATATGCCCGTTCGCAGTGGGCCGAGAACCCCCCTCGTTGGTCGAAGTCTGATCATCTACAAATCGAGGAGCTCTTTTCGATCGGAAGTCAACGACTCAGCGCACAAGTTCACAAACGCTCACGGTCCCCCTCTTTTTCTGCTTCGCTCTCGTGTCCTGCTTTGAACTACCCTTGCCCTGCTCCCGGTGCTAATCCCCTTATCATTGATTGGATGTGGATTTACTAGGATCCACTCCCCGTTTCCCTCTTTGCCCCCCTCTTCCTCTTTTTTTTTTCCTTTTTAATTCTTTGAATTTCTTTTCCCGGCACGATGGCGCTGCATGTCAGACGGGTCCATGTTGATCATCGATTCCCTTCTAGGATGGGGCGCGTTGGCCCGTCGCCTATGTCCTGTTTCGGTGGGTTGGCTTGCTGGCTGCGGTCTTTTTTTGTCTTCTGACTGGTTGATTGTATTGTGTCTGGACTGTTTATAGTCTATGCTGATGAAGTCTAGTTGTCCCTTCCCCCTCGTCTTTCTCCATCCGGTGCACAGCGATCATCCGCATCGAACGATCATTCGCCGTTGTCCCTCGGGTACATCCTGTCTTGGGGACGGGACTACGGAGTCTCCGTAATACTCTTCAGTACCTTTGTATATGATTTTTCCCTTCCGTAGTTATGACTCTCCGTACTAGTTAAATTATAGTTAGTTACTCTACAGCTCCTTCCCTGCGGAATCATGGGTACAACGCGTGAAAGGACTCTAATTTGCCTCCTCTAATCATTCAAATCTCGTACTTTTTTTCTCTCTCTTTTACTCTCCTCGGGACTCTCGGAGAACCGTCTTTTCCTGGTTTTTTTTTTTTAGATTTCTACCTTTTACCTTTCTATCTCTTTCCCCCCACTGTAATTCTATTTTCCATCTTCCGACCGTGGCGCTTTCAGGGGAGAGGGCTTGTTTTAGCCCCGAAGCAGCCGGGCCTCAATAGGCAGGTGGGTTCATTTGGTATGTGTTCTTCAACTGCATGATCTTCAGGGCCCCAAGTAGTCGGACAGAGCGAAAACCGCGTTGCCGAGAGCCGGCGATCGCCCTTTGTCTGACCTTCATGGAAGAGGGGAGAGGAGTAGGGAGATAGGGTGGGGGGTAAGAAGAATAAGAGGGTGGCCTGTTTGACTATAGTACATACTGTAGTTGGAAGGAGGGGGGAAGTGACCAAGTCAGAAAAATAATATCATTTAAATTCATTTAAATTGTTATCATCATATATCTTATGATCCTGCATTAGCATAAGCCATTGATAGGAATCAGAATCGAGTGGACCGTCTTCGTCTGGTTACCCACTTCCTCCCACAGTTTGGTCTAATATGGGTGGTAATCCCGAGACTGTTCTGGTGTGGTGGTTTCTATATATAATTCCCATAAATTACGGTAAACTACGTAACTCGACTGTAAACTCTAAAATACAAACGATTGTCCCTCCGCAAAAAAACGGCTCCACTTTTCCCCGAATCCGTCGGCGCATCCGCACCGCATTCCATCACGCTTCCTGCTCTCTCGGCCCTCTGCTCTCAAACTCCCTCTCCTCTCCTCCTCTCTCACTGGTCTACTTTCCACGACTCTCCAATAACTCTCTCTTCCTCTCTCCTCACCTTTCCACTATACTCCCCCCGCCTCTCGTTCTAATTCACCTTGTGATCTCTTACCTCCCCTCTACCTCTTCCTCCTCTCTTTCTCTCCTCCTCTTCTTCCTCTCTCTTCTTCCACCATTACTTCCCCTCTACTCCGCAATATCCCCCTCCCTATATCGCGCGCCGTGTCTTACCTTTAATCCCTCGCCATGGAGGGCTTCGACACCATGGCCATGCCACCATATCTGGCCAGCCCACTTTCTCTCGGCAATCTTCAGGGCACCGACTATCTCAATGCTATGCCGGGCTTGGATCTCCCTGATCACCGCTCTAACTTTGATTCCGAGACCTTTGTCAGGTAGGTCCCTGATCATTTGTCCGGATCTGCTTTTTTGGCAATCCCTGGACTTGTTTCCTACTATAGCCTCATTTAAGAGTTGTGTCCCTCGAGAAACTAATCCTAAATCCCGCAATATAGCGACGACCTGGCCTTCACTCAAAATAGCCTATCACACTCATTAAAGCGCTTCCCCTCGGGCTATGACGACCCATTCACAGATATGGTCGCTCCTTTCGACCCAGTACCTCCAGAGCAACAGCAGGACTCGTCAATCGATCACAACAACAAGCTATTGAGCTTCTCCATCCCGGTCTACCCCTTCACCTTGCTCGACTACTCCATGCGCCGGACCTCCCTCTCGGTCTCCGCCCAACTCCATGGCATGTTCTTCTTGGCCGAGTCCCCTTACACCACCTCTCCGTCCGAGAATGCCCCGCCCCAACAAGGTGCTGAATTGACGTGTTATCGGCGCAACCTCTTCCAAATTACAGGCTCGGTCACCTTGCCCCGAGGCATGCGCTATATCATGACCGATCAGGGCGATCGTATCCCCATTCTGGCTCAGGAACTGACCGTCTCTGCGACGGAGTCCGTGGAAGGAAACCCCGTCAAGATCATCTCCGTGCCCTGGAAGACCCCCTCCGCTGCCGCTGCCAACTCAGGCACCGCTCTTGAGGATAGCAATCCAAGTGGTGCAGCCAAGGTGGAGAAGGAACCCCCGCCAATCCCACTTGATATCATGGCCGGTCAGGACTTGGACACCGACTATGCCACTTTCCCGATCGCATGGAAGCGTTTGCAGTTCCGCGTTGCGACTGCTAATAACGGACGCCGCAAGGAACTGCAGCAACATTTCGTCGTACGGCTCAAGGTGGTTGCGACGTTATCCACGGGAGCCAAGATCGCCATCTCCGAGGTGCAATCAGGACCCGTCATCGTTCGTGGCCGCAGTCCACGCAACTTCCAGTCTCGCAAGGATCTCCCCCTGAGCGGCAGTGCCGCCGCATCTCGCAAGAACCAGGCCAACTCGGCGGCTGCGCTCAACCGCACCCCGACTAACGAGTCTGTGCCCCGTCGTGCCAGCGTGACCCCGGCAAAGAACAAGGCCCCCTCTGGCACGGTCCAGAGTAGCTCCCCCGAAACGACCTCCGTCCCGCCTCCATCCATGATGCAACAATCACAAGCCACGGCCGATTGGACACCTATCCCCCAATCTAGCTCTAATGCCGTCATGTCCCACGGCCACCACCAGCCTCTCTTCCCTCACTCCAGCCCAGAGCAACTTTCCCAGGCTGCCGATCTGCAGCGCCGCGTTAGTAGTACGACGGCTGCAGCAGCGGCGCCGATTAATCTGTCTCTACTGGATGAAGACGATGGCAGCCATGACACGGGTCTTCACCTCGATCAGAAGATCATGCAACCCTATACCAACGAGATCCCCCAACAACGGTCTATAAGCCTGGATCATTCCGCCCAGCCCCCAGCCAAGATGCGCAAGATGTCCCATAGTATTACACAGACCTCCTCTCGAAGTGCCACCTCAGGTCTGCCACTCTTGGAGACCGCCAATCTTCCTCAGCAGTTCGTCTCGTCCTTGCCCTTCCCCAATGAAGGCACCGATTTCCTTTACGAATACTTCCCTCTCGGTCTGGATGATTGGCAAGCCCCTGTCGACGCTGTCTATCGACCTCACGTTGTTCATCATACGAATATGCCCGAGATGAAGTTCGTTGCCGGCTCTAGGGGCCGCAGCAAACGCTATTTTGCCGCCGAGGACGTCTTCTGAAACGAATCTCCCCTTTTATTGGAATGGCGGTAGGCGTTTTTGTCTCTTTTTATTTGAAAATTTGAGGGGTTTCCTTGATTTTGGGCTATGGTTTTCATCCTATCATCTGGTTTTCGCATCTGCATTGCACATTTGGGATGGGATGGGAGTTTTGAGGTCTTTCACTCCTATATCAAGTTCCCAATTAGAAAGCTTTTTACCCGTCATTTTGGATGAGAGGGAAAGCCTGTTCTGTTTCTTCCCCCTTGTGCCTGGGGGATTTTGTCTTGTTTGATTGTTTGGGATCGTAACGCTATGCGTTTACGTATGGGCTTCTGGGGTTTGGGAAACTTGGTGGATTGGAATTTTGTTTTTCGTCTACTCTTTTGATTCTGGTCTTAATGGATTATTGCGAGGTCATGGGGTGCAAAATGGCGGGTTGTGGCGTGCGGTGGAGTTCTTTTTGTCTTGTTTTTTTTTCTTGAATGTTCAGGCTTGATGTGAGGTTGAGCGATCATAACTGGCATGGCATTGCTTTGCATTGCTATGTCTGTTACTGTGTTGCTCTTTGATCCTCGAGGGGAATCTACCCAGGGGGTCTGCGTCAAGTCGAGTCGATAGGTCTATTGGATGGACCTAGACTCACCTGGTTTCTCCCTCTTCATCTTGTTGGTTTCGTGTTTCCTTTTTTGACGTGCTTGGTCCCGGTCCTGGTTCTGGTTATATCCCATCGTGTTATGATTTTACGCTGCGATTGACTGCGCGAGATCCCTTCCTGGTTTTTGGCTTGGAGCCAATATCTGCCACTCCTATTCTGGCATACCGGGGGGTTTTTTTTACAACTATACTTGACAAATATCATCTGTGATGAAATGTTCTAAGTGATTTTCGTCCTTTGTAGATTCCCAGAGAGTGCTGCAGTGTTGATTCGGGCATGTTCATCTCATAGGAGATAGGTGTATACGACAGCTTCTCTAGAACAAGAACACGCTTGATCTTGGATCATTCCAATCTTTCCCATTCGGACTAATAAATCCAGCCCAACTTAAAACCTTCTTTATCACAAATACCCCAATCCATCACCACCAACACTCTCCAAATCAGCCCTAATCTCCCACTCCGAAGCACCAACCCGCCCCGCAATCTCCGCCTGCCGCTGCTTCCCCAGATTCAGCCACTGTCTCAACAGATTCCCATCCACCATACCCCGCCCACCAGTTCCATCGCTCTCCACGGCCCGGAAAGCGCGCGGGTTAAGACCGCCGGGGTGTTCGATTGTATTTGTTAGTTGGGACTGAAGCGCTGAGAGACGTCGGTATGCCTCTTCTGATATGCTGGTTACTAGTGCGAGGGATCCGTTTTGCGAGGCGATGAGGACTTGTTGCGTTGCTAGGATGTTGTCGATGTCCATGTCGTCGTCTGAGGCGGAGATTTGTTCGGTGGGCACGGCTGTGCGCGGGAGGAGGGTCATTGTTGAGGCGAAGTTGCCCGTGTAGAATTTGCTGCGGTGTAACAGGCGATCGCCGTTGGAGGATTTGGGGTCTGGTGGTGTGGAGGGTTAGTTTGGGGTTGAGTTTTTCTTTGGTTGATTGGCAACGAGTAGGGGATGAGGAATGGGTGTTGGGATAGTACGTACCTTCTGGGTCGTACTGCAGCACATGTAGGTTGCAATCACTGTCGGCGACGAGAATGTACAACTTGCTTCCGTCGGGGAGGAATTCGGCCGTGACGACCTCCAAGTACTCCGGGTCTTTGCCGAAGAGTGTCATCTTGTAGGGTTCCTCCTGGAGAAGAAGTTAGAGGTCTTTCGCAGAAATTGTTGCGATTCATTGCTTCCTTACCGAGTAACCTGCAAACCAAATCCCCTTCACCGCATCTCCCAGTAGACACATGCCAGTGCCCTTGAGCTCCTTCGCCACGGACACGTAGCATGACATGTCCATGAATGCCACGGGAAGAAGACTGCCGTCTTCCTTCAGACCGCGTACCATGCATTTCTGGCCCTGTGCAACAATCACAAATCCCTGTCCACCGATCCCGGATAAGGCTGTCACTGCCCCCTTTACCGTCTCCTTGCCGATGAGCTTGAGCTTGCGTCCTGTCTCGGGCTTCTCTGGGTCTGGGACCACGTCGATCACGTCAAAGACGTAGACACACCCGCGCGAGGGAACATCTTCGCCCTTGGTAATCGCAGTGCCGACAACTATCAGATCCTTCCGTTCGTGTGTATTCTCCGAAACTTCCATGTTCACATTCTGCACGGCCATCACATGCTCCGCGATTTCCAACTCATACTCGTCGATCACGGTCCAGGTCTTTGGGCTGATCACCTTGATCGAGCTCTGCGGAACTTCTGGGCAGAAGGTGATCGCCTCGTTGCGCCATTCCGGGTGCAACTCGTCATTGTCCGGTAATTTAAACTCCACATTGTGACTGGTACCAACAACGTATGTCTCAGATGAGGTTGAATATGTCAGGTAGTCGACTTGCTCGTCCAATGGGATCTTGCGCAGAGTCCACGGGTGATCGAATTGAGTGTTTGGAGGGAATTGACAGGCTCGGATGTTACTTTCGGAATCGACGTAAATGAATCCATTTTCGCAGCCAGCGGCAGCCAAGTCAAATCCACTTAGCCATTGGGTGAATTCGCCGCGAAGGCGAACTAGATGGGGGAGCTTGCTGCAGTTCGCAGAATAAATCCTGCAGAACTTCCGGGCATGAAGACAGTGCTGAATCCCGAGACATCTGGCAAGACTCGCAGCGGCTGTGATCGTTGCTGCATATCTAGCTCCGAGGTGGCACCTGAAGCCGCATTGGACAGGCTATAATTGGACTCTCTGTAGAATTGTAGGACGTTCGGAGATTCGCCTTCAGCCCCCTTCGAAACTGGCTTGTAAATAATGAGCTCGTCATTTTCCGTCCGGACCTATTTCAAGTTAGTCTCTCGTACTCAAATCACGGGATGTCCAGGGGACATACGATCAGGTATGGCGATGTAGTCCAGCGATCGCCAAGGTCGGCAACGAGGGCTTCTTTGAGGGGTTCTCGGGTGTTGGATCGCCGAGGAGGATCGGTCGATAATACGGCTTGCAAGCAGTCGACGCCATCGATGATTGATAGCAGTGTCATGTCTGTGAGGTTGACGATCTTGAAATTTGCAGTCAGGAGAAGTGTTTCTGGAGTTATATTGGCACACGGGAACTTACCGAAAGTTTGTAGTCGATGCTCAATAGAAATAGAATGATGTTGCTATCGGCGGTGTCGGCCGATTTCGAGCTAAACACTTGATCATTATCTTGGTAAAGACAGGCGGAGCGCCACTTGAGACTAGAAAGATTCTCGGGGAGAGGAACTTCGTCAAGATCTCCACTGTCATCTGCTTGCAGAAGCAAAAGAGAAGAATCATCCCGAAGAATCGCGAGATAAGGATCCGCAAAGCTCGCGCTGATTGCCAGTCGCTCTTCATCGGTGTCCTCGTCCCATACGGGATAGATCTGGGCCAGTCCCAAGTCTATATAAGGCTATAGTCAGTCTCATACTCGCTGTAGCCATACTTCAAACCAAAAGAACTTACCAATATCGTAACTCCGAACTTCATTTCGAAGAACTTGCACAAGGCGCGTGCTGCCTGCAAGCGGACCGATATCAATTGTGCGGTCTTCGTTGGGATTAAATTCTGAGGCTTTAAACGGCTTCAATTCTTGTCCCTCGACTGCCAGGACTTCAGAGACTTCTCTGTCCGCTTCTGATGGCCGCGAGACAATCACATATTGGCGAGAGGGGTTCTCCGACGATTCAGCTGCATTTGGCTGGCCGCCCTTTTCCCCCTGGTTTATGGTAGCCGACCACACTCCATCAGCATCGTCCACCTTGACGGTCAAAGCGATCTGAGGGTCGATCTCTCGCTTGATGACGACCAGGCCACCAGCTCTGCCTGATCCTTGTGATGCAACCAGTTCTAAATCCGCAGAGACGCCCTCGTTGTCTGACTGGTCATCGCCCTTGGGTGTTTGGAAGGGTTTACCCAGAGTGATATCTCGCAAGGGTCCAATGGAAGATAGTTGGTCGTTCAACCGGAAGTTGTAGAGCTCGGCAGTTGAATTTCCAGAAGATGTGCGTGGGTCTGGCGCCGTCGAATAGAGATCATCTTCATATACATCATCATCATCATCCATTGGGTCATCGTCGAAAATGCCGTCTGGCCCATTGACAAGGTGCTTTTTCTTGGAAGAGGCGGACGAATGGGACCATCCTAGAAGAATAGAGTCTGCTTCCTCACTGCCGATAAAGACGTTGCCGTCGCCAAAGCATGTCGAGCAGGAAGCAGCCGACTTCAAGAGATTTCCGCCTGCCTGTGCTGGCAGGGAATGGATCGTCATTCCTGACACGGATCGTCCATCCAGCTTGAATCTGATCAACGCCATATCTCCCGACGCAAGAGCGAGAAGAAGATCGCCACTATCGCCGCCGAGTCGCTCCACAACACAGCCCTCCAAGCGGAAGGCCAGGTCGGATTGGTCGCTCATTGAGAACGAGGACATCTGCCGGGAGAACTCATTCACTCCCACCGCGTTAGTCTTGCCAGCCTGTTCAACATGCACTATCTCGTTGGCACCGATAAGCAGGGCTCCTCCCACGGGAGGTGGGAGGGCGACCACCTTGAATAAGTCACTTGGTAGCCGTGAGACTGACAGAAGGGTCGTTGACGCTTTTTGCTCGAGATCTAATGTGAACACCGTGTAGAACATGACGTCCTTTCGCTCATGAACCAAAGCAGTGGAAGTTGCCACTTGGGAGTACAAGATACCGAATGTTGGCTCCCTATACTCGTAAAGGAAAGCAAGACTAACAGGGTGCAGTAATGAAGGGTCCAAGGTTGTCAATGGCAGCACAAAGGAGGAAGCATAGGGTGTTCCGTATGCTGCGCCATCCTTGGCTTTTTCGACGTCTGCTCCAGCTCCAGAGACCTGGTCCGGCCGTTCACCGTCAAGCTCCGAGTCATAGTCATCCATAACCAGATCGTCTCCTGCTTGGTGAAAGGGCAAGATAGCGAGGTTACGGACTCCAAAGTTGAACACTGCGCACCGACTGCTGGGATCCACGCTGAGGATGCTGCCACAACTGCTCAGGTCTGGAACCCAGGGGCTCCGGGTTAACTCATCCCGCTCGTAATAATGAATAGAGATGGTGGAAATGCCATGGCGCTCGGGATCCCACTCAATCAAGCTCAGCTTGGCGTTGCGGACGGCAATGAGAATAGCTTCGCCTCCGCTCTTGGGGTTCAGGATTTTCACTCTGCTGAGGTCTGTCACTGTTCCTGGCAATGAATATTCTTTTTCCAGAATGAGCTTCGTCCCTGATGGGTGAGGTGATGTTGTTGGGTGGGTCTCGGCATTCTCTGCCAGCCGTTGAGCAGGAGCTGAGAGAGAAAACACCTGTAAGAGGGAAGATCGCACCACGATCAAATTGTTGGCTGTGGCAGACAGAAATGGGACTGCCAATGCATGAGTGACCCCAGATGGTGGTAGCAGCTCGGTATAGCACTGCATCGTTTAAAGCCCCTGCCTCAGGGAGGGTGAAAATGGCCCAATGACCTCTGGTTTTCGGGGATTGAATCGGGTCAAGAAGTGAGCATTGTAGTTTCCAACTCCCCAAATTTGCTTCAAACGCAACGCCTCAAAGAATCTGGATGGAAAGCAAATAAATACACAGCCCATTCAAAACGCATCGCAGGGCGGCCTCGAATCCACGCACCCAGTCACGTGGTGATTACCAAATCAGGTTAGTGCATGACGACAGGCGCGTCAGGCGATTTACTTCATACTCCTTGCCAGCTTTCCCGGCTTTCTGACTTTGCGCCGCCAGCCCTCTATCTTTGGAGGATTCGAAAATCTCACTTGGAACTGTTTGCTGATCCATGTGGACTGTTCTGCGTTCAAGATGGCGCTTCTTCAGACCTCGCTGATCTGGATCGTGTATGCCGTCGTCATAGCCGTCCTCCTCGCGGTAGCCTCGGTCTTCATCTACATTTACCAAACTCCACGGGATCGCTCTCCCTCGGTAACTCTGACGTGTATCATCGCGATCACTAGTCTGCTGGCGACAGTTCTTCTGCTGCCTGTGGATGTTGCCTTGGTATCGTCGACTGCCTCATCTAAGCTTGGTCGCCGCAAAGACTGGGCCACCCAAGATGTCGTGGACCGAATCACTTATTCCTTGACCATTGTTTACTATACTCTGTATTCACTGGACGCGTTACTTTGTCTTTTGGTCCTTCCTTTCACTTACTTTTGGTATGAGGAATATGATGAAGTTGCCGCTGAGGCAGGAGAGCAAACGCTGGGACAACGGTTCTGGGGCGCTCTCAAGTACACCCTTTCGTTCGTCGCTATTGTAGTGATTCTGTTCCTTGTTGGTTTCTTTGCTCCCGTATCCAAAGATAAGGGCAACCTGGATCTGGACTATTTCAAGCGGTTGCTGACCGAGAACCGTAAGTTTTTATTATCCCTTGCATCGAGCCTTCTGTATTCGAAACTGACTTGCTCGCAGATGGAGAACGCGCGTTGACGTTCGCCCTTGGGCTACTCATTACCCTTGGTATCTGTATCTATGTCTTGTACACATCGGCAGGTCTTGCTTTGTTCCCAATCAGCCTGATCAAGACCGCACCGTCAATCTCTAGCCCTACCTTGCGCGCAACTACTGCGCAACAGCTGGAAGCAAACCGAGAGCGGCAGCGACAACTTGAGGGTCGCTGTGGCGGTAATCCCGAACTCCTGCCATCCAAGGATCGCAGGGAGTTGGATACTCTCAGCCGAGAGGAGAGGACTTTGATCCGGCGGCAACGTCTTGTCGAGGAAGCACAAGGTGAAGGCCGAGGCTGGTTGATGCGAGCATGGTACAAGATTGGAGCCATTTTCCGCCCGTTCAAGCTACTTGGTGGTATTCTACTGCTGTTGATTGCCTTTGTAACATGGGTGTCGATGCTTTTGACATCTATCGACAAAGCGAAAAACTCGATTTGCAAGCACCGCTGTGGATACATCCTCGGCCACATCAATGTCTTCAATCCGGTGAACTGGGTCCTGGTTCAATCTGCCAAGGTGTTCCCGGTCGACTATGCTATTTTCACAGCTCTCGTCCTCCTACTGTTCTGCAGCTCCGTGGTTGGTATTGCAGTGGTTGGAATTCGCTTCCTCTGGATCAGGATTTTCCAGATCCGCAAGGGTCACACTTCACCCCAGGCACTCCTCCTGGCAACGGCCATGTTGATGCTTATTATACTGGCATTGAACTATTCCGTATCCATGGTAGTCGCTCCACAATACGCTACGTTTGGACCACAGACATTCTGCGACCGCACTCCGAGCTCGCCTGGAGAACAGCCTGATTGTACTAACAGCGAAGACCTCATCAAACCATGCTCCGAGTTAGCAGAGAATCCAGCAGCTCGCCAAGTGTGCACCCCCAGTGTTGTCAGCACTTTCTTGAACCGCGTCACTCTCAACTTCCCCTTCTTCGGCGTTGTCTTCTTCTGGGCACAGTTTGTCTTCCTCGGTAAGAAATCCAGTTCCCAAATTTGCCTTGTCTTACCACACGATTGAAACTGACATTTTACTATTGTTAGCCATCTATCTGATCGTGTTTGTGACCACTCTATTCCGAGCACCGAAGCTGGATGAACGACAAATCGACGAGGATGCCGAGGAAGCGGAAGAAGAAGGCCTACTGGCAAGTACTGGTAGGCGATTCGGTGCTACTTGGCAAGACATCACTGGTAGGGCTGGTCATAGCGGACATCCTAATGATTGAGAAGAGCAGAGCATACTGGACTGAATGAAGCAAAGCAGCTCGGCGGATTGCCTTGAAATTTTTGAATTTTTGATGACTTCGTAAACGATGTCTCTTTGGCGATGATCTCGTTAATTGGTGAGGACACATATACGTTTTAACCGTACCTCAGCAAACAAATTAAAAAAGAAATACATGATAACTTGCGACTTGAGTGTGGAATCGTAATTATGAGCAGTCTTGCATGGACCAGCATGCGCTTGCTTGGATTTGGACGGCTGAAGCCATCCTGGACATGATCTCGTAATAGCATTAAACCTTCATCTGGTCGTTGAGCAAGGCCAGGGCACTCTGGAATGCCTTGACAACGTCCATATCTAATTCAGATGAAAGTTGTTAGCCTCCTCCTGTCAATTGATTTAAGTTGCGATCAGTTTTGGGGACATACAGTGTTTTTTCTTACTCTCCAAGCTCACTTCGGAGTTTTGCACATGCTGCATTTGCGTCTTGAATCTGTGAGATGTCAATTTCAAGCGCTTCGTGTGAATCCCCGGGTTGAGGGTGGATGGGGTCTCTCTCATACCGTTTCAAGGCCCGCTTTTCATCTTGCAAAACGGTCGTCTGAGACCAAGCAGTGAAAACCTGTCTCGATGTGAGAATAGAATCGGTATATCGAGAACTATATAGGGTCATACCTCGAGCAGCTTTGCAGTCTCAGCACGCAAATCATCTTCCACCCGGCTGTGTTCATCCATGGCATCCGTGTACTTCTCCTGTAGCTGATCCCAGTCACAGTCCTCTAGTCCTCGTGTCAGCCGATTGACAATAGTGAATTCGGCATCGCTAGACGAAGACTGCATTGGCTCAAGGTTTCGAGGTTGGGGTGTTCCGCCAGTAGAAAACGGCGGTGTCGTCTTTTCTGGGCTCACTTGCCGCGACATTTTCGAAGAGTGTATTCGAGAACTAGTACTGATGTGGATTGGATCTGAAGCACCACAAGACTCAGTCAAGATTGGCTAATGGGCTTGAGATAAGATCATCCTCACGTGTGTTGATAACCGGATCATCTGGTTCGCCCCAAAGCGGGAGCCGCGTCAGGTGACGACATCACAACGTGAAACTCCCGATAGCCCACAGGCTTTGGGTTTGAACATCTCCGCTCCATGGTTATCGGCTGCAGCTCTGGCAGCTTCCACGACACACCATGGAAATGCGACCTCTGACGACAGTTTCAAACACCCACAACCGTCTGCGATGAGCTGTCTCATATGCAACTCTGCTCACTCCCGCCAGCCGTTCCTCTGCCCGACATGCGCCCGCAATCACCTCTATCAGCTACGTCTCGGGAATACCCAGGTTCTTTTGGAGAAAGAGAGTCTAGGGCGTCAAATAGAGCTCTCTGTCTCCCATGAGGCTTCTCAGAGCTCTGGGAAGAGACCTAGTGAGGGGCATTCTACAAACGATAAAGGCTACCCATGCTGGGCCCTCCAGACGATTTCCAGTCGCCAAGCTGCCTCCTCCTCCAGGAGAGAGAATCTCAGCCGGCAGATTGAGAAGCTGAAAGAGGATATCAAGGCCAAAAGGGCAGACCTCTCCGAGCGCGAGACGAGCTTGTCCCGTCGGCGTTCCGATGCTGAATCCGCGCTGTACCAGCTCGGGGAGCGGGAGGCTACCATCTTGACGGGTGTTCAGAACACAACCAAAAGGACGGAGCATCTGTGGCACAACCTTCATAGCAAGACTGCAGAAGCCCGTATTTTCCTCTGTCGGGAGGCGGCCCATTTATATGGCCTACGACAGAAAACCTCAAGGAAGGGTGATGGTCGGCAGAGCTATGTGCTTGGTGGCATAGCGATCGTCGACTTGAAGGACATGAATAGTAAGCCTGTCGCGGCCTATGCCCACGGCCTGGGTTATACTAACATATCTACAGGTGCTACGCCGGCTCAAATATCTACCTCGCTCTCCAACATTGCCCACCTCCTAGTCCTTGTCTCGCACTATCTCTCCCTTAGACTCCCTGCGGAAATCACCCTACCGCACCGAAACCACCCTACTGCCACCATATATTCCTTCGCCGCATCATATAATTCACGAGATTCCTCTGGTGGGCCCGACACCACCCATCCTTCGACACCTAGTCCAACGGCGTCCAGAACGGAGGCACGCACCCAGCCACGGCCCAGACCGCTTTTCATTGACAAGCCTCTACCCCGCCTAGCCAAAGAAGATCCCGGGACTTATGCACTCTTCTTGGAGGGTGCTTCACTCCTTGCCTGGGATGTGGCCTGGCTGTGCAGAACCCAGGGGATCAACTTGGCATCAGACTCGTGGGAGGAAGTCTGCAACATTGGCAAGGGCATGTGGCAGCTGCTAGTTGCCCCGCCTGCTCAAACATCAACCTTGATGCGAGCATTCGCTGGTCGGGACATCCAGGCGAAGATGAAAACCACAAAAGACTCCCCTCAAACGACGATCCAACGGACCAAATCATTCCCAATGCTTGGTCATTATTCCCACAGCACGGTTCACTCATTCCTCGCGGCCTCCGAAGGTGTTGATTTCACGCGTACTTGGAAGCTGCCAATGCCCACGAAGATTGTGGATAAGCTCAAGGCCAATCTTCTTGGGGAAATGGCAAGTGCCGAATGGGAGGTTCTGGAAGAGAAGGAATGGTTTGACGGGAATGTGGAAACGGATCAGCCACTGGGCTCCAAGAATCCACCGGGTTCGTCACCCAATCCCCATGCCGAATCGGCCGAGCAGGGTGCAGAAGGCCAGCAAGCCTCTGTGCAGACGACGAATGATAGTCGTCGGCCTAAAGGCACAAGTGGATGGACGAAACTGAATAGTAGATAGAGATCATGCTGAGATTACAGCATTTCTTTTTCATAGTGCTAATTAAAACCTAGAACAACCCAATACCTTCCTTCTCATGCCGCTATTTAGAGTGTAAATTACTATAGTGAAAAACGCATTCCCTACTTATCTCAAGGACGGTTAAGGTAAGCTAAGGTTGCGGTGGACCCGCCGTTACTAAGCCGAGATAAGATGTGGCAGTTCGAATTAAAGTGTAACTCGTGGCCCGAGTCCCTCCGTTTCTCAACGATGCACCGGAGATCGGCAACTCCTGGACGGAGCTAACACATTGTCCTTGTTAGCCGAGCTCAATTCGTCTAGTTTCATTCTGCGAGCCTTTCCTTCCCTTTCCCATCCCAGTCAATCTTCGAGCTGGGGATGCGGCCAGGCCCCAGCGGTACTCCAACTCTCCCGATTTGAAGATGCAGAATGCCCAGGTGTGGCAGGATGCAGGCGTGGGGTCTTTAGGTGAGTACTCTCCCCCTAGTAATGCGCCATTTGAAGATCTGGCCTAATTACCTTCTCAGACCTCAAGCGCGCCATCTCCGCCATCTCAGATATCCCTGAATCTCTCCTGAGAGCCGAACTCCAACGACGAAATGTAGCTCGAGCCTCAGACCCGGCCGGTGATGCCCCATCATGCGGTTCTGGCCAGCGAGGCGATTATAATACATCACTCCATGTTATGGCTCTTTTCTTAATTCTAGGACTGAGCACATTCGGTATGCACGCTTTTCTCGTTCCTATTTCCCCCTAAAAGTGATAGCAGTAAAGCTAACCATCAATTCCACGACAGCCTGCTCATTCCCTGTCCTTGCGCGCCGATTCCCTCGTCTTCCGATCCCCCGCCGCTTCCTCTTCATATCAAGACATTTCGGAACGGGCGTGTTGATTGCGACGGCCTTTGTCCATCTCCTACCAACAGCGTTCGTATCGTTGACCGATCCATGTCTCCCGCGGTTCTGGAGCCGGACATATCGCGCCATGGCAGGCTTCGTGGCTATGATCGCAGTCTTCGCTGTGGTTCTGGTTGAAATGTTCTTTGCGATGAAGGGTGCCGGCCACGTGCACGCCAATGATTATGATACCCTCATGGGAGATATGGGCCGTGATTCTATGGATGACTTCCAGCACCAGGACTCGAGCTATGCGCATTTGGGGGCCCGGACACCGTCTGGCAATATTCTCATGGAGGGATTACGACATGAGGACCACGGGGATGCTGAAAGGGCTTCCGGCTCTTCACGCGAGTTTAACCGGTCACCTCTTGGTGGTTCTCATCCGGATAAGGAGGATGAGGATGACGACGGTGATATTGAGGGACTCGACCCGTATGCGGATGATGTTCCCATCAATGGACAGGCGCAACAGTCAGGTCCTCATCACCGTCACCGGGCACGGACGAATCCTAACTATAGGGCCCAAGATGAGATGGCCTCGCCGATGCAGAACCCGCAACGGCAGCTTCTCCAGTGTCTTCTCTTGGAAGCCGGTATTCTATTCCACAGTATCTTCATCGGTATGGCTCTCAGCGTCGCAACGGGCACGTCATTTGTCGTTCTCCTTATTGCCATCAGTTTCCATCAAACCTTCGAAGGGTTTGCCCTGGGCTCTCGCATTGCCTCTCTCATCCCCGATCTCTTCTCGCCGTCTTCCGCAAAGCCGTGGCTCATGTGCCTAGCATACGGAACGACTACTCCTATCGGCCAAGCCATTGGCCTTGTTTTACACAATCTGTACGACCCCGCTAGTACAACGGGTCTGCTCATGGTGGGTATCACCAATGCGATCAGTAGTGGTTTGCTGCTCTTTGCGGGTCTGGTGGAGTTACTTGCCGAGGACTTCTTGAGTGAGTCGAGTTATGAAACTCTCAAGGGTAGACGGCGTGTTGAAGCTTGTATATCAGTTGCCTGCGGAGCTCTCCTGATGGCTTTCGTTGGGGCTTTTGCCTAGTTAAAATGGCTGCATGGGATGGTTTTTTCCGTCTCTTCGGTCTCTAATGTATCGTGTTCGCTTAGACTAATGAATTCAAAATTATTGCTTGCTATGCTAGTTACGTTCAGGTCTTATCTATAAGTATATTCGTATTCTCGGTGGTAAGACTGTCATTTTAGATTTAAGACGAGGTCGATTTATTGATCTATTTGACTTCTTACTAGTCAATGATATCAAGCTTCCAGCGTGAAAATTTACGAAACCTTTACTAGTACTGTCTACTTGCAAGCCATATTTCAATAAATTCACATTAATCCCGACGAGTTGCATTTCTTTCCATGTGCCTCGAGTATCGGGGGTTATATATATATTGCCAACAATGCTTTTTATTGGTAATTCACAAAGTGTGCGATAGTCATGTCATATCCGTACATCGTTAAAAAGTCGCTTTAGAAGAGAGCCTCGAGGACCAGGGCGCTGGCACCGCCACCACCGTTGCAGATGCCGACGCAGCCAAGCTTGCCCTGCTTAGCCTTCAAGACACCAAGCAGAGTGGAGACGATGCGGGCACCGCTGGCACCGAGAGGGTGGCCGATGGCGACAGCACCACCGTGGATGTTGACCTTCTCCTCAGAGAGACCGAGCAGCTTCATGTTGGCAAGGGCAACAACGCTGAAGGCCTCGTTGATCTCGAAGGCGTCGATAGCGTCCTGAGTCACGCCAGCGTGCTTCAGGGCCTTGGGGATAGCCAGAGCGGGGGCAGTGGTGAACTTGCTGGGCTGGTGAGCGGCATCACCCCAGCCGAGGATCTTGGCAATGGGCTTGAGGCCGAGCTCCTTGACCTTGGCCTCTGAGACCAGGACAACGGCGGAGGCACCGTCGTTAAGGGGAGAAGAGTTGGGGGCAGTGACGGTGCCGGTGCCGGGGATGAAGGCGGGCTTCATGGCGCGCAGCTTATCGGGGTTAAGCTAAAGAGAAGAATCGGTTAGCGATCATTTCCCAAATTTAGCGTATTGGGACAAAGGATAGATGCAACTTACGTTCTTGGGCTCGTCATCCTGAGAGACGGTGACACCGGGCTTGCCACGGAAGCCGGGGATCTCAATGGGGGCAATCTCAAAGTCGAAAACACCGGCCTTCTGGGCGGCCTGGGCCTTCTGGTAGGTACGGATGGCGTACTCATCCTGCTGCTCACGGTTGAAACCGTGGTCCTGGGCACACTCCTCGGCAGCAAAGCCCATGAGCTCCTGCTTGCCGTAGGCATCCTGAAGACCGTCCTTCATGATTCCGTCGACCATGTTCTGGTTGCCGTACTTGGCACCGGTACGGAGGCTGGGCAGGTAGTGGGGAGTGTTGGACATGGATTCGGCACCACCAGCGACGACGATATCGGCGTTGCCGGTCATGATGGTCTGGGCACCGAGGATGATGGCCTTCAGGCCGGAGGCGCAGACCTTGTTAACGGTGGTGCAGACGGTGGCGTCCGAGAGACCGGCATTGATGGCGCATTGGCGGGCAGGGTTCTGACCGACACTGATCACAGCATGTTAGCTTTTGCCTAGATAGACAGAGTATTCAATCCAAGCTTACCCAGCAGACAGGACGTTGCCGAAGAAGACCTCCTCGACATCGGAAGCATTGATACCCTCGGCCCGCTCAACAGCCGCTATCAACCGCCGTTAGTTTCAATTGCAACCAGGAAAGGCCTTCTTTTTGAAGAATAGAATTGGTCATACCTTTGATAGCATGAGCACCAAGCTGAGGAGCAGTCAGGCTAGAGAGGGAGCTGTACCAATGTGTTAGTCTAGTAACAAAAAAAAAATCCCGAGGAGGGGCAGCATACCCAAGGAACGAACCCACGGGGGTACGGGCCGTAGAGACAATGTAGACGGGAGGAAGAGAAGACATGATGAAGAGCAAAAGGGTTAAACTGAGGGAGCAAAAAAGAGCAGGCGTTAGATAGCAACCAGGGGGTATAATGGAGGAAAGGAAAGGGGAGGGGCAGTACAAGATATATAAATAATAGTGGGGAGTGAGGAGCTGTACGGTGTAGGCGCGAGTATGTCCCATACTTCTCTGAGAACTTCCCATTTGTCCGCTGCCCGCTAGACGCTCGGACCAACTGAAAGTTGCAAGCCTTCCACTCCGGCGTCACGCCAGCATCTTGGGGTTCCGCGATTGTCATTCTCCCCCAACTCCAACAAATCGCACATAACTGGCCCATCATGGATGACCTCTACGATGAGTATGTTTTTATTATTGAAATGTTCTCGCGTCTTTTTGTACCTCGCTAACTATTACACCTCTAGGTTCGGTAACTACATCGGCGAAGCCGAGTCCGATGAAGAGCAACAGGAGCAGGTCCCCCAGGCCTTCAAGTTCGACGAGGCCTTTGAAGACGAGGAGGAAGAGGAGGAGATTGTCAATGACCAGCAGTTGATGGAGGTCGACGGTACGTTTTGCGCTCCCCAGAATACACAGATTAGGAAGGACCGCATGCTCATTCGCGCCTCGCGTTCAGAGGGACCTTCAAACGCGGTCATTCTACACGAAGACAAGCAATATTACCCCAGCGCACAACAAGTATACGGCGAGGATGTCGAAACTATGGTCCAGGAGGAAGACGCGCAGCCGCTGTCCGAGCCCATCATCGCGCCCGTCCAGCAGAAGAAATTTGCGATCGCTGAAACCGAGCTTCCCCCCGTCTATTTCTCCCGCGAATTCATGTCAGATTTGCTCAATTTCCCCGACCAAATACGAAACGTTGCTGTGGTGGGCCATTTGCACCATGGAAAGACTGCATTTATGGATATGCTGGTGCGACAGACACACGATCTTTCGGCACGGCTAGAGAAGCGTCAGGGCAAGCGCAAGGAGGAACAGCTTCGATATACCGACGTTCATTTCCTGGAGCGTCAGCGCGGTGTCTCCATCAAATCGGCACCTATGAGCTTGGTTCTTCAAGGCACCAAGGGCAAGTCTCACCTTGTCAACATTATCGATACCCCCGGTCATGTGAACTTTGTGGACGAGGTCGCCGCATCGGTCCGCTTGGCGGATGGTGTCGTTCTCGTTGTGGATGTCGTCGAGGGTGTGCAGGCGAACACAGAGCAGATTATCAAGCATGCGGTCTTGGAGGATATTCCATTGACCCTGGTTGTGAACAAGATGGACAGACTTATTTTGGAGCTTAAGCTGCCGCCCAACGACGCTTACTTCAAGCTGAAGCATGTGATTGAAGAAGTGAATACCCTCATCGAGAATATTGTGCCGGGTCAGGGTGAGCGACGACGATTGAGTCCCGAAAAGGGCAATGTCGCGTTTGCCTCTAGCTCGATGAATTGGTGCTTTACCTTGGAGTCATTCGCCCGTATGTACGCCGACACCTACCCGAAACTTGATTCCTCGGAGTTCGCAGCGCGCCTCTGGGGCGACATTTTCTACAACCCCAAGAGCCGAAAGTTCACTCGAAAGGGCGTGGAGGAGAACTCGAAGCGCGCATTTGTGAAGTTCATCCTGGAGCCTATTTACAAACTCTACTCTCACACGCTTAGCGAGAGCCCCGAGGACCTCAAGCAAACGCTGGCGAGCGTGGGTGTCACTTTGAAGCCGTCTCAGTTGAAGACTGATGCAGCCGAGCTCCTTAACCTCGTGTGTGAGCAATTCTTCGGCCCCCCCACTGGCTTTGTGGATATGGTCGTGCAGCACGTTCCTTCTCCCGTTGGCGGTGCCCAGAGAATGTTGGAACGATACTATACTGGCCCCCTGGATACCAAGATCGCGACTTCAATGTCTACTTGTGACCAGGACGGACCCTTGGTTGTGCATGTCACGAAGCTCTTCAGCACCGTCGATGCTAGGGGATTCCATTCCTTCGGACGAATCCTGAGTGGTACCGCTCGCCCTGGTCAGCAAGTCCGGGTTCTGGGAGAGGGATACACTCCGGAGGATGAGGAAGATATGGTCATTGCAACCATCTCAGACACATGGATTGCAGAGACCTGCTACAACATCTCCACCGATGGCGTCCCCGCGGGTAACTGGGTTCTGCTCGGTGGCGTAGACAACTCAATCGTCAAAACGGCAACACTCGTTCCTCTCAAGCTGGAGGATGATGAGGAGCCATACATTTTCCGTCCCATCCGGCACATGACCGAGTCTGTGTTCAAGGTCGCAGTGGAGCCCGTGAACCCCTCCGAATTGCCCAAGATGCTGGATGGTCTGCGCAAGGTCAACAAGAGCTATCCTCTGATCTCCACCAAGGTTGAGGAGTCTGGTGAGCACATTGTGCTGGGAACTGGCGAGCTCTATATGGATTGCGTGCTTCACGATCTTCGACGACTGTACTCCGAGATGGAGATTAAGGTCTCTGATCCAGTCACACGGTTCTGCGAAACTGTTGTTGAAACCTCGGCCATCATGTGTTACTCTATCACGCCAAACAAGAAGAACAAGATCACTATGATTGCAGAGCCCTTGGATGAGGGTATTGCCGAGGACATTGAAAGTGGCAAAGTCAACATCAAGGACCCTATTCGAAAGGTCGCCCGCTACTTCGAGGACAACTATGACTGGGACAAGCTTGCGGCACGCAGCATCTGGGCGTTTGGTCCCGAGGAGATGGGACCCAACATTCTCCAGGATGACACATTGCCCTCGCAGGTGGACAAGAAGCTGCTTGGAACCGTGCGAGACTCGATCACCCAGGGCTTTAGCTGGGGCACGAGAGAGGGGCCTTTGTGTGAAGAACGTGAGTTAATCCCACCAGCTAGCCTTTATCTCATCTCTTACTGACTCTATCTTTTAGCAATTCGCAACACCAAGTTCAGGCTCACCGACGTGTCTCTTGCTGATCAAGCCATCTATCGCGGAGGTGGTCAGATCATTCCTACAGCTCGCCGTGCCGTTTATTCATCATTCTTGATGGCTTCCCCTCGACTCATGGAACCCATCTACTCTTGCACAATGACGGGCCCCGCAGATGCCGTCGCATCGGTATACACCGTGCTCTCCCGCCGACGAGGCCACGTCCTATCCGACGGGCCTATCGCCGGTACCCCTCTCTACTCCGTTCGGGGTTTGATCCCCGTGATCGATTCATTCGGTTTCGAGACCGATTTGCGCATTCACACCCAAGGTCAGGCCACGGTCAGTCTGGTCTTTGATAAGTGGAGTGTCGTGCCCGGTGACCCACTGGACCGGGATGTGAAGCTGAAGCCGTTGGAAGTGGCTAATGCCATGTCCACTGCACGGGATTTCGTGCTGAAGACCCGCCGGCGTAAGGGTCTGGCGGAGGATGTCACCGTCAGCAAGTTCCTAGAACCGGAATTGTGGAAGGGTCTGCAGGAGAGCGGCGTTTTGGATTCATAATCGGTTTTGCTGTCGAAGGGTTCAAGGCGAAGAGAATTAAAAAGATACTCTTTTTTTGGGAGGGGGTTTGGGCTACCGGAGTCTTTGATTATTTGCATTTGACTTGAGCTGCATGTAATTCTAATGCAAAACGTCCAAATATATCTCATGTCATATTTACTACATAAATCGTAAAGGGGGTTTTGGAGAGGAGGTGGTCATGAATAGCTCAAACCACTCCGATGCAGTCTGTGAAATGAAACAGTTCCAGTAAAATGCGCGCCGTAAATCATGTTGTGGTACATGAAACGAAAAAGAAATCACGCAGTCGGGTTCGTCTACTGGCACGTCTCCATCATCTTGGCAATAACCTGCATTAACGCTCCATTCTCCAGAGCGGCCGCGACTCGCTCCTTATCTCCGAGTTGCTTGTTGACCTCGTCGCCGGTACTATGGGTTCCCTCTTTGATCCGCACGTCTACCCGGAAGCGTGGCGGGAGGGATTGCTCTAGTCGCACTCGTACACCGAGACCGATAACGGTGGCTAGACTGCAGTGGGTGATGGTAGGGGTGATCAGGACGGTGACTGTTTGAAGTGGCGAGTCGGGGACGTTGGGGAGGGTGGGTTTGATGAAGATATCTGGGAGTGAAACGACTGCTAACTCTCCGAGGGAGAGCGGGTGTTCGGGGTCTGAGATGGATTTGATAAGGTCTGTGTAGTGTTAGTTGTGCGGATCTAGATGGGATATGTATGATGCAGAGAATGGGATGACTGCTTACCGTAGATTTCTTGTTCGTCGATTGGCTCTTCCAGCAGATCTTCGTCTCCCTCTGAATCGGAGGAGAGGAAGTCTGTTGGCTTTGGAACTGCAGCGAAGATGCCCAGGCCATAGTCTCCTGGTTTCTTCTCTGTGGACCGTGATCTTGTGGGGAGGTCTGCGGCGTTGAGAATCGTTGGGTTGGAGTTTTGCATTTCCGCCATGGTGGGCAGTGGCGATATCAGATGGTGAGTGAGGTCGAGAGATGGTGATGTCGGTGATGGACGTTAGTGATATCGGAGAGGGTTCGGAGGGGCAAAAAACGTGATGATAAGAGATAAGATGAGTATGCTTATCGCAGTTCACGTGTTCTCCCTCCTCTGGTGATCATTGTCTCGGAGGATCCTCGGCTCTTTTCTTCGAATCGTCTTCTTTAACTGGCTTTTCCTTGCGTCCAGGACCCCATACTGATGTGATTACCAACGGACGCCCCTCTTCGGAGCTACGGAGATAAAACCAGAGACTTCTCTGACGATTCCAGTCCAGTCCACCATGATCGGAGAAAACACCCTACGGTCTAACAGATTTATGGTTATATCCCAATAAACCAATGATGGGAACCCCCGCGACACAAAATGAGGACCCGAGAACGTCGATCTTGGAAAATCCGTCGTTTCTTCCCCCACCATCCCAGAAGCTTGGGCAATAGGGATCGACGAGCGTGGGTTGGAAACTTGGCAAGGGCCCGGGTATTTTGCCCCTGACAACTTGCCGAGTCCGAGTCGATCAGGTAAGAAGAGGAAAAGGCCTGCATGGCCCAGCCATGCAGAGAGATGGGAGAGGCGCCATGCATTTGGGGGGGGGGATCCACCGAGGGATCCCAGCTTGTAACCATGGCGGTTCCAGTTCGTCTGGTCTTCCAGAATCTACCGGTCCCACTTCCTTAGCTTATCCAGGACTGGTAATCCTCCACCCCCTTTCAAGCACTGTGAAACCCAGGGCACCAATCTGGTCTCGCACTTTTATGCGCTTTCTGGATAAAGAGAGAGGGGGGAAAGATGGAACTGGACGTGCATCCTAGGAATTCCAGGTAGATGGGATTTTGGCGCCGACAAGGACGGGGGGGGGTGGTGGGAAAGAGTTTCGTGTTTCGTCCGAATGAACCCCGGAGGACCCGATCACTTCTTTTTGACCTCGGCCTTTTGGACCTCACCGCTGGTAATGGGGAAAATGAGATGGGCCTATTGCAGAATGCATGAGGGGTTAAGGAAGGTTTCGCCATATTTTTCCGGTCCTGCAGGTATTCTTCCGGTAAGACTGTAGAAGTACATAGGTACTGGTCCATAGTCTATAGAAATAATCAATCATTCTTGACTAAAGACAGAGAAAAAAAACCCCTTGGGAAACAAAGGTGGTTCATTCTTCTTCCAACCCGTTAGCCCGCGAGACATCGAAGAGATCCGGATCCCGGGTGTGGTTTTTGTGTATTAACGAGAATTAATTATTATGCTGATGGGTGGAGACACCTGGTTTGCGCAATCCATCCAACTAAACTACTAGTGGCTCTATCTTACCCTGGGAGCCGGACGAAAAGGAAGTTAGGCTTCCGAATAGAGAGGGAGAAAGTGGATCATGATAGATTATCTGCCATGTGGTAAGAGATTCTATTCTCTTACCGTATACCGTATTCATACATGGTGATTTTTTTTTTCATCTCTTCCTCGGCTCCATATTATTTTTAGTGGGTTTAGTAGTAGATATGGTCAATAATTAAGAGTGTCTACTCTAGCCCTGTTCTTCTACTGGACTTCCAGACTTCCTCAAGTCTGTTGAAACGTCCTCCACTTTGTTAGGGGAAGGAATTAGAACTTGGCAGTAGCACGAGAATCAGGCTAGCTAGCCTGATGGTCAGAACTAGCTGACTAGTTGCTTAGTTGACTGGTTTACACGTTTGACTCGTGCTGGAGGCCTCGACCTGACTCTTGGAATAATGGAGACCATCCCAGTCCCTGTCAGAAATCCCAGGCAGGCTATTGTCAGAGCCACTTCTGTCAGACCTAGAGTCCTTTGGGTAGGATAGATTAAAAAGGCCAAGGGTTAGTCAGATAATAGTGTCTCCAGTCAAGAAAGTGGAGGACGTTATCCTGCTTAGTTAGGAAGCAGAAGATACACTCTAGAAGTTTCCGGATTAGTACGGAGAGTACGGATGCACTACTTGACGTTATAGGGAGTTTTATACGAGAGTGATGTACTCCTTGTGCAAGCGTCTACGTACGTGTGGAGGGCCACCAGGGGTCTTCTATACGTAGATTCTCCGTGGGAGGCGTTTTTTTAGTTTTTTAGTTTGAATCAGTGTCGAGACTAGTGATTATTAGCATGTGCGAGAGCGATCATTCGAGAGATATAATAAGAAACTACTACTACTTACCAAGGGTATGTATACGGAGTATACCTAGGGTAGGATCATGATAGAAATGGAAATGTAGTTTATGTTAAACATACTACTCTAGTCTCTGGTACAGATGATCAATGCACTTCCTAACCCATCAGGGAGTTTTCCTTTTAGGCTGAGAGAGAGGGAGTATATTACGTCGTAACCCTTCAGGAGGCAATCTGGATCGCCCCTCCAAACCCACTACGATTGGACTATTTGGACTACTCGACTCCTAACTGGACTCCTACTGGACCGGGAGTCCTGCTTGGGGCTGGATGGATCACCCTTAACCCTCTTTCTCTCGTCCTTCTCTCTCTTGGCAGCCCCTCTCAGCTCCTCTCCCTCTGTGCTTGTTCTTTGCCCACTATCCATATTATTATTATTCTTCTTCCCTTTGCCCAGGCTCCTCCGCCCTTTTTCCTTGGTCCTAAAGTTGCCCCCTCCCCTCCTCCCAAGACCTAAAGAGGGCCAAAAAGTAGTGCCGACTGCCTCCACCACCGCCATCATCGTCTCAAACCCGCCCCCGAATCTTATTTCCCTCATTCCCAAACCCCCAAACCCAAACCTTCCTCCTTCTACTCCGTACTTCTACATCTCATCGCCCCTCCTTCCATTCCGAAATGTCTCCACCCAGATCCTGAAGCGCAACTTCACGATGCCCGTTGTGACTCGGCACTTGCTCAACTTCTTAATTCCTTTGTACGTCGACTTCCCTTCCCCCACGCGCCGATCGCATGACTGGACAGCTAACTCTCCTCCCTTGGCTAATAGCATTCATACCCCTGTTTCCATTACTGTGCACTCTTGCGCGCGATCATCCTTGACTTGACTATCTCCCGGTTGCTCCGAAGAGCGCATTAACCATTAATCTCTCATCTCATCGCCCTGTCTAATCCGACCGACCGCAACGCGACCGAAGCTAGGAATACAATTCGACGTGCGCCGGCCCATCGCGCCGGCCGTTTTCGATCCGATCTAATTGCGGTCAAACTGGACCAAGTGGTTCACCCCATTCTATACAAGTCGTCACTGCGACCGACGCTGTCGCCCGATACCGCGGTCTTAATTACCACTCGGCGCCACTCTACACTCGGATTCGTGACGGCACGCTCATATATTACATCAAATTGCGGGTTCTCATTTCGAATATTCATTGTTTCTATTTCAAGGCAGGTCCTTGTGTATAGATTGTTTGCATTGAGAGCACGCGACAACGTGGTTCTCTGTATTATTGGCCTGGGTCTCGTCCGTTGTGGGATAACGGAATATGCAAGGCTACTCGTTTGCGCCTCCCTCGGGCCCTCCCCGAGATGGCCAGAAAAGTAAATCTCTCTCCTGCTGGAGGCATTTCCAAGGGCATATCCGAAGATTCAAGATGAAATTGGGTGCTAACCTCTGGCTGGTTTAGATTATGTATTCGTCGATGAACATAATCGACACAAGCGGCTGAAAGGTAAGCGGGTTCTACTGGATACAGAATAAATATGAGACGGCCTGACTAACGAATCCAGTGATGCGGGCGTGTAATGGCTGCCGGAAGAGAAAGATCAAGTGCGATGCAGCCACGACGAATACGTGGCCATGCTCGGCATGCACTCGCTTGAAGTTGGTCTGCGTCCCTCCTACCATCGGTCAAGACGGGGAATTCGTCAACGAGGGAATGGAATCCGCTCAGGAGCTTGGCGGCCCAGCAACAACGTCCGAACCTTCGCATCATGCCTTCCCGGTGCCCCCGGCCTACAGAGACCCCAATCAAGCTCCAATGGGGAATATGCAATCTTACGACGGAATGGGCATGTATTCCCAATTCGTTCACGCCCCTCCGACCCAACACGGAATGTATAACGACATGCGATCATCCCCTATAGTCATGCCACACCAGTCATATCCACAACAACCCCAAGTATTCCCCGGGGCTCAACCGCCACACTTGGCAACCCCAGATCGGGCGGTGTTTGCAGAGAATGAGCAAACGACGGCGGACAATCTCAGCGATGTCCTGGGAGAGCTAAAAATTGACGAGACGGGCATCGGTAAGATTTTTTCTCTATATTTCCTAGTGACGTATTACCAGTACTAATCCTTCACTTCAGCACCATATATTCGGAGGCAAAGGAAAGATCGCATCGAACCGGATGCGCCTGTGCAAGATGATGTGGAAGAAAGACTGCCCCCTCTCAGTACGGGAGCGGGCGCTACGATTCGAATTCCTCCAGAGTTGATGCCCGATGATGAAGACGTGATGAACTACTTCAAAATCTACTTCGACGAAATCCACCCCTACGTCCCCGTGATCCCCCGGGCCCATCTATACTACCAATGGCAAAACGACCGCCGTTCTATATCTCCACTCCTCCTTGAAGCCTTGTTTGCGTGCGCGGGGCGACTATCTGACGAGCCCTCGGAAGGTGCTCAATGGCTTGCTATGGCAAACAGTAAGTTTGGGAAATGGGTCAACCTAGATGTAGAATTCAAACGCTGACGCTACTCTATCAGGACACGAATCTAGTTTCATGGATGTTCCGCGGTTAAGCACCATTCAAGCTCTGCTTCTCTTGCTCAAGGCAAGAGAGTCATTGCCCAAAAAGGGCTACTATTATCGGTCATGGCAGACCGTCAAAACCATCGTATCGATGGCCAAGGATCTAGATATCCACGAACATTATAGTGGACACGCCGAAGGACGATCCTGTGATCTGAGCCCAATCGAGTGTTTAGTGAGCACTCGGGTTTGGCAGGCACTTTTAGTGGTTGAGGTGATGATAGGAGCACCCCAAGGTGAGTGTCCTTTCTTTCATACCTCCCGACTACCGGGTTGGTCAGACTTTTCTAACAATGCTTTTCTTATTAGGCCGCTCCGATTACGGCGTTGACCCGGACACCGTGGATATGCGCCCAACCTTGGATATCAGAGGTCTAGATCACTATGAAACGGATCGATCCAGACAATATGCTTACTTTGTCCGCAATGCCCACCACATTCGCATCATTACCGACCTTTATCACAAGATCAAGAAGCAGAAAGACTGGGGAGCAGATCCTCGTTTTGTACAGAAGAACCCGCTCTTTTCTGACTGGCTTCGTAATCTACCCACAGATTTGCAGGTGAATTACCCGGCCGATGGAAGCCCTCCATGGATTCCCTCTCATTTTGTGGGAAATATGCACTCCCACTGTCACCTGGCGATCATCCTGCTGCATCGTCCGCAGCTTGTGGCGTCTCAATCCTTTACAGCTGGTGGCGACTGGAGAATCCATTTCTCTCTGTGTTACACCTCGGCGAAGAGTATCTGTCGTTTGCAGGAAGCTATCCTGGAGCGATTCGGACTTTCCGGCTTGCTGTACATGCAGCGAGGTATCAATTTTGCGATCTATTGCATTCTCACTTGCACCATGCTCCACCTGGTAAGCAGACCACTCTCAAATAAGAATTCGTGTGAGTAGAAAAGAATTCTCTGACCGCTACAGATCGCAATTACTTCCCCGGACCCCGAATTCAATTCAGACGCCCGGGAATACTTTACACGCCACATGCGCATCTTGGAAAAATGCTCCGATGCCTGGCCCATGCCAGAGATTCAGGCTCAAATCGACTCTCTCAGGCTGGCCTTCTCCGCAGACACTCATCGCCCCTTCGAGCTGAAACCGAGCTTTCCCTACGGAAGTCCCTCGGAACCATATCAGCCTAGTCCCCCCATGGACGCGCATTATCATCCACACCTAAGCCAAATGTCAAGCAATGTCCAATCCAGAGTGGGTTTCAACACACATCCAATCACTCCTCCGATATCTGCCGGTGCTGAATCAGACGCAAAGTCGGACACGTCCTCCCAGTTACAATCCCTTGGAATGGTCCCCCATCAACCGCCTACAACCCATCCTCTCGAAGCTCCTTTAGTTGATGAAAACAGCTGGGACCCTACGCGTATTATCAAGTATGTGATGCAATACTGTTGTACCTGTCACTGATGCCTTCTTTTGATCATGCTTTGCTAACCTGAACTCTAGCCAATGGGATATGGCTTTCTCCGTCAACCCATCAACCGTCAGCGCCAACTCTCCTCCCATGCCCATGAACAACACCCCCCAACCCATGTCGAATATGGTCAACCAACAGTATCCGATGCAGTATGACTCGCCGTCCAAGGTGACAGTCCCGCAGACCCAATCAGTGTCGCCACCACAATTCCAGGCACACCCGGTCGTATTCAGTGCACGGGATTGGCAACAAAGTGTGGCCAGCGTGTATGACCCGCAGGGCTTGAAGCGTCGGTGGAATTACTCCACTGACCTCGGGGACAATATGATCAAGCGGCAACGGGGGTGATAAACGGATCCGAAATCCCACCACGTTCGGTATCTCTTGAGCATTCTCTCAACTCTTTTGTGACCTTGTGTATCTATGTACTACCCCCTGGACCAGAGCCAACCTTGTCTCCAACCCTTTGTTCTCGTATTTATTCTGATTCCCCTACCTCCTGTGATACTTATTTTCTTGTTTTGTTCGGTTTATCTTTTGGCTTTGTCACCACAGGATGTCCTGCAATGGGTCATGCCATGGACTACGACTGGGTTGGGAGAGATCCCCAGCGAGTTTTTTTTTTCGCTGTTGGGGAGACGCACTGATTGATTTGAATGGCGATTGGATTTTTGAGTCCTACTGTATATCACGATAAAAAGATCTAGAAGCATCTGTCGAAGAGAACAGCGGATTACGGAGGGTCGTTGAGTCTTTTTATGAAGTAAAAATAATGGAAGGAGCTTTTGTAGGCTCTTCCTCGGTGTTCCCACCAACATACTTGGATTATGTCGAGGTGAAGTAAAGTATGGAACAGGAAAGGGAGTATGTCTCGTAAGGGTAGATAGAAGGATGACAATCGGGATTCCCATGGTATGTGTCGGGGATATTGCCGTGATATGTGTGGAGATCCATGGACAAATGGTAATGGAGGTAACTGCCATCAAATGCGACTTTTGTGGCATTGTTCATCAAGGGGAAATACGGGTCCGGGTCAAGTCCTTCGAGGGTGATTTTGTCGGAGGATTGATGTGTTCCCGTAGGCATTTTGTAGAGAAAATTCCCGTCAAATGTGAGAGAGTTGATGGATCCAAACAGACAGCGAACTGAATGCACGAGAACTGAGTTTCGGCGAGGGTATGAGTGTGTCATGTGTCGTATCGTGATTCATGATAGTCGTGAGCTTTGGGTGACGTTTCCAGGCCAGGCATGCAGCGGAGGATATAGTCGACATGCCCAGGTCAACCCCGATGGCCGAGCCCAATTCTCTCTTCCCGACGAAGGATTCTAGCCTTGTCACCAGGGAGGGGCTTCAGCTCATCGCTCGGGTTGACCTTGGTCTTGGCGCTGCTGCCCTGTGCCTGTTCGGGCTCACGGTTCTCGTTCTGTTTGCGGAGGAGTTCCTCCTCAAAGACAGCGATGTCTTCCATGGTGATTGCAATGGCGGTTGGCTTTCGGCGGAGCATTTTGAGGGTTGTCTGAAGGATGGGGATGGTTTTCGGATGAGTGGTGTGGAGTGTAAACAGGAGAGTTTCGATGAATATTATTTGTTTCCCCATATAGATTTGCCGTTTTAATTATCTCGACCGCCTTGACCGCCTTCTATAAGGGTAGTGCTTAGAGTAGAGCATGAACCGAAGATTATATCATGTAGAATTAAGGCAGTTAGGGTTGTATCGTGATTGCTCATAGCATAGAAATAGACTGACTTGAGATATGTCTTATGATGGTCAAAATATCACACAAAATTTGGGTTTGAGTAGTTGGTAGACAATACTAAAGAAACATCATCGGAGTTCACAGACAAGTCACGTGAGTATCTTCCGGCCCTGCAAAAGTTGTGTTCCCGCTGGGATCGGACAGTGTCTCACGTCCACAACTCCGTCACCATACAATGATTCGGTCACAGCTAAGGCAGTTTGCCCGGCAGGGAGACCGTGCCTGGGCAGGCATCAGTATGCCTATCCGTCACTTCTCTGCCTCTTCTGTGGCTGCTGCGGAGGGTCAAAACCCGCCATCAGGTATGCGATACACGCTATTACCACTCATCCCGGCACCACGATTGTCCTAGTGACTCAATGGCATGATTAAGATCATGTTTTGTACCTAAGAGATTGCTAATTGTTGTCACTGGACAGCGCAAGGCCAACCCAAACAGAGACCGGCAACCACAGGCCCCCCTCGCAAGCCTCGACCTTCCAACAGACCCCCCGGAGCCGGACCCGGAGCCCAGACCAAGCCCCGTCCAGCTCGGGCAATTGATGCCCGGTCATTTGCAGCCCCTCGTGCTGGTGGTGAACCCCCCAAGATCATCCGCAAGCCCAGGCTGCGTACGATGCCACCCGGCAAGCAGGTACCGGGTCGTAAGGGCAAGCTCGCCACGAAGGCTGGCCAGAAACCCAAGCGGCAAAACAAAATGCGCCGTTCAGATCAGGTCATTGATGACGACGAGACCACCGCTGCTGCTATCAAGCAACTCGAGCTGGACCAAGAGTCCAAGGGCCGTCCGGTGCCTATTCGCTACGAACCCCAGGCGATCGATTTCTCTACACTGAAGGATACTTGGCCCTCCTTGCCGACGGACTCGAATGCTCGGTCTGCTGCCGTCATCGAGAAGCTTTCTACCCTGAGCGGCCGCTTCCCCAGTGGCTACGTCCCTCCCCATGAGCTGGGTAGACGTCTCTGGAAGGGCCAGAGCGTTCTGTTCGAGAGCGAGGCTGAGAAGGCCCAGGCTCTTGAGGAACTCAAGCGCTTGTCCCAAGAACGAGCAGACAAGATCTCCCAGAAGAAGGGCGAGATTGTCGAGCCCCGTGATATCAAATTCAACGCCATCAGCGCGGAACACACACAAAAACTGATGGAGACCTTTGTGCAAGGAAAATATCCCGCCCTGGAAGTTGGCAAGGACCAGCCGGCTATCATGGGCGATGTGCTGAGGAATATCCGCAATAACGCAACCTATCAAACAGCTGGCAAGCGGCCCCAGTTCCTCGCCAAGGTCGAGTCTCTGTTGGCCTCGAGTCGCGTCAAGCGCTCCTAGTGTTACTCAGGTAGCATCTTGTATGGGGATATGCTGTTGTGTATTATATTGATTCTGTGATTCGAATTCCTTTTTTTTGTCTCCAACTAGGCGCTATGTGTTTTCAGGTGGTGGTATTCACCCACCACCTTTGTTCCCTCGGTATCTAGATTTACAATGTGACTATATTACAAAAATGTGGCCCTCGCGCTGCTGCTCCGGGGCGGTTTCATGCCTGTTCCAAGGACTTCTTGGCCGCATCAAATAGTTCCTTGACGTCCTTTTGGCCCTTCTCCGTAGCTTTCTCCATATGATCATGAGCCTTGCGCACATCGTCAGGTCGGGCAAGCTTCTTTTTCTGCATGTCTTGTAGACGCTTGTGCATGGCGCCTCTGGAATCGCGAACGGCGCTAGCAGCTTTTTCAAAGGCCTGCTTCGCCGCCTGGACATTCTTGTCTCGGGATTCCTTGGTCGGGGGAGGGATGGGGATATTCAGTTGAAGGGCGTTATGCGGATCAGGCTGGGGAGTCAGGGACAGATTCGAGGATACAATCGCCGAAGTAACGGGCTTGATGTGCTGTGGATTTGGAACTTCTTGTTAGTAACTCGCAATGGAAAGCAATTCGCGCAAGGTCTCGCGCTTCACTTACCTCTTCCTCCGCCACTAGGATGGTCACCATCCTACCTCCCTTAGGTACAACTTGAGCTAAATCACCCAACTTGACAGAGTCCTGGCTATCCTTGCTCAACTGGACCTTCAGCACCTCGAGGGTCGCAGTGTTGAAACGTCCGCCTGCGCGAAGCTTGGACAGATCATCTTTCAGTCTGGAGATGGCAGTCGATATACCCGAATTGAGGGTGGAAAGGTCGAACGGATCCTCAGTGGCCGCAGCAGGACTAGATTCCACGTCTGAGTTTGAGCCCTTCTTGCCCGCCTTTTCTTTCTTCTTGTATAGCGCTGGGGAGTTGGTGAAGTTGCGGGTCTGTCGGACAGCCAAGCTGGGACTGGGAGCTACCGAGAACCGCAGGAATTGAGTCGTCGGGCGGCATTGGGGGATGACGCGCAATGGCAATCGAGTCGCGAGACGGTTCATGATGTATAGCGATGTGAGTTAGGGGGATTTTGGAGTAAAGGGCGAGGTAAGTTCAGAGGTTGAAGAAGCGAACAAAGATGGGGAAGCTATCGAGATAAGATAAAAATTGCCAGAAAGCGGTCCGGAGTCCACCACTAACAGTGCGGTGGTGCACACGAGTTCTACAGATAGATCTAGACAATGTAAAAAAACGTCTTCTCTACACGATCACAGGGAAAAACGATTAGGAGAAAAAAGGTCGTTACACATTAAATTTGCAACGTCGATCCTCGTCTACATAAAAGGCGTACTTTTTAACATCTTAAAAAGGAAAAAGAAACTGCGCCCAAGTTTGTCCGGTTTGAATCACAACAAAAAAAACAATAGACCGAACGCTGCCCCAAGATCTATATGGCGCAGACATTCGCCGGATACCGTCCGGGGAATAGAGCAAGCATTGGTCATCCTATTTTCATCTCACCCTTTAGCGGGTAGCCATGGCCTTGGTGATCAGGCGCTTGAGAGCAAGCTCCTTCTTCTTGAGGTCCTCGGGGGTGGAGTCCTCAATCTCGAGCTGGGCCATAGCGTCGCTGAGGGCAGACTCGATCTTCTCCTTGTTGCCGCGCTTGAGCTTCAGGGACATGGAGGGGTCGGAGACGATCTCCTCAACACGGGAGATGTAGGACTCGAGCTGCTGGCGAGACTCGAACTTCTTGGTGAACTCCTCGTCGCTGGACTTGAACTTGGCAGCGTCCTCAACCATCTGCTCGATCTCAGTGCTGGACAGCTTGCCGACAGCGTTGGAGATGGTGATGTTGGCAGAGCGGCCGGAGGTCTTCTCAGTGGCGGTAACCTTCAGGATACCGTTGACATCGACCTCGAAGACACACTCGAGAGCGGCCTCACCGGCGCGCATGGGGGGAAGGGGAGCAAGAGTGAACTCGCCGAGGGAGGTGTTGTCAGCACAGTTGGTACGCTCACCCTGGTAGACGGGGAACTGGACGGTGCTCTGGTTGTCAACAACGGTGGTGAAAGTGCGCTTCTTGATGGTGGGGACGGTCTGGCCACGGGGAACAACGGGGGCGAAGATGTTACCCTCCATGGCGACACCAAGGGAGAGGGGAACGACGTCGAGCAGGAGGAGGTCCTGGGTCTCGGCGGAGGTGGCCTTGCCGGAGAGGATACCGGCCTGGACGGCAGCACCGTAGGCAACGGCCTCATCGGGGTTGATGCTCTACATCAAAGGAGTTAGTATGCTTATTACTTGTATCAGGGCCCATCATGAGGGATCAATCTTACCTTCTCGAGCTTCTTGCCATCGAAGAAGTCGGACAGGAGCTTCTGGATGCGGGGAATACGGGTGGAACCACCAACAAGGACGATCTCGTCAACCTTGGACTTCTCCATGGCAGCGTCCTTGAGGACCTGCTGGACGGGCTCCAGGGTGCCGGAGAAGGCCTTGGCGTTCAGGTCCTCGAAACGGGCACGGGTGATGGAGGAGTTGAAGTCCTCACCGTCGAAGAGAGAGTCAATCTCGACGGTGGTCTGGGTGGCGTTGGACAGAGTACGCTTAGCACGCTCGCAAGCAGTGCGGAGGCGACGGAGGGCACGGGCATCGCCAGACAGGTCCTTGCCAGTCTTGCGCTGGAACTCCTTCTTGAAGTGGTCCAACAGGTTGGTGTCGAAGTCCTGACCACCAAGGTGAGTGTCACCAGCGGTAGCCTTGACGGTGAAGACACCACCCTGGATGTTCAGCAGGGAGACATCGAAAGTACCACCACCGAGATCGTAGATGAGAACGTTGCGCTCCTTGTCAGACTTGCCAGAGCCGAGACCGTAAGCGATAGCAGCGGCAGTGGGCTCGTTGATGATACGGAGAACGTTGAGGCCAGCGATGGCACCGGCATCCTTGGTAGCCTGACGCTGGTTGTCGTTGAAGTAGGCGGGCACAGTGATGACGGCCTTCTCAACCTTCTTGCCGAGCTTGGTCTCAGCAACCTCCTTCATCTGTTTTTTTTCGGTGTATTAGTAAGACAAGTCTTTTTTTTTTTCAAATCAAGAGCAAATTTGGTGTAGTATTTCGACTCACCTTCATGAGGACCATGGAGGAGATCTCCTGGGGAGTGAAGGTCTTGTTCTCACCGAGGTACTCGACCTCGACGGCGGGGGCAGTACCCTGAGCAACGACCTTGAAGGGCCAGGACTCAACATCCTTCTTGACGATGGGGTCATCGAAGGGACGACCGATCAGACGCCTATTTGGAGTACAAGTTAGAAACGAGGTTCAAGAGATGTTGTATCCAGATGCACAGTCCAAGGGACAGATGGAAAATGGCCGAATTGGGCGATCACGGGACGAAACTCACTTGATGTCGAAGATGGTGTTCTTAGGGTTCATAGCAGCCTGGTTCTTGGCGGCCTCACCGATCAGACGCTCCTTGTCGGTGAAAGAGACGAAGGAGGGGGTAGTGTAGCTACCCTGATCGTTGGCAACTGATTGTCAGGTTAGCATTGCAGGGCAGATATCGGGTTGGCGAGGGAAACGCACTGATCTCGACGTTAGTGCCCTCATAGTTGGCAACGCAAGAGTAGGTGGTGCCTATGAAGAAAAAAGAGAAAAAGTCAGTAAATCGAAGATTGAGCACCCATTGACGATAAACATACCAAGATCGATACCGATCGCTCCGTCGTAAACCGGAAGGTCCGCCATTGTGAAGTGTGGTGGTGAAATTGGAGAGTGGGAAAGGGTTGAAAGGAGGGGTTGGTGGCCGGGACTGAATTTTTTTTATAAACGCAATGCCACACTGGGCTGGGCAGAAAATTTTGCGGGAGCGGTGTGTCACGTGCCGTTGGGGGTTCCGGGGTTTTACGAATTTTCCGTTTTTTTTCTGTTTTTTTGATCGCCACGATGATCAAGCTTTTTCACTTTGAGCCCTCTGATTGCCTTGTTCTAACTTTTACTCGTTGGTCTTACGATTTACTCCGTACTGAGGTAGATTTTTTCAAAAAAAAACAAAAAAAACCAAGTGGCAATTTTTATCAGACTCGATTCCTTTCGAGGTTCATTTGACAAGAAATAAACAATCATCTTCTCGCTTAATTTTTACGGTGAAGATTCTCAGCCAAATTCCTCGAAGCAACGAAGGACCAGAACAGAACAGGGGAATTAAAAAGGAGGGAATATATAAAGTAGGGAAAATAAAAGAAGACCAAAAAAAAAGATAAACGTGATCTTCCTAGTAGTCTCGGGGTTTGTCTTCCACAGCCGTGATAGTACAATCAAACCCTCATCCTTCCAAGCCTTGGATGGCTTCCTATTATCCCCATTAACCTAGTTACCGCAACAAATTCAAGAAAATAGTGACCCGCTCATAATCAATCTCCGAACCGGGTGGTCCAGTCTTCGGAACTCCCCTTGCTGGGCCCGCAATGGCTTCCAGGTCAACCTTGGTAGTTCCGGGGTGAAGGGGAATGTCATACGCCAGCCCAGACGCATCGGCTGCTGATGGGTGCAGCCGTTGCATGCCTACGAGAGCAACCATCTTGACATGCC
The DNA here is from genome assembly GCF_028827025.1 of Penicillium cataractarum. Classification (NCBI taxonomy): domain Eukaryota; kingdom Fungi; phylum Ascomycota; class Eurotiomycetes; order Eurotiales; family Aspergillaceae; genus Penicillium; species Penicillium cataractarum. The sequence continues at coordinate 1,061,922 of NW_026622745.1, read as the reverse complement.
TCTGAGCTGTCCCGGAGACTACTGTCGGCCTGATTGTCAGTAGCCTGTGCGACGCAGGCAGGTTGATTGTGATTGACTGTTGAGAAAGCGTTGCTGATGGTGGAATGTCCAAGCTCAACCCATGTTTTAAAGAGAGGGAAGGATGAGTGGCGATCTGCACGTTTCGGATCAGCGCCGAGTTGGCATCTATGGTACTGTTAGCGTGAAACCATTTCTCTCATTTTTCTTGTTCTCTCGTATCGTCTCGGGTGTTGCCAATCGGAGAGAGAGGATATTGAGGAAAGATTCTCTTACCCTGACCTGGCCGTCTCAAAAGTGAATCTAACGGGGATGTGGCGACTGGTTGTGGAACAGGAGCTGTGTGGTGCAGCAAAGAGTCAGTCAAAAGCATGGGATGAGGGCTATTGCCCGTCTTGGAGGACGCCTTACTATCATGGGGCTCCGAGGGAACACCGTGCAGACCGTTCAAAGGTCTCGTTGTCTCGGGATGGTGGGATGTCAGCCCCGAACTTTCGCTCTTGATAACACCAGCTACGTCTTTGGCCACCGCTGGCCCATTTTGTGGCTGCTCCGATATGGATGGGGTAGTAGCAACACTTGACCTGCTGGGGCTGGCGAGATGTCTTCGCAGAGATCTGTTTCGTGGAGACATGCGATGTGTGTCAGCCTCCTGGCTCGCTGATCCGGTTCTGACGAGCTCTTGCTGTCGTTTCAGGGATTCTTTATCGACAGTGACGCCGGATGGTACTCCTTCATCCTTGGAAGGTGTCTCGGAGGTCTGCCCAGCCATCTTCAGCGTTAACCTTTGCGACCTAGGTTCCACATCCTTCGCGCCCATTTTCAACTTGATGCGAGGCATTTCGGGGTGACCATCTACCTGAGTGGGATCCGGAACATGCTTCTTTGCTTCTGCTACCCGCCGCTTAAAATACTCCTGTTTTCAACGTTAGTTCTCCGTCATTTTGGGGACGGTTAAACTCAATGAGCGAGAAAGGGAAGACATGCCTCTAGGATTCCTGCGAGCATCGAGATGTCGCTACCGTCCTCGTTGTACTCCCTCGCATTGCGCCAAATATAGGCGACCTCTTCTTCAAAGGATTTCCACGTGGGGAATGCGGTCGTTTTGGACGGGTTTTTGCGACTATCGGTACCACGGACCTGCTTTTGAATTGTTCGTAGCGAAACAGGGTGTTGAATGATCTCATAATAGTCGCGATAAAGGTTGCGGTCGGGCTTCCCAATGAATGGATATGCTACATCTTCGCCACTGGACACACCGTCAGCCTTGACAGCTTGGCGCACTTGGGGGGGGGGGGGGGGGGGGGGCTCGCCGAAAACTCACTCGTCATCCTTCAACCGAGTCAGTTCGGTCATAATCTTGTCTTGCGCAGTTTGAAGGCTATCGCCCTCAAAGTCTGCCTCGGTCTCCTTCTCGTCATCCTCAGCTTCAGAGTCCTCCTCTGCTTCGGCCTCGTCTGCGGGTTCGGAGTCCTCTGGAGACGGTATTTGGTCGGATTCCTCGGGGTCCACGGGGCTCTCTTCCTATTTAGATGCGCAAGTTTGTTAGCGTCGCGATTCAAACCCACCCACGACGGTCATTTGCGCGTCGCCATATGAGCTTGTCGCAAAGCTCCATTGGCCGCGGGAAAGGGACTTGGGGAGTAGCGCGACACAACCGCAACAGCTTTCAGTCGAGTCGATTCCAGAAAGACCGTCTCGGCCGAGGTTGGTCCCTCGTGAAGCTCGGGAAAGGTACAGGGCAAGAGTGCGGCGACTTACAGACACCTTCCGGCGCTTCTGGCCGCGGAGCCTCACTTCTGGCGTTGCAGCAGCCGCCCCACGTCTCTTGGTGCTCATTTTCGAGGTTTTAGAGAGTAATTCCAAGTCAAAGACAAAATGGTCCGGTAGAGACAGTTCAAGCGCTTAAAATGCGAACAGGGAACTACGAGAGTTCATACCTCGACGTGTGCAGACGCGCGCTGCGATCATCCGAGTGGAGACCCGCCGCCTTAGGTAAGTGGTAATGACGGGGGAATTTGATACAATACATACGGGACTGGAATGGTGGGGAATGGGAGGCAACGAGATAGTGTATTACCGTATTTTACCACATGCTCCGTTTGATTGGCCATGTGGAACAAGGGTCATAACGAAGATGAATGAGACTTATAGCCCTGGTGAGCTATATAGCCACATATTATAACACAAAACAAAAGGCAGAATAGGTACTAACTTGCTTCTACTTTAGTCGTAAATGTGTTCTATGTGCTAAAGCATAGTACTCTATGTTTACAAAACAAATGCCAAAGTAAAAGACGGCTTCGAATGGATACAAAGATCCCCTGTTACATAGCCAAGCTACAGTACTCGAGCTCCCACAAAGGACCTGTGTAGTAGCGGTACATATACACCCCTCTCCATTTATAAGGTAGCTTCAAGGCGTGTGCACTCTACAGTACTCCGTACTGTATCCACCGTTTAGTCGACACCTATTTCCTCAGGCACTCCACTTCCCCTCCATTTTCCGGTCCCGCAAAACAACCCGATCTTTCTGGCAAAACACGGCCCTGAACCAAACATCGCCGCGGTCGACTGTTTCTCTTCCCCTCCTCCAACCCTCCTCCAAACGTTCTCGAGGTCTTAATCAACCTCCACCGCCCTCACTCGTTACTGCTATCCAGAACTCCTGTCAGTTGCAACCGCATCCCCAAATTCTGCTTCCCAAACCTCGAAACTGACCAGCCACGTGCCAGACACAGATTCTCAAATTCCACCTCTCTTTCGCAACCTCCTTACTCCCTCCTCCCACAATGGATATCGATCCCAGCAGAAGGAATAAGAAGCCCCGTCTCCTTTTGGAGTCGGAGCGTGAGCGTTTGGATGAATTCATCGACTCTATCCACTACTCCGCACGGTATGGAGCGAACTGGTACCCCGCTGCTGGCCGCTCATGTCCACTAATGGGAATTCAGATACTCGGATGACAAGTTTGAATACCGCCATGTGCAGCTGCCCAAAAACATGCTCAAGAAAATCCCCACAGACTACTTTGACAGCTCCAAGGGAACTTTGAAGTTGCTGTGGGAGGAGGAATGGCGAGCACTCGGTATCACACAGGTACGGCTGTCTTTCGCCTCCACTTGAGCACCAACTAATGCAAGCAACAGAGTTTGGGATGGGAGCACTACGAGGTACACGAGCCAGAGCCTCATATTCTACTGTTCAAGTCAGTATCCACTGTCCTACTTTGCCCTTCGTCTTGAGGGGGTTTTGCCCATTCCCATTTGACTAACCATGATCCAGACGGCCTCTGTGAACTCTCCAGCTCCATCGGCGTAACATACTGGCGACACTCGTGAAGAAGTGGTGGTGCTACATTTGGGCTTTTTCCGTTCTTTCCCCGTTCCTCAGCGAGACATAACCGTGGTCGGTTTATTTTTTTTTTTTTCCTTTTCATTTCCTCTCCTTTCTTTTCCTCTATCACAAGAGCACATTTTCCCAGTGTGTTCACTAGGGTCCACAGCAGCTTCGTAATGGAAGTTCTGGAATGAGATATGAATTCGTTTTTCCCACTCTCTTCGGCTGCCTCGGGACCAGCTCGGTCTAACCTCCCCCAAGTACGCGCCACAAATGAACCCTAGCGTATCATCTATGCGCCCTTATCGATGCCCATTATCATCAAACCACATTCTTTGCCAGCCATTCTCCCCATTGAGCCTCTGTGAAGCTACTGCTGATTCCACGCTCTTCCACCCCCTGGGATAATAGTCAGTGCCTGGGCAATTCTTCCTGCGGATCGGCTATCTTACGTTGAAAAAGACGGTCGGCGTGACATGGACTCCAATCACTCGGTTTGCCTATCCAGCATTAGAGAATCTCTTGGTCGAGGGGGAGTAAGAAGAAGCTTCTCTCACCTTGGTCATCCATTTGATGTCGTTGGTCACTTGGTTTCCCACATTCAATGCATCCGGGCTAGCAGGAGTTTCGGGGATCACCAGCAGGGCAAGGATCTTTTGCTCGTCCACTCCGACCGATCCTGCAATCTTGGCCAGGCGCTCATAGGTTTTGTTACGTGTTTCATTCACCACGTTCACGTCGAAGAACTCCTTCTGGTGCTTGAACAGGGCCGCACTGAATTCCCAGAATTTCTCGGGGGCCAATTGAAGGACAGCTGCGCCTGCTTCGTGGGTGAGGGTGGACGATGGGTGCCAGGGCTGGATTTGCTGCCGGAAGATTACTTGAAGCCGAGAGCCATACTGCTGGGCAACCGAAGGACCCCCGGCATAGAATGTATTGAACATCTTAGCAGAGAACTGGAAAGAAAAAATACATTATTAGCCGCAGAATAGCGGAAGAGGGACCAAAGACTCTACCCACCGGGCACACATAATCCAAGACTGGTCCTTGTTAGCTTTGTAGTTCCAATTACAACGTGATAGAAGATGTAAGCGCACATATTTCAAGTGTATGCTGTGTCTCCTGCGGGGTTCCCCGGAGGAGCTTAAGGCCTGCGTATTTAGGAGGGACCGACATGACGTCTAAACGTTAGATTGAAGGGATACCGAAGGACAAGGGAGCTTCGAAATTGGAAGAAAGAGTTTCTGTTCTCAAGGTAATGTCGGACGATATAAGGAGGAGAATCATCCTGCAAAGGGGAAGACGGAAGGGTTGCGTCACTGGATCTACCCCACCATCGAGTCGTGATTAGCGCTTATCACTCGCTCTACTCTAGTGGTATACAAATATGACTAGCTACTCTTGAAAATAACGCCGGGTATGCCATTCTCGTGGGTCGTTACCTGAAAAACACATCTATCTATCAAGGCAATCTTGACCATATACCTCGACAAACATATTTCCTGGAAGAATGCCTGATTAGCATTGTTTACGCTTCAATCCTTGTTAGCCTCGACTGAACGGTGTTGTATATAGATCAAGACTACACTCTTTAATATACCCTTCTCATTTGCTTCTTTTCAAACTGGGAGCTCTTAAGATTTCATCCGCTGTGATCGGATTCCTAATTTGACATGTAGGCAGTAAGTACATAGTTGCAACTGTAGCAGCGACAAACTTTCAATTCTCTCGTGTGCCATCAAGTATACTTAGAAAAGACAAGTTTGAAAGGCACATTGTGAAGTATATAGCTTATTGACTTATTAAGATCTATACCTGGAAAAAGCCTGTGAAAGAAGAGTTGTTGTCCGTGATTTCATATACATCCTGGGCAGTGTACTGCCCCATGATAAGCGATTACGTAACCATCACGATAAGACATCACATGATCACGACCGGCGTTCATTGAGGCCCGGCAGACCAAATTACTCTCGGCGACGTCCTTTCGCATCTTCATCTTTACGAGTGCATTTAGACCAGTTACATTCCTCAGGGGGTCTTCTCAATGCTCCGGCTCCGACAGCTCTTTCGAACTCAACCACGGTTTGCGCTCTTCCATATTGGCCCTCGTCAACACTCTCAACCTGCGGCGATCCGGCATGTGAGGTTCAGGCGGCCCTGGTTCAGGTGAGTATAGCGCTCCCCCTTTCTGTATTCTCTGAGATCAAGGGTATTAGTGGCAAAGCTGACCGTTTGCCTCTATTTATGGCCTCTTCTAGATCCTTCCTGGGCAAGTTTATCTTATATGGTACCGCATTCCACCTATGGAGTTCCTTCGTGCTGGTTCGATTCGACGACGACGACACACAGGACGACCAAACAGCCCCCGAGGCAGCTCTCGAGAATACCAGTGTACACCGTGCCGCTGGAGGATCCGATGAGTTGACGGAAGAGTTGGCAGAGGAAGACCGCGTGTTCATTCCTCTCACGTGGTCTTGGCTTGAAGAGGGAGAGTTGTATACTGCATCAGATCCCGAATGGCAAGAGTTTGTCACTATCTCGAAAGATCGGAAAAAATTGCAGAAGTTAAGAGGTATGTTGAAACGGCAATATTCGGTTGTCCGGGCTTTTATTGATGAACGCCCAGATGAACTCGCTGCTATTGTTCTCAAGAGTGCCTCGGAGAGCATGTCACAAATATTGGGAAGCCCCCTTTCTCTGACTGGATTCTGGCTGGTCCATCAATTCCCATCTCGTGCGCCTCCGGAGTATCTGCGTTCTGGGTATGTGTCTCCTCAGCCCCGTGCCACCGTACCCATCTGACTAACATGACTGCTATCAAGTCTTGAAATCGCAGACAACGGTGTATCTTGGGTAACCAAAACCCTGGATCCTGACGTCGGCGATCGGTTACAGACAGTTATGAAGCCTGTACACGTAGCCCTTGCGATCAAAGATGCGTATACGCTTCTGATCAGACGGCAACTAGCCCGACTTCGGGACCCCGATTCCCAGCCTCTCGATGCGCTAGAATTACTGAGCGGCAGATACATTCTCTCAGGACACGAGAAGCTTAACCCCATCAGCCCCCACGAACAGCCAAGGGTGCAATCTCCACTATCCGACGAGCCCCCGGAGAATATCCTGCCCACTGAGGAGCCAGAACTCCATCCATCTTCAATAATTTCATCACTACAACGCCTTCCCTTACCTGATCTCGGCCCCGGGTCAGATCTACACCTGGCATCGCTGGCATTCAGGTTACGCTTGAACGAGTATCGGGCACAGAACCCACGAACACCTCAGCGCGGTACATTCTTCATCTCGGGTCCCGTCGGACTGAAAGGGCCAAATGGGTTCTGCCGATTTGAAGTGCGGGGTGAGTATGATCCAGCAAAGTCTGCGTGGCGGACGGTGGAGATGCAGTTGAAGGATATCAACCCCAGAAAGCAGAAGCCGCTGGGAGGCCAATAAAATTGGGGTCTGACGGACATGCTAGAAGGCCGCGGACAAAGTCATTTGCTGTCAACATAATTTTTTCCTGTAGATATTTGACACCCTTCTTGAACATCAGTTCTACAAGCTTACATGTTGCTCTCTCCCCTCATATCGATGGGCTACCTAGAAAGGTTCGATTCAACAATAATGGACTGGAAAACACAAGATCCAATTGATTACAAATTATTCCCGCTCAGCTTTATTTACAAGTAAAAACTACAGACCCAAACTATAGGAAGGATGCAATAGAATAAGTTTTCTGTAGTAATTACACCTCGTCCTCGTAGTTTTATAGATCGTTGAATGGACAGGCGGGGCGCTTGATGCTTAGCTAATCCTGCCGAGGACGCGGGAGGTCGAGAGGTGTCCCGACAACTCGTCCATGGAGACCTCCACCTCTAGCTTTCCTGACCTTCCAACACCACATCTCCAAGACGACGGTGATCCCCGGGAGCTTCTTAAAGGGAAAGCTCACCACTGGTTGGAGCTGAAACAACTGCGATCGCCTCAAGTTCGAGACTCCCCCCGACCTCACCCAACACAATGCATCTGGTCTCCAAGCTCCTAGCCCTGGCGGCGGCGGGTGCGTTGGGGACACATGCCCTGGAGACATCGATATTCACATTTCCCTCGAACGGACAGAAACAAGGAGAGAATAGCCTGAAGCACCAAACAGTATCGGAAGATGTCGCTCAACTGATCCTGGAGCTTCGTACCCAATCGTCTCTGCAGTCCATCTTGGGCAAGGTCGAAACAGACATCGTGGATCGTATCAACGAGTTTTCTGGCGCTCAATCCTCCCTGTTTGGTGGGCATGATAGCCATGGAACGCCAAGCAAGAGCATGATTCTCATCGAAGGAGTCAATGAAGCTGTTGGTATGTTTGTGGCAAGGACCCGCTCAATAATGAACCGTCAGCTAATTAGCTCCTTTTCCCTACCCCCCACAGGCTCGAACATTCGAAAAGCACAGTCGCAATCTATTGTCGTTCCTCATGCGTCTCCGAAGTTGGTGGATGATTCCTTGGGGTCTCAGCTGGGCAATGGAGACATGAAGAAACGCTGCACGTATCGCCAAGGCGATGGGGCCGTTCAGGTACTGGGATTCCGCACTTGATAGTATCTAGTGGAACTTTGCGCTAACCCGTTGGATGGTCGAATAGTCTGCGAAGGATTGTATCTCGCAAGATCCGGTGCTCTCCCAAGGAGAGAACCTATACAGCGACGAGTTCCTCGACCTGCTCGACTCGGTGGAAATCTGGTCGAGCAAGGACCACACCACAACTGCCTCGAGGCTATCACTCAAGGTAAATTCATATCTCTGACGCTTCCCACGAAGATAGCCCTCAGCTCATCTTTTTTTTCAGGTGAAATCCGACAACGGCCTCGTGACCAAGTATCTCGAGTCCTTCTTCCACAACTTGAATGACTTGACTTCGTCAGAGAGCCGTGAAATCACTGCCATGATGGTCCCCGCTGCCGATGCCTCCCGAGACTTTGCACGGATCTACCGACGAGACACCGGATCCCTGCCTCGGTCTGCATCTGATGCACAGAGCACTCTGCAAACGTCGGCAGATGACCTGGCTTCGTCTTCTTCGCTGCTTGCACCGGTCTGCCACGCTTCTAACTCATCCTGCTCAGACGCAACCAACAACTGCTCCGGGCATGGTCAATGCTATCTTAAATCTTCATCTGGTGACTCGCAATGCTTCGCTTGCCGTTGCCAAGCAACCGTGCGTACGAAAAGTGACGGCACGAAGCAGAAGATCTATTGGGGCGGTGTAGCTTGCCAAAAGGAAGATATCAGCTCGCCGTTCTTCCTGATTGCGGGTGTGACCGTCTTGGCTATCATCCTTGCGAGCAGCGCTGTTGGTATGCTTTTCAGCATGGGCCAAGAAGAACTCCCGAGTGTGATCGGCGCTGGGGTTGGGGGCTCGAAAGCACCGGCTTAAGTGAGACCTTGGGGGATTTTTCATGTTTCGTTGAATTTTGGGGCATACTTGCTTTACATTCTGCACATTTATCTGTTCTTCTACAAGGAAATATTTCGGTTGTTATCCGCTTCATCCCTGCCCTACTGGCGGCATTGTGGACTGCCAACCGGGCTCTCTTAACCCGAGCCCTCCGATCATTCCGTGTATCTCTAGTGTTATAGATAGTTGAGGAGTTGGGAGTGGATTGCAGTTCATATTCGTTTAGCTTTAAATGGTCAAACAAGATACAGATATCCGAAATCATCCTCGTCCCTCCGACGGCCTCGTAGATCTGTTCAACTAAAGATCATGCTTAACCTTCCCGTAGAACACCAACACCTCGAGAAGAGGGGGTGAGAGATCGTAGCCGCCAGTCCACGCTCGTCCTCCAATAAACCCCAATGAAGAAATGGTAAATTGCGAATTGTCATCAGCAAAATCACCACCCTCTCGTGCGCCAGTTCCGAGCCAAGAAAGCAATAAATTACACAGAATAAGGTCATTAACAAAGCAAAGGCTGCGCTGAACGGACATTCCAGATGTGAATCCAGCATAAAAAAAAAGAGTCAAGGGATATCAAGGATCATAAAAAGGTGAATAATGTGTGTGTGTAGAGTGATTAAATTCCCGCTTCCAGTTGGCCAGGCGTACGCTGTTGCCCGGCCGGCGGATTGTTTGATGAAGTGTCGGCTTGGGCAGATGGCTCATGAGTCTCACTTGTAGTAGGGTTCTGTGACGCACGCCCCCTCAGACGCGTTGGCAAGAACCGGGACCAGTTTCCTCGAGGTGAAGGCCGATCTAGATCTTGTGTTTCGCCGACAGGCTCTTCTGAGCGCCCTGTCTCCCGAGGAGGGCGGGCGCGTGGATCCAGAGATGTTGGTTGGAATAAGCGACCGGAGAATGCCATTTGCACCCGGAAAGGATTTGCTTGACTCCTAGGCTGTGCAGCACGTGGAGGTCTAGCTAGACCCTCGAGCCGACTCGTCACAGTACGGCGTCCTTGGCGATCCGAGGAAGTTGCTCCCTCGGCTGGTTGAGGGCGGGGCTTGGGAACGTAGTAGTCGGCTTTACATAGCGGGCAGCAGGCTCGTCGACTTGTCAACCAAGGGTCGACACAGGAGGCATGGAAAGCGTGGCCACAGGCAAGTCCTCGTATGTCATCATCGTCTTCAATGATGTCCAAGCAGATTGCACACGAATCTCCCGGGTTGGGAAGTAATTCGGCAGGGACGGCCTTTCGAATCTGATCCCCGTCCTCTTCGTCCTCTTCCAGATCAGCGTGTTCGTTGATCAGGGAATGTTGCCATTTCTCTTCCGTCGTATTCACACCGGTTTCTTGCTGAGTAGAGGGGGCAGCGGTGCCCGTGGAAGAGTTGACTCCCGTCGCCTGCACAGCCGAATCTACTTGCGCCTCATGGGATGGCCGAGGCAGAGTACTTGATGCCGCCCGTTCATCCTCCACTACAGGCGTGGTCGCGAGTGTAGCGAGACCAACTGGTACAGAGACAGTAACACCAGCCTCATCCTTGAGGCTTTGTGGTCTAGTATTGGGAGCCGTAATACCCCCTTCCGTGGGAAGACCTTGGTTGGCGCGAGACGACCTCCACACTTTGTATTTCACCAAGGGGAATCGCTCGTTGACTTCGTCCATGGTCATCAACTTCTTTTCTCGTCGTCTCCGATGGGCGCGAGGCATGGCGATCAAATCTATGGGCTCACCAGTCTCCTCATTGCGTAATTGGCGATTTCGTTGATTGTACCGGAAGCAGTATTTTACTCCGACGATGATCCTGTGTCGCTGGATTAGACAGAAGTCTACAAGATGACCAGTGAGGTGGTGGTGGGTTGAGTGAGGAGTGGACATACCAAAGATTGGTGAAGACAACACCGAATCCTAATGCGACAAAGAATAGAAGAGGTGAACTGGTCGCATTTGAACTAGAGCTGGAACTATCACCGCTACCAGTTGTGGTTGCGGCACTGCTGGCCGCCGTGGTTGTAGAGGGAGACATCTTGAAAAAGAATAGGAGTGTTCTCTTTTAAGAGAATCTCAAGGGTACAAGATAGCTCGTCCCTTTGAGATCAATATTCGGGTTTGTTCGAGTCCACCCAGCCGCCAGTCCTTCCCTCAAAGGGAAATAGGCCCAGTTGGGGTTGGCTTTGTCGCGCAAGGCTCTCGATTATGAAAAGTGATCGCCTGGGTTTCACAATGCAATAAAATGCATTCAGTTGGGGGGTAAAACCACTTCGATTCAGTCCAAAAGAGGGCTGGCCGGTCATGGATCGACACCGTCGCAGGGAGACCCACCGGCCTTAGGTCGGCGATTGTTGTCGAGTCTCGGGATTCTTCACGAGGGACAGAACGAGTCCAGCTCTTAGCACCAAGTCATACCGTCTATTCTGGGGGATGGGAATCCCAGGATGGTGAGTAGCCGGGCCAGAGGGGAGGAAGTTGTGAAAGGGGAGTCGAGAGGGATGCATGCAGTTTTTGAGTTTTGGCTTTCTGAGGGGGTCCAGAGAAAATGGGGAAAGGACACCTGAAGACACCTTGACACCTTAGGAATTATCATATATGCCTGAGGCTGGGAAGTCACGGGAGCGGCAGCCACTCATTGATCCTTGACAGTATGGACTGTGCTTGTTAAACAAAGTTATTGATTATTGCTTTTTTGCCTTTTTACTTTCAACTCTTTATTCAATTCGATACACGGGAAAGGACTTTATTTTTTTTTCTCGGAAAGCTCAAGTCTATCAATATTTCAGGACCTCGTGCACAGACCGAAAGAAGTCCTTCGAAAAGAATATCCTTCATCATCCCGCTCTCCCGCCAGCTTGATTCAATCGCCACCACCTATCGCTTCTCTTGACCATCAACAGTCTCCCCAATCCAAGATCAACTATGGCTGAACATGTCCCTCGGCCGAGTGAGCCTACCAACCCGGTAGTCTTCTTTGACCTTGCACTCGCCGGTGAGCTCAGCATCGAACTCCTCCCCCCACCCTGTTCCCGAGGCTAAGATCGTATGTACTGATCAATATGTACCAGGCGTGGCTCTTGGGCGGATCAAAATGGAGCTCTTTGCCAATACAACCCCCAAGACGGCCGAGAACTTCCGGCAATTCTGCACGGGCGAGAGCAAGAACCCCAAAGGGCAACCCCAAGGCTACAAAGGTAGCAAGTTCCACCGTGTGGTATGGATGAACCCCTCATGTTAATGGGAAAGGATTGGGACTTTCAGCTTACTTTGTTTTAGATCAAGGATTTCATGATCCAAGGTGGCGATTTCATTCATGGCGACGGTACTGGCAGCTGCACCATCTACGGCACACCTAAGTTTGCTGATGAGAATTTTGCGCTGCCCCATGACCGTCCCGGGCTTCTGAGTATGGCGGTAGGTCTCGTTTCTCCTATTATTCTGTCCAATTGCGTGTTCTTATCTTGGCTCGAATATCCCGCTGATTTCGAACTAGAACTCGGGCCCAAACACGAATGGTTGTCAATTCTTCATCACAACCACCGCGACACCCTTCTTGAACAACAAGCACGTCGTCTTTGGCCAAGTCATTGATGGTATGGACGTGGTTCGTATGGTTGAGCAAACTCGGACCACCAGAGATAAGCCGAACCAGGATGTAACTATTGTGCAGTGTGGGGAGATGTAACGAGAATACGATAATGAAGAGAAGATAATGAGAAGATGCCCACCATCTATGGGTTATCCTTTACGGGAAAAGGCAAGACAATTTGACTTGATATTATTTGCGATACAAGGATAGGCCGAACTCATTATAGACGATATATGTATAGGGCTGATCGTGGAGAATGGGAGAGTAGCGGGCATAATCCCACACTCTTCTCTACCACCGACTTTAGCTCGAAGAATAAGAACACGTTAATTTCACCAGGTAGATGAAAGTCGTCCATCAATTTCCCATTTATTCTTTCTTCACATCCGGGTCCTCCTACTTCCATTCTCTCTCGGTATGTGTATTGAGTAATGTCACGGTAAACTGTAGCCGCTGAAGGACCGAGGAGCAAACCAGGTCAATGCCGAGTGTTTTTTTGAGTTCTTCTGCGATGGGGATTGAATCAAGATCTTGATTTGGTTCATTGTGACTGGCCTCTCCTATAGCTTGAATTTGCTCAAGTACTCAGTTGCGAGCGAAACAGCTTCATCAACCTTATCCGGGTTCGTGCCGTTACCGATCGAAGTCGCGCCCTTGCCGCCAGCCTTTCCACCAATGCTGCTGGAAACAACGGCGGCCCAATCGCTTGCAGATCCGCCTAGCTCTCCAAGCTCCTATAGCAGTGTGTTAGATACAAGTCTCACAAACTCAAGACATCCTCCTTTGATAACTTACCTTGGAGACATAGCAACCATGAGAAACCCGGGTATTCTCGGGGTCAACTGCCATCACGTAGACATTCTTGTTTTGCATTTTCGATTTGACATGGTTGATAGATTCGCTAACGGCCTTGGCACTTGCGGGCATCGGAAGCTTCACAACCAGAGAGGAGGAGTTCTGGTTCTCCGGGGCCTCGAAGTAGGACGTGATGGCTTCCAGGGCCATCTTAGATTCCAACTTCTGCTGGGCTTTCTGGCCATCCAGGACCTGCTTGTTGATCGCGGTATAGCGGGTGCGGAATTGGGCCTTGCGGACCGCAGAGATGACGAGCTGGTTGAGATCAACCTGCACCTGCTTGGACTCTCGCTCCTTTTCAGGACCGAGGGGCATGGCATCAAGCTTGTCAAGGCGTGCCTCGAACTCTTGAGCAATTCGCTGCACCTCATGGGCTTCTTCGCCAGTGACAGCGATGATACGACGAATACCCTTAGCGATACCACTCTCTTCCAGGATGATCATGTCCTTAATATCACCGGTCTTCTGGACGTGGGTTCCACCACAGAACTCAATGCTGACTTTTTCCCACCGGGGGTCCTTGACGTTCCGCAGGATGTCTTCCAAGTCAACACCAACGGACACGACCCGAACAGGATCCGGGTACGTCTCACCAAAGACTGCGCGGACACCGGAGATCTGCTGGGCGGTGGCAAGAGGGAGCTCCTTGGAGTAGACAGCACAGTTCTGTCGGATGTATTCGGTGGCCTTGGTCTCGATGGTCTCCAGGTCAGCATCGGACACCGCAGCCTTGTGAGAAAAGTCAAAGCGAAGCTTTTCGGCCGAAACAAGGGAACCCTTTTGCTCAACGCCATCTCCGAGGACCTCGCGGAGGGCAAAGTTCAGAATGTGGGTACCAGTGTGGTTGTTCCGAATAGGCCATCGACGAAGTTCATCATATTCACAGATGACGGCATCACCCACGGAGAGCGATCCATACTTCATGAAGCCAGTGTGCAGGACGTAACCAGCGTAGACTTGGACGTCACCGACCTCCAACTCAGCCTGGCCATCAATGACAATGCGACCAGTGTCGGCCTCTTGACCACCCTGCTCGGCGTAAAAGTTGGTGCAGTCGAGAATGACACCAAGTTGTTCGCCACTGGGTGCCTTGTCGGTGCTCTCGTAGAAGGACTTGCCATGGTAGATGGCCTTGATATGAGCCGTGATGTTACCCCTTCCAAACTTGGCAGAGTCGTCCGTCTTGTGCACGTCGCTCATCTTCTCCAGCTTTCCGAGATCATGGACATCAAGCTTCACCACATTTGCGGCGGCCTTCTTCTGGCCTTTACTGGCTTCCTTCGCCTTCAATCGTGCTTCTTCAAACTCAACGTCGTCGATACGAAGACCGCGTTCTTCCGCCATAATCTGGGTCAGGTCGACCGGGAAACCGAACGTATCGTACAGTCTCCACACATCCGCACCGTGAAGCTTGTCAGAACCCTTCAGCTTAGCATGCTGAGCGTACTGCTCGAACTGACGCTCGCCACGATCCAGAGTCTTGGCAAAGGACAGTTCCTCTTCGTCCAGAATCTCCATCACATCGTGCTGTTTCTTAATCAGCTCCGGGAACATGTCACCGAGCTGACCCACGACTGTGGGGACAAGCTTCGAGAAGAAGTTGCCGATGTCGACCTGGAAGTATTTGCGCGCAAATCGGGCTCCACGACGCAGCACCCGACGGATCACGTAGCCACGGCCTTCGTTGTTAGGAACTACTCCGTCGGAGATGGCAAACATCAAGGTGCGCACGTGGTCAGCCACCACACGGTACGCAGTGTCGATTCCGTCGGGGTCGTCGGCGCCAAAACGACCGCGGTATTCGCGGGCGCCGGTCGCGTTCTGAATAGCCTGGAAGATGGGGGTGAAAACGTCCGTGTCGTAGTTGGAGGACTTGTCTTGGAGAATGGACACCAGTCGTTCAAAGCCCATGCCGGTATCGACGTGCTTGTTAGGGAGGGACCTCAAGGAGCGGTCTGCCTCGCGGTTGTACTGGATGAACACGTTGTTCCAGATCTCCAGCACGTTCGGGTCATCCTGGTTCACCAGGGACGCAGCGTTGCGGCCACCGATGCGATCATAATGCACCTCACTGCAGGGTCCACACGGGCCTTGGTCACCCATCTCCCAGAAATTGTCCTTCATGTTGCCCGGGAGAATGTGGGATTCCGGGACACCCACGGACTTCCACAGATCCCTGGCCTCGAGATCGGGCTCGAGACCACCAGCCTCGTCACCCTCGAAATAGGTCACGTAGAGACGATCGGGGTTCAGCCCGTAAACTTCGGTGAGAAGAGACCACGAATAAGTAATTGCCTCCTTCTTGAAGTAGTCGCCGAAACTCCAGTTTCCGAGCATTTCGAAGAAAGTCTAGTATAGCGTAAAAGATTAGAAACACGGGTCATAGAGCCACGGGAGTGTGCATGATCGCAAGGATTCAAAGGAGACTTACGTGGTGATAGCTGTCCTTGCCGACATCGTCGAGATCCTGAGGGAAACCAGTCAATACCTAGAAAGGCATACCATGAACGCTCTCAACCCCACTCACATTGTGTTTACCACCGGCACGAATACACTATCGAATTGCAGTCATCAGCTTAAGCACTCTTAAATCGCATAGATCACCAAGAGCAGGGCAATCGTACCTTCTGAGAATTCACTGCGCGTCGCAACTTGGCAAAGTCTGACGACGGGTCCACGGTACCGAGGAAAATGGACTTGTACTGATTCATTCCAGCATTGGTGAAAAGCAGGGTAGGGTCCGACAAGGGAGCGACGGGCGACGACGGGACTAGAATGGAGGAATCGCGCTGTTAGTGATTGTGAAGAGGACCCATGGCGTTGAACTTTGGGGGGTGATATTTTTTTTGGAGGCTCGATTGAACGAGGGGTGGCGGGGGTGGTTGGAATTGGGACTCACCAAAAGTATGGCCATTTTGCTTGAAATAGTCAAGAAAAGTCTCTCTGACCCGAGGAGCAGTCCACTCGGGACGACTAGTATCGGAAGCCATCCTGGAGAAAAAAGAGGTTGGTGGGGGGAGAAGGAGGGGAAAGTGGCGGGGAGAATCAAAAGTTCTAAAGCGCGGAGGATGAGTCAAAGTCCCGACCCGCGGTCCTCCTCCTCCCTTTAACACTCCAAATCCTCCAAACACCCGCATTCCCCCAAGTCAGCACGAATATGTACTTCGGTGACCTTGGTCCGATCTCGAGTTCGATTTGAAACTTTTCTTTTTTCGTCTCTTGGTTTCTCTCTGGTTCCCTCCCCTTTCCCTCGTGGCTCGATCTAGGAAACCACGGGGGTTAAAGGGAGCTTTGGGTGTCGTGGATGGCGCGGAGTGATGAGATCCCCCAACTCGGCAGAAAGCGTCCCGCAGATGCTGACCCGGATGGCGCTCAACCTCTAACGAAGAGGTTTGGATACCTCCAAATAGGTAAGGGTTCTGAGACCAAGATGGTTATGGGACACCCCCGATTGAACTTGGGAGGAGAGAAAAGGAAAATCAAAAGAGGTTGACACATTTCTGGGCAGGGAACAATCTCGGAGCTCGGCCCCGTGATCATCATCATCATCATCATCATCACGATGGATTTAACCTCAACCCTTCCACCACGTCCACCTCTGCCTCCACTTCCACTTCCTCCACGCTTCCAGTTTGGTCCACATCCACTCCCAGTCAAGTACCCATTTCCAATTCTAGCCCGCCATGCGTGGCCCAATCCGACGCGATGATGCTGGACGACACCAAACACACCACCTATATTCATGACTTGGATCGGGAATTGGCGGATATAGATACTCCCGATGGAGGTCTAATTCTTCTACCCCTTGCGGCCAAATTGATCTCCGTGCCGGAATCAGTCTTGTCGACCCCTTCGCAGGGCAAGGAACTAGTTCTGTACACCGACCCGTCTTCGCTGACCCTGCCCGAGGAGCAAGATAGCGTGAGGAAAGCAATCATTGAATCCAGGGCTAGAGCCAGGGCAAGGACGAGGGCAAGGGCGCAAGCATCGAGTAGTCACCAATCTTTACCTCGTTTCGATCATGCATCGTCTTCGACCAAGGGCTTTGCGGATACCGATGCCTCTTTAACGTATAGTACTGATGACGACCCGATGGACATTGACTGCAATCCTTAGGTACTTTTGAAGGGAGTTGCCAGGTCTGGAAATACGCCAAGTTTGAATCGTTACTGGTCTCCGGAACTATGACGGTGCATTGCCAAACTTTTGGCCTTGATTCTGACAACATTGACGCCACAAGCTGGAATATATCTGATCATTGACATAATCGAGGAGTGGATGATGTAGGACACGTGTTACTGATCACGAACTGTATGATGTGTACTTTTATACATAGTGGTCACGCTTCAGCGAAGCTAGCGTATTGAATGCATGGTTTTTTATCCGGATTAGGGCCACGGTCACAAATAACTTCTACTCGTAGGTACTCATGTCTTGGAGATATATGAGAAGATCAACATCTTTTATGCTTCGGGGTTGCGACTACCTACGAGGTTATTTTCAAAATGCCACCCCGGCGCCATTGTGGCGCCCACTTGGCTGGATATCGGCGGTCTGCACTACCCTTGGGATAGTTCCTATAAGAAACACGTATATGCTGTTTCTAGCACGGTGGTCAACCTGGCTTAACTCATTCCAGCAGCCACTCTAGTAAATAGTAAATGATAGGGAAGTATACGACTAGGGCCGTCAGTCAGGGGGAGTGAAAGAGGGAGCGCTAGATTTAGAGTATATTAGCGAAGTAAACATCGCACGTTCATCATATCGAGGACTCGCCTAGAACAGTAATAAGGCTCCTTGAGACACTGAACTCTATTAAAGTCTTGATTGCTTCTACCAACGATATCCAAATAGTCGATCCTTTCAAATTTCCCCAAATAGTCCGCGAGTATCGTTATTGGTTCCCAGGGTATTGCGGCATTGAACTTGATTACTTCTGGTTTTGCCGTGAGGGTGACATAAAGCTGGATAAACTAAATAATAGAAAGAAGTGCGCAACCCCTGAGAGGATAGATGGGCGATACCCTGCTTTCCAGACCGCTTGCTATAATAAGGAATGTATATAATGATACACTGTGAGACCTCGAATGAATGCATTTTACACGAAACTGCTATACATACGATACCCCCGTGCTTCTCTTTTTCCATTCATGGCCGGCAGCAACCAGGCTCCCTCGCCCATTACTCTATCTTCTAGGGTTACAATGCCTAATATTAGTCTACATAGCTTGTCTCCTTCCCTCAAAATTCCATTTGATTCAATATGATAAATACACTTAGTATATCCCGAGATCGATGGCCTACTAGCTCCCCGGTTCTATACAGGAATTCGAACGGTATTCTTGAGGTGGTGTGTTGATACGAGCAGAATCTAAGTACTCCTATTCATCATTACAAAGAAAACTGGCTACTTTCATTCAAAATGACTTGACGAGAAAAGAAGGTGTGGCGGCGGGCCATAGAGGCTATAAGTCGAATATCGTATTAATATCTGCCCTTCGGGCAAGAGCAGACGAAGGTGGTCAGTCTAGCTTCTCCTATCGTCCCTAAGCCCAACACATCCTCATCGTGACTACAGTACTTTACAATTTCGAATTCTTCGCGATAGCATCTCTGATAACTCGTCGCAAAATCTTCCCAGACTAGACAGTCCATTAGGTGTTATCGTATGCCATTGCTAGCGTTTCAGCAGCACGTACCGGAGCTTTGGGTATGTTGTCGGTGAAGACAACGCCACCTGTGAGTCTCTTGATCGTTGATACCTTGTTGTGGACGAATTGCGCGATGTCATCCACAGAGACGGAAGCCCCCGGCGCTACTACAACGTAGGCACGAGGGTACTCATCGTCATCCCTATCTCCGTTAGTCCATGGAACAAGGCCCATCTAAGAAAATCTTGTTGAGCCGCACTTTCTCACGCCTAAAACGGCAGCATCATTGACAGCAGGGTGATCGAGAAGGAGTGCTTCCAGCTCAGCAGGCCAGACCTGGACGCCTTTCACCTTGATCATTTCCTGCCACCAATGTCAGCCGTTGTCCCCGGCTTCAACTCATATACCAATTCTGACTTGCCTTCTTCCGGTCCACGACATAATACCACCCATTCTCATCTTGGCGCGCCACATCTCCTGTCCTCAGCCATCCGTCTGGGGTAATAGCCTCACCGGTTGCCTTGTTGTTTTGCCAGTAACCCTTCATAATATTCGGACCACGGAACCATATTTCCCCGCTTTGGCCCGGTGCAACCTCATTCTCTTCATCATCCATCAGCTTAATCTCACAGTTCGGCATAGGCTCACCAACGGAGCCGGCTACTGCCGTTAGTGTAGGATCCCAACCGATAGTATTGCAGCAGGATCTGTGGGTAGAGTCAGTATAGGCCTTCACTTCAAGCCATTCTAAGTGGTATTCAGCGAAAGATAGGAGACGAACTCAGTGGACGCAAGGCCCTGCTTAACATTCATGTGTCCCTTGGGCCAAAGCGATTCGTACTGAAAAGTCGGTTCTGGACCTAACGGTGCTGCGCACGAGAAAGTCTTAGTGACGCTGCTAATGTCATACTTGCCACTCTTCAACACAGAATGTTTGGTCATGGCCACGATGATGGGCGGCACAAGGTGCAGCTCCGTGATACGAAACTTCTGGATATTTTCTAGCATACGGTCGATCTCGTAATGCCGCATAATGTACGACGGGACCCGTCTCGCGATGGAAATGGTGCAGAAATAGCATAGGGCTAGGCCGTGGTAGAGTGGAATGGTGCATAGCCACCTGGAATTATTGGCCGCCAGCTCTTTCGTGCGGAGGTTAGGATCGAGGCTCATCACGAAATCTGTCTGAACGCAGTTTGCGAGAATGCCATAATGTGATACTTCCGCTGCTTTGGGAAGGAAGGCCAGTGGTTCTGTCAATTATAATATTAGCATCGTTGGAGACAAAAAATCCCATAGTGACGAACCCCGAGGTCATTATCGTATAGACGGTTGTCGACTTCGATTCTTCCGGGGTTAGCTGCTTCCAAACGAAGCGCCTGCCTACCTCTTTCGGCGCTAGTAAATGCTTCCAGTGCTTCACTCCAGTTTTAGAATTATCATCACCACCGCCATCCTTGATAAGTGGAGCGTCGTTAAACACGAAAACACGTTCCCACCCCATGCCTACCATTGTGGCGGCATCCAGAGCGCAGGCTAGAGTTACTTCGCTGACCAGCATGAACCGAGGCGTGGTGAGGCTTAGCTGGTATGCCAACTCGCGGGCATTGCAGTGCGGATTCGCGGACTGGTATATGCCGCTAGCCATGATAACGCCAATGCTGATGACAGGGAATAAAACATCGTTGCCACTGAGGATGACGACTCGATCACCTTCTCTTAATCCTGCGGCTTGTAATCCTGCAGCTAAACGCTGGGACCAGAGACGTAGCTCAGTCCAGGTCATGCGCAGCGCCTCTGGGTCTTCGGCATCAGCAAAGGCGAGAGCGTCGCCTAGTGGAGCTGTAGGGGAGCCGAAGAGATAGGTGGGGATGTCCACCTCCGGAACAGAAACACTCCATCGTGATTTCTGCGGCATGGCCATGAATTTAACGGGTATATTGATGCGAGAGTTGAGAAAGCGAAAAAAGTAGAAATCTCGCTGATTCTAACTTGTCTTTTTAAGCTTACAGCCAGGGGGCGGAGGGGGCCTTATATCACGTGAGTGAGAATAGAAAAGCGTGCTTCGAAAGAGAGAAAGAATTGTTAGGAGAAGATAAATAGCAGAAGCCATGGAAACAAAAATGAAATCTTTGCTTACCAAGGGTAGCTTACCTCTATAACTAAGTGTCTTAAAATACGTATATAATCTTTATCCTCTCAACGTCGCTAAGCCCCAGCAGGCGCTATGAATACTTACCTATAGTAGCCCCTCTTTTATGAGGAAAAATTCATAACCACTACACTGACTATTGACAGGGCATAGTCACTGTTACAATAAGGCTATACCTTTATAAACTTGGATTCCGACTTTCGTACACCACCCTTTCAATCGCTAAGGCTATCGACTGGCATTCTTTATCCAACGGACATTCGACCGCCACTCCACCCCACATAAAGACTCTATCCGGTGGAAACTCTTACTTTTGGGATGTTCAGTATGAAATTCCTATGTTATTTGAGTGGGCTTGTCAGGCTGTAGGCTCTTCTGCTCCTTAACTACATCTAACCTTACCTCTATGGTTTCTGAATCTAAGAGAGCGCTGCGGGTATTGGAAAACCTACATCTCACAACAGGGAATCCGGAGAGGATGGCATTGGAGGTGACTAGGTGTGATGAGTGGGTGTTTCCAACCGCGAAAGTGGAGGTCCGACTTGGCTTTTTAGTAGGGGCTTTCATGCATTTCTGTCATCTTAGCCAATATCGTGACTCCGTCCATGAACTTTGGAAATGATCAGTTAGCTTATTCCTTAGATCAGTATGTCGATACACATTTTAACGTGTAGGTGACGTATATACTAGGAAGGCTATATAGATGCCTTTACCTATGCTACTCTCTGAATAACACCATTGCCACTATCCTAGCTATACATAACTGCCTTAGGCGGCTGGGACAGTCTATGAATTCTACTATTACTATTAGTACTAAGGGCTAAGAGCTCCTGTAGGACTAGGGACTCCCGCAGGATAAACTAGTATTGAGCAAGGCATGTTGGGTCTCGGGATCTCATAATCAAGGATGGATTGGATGCTCGGTAAATAGTATATGTGATCTTTTCTGTCCTTCGTGCTGGATAAGGTTTCGTTCCGGATAGCTGGCGCTACCTGGACCGTCCCGCCCTCTTAGGACGAAGGCGTAAAGCGGCACTGTGAGCTCGAGGACTTTTTTGATCTTTTGTTGTTCAGTTGACTCTTCTTCGCTTTATCGGCCCTGTCCCTTGCTCAAGATCTCCCGCTCCCTGTGATGTCTCTAGGCCTGTCTGCCTTCCTTTTTTTCGAGCCGTGTAGCGGAAGTGCTGCGTTCGATTGCAAGCGGGAAGTTCTGCTCTTTTTCGTCTAACCGGTAGGTCTTTTCCTAACTTTTATCCATGATGATAGTCATTTTGGAACTGTCTTTTTCAGGCACAAAAATGGTTTGCACAGTACCTTCGCGCTCGTTCCATCGGGGGATCGACACAAGATGTAGACGATGTGTTTCACCCAAGTCTCTGCCCAACGGCATCAAGGCGATATCGCAGCGATCATCCACTAGTGATGTGCTTAATGTTCTCGGCCCATCAGTGCTCGATACTAATGCCAACTCATTAGAGGTAAGAAATTGCCCCTTCTCGAACTTGATGGAAAATGTATCCGAGTTCCCAAGGCTAACAATGTCACGAGATCGTTCTTCGGACGCCTCGAAGCGGACGAAGCGTCGCTTTCGTCCCGTAATCCCAGAAAGTACTTTTCAGGCAGCTCCATCGGATTTGGCTGTCCCACAATGAACACGTATCTACCGCAGCGAGAGAGCTTCACCTTGCCATTCCACCATACACCTGCCGGTCTGTTCCATATATACCTCATTGTACTGGGTTCTGTTTTGGGTCAGCGTGACTCGTCCTTGTTCTTGAAACATACGTACCACCGCAATTATACTCCCATATTTTCACACCATTGTTATATGCCAAGAGAACAAACGGGTGAACCGGATGAAATATGACTTGGTCCAATAGCTCAAGATCTGTAACCGGCCCTGCCCCAAGGGGAATAATCCGTAACGTGTGTCCGTTGGTAAGCTTGAAGACCGCGATGTGGGAACTGTATATTTGTCCCATCTGAGTATCTGAGGCGGAATCCG
Organism: Penicillium cataractarum; assembly: GCF_028827025.1. Lineage (NCBI taxonomy): Eukaryota > Fungi > Ascomycota > Eurotiomycetes > Eurotiales > Aspergillaceae > Penicillium > Penicillium cataractarum. The sequence continues at coordinate 1,038,884 of NW_026622745.1, read as the reverse complement.
TGAAGAAGATCCAGTGGCCATCGGAACTGATGCTGAAATTGTACGTGTAATACCACGAGTTCTCCCGTCCGACAAGGGTCCAAAAGTCTTCCACCCCGTCTACCATTTCCAGAGGCACGCGGCCAGATTTCCACGAAGCTCCCTATACCACTGACCCCTGATCAACCCGTCGGACTGTTCACAGGATGATAAAACATAAAAGCCCCTCTCCGATTGTGATCGGAGGAAGAGGCACTCGAGGCAGCCCTTCTTAACCCACCCTGGAAGGCTGGTGCTACTCTAGCCGCTGGAACCAAAATTCTAGAGACTCCTAGGGATCTAGTAACGTAATTCCCGGCCGATCTGGCCACCCTGTCCAAAATCGCGTATTCCTACTAACCTAGTTAATTTAACTAACTACTATGCCACTAATTCGCAGTGAATCTAGCCATAAATTAGCTAATTAGGAGGGCAATATCCTATTAGCCCTTTCCGATCTAAAAGAGGGCCGTATTAGAACTATACGCGCCGTAGCCGCCCTATACGTAATACCTCGTTCTACACTATAAGTGCGCGCTGATAGTCGAATCTCACGCAATATATGTCCAGACTATCAGCTACGCACATGGTTTCGTATCGTCAAGGATCATCAGTACTTCCCGGATACCTCCACAGTGAGCTAGACCCACCTTAAGGGTTACCCCTGCGAGTGGGGTTGAGGCATATGTTTATTTCCTGCCTTTTCATTTTATTGGACGCATGCATATCAACACCGCGGTCGTTCGAGCATAATAGATGTAAGGTTCCTCTGCCGATGAAATATTGGGTTGAGCAAAGGTGTTGTAGAATTGCCTAGTAGGTGATATGTGATGATAATGCGGAGCTTCAAGCCTTCGATTGGTGACGTATGGGGAGCCGTGGGTCGTGTAATTCGTGATCTGAGATCTGAGACTCTAAAATGTTATTAAATAGCCACTACTAGTCTTCAATGCGTTTATTTTTTATTTTGTATAGTCTGCCGTTCGTAATTCATCTTTACGTCTAGTATGTTATTGTGCTTGATAAGTAGGCCTGAGCTGTTAGTTTGCCTCGGATTCCAGAATATGGCGAATCATGATTATCAGAACCTAGCTCCCCATGAGATCTCCGATGAAGTAACGAGAAATGATATAGCTTTATTTCTAAAAATCTGATTTAAGAAGATCCGACTTGAGAGAGATGGCCTAGCGATTATGTTGTCTAGGATTTGGTTGCTATCTTAGTCCTATTATTTATTTCAGCCGCAACTGTCCACGGATAGATTGAAAATCCTAGATGGGAACCCACGACACAACTTATACACCAAGGTCGATATAAAACAAAGATGGACAAGACGTACTTACTAATTCTTATGCAACTTCTCGATGATCAAGACAGTGATGAGTTAGGGTAATAGTAGCTCCTACAGGAGTTTCAGAGAATAGTCGGTGTTATTATTATTCTCATCATCCCACTTTCCGTTAATTACCTCTCCCAGTTTTTTTGGTATTAGACTAGAGCTCATCTTAAGATGCAACAATACATATTGCAATTAGGTTTCAAGCTTAGGTCAAGGTCAAGCTTCTGTGAGCCTGCCTAACATGAGACTATTATTTGTTAGTCTGATTCGGTAGTCCGCCTATTAAATACTATTATCATATTATTGTCTCTATCACCCTGTGGCGTTTTATGATGTATATATACACTGATGAATACCGACCTAACTTAAATTCCATGCATTTAACATCGCTCTACACCGGATTCCACCCGTGTATCCAGCCGCTCCTCTGTCACGTGCCACTGGACCTCCTTAACTATACGAGACTCGCTGTGCGTGCTTTCTATATTCTCTGCGAGAGCAATATCATCTTGGAGGCGAGTAAGGCCCGGCTTGCGGCGAGCACGTGAAGCGCTCCATGAGCCATATTCTGCATAGTATCGTTGACTGGAGCCTGTGATTTCACCAATCCAAGCAGGTAAGTAATGTCGTAAGAATTGACGGAGGAACGGCAGGCAAGGGCAAATAATAATCAAATTTGCTTCGATATAACTGTGACAGATTGGGTTTGGTGAGATCAGAATTCCTCAGAGGGTAGAGATAAAAATCTTACATCCAAAGCTGTGGTGGAGCAAGTTCGTAGGTGACATCAGTGGCGTGGAGGTATGGAATCAAGGTTGTAAGTCGAAGAATACTTGTGATAATAGTGCTGCAAGCGAGGTGTTAGTTTTTCTTGGAGCCGATCCGATATGGTCAAAAGAATACTGACGCGCAACCAACGATGAACATGCCGAGTAGCCCTAGCTTTTGAATTTGTGGCATTTGTAGGCCTCGGACGAGAGGTATTGGCACAATGATAAGAGCCAAGTCCGTCATGATGTTCGTCACGGCTGTCGCGATGTACAACCCACTACGATTGATGCAAGAGCCCGTTGTGATCGAGGCATCCCATCCTTTCTGAATCGGGTTGCATGCGAATATCAGGGCAAAGATGATAGCTATGCTATATCCGCAAACTATGGCGGAAATTATGTGAAGCGTCCACTCGTAAAATGGTTGTCGGTTTATAATCCGGTGATAGAGAATAATCAGGGCGACTTTAGCGAAGGCGAGACAAGGCACGTAAATGACCGCTGCGACGAGAACGATCTTTGAAGAGGTGAATTAGAAGAGATCCCGTGAATTACGAGTGGTCAAATTACACGTACCTTTTGGAAATACTCGAACATATCAGACGTCACGTTCCACAGATGAATTCCCGTTCCGCCATAGACATAGCTACCTAGTCCTACTGTTAGCGGTCTCGTCGAGCATAAGTGGTCAGTAGTCACATACAAATGCACACGACCTGTGTAGCAACAGAAAACACCTTTTGTGAAATATGCTGGTCAATATATAGATTAGTCGCGTTTCCTTGATCTCTCTTACCCAGGCTGTAATCATTGACACTGAACAAAAAGAAGGTTCCACGGTCAGTCATTGGGCTTATTTGGTCTTTTCTCCGATATTTACTTACCATCATCCCATCCAAACTTGGACAGTATGCATGCTCGGGTCCAAATTCGCATAGCCAAAAAGAGTGTACTGAAAGATAGGCCAACCGCAACAATAACGATATCGGTTTTGAATTTCCAGGGGTGCGAATAGTCAAAATTGGCCGTGACTCCGGCGGGTGGCGCAACTACACCCACATTTTCCCCCATACTGGCAGCTTGCACTTTTGCCTAGAGAAAGATCAAGGTAAGGGAAAGTAGTTGATATACGGCACGCGAGCCCTCGCCGCTATGGCGCTGCCATTTTAAGATAATCGGATTTGACGCTACGGAGTTCACGGGGCGAACCGCGACAAAGTAATTATTTGTTCGCCACAGTACTAGTGGTGTCTCTTGCTCATCCCTGTCTCTAGTACATCGTACTAGGTGGGGGTGTAGGGCAGGGATTGTGATGGAACTAACTTTATCAAAGTACCGAAAGGAGGAATAATTGGCATCGGTTACGCTACGACGTATTTTGTAGCGGTTCGCATAACAATCCCGAGTTTACAGACCGTCTTCTGCCCCAGTCCTCTGTACAGACTCATATCGGGCTCATATCTTGAACAATTATTGATTACTACGCTTGATTGCCCATAGCTCGCGCCGCTCAGACATAGTATTGACCTTTTCTTATCCAGTCAGATCAGGTACGGGTCCTTTAATATTTTAAAAAGACATCATGTCACTTTGCATCTTAACAAGGAATAGTTCTAAATCGTCGGGAAGGATCTACGGGACTCTGGATGAAATCCCCACAAAATATCCTTTCAGCCCCCAACTCGCTCTCCATTTCACTCAGGAAAAACTTCGGGCATAGCGAATCCAACCGAAGCCTCGCCGTCCTAGGTCTCGGTAAAATATGTGGCATATAGACATATATACGCAAGCTTGTTAAGAACGTGATGATCAGAACCGTGTGTTTTCAAACGATGTTGTCGAGCGGAGAAGTGGCATCTTACCACTGATCCACTAAATAACTTGATTCAGGCTCTACCGGTATTGCACCATATGTTCTTGTATAGTAAGTTAACTCGGATATCCATCGGATATCCACGTTGTAAATAACACGCTAATACTAGCCTGTAAGGCATGAGACGCTCTCTATGATTTCCTCAATCAACTCGTTCAAGCGGTTCCCTAGCAGTAGCACGTACGGGGATTCTAATAACCTATTAAATTTCGCTATCATAATACGAAGTTTTCGGTAGTCGATTTTTTGTCTCCGTGCAGACTGCTAGAATATTGTTGATTACTGAAGTAGACCATTTTCCGATTTTAAAGTCGCCATGGACCGGGTGGCTTGATCGGCCGGAAATTACGGTATGGGCGCAGGCGCCCTCCCGCGCCTTAGAGATGGCCACGTAAGAAAAGGGGGGAAGGAATGGATTGTTTATGGACTTCTTCCGTAGCCTGCTCAAAACTAGCCAGTAAGCGTATACGATCTACATTTCATCCCTGCTAGTGAATACTTCTTTGAGATACGCTAATTTTTGTGATCTCAGATTACCCGCTGTCCTGCCTCTCTTCTGGTACCCCCCGCGAAGTCCGTCCGCGAACAATGCGCCGGTGCCCCCACTCCATGGAGCCGCAGGATTACCCAATACCCACTACCTCCAGACCCGTCACGGCGCTAAACAAAGTTAGGGCACTACTAAAACCCGAGTGTATTAGTTAAGTATATTAGTTAGATTAGTGTTTATTCCGAATACCAGAAACAATTGTAAACCAGGGGGCTGCATGAAGAAGGGCCAGGCCATAAGTACCAGCGCAAAACTAAGCCAGCAGAGAAAATCCCCATAGCTCCCCGACTCCGTGTCAGAACCTAATCGAGGCGAACTTACAATTCCTAATGCTGCCTATCAACTCGCTCAAGCTGGGGGCTTTCCTCGGCCTGGCTGCATTTGCGCCTGCAGTTGACGCATCAGGGAGCGATTGTCGATGCTTCCCGGGTGACCAGTGCTGGCCCTCGTTGTCGACCTGGGATGCGTTTAACCAATCGGTCAACGGACGTCTGGTCGCCACAGTGCCTCTGGCTACTCCCTGCCATACTCCCAACTATAATTCAGAGAAATGCGAGGTGCTAAAAGATGGCTGGTTGCTGCCCGAGGAGCAGTGAGTGGCGGGATTGCAGTTATGATGTGACAGAGCATTTGCTAATATGACATACATCTACTAGCTATAAATCGTCCTCATCATTCATGGCTCCATTCTTCACCAACGGAACATGTGACCCCTATCATCCCGTGTCAAAGCCCTGCACGCTTGGCAATTTTGTTCGATATGCAGTCAACGTATCGGAGTCCTCTCATGTGGCCAAGACCCTCCAGTTTGCAACTGAGCACAATATCCGGTTTATCATCCGCAATACTGGTCATGAGTATGATTAAAATTGCCCTGAAATCAATGAGACGAATTTTGGACTAATTTGTGATAGCTATAATGGCAAGTCCACCGGTGCTGGTGCGCTTTCAGTTTGGACCCACCACTTGAAAGGCCTCGAATTCAAAGACTGGAAAGACAAGTACTATACTGGAAAGGCTCTCAAAATGGGCGCTGGTATTCAGGGTATCGAGGCATATGAGGCTGCACAAGCACAGGGTCTGCGGATTGTGAGTGGTGAGTGCCCGACTGTTGGTATTGCTGGCGGGTATAGTCAGGGCGGGGGTCACTCGGCCCTTTCGTCTAGGTACGGGCTTGGTGCAGACCAAGTCCTCGAGTGGGAAGTCATCGATGGTAACGGTAGATTTCTTGTTGCAAACCGCCAGCAGAACACTGACCTCTTCTGGGCGCTGTGCGGAGGTGGCGGTGGTACCTACGGTGTCGTCTGGTCTATGACCTCTAAAGCTCACGCAGATGGTCAAGTCTCCGGCTTGAACCTTACCTTTACAACCTCTGGTATTTCCGACGATACTTTCTTCGAGGCGGTGGAGTTCTATAACACTCGTCTGCCATCTATCGTGGATGAGGGTGTGATGAGTCTCAACTTCCTCACTAACACCTCTTTCTCCATTTCTCCTATGACCGGACCCGATGTTCCACTGAAGAAACTGAAGAGCTTGATAGAGCCAGTCCTGAATGAGCTCAAGCGCCTTGGTATTACCTATACCTACCAAGCTGAGGAGTTTGGGTCTTATCTTGAGCAGTTCAATGCCCAGGTCCCGCTAGTTGAAGTCGGAGTTGCTCAGTATGGAAGCTGGCTCCTTCCCCGGTCGATCGTGACCAATCTCAGCACAAACCGCGAACTCACCCAGTCGATCCGTACCGTGCTTGGCCAGCATGCTACATTCACCACTGTTGCTATCAATGTGGCAAAGAATGTCACTGGCGACGTTTACAACGCTGTGAACCCGGCATGGCGCACTGCGATCGCCCACGTACTGATGTCCACCCCTTGGGAGTTCAACGAGCCAGAGCAGATGGCTGAAAATAGAAAATTGATGACCGATCTGCTGGTTCCTAGCATTAGCAAGCTGGCTCCTGAATCCGGCGCGTATCTCAATGAGGTGTGTCACTTTGGACCCGTTCGATCTACATCAATTTATTTCGAGCCACACTAACCAATATCTCTAGTGCGATTTTGACCAGCCTAACTGGAAGAAGGCCTTCTACGGCAAGAACTATAACGATCTACTTGCCATTAAGAGCAAGTACGATCCCCACTCTCTTTTCTACGGGTTGACTGCTGTTGGATCCGATGAGTGGACTGTCTCTAACAGTGGTCGTATGTGTCGTGTGGCTACTGCTTCTGGTGAAAACTAAATGTAGGCCAAGCTACAAGCCTACAGTAATAGCTGCGTTTGTGTCTTTTCATAGGTAGAGGAGACGACTTTTCATACTTCATGTTTTCTTCATATTTTCCCCACATGCACACTTGCGGGCTTACAGGGTGAGGAGAAGTAGTCGAATCCATTAACGGCTTGGGAGGAGATTATTGTAATTCATATTGTTGGTATCACCATCTAGGTACCGTGTACACAATCAAGTTGACAGTGGTTATGTTTATAAAGTAAAAGTCAATTGATTCATTGTTAGTTGTGTGTATTTCCAAGGCAGGGTCCAATACCCCTAATTCCATGCGGCGTCAGCCGTGGCTTCGCAAGATTCTGTAGTCCCTACTTAGTGGGGCGGATGTTGGCTTCACAGCCAACCAGACTGGGATTCTATGAACCCAGCGATTGTTTCCACACCATGGATCTTCTCTCGTGTGGTCAGAGCATCCACTGCTCTACAATATCTCCTCTAACCAATCCAATCCATCCCCAGCCTAACAGAATCACTGTTGTTTCTGAGCTCACAAAGAAATACCTCGTTTGGTTATCAAATGCCAAGCGCTTTCTACATTGTGCCCCCGTGGTTAAAATTGCATGGTCTATTACAATCCAGATAAGAGATGAGTAAAGTCATTCGCCACCGAGTAAGAAGAGTGAATTTCAAGATCACATAATACTCGATGGGAAAGGTTAAGAGCCCAAGTTGGAAAGTCCATTGGGATGTCTATCTAAACCAGAGGGGGTGGAGATCGCTGAAGAGACGGGCTTGAGGCACGATGTGCTGGATGCTCATCATTGGGTGCGGGGCCAAATCTCCAGGTTAGGATAGTTGTGGATTGCCAAGGAAGACAGTCCGAGTTTTATTGTTGTCGTGGCCTCTGTGTATCTCAGCCATCTATAGGGTAATTCAGCCTGCCAGATGATTCGATCGTTCTTTAATCAACTAACCTATCGTATATAGATAGAAATAGCTCAATAAGGACTAGTCTATATAATGAACCTTCTAGAAACCTATAGGATCTTCAGATACTATGAGAATCTACTGGATATCATATGATTAATATGATGCTATAACTAGGTCATATAGAATCTAGTAGAACTAGATAAATCTGCTAAATTCTTCCGTCTTTTAATTATAAGCAGTACTAAGGATCTCTTCTAGATAGTTTTTAATTCTAAGTATTAATTTATTCTTTCAGACTACCTACTACTTATCTTGCCTATCTAGGCACCCTTCTATTATCAGTATCTACCTACCCTATCTCCCAACCTCTATTATCCTATATAGCTATATCTATAGGCTAAGTATACCACTAAGCTTCCTATACGCTTACCCTTGCTTATATAACCTTTTCATCTAAGATTTTTATTGATCTTTCCTTATAGCCTATTTTCTAAGAGGATACTAACTTAGCCCTATAAGATATAAGAATATAGAAGGTAGGTAATAACTAAGCCATTTAGCAAGGTACCTAAGCCGTTAGGCAAACCCTTATTAAATCTATAACGTAATTCCTGCCTAACCTACGTACCTAGTCGGCCTATATACCCTACTATAGTGTAGAATTTCAAAATCAATGATCTCTATTAATACCTATGATAATTTTATATTACTAACGATTCTTATAATAATTAATCTTATAGCTAATCCCCCAATACCTACTATGCCTAGACGGTACCCTAGTATATAGTGGATCAACTAATTAGGTAAATCACCTTACGTATATAGTTACCCTATTACCTTCTACCAGCTAGTTTAGCTATTTAACTAGTAATAGATCTTCTTTAACTAATAGACTATCCTTATAGGGTATATACCTATTAGGCTAATTAACCTTCCTACACTTCTTCTTATTAGCTACACGTAGATTAGTATTCTTCTAGCTAAGAAGGACTATATCATATATAACTATCTTATATAGGAACTTAGAGAGAGTAAGTAGGTTAATTAGCCTTTATCTTAGTTACCTAAGTAAGGACACTTACTTATATAATTAGACTACTATTCTACTACTTAATCTACTATTTAGTAGTATAGATATTCGTAGAGATGTTTAGCCTCAAAAGGACCCTCGTTATATTAATTAGATTTAGACTAGTAGCTATAAAGCTATTTTAAATGGTAGTTAGTATAAAGGCTTCTAATCGCGTATATTAGTAGTCCTTTAGAAAATTAAGCTTATTAATATAGTTATATCCTATATAGATAAGATTACTTATAAAGTAATAATAACTCGACCCTATTAACCTCAACTACTTAGTCGTTTAGTATTACGTCCTCCTATTTATACCTATATAGATTACTCTATAGGTTAAATAGTTATTTCTAGGACTAGTCTATTATTCTTTATTATGTAGACCTATTTAGGTCTTTCCCTTATTCTTTTCCTTTCTTTCTAGTTTATCTTTATCTCTATATCTCTAGATAGATAACTAACTTAGATTTCCCTTCCTTACTTCCTTATATAGATATTAATAATATTATTAGGTTATTAAGCTTATTTACTTTCTTTTTTGCTAAGATATTTTATCCTTAGTACTTTTTTTACTAGGAAAGTATTACTATTTTCTAGCCTATCCTTAGTACTTTAGTAGTATTATCCTTCTAGGCCTACCTTCGGTTTTTACTAAAGTAAAAAGATAGCTAAACGCTAGGATTAATCAATTAATCAATTAATATTTATAGACCCGATCTAACTTCCTTTACTTATAGGTATTATACAGGGATTTGTAATCTTATCTCTCTAGCGGTAGATATAGGAGAAAGATAGTAGTAGAACTAGCTAACTAAACTATCGGCGAGAGGTAGTAGCTAGGTAGTAAGATCCGCGCTAGGGCCTAAGGAATTAGGCTATATAGCTAGCTAGTTAGCTATCAACGTATGGATATTATGGGGTTATATAACGAAAGACCCACTGACCCCTCACTACTTCTAGATCTTCTCTATAAGATCTATTAGATTGATCTTTAACGATCTCGTATTAAATTACCTACCTAGGCAGGAGACTATATAACACTCTATGGTTACTTCTAATATTCTTGATATTTTATATAATCTTTTATTATATTTCCTAGTTAAATTAAATTAGGTTTAATATATCTTTTTATCTTCTCTTTTAATTACTATTTCGCTTCTATAATCGTGATACTCCTATATCTAGAAGTACGTATAACCTCTATATTTATAACTATATCTATATATATAATATTAAATCTTCTTATCTTTCTATATATATATATTTCTTATATATAAAGGGACTTTATATATACTACCTTAGTGTTACGGACCTCAAGAGGCGTAGGGGCCGTAGTTATGTAAGGAGTAACTATAAACTAATTATTCTACGGACGCTAAGGATCAGCGTTATTATATATATTTTAGTATAGTTAGGTAAGCCCTAGAAAGGCCCTAAGGTAGATACTTAGGGTAAGAGCTAAAATTAGCCTACGGCTAACTATTATAAATAATACTTACTTATACTATAGGATATTTAGCGTAGGAAATAACTATCCTTTTATTAGTACTAAGACTATACCCTAAATATAAGAACCTAGTAAAACCCTATATAACTAGTATCGGACTTAAGGCGGTAACCATAAAGTCGTGGTTATACACATAAGAAGATAGTATATATAACAACCAACCAACCAACCAACACTCTATTAACCTGTTACAGCCTAACTAGTGGCGTAATGGCTATGTAGGCGCTTCCTCCAGCGGAAGCAAGAGTGATCCGAACGCTAGCCCACGCGCATGAAACAGTAAATACATAGGAAAACGGCGTATTGCCATAGAAAATCAGCCTAAAATCAGCCCAAAACAGTACCAAAATAGTACTAAAACGCCCGCGGTGTGCTTAGTCCCGCAATATATCTCTCATCCCGCCCTCACATTGGCCTGCCGCTTCCTCCGTATCTCTATCTCTGCTTTCTCTAGCATTCACATCCTCCTACTTCGTTCTCGATTAGTGGCGTTCGTTAATGTTAGATATAGTTTTCTAAGACCTCTCGGTCGGCCCTAGGTTTAGCGTTCCTCCTACCTAGCGTCTTTACTACCTATACCTACTAGTCTATCCTAGCTCGTTATTTCGTCGCCTATTAGTTCTAGTTTAATCTCGACGTGCCGGAACTATCCCAGAAGGCCTATTTAGATTATAAATTCGGCCACGTAGCGGGTAGCCTACGAGTGCGATATAATTATATCGTAGTCCGTCGAATCCCTAAGATCGGTTATCCGGATCTTATTAAGGAAGGTCTTCCTTGGATTAGCGTATAACGGGTACTATATTAAAATATATCTCGGTGCCTAAGACCCTTCTCTATAGTAATACTAGTCTAATTCGACCGCCTTAATTTTAAATAAGAAGTGGTTTAGTGCGATCCGTATAGAGTATATCTAAATTAAAATAGAAGTATATAGTTTTGATAGTAAGTCGAATAACCGAAGTACTTTCTTATCTAGCGCTTTTACTAATCGCCGGTTTAGCTTACTAGTTCGCTCCTTTACCTACTCTTATACCTATCTCTCTTTAATACGCCGCCGTACTCGACGCTTTATGATCGCTACTAGAAGGATACGACTAGCGGGCCCCTCGGGGTAGGATTATTCCGCTCCGCTCCCTATACCTCCCGTTACCGCTAACTTTGCTTTAACGTTAGCGGTCTTATTACTAGGAACGCCTATATATACAGGGATCTAACGGATCTTAATAGGAATCTAATCGAACGTAGGCGTTTACGATCGAAGGGCTCGTACGTAATCGTATATCGTAAGGAGTACGTGCTAGCCCGACGATCGCTTTAGGTTTTATACCGCCTAGATAGCGGCCTAGTAGTCGGAGAAAATAATAAGTCTTACGGGCCTAATAGACCCTATAGGCCTAATATTATCTTAATATTAGTTAACGAAGTTAGTAACCGCTATTTTAATACCGTTAAGCTCAGTAACGTATATTATAGATTCGTCGGTTATTCTAAGGTACCGTCGGTCGAAAATACCCTTACGCGGGGTAACGGCCGAGGCGCTTACTATATCCTTATACCTACTACTATCTATAAAGAATAGGATCATTCGGGGGTAATCTTATACGACTATCGGGATATAGTCTAAGAGGGCCTATTAGAATAGAGACTCCGTCTTAATCTTATTATACGTAGCTCGCGTAGCCTCTATATCTTCGATAACGTATAGGATCCGTACCTCCTATAGCGTAAGAACGAACGCTTTTCGGGACTCCTATATTCCCTATTACTTAAGGATACTATCCTTCCTCTATCTAAGGGCCTCGAGAGGGCTCTATCTACCTTTTCTCGTTTCTTATAGTGATCGTTAGTAGCGGAGGTAGTCTAGTTATACTTATACCTCGCCTATTTAGATTCGTATTACCGATTCCTAGATAAGCTATTCTATAAGAAGGTATATTAGCATTAGAAATAGCTCGATATTAAGAGCTACTACGCTAGTCGATTTAAATACGCCGCTAATAAGGGTTACCGCGCGCTACTAGATCTTAGTAAATTCGTTAATAGTACGTCGTAGTTTGCCGGCCGGTATAGCCCGCGCTATAGGGTAATACTACGTAGATACCCTATAGAGTATCTATAGTATTACTACTACCTAATAAACCTTCCATATCGCTATTAGCGAGGTATCCTATACCAATCCTATTATCGCTCGGAGGGCTTCGAGGCTACTATTAGCCTTAGCGAGTAGCTTTTACCGGTATATATTAAATTCGAGGTACCTATTAAGCTAGATATCTAGGTATTTAGCGGACTACGTTAGTTATATTAGTAGATTATCGATTCTAACGGGTATCTAGTCGTCTTCTTATAGATATACTCTATTAAAGTTATATACGTCGATATCCTCGTCGTCCTAGGCGTTATCTTAGTTATTACCGCTTCTATCGGTTTAGTCGTTATTATTTAATCGAGGGTTAGTGAAATAGATTAGTTCGAACTTATCCGGTATAAATCTAGCCGTATATCCTTTAGCCTATAGATCTACTTTCTCGAGTACTCTCTTAATCGCCCGGACGTTCGAGTAGTATAATTCTAATTCTACTAGGATCGCTACGTCGTTAACCTATCTAAAACCGTAGGAACTAGTACTTACTATCCTTCTATCAGTGCCGTATACGGAGATTAGCGGAGCGTTAAATAGTAGGAATAGGATTAGCGAGATCGGCGAGCCTTATAGGATACGGGTAGGCGTAGGGAAGCTATCTAATAGGTATCCTAGTAATTTAATACAGGTACTTCTTCCGCGTAGAAACGATACGATCTATAGTATAAATCGGCCTAGCTAGAGCTATTTAATATTATATAAAAGTCGTTAGTGTCAAACGTTATTATATACGTTAGCCACGTCGAGTAGAAGTATACTAACCTTCCTACCGGTATCCTACGCACAGTATATACGGTTAAGAATTAGCTAGATCGTATAATCTACTAAGATCTCCTTCCTACTACTAAGGTAGGTCTTCGGTAAGAGCCTATACTCTTTAACCGCCTATACGATATATACAGTAACGATAGATTTAAGGATTTTACCGAGGATATTTAGTAGGGCGATAGGTCGGTATGATTTTAGCTACCAGAAGTTATATAGGCCTCCTTTACGTAGTGTGACCGTGATAGAGGCTTAGAAATAGCGAGGATTATAGCCCGTTCGTATATACGTATCGAAGATTACTATTAGAATAGCCACGAAGTGGCTATTATCTACTAGGATCTTCTATACGCGGTTAGGGATACTATCCTCTCTAGGCGCTTTATTAGGCAGCGTACGCTTAATTATATCGCGTACTTCTTACTAGCTAATCGGTAGAAATATAATCTAGTTCGTTATATCTAAAGAGCCCTCGATATCCAAGAGATTAGCCTATAGGGGTTATAGGAAGAACACTTAGCGGAGTAAATCGACCTTCTATTAATTAGTCTCTACTAGACCACTATCGCCCCCTTTAAGAGAAGGGATATTACTACTTCCTAACGCCTAATCGCGAGATCTAGCCTATTTCGATACTTTCTATAGACCGCGGGGATATTTATCGATCGTGTTACGTACCTACTAACGGAAGCCCTATTTTATTACCTTCTTAATAGTCTTCCCTTTCGCGTTCCTCGCTAATATATATTCCTTCTAGTCTTTATCGTCGTGCGTACGTATATACTATCGGTATTACCTACGAGACGCCTTTATCGCTTCCGTGTATTCGGGAGTCTAGCCCTAGCGGGCCTACGTCAACGGGCGGGCCTAGGGGGTTAACTATTAGGCTACTTATTAGACGGTATTAAGTAGGTAGTTAATAGCGCGGTCGTTATCGTCTAGTACTTCTAGTAGTTAAGCGTAGTTAATCTCCTCTAGTACTTTTAGTAGTTAAATTATATATAGGTTCGCTAACACGAAGGTTAGGAACTTCTCTACGTCTATCGCTTTCTAGTTTCGCCGCTTAATAGGATCTACGGCCTCCGGCACGTCGATTTCGAGTAAGGTAAGTATTAGTAGGTAGTTAGAATCGGTATATATACTATAGTTAATCTCGTATATTATTATCTACTCACGTAGGGAGTATAATATAAGAACGAGGTCTATTATCGACTGAAAGCCTACTTAATCGCGTATAATAGTGCCCGGTGCTAACTAGTTATCTAGGCCTACTAATTCTATTAGATCTAGGAGATCCTTAGCGCCCGCGTTACGTGAAGTATCGTTACCGCCCTAGGCTAGGTGATATAGGTTAAAATCTCCTAGTATAAGGTAGGAGAAGCCCTTTTACTCGCGGATAGGTAATAGCTTATCCTATAGTAGGTAGAGAGCTACGCCTCGTTACTAATTATTATATACGTTAATAATTCGAAGCTCCCCTAATTCGGTTTTAACGTGAACCTCCTAGTAGTCGCGAGAGTATACTAGGTAAGTATGCTCTATCCGCTTCGACATAAATATATATACCCTCGCCCTACCGCCTATTTCGCTCGCCGCTAGGTATAATAGCTTATACGTCTACTTTTACGGGTAGTAGGTATTATCCTAGAAGGGATTCTCCTATAGCTCCTATATAGCGATAATATCGGCGCTAATAATATTCTCTTTACGTAGGAATTACGCTATAACCACGTCCTTCGATCTATATACGTTATATTAGTATATCTTAAGTTCCCTTAGTGTATATTACTAGTGGTTATAATAATTTATTAGCGGTTCGATCAGGAAGATTTCCTACTATATATCCTACGTCTCTTAGCTTAGCGAATATTAAGAGATAGATCCTCGCTATAAGGCTGCTTTCGCTTCCTATTACTAGTCTATTCCGGCGCTAGTGGTAACGATAGTTAATAGTCCTAATCGCTCCTATAAGCTTTAAGTTAACGTTCTAGATCTCTTATATTAACCTTATTAAGCTCTTAGCTAAGCTCCGACTTAATTCGTTCCTAGCTAGCGGTCTTAGCTAGGCTTATAAAGTATAGTGACTTATTACTAGTATTATTACTACTACTCTTTCTTTTAGCGATCTTTCTTACTCTCGTCTCCCTCGCTTTCGCTATTCTTACCCTTACTTTATTAGCTTTAGATTACGCGCTACTACCGGTAGTAGCCTACGAGCTCAGTCCTTCTAGTTAGAAATCGATATTATCGAGTTACCGTAGGGCGAAGCTACTCCCGGCGGAGAACTAAAAGGTACTTAGTGCCGCCGAGAATTAGAACGTCGGTTACTCCTCGGTTATCGGTTAGTTAATAGTAATCGGCTATTCTTAGGTTTAACCGCTCGTTAGCGTAGCGACGTCTTCTTAGGATATAGCCTTCTCCCTCTACGTTCTGCGTAGTCTCCCCCTCTTCCTATATAATAACGCTATTATTACTAATTTATCTATTATATTAGTTATATACTAACTAGCTTATAGGCCGGTTCCTATTCGGCTTACTATTATAGGGCCGGTACCCTTACTCTCGTTACTAGGGCGTACGGCTAGCGCGAGACCGCTACTCTCGACGCCGCTAGTAAGCTCTTCGCTCGGTAAATCCCTCGGTGTCTTAATAGTTCCGCTACCTTCTTTACCTCTCGCTAACGAGCTTCGTACTCCGTGCTCTATATATTATATACGCCCTCGTAGTTAGCGTACTTATTTCCTAACGTATCCTTACTAGGGTAATCCTAAGACTAATAGCCCTCTATATAATATACGTATTTAACAGCGTTAGTATAGGTGGTTCCTATATAACTATATTATTAATAGTTAAAGTACTACTATATACGAGCTACCTTATCGTATAGAACGGCCGTTAGACTATCGTAATCCTAGAGGATCCCCTTATCGATTACTATATTAGCTAGTACTAAGGAGGTAAATTCGACTATAAGAGAGCCGCTCTTCCCGGACGGGATACGAAGCTAGCTAATCTTAGTAATCTCTACCCCCTCGCCCTAGTTTTATATATTACTCGCTAATAGGTCCTTAATCACTCTTACCTACGGTAGCTCCTCTAACGCCTTATTAATACTGAGCGAGCGTACGTTAATATCGTGGACGATAACCCCCTAGGTTAGTATATATACGTATACCGTCTTATAGAGCCCTTTCGGCTACTTATCGCGGTAGATTCGTATAATTTCGGCTTCCTTAGTATCGTATACGGTGAATCGGAGATCACCTAATTTTAGCTAGCGCGATACGATAATTTTAACCGATACGAGGGCTAGCGTGCCTATTTTTCTAGCTACCTTCGCCCGGGCCTAGTTCGTACGCTTTATAAGCCCTACGCTTATTAAGTAGCGAAATACGCTAATCTACGAGCGGTCGCCTAGATAGACCACGACCTCGCGGTTATATACTACCTCCGACGGGCGCGTTAGCGAGCTCGAGGAGCTACTCGAAGAGAGATAGTACGCCGGCGTAGGTATTATACGGACTATATTAGCGAATAACCGGACCGTCTGCCTTATAGGCAGTTCGATAGTAGCTTTAAGGGCCTATATATCTTTACGAAGGGCGCCGAGTTCATCCTGCTAGTCGGTTAGGGGCGTCGATAGGAGGTCCTTCGTTAGGTCTTCTACCTACCGGAGGAAGTTAACGACCTTAGGGGTTAGTCTAGCATTCTAACCCCTTCCTAATTCCTTAAGAAGATCGTGTGTAGTATGGTTAACGTTTAGTACGCGCTCTCTATTCGATGGCGAATTTTTTAATAGGCCTCCGGAAGCCCCTAACGGGAACGGCCTAACGAC
The DNA here is from genome assembly GCF_028827025.1 of Penicillium cataractarum. NCBI lineage: Eukaryota > Fungi > Ascomycota > Eurotiomycetes > Eurotiales > Aspergillaceae > Penicillium > Penicillium cataractarum. The sequence continues at coordinate 1,021,855 of NW_026622745.1, read as the reverse complement.
CTTTAACGCGCGTAACATCGTAATACTAGTCGAGGAAGCTCGAGACCGATATTAAATAATAGCGTAGGGAGTTAAATTAAAACTGCCGTTTACGAGAACTTGCCAACTAGCGTGGTTCCTAAGATATTTCAAAAATTCAATTCGGCGCTAAAGTTATTGTTTTTAGATAGTATGTATAAAGGTGGGTAAATACTTAATATAGTATCTAAATACACGGTTATAAGTCTATCGGTCGTGCGTACTTCTATAAAGGAGAAGTACCACGATTATGGAAGAGTAACACTAATCTATAAGAGAGATCAAAAGGGATAATAAACTTGATTTAATTTAGTTAGGAAATATAGTAGTATTTATATCTTAGAAATATAGTAAAAGGTTATATAAGAAAGTAAAGAGTATTAGAGTGTTAGATAGTCTCCTACCTAGGTAAGTAATTTAATACGAGTATATAATTTAATATAAGATCGTTAAAGATTAATCTAATAGATCTTATAGAGAAGATCTAGATATAGAGAGGGATTATATAAGTAGGTCCTTCGTTATATAACCCTATAATATCTATATATTAATATACCTCCTTAGTTCTCGATATAAGAGTAGAATAAGAGTAAAGTAAGAACTAAATAAGAGAAAAGAGAAATAGAATAACTAGATAGGAGATAGTATCTCTATACCTAGTTATCTACTAAAATTATTATACTTCTACCTAGGTAGGCGTTTAGTAAGACTATCTATAGATATATTAGTAGTTTTAATCTATTAGATAGATAGACGCTTTATTTATACCTCTTAATAAATCTATAGGCGATTAATATTTACGTAATAAAGTTTAGTCTAAAAGACTAATTTCTCGCGATTTAATAGATTAATAATTATCGGACTTTAGGCAGTGACCATAAAGTCATGGTTATATACATAAGACGATAGTGTGTATAAGGATTAATACTTAACGTAGTATCTAAATACACGGTTATAAGTCTATTAGTCGTGTATACTTCTTATGAAGAAGGAGAAGTACTACGATTATGGAAGAGTACTACCGATCTAGAAGAGAGATTAAAAGGGATAATAAACTTGATTTAATTTAGCTAGGAAATAGGGCGGTATTTATATCATAGAAATATAGTAAAAGATTATATAAGAAAGTAAATAGTATTAGAGTATTAGATAGTCTCCTACCTAAGTAGGTAATTTAATACGAGTATATAATTTAATGCAAGATCGTTAAGGATTAATCTAATAGATCTTATAGAGAAGATATAGAGAGGGGTTATATAAGTAGGTCCTTCGTTATATGACCCTATAATATCTATATATTAATATACCCCCTTAGTTCTCGATATAAGAGCGGAATAAGAGTAAAGTAAGAACTAAATAAGAGAAGAGGCGTCGGGCTCATAACTATCGGACTTTAGGTGGTGACCATAAAGTCGTGGTTATATATATAAGGCGATAGTGTGCATAAGGATTGGTAAATACTTAATATAGTGTCTGAATACACGGTTATGAGTCTATCGGTCGTGCGCACTTCTTATGTAGAAGAAGAAGTACCACGATTGTGGAAGAGTACTACCGATCTAGAAGAGAGATCATAAAGGATGATAAACTTGATTCAATTTAGTTAGGAAACATAGCAGTATTTATATCTTGGAAATATGGTAGAAGATCATATGAGAAAGGATAAAGTATTAGAGTGTTAGATAGTCTCCTGCCTAGATAGGTAATTTAATGCGAGTATGCAATTCAATACAAGATCGTTGAGGATCAATTCGATAGATCTTATAGAGAAGAAGATCTAGATATAGAGAGGGGTTATATAAGTGGGTCCTTCGTCATGTGACCCCATAATATCTATATATTGACACCTTCTAATGACTTTCTATTAGGATTATCGGCGAAACTCGTATCTAACGAAGTAGTGAAGATCTAGTAATCTAATTAGCTACTACTAAAATAGATAGCTAGGTCTTTCGTCCTGTATAGGTAGGAAATTAGGTAGTTAATAGTAGCTAGATACTTCTTATCGTAGCGTATAAGAGATTTAGCTAGTAGCTAATTAGCGAAAGCGGTATCTAGTCTAGTCTATACGGTAGGGAAAAGGGTTAAGTATAGTTTAATAGTTAATTAGTCGATTTAACTAGAAACGATAGGGTTAAGACGTTAATTACTAACTAGTAGTGTATTAGGTAGTTTCCTACCTAGGAGGTTAAATTTAGTAACAATCTTTTTAATATAGGCTAATTAGTTTAGCTAGGTCTTTCGTCGCTATCGGTCGTGTATAATTCGAATACTAATAAATTATATAAGTTCGCTATAGTCCTTTATCTTAAAGTGTTATAAGAGAAGTTACTTTATCTAGTAAGCGTATAAGCTCTTACTCCGGTAGTAAATAGCTAGAAAGTCGTTAATAAATACTATAATAACTATACGATTATTAGTGTAAAGCGTAGGGTCTTTAGGATAGCTTTTAAAGCCTAGTAAGAGAAGTATCTCTTTTACGTTATCTTCCTATCTCTTACTAGCGATTCGAAGACTGTATACTACCTTATATAGGCGTAGGACTATTAACTTTCGTCCTAGTCCTAGTAGATATCGGTAGTATACTTCCTCTTTAAGATTACTATTTAGGAAAGCGTTAATAGTATCTATCTAAAAGGTTTCGAGGTTAAAATACGTGATAATTATAATAAGCGTGCGAAAGGTCCTAGTAGTAAGCGTACTAGTATATAGGTCCTAGTCGTTAGGTATCTATATATCTCCGCGTATATATAGGCGTGCTTTAAAACGTGTAAGGTACCCTAATTTATTAGATTTATAGGTAAAGACCTATCTTATTAGTATAAGCTAGTAGCGTAAGTAATCTAATTAGTTAAGATCTATCAACATATGGATGTTATAGGGTCATATGACGAAGGACCCACTCATATAACCCCTCTCTACATATAGATCTTCTTCTATAAAGATCTAACAGATTAATCCTCAACAATCTCGTATATAATTACCTACCTAAGCAAGAGACTCTCAACACTCTGATTCTGTTGATTTACTATGTGACCTTTTACTATGTTTCTTATGATATAAATACTGCTATATTACCTAGTTAAATTGAATCAAGTTTATTATCCCTTTTGATCTCTCTTCTAGATCGGTGGTACTCTTCCACAATCGTGGTACTTCTGCTAGTACGCACGACCGATAGACTTATAACCGTGTATTTAGATACCACATTAAGTATTTACTAATCCTTATACACACTATCGTCTTATATATATAATCACGACTTTATGGTCACCGCCTAGAGTCCGATAGTTATGAGCCCGACGCCTCTACTCTAACCACTTAACTAATTTAATTCAATCTTCCTTTACTTTACTCTCACTATTGCTTTACTTCCTATATAGAAGCGATGGATTTAACCACGTAATAAGCCACCTAGCTTCACTACCTACTAAAATCTCACGCACACTAGGTTCTATGGATCACTGCGGTTAAAGACCACGCACTAGCTAATAATGTGTGGAAATATACCGATCCGGACCAATCCGCACCGATTACCCCGCCTTAGGAACTAGTTAAACTATAGATATCTAATATAATCAGAAACCCTACTAATATATATATATCTAATCTTCCTAAACAGCCACTTAGGCTTATCGACCTTACGTCTAACTAATTAGCTATCTATAAGATACTACTAAGTAAATACGAATCGTTAAGATCAGACTACTTTCGCTACCTACGATCTATTAAATCTCTTAAGTAAGGTATTCGATCCTCTCTTACACCAGAAGGACGTTAAATCGTTAATAGCCTATTAGCACACAAAGCTATAGTTAAACTACGTGCTACCTTTGCCCTATCCGACTAATCGAAGAATCGTCAAATCCTACGCGATTAGGATAAGCTAAAACGATAAGCTCCACTAACTAAATTATCTTAACTACCTATATAGGGTCAAAAGTGACTAATTAGCTAATCGGAAGGCGAGAAAGTAGTAATTACCTACTTCTAAGATCCTCTATCTCTAGTATACGATTTCCTAGAGACTATCTAACCTAGTGACTAGGGCTTCTATACCTTCTAGTATAATACGATCCTATAGGGTCTAAAGAAACCTACCCTAACCGAACTAGTTAATTAATTCGTCGACTAGTACCGACTACCTATTACACTAATTAGCAGTGGTAGAAGACGACCTATCGCCTATATAACCTACTAAGGACGTTAACCTAACGAATCAGACGAAGAAGGGCCTATATAATTAACTAGAAGAAGGAAGTGCCCTTATAGGGGTATACCTAACGCTAGTAACCACGATTTTGAGACGTATCGCTATATAAATCCTAAGGTAAGACCTAGGGGATAGTAACCTAACCTAGAGGTCTAAGAGCGATTTAAAAAGCGATACGATAAATCTAGAGGATTCAAGATAGCCTATTAGTATATAATTCGACGTTACTAACCGGCTAATTTAACTAATTCGACTAATTCGACTAATTCAGATAATTTAACTACTAGAGACGCTTTCTCTACCTATATACTAAAATAATAGGTTAAAACTCTCTTTCGAGAAGAAGATAGTGTTACGATAAGCATAATCAGGATTCCGACTAAGAAGAACGATACCTAGTGCTATAATACTAGAGTATTAATTTATATCACGAATAATAGGGATCTACTATCAAACTATAGGCCCGTTATATCCTCTATTATAGTTAGAAACACCGAAACTACTATCCTTAGTTATAATAAACTATCCGTTAAACTATCAGAATCTCTTAATAGAACTACTTTCCCTTTAAAATAAGTTACCTATTATCCTAGATTCTATATTAACCTAATCTCTATAGAGAGAGCTACTAGCGTAGGTATCTATCTAAATAGTAAGGATTACCTACTAGAAGAGAAGGACGGAAGACCTGTCTATAAGCTTAACGCAAAATTAGGTATCTACCTAATTCGATAGGATAAATTAACCACTAACCGACCTACTACTAACCACGCTTATATTTTATCTACCTCTTACTTATCTCTTACTTCTGTCTCACACGATTAAGTTATACCTATCACTAAGTAATTTAGTAAGGTTACCCTATCTTTACACACTAAGAAGTACCTAGATAGGATAATCAATCTATAGTATAGACGACTAGGACATATTAGTAAGGACGTCCTATCTTATCTACTAGAGTACTTATTAAGCATCACTATCAAAGATATATCTTCGCCTATTAACCACTATAAGATATATAAACTAGCTAATTCGTATCGTTAAATCTCTCGACGACCTATATAGTATAATCGCCCTTTCGAATCTCTATATTAGGATCTTATACACTTCGAACTATCCTTAGGCAGAACGATCTACCTATCTTACTCTATAGACCCTATTACTAAATACTAACTAGCAGAAGATCTATCTACTAAGACCGATTTAACCTAATCTCTCTACGACCAGATCGATTTCGTACAACACCAATTCAACCTACGCGTCCTTACTATCTATTCAGATAACGAAAGATCTCTATCTAAATTCTTTAATCAAGAAGTATAATTACGTAGTATCTATCTAGAAACCACACCGCCCTACTAACCTAACTAAAACGGCTACGCTAAGCGTTATAGCGTATTAATTTTAAAGATAGCTAGGTAGATAATTATCGATTTAAACCTACTAAGCTATCTCTAGCATAAAGTAGCTAGAACTACCGTCTATATTCAAAACCGCCTACCTCACCGTACACTAGATTAGTAATCCCTATATAAAGCGCTTACTACCTACCTCGGTGAAAACGTACTATATTAGCTATAGGTAAAGCTAGATCTCTTATATATTCGAATCTTTAGATATAAAGCTTATATACGTATTACTAAGCTACCTAGACTAGCTAAGCTAGCACCACGTGCTACTATTAGCTATCTAGTGAGATATAAAACCTATAATATCTAGCGTATCTAGATACCTACTAAACGACGTATAATTCGTGCACGAGACGTCTAATTTAACGAGGAAGAATCCTATAATCCTTCGCTACCTAACTAACGTATCTAAATCTATAAGGAAACTAATCTATCTTAATAGATTAATACCCTTAACGAGGAGGAGATTAATTAAATCCTCGAAAATATAGATATCCTATTTAACCTTAACTAACCGGTATAGCAAGATCTCGGGGGTAGAAGTAGTAGTAGTCCTACTATCAATATCGATTATTCCACACCTATACTAACAGACGAAATCCTTAGAGATTAACTAATTATACCGCCGCTTAAACCGAAATTAGACGAATCGATAAGTTCTAGCTAATCAGAACTAGAGGATATAGTCCCTTTCGTCTTAATTAATAACACAAACTTCGACCCTTCTAGTTATAAACCTCTTAATATACTAACTAAACACCCACGATCAGATTCCGATTTAACCGACGACGAAAGTAAGAGAAAACGCCCTTACTTATCCCTTATAATCTATTTCTAAGCTTTCTTAACAGACTAATCTTATTAATTAAAGGTCTTAATATTAACGATTCTACTACTACTATCTAGTTACTACTAGTTAACTAGCTATCCTTTTAAAAGCTAATTCCGATAAGCTATACGAATCGAATTTAATAAGCTTCTAGATATATACGTATTCGAACCTATCAATAAAGATCTCGTTAAATATATACACTAATTAAATTATAAAGATCTTAACTAATCAGATTGCCTACGCTACTAGCTTATACTAATAAGATAGGTCTTTATCTATAAATCTAACGAATTAGGATACCTTATACGCTTTAAAGCGCGTCTATACGTACGCGGAGACACATAGAAACCTAACGACTAGGATCCACGTACTAGCACGCTTACTACTAGGACCTTTCGTACGCTTATAGTAATTATCATGTATTTTAACCTTAAGACCTTTTAGATAGATACTATTAACGCTTTCCTAAATAGCGATCTTAAAGAAGAAGTATACTACTAGTACCTACTAGGTTTAGGACGAAAAACTAAGGTCCTTCGCCTATATAAGGTAGTATATAGTCTTCGAATCGCTAGTAAACGATAGGAAGACGACGTAAAAGAGATACTTCTCTTACTAGGCTTTAAATCTTATCCTAAAGATCCTACACTTTACACCGATAATCGTATAGTTATTATAGTGTTTATTAACGACTTCCTAGCTACCTACTACCGAAGTAAGAGCTTATACGCTTACTAGATAAAGTAACTTCTCTTATAACGCTTTAAGATAAAGGACTATAGCGAACTTATATAATTTATCGGTATTCGAATTATTAGAAACCGATAATAGCGAAAGACCTAGCTAAACTAATTAGCTTATATTAAAAAGATCGCTACTAAATTTAACCTCCTAGGCAGGAAACCGCCTAATACACCACTAGTTAGCAATTAACGTCTTAATCCGATCACTAGTTAAATTAACTAATTAACCGTTAAACTATACTAGCAGAAGTATAGTTCGACCCTTTTCCCTACTATATAGACTAGACTAGACACTACTTTTACTAATTAGCTACTAGCTAAATCTCTTACACGCTACGATAAGAAGTACCTAGCTACTATTAACTACCTAATTTCCTACCTATACGGGACGAAAGACCTAGCTATCTATTTTAGTAGTAGCTAATTAGATTACTAGATCTTCACTACTTCGTCCGATACGAGTTTCGCCGATAATCCTAATAAAAAGTCATCAGAAGGTTTCATCTTCTCTTTATTCGGTAGTCTAATCGAGTGGAAATCTCGTAGGCAGAAGACGATCACTATATCCACCACAGAAGCTAAATTACTAGCTATCTCACACGTAGCTAAGTAGCTATACTAGGTTAAACGCCTATTCGAATTCATCGAATTCAACACTAAATAGTAAGAAGTGTTAAATTACGATAATAAGCAAACCGTTAACCTATTAAATCGCGAGAAATCAGTCTTTTAGACTAAACTTCGTCACGTAGATATTAACCGCCTATAGATTTATTAAGAGGTGTAGGCAAAGCGCCTATCTATCTAATAGGTTAAAACCACCGATATACCCGTAGACGGTCTTACTAAGTACCTACCTAGGCAGAAGTATGTCGAATTCATTAAATAACTAGGTATAGAGATACTACCTCCTAGCTAGTCATTCTCTTTTCTCTTATTCAGTTCTTACTTTGCTCTTATTCTTATTATATATCGAGAACTGAGGGGGTGTGTTAATATGTGGATATTATAGGGTTATATAACGAAGGACCTACTTATATAATCCCTCTCTATATATAGATCTTCTTCTATAAAGATCTAATAGATTGATCCTTAACGATCTCGTATATAATTACCTACCTAAGTAAGAGACTCTTAACACTCTGATTCTATCAATTTATCATATAATCTTTTGCTATGTTTCTTGTGATATAAATACTGCTATATTACCTAGTTAAATTGAATCAAGTTTATTATCCCTTTTGATCTCTCTTCTAGATCGGTGGTACTCTTCTATAATCGTGGTACTTCTGCTAGTACGCACGACCGATAGACTTATAACCGTGTATTTAGATACTATATTGAGTATTTACCAATCCTTATATATACTATCGTCTTATGTGTATAATCACGACTTTATGGTCACCGCCTAGAGTCCGACAAGATCTTTATAACTTAATTAGTATATATATCTAATAAGATCTTTATTAATAGGTTCGAATATATATATATCTAGAAGCTTATTAAATTCGATTTATATAGCTTATTAGAATTAGCTTTCGAAAGGATAACTAACTAATTAGTGATAGCTAGGTAGTAGCGGAGGAATTAATAAGATCGTAATCTTTAGTTATTAGTGTTAATTAGATAAGAAAGCTTAGAGATAGGTTATAAGGGATAAGTAAGGGCGTTTTCTCTTACTTTTATTATTACTAGAGTCGGAATCTAACTATAGGCGCTTAGTTAGTATATTAAGAGGTTTATATCTAGGAGGATCGAAGTGTATATTATTAATTAAGACGAAAGGGACTATATCCTCTAGTTCTAATTTACTAGATTTTATCGATTCGTCTAATTTCGGTTTAAGTAGTAGTGTAATTAGTTAGTCTCCGAGGATTTCGTCTATTAGTATAGGTATAGTATAATCGATATTAATAGTAGGACTACTACTACTTCTATCCCTAAGATCTTACTATACCGGTTAGTTAAGGTTAAATAGGATATCTATATCCTTAAGGATTTAATTAATCTCTTCGTCGTTAAGAGTATTAATCTATTAAGATAGATTAGTTTCCTTATAGATTTAGATATATTAATTAGGTAGCGAAGGATTATAGGATTCTTCCTCGTTAAATTAGACGTCTTATACACGAATTATACGTCGTTTAGTAGGTATCTAGATACGCTAGATATTATAGGCTTTATAACCTACTAGATAGCTAATAATAGTACGTAGTGCTAGCTTAGCTAATCTAGGTAGCTTAGTAATATATATATAAGCTTTATATCTAAAGATTCGAATATATAAGAGATCTAGCTTTACCTATAGCTAATATAGTACGTTTTTACCGAGGTAGGTAGTAAGCGCTTCGTGTGGAGATTACTAGTTTAGTATATAGTAAGGTAGATAGTTTTAAATATAGACGGTAGTTCTAGCTACTTTATACTAAAGATAGCTTAGTAGGCCTAAATCAATAGTTATCTACTTAGCTATCTTTAAAATTAATACGCTATAACGCTTAGCGTAGCCGTTTTAGTTAGGTTAGTAGGGCGGTATAGTTTCTAGGTAGATACCACGTGATTATAATTCTTAATTAAAGAATTTAGATAGAGATCTTTCGTTATCTAAATAGATAGTAAGCACGCGTAGGTTAAATTAGTTATTAATAAAATCGATCTAATCATAGAGAGATTATATTAAATCTATCTTAGTAGATAGGTCTTTCGCTAGTTAGTATTTAGTAATAGGGTCTATAGAGTAAGATAGGTAGATCGTTTTACTAAGTAATAGTTTAAAGTATATAAGATCCTAATACAGAGATTTAAAAGGACGATTATACTATATAGGCTATCGAGAGATTTAACGATACGAATTAGCTAGTTTATATATCTCGTAGTGGTTAATAGGCGAAGATATATCTTTAATAGTAATACCTAATAAGTGCTTTAGTAGATAAGATAGGACGTCCTTACTAACGTGTCCTAGTCGTCTATACTATAGGTCGATTATCCTATCTAGCTACTTCTTAGTATATAAAGATAGGGTAACCTTACTAAATTACTTAGTGATAGGTATAACTTAATCGTATAAGATAGAAGTAAGAGATAAGTAAGAGGTAGATAAAATATAAGCATAGTTAGTAGTAGGTCGGTTAGTGGTTAAATCGTCCTATTAAATTAGGTAGATACCTAATTTCGCGTTAAGCTTATAGATAGGCGTTCCGTTCTTCTCTTCTAGTAGGTAATCCTTACTATTTAGATAGATACCTACGCTAGTAGCTCTTTCTATAGAGATTAGGTTAATATAGAATCTAGGATAATAGGTAACTTATTTTAAAGGGAAAGTAGTTCTATTAAGAGATTCTAATAGTTTAATAGACAGTTCGCTATAACTAAGGATAGTGGTTTCGATATTTCTAACTATAACGGGCCTATAGTTTAATAGTAGGTCCCTATTATTCGTGATATAAATTGATACTCCGGTATTATAGCACTAGGTATCGTTCTTCTTAGTAGGAATCCTGATTATACTTATCGTAATACTATCTTCCTCTCGAAAGAGAGTCTCGACCTATTATTTTAGTATATAGGTAGAGAAAGCGTCTCTAGCAGTCGAATTAGTCGAATTAGTTAAATTAGCCGGTTAGTAACGTCGAATTATACGTTAATAGGCTATCTTAAATCCTCTAGATTTATCGTATCGCTTTTTAAATCGCTCTTAGACCTCTAGGTTAGGTTACTACCCCCTAGGTCTTACCTTAGGATTTATATAGCGATACGTCTCAAAATCGAGGTTACTAGAGTTAGGTATACCCCTATAAGGGCACTTTCTTCTTCTAGTAGTTAATTATATAGGTCCTTCTTCGTCTTATTTATCAGGTTAACGTCCTTAGTAGGTCGTGTAGGCGATAAGTCGTCTTCTACTACTACTAGTAATAGTAGGCAGTCGGTATTAATCGACGAATTAATTAACTAGTTCGGTTAGGGTAGGTTTCTTTAGACCCTATAGGATCGTATTATACCAGAAAGTGTAGAATCCTTAGTTACTAGGTTAAATTATCTCTAGGAAGTCGTATACTAGAGATAGATAGTCTTAGAAGTAGGTAATTACTACTTTTTTACCTTCCGATTAGCTAATTAGCTACTTTTAACCCTATATATATAGTTAAGATAATTTAGTTAGTAGAGCTTATCGTTTTAGCTTATCCTAATCGCGTAGGATTTAACGATTCTTTAATTAGTCGGATAGGGTAAATGTCAACATGTGGATGTTATGGGGTCACATGACGAAGGACCCACTCATATAACCCCTCTCTACATATAGATCTTCTTCTATAAAGATCTAACAGATTGATCCTCAACGATCTCGCATATGATTGCCTACCTAAGCAAGAGACTCTCAACACTCTGATTCTGTTGATTTATCATGTGATCTTTTGCTATGTTTCTTGTGATATAAATACTGCTATGTTACCTAGTTAAATTGAATCAAGTTTATCATCCTTTGTGATCTCTCTTCTAGATCAGTGGTACTCTTCCATAATCGTGGTACTTCTCCTTCATAGAAGTGCGCACGACCGATAGACTCATAACCGTGTATTCAGACACTATATTGAGTATTTACCAATCCTTATGCACACTATCGTCTTGTGTGTATAACCACGACTTTATGGTCACCGCCTAGAGTCCGACAGTTATGAGCCCGACGCCTCTGCTCTAAACATTTAACCAATTCAATTCAATCTTCTTTTACTTTACTCTCACATCGCTTCACTTCCCACACAGAAGCGATGGATTCAACCACGCAACAAGCCACCTGGCTTCACTACCCACTAAAATCTCACGCACACTGGGTTCCATGGATCACTGCGGTCAAAGACCACGCACTAGCTAATAATGTGTGGAAATATGCCGATCCGGACCAATCCGCACCGATTACCCCGCCTCAGGAACCAGTTAAACCACAGATATCTGATGTGATCAGAAACCCTACCAACACATACACATCTAATCTTCCTGAACAGCCACTCAGGCTCATCGACCTTACGTCTGACCAATTAGCTATCTATAAGATACTACTAAGTGAATACGAATCGTCAAGATCAGACTACTTTCGCTACCTACGATCCATTGAATCTCTCAAGCAAGGTATTCGATCCTCTCTCACACCAGAAGGACGTCAAATCGTCAATGGCCTATCAGCACACGAAGCTATAGTGAAACTACGTGCTACCTTTGCCCTATCCGACCAATCGAAGAATCGTCAAATCCTACGCGATTGGGATGAGCTAAAACGACAAGCTCCACCAACCAAACTGTCTCAACTACCTACATGGGGTCAGAAGTGGATAATCAACCAATCAGAAGGCGAGAAAGCACGAATTGCCTACTTCCAAGAACCTCTCTCGCCAGTATACGATTTCCTAGAGACTATCCAACCTAGTGACCAGGGCTTCTACACCTTCTGGTACAATACAATCCTACAGGGTCTAAAGAGACCTACCCTGACCGAACTGGTTAATCAATTCGTCGATCAATACCGACCACCTACCACACCAATCAGCAGTGGTAGAAGACGACCTATCGCACATACGACCTACCAAGGACGTCAACCTGACGAATCAGACGAAGAAGGACCTACACAATCAACCAGAAGAAGGAAGTGCCCCTGTGGGGGTATACCTAACTCTGGTAACCACGATTTTGAGACGTGTCGCTATGTGAATCCTAAGGCAAGACCTAGGGGGTGGCAACCTGACCCAGAGGTCCAAGAGCGATTTGAAAAGCGATGCGATGAATCTAGAGGATTCAAGATAGCCTATCAACGTGCAATTCGACGTTACCAACCGGCTAATTCAACCAATTCGACTAATTCGACCAATTCGACCAATTCGACCAATTCGACCAATTCGACCAATTCGACCAATTCGACTAATTCGACTAATTCGACTACTAGAGACGCTTTCTCTACCTATATACCAAAACAACAGGTTAAGACTCTCTTTCGAGAGGAAGATGGTGTTGCGATGAGCACAATCAGGATTCCTACCAAGAAGAACGACACCTGGTGCTATGATACCGGAGCATCAATTCATGTCACGAATAATAGGGACCTACTGTCAAACTATAGGCCCGTTGTGTCCTCTGTCATGGTTGGAAACACCGAAACCACTATCCTTGGTTATGGTGAACTGTCCGTCAAACCATCAGAATCTCTAGATGGAACCACTTTCCCTTTGAAACAAGTTGCCTATTGTCCTGGATTCCACATCAACCTAATCTCTGCAGAGAGAGCTGCTAGCGCAGGCATCTATCTGAATGGCAAGGATTGCCTACTAGAAGAGAAGGACGGAAGACCTATCTGCAAGCTTAACGCGAAATCAGGCATCTACCTAATTCGATGGGACAATTCAACCACTGACCGACCTACTGCCAACCACGCTCATGTTTCACCGACCTCTCACTTATCTCTTACTTCTGTCTCACACGATCAAGTTACACCTATCACTGAGCAATTCAGCAAGGTTGCCCTATCTTCTTCACACACCAAGAAGCAGCTAGATGGGACAGTCGACCTATGGCATAGACGACTAGGACACGTTAGCAAGGACGTCCTATCTCATCTACCAGAGCACTCATCAGGCATCACCATCAAAGATATATCTTCGCCTATCAACCACTGCGAGACATGCAAACTAGCTAATTCGCATCGTCAAATCTCTCGACGACCTATGCAGTACAATCGCCCTTTCGAATCTCTGCATTGGGATCTTATACACTTCGAACCATCCTTAGGCAGAACGACCTACCTATCTCACTCTGTGGACCCTATCACTAAATACCAACTGGCAGAAGATCTATCTACCAAGACCGATTCGACCCAATCTCTCTGCGACCAGATCGATTTCGTACAACACCAATTCAACCTACGCGTCCTCACTATCCATTCAGATGACGAGAGATCTCTATCTGAATTCTTCGATCAAGAAGCACAATCACGTGGTATCTATCTAGAAACCACACCGCCCTACCAACCTGACCAAAACGGCTACGCTGAGCGTTATGGCGCATTGATTTCAAAGATGGCTAGGCAGATGATTATCGATTCAAACCTACCAAGCTATCTCTGGCATGAAGCAGCTAGAACTGCCGTCTATATTCAAAACCGCCTACCTCACCGCACACTAAACTGGCAATCTCCACACGAAGCGCTTGCTACCTACCTCGGTGAAAACGCACCACATTGGCTACAGGCAAAGCCAGATCTCTCACACATTCGAATCTTTGGATGTAAAGCTTATGTACGCATTACTAAGCTACCTAGACTAGCTAAGCTAGCACCACGTGCTGCTATCGGCTATCTAGTAGGTTATGAAGCCTATAACATCTGGCGCATCTGGATACCTACCAAACGACGTGTAATTCGTGCACGAGACGTCCAATTCAACGAGGAAGAATCCTACAATCCTTCGCTACCCAACCAACGCATTCAAATCTATGAGGAAACCAATCTATCTCAACAGATTGATACCCTTGACGAGGAGGAGATCAATCAAATCCTCGAAAATATAGATATCCCATTCAACCTCAACCAACCGGTGCAGCAAGATCTCGGGGGTGGAAGTAGTAGTAGTCCTACTATCAATATCGATCATGCCACACCCATACCAACAGACGAAATCCTCGGAGATCAACCAATCACACCGCCGCTTGAACCGAAATCAGACGAATCGATGAGTTCTAGCCAATCAGAACCAGAGGATATAGTCCCTTTCGTCTTAATTGACAACACAAACTTCGACCCTTCTGGATATGAACCTCTTCATATACCAACTAAACGCCCACGTTCTGACTCTGACACCGATAACGAAAGTGAGAGAAAACGCCCTCACGTATCCCTCACAACCTATATCCAAGCTTTCTCATCCAATCAACATCAACAACCAAAGATTGCGATCTCATCAATTCCTCCGCCACCACCTAGCTACCACCAATTAGCTAGTCATCCTTTCGAAAGCCAATTCCGACAAGCTATGCGAATCGAATTCAATAAGCTTCTGGACATGCATGCATTCGAACCTATCAACAAAGACCTCATCAGCTTTACACACCAATCGAATTGCAAAGGTCTAAACCAATCGGATTGCCCACGCCACCAGCTCATACCAATGAGATGGGTCTTTGCCTATAAATCTGACGAATCAGGATACCTCACACGCTTCAAAGCGCGTCTATGCGTACGCGGAGATACACAGACACCAGACGAACTAGAAGACCCACGTACTAGTACGCTTGCTGCTAGGACCTTTCGCACGCTTATAGCAATCATCACGCATTTTGACCTAGAGACCTTTCAGATGGATGCCGTCAACGCTTTCCTAAACAGTGATCTCAAAGAGGAAGTGTACTGCCGATACCCACCAGGACTAGGACGAAAGTCAATGGTCCTACGCCTACATAAGGCAGTATATGGTCTTCGAATCGCTGGTAAGAGATGGGAAGACGACGTGAAAGAGATGCTTCTCTCACTAGGCTTCAAAAGCTGTCCTGAAGACCCTGCGCTTTACACTGATAATCGCATGGTTATTATGGTGTTTGTTGACGATTTCCTGGCCGCCTACCATCGAAGTGAGAGATTACACGCTCACCAGATAAAGCAACTTCTCTCACAGCGCTTTGAGATGAAGGACTGTGGTGAACTTACCCAATTCATCGGTATTCGAATTATACGCGACCGACAGCGACGAAAGACCTGGCTAAACCAATCAGCCTACATTGAGAAGATCGCTGCTAAATTTAACCTCCTAGGCAGGAAACCGCCTAATACACCACTAGTCAGCAATCAACGTCTTGATCCGATCACTGGTCAAATCAACCAATCAACCGTTAAACTATACCAGCAGAAGTGTGGTTCGACCCTTTTCCCTGCTGTGTGGACTAGACCAGACACCGCTTTCGCCAATCAGCTACTAGCTAAATCTCTCACACGCTGCGATGAGAAGCACCTAGCTGCTGTTGACCACCTGATTTCCTACCTATACGGGACGAAAGACCTAGCTATCTGCTTTGGTGGCAGCCAATCAGATTGCCAGATCTTCACTGCTTCGTCCGATGCAAGCTTTGCCGATCATCTTGATAGGAAGTCATCAGAAGGTTTCATCTTCTCATTGTTTGGTGGTCCAATCGAGTGGAAATCTCGCAGGCAGAAGACGATCACCACATCTACCACAGAGGCTGAATTGCTAGCTGTCTCACACGCAGCTAAGCAGCTATACTGGGTTAAACGTCTCTTCTCATTCATCGAATTCAATACCGACCAACCAGAAGTGTTGAATTGCGATAACAAGCAAACCGTTGACCTATTGAATCGCGAAAAATCAGTCTTTCAGACTAAACTTCGTCACGTGGATATCAACCGCCTATGGATTCGTCAAGAGGTGCAGGCAAAACGCCTATCTGTCCAATGGGTCAAAACCACCGACATGCCCGCAGACGGTCTTACCAAACGCCTACCTAGGCAGAAGCATGACGATTTCATCAGACAACTAGGCATGGAGATACCACCTCCTATCTAGTCCATATCTTTCTCTTTCCTCTTATTCAGTTCTCACTTTGCTCTCATTCCGCTCTCACATCGAGAACTGAGGGGGTGTGTCAACATGTGGATGTTATGGGGTCACATGACGAAGGACCCACTCATATAACCCCTCTCTACATATAGATCTTCTTCTATAAAGATCTAACAGATTGATCCTCAACGATCTCGCATATGATTGCCTACCTAAGCAAGAGACTCTCAACACTCTGATTCTGTTGATTTATCATGTGATCTTTTGCTATGTTTCTTGTGATATAAATACTGCTATGTTACCTAGTTAAATTGAATCAAGTTTATCATCCTTTGTGATCTCTCTTCTAGATCAGTGGTACTCTTCCATAATCGTGGTACTTCTCCTTCATAGAAGTGCGCACGACCGATAGACTCATAACCGTGTATTCAGACACTATATTGAGTATTTACCAATCCTTATGCACACTATCGTCTTGTGTGTATAACCACGACTTTATGGTCACCGCCTAGAGTCCGACAGTAAAGTAGCACGTAGTTTTACTATAGCTTCGTGTACTAATAGACCGTTAATAATCTACCTACCCTCTAGTATAAGAGAGGATCGAATACCTTATTTAAGAGATTCGATAGATCGAAGATATCGAAGGTAGTCTAATCTTAACGATTTATATTTACTTAGTAGTATCTTATAGATAGCTAATTAGTTAGACGTAAGATCGATAAGCCTAAGTAGCTATTTAGGAAGATTAGATATATATATATTAGTAGGGTTTCTAATTATATTAGATATCTATAGTTTAATTAGTTCCTAAGGTAGGATAGACGGAGTAGCTTAGTCCGGATCGGCGTATTTCTATAGGTCATATACGATTATATAGTCTTTAACCGTAGTAATCTAGGGATATACGTGAGATTTTAATAGGTAGTTAAGCTAGGTAGCTTATAGAGTAGTTAAATCTATTACTTCTATATAAGAAGTAAAGCGAAAGTGAGAGTAAAGTAAGAGAAGATTAAATTGAATTAGTGAAGTGGTTAGAGCAGAGGCGTCGGGCTTATAACTATCGGACTTTAGGCGGTAGCCATAAAGTCGTGGTTAACAGTGCGTACTAGTAAAAGTACCACGGTCGCGTAGGGTTAATCGTGCGTACTAGCGAAAGCACCACGGTCGCGTTACTCAAGAGATTATGAGTCTAAAGGTCGTGCGCTCTAGCAGAAGAACCACGATTGCGGAAGAGAGACACCGATCAGAAGAGAAGATCAAAAAGGATGATAAACTTAATTTAATTTAGTTAGGAAACATAGTAGTATTTATATCTTGGAAACATAGTAAAAGATCACATAAGAAAGCAAAGAGTATTAGAGTGTTAAATAGTCTCCTGCCTAAGTAGGCAATTTAATGCGAGTATATAATTCAATACAAGATCGTTAAGGATCAATCTAATAGATCTTAAAAAGAAGATCTAGATATAGAGGGACGTTATATAAGTGGGTCCTTCGTCATGTGACCCCACAACATCCATATATTAACATATACTAATAGGTTTTAATAGACTTAGTAGGCTATTTAACTATTACTTTAGTAGATCTTTTAATATAGAAGCTTACTTAAATAGCTAAGTAGCAGTTCTAGGTATTTAAAGTATAAATTAGCTAGATCTACTACTTAGCTAGCTATTTAGTAGTGTTAGAGTTCGTAGAGAGATATTAAGCTTATTAAGTACTCTCTTAGTATCTAATAGTACTAGACCGCTAGCTACGAAGTTATTTTTAATAGTAGGATTAGTTAATTAGAACGCTTCTAGCCGCGCGTATTAGTAATCTACTAAGAAATCGTGCTTATCGATATAGTTATATCCTCTACGCGTAAGATCGCTAACGAACTGAATATATACGCGCTTAATTACTATAAAATACCTAATATCTAGTAGTTATAGTAGATACGATAAATATCTAGGTATATAAAGAGGTATAATATCGTTTTCTATATAGATTTAGTTAAATTAGGGTATAAGGTAGCTACTATAACTATTAAGAATTAATAGCTAAAACTAACCTCGTACGCGCGAATTCGTATATCGTATAAAGATCTTTTATAACTAGCGTAGACTAATCTTATAGGTAGTCTAACTATTAGTAAAGACCTTAATTCGCTAGTCTTTTGGTAGATTTTCGTTAAACTATCCTATAATAGCTACTTTACCTTTAAAGACTATATATAGCAGTAGTAAATAGCTATCTACGTAGATTACTTCGATCGTAGTAACCTATTCACGATTTCCTAGTTATAGAAGAGATCTCTAACCGTAGTATTTAGCTCTTATAACTACTTTCTACGAAGATATAAGGCCTATTATAAAGCCTATCTTATTAAAGTTATAGATATCCTCTAGTTATATACCGTTCTCGTTAATTATACTTTATATAGTCACGAACTACTACCGAATCGGTTTCGGGTCTTCGTTTAGGGCTCTTTAGTAATCGTATCTTCGCGAGAAGCGTATACGAAGCTCGGGGCGACGGTTAACGAAGGTTAATAGCTAATTCTTACTAACGGTAGTTAGTAGTTAGTTTCTACGCGTAGCTAGTAGGATATTAGCTATTTCTCGTACTATAGAGGGCCTAGGCGCTACTCTACGTGAATCTATAGAGATTATCTATTTAGTAAGCGAATCCTCTTTAAATTAGGTTAGTTTATAGCCCGATAGGCGAGAATCAACGCGAGATGATTAGCCGTGTACGCGGTCGTGTAGTGTAGTAAGCGGTATTTCGTATAGCTTCGCTACTGCGCGTAGAGATTTGATTCGGCTATTTTGAAGATCACTAAGAGCTAATAGGATCTTACCCTCTTGATTGGCTAGTTTCTGCCGAGATTCAGGGCGAATTGGTGTCATGGTAGGTAGTTGAATTAGCTAGATAGGTAGGGGGACGCGATTTTGGAGAGGGTGTTCGGAACCGGCGGGAATTACGTTATCTAAAGATTACCTAATCTATTCATAAGTAAGCTAGGGTATGATTAGGTATAGGAAGCTTATAGGTATACTTAACCTTCGTGTATAGCTATATAATATAGCTATATAGGATAAGATAGGTAGGTAGGATAGGTAGGGTAGGTAAGTAGTAGATAGTATAGGTAGATAGGTAAAATAGGCAGTTACGTAAATAGGTAAGTAAAGTAGTAGTTAATATAGATATCACGTGAGGCTGACATAGAGAGGATACAGGTATTGTGAGATAACTCTAATAAACCCACTCCCTTTAAGCGGTAATATCATGAATGAGTAGAGGGAAGGCACTCTTATTGTGCAGCATTGTTCTCAAACGTATCTTCCAGGATCCAACCGAGATTCTAGCGGTGAGAATCGCTCTCCGCTTTCGATGGGTACCAGGACATTATGATAACCCGGGAAATGACGCCGCAGATCGATTAGCAAAGGACGTTGCCAGCGCGGGTAAATTCCACCCTTTCTGCCCGCTTCTCATGAGAGAGGGAGAGCTCTCATTAGTCGGAACATCTACGCTCAATGAAAGCAAGAATGGAAATCGTCCACCACGGTGGCCCCCTACAAAAGGTCGATAGCACACTATCAGCTAGTAACACGAGGAGGCTGTATGGAAACTTGTCGAAGAACAGCGTATAACCAGGGAGCCTAAATCATAGCCCACTACCGTCGTTGCGAGAGTTAAGTTGCAGCTCCGCTCACACCGAGAAAGATCCAGTCAGAGGAAGATCCCGACTCGATCGACCAACATAAACCCGGTACTCCCCGCTCTGTAGATGCCACTCCTGATGCACAACATCCCACACACTCATATCCCGACGGGTAACGGAGAACTCCACGCGGGTCTTCTTGCCCGCCTCGATGGTGACCTTCTCAAAGCCGCGCAGCTGGCGCGCGGGCGCATTCGGGATGCCGAGGTACAACTGCGGCACCTCATCACCAGCGACAGGTCCCGTGTTTTCCAAGGTCACCGAAATAGTAACCAACTCCGTCCACAGGTTTACGTTGCCGCCCTGCCGGATCACCTTGGTCGGTGGGTAGGCCGCGAACGACGCCTTCTTCTTCAGCTCAATCTTCAGGCCCGAGTACTCAAAGGTCGTGTACGTCAAACCAAAACCGAACTCGTAGCGTGGGGTGATGTTCTTCTGGTCAAAGGCGCGATAGTCGAGGTACGATCCCTCCTTGTAATTGCTCTGCGGGAACATCTTATAGATGCCGGCCGGCTCAGCGGGGAACAGCAGGGCCCCGTAGTCACTCTCGTCCTTCGCAACCGTATACGGCAGGCGGCCGAACGCGTTGGAGCGCCCATAGAGCAGGTCAGCGAGCGCGCCACCGGTGTCCTGGCCGGGCATATGGGCAAAGATCACGGCTGTGACGTTGGGGTGTTCGATGAAAGTGTCCACCAGGCGGATGCCGGAGTTGTGGATCACGACAATTGTGTTGTTGCACTTGGAAGCGACGTTGGTCACGAGGGTGTCGCTGTAACTATCCCGCAGGTTGACGCGATCCGCACCCTCGATCGCATAGGCGTTGAGGAACACCAGGCAGGCTTCGCTGGAGGTGTCAACGGTCGGATCTTGCGACTCAAAGTCCCAAGCCACCTGGGTACTGTCTTCGCGTGCCTGGCGCTTGAGGGCGTCGATCGGAGCATCGATATAAGGAGGGTTGCTGGCACCGGAGCCGCCAGCACACCACAGCGTGTAGTTGACATAGGAGGGGGTGGTGGTGTAGATGGTGGAAGAGAAGTCCAAACTCGTGGGCGCCACGGCATCGTAACCGAAGACCGAGATCATCTGGGGCTTTTTCAAGGGAAGAGCATTGTTCTCGTTCTTGACGAGAACGTGGCCCTCAATGGCACTTTTGAGAAGGGTGTCCTTCGACTTGAGCGTTAGGGCATTGACAACGGCATGCTCACTTTGCAGATTGGTGGGGATTCCAATTCCCGGGCTGGGGACGGTGGAGTTCTGGTCAAGATAGTACCATGTAGCCATCAATCTGTGGGTTAGGTTAATACGAAATTATAAACGACATTTGGGAGACAGAATCGCCTACCTGGTGACCATATCATCCAACCGCGAGACAGCGACGGATCCATTGTTGACGGCCTGTGTCAGATTAGCCATCCAAAAGCCTTCGTCCGGCATCGCGAGATCGAGACCAGCATTGGCCGAAGCGACTCCGGCGTGCTGAGCCGTCCAATCCGAGATCACATAGCCTTGGAACCCAAGCTCTGTTTTCAAGATTCCGTTGATGAGCTTGCTGTTCTGGCAGGAGTATGAGTTGTTCAGGCGCTGATAGCTACACATGACGCTTGCAGTTCCGGCTACCAGAGCATCCATAAACGGCCAAAGGTAATAATCGTGAAGGGTCTTGTCGTCAATGTTGGACGAAACAGCCTGAACGTACAGGCCATTGTCATCGGTTGATGGCATGCGGTTGGTCTCTTGCTCATTTCCGATGAAATGCTGCACGAGGGATTCATGGTTAGTGTCGCTGATCTCCAAGGACCGGATAGAAGGCGATGGCAACGACTACCGTACCTTCGTCGAAGTGGCCACACCAACAGACTGCACGCCCACAACGGTGCTGTAGACCAACTTCCCAGCCAGATATGGATCCACCGAAAAGGTCTCCCACACTCTGCCACCGGTAGCAATCCGGCCCATAGGACCTACGACAGGGCCTAGCATCATGTTGGCACCCTTCACGCGGAATTCCGTTCCAAGGTGTATCGCTCTCTCGCGGACCAGCTCTTTATTCCAGCTAGAGTCCAAAAACGCATCAGTGCCAGCTCCATATTCGTGCGTCCGGCAGCGGCAGCTTACCTAGCTCCAGCATGCAGACCCGTGGACCATCCATTCACAAAATCGGCATTTCTCTGATGGCAGGATAAATATCCTTAGTTATGTTTGCTGTGTGATTGACTTCAGACGGTCATTATATCAACTTACCACTCCCTGACCCGCATCAGTCACGCACATGCCCGGAAAGCCAAGACGCTCTATGGGCTGAATGTTTCCGGAGCACCCATTATTCACGAGCGTGGAGCTGGCCCCGGAGGTCATGTTGACCTTTTCCTCTAGCGAGAGCTGGGCCCCAAACGCCCGTGCCTTCGCGTAGGAGGCAGCCCAGTCTCCCGTGCCATTTGCGTCCGCTGCCTGCACATCAGCATCGCATCCCGCTAAGATCAAACCACGAAGAGGAGTAAGTTACGGGATGGATAAACCGGCGGGGACAGTCCATAGAATACGGTGTCGCTGGTGATGTAGCTAGTTGAGTTCGCGCCACCGGATGGCGCACTTAAGGCCACTCCAGCGAGCTGGAGCAGCGCGAAGGCGGGAGACTTATCCCACATGTCTGCGATTCCAAAGAGAGACGTCTGGTGCGGTGGGTTGCAAACACAAATTGGCCAGAGGCCTCGCGGGCCTCTTATATATTGCGCTCCATTCTGTCTTTCCGGCCTTCCTTTCGGTTCACAAAGCCAGCTGGGTAGCTTTCCAACCCCACTAGTCAAGGAGTCAGAACTAACAGTTGGAAGAAATCAATACATTCCCGCAAATGACTGAAGACTGCCGCGTGGATCCATAGGTACTACGGTCAGTTTAGGGATTCATTCATTCAACACCCAGTGGCTTGACTCATATCGGAATTTGGTGGGGCCCGGGGCACTGCGTAACCCAAATGAACTCGAATTTTGGAAGGCAGAATGTTCATGGTTAGTAGGCCCTGCGCGCAGTTGAAAAGTAAAAAGCAGGAAACCCGCAGTTTGCCTCTATATCATGGCAGGCATTTGGTTCAGGCCGAAGGTTATTTAGATGAGACCCACACAATGCCGACTGGTAGCTCCATTTAATCCCGAAGTATGCGGGGGAAGGGTTTTGCGGCAGAAACACGATGGATACCGGAGAAAGGAGTTACTAGTTATAGGTAGATCTGCCAAGATTAGTCATGAGTACTCCGTATCTCCGCATAAATTACCAGCTGGGTGCAATAGCAATTCAGACTTGTTGATATCCTATTGGTGTACCTAATGCTCCGCTGAGCAGTATTTCCGACTTTTTGCCGTTCGGCTTGGGGAGAGAGACCTTGGCAACATTCCGTAGTCGCGGGAGGAACAACAACCATAATGGCGCCTCACACTCATTCGCCTGTGGAATAGCAAAGTCCTCTCCTTTACCCTGCATTAGAGGGGACCGTGCCCTTGTCCATGGCTTTCCTGCCTCTGTCATCTACGGCTATGGGATATTGCATTTGCATCCTCTGGATGAGGGACGGTATCAATAGCCCTCGAAGCTCCTACATGTGAGCACAAGATTTCCTGTACTCATTGTTCTTGTCATCGGCTATTCGACCAGTATGCATTCGTCAATCCTGGTTTTTTTCACGCGCACCTGTGGGGCGTCATTTACCTCTTCGAATGTCTACCCATCGCGTAAGTTCCGACTCTGGTGTTAAATTCCAGACTTCAGAAAGAGTGGAGCTCACATGCCCGCCGCCAATATGACGGGAAAGGGAAGATAGGAGGCTGGTCTGCAGCGAGCAAAAGCGTTCAGGGGCCCAATGATGCTGGACGACAAGATCTGGATGGGTTCGAAAGGACCTTGCGTCGGAAATATTCCGCGCATAGATCGACTGGGATTTAAGGGCCTGTGTCTGCACAATTGGCCCTTGGTCATCCGCCAGGCAACGTATGCCAGTGTCCTTCCCGCGGGACCGTCGTGCGGCGCGATCTGGAATAAAGATCTCATCTACCAGAGAGGGTTGGACCTCGAGCAAGAGTTCAAGGACAAAAGGTGCCAATTTTGCTCTGAGTTAAGTGAGGGCTTGCGAGGCTTTGACGGTGGCTCTCTACCTCTTCCAATTCTCCAAGCTGATGCTCAATTTCTTTATTCTTTCGACCAGCTGCTGGTGCGTTGGGACGGTCGCCGTACGGAGGGCAGAACTGGGAGGCATTCTCACTGGATGCGTATCTCTCCAGCATTGCCCTCAGCCTTACGGTTGTGGGCATGCAGTCATCGGGGTTACAACGTGTGATGAGTTCTTCGCCCATGTGTGGAGGGAAAGGAAAATTTTTACCTGAGCCAGCATGTGTGAAACATTTCATCGGGAGTGAACACTCGCAGTCAAAACCCGGGGAAACTATCTATTCCGCCTCCTTTAATATCGATGATTGCACACTACATGAGCTGTACCTCTGGTCGTTTGCAGGTGCCATCAAGGGAAACCTGCCGTCCATCATGAGCAGCCTCAACTGCGTCAATAACACCTATACCTGTGAGAACAGCAAGATCCTGAATAGGATTGTGAAAGAGGAACTACCTGGTTCCTAAGGCATCTATCTATATCTCCGCACTGTCTTAGTGTGTATAGATCATCTTCCTGTCTCTCTCTCTTTGCTTCCTTCTCCATGCTTAGTTGTTTCGTAAAATGCCATTAGGTTGATTCCGATTTCTCCCTGCTGAGCAATAGTATTGCTGACCCTAATACTACCAGCGTGCTGTCAACTTGTCTTCGTACCCGAGCGTTACGTTACATAAATCAACCATTCTTGTTTGATGTAGGCTGTCATTCACTTAGTATTTCCTAGTTATGTGACCGGTTGCCACATCCAGTCGCTCGCATTGCCTTCCGGCAGTCCCAGTTCGTAACTCCAGGGCAGTGTAGTGGCCCATTCCATCGATGGGGGTAGGATCTCTTGCGGTGCTCCCGGCGTTACATCAGTTAAGGGGCTCGAGTCAAGCTCAAGCTGTAGACTGGCAGAGCGCAGAATCTCCCGCAGGGATGTCAGACGGGCGGCGGCTGCCGGTTGAAACTGCAACTCTGCGAGCGAGTCAATTGTCATTTGGATGTATGTCACGTGTCTTGCAGATCTGGGGGGGTTCAGAGAGTCAAGGATCAGGGAGAGGCAGGCAGTCTCCAGAAAATATGCATTGGAAGGGAGGTACTGGCCGATGCGGTCGATTAGCCCCTGTTGCCAGCGATAGGCCAGATCCGGATCAACTTACCCGCACATGCGAATCCACCTCCAAGTGCTTGCGAAAGAACGAAATGATTTTTTTCGCAGAGCCCACGATGATTTCCACATACTCCGGAATGCGAGTATCGTCGACATTGGCAGACGCTTGCAGGATCTGTAGCGGACGGTAAAGAATGATGAGTGAGTAATAATATACTTTTTGTGTTCAGTTAGTAGCCCGGACAGATCAGAGCGGAGATGGAAATCACTGACAGACTTCGAGTGGATGTCCAATCCTGCCATTATCTTCCTTGTCATCATCGACAATTGGCTTGGGTGGTTCAGGCAGAATTCCGTTCCGAAACTCTTCAAGGAGTTGGCGAACCCCCGCCGCTCCGGCCCAGAATGTGTCTACCGTGAGATCTCGCATACTGTGCAGGTGTTGGATTTGCGTGAAAATGAGACTGACAGTGCGCATCGTATCCAGCGCGGATAGACTCTGGAACTCCGGGACTTGAACCGCATCGAGCAGAAGAATAGCCGGTCGTCCCAGGACCATGCAGGTATAGCTGATTCACTCTGTCAGCTACATTCACGCTACATTCACTCGGCCCCAATCGTCATTGTCTTACCTCTGGATGGAATAGAACCCTAGTAACAGCTTTTGCTCAACGTCATCTGCGCAGTTCAATAGCAGGCCAGCAGTGTGAATCTGGGAGGCCATGGTTCCGAGCAGAGCATATGCGTCTTCCGTATATTCCCGGTGTAAATAGTACTGGACGTAATTCCTGGGAACCGTCAGTTAGACGTGACAATGGTCTTCGGGACAAGGAACACCTATCATGAGTAAATTGTGGTATAGATTGCGTGACACTGAAGTTGCTGCCTTGGTATTCAGCAATAGCGAAGCCTCCTTAGCCAACATCGTCCCCAAGTAGTGATAGCACGTCATGGTGGACCCGATCCCCAATGCAAACAACAACGCCACCAGATCAGTTTCGGTGGCTGCGTACCCCATCGGTACCTGGCTGGCGTCCCGCAGCCAGGTGTAGAATGAAGCCGTCGGCTGCACGGGCAGCTGTGTATACGCCGTAGCCGTGTACACCACGAGGAAACTGTCCAGGATGTCTAACTGAATACTCCCCAGCGCGGTGGGCGGCGATACCGCCAATTCCGACCATATATCCGACGACCACAGCGATTCCAGCAACGGCCGGTAATGAAAGAAATCGACGCTATCGTCTCCGTCCACGACTAGCGCATGGTCTCGCGGGGGATTCAGAACCTCGTCCTCCTCCTCCACCATCACATCGCCCCACAGCATCACCATCAGCAGATATCGCAGAAACGATACATTGGATGTCGGGCCAAACACCACGTGGTGAAGACCACTATTTCTCTGCGAGACCTGCACGCGCCGCAGGATGCATCGTATTAACTTATCGGAAGGATCAACTGGGGTAGTGAGGTACGTGAAGCCAATCTGCAGACAAGTTCCTGTGTTTGCAGGCCGACCTGCTGGAGCAGACCATGATTCAGGTCTGGGGAGCCGGCGCCTCGCGCTGGTACGATAGACACACGGTCGCTGGAGTCGTGCGCAGCGGTTGCAGGGTGAGCCGCCTTCGCAGCGCAGTTTCTGGTTGCGGCAGGCATCGCAGGCCATGAAGGCATGGCGGCGACGGGGGGCGGCGGAGGCCGTGGTAACAGCATGTACCTTGTCCCGAGGTGTGCTCATCGCATATTCAATATCCAGCTGTGTAAAGAAATGGTCACGTTTCTTTTCTGGATACCCATGGTATTGACCACCCAAACACGGCCTCGTTTAGGATCGGATCGGATTGGATTACTATCCGTGGCTTTGACCCTCTGGCGGGTGAGGGTGGTCCAACTTCCGACAAGAAACTTTTAACGTCAAACAAAATCTGCCGAGTCCATTAACTTCTTAATTCCATAAATTGCCACCACCATGGCTGGATTAATTAATAAATAATAGGAATTTTTCTTAGGTATTAATATCATATATACAAAAAAAATGCAATTGAACTTTTATGGCGCGGTATTCGTATATATCCACGGTATATGTGTTATGATATAACAACAATACAGTGCGACACTATTCCGTATATATATTGGTCCTCGCCATGTCCCGGCAAAGTACAGTCAACTCCCGCTCTCAGCACACCCCGCGGTGCAACAGAATTTACGTGCCTAATGCGAAATGTGCCCAAGGTGATAGGATGACTAATATGTCTAGAATGATCGACATGCACGATTTCCTATTTACGGATATCTTGCTCAGTAGTGCCTTCTTGATGCTGAGCCCATAATATAGCATTCTGAATGCAATTAATCGCCTCAGTACTGGATGGCACATCCACTGGTGGCCCAGATATATATTCGTCATCCTGGCCACTATCACCGTCACTGTCATTAGATAAATTAGCCATTCTATATATGTTTAGTCCTATAAATATTGTTACAAACATGCGCTTTCCGAACTTTTAATGCTATCCTTCCTTTGGCCCTACAAGGCAGAAGACTCCACCGTCCGGCTGAATAACTACGATTTGCTGACCCAAGTTGAGGCCGTGACAAAGATCTTCTCTTTCCTCCGACACTGTTGAAGATTTCCACGAGTAACCCTCCCCATACAGGTCCCAAATATATCTAGGAAATAAAGCACTTGAATCTGCGCCGGGCATCAATCCGTCGGATAGTGTCGGTAGAGCTAAACTCGTAATCGAATGGGCATAAAACTGCTTACTCGCCAACCTCTCGGTCTGCACCCCACTGCACCCACCGCACGACCCTCCAGCTGATAGTCTTCTCGCGAATCTTCTTGCCCCAAATGAACAGTGGGACCCATAACATGAGGATAGCGCCGCAAATGGCAGCCATTTCGCCGTATGCTACATTGTAGCCATCCTCGTCAACCCATGGGTTCGTGTAGAATCCCAGCAAAAAGCCGAATGCAGATTTGAAAGCAAGCTGAGTGACAACAACTTCACCGGCGACAGGACGGTAGCTATCGATGGTATACACAAGGGAGACGTTTGTGGCCTGGGTGATGGTGAAGTTGACTATCCCGAATTAGAAAGGGTCTGATATCGAATACCAGAGGGTGAAGAACTTACCTAAGCCAATACCGATAGTAGGAACAATCCAGTGTAGCTTCCAGTGGACACCACAGCCGTATAGAGCTAGGGCAAGGGGGCCGGTAATAGCCCCAATCATGATAGCAGGAAGCCGCATCTCCGGCTCTCGAATACCACCATTACGGCGAGTGAAGTAGTCAGCGACCCAGTCAGAGAAGTGGCCCCCAAGGAAAATCCCGACCAGAGCTCCGATAATAGCTGAGAAGAAGCACAGTCCAGATTGCCAGGCCTCAAAGCCATAAGCCGTGGAAAATGCCGGCGAAACATTAGATGTGACGGCCACGATGAAACCAATAGTCACCGACATAACCAGTGTTGCCCAAAGAACCGGGGGAAGGATCAGGAGTCCAATAGGACGGATCGCCATTTGCCAGATCGACTCATCGGTGTAGGTACCATGGTATAACTTGAGACCTTGCTTAACCATCCACGGTTTTGACCAGACCCGGGTATAACTTCATGGATTTCAGAATCGCCAGCCTCTTCACCTTCGGTACCGCGACGGACACGTTCGCCAGACGCAGTCAATGTAGTAATATTACTTCTGGATGTGGTTATTCTGATAAATGCTGTTTCCGGGAAGGTCAAGTATACAATAAGGGTAACACCACCAATAAGAGCAATAGCGACGTAGTAGATATAGCGCCATGGGCGGTACTTCACGATAAAGCCGTCGATAATAGCTCCGGTAGCAACACCAAGATTCAGAGAGGCGTTATACAACCTAGAATCTAATTAGTGATGATCCTATATTAGCGAAGAGAAGACTTACGCGGTAATAGCTCCACGCTCATGGAGGAAGTAGAGATCTGCAATGGTAACAGGGGCAAGACACTCTCCTGCTCCAGCGGCAAATCCCATGACAATTCTTGCTACTAGGAAGTTTGCGTAGCCTTTACCAACAGCACACCAGATAGCAGTGATAGCATATAAGGTAAAAGCAACCACATAAATAGGGCGACGACCATATTTGTTAACCAGTGGCATCCAAAGCAGATTACCTAACCCCTGGAACAGCGCGGTAGTGTTGAAAAAATAAGCAGTCTTTGCGATAGGGCCAGCCATGCCAGTCTCCGTCCAGTCGGGGAAGAAGTCCTGTGCGGTCTGGAGAATAGCCAGTGTTGGACCAGCCGCGAGGAAATTGCACAGAATCATAGCAAAGCAAACAGCGACCGCTGTGTACAGCTTGAACCATCTCGGCCTAGGAATAAGTCAGAAGGAAACGATTAAAGCGGGATAGCGCCGACCTATGCGAATTTACCAATTGAGAGGGTCCCTGGGGTCAGAAGACGGCGTCGGGACTAGAATAATCTCGTTGGTCTCAGCGTGTCGCAGGCGCAGATGGCCCAGCGTCTTCGCATCGCTGCTGCTGCTGGTCTTCTTCTCCTCCAGCCCCGCGAGGCCATCAGGATGATCTTCGCGGGTGTGAGTAATATCCATACTAGCGGGTTGACTTGAAGGCAATGGAAGCTTAGAGGGGTATTTGGCAGCAGGGATCATTGGCTTGCTATAAAGTCACAAGTGCGGGTCATGGACTAAGGAGCTGGTCAGCACACTCCTGGAGAGCATCGGGGGTCCACATCCCGGTCATTCCCAATGCATCTCATTACCGTCAAGGTGTTCTATTAAATATTATACTATAGCACCGTCAATCTTGTGAGGACGCCAGACTGAGAACCTACAATCAGTGTTCACAAGTATTTGGAACATGGTACCTGCGCCACTTAGCTTTTTACCCGTGGGCGGAAGTACCGTGTTCCAAATACTAATGAACGGCCACTGTATTTCTGTACTAGACACCCCGTGAAATCAATTCGTTGTATCAACGTGGGTGGAGCCGAGCGACGACCCCAGAGAACTGCAGTGGGGCCGAACATGGCAGGCGAATTTCAGTTAGCGCCCCATGATCTACATAGTTGGCATCAAGCTTGGCAATGAAAATGGTTCCCCGCAATTCGAGTTTCACGCATCTAACATCTATAAAAGAGTAGAAAGGCG
This sequence comes from Penicillium cataractarum, assembly GCF_028827025.1. Taxonomy (NCBI): domain Eukaryota; kingdom Fungi; phylum Ascomycota; class Eurotiomycetes; order Eurotiales; family Aspergillaceae; genus Penicillium; species Penicillium cataractarum. The sequence goes on along the minus strand of NW_026622745.1, from coordinate 990,982 downwards.
CGGACTTGCCTAGGTTTCTTTCCCTCACAAGCAAATGTGTCATCCCCCAGTCCTTTCCAGCACACATCCTAAGGTCTCTGGACTCGGTTGAGTTAGTGAGCAACTCAAAATGCGCATTTCACTCCCTTCCGATCTCCTCAACTTCCCGGTGGGCCTTGCAATGGCAATGTTCGCCGTGGGCGGGGCAGCTTTGCCGCAGGTCACTCGGGCTACCACAAGCTCCTGCTCCCGAGCATGCATGACCGCTATCATCACCGACGTCCTGGACTCCATGGTGGCCCATGACCCATCGACTCTGCCATTGGCCACCGTCTACAAGGCCACCGAAAACTCGCACCCAGCTGCGCTGAGCATGATGACCTCGTGGCGCACAATCGTCAACGTTGCCCCCCTAGCCTGCTGGCTATCGATTCTGCTCAGGGTACTGGCTACTTCGCCCTTGATGTCAATGAGGGCAACGATGATGTTCAAACCATCCTTCGTGGTCGTATTGCGGTTGTCGACCAGGAGATCACCGAGCTCGAGTTGTTCATCAACCGTAACCGTGGCGATCACGGCTTCTCCTTCAACGCTACTCAGCTTGTGCCCAACTACCGGACTCTGATGATGCCCCCGGCTAATCGTACCAAGAATAGCCGTAAGACCCTCGAGGCTGTGAGCGAGGCTCTGTTCGCTACTTCCAGCGAGACTGTGGTTACTGTCGATGACAATTGCCAGTTTACTGAGCTGGGCTGGAGGGTTGTTGACACTGGAGTGTATGGAAACGGCAGCACCGATCCTCTCGGCTGCAGCTGGCCTGACAACCACCCTACCGACGACAACGCTCGTGTGAATCTGGTTATTGATGAGGAACTTGGCTTCATCATCACCAGCGGCATCATTCATGGAAAGGTCTACCCCTACAACGGCAACGTTTCTGCCTTCATCCCCAACAGAATGACCACTGCTCAGGCCGCTCAGGATGTATGGTTTGCCGAGATGAAGGCTAAGGCAACGCTGCCTGTTCTCTCTCCAATGAACGCTACCGGCGATACGCTTGAGGTTCTGCAGTACTACAACGGCAAGCTCCAGGCCATGCAGATCAACGTTTACCTGAGCGGTCCCGGTATGACTTCTGCTTGGTTGTAAAGGAACCAATGATACGAAGCAGAATGCAATAGGTCAATAGCCCTACTTAAATGACTTGACTGAACTCCGATGGACATGGGGGGTTCATCTGAACATTACCTTTCTCTATTCTGTTTAACTGGTCTGCGACCAAATCGACCAGTAGTAGCCCCAGTGAAAGTCATTTAGACGGGGTGGGTCAGATCGAATCCAGAGAATAATGAACAGAGCATCAAGAGGAAGTGTAGCTAAAGAATCTTCCTGCTGTTTCTTAATCAAGGCCGCTGGCTCCCTAGCGGTTTCGGTGCGGACATTCTATAATATTAAGAGGATTGCTTAGCAAGCTAGGTATATAGTAATAGTCTAGTTATAGTAGACAAGTGCAAAGCAAGAATTATGAAGATAAAATATGAAGAGACTTAGTAGATATTAAAGTCTTTGCACCTCGTATATTAATTATTTTTTTATAGGACGAGGATCATGGCCCGATATCTTCGTGCCATGATCCTCATCCTTTTTATATACGCTTCGTAGCCCATGATCTCATAAAGTTAATACGAGCGCTTATAGCTTAAAACCCGTTAGGTTTTATAGAAATCTATTTATAGAGTCTCGCGAGATTACGCACCATGATTAATAATCACATGTCTCTCTGGATCGTCCTACGCAACTACGTAACCCAAAAACTACGGCAATGAGCTAAAGGAGAGGTAAGTGTGTGACAGGTGCCGGCCCCCTTAGCCACATAGCGCCAACATCTAGCCGCCATGAAATATAAGTCAAAAGTCCAGGTATTGGCGCCAGTAAGCTGGGTTTGCCTCGAGGGAAACTAAGATAGTCTCGGGTGCATGTTGGGCCAGACGAAGAAGTGGTTTCTGATACTTTCCAGTGCGCTCCGAATCTCATGATCAAGCAGCCACTTTTCATTCAATCCGATCGTTCACCTTGAACGCACCGACTTTACATTCCTCTGTGGGTCAAAAATCCTTCAACCCGGGCGGGAGCCAGTCCTTGAAGTTTGTCCTGTCAGGAACCTCTGTAAATACTCCTCTTGTTCTTGGGGACTTTATTTCAACAAAACTATAATCTTAGCTAGGATTAGCTATATAGCGTATGTAATAGTTAATATAGAACGCGATATCTATCCTAGTATTTAGACTAGCGAATAGTAAAGAACCTATTTCTTATTAATATTTAGTCACTATCTATTTATTAGATAATATAAGCAAGCCAGGATATGATTAGCGTATAGGAAGCTTGTGGGTATACTTAACCTTCGTGTATAGCTATATGATATAGCTATATAGGATAGGATAGGTAGGTAGGATAGGTAGGGTAGGTAGGTGAAATAGATAGTTGCCTAAATAGGTAAGTGAAGTGGTAGGCAGATTGAAAGAATAAATTAAGACTTAGAATTCAAAACTATTTGACAGGGATTTATGGTCCTTTTTATAATTCAAAAAGCGGGATAGTCTAGCAGATTTATCTAGTTCTACTAGATTCTATATAACCTAATTTGATTAAATAATACCTAGTCTTGATATTATAGGTATCTAGTAGATACTATAAGATCCTAGAAGATCCTATATATATTCTAGAAGTATACTAGAAGTTCTGTTTAGACCGGTCCTTATAGGGTAATCTCTATCTATATTAATACTCCCCCGTAATCTATATATAGTTAGATATATAGATTAGTAGGTAGTAGATAGATAGATTAGCCTTTCTTAGTAAGATTATTAATCTCTACTAAATTAGCTAGTTTAATAAATTCTTTAAATAGGACTTTGTTAATATTCTTTATTAATAGATCTACTAGTTAATATATATTTATATAGATTAATTTAACCTTAGCTTCTTAAATAGCTTCTCGTATATAGTGATATTAGATATTAATATATTTAGATCTCTTATAGAATTTAGGGTTTTGACCTAGTTTAATAGCTAATTTATTATCTACTAATATAGTAGGTATATTAGGTAGATAATCTAGGTCTAGGTCCTTATTTAGATAGTTTAATATATTAGATAGATAGATAGCTTCTTTAATGGCTTCTTTTATAGCTATATATTTAGCTTTATAGCTACTTAGTACTACTAACTTTTAAAGTATTAAATTCTATAAGATAGGGTTATTTAGGCCTATATTACTAGATAGGCTAAATAGGTATCTAGTAGTAGATTTTCTACTATCTAGATTATCTACCTAATTAGCGTTAGAGTATTTTTTTATAGATAGGTTATCTCCCTAATAGTTATATAGTAGATCTATATTAGGTCTATATAGTAGATATCGCTAAATCTTTAGTAGGATATTTATATAGTCTTAGCTAGGATTAGCTATATAACGTATATAATAGTTAATAGGGAACGCGATATCTATCCTAGTCTTTAGACTAGCGAATAGGTAAAGAATCTATTTCTTATTAGTATTTAGTTACTATCTCTTTATTAGATAGATTAGGGTTCTTTCTTAATTAGATATCTAGTTCCTCTAGTAGTTTAATAGGTATCAGACTTTAGGCGGTGACCATAAAGTCGTGGTTAGTAAATACTTAATGTAGTGTCTGAATACACAGTTATAAGTCTATCGGTCGTGCGTACCTTTAGAAAGAAGAAGAAGTACCACGATTGTGGAAGAGTACTACCGATCTAGAAGAGAGATCAAAAGGGATGATAAACTTGATTTAATATAACTAGAAAATATAGTAGTATTTATATCTTAGAAATATAGTAAAAGATTATATAAGAGATTAGGAATATCAGAAGTAACCATAGAGTGTTATATAGTCTCCTACCTAGGTAGGTAATTCAATACGAGATCGTTAAGGATTAATTTAATAGATCTTACAGAGAAGATCTAGAAGTAATAAGGGATAGTAGGCCTTTCGTTATATAACCCTATAATATCTATATATTAATATACCCCCTTAGTTCTCGATGTAAGAGTAGAGTGAGAGTAAATTGAGAGCTAAATAAGAGAAATAGGAAGACTAGATAGGTGGTATCTCTATACCTAGCTATCTAACGAAATCGGTATATTTCTACCTAGGTAGGTACTTAGTAAGACTATTAGTAGGTATATCGGTAGTCTTAACCTATTAGATAGTTAAGCGCTTAGCCTAAATCTCTTCCTAAATCTAAAGCTAATTAATATCTATATAGCGAAATTTAGTCTAAAATACTAATTTCTCACGATTTAATAGGTTAACGGTTTACTTATTATCGTAATTTAATACTTTTTACTATTTAGTATTAAATTCGATAAATAAGAAGAGTTATTTTATCTAGTATAGCTACTTAGCTCTATATAAGATAGCTAGTAATTTAGCCTCTATAGTAGATATAGTGATTATCTTCTACTTACGAGATTTCTACTCGATTAGACTACTAAATAATAAAAAGATAAATCCTTTAGATAATTTCCTATTAGGATTATCTATAAAGCTTATATCTAAGGCAGAAGTAGGGACTTCTAGTCTTACTTAGCTATTAAAATAGATAGATAGATCCTTTATCCTATATAAATAGGATATTAGGTAGTTAGTACTAGCTAAGTATCTCTTATTATAGTATATAAGAGATTATACTAGTAGTTAGTAAAAGTAGTATCTAGTCTTATCTAAACTATAGTAAAAAGGATTAATCTATACTTCTACTAATATAGCTTAATAGTATATAGATTAGATAGATTAGTAGGACTAAGGTTATAATTACTAATAAGTAGTATTTTAGGTAGCTTTCTACCTAAAAGATTAAATTTAATAGTAATCTTTTTAATATAGACTAATTAGTTTAGCTAGGTCTTTCGCTATTACTAGTTTCTAATAATTTAAATACTAATAAATTATATAAGTTCCCTATAGTCCTTTATTTTAAAGTATTATAAGAGAAGTTACTTTATCTAGTAAGTATTTAATCTCTTACTTAGTAATAGATAGCTAGGAAATCGTTAATAAAAACTATAATAACTATACGATTATTAGTATAAAGTATAAGATCTTTAGGATAGGATTTAAAGCCTAGTAAGAGAAGTATCTCTTTTACGTTATATTCCTATCTTTTACTAATAATTTAAAGATTATATATTATATCGGACTCTAGGCGGTAACCATAAAGTCGTGGTTATACACATAAGACGATAGTGTGTATAAGGGTAAATACTTAACGTAGTGTCTGAATACACGGTTATAAGTCTATCGGTCGTGCGTACTTCTATGAAGGAGAAATACCATGATTATAGAAGAGTACTACCGATCTAGAAGAGAGATAATAAAGAATGATAAACTTGATTTAATTTAGTTAGGAAATATAATAGTATTTATATCTTAGAAATATAGTAAAAGATTATATAAGAAAGTAAAGAGTATTAGAGTGTTAGATAGTCTCCTACCTAGGTAGGTAATTTAATACGAGTATATAATTTAATATAATATCGTTAAGGACTAATCTAATAGATCTTTTTAGAGAAGATCTAGATAAGAGAGGGGTTATATAAGTAGGTCCTTCGTTATATAACCCTATAATATCTATATATTAATATACCCCCTTAGTTCTCGATATATAATAAGAATAAGAGTAAAGTAAGAACTAAATAAGAGAAAAGAGAAATAAAATAAGGACTAGATAGGAGATAGTATCTCTATCCCTAGTTATCTAATAATTTTAGTATACTTCTATCTAGGTAAGTACTTAGTGAGACTATCTACGGGTATATCGGTAGTCTTTATCTATTAGATAGATAGGCGCTTTACCTATACCTCTTAACGAATCTATAGGTAGTTAATATCTACGTGACGAAGTTTAGTCTAAAAGACTAATTTCTCGCGATTTAATAGATCGACGTGTTACGGACCTCAAAGAGGCGCGGGGGCCGCAGCTATTTAAGGGGCAACCGTGAACTAATCACTCTACGGACGCTAGGCACTAGCGTCATCACGTGCGTTTCGGTATACTTAGGCCCGCCCCGGAGAAGCCCTAAGAGCCTCCCTAGCAGGGAGCCGGAAGCGGCCTACGTCTAACCGTCATAACTAATACCCTATTATACGATGAGACGGTTAGCGCGACGCAGGAAATAGCCACCTACGCACGTGACCTAAGGTATATAGTTAGGTATACCACTCGGACTATAGGAATAACCAGTCCGGTATACTATTAATCATTCCTAACTGTAGACCACGACACGAAGGACTAGATATATAAGGACACTTATTCTTATATTATATATTTAGTTCTTCGCGATTAATTATATATTATTACTTAGTTACTACCTTTAGTACTTTACACTTCATAGTTTACCTTTAAGATAACCTAACCTATAAGTAGGGGATTCACCTAGTAGTAACACTTAGTAATTAACTTACTTAGCGCGTACTTCTGGCACGCTCTATAAGATACTTAATAGGACCCGAACCCGACGTAAGGCTTTATATAGTAACGGTACGGTTACGAGATACTCTTAGAGTCTATAGTTAGAACTAGGCACGTATAACCCGTAGGCCTCCTAACTTATAGTGACTAGTTAGCTACGCGTAATATATTAATCGCCCTATCTTTAAACCGTAAAGTAAAGTTATTATAGTAGATAACGATAGTATTCTACGAGGAAAGACTCCTCGCCCTCTAGCGATACGAGAGGACGATTAGGAGGACGAGTAGGAGAGAAAGATCTAGGCACTTTAGGAAACTATTAAGAGACTTAAAAGTAACCTAAATACCCTAGGAGGTAACTATAACGAATATATAGTAAGTATAAAGGACTATATAGAGTAACTTTATACCTAGGTCGTCGCTTCTTTACTAGCGACCGCTATTAGGGCACTAAAACTTCTAAAGGCTAAGACCTTTAACGGTACCCGAAGTAAATTATAGGGATTCCTTACTTAGATAGATATCTATATCGACGTTAATAAGGGACGCCTTATCACCGAAGGAAGTAAAGTTATCTTCGTGTTAGCCTACCTTAGAGGGTAGGTATAGGATTAGCTTAAACCCTATATCCGGGAATACTACAAAAAGGTTAACACCGAATAGTCTACTACTACTTAAGCTATTTTCGGTAGCTACACTACGTTTAGATAATACCTAGAACGGACTTTTAGTAATATCGACGCTAAAAAGACGGCTAAGCGAAAGCTAAAGCGTAATCGATAAACCGGTTCGGTATTAACTTACACGGCCGAATTTATATAACTTATAGCGATACTATAGTGGGAAGACTATATCTTAATCCCGTACTACGACCACGGACTTAAGCTATATATTAAGGATAAACTTACGCGAATCGACTGACTAGACACTATAGAAAAACTTATCGATATAGCGGTACGGATCGATAACCGTCTATACGACCGATAAATAGAAAGAAGAGAAATCGAAGGATAGCGCCGAGGCACTAGCCGGCTATTATACTATCGTTACGATAAACGACTAAATAGACCTAGTAGGGATAGCGATCCCTATAGACCACGACTAATAGAGCTCGACGTAGCGAGGCTCCTAGCCGAAGAAGAAAAACGACGAAAAGATAATAACTTATACTTTAAATATAGAAAAGCAGGATATCGGGCGCGTAAGTGCTATAATCGGCGTAATAACGTAAAGCTATAGGCGCGTAAGCGTAACGGACGTAATAACGTAAAGCTATAATAGCTACGGGCGACTCGGGATAGCGAGGTCCGATCCTAGTAACTAAGGGCCACTAAGGAAAAGGAGGAGCCCCTTAACGCCGTTAATGAACTATTAGCTAAATAGATAACTCTGAATCTAGAATAAATCGAGGAACTACGGCGACGATCGAAGGGAAAAACCACGGATACCTTCGGAAACGATAACGAATACCGCGGCCTAGATAGCGCGGAGTACGCGACGGAATTTCTAGAAATCGACTAGGAAAATATTAAGAGTTAAGGGTAGACCTAGTACGGTCCCTAGAACACTACCGACTCCTAGGAACTATCCGACGACTCCTAGGAGTAGGGCGTAGGGATCCTAAAGACACTAATCGAGACGCTAGGAACCCTAGAGATCCTAGAGACTCCGCCTACGCTCCTAGGGACGGATACTAATAAATAGCCTTAAGAAGAACCCTATAAAAATAGATAATAAGAAGTAGAGTAATAGATCCGAGAAATTATTACGGATAGTAACCTACCGGTTAAATCGCTAGCTATACTTATTAAGATACTCGATAAGGTCCGGGACGTCGTTAACGGACGACTAACTATAGAATAATATCTATACGATAAACCGCGATATATATATAAGGGGTACGTATAGTACCTAGAGTATAGTCTAAGAACTATCTCGGCGTGCTACGATAATAGATATATGTCAACATGTGGATGTTGTGGGGTCACATGACGAAGGACCCACTCATATAACCCCTCTCTCATCTAGATCTTCTCTATAAGATCTATCGAATTGATCCTCAACGATCTTGCATTGAATTGCATACTCGCATTGAATTGCCTATCTAGGCAGGAGACTATCTAACACTCCAATACTCTATCCTTTCTTATGTGATCTTTTACCATGTTACTAAGATATAAATACTGCTATGTTTCCTAGCTAAATTGAATCAAGTTTATCATCCTTTATGATCTCTCTTCTAGATCAGTGGTACTCTTCCATAATCGTGGTACTTCTCCTTCATAGAAGTACGCACGACCGATAGACTCATAACCGTGTATTCAGACACTATATTGAGTATTTACCAATCCTTATGCACCCTATCGTCTTGTGTGTATAAATCACGACTTTATGGTCACCGCCTAGAGTCCGACAATATATAATATACGTAGTAGGAAAAGTCGAAAGGAGCCTAGAACTAAAACCGTTACGATAGGAAAAGAAACCTAATTAGAAACTAGAATACGCGGGACTCTAGTATAGGAACCGGAGGATAAATAACGAATAATATCTTACGGCTATAGCGTAGGGCTTATATCTAAAAATCACTACTAATATCGCGTTTCGACTAACTAGAGTGATGATTAACTCGGGGGTAGTAGGAAACTTTATAAGTATACGATATAAGCGATAATATAAGATCTAAGGCGTAGAGAAGCCGTAACCTATACCTATTATTAGGCTTAACGGAGAAAGCCTAGGACTAGGGATTACGTATAAAAGTAGTATACTACTAGTGGTTATCGGTAACTATTTTAAAGTTATTAACTTCGATATAACACTACTTAGAGAATATAACGTAGTACTTAGGGTACTATAGTTAAGGAAATATAATCTAACTATTAATTAGCGGATAGAAAGTATTATCTTCGATAGCTACTCGTGTTAATAGACTAGCGAGGTATAGACCGGAAGGATTAAGCGAGTAACGCTAAAGAGATCTAGCTCCGGGGAAGTAGGTACTTATAAGAACCCCTACGAAGGAAAACTTAAGGGGAGTTTTCGGCTAGGAGGTAGGCCTAATAAACGAACGAGCGATAGTAGAGATATCGCTACTACGGAATAACGACTAGATATAACGGATAAAGAACTTAAGGAATACGTCCTCGTTTATAATAATATAACGATACTTTACGCTATAGGAGCGCTAGAGGAAGAATATAGGATCCCTAAGGAATACGTAGAATTCTAGGATATATTTACGCTACTACCGGACGGTAAACTACTAGAGTATAGTTAGTTTAACCACGAAATTAAGATTAAGGACGGCTAAGAACTAAAGTTTATACCGATTTACCTACTATCGTAGAAAGAATCGGCGATACTAAAAGAATATATTAAGGATAACCTTAAGAAAGGAAATATCTAATACTCGAAATTATTAGTAGGATACCTAATCCTATTTATACTAAAGAAAGGAGGAGAACTTAGAATATACGTTAACTACTAATAACTTAACGATATTACTATTAAAGACCGGTACCTATTACTATTAATTAACGAAATCTAAGATATTATTTAAGGAGCGAAATACTTTAGTAAATACGATATTACTAACGCCTATAACCGACTTAGGATTAAGGAAGGGGACGAATAGAAAACGGTATTTAGGACTAAATTCGGATACTTTAAATATAAGGTTATACTATTCGGACTTACTAACGTACCGGTATCGTTTTAACGATTTATCTTTTACGTCTTAAACGGATACCTCGATAAGTTTGTTATTATATACCTCGATAATATCCTCGTATTCTCGAAAACCGAGGAAGAGTATATCTAATATAATAGAAAGGTACTATAGCGGTTAAGGGAGATAAAGGTTATACTAAAGCTTAAGAAATATAAATTCTACGTCTAGAATACTAGCTTTCTCGGATACACTATTAGTCCCGATAGGCTAGGAATAGAAGAAGATAAGATCAGAAGTATCCTCGAGTAGCTAATACTAATATACGTTAAGGACGTATAAAGCTTTCTTAGACTCGCTAATTACTACCGAAAACTAATACCGTAGTACTTAAAGTATATAGCCGGACTTTACCGATTTACTAAAAAAGGAATACCGTTCGAATAGGACGACGAAGCAGAAAAATCGTTTATCGTACTTAAAGAAATATATAATAAACTAGCTAGGTAAGTAATTATTACGATATTTAACTACGACTCACTAATTATTATCGAAACTAACGTATTAGACTTCGCGCTCGGAGTATAACTTATATAACCCGGGAGGGATAATAAGCTTAGATCTATCGCTTTCTAGTCTCGTAAGATAATCCTAGTAGAGCTTAATTACGATATCCACGATAAGGAACTACTAGCTATAGTGTCGGTATTCTAAATATAGAGGGTATACTTAGAAGGAGTAAAGTATACTATAACGGTTAGGACGGACTACTATAACTTAATATACTTTACTATAATAAAGAAACTTACTCGACGATAAGCTAGATATATAGAAATACTAGCTAAATACGATTTCAAAATCGAATACTATAAGGGAACTAAGAACGTAGTAGCGGACGCGCTAAGTCGACGACCGGACTACGAACTTAGAACTAAGGAGGTAGTACCTACGATCCTAATCACGGATTAGGAAGGAAATATCGTTTATAACTATTAAATACTCGTAGTAACTAGCGAATTATAAAACGACGAATAGATCGGAAGGATTCGAGAAGTAACTACTAATAACGAATCTATATAGAAGATCCTAGGTAATAGTACTATACTAACTAGGGACGGCTTAGTCTATATCTATAGTCTAGTGTACGTTCCTAGGAACCTTTAAAACGAAATTATTAAATTATATCACGACGAAATAATATAAGGATACTACGGAATTAAAAAAACTATCGAGAAAATTATACGGAATTACTATATCCTAGTATTATATAGAAAAGTTAAAAAATATATTTAATAATACGATTTATATTAACGAAATAAGGTATCACGATATATACTATACGGGGAAATAGAACTAGTAGAAGTACTAAAGCGACTATAGGAATAGATTATAATAGACTTTATCACGAAATTACCTATCTCGGAAGGAAACGATATAATTATAATAGTCGTCGACTAACTAACTAAATACGTATATATAATCCCGATAACGGAAAATATCGACGCGTAATAAATAGCGTAAATACTACTTCGATAAGTATTTATTTATTATAGGATACCGAGTAAAATCACCTCGGATAGGGATAAGTTATTTATATCTAATATATAGTAATTATTAGCGGATTAACTTAGTATTAAGTATAGACTCTCTACCGCGTATTACCCGTAAACTAACGGATAAATAGAAAGGGTTAATTAGACCTTAGAATAATACCTCTAATACTACGTAAACTTCTAATAAAATAATTAGATAGGATTACTACTAATAGTATAATTTATATATAATAATATAATATATTCGGTAATAAAAGAAATACTATTCTTCGTAAATTATAGGTTTAATCCTACTATTATCGGAGAACTAACTAGGAAATAACCGCTCGTAGAGTTATTAAGACTACTAGCGAATAGGTTAAAGTAACTTTACCTCTAACTTTCACGAGATATCGAGTTTCTAAATATACGTATAAAATTCTACTACGACTAATCGCGCTAGGAGGCGCCGGACTTTTAAAAGGGGGAGAAAGTTTACCTTTTATAACGTAATATTCGTACTAGACGACCTAGCGCGAAACTCGACCACCTTAAATTAGGACTATTTAAAATTATAGAAAAAATAGGACCACTTAATTATCGTCTAAGGCTACTAGATAGTATACGACGTATTTATATAACGTTTTATGTCTTATTATTAGAAAAAGCACCTAAGAACGCCGAAGTCGCTACTAATATAGAAATAGAAGAGAAGACGGAAAACGAGTACGAGATTAAACGAATCCTAGACACTAACAAAATTAGCGGAAAACCTCACTACCTAGTGAAATAGAGAGGATACGATACCTCGGAAAATACGTAGGAACCTATCGAGAACCTAATAGGCTACTACCGGCTAGTTTAATAGTACCACTAGTAAGTAGGGAATTCCCTAACAAAGCGTCGCCCTAGACGTCCTAGAAGGATAAGGAGAATTAATCCAGAGACGTCATAAATCGATTTAAGCTAGCGTTATCGGACGTAGCAGCTAACTATCGAACCTCTTACTAAGTAGCGAGACGGTCGAATTTAACGAACTCCGCCGCGGTCGGAGGGTTATCCTCGTTAAGACGGTCGGTAACCGCCTAGTCGTGATCTAACATCCGACCACCACGATCCTTTAAGAATTTTTGATGTTTCTGTAAACGAAGCACCTTCGCTATCGCTTCGTTTATTTTTTAAGAATATTGAAGAAATTGTTTTTGAGCTTCCTCGAGTTCCTAAACCAACTTCTATTCCTCACGCTAAAGATCCTCCCACTCCTTATCGGAATAGAAACTACGCTCGTAAACCTAGCCACGGCGGATATAAGTTAAGCACTTCCTGCTATTAGCGTACGAGCTTATGATATAGGACTTACCTTGTAAGAAGTAATAATCATAAGGAGACGAGGTTGGAGAACTAGACTGTTCGATTCTATTAGCTAAACGATTATTGTTAGTGTACTTATCGCGTTTAGGCTTAACTATAGCACTACGAGGTATACTAGGCTATAGGGAAAGAAGGAAGTAGAAAAATTATAGAAAATAGAAAAATAGCGTATATACCTAAGGGAAGGATAACGCTTAAATCCTTTAGGGACAAAGGACAAGGAAGGAGGGGATGATGTTACGGACCTTAAAGAGGCGCGGGGGCCGTAGCTATTTAAGGGGTAACCGTGAACTAATCACTCTACGGACGCTAGTGCCTAGCGTCATCACGTACGTTTCGGTATACTTAGGCCCGCCCCGGAGAAGCCCTAAGAGCCTCCCTAGTAGGGAGCCGGAAGCAGCCTACGTCTAACCGTCATAACCAATACCCTATTATACGATGAGACGGTTAGCGCGACGTAGGAAATAGCCACCCACGCACGTGACCTAAGGTATACAGTTAGGTATACCACTCGGACTATAGGAATAACCAGTCCGGTATACCATCAATCATTCCTAACTATAGACCACGACATGAAGGACTGGATATATAAGGACACTCATTCTTACATCATATATTTAGTTCTTCGCGATTAATTATATATTATTACTTAGTTACTACCTTTAGTACTTTGTACTTCACAGTTCACCTTTAAGATAACCTAACCTATAAGTAGGGGATTCACCTAGTGGTAACACTTAGTGATTAACTTACTTAGCGCGCACTTCTAGCACGCTCTATAAGATACTTAATAGGACCCGAACCCGACGTAAGGCTTTGCATAGCAACGGTACGGTTACGAGATACTCTTAGAGTCTGTAGTTAGAACTAGGCACGTATAACCCGTGGGCCTCCTAACTCACAGTGACTAGTCGGCTACGCGTAACACGACGGTCTATTTATTATTATAATTTAATACTTCTAGTTAGTTAGTATCGAATTTAATAAATAAGAAGAGACTTTTGATCTAGTATAGCTATTTAGCTATATATAATATAGCTAGTAATTTAGCTTCTATAGTTAATCTAGTAATCGTCTTTTACTTATAAGATTTCTACTTAATTAGACTACTAAATAGGGAGAAGATAAAACCTTCTAATAACTTCCTATTAAGATTATTAGCGAAACTGATATTAGACGAAGTAGTAAAGATCTAGTAATCTAATTAGCTACTACTAAAGTAGATAGCTAGGTCTTTCGTACTATATAGGTAGGAAATTAGGTAGTCGATAGTAGCGAGGTACTTCTTATTATAGTGTATAAGAGATTTAGCTAGTAACTAATTAGCAAAAGTAGTATCTAGTCTAGTCTATATAGTAAGGAAAAGGGTCGAACTATACTTCTACTAGTATAGTTTAACGGTTAATTAGTTAATTTAACTAGTAATAGGATTAAGACGTTAATTACTAACTAGTAGTATATTAGACGGTTTCCTATCTAGGAGGTTAAATTTAGTAGCGATCTTTTTAATATAGACTAATTAGTTTAGCTAGGTCTTTCGTCGCTATTAGTCATATATAATTTAAATACTAATAAATTAGATAAGTTTACTATAGTTCCTTATCTTAAAGCGCTATAAGAGAAGTTACTTTATCTAGTAAGCGTATAATCTCTTACTTTAGTAGTAGATAGCTAGAAAATCGTTAATAAATATTATAATAACTATACGATTATTAGTGTAAAGCGTAGGGTCTTTAGGATAGCTTTTAAAACCTAGTAAGAGAAGTATTTCTTTTACGTCGTCTTCCTATCTTTTACTAGCGATTCTAAGACTATATACTACCTTATATAGGTATAGGACTATTAACTTTCGTACTAGCCCTAGTAAGTATCGGTAGTATACTTCCTCTTTAAGATTACTATTTAGGAAAGCGTTAATAGTATCTATCTAAAAGGTCTCTAGGTCGAATCTAGTAATTATCGCTATTAGCGTACGAAAGGTCCTAGTAGCTAGTATACTAGTATATAGATCTTCTAATTCGTCTAGTATCTATATATCTCTATATATATATAAATACGCTTTAAAGCGTATAAGATATCCTAATTCGTTAGATTTATAGGTAAAGACCTATCTTATTAGTATAAGCTAGTAGCGTAGGTAATTTAATTAGTTTAGATCTTTATAGTTCGATTAGTATATATAGCTAATAAGCTCCTTATTAATAGGTTCGAATATATATATATCTAGAAGCTTATTAAATTCGATTCGTATAGCTTATCGGAATTAGCTTTTAAAAGGATAACTAGCTAATTAGTAATAGCTAGGTAGTAATAGAGGAATTAATAAGATCGTAATCTTTAGTTATTAGTATTAATTAGATAAGAAAGCTTAGAGGTAGGTAGTAAGAGATAAGTAAGGGTATTTTCTCTTACTTCCGTCGTCGGTTAAATCGGAATCTAATCGTAGGCGTTTAGTTAGTATATTAAGAGGTTTATATCTAGAAGGATCGAAGTTTATATTATTAATTAAGACGAAAGGGACTATATTCTCTAGTTCTAATTCGCTAGATCTTATTAATTCGTCTAATTTTAGGTCGAGCGATAGTATAATTAGTTAATCTCCGAGGATTTTATCTATTAGTATAAGTAATAATATAATCGAAAGTAGTACTACTATTATCCCCGAGATCTTACTATACTAGTGAGTTAAGGTTAAATAGGATATCTATATCCTTAAGGATTTAATTAATCTCTTCGTTATTAAGAGTATTAATCTATTAAGATAGATTAGTTTTCTTATAGATTTAGATACGTTAATTAGGTAGTAAAGGATTATAGGATTCTTCCTTATTAAATTAGATATCTTATATACGAATTATACGTCGTTTAGTAGGTATCTAGATACGCTAGATATTATAGGCTTTATAACCTACTAGATAGCTAATAGTAGTACGTAGTACTAGCTTAGCTAATCTAGGTAGCTTAGTAATACGTATATAAGCTTTATATCTAAAGATTTAAATATATAAGAGGTCTAGTTTTACTTATAGCTAATATAGTATATTTTTATTAAGATAGATAATAAGCGCTTTATATAGGGATTACTAATTTAGGGTATAATAAGGTAGATAGTTTTAAATATAGATAATAGTTCTAGCTACTTTATACTAAAGATAGCTTAGTAGACCTAAATCGATAGTTATCTATCTAGCTATCTTTAATATTAATATACTATATCGCTTAGCGTAGCCTTTTTAGTTAGATTAGTAAGATAGTATAGTTTCTAGGTAGATACTACGTAATTATACTTCTTAATTAAAGAATTTAGATAGAGATCTCTCGTTATCTAAATAGATAGTAAGAACGCGTAGGTTATATTAATATTATACGAAATTAATCTAATTGTAGAGAGATTAGGTTGAATCGGTCTTAGTAAATAGATCCACTACTAATTAGTATTTAGTAATAGGATTAATAGAGTAAGATAGGTAGATCGTTTTGCCTAAGGATAGTTCGAAGTATATAAGATCCTAATATAGAGATTCGAAAGGGTAATTATACTATATAGGTAGTTAAGAGATTTAACGATATAAATTAGCGAATTTATATATCTTTAATAGTAATACTTAATAAGTACTCTAGTAGATATAATAGGACGTCCTTTCTAATATATCTTAGTCGTCTATACTATAGGTTAATTATTCTATCTAGTTACCTCTTAGTATATAAAGAAGATAGAATAATCTTACTAAATTACTTAGTAAGAGGGATAATATAATTAACTATATAAGATAGAAGTAAGAGATAAGTAAGAGATAGGTAAAATATAAGTATAGTTAGCGGTAGTTAGTTAATTAGTAACTAAATTATACTATTAAATTAGATAGAGACCTAATTTCGTATTAATTTTATAGATAGGTATCCTATCCTTCTCTTCTAGTAAGTAATCCCTACTATTTAGATAGATACTTATACTAATAGCTTTTTCTATAGAGATTAGGTTAATATAGAATCTAGGATAATAAAGAACTTATTTTAAAGGGAAAGTAGTTCTATTAAGAGATTCTAATAGTTTAATAGATAGTTCGCTATAACTAAGGATAGTAGTCTCGGTATTTCCTACTATAATAGAGGATATAATAGGCCTATAATTTAATAGTAGATCCCTATTATTCGTGATATAAATTAATACTCCGGTATTATAGTACTAGGCCCTATTCTTCTTAGTAGGAATCCTAATTATACTTATTATAATACTATCTTCCTCTTAAAAGAGAGTCTTAACCTATTATTTTAGTATATAGGTAGAGAAAGTATCTTTAGTAGTTAAATTAGTTAAATTAGTTAAATTAGTTAAATTAGTTAAATTAGTTAAATTAGTTAAATTAGTTAAATTAGTTAAATTAGTTAAATTAGTTAAATTAGTTAAATTAGTTAAATTAGTTAAATTAGTATCGTCGAATTATACGTTAATAGGCTATCTTAAATCCTCTAGATTTATCGTATCGCTTTTTAAATCGCTCTTAGACTTCTAGGTTAGATTACTATCCCCTAGGTCTTACCTTAGGATTTATATAGCGATATATCTCGAAATTATAGTTACTAGAGTTAGGTATATCCCTATAAGGATACTTTCTTCTTCTAGTTAATTATATAAGTCCTTCTTCGTCCGATTTATTAGGTTAACGTCCTTAGTAGGTCGTATAGGTAATAGGTCGTCTTCTACTACTACTAGTAGTAGATAGTCTATATTAATCGACGAATTAATTAATTAGTTCGGTTAGGGTAGGTCTCTTTAGACCCTATAGGATTATATTATACTAGAAGGTATAGAAGCCTTAGTTACTAGGTTAAATTATCTCTAGGAAATTATATACTAGAGATAGATAGTCTTAGAAGTAGGTAATTACTACTTTCTTATCCTCCGATTAGCTAATTAGCTACTATCGGACTTTAGGTAGTGACTATAAAGTCGTGGTTATATATATAGGACTATAGTGTGTATAAGGATTAGTAAATACTTAATATAGTATCTAAAATACGGTTATAAGTCTATCGGTCGTGGATACTTCTTATAAAGAAGGAGAAGTACCATGATTATAGAAGAGTACTACTAATCTAGAAGAGAGATCATAAAGGATAATAAACTCGATTTAATTTAGTTAGGAAATATAGTAGTATTTATATCTTAGAAATATAGTAAAAGATTATATAAGAAAGTAAAGAGTATTAGAGTATTAGATAGTCTCCTACCTAGGTAGATAATTTAGTACGAGTATATAATTTAATATAAGATCGTTAAAGATTAATCTAATAGGTTTCACGTAGAAAAATAATAATATAGTTTAGTTAACTATCGGAAGGAAAAGGGCTTAGTAAGTAGTTATATAACTATATAATATCTATATATTAATATACCTCCTTAGTTCTCGATATAAGAGCGGAATAAGAGTAAAGTAAGGACTAAATAAGAGAAAAGAGAAATAGAATAACTAGATAGGAGATAGTATCTTTATACCTAGTTATCTAATAAAATCGTTATACTTCTATCTAGGTAGACGCTTAGTAAGACTATCTAACGTAATTCCCGGTCGACCCGCGCACCCAACCAGAAGATAGAATTTCAAAATCGATTATCTTAACCAACATACATTAATTTAACTAGATAAAGCGATTTTTACATACATTAATCCTATAACCAATTTCCCTACACCCACTACACCTAGGAGGTGCCCTAGTACGTGGGGGATCTGCCTAAATAGGTAATTCGCCCTATACATATGATACTACCCTATTAGCTTCTTCCTCCTGATTTAGCTATTCAACTAGTTGTAGACCTTCTTCAACCGATAGACCACCCTTATAGGGTATCAGTCTATGCGACCGGTTGCGTTTCTGGCGCTTCTTCTCATTCGCTACGCGTAGATTAGCGTTCTCCTGACCAAGAAGGACCACGTTATGCATAAGCGTCTCACACCCCTTTGACAATATGGTTTATAATAACCTTAGAGGGGGTAGGTAGGCTAATTAATCTTTGCCCTAGTAATTGCCTAAGCGAGGATGCTTACTTATACAATTAGACCACTATCTTCGGCGTTTTTGGTGTGAATTAGCTAGATCTGCTACTTAGTCTGCTACTTAGTGGTGTAGGTATTCGTAGAGAGATATTCAGCTTTGAAAGGACCCTCTCTAGGTCAATTAGATTTAGACCGGTAGCGACGAAGCTATTTTAAATAGTACTCGGTATAAAGGCTTCTAATCGCGCGCGTTAGTAGTCCTCTAGGAAATCAAGCTTATCGATATAGTTATATCCCACGCGGGCAAGATCGCTTACGAAGCGACTGTACGCGCGCTTTAACACCGCAAAGCACCCAACATCATAAGGTTATAGGATATACGATAAGTACGCAGGCATACAAAGAGGTATAATGTCGTTTTCTGCGCAAATCCTATCGAATTAGGGCGTAAGGTGGCTACCATAGCCATCAAGAATCAATAAGCGATATCTACCACGCACGCGCGAATTCGTGTATAGGATAAAGACCTTCTATAACCACCGTAGGCCTATCTCATCGGTAGTCCAACCGTTAGCAGAGACTTCAAATCACCAGTCCTTTAGTAGGTTATCAAACCAACTAGCTATATAAACCTTACCCTAAAAGACTATACATAGCGGAAGCGAATAGCCATCTACGCAGATAGATTCGATTGCAGTAACCCATTCGCGATTACCAGGTTATAGGATAGTCCTCCGCCCATAGTATTCTGCCCTAGTAACCACCTTCTACGCAGAGATTAGGCCCATTACAAAGCCAGTCTCATCGAAATTATAGATATCCTCTGGTTATATACCCTTCTCATCGATTGTGCGTTATACGGTCGCAAACCACTGCCGAAGCGATTTCGGATCTTCGTTTAGGGCTCTTTAGTAATCGTATCTTCGCGAGAATCGTGTACATAGCTCAGGACGGCGGTTGATGAAGGTTGATAGCCAATTCTTACCAACGGTAGTTAGTAGTTAGGTACCACGCGCAGCCAGTAGGATATTAGCCATATCTCGCACTGTAGAGGGCCTAGGGGCTACACCACGCGTATCCATAGAGATTATCCATTCAGTAAGCGCATCCTCTTCTAATTAGGTAAGTTTATGGCCAGATAGGCGCTAGTCAACGCGAGATTGTAAACCATGCGCGCGGGTACGCAGTGTTGTCTCTGGTATCTCATATAGCCTAGCCGCTACGCGAAGAGATTGAATTCGGCCTTCTTTCAAATCGGATAGGGCTAATAGGATCTTACCCTCTTGTTTTGCCAATTTTTGGCTAGATTCACTACGAATTGGTGGCATGGTAGGTGGTTAAATTAGGAGGGTTAGTAGGAGGACGCGATTTCTGGTGGGGTGCGCGGGTCGACCGGGAATTACGTTATAGGTATATTAATAGTTTTAACCTATTAGATAGATAGGCGCTTTACCTATATCTCTTAACGAATCTATAGGTAGTTAATATCTACGTAACGAAGCTTAGTCTAAAAGACTAATTTCTCGCGATTTAATAGATTAACGGTTTACTTATTATTATAATTTAATACTTCTTATTATTTAGTATTAAATTCGATAAATTCGAATAGGTATTTAACCTAGTATAGTTACTTAGCTATATATAATGATGGTGTCATCGACACCAGCGCAAGGAAGCAGGAAAGGGAGATCTGAATCGATTGTCTCTATCTAGACATGATGATCAAGATGGATCTAGAGAAGAAGAAGGAAAGGAAGAAGAGAAAGACCTAAATAGGTCTGCAAGACAAAGAACAGCGCCGGTCCTGGAAAGAACCATCAAACCTGCAGAGCAATCTATGCAGGTGTAAACGGGAGGACGCATAACCAAACGACCGAGTAGTCGAGGTCAATAGGGTCGAGTCATCATATAAGATAGCTAGTAATTTAGCTTCGGTAGTTAATATAGTAATTATCTTCTACTTACGAGATTTCTACTCGACTAGATTACTAAATAATAAGAAGATAAAACCTTCTAATAACTTCCTATTAAGATTATTAGTAAAGCTTATATTAAACGAAGTAGTAAAGATCTAGTAATCTAATTAGCTATTACTAAAATAGATAGCTAGGTCTTCTGTCCTATATAGATAGGAAATTATATAGTTAATAGTAACTAGATACTTCTTATTATAGCGTATAAGAGATTTAGCTAGTAGCTAATTAGTGAAAGCGGTATCTAGTCTAGTCTATATAGTAGGGAAAAGGATTAAACTATACTTCTATTAGTATAGTTTAATAGTTAATTAGTTAATTTAACTAGTAATTAGATTAAGATATTAATTACTAACTAGTAGTATATTAGGCGGTTTTCTACCTAGGAGATTAAATTTAGTAATAATCTTTTTAATATAGGCTAATTAGTTTAGTTAGGTCTTTTATCGCTATTAGTTATACATAATCCGAATACTAATAAATTAGATAAGTTTATTATAGTCCTTTATCTTAAAGCGCTATAAGAGAAGTTACTTTATCTAGTAAGTATATAATCTCTTACTTTAGTAGTAGATTGCTAGGAAATCGTTAATAAATACTATAATAACTATATAATTATTAGTATAAAGGGTAGGGTCTTTAGGATAGGATTTAAAGCCTAGTAAGAGAAGTATCTCTTTTATATTATCTTCTTATCGTTTATTAGCGATTCGAAGACTATATACTATCTTATATAGATAAAGGATCTTAGTCTTTCGTCCTAAACCTAGTAAGTATTAGTAATATACTTCTTTAAGATCGCTATTTAGGAAAGCGTTAACGGTATCTAAATCGTATAAATCTACTATATCTACTAGGATTTTAATCCTCCTATCTAAGATAGCCCTCTTATCCTCCTATAATAACTAGTGAATCGAGGTCGAAACTAGCTAAGAAGCCCGAGATATCCTTAACGAATTTACTATCTACTAGGGATATACTATTACTACTACCTATTTAAATAACTAGTAAGTTAATCTTTACTATAATTAACGTAATTCCCGCCCGTCCCGAACACCCGCCCGTTCCGAACACCCGCCCGTTCCGAACACCCTTTTCAAAATCGCGTCCCCCTACCCATCTACCTAATTCAACCACCTACCATGACACCAATACGCCCTGAATCTAGGCAGAAATTAGCCAATCAAGAGGGCAAGATCTTATTAGCCCTTAGTGATCTTCAAAATGGCCGAATCAAATCTCTACGCGCAGCAGCGAAGCTATACGAAATTCCGCTTACTACCCTACACGACCGCGTACACGGCCAATTATCTCGCGTTGATTCTCGTCCATCAGGCCATAAACTGACCCAATTGGAAGAGGATTCGCTTGTTGAATGGATAATCTCTATGGATTCACGTGGAGCAGCGCCTAGACCAGCAACTGTGGGAGAAATGGCTAATATCCTACTGGCTGCGCGTGGTAACCAGCTACCAACTACCGTTGGTAAGAATTGGCCATCTACCTTCATTAACCGCCGCCCTGAGCTTCGCACACGCTTCTCGCGAAGATACGATTACCAAAGAGCCCTAAACGAAGACCCGAAATCAATTCGGCAGTGGTTCGCGACCGTACAAAGCGTGATTAACGAGAACGGTATACAACCAGAGGATATCTACAACTTTGATGAGACAGGCTTTGCAATGGGCCTTATATCGTCGCAGAAAGTAGTCACAAGGGCTGAATACTACGGTCGGAGATCTCTTCTACAACCAGGAAATCGCGAATGGGTTACTGCGATCGAAGCAATCTGCTCAGATGGCTATTCGCTACCGCCATGTATTATCTTCAAAGGCAAAGTAGCTATTGAAGGATGGTTTAACGAAAACCTACCGAAAGACTGGCGAATCGAGGTCTCAAAGAATGGCTGGACTACCGATGAGATTGGTTTACGCTGGTTACAAAAGCACTTTATCCCACATACAAATTCGCGTGTACGTGGGCGATTTCGACTATTGATTCTTGATGGCCATGGTAGCCATCTCACACCCCAATTCGACCAAATCTGCACAGAAAACGACATTATACCTCTTTGTATGCCTGCGCATTCATCGCATCTACTACAACCACTAGATGTTGGGTGTTTTGCAGTGGTTAAGCGCGCGTACGGTCGCTTCGTTAGCGATCTTGCGCGCAGAGGATATAACCATATCGACAAGCACGATTTCTTAGTGGATTACCAACACGCACGGCTAGAAGCCTTCCAATCAGCCAATCCCACTATCAAGAATAGCTTCGCAGCTAGTGGTCTAGTACCATTAGATACCGAGAGAGTGCTTAACAAGCTTAATATCTCTCTACGAACACCGACACCACCAAGCAGCCGTCCAAGCAGCAGATCTAGCGAATTCACACCACAAACGCCTAGAACCGCCGCTCAGCTATTCAAGCAAGCTTCTATGTTAAAAGATCTACTAAAGCGGCGGTCAAATAGCCCTCCGAGCCCATCGAAAGTGATCTTAGACTAGATGATTAAGGGGTTCCAGCTAGCGCTACATAGCGGTGCTTTACTAGCAGAGGATAATACGAATCTGCGTATAGCGAGTGAGAAGATGGTCAAAAAGCGCAATCGGTCAACTAGGAGGATACTCTGCGCAGAGGGTTTAACTATTGAAGAGGCTATACAGCTAGCTGAGCAGCTAAACCAGCCAGAGGAAGATGACGGGGTAGATTCGCATGCAGAGGTCGAATTGCCTAGTCAGCCAACTAGGCCAGCAGCTAGGGCTCCGCCTAGGTGTAGTGGGTGCAGGGAGATTGGTCACAGGATTAATGTATGTAAAAATCGCTATATCTAGTTAAATCAATAGGAGTTGGTTGAGATAATCGATTTTGAAGTAGTGTAATGGGGTAAGGTGTTCGGAACGGGCGGGTGTTCGGGACGGGCGGGAATTACGTTATAGTAGCTAGCCTATACTTACTAATCTTAAGGATACTAGCTAGATCTCGGTCTCTCGCTACTATAGCTACTACTTTACTACTAAATTAAGTAGGGTCCTAGGAGGCTAGCTTCTTATAGTATAGGAGGGCTCTTATAGTAGCTATATAGCCTTAGAGCTATCTATATATCCTATATACTGTTATTACTAGCTAAAGGAGCTTAAGGAGAGGATAGAGAAGCTATTTCTACTAAGATATTCGAACTAGGAGATTATTAATATCCTACGCTAAGAGGAAGCCTTTACTAAGGGCCTAGTTAATATTAAGGATCCTTATGAAGCCTATATTTACCTTAATATAAGAGACCTAAAGAATCTTCGCTATTATATAAGGGGCTAGTTACTTAAGAGCTACTTATCTATAGTAGCCCTTCTTATAGGTTTAGAAGGTTAAGAGGTCTTCTATAAGGAGATAGATAGGGATATAAACCACGCTTAGTATATCTTCTATATCTCTTCATCTAGGCTTAAGCTTCTTACTAGATTTCTCTCTATACTCTAGATTAATACTATATATAAAACTAATTATTATAAGATATCTATAGTTAATGTTATAAGAAGATCGGTAACTAGTAGGATCTTCTATATAGTATATACTTTTATCTCTAATAAGAGAGAGGATTTATATTAATAAGTTTTAGAAATCCTTTAAGATCTTTTATACTCCTATTTAATCTTATCTCCTATTACTATATTTTCGGATAATATGGAGAGTCTTTTAGCTATCTTAGTAATAGTATTTCCTACTATAATCGCTCTTCTTTATATATAATATATCTAGAAGAATATTAAGAAGAGATTAAGACTAAAGATCGCTTAGTATATCTTAGTCTATCTTAAGAGCGAAGGAGATATATAAGATAAAATTATAGAGTATTAGTAAATCGTAAAGTAGCTATTTAACTAAGTTATCTTTATACCTATAATAGCTAAGATAAAGACTACTTAGGAGAGCTTCTAAGATAAATTTAAATATAAGGTTTTTACCGAAGCTATATAATATATCTCTAATTAATAGATAAAGAATAATGATGACTCGACCCTATTAACCTCGACTACTCGGTCGTTTAGTCATGCGTCCTCCCGTTTACACCTACATAGATTACTCTGTAGGTTTGATGGTTCTTTCCAGGACTAGCGCTTCTTTGTCTTATAGACCTATATAGGTCTTTCTCTTTTCCCTTTCCTTCTTCTTCTCTAGATCCATCTTTATTATTATATCTAGATAGAGATAATCGATTCAGATCTCCTTTTCCTACTTCCTTACGCTAGTGTCGATAATACTATTAGGTTATTAAGCCCGTTCGCTTTTTAGGGTAGTTTACCCTTAATAGTTTTTCATTAGGGGAGTAGCTAATTACTAGCCTACCCTTAGTACTTTAGTAGTATTACCCTTCTAGGCCTACCTTCGGTTTTTTACTAATTTAATCGGGAAGATAGCGAAACGCTAAGATCCTATTTTTGCTAAATCTATTACTACATAGGTTAATTACAGTAACTATATTTCTACTTCTTCTACTTAGGGTGTAATCTACTAAACGACCGATATACCTAAAGAGTACTAACTAACTCAATCCACTTAATCCCCTTAAGGATACTACCGATTTCGATTCTTGGTTAGATAATATATACCGGGTTCTTCGCTAGAAGGGTTTATAGCGGTTTATTAACTAAAATATCCCTCGCCCTCTAATCGATTTAATAGAGGCAGACTAATAGGTAAAGACCTCTCGTGATATTTAAATTTAGTTATACTAATTAGTTTCTAAAGACGTTAACCGTATAATAAACTCTCGTAACTACTAGGTTAAATTTACTAATAAGTATATTAAAAATCTTAAGTACGTCCTTAACGTTACTAGTTATAATATAATAAATAAAGATTATATTATTTAGTAGACCCTTCGTCGTTCGTAATATACTTCGGGTATAGAATTCGTTAATACGTTTAGGGATATAATTACTAAAGTATCTAAAAGGGTCGAAATTAATCCCCTTCTCCTTCGCTAGGTCCTCTTATATAATATTCGAGAGGATAATCCTATAATAGTTACTTCTAGATACTCTTTATTCGATAAGAAGTACGCTACTAATAAAGACTTCGATATTAGTAAGTTCTATAAGCTTTATAATAATCTTACTACCGAATTAGAGACGGTCTAAATACTTTATACTACTATAATAATCTTAAACAACTATAAAGGGAATAACACTAGTAGTAATAATAATAACTCGGATTTCTAGCCCTTAAATAATAGATCACTAAAGGGTCCTCCTAGTATAGCTACTAAGTAGGTAATAGATTAGCGAGAAGGTCTAAACTAAATTACCCCCTAGGGCTATTATATATTTTATAGTAAACCTAGTTATAGTGTAAAAGATTATTACTACTTATATTACGAGAAACGTCCTCCTACTTAGAGACCTATTAGGGGTCTTTAGTGTACTTTCCTATAGAGAAATAGGGATAACCTAAAAGGACCGAAACTAGCGAATTAGAACTTTGATAATCGTATTCGTAAAGATGGTTCTGTATAACCATAGGAAGTACTACCTATTCTAAATTATAACTTACGAAGTACTCCCCCTTCTACTCCTTCTTTATCTTTAAATTAGGTTCCTATTAGTTCTTTAACTATAATTAAGTCCTATATAACTATTATAGGTCGAGGATCTTAACCGGTGATTAGCCGAGTACTAATTTAATAGGATTTATCTTCTACTACTATTTAAGAAGTCGCTAATTACTACCTTACTAGTTATATAACTTTATTAATCGAACCTCTTAATTCTGATTTTAATTTAGTAAAAGATTACTTTATAACCGTAATAGTTAAAACTCACGAGTAGTTTACTAATCTACCCCCTACGGGGGATAACCACGATTTTAATAGTGATAGAGTAGAACCTTCTGTCCTATATATCTATAGTATTAACTAAAGATTATCTATTCCTACTTCTCTTTCTACCGTTACGAGATCCACTAGTAAATAGATAGTTAATTCTAGTACTTCTCGTTCTATTTATATTAACGGCGATATAATTATATACTTCGAACCTTATAAATCTAATAAAGATTATAAATATTAAACCTCTAAGGGAAGAACTTTAACTACTAAAGGTAGAGTAATTATAAGGATTACTTTAGTTTTTCCTAACTATATAGAAGAAATAGACGTTCGATACGAATACGTTCTAGAAGGCCCTTTTAATTTATTATTAACTATAAGAACCTACTACGATAATATAATA
Source organism: Penicillium cataractarum (assembly GCF_028827025.1). NCBI lineage: Eukaryota > Fungi > Ascomycota > Eurotiomycetes > Eurotiales > Aspergillaceae > Penicillium > Penicillium cataractarum. The sequence goes on along the minus strand of NW_026622745.1, from coordinate 963,736 downwards.
GGCTAGAAGGATTAGTTAAATTTAATAGTTAACCTATAGAACGAATCTACTATTAAGGTATATATATTTAGATAGCGAGGTATACTATTCTTATATATAATTATTATTTAACCGTCCTTATCTACTAAATTAATTACACTAAAATATATTTCTAAGACTTTCTCTCTTATAATAATTATACCTAAGCTTACCTATTTTAGATTAGGTTATATTAGCTAACCTACTATAAAGATTAACTATTATCGAATTAGTAAGGAAGTAGAAGGCGATTACTAATTTAATTATAAAGCCTACCGACTTACTAAGTTAAAGAAGATTATCTTATATATCCCTTAGAAGCGTACGACTAAACTATTTAAATTTATTTATATTAATATTTAACTATATAAACTAATAGGAATTAACGGTACCGACTATATAGTAGTAATATATAACGATATAACTCGTAGACGTTAGTTAATTCCTATTAGGGTAAAGAGCGATACTTCCGACGTTTTAACTAATTAGGTAACTTAGATCTATAATATTACCTATTACTAGCTAATTAAAATTAGTACAGATAGCGACCGAGATTTTCTACGCTTTATTAAGTAGATTAAGGTAAAGGGTACCCTCGTTATAATTTTACTACCTACGACGTATAAATAAAACGGTATAGCCGAATCCTTAGGTTATATTATAATTTAGGGTACGAGGACTTTAATAATTTTAGTACCCGAAGCGCCCGCCTTTCTCTAGCTAGAAACTATAATAGTAATAGTTTACGTTTTAAATCGAATTCGACGACCTAGATAAACTAAATCTCTAATAGAAAAGTAGAATAATATACTAGATCTTCGTAAGACTAGTCTAATTAACCTAGGTTTCCTATAAGTATAGTACTCTAAAGCCTATATATATATACCTAAAGAATAAAGGGTATAAGATAAAAAGATAGTACCTCGCGTATAGATTAGTTATCTCGTAGGATATAAGGGTAATAATAGCTATATCTATAGAATCTATAATCCCTCGAAGAAATAGGTTGTCCTCCGCCGTGACGTTATATTCTAGGAGGAACCGTTACTAATACGCTATTTACCAAAACTTATTAAACCACTAATTCTAGAAGAGATCTATAAACCGCGCGAACGTTATTAATTAATAATTTAGAGAACTAAGGAAGACTAATTATATTTAAATATACCTAATAAAGTTATTCCAGAAGTAATAGTACTAGAGGTTATAGTATATAAGGAAGTTTTACTAAATATACTAATTATCACTAATTTAATTTAATAAAATCAGTCGACGGTAACACTAAACCTAGCTAAATTACTATAACTAATAGCACTAAAATAAGCGAAATCAAAAGCTTTACTACTTTAGAAGACTATATATTTAATTATATTACTAAGGGTAAGGTTATAACCTAATTCTTTATTTTAAGATTTATAATCTTCTTAATCTTCTTTCTCTAAAAATCAAAATATATTAGATATCTCTTTTATACCCGAATATCTACCTTTATAAAGGATTCTACTAGTTCCGCGACCTTAATTAGTACTAATTTAACTATATACGCTTCGAGGATTATTACTAAATACGCTAGCGAAAAGATTATTTAGAAGTATAGTAGGTTTACTAGACCCGGATATACTAATTCCTAGTATTAAGGATTTTTCCCGACTATCGTTAGTTATACCGTATAGACTACCCGAAACACTAATTCGAACACTATATATACTAGGTACTTTTCTAAGAAGTTCTTCTATACTAATTTATCGCCCTTTTATTCGAGAAGAATCTTCGATAGACCTAATTATAATTAACGTAATTCCCACATGACCGGGTCACCCACGCCGTCTAAAAAATTTCAAGATTAGTTATCTCACCCAACACCTATTAATTTAACTAGATATAGCGATTTTTACATACATTAATCCTGTGACCAATCTCCCTACACCCACTACACCTAGGCGGAGCCCTAGCTACCGGCCTAATTAGCTGACTAGATAATTCAACCTCTACATGCGAATCTACCACGTCATCTTCTACCAGCTGGTCTAGCTGTTCAACTAGTTGTAGACCCTCTTCGACGGTTAAACCTTCTTCGCAAGGTATAAACCTATGCGACCGATTGCGCTTCTTGACGATCTTCTCATTTGCTGCGCGTAGATTGGCGTTCTCCTGACTGAGAAGGGCTGCGCTATGCATAACTATCTCGCACCCTTTAACAAGTTGCGCTAGTACGGTCTTCGACGGTGTAGGAGGGCTATTTGACCGTTGCTTTAGTAATTGCCTAAGCGAGGATGCTTGCTTATGCAATTGAGCGACTGTCTTAGGCGTCTTTGGTGTGAATTGGCTAGATCTGCTGCTTGGCCGGCTGCTTGGTGGTGTAGGAGTTCGTAGAGAGATATTAAGCTTGTTAAGCACTCTCTCGGTATCTAATGGTACTAAACCACTAGCTGTGAAGCTGTTCTGGATAGTCGGATTGGTTGATTGAAAGGCTTCTAGCCGCGCGCGTTGGTAGTCTTCCAAGAAATCGAATTTATCAATATGGTTATATCCTCTGCGCGTAAGATCGCTAACGAAGCGACCGTACGCGCGCTTGACCACTGCAAAACAGCCAACATCTAGTGGCTGTAGTAGATGTGATGAATGCGAAGGCATACAAAGAGGTATAATATCGTTTTCTGCACAGATTCGGTCGAATTGGGGTGTAAGGTGGCTACCATGACCGTCAAGAATTAACAGCCGAAACCGACCTCGTACGCGCGAATTCGTGTGTGGGATAAAGTGCTTTTCTAGCCAGCGTAGACCAATCTCATTGGTAGTCCAACCGTTATTCGAGACCTCAAATCGCCAATCTCGTGGTAGATTATCGAACCAACCAGCAATTGCAACTTTAGCTTTGAAGACTATACATGGCGGTAGTGAATAGCCATCTGCGCAGATTGCTTCGATCGCAGTAACCCATTCACGATTTCCTGGTTGTAGAAGAGATCTCCGACCGTAGTATTCAGCCCTTGTGACTACTTTCTGCGAAGATATAAGGCCCATTGCAAAGCCTGTCTCATCAAAGTTGTAGATATCCTCCGGTTGTATACCGTTCTCGTCAATTGTACTTTGTACGGTCGCGAACCACTGCCGAATCGATTTCGGATCTTCGTTTAGGGCTCTTTGGTAATCGTATCTTCGCGAGAAGCGTGTACGAAGCTCAGGGCGGCGGTTAATGAAGGTTGATGGCCAATTCTTCCCAACGGTTGCTAGTGGCTGGTTACCACGCGCAGCCAGTAGGATATTAGCCATTTCTCCCACAGTAGCCGGTCTAGGGGATGCACCACGCGAATCCATAGAGAGTATCCAATCAACAAGCGAATCCTCTTCTAATTCGGTTAATTTGAATCGATTTGGGCGCTGTTCAACGCGTGCAATTCGACCGCCAGCGCGTGCTTGAAGTGTAGAGAAGGGTATTTCGTATAGCTTCGCTGCCGCGCGGATAGATTCGATACGACCATCTTTTAGGTCGGAAATAGCTAATAGGATCTTGCCCTCTTGGTTAGCTAATTTATAGCTAGATTCAGTGCGAATTGGTGGCATGGTAGGTGGTTGAAGTTGGTGTGTAGGTGGGAAGACGCGATTTTTGATGGGGTGACCCGGTCAACTGGGTGACCCGGTCATGTGGGAATTACGTTAGTACTAATAAGCTAGACTACGTAAGAAAGATAAGTAAAGTTAGTTAGCTATCTATTAAAATATAACCTAATATCGCTATAACTATCTCTAAATTATAACGATAAACCGGTTCCTTACGAAAGGAAGATATCTATATATATAAAGATCTTCTCCGCTATCTCTCTATAATAATTAACCTTAGTATCCCATTTAGAAGAGATCCTACTAAAGGTCTCGAAGATTTTATTAATTCCTTATACGCTAATACCGAATATAGAAAATCCACCGAAGGATATATTTAGTTCTTTACGGGCGTACTAATTATATAGTTATCTCGAAGATAAGATATTATCACTACTTCTTTAACTATAGCGGAATACTATATATTAAGTACTACTATTAAGGATAGTCTTCTACTAGTAAAGTTAGCGAGTAAATTAACCCTAATACCCCTATTAACCGACGACGATTCGAATACCCCTTTACTATTATATTACGATTCGGATAACGCTATCAAAACTATTACTAATAGTAAACTAAGTAATAAAGTGTTATAGATTAGTATAAGATACTATTTAGTACGCGATCTAGTTAAACGAAACTAAATTATATTAATTAATATTACTAGTAAAGATAATCCTATAGATATTTTAACGAAATCTAAGCCACGAGAGGTTTTCTAAGCCGACCGAGAGAGATTATTAATAATAAGAAGACCTCCGAGTTAATTTCTACTAAAAGTGTATTTTATATTAAATTAAGAATATAGTATATTTCCTTCTAACGAGATTAATAATTTTTATAACCTTATTTAAATACGTTCTACTATTAATATATATAGAAAGATATATTTTTCTACGCTCTTTATACTTATATTATTATTATTTAATTATTACTAAAGACTAATTTTTTATAAGTATATTTATAGATTTTATAATCTCGCTAAATTACGATTTTAAAGTTAATATATCTAACTAAATTAATGTTTTTGATAACCTTCCTATCTTATTTCCTACTATTATTATATATTAAACGATATAGTTTCTTACCCTATTTTACTTTATATTATTATTACTATGATTGTATTTACAATTAGCTTATACGAGATTGATTTTGACATTTTTCATTAGCTTAGTCCTACGGGGGATGTAATAACTCGACCCTATTAACCTCGACTACTCGGTCGTTTAGTTATGCGTCCTCCCGTTTATACCTACATAGATTACTCTATAGGTTTAATAGTTCTTTCTAGGACTAGCGCTTCTTTATCTTGTAGACCTATTTAGGTCTTTCTCTTTTCCCTTTCCTTCTTCTTCTCTAGATCCATCTTCATTATTATGTCTAGATAGAGATAATCGATTTAGATCTCCTTTTCCTGCTTCCTTACGCTAGTGTCAATGACACCATCAAATAATATAAAGTAACGCTTTCTTCGCTATTATACTAACTAAACCCTTTACTTTAGAGAGATCTCCTCCTTATAAGTAGAAGAGGCTTATACTTATCTTAAGATCTATATTAAATACTTAATTAGAGATCTCCTAATAGTAATAATCTAGGTTTAAACCGCGGTTAGTACTTATTATATTACTATTAACTAGGTAATTAGGAAGGACTACTAGAAACTACTAGATAATCTCCTTATATCGTTATTTCGGTTAGTTCTTAGCTAGGTTACTATATATATCCTTTAATAAGTTATCTAGTAGTTAATTATTTACTAGAAGAAAGAGTTATAGTTAGTAGACTATACTTACTACTATCGGTAATTACTAGGGCTATCTTATATTTATAAGATTATAGTAATAATCGAAGATAAGTAGGCCCTTAGAAGGAACTAATTCTATTAGTAGTAGTAGCTTCTAGCTTTAATTAAAGACGATTATTAGCTACTTAATATAGAAACTATTCTTCGAATCGAGGATCTAGCTATCGCGAAGACCGCTAGGCGTCCCCGTAGATAGGTAAACTATACTTAAAAGGACCCTAGGATAGAGGCTACGAAGAGGACTATTAAGGCTAAATAACTAACTACTAAATAACTAACTACTAAATAACTAACTACTAAATAACTAACTACTAAATAACTAACTACTAAATAACTAACTACTAAATAACTAACTACTAAATAACTAATTTACCGATCTACTTAATTAGCTAGATCTACTAAGTAAGATCCCTCTAGATTCGAGATTATAAGGAAGGAGACTACCTATATAGGGCGGAAAAGGTAATAAGAAGGACGCTAAGAAGGGCGATAGGTAGATAGAAGGGTAATCTAGATTAATAGTATATTAGCTTCTTAATTAGGAAATTAAATTATCTTTAAAATCTCTATAAATTTAGGCGATTTAGATAGCTATATAGACTCTTAGAAAATAGATAGTAGTAGTAGAAAGGTAGGAAGGGGTATATATTACTATAGCTAATTAGAATATATAGGGTTAATATAAATAACTACCTAGTTAGGTTATATAATTATATAATTAATTAATTAATTAATCAATATTTATAGACCTGATCTAACTTCCTTTATATATAGGTATTATACGGGGATTTATACCTTAATTTTCTAGTAGTAGATATATGTTACGCGTAGCCGACTAGTCACTATGAGTTAGAATCTCTACGGGTTATACTTACCTAGTTCTAACTACGGATTCTAAGAGTACCTCGCAACCGTACCGTTACTATGTAAAGCCTTACGTCGGATTCGGGTCCTATTAAGTATCTTACAGAACGTGCTAGAAGTGCGCGCTAAGTAAGTTAATTACTAAGTGTTACCACCGAGTGAATCCCCTACTTATAGGTTAGGTTGTCTTAAAGGTGAACTATGAAGTGTAAAGTACTTAAAAGTAGTGATGACTCGACCCTATTGACCTCGACTACTCGGTCGTTTGGTCATGCGTCCTCCCGTTTACACCTACATGAATTGCTCTGCAGGTTTGATGGTTCTTTCCAGGACCAGCGCTTCTTTGTCTTGTAGACCTATTTAGGTCTTTCTCTTTTCCCTTTCCTTCTTCTTCTCTAGATCCATCTTCATCATAGTCTAGATAGAGACATTGATTCAGATTCCCCTCCTTTTCTGCTTCCTTGCGCTGGTGTCGATGACACCATCAAGTAGGTATTAATTATGACGGTTAGTCGTAGGCCGTTTCTGGCTCCCGCCTAGAGTATCTACCTTAGGGCCCTATCGGGGCTCGCCTAAGTATACCGAAACGCACGTGATAACGCTGATCCCTAGCGTCCGTAGGATGATTGGTTCTCCGGTGTCCTCGAATAACTGCGGCCCCCGCGCCTCTTGAGGTTCGTAATAATATAGCAGAAAGACGGTAGTAGAAACTAGCTAACTAAACCGTCGGCGAGAGGTAGTAGATCCTAGGTAGTAGAATCCGCGTTAGGTCCTAAGTTATTAGGCTATATAACTAGCTAGTTAGCCTAGCTATAGCGCGAGCTATAACCGAAGCTATAGCTATAGCGCGGGCTATAGAATTAGACCGCCTAATCTACCGCCTACGCGTATAAGAAGGGAAGTAGTATAAACACGGTAAACTAATTAGACTAAACTAAATAAATAAAGGAAATAGGCTAAACGAAGGAAGGAGAATCGCTATAATCCCCGTAGTCTCTAAGTCCCCCGATCGTGAGCTTATATAATCTTTAACCTCTTAACGCCGCTAATCCCTAGTAGTCGCTATAAAGCCCTTAGGACGGTTAATCCCTACCGTCGGATCTTCTAAATCTATCGATTTCTATCGAATCCCTATCCTTCCTACCTCCGAACGCCCTTCTCTCTACCTCCTACGGTCGGTATCCTTAATTTACTAAGATCCCGAATTACTAGGGTATCTCTCTATCGCGTAGCGCTATATCCCCCTCGCGACGTCCCCGGTCGGTCTAATCTCGTATTAACGGAGTACCTAGAGGTATCTAATACTATATAAAACCACTATATCGGCTATAGCCGCTATTATACGCGCGATAGAAGCTAAGGAGGATTAGTAGATCTAGTACTAGCCCTCTAGTTATAAGAGTTATCGGGATCTTACTCCTACTATCTCTAGGTAAGGGATAATTCGCTACTATCTAAGGCGAAACTAAGAGATTCCTAAGCGTCTCCTAGTTCTAGTTCCTACTCGATACTAGTTACTAGGGAGTTAATATCGAGGAACTAGCTAAGAAGATCTATATCTAATATAAATTTAGCGATAATTAGTCTAGCTTCCTCCCTATTAAGTAATTCGTTAGTTCTAACTACTATAGAAATATCTACGTTAGCTACTTATTAGCGTATACGATCGCGTAGATTAACTATCTATAGGTAGGCTAGAAGGATATACGAGACGGTTTATCTATCTTAGTTATATATATATTAGTCTATCTCTATACGATTAATTTTAGCTAGGTAATCCCTAAGGGCTATCTAGCTAGTACGTAATTAGATAAGGACTAATAAGGTTATCTTTTAAAGACCCTCCTAGTACTCTAGGACCTTCTTAGTTAGTTATTTAATAAGATATTTAGTTAGTCTAGTAATCGTATAAGGACTAGTAGTCTATTTTTACTAGGATTACTCCTACTACTACTTTACTTTCTAATATACTCTTCTCCTTACTATAGCTACTAGGATAATATATCGATTATTAATTCCTAGTAGTCCTTTTTATAGGGTAGCCCTTTTAGCTACTTTATCGGTAGCTTTATGTCGGACTCTAGGCGGTGGCTATAAAGTCGTGGTTCTTGATAGTGCGTACTAGCGAAAGTACCACGGTCGCGTAGGGTTGATCGTGCGTATTAACTTAGCACCACAGTCGCGTAGGGTTGATCGTGCGTACTAGCGAAAGCACCACGGTCGCGTAGGTGAAGATTGACCGACCAAGATAGGGCGTAGTGGCAGAAGAAGTGCCGAGGATTTCTGTCCTTGATCAATAACGGTGTCAAACTTGATTTAATTTAGCTAGGAAACATAGTAGTATTTATATCTTAGGAATATAGTAAAAGATCACATAAGAAAGGATAGAGTATTAGAGTGTTAGATAGTCTCCTACCTAGGTAGGTAATTTAATATAAGTATATAATTTAATATAAGATCGTTAAAGATTAATCTAATAGATCTAGAATAAGGGGTAAAGATAGTAGGGTACTACCTATATATACTGATACACCCCCTTAGCTCTTAATATAAAGTTAAAGTGAGAGCTAAATAAGAGAAAGGTATTTAAAACTACTAACGGTCCTTTCGGTGCACTTAGTCTAGTTCTTAGTTAGATTCTTAGTCTAATTCGTCTGGTGTTTAATATTTCTTAATAGCTTTATTATAAGCGAATTTAAATATAGGCGAGGATTCGGTTACTCTATTAAATCGACGTTATACGTTAGGGTCTAGTTCCTAATCTTCTAGTCTAGTTAATGGGTTAATATATCTATATTAGTTAAAATCGTGGTTACTATCGTTTAGTTATTCTTAATAAGGGTAGTTTCTCTATTAACGTTAGTTTAACTAGTTATTCTGCTTACTAGTTAGTTCGTCGGTTTCTTTATCTATTTTGCTAGTGGTTAAGAAGCTAATCTATCGTCTTCTAGTAGTAGTTAATAAGTAAGTTAGTCGGTACTAGTCGACGAATTAATTAACTAGTTCGGTTAGGGTAGATCTCTTTAGACCTTATAGGATTATATTATACTAGAAGGTATAGAATCCTTAGTCACTAGATTAGACGGTCTCTAGGAAGTCGTATACTAGCAAGAGAGGATCTTAGAAGTAGGTAATTCGTGCTTTCTCGCCTTCCGATTAGTTAATTATCTATTTCTAACCCTATATAGGTAGTTCTGTTAATTCAGTTAGTGATTAACGTTTTAATTCGTCCTAGTTACGTAGGATTTAACGATTCTTTAATTAGTCGGATAGGGTAAAGGTAGCACGTAGTTTTACTATAGCTTCGTGTGCTAATAGGCCGTTAATAATCTACCTTCCTTCTAGTATAAGCGAGGATCGGATACCTTACTTAAGAGATTCGATAGATCGTAGGTAGCGAAAGTAGTCTAATCTTAACGATTCGTATTCACTTAGTAGTATCTTATAGATAGCTAATTAGTTAGACGTGAGATCGATAAGTCTGATTAGTGGTTTAGGAGGATTAGATATATATATATTAGTAGGGTTTCTGATTATATTAGATATCTATAGTTTAATTAGTTCTTAGGGCGGGGTAGACGGAGTAGCTTAGTCCGGATCGGCGTATTTCTATAGGTCGTGTACGATTATATAGTCTTTAACCGTAGTAATCTAGGGAACCTAGTATACGTGAGATTTTAGTGGGTAGTTAAGCTAGGTAGCTTATAGAGTAGTTAAATCTATCACTTCTATATAAGAAGTAAAGCGAGAGTGAGAGTAGAGTAAGAGAAGATTAAATTAGTTAAATAGTTAGAGCAGAGGCGTCGGGCTCATAACTATCGGACTTTAGGCGGTGGCTATAAAGTCGTGGTTAATAGTGCGTACTAGTAAAAGCACCACGGTCACGTAGGGTTAATCGTGCGTACTAGCGAAAGCACCACGGTCGCGTAGGTAAAGATTGACCGACTAAGACAGGGCGTAGTGGCAGAAGTGCTAAGGATTTCTGTCCTTGATCAATAATAATGTTAAACTTGATTTAATCTAGCTAGGAAACATAGCACTATTTATATCTTAGGAATATGATAAAAGATCATATAAGAAAGGATAGAGTATTAGAGTGTTAGATAGTCTCCTGCCTAGGTAGGCAATTCAATGCGAGTATGTAATTCAATGCAAGATCGTTGAAGATCAATCTGATAGATCTAGAATGAGGGGTAAAGATAGTGGGGTACCACCCATACATGCTGACAATTACTACTACTATTACGATCGTAGCTAGTTAAAACCGGTATTAATCGATAGCGCGTAGGGTTAGATATAATTTAAACGTATCCGTAAGGCTATATAAGCCCTAGATCTCGAGACAGACTAAGAAATCGATTTCGCTAAGAGATAGTTATTTTTTTTCTAATTATATAATCTCGGCGTCTATAGTCGCCGACGATATTCGATTATTTACGAGAAGTGCTTATATATAGGGAAATAACGTAATTCACAAGCCAGCCGTACACCCAAGCGAGCCGTACACCCCAAACACCATAGTAAATGCGATATTTCATAACTTGATATTTCAACGCTCAAGACTTAGAATTGAATCTTCGGATATCCTAGCACTTAATATGTCAATCCATATATCATTATCATGCGCAGAAGTTTTTAGAGGCAACCCAATGTTGGTATATATATATACGTCGGTCGCTGCCAGCGTATTTTTGGTAATGCATGTAAATAATCATTTATTATACATCTCAGTTAAGCCATTCTATTTTTTACGCTAAAAGAATCTATCATATCAAGAATAAAGTAAAAACAACTTCTTGTTGTTGATATCCAAGGGCCTGAAAAATCGTATTTACTATGGTGTTTAGGGTGTACGGCTCGCTTGGGTGTACGGCTCGCTTGTGAATTACGTTATATATATAAGGGCTTAGTAAGTATTATATAGCTATCGAATATATCATTTTAGGCGATATAGGAAGGATACCTAGTTAGGACTAGTAGTATACTAGGTTTCGTGCTATAGCCCGATATCTTCGTGCTATAATCCTTATCCTATATATAAGACGATAGTATATATAAGGATTAGTAAATACTTAACGTAGTATCTATATATATAGTTATAAGTCTATTAGTCGTACGTACTTCTTATAGAGAAGGAGAAGTACTATGATTATAGAAGAGTACTACTAATCTAGAAGAGAGATTATAAGGGATAATAAACTTAATTTAATTTAGTTAGGAAATATAGTAATATTTATATCTTAGAAATATAGTAAAAATTATATAAGAGAGTAAAGAGTATTAGAGTATTAGATAATCTCCTACCTAGGTAGGTAATTTAATAGTAATTTAATACGAGTATATAATTTAATATAAGATCGTTAAAGATTAATCTAATAGGTTTCACGTAGGAAAATAATGATAACGTAATTCCCGGCTACCCTAGCTACCCGCTTACCCTAGCCACCTCCCCCTATTCAAAATTTTCAAAATCGATTATCTCAACCAACGCCAATAAATTTACCTAAATATAGCGATTTTTACATACATTAATCCTGTGACCAATCTCCCTACACCCACTATACCTAGGCAGGGCCCTAGTACGTGGGGGATCTGCCTAAATAGGTAATTCGCCCTAAGTATGCGATACTACCTCATCAGATTCTTCCTCCTAATTTAGCTACTTAGCTAGCTGTATAGCCTCTTTAATGGTTAAGCCCTCTGCGTAGGGTATCCTTCTAGTTAACCGATTACGCTTTTTGATCATCTTCTTATTTATAATACGTAAATTCGTATTATCCTCTGCGAGTAAAGTACCGCTATGTAGCGCTAGCTGGAATCCCTTAATTATCTAGTCTAAGATCTCTTTTGATGGGCTCGGAGGGCTATTTAACCGCCGTTTTAGTAGATCTTTTAACATAGAAGCTTGCTTGAATAGCTAAGCGGCGGTTTTAGGCGTTTATAGTGTGAATTCGCTAGATCTGCTAATTAGCCGGCTGCTTAGTGGCGACGGAGTGCGTAGAGAGATATTAAGCTTATTAAGCACTCTCTCGGGGTCTAATAGTACTAGACCACTAGCTACGAAGCTATTTTTGATAGTGGGATTGGTTAATTAGAAGGCTTCTAGCCGCGCGTACTAGTAATCCACTAAGAAATCGTGCTTATCGATATGGTTATATCCTCTGCGCGCAAGATCGCTAACGAACCGACCGTACGCGCGCTTAACTACTACAAAACACCTAATATCTAGTGGCTGTAGTAGATATGATAAATGCGTAGGCATATAAAGTGGTATAATATCGTTTTCTGCGTAGATTCGGTCGAATTAGGGTATAAGATGGCTACTATAGCCATTAAGAATCAATAGTCGAAATCGCCTACGTATACGCGAATTCGTATATAGGATAAAGTGCTTTTGTAACTAGCGTAGACTAATCTCATCGGTAGTCTAGCTATTCTTTAAGACCTCGATTCGCTAGTCTTTCGGTAGGTTTTCGTTAAACCATCCTTCAATAGCTACTTTGCCTTTGAAGATAATACATAGCGGTAGTGAATAGCTATCTGCGCAGATTGCCTCGATCGTAGTAACCTATTCGCGATTTCCTAGTTATAGAAGAGATCTCCGACCGTAGTATTTAGCGCGGGTAACTACCTTCTGCGAAGATATAAGACCTATTGCGAAGCCTATCTTATTAAAGTTGTAGATATCCTCTAGTTATATACCGTTCTCGTTAATCACACTTTATACGGTCGCGAACCACTACCGAATCGATTTCGGATCTTCGTTTAGGGCTCTTTAGTAATCGTATCTTCGCGAGAAGCGTGTACGAAGCTTAGGACGGCGGTTGATGAAGGTTGATAACCAATTCTTTCTAACGGTAGACGGAGGGTAGCTACCGCGCGCGGCGAGTAGGATATTAGCCATTTCGGCTACAGTAGCCGGCCTAGGGGCTACTCTACGCGTATCTATAGAGAGTATCTATTCAGTAAGCGAATCTTCTTCTAATTATATAAGTTTATGGCGTGGGTGGCGTCTCTCTGTCATAGAAATAACACCATAAGCGCGTGTTTGTAGTGTAGCGCGTGGTATAGCGTATAGCCTTGCTGCTTCGCGTATGGATTTCACACGACCATCTTTAATATTAGAAAGGGCTAATAAGATCTTGCCCTCTTGATTAGCCGATTTCTGCCGAGATTCAGAGCGAATTGGTGGTATGGTAGGTAGTTAAATTAAGTAGGTTGGTAGGAAGACGCGATTTTGGATAGGGTGGCCAGGGTAAGCGGGTGGCCAGGGTAGCCGGGAATTACGTTATAGTTTATTAGAAGGAAAAGGGCTTAGTAAGTAGTTATATAACTATAACGTAATTCCCACATGACCGGGTCACCCAGTTAACCGGGTCACCTACGCCGTCTAAAAAATTTCAAGATTAGTTATCTCACCTAATACCTATTAATTTAACTAGATATAGCGATTTTTACATATATTAATCCTATGACTAATCTCCCTACACCCACTACACCTAGGCGGAGCCCTAGCTACTAGCCTAGTTGGCTAACTAGGTAATTCGACCTCTGCATGCGAATCTACCCTATCATCTTCCTCTGGCTGGTCTAGCTGTTTAACTAGTTATAGACCCTCTTCGACGGTTAAACCTTCTTCGCAAGGTATAAACCTATACGACCGATTACGCTTCTTAACGATCTTCTCATTTGCTGCGCGTAGATTAGCGTTCTCCTAACTAAGAAGGGCTGCGCTATGCATAACTATCTCGCACCCTTTAACAAGTTACGCTAGTACGGTCTTCGACGGTGTAGGAGGGCTATTTAACCGTTACTTTAGTAATTTCCTAAGCGAGGATGCTTACTTATGTAATTAAGCGACTGTCTTAGGCGTCTTTGGTGTGAATTGGCTAGATCTACTACTTAGCCGGCTGCTTGGTGGTGTAGAAGTTCGTAGAGAGATATTAAGCTTATTAAGCACTCTCTCGGTATCTAATAGTACTAAACTACTAGCTACGAAGCTATTCTGGATAGTCGGATTAGTTAATTAAAAGGCTTCTAGCCGCGCGCGTTAGTAGTCTTCCAAGAAATCGAATTTATTAATATAGTTATATCCTCTACGCGTAAGATCGCTAACGAAGCGACCGTACGCGCGCTTAACCACTGTAAAACAGCCAACATCTAGTAGCTGTAGTAGATGTGATGAATGCGAAGGCATACAAAGAGGTATAATATCGTTTTCTGCACAGATTCGGTCGAATTGGGGTGTAAGGTGGCTATCATGACCGTCAAGAATTAATAGCCGAAACCGACCTCGTACGCGCGAATTCGTGTGTGGGATAAAGTGCTTTTCTAGCTAGCGTAGACTAATCTCATTAGTAGTCCAACCGTTATTCGAGACCTTAAATCGCTAATCTCGTGGTAGATTATCGAACCAACTAGCAATTGTAACTTTAGCTTTGAAGACTATATATAGCGGTAGTGAATAGCTATCTGCGCAGATTGCTTCGATCGCAGTAACCTATTCACGATTTCCTGGTTATAGAAGAGATCTCCGACCGTAGTATTTAGCCCTTATAACTACTTTCTGCGAAGATATAAGGCCCATTATAAAGCCTGTCTCATCAAAGTTATAGATATCCTCCGGTTATATACCGTTCTCGTCAATTGTACTTTGTACGGTCGCGAACCACTACCGAATCGATTTCGGATCTTCGTTTAGGGCTCTTTGGTAATCGTATCTTCGCGAGAAGCGTGTACGAAGCTTAGGGCGGCGGTTAATGAAGGTTGATGGCCAATTCTTCCCAACGGTTACTAGTGGCTGGTTACCACGCGTAGCCAGTAGGATATTAGCCATTTCTCCCACAGTAGCCGGTCTAGGGGATATACCACGCGAATCCATAGAGAGTATCCAATCAACAAGCGAATCCTCTTCTAATTCGGTCAATTTGAATCGATTTAGGCGCTGTTCAACGCGTGCAATTCGACCGCTAGCGCGTGCTTAAAGTGTAGAGAAGGGTATTTCGTATAGCTTCGCTGCCGCGCGGATAGATTCGATACGACCATCTTTTAGATCGGAAATAGCTAATAGGATCTTGCCCTCTTGGTTAGCTAATTTATAGCTAGATTCAGTGCGAATTGGTGGCATGGTAGGTAGTTAAAGTTGGTGTGTAGGTGGGAAGACGCGATTTTTGATGGGGTGACCCGGTTAACTAGGTGACCCGGTCATGTGGGAATTACGTTATAATATCTATATATTAATAGTAGTAGTAGAGGAATTAATAAGATCGTAATCTTTAGTTATTAGTATTAATTAGATAAGAAAGCTTAGAGATAGGTTATAAGGGATAAGTAAGGGCGTTTTCTCTTACTTTTATTATCGGTATTAGAGTTAGAATGTAGGCGTTTAGTTAGTATATAAAGAGGTTTATATCTAGAAGGGTCGAAGTTTATATTATTAATCAAGATAAAAGGGACTATATCCTCTAGTTCTAATTAGCTAGAACTTATCGATTTATCTAATTTCGGTTTAAGCGGTAGTATAAGTAGTTAATCTCCGAGGATTTCGTCTATTAGGATTTCGTCTATTAGTATAGGTATAGTATAATTAATATTAATAGTAGTAATACTACTACTACTTCTATCCCCGAGATCTTACTACACCGATTAGTTAAGGTTAGATAGGATATCTATATCCTTAAGGATTTAATTAATCTCTTCGTTATTAAGAGTATTAATCTATTAAGATAGATTAGTTTCCTTATAGATTTAGATATATTAATTAGGTAGTAACGGATTATAGGATTCTTTCTCGTTAAATTAGACGTCTCGTGTATAAATTATACGTCGTTTAGTAGATATCTAGATACGCTAGATATTATAGGCTTTATAACCTACTAGATAGCTAATAGTAATATATATATAAGCTTTATATCTAAAGATTTAAATATATAAGAGATCTAGCTTTATCTATAGCTAATATAGTATATTTTTACTAAGGTAGATAGTAAGCGCTTTATATAGGGATTACTAACTTAGGGTATAGTAAGGTAGATAGTTTTAAATATAGATAGTAGTTCTAGCTACTTTATACTAGAGATAGCTTAGTAGGTTTAAATTAATAATTATCTATCTAGCTATCTTTAAAATTAATATACTATATTACTTAGTATAACTATTTTAGTTAGATTAGTAGGATAGTATAGTTTCTAGATAGATATTATATAATTATACTTCTTAATTAAAGAATTTAGATAGAGATCTCTTATTATCTAAATAGATAGTAAGGACGCGTAGATTAAATTAGTATTATACGAAATCGATCTAATTATAGAGAGATTAAGTCGAATTAGTCTTAGTAGATAGATCCTTCGCTAGTTAGTATTTAGTAATAGGATTAATAGAGTAAGATAGGTAGATCGTTTTACCTAAGGATAGTTCGAAGTATATAAGATCCTAATATAAAGATTCGAAAGGGCGATTATACTATATAAGTAGTTAAGAGATTTAACGATACGAATTAGCTAGTTTATATATCTTATAGTAGTTAATAAGTAAAGATATATCTTTAATAGTAATACTAGATAAATACTCTAGTAGATATAACGTAATTCCCGGCTACCCTAGCTACCCGCTTACCCTGGCCACCCCATCTAAAATCGCGTCTTCCTACTAACCTACTTAATTCAACCACCTACCATACCACCAATTCGCTCTGAATCTCGGCAGAAATCGGCCAATCAAGAGGGCAAGATCTCATTAGCCCTTTCTGATATTAAAGATAGTCGTGTGAAATCCATACGCGAAGCAGCAAGGCTATACGCTATACCACGCGCTACACTACAAACACGCGCTTATGGTGTTATTTCTATGACAGAGAGACGCCACCCACGCCATAAACTTATATAATTAGAAGAAGATTCGCTTACTGAATAGATACTCTCTATAGATACGCGTAGAGTAGCCCCTAGGCCGGCTACTGTAGCCGAAATGGCTAATATCCTACTCGCCGCGCGCGGTAGCTACCCTCCGTCTACCGTTAGAAAGAATTAGTTATCAACCTTCATCAACCGCCGTCCTAAGCTTCGTACACGCTTCTCGCGAAGATACGATTACTAAAGAGCCCTAAACGAAGATCCGAAATCGATTCGGTAGTAATTCGCGACCGTATAAAGTGTGATTAACGAGAATGGTATACAACTAGAGGATATCTACAACTTTGATAAGATAGGCTTCGTAATGGGTCTTACATCTTCGCAGAAGGTAGTTACCCGCGCTAAATACTACGGTCGGAGATCTCTTCTACAACCAGGAAATCGCGAATGGGTTACTACGATCAAGGCAATCTGCGTAGATAGCTATTCACTACCGCTATATATTATCTTCAAAGGCAAAGTAGCTATTAAAGGATAGTTTAACGAAAACCTACCGAAAGACTGGCGAATCGAGGTCTTAAAGAATAGCTAGACTACCGATAAGATTAGTCTACGCTAGTTATAAAAGCACTTTATCCTATATACGAATTCGCGTATACGTGGGCGATTTCGACTATTGATTCTTAATAGCTATAGTAGCCATCTTACACCCCAATTCGACCGAATCTGCGCAGAAAACGATATTATACCACTTTATATGCCTGCGCATTCATCACATCTACTATAGCTACTAGATATTAGGTGTTTTATAGTAGTTAAGCGCGCGTACGGTCGGTTCGTTAGCGATCTTGCGCGCAGAGGATATAACCATATCGATAAGCACGATTTCTTAGTGGATTACTAGTACGCGCGGCTAGAAGCCTTCTAATTAACCAATCCCACTATCAAAAATAGCTTCGTAGCTAGTGGTCTAGTACTATTAGACCCCGAGAGAGTGCTTAATAAGCTTAATATCTCTCTACGCACTCCGTCGCCACTAAGCAGCTAGCTAATTAGCAGATCTAGCGAATTTATACTATAAACGCCTAAAACCGCCGCTTAGCTATTCAAGTAAGCTTCTATATTAAAAGATCTACTAAAACGGTGGTCAAATAGCCCTCCGAGCCTATTAAAAGAGATCTTAGACTAGATAATTAAGGGATTCTAGCTAGCGCTACATAGCGGTGCTTTACTCGTAGAGGATAATACGAATTTACGTATTGTAAATAAGAAGATAATCAAAAAGCGTAATCGGTTAACTAAAAGGATACCCTACGCAAAGGGCTTAACCATTGAAGAGGCTATATAGCTAGCTAAGCAGCTAAATCAGGAGGAAGAATCTAATAAGGTAGTATCGTATACTCAGGGCGAATTGCCTATTTAGGCAGATCCCCCACATACTAGGGCCCCGCCTAGGTGTAGTGGGTATAGGGAGATTGGTTATAGGATTAATATATATAAAAATCGCTATATTTAGGTAAATTTATTGGCGTTGGTTAAGATAATCGATTTTGAAAATTTTGAATAGGGGGAGGTAGCCAGGGTAAGCGGGTGGCCAGGGTAGCCGGGAATTACGTTAATAAGATATCCTTACTAATATATCCTAGTCGTCTATACTATAGATTAACTATCCTATCTAGGTACTTCTTAGTATATAAAGAAGATAGGATAATCTTACTAAATTATTTAGTAAGAGGTATAACTTAATTATATAAAATAGAAGTAAGAGATAAGTAAGAGATAGATAAAATATAAGCGTAGTTAGTAATAAGTTAGTTAGTAGTTAAATTATCCTATTAAATTAGATAGATACCTAATTTCGTGTTAAGCTTATAGATAAATATTCCGTTCTTCTCTTTTAGTAGATAATCCTTATTATTTAGATAGATATCTACATTAGTAGCTCTTTCTATAGAGATTAAATTAATATAGAATCTAGGATAATAAGTAACTTATTTTAAAGGGAAAGTAGTTCTATTAAGAGATTCTAATAGTTTAATAGATAGTGTACTATAACTAAGGATAGTAGTTTCGGTATTTCTAACTATAATAGAGGATATAATAGGCCTATAGTTTAATAGTAAGTCCTTATTATTCGTGATATAAATTAATACTCTAGTATTATAGTACTAGGTATCGTTCTTCTTAGTAGGAATCCTAATTATACTTATTATAATACTATCTCTCTCTTAAAAGAGAGTCGTAATCTATTATTTTAGTATATAAGTAGAGAAAGCGTCTCTAGTAGGTAAATTAGCTAAATTAGTCGAATTAAGTAAATTAGTTAGTTAGTATCGTTAGATTATATACTAATAGGCTATCTTAAATCCTCTAGATTTATTATATTACTTTTTAAATCGTTCTTAGATCTCTAGATTAGATTATTATTCCCTAGGTTTTATCTTAGGATTTATATAGCGATATATCTCGAAATTATAGTTACTAGAGTTAGGTATATCCCTATAAGGGCACTTTCTCCTTCTAGTTAATTATATAGGTCCTTCTTTGTCTAATTTATTAGGTTAATATCCTTAGTAGGTTATATAGGCGATAAGTCGTCTTCTATTACTGTGAAGGGGCTGAAGTAAGACTTGATTCAATCTGACTAGGCCAACATGCTGTTTACAAAAAGCTTAAGGAGAAGAAGTTTATCCCGTGCGTTCCCCACGTCAACATGCCAAGGTCTCGTGATACACGTGACCTATATCGGGCACTGGCCCGTGACAATACCCCCTCCTAGTCTTAGTCTCGTTAGGGGCACGACGATATGGGCTTCGGTGCCGATTTGCTGACGAATCACGTCCGAAACAGTGCCGTGCTGCTCCTCAAAGGTATCTAGGGCGCTGCAATCCCGCACTGAATCTAGTGTTTCCCACGTCTGCTCTGCCCATCCTCTCCACTTCACTAGTACTTCGTCACGATATCCTCGCCTAATCTTCCTCCGTCGGACAGCTAAGATCTGCTCAACCTCGTATTCCTCCTCTCCAGCAACCAGTAATGGCGGTGGCTGTAGATCGTCCACTAGCTGAGATGGGAATGGATCCGTCGCTGCCGGACGAACTAACTCAATATGGAACACTGGGTGTATACCAGTGGGCACATCTAGTCGGACTGTGAACGGTGACGGAACGTCTACTACTCGGTATCGAGCGTGCAGCCAATCTAACTTCTTTGACGGTCGTTGAGTGCGTACATTCCGAAGGTTTAACCAGACCCAGTCATCCTTCTTATAGACAGGCGCGGCCTGTCGGCGCCGGTTCGCTTGTTCTTCTTGAAGGGCCTGTGCAGAAGCCATGGCGGCCTGGGCCCAATCGGTGGCTTCCCGAAGGCGATTCACGAACGTTTCGCCTGCCTTTCGTGGTGGTGTTAGGGCGTCTTCTAGTTGCCCTGCTTCATCGATACCAATCGGGTCGACGTGATAGCCGTGGGTGAAGAAGAATGGCGAGATTCCGGTTGAAGCAGCGTCACGATTATTAATTGCCACAGCAACTATTGGCAGTAGATCCTTCCAGTTATCCTGTGCGTACGTCGTGAACACACGTAGAATTCGTTCGATCTCCTGATTAGCACGCTCTGTTGCGCCGTCGGTCTGGGGGTGAAAAGCGGTGGATAATCGGCGTTGAATCGATAGCCTTTCGCATACCCTTTCCCAGAAAGAACTCACAAATTGGGGGCCACGGTCGCTCACAATCGTTAGTGGCACCCCATGATGCATATAGAAGTGTGTGAGGAACACCTCCGCTACATCTTCTGCCGTCGTATTCTTCATTCCGATCAGAACCACGCTCTTCGTCAACCGGTCAGTTATAACCATACAATTCGTCGCTCCTGTAGGGCCGGAGGGTGGCAGCCCGGTGATAAAGTCCACTGATATCTCGGCCCAGATTCGCTGTGGAATCGGTAGTGGCTTTAATAGTCCATGCTTCGTGTCTCGCCATACTGAGCTCCGTCCGCAGATTGTGCAATTACGCAGAAAGCGTCGTACATCCTTTGCTGCTCCTGGCCAGAAGAACCGTCGAGACAGTATCGAATAGGTAGCGTCTCGCCCAGGATGCGCCGTGACGTGTGAATCGTGGACCTTCTGTATAATCCCCGTGCGTAAGACCTCATTATCGGGAATCCAGATCCGTTGTCTAAAATGGAGCACCCCCCGATCGTCTAAATGGCACTCCGATAGGCTTGTCTTGATGTTTGTCTCGGTAGCGATTCGGCGCTCCCCTGTTAGCAAAGCGTGGGAGATTCGTTGGTAGATCGAGTCGGACGCCCTCGCCCTTTTCCATTCTGCCTGAAGCTCTTCTTCTTCGAAGAGGGGTATATCCTTCTCGAAATCGACCTCCTCGCTAGGTCGATCTTCGGCTGGTTGAGGGTCTAGTCGTCCCGTTTTGATCTTGACCCTTTTGAGTAGGACTCGGAAGCGGTTCGATAGCCTTTCGTCAGTGATACTCTTAGGCATATCTTGACTCCGTCGTGATAGTGCATCCGGCCTCACCGCAAGCTTGCCAGGGCGATAACGGAGGTCAAAGTTAAACTCTGTTAAGAGATCTGCCCATCGCATCTGCCGTTCGTTAAGATGTTGTGCTTTTCCGAAGTATCGAAGGTTCTTATGGTCCGTCACGATAGTGAATCGAGGCACCATTTTCAGCTCGGGTCTCCATTCGCGTAGAGCACGTATAATCGCTAAAAGCTCCTTATCGTGGATCTCGTAGTTTGATTCTGCTGGAGATAGCTTCTGAGATAGATAGGCGCATGGCCATAGCTGCCCGTCCGGTCCATATTGCGATAGAACCGCGCCAGTTGCCCAGCCGGAGGCATCAGTTTCCACGACTGTTTGGCGATCCTCTTCGAAATGTGCCAAGATTGGTGCGTTTATGAATAGCTCTTTTAGTTCCGCGAAGGCCTGTTGGCAATCGTCGTTCCATTTGAATATAGCGTCTTTCTTCATTAGCCGTGTTAACGGTGCCGAAAGGTCGGCGAATCCTGGTATAAATGGCCGGTAGAAGTTCGCAAACCCAATAAAGCTTCGCACATCCCGTATAGACTTCGGTCTCTCCCATGCTCTGATAGCTTCCACCTTCTTTGGGTCAACGTGAATCCCCTTTCCAGCTTCGACGACGAAGCCAAGGTATTTCACTGAGTCCTGTTCGAACTCCGACTTCGCAATGTCACATTGTAGCCCAGCATCCATTAGCTTCTGTAGCACATCGCCGACTTTTCGGCGGTGATCCGCTAGCGTTCCGTTGGTGTAAATTATTATGTCGTCGACGTATGCTGACACAAAGTCGTCAAGGTACTCTCGTAGCGTCTGATTGATATACCTCTGGAACGTTGCTGGTGCGCCGGTTAACCCAAAGGGCGTCACGTTCCACTCGTAGAGCCCGTATCGCGTCCGAAATGCCGTCTTCCATTCTTCTCCAGGGTGAATACGAATCTTATGGAAGGCCGCGATAATGTCAAGCTTCGTGAACCAGCGGGCTTGGCCTATATTCCGCAATGTCTCTCGAATTAGTGGTAGAGGGTAGCGATCTTTCACTGTTCGCTCATTCAACCCTCGGTAATCAACACAGAAGCGTACGCCTCCACCTGGCTTTCTGACTAGCAAGATCGGTGCCGCCGCGGGCGATTGGCTCACACGTATAAAGTTCTTCCCGAGTAGGTCTGTTAACGTTTTCCGTAGGTAAAGGAGTTCTTCCTTGTTCATGCCATAAAGAGGACCATAAGGTGGTGGCTCTTCGACGCCGTTTCGGTCGCGTTTCAAAGGGATCTTGTGATCGACCCCAGGCCGGTGTGGTGGTAGCTGATCAGCAAGTTGTTGGCTAAAAACCGCTATCCACCGCCAGTAGTGTTTTGGTAGCTTGTCCTTTGGGTCGATATGCTTCTTAGGACGAAGTGCTCTCTCGATGTCGTCTAGCGAAACCCTACCGATTCGCAGGCGATTCATATCCGATACGCTCTGTATGAGTTGCCGGATAGATAGTGCCTCGGCTTGGGCAACACGTAGTGCCCTCACCCCAATAGGCCCAATAGTGCGATCTGTGCGATTCCAGCACCTCGTCCGCTCCCCAGACCTTGTGAAAATATCTAGGTATCCTCTTCTTGCTGAATATCGCCCGTTCACGTCGTGTAACCATGGGTCTCCTAGTATCATACTATCACTTTGTGGTCCGATAATATAGGCGAACACACGGCCTTGTTGATGGCCGTGGATATCAAGGTCGAAGTGGGTGGCGTGGGTGATTCGGTACTGATTCGGTATAACTCCGTCGAGGATTCGTGGCTGTATCTTGATGCGCGGGAGGTCGAATAACTGGACTAAGGACTCATTTACTGTTGCATAACAGCGGCAACCGCTATCGACGAGAGCTTGTGTAAATTGGATTCCATTCACTCTAGCATCGACTATGAACGGTAATGTCTCACGTTCCAGTAGCTTTTCGACCCCCTTTTGCTCCTGCTCGCGGCTCAGAACAGGAGCTATTCTTTTCCCGATCCATCCTCAGTAGTCACATCTTCGTCGTCAGAGGCTGTTGTGACTGAATCTTGGTCGCTCACAGGCTTCGATTTCTTCACTTTGACCGTACGCTCCTTTCCCTTCTTGCTCGAAGCGGACGCAATCCGTGCACTACTAGGCCGTTGTGCTGGTAGTAGTGTGCACGTCCCGATAAAGTGGCCGACCTTTCCACATCGTAGGCACTTCCTATCGGCCCGCCGCTGCTCTAGTACGTCCTGGCTAACCCATTGAGCCTGCTTCGGCACTCCAGTCCTGGATCGGTGGTGTTTCGTGTAGGTTTCGGTTCGGTTTACCGACACAGTAGGCGTCCAATCCATTTCGTCGTCATTCTGTCCAGGCGTATGCGACTTGCGTGCTCGTTCCGTTCTTGTGATGTCAAGGGCATCCATATCGGAGCTAATCTCGTGAAGCCGAGAAATCAGGTCCGAAAAGGTAGCGGGGATACCCCGATTCATTAACGAATTCGTCATTGTCTTATTGAGTGCGCTAAGAAGAATCTGTCGCTTAGCCTCATTAGGCCAATCAAGAGCGTCTGCATCAGCGAATTCCTTTTCTAGCCGTGGCAGGAACCTAGAAAAGCTCATGTCTTCCGGTTGCCGAATCTGGTGGAGTCGCCTGGCTGCGCGTGCTTTGACATTCGGGTCTCCGTAGATATTCTCGAGGTAGTCGAGCAAGGCCTGTGGTTCGCCAGTGTATCGGCGGAGTTTCACAAAGGTTCCGGTGTTCTTCCATGCAAGCTTCTCTAGTCTAGAGAAGACATATATGAATTGGTCCTGGGGAGAACCAATAGCTTCGCCGTCTACGCTAAGCTTGTTCTCAATCGAAATTCGCCAGGTTGGCCAATCGCTCGTGCTTCCCCCGAATAACTTTGGGTCTGGGAGACGGGGCTTCGGTCGGTGAATGATCTCTGTTCGTGGGGAGATCGGCACCGATTCGGTAGCCGATCGCGCTGGTGTCGCCTGTCCTTCGTTCGTCGCGGTTGTCGTTGTGGCCAGTGAGACTTGGCGCTCTAGCATTGCTTCCAGGCGACGCATCCGTTCTTCTTGAGCAGCTTCCTGTTGGTAGTGCCGCTCCCGTTCTTCGTTCTGCATAGCCTGGGTCTGTGCTATCTGTTGCAGTAGCGTTTGCGCCCACCCAGGAGGGCTCGTCGATTCCTGGTGCTGCATAGCTGCCAGGGGTTGTGTAGCGTGCCGGTAATGCTTCGGTCGCTTTTCGTCTACCTTCCGCTTCCAATGTGCCAATGATCTAATATGCCTAGGAATTGAGGTCTTCTAGGACTTTCCAATACGTCTCGAGCGCTAAGAGTTTATGCGCGAGGATTCCGTTCTAATAGGTGTTCGTCGCTGAATCGCTGGGGATTCAGGGGTATTTCCAATGAGTGCCTAGGTCGTTTTCCTAGGACTTTCCAATGACCAATGATACTTCTAGGTGTAGAAAGAAGCTTTTTGTATGTGAAGGGGCTGAAGTAAGACTTGATTCAATCTGACTAGGCCAACATGCTGTTTACAAAAAGCTTAAGGAGAAGAAGTTTATCCCGTGCGTTCCCCACGTCAACATGCCAAGGTCTCGTGATACACGTGACCTATATCGGGCACTGGCCCGTGACAATTACTATTAGTAGTAGGTAGTCTATATTAATCGACGAATTAATTAACTAGTTCGGTTAGGGTAGGTCTCTTTAGACCTTATAGGATTATATTATACTAGAAGGTATAGAATCCTTAGTCGCTAGGTTAAATTATCTCTAGGAAATCGTATACTAGAGATAGATAGTCTTAGAAGTAGGTAATTACTACTTTCTCGCCTTCTAATTAGCTAATTAGCCACTTCTAACCCTATATAGGTAGTTAAGATAATTTAGTTAGTAGAGCTTATCGCTTTAGCTTATCCTAATCGCGTAGGATTTAACGATTCTTTAATTAGTTAGTGTCAACATATGGATATTGTGGGGTCACATAACGAAGGACCCACTCATATAACCCCTCTCTACATATAGATCTTCTTCTATAAAGATCTAACAGATTGATCCTCAACGATCTCGTATATGATTACCTACCTAAGCAAGAGACTCTCAACACTCTGATTCTGTTAATTTATCATGTGATCTTTTGCTATATTTCTTATGATATAAATACTGCTATATTACCTAGTTAAATTAAATCAAGTTTATCATCCCTTTTGATCTCTCTTCTAGATCGGTACTACTCTTCTATAATCGTGGTACTTCTGCTAGTACGCACGACCGATAGACTCATAACCGTGTATTCAGATACCACATTAAGTATTTACCAATCCTTATGCACACTATCGTCTTATGTGTATAATCACGACTTTATGGTTACCGCCTAGAGTCCGACAGTTATAAGCCCGACGCCTCTGCTCTAACCATTTAACCAATTTAATTCAATCTTCTCTTACTTTACTCTCACTATCGCTTCACTTCCCACACAGAAGCGATGGATTTAACCACGCAATAAGCCACCTAGCTTCACTACCCACTAAAATCTCACGCACACTGGGTTCTATGGATCACTACGGTCAAAGACCACGCACTAGCTAATAATATGTAGAAATATGCCGATCCGGACCAATCCGTACCGATTACCCCGCCTCAGGAACCAGTTAAACCACAGATATCTGATGTGATCAGAAACCCTACTAACATATACACATCTAATCTTCCTAAACAGCCACTCAGGCTCATCGACCTTACGTCTAACTAATTAGCTATCTACAAGATACTACTAAGTGAATACGAATCGTTAAGATTAGACTACCTTCGATATCTTCGATCTATCGAATCTCTTAAGCAAGGCATCCGATCCTCGCTTACACCAGAAGGACGTTAAATCGTTAATAGCCTATTAGCACACGAAGCTATAGTGAAACTACGTGCTACCTTTACCCTATCCGACCAATCGAAGAATCGTTAAATCCTACGCAATTAGGATAAGCTAAAACGATAAGCTCCACCAACCAAACTATCTCAACTACCTATATGGGGTCAGAAGTGGATAATCAACCAATTAGAAGGCGAGAAAGCACGAATTACCTACTTCTAAGACCCTCTCTCGCCAGTATACGACTTCCTAGAGACCGTCCAACCTAGTGACCAAGGTTTCTATACCTTCTAGTATAATACGATCCTACAGGGTCTAAAGAGACCTACCCTAACCGAACTAGTTAATCAATTCGTTGATTAATACCGACCGCCTACTACTACTAGCAGTAGTAGAAGACGACCTATCGCCCACACGACCTACCAAGGACGTCAACCTAACGAATCAGACGAAGAAGGACCTACACAATCAACTAGAAGAAGAAAGTGCCCTTGTAGGGGTATACCTAACTCTAGCAACCACGATTTTGAGACGTGTCGCTATGTGAATCCTAAGGCAAGACCTAGGGGGTGGTAACCTGACCCGGAGGTCCAAGAGCGATTTAAAAAGCGATGCGATGAATCTAGAGGATTCAAGATAGCCTATCAACGTGCAATTCGACGTTACCAACCGGCTAATTCAACTAGTTCGCCTAATTCGACCAATTCAGCCAATCCAACTAATTCAGCTAATTTAACCGCTAGAGACGCTTTCTCTACCTATATACCAAAATAATAGGTCGAGACTCTCTTCCGAGAGGAAGATAGTGTTACGATAAGCACAATCAGAATTCCTACCAAGAAGAACGACACCTAGTGCTATGATACCGGAGCATCAATTTATATCACGAATAATAGGGACCTACTGTCAAACTATAGGCCCGTTATGTCCTCTATCATGATTGGAAACACCGAAACCACTATCCTTAGTTATAGTGAACTATCCGTTAAACCATCAGAATCTCTTGATGGAACCACTTTCCCTTTGAAATAAGTTGCCTATTATCCTGGATTCCACATCAACCTAATCTCTGCAGAGAGAGCTGCTAGCGTAGGCATCTATCTAAATAGCAAGGATTGCCTACTAGAAGAGAAGGACGGAAGACCTA
Source organism: Penicillium cataractarum (assembly GCF_028827025.1). Classification (NCBI taxonomy): domain Eukaryota; kingdom Fungi; phylum Ascomycota; class Eurotiomycetes; order Eurotiales; family Aspergillaceae; genus Penicillium; species Penicillium cataractarum. The sequence goes on along the minus strand of NW_026622745.1, from coordinate 936,060 downwards.
TCTACAAGCTTAACGCGAAATTAGGTATCTACCTAATTCGATGGGACAATTCAACCACTAACCGACCTACTACCAACCACGCTCATGTTTCATCTACCTCTCACTTATCTCTTACTTCTGTCTCACACGATCAAGTTACACCTATCACTGAGCAATTCAGCAAGGTTGCCCTATCTTCACACACCAATAAGCACCTAGATAGGACAATCGACCTATGGCATAGACGACTAGGACACGTTAGCAAGGACGTCCTATTTCATCTACCAGAGCACTCATCAGGCATCACCATCAAAGATATATCTTCGCCTATCAACCACTACGAGATATGCAAACTGGCTAATTCGCATCGTCAAATCTCTCGACGACCTATGCAGTACAATCGCCCTTTCGAATCTCTACATTAGGATCTTATACACTTCGAACCATCCTTAGGCAGAACGACCTACCTATCTCACTCTGTTAACCCCGTCACTAAATACCAACTAGCGGAAGATCTATCTACTAAGGCAGATTCAACACAATCTCTCTGCGACCAGATCGATTTCGTACAACACCAATTCAACCTACGCGTCCTTACCATCCATTCAGATAACGAGAGATCTCTATCTGAATTCTTCGACCAAGAAGCACAATCACGTGGTATCAACCTAGAAACCACACCGCCCTACCAACCTGACCAAAACGGCTATGCTAAGCGTTATAGCGCATTGATTTCAAAGATAGCTAGGCAGATGATTATCGATTCAAACCTACCAAGCTATCTCTGGCACGAAGCTGCTAGAACTACCGTCTATATACAAAACCGCCTACCTCACCGTACCCTAAATTAGCAATCTCCACACGAAGCCCTATCGACCTATCTTAGTGACAAAGCACCACATTAGCTACAGACGAAGCCAGACCTCTCGAATCTTCGAATCTTCGGATGCAAAGCTTATATACGCATTACTAAGCTACCTAGACTAGCTAAGCTAGCACCACGTACTGCTATTAGCTATCTAGTAGGTTATGAAGCCTATAACATCTGGCGCATCTAGATACCTACCAAACGACGTGTAATTCGTGCACGAGACGTCCAATTCAACGAGGAAGAGTCCTATAATCCTTCGCTACCTAATTAACGTATCTAAATCTATGAGGAAACCAATCTATCTCAACAGATTGATACTCTTAACGACGAAGAGATCAATCAAATCCTTAAGGATATAGATATCCCATTCAACCTTAACCAACCGGTACAGCAAGATCTCGGGGATAGAAGTAGTAGAAGTCCTACTATCAATTTCGATCATACTACACCACCAGACGAAATCCTCAGAGATCAACTAATCACACCACCGCTTAAACCGAAATCAGACGAATCGATGAAATCTAGCGAATCGGAACTAGAGGATATAGTCCCTTTCGTCTTAATTAATAATATAAACTTCGACCCTTCTAGATATAAACCTCTCAATATACTAACTAAACGCCCACGATTAGATTCCGATTTAACCGACGACGAAAGTGAGAGAAAACGCCCTTACTTATCCCTCACAACCTATCTCTAAGCTTTCTTATCTAATTAACACTAATAACTAAAGATTACGATCTCATTAATTCCACCACCACTACCTAGCTACCACCAATTAGCTAGTCACCCTTTCGAAAGCTAATTCCGACAAGCTATACGAATCGAATTCAATAAGCTTCTAGATATACACGCATTCGAACCTATCAACAAAGATCTTATTAGATATATACACCACTCAAATTACAAAGATCTCAACCAATCAGATTGCCCACGCTACTAGCTTATACCAATAAGATAGGTCTTTACCTATAAATCTGACGAATCAGGATACCTCACACGCTTCAAAGCGCGTCTATACGTACGCGGAGACACGCAGATACCTAACGACTAGGACCCACGCACTAGTACGCTTGCTACTAGGACCTTTCGCACGCTTATAGCTATTATCACGCACTTTGACCTTAAAACCTTTCAGATAGATACTATTAACGCTTTCCTAAATAGCGATCTTAAAGAAGAAGTGTACTACTAGTACCCACCAGGTTTAGGACGAAAGACCAAGATCCTTCGCCTACATAAGGCAGTATATAGTCTTCGAATCGCTAGTAAACGATAGGAAGACGACGTGAAAGAGATGCTTCTCTCACTAGGCTTTAAATCTTGTCCTAAAGATCCTACGCTTTATACCGATAATCGTATAGTTATTATAGTGTTTGTTAACGACTTCCTAGCCGCCTACCACCGAAGTGAGAGCTTACACGCTCACCAGATAAAGTAACTTCTCTCATAACGCTTTGAGATGAAGGACTGTGGCGAACTCACACAATTCATCGGTATTCGAATCATCAGAAACCGACAACAGCGAAAGACCTAGCTAAACCAATCAGCCTACATTGAAAAGATCGCTACTAGATTCAACCTCCTAGGCAGAAAACCGCCTAATACACCACTAGTTAGCAATCAACGTCTTAATCCGATCACTAGTTAAATCAACTAATTAACCGTCAAACTATACCAGCAGAAGTGTGGTTCGACCCTTTTCCCTACTATATAGACTAGACCAGACACCGCTTTTGCCAATCAGCTACTAGCTAAATCTCTTATACGCTATAATAAGAAGTACCTAGCTACAGTGGACCATCTAATTTCCTACCTATACGGAACGAAAGATCTAGCTATCTGCTTTAGTGGTAGCCAATCAGATAACCAGATCTTTACTGCTTCGTCCGATGTAAGCTTTGCCGATAATCTTAATAGGAAGTCATCAGAAGGTTTTATCTTCTCCCTATTCGGTGGTCTAATCGAGTAGAAATCTCGTAGGCAGAAGACGATCACCATATCTACCACAGAAGCTAAATTGCTAGCTATCTCACACGCAGCTAAGCAGCTATACTGGGTTAAACGCCTATTCGAATTCATCGAATTCAACACTAAACAGCAAGAAGTGTTGAATTACGATAACAAGCAAACTGTCGACCTATTAAACCGTGAGAAGTCAGTATTTCAAACCAAACTTCGTCACGTGGATATCAACCGCCTATAGATTCGTTAAGAGGTGCAGGCAAAGCGCCTATCTATCTAATAGGTAAAGACTACCGACATGCCCGCAGATGGTCTTACCAAGTGCCTACCTAGGCAGAAGCATATCGAATTCATCAAACAACTAGGGATAGAGATACCACCTCCTATCTAGTCCTTTTCTTTCTCTTTTCTCTCATTCAGTTCTTACTTTACTCTCATTCTTATCACACATCGAGAACTAAGGGGGTATGTCAATATATAGATGTTATAGGGTCACATGACGAAGGACCCACTTATATAACCCCTCTCTACATATAGATCTTCTTCTATAAAGATCTAACAGATTGATCCTCAACGATCTCGCATATGATTACCTACCTAAGCAAGAGACTCTTAACACTCTGATTCTGTTAATTTATCATGTGATCTTTTGCTATGTTTCTTATGATATAAATACTGCTATGTTACCTAGTTAAATTGAATCAAGTTTATCATCCCTTTTGATCTCTCTTCTAGATCGGTGCTACTCTTCCACAATCGTGGTACTTCTGCTAGTACGCACGACCGATAGACTCATAACCGTGTATTCAGATACCACATTGAGTATTTACCAATCCTTATGCACACTATCGTCTTATGTGTATAATCACGACTTTATGGTCACCGCCTAGAGTCCGACAGTTAGATAGGGTAAAGGTAGCACGTAGTTTTACTATAGCTTCGTATACTAATAGGCTATTAACGATTTAACGTCCTTCTAGTATAAGTAAGGATTAGATACCTTACTTAAGAGATTCGATAGATCGAAGATATCGAAGGTAATCTAATCTTAACGACTTATATTTACTTAGTAGTATCTTATAGATAGCTAATTAGTTAGACGTAAGATCGATAAGCCTAGTTAGTTATTATAGAGGATTAGGCGAAAATATATTAGTAGGATGTTAGATAACGTTAGATATCTATAGTTTAATTAGTTCCTAGGGCGGGGTAGACGGAGTAGCTTAGTCCGGATCGGCGTATTTCTATATATTATAGGCTAATACGTAGTCTTTAACCGTAGTAATCTAAGGAACCTAGTATACGTGAGATTTTAATAGGTAGTAAAGCTAGGTAGCTTATTAAGTAGTTAAATCTATTACTTCTATATAAGAAGTAAAGCGAAAGTAAGAGTAAAGTAAGAGAAGATTAAATTAAATTAGTTAAATAGTTAGAGTAGAGGCGTCGGGCTCATAACTATACGTAACCTCTTCTATTTACTTTAACTATCTAGTATACTATCTACTATTCTATATACCCCTTACCTATCGCCCTTCTCCACCGCTATCTCCTTTCCCTCCTATACCTACCTAAATCGCTCGAATCCGTAGAGATTTAAAGAAGATACTATTTCCTTATTCGGAAGCTAATAAATAAGTAATCTAGGTCGATTTTACCTATCTTATCGTCCTATACGCCCTTTCCTTCCTATATATACTTTCTTAACTAATTCTAATATCCGCTTCCTTATAATCTTAAATCCGGAGGGGTCTCGCTTTATAGATCGATCTAATCGGGCTAATTAGCGGGGTAGTTTCTTAGTTAAAGAGGTTTTAGTTAAAGAGTTATCGGTAGTTCTCTTCGTAGTCACTATCTTAAGGTCCTTTCGAGCGTAATTAGCTTGCCCACGAGGATATCTAGCTACTTTCGTAATAGCTAGTTCCTTAACCCGAAGTATATTCTCTATATTAAGTAGCTAGTAGTTATCTTTAATTAAAGCTAGTAACTACTACTACTAGTAGAACTAGCCTCTCGTAAAAGCCTATTTACCTTTAATCGCCGCTATAATCTTATAGATATATAGTAATCTAAGTACTTACCGATAGTAGTAGATATAATTAGCTAGTTTTATCTCTTTCTTCTTATATATAGCTAGTTACCTAGTAACTAGCTATAGCCCTTTAGTAGCTACCTAACTAAGGACTCCGTAAAATAAGGGCGTAAGAAGGTTATCTAGTAGCTTCTAACGGTCCTCTATAATTAATTACTCTATAGAAATATAGCGAGTACTTATAGCGGTTTAAACGTGGAATATAACGGTTAGAAGGTCTCCGATTAAAAATCTAATAAATCGCTTTAGGTAGGAATAGGTACTCTCTACCCGCGATAAGGAGATCTCTCTAAAGTAAAGGTATTAATTAGTATAGTAGCGGAGAAAGCGTTACTTTATACTATCCTTTATCTACTAGTTTAAGATATATTAGACTACCTTAGTAAAAACCGGGTACTTATATTTCTCTTTAAAGCTCTCCTAAGTAGTCTATATCTAAGCTATTATAGATATAAAGACGACTTAGTTAAAAAGTTCCTATATAGATTTCTAAAGTATATTAACTTCTTCTCGGATATCCCCCTCCCTCCTAAGATAGATTAGGAGATACTAGATAATTATCGGTCTTAATCTCTTTTTTATATTTTTCTAGATATACTATATATAAAGAAGAGATACTACGTATAGAAATACCGTTACTAGGGTAGCTAGAAGACTCTTTATCGTCGCTAAAGATAGTAGTAGGATATATAATTTAGTACTTATCTAGAAGATCTCGTAGGATTTAAAGGACCTATTTATATATATCCTCCTTCTTATTAGAGATAAATACGTATATGTCAACATATGGATGTTATGGGGTCATATGACGAAGGACCCACTCATATAACCCCTCTCTACATCTAGATCTTCTCTATAAGATCTATCAGGTTGATCCTCAACGCTCTCGCATTGAATTGCCTACCTAGGCAGGAGACTATATAACACTCTAATCTCTTGATCTTTCATGTGATCGTTTACCATGTTTCTTATGACATAAATACCGCCCTGTTTCCTAGCTAAATTGAATCAAGTTTATCATTCTTTGTGATCTCTCTTCTAGATCGGTGGTACTCTTCCACAATCGTGGTACTTCTCCTCAGAAGTACGCACGACCGATAGACTCATAACCGTGTATTCAGACACTACGTTGAGTATTTACTACCACGACTTTATGGTCACCGCCTAGAGTCCAACAGTATATAATATAGAAGGTCTTTCTAGTAGCTAATTTATCTATAATATTAACTATAGATATCTTAAAGTAATTAGATTTATATATAGTATTAATCTAGAGTAAAGAGAGAAATCTAGTAAGGATCTCGAGGCCTAAGTAAGAGGCGTAAAAGATATAACGAGGCCGATTCGAATCCCTATACGCCTTCTTCTATAAGATCTCCTATCCTAGGAAACTAAGCAAAAGAGCCGTAGTAGGTAAGTAGCCCTTAAGTAATTACTTATACTCGCGGTAATAAAGGTTCTTAATATCTCTCCTATTTAGTTAAATAGGGGCTTTATAAGGATCCTCTATATTAGACGGAGCTTTACCGAAGGCCCCTTCCTAGCGTAGAATATTAATAATCTCTACGTTTATATAGCTTAGTATAAATATACTAACTATCCTCTCCTCGAGATCCTCTAATTAGCGACGACGGTATATTAGATAGGTAGCGGGCTTAGAAGCTATATACCTACTATAAGATCCCTTCTTTATAGTAAAAAGCTAGCCGTCTAGTACCCTAACGAGATAAGTAGAGAAGTAGTATCTATATCGGCGAGAGGTAGGGGACCGGTAAGTACTTTAAGGATTAGTAGGCTTTAGTTACCTACTATAATTATACTATAGGTTAACTAACTAATTATTCGAATAGGCGGTAGTAATAGTATAACCCTACTAGGTAACGAATTCGTTAAGGATCTTACGGGCTTCCTTACTAGTTTCGACCTTAATTAGCTAGTTATCTTAAGAGGGTAGGAGAGCTATATCGAATAGAAGAAAATAGTTAAAATCTTAGTAGATTTAGTGGATTTAGGTAATTTAGAAAGGTTTTAGAGCCTAAAGGAGAGAGATAAGTAGGGAAAAGGGTAGATTCGTAGGCTTACTAGTAGAGAAGGACGATAGGTAAGGGGTATATAGAATAGTAGATAGTATACTAGATAGTCGAAGTAAACAGAAGAGGTTATATATGGTTATGTGATTTAAGCGTATATAGTCAGCGACGACAGTAAGTGTCGGACTCTAGGCGGTGACTATAAAGTCGTGGTTATACACACAAGACGATAATATGCATAAGGATTAGTAAATACTTAATATAGTGTCTGAATACACGGTTATAAGTCTATTAGTCGTGCGTACTTCTATAAAGGAGAAATACCACGATTATGGAAGAGTACCACTGATCTAGAAGAGAGATCATAAAGAATGATAAACTTAATTTAATATAGCTAGGAAATAGGGCAGTATTTATATCATAAGAAACATAGTAAACGATCACATGAAAGATCAAGAGATTAGAGTGTTATATAGTCTCCTACCTAGGTAGGTAATTTAATGCAAGATCGTTAAGGATTAATCTAATAGATCTTATAAAGAAGATCTAGATATAGAGAGGGGTTATATAAGTAGGTCCTTCGTTATATAACCCCATAATATCTATATATTAATATACCCCCTTAGTTCTCGATATAAGAGCGGAATAAGAGTAAAGTGAGAACTGAATAAGAGAAAAGAGAAAGATAAGGACTAGATAGGAGGTAGTATCTCTATACCTAGTTATCTAATAAAATCGTTATACTTCTGCCTAGGTAGGCATTTAGTAAGACTATCTACGGGTATATCGGTGGTTTTAACCTATTAGATAGATAGGCGCTTTACCTATACCTCTTAACGAATCTATAGGCGGTTAATATCTACGTAACGAAGTTTAGTCTAAAAGACTAATTTCTCACGATTTAATAGGTTAATAGTTTACTTATTATCGTAATTTAACACTTCTTACTATTTAGTGTTAAATTCGATAAATTTAAATAGGCGTTTAACCTAGTATAGCTACTTAGCTACGTATAAGATAGCTAGTAATTTAGCTTCTATAGTAGATATAGTTATCGTCTTCTGCCTACGAGATTTCTACTCGATTAGACTACTAAATAATAAGAAGATAAAACCTTCTAATAACTTCCTATTAAGATAATCGGTAAAGCTTATATCGGACGAAGTAGTAAAGATCTAGTAATCTAATTAGCTACTACTAAAATAGATAGCTAGGTCTTTTATCCCGTATAGGTAGGAAATTAGGTAGTTAATAGTAGCTAAGTACTTCTTATCGTAGCGTATAAGAGATTTAGCTAGTAGCTAATTAGCAAAAGCGGTATCTAGTCTAGTCTATACGGTAGGGAAAAGGGTTAAACTATACTTCTATTAGTATAGTTTAACGGTTAATTAGTTAATTTAACTAGTGATCGGATTAAGACGTTAATTACTAACTAGTAGTATATTAAGCGGTTTTCTGCCTAGGAGATTAAATTTAGTAGCGATCTTTTTAATATAGGCTAATTAGTTTAGCTAGGTCTTTCGTCGCTATCGATCACGTATAATTCAAATACCGATAAATTAGGTAAGTTTACTATAGTCCTTTATCTTAAAGCGTTATAAGAGAAGTTACTTTATCTAGTAAGCGTATAATCTCTTACTTCGATAGTAGGCAGCTAGGAAATTATTAATAAATACTATAATAACTATATAATTATTAGTATAAAGCGTAGGGTCTTTAGGATAGCTTTTAAAGCCTAGTAAGAGAAGTATCTCTTTTACGTTATCTTCCTATCTCTTACTAGTAATTCGAAGACTATATACTACCTTATATAGGCGTAGGACTATTAACTTTCGTCCTAGTCCTAGTAGGTATCGGTAGTATACTTCCTCTTTAAGATCACTATTTAGGAAAGCGTTAATAGTATCTATCTAAAAGATCTCTAGGTTAAAATACGTAATAATTACTATAAGCGTACGAAAGGTCCTAGTAGTAAGCGTACTAGTACATAGGTCCTAGTCGTTAGGTATCTATATATCTCCGCGTACGTATAGATACGCTTTAAAGCGTATAAGGTATCCTAATTCGTTAGATTTATAGGTAAAGACCTATCTTATTAGTAGTAGCTAGGTAGTAGCGGAGGAATTAATAAGATCGTAATCTTTAGTTATTAGTGTTAATTAGATAAGAAAGCTTAGAAATAGGTTATAAGAGATAAGTAAGGGCGTTTTCTCTTACTTTCGTCGTTAGTTAAGTCAGAATCTAATCGTGGGTATTTAGTTAGTATATTAAGAGGTTTATATCTAGAAGGGTCGAAGTTTATATTATTAATTAAGACGAAAGGGACTATATCCTCTAGTTCTAATTCGCTAGATCTTATCGATTCGTCCGATTTCGGTTTAATTAGCGGTATAATTAGTTAATCTCCGAGGATTTCGTCTATTAGTATAGGTATAGTATAATCGAAAGTAGTACTACTATTACTCCCGAGATCTTACTATACCGGTTAGTTAAATAGGATATCTATATCCTTAAGGATTTAATTAATCTCTTCGTCGTTAAGAGTATTAATCTATTAAGATAGATTAGTTTCCTTATAGATTTAGATACGTTAATTAGGTAGCGAAGGATTATAGGATTCTTCCTCGTTAAATTAGATATCTCGTACGCGAATTACACGTCGTTTAGTAGGTATCTAGATACGCTAGATATTATAGGTTTTATAACCTACTAGATAGCTAATAGTAGCACGTGGTACTAGCTTAGCTAGTCTAGGTAGCTTAGTAATACGTATATAAGCTTTATATCCGAAGATTCAAAGATTCGAGAGGTCTAGCTTCGTCTATAGCTAATATAGTACTTTATTACTAAGATAGGTCGATAGGGCTTCGTATAGAGATTACTAATTTAGGGTACGGTAAGGTAGGTAGTTTTATATATAGACGGTAGTTCTAGTAGCTTCGTGCTAGAGATAGCTTAGTAGGTTTAAATCGATAATTATCTACCTAGCTATCTTTAAAATTAATACGCTATAACGCTTAGTATAGCCGTTTTAGTTAGGTTAGTAAGGCGGTATAGTTTCTAGGTTAATACCACGTGATTATAATTCTTAGTCGAAGAATTTAGATAGAGATCTCTCGTTATCTAAATAGATAGTAAGGACGCGTAGGTTAAATTAGTATTATACGAAATCGATCTAGTCGTAGAGAGATTATATTAAATCTACCTTAGTAGATAGATCTTCCGCTAGTTAGTATTTAGTAACGGGGTTAACAGAGTAAGATAGATAGGTCGTTTTTCTAAGTAATAGTTTAAAGTATATAAGATCCTAATATAGAGATTCGAAAGGGCGATTATACTATATAGGTAGTCGAGAGATTTAACGATATAAATTCGCTAGTTTATATATTTCGTAGTGATTAATAGGCAAAGATATATCTTTAATAGTAATACCTAATAAGTACTCTAGTAGATACGATAAGACGTCCTTACTAACGTATCCTAGTCGTCTATACTATAGGTCGATTATCCTATCTAACTACTTCTTAGTATATAAAGAAGATAGGGTAACCTTACTAAATTACTTAGTAATAGGTATAACTTAATCGTATAAGATAGAAGTAAGAGATAAGTAAGAGCTAGATAAAATATAAGTATAGTTAGTAGTAGATCGGTTAGTAGTTAAATCGTCCTATCGAATTAGGTAGATACCTAATTTCGCGTTAAGCTTATAGATAGGTATTCCGTCCTTCTCTTCTAGTAGGTAATCCTTATTATTTAGATAGAGGCCTACGCTAGTAGCTCTTTCTATAGAGATTAGGTTAATATAGAATCTAGGATAATAGGTAACTTATTTTAAAGGGAAAGTGGTTCTATTAAGAGATTCTAATAGTTTAATAGATAGTTCGCTATAACTAAGGATAGTAGTTTCGGTATTTCTAACTATAATAAAGGATATAACGGGCCTATAGTTTAATAATAAGTCCCTATTATTCGTGATATAGATTAATACTTCGGTATTATAGTACTAGGTATTATTCTTCTTAGTAGGAATCCTAATTATACTTATCGTAACACTATCTTCCTCTCGAAATAGAGTCTCGATCTATTATTTTAGTATATAGATAGAGAAAGCGTCTCTAGTAGTTAAATTAGTCGAATTAGTTAAATTAGTCGAATTAGTCGAATTAGTCGAATTAGTTAAATTAGTCGAATTAGTTAAATTAGCTAGTTAGTAACGTCGAATTATACGTTAATAGGCTATCTTAAATCCTCTAGATTTATTATATCACTTTTTAAATCGCTCTTAGACCTCTAGGTTAGGTTACTATCCTCTAGGTCTTACCTTAGGATTTATATAACGATATATCTTAAAATCGTGGTTACTAGAGTTAGGTATACCCCTATAAGGATACTTTCTTCTTCTAGTTAATTATATAGGTCCTTCTTTGTCTAATTCGTTAGGTTAACGTCCTTAGTAAGTTATATAGGTAATAGATCGTCTTCTACTACTACTAATTAGCGTGGTAGGTAGTTAGTACTAGTTAACGAATTAATTAACTAGTTCGGTTATAGTAGGTTTCTTTAGACCCTATAGGATCGTATTATACTAGAAGGTATAGAATCCTTAGTCGCTAGGTTAAATTATCTCTAGGAAATCGTATACTAGAGATAGATAGTCTTAGAAGTAGGTAATTACTACTTTCTCGCCTTCCGATTAGCTAATTAGCTACTTCTAACCCTATATAGATAGTTAAGATAACTTAGTTAGTAGAGCTTATTACTTTAGCTTATCCTAATTACGTAGAATTTAATAATTCTTTAATTAGTCGGATAGGGCGAAGATAGTACGTAGTTTTACTATAGCTTCGTATACTAATAGGCTATTAACGATTTAACGTCCTTCTAGTGTAAGTAAGGATTAGATACCTTACTTAAGAGATTCGATAGATCGAAGATATTAAAGGTAGTCTAATCTTAACGATTCGTATTCACTTAGTAGTATCTTATAGATAGCTAATTAGTTAGATATAAGGTCGATAAGCCTAAGTAGCTATTTAGGAAGATTAGATATATATATATTAGTAGGGTTTTTGATTATATTAGATATCTATAGTTTAATTAGTTCCTAAGGCGGGGTAGACGGAGTAGCTTAGTCCGGATTAGCGTATTTCTATAGATCGTGTACGATTATATAGTCTTTAACCGTAGTAATCTAGGGAACCTAGTATACGTGAGATTTTAATAGGTAGTTAAGCTAGGTAGCTTATAGAGTAGTTAAATCTATTACTTCTGTATAGGAAGTGAAGCGAGGGTAAGAGTAGAGTAAGAGAAGATTAAATTAAATTAGTTAAGTGGTTAGAGTAGAGGCGTCGGGCTCATAACTATCGGACTCTAGGCGGTGACTATAAAGTCGTGGTTATATATATAAGACGATAGTGTATATAAGGATTAGTAAATACTTAATATAGTGTCTGAATACACGGTTATAAGTCTATCAGTCGTGCGTACTTCTATGAAGGAGAAATACCACGATTATAGAAGAGTACCACTAATCTAGAAGAGAGATCATAAAGAATAATAAACTTGATTTAATATAGCTAGGAAATAGGGTAGTATTTATATCATAAGAAACATAGTAAACGATCACATGAAAGATCAAGAGATTAGAGTGTTATATAGTCTCCTACCTAGGTAGGCAATTCAATGCGAGATCGTTAAGGATCAATCTGATAGATCTTATAAAGAAGATCTAGATATAGAGAGGGGTTATATAAGTGGGTCCTTCGTCATGTGACCCTATAACATCCATATATTAACAGTAAGGGTATCCGCGAGAAGCGCTTATATATAGGAATATATATAGGGTTTAGCTCATGGCACTACAAAATCGCTCGTGACACTACATGATAAATCCACACTAGTCCTAATTAGGAATTAGATCTTCCCATCACCAAATAGTACATCCGACATCTACATAATATATACCAAGCTCTTATGTATGTATATTTCTATACATGAGCGCTTCTCGCGTATACCCTCGCTATCGCCGCCTATATATGATGAAATCACGTGACCGCTTTTGTTTACCTCTATACCCCTATATACCAACCACCATAACTATCTACCTACCTACCTACTACCTATCACCCTTTTCTACTAGTAAGTCCACTAATCTACCCTTCTCCTACTACCCTTTCTTCTATTCACGATAGCCCTCCTACCACTACCTAATAACTAGCTAATTAAGGTCGAATCTAGTAAGGAAGCCCGCAAGATCCTTAACGAATTTACCGCTAAGTAAGGGTACGCCATCACTACCGCCTATTCGAACGATTAGTTAGTTCGCCTACACTATAACTATAGCGGGTAGCCTAGAAAGTATATAAATCGGAAGACTACCCGCCGGTCTCCGGTCTCTCGGCGTTATAGTTACCACTTCTCTACTTACCTAGCTAGGCACCTAGAGGGCTAGCTTCTTACCGTTAACGAGGGATCTTATAGTGGGCACGTTGCCTCTAAACTAGCTATATATCCTATCCACCGCCGCTAGTAGCTAAAGGATCTCGAAGAGAGGATAATTAGCATATTTATGCTAATATATACAAATACGGAGATTATTAATATTCTACGCTAAGAAGGAGCCTTCGGTGCGTAACCGGCTGACCTAGAGGACCCCTATAAGGCCCTAATACGACTAAATAGAAGAGATATCAAGAACCTTCGTTATCGCGCGCGGTTACGATTACTAAAGGGCCGCTCACCTACTACGGCACTACTTATAGGCCTACTAGGTTAGGATATCTCGTGGAAGAAGGTAAGTATAGATTCGAACTAGGTCCTATATATCTTCTATATATCTTATTTAGGCCTTAAAATCCTTACCCGATTTCCCTCTTTACTCTAGATTAATACTATATATAAAACTAATCTCTTTAAGATACTAATAGTTAATATAGTAGGTAAAGTAGCTACCGGATAGACCTTCTTCGTGGTATACGCCTTTATCTCTAATAAGAAGGAGGAGTCCTATTAGTAGGTATTAGAGACGCTTCGGGATCTCCTATACTCCTGTTTAATCCCTCCTCCTATTACTATATTTTCGGATAATATAGAGAGTCTCCTAGCTACTATAGTAACGGTATTTCCTACTACTATCTCTTTACTCTATATATAGTATATCCAGAAGAATATTAAGAAGAGGTTAAGACCGATAATTACTTAGCATCTTGTAGTCTACTATAAGAGGAAGGGGGATATCCGAGAGGAAATTAACGAGCGTTAGAATAGCGCTAAGGGTCTCTTTAATCAAGTTATCTTCGTACCTATACTAGCTAAGATAGAGACTACTTAGGAAAGCTTTAAAGAGGAATTTAAACACGAGGTTTTTATAGAGGCAGTATAATATATCTCGGACTAATAGATAAAAGATAGTATTAAGTAACGCTTCCTTCGCTACTATACTAATTAATACCTTCACTTTAGAGAGACCTTATCCTCGCGGGTAGAGAGTGCTTATACTTACCTAAACCGATTTATCCGTTCGTCGATTAGAGACCTTTTAACCGTTATATACCGAGTTCAAACCGCGGTTAGTATACGCTATATTACCGTTAATTAAGCGATTAAGGAAGAACGCTAGAAACTACTAGATAATCTTCTTAAATCCTTATTCCGCGGAGTCCTTAATTAGGTAGCTATCTTAGGCCTATAACTAGTTACTAGGTAACTAGTTATATATAAGAAGAAAGAGATTAAGTTAGCTAATTATACCCACTACTATCGGTAGGCGCTTAGAATACTATATCTCCACGAGATTATAACGGTAATTAAAGGTAAGAAAGCTCTCACGAGGGATTAATTCTACCGGTAATAGTGGCTCCTAACTTTAATCGAAGACAACTACTAGCTACTTAATATAGAGAATGTGCTTTAAATCGAGGATCTAGTGATTACGAAAGCGGTAGGCCGCCCCCGTAGGCGAGTAAATCATACTCGAAAGGACCCTCGGGTAGTGGCTATTAAGGAGGTTAGCGATATCTCCTCCACCAAGAAATTAACCATTAAGAAATCAACCATCAAGAAATCAACCCGCTAATCGGCCCGATTAGCTCGATCGACTAAGCGAGATCCTTCTAGATTTGAGATTGTGAGGAAGCGTACGGCGTAGGCAGGAAGGAAAGGGCGTGTAGGTCGATCGAATAGGCGATAAGATAGGTGAAATCGATCTAGATTAATAGTGTGTTAGCTTCTAAATTAGGAAATTATATCTTCTTCGAAATCTCTGCGGATTTGAGCGATTTAGGTAGTTAAAAGGGCCGTTAGGAGAGGGTATCAGGGAGGGGGGTAGTAGGTAGATAGTTATGGTGGTTGGTATGTAGGGGTATAGAGGTAAACAAAAGCGGTCACGTGATTTCATCATATATAGGCGGCGACAGCGAGGGTATACGCGAGAAGCGCTCATGTATAGAAATATACATACATAAGAGCTTGGTATATATTATGTAGATGTCGGATGTACTATTTGGTGATGGGAAGATCTAATTCCTAATTAGGACTAGTGTGGATTTATCATGTAGTGTCACGAGCGATTTTGTAGTACCATGAGCTGAACCCTATATATATAGGACAATGTTATTGACACGACAAAAAAATTCACGGCACGACAGAGCTAGTCCTAATTAGGAACGTACCCCCCCAGATACAAAATGCTACCTTCGACATCCACATAATAATTGCCAAGCCCTTATGTATGCATATTCCCATACATAAGCGCTTCCCGCGGATGCTCTAGTGTCGTCAGCGGTCATACCCGCCTCTATCACATGACCTCTATTTGTTTATCTCCATGACATACCAGGTCGGCATTCCAAACTCATTCCTACATACTAACCCCCTTCCTACCACCAAGTTTTATATTCAATGGCTAATTGATTCTCTCCTTAGGGCCGATATCTCTTTCTAATTCGCTTCCTACCAATTCAACTCCTACCAATTCAACTCCTACCAATTCAACATGGCTCTTCAACCACCGCCGAACAACTGGCTAATCGAGGTCGAAACTAGCCAGGAAGCCCGGGCTATCCTTAACCAATTTGCCTCTCACCAAGGATACGCCATTACCACTGCGAATTCGAACGATCGGTCGGTTACCCTCCAGTGCGATCGGGGTGGCCAGCCTAGGAAGCACCCTTCTAAAACCACCCGCCAGACTACCTCTCGCCGCTGCGGTTGCCACTTCTCTGCCTACCTTAAGAAGGAAACCAACGGCTGGCTCTTCACCGTTAAGAAGGGCTCTCATACTGGCCACACGGCTTCTGCACCTGCAATACACCCAATTCACCGGCGCTAGCAGATGAAGGAGACCCAGGAGCGGGTAATTCAACTATTCATGCTAAGGCATTCGAACCTCGAAGTTATCAGTATCCTACGGCAAGAGGGAGCTTATAGCAAGGCCGAAGTTGATGCAGAAGACCCATACCAATCCCGCATTCGCCTTAACCTAAGAGACTTGGCGAACCTTCGCTATCGTGCACGGAAGCGGTTTCTTAGGGGACGTACGCCTACTTCGGCCCTCCTGATGGGGCTGCCGGGCTGGGACGTCTTTTATAAGGAGACCGAGGGGGAGAAAGCCGGGTCCAACACATACTCTGCGCATCTCATTCGGGCCTCGACCTTCTCGCTCGATTTTCCTCTCTCCTTTGGATTGATGCCATATACAAGACCAATCGGTTCAATATGCCTATGGTTAATATTGTTGGAAGGTCAGCTAATGGGAAAACCTTCTATATTGCCTGCGCTTTTATATCGGATGAGTAAGAGGGTGTATATCGGTGGGTTCTGGAGATCCTTCGGGATCAACTTATTAAGCACCAAATCCCCTTTCCAATAACTATATTCTCTGACGATGCAGAGAGTCTCCTGGCTGCTATAGTAACGGCCTTTCCAAATACAACCTCCCTGCTTTGTATATGGCATATCCAGAAGAATATTGAGAAGAGACTGCGGCCGAAGATTGCCTAGTATCTTCTTGTCTATCTTGAGAAGGAAGGGGACATTCGAGACGATATCAACGGGCGATGGAATTCTGCAAAGGACCTCTTCAATAAAGTTATCTTTGTACCTATAATAGCAGAGATGGAGACTGCTTGGACGAGCTTTAAGAAGCACTATAAGCACCAGGTTTTCACAGAGGCAATTGACTATATCTCGAATCAATGGATGAAGGATGGTATGCAGTAACGCTTTCTCCGCTGTTATACTAATAATACCTTCTATTTCGGCGAAACTTCATCCTCGCGAGTGGAAGGGGCCTATGCCTATTTGAAGAGATTCATTAAGTATTCGGTTGGCGACCTCCACACTGTTATGTGTGGGATTCGAACTGCGGTCAGTGCTCGCCATATTACCATCAACCAATCGATTGCGGAGGAGCGTGAGAAGCTGCTAGGGAACCTCCTTACGCCCCTGTTTCGTAAGGTTCTTGGTTGGGTGCACCGGAAAGCCCTTTAATCGGTTGCTAGGCAACTAGATGCATATAGGAAGAAGGAATTGGAGATGGTCGATTGCACTAATTACTATCGGCAGGCACTTGGTTTACCATGCATCCATGAGATTTTGGTGGCTATTGAAGGCAATCTGCCTCTCGAAAGGGATCAGTTCCATCGCTAGTGGTGGCTCCTTACTTTAATTAAAGACGATTACCAGCCACTTTACATACAAAGTGTGCTTTAAGTTAAGGAGCCAGCAATCGCGAAAGCTGCAGGGCGCCCCCCGGGCGAGCTAACCATGCTCGAAAAGACCCCATTGTATTGGCAGCGAAGGAGACTGCTGATGCCACGGCAGCAAAGAAACAGCCAAAGACCACTAAAGCCAACAACTTGAAAACCACCAAAGCCAACAACTTGAAAACCACTAAAGCTAATAACTTGAAAACCACCAAAGCTAACAACTTGAAAACCACCAAAGCTAGCAACTTGAAGACCACCAAGAAAGCCACCCGCCGGTCAAATCGATTAGACCGATCTACTAAGCGAGATCCTTCTGGTTTCGAGGTTGTTAGGAAGCGTACTGCGCGGATTGGGCGGGAAGGGCGTGTATGAGGGTGAAATCGATCTAGATAATATATTAATTAGCCTCTGAAATTTGAAATTGCTTCTGCTTCAAATCCCTGCATGTTTAGATGAATTAGGTGGTTGTAAAATAGCCTTGGAAAAGGGTGATGGTAGGAAGTGGGTTAGGAAGCCGACTTGGTATGTCATGGAGATAAACAAATAGAGGTCATGTGATAGAGGCGGGTATGACCGCTGACGACACTAGAGCATCCGCGGGAAGCGCTTATGTATGGGAATATGCATACATAAGGGCTTGGCAATTATTATGTGGATGTCGAAGGTAGCATTTTGTATCTGGGGGGTACGTTCCTAATTAGGACTAGCTCTGTCGTGCCGTGAATTTTTTTGTCGTGTCAATAACATTGTCCTATATATATAAGGGCTTAGTAACTATTATATAGATATCCGATATACTATTTAGTGCTAAGGAGAGGCCGTTCCTAATTAGGACTAGTATAATATTTTTCTATTAGTCATATCGTGCCGGGAACAATCTCGTCGTGCTATAAGCTAAACCCTATATATATAAGACGATAGTGTATATAAGGGTAAATACTTAACGTAGTATCTAAATACACGGCTATAAGTCTATCGGTCGTGCGTACTTCTATAAAGAAGAAATACCACGATTATAGAAGAGTACTACCGATCTAGAAGAGAGATCAAAAGGAATGATAAACTTAATTTAATTTAGTTAGGAGACATAGTAGTATTTATATCTTAGAAACATAGTAAAAGATTATATAAGAAAGTAAAGAGTATTAGAGTATTAGATAGTCTCCTACCTAGGTAGGTAATTTAATACGAGTATATAATTCAATATAAGATCGTTAAGGATTAATCTGATAGATCTTATCAAGAGATCTAGATATAGAGAGGGGTTATATAAGTGGGTCCTTCGTCATATGACCCTATAATATCTATATATTAATAGAAGTCTCTATCTAAATTCTTTAACTAAGTATAATTACGTAGTATCTACCTAGAAACTATACTATCCTACTAACCTAACTAAAATAGCTATACTAAGTAATATAGTATATTAATTTTAAAGATAGCTAGATAGATAATTATTAATTTAAACTTACTAAGCTATCTCTAGTATAAAGTAGCCAGAACTACTATCTATATTTGAAACTACCTACCTTACTATACCCTAAATTAGTAATCCCTATATAAAGTACTTACTATCTATCTTAGTAAAAACGTACTATATTAGCTATAAGTAAAGCTAGATCTCTTATAACTTCTCTTATAACGCTTTGAGATAAAGGACTATAGCGAACTTACATAATTCATCGGTATTCGAATCATCAGAAACCGATAGTAGCGAAAGACCTAGCTAAACCAATTAGCCTATATTAAAAAGATTGCTACTAAATTCAACCTCCTAGGCAGGAAACCGCCTAATATACCACTAGTTAGTAATTAACGTATTAATCCGATCACTAGTCAAATCAACTAATCAACCGTTAAACTATACTAGCAGAAGTGTGGTTCGACCCTTTTCCCTACTATATAGACTAGACTAGACACCGCTTTTACTAATTAGCTACTAGCTAAATCTCTTACACGCTATAATAAGAAGTATCTAGCTACTATCGACTATCTGATTTCCTACCTATATAGGACGAAAGATCTAGCTATCTACTTTAGTGGTAGCTAATCAGATTACTAGATCTTTACTACTTCGTCCGATATAAGCTTTGCCGATCATCTTAATAGGAAGTCATCAGAAGGTTTTATCTTCTCTTTATTCGGTGGTCTAATCGAGTAGAAATCTCGTAAGCAGAAGACGATTACTATATCAACCATAGAAGCTAAATTACTAGCTATATTATATATAGCTAAATAGCTATACTAGGTTAAACGTCTCTTCTCATTCATCGAATTCGATACTAACTAACCAGAAGTATTAAATTACGATAATAAACAGACTATCGACCTATTAAATCGCGAGAAATCAGTCTTTCAGACTAAACTTCGTCACGTAGATATCAACCGCCTATAGATTCGTCAAGAAGTGTAGGTAAAGCGCCTATCTATCTAATAGGTAAAGACCACGGATATACCTACAGACGGTCTTACCAAGCGCCTATATAGGCAGAAGTATAACGATTTTATTAGATAACTAGGCATAGAGATACTACCTCCTATCTAGTTATTCTATTTCTCTTTTCTCTTATTTAGTCCTTACTTTGCTCTTATTCCGCTCTCACATCGAGAACTAAGGGGGTATATTAATATATAGATATTATAGGGTCACATAACGAAGGACCCACTTATATAACCCCTCTCTATATCTAGATCTTCTTCTCTATAAGATCTATCGAATTAATCCTCAACGATCTTACATTAAATTATATACTCGCATTAAATTGCCTATCTAGGCAGGAGACTATCTAACACTCCAATACTCCTTGCTTTCTCATATGATCTTTTACCATGTTTCCAAGATATAAATAGGATAAGGGTTATGGCACGCGGATTTAGTATACCACACGCGGTCTTATATAACACTAGTCCTAATTAGGAATCCTTTCCGCATCGCTCAAAATGATACATTCGATATCTATATAACCCTTACTAAGCCCTTATATATACATTTCCCTATACATAAGCGCTTCTCGCGAATACTCGAATATTATTAGCGACTATAGACGCCGATATTAAATCATCACGTGATACTATAAGGTTATTATTGTTAATATTTACCCTTATATTCTAAGTACCTATAGTAACCTATACCCTTTCCTACCCTTCTACCACTACTACCTATCTTCTAAGGACTATTATAGCTATCTAAATCGCCTAGATTTAAAGAGATTCTAAAGAAGATTTATTTACCTAAATAAGAAGCTAACATACTATTTATCTAGATTACCCTCTACCTACTAAACGCCCTTCTTATCGCCCTTACCGCCCTATATAGGTAGTCTACTTCCTCACAATCTCAAATCTAGAGGGATTTCTCTTAGTAGAACCGGCTAATCAAGCGGACCGGCGGGGTTTCTTAATGGTTAATTTCTTAATAGTTAATTTCTTAGTGGTTAATTTCTTAGTGGTTAATTTCTTAGTGGTTAATTTCTTAATAGTTAATTTCTTAGTAATTAATTTCTTAGTAGTTAATTAATTAGTAGTTAATTAATTAGCCTACGCGGCGCTCTTCGTAGCCTCTACCCGAGGATCCTTTTAAGCGTAATTAGCTCGTCTACGGGGGCGCCTAGCTACCTTCGTAGTAGCTAGATCTTCGATTCGAAGTACACTCTCTATATTAAGTAGCTAGTAGTTATCTTAAATCGACGTTAGAAGCTACTACTATCGGTAGAATTAATCCCTTCTTAGAGCCTAGTTACCTTTAACCGTAGCTATAATCTCGTGGATATAAGGTAATCCTAGTACCTACTAATAATAGTAAGTATAGCCCCCTAGCTATAACTCTTTCTTCTAGTAGGTAGTTAACTACTAGGTAACCTATTAAAGGGTAGATATAGTAACCTAGCTAAGAACCGACTAAAATAATAGTATTAGGAGATTATCTAGTAGTTTCTAGCGGTCCTCCCTAATTACCTAATTAATAGTAATATAGCGAGTACTAACCGCGGTTTAAACCTAGGTTATCACTATTAGAAGATCTCTAATCGAGTATTTAATATAAGTCTTAAGATAGGTATAGGCCCCTTCTACTCGCGAGGAAGAGATCTCTCCGAAGTAAAGGGTATTATTAATATAATACTAAAGAAAGCGTTACTTTATACTATCCTTTATCTATTAGTTAGAGATATAGTATATAGCTTTAGTAAAAACCTTATATTTAAATTACTTCTAGAAGCTATCCTAAGTAGTCTCTATCTTAGCTATTATAGGTACGAAGATAACTCGGTTAAAAAGCTCCTTTACGCTCTACTAACGTCCCTTAATTTTATCTCATATATCCTCTTCCCTCTTAAGATAGACTAAGATATACTAGGCGATCTTTAGCCTTAATCTCTTCTTAATATTCTTCTAAATATACTATATATAGAGAAGGGTAATTATAGTAGGAAATACTATTACTAAGGTAGCTAAGAGACTCTCTATATCGTCCGAAAATATAGTAATAGGAAGAGGGATTAAATAAGAGTATAGGAGATCTCGAAGAGTCTCTAGTACCTATTAGTATAAGTACTCTTTCTTATTAGAGATAAAAGCGTATACTATATAGAAGGTTCTACTAGTTACTAACCTTCCTATAATATTAACTATAGGTATCTTATAATAATTAGTTTTATATATAGTATTAATCTAGAGGATAGAGGGAAATCGGGTAAGAAGGTTAAGGCTAGAGTAAGAGACGTAGAAGATATACTAGGCCCGATAAGTATCCCTATCTACCTCCTTATAGAAGATATCTTAACCCTCTAGCCCTACGAGAAGGGCTACGGTAGGTAAGTAGCCCTACGAGAAGGGCTACGGTAGGTAAGTAGCCCTTAAGTAACTAGGCCCTTACGCGGCACCGGAGATTCTTTAAGTCTCCTCTATTAAGGCGAATTAGGGCGTCGTAAGGATCCTCGGTATTAACTAGACCTTTAGTAAAGGCTCCTTCTTAGCGAAGAATATTAATAACCTCCTAGTTTAAATACCTTAGTATAAATAGCTTCTCTACCCTCTCCTTAAGGTCTTTTAGCTACCGACGGCGGTATATAAGATATATAGATAGCTCCGAGGCTATATAGCCCCTATAAGAGCCCTCCTATATAGTAAAAAGCTAGCCCTCGGAAGTCTTAGCTAGTTTAGTAATAAAGTAGTAGCTATAGCGGCGAGATACCGACTAGCGTATACCCTCGTGATTAGTAGGTATAGGCTAACTATCACGATTATAGTATAGGTTAACCGACTAGGTATTCGAATTAGTAGTAGTAAGGGCGTACCCTTACTAGGCAGCGAATTCGTTAAGGATCTCTCGGGCTTCCTCGCTAGTTTCGACCTAGATTAACTAGTTATCACGGGGAGATAGGAGTGTTACGCGTAGCCGACCGGTCACTGTGAGTTAGAGTGTCCACGGGTTATACTTACCTAATTCTAACTGCGGATTCTAAGAGTATCTCGCGACCGTACCGTTGCTATGCAAAGCCTTACGTCGGGTTCGGGTCCTGTTGAGTATCTTGCAGAACGTGCCAGAAGTGCGCGCCAGGTAAGTTAATCACTAAGTGTTACCACTGAGTGAATCCCCTACTTGTAGGTTGGGTTGTCTTAAAGGTGAACTGTGAAGTGTAAGTACTAAAGGTAGTAACCAAGTAACAATATATGATTGATCGCGAAGAACTAAATATATGATGCTGAATGAATGTCCTTATATATCCAGTCCTTCCTATCAGCGGTGAGTCCGGGACTTATCGCTAATGCGTTCCGCACTCATCACCGATGAGTCCTTATCACGTGTTTCTGAGTGTTCCTGGTATCGCAATAATAGCGTTACCTATTAATCATCCTTTGACTAGGATGTTGGTCACGTGATTGCTTTAGTCTTTATAACGCAACAATTATTCCTTTGTAACGTTATCCAATCCGATTCCTTGCTGACTGATCTAAGTTGATTGGGTATCAGTGTTCCTTCCCCCCGCATTAGCGTTGTTGCGTGAGAGTTCCGTAACATCATCCCCTCCTTCCGTAGGTCTTTATCCTCAAAGATCCTTTAAATAGCGTATTCCCTCTCGGCCCTTTCCTTAGTGAGTCTTCTTCCCCTGTGATACTTTCCCGTTGTGTTGACTATATCTTCTAAGGCTTCCGTTCGTAAGAACGCTTTAACTCGCCGTATCGAAGACGAGGGTTTCAAATCCGTGGTTCCTTACGATCGTTATATTCGTCTTAAACGAGTGTGTATCCGTGCCGACTATTCCGACCGTTATAGTGATTGTGTTCGCGGAGGTGGTAGTATCAAGTACACTATATCGAATCCTTCCTTCACCGATGCCGAATGGCGTCGATTGGTTAGGTCCCAAAATCAGATTAAAGAGGAAGAAGAGGCCATTCTTGCCAAACTCCTTCGCCTTCGAAAGCAAAAGCGGTTATTACAAAAGCGTGCTAGTGATTTTATCGCTCGGGACTATAAGGAGGTTACTAAGCTTAAAGAGCTCGAACGTCGCGAGGCTAAAGAGCGTGAGCGTCTTAAAAAAGAGCGTGTTATATTTAAGCAGGATAAACGTGGTACAGAGAGCGCCCGTGCCGCGACCGGTGTTCCTCAATCTGCTTCCTTAACTAATAGTCAAATTCTTACGGCGACGTTAGAGGGTCCTACTCTGACTTAGTTATTGAACGATCCGTCGTTTTCCTGGGCCGACCTAGACGCTGCCTTACTAGGCGAGGCTCCTAGCTCCCCTTATCTTACTAGTGAAACCGTCGAACTAGCTAGTGGTAACCTATTAGGTTCCCGATAGGTTCCTATATGTTTTCCGAGGTATCGTATCCTTTCCATTTCACTAGGTAGTGAGGTTTCCCGCTAACCTTACTCGTTGCTAGGATTTCCTCGACTTTATATTTATTTTCTGTTTCTTCTTCGATCTCCACATTAGTAGCGATCTCGGCGTTTTTTAGTGCTTTTTCTAGTAATAAGACATAAAAGGTTACATAGATGCGTCGTATACTATTAGGTAGCTTTAGACGATAATTAAGTGGTCCTATTTTTTCTGCAATTTCGAATGGTCCTAATTTGAGGTGGTCGAGTTTCGCGCTTAGTCGCCTAGTGCGAATGTTGTGTCGTAAAAGATAAACTTTCTCCCCCCTTTAAAAGTCCGGTGCCTCCTAGCGCGATTAGTCGTAGTAGAATTTTATGCGTAAGTTAAGAAACTCGATGTCTCGTGAGAGTTATAGGTGAAGTTGCTTTAACCTAGTCGCTAGTAGTCGTGATGATTCTGCGAGTGGTTGCTTGCCGATTAGTTCCCCGATGATAGTGGGATTAAACCTATAATTTACGAAGAATAGTGTTTCCTTAGTGGTCGCGTGTATCGTATTGTTATATACGAACTATGCTATTAGTAGCAATCCTGTCTAATCGTCCTGCTAGTAATTCACGTAGTGTCGTAGGTATTATTCCAAAGTCTAGTTAACTCGTTCGGTCTGTCCGTTGGTTTGCGGGTGGTACGCGGTAGAGAGTCTATGCTTAATACCGAGCTAGTCCGCTAGTGACTACTATATATTAGATATGAATAGCTTATCTCTATCCGAGGTAATCTTACTCGGTGTTTCGTGGTGAACGAATACTTATCTAAGTAGTAGTTACGCTATACGTTACGCGTCGATAGTTTCCGTTGTTAGTATCATGTATATATATTTAGTTAGTTGGTCGACGACTACTATGATTATATCATTACCCTCCGAAATGGGTAGTTTCGTGATGAAGTCTATAGTAACCTATTCCTATAGTCGCTTTGGCACTTCCGCTAACTCTAATTCTCCGTATAGTGCGTGTCGTGATGATTTATTTCGTTAGCACGAATCATATTACTGGATATATTTTTTGACTTTTCTGTAGATCGCTAGGATGTAGTAATTTCGTGTGATTTTCTCGATGGTTTTCTCCGTTCCAAGATGTCCTTGCGTTGGTTCGTCGTGGTGTACCTTGATAATTCCTCCTTAAAGGCTCCTAGGAACATACACTAGGCTATAGATATAGACTAAACCGTCCTTAATAAGTACGGTGCTATTACCTAGAATCTTCTAGATTAATTCGTCTATTGTAGTTACTTCCCGGATCCTCTTAATCTAGTCGTTATCTTATAATTCACTAGTTACCGTAAGTGTCTAGTAGTTATAGATAATATTTCCTTCCTAATCCGTGGTTAGAATCGCGGGTACTACCTCCCTCGTTCTAAGTTCGTAGTCCGGTCGTCGACTTAGCGCGTCCGCTACTACGTTCTTAGTTCCTTTATAGTGTACGATCTTAAAGTCGTATTCGGCTAGTGTTTCTGCGTATCTAGCTTATCGTCGTGTGAGTTTCTTTATCGTGGTGAAGTATATTAGGTTATGGTAATCCGTCCTAACCGTCACAGTATACTTTGCTCCTTCTAAGTATGCCCTCTATATTTAGAATACCGATACTATAGCCAGTAATTCCTTATCGTGGATATCGTAGTTAAGCTCTGCTAGGATTATTTTACGAGACTAGAAAGCGATAGGTCTAAGCTTACCGTCCTTTCCTAGTTATATAAGCTATACTCCGAGCGCGAAGTCTAATACGTCGGTTTCGATAATAATCGGTGAGTCGTAGTTAAACGTTATAACGATTACCTATCCGGCTAGTTTATTATATATTCCTTTAAGTACGGTGAACGATTTTTCCGCTTCGTCGTCCTATTTAAACGGTATTCCTTTCTTAGTGAATCGGTAAAGTCCGGCTACGTATTTCGAGTATTGCGGTATTAGTTTTCGATAGTAGTTAGCGAGTCTAAGAAAGCTTTATACGTCCTTAACGTATATTAGTGTTAGCTATTTAAGGATACTTCTAACCTTATCTCCTTCTATTCCGAGTCTATCGGGACTGATGGTGTATCCGAGAAAACTAGTGTTCTAGACGTGAAATTCATATTTCTTAAGCTTAAGTGTAACCTTTACTTCCCTTAACCGCTATAGCACTAACTTATTATATTAAATATACTCTTCTTCGGTTTTTAAGAACACGAGGATATTATCGAGGTACGCGATAACGAACTTATTAAGGTATCCGTTTAAAACGTGAAAAATAAATCGTTAAAACGATACCGATACGTTAGTAAGTCCGAATAGTATAACCTTATATTCGAAGTATCCGAATTTAGTCCTAAATACCGTTTTCTATTCGTCCCCCTCCTTAATCCTAAGTCGGTTATAGGCGTTAATAATATTATATTTACTAAAGTATTTCGCTCCCTAAATAATATCTTAGATTTCGTTAATTAACGGCAATAGATATCGGTCCTTAATAGTGATATCGTTAAGTTATCGGTAGTTAACGTATATCCTAAGTTCTCCTCCCTTCTTAGGTATAAATAGGATTAGGTATCCTACTAACGATTTCGAGTGTTAAATATTTCCCTTTTTAAGATTGTCCTCGATATATTCCTTTAGTATCGCTAACTCTTTCTACGATAGTAGATAAATTAGTATAAACTTTAGTTCCTAGTTATCCTTAATCTTAATTTTATAGTCGAACGGACTATACTCTAGTAGTTTACCGTCTAGTGGTAGCGTAAATATATCCTAGAATTCTACGTATTCCTTAGGAATCTTGTGTTCTTCCTCTAGTAATCCCGTTATATAGAGGGTTATTACGTCGTCCTAGACTAGAATATATTCGCTTAGTTCCTCGTCTATTATATCTAGTCGTTATTCCGTGGTAGCGATATCTCTAATATCGCTCGTCCGTTTATTAGGCCTACCTCCTAGCCGAAGACTCCCCTTAAGTTTTCCTTCGTGGGGGTCCTTATAAGTATCTACTTCCCCCGAGCTAGGTCTCTTTAGCGTTACTCGCTTAGTTCTTCCGGTCTATACCTCGCTAGTCTATCGACACGAGTAGCTATCGAAGACGATACTTTCTGTTCGCTAATTAATAGTTAGATTATGTTTCCTTAACTATAGCACCCCGAGTACCACGTTATATTCTCTGAGTAGTATTATGTCGAAGTTAATAACTTCAAAATAGTTACCGATGACCACTAGTAGTGTACTACTTTCGTGCGTGATCCCTAGTCCTAGACTCTCCCCGTTAAGTCTAATAATAGGTGTAGGTCGCGATTTTTCCACGCCTTAGATCTTATATTATCGCTTATATCGTGTGCTTATGAAGTTTCCTACCGCTCCCGAGTCGATCATCACTCTAGTTAGTCGAAACGCGATGTTAGCAGTGATTTTTAAATATAAGCCCCACGCCGTGGCTATAAGGTGTTATTCGTTGTTTATCCTCCGGTTCCCGTACTAAAGTCCCGCGTATTCTGGTTTCTAATTAGGTTTCTTTTCCTATCGTAGCGGTTTTAGTTCTAGGCTCCTTTTAGCCTTTCCCGCTACGTATATTATATATCTATCGTCGTAGCACGCCGAGACGGTTCTTAGACTATACTCTAGGTATCGTACGTATCCTTTATATACATAACGCTGTTCGTCGTATAGGCATTATCCTATAGTTAGTCGCTTGTTAACGACGTCCCGGACCTTATCGAGTACCTTAATAAGTGTGGCTAGCGATTTAACCGGTAGGTTACTATCCGTAACGATCTCTTAGATCTATCGCTCCACTTCTTGTTATCTGTTTTCATAGGGTTCTTCTTGAGGCTGTTTAGTAGTATCCGTTCCTAGGAGCGTAGGTGGAGTCTCTAGGACCTCTGGGGTTCCTAGCGTCTCGATTAGCGTCTTTAGGATCCCTACGCCTTACTCCTAGGAGTCGTCGGATAGTTCCTGGGAGTCGGTGGTGTTCTAGGGACCGTACTGGGTCTACCCTTAACTCTTAATATTTTCCTAATTAATCTCGGGAAATTCCGTCGCGTGCTCTGCGCTATTTAGGCCGCGGTATTCGTTGTTACTTTCGAAGGTGTCCGTGGTTTTTCCTTTCGATCGTTATCGTAGCTCATCGATTTACTCTAGACTTAAAGTTGTCTATTTAGCCAATAGTTCGTCGACTTCGTCTTAGATTGGTTATTTGACCTTAGGTTCTTTCCTAACTAGTGGCTCCTTAGTAGCCTACTTAGTGACCTAGTCCTTTAGGTACTTATACTTATCTAGAGTAGCCTTGGTAATAGCTTCCTTTAGGCGCTCCGCTCCGTCGTGAGTAGCCCTAAGTTATTAGGGTCGTACCTCGTCTCGGGTTACCCGTAGCTATTATAGCTTCGCGTTATTACGTCCGCTACACTCACGCGCCTATAGCTTCGCGTTATTACGCCAATTATAGTACTCACGCGCCCGATATCCTACTTTTCTATATTTAAAGCATAAGTTATTATCTTTTCGTCGTTTTTCTTCTTTAGCTAGGAGTCTCGCTACGTCGAGCTCCATTAGTCGTGGTCTATAGGGATCGCTGTCCCTACTAGGTCTATTTAGTCGTTTATCGTAACGATAGTGCGATAGCCGGCTAGTGCCTCGGCGCCATCCTTCGATTTCTCTTTTTTCTATTTATCGGTCGTACAGACGGTTATCGATCCGTACCGCTATATCGATAAGCTTTTCTATAGTGTTAGGTCGGTCGATTCGTGTAAGTTTATCTTTAATATACGGCTTGAGTCCGTGGTCGTAGTACGGAATTAAAGCGTAGTCTTCCTATTATAGTATCGCTGTAAGTTACATAAATTCGGCCGTGTAGGTTAATACTAAACCGGTTTATCGAATACGCTTTAGCTTTCGTTTAGCTATTTTCTTTGCATCGATATCACCGAAAGTCCGTTCTAGGTATTATCTAAACGTGGTATAGCTAGTGAAGATAGCTTAGGTAGTGGTAGACTATTCGGTGTTAACCTTTTCGTAGTATTCCCTAATATAGGGTTTAAGCTAGTCCTATACCTACCCTCTGAGGTAGACTAACACGAAGATAACTTTACTTCCTTCGGTAATAAGGCGTCCCTTATTAACGTTAATATAGATATCTATCTGAGTAAGGAACCCTCGTAGCTTACTTCGGGTACCGTTAAAGGTCTTAGCCTTTAGAAGCTTCGGTGCCCTAATAGCAGTCGCTAGTGTAGAAGCGACGACCTAGGTATGGAGTTACTCTATGTAGTCCTTTACGCTTACTATATATTCGTTATAGTTACCTCCTAGGGTGTTTAGGTTGCTTTTAAGTCTTTTAATAGTTTCCTAAAGTACCTAGATCTTTCTTTCCTACTCGTCCTCTTAGTCGTCCTCTCGTGCTACTAGAGGGCGAGGGGTCTTTCCTCGTGGGATACTGTCGTTACCTACCATAATAACTTTGCTTCACGGTTCAAAGATAGGGCGATTAATATATTACGCGTAGCCGACCGGTCACTATGAGTTAGAGTGTCCACGGGTTATACTTACCTAATTCTAACTACGGATTCTAAGAGTATCTCGCGACCGTACCGTTACTATATAAAGCCTTACGTCGGGTTCGGGTCCTATTAAGTATCTTGCAGAACGTACCAGAAGTGCGCGCTAAGTAAGTCAATCACTAAGTGTTACCACTAAGTGAATCCCCTACTTATAGGTTAGGTTATCTTAAAGGTAAACTATGAAGTGTAAGTACTAAAGGTAGTAACCAAGTAACAATATATGATTGATCGCGAAGAACTAAATACATGATGCTGAATGAATGTCCTTATATATCCAGTCCTTCCTATCAGCGGTGAGTCCGGGACTCATCGCTGATGCGTTCCGCACTTATCACCGATAAGTCTGGGCTCATCGCCGATGAGTCCTTATCACGTGTTTCTAAGTGTTCCTAGTATCGTAATAATAGCGTTACCTGTTGATCATCCTTTGACTAGGATGTTGGTCACGTGATTACTTTGGTCTTCATAACGCAACAATTGTTCCTTTGTAACGTTATCCAATCCGATTCCTTACTGACTGATCCAAGTTGATTGGGTATCAGTGTTCCTTCCCCCCGCATTAGCGTTATTGCGTGAGAGTTCCGTAACAAGGAGGACGCGCTAGGGAGGGGTTATCTTAAAGAGAGGTTAGAATCTTAGTAGATTTAATAGATTTAAGCGATTTATAAAGCTTAAAGGGCCTATAGTAGAGAGAGATTAGTAGGAGAAAGGTAGATTAGTAGGACTTATATATAGGAAAGGGTGAAGGGGTAGGAAAGGGTGAAGGGGTAGGAAAGGGTGAAGGGGTAGGAAAGGGTGAAGGGGTAGGAAAGGGTATAGGTTACTATAGGTACTTAGAATATAAGGGTAAATATCAACAATAATAACCTTATAGTGTCACGTGATGATTTAATATCGGCGTCTATGGTCGCTAACAACATTCGAGTATTCGCGAGAAGCGCTTATATATAGGGAAATGTATACATAAGGGCTTGGCAAGGGTTATATAGATATCGAATATATCATTTTGAGCGATGCGGAAAGGATTCCTAATTAGGACTAGTGTTATGCAAGACCGTGTGTGGTGCACTAAATCCGCGTGCCATAACCCTCATCCTATAAATACTGCTATGTTTCCTAACTAAATTGAATCAAGTTTATCATCCTTTATGATCTCTCTTCTAGATCGGTGGTACTCTTCCACAATCGTGGTACTTCTTCTTCTACATAAGAAGTGCGCACGACCGATAGACTCATAACCGTGTATTTAGACACTATATTAAGTATTTACTACCACGACTTTATGGCCACCGCCTAAAGTCCGATAACTATCTATATAGGGATAGAAGTAGATAATTAACTAATTAGAAGGTAAGAAAGTATAAATTATCTACTTCTAAGATTCTCTATCTTTAGTATACAATTTCCTAGAGATAATTTAGCCTATCGACTAAGGTTTCTATATCTTCTAGTAAAATATAATCCTATAAGATCTAAAGAGATCTACCCTAACTAAACTAGTTAATTAATTCATTAACTAGTACTAACTATCTACTATACTAACTAATAGTAATAAAAAACGATAACTTATATTTTAAGCTAATTAACTAAGTAAATCGGATAAAGAAACCGACGAACTAACTAATAAGTAGAATAACTAGTTAAACTAATATTAATAGAGAAACTACCCTTATTAAGACTAACTAAACGATAATAATCACGATTTTAGCTAGTATAGATATATTAACCTAGTAACTAGACAAGAAGATTAGGAACTAGACCCTAATATATAGGGTCGATTTAATAGAGTAACTAAATCCTCGCCTATATTTAAATTCGCTTATAATAAAGCTATTAAGAAATATTAAATACTAGACAAATTAGACTAAGACTAAGACGAATTAGACTAACTAAGTTAGATACGAATCCGTTAATAGTTCTAGTAGTCTTACTTAATATCTAGCTCTCACTCTACTCTTACTTTCGTCTTATATTAAGAGCTAAGGGGGTATATTAGTATATATATACTATAGGGTTATATAACGAAGACCTACTATCCCTTATCGCTTCTATATCTATAAGATCTATTAGATTAATCCTTTATAATCTTATATTAAATTATATACATATTAAATTATTTATCTAGGCAGGAGACTATCTAACACTCTAATACTCTATCCTTTCTTATGTGATCTTTTACTATATTTCTAAGATATAAATACTGCTATATTTCCTAGCTAAATTAAATCAAGTTTAACATCGTTATTAATTAAGGACAGAAATCCTCGGCACTTCTTCTGCCACTACGCCCTATCTTAGTCGGTCAATCTTTACCTACACGATTATAGTGCTTTAACTAGTACGCACGATCATCCTACGCGATCGTAGTGCTAAGTTAGTACGCACGATCAACCCTACGCGACCGTGGTACTTTCGCTAGTACGTACTGTCAAGATCCACGACTTTATGGTCACCGCCTAAAGTCCGACAAAACCTATCCTAGACTAGCTTATTAAGGGTACCTACCTAGCGCTTTATAGTAGTGCACTACTAGTAGAGGATAACGCGAATTTACGTATAGCGAATAAGAAGATAGTCAAAAAGCGTAATCGGTCAACTAAGAAGATACCCTACGAAGAGGGTTTAACTATTAAAGAGGCTATATAGCTAGCTACGTAGCTAAACTAGCTAGAGGAAGATGATAGGGTAGATTCGTATACAGAGGTTGAATTACCTAGTCAGCTAATTAGGCCTACAGCTAGGGCTCCGCCTAGGTGTAGTGGATATAGGGAGATTGGTCATAGGATTAATGTATATAAAAATCGCTATATCTAGTTTAATTAATAGGTGCTAGTTAAGATAGGCGATCTTGAATTTTTTTTAATGGAGAGGATGTTCGGAACGGGCGGTAATTACGTTAATACGCGATAGCTACTACCGTAGTTAGCGTACTTAGCTTATTAACGATCGCCGCTAACAGGACACTCCTAGATCGGGTATTTACCGTCGTAGAAACTATATAAATGTTATTACTCGAGATAGTAGGAATAGACGTGTCCTAGTTTCTAATACTTACGACAGAATTTCGACCGTCCTTCTCTATAAAATCGTACTGCTTCGAGAGACTAGTACGCCTAGAGGATACTAACCCTACTAGCACGATTCGTAGTAACTAGAGTAGTAAACTCTAATACTACTAATCCTATCCTCTTCGAACCGGTTGATTTTACTAGCTAGGAAAGGTAGTAAATCTTCGCTGGTAGTAGCCCTTTAATAGACTACGTAGGATTTAGTAAGATAAGCTTATTAGAAAGCTTACTAATCTCTTCCTGGTTTAATAGTACTAACCCCTTTATACCGACTACGCTAATAGGGATACCGCGAACGACTATCCCCTAGGTAGATACTTATATAGTTATACTAGGACTAAAGACCTCTAGCTAGCTAGTATTTATATACTTTGTCAGCATATATAGGTAGTGCCCCACCCTTACCCTGCATTAGATTGATCCTTAATAATCTTATATTAAATTACCTACTTAGGTAGGAGACTATATAACACTCCAAGATACTCTTAATACTTCATGTGATCTTTTATCATGTTTCTGAGATATAAACACTGTTATATTTCCTAGTTGAATTGAATTAAGTTTGATATCTTTATTAAATAAGGACAGAAATCCTCGGTATTTCTTCTACCAGTACGCCCTATCTTAGTCAGTCAATCTTCACCCTACGCGGTTATAGTACTTTAGTTAAGTATCGGACTTTAGGCGGTGACCATAAAGTCGTAGTAATACACACAAGAAGATAGTGTGTACGGAGGTCCATCCAAAAAGTAATACACAGCGCACGCACCACCATTATTTTACCACTAGCGCTTTACTAAGCGAATACACATAATCCTCCTACTAGATTAATCTTCTTTAATTATCTCTCTCCTACCACTACCCACTACTACCTATATCTACCACTATACCAAAACAATCAACCCTTACTAATCGTGTGACTATCGTTACATTAAGAGCGTATATAACGAAAACGTCTGCTAAGATTGCGAAGATAGTAGATCTATTAATTAATACTGTTAATCGTATATATACGCGTGTAATCGAACGCGGTTTCGATCCGACTTATATAAAGATCTCTAATAAATACGTATAAGATATACCTCGCTCTAGTCGGCTAACTAAGTAAGATCCTAAGACTATTAAGACTATCCTATCGAAGGTACGCCTTAATTACTTTAGTCGAGAGAAAATATACGCTAATCTTACTAGGGAGCTTAGCTAGGAAGGAATAGAAATATTATCCTCTACTATATAGACTATCCTTAGGAAGGCTAGTTTACGTAAAATAAAGCTAACGAGGAAGCCTAGACTAACGAAGAAGATACGAGCTAAGCGCTTAGCTTAGTGCCTAGCTCACGAGTACTAGACTCTTAAGGATTAGAAGAATATAATTTTCTCTAATAAGATATCGGTAATTCTTTTATATTATTATAGCGGTTATTATATTTAGCGCTCTAAGGATAAAGCTTTTCTACGCTCGTGTATTCGTGAGCGTTAGAAAGATTCTTCTTAATTTATATTTTAGGGCTATTTTATCTACGATAAAAAGGGCCCTTATTATTACTAGTGCCCTAAAACTACTATATAGAAACGTAAAGTAGAGTAAGAGATTAAAGCTCTTAATTAAGAGATTAAACCTATTCTACACAAGTAGTAGGAGCTTAAGACTAGCGTACGACGGATTAATCTTCGTCGGTAGCCTACTAGTAGAACGCCTACGTAGAAATTTAATAAGTAAAATAGTAAGCTTTCACGAGGATCTAAGAGCGGGATTAACTAGTATCGCTACTAAAAGATAATTCTTATACTAAAGCTTCTTCCTTTTACTAAGGAATACACTATTTAGCGACTAAAGACGATCGTATAGGAAGATAAAGCTCTAGTGTATAACCACTATATTTAATAGCGAGTATTCGATGTAGCTAGAGTATAGCGATTACTTTAGTATCTAAATTCGCCTAACCTTAATACAATTAAGCCTATATAGCCTTAGATAAAGCGAAGGACTACTAGAAAGGGAGTACCTAAGTCTAGATAGGAGGCTATTACTATATAGAACTAAACCTAGCGAGATCTTCCGTAGGAAAATATTCAGGCCTAGATAGAGAGTATCCCTACTTATATTAAGAAGATCATTGAATTAGAAGGGGGGAACGAATATAAGGAGGGCCGGTAAATTATACTATGTAGTACGTGAATGTAATTAAATGGTGGTACGTGCGCTATACATTACTTTTTGGATGGACCTCCGTACATAGGTAGGTAAATACTTAATGTGGTGTCTGAATACACAGTTATGAGTCTATCGGTCGTGCGCACTTCTTAGAAAGAAGTACCACGATTATGGAAGAGTACCACCGATCTAGAAGAGAGATCAAAAGGGATGATAAACTTGATTCAATGTAACTAGGAAACATGACAGTATTTATATCTTAGGAAACATAGTAAAAGATCACATAATACAATAAGAAAGTTGAGTGTTGAATAGTCTCCTGCCTAGGTAGGCAATTCAATGCGAGATCGTTGAAGATCAATCTGGTAGATCTTATAGAGAAGATCTAGAAGCAATGAGGGGTAGTGGGTCTTTGTCATATGACCCCATAACATCCATATATTGACACGAGGGCTATAAGTACTTTACTTATATTACTAGCGTTACCTCTATAGGCTTTCTAGGTAAATTTCTTAACGTTTCACACGAATCCCTTTACTATACTATTAGCTTTATAGTTATTAGCCTCGATATACTCGAGAACGGACTAGGTAGCCTTAGCGATATCGTCTATACTAGTTAATTCCTTCTAGCCTTATTAGCTAGCTCTATTTTAGTTATTAGTTTAGGCCCGCGTCTATTAGTGTTTCCCTAAGTTACGGGGTCTTAGCACAGAATCTATACGATAGAAAACTCAGTTTTAGGGTAGCGGAATACTATTTAGCTTAACCACCACCGCTATCACGGTCGCTCGCGGTTAAAACCGGTGTAGGGCGGCGGGGCGTGAGGTTATATATAATTTAAATATATTGTCAACATATGGATATTATGGGGTCATATGACGAAGGACCCACTCATATAACCCCTCTCTACATCTAGATCTTCTCTATAAGATCTATCAGATTGATCTTCAACGATCTTGCATTGAATTACCTAATTAGGCAGGAGACTATTTAACACTCCAATCTCTTGATGTTTCATGTGATCTTTTACCATGTTTCTAAGATATAAATACTGCTATGTTTCCTAGCTAAATTGAATCAAGTTTATCATCCCTTTTGATCTCTCTTCTAGATCGGTGGTACTCTTCCACAATCGTGGTACTTCTTCTTCTTTCTAAGAAGTGCGCACGACCGATAGACTCATAACCGTGTATTCAGACACCACATTGAGTATTTAGCTACCTTTGTACACACTATCTTCTTGTGTGTATAACCACGACTTTATGGTCACCGCC
Source organism: Penicillium cataractarum (assembly GCF_028827025.1). NCBI lineage: Eukaryota > Fungi > Ascomycota > Eurotiomycetes > Eurotiales > Aspergillaceae > Penicillium > Penicillium cataractarum. The sequence goes on along the minus strand of NW_026622745.1, from coordinate 899,532 downwards.
TAAAGTCCGAGACGTATCTACAAGGCTTTATAAGCCCTGGATCCGGAGATATCGCAAGAAATCGATTTCGCCAAGAGATAGTTGTTTTTCCCCCCTTTTATTAGGTACTGAACCGGCCTATGCCTAGATATCTATAGTCGTACCTATCTTATGACTAGGCTAGGACTAGGATAACCGTTATATAATAGATATAATTTAAAGAGGATTTTCATGCCTATCTATCACTACCTTTCGCTAGTAGCTTAGTTATACTACTGGAAAAGCTAGATGCTAAATCCCCGTATAGTACCTATATATAAAGGAAGCTAAATCAGGCTCCTGAATATTGATTGATTGGTTGATTGATTAGTCATTAGACAATTTGAGACATCGTATCCATCGCTTGCAAAGTCACCCCTTGAATATCGGTCTTCCGGATCCTCATTGATCCTCCCAAAAAATATAATCTTTCCATCCTGCCCTCACTCAGGGCCTCGTCTTGCTCATCGGGATAGGACAATATAACAACTCCCTTCTGTCCTATTTCCTCGTATACCTTCTTCATAAGCTCGTAGTTAGACTCCGAACAAAGAATTGCACTTTCAACTACCATGCCCATATAATTACATCGTTCTAAAGGATAAGGATTCGACAGCAGATCAGCCGAAACAGGAAGCTTCTGCAACTCTGACAGCAAGAAGGATGCCAACTAGCCATTTATGCAGGCCTGATGAAGTTCCATCTCGTCTGCACCCCGTGTGAAGAATTCCACGTACACTTGTCGAAGAGCCATTCGCTCCTACGGTGTCTGACAATTGTAGAACCCGTAATCCAAAGCGACAGCTTGCATCGATTCTGCAGTCGGCAGTCGAGTAAAGCGCTTTGATTCCCAAACACTCTGGTGCCAGGTTCCCACGGCGTTCACGAGGGTTCCGAAATTACGCAGTTCCTCGATGGCGTGCCCAAGGCCGTACTTGTTGAACAGACCGACCATATTAGACTGTTCCATGGCCTCCCAAAACTCTCGAAATTTGCACCTGCCGATAAGTATACCCTATAGAGTTTTGCTAGCATTGCAACACCATCGTGATCTCGAGCTGTGCAGAAGCCAAGGAAAATCCAGTTGTCTTCGCCTGTGTCTGGAACGAATCCATTCAGAATTTGATAGAAGAACGCGTATGCCTCCAGTTTCTCTCGCGGCTTCCACTGAGCGAATGGAATTTTGCGATCTCTTGGCTCGACTAAATGCAGTCGCGATTTAAAATCCTCGCATAAACTATGTACTGCGCCGGTGCCGAAGCCATCATGCTGATTTAACCAACGCATTCCTCGCCGAAGTGTTGGAGAAGGTATTTGGGAGCCACGGAAGAGGAGAAACTCTTTCAGTTTGTTGCTTCGCCATGCATCTCGAAGCTCATCTTCTGTGACTCCATAGCTATTCACTAGCTGGCAATATATATGGAAAATTCTTTTTCGGTCGTCGCCGGATGCAAAGTATTGGAAGCCAGAGGCCGCTGTCACAAGATCATCTGTTGGAAACGCTTTTCGTTGGCATGCCAGAATGAAGTCGTCCACCTCGTCTAAGGGTCTTCCGATACAGGAATACTTGTGCTTTAACCAGTGCAGCCTTTGGCACATTCTGCTGCAGTACAATGACGTGTCAAATTTTGAGCAGGGAGTCAGTGGATCTATTGTGGTATGACATTGGGCGCAAAACTTGGATGTCAGCTGGGGACCGATTGACTCTAGCGTTTGTGTCTCGTCACCTTCAGAAAAAAGCGAATTGTCAGGAATATTTGCTTGAATTTGGTTGGTTCTATAGCCGAGATTAGTATCTGCCAGTATAAAAGCCTAAGTCTCGTACCTATCAGCCATTGCTCTTGAGCTGCAGGTTGACAACCATTCCGCTTGTCTTGCCTGGGATCTGAGATCTGGGATATGACGATTAAATGGGGACCATTTCGTCGTTTTCGGCGCCACTGGAGTTGTAATAGTTAACTCCTTGACCGCATCGATATGTTGGTCATCATCCACCACAAACTCACGATGCAGCACATCGCGGAGGTTTCGAACTGCACGATCTAGCTTGCCTTGATGTAAGGACGGGGTAACCAGAGAGCTGGGTAACGTCCATTGGGAATAAACTTTCCCATGATTGTTACGCGGTTAAAAGAGATCCAGGCTCTGCAGAATGTGGGCACACATAAAACATGTCTTTTTGCTGATACCGAGATATGGAAAAGTTCGAGCCACACTGTCCTTGATGATTAGATAGGTAACCATTCCAATATCAGCGTGGACACATTTATTCTTTCGGAGTTCCAATTCCAGATTTTTTGTGTTCGCTTTTTTAAACAATTGAGGACACAACGATATGCTCGGTGGAACCTGCTTTGCCTTGGCTCCAGGGACGAGCGTAATCTTCAGGCTCTGAAAACCTTCGAGCTCGCGCGCTGCTTCCAGAAAGGCAGTGTAGGCACATCTAGGGTGACAAAGAAAGCCCAGCTCCTGGACTAGTCGTTTGACCTGCTTTACTGTGAAGAGTTGATTGATTTCAGAGTACAAAGTTATGTTGCAGCAAATATCGTCGATAATTTCCACTAGGATTTTTGAAGAGATTCCTCCTAAGCGATATGCCTTTAAACATGCAGCCAATTTCTGCATTTCTTTCTTTTTTTTCTATCAGAGCGAGGAGCTATGATGCATGATAATTAAGGCGCGGAGTATAGTATTCGCTGAGCATTACTTAGAGGTCCGGTAAAGACTCCATGTCAACAGATTCTGGTATTGATTATAATTTAGACTTGGGAGAATAGATTGATACTCGTCAATAAACATTCAAAGCGTACCTCTGTTTGCAACTGGTTCCAGCTGCCTCGCCATCTCTTCTAGGAGCTTTGTGTCCCTTTCCCCCCATCTAGCATTCCTCACTGCTAGAATATTTAACCTCGTCAGTTGCCTCCTGTATAGCTGTACAAGTTACATAGTGCGCTTCCTTCTTGTAGCAGAGTATCTCAGTCAGTCGATCGAGAAACCGCATTTTAACCGACTTCGTACCCTCCTCCGTCAAAGAAGCGGCAATGCTCGTCGAGGGCTGTTGATCACCATCCATTTGCTCGTCACCTGAGCTTTCCGCATAGTTCACCTCTCCATCAACACTTGTCTCTAAGGGAGCACGTTGTGGCTGCCTGACTTGACAGATTGCAGCTAGGGTTGTGATATCCGATTCAATTCTGCTGGTAGGTGCCAGGCACTAGCCTCGGGGCTAGGTGTTTGGGAAGATGGATGAAGGCATTTAACGCGCTTCATTTTTTTGAATGTCATCAATCCTAAACTTGCGTCTAATTTCTCTTTAAGTTACTTCGATGAAGGATACTGTAGAGGATACGCATGTTAGTAGGTGGGTGTAAGTACGGCCAGGGAGGGGGTGGGTGGGGGGCAATCGGACATCATGCATGTAAAGACATCGAAACCAAAGCCACGCTGGCTCTGTGGCTTGGCTGGAATCTTACCTCCCAGGGGACGACATATCATGTGAATGCATGGCGTATAGATACGCTGTGATATCTTCTCAGTCTCTCCGTAGCCTTGTCAAGACCGCGAGCATACTTATTTGGATCATACCCCTGGAATTTCGCGTGATCCCGCCAAACCCCCAAAACATTCGTCCTCCTTAGGGAGCCGCCCTAGAAAGCACCATATTCTGGGACACTTTATGGTAGGGGGATTTTGGCGCTAATGCGGCCGGGTCGCTCATTGGCTAAAATCCTTAATTATAACCCATAATCTCTGCAAACAGGTCACCGAACTTAGATGGGGGAGGGGCAAGAGATAGTTAGGTGGCGCTTATTCGTGGCTGACATCTCCAGGGTGGAGGTATACAGGGTTCTTGTTCCCATATAGGCAATCCAGTGATATATCGCTATTCAACAACGTTCGACCTACATACGGATTAGATCTAGAATCCACAAGTAGAGTTATTCTCGGTAATACTAAAGTTCCAGAAGAAATAGCCGAGCTGGGTAGGAAATAGTCGTTCACAGAAGGGCAAGCAGGTACTGTTAAGTGCGCTTCCTGTATAAATTGGTAGTGACGCTTGTTCTTGAACATGTGAGCCTTCTCGTCTCTATCTAATAGAACAGCTAAAAAGTCTTCAAAGCTCCCGGCAGTATTTGACTGCCGCTCGCTACTCTTGAATTCGAACCGGGACTAAAGAAGACTGACGGTCTTGTCAGGGCGTTGTTCCATTAATTGTGGCTGAGACTACGCACGACATAGACAGGTACTAGCCGATCACTGGAATTACGATATTACCGTGAATTTGTCCCGATGACTGTGACTATCTACTTATGATTTACTTATGATTTACTTGGTGCTACTAATCGAGAGATCTGATTCGGGATCGAAGAGACTCTATATAAAATTGCTTATTCCGTGCAGGGATACCTGTGTTCGGTCCCAAAAGGCCTTTACTTATGGAACCAACAGCGGAGAAGTCACTAGTGGTGAAAGGGCTCGTTCCTATCCTAGATTTTGTGTCCTTAACATCTTCGTGCATGTAGACCAGGAAGTCGCAAGGAGTTTGCGAATATTTCCGGGCTAAATGAGTTAAGTTTTAGGCAGACTAGTTGTTTCAGGGCCGGTGGTTGATCCGCTGTGTGTTTTTTATGTTCCGAAATCTCGAAGTCCCGGAACAACTACGGGATCAGTTTAAATGTCGAACAATAATAAAAGACCAAGGTAGGCAGGGTATCTGTATTGGAACTACACACTCTCTGCGAGCTTGGGCATAAAGAGCTTTGTGTTCTCGTAAACAAGGAATGTGACCCAGGTACTCGGCAAAACTCGAAGCAAATTCGGACCGAGTCCCTTGTAGAACCCTGCAATACCTTCTTTTGCCCAAATCTGACCCATCGCGTCCAGAACCCCACGGTATAAGATGTGGGCTTCGTAGGTTTGTAGTCGTGATCTGATGACTTGATATGGGTAAGTCACACACCCGGCAAAAACCTTGGACAGACCGGAGAGAACCAGGAAATCCAGGTTTCCAAGGTTTTTGGTCACCATGGCATCATGCAGCTCCGTTGAGGATTCTCTATGTAGTGCCTGGGAACGGAAGACCTTCAGCCTTTCGTAGGCCATGAACTGGAAAGCGCCGTGGCTGACACCGAACAATGAGGGGATCAGTCCACGGTAAAAGCCACGCATGCCGTCAGTGCGGTAAATTTGCCTCACACCAGACATGAACGAAGGGTAAGCTCCGGGCGATTGGGCACCACTTGCGAGCATCCGGGTTTTGATGACCCAGATAGGGTTGGTAAGAATGGATGTTAAGGCTCCTAGAATAATTTAGTCAGAGGTCGGAAGGTCAAAGTGTTCCTGCCAATGGATACGGACCTGCTGCGCTAGAGGCAAGAAAATAGTCAGAAGATGTGAGCATCCAATCTTCCCGTCCTCGGTAAATGCGGATGGCGTCCTTGAGACTGCCATAGCAGAGAAAATACAGCGCCCAGCTCGTCGAGTTTCCAATCAGATTAGGAGCCAGACCACGATAGAAGGCACGGAGACCGCCCTCGTGCGTGGAAATCTCACGGATAATCCGTAAAGAGTTGCCAAGACGGGAGGGGGATGATCGGTCGACTGAGCAGGTCAAATTAGTCAAATCATGGCATCAGGATATTTGAACTGAAAAACAGAGTCAAGAGGGGGCCATGGGAGAGACCTCATGTCATCAGCGTACCTTGAAGGCGGGTCTTCACTAGGTCAAGAGGGTGTACACAGAGTGTCGAGGCAACACCTGCTGTGAATCCCGCTACGGTCTCCACGACTGATGAAGACAACCCATCCTTGCCAGTCATGAACCCTGGGCTGGAATTTCAACAAAATGTTGGTGAACGTGAATATGTACTTGTGATGGTTGTTGCAAGGGTTGAAGTGATTTTAACCGCTGGATGACTGAAGAATATAATATGATTCCAGACGATATCGGAGAACCGCGGCAGAATGCCGTCATCTTTGTTATTGGGGAGTCACGGGTCATAAATCACGGATTACAGGAGAGGATATGGTGGAGTCTACGCTCTGCTTATTATACAAAGGATCATGATGATTATGCTGGTTATGGCAAGTGACATATCTTAAGTCTCTTTAGGTAGTGGCCCACCATACCAAGGCAAGGAATTGCAACCCAAAATCAATTAACATCCAATTTTCCATTTAAAAATACATATCATAGACTCAAGGGTAGATTGTACAGCTCGCCCCCCCCCCCACATATTGAGCCACCGAGGCATGATCTAAAACGCTACCCGAATAAAGGGGTTGTTGGGCTTCATTGTAGGGCGAGCGAAACGTGAGAGAAGAGGCCAATTAGCTGGACTGTCGTGGATCCCTCAATATTGCCGGCTAATGGTCATTCTAGTGCCGGTAGAATGCGCTACAACGCGACGCTTATGCCAGAGGCGAGAAAAGCCTGATCACTCAAGTTAGATGGAGCTGCCGAGAGACAGTAAACTTGCGACCTACTTGAAAAGAGACGGCTTAGGCTCGCTGTAGGAGTAACCTGTTCATTGCGCATTAATCATCTGATCGTTTCTCCGGAAAAGATCACTGGTTCCGACATACCAAGGTAGACGATCAGAGGCAAGTAACCGCTATCAGATCCGAAAGTGTCAGCTCGGTTGTATATGGAAAGGGCATCGAAAGGATGGTTGATGATGCGGGCAGGCAGGGGGCCTCTCACTAGTGGATCGCAACGCGAGAGATATCGATGACCTTGGAAACGCGCTCCTGTAGAAAGAGAAAATACCGAATTAGTGGTCATGTAATGAGGATCGTGTGGATATCGGAATGGAGGCTTACCTTGGTCTCTTCGGAGAATTGAACCATGATGAATAGCAGTCCGGGAAGGAATAGAGGGTTTAGAAAAGAGGAGGAGAGTTCGAGAGACGAAAGGAATAGTCGTAGGCACTAGACGTGAAGAATCTCGATAGACGGTTGGGAATCCGGAGATGGGAATGGGTTGAAGGGTCGAAGGTGGAAAGCGGAGGAGGTTCGAGAAATGCGGGAGCCGCGAGAAGTTGGCTCAAAAGTTTTCGGAGGTCGGGAAATCCAAATGACCACCGAGATCACTGCCGCGCTTCCATCCGCCAAACCTCCCTTTCAACCAAACGCACCACGTTCTCTACTCTACCACCGGCAGCCAATTCAAAACAAAATTACAACTCGATTGCTTTCTTTTCCTGCGCTCGCGATCGTTCAGTTTGAAATTCGAATTTGTCTCTCGCCGTAAGTGGCGTCGTCGCTGATATGTCTGGCGCAAGACACTGGTAAGATCTTCTATCCTACCCCAACCCATGCCCTCCCATTGAAGTATCCTTCGTACTGACAGTAGAAACCTAGGGAGCAAGACAAAGAGGCCACGGTCTACATCGGCAACTTGGATGAGCGGGCTTCCGATAGCTTGGTATGGGAGCTCATGTTGCAAGCTGGGCGCATCGTGAACGTCCACCTCCCTAAAGATCGAGTCACGCAGTCACACCAAGGATATGGTTTCGTGGAGTATATCAGTGAAGAAGATGCCGAGTATGCCTCGAGAATCATGAACGGCATTCGCCTCTATGGAAAGCCGATTCGGGTGAACAAGGCCTCCGCAGATAAGCAAAAATCAGTGGAAATCGGAGCAGAGCTCTTTGTCGGAAATCTCGACCCCATGGTTTCGGAACAAGTTCTATACGACACATTCAGTCGCTTTGGCAGCTTGGTCAATCTTCCCAAGGTCAGTGCCCCTTGTGTCTGGACTGTGAGAAACCAACAAGAGCTAATTTACTTCTAGATTGCTCGGGATGACAACAATCTGTCCAAGGGTTATGGATTCGTCTCCTTTGCCGATTTCGAGTCCTCCGACGCAGCCATTACCAACATGAACGGCCAATACCTCATGAATAAGCAAGTTTCCGTGCAATATGCCTACAAAAAAGATGGCAAGGGAGAGAGACATGGTGACGAGGCCGAGAGAACGCTGGCCGCGCAGGCTCGGAAACATAATGTTCGCCCACCAACACAGCAGGTTACACCTACTCAATTCCCAGGAGCGGGTACTGGTCCTGCTGCTACACCTACCGCTATACCAAATGGTGATGCTTCACGTCCTGTGAGCACCGGTCCGCAGACGCCTGACCTCGGTATGGGCAGGGGCCCCATGCCAATCCCCATGAACTATCAGAACGTACCCCCTCCTTCTCAGCAGGGCCGACCGGGACCTCCTCCTCCTTCGTCACTCACCACTCCCCCGCCAGGTCTCCCAGCTCGTCCTCCGCCATCTCAGGCCGGGTATGGCGGCCCCCAGACCTTCCTCCCACCAGGATTCAACGGTGCAGGCCAACAACCTTCTTATCCTCCACAAGCGGCGGCCCCACCGCCAGGTTTTGGTCCTCCTGGCTTTGCACCTCCAACGGGGGCCCCCGCGGCCCCGGGAGCACCTCCGTCGTTACCTCCTGGATTCCAGCAGCCGGGATACGGAACTGGTCGTTGAGCAAACATAGGCGACATTTGGAATGCAACACATGGCCGTATATCAGATTGATGACTTTGCCGCGAAAGAAACTTGTGCATGCTACGATCTAAAAGTAAACAGGGGAGCTGCGGCCTCAAATCTCAGCGGATCACTTATACACAGCATGCCTCGGCTAAGGTGGTGACGACTAGGATGACCACACGTTGGAGTCTGGATCACATTGAATGATCTATGGGAATATATGACTCTGGGGGTTTCCAGCAGATTCCTCCGCCATGAACAGACATAGGGAAGCGGCGTCCTTGACGCCAGCCGATGCTCTAGCCAATTCCCTTGCGAGGCCACCCCTTGACCAATCAAATGAGATATGATAGGAAGACATTTGTGGAGGTACTTTGAACAAGTAGAGTAATGTAATGTTTCAGATGAAAGGAATTACGACTAGCATGGTAGACGTGGTGCTGTCATCACGATTTGGCCGGAGAAGCACACGGTAGAGGTGCAAAAAGAAGGAACTTCCAAAGGTCAACAGAAACCGACGAAGGAAATGGGAGAGAGAAAAAAGAGAGACTAGAACGAAAGAACTATGCGCTTGGGCGTGGGATCATGAGAACGAGACAAATTTGGGGTCCCGGGGTCGACCATCAGGGCCAATATTATTACTCGCGAATCGTTGTTCGGTGTAGATTCGGCGGGCCTCGTCAAAGTTGACCTTTTGGGCTCTCATGATCTTTTGAATTTCCCGTTTTGCTGCTTGATCCAATCCAGCCCGAGTGTCCCCGTCTGCAACATTAGCCGTGATGTCGAATTGCGAGGAACTGAAGCCGGCCTCCAAGTCGCCCGTGAAGCTAGAGGGAAGGCGATGGTAGAGGTAATCAGGGACTGGCAGTAGATGGATCCATCTTGACCGCGTGAGGTAGAGCGCTGAAATGTCTGGTCAGCCTTCATTCATGGTAGTAGATCCGACGAACCCGTATCGGGGAGGGATTCACGACTTACCTGTTCCCGCGATGATGACGGAGATTATAAGAGAGTAGAAAAGGAAATAAGTCATGATGGACAGAACACACAAAGTGTTCGAAATGTTTGATAGAGCTTGAGGGCAGGCCGATCGAAAGGCTTCCCGAAGCCAGGCGTTGCACAAGGTCGCAACAATGAAGAGTGAGGCGGAGCACTCGAAGGGGAGTCGTCATCCGCGACGCCCAAACTGGCCGAATGAGGAAAGGTTTAAGATGCCTGAGAGAATGGGCTGTAAGGCATCAAAACTGGAATGCAGCTCCGATTAGATAAGAAAAGCAAGGTCCTACCAACCTTAAGGCATCCAGGCATCACTACGGGCACTATTCCCAAAGCGGCCTGCTTAGCGAGGCGCCCGAGTCGAGAATTCCATCACACAAGACGTCTCCGACCACTGCCAGAAGGAGATTCACGATCTTATTCCACCGAATCAAGCATACCCGTCACCATGTCCGTCCAGCGCGCTAACGTCTCCAACGACCTGATCTGGCAGATCACCCGTACGTCTTCAAAAATTTCCGCCTAATCGAATTTTTGTTTTTTGCGAGCCCCGTGGCTGACAGCTGTGGCATCATAGGTAACCAGAATGCTTATCTGGTTCGCCGCAACACCGCTGGTGGCTCCCAGTTCTCCCGTGACCCCCTGAACCTGGTCAACAAGCACTCCTTCAAGGTATGATAGTGCAATTGAATCTATGAAGATTCTTAAGCCTGGAAACCCCGCTGGCAAATGATCGAGTGACGCGAAAGCTAACGGAGGGGTTCTTATAGTACGCCGGTTACGCCAACAACAAGGTATATATCCAATTTCTCTCCATTGCGCTCTATCGCCTCATTCTTGAATACACAATTCTCGAACCGGGAACTCGACAAAGATTACTAGCTCACCATTTCTTCGAATCTCTTATAGGCCGTCGGTGTCCAGTCCGCTGAGAACGGTGCCGTCACCGTCATCACCAAGAAGCCCGGCAACCCCCAGCAGCCCGCCCAGAACCAGGTCTCCGTCACCTACGGCTCCAAGACCGCCACCCGCAAGTAAGAAGGCCTCACATTTCCCCTCTTTCGCGCCAAGCTAGCGAACCGTTACATTTTTCTATTCTACATCGCCTGCGACATTGCGCATGGATTGGAAAATCGGTTTATACAAGAGCTTGCGCGAAAAGACAAGGAAATCGTACTGACCCGAATGTTTATATAGGATCTACAAGGGTGTTGCCAGCAAGACCGCCCAGCACGGCTACCGCGCTGATGTCCGCGAGGAGGCCGTTGCTCGTGTGAGCGCCCTCCGCCGCTCCCAGCAGCCCAAGAAGGACACCCCCGCCTCCAAGCCCCGTGGTGCCCAGGCCCGCAAGGCCACCGAGGCCTCCGAGTAAATATATCTTCACGGACGGAGATAGGGAAAGGGAAGTCAAAACGATGAGGGGGCGAACGCGCATCTTAGGTGGGATCGGATTCGGGCATCTGAAAAGATTTAAAACCGTGCGCGCGCCGGTGCTGGAAAACATGATTGGAGAATAACCTGTCCATGTAATCTAGCAAAATATACCTTTTTGCTTTCCGGGGGGTTTAAGTTGCCCGACCCCGGTTGGTTTAAAGAAAACAAGAATTTCAACGATAAAGGAAGAAAAGTGCTTCTAACATAGGTATTCCATGATTCCGGAGATAACGGAAAAATGATCATCAGCTTTGGTGCGGGTGTAGTAGGGAGTTCAACTGACTGGCAGCCGATTCGTCGGGCCGAATGGAAGATCAGCCTCGGGCCCTGGATGGTTAGCAGTGATCTGGACTCGTCATCCAGATTTGAGAATCAAGACCCGGGATTGGGTGGATATCGTGGGGGGAGAGAGAGAACGAGACCACCAAAATAGTCCCACTTACTACTGTACTGGAATGATGTCGTTTGCCGTGGAATTGGAGACCCTTTGATGATTCCGCCTTTTCCCGACGGCGAATGGAACCCTTGCAAATGGTTTCCGAGAATCACGGGCATGATGGGACAATAGCCGAGACTTTGTTAAGGACAGTTGCCGCGACCGAAAAGAAAACGAAAGGGCTGGGGAGCGAAGGTCGGAAGATGGACCGGGAATTGTTGCCCTAGGATGGAGAGTAGACTAGTGCGGAGAACAGGTTATTAGGACTGGATTGGGGAACACTATGTATAGTATTATAGTTAACTATACTGGTTGAATAAGCGATAGATATACTGATGGAGACCTTGACAAGAGGGAGAGTGCAGGATATAGTACGAGTATACTAAGTAGAGTAGGAAGAGTATTCCCTTGACATAATGGACTACTACTATGTATGACTATATCCAAGAACGTCAACTTGATCACTACTAATGCCGGTTCCATTGGATCAAAGAGTAGGACTAAGTAATTAGGCACATTTGGAACCTAGGGTGTACCACAGTTACCCGTAGGGACCAGAGTAGTCCGCGTTGTACCTCCTGACCATCAGTTGACTATGAATTGCGGAGACTTGCAGACCGGGCAGCCCAATTCAGTAAAAAAGCGAGAGCCGCTAGTTGGAATATTGTTGAGACGTTGGATTGGTAATTGCTGATCATGCAGTTTTCAAAAATAGAGGAGAGGAAATGATATAGTGATATAGAAAGTATTTAATAGTAGATAGGTAGATACTTAAGGTACTCAGTACATTTCTATAAGAAGTACCGAGTAGCACATGTCTTTGGTGGGGGAGTATACAAGGTGTACCCTTTGATAAGATGAATATATACAGTACAATCATAGTGAAAAGTCACTATTAAACATCATCAAGTCTAAATATTATTATATAGCATCAGAAACAAGATCTATACTCAAACAATCTCCAGTCTGGACTGTAAATTCGTCATCGGAGCTTTCAGTTTTTAGCTTGTGAAGGGACCGATGGGCAACTCCGGGGTTGATTGAGGGGCAACCGCCCCTCCTCCTCGTCCGGAACGAGTCAAATAAATAACCCGATCCCCTCCTTCCTCTCCGCCTCTCTCCTTCCCCCCCCATCAACTCCCCTCTTGCTCTACTCCCATCTTCTTCTTTCATATCCCATCTCACATCATGGTCAAGGCTGGTATGTCATGAATCATCATGTCCATGCTGTTCCCAGCTAGCTTCTCGACCCCATTGACTAACTAACCGGATTGCGCGCAGTTGTTCTTGGTGCCTCTGGCGGTATTGGCCAGGTAAAAGCCCTTCCCCAACAAGATTTAGATCAATGTCGAAGCTTGTCTGCTAACCATTGTCCGTCTCTTTCCTTCAGCCCCTCTCTCTCCTGCTCAAGGCTTCCCCTCTGGTTGACGAGCTTGCCCTCTACGATGTCGTCAACACTCCCGGTGTCGCCGCTGACCTGTCTCACATCTCCTCCGTTGCCGTACGTGACAAGATCCTTTTCTATTCGCCCTGTATCAGATTCAATCCCTATGGACTCTTCTCTATACTTCGCGACAAGATAGCATCTTGCCAAGAAAGTCACCATTGCTGACCCATCAGCTAGAAAATCACCGGCTACCTCCCCAAGGATGATGGCCTGAAGAACGCCCTCACTGGCGCTGACATCGTTGTCATCCCCGCTGGCATTCCCCGTTCGTACCCTCCTCTCTTTGTCCCAGAAACTGGCGGGGCGTAACTTGCTAACACTCTCAATTCCAGGTAAGCCCGGCATGACCCGTGACGACCTCTTCAAGATCAATGCCGGCATTGTCCGTGACCTGGTCAAGGGTATCGCCGAGTTCTGCCCCAATGCCTTCACCCTGGTCATCTCCAACCCCGTTAACTCTACCGTCCCCATTGCCGCCGAGGTCCTCAAGGCCGCCGGTGTCTTCAACCCCCAGCGCCTGTTCGGTGTTACCACTCTGGATGTCGTTCGTGCCGAGACCTTCACCCAGGAGTTCTCCGGTCTGTCCGACCCCTCCAAGGCTACCGTTCCCGTCATCGGTGGTCACTCCGGCGAGACCATTGTTCCCCTGTTCAGCAAGGTCTCCCCCGACTTCCAGATCCCCGCTGACCGCTATGACGCTCTTGTCAACCGTAAGTGCTACTGCTTTCATACCACGACCTCACCAGTTTGTCTAATTGCGGCTATTGACCTTCTTTATAGGCGTTCAGTTCGGTGGTGATGAGGTTGTCAAGGCCAAGGACGGTGCCGGTTCCGCCACTCTGTCCATGGCTTTCGCCGGTTTCCGGTATAGTTCAGCCCTTTTCTGCATTTGAAAGTTCTACCACTAACATCTCTCAGTTTCGCCGAGGCTGTGATCAAGGCCGCCAAGGGCGAGAAGGGCATTGTCGAGCCCACCTACGTCTACCTGCCCGGTGTCCCCGGTGGTGAGGAGATCGTCAAGGCCACTGGCGTTGAGTTCTTCTCCACCCCTGTTGAGCTTGGCGTAAGTTGATTCCAAGAGTTTCTCATTGATTGTAATAAACTGCTAACACGATACATATAGCCCAACGGTGCCGAGAAGGCCACCAACATCCTGGGTGGTGTCACCGAGAAGGAGAAGAGCCTCCTCGAGGCTTGCATCAAGGGCCTCAAGACCAACATCGAGAAGGGTGTTGAGTTTGTCAAGAACCCCCCACCAAAGTAATACTCTCTTCCCCTCTCCTCATTCCCTTCCAGTCGTTTTTACCCATTATATTCCCATACTGGGGCTATTCGACCATCCCCCAATACCGCATTTGATATCCGCCGACAGGCCCCCCCAAATTTATTTGGCCTCGGAAATTGCAGAGCCTCGCTAATTATGATTCTCGCGGAAAGATAGGCTTTAAGTGCGAGGCAATGAGATTATGAACGACCAATGGAGATGAATGGAGGATTTCTCAGTCGAGCGACACGGTATTCCACAGATAATGAAAGCCATGCGCATAAAGAATTAAGATTATTCGGTTCAAGCCTTTATACTCCTTGTGTCCTCCATTTTTTAGAGTTCTTTTCTGCGTAGCCCACGGCCGAAGAGGCTCTCCATCGTGATGGAGAAGGTATTCTGGACATGAGCGGAACTCTTGTCGGATCCTGCCGGCAAAAGAGCTCAGCCTGGAAAAGAATCATAAAGATGCCGATGGAGCGATGCAAGTCTCTAGTCTGCAAAGTCGTGGTCCAGGCCTGCCTGGACATTACGTTATTCCTGTACTCCTGGCTCCGGCTCTCGCTCTTCTAGTTCCATTTCCAATTCAAGTTCAAGGCCGAGCGGGCACCGTCTTGATTTGAAACGTTGCCCCTGGAAGCTCGGACGTCTCCGCCTGCACAGTCGTATTGATGCCCAAATTGGCGAGAGCGCCTCGGATGATACCGCAAGGGAACCATAGGTACTGGAATCACCGTGCGTTAGCTTTCCGCAGTCACAGTGACAGTATCAAGGGAAGAGGGGTGAGCCCTTACTGCTTGCGCCATCGTTATAGCTTCCGCACGCACTGCCATACTCATCCTGGCAAAGGGTCGGAATGCGCTATCCGTCAACACGTAGACTCCCTATCCAGCTCCGATTAGCATCGCGATCACCGTTGTAAAGACCGCGGGAGGAGTCCGGCTTTTAAGCGTTGCTTTGCGGTGTGCGGGCCATGGAACGTACTCGGTGGTTTGTTTTCAAATTATCGATTTGTTTCCTGAATAGTACCGTCCACAGGTCTTTGCAGAGAAACTTGATCACGTCCAGGTTATCGGTAAATCGGGGGCGATCTCGGGAGAATCTGGATCAATTGATTGATGTTAGTCCACACATCCAGTATCCAGTATTTAATATACCACAAGCCGGTCTCGAAATAACGGAGGACTCGGCTCCTCTTCCTTCAGGAGTCCGGTGTACTCGCGCACTCCTGGAAGATCATGCCCCGGGGGGGGGGGGTGGATTGTATTGCATTCACACACCTCTCCGCAAGACCCTGTCCAACCCGGTACCCCAGGGACTCAAGACGAAAATATGTAGACTCGCGAACCTCCTCATCTTCGGGATTATCTTGTGTAGCTAGGTCTTTCGCAAGGCGTTCGGCCATGGGGACCAGTTCGATGAGTAGGAAGTCGAAGCATGAGGAGCTCAGGGCGCGGGCGTTTGGATCGGAGATGGATAATGAGGCTGAGGCGTCGAAGGACATTGTGGGCTGGAGGGGGATATTTCTATCGGAAGTCGTGGAGGAGGGTGAAGTTGAAGTGCGTTGGTTGTCGCGGTGTTAGTTGGAGGGGGAAGAGGTACGGGAGGTGGTTTAATGTGGTAAGCCGGCGGAGTTGGAGAAGAGCTCGGCTTTCTCCACTCGTGTTGACATGCGGATACCTTTGTCTACCCATTCTATATAATTAGAGAACCATTCAAGTCTGTAAATAATAGTACTCTATATTTCAGCAGATTACGTCAATAAAGTTACTTAAATCCGAAAAGAATGCTGTTCCAATAAAGCAGCTCACAAATCCATCGTTACTAACAATAAATTCGTCCTGTTCAATTCCAGATATAGATGCTTTTATTGCTGGCATCGAACAGCCACATCTGCCTAAGTAAACCCGCTTGCAAGTCCCAAGAAGACCAGGGATACGCCCAAAACACCACAGCCAGATGCAATTGTGAGAGACATAAGGGGAAATGGGGGGATCAACAAAGACAAAAGAATAAGGGAAAAGAAGAAGGCCCAACTCCAAGACAGATAGGAGCCAGGAAACAAAAGAATACGTAAATTCAGTGAACCAAGATCCCGCGATGAACTCCCCTAGAACGGAGGAGGTGGATAAGCTCGATTGTTCAGGGGGCTGTTAGCCACTGGCGTGTGAGAATCATGCGGTGCTATCCCGCGAACACCAAAGTTCAAGGCTGGACGTTTCACGGGAGGGGCGGGCGATTCATCATCGTCGTCGTCACTGCCAGTGAGATCGATGACCTGGGCTGCAGGGCGCTTCTTACTTGATAAGCGAGCCGCTGAGGATGGAGTCGATGCTTCTCGAGACTTGGACTGCGCCGGAGTTCGCTCCAGCATGATGTTTGTAGACATTGATTCTTGTTTCATAGAAGGAATGCCAGGCTCGCTGATCTCAATCAGGTCATCGTCGTCATCATCGTCGTCGCTTGTTGGAGTTCGCCCGCCGAGATTCACTGTATTTGCATCGCTGGGCGCGGACCACGTGCCATCCGGTTCTACAACCACTGAATCGACATCTCGTGATGTGGATCCGAGAATGTCATCAACATATCTGTCACGGCTACATTCAATATACAAGCTCAAATAACATTTGAACAGAGGGGCATAGAGCATCAGGACTTACTGGTCTACCTGCAAAGACTCGAAACTCGTGGACTTTGAGCACACTGGACAGGTCCAAGTGGGAGCCTGCTTTTGCAGCTCAAGGAAAGATGACGCATCGAAGCACTGGTTATGGGTGCAGATCACTGAGCGACAAGGAACTTGGATTCTGAGCGTTGAGAGCGGGCACTTGAGTGACATGATACTTGATGTCGCAACTATATCAGTATCCTCTGCGCGATTTTTCACTGTAGCAGGCATATGTTAGAAGGTCGAGTCCCCAGTTCAGAAACGGTCGTTGTTCTTACTTTCGCGGATCACCTGTTCCTTCGAGATGATCTTGCGGGATTTGAGTTGCATGACAAGTTCTTCAACGGGATGTTGTCGGACAAGGTTAGCAATCACGAAGAATTTCTGTGCCGGGGTATCAGTAACGCTCATTTTTATGTAGAAAATCAAAGCGAGGACTTACCTTTGTTGTTAATGCATAAGTCATCACGATGTTGTTAGGATAATTTGCCTTCTTGCGTATATGCGCTGTGACATCTGCTGGTTGGGTCGTGCCAGGTCTATTCTTCAGACCACGGAGATTGGCTTTGACTTCATCCAGATTGGCTTTGAGTTCCACTTGATGGGGGAACGCAATATCAGACTTGGTGTATTGCTTCAGGCCCGAGTCCGCCGCACAGTAGATCATCACCCGAAGGTTTGGGTCGGTTTGCAGATCCGACGCCGTGGATGCACTCAGCGAGACCTTGAGCTCAATGCTATCCCTGGTTTGTTCACGGACTGGTACATGTTAGACGAATTGATGCGATTGTACGGTGGGGTAGGGTGTATACCTTTGCATTCCATCACCGAAGTCAAAGGGGACATGATCGTGAAGAAGGGGCTTTCTTTGAAAACCAGGCGACCTGAAAACTTATCAGTTATTGCTGGCGATGTATATATTGTAGCAGGAATAGGTATCGCACCGTGTGAGCTGGATTGGGGAGCCATGGCACCCAAAGATGTAGGTCGAGATTGCGACGGTGTAGGCTGAGCAGTAGGTGGAGGTGGGAGTTGATAGCTAGGCGAAGAGGACTGAAAAGCCGAAGCTCCGGGGATTGCGACCTGATAGATAAGTCGTCTCAGGGCATCGTAACGGGCTCCATTGCCTTCGGAATTGGCGAGGCGCTCAAGATCTATTGTAGCAAAATTATTAGCAAGTTATCACAAAGAATGTAGCCCCAGAAACAAAAGTGAGAGATTCCTATAAGAGACCAAAAGTATGCCACACATAGAGAGAGACACCATCCAACAGAAAACAAAGAGGATCGGGGTGAAGAGAAAGAGATAACGAACAGTCAATGATGCGGAGCTGCAGCGATGCCTTGACACCGGACACCGCGAGGCCCTCATTTCGTAGAAGTTCTTTCAATTGCGGATTTGTGAGGGTCCTGATGAGAGCCACGAGATGTGGAATCTCTGATAGTTGGCCGGAGGATGCCATTGTGACTGGGGACGTGCGAGTTGTGACTTCCGGCTGTGATTCAAAGAGCCTCGAATGGGCATCGCTCAGGCAGAGTGCAATATGCCGCTAAGCCAGGTATAATGGACGCACAAATATACATCGCTGAACCGCGGCGCAGATCTATAAGGGCGACAGGACGTCAGCCTCGTGGAAACGAGTCCGAGGGTGAAGTTGGTTTGTTCGGCGGTGGTTGTCCGTTCCCCGGCCTTGTTGCGGATGACATAAGACGCCCGCCTATCGCGATAAAAAAAAGTTTCGAGCCGACGACCTCGTCGCATTCCCCTCTCTAAAACTCCACTCGACTCTTCTTTTCAGGGCAGATCTGATTCTGTTGGATATACAAGTGATCATATCAAAATGGCGAAAAGTGTCCGCGCAAGCGTTTCTAAGCGCAACAGAGCCGCCCTCCGCAAGAAGGTGTTCGGCCCAGTCGTCGATGCCCGCACCGAGCGTCTGGCTGCAAAGCTGCAAGAAATCGCCTCTCAGCCTAAGCCTGAGGCTCCCGCGAAGGCCACTATGGATCTAGAGACTGACGAGACTGGTATGTGTGCGCAGAGCGGTTTTTTATGTCTAGAGAACGTATCTAACTTTTTCTTCCCACAGCCGGTCAAAACGAGAAGGCTGCTGCTGGCGACGAGGGTAAGTTGACCCCCTTCCATGCCTTCCGGCACTGCTATATTGTGCTCTGAATGGCATTCTAATTGTTATACAGCCATGGATATCGACAACAAGTCCTCCAAGACCTCCTCAAAGTCCGGGCGCATTCAGAAGCAGCATCGCAATCGCCGTACCCGTCCCTCCATCGTCTTCTCGAAGCCTGGATCCAAGAACAAGAAGGGCGGCCCTAAGAAGAAATAAAAGTCAGAGACGATGATATTTGACGACAAATTGCGGTGGGATGAGGGGAAGCAAAATTATCTCCGCGGCGTTGGGAGTCCCTTGGGCATATATGTTTCTTAATTGATTACGACCTTAGTCAATTGCATCTGTAGATACACTACGACACTGTTTTCAATGTACTAGAAAGAGATTGTGTAGGCATAGTGGATTTAATACAGGTACATGCAGATAGTCCTAGATCCACCACGATGATCAACCAAAGCGACTTTGTAGAATGCGGGTGAAGGCGGTGTGGTCGCGTATCGCCAACTCGACAACCAGGAGACTTTAGATCGCGACTCATCCGATGAGGACCCTCTTTTACAGATCAAGTCTTGTCTGTTGGGGGTGAGCATCATGGGTCTCTTTCAATCCAGCTGGACCACTCTGCTGGCTAATGTCTTGATTCCTGTGGGCATTCTCACCTTTTCATCCGGGTTCTTCCCCTATAAACCACTCCTTTCGGGCCTTGCGACATTCGACGAGGGTGATCAGGATGCCACGTCTGCAGTCTTTGATAAAGTTGTGTTTATGGTGGTAGACGCATTGCGCAGGTATGGGCTGTATTGAGTCGACTTGGAAATTGAGATAATAAACTAACCGATAATACAGTGACTTTGTTTATTCTAACGAGTCTGGATTCTTGTTCACGCAAAGGTATGAATGCTCTTACGAACTAGTCTTGATGATATTCAAATTTGGAATAACAATTTGGATAAAAATTCCCCAAGTAAATGACAAAAGCTAACTCTATTTATAGTCTTATTCGATCGGGTGTGGCATTGCCCTTTACTGCCCATGCCAGCTCTCCGACGGTGACCATGCCTCGATTGAAGGCCATGACCACCGGCTCTGTTCCGTCATTCCTAGATGTGATCCTCAATATCGCCGAGTCAGACACCTCGTCGACTCTTGCGTCTCAGGACACCTGGCTAGCCCAATTGAAAGCCCGCGGAGATCAACTCGTCATGTACGGGGATGATACGTGGCTTAAACTTTTCCCTGGCATGTTTGGTCGAGCCGATGGTACTACTAGCTTTTTTGTATCGGTAAGTGATCTTGTGGAGGGCAATATTCAGCGCAAACAGGTTCAATGTCTAACCTTTTTCCCGACAGGACTTTGTGGAAGTAGACCAGAATGTAACCCGTCATGTTCCTACCGAGCTTGCACAAAGTGACTGGTCAGCTATGATCATGCATTACTTGGGTTTGGATCATATTGGCCACAAGGCAGGGCCTAGAAGGTAATTTTCGATTCATTCCCTGCATTGTCAATTCCGACCGCCGTAATTAACACTATATGACAGCTCGTACATGATACCAAAACAGCAAGAGATGGACGCGATAGTCAACGAAGTTTACACCGCAATCCAGCAACAGCCACATCTCCAGTCTACCCTGTTCGTCTTATGCGGTGACCATGGTATGAACGATGCCGGAAACCATGGCGGTGCATCGGCCGGCGAGACCTCCCCAGCACTGCTCTTCATATCGCCCAAATTCGAGGCCCTGGGGGTCCGCCAAGAAAGCCCTATCGAGGCTTTTGATGATCTACAGTACTATCGCACAGTCGAGCAAGCAGATATTACACCAACCTTGGCAAGCCTTCTCGGGTTGCCGATTCCCCTCAACAGCCTAGGGGTCTTTATTCCCGAGTTCCTAGATATGTGGGATTCCAGTAAGTTATCTCTGTTTCTTGGGGAAGAGGTAGCCTGCAAACACGTAATTACATCAACTAACTCGTCAATAGGACCCCAGCAAATCCAAATGTTATCTCGTAATGCACGTCAACTCTTGAACACCGTCCAGGCTACGTTCCCCGGCTTTGCATTTGACCAAGAGGCCATTGCAGGAAGCTGCGCGACGGGAGCAGACTCTGGAATTGAAGGTGCACAGTGCGCATGGTCTCAAGTCCTCCAGCTTTCTTCTGGCGACATCACGAATGATGAGACTTCGTCCGCCCTGGAATCAGCGTTGCTTCGGTTTTCGCGAATTGCCCAAGACGTGATGAGTAGCACCGCTAGCAACTACAATATTTCCAAGCTTTGCCTCGGATTGGTGATCACTGGCGTTGCAGCTCTTCTGGTCTTCCCCAGCACCTATTATGAATGTGCGCGGTCGACGTACACTGGTGTGTTCCTTGCTTTTATGATCGTTGGATATGGAAGTATGATGTTCGCGAGCAGTTATGTGGAGGAGGAGCAACAGTTTTGGTATTGGATTTGCTCCGGGTGGATGTTCTATCTGCATATTCGCTCGCAATCGCCGAGAACAGGATCTTCCCCAACCACCGGAGGACTTTTCCTTCGCGGTAGCAAGTTGGCCACTCTTGGACTCGCTGTTGCCCAGAGAGTTCTTCGGCGCTGGAATCAAACTGGCCAGAAATTCGCAGCTGAACCAGACATCGCGCGCACTTTCTTCCCAGCCCACCCAGCCGTTTTCTGGGGTCTCTTCATGTTCACATATGCAGATGCGGGCTATCATCTTCTGCAAAGCCTCCCACCTGCTGCTGTGCTGAAGCTTGGTGGAGTGGCTCTAACAGCCTTGGCCTTCATGTTCAAGCTGAACTTCGTAGCAAACGACTCTCCGGAGCTCCTGGTGGACTCCTTCTTATCGAAGACCGCAGAGAACTGGCCCGAAAGTCTGTCACTGGTTTTGCAGGCGAGGCTCGTTTTTGGAGGGCTCGTGTGTTGTGCAGTTCTGGCGATTGGGGCTCGATATCGCCCGAGTACAAAGCGTGGTAAGCAGTCCCTCTCGTCCTTGCGAATCCCTCCATTCAACCCAGAAATTGAATACTGACACATGCCAGTAGTCTCGAATACGCTCCTCCACGAGGCCCTTCATCTGTTCTTGATGACCCAATCTCGAGCCACCAACATTCCCCTATTCCTCGTTTTCCGCGTCGCTGCCCTGATTCTGTCTTCGATGAGACTCACGGGGATCGAAGTGACCATCACGACATTGATCCTCCAGTACACTACCTTCTTTGCATTTGGAGGTTCGAACGCGATCTCCTCCGTCGACCTTTCCAGTGCCTACAACGGCGTTGGCAGCTATAGCGTGGTGATGGTTGGCATTCTGACGTTCGTCAGTAACTGGGCAGGCCCAATCTGGTGGGTTTCAGCAGGCCATTTGCTTCGACCCCAGGATAGCTTGGAGGATCACAATTCAGCCTCGTTGCTGACTTTCCACGTCGCCACCTCACTGATGTCCGTCATGGCAGCATGTACTGCCCTGAGGACACACCTGTTCATCTGGACAGTATTTTCGCCCAAATATCTGTACACGATGGCGTGGGCGACCGCCAATCATGTTGGAGTAAATTTGCTGGGAGGTGCCGGCCTCTCTTCTCTTCGATCTCGGAAATGAGACATTCCATCACTAGCGCAATAGAAATTTCATATCTCATAGACGCTGAGCATGGCCCGTAAATACGAGTAAGGCGAGTACCGTGCCACAGAGTCTAGAATAAACCACTGAATAAATCGTCGATGGCATTCTTCTTTCGCTTAGCCTTCTTCGGCTTTTTGACGGTAGAGGCCTTTTCAGCGGTAGGCTTCTCTGACTTCTTCCGGGGCATTTGAGGTTCTTGCTCCGATGATGGTGTCACGCCAATATCAGCGCGACTCACGCGTTCTCCGCGATCCTCAGTGGGCGGAGCCGACTGAGTCTTCTTCTTGGCTTGGGGTCGTTGACGGGTCTCCTCTTCAAGTTTTATCCCAGTTGCCTTGGCAAAGCGGGACAGAGTCGCCAACAGCACGATACCCAGTGTGGAAAACTGGTTTTCGGCGATGACAGTTGAGAATGCCCTATCACGATCGTCAGTCAGATTCTGCATGTACATCCGTAGCCGGTCTCTCGACGCCTTCCTGCACAATTAGATGAGAGGAATACTTACAAGTAACACTTCGGAATCAAATGCGTAGACAGATACTGTTTATATGCAGGCGAAATGGCGACACTGGCGTCTCGCGATCCCAAATCAACAGCCGTGCGCTTCAGTCGGGCCAGCCACTTCCACCATTTTGCCCGCTGGTGCTGGTTCTTGTTGCGATGGAAGATTAAATGCAGCACAGCATGCACTGCCTGAATCTCCTGAGTATCCATGTGGCACGATGATGCGAAGTTGCGTAAAGTCGAGCAGAGAAAATGGGGGAATCCACAAATTTGCGGGTGTTTCCGCGGCAAAGTTGCCAAGTCCGCCGCTGCCAAGGCGTTAGTTAAGCGCGGGCGGGTACCTTGAACCATAAGCGACACCCGATATTTACAAAGTCAAAACTATAGAAATGGGGATAGATACCAGCGCCAGCCAGATGTTCAAGGAGGTCAGGTCAGGTCAGAACGAAAGTAAGTGACCCACCCAAAAATACAAAAGAAAGAACTAAACATCACACGAATGAAAGTCGAGAAAGAAAGATCCGGGTCGCAGCCAGGTCATCTCAACAGAAAACCTCAGCAACCGAAGCGGCCGAGAGTCTCCCGGAGGTAGACCAAGATGAAACTGGCCCCAGTTCATCAATTAATCGAAAAAAAAAACTAAAAACTAAAGAAAAAGCAAAAAAGCAAAAACCCAACCGCCAAAGAACTCCACAAACCAAACTCCGACAAATGTTGTTTCCCTCAGCCACGGGCATGTCGAGCCCGGGCCTTGGGGGCACGTCCGCCACTCAGTTGGCCTGGTCATCCTCCGCCGGGGCGGCTTGACGGGGTGCAGGGGCGCGGCGAGCACCTCTGCGAGTGGCTTGGGGGCTTGCGCCGCCCGGGTGCAGACCTGCGAAAAGTGATCAGTTATCAACTCACAAAGTCAAGTTAGATACAAGTTTGACTAACCAGCTTCTTCCTGGCTGCGGTGTACACCCAACGACAGGGTGTAGAAATTGTTGACTTGGGGGAATACGGCCTCCCCCCGGCCTTGGGTCCACTGGTGTGGAACAACTAGATTGGAGGTCAGTATCAATCTGTTCTTCTGTCAAGGGGGACGAGGAATAGTTACTTTTGGCCGGCGATCCGGCAAGTTGAGGATTACCGGACTGTTCCGGAATCGCTCGACCAGGGTGCCGAATCCCTGGACATCTGTTTGAGAAGAATCGTGTCAGTCATCAGATGGGTAGGAGTAATTATGGAACAAAAGATGCTTACCGGCATAGGTGATTTCGGCAATTTTTCCAGTAAATTGCTCGAAACCGGGCCAGGTACGCCCTGCACGGGCCCGAACGAACTATAGCAGCGTCAGCATAAGTCGAGTTTGTCAAGAATATCCATGTGGAATACTAACCACCGCCACGTCGGCAGGCTAAGAGAAACGTCAGCGAGTGTCATATATTGCAGAATGGTGAAGATTCATCACTTACTGTTACGAAGTTGATGAACGCGTATCCCACGCTGTTTGAAAATAGTCAGTAGATGATCCCAGGGCACTCGACCTTCTCCAAAAACTTACTTCAGGTCGGCTCCGAAGTCTAGTATAAGATGAAAGAAACATGGTCAGAAAAAATCGTGAGAGGTGAGATGGAATAGAGGTGACTTACTGATTCGGAGGTACAGGTAGTTGTAGCGCCCAGCGCTACTCAGGTCCAAGATGGCCTTGAGTTCCCTCTATTGACATTGTTAGCTTTTGGTCAAGTGAAAGAAGCAGATGAAGGACCATCACTCACCCAGGCCATCACATGTGGGATGTTTCGGCACATGACCTATATCAAGCACGATGAATCAGCTTTCCATCTTTCTCATAGGATCTTTCAAACCCCAGTACTTACGGCCGTTCGGTCGTCATTGCCGAATGGGATCTCGCCCATCGAGATCACGTTGCTGCGTTCGCCACCGCGGTGGCCATGGAAGGTCGCTTGGGGGCGACGGCCCTTGCCGCGGTAGGCGGGGGTCTTCGGTGGACGCCGGCCGGATTCCTTCGCCAACGTGGTCTTTTCGAACTCACAACGAGCCTTGGTAGTGGTTGTGAAGTGAGTATCATCCGCGCGGGGCATGACTTCAATGATGAGTCCCTGAAAATAGTATGTTTAGCATTTTCGTTGTTCATAGCGAGGGGAAACAAAGAAACGAAAAACCGAAATAGAATCAACCAATCTTCCCTTGTACTTACATCACGTCGAACTCCATTGAGTGCCTTGATAGCGTTGTATGCCGACCGCTCCATGTGATATCGAACCTCCAGCTCGTAGTATCGAACCACCGAAATTTCATCGACCACGCGGGTAGTCACATTGCAAATGGAACGAACGGGTCCAATCAATGCAAGGAAATCCCTCGCGTGGCGCTTAGCGTTTGAAGAGACGACATCCGTTTGGGGGCCGCAGTAAAGAGTAACAAATACCGTGTCACCGAGTTCCTGGGGCATAGGGAAGGCCATCATGGTCTGTTGGTTGAATTGCTGCTTTGACAAGGACAGAACTAGCCAATCTGGGAAATTGCTAAACAACCCGACAGCTTGCGCTGCTTCATCAAGATCCTCAAAGCCGACGTGAAATTGACCCTTGGTGTTCAACTCCGTGAGGACCGGGCCGATAGTCGAAGTGAAAAGCTAGTCACATAATTAGTATTCATCAATCATCCGGGAACCATCAGATATTACATACCTCGAGCACTTTCAGCACGCTCCAACCTTCGATATCGGTGTCAATTCCCTTCACCAGATAGAAGCGAGCGGAGTTTTCGAATTGGTTTGGTGCACGAGACACACGACGCTCAAGCTGAGTCTCGGGAGCAGTCACTCCGCGGGTTTGGCCAGGGCGGTTAGAGCGAATACCAGGGGAGGATGGAGCCAAGTTACGAGCAGTATGATCAGGCTGAGGGTAGTCCGGATCAGGACGACCGACGCTGGCAATCTGCTGAATGTCCAAAACATGTTGGTCACGAGATGGTAAAGTAAATGCGTGGCGCCGATTCAGGGAAGCACGAGTAGCATCAAACTCTCGGGGCATTTCATCAGGGAGAAATTGACGATTGCGAGCAACGCCAGGGTGATCGAAGGTGGGCATCCACCGAGAATCCGTACCATGAGCTCGAGGAAGGTATACACCAGCAGGTATTGGAGACTGCGAAGGGGGACCAAAAGTAGCAAGAGAGTTCGGAAGTCCAGAAGGGTGGGAAGCCAGACCAGGATGAACTGGACCGCAATGATCGAAGGGGCTGGTCTGCGGGGTGTTCATACCATGAGGTGCGTAAGGCAGCGCACCAGGAGGTGACGGGTGCGAAGGGAAACCAGGAGCAGCGTAAGGATTCGGATGTTCGGATGGGCCTAAGAATGGACCGCGATAAGCAGGACTTGGACCAGGATGATCATTTCGAGGCGCATAAGCCCATGCCCCAGCAGGTGTCGGGTACTGTGAAGTGGAATCACGAGCCGCATAAGCATTTGTATGTTCAAATGGGCCCGAGACTGGACCATGATGGGCGGCACTTGGACCAGGATGATCATTTCCAGGCGCATAAGGCCATGCCCCAGGAGGTGACAGGTGCGAAGGGAAACCAGGAGCAGCGTAAGGATTCGGATGTTCGGATGGGCCTAAGAATGGACCGCGATGAGCAGGACTTGGACCAGGCTGTCCATTTTGCGTCACTTGGTTGACAGCATATGGATTCGGAAGCCCAGGTGGAGGGTACTGCAGACTAAGGCGAACAGGGCCTGGATCATTGAAGCCGGTGGTCTGCGGAATATTCATATCCTGAGGCTCAAAGGAAGATGCCTGATGATCCAAAGAAGAATCACGGCGAGGCTCTTGGCCAACAACGTAAGGGTTCTCGCTGTCAGGGAGATGAATGTAGGCCAATGGATGACTAGTAAATTTGATTAGCTCTGTCATCACAAAGAAAAAGAAGAAAGGGAGAACTCAATCGCGGAAATGTGACCCTCACGCATTGATAATGGAACTTGCCACAAAAACTCTCGGCACATTGGACAGATATGTTCAAGTTTCGTGATATTTCTGGGGCAATGGGATGGAATAAAACAAAGTAACTTACAGAGGGCGCGGCGGTGACCAAGGTCTAGTCACCCAAGCTGGAAGTTCGATCTTTGGCGAGGTTGCACGGAAGTCGCGAGCCTTCCATTCTTCAAAACTGAGACTCGCCAGAGGGTCATCAGGGCTACCAATAGTAACAGGGAGGTCGAAACTCGAGGGAAGCATCTCCTGGGATGCCGGGGGATCATTGGAACTCCCAGAAATAGCGGGAAGATGGACATTTTCCGGAGGCATCGAAGAGCCCTGAGGTCTCAAGCCCGTAATTGGGGGGATCCCGTCAGGATAATTGTCACTCATGATGAACTTGACGCGTCAAGATATCAAGAGGGGGGTTTCCTGAGTCGAGTCGTTAGCATGCATGAAGTTTCCGACGTCCAAACCAATGAAGGTAGTTGATGAAAACTTACGAAGCGTCGAAAGGATCTTGAGCGTAGATGAGTGAGGTGGAAAGACTTGAAAATAAGGAGACGACTGTATCAGAACGAAGTTTTCGAAGACGAAGGGCAGCTCAGTGCAGCAACCCAGCCGTATTTTCCTCAAGATGGGTGTTGGAAAGGAGGGTGAGAAAGTTGAAAAGGATAGAAGTCGTGGAGAGGAAAAGAATTGAGAATCTGGGGGCTAACAGGTGGTATTTAATTCGGAGCTTGTATGCTAGGTCGATTGCCCCCCGGCGAAACCGTTGGGAAGTCGGGGGAAAAGCGGAGACTCAATATCAAACGCCTCGAGTCCATTGGCCGATACGATCATCGTTGCCTTGGTACAGATCCCATGCTGGAGCCGCTACGCGCCATTGGACGATCTGGCGCGAGGAATATAACGGAAGATATTCGAGGCTCTCGATTGGCCGGTACTGCCATGGATGCCTGGGTTTGCGCTTCTCGCGGAACTCATGCTCACGATGCTCAGCGGGATTGGAAGATCTGGCGCTTAGAAAGTAACGAAATATAACAATGCCAGATTGGTGGCATTTAAGCTGGTTGTAGAGTAGAAAGCGCGAAGGAGACCGCGGGAATAGCCCGCCGAGTAATTGACGTATACATAGTAAGATATTTAGATTGGTGTGCAATCCTCCGTAAATCACTGCTAAACGCTTCTCGGAAAAAGAATTCATTCGCGGAGAAGTACGCGACGGCATTAGATTGTACGCCGGAAGTAATTAGAATCCCTATTAATGTCAGTAGTTGGCTCGTGTAAGACGGGAACGCCATTCGCAGAAACACGGCATAACAGTACCTTCGTGCATTTTTGTTTTTTTCCCTTTTTTCCCCTTCCTTTCCATCCACTTTTATCTCCTCTTGAAAGTCACTTTGCCCAAGACAACACCTCTCCAGTTACGGCTGGATTTTTATAGTTCAATTTGATATGGCCCGTGCACGCGCTAGACCAAAAGAGGACAAAATGGTCGGATCTCTTAAGCTTGCCGATAGCGATAAGCAACGTCAGTCGGTGTTGATTCCAGGCCATAACGGCATCAAATTCGATGAGAAGATGGCATTGCCTAATGGAACTAGCGTGCTGAACCAAGTCAGTTGTGTCCTTCAAGTAACCAGGAGCTTGGCGTGCTGACTGGTACTCTAGATCATCATTTCGCCGTCGGACACGGACTACCTTGACCAGCTCATTCCCTCTATCCGGGAGTACAGCGTCGGCAACCGAACTCCGCAGCTCCTCCAGTCCCTATCACGATTTGCAAGTGATAAAGAGGCGGAGATTGAGAGTATCTGCAACACGAATCACCAAGATTTCGTCTCCTCGGTCAATTCACTCCTCCGTATCCGTGAAGGCACCGTCACCCTTACTGCCGAGATTCTCGACCTCAACCAGTCCATACAAACAAGTACGGAGCGTCTTGCGGAACAAAAGAAGGCCTTGGTTGAGTCTCGAAGTCATCGGCAGAATATTGACGAAACGTCGCGCGCCATTCAAGATTGTCTCGAGGTTCTGCGGTTGGCGAATCAGGTCCACGACCTGCTAGCCAAGAAGAATCACTATGCAGCATTGCGGGCGCTGGAGGAGTTGCAAAATGTGCATCTCAAGGGTGTCACGCAGTACAAGATCGCGGAGATGATTCAACGCTCGGTACCTGCCACTCAGCGGGCCATTGCGGAAGCTGTCATGTCGGACTTGAATACGTGGCTGTATCGCATTCGAGAAATGTCACCTTTTCTCGGGGAGTTAGCTTTATTCCACACGGACCAACGCAAGTCAAGATTGAAGCAACGCGCGGAGAAGATGCCTTATCTTGAAAGCTTCAATCTAAACTCTGCGATTGAGCTCGTGGCAGATGAAGATGAAGAGTACGATCTATTACAGAACGACGATCTCCAGGTTCCCTTTGCGCCTTTGTTCGAGTGCTTGCACATTCACCAGTCCTTGGGGCAGATGGACAAGTTCAAGATCGAGTACGCGAATACTCGACGTCGGCAAAAAGACCTTTTGCTTCCTGCGTCCATCACGCTCGTAGATGAGGACGGTGCCAGTCTTCATAATATGTTGGAGGAAATGGCAGGCTTTGCGATTGTTGAGCGAGCAACGATGAAAAGAGTGCCGGATTTGAGATCCTCCGTTGATGTAGGTGGTGGTATCTCGAGATTTTTTGTTCAATCGCTCGAATTCGGCCATTATGGGCTTGCTGACGCGTGGTAGATCGATGAACTATGGGACTCATCGTGCCAGGCCGCGGTTGGTGTGATTTCCAAGGCGCTGCATGAAGTAGACAACGCGGAGAGCATTTTGAAGACGAAGAATCTGATTGCGCTGTTCATGCAGACAATGAACGTAAGCGGGTCCTTTCCCCTCCCTCGACTTGATTCAGGCAGCGAGGCTAATACGCCCTATCAACCCCCCAAACAGACGTGGGGCTTTTCCGTCAGAGTCTTTGACGACTTCTTATTGAAACTGTTTGAAAAGTACGCGGAGCTACTCAAGAGGCGGTTTAGCGATGATTTCCAAGAGGTAAGTTGCCCTCCGAACTTACAGCAAGACCTTTCTAAATCTAACGCGTCTAGATCGTGTCCACGGATGACTACATGCCTATGCCTATTCAGACCCTAGAAGAGTATGACAAGGTGCTCAACGTGAGCTGGTACAGTCCTGAAAAGCCACGCGATGAACAAGTGTATGATCTCCCCGGACTTACAGCCGCATGAACTACAACAAGCTAAATCACTAAATCACGGAACAGTTTCCCATGCATCCTGCCATTCTCAAGGATGTATCCATTGTGCTGCATCGATATTCGGAATTTTTTGAACCAGTTCTACTTCTTTGCAAACGACGACTTTTCTCACCCAAATGTTATTGATGAGACATTAAAGGAGGCAAGTGGCTGCCATCTACCGGGACTCCATCTAGAACACGCGTTGCTAATCTCAAATTCAAGGCGCTGGATGATCTTCTCTCTCGAAAGGTTTGCGATACCCTGGTGGAGCGTCTTTCCTCGCAGTATCTTGGACAGATCGTTCAGATTCTGATCAACCTGGAACATTTTGAACTGGCCTGTCACGAACTGGAACTTCTCCTGGCGGCTGCAAGGTCACAGAACTCGACTGGCACCTCCATCGCGCTCAGAGCCACCGAGAAATTCAGAAGCAACAAAAAGGCCGCTGAGAAGCGAATATTCGAGGTGGTCAACTCCAAGATTGACGATCTTATTGAAACGGCAGAATATGAATGGATGGCGCCTAACCCTCCCAGCGAACCCAGCAACTACATGCAGACTCTGACGCGATTCCTGTCTAACATTATGAACTCCACCTTACTCGGGCTGCCAACTGAAATCAAAGAGTTGATCTACTTTGACGCGCTCAGTCATGCCGCAAACATGATCTTGGTAAGGATCCTACCCCCGTTCATCGCACCACATTATATTGGGTACCAGTTTGACTGACTGTATTTCACAGGCTCAACCTCTGGCTCCCGAGGTCAAGACCATCAATCCTAACGGTGTCACCGCGTTGGCCAAGGATGTCGAGTACCTTACACAGTTCGTGGATAGCCTGAACGTGCCTATCTTGCGTGAGAACCTGGACGAGCTGCAACAAACGGTGCAGCTGATGCAAGCGGATAATGCGGATGAATTTTACGATATTTCGACGCGTAATAAGAAGTACGGACGTGTCGATGCCATGCAGGGGCCTATCTTGCTTGAGAAGTACGATCCTTTCCCAGTCGTTTGTCCTGGATTATGCTGACCCCCTTCTTCCAGGTTGACTCGAACAGTCCAAGTGCCCACCAAGGTGGACAAATTCGTGAATCTGTCATCACGGTTCAAGAAATCTTCATAGTCCGGTAGACATGCCTTAGCGTGTTACGAGAATTCTACTTTGTGGGCCGAGACCATTCATCTGGTACTTGGAGGAACCCCACCTAGCTTTAGCAGAGTTTAATCGAGTTTGAAGCAACCTCTATGTAATCGTGTCTGATTCAAAGATAGAAATAATGAACAAGTTCAACTCCAGTTGCGATTCCGGACGGAACCACACCTTCTTTCCCGGTTCCGACTACAGGTATCAGATTTGCCCTAATCTGGCAGGAAATAGAAAAGCGAAAAATAAATTGTCCATTGGACAAAGGGGGACGAAACATGAAAGAAGCACAGACAACCAAAAAGGCCAGTATTCGCCGGGGAAGACACACGCGTAACTATCGAGTCAAAACATTGAATAACCAAATGCGCCCGATTTTAGTGGCTCACTGAACGGTGTTAGTCTTTTACTTAAGTCGGGAAAGGGTTGGAAGGGAGATGATACGAACCTGTTGAGGGGGCATGTGAGGGTAAGCATATATCCCTTCGAACATCTGAGGCTGTGGCTGGCCGTATGCAGCCGTCGGGTCCTGTTGGACTGCACCAGGGTACATGGCCTGTTGTTGGCGATACTCCTGCTCTTGCGCCATACCGTGCTGACCCAGAGAACCGTAGTCTGCCGGGCCCATGTGCGGCTGCACACCGTGTTGGGCAGGAGGCATCTGGCCCGGAGCTGCTGCGGGACCAGGGGCCGTGGCGCCAGCCTGGCTAGAGCGCTTCGCATGGGAGGTGGCCTCCTCACGAGGAACGATGTCAATCAAGAAGTCGAACATGTCGGACTTGGAGAGGGCAGCAGCAATGTCGGATCGCTGGAGAGTGCGGCGTTTGTTGTCCTCGGCGTGGATCCAGGCGCGCATGGTCAACTCGGTGATGAAGATGTCACAGCCCTTGGCAAACAAGATGGGGGCCTCGGCGGAAATCATCTTGACCTCGGGGTCGGCCTTCATCACCTTCTTGATTCGAGCAAGAGGCAACTGGTGGATCTTGTAGTCGTGGTTGTCTGTCTCCAGGTGGTTGATGACATGCTGCCAGTAAGTCGTCAAGATATCGCGAGCTGTGCCCTGCAGACCTTGATTCACCTGAACGGAGTGTCAGTGATGAGTGTGGTGACCACATTGCTTGAGCGAGCGACTCACATTGGCCCAGGTACCGGTGTACAGCTCAGCGACTGGAGCATATCCTTGTGCAGAGAGCTATTCCAAATTCATATCCAGTTAGCTTCGGGGTTCCCAGGGTCTTGCATCGATCGATCGCCGGAGGACTCGGATTGAGGGTTGGGATGAATTAGGGCATACCGCTGCGCTAGCACCTGAAAGAACCGTTAGTATAGGACAAAAGACAAACGCGACAATCATAATGCCTGTTTCGCATGCTCTCATGGGGCATTAGACCCCAAACCGATGCTATGCGATCACCGCCTTATCTCTCCGGGGGGGCTGAAATACCATAGTGTCCGCCATTCCTAATGTCGTACACAGGCTGTTGCTGCTGCTGTCTGCCTTGCTGCTGGCCACTTCCTTGGGGCGCCTGCTCCATGGTGATTCGGATGCGTTGCGCGCAAGAGAACGGTGGGCTGAATTGTAGTCAGGCAGGTCTCGGGGAGAGCTGCTTGGGGTGCTCCGAGGTTGCGACGCGACGGACGGGCGACGTGCGACAGAATTAACGTAGTATATAGGAATTCGCGGAATATGCCGAAGGCGGTCGCGTAGGCGATATAGAGTCAGCTATAGTGTAGCGTGTTTTCTAGATGTTGTTGTAGAAAGCGCGTCGGGATGGTTCCGTGGAGGTGGTGCTCTTTCAGCTGTCTGACGTTCTTGGACAAGCCCCCCGCTCCCAAGTTGCGCCCGTGTCAGCCCAAGGTCGAGTACTGAATAGAGGATGCAGGTACTGTACTACTGACTACACTTTCTAGAGGAATATTGCTCCAAGATGAGATTACTGTGGGTATTGTAGGCTTCTAGTCCTCAATTGACCAATCTAAAATCATAATTGGGCCATTTCTATCTCGTCAAGTCCGACAAACCAGCCAAAAGTACTGATAAAAGTACCGAATACTTGAAATTGGGTGTATTTCTCTTTGCTGACCAAGTACCCGTGACTTCTGTAGTCACATGACCAGAGCTGTCCCGGAAAAGATTTCTGATAAAGGTTTCTCCGTGCCGACGGAGCATCAACAGAAAAAAAATTCCTATAAAGCCCACTTACGTCCAGCTCTTCTTCATTCTCCGAGACCTTCCACCCTGACTTGCAGGGATGGGTGATTCAATTACTATGGGGTCCAGTGTTCCACCTCAAGACGAGGTGGAGCTCACTGATGACCAGATTCAACAACTGTTGCTTGAAGCAGAGAACCGACTGCGTGGTTCAGACACCCAGGTCACCCCGGTCGACGATGTCGCTTCCTTGAGGTATGCTGTCCTCGCTAGCTATTGATACTCAAGACAAATTGACTTACACGTTTCTAGAATTCCCAAGTTGGCTACTAGCTCCACGTTGGCGCCCTACATGCGTCCGGGTGCTGAGGAAATTGCTACCGTTGATTCGGCCCAGCTCATCGATCCCAAGCAAAAGGAGCTGTCCAACTCTCTTCGGACTGTTGCAACAAAGTCCGCTGCAAAGAAGGTTAGTCTATCATTGTCTCTGTTCTTGTTCTTTTTTTTCGTCTTTGCTATGAGGAAAATTATCCCAACGCCTAAGCGCTTGATGCGGCGTCCTCAGTCCGTCTTGGGCTGTGCTGCACTAGTGAGAGCCTTCATTTTCATAGTTACTCTGAGCATCCACACAATCATCATGATTTTTTTTGAAACGACCCTGTTACGAACTTCATTCGCTGACTAGTCGATTCTACAGGACAAGGCTACCGCCGGACCCGATTGGTTCAACCTCCCCAAGACCGAATTGACCCCAGAGCTCAAGAGAGATCTCCAGCTCATTCGGATGCGTTCGGTGCTCGACTCCAAGAGACATTACAAGAAGGAGAATGGCAAGGCCAAGATCCCCGAGTTCTCGCAGGTCGGCACCATCATCCAGGGTCCCACCGAGTTCTTCAGTGGTCGTATCGCCAAGAAGGACCGCAAGAAGAACTTTGTCGAGGAGGTCTTGGCATTGGAGCGGGAGAACAAGCGTTTCGAGTCCAAGTACCGCGACATCCAAGCCACCAAGACCAGTGGAAAGAAGGCTTTCTACAAAAGCTTGCAAGCCAAGAGGAATCGGAAGATCAAATAAGATTAGAACGACCACTCTACCGGCCGTTTCACTATATTCATGGTGTGCTGGAGTCTATTCTCCAGCGACTATACATACCTGGCGGTATCTATGTGTACTCAAAGGACAGTCCCATCTATACCTGTTCGAAGACGTTCACAAGACTTTGCAAAACCAATTTCTGCAATTGTCAGTCGTTGATTCGCTGGTACTGGTGGGGACAATGTATCTCACCTGCATGTCCAGTGCCGCATTGCGGCCAGCCTCCAAGACTTCCTCATGTCCAGCCTTGCCCTCTTCGATGATGGCGTTGAGCTCACCAGCGTCTTTGCCCTGGAGTAATTTCTCATCGCCACGAGGCACGGGTGCCAACACTGCATTGTTGGTGACCAGGCTAAAAGCCAATACGCGAAGCCCACAGTGCCTCGCCACCACAATCTCTGGCACGGTGGACATGCCCACCACATCGGCACCCATCATTCGCAGCATGCGGCTCTCCGCTCTCGTCTCATAGCTTTACCCAGTCAGAGAGAATGCAGTAGATGGATGCACCGTTTAGAGAAAAACTTACGTGGGACCTCCAACGAAGGCATACACACCCTCGTGCAACTTCCTCGTGCTTTCCGCAGAGATGACTTGCTTCCACGCTTGGTGTACCTGACGACGAAGGTCCAGGTCATATGCGTCGGACAGAGGTGGGAAGCGCACTCCAAAGTCTTCCTCATTGGGTCCTCGGAGGGGATGAACTCCCGCTAGACCGGCGAGGAAGATGTGCTAGAAGCCATCGTTAGTCACTCGGTTCAGATAGAAAGGGGTTGATAGTAGTCTTGCATCATTCAGCATGACGATATCGCCCACGCAATAGTCAGAATTCAGGCCACCGGCCGCGTTTGTCACTGTCAATCATTATTCTTAGTTTCCTCTCGCAAGCACAAACCTCTTGGCATCTTTAGCGTGAACTTACACACGACAGTATCAACTCCGAGCTGCTTGAAGACTCGGATGGGGAAAGTGACTTGGTCCATAGAATGGCCCTCGTAGTAGCTATTCATGATCCAATTAGCCACAGACCCTCCTGATACTTGGAATAATCACTTACTGGGCACGTCCAACCATCAAGACAGCGGGAATCTTCTGGCCCAGCAGACCAAATACCAACTTCCCAGCATGTCCAGCAACTGCACCAGTCAGCCAATCTCACTCTCCATCCATTTTCCACGGCATTTAGAGATACTCACCCGTCGGACGAGGGAAATGAGGAATAGACGCATAATCATATTCCGCTCGACCTTCAGCATGGACCGTATCGGCCAGTCCTCCCAGCCCAGAGCCACATACAATAGCAACTTTGGGCGCCTGCAGACCCTCTGGCAGGCTACTTCTAAGGAAAGTCACGGCCTCGTTGGCTCGGTCGAATGCGGAGGTCCCTGCTTGAGTCATGATTCCTGATCTTCTTGTCACTGATATGTCTATGGAAAGAAAGGGAAAAAAATGAATGGAGGGAGGGGTGGGGTGGGCTGTCATGATGCTGCGGAGTTGGCGTGCAGTCTTATTGGCTCGTCGTTGGAGCCCCGATGCTACCCTTTTGCTGGTTGGGAATCTACTGTTTGTGTTATTCTTGACATTGAAATGTACGGCATATAATATTAGTTGGAATTGTATGTCCGTGATAATGATCAAGTGTTTTTGATCTCTTCCATCTGATCGTTGGCGACCTGGTTAGGATCAAGTAGTACTGGGCTGGTAGTATATATCTATGACTGCGTGACCCTATTTAATACGCCACTACATACTACAGGATACAACGAATAGTCACCATACGTCCACCCTTTTAAACCTGCCACATGCAATAACCCCAGAAAACCACACAAATCAAAACCCTGAGCCCTGGATGATGCTTGTCGTAGCCGTGGGTGCACTCGAGGACGCCCCAATGGTCGACTCCCAAGGCGGTCAGTCCGCATCACCTTCAACTCCGAAAAAAAACCCGCACCAAACAGACTGCAACCACCAACGACCATGTTTCCCAGCACAACGCGCTCCTTGATTGGAGCTAGCAAGCGCCTGCGGGTAGGTGGAACGCTTGAAATCCAATATCATCCATCGAAACTAAGCTAATGGACTCGGAATCAGGTGCCTATGCCCATTCGCTCACTATCAACCCCGAGCCAGACCAATGCGCCATCCACCGAGAAGGCGACTACACCTTCCCAGACCAAGCCCGAGCCGACTCCCACCTCTGTCGCGTAAGAAACCGTGAACCCTGAGAAGATTATTCGTGCCAGGAGCAGAATGGCTGATGGAATTGGTTTCACACTACAGTCCCACGAACACCGAGCAACCCGCCGAACTGCCCGTGAAGGAATGGTCAGTCAATCGCATCACCTTTACCCCTACAGAATCGAAGAGTCCGCAGCTCATACAGATCCCAGGTCCGAGCGGTTAGGAGCTTTTGGTGAGCACGCCCGACTCCCCCGAAGCGTCCAGGCCCTCTATCTTCGTCCCCTCCGGAGGAAGGCGGA
This sequence comes from Penicillium cataractarum, assembly GCF_028827025.1. Lineage (NCBI taxonomy): Eukaryota > Fungi > Ascomycota > Eurotiomycetes > Eurotiales > Aspergillaceae > Penicillium > Penicillium cataractarum. The sequence continues at coordinate 862,402 of NW_026622745.1, read as the reverse complement.
GCACGGCCTCCCCGTCTGCGACCTTCAACTGCGATCCTACAGCGTGCAGAACCTGGAGTTCTTCGCCGACTTTGCCATCCGTGCCGCCTACTACCTCAACCTCCCCGTCTCCGGCCCCGTGCCCCTCCCCCGTATCACCGAACGCTGGACCGTGACTCGCAGTAACTTCGTACACAAGAAGAGCAAGGAGAACTTTGAACGGATCACGCTCCGCCGTCTGATCCAGATCAAGGATGGCAACCCGCAAGCGGTCCAGGCATGGCTGGCTTTCCTTCGGAAACACGCGTTCCACGGAGTCGGTATGAAGGCCAACGTTTGGGAGAATGAGAGCCTGGGTATGATGATTCTTGAATTCGCAAGTTATAGAATCGCACGACTGACACATAGAAATAGATGCCGCCAAGGCACTGGATGCCTCACTCCCCGAGATCCAAAAGACCGTGGGCCCACACCTTGCACAGTTCGGACAACGACAGGACAACTCAGTCAAGGAGACTATCTTCGATGCGCTGGACAGCGACCGATTTGCCGAGCGCAAGAACCTGTAAATTGGATAGAGGATTTTGGTTTGTTGCTCGAGCTTTGCATAATTTGTGTGTGTGTTTATTTGGGAAACACCCGGGCGTCATGTAGTTTTATATCGTCATCATCTTTGGCCTTTTGTGGCTCTGGCCAGGCCCATCTGTACTCTACTTTGATTATAGCCAGACGTCAATGAAGAACTGGAGTCTGCTTTTTTGATTGATTTTTACCAAATGGCCGAGACGTGGCAACAACACTAGCACGGGCTATTGTAAAAAGCTAGATAATTCCAAAATAATCCTGGAATGCTTTGTTAACAATGCTTAGTTGACTATTCATCGACTGTCGATAGGCCCAATGATATAATCACGTGACAATTGGATGTTTTGCGGCGCGGAGGCCCGGAAATCCACGAAGAATTGCACTCGACCCAATCGTCGCATTTACTTTGCGACGCATACATAGAATCATCAGCGATGCGTGCCACAATTTCCCACCAGGGAAGCGCATCCCTGAGATTGGTGGGCGGGCACTTCAACCGCGTTCGCCCGGGCACCTCAGTTCGGCCATCCTTGTATCGGTCAAATAGCACGAGCACCAACACACCACCAGCTCAAGAACCCGTCATCTTCTCCGGCATTCAGCCCACTGGAGTGCCGCACTTGGGTAACTACCTGGGAGCTTTACGGGAATGGGTGAAGCTACAGGATGAAGCGAAGCCGGGAACGAAGCTGTTATTTTCCATCGTGGATCTGCATGCATTGACGGTTCCGCAGGATGCGGCGCAGTTGAGGAAATGGAGGAGAGAGGCTTTTGCTACGCTGCTTGCTGTGGGGTTGGACCCGAGTCGGTCTACGGTTTTTTATCAATCTGAGGTATGTGGTTCTTGGAGTATTCGTCTCGTACGATACGGGAGCTTGGAGAGTTGAGAGTGGATGAATGGAATTGGGTTCTAATGAGATATCAAATAGGTTCCGGCTCATGCGGAATTGATGTGGATTCTGAGTACCGTTGCTTCGATGGGTTATCTATCGCGAATGACTCAATGGAAGGTTAGTACCCTGCCTGATTGCAATATCTGGATAGCCAGAGATATTAGGAGTGACTGCTGACTGACTTCATGCAGAGCAAACTCCAGCTTCCAGAGGATACGACGTTAGAGCAAGCAGATGCTCGGGCACAGCTGCGACTCGGCCTTTTCTCTTACCCAGTGCTTCAAGCCGCGGATATCCTTGTTCATAGGTACGAATCTCCGTCTATGTTTCGAGCATGAGAGCGTCACTGACCACATCTCACAGGGCAACGCATGTCCCCGTTGGCGAGGATCAGAGACAGCACTTGGAGTTCTCGAGATATACAGCCAATAGCTTCAATCACCTCTACGGGCCGATCTTCCCCATCCCAGAGGCGCATATCTGTAAGTCGGATGATCCCCTCGCGATACAACAACATGCCCTATCTAACAGAATCCAAGCCCCCGCCAAGCGAGTAATGTCCCTCAAAGAACCAACATCCAAAATGTCCAAATCCCACGCAGACGAAAAATCCCGAATCATCCTCACCGACTCACCCAGCGTCATCCAAAAGAAGATCAAAGTCGCCCTAACCGATTCCCAACCCAACATCACCTACGACCCAGCCCAACGACCCGGGGTGTCGAACCTAATCGAGATTCTGAGCCATTTCGAAGGACAGTCATGCCAAGAAATTGCCGCGAGTTTCGACGGCGCAAGCCTACGCGCTTTGAAAGAGCACGTCGCTAGCCGAATCACGCATCATCTGACGGATATTCGGGAGCGGTATGTCTCTATTATGGACGACAAGACTGGGTATCTGGACTCGATTGCGCAACAGGGCGCGGCGGCGGCGCAGGCCAATGCTAGCGTGACTATGCGGAAGGTTCGAGATGCGATGGGGTTGTAAATTTGAGATGTTTACATGATGTGTTTAGTGTGGACGGCTCTTGTACTAACATTTACCTTTTTGGGGGGGGGGGGTCTGCGTGGCAGAGACCCGTGTATTATATAATCGGATAATAGAGTCCAAATACGGTAGGAAATTCGCATCTTCGATAAGTTCCTTTTAGTTGGAGACGTGGGGGTACGTCATGGTGCAAGACTATGCCGGGAGTAGTAGTAATGGACAGGGCTTCCGGCGTCCCGAAGTGTAGTTCGGGTGCATGCTCGTTGTTTCAGTGTTTCAGGGATAAGGGGGGCCACTAGATTTACTTGTACTATTTAATATCGTTCTTCATACCCGCTTAGCTTAGTAGACCCTGAGTCTTAGAATAGTGGGGAGACTAGTGGCCCATCCCAGCCACTTGATATATGGTGTCGACTAGCATACTGTAGTAAACTGATAGTATCATAGTAGTAAGAGACTACAGTAGCATGGAGCATAGATATCGGAAGGGCTGGAATACCAGAATCTACTTGAGACATGTTTAGCACATTTGCCACGATTAATTTATCTAGACCTTCCATGATCCATGATCCATCGGAGTTAAGGTAGATCCCCATGATCGGCCGATCGTAAGCTTTGGTTATGTAGCCGCCTGGTCCGGTGGCTGTATGGATTTGCCGCCGTGGCTATGCACCCGGGTGACCCTGGGACTGGATCTTAAATAGAGACATTGCAGGCAGCAGTAAAGATTTATAAGGATTAGAATATTTGTGGAGACGGTATTGATGCATGATTGTCGATAATGTATGGTTATTATCCACATTTGAAGCCACATACTCCGTACATGAGGGTATTACTGTGGAATATACTCTGTAGAATGTACTGTATGGCGCAGTATACAAAGTCAAAAATGCACTCGTCAGCGCCCTATGCATTGTCATCAAATGTACTTGTAGTGTCCGTCTGGTGTTATCTCCGATGAATTTATTCGTCAGGGGAAATATTGTACGATATCTCGTATTTGACAAAAAATATAGTTCGAGGATCGGCAGGTCCAGCTCAAAAAAGTCCGACACACGTGGTGACGACAAGACATCAAAGTCTAATAGTAACTTTTAACAATCACGACATGAATCATTCTTGATATTGAAATAATCGACCCTCTCCTAATAGACCGTTAACGAAGTCCCACTTAAGCAAAAGAATCAAAGTCTTGGCTCTTGCTAGGTCACGGGGCTAAGCCAGAAACGGGCTGGTGGCAGTGGAGCGTCATCCATCCGCGTCATCAGCGCTCGACCCAACCACGTACGTTGCATACGTACGCCAGATCAATTTTGCATTGCCCGCAGGCCTTTTCCCGTCGGGGACTTATGGTGATGATGAGGGGAAAGAGATGAGAGGAGTCGAATAGAGTACAAGTCTGTACTCTCCATGACTTGCACCCTTTACCCTACCATTGTAACACTTCCACTCCTTTTTTTTTTTTTTTTTTTTTTTTTTGGGTAGACGCCAAGTTGGTGACGACAGCTTCGACCTTGTGGGGCCCTTCTCAACCAGCGCCTTACCCGAGTGACTTGCACTGTCGTCTCCACGGTGGTTTTTACAGCGCTTACGAGAAGGAAAAGAAAAAAAGTCAATGGTCCACTCGTGGGCCGCTGACTGGCCGTTGAACAAATAATGAACCTGTCAATCTTTCCCGGCTGGCCCGAGGTGTGCCAAAGCCGCCTGGACACTCCAGCAAACCAAGTTAGTGCTGTCTGGGGGGGGGAAGTGCATACGACATCCATCGCCTCTCCGGCACAGCCGCCGCATACATGTTCTTCAATCTTTTAGACTCCATATTTCTCGTTCTCTTTTCTCTTCTTCACGACTCTCTTCCTCTCCCACAGCTTCACATCTCGCCGTCTCTCTCTCGAGATATCCTCACCATCTCGACTTAACCCGACCCCTCTCCCCGCGATCTCGAATTTCCATTTCCGGCGCATTCCTCGGGAACCTGCAGCGGTGAAGATCGTGCCGATCAGATCAAAGTGAAAGGCGGCATACCGATCCCACACATTCCTACCGGGGAGCTCGGTCTATTTTCGGCCAACGGCGAGCAAGCATGAAGAATTCTTGGCTTTGGCTGGCGACCCTCGCCGTACCGGCGCTGGGGAAGCTGAATCTCGTTCAGCGGGATGTTCCATCGGTGGTTGATATGGGTATTCAGCGGAAAGACGTTTCGGATCCTGTGGCTCGAGACAGAGTGCGACGGATGAAGCGGAGTTCAACGGTTTCCCAGGCTCTAGACAATGAGGTATGTCAACTACTACAGCCGCCGATCTTTCCCATCTCGTCGTTGTCTTGATAAAGAGCTAATAGTAGGCTATAGGAAACTCTCTACTTCTCGAATGTCACTTTGGGAACACCGGCACAGAGCTTGCGCTTGGTCCTAGACACTGGTAGTAGTGATCTCTGGGCAAACGCACCCAATTCGACCCTCTGTGAAAAGAAGAGCAACCCCTGCAACGTATCCGGCACCTACGACTCCAGCTCGTCCTCGACTTACGCCTTTGTGAACTCCGACTTCAACATCACTTATGCAGATGGCTCCGGTGCGTCGGGCGACTATGTCAGCGATACCCTTGCAATTGGCTCGGCGACATTGAAGGATTTCCAGTTTGGCATTGGCTTCACGTCAAGCTCCTCCGGTATGTGGCAGCCAGCAATAAACCTTTCCTCCTCTAATATACAACGGAAAGCTAATATTGTGGTACAGAGGGTGTTTTGGGAATTGGATACCCATCGAACGAAGTTCAAGTTGGTGTGAGTGGGGAGAGTGCCTACGCCAACCTCCCCAAGGCCATGGTCAATAAAGGACTCATCAAGTCCAGCGCTTATAGTTTGTGGTTGAACGACCTGGATGCTAGCACTGGCTCTATTTTGTTCGGTGGTGTGAACACTAAGAAGTACCACGGCACTTTGGAGACTCTCCCAATCCAGAAGGTCGGAGGCGGCTACTCCCAGTTTATCATCGCCCTGACTGCCGTGGCTCTCACCAACTCATCCGGTACCACCAACTACTCATCCAGTACACTGCCAGCCGCGGCTCTGCTCGACTCGGGCAGCTCCTTGACTTACTTGCCGGACGAGCTTGTCGAAGATATCTTCAATGATCTGGACGTCACCTACGATTCCTCCAGCGGCGTTGGATATCTGCCCTGCACTCAGAGCTCAAGAAACGTCAACATCTCCTTCACTTTCTCGTCACCCACCATCAACGTAGCCATGAGCGAGCTCCTCCTTGACATTGGCGACTACTTCTTCAACGACGGCGAGCGCGCCTGCGCCTTTGGCATCGTCCCCGCTGGTGACAGCATCCCCGTCCTGGGCGACACATTCCTGCGCAGCGCCTACGTGGTGTACGACCTCGCCAACAATGAGATCTCCCTCGCCAACACCAACTTCAACTCGACGGAGAACAACGTTCTTGAAATCACGACCGGCTCCGACTCAGTTCCCGGCGCTACAGCCGTCGCTAACCCCGTGACGACCGTGGCTGCTGTAGGCACTGGGGCTCGCATTGGCGGCCCCAATGGAGGCACTGGTATCTTCTCATCCGCAGAAGCGACGAAGAATGCCGCCATGCCCCGGCAAACGAGCATGCCCAAGCAACTGGCTCTCGGTTTGGCCGGAGCCGGAGCTTTGTTGGCGCTTTAAAGGAATGGATTTGGGGCTGATATAGACTTGGGTCTATTTTTCTCTGCCATTTTAGACATTTTGTTGCATGTTCTTGCGGTGTATTGGAGTCTAGGAATACCTGGTCTTGTTTTTGTTTTTACTCATGAGTACATATTTGTCTCTATTTAACGTGATACGAAATTCAACGATTGTCAATATTTAAACAACTTTACTTGAAACTTTCCATGTCATATCTTTATTGGTTGAATACAGCTGTAGCTTTGTATTGTGTCGATCATCCTAGGTAGCCGAACTTAACGAACTGGCGGGTTAGTGCTTGGCATCATCAACCAACCTCCACGCGACTCTACACCTCACAAAATGCCACGAATCCCGACCTCACTACTTCTCAAGGCCTATCGGGAGAATCCCCTTCTATCCATCCTCCTGAAGGAATGCCGATCACTAGACACAGCCCGTAACGAACTTCGATGGATCCGAGAACGCGCTCTTCGCGACGCCCGGGAACACTCCCCCAATGCCACAGGAACGCGACTAGGATGGCGGACACGTCTACGAACGATGTGCCACAAGCGCTCCCAGGGCGTTCCATTGCAATATATCCTAGGTGACCAACCATTCGGAGACCTGGAGATTCTCTGTCGACGGGGAGTTTTAATTCCAAGGTGAATAACCGCTTCCACAAAATAAACATATCAACATTTTTGCATTGGTACAGCCAAGCTAACTCCACCGTCTAGGTCTGATACGGAGTCCTATACGTACGAAGCAGCCAGACTAGTCCGTCAGATGGCGCTGGAAACGGACAAGAATAGTCCGTCACCATCTAGCAAGACGAGACCGCTTCGAATTCTGGATCTGTGTACGGGAACGGGTTGTATAGCGCTGCTTTTGCATGCGCTCCTCGCGTCGCATTTTGAAAGGATCCAGATTATGGGCCTTGATCTGAGTCCTATAGCGCTGAATCTTGCGCAAAGGAATCTGGAGCATAATATCGGTCTAGATGTTTTGGGTAGTCGTGCTCGTGAAGAAATTCGATTTCATCGTGCGGATGTGTTGAGCTCCAGCAGCAGCGCCGGTACCAGCGCCAGCACCATCAATGATGGTTCTATTCCAACCGTGGAAGACCTTCTATCCAAATACACTACTCAACTTGAACCCGGACCTGAGCCCGCGGATGGATCATCAGCTTCTCTGCCCAAAATCGACCTCCTAATCTCCAACCCGCCCTACATCTCAACGACCGATTTCCACAACGGGACAACCGCCCGAAGTGTACGGCTCTTCGAGCCTCGATTAGCACTTGTTCCACCCCACGTGCATGCCAATACCGATGCCGCCGGCAAGACAGGCGATAAACCCGAAGATATATTCTACCGCCGCATCCTAGGGATATCGCTGGCTGTACGGGCTAGTATTACGGTTTTGGAATGCGGGGATAGGATGCAGGCTGAGAGGGTTGTTGGGATGTTCTCCGGCATGAGGGGGCAACAGGGGAGAATGGGGGAGGAGGATGGGTTTACAGCGGAGGTTTGGCCTAATACCGAGGAGGATTGTTTGGCGAATGGGTTTCATAGGAGAGATGGGTCTAGGTGCGTTGTTATTCGGAGGGGGAGGGGTGGGAGTGGTAATAGTTAAATGGGATGGCTGGTTATAGTAGATTTGGGAGTATTAGCATGTCATGTCTTGATAAATCTCACGATGATATCTCGGCATGAGACCAATTCGCTCGAGGTCATGGATAGAAGACCAAAAATTATTGTAGCTGCTGGAAATAGAATACTAAGGGACATCAAAATTCAGCTCCAGCACAGACTCTGCTACCATCACACGTAAATTGAATCATGACAAATAAGCCCATGCACATCATCACCTCGTCGACACTACATATACTTCCTCAATAGCTGAGTGCTGCATCGTTCATCCTCCAATACTCGCTGGTATGCCCCACAATATGTACTGAACGCAAAGCATGATCAAGCCAAAAAAGATCTCGTGCATGAATTGCGGCGTAGCTGAATGTCAGTGCTGGGATGCAAGGTCTGCTTACCCATCACACAGCATAGAGCATCACACACGGCGAGTCCGCTGGGTCCACCGCCTGACAAGTGACATTGACATGGGTGGAGGGGTTTATGGATAAGGTGGCGGTTTGTGTTACCGCGTGGTGTCGATCATTGAGTATTTGTGTGATCAAGTGGTACTCTGGGTATATACATGATCGGATAGCAGCTGAGTTTGATCTGGGGGTATTGTTTCCGTTCAGCCAGCCACGGGTTGGGTATGAAGTAGGTCGATTTGAGATAGATATATTGTGTCTTCGGTGCATCTGCATGTTAACTTTAAGTCAAACTACATTTAAGTTTCGGATCAGATACTACAGTATTTATAGTTTGTGCGGATGCACACCAAATATCGAATATAGAATACATGCAATGTAGATCAGGAAATAAGAAATAGTAAAACTTTAAATCGTCACAATGCATTCTGGTCGCCATGGTCAAGAAAATGTATGTACAGACAATGCGGCAGACCGCGGACCACCCGGTCAGGCCCTTTTTTGGGGGGAAATTAAAACAGAGTATGGGGATGTGCACGGCGCATGATTAATGGTAATGTACGTAAACGGGGAAAGGGTGGGAGAATGGATGGGCACGGATGAGGATCACCGCGGCAGCAAAAGGTCAAGGGAGTTTCCCAAGGACGGCCCTCGAGAATAAGAGACCAAGCTCGACTCGGGACATGTGCAGGTCGCTGCACCTTAAAATATAAAAACAAGAGTTCAAAGACAAAAAAAAGGTACTTCTCCCTCATAGGTTCTTCTTCGTCTGAGTGGAAGCAGAGTAGGTGCGGTCATCATCACCCTCGACATCCTTCAGAATAGTCTCCATCTCCTTGGACTGGCGCGACCACTCCTTCTCGCTCATCTTGGTCTCACGGCGGAACAGCTCCTCGTTAGGCTTGCGGTAGCTACCACCCAGACGGTCCCACAAGGTAGTGAACTGGCCGTAGTTGTAGTTGAAGTACAGATGGTGCATGGTGTGGCAAGCGGCACCGTTGACAATGGGGCTGTTTGCGACGTACTCTCCGTCATGAATGAAGACGGTCCACAAGTTGATGAAACCGAAGAGGAAGACGTAGGCGAGCTTCTGCAGCGGGAAGATAAAGGGGAAAACGTGGTAGGGCACACTCTGGGACCAACCGTCGAGGGGGTGGAAGGCGTGCGAGGCGAAAGGAGAAGGCATAATCCACTTGTGGTGAGGCTTGTGGAGAGTGCGGTAGACGCGCGGGTGGTGCAGGCCTCGGTGAATCCAGTAGATGAAGAAATCGGTGAAGAAGATGAAGATGGGGAACTGGAGGATGCTGTAGTAGGGGAAGGGTTCCTCGGCGACGGTATCGTAGAGCTTGGCGTAGCCTCGAACCTCGAGGACGAAGAAAGGTGCGGTCAGGAGGGCCATTGGGGGCATGGCGGACATGGCCTGCTTGATTTCCAAGGGAATTTGGCCCTTGAGGAATTTAGGGTGGTTGAAGGTAGTTTTGTCCCAGACGAAGATGTACGAGGCGGTTGCGACGATGAAGTATACAAGAAGACCGAAGATCCTAAATCAATTGAGATGTCGATAATTAGTTTCTGAGGTATTCGCGCGCATCGTTTCTCCCCTCTTAGAAGATACCGAGGGGTGTCGAGGGGAAAAGGAGGGCGTGGCATTGAACGCATACCATGTGATCAGGAAAAAGCTTGTGAATTGGCGGTAGATGTTATTCCGAGGCCAGGCGCTAAGATAAGCATATTTGGAAGGCTCCAGATGAATCAACTGTGTCGCCGGCTCATAGATGAAGGGCTCCGCGGCGCCAAAGAGGGACAGGGTGCTGTTGGCGGCATTGACAAAGGCCGGGAGGCCGACGGCGGAAGAGAGGGAGGTCGGGAGAACGGTCGAGTAGAGGCGATCACCAATAAAGGTGTCCCAGAGTTCAAGGATAATATCCATGATGGGCTTGAGAGAGGGGAGGAGAGGCGTGTTGAAGATGGAGAGAAAATAGGTGGAAGGGGGAGGGACTACAATCGGGAAACCGGGTGATTATTTGGGGCGGCGAATAATAAATTCTGCCCGCATCACACCAGCGCGGAACGGGGCCAGCCGTTGGGATGGCGTTCTTAATCAGCTGGTTTCGATTGGGGTGGACTAGGAGAATTAGATGTATGTTTACAGATATATCATGCAATCTGGCTCGATAGAGTTAATCATTCATCTACGGAGTATATAAACATTGAATGGCGTGGTGTCCTCATGCCATTTCTTAATACTTACGGAGGACTCGAAAGTACGCCGAAGGAAAGAGGATGTTTAAACGCTGGGTGGCTTGGCCTAATCGGGTTAGTCAGGGGTTAGTTGCCTGAGAAAGAAGGCGGATATTTATTCCTGAGGCCATAAGGCACCAAGGCTGTTAGGCCACCGGTCCAGGCCAGATGCGGCGTTATCGCCGACCCACCCAAACCTGGCAGTGGAAGTACGGTAGAAGTACTACAGTTACTACTTTAATTGAATAAGACTACCTAATATCTTTTGATGAGCATAAAAAATGATAAGAGTGAACGACGGTATAATATGAACATCACAAAATTACCTTGAAAGACTTTTCGGATAAAATAAACCCGCTTATATAGATCTACTTACCGTTTATCTTATGTATCTACATTCTAACCTTTCCTAGCCCGTTTGCAAACGGGTCTTTTCTCCTTTGTTCGTAGGTTCACGGTAATATTCGTCATTCTCACTCCTCTACCTATTAATCCTGGTTGCTCCGACCGGGTTCCATATATCCCCCCTTTTTCTCGTTTTCCTCCACTCGGAACCACTCCGTCTCCTCCGTGGTGTCCCTCTATTGCGCTTCTCGGCTCTTTGGCTCGCTTCTCGCGCCAACGCTAGCCGCCCCGTTCCCATCTCCACCCCCCAAACTCAACTCAACCTTCCCGCTGCCAGCCTCTTCCTCCTCCTCCTCCTCCACCCCCCTCTTCCCTCCTCCGACCTTTTGCCTCTTCATCCAATCTAACGCCTTTTTCCCACCCCCATCCACCAACTCTGATCCACCCAAGCTTTCGTCGCTTTATTCGACCCTCTCCATCATCATCATCGGGCTAGCTGCCTGGTGTCGTCCACCAAGCAGCAATCGCGCCTCTTAGCGATCGCAGTGTCAGTCAATTGAACCCTCGTCCACGCTACGATCCCCCGTCGCGAGCTGTCGCTGATTCCGACCGCCCATTTACAGAGATCGTTCGTATAACAACATCGTCTCTTTGACGTGATTACTGTCTTCCGATTCCAGCCATGTACAACACTCACCGCGGGATGGTGCCCGCCCCCAACTCCCGCCTGACGGAGTTGCTCGACCAACTGCGCCAGGAGTTTGAGAGCCAGTCTCGGAGCACCGGCGAATATGAACACCAGTGTATGTTTTTTCCCTACATCTTCCCCCTCGCATAAAACGCCCGCTCAGCTTCCTTTTTCTACGCTTATCCTTGGCTTCTCTCTCCTGTCCATCGTTTTTTCAAGTGTCGCCCAGTCCATCAATGGCTGAAGCGCGCTTCTTCTCTCTCATGGGTCGCGAAAACTCGCTGAAACGTTTTCTAACTGACAGATCACGCAGTAACCGGACAGCTCCAGGAGATGGAGATGATCCGTCAGAAGGTATACCAGCTGGAGCAGACTCAGATCAAAATGAAGGCAGAGTGCGTTTGTTCCTCTCCTCCTATGAATCTAGATTTCCATCTAGGATCATTTCCCTTCCCCCGCTCCACTCTGTTTTGCGCCTCTCCTATCCCCTTCAGACCTAGGCGCAAACCGAAAGCAAGGCCATGGTTGGAAGGGGAGGGCCCATCTGACGTTGAAATCTCCCTGCGACTAACATTTTCTACTCTCTCCCCACAGCTACGAGGCTGAAATCCGAATGTTGCGACATGAACTCGAGCAGCGCGGCGTGCAACCGGTCTCTTCGCATATCGCGCCCGCGCAGCACACCGGTCCTCAGGCGCAACCACCTTCATTGGGCCACGGCCCCAGCAACTTGTTTGGTGGTATCATGACCAACCAAGGAGGTAGTGGTCCCGGTCTTGCCCCTCCCCCCCTCCCAGGATCAGCAGCCTCCCCAGCATACCCTTCAACAGCCTGCCTCGGCCGCCCAGCCTGGTGCGCCGCAGCCCCCGCAGAGCTTCCCTGGAGGATATCAGCCTGGCGCTGCTGTGAACGGTATGTTTGCATAAGTGGAGATGTCTTGTCAGGGTTGGCTAACGTATTTGACCCCCCGGCGGGTCGCAACTTTCTACACAGGCTACGGACCTCCCCCTCCTCCTACTGCATCCCCTGGCCCGACTAAGAATCGTCGCACTGCCCCGGGTCCGGCCACCCCTCAGCAGACTCAGATCGCCTATCCGGATCCTCGCGCCTCGCCCCAGATCCCTCGCCCTACTCCCCCCAGCCAGTCCATTGTGCGCGCTGATCGCCCAGGTAACATGCTTGCCAACTGGGACCCTGCGGATCTTCCCGCGTCGCAAAAGCGCGAGGGTTCTGATTGGTATGCCGTGTTCAACCCGGAGGTTCAGCGTGTGTTGGACGTTGATCTGGTGCACCATCTCAACCACGACAGCGTGGTCTGCTGTGTTCGATTCAGCCGTGATGGCAAGTACCTGGCGACGGGCTGCAACCGCTCAGCACAGATCTTCGATGTGACCACTGGTCAGAATGTGGCCACCCTGCAGGATGAGAATGTTGACAAGGATGGTGACCTTTACATCCGCAGTGTTTGCTTCAGTCCGGATGGCAAGTACTTGGCCACCGGTGCTGAGGACAAGCAGATTCGGGTAAGCAAATCCTCGGACCCCGCGAACCTCCGTAGCCGATATTCTATTGAAATTGGTGAAAAGAGGACAAAACAATCTGTTGTTTCCCTTCAATGTGTGAGATTGATGACTGACAAAATCCCATTCAATGGGTTCTATAGGTTTGGGATATTGCTGCACGCACCATCAAGCATATCTTCAGCGGTCACGAGCAGGATATCTACTCCCTGGACTTTGCTGGCAACGGTCGCTACATTGCCTCGGGCAGTGGTGACAAGACTGTCCGTCTGTGGGATATCCTGGATGGCAAGCTCGTCTACACCTTGAGCATCGAGGACGGCGTCACTACCGTGGCTATGTCCCCCGATGGCCACTACGTGGCAGCCGGTTCGCTGGACAAGAGTGTGCGAGTGTGGGATACCACCACTGGCTACTTGGTGGAACGTCTGGAGAACCCCGACGGCCACAAGGACAGCGTGTACTCGGTTGCCTTTGCGCCCAACGGTCGCGACCTGGTTAGCGGTAGTCTGGACAAGACTATCAAGTTGTGGGAGCTTACCGTCCCGCGGGGCATGCACCCTCACAGCGGCGTCAAGGGCGGCAAGTGCATTCGCACTTTCGAGGGCCACAAGGTACGTTCCTGATTCTCCCGATGGGACTTGATATGTTTATTGTTCTCCCCCCAATCTCCCGGTCTCATGCCACCCATGATCTCCCCCGTGGAACGGCCGCGCCACACGGCAACCACAAGGGACCCACTTCCTTTGGACATTTTACTGGGTACTAACTACTGCGATGCGCTATAGGACTTTGTGCTTAGCGTGTGCCTGACGCCCGATGGCCAGTGGGTCATGAGTGGCTCGAAGGACCGTGGGGTCCAATTCTGGGATCCCGTTACTGGAAACGCGCAGATGATGCTGCAGGGCCACAAGAACTCTGGTGAGTCTATCATCCGATAGTTTGGGATTTAGCCGGATCGATAGTGTGCTGTCATATCTGCCACTTGGAGACGGGCTTGATCCTACTATCTTATCACTTCATCCTAGCAGTTTAGCGACTGTCTAGTGATGTCGTGCTCGTCGATCATTGTTTCTAATTCTCCGCGGATAGTCATCTCGGTGGCCCCCGCCCCGACCGGTAACCTCTTCGCAACTGGCAGTGGAGACATGCGTGCACGGATCTGGAGGTAAGAAATCGCTATTCTCGTCAACACCTTTGCCCTCTTTCTCTCTCCATCTCCCTCCCTCTCTCCACTTTTTTTTTCGTTCGTTCCCGTTTCCCCTATCCCAGACTGTCGGGTCTACGATCGTCGTTTGGGTTCATCGATGGTCCAGTCCGATCCAGCTTGGAAATCATGTCTTTTCTGTTCTATCCGCGATCGATCATTTTTTTTTCGTTGCTATGGTGTTCTTTTCCAGCTCAGCCTACTGACCCTTTATTCCCTCAGATACTCGACGTACACAGGACGGTAAAATGGATCGGCTCAGCCACGGCGCAATATGACTTTACTTGCTTGGATTACTGCGTAGCCAGGTTAGGGCTTGAATTTGACGGTGTCTTTATGTTTATCCCTGTTACCAACTCTGTTGTTTTTCTTCCGATATCTTTATTTTTGGCTCAAATATCTGGTGCTTTGTTCTTGAATAATGCACATGCACAGTATTGTCTTTAGTAATTGGTAAAGAGTCGACCGTAAGCTACTTGGGGCCTGGTGCAGTTAGGTGTACTCCGTACCTTAGGGTAGGTAGCTGTCATCACATCATCACATCATCTCCACGGGGTTCTTGCAATTCCAACCAATAACTCGGTCGAACCCAAAACATCCTCTCCAAACCAACCCAATCTAACTACTCCCGGAAGGCCTATTAGGGTAAACCAGGACCAGCCAGCCGGGGCGCATGACCAAGTGACCACACCCGCTCTGGGCAAGTTGCACAAGGCGTCAAGGCGTCATGAAAAGGGAGCAAGAGAGAGAGAGAAAAGAGGGGGGACAAATCAAAACAAGACTTTCGACACGGTACTCTCCATTGTACAAAGTACGAATGTGAACGTAGTTTCGAGTCACTGGCTTCTGGCCACTGGCCTAGTAGCCTGTGGCCAGTGACCCAGTGGCCAGTGCTTCATAGGTACAGTTCTTCGTACTACCGTCCCGTAAGCTTGACAGGCCAGAAAAAACAAATAAAAACGATAAACAAGAATAAATTAATAGACAAGCCCACTGGCACCGACAGACTGGGACAGGGGACCCAGCTAGATAGCCCTGGCCCCGTTTGAATCGTCACAGAGCCGCGCGAGTGGTGGTGGACCCCCCGGGAGGGTTGTGGATAGGAGGATAGTGGCAACGGATAGAGAGAGACGACATGTCGAGTCGTTGGACGTACCCTGGAGGGCGATCAGTGATCCGCGGAGTTGGGGGGATTAGGATTTAGAAATGTGGATGTGGGAGGGGTGGAGACCGTTTTGGTTGTTATCTGAATGAGATTGGTATATTGAATATTGTATATTGTCTGGGTAGTGTACTGTGCTATATAGAAGGTGGTTATTATAGGTGTAGGGGTGGTCAGGGTTTGTACATATATGGGGTAGGGGGTCCCTAATACTCAAAGGCATGAATTATGTACGTTTGTTAAATAGTCTCGAGATTGACTGCGTCGAGGTTACGAGTAAGTACCCCCCTCTCTAATATAGACTGCGAACCAGCGAACTACGCCTACAGTACTTGTACTTCGTACTTTGTACACAGTGACTAGATCGAGTAAATTGCTACCTAACTACGGCTACCTAATTAGCTTCCCCCCTCTCTCGGGGCTAGCTAGCTAGCTAGCTCGACATGCTTGAGCAAGTGATTTTGCTTGACTAGCCTCATCACTTTCAACGGGACGGTACCGACAGCTTGGGAGCGCTACTGTACTTGGGCCAGAGTTAGCGGCTGCCTGGTTGTGTCGGGAAATAGGATTGGGAGAGAGATGGGGGAGCAGTCTTGGATGTATTAACTGTTAAGGAGTTGTCTGGACTCTGGAAAGACTAGACCTGAATCTGAATCACTGACCACATACTGTCCAGAGTGTACGAAGGTACCACCATTTGCCATATACTGGTTAGAGTGGGGTTTGTTTATGGATGCGGGTTCTGGAGGTGATCTGCTTGAGCTAGACGAGATAAGCAAAAAGAGCGTAAAAGGTTGTTTGGACTAAACTGTTTCTGGAGCTGTTTCTGGAGCTGGCCAGAGCTGCCGTTTGAACTGGGAAGTTTAATGGGATTATCCGAATAAACTACTCGGTACTAACTACTTTGCCAAAGTTTGTTGGTCATTCAATGTCGTAGGAGCGAGTCAGTACCAAACTATAAGTTAGTAGCTAAGTTACTAGCTAGGTACTCCGTACCTTTGACCAAGTTCCCATTTGCCACTGGTCAGCCAGAATCTCGTACTGGGTACGTACAATAGATACTGTATACTGTATACATCTCCTTAGGCAGCTGGTCTGGCTAACTATACCTACAGTAACCACCTATTACCTACTTTGACTAGGATTCTCCACTCCCGATCAGACTCTATGCCCCCCCCCTCTCCCTCTCTCTCATACCCGCCGAGTCCCCAATTCTGGTAGGAGTTCGTGAGGAGCAAACCATTTGCCCCCCCAGTCATTCCCGTAGCTCCGATCTCTTCCCCCTGCAGGAACCAGCAAGAACCGGACGCCTTCCCCTGATGCATCAGTATGTACCGTAGTTCGTAGACGTGCAGTGCAGGTTCGGGTCAATACCGTCAAAGAAAAACAAAATACAAATCTTGCCGAAGACGTGCCCTGTCACTTTCTTTTCGGGGAGATCATGCGGTATGTAATAACGCCTACAGGTAGAGTAGTTTACTGCCTATCCGTAGTTTTCTGCATGTTAAAGGGGACTGTGTTTTAGCCTAGGACTCCTTCATCCATGGAGTTATTATCTCCTATCTCTAGTCCCGAGGAGAAGGAGTATCATGGTCGGGTCATGAGTTCTCATCCCAATCTGTTTGGAACCTGGGCACTGGTAAACCCGGGTGCCCCCGTATTCACTATCCCCCTCTCCATGCACGGAGCAACCAGCGACCAGGTGAACCAAGGGTGAAACCAGCCAAGAGAAGAGGGTAGCAGACCCCAGCGAGTCGTATCTCCGAGGTCACTCCTGGGGCACACCAGTGCTAGGCCGAGCCAGAATCCGAGGAGATCGCCCGAGCAGATCTGGGGGCCAGGAGGCGAATCTGGGAAGCTGAAACCGATCGGGAGGGTCAGCAAAAGGAATTTTCCAGGGCCATGGGCGGCTAACCAGGATATTTCGGAGTGTCTAGTCTAGAGTACTTAGTGTACGGAGTACTCTCCCCTAAGTTTCTAACTGGAGAATCATGTTGAGGCGGGGATTGGACGCTATTGGCGACTATCGGGCGGGCGCAGCCGGACGAGAGTCCAATCAGAAGATGTAAATAAAAGGGAACACACCAGCCACCTAGCCCGTCTACTGGAGACCTGGACAATGTGCAGTCCCTGCTCCGGGCTTGATCCGGGTGGTGGAGGTGGAGGGCTTTAGTATTTTTTGAAGAAAGTACACAATTACTTGTCGTATTTAGGTATATAGTTGACCAGTGAGATGTGGGAAGGGAACGAACCACCCTGGTCGAGGCCCCCTAAGGGAAGAAAGAGGGGGGAGTAGGGCTTGGCAGAGTCAGCTATGGACGAATCAAGATCCAGATGAAATGGTCTCTTGGTCTCTTCTCTGACTGGAGAAAGCTGGCTTGACCTGTCGACTTTGTTGTCGCAGATCCCCGTCCACATTGAAAGCCCGAAGGCCCGGCCCGCCCTCGAGGGCACTACAGTAAAGGGTGATTGCTTTTTTTCTTTCTTTCTTCTATTGTGTTTTTGTACGGAGCTAATATGAGTTTAATAGAATGATCGAAGGGGTAGAAGGATAGAAAGGAAAAAGAAGGAATTGGAAAAGGAAGTATAGCGGGAAGAGGAGAAATAATGGATGCAGTGCTACATCGAAGCTATACGGAGGATACTGGTATTCTGGCACTGTACATAATAACGTGAACAAAACCACGAGACAGACAGAGACAAAGAGAGAGTGAAAACTTGAAAAAGGTCTAGGTGGGCCAAAATGTCGCTGAGAGACTGTCAGTGGTGGATGACAGTCACGCCCCCAAGTCCTCTATTTAGTTTAGGCTTAGCAGGGTTCTCCATTTTATTATTTATTTTATTCTGATTTTACCTACTCAAACTAATCCCATTTCGTCCAGTGAATTAGCTAAAATCCTCGCCAGTCGCGGCTGCGATTGAATTCGACTGGGGGGGCACACCGAGATTCTCCAGTACTCTCTCTACACCCCCATTCCCAACCATCGGGTTCTTCGAATCAGAGAATTGGAACTGCTAATGGAAAAGGATTGGGCATGATAATAGAAATTGACACAACTCTAGTTTGCTATCATGATCTCTCTGATTTGTGCGGGGACACTAAATCAGAATATTCTTCTCTCTCGTGATACAGCAGGATCTTCCTGTCCGAAATGATGCATCTGGCCTAGTGGAGTACCTCGATGGGGGATTTTTTTTTTCAGGTCGCCTATTGATATATTCTTATAATATGATTATAATAATAAATGAGTACTATTATTCTGAATATTCTAATATTCTTCTGGTTTCATTTCCTTTGCCATCTTCACACTGCAATCATATCCCTGATCCTAGTGGAATCGGCTGTTTGGGTAGACCCAGTAACGACCACTGGATACTACTAATCACTGCTGATCATTTTCGTTTTCTATCAAATATTCTCATTTTATATGATTATATGATTATTCGATTTACTTTATTTTCTTTTTTTTATTATACTATTTTCCCTCTTTTCCCCGGTGAGATCCCCACTGCACGTCGGGGGCCCTCGAACTACTCCCCTTTCCGGGCGAACGTCACTCTGTATCAGAGAGAAAATACACATCCTTTTTCTCGACAACTCGAGCCCACTAGGCGCTTCCTCAACCATTCCACCGGGAACAAACCTGAGCTTGGACTTTCTCGATTTTGACTACTTCTTTTGACGGCGGACGACGCGGGTGATCACCACTAGTTTCCTCGGACTTCTCTCTGGGCGTATGGTGGCCGATCCCCCATCGTACTCTGGGCCCTTTCTTCAGCCCACCTGCAGCCTGTGGGAATAGTCGTGGGAAATTGCGCCTCTGAAATTTACTGGTTCGCTCGTTTCTGTCAAAAACGTCTGCCTCGTTCCGCGGGTGATCCTATATAGATCGATCGGTGACCCTGCTCCCCCCGGCTCTGCATCTTGGCTGCGCGAGACAAACAGCCTCCAACCCTTTGATATATCTTATATATCCCTCTCTTGAACATCCCAAGCCTAGCCAGGTATTCCATTATATTCACTATTGAGTGTGTATACCCAGGACCACATCATCGTCGTGCATACTACTTCAGCCGGATTGTCTAT
Organism: Penicillium cataractarum; assembly: GCF_028827025.1. Taxonomy (NCBI): domain Eukaryota; kingdom Fungi; phylum Ascomycota; class Eurotiomycetes; order Eurotiales; family Aspergillaceae; genus Penicillium; species Penicillium cataractarum. Next base: position 842,988 of record NW_026622745.1, on the reverse strand, counting down.
TTTCTATACTTCGCTGCCCTGGATTTTCTTCTTCTTCGAACAAAACCCAAATCAACTCAAAACAAAGAATCAAGATCTTAGGGTTCTATAAAAAAACAAAAGCAAAAGCAAAAAGAAACCGACGAACCCCTCAGCATAAGCCCTACCGAGTACGTGGCTCGCGGCTGTCAGGCTGCCAGGGTTTCACCTTCAGCGCATCCCAACGAACCCTTCTCTAACCACAACATCCCACTCCCCGCCCCCTGGACCTGAGTTCATCTCTCTGTCACTCAATCTGTCATACTCATCATCATGGAGACTGCCGAACCCGTTGCCTACGAGTTCCCTGGTCACGGTGTGGGCTCATTCCCGCACCGTCGCGCCATGGACTCGCCTCTATATTCTTACTATTCCCACCCAACTTCGACTCCGTACACGCTGCCTTACCAACCAACTCCCACGACAGCTGCCTACAGCTTTAGCTCGGGGGTATTGAGTCAACCATCGCATCCGTACCAGTATTTCATGGCCAACCAACCATCACTGGGCTCGCCGGTGCGCCTGTCGTCGGATAATCACCAGCCTCAACACCATCACCATCAAGCCCACCATCAGCAGCAGCAACATCAGTCTCAGCAGCATCATTCACAGCACCAGCAGCATCAACACCAACCACCACCACTGCAATCACTCCCCGAAATCCGCCCCGCAAAGAACGCCATCAACCCAGTGACCACCCGAATCAACGACTACAGCCCAGCAAGCACTCAAGTCCCATCAACAGGAACAGACCCGTCCAAGAAGTCCGGCGCAGAAGCCGAATTCTCCACCGAAGTCGACGTCCTGATGAAAGCCATCCAGGCCAAGCCCGGATCCTCGACTTCGCCAGTCCCCATGCAGCAGTCGCTGCCACCACTGCAGCAACTAGCACCACCGGGATATCCAAGCTACGCTGGGTATCCGATGTCGCCGCCACGCAGCCTGCTCACTAATGAGGGACAGTTGTCCCGGTCTGGCAAGAAGCGCAAGTATACTTGCATGTTGCCGAACTGTGGGAAGAGCTTTGCGCAGAAGACGCATTTGGATATTCATAATCGGGCGCATTCGGGGGAGAAGCCTTTTGTAAGTTTTTTATGGATTACCCGCGGCATCCGTTGAGCATTTAGAAAAGAGGAATACGATGCAGAGGGAATCGAGGAAGAGAAGAGAAGTCATTTGCTAATGAATGTACAGATCTGCAAGGAGCCTTCATGCGGGCAGCGGTTCTCCCAGTTAGGAAACCTCAAGGTACGCATGTGCAGTGACACTTTGCAAGACAAGGATACACCGATCCTTGTCTTTGTCTTTACCTTGAACCTGGACAAGAATCAAGTATACTAACCCATCCCTCGATACAGACCCATCAAAGACGACACACGGGCGAAAAGCCATTCAAATGCGACATCTGCCACAAGCGCTTCGCACAGCGGGGTAACGTCCGCGCCCACCAAATCACCCACCTCCAAGCAAAACCATTTACCTGTCTCCTCGATTCCTGCGGAAAGAAGTTTACTCAACTGGGTAACCTCAAGGTAAGCCCCTCCCTCCCTCCCCCATCCCCTACTCCTATCATTTCCAAGAACAAAAACACTTACGCCCTTTCCTCCTACAGTCCCACCAAAACAAATTCCACTCCACAACCCTCCGAAATCTAACCCTCCGCTTCGCCCAAATGGGCGACGCAGGCCCCATGAACCCCGCAGACCGCGAACTATGGGAGTACTTTGCCGAGCTATACAAGAACAGCAACAAGGGTATCAAGGGCCGGGGTAAAGATCGGCGGATCTCGACGACGAGTGCCCACAACCACGGTCACAGTCACGGTCACGGCCATGGCCACACCCGCGGTGTTGCGGGGAGAATGTCCTCTATGGAGTCTGAGGAGGATAGACGGGGGTATGAAGATGGGATGGGGATGTATGCGAGTGCGAGCGCGAGCCCGAATGGGGGGTCGAGTAGCGAGGGGGAAGAAGGGGGGTATTACATTGAGAGGAGGGGTCTTTGAAATAAAGACCCTGTACATGGATTTGGATGAGCGATGGGCTGTGGAGTATTGGTTCTTTGTGTGTTGAGATCTTGGACCTAATATCTTGGGGCTTTTTTTTTTTGTTTTCGGTCCTTTATTATCAACTGTTACATCATGTATACGATGTTATGAGGGGCCTTTGTTTATTTAGATCTTTGCATTTTGCATGTCTTTGTCTTTGATCTGGGGTTTACTTTGTCCTTGTTTGTGATCTTGTGATATCCATCTCCTTTTATTGTTGGGGTTTTATATACTATTTCTTTTGTCCTCTCTTCTCTATATTATCTGTACTCTATTCAACTGGAACGGGAAAATAAAACTAGCTCTTTCGTATAAGGCATTTATACGAACAAGAACCAGAGAAAGTCTTTACTCTTTGGTAGAGAGATGGATTAGGCTTGGCTTAAAACGAGTTAGGAGTTAGTTAAACATGGTCAAGGACCATATCAGGTCAGCAATGGCTTGACCAAATCTCCAAGAAAACTGTTTATCTCATTACCTCCTGTTTTATACTGTTACATTATGATCCACTCATAGATACTACTGATTGATTAATTAATTCCGGCATTCAACTTAGCGAGAACTGTATGAGCTAACTCAGTGCCAAAGGGTATGCCCTTCGGTCTAACCTACAACCGACAAACCCCAACATGAGCTCTACCGAGTACGTGAGTGGATTAGGCTTATGAAAGATAGTAGTATGCCCGTTACGCCTGCACTGGTTGCTGAGTGGGCAAATCGGGCACTTGTACGTGCCGGTAGGTCTGACCGGATTATTGGTGATAACTGGTTGTATTGGTTTATTTAGCGGCTTCCGGGGGGGTTTGAAGATTGTGATTGTGAAGCGAGAGGTGGAGGGGTAAAAGGGTGAGTGTGTTGGAGGTGTATAGGCTTGGAATAGGCTGAAGGGTGCAGATATAGTAACCTGGGAAAGACAGGGGAGTAGCCTGGACATGGTCAATTGTAAGTCTACACAACATCGAGTATAAATTGAGAGACGTTTTTCATGTTTCTTCCCTTTTGAATGATGTTAATGATATTTCATTGCGGTAGCTCGCAAAGACTCGAGTTTTGGGCTCAGTTCGCTAGTGTACAGATCCAAGATAGACCGGAGACCTAATCGAGAATCGCCTCGGGCGTTCATGGATCAGAGAGAAAACACAGAAAAGAGAAAAAAAGGAAAGATAATGCAAAACACAGAGATCGAAAGGAAGTAAAAGAAAAAGAAAAACAAGGGAAAACCCCACAAGATCAGTGCTAAGTCCAGTACTCGAAAATTCCTATTCGATGCAGTCATGGATAATACCCCGGGTCTCCATGATTTCATTGTCCATCTGCATCAGCGATGTGAATGTCCCCGTCACCCGCGGTATCCGCGGGATCCTCACGAGTCGGGGCGTTAGTGCCAACGGGGGTGGCATGGATCAGCGCATCAGAAATGAAGGCGTCCTCCACGGCAGCCTTACGGCGGAAGACACGAAGCCAGCGGCGGCCCCATTGGCGGAGGATGGCGTCTTCGGGCATATCACCTGATCCATCACCACGTTCCATGAGCTCGTCGTTGCTGCCGGAGGCAACGGAGACGACGGCATCCTCGATGAACTTGAACAGGTTCTTCATTTCAACGCGTTCACGGGACAGAGTCTCGTCGAGCACGCTCAGTTGGGGCTCGTACAGGTTCTTTTGGGTGCGAGCAGCCACGATCTGGCGCATACGGTTGGTGACCTTGCCAACGGTGGCGGAGATCATCTCGTAGATGTGGGGCTTGGAGAGGATTGAGCCGGCGGCAATGTGCTCAGTGAGGGCCCACTCCAGGACGGAAAGAGGGCTGATAATAGTGTAGTTGAGCAACTTGTCGACAATGTTGATGGCAATGCCTGGCTGATCAGCCCAGTACTCCATGACCGAGGTAATTATTTGCAAGCGGGCCTTTTCAGAGGCTGCGCCAACGGCCAGTAGGCGGTCCTTGTTACGCTCGATGCAGGACAGGACGTGCGACAATGACTTGGAGCCCACGAAGCAGATGGACGTAACGAGGGCGTCTGTAGAAGGAACCTTGGGCTCTTCCACACCTAGGCCCTGCGCTTGCTCCTCGATGGAAGCAATGATGGGCTGGAGTTCATCGTCGTTTGCCTTTTTGCGGATGAGCTGCATGAGCTCTTGTCCTTCCTTGAAGTATGGGGTTGCTATTATTAGATGGTTAGCGGACTGAATAGAGAACAGGGGGATGGGAATGGTGACAACTATCTTTATACATACCTTCGGAGGAATATTTGAACTCGGGAGTGTCCTTCTCCTTGCTCTCTGTGATCAAAGGCAAGTAAGGTTCAGGCAGAGTACCCTTAATACGCTGCGCGAAGCTCAGCCGGATTTCCTTGTCCAGTGCTCCGTTAATGAATGCCATCCTAGGATGAACGGCGGGAAGCTCGAGATTCTCAACCCTAATTGTCAAACTGTTAGCATCTTGCCAGCGTTAGTTACATGGCCGTGTTCTTACCACTCGCTCCACTTCCAGGTGAAACCAAAGTTGCTCAAATGATGAGCAAACCAGTCTAAGAACCGGCTGCTCAGCTCCAGATCCATAGTCTCCAGGCTGTTGTACAAGAACCGAATGGCACGGCCCAAGCTGGGCGCAATTGCTGCAGGGGCGATCTTGCAGCACTCGGTCAAGACGGAGTGATAATAAACAAGCTTGTGTTCCGGCGTGGGCAGCTGGAACAACTGCGAGAAGACAGCATCCACCGCGACATCCTCTGGCTTCCACGACTTGTTATCACCGGCAATCTCACGCATACGGTCAAATGGCGTGGCGCGCTTGACGAATGTGTGGCGGGTATAATAACAATCCACATCGATAAGGTACTTAGCCGTAGCGACGCGGTTAAAGTCAAGGAGGTTGAGGGTATCCACCAATGCGTCTCTCATGAGCGAGGCAGTGATGTCCGAGATGGGAGGTACAGTGTCGATCTCCTGGTTGGCGTAGACCGAGAGGTAGACCTCCGGGAAGAGAGCCCGGGGGCCATATGGCACGGGGTTAGGAACGGTAATCTGGGGGAAAGCGACCTTGGTCACTACCTCGAAAGGCTGTGGCTCGTCGCCCTCTGATTCCCGCACATCCTTCCATGGCCGAGGCAGGCACTTCAACTCCCAGCCGTTGCTGGACTCGCCCTGAAGCTGGCGCTGAAGAACACTGATTAAGCTGGGACCAGCCGCGGATTCGTTCTCTTCGGGACTGAAGGTGTTGACCAAGTCGACCAGGGCGTGGGGAGTAGAAGCAATGATGTCGGTCTTTTCGAGAAGCGCAGAAGCTTGAGATTCGAAGCCGGTAGCGGGGGATGACATCACGTAGGGAATGGTGAAGAGGATGATCTTGACAAGCTCCATGCCGAGCAACTATACCAGGAAGGTTAGTGCGAATTTCTCAGAGTCCAAGAGCCTAGTAGACTTACGTCTTCCGAAGATGCGGTCTGGAGATCAACCGCACGCGCAAACAGCTCCTCCAAGAGCGTAAAGATGCCATCACCCTCGTAAAGAGGCTGTAGACATCCCAGGAAGCGGACGAGAAGCTTAACCTCGCGCCATGATCCGGAATCGATGTATTTCTGCAAAGCCGCGGCTGCCTTGTTCAAAAGTTCCGTTCCTAGCTCCGGCTTGTTGTTGTACGTGAAAAGCGCTGTCGCAGCAACAAAGGGGATCTTCATAGGTTGTTCCAGGACACTGTGTAGCATAAACATGTCAGTAGGCGCATTGAGGTAGTGCTAGCGGGAGCCAAGGGCAAGGTTTCGTACAGATCAAGGGAAATGTTGATCAAGGTGTCGCGCAACTCCTCATCCTCGTAGTTCTCAGCCACAGTCTTTGCGATTCTCACGACATCATCCTCGACTCTCCGAGCAGCCTAAACAGCGAGTTTCAGCATCAGTGACCAGTTCTGAAATAGTGTAGCACAACAACGCGCCTAGACCTTGTAAAGGAAGGTGATCCTACCGATTCCGCAATGGTCAGAAGCTGCCGGCGAACTTGAACAAACAGTGGCTCCTCATATCTCCGTCGCTGAGGGCGGCGATCATAGTCCTCGTCATCTGGAAAAGGTTCCTGGTCAGCAGCGCGTAAAAAGAGACCCTCGGGAGGATCGCTCACCTCGATAACGGCGCTTGCGCCCACCACCACCGCCCCGGTAGCCATTGTTCCGGCGCTCGTAGTCGGCCATTGCGTGTGGAGATTGGAGCGACAATGGGAAGAACTAAGAGCTTGAGATTGGGATGAGATTCAAAAAGGTTCAGCGGAGGAGAGCTTCCCCAAAGGTCAACGACAGCTCGGAAGGGAGGATAATCCGGGCCGACCGCCCTGCATCAAACAAAAGTAAAAACGAGGAAACCAACAGGTTCTTTGGTTGGAGATATTTACAAATGCATGGAATAGATACTGATTTTTTTCTAGAATTTATTTCAAATATACTTCCCATGATAGAATCCACATTTCTACAACATAATATTTGGATCCGATATATGCGAGCAGCCAAGGCTTCTAGCTCTTCATAGGAGCAAGCAAAACAATCATTTATCTCAATCTTTAACCGGCTAACAGCTTTAGTTTCACAAGATACCTAAAATGATGGCTATCACATATTGAGACAAGCCTTTTGGGTTGGAATATAGTCTACATAGTTGACATAAGCTCCCAACATGGACCTGCCCGCAAATGCCTATCAATCGAGCTTCAAGTCAAGTAACTAACAAAGTTACTTGTATAGAGACCAGGCCCTGAAAATAAAATACCTAAAGATGTCTTGGCCTGGTCTAGATGACTACAGAAAGTGAAGGTACGCGAACCGCCCTCGCTCTTTCCTTGCGGAAACTCCCAACTCACGCTCTTCACCGACGTCCCCAACATATCCTTGTTTACCTGGATCTCTCCATCTCCATCATCCCACTGCACTGACTTTCGCGTCATGACTCCATCGCTTTTGACTTATGAAGTCGGCCTATGAGTGATGGTACGTGGGCTTAAATTTAGGACTGCAGACTCACTCTTGTTTGATATCACAGAAAGTTGAGCAAGACACAGACACATCTAAGGACAGCCCAGACGGCCCCTCGCACGACTATGATCAAGGCAGAATATGCTTGTCACCCGAAGATCCTGATGACATGACTACAGATTCGGCACCACCAGAGGAGGAGGATGACAACAAAAGGAGAACCTGCCTTGTGATTCTCAAGATCAAACCAAAAAGACCAGTTTTTGAGAATTTGAGTCTCTTCTTTGACTACCGGATCAAAGTTTCAGGCATCAAATGGTCAGGCCTTGTCAGCACTGAGTCGGAAGGCGAGAGCGAATCAGGAAGCGATGTCTGGTACTAAGATAAGAGTGATGAAAGCGACCAAGATGCAGAAAGCGACCAAGATGAAGAAGGTGACCAGGATACAGAGGAAAGCGAACAAGACGTGGAGGAAAGCGACGCAGATCGCTCCGATGAAGGATGCCTTGATGATGGAGAGCACCATCAATACGAAGAAGCCTTGGAACTGCCCATTGCTGGAATCTTCGGCTTCAAGGAAGGAGCTACAGGCATTATGCGAGTATTGGGACCAACCGAGATCACTGGCCTGCTGCGTCGTGCGCTATGCACGCTACCATCTGAAAAGTTCGTATGCCTGGATGAGATACAGACTCTCATATCAAACCTTGAAGGCGAGGAGCTTTTGGAAGCAGTCAGGGACTCTCTAGAGCTCTTTTTTGACGAGCACTTGGATGGCCGGAGCCTTCATTTCGAGATTGTCCTGTGGAAGATCAACCAAGCTTTGAGCCTCCAGGGAATCGATCACAAAACGCGTAAAGAGATGCTCGGCATTCGATTCCAAGTGTATTCTGCACTTGCAAATCTGCAGGAGGATGGTTATCTAGGCTTACGATCATTCTTGAGCGATGCCCTCATTACCTGGGACACGGAGTTTGCCATGGAGGTCTTGGGGAAACACATTGCAAAGTTACCTATCGATGCGCAGCGAAGTATCGAAGACTACGTGCGTATGCTGTTCGATAAACAGCAGGAGCTGGCAGGGATAACCGAGGAGATTCTTGCCTTGGATGATGATTAGCCATACATCAATAAAGAAGTACTGCTTTCATTTCTTTTCTTGTACAAGTACTTGCTAGACAAGTAAAGATCTACCAGGCCAAGCGGGGCAATTGATGATCACCCCGCTCGAATCGGAGTATAACTCCTAGTTGGCCCAATAGAATATCGCCAAAAGAAGCGCTTACGAAGACACGCAGCCTTACTATTCCAGTCAGAAGCCTTCAAAGCTTTACTTTGATACTCATTCTCCTTGGCGTGGCTGCAGCTGTTTCCTAGGACGGCAAGTCGCACTGTAACTTGATGTACTTGGATGGTTAGTCTGGTCAAAGCATAGTCACCAGGATCTGTAGATCGGGATAAGTAAACACGAATGACGTAGCTTCAACATTCTTCCTCGTTGATATTAATGACTGGCGGACCTATCTCTAGTACCTTTTTTTCTCGCTCCCACTAGGTTGTGAATCTAAACAGCACGGCTTTTCGCTCTTCTCTTTTTCCCCTCTTCCCTTGGATCGATTTTTCCTTATCATGTCGGATTGCGGCGATCCAGTATCCACCTCCGTGGATGTAAACCACGACGACGATAAGGATGTCCCGACCGCATCGTTTCCACGCTCTAAGGAGCAAGACTTTATCGAGTCCTTCTCCCGGCGACCGAGCTTTATGGATCATCTAGCGGACTCCCGAGAGTCACAGTTCCACGTACAGGACAGAAGCGAGCTGGAGCGATACTTTGTATGTAGCCCCGAACAGAACCATCGAGGATAATATCGATATATAACATCTGGAAATTAGCATGGACCTCGAAATATGACCAGACATTCGAAATGGCCAACCGTCATGAGAGTCCAAGGCAGCGTAATGCCTCAGATGATTTTACCGCTGTTGCTAGTCGGGGGCTGGGCTACTCTTATTACATGCATTTCTCATTTCAAACATAATCGTGAGTCTGAGCTCCTTCTACCACGATTGGACATGGTTGATTGAAATGGCATGTAGTTGGTATTAACAATATTCTTCTTACCGTCCTGGGCTTTGTGGTGGGTTTGTCATTGTCTTTTCGTGGCTCAACTGCGTACGAAAGGTATACTTCCCTACAAACTCATATCTTGACTGCAGATAACACTCCATAGATGGGCGGATGGACGCAAGTACTGGGCCGGGCTCATTCAAACTTCGCGTAACCTAGCCCGCGTCATCTGGGTACATATCGGCGAACGTGAAGGAGAGGAGAATAGCAAGGTGGATCTTCTGAGAAAGATGTATATCCAGAGTCCCATCTGGAGTAGTTGGACTTGCATTAACCATTAATCATCTCATCATAGATCAGCCATGAACCTCATTCTCGCCTTTGCTGTCTCATTGAAACACAAGCTCCGCTTTGAACCCGATGTTGCCTATGAGGATTTGGCCGGCCTAATTGGCCATTTAGACACGTTCGCACTCGACGCGCATGATCATAGCGTTGTATCGCCGCATTCGAAAACACCTTGGAAATCCATGGGAGAGTATTTGGGCTTCTCATTCGCCAAGTCTAACCCTCGCAAGCTCGTCAAGCGATCCAAGAAACCACTTGGACATCTCCCGTTTGAGATCCTCGTTCATTTATCCGCCTACGTTGAGTGTTGCGTCAAGAATGGTACGCTCTCGGTGCCACAGTACCAGGGCCAAGTCAGTAAGTTGAAGAGAGTCATACGGAAAACAAGTTCCCAAAATCTCAACTAATCGTATAGTGACCATGCTGTCCTCGCTAAACGAAATCTTGACCGGAACGGAGCGAGTCCTAGATACGCCTCTACCCGCAGCTTACAGTATCGCTATATCACAGATTTCCTGGGTTTACGTGATGCTCCTCCCATTCCAGTTGTACAATTTCTTGCATTGGACTACAATTCCCGCATCCATAGGTACGCCAATGCCATAGTCATATCTTAAACGAAACATCCCTGACTTACCCGCTTCTATCTAGTCGCCGCATACATCATCATCGGCCTACTCTTCATCGGCAGTGAAGTTGAGAATCCCTTCGGCGAAGACGTCAATGATCTACCGCTCACGACATACTGTCGCCAAATTGCCAAGGAGCTTGATATCATAACTGCTACTCCGCCTCCAAGGGCGGAAGACTTCATGGGTCGCCCGGAAAACTTGGTTCTATTTCCTCTCAGTCAGGATGGGTTTCCTGCGTGGAAGGATAGGAGTAAGGCGGATATTCATGCTGCCCTGCGTGCAAAGTTCGTTACTAATCCAGGCGTTGTGGATGGATCGAATGTTTCTACCATGGGGATGAGTTTCTCGACGCGAAGAACCACGGAGTCCGTGTGAGCTTTTCTATTCAAGTCCTATCGTTTGAGGTCGAGAGGCATGATTATGTGAAAGTTCAAATTAATTCGTCGATGCGATTTGGGGGGTTTCAGTTGATGTGAAGGTGGTCTTCAGTATTTACTACTTGCTGCCAGCATGTTCATATCCAGAAAATACTTATGATGACTTTGTTCATTAGTCAAGCCGAGTAAGCAAATCACTTTATTCGTCTATATACATTGCAATCATGAGAGTATGTTAGAGATGGCGTATATGCGAGTGGAGGTATCTTCGCTAGCCACTGCAAGTTCAAAGTGAGTCCTGCTATCCACATCGGCGACTGGCACAGGCCTCCATGATAATTGGGTGATTGTCTTCGACGGGGCAATAAGCCGGTCGATGGTCACAATGTGTTGTGCCTCGAGGCTATCAGCAGCAATGCTGTGAATAGACACGGCACCGGTATCTTCTCCTGCAGCCAGGATGAAGTTGTTTTTATAAGGGGTAGGGAAGAATGCAACTGCCGACACTGCAGATGTCAAAGCGATGGTAGTCTTGCAGGTAAATGCGTCTTCGGTCTTTTGCCAGATCTTGACGGATTTGTCACGGCCGGCTGTGACGAAGATGCGTTCGGCGGTTGTTGGGGCCCACGCTGCACCTAGGATCATTCGAGAGTGACCCTTCGGGTTTGTCGTCCAGCTGGTGAATGTGGTTGGGTCCTGTTCATCTCTTGCGAAGACGGCCCATTGGCGGTCTCGGCCCACACTAAGGAGGAACTTGTCGTCATCGGAGAATGACAGGTCGGTGATTGTTAGGGAGTGTGCTGTGAGAGATGGCTTGATCTCATGCCAGTCTGATGTATCGTACAAACGGATCACTGCGTGGTCGACGGAGCTGGCCTTGCAAGCAGTAGCAATGAGCGAGCGGTCGTGGCTCACGGCAACGGCGGATATTTCATAGCCGTGGCCGTAGAGCTTCTCGTGCTCGGGCCACAGGGTATATCGAGATAGTTGGTCTTCAAGTGGTGGGGAGTCGGTAAGCAAAGCGGTAGCAGGAGCAGATGGCGTTGCTCCGTTGAAGTTCTCATTTTCTTCGACGGGGGCTTCATCTCCTTGAGCCTTGTTTGAAAGACCCAAAACTGGAATCTCAGCCGTGTCTGGCATATCACTCTTAATGGTTTGTTGGAAGCCAGTCAGCTTCTCTAGAAGCTCTGCGATCTGTTTGGGCTCATTGAAGACACGCAGAAGCTTCTCATCTGCACCAGATACAAACTGTGCAGGTCCTAATGTGTCAATGCAGTTCAAGTCATATCCGTGAATCTGAGGGCGAGAGAACTCATGCCATGAGCTCTTGTTGTCTCGCAGCCATTGAGCATGAAGACGTGTAGTTTGATCGGCGCTAGTGGAAAGTAGATAGCCACCACTGGGCTCCCATTGCGCGCCATTCGCTGACCGCACATGGCCTGAGATGCCGAACTTTTGAGCCCAGATGTCTCCTTCGGAATCATACTGCCAGACTCTCCAGCTACCTGTGCGGCCAAGGCTTACCACCTGCTTGCCATCTGGCGACCAAAGACCAATCCAGAAGCCACCAGCACTGCCAGTCGCAGTGGTCGAACCTTTCTGAGTACTAATTTCTCCCATTCTCTCCCCTGACACCCAGACTCCGGATACTGGGTCTTGTTCCCAGATGGTGATGGTGTTATCGGCTGATGCAGTCAGCAGCTGTGATCGCGCTGGATCGGGGTTCCATGCTGTAGTGTATATCCAGTCTTCATTGCCGAACAGAAGAGCCTCGAAAGTGATCGAGTACTTTGAGCCAGCAGCTTCAAACTCATGGGCCTTGTTAGATAGAGTAGGCTCCATTCCACCCAAGAGAGGATCATCTTCATCAACCGTAGCAGAGACTTCTGCTTCACCCTGACATAGTCGCCACAGACGAATGTACTTGTCTTGACTAGCAGAGGCAAGCAAAAGATCATTGGTCTTGCCCTGCTTATCTTGCGTGAACGAGAGCGACCGAATCCAAGCCTCGTGGCCCGAAAGAGCAGCCCGACGTTGAAATTTTGGCGCTTCAATAGACGATTCCGCAGAGTAGATCTGCACGCTCGTGGTAGTTCCTGCGACTGCCAGCACCAAGGGCTTGCCATTACCTGCCTCGAGTACCCGCAGAGCAAGCGTAAGCGGGAAGAATCGAGGTTTCATTTCGATTGTTTCCACCAATTCAGACTTCAATCCATCTTGCGCATTGATTCTCCAAATTCGAACCGTTCCATCTGCAGCACCAGTTGCGACGATATCCGTTCCGTCGGCCACGGCAATCGCATTCACGCTTCCTTCATGCCCCTCAAGGGACGCAACTTGTTTGAAGTTGCGCGAGTCACTCTCTTCTTGTTTCCATACTTTAATTGTACGATCGACGGAGCCGGTGAGGAGGAACTTCGCCCCCGAGGCGGGGCAGGTGTAAAATCTAACGACGCTGACTTTGTCGGAATGGCCCACGAGGAGGGCATACACACCCTTGTGTGAGTCATCCTAAGCTACCTGTCAGCTCTGTCACAAAATTTCAAACTCTTCTAAACACTCAATGGACCATACCAGAGGCTCCCACAAGGCGACATTGTTGTCCGCACCAAAGGCAAGCACACCCGACTGGACATCCCAATCGGCAGCCCCGGGGTGCCGGTTTCCTCCCACGCTGATATAGTCGGTTGTGACAGACGCCATGCTTGCAAAAAGTTGCCCGAGCTCAGACGTCCCCGTCGTGTCGGCGTTGGAGATTGCAGTGACGGAGAAAAGAGCTGTCGCAAAAGATAATTGTGGAAGCGGTCTTATCGATAAGGATGATTCTGCCCCAGCCCCTCCCCACCGCCATCATCAACTTCTACCTTTCACCAGTCCAGTCAAGAGAGTTCATAACGCTTTCAAAGGGCATAATAACTCTAGAGACTCGTTGTTCTACTTCCTAGAGTCATGTCTGATGCTGCAAAGGGGGCTGCTGGCCCATCCATCCCGATCACCGTCGAGTTCACGTACGGTCCCTCGATTTCCCCGAAGACTTGATCTAGCAGCTTCTAACACGGCTTCTATAGTGGCGGACTTGAGTTGCTATTTGGCAATGAGCGGAAACATAAAGTCTCATTACCCGCATCCATGGAGGATGGCAACCCGACCAACATCGCATACCTACTTCCGTACCTTGTGGACAATCTCATGCAAGACCAACGGAAGGAGATGTTTATCATGGAGGACAATGTGTATGTGATATAAAGACCATTGACTAGACCTAGGACTAACAAGAACTGCAGCCGGCCCGGTATTCTCGTTCTAATTAATGACGCCGACTGGGAACTCGAAGGCGAGGAGAACTACGAACTTCAAGCAGGAGATAATATTGTATTTGTCTCGACGCTACACGGAGGCTAGTGATATTTGCGGGTGGTACGGTATATACGTGGATAACGATATAAGCAATCAATTTGCAGCTGGAAGAAATCGCAGGAATAATGACACCATTATTCCCACCAGGAAGAGGTTCTCCGATCGGACTTTAAACAACGTCCTCGACGTGTTGCTGGGAGATTCGCTCCGGCTCACGAGGGGTACGAAGTCCACTTGGGGTCCTGAATCCACTCTGAGGAGTCCCAGCCCCGTCTAATGGGCTGCCCAGGCCTTGGATTGGGGAAACGAATCCGCTAGGAGGCACGGGGATCTTCAGATCTTCGGGCGAGGCGGGGATAATCTCTTCTGGCAGGTCGGGAATATGGATTCTGCGTGCTTCATTTTGGTAGCTCTCGGGGATGATCTAGAATAATTCAGTTGACATAACATATAAAATCAAGCAGAAAGACTTGATCGTACCTCAATGATCTCATCGCGTGGGAATTCCAAGAATGGAATGTCGGCGGCGTTACAAGCCATGAGATAGCCGTACAAGACTCTCAGCACGCTTTCGTGGGCGATAATGAGCAAATCGTTCTGCTCTCGCTCTAGTTCGAGAATAACGGGCTCAAGACGGACAGCAAGATCATGGTAAGACTATTAAAACGTCAACCCCGGTCTAGTCATCAATAATTCTGGATCTTCTTACCTCGGCTCGAGGGTACCGATGATGGTAGGGATCAAGCTCATGCTTTGCGACTTCGTCCGGCCACTCTGCACGGATGCGTCTCTCCGACATCTTCTCACAGACACCGGGGTTGAGTTGACTCATTTGAGAGCGCTGTCGGACCTTGTATCCTTTGTCGTAGAGGTATTTCGCAGTCTCCACAGTTCGGCGTCTAGTGGAGGTCCAGACCTTCAGTGGTCGTAGTTCATAACCCGCGTCACCGCGGGCAATCATGTCCTGTTTCTCGGACTCTCGGTGAGCAAGCAGACTGTCTGTCATTTTTCTGGCGTAATCGTCTCCCTGTTCGGATAGGCCAGAATCGGACTTGTAGAATGCGGCATCTTTCGATACGCCCGCCTGGAATGAACAGTCAGTTTTGGTCAAACAATGTCAGCATGGCTGGATTGAACACCCACCCGAACGAAGTAGGTCCGTCTCGATTTAATATGGAGGTTCAAGAGGTAGAAAACGATGCGGTTAGAAAGATAGCCGAAGCTGCAGTTGTTGACGATAAGGCGCTCTCCGGCATTGATCATCTGTTCACAGGTAAGTATTGATACTGATGGAAGCTAGGTGTGACAAACCTTGATATAGTTCAGGTCCTTCTCTTCCATGGTCTGGAATTGGGGAATTCGCGAGGAGATACGGGTCAAATAATGCTTGACTGCATCCTCGGGGCTCCATGAGACGTACTAGAAACAGTGTGAGCTGGATAGTCCTCGCTATCTAGTTGTGTAGTACTCACATCGGGTGAGGAAATCTTGACTCGGCGAACATTCTCCTCAATGATTCGTTCATCGTCGCACCAAGACTCAATGAAGAGTGTCTACGTGATCATGTAAGGTTCTGGCATTATTTTCAGTCTCACTGGACCAACATACCTCGATATCATGCTTTGCAAACTCTTTGGCAAGTGAGCGCCGCCCGGAAGCCAGTGGGTTAACCGCATCATAGATTGCAATCTGACCGTTCTCATGACTCAAGAAGCGGTAGATATCCTCACGACACTTTCGTACAATTTTCTGGCGAAGCAGGACAGATGATGCCGATGCTGTATGCTACATTAATATTGCGATTCCGGGCGATGTCTGGCTGTGGCACGCTCACCATTCACATAGAAATAGTCATCAGGCATGTCCTCACCAAAGGGAATAGTAGCCCGTCGATAGTCACCGAGATGGAAAATTCTGGTTTTGACACCAAGCCTGGCCAAATTGTCAACTCGATACTAGCAACAAAAGCTACGGAAGCTTTCTAGATTTCCGACAGCGAGACATACCATCGTAGGTAGCGAGCCAAGGCCACAGACATGTGCCTATCACGGTTCAAGCTTATTAGTATGTTGCATAAACTGTCATAGCACAATCGGGTCAAGCCTACGTCTTTCCTCTCGCAGGCAGCCCCACGGTGATGATCACAATGCGACCGGAGTGGAACAGCCGACCGGATTCCGTGCTATACAGCTGAGCTGGAGCCAGATCGGCCTTTTCCGGTAGGTCGTGGATCGCATCGACGAAAATTGAAGATTTCCGCCGGAACTGCGGCGAGTTGGCCACGATATCTGCCGTACTGTTACTGACGTCAGCTTTGATTCCAGGGAGAGAAGCTCTATACTTTCTGGCAAACTTGGTCCCAAGGCAGGATATCCAAGAAACCATATATGTACTGCTTGTATAACTGTGACAGAATATCTTTATACAGCTATACAGCGAGTATCAAGCTAGGGGGTTGACTTACAGTAAGGTATCCATGATGGCGGGGCGGGCAAGAAATGACGGGCAAGGTCCTCTTCCCGAAAAAATCACTCAGGTAACTGCGCGCGAAGCTGCACTCTGAAGCAGTCGAGCAAGAAGTTAAAGTAACAATTCAATCGCCTACGCCCGATGGCGAAATCTTCGATGAAAAGAAAGTTGGAAGGATGAAGGGAGAGGGAAGGCGGCATGGGCGGTATACGCGATAAGTAGATATCGGGTGGATCCTCAGCTCAAAGAGCCAGTCCAGATCTATACAGGACGCCTCAAACTCACTAACACGAGTTGGGAATCGATTCTCAATAAACACCAAGCTTCTAGCTGTTTTCGGTGGTGTTTATATCTTTAGTTTCCCTGTTGAATCTCTTAGAATATCAATTTTCATCGTCAGGCACTATGTACAGGCTCGTCCGAGAATCCCCGGCGTGCTTACCTAAGGCCCGGCAACCGGCAGCGACCAAAGACGCTACGCAACTGGCATTTTTCAATCCGAAAGTCTTCCAGCTCCGCTTCCCTTCGAATCCCTCAATACTCACTCCCCCGACTCCTCCGGGATAATCAGATACAGCCCTTTTTCCACCCTCTCCATCATCTGAGTCGTTTACTCGTCCCAGATATACCGGGCTGGCCTCCATCCTCCTTACCCATTGTCCTCCTTCTAACCTCGCAACGAAAAAACCCCCGTTGACCGGCATCGCGTGACGACATCTTCTATAATCCAACCCTCCTATCCTTCAAAATGGCCGATCTCACATCATCTCTGTCCATGCTCACGGACAATCCCGCCATGGCGATCGTGAACGATCTTTACACCTCGTTCTCTGAGCGCCGGGCCCTGCTCAACCTGCCCAACCCCGGCACCGTGGATAACATCGCGCGCGAGGTGCAGAAGGAGGTTCTGCTGTCCAACTTCATGTTCACAGGCCTCCGGGCAGACCTGACCAAGGTCTTCGGCATGTCTCCTCTGTTCCGCGTGTCCCACGCCTTCTCAATGGGCTCCTCAGGCAACCTGCCTCCGTACGCTTTCTCTTCCATGTACGGTAGCCCCAAGGTAAGAACAAGCTCTATTTTCTTAAACTCCCTTCACATACGAAGAGATCCTACCCTCCTCCCTGATTTCAATTACTGATGGAACTCCTCCTTTCTATAGGTCTTCATGCAAGGCAACCTCGGAAGTGACGGTACCCTCTCCGCCGTCTACAACTGGCGCTGGACCCCGGCCCTCGTCACTAAGACCAACGCCCAAATTATGCCCGGTGCCACCCAGGGTCTCATGCAGATTGACAACGACTACACTGGCAAGGACTTCTCCGCATCTCTCAAGGCTTTCAACCCGTCCTTCCTCGAGGGCGGCCTCACCGGTATCTTCGTTGGTAGCTACCTCCAGTCCGTCACCCCCGGCCTCGCCCTTGGTTTCGAGGCTATCTGGCAGCGTCAGGGTCTGAACACCCGCCCCGAGACTGCTCTGTCCTACTGCGCCAAGTACAAGGGTGAGGACTGGATCGGTACCGCTCAGCTGCAGGCTCAGGGCACCTTCGCCGCCACCTACTGGCGCAAGCTGTCCGAGCGTGTTGAGGCTGGTGTTGACATGAACCTCCAGTTCGCTCCCAACGCTGCTGCTATGATGATGGGTGGTCCCAGCCGTGAGGGTACCACTGCCATTGGTGCCAAGTACGACTTCCGTGCTTCTTCCTTCCGCGCCCAGGTTGACAGCGCTGGTAAGGTCAGCTGTCTTTTGGAGAAGCGCATTGCCATGCCCATCTCCCTGACCTTTGCTGGTGAGATTGACCAGGCTAAGGTATGATCATTCCTCTCTTTCACCCTCTTCTACTATGATTTGATACTGATTTTCTTGTTTCTTATAGCAAACGGCCAAGGTCGGCCTCGCCGTCTCCCTCGAGATTGCCGGTGAGGAGCTCATGGAGCAGCAGGAGAAGGCCGATCCCAACATGGTTCCTCCTCCCTTCTAAGCTTCTTGAACCTTTCTCCCTCTTTCCGTCCGAGATTCCCTCCTCAAAACCTCTCGAGGTCCAGATGCATACATCCTTCCAGTGTCTCTCGAGTTAATCACCCTTTCGACCTCTCTGTTTTAGTAGTTCTTTCCCCTCCCCCTTTCCCCCCAATGTCTGGATTGATATGGCACGTCAATTCCATCTCCATCGGTATATCCCCATCTGAATCCGGGTTGCTGGAGTAGGCGGCATTTGTTTGGCGCCATGGAGAGTCCCGCATGACCTGTATAGATTCACATCGCTGTGTGTTTTTTTTCTCTGCCAATGGTTTCTTTTCCCTTCCGTCTCGTTTATCTTCTACCTCTGATCTTCTCTCTTCCTTTCTTCTCCCGTCTCCGCCAATATCTGATGCTCGTATTTCTCCGGCTTTCTGTCTTGGTCCGTGGTCTTGCGTGTCTTGTTTTCTCTCGTGACTGGTCGGGGTTTCGTCTTTACGTTTTTCATCTATCCTTTTCCATTCGAGGCTTTGGTGTTTCTCGTGTGGCCTGTGGGATTGCGAGAGGTTTTCTGTGAAGTTGGGGGTTGGAGGTGCATGGGTTGCGTCTGGAGAGATCTCTGGTTATGTTTCGCATCATAGACGGACCAATGTAAAACAGTCTTTGAATCTTAATTGCAGCGCTTTGCATGTTGTATGTCTTCTTCGTTGCCGAGTGTATAAGTAGGCTAGTAGAGTAGTCGATTTGTGTTTTGTGAATCTTCGAGTGATAATTGCTACCAGGATGGACTCGAGCTCGTTTGGTAAGTTTTGGCTAGTCTTTTAGATCCAAATCAAGAGCCACACAATCAATAAGCCCTGCTATTTTAGCGTTGATGGTTAGTGTACGAAGATTCTGACATTGGCTTGTAACCTTGTTGAATATAACTCGTCCGTATTCAAGAATCTTGTCACACTCATTCTTTCCTACATGCAGTACCCAACTCTCTATATCACCTAACCCACACTACAGCAATAATCGATATTTTACTAGAAGCACGTGTCAAAAAGCAAAAGGTACATTGTAGGGAAGGATGCCTTAGTAGGGGATTACCACAGTGTTGCTGGACATCATCAAGGTCCAGCAAAACTAGAGCAAACGGTCCTATCGTGGTTCGTCACTGCATAGCCCACTGTCACCCACCAACACTAAACCCTAATTACAATACGTACATAAAGCATGCTTTGGTTCTGTTTCGGTGTCTTGTAGAAATCTGAAAGGGCAATAATACACACAGTTATCATAGTGGCTGTGATAATGTGTTTGTTTTCGGGTTGGGAAACTCTAGTTTTTTTTTTTTCTCGGTCACTGCTAATTATCGATGTGCAGGGCGCTTAATGGGGTATGGCCGACCTGCTTATAGTGCATACAACATGTAGTATAGAGAGGGTTGATTGATTTTCAGAGGAGGTAGTTAATTAGATTGTTCGTTACATAGAAATGCGCTTTTACACAAGCGAAATTTTAGGTAGGCTAAGAAGATATTTTAGTCGACCTCGTTAAAGTCTGCTAAGACTAATACGTGCAGCTTTGATTGACTTTTTGTTTCTTTACTCCTGACATACATCATTCTATAAGAGGTGTCGAAAGAGGTGACAAAACATGATTGCTGTAGTCCCTCTAGGCTATAAGTGACCCGGGTTAATATTGACTGCTTGAGCTGACTGCTTAAGCTCATCACATTTACCATGCACGGGCTACTATGTAGTATGAACATCTTGCTCGACCAGAAGATATTCTCACAAACCTATCAAATTCATGAAATAAAATACCTCACTTCCTGCCCAATCTTCCCCATATAGCGTGAAAGTATGATAGTATGATCGTATACTCACTGCCCCACCCCTCCTCCTTCTCCTCTTCCCCTCAAAACATCATCATCACCACCACACAAACCCCGAAGCCACCCCCGCGCACAACAACCCCAGTCCCCTCAAAATCCCGAAAGTAAATCTGATAGTCAGTCGGGGGGGGATACCTGCGGCCCTGACATCATCCTCACAGTCTGGCCCAGTCATTTTACCCGGGTTTGTCGACCTGCATTGGCGCCTTTTGGAGGGGGGCGAAGCCGCTACTCCTAATGTAGTGAAGTATCCCGTACAAACCCGCTACTGTAGGTGTAAGTGTAAGTGTAAGTAAGTGTAAGTAGGAGTTTAAGTCTAGTATCTCCGAGGCTAATGATTTGATTAATGGGGGGGGAGGGGGTGTAACGCGAGTCAGATACTGCTTGGCTTTGTGGTTGGGATGATGGTGCTTTTGGAGGGGAGATGGTTAGGGTAGGACTAATATGAGGAGTACTATACGGTATATAGTATTCTGGACTCTGTACTTTGTACTCCGGGCCCCGTTCTGTATTATGAGCTCGATTGTTGAATTCTTATTGTACTCTAGTAGTGCGACCTGGGTATATCTTTCCCCCTCCTTCATCCCCAAAAACTCACGGACCCCCCCATCCACCCCGCGCCCCTCGTAAAAGGTAAAGTGTAAATTATACTTGACGCCGTACTGTACATCAAAAACTATCAACGTTGAATCACGCCCCGCGGCCCGAACTGACTCGGCCGTGAATTGGAGGGGTTCTTATTATTCGTATATTCTGTACTGTAGTTGGTTAAGAAATGGGAGTGGACTCGAACCAATTCAGAAATTCTAACTATGGTAGTTCCAACTGTTACTGTACTCCAGTCGAGTCCCCACAGGGAAACGAAGTGCGGGCTCTGGTTGCTCGTTTCCTTGAAATTGATTGTGGGTAACGGTCCACTCCCGAGGTTTGTCTTTTTCGGTCCTGCCACTGGACTGGCCCTTGTTGGATTGCATTTGCGGACTACTGGGAGTCCGCTTCTTTTTACCTTGGCAAAAATTGGGTATATTGTACAGTATGCAAAGTGGAATCGTCGTTTGTGGGTGTAGACGCTCGTTTAATGGTGGAACATTAATGTACCCGCCATTTGGATCAGATGGAGGGTTTACTTTAAATTTATAACTGTGTTAGCCGAAATGTATTGTACGATTAACTGAATAGCCAAATACAAGAACTCGACTCAAAAATTCATTTCTAGGTTCGTTAGTCGCTAGTCAGGCAGCTATACTATATGTGCAACGACGACATGTACGAGGCGTACGGCACGGCATAGCCTATTTACCACAAATCTCAACCAACGGCAACTCCAAACCTAACATGCCAGCCATCCCGATAGACGCGCTGGGGGATCCCAACTTATTTGGATCGTCGCCTGAAAACTGGCAGATCGCCGAACTTACCGTACAGTAGCGCCCGGATCCAGCATGAACGGCAGAAGCATAACCCGTGAACTGTAGATCACCGAGGAAATAGGATGGTTTCAAACCTAATAACACACTGTATCAAAAAGGCAATAGGCAATTACAGTAGGATATGAACTCATAGCACAATATGTACTCCCGTACATATCACAATTTTACTCCTAAGTATGGATAGAAGTCTGATTGGAAGCTCCGAGTATACTTAGATTAATATTGGATCCCTCCCAATCTCGGGTGGGACCTCGACCAATGAGCCGCGCGGAGATGAGCGTTTCGCGTTCGCATTACTCGGTACATTCCTAAACTTCTCTCCGACGGTTAGTCCCAATTCTCGCTTCCGAGGGTGTTAATGTTAGAGGTTGGATATTGGTTTGGGGCATTGTCGGTTGGAGATTAGAATGAGCAGATTTTTTGTGGTATGCTATGCAACTGCGGTGCTCTCGGGGCTTGGGGGGATATGCATATAACATGCAATAAATATGCTTCCTCCCGAGGACGATACTTGTTGTTCGTGGTGTAGGAACACGATTGTCCAGTTGTAATGTGCATCTACATAAAAACACTCGTCGTGGAACTATTCCTTCATTAGATCAGTATACTATCCAGAAGTACGAGGTATACTCCAAGCTGCCACGATACACGTTAGAGGTACGGAGTACATAGCTCACAATCCTAAACATCACCACAAAACAACCGCGAGGCTAATTTCGCCTAACTCCACGTGTCTGACACGGAGGCGCCGCATTTATTGCAGAAAATGCCGTATGTATCCGGCTGTCCGCCCTTGCGTCCAGGGCCAAGTCGCCATTCCCCTTCCCGTCCGTCTCAGTTTCTCTCGTCGAGGCAAAACACGCATGCCAATGCCAAATGCCATGCTGGGATCCATATGTGCATTCCCACCTTAGACGGGGGCGTTTTTCAGGGACCGATCGACATACAGTAGTTTAACGATAGACCGAGTGCTGGAGTCAATTACAGTACTACAGCAGTGTGGGTATCTACAGTAGCTAAGTACATCGTATGTACTGTACCTCTGCATTCCTCATGCCAGTGGCCGGGCTGAGGTCAGAAAGAGGCCCCCGGCTCGGTTGACTACGTCGTGTGCCCGACTACCCTGCCCTAGTCCAGCCCGTTCGTGCCGAAGCCACAGGGTCTTAGGCATGTACAGTACGGCGTACTCCGTGCTTCTCACGGTGGGTTGCGGGACTCGGTTATGGGGAGGAGAGTGATGGGCCGTGCTGTAGGGCAGGACATGGCGAAGCGATACGACAGGTGATGGATAGTATGCGGTCCACTTGTTACAAAGGAGGATGGGTATACACCCTGGTTAGAACTTGAATGATTAGTATTATGTGAAGGCACACTGGGCAACCTCACTGGCCAGAGACGATCGATGGGGCTGAACCGGGCTGGGAAATGGAGCCTTGACCCTGTTCATCCCACTGGGCCAGTTGGAGGTTGGGCTTCAGCCCGAGAGACCCGGACCATGCCCAGCTCCGACATCCAGAACATACAGATGTCGGCAGCGAGTGTCCGTCGTAGGCTATCGTTTGTTGTCTTAATAGAATAGCATGTAGTGGCCATTCGATCCTGATTGCCCGATTATCTACCAGTCTAGACAAATTCGCTCACCATGAAATATAGTTACTTTCTTAATCCATCGTCAAACTCGTCCATCTCGAATGCAGTGCCGACGGGACCGTGCGGGCCTACGTCACTATGGGGAGGGGTGACAGCTGCGTCGCATGACAAGCACGAACTGTGGCGAGTTCCCCCTGGGTCTGGTGATGTCGATCTGCCAGGGCGAGAGCGTACAAAGGGGACAAAGACAAAGGGAAGTGGGATTTAGTTTGATACTAAGTCGAGGGCGCTAAGGATGTCGGACCTCGTGGGAGGATGCATGCGTTAGGATATAACTCGGTAATTAAGATGTTGGGGAGTATGAGAGGGAAAGAAGAGTAGTCAGGTGGAATAGTGGTTAGTACCTAAGAGGGGATATAAACTATGGAGAACTGGAAAGATCATAGCTATGCCTAACGAGTTCAGGCCGTGATACTGTTACTGTAGACTTCAATTCCTACCTAAATCTACCCAAGTGATCTCGATACCAGAGGGAAATCCCGGTACAAAGACTATGTAAAGCGGGAAAGAACCTTGACCAGGTTGCCGGGTAAAACATCCCTTACGGTGTAATTACCGGTCAGCAGGGACCCAGAAACGGGAGTACCGGGTAATATTACGGGATCATACGAGTTGGCCCCTGCTTTCGGGTCTTGGCTTGAGTACTTCCATCCCGAGATCCTTTCATATGGTTGATGAATATTCAGTATGTTTCCTATTTACCAAGGATACTATATAGGATATACTCTGTATGTAGTACTCCCTATCTTCATTCTTTCATGTCTACACTACTCTACTCTATCATACGAACCTGTGCATTGACGCACGACCCAAAGGCGATTGCAGATGCAGCCTTGGCCTACGCGACCGCCCAGTAAGCGCCGCCCGGGAGCTTCTCAACATTAACCTTTTCAGCCAGGTGCAGTTGCCCATCTCTGCACCTCTCATCCTTTTCTTTTCTTTACTCTCAACCTAAAATACCTCGTAGTCAAGTTGAGGTCAGAGCGAACCTACGCAGGATACTATTATATACTACTATACTTGCTATAGTATGTATCCGTAACATGGTGTACGTTGGTCCTCAACTCAATCAATTCAACGGCCCAGTCCTGCTGCTGTTGAGTGGCCCCCGTGCCCACCACGTCCCACCCCGCCCCAGCAGGAGCCAGGATGAGACCCGCGACCCGCTGCATGTTATTGGAGGATCTCGAAAGCCCGAACTCGGGTGCGATCTGTGTGTGAGGGATGCTGGATGGGCACGGACAGACCACTTTTTTTTTTCTATTGACAGGTTGACAGGTTGGTCCAGGGGTAAAGGTGTCAGGAACGGGCCATTATCACATCCCAACTATATTAAAGTCTACCCCCTTTTTTCCCATGAATTAAACGGCCGGGGTTTAAAGGAAGAGGCAAATGTAATAAATGGGGAATACGGGGGCCAGTTCACTAGTCAATTACATAAGTGTTCACTAAGTTTTTCACTACTGGCGTTAGTGGTGGGCGTTAGTATGGTTTAGGGCTTAGCTTGATTGATTACTGGAGTCTTGTGATGGAATTGAGTTGTTACTATCATACTGTAAAGCTACCAGCTTTCCCCAGTCAAATCCTTCATGGGAATTTAGTGTAAAAGTCTGGACTGGACTGAACTTGATTGTCGAGTGCGTCGAGGCTCTCGGTACCGGCTAAGTATAGCTGTGCAGTAACCTGTTGGATACATTGATCGGTCGTGGCATGTTTACTTCTGCCGGGGCCCGATATCCGACTCACCGTACTTCTTGGCTGGGTGTACTTTGTAGATGAAGTATAGGATACATCCTGGTCAAGGGGATATATGTAGAGAGTGTTTGTCCTCGTGTTGGTACCTGTTCTATATCCCGACCGAGCAGAGTATACCTATTACAATCCCGTGATTACGTCTATTCTCAAGTACCTGAATGTACCATCACTCTCGACAGGACTAGAACCCCAGCGGTGACCGTTGGACGGGACAGAGAACGCACGGCTGGAATCCCAATTACTCGGAGCTGGGCACCGGCTATGATCACTGCAGCTCACTTGCCAAGGGGGGGGGATCCCTGTAGGCATCTACTATTCACGAAATACGGAGAGTACATCCTGAAGTGGGAGATTGGCTGCCATGTCTTAGTACCTAGTAACCGACAGTAGTCGAGTCTCTCAGTTCCAATTTAGTCCACCGGAGAAGGGACTAGACCTCCCCAGGGAAGTCCCCAGGGGGGGGAGGGAAAACAATTGACGGGGATCGACATTCGGTGTTGGGCTGCCGGGTCCCGTTCGTGCCGTATCTCGCATGGCATGTGTGGCTCAAGCTTTGAAGCGAGATCGGCGGCAGGAGGGAGACGGGAGTTGGGATTGACTAGTCAAGTATGAGGTAGAAGGTACTACTGTAAGTAGTAAGTACAGTACGAGGTCTAGGATACAATGTACATGCCTTTAGATTTGGGACTGTAGTTACAAAGAAGTACCTACTTTCGTAGGTGATTCCATCCCGTCGGTACGATAAAAGGTTATCGCTCAGCAGTAAGGGGGGAGAAGAAAAAAAAGAAAATACAGTATTAAGTATTAAGAAAATAGAGACCGTGCAGCCGAGAGCAAATGATGGGCTCGGGAAACTCCAACGCATACTTCCCGTACGGAGAACGGAGAATGAAAACTCCACTACAGCTTAAGCCGAAGGACTAGACCTCGAGCTTGATCTTGGCTAAGCTATAGCCATGCTGTTAAAATTTCAAAATCGGATATGGTAGAAGACTACTCGGTAGAGTAACTCTGATATATTCTGAATGAAAGGAGACTAGTCTAGGTACTGTACACTCCACATTATTCCAGCATAGTCTTCAATGTGGTACTGTGGCTATTTAGCGCCAGGAACAACTATATACTTTATGATTGAAAAACGTGGTCAAGATATCAGGAGTAGTATAAAATTAGGTCTCCAGTAGTATACTCCGTACGGTAGTTAGCTTTGTTTCTCTCGGATTCTCGATTCTGGACTCTGGAGCAATGACCACTTAGTTGACTTAGTTAAGGACTATGGAAACTGTGGAACTACGGAACTATTTCCACGGGCCACCTCATGGCCCAAGCTTCTTCAAGTCAGCTGGACTCGATGACATCGTGGTCACGAGGCGGGTGTAGCCAATCGTCGGGGTTCCTGCGAAAATCACGGCTGGTCACCCGACCGCGGAACATCAGTGTCTCCGACTTGTTTGGTCATTTGGATGGTTGGAGAGGGGAAAAGATATGAGTATGACGGACTATATTTAGGTATAGGGGTTGATTATAGAGTCATCAATAGTACGCGGTTATACTGGGAATACCACTGCCGTATACAGTAAGTACTGTAGATATTTTAATGAATAACTGCCATAGAGAGAGCAAAAGAAGGCAGCGAACACTCAAATTCCAGGCGCCGGTATGTATTGTTGTATTTGTGTATTGGTGATTACCCCTCGTTCCGATGATATCATCTCCGTCTTGAATACCGCTCAGACGGGGGTCGTATCGGTTATACCATCATTATGGTATTATGTATTCTATACCTGCCCAGCCACCGCATGTGTACTTCGTGCCAAAGCACCATTATTGACGAGATCATAATCATAATCATGAGAGGCAAATAATCAAGCCATAATATTCCAGCTCTTTCAGCTTAGGGGTGGGGGCGATGGAGATGATGAGAGATCAGATCGCCCTTCATGTTCTTTCTTCAGGGCATGATCCATTATTCAAAGGAGGGTCTATAAAGCCGGAATGGAACGCATAATGGGAGGCTAGATCTTTTCATATTTCTTTTTTTTGCCCTTTTTCTAAGAAGCATAAGAGATCATTGAACTTGTAATTGTTTGGCGCCCCCCTCTTTTGTCTATATCAGTACTTCATACTCCGTACACTGCCACGACCACTGCCACAATTCCCGTCTTCCCTATCACTCGTGCTATTTTCCCAACCCCTCCTCTTTAATTCTTTGCTTTCAGCCCCTCTGCTTTTTTTCTTATCATCTATCGTACTCTTGCTGGTAAGCTTTTGTACGAAGAATATTTCCCACTTGAGCCAGTGGTTCTTCGTACGTCACCCCGGTTTCCGACCCAATATTTTCCCTTCCCCATCCCCTCAATATTCCAATATCATATTATACAGAGGCATACCCGGTTCTTACCCAATACCCATTAATACACCACCAAAACCATCATCTTACCAATCTTACCCAACTTTACCCACCGGACCCTCCAACTGACTCTCCCTCTGACTAACCAAACAGGTGACCTCCTCTCCCTCTCTCTCCCCCCCCCCCCAAATCCACCACACTTAACCTTCCCAGTCTAACCCGTCTTATTTCCTCCACGTCCTCTTCATTGGTCAAAACATTATCCTGCTATTTGCCCACCTTTCTTCCCTCTTCATTCTTCTTGCTCTCTCTCTCCCTCTCTCTTTCGTGCATTCTTGGCGCTCGCCGTTTCTTCTCAACTCGCCCCGTTCGGACCTGCCGCCCACTCCTCCCACACCCCTCCCCCCCCCCTCCGAAGCTACTCCACCACCGACCTACACCTCGCCCAAAACGGATTCTCTTTCTCTTCTACAATAGCACATCCCCCCATCCCCCCATCCCCCAAGAGATGTCACAGAGTCGACCTGGGTTGTTCCCAAGTTTGCGCATGGGTGGTAAGTCCTTGGTCGTGGTCAATTGCGCTCGCTGGTCCGTGTTTCACTGACGTCTCTTTCCCTCTTTTCCCGCGCAGAGGTCATCCGCGAAAAGGTCCAAGATGGCCTGACGGGCGAGCACAAGGAGATCTCCTATACCCAGTGCAAGATCGTCGGCAATGGATCGTTCGGTGTCGTGTTTCAGACTAAGATGGCCCCCAGCGGCGAGGACGCTGCCATCAAGAGAGTCTTGCAAGACAAGCGGTTCAAGGTAAGGCGGACGCTGGCGGATATCCTCTGATGCTGGAGAACCTCCCCCTCAGGCTAATCGATTTGTCTTGTTGCTTTACAGAATCGTGAGCTTCAGATTATGCGGATCGTGCGCCATCCCAACATCGTCGAACTGAAGGCTTTCTACTACTCTAACGGTGACAGGGTACGTGTGTGACGGACTCACTTTCTCTCCCTACCTCTTTCCGCCCAACTGGCTCTGGCTTTCTCTCCCCTCCTCGTTCCCTTTTTCTTACCTTCACTTTCCGCCGCTCCGGCTGACTTGGTATTGTCCCGTGACTGCAGAAAGATGAAGTCTACCTCAATCTTATCCTCGAATACGTCCCCGAGACCGTGTACCGCGCATCGCGGTACTTCAACAAGTTGAAGACGACAATGCCCATGTTGGAGGTCAAGCTCTACATCTACCAACTTTTCCGGTCGCTGGCCTACATTCACTCACAAGGCATCTGCCATCGCGATATCAAGCCCCAGAACCTGCTCTTGGACCCCAATACCGGTATCCTGAAGCTGTGCGATTTCGGATCCGCCAAGATTCTCATTGAAAACGAGCCCAACGTCTCCTACATTTGTTCTCGCTACTACCGAGCGCCAGAGTTGATCTTCGGTGCTACCAACTACACAACGAAGATCGGTACGTCGTTCTACTCTCCCCCATCCCCCCTTTCATACCCTTCTCTTTTCCACCGGCCCGGCGTGGCTAATTCCTTCTGCAGATGTTTGGTCGACTGGTTGTGTGATGGCCGAACTGATGCTGGGTCAACCTCTCTTCCCCGGTGAATCTGGTATCGATCAGCTGGTGGAAATCATCAAGGTGCTCGGCACTCCGACTCGTGAGCAGATTCGCACCATGAACCCCAATTACATGGAGCACAAGTTCCCTCAAATCAAGCCCCATCCCTTCAACAAGGTATGTTCCCTGATATTTCTGCCTCTTTTCCCTCGGTCGCATGAATCGCCAGTACGGGAGACTCCGATCTATCGATGCTGACCGATCGCAGGTTTTCCGCAAGGCACCCCCAGAGGCCATTGACCTCATCTCGGCCCTTTTGGAATACACTCCTACCCAACGGTTGTCTGCCATCGAAGCCATGTGCCATCCCTTCTTCGACGAACTGCGGGATCCGGCCACCCGGTTACCAGATTCGCGACACCACAACAACCCGCCTAAGGACATGCCCGCCCTCTTCAACTTTACACGACATGGTGAGTGCAACCGATATTTTTTAGCTTTATGTTTTCTTTTTTTTTCTTCCTTTGCTTTTTCTGCGCATTTCTTTTTTTTTTCGTCCAAGTTTTCATGCGGGCTCGAAACTAACAATAATACAGAACTCTCGATTGCCCCCGAGTTGAACGCCCAAATCGTCCCCCCTCACGCTCGTCCCGCTCTGGAAGCACAAGGTCTCGACATCAACAACTTCAAGCCCTTATCGAAAGAGGAGATGATGGCTCATCTCGACTGAGTCGATTGATACCACCTCCGCGAAGGGACACGTCTGTTTGTTAATGCGTTCCGCACCAGTGCGTGAGTATTCGATGGCCTAACCGATCCGACAACCTATCATGTTTCGAGTGGGCTCTGACACAAGAGCACGGAGGGGTCCCATTGCCTATTGCTAAGTCTGTACACCTTTTTGGACCTAGCGGCAGCAGCCATGGTGAGGAACTGCAAATCTTTGTCGAGTTGGGGAAGTTGGACTTGTGGAGGGAGTATGTGGAAAGAAGAGGCAAACGAGTGAAGGTGACGAGAAAGGTGCGACATGGAAATGAGGTTTCGGAGAGAGAGAGAGAAGGGACCTGGACGTGCAAACGCAGAATATGGAACATTTTTTTTTCTTCTTCTTCATGGCTTTTCTCCTTCATGGCCAGAAAAACGGGAAAAAAAGATCATTCGCATTATTACAAATGGAAGGGTGTCGGTAACCGGGGTGAAGCCTGATGATTGTCACGTCAACGGTGGGGAGGTCCATGGACCTGGAGTTTTGATTTTGGAGGTGTCTGCGACATGCTCTTGGGAGGAAAAAGTGATACCCTTTGCAAGTCTGGCCGGGGATTGAAGGCTGCATAGCTCCGCCGGTCGAGGGAGAGGAAATGGGATCTGGATCTTGGATATTCGGGAGAACTTTGTGGCTTATGGGCTTGTCTTGCCTGATGCTCTTGGTTCTCCCGACATTCCCCGGGACATACAACAGGGATGCATTATGGACGGTCTTGAAGGCTTTTTATTTGTTTCCCCGGTTTCCTTTTTGTTTCATTTTTCTTCTCGATCTCGATTTCCAATGTTTCCTGTGTTGGAGCTACCGCTGGCTTGGTTGGGTCTGTTCGGATTGGATCTGATAAACTTATATCTGATCTTTTGATATCCGGTATAGTCTCGATTCGGACATCGGTTCTAAGCTTTCCTTGTTTCTCTTGAAACTGGAAATGGAGATCAAATTTTCCTTCCCCTTGCCCCCTTCGACCTGCAGCGCTAGAATCCTGTTTTTTTCTTTCCCCTTTGCGTCTCTTAATGTTGCTTTGTTCTTTCCCTTCTATTTGATGTCCCTACTTTTTTACTCTACCTATTTCCCTCTTCCCCGTTTTCCCCATCTCCAGCTTTCTCTTGTCTCTTCTTTCCTTCCTCCCATGTCTCGATGTCTTTGTTGCAAATGTCATTTGTCCTGGTTTTTAGCGGGCTCGGCTGGTCCCTGGTTCCCTTCCCTGGTTCTTCCCTGGTTCGGAGTCTCGAGTGCTCGAATGTCGACTTGCCTTTAAACTTCTAAGTTTTCGAACTCATATCTTTGGTTCTGCCCTACTTTATTTTCTGTTCGTATTCTTGCCTTGTTGGTGATGAGGTGTTTGCTTTGGGTTTGAAGTAGATGGGGGTTTTTGGAGAGGGTTGGTTTTGGGGGTTGTAGATTGTGTAGTGTGGTGTAATTTGGTATGGAAGGATGAGTGGGTGTAGACTGTCATGTTTTGTAAAAATCTGTACATAACACATAATGGGATGTATGTATGGAATTGTGTATACTAAGGTGTTGATCTCCCTGATAGCTATTATTTTGCGAAGTCAGTGTTCAGTGGTCCTATCCTGTCCAACTGGTGGAAACCCCTTCTACACTTTGCCTGCAAGCCGTATCCGCTTTATCGTTTTGAACCTTTGTGTTTTGTGTTTAAAAATCTCCCATCATTCCATTCTAGAATTAGACCTATCACAGATTAGAATTGCCTTGGAATTCCTCCTATTAGGATCATACTGTGATTGTAAAGACTCGGTCACTTATTATGGCTGTGCTGAGAAACGTTCATAAATCGTCGTGTTGATCAAACGGGCTAGCGGTATTAATCTAGAACCAGGATGATGCTAATGCCAATGCCAATGCCGACTCTTTGAACGTTAGGGTGCCCCCCTTCCCCCCCCCCCCCCCCCCCCCCCCTCTCGCTGTTCACTTTGATTTCTTCATGAGCCTGAGATCACCCCACCGGTCTCTAATGGGGTTTCCTGGTCGATTTCTTTTATCAGGAGTGGTCTGTCGACAAATTACCCGCCGCACAGCTATCCATGCACCATCCCTGCAACGCCCTTTACTCGGGAGAGCGTGGAGGACGGGAATCCATGCCCAGTCACGAGTAGACGCGATAGCTCTTCCTCAGCGAGCTCGAGGTATTCATCTGGCCTGTAATACGGAAGAGGAGCAGAAATATCGAGAGCTACGACTGGGAGCTGAGTTCCGGGATGTTGAGAGTGCCTTTCAGACCTTGTTGGTTTTCGTGAAATCTCCTGAGATTGCTGGTCAACTTCGACACTTGGAAGTTCATGGGAGTTCGGATGTGCATTTTGATCGTGATCGCGCTCCTGACTTTAGTATCCTACCTCAGGAGCCGAGACAGCTAGATATCGATGATCTGGAAAGTCTGAAGATGGCTATCGAGAAAGCTGGGTTTATGGAGGGTAACGAGGCGCAAATGGTGTTGCATATATTGCTGCAAAATCCCGACGGTCGATATACGTACGTGATTCCCCATTTGCCTTTTGTTTCTTTGGCTGGTCAGTCAGTCATTTATCTGATAAGATCTACCAGATATTCTGATAACCGCTTTGCCGGCATGGCATTTAAGCAAGCCGTCGCAGCGCTCTTGATTACTACCGCACCGAACCTGGAGTCCCTTTCAGTCTGCCCTATTGGAGAATATCATCGCTATATCAAAGGGTATTCTTTACTGTCACTATTCCGTCGTGCAAACACGGCCCGAGGCACACTTCCGTATCTCCAGAACCTCAAAAAGATCCTTTTCCTTCCCGCCCAAGGGTCAATGGGTAATAATGGCTTCCATTATAATACCTGCGAGAATTACCACGAGCGACTGAATCTTGTTCGACGACTGCCGGTTTTGGAATCCGTTTCCTTCGTGATCGCTGAATGGAATAATGAGGCCGGGAACCCTCCGCCGCCAAATTCGGCGAATTATAGCGATATTCGCGTTACACGTTCGAATCTCGGGGAGAGTGATTTCTGTTTTATGATTGACTCTTCTAAAGCGCTGCGCAAGTTTACATGGACTATCGGTGGGCGTGCTGGTTCTGAAGGGCTGGCTATTACCGAGCTTTCACCACTGGTGAGATCTCTCTGGAAACACCGGTATACGTTAGAGGAACTTGATATTGATATTGAGGATAATATGTCTGCTCGAGAGATTTATGGAATGTATGGTGTGAAGCGTCATGAGGAGTTATACGAGGACGAGGACTTGGTGTATGATGAAGCGTGGGAAGGCGAGATGGCCGAACTCGATACGAGTCTTGAAACGGTGCCGGTGGATATTTGTCTGATGGATTTCCCTAAATTGAAACGCCTGGGGTTGGGAGTTCATTCGCTTTGCTTTCTGGCACGGGGGATAGGGCCGAATAGACTCGGTGCGGAATCGCTCTCTCTTGTGGATCGTTTGCCGGGCTCGCTAGAAAGTCTTAGGCTCTATGGGAAGGGAGAAGAGAGTAACCCAGTGCTTAACTTTGGACATCAGTCGGATTTGGACGTCGATGCTCTATTGGAGACGCTGGTAGCTGAGAAAGATGAGAAACTGCCAGCGTTGAAAACGATAGAAGGATTCGACCCGGTTATTCCACGGGCAAAGGAAGTTCCTGATTATGCCTATCCAGATGATGATCATCCACTTATTTGGAAGCAGCCTGAGCATTGGCTAGGTTAAGTGAAGCAGTGTGTATTATAAGTTGTATCTTGATAGTCAATCAATCAGTCTACTGAATATCGATTCGAAATTGCATGGCATACATAACATTCGTAAGGGATGTACTCCATATATATGGATGCAAAACATAGTAAATCAAAGAAATCAGAATCCTCTATGAGTCATGGTTGAAAAACTCCAAATGTTGAATATAAGCCTCCGCTGCAAAATCCAAATGCCCACAAAACCCCGCCCATGCCCTGGTGGTTGAACCCGATGATTGTTGAATGGCACATTGTTAACAAGACTCCTCCCGTTGCATCGAAGAAGAAAAGAAAAACTCAAAAGGGCAGACAAAAACCGGGAGAATGATACCTAGTGGAAGACGAGGAGTATCTCCTACTCACTCCTCTTCTCCAACCCATATCCACCAATACCATCATTCGCCCCATAAGTCTTCGCCTGACCCGAAGCCCCATTCCTAGGACCCCGAGCCTTCAAATCCTCCTTCAACCACTTCAGAACCAACTCACCAAGCCTACTATTCTCCGACGTCCAATCGGGCACCTGATCATAAAACGTCTCCAAGGGACCCTCAGCCCTAACCTTGCCCAAATGCATATGCACAAGATGAGTCGGCCACTGCGCCAAATTATCCAGAATATGCGTCGCATAAACGATAGTACAGGGTCTAGACTCGGTCTCCCTCTTCAAGAACGCGAGGAAGTTGCTCCGCGAAAGCAAATCCAGGTCCACGGTGATTTCGTCAAGCAACAACACAGTCCACGGCCGGAGTAGGCCCATTGCGAGCTGGACGCGGCGCCGTTCACCGTCTGAGACGGCGTGCATGCGCCATCGCAGATCGATGTCCAGGATGTCGACTAGTTCGTCGCGGCGTTCGGGCCAGGCGTTGCCGCCGACGGAGGCGAGGAGGGTAGGCACGTCGATGTCTGTGCGGACGATGCTGTTAAGGACCCATTCTACGCCGAGGTAGGTTACGCCTTCGAGACTGTCTTTGAAGGGGTCGACGCCGCCGACGGAGACGGTGTTTGTGGGTGCGAGGCGTTTGCCGGAGAGGAGGCGGAGCAGGGTGGTTTTGCCTGCGCCGTTTGCTGTGGGTGCTGTTAGCGGGGTGATATAGGATGAGATGGTGAGAGGGTGGGATTTACCGCCGATTAGAAGGGTTCGACTTCCCGCGGGCAGATCGAGGGTAACATGCTCCAGGCCTTCGGAGCCATCTTGGAATTTATAGGAGAGGTCCTTGACTGCGATTGATGGGGCGGGCTTGGCCATGGTGTAGGTGGGGGAAGCTCTTGGTGGAGAGGAATTGACCCGAACGAGGGCTGTATTTTGAATACAAAAAGGACAGTGAATTCAGGAGTAGTTCAAGGTGAGTCACAGCCTTGTTCAGTCCAACAAGGTAACATCCGAGGTGGTTCGACAATGAAACTAGACTGTGATGTTAGCGTCTTCGCCATCGCGGATGAGGTAATGCCCGATAAGAACCCCGCGATAAGATTCTTTTTCTTCTTCGCATTCTGGCTTCTGATCTTCAAACTACCTGCCACGCAAAGGCAACATGTGGAGCTCGGCATGCTCTCAGCCTTTCGATCATTCAATCCTCGCAGAACACTCATGGATCCCCTCATAGCCGTCGTCGGCGCAACGGGCACCGGCAAGTCCAAGGTAATAAGAGCAACCCCGCCAAACCCACCATCAGCTAGCTAGCTAGCTATCCATCCCCGCGCACAAGGACTAACGGGTACAGACAGCTCGCCGTGGACTTGGCCGCCCGATTTAACGGAGAAATCATCAACGGCGACGCGATGCAAATGTACCGCGGTCTCCCAATCATCACGAACCAAATCCCCATCGCCGAACGCAAGGGCGTCCCACACCACCTATTAAGCTGTGTCGATCTCGAAGCCGAAGCATGGCGGATCAGTCACTTTAAAAAGGAGGCACTGCGTCTTATCGAGGATATCCGGAGTCGGGGCAAATTACCCATTCTCGTCGGCGGCACCCATTATTATACCCAGGCCGTGCTGTTCAAGGATCAATTAGTCGGGGAGGGATCTGACGTTGAAGATGGTGTGGAAGCCTACGAGGAAGTACCCTGTACATCGGAGAAATGGCCTATCCTTGATTCATCGCCGGAAATCCTAATGGAGAAATTGAAGGAGGTTGATCCCGTTATGGCGGCGCGCTGGCACCCGAAAGATGCAAGGAAGATTCGCCGGTCATTGGAAATTTATTTCCAGACTGGACGGCCTGCTTCGGAGATTTATGCTGAACAGCAGATTCAAAAGGAGAAGGCTGTTTCGCAAGAGGAGGGATTGCTGCGATTTGAGAACACCCTTATCTTCTGGGTTCATGCTGAGAAGGAGATTCTTAATGCGCGACTGGATGCGCGTGTTGATGATATGGTTCAGCAAGGTTTACTCGCCGAGGCTGAGACTATGTTTGACTTTTTGCAAAGCAAAGAGGCACAGGGGATTCCGGTTGATCTTACGCGTGGTGTGTGGGTGTCTATTGGCTTCAAGGAGCTGGCTCCATACTTTACAGCGCGTCGACAGGCGGAGATGAGTGAGGAGGAGCTGCTGGCTTTGCGCAGTAGGTGTATCGAGTCTATTCGGACTGCGACGAGGCAATACGGTGGATCGCAGGTTAAGTGGATTCGCAATAAATTGTGGCGGGCCCTCGCGGAGGCGGACATGACGAGGCGGTTGTATCTTCTTGACACCAGCAATGTGAGTCAATGGGGTGGATGCATTACGGATCCCTCAGAGCAGATTGTCCAGTCGATGCTGCAGAGTGAAACTACTCCGGATCCGAAGAGTCTTTCCGTGCTGGCGAAGACTGTGCTCGGCGCTAAGGAAGAACAGGCGCAGGCGCAGCCTGGATCCGCTATGAAGAGCTTTACCTGTGATGTATGCGGGAAGACTGTGGTTGGCGACGAACAGTGGGAGATTCATCTCAAGAGTTATAGTCACAAGCGAGGTGTTAAATCTGCGGCTCGAAAAGCGGAGCGAGATGCGTACTTTCGCAAGCGGGAGCTGGAGGCTCAGAAGGGAGAGGCCCTGGAGGCTGATTCCGAGGGCAAGTTGAATGCATAAGTTGGAATTGGAGGATTCAGTGCAGAGTATTAGCATCTTGAGGATACCACATAGTTCATACATATCTCATCTATAGTCACACACTCAATTCAGCCATTCACTCCTCCATTGAGCCCTCTCGCCACGTCTTAAACGTAGACGAGAGGATATCACCATGCCCAGACTCTTCAACCTTATAAACCTCAATGACATGAGACTTTTCCACCTTTCGTATCCTCCAAACCCCGTCTCCTTGGATAACCTGTTTCAGCCCTACAGAAAAAGCATTAGCCAAAGCCCAACCCTTAAACAATATCAAGTCTCAACAACTTCTCAAACACGGTACAAGACTTACACTCCAAAAACGCCGCCGCAAAATTAATACAAATATTCCCATCCCAACTCCCCCGAC
Organism: Penicillium cataractarum; assembly: GCF_028827025.1. Taxonomy (NCBI): domain Eukaryota; kingdom Fungi; phylum Ascomycota; class Eurotiomycetes; order Eurotiales; family Aspergillaceae; genus Penicillium; species Penicillium cataractarum. The sequence continues at coordinate 806,191 of NW_026622745.1, read as the reverse complement.
CAACCTTCTTCACTTTACCAGGAATACTAGCAGTCTCGAGTTCTTCCAGACGATGCACGATACCCTGCTGATCGCGGAATCCGACGATAATCTTGGGGACACCGAGTAAGAATGACTGGGCCCAGAATTTGAGTAGTTTCCGCTCGTATTTGAGCATGTCGCGGTCGTTGCGGATTTCGGCTGAGGTTTTGAGTTCGACCCAGTGGATGGGATCTTCTTTTCTGTCGGGTTTACAGTCCCAGACTAGAGATGAGAGTGTTAGTATCACATACAAAACGGATGGAAGGATTATGAATAGGAGGGCAGGGTTGTGTGGAAAGATGTACCAGCATCGACTTCGCCGCCAAGGACCATGCGCACATTTCCCATGCCCGTTTTGACGACTGAGCAGTATTGGGCGCTATTATTGACGACTTCGTTTTGTCGATTTTCGATTTCGTCGCGGGTGCATGGGTCCCATGGTTTTCGGAGGACGGATAGAACTTCGAATTTGTAGCCTGAAACAAGCATATTAGCCCGATGGCAACTTTGATAGATCATATAGTGTGATTTCATACCCCAGTACATCATGAGTTCTTGGGATGCCATCCCCGGGGGCATTCTTTGGTTTCGTTGTAGTTCTTTTTGTCGGTTTTTGTATGAGTTGTTTTCTTCGATGAATCTAGATGTTATGTCAATACTGTGGAATGTTGTAGCACTAGTTTTGATACGCACATTGTGCCCTATTCGAGGTTAGTTTGATGCTTCTGTTGTTGGACTTAGGGTCGGCCTTACCTGATAACACGTTGCATTCATCTCAAACCTGTAGAAGACGAAGCCATGTCAGCCAAACTACCCACTAAATCTAGATTCGAACGGACTACCCACCCATTCATCATATCAAACGGGGCAGTCAAAATCTATACACGAGTCAGTATTCTCCAATACAACCACTAGCCTCCATCCACTTACCTTGGTCAACATCCCCCGCCACGTCACAATATCAGTCTCGCACATCTTCCCCGTCTCCTTCTCCATCGCTACTATAGTATCAAGCAACGCATCCAAATGCTCATCCGCAGCATCATTCAGTTTCTGAAATGTATCAAACCCGATATTCAGATCTGCGGGTAGACTTGGTGGGTAGTAGTATGCGATAGATGCATCACCCAGGGAGAAGCGGCGATCCTGATCATAGGAGAAGCACGCAATTTCCTATATATCGGTCTTAGATTGGTTGTTCAAGGTGAAAGGGATGGGGTTTCTAGCAGGTCTGTGGGTCAATTTTTACCTTTGGTCTGCGGATTGTGGTATTTGAACCGCCGAAGCGGTTTACGGGTTGGATGTCGAAGGTTGCTTGGTTCATGGTTGTGACTGTGGAAGGGAGGGATCAATCGTGATCTGGGAGTTCCTCCAGGCGCAATGGGTATGCGCCGGCCCTTGGGACTGAGGTTGGGATGACAGTCAAGGGCTATTCTCAGACATCTGTTGAATAGGTCGTGGAAATGCGCTCGTAGGTCTGTCCCAAAGACAAGCTTGAGCTTGCTGCGCCAATATCAGCGTCTCTAAGGGCGGCCCTGGGGAATGATGAGCCGTAAGATCCAGCGCTGTCCTAGCAATCGTCGCAAGAATTCGTGACTTGATATAGCTGCGCTATTGCCAAACCAGTAATAAAAAGCAAAGGCTGAATATCTTCTATTGACGTCGCGCTTAATCGTCGAAGAAGAAGTTAACCGGATCGAGCGCAAACAGCTCAAAGTAGCTCGGGGAAAAGGCCCGGCCGATTGGACTCCCGTTCCCCACCAACTTTGTGCTCTGCACGCCCCGCGGACTCTCTCCATCAACGAGCTTGAGGTTCTGCTTTCAACACTTTGCATAGCACTCACGCCTGTTCTCTTTTCCGGTCCATCTTGTCCGAGACATCCCGCCATCTCGACAATGACCTCCCGCATCGACAAGACCATCGCCCGCCAGCGAGAAAAGTACGTCCAACCCGCTTAACCCGTACATCCCTCAAACTGACCCTCTCTCTTTTCCACCTCTAGGATCGCGGCGGGCGCTTACTACGAGGCACACCAGCAACTGCGTGTCATTGCTGCGCGCTACATCAAGCAGTCCAACTACGATGCGGCGGCGGAGTTGCTGGCGGGCGGCGCGACGGCTCTGTTGAGGGCTGGTTCTCAGCAGGGTGCGTCGGCTAGTGGTGGTGATTTGGCGATTATGTTGGTTGTGGATGTTTATAACAAGGCTGAGTGGGAGATTCAGGGGGGTGACAATGATACGGAGGGTCGGGCGCGGAAGAGTGAGTTGATCTTGGATCGGTGTGGTTGGAGTGGTGGAAGTGCGTTGATGCTAATGTTTCTACGTGTTCTGGGTAGAGCGTCTGATTGAGCTTCTGCGTGAGTTCCCCTCGGAAGAACCTACGAGGAAGCGCTATATTCAGGAGATGATTGGGTGGAGTGGACGGCATGGTCCTTTGGAGCGTGGAGATCCCGAGCTACACCATGCTGTGGGCTCAGTCTATGCTGAAGGTTAGTGGACATCATGATGGCTGTTTGGTTTGGATATCTGGATTATTAGGGTATCTGGGTATCGGGCTATTAATGAGGTTCTAACTTGATAATGTACAGATAACGAGCCGTACGATGCCGAGAGACACCTGGTACTGGGAACGTCCGAGTCCGCAGAGACACTGGCGAAGCTCGAGTATGAGTGGTACACACACGATGAACCGCACACGGCCGCCCTGTACGCATCGCGCGCAGTCTTCCCCTACCTCTTGACCGGCAACATCCGCAGCGCAAACAAGGCCCTTCTCATCTTCATCTCGCGTCTTTCCACTGCCAACCCTGCCCTTGCTGTGCAGGACGTAAGCAGTTCCAGCTCCGACATTCGCCTCTTCCCCGCGCTCCCGCTGCTCAACTTCCTCAGCCTGCTGATGCTCACTATCCAGCGGGTTAGTGCGGATATGTACAAGCAGCTGACGGCGCATTATGCGGCGCAGATCCGGGAGGTGGGTATTTGGGATGATTTCCTGGCGCAGATTGGCGAGCAGTACTTTAAGATCAAGGTTCCCCGGCAAGGGAACCCGTTGTTGGATATGATGGGTAGCATGTTGTTTGGCGGTGGTCAGGGTCAGGGCCAGGGTCAGGTTGGTGGGAGACCCGCGAAGAAGGTCGAGGCTCCTCCTTCAAACATGGAGCTTGACTAGAAGGCGACGGTGGAGGTGGTTGAAGAGAAGCTTGAAGCTTGGCTTGGTAGTGGACATACCCAATTGACGGTGTAATGACTTGAACAATGGTATCACAGCGTGTAGATGGAATGGACTTAGAATCGTACATCTCTCTCCGGTTCGAACATCCAATTGTCGTCGTCCAGGGAAGCGACTTTCTTGCGTAGACTCTGGTGGACAATATTCAAGATTTCTAGCAATAACGTTAGTAACCTTACAGCTTCTCTCGAACATTCAAGAAAAGAAAGCGACTTACCATCCGGCTCCCCACTAGACTGACGATTCCGATGGCGAATAACCATCTCAACAAGCGCAGCCTCGAATTCTATCCCGCAACACGGTTAGCTCAAGCTCCCCTCCTAATCCACCTGCAGCAAATATCAAACATACTCTCTTTATCCCTCCCATTCAACTCCACATCCAACCCAGCCTCCCCCTCTTCCTCGGCCTCAAGACCCCCCAACTCCTCCCCATCCTCCCCAACAAGCGCATGCGGCAGCGACGGTACATCCAACTTATACCCGCCATTCTTATCCCGGACGACAATCTCCCTGTTCTCGGTTGGTTTAATGGGGCGGGATGTCTCCGAGGAGGAGGGTTTTAGACGGTGGTGGGAGGAGCGGGCTGTGAGGGTGTTGGTTGTGTTGGTGTTGCTTGGTTGGATGCCTATGCTTGGGCCTGTGGGTATGCTTGTGGCTGGGTTTGCGGTTGGATTGAGGCTATTTGGGGGGCCTGTGGAGGCGGGGCGGCGGCTGAGGGTTTGGTGGAAGAGGGTGCGGCGGACGGAGGGTTGGGAGATGTTTGGCATTTTGGTAGGAATACTGGGTGAGGCTTTTTTGGCTGTGTTGGTGGTTTGTAGAGCGGAGCTTGTGTAGCTTGTTATTTTGGAGATGGACAAGCGCGCCGAGGTGGTTGTTTGTTGTGGAAAGTGAGTGGACGGACTTGACGAGTCAGGTCGAGTCTGGAGGGATATTTTAGGGTGTAGAGATGGTAAAGTGTTGACTGGACACTGTGTGGGTGGTAAGGATAGGCTGGTATGTTGTGGAGGTGCTGGAGGTTGAATATTGAGGGGGAGAAATAGATGGAGATGGCCGCGAACGGAAGATGATGCGGCGGCGCGTCAAAGTGGAAATTAGTGGTCAAGCTGTGAGGTCAGACACAACGATACTAGATTCAGCATTGGGAATAGGCTAGTCTCATTACTTTCGTTTGTCTAGGAAGAGCTTATCGAATAGTTTATAGATTTTATCTTGGTAGAAAATCCCCCTGATGGGTGTTCTTTGTATGTATAATGCACGAACTCCATTTCCTTCAAGACTTCGGTTTTGATCATATTTCAACTTGAATAGATCTAGACTAGTAGTATAAAATAAAAGGATCCATCACTAGTAAGCTTAGTATCACTTCTCATTCTCTACTATGTCCGTTAATTCAACCTTTGTAGTATCACCCTTTAAGGAAGCTCTTATCCGCTTATCGCGAAACGCGTCCACTTTCGCGTCTCTCCCGCTTTCTTCCCCACGACCATCATCCTAACCATCCCACACCATGGTGCAAGCCGAATCCTCCAAGACTGCCGAGCGCAATGCTCTCAGAGCCGTTACTGCAGGTTCTCCTGCAGACTATGAGCTCCCCTGGTCAGTATCCATTGACCGTGACTGATGCAAGGACACCGAGCTGACTTTTTACTCTCTCTCTCTCTGCAGGGTTGAAAAGTACCGCCCGATCTTCCTCGATGATATTGTCGGTAACACAGAGACGGTGGAACGGCTGAAGATTATTGCCAAGGATGGTAATATGCCTCACGTTATTATCTCTGGCATGCCGGGTATTGGAAAGACCACTTCGATTCTGTGTCTGGCTAGGCAATTACTCGGGGATGCCTATAAGGAGGCTGTTTTGGAGTTGAATGCTAGTGACGAGCGAGGTCAGTTGAGAGAAGGAGAATGGAGGCATGATGATGGTTGCTAACTCTTTACTCAGGTATCGACGTCGTTCGTAACCGAATCAAGGGTTTCGCCCAGAAAAAGGTCACATTGCCCCCAGGCAAGCACAAGCTAGTTATTCTCGACGAAGCCGATAGGTAAGACAGCGACAGACAGACCCTCACCATGTTTTACAAGTCTTTGCTCACATGCCCCAGCATGACCCCCGGTGCTCAACAAGCCCTCCGACGTACAATGGAAATCTACTCAACGACAACCCGTTTCGCTTTTGCCTGCAATCAATCGAACAAAATCATCGAACCCCTGCAATCCCGTTGTGCAATCCTCCGCTATGCTCGCTTGACCGACGCCCAGGTCGTCAAGCGAGTGCTGCAGATCTGCGAGGCGGAAAAGGTCCAACACTCCGAGGATGGAATTGCGGCTTTGGTCTTCAGTGCCGAGGGTGATATGCGTCAGGCTATCAATAACCTGCAGAGTACTTGGTCGGGCTTTGGCTTTGTGAGCGGCGATAATGTCTTCCGTGTTGTGGATAGCCCGCATCCCGTCAAGGTTCAGGCTATGATCAAGGCTTGTTGGGAGGGGAAGGTGGATGCTGCGTTGGAGATTTTGAATGAGCTCTGGTAAGACAAGTCCCTTTCCCACTGGTATGTGCTTTGAAAAGACATCTCTAATTTTGTCATACAGGACGCTGGGATATTCCTCGCACGATATCATTAGCACCATGTTCCGGGTGACCAAGACCATTCCCACGCTCTCGGAGCATTCCAAGTTGGAATTCATCAAGGAGATTGGATTCACGCACATGCGTATCTTGGATGGAGTGCAGTCGCTGCTGCAACTGAGTGGTTGCATCTCGAAACTCTGCAAGATTAACATGAAGCCGGAGCTATTCCAGCCACCCAAGGCTTGAGTTGAGCAAGTTGATATTCCGCAGCATATTCCCCATGGCGTTGAGGGCGTCTTATTTAAAATCAATGATGAATGATATTTCTCTACTTTGAAATGTGATAATTTAGTACTCTTTAGCATATCAATTAACTTCACAGTCTATCAGATCCCTCCTACTCTGCGTGTTTCCCTTCCACATAACTCTTCCAAATTCCTTCAATAGCAGTCGCAGCGCCCAAAACCTTCTCCTCCTCAAGTTTCTTCCCAACAATCTGCAAATTCACCGGATACCCATCCACAGCATCAACATCCCACAGCTTCCAATTCCACTCATCCAACTCATTCCTCGGCACATACTCCGTCCCCACAACCCCATCTATCTCCTTCCGCACTTGATCAACCGGAAACGTCAACGCAGTATAATCCAAAAAGTTCCAGATCTTAGTATACCCAACCCATCTAAACGTCCGGTGCGGGATACTCGTATGCGGCATAGCCGGCGCTAACAAGACATCCACCTGTCTTCCAGAGTTGGACCGCGTGGTAGTCCACTTGTCGAGATACTTTTTCTGCGCAGCGTGTTTCCGCTTGTTCAATTGCCAATACTCGTAGACGGAGATCGGGCTGCCCCGGTTCACTAGTGCTTGGACGTGGGGCAGATACGGTTCCCCGGCCACGGCTATATCGCGACGAATATCCTCGCCGCCGTCGACTGTGTAGAAGGAGTCCATTATCTTGATGCAGTCTGCGTGGTCGGATGTATCCCAGGGAATTACTTCGTGGCCTTGCGCGGTTAGTGCGGAGCAGAGTTCGGCGAGGGTGCGGGTTATTGGGGGGTGTGGGGTGACTATGCCGTCGTTTAGGATTAGGCCGATTGTTAGGGGCTTGGATTGGGTTGATGTGAAGAGTGTTTCGTTCCAGGGGAGGGGGGCGCAGCGTGGATCCAGTGTCCATAGGGTGCAGGAGGTTATTTGTTTGGTTATGTATGTTAGGGAGGGGAGGTCGCGGGTCATGGGTCCGATGGAGGAGGGGACGTGTTCTTGGCCTTGGGTTGAGACGGGGACGCCTTCGTAGGGGAAGCGGCTGCTCTGTTGGTGAGTTAGAATAGATGTTTGGTTTGAATTTGTGGAATTGGATTGGATGTGGTTTGGGTTGGTGGCTTACACTCGGTTTCAGGCCGTATAGACCTGCGAAACTCTGGGGGATCCGTATACTTCCTCCTATATCCGTGCCGAAGCCGAGGATTGAGCCGTGCAGTGCTAGTAATGGGCCTTCACCTCCAGTTGAACCACCGGGTGTAAAGGCAGGGTTTCTGGCGTTGGTGGTTAATCCCCAGAGAGGATTCTCAGTTTCTGCCCACTGCATTGTGTTAGTTTATCACATCGTCTGTATAGTCATGTAGAAAGAGTAGAAATAGGGTCAACACACCATAATACTTTGACACAGATTCGTCTTTGCTATGACGATAGCCCCCATATCCTTTAATATCTGCACTAGGACTGCGTCCTCGCTGGCGGGTTGAAAGGATCTCCCGACGTATCCCAATGTCGAGTCAACGCCCTTGACGTTGAATTGATCCTTGAGTGTGATGGGAATGCCATGTAGGGGCCCTTTGAGCTTTCCAGTGCTGCTGAACTCGTCGTCTAGCTTTTGAGCTTGCTGTAGGGCTTCGTCGAATAAAATTTCCGTTAAACAGTTGGTCTAGTCCAGTAATTAGCAGGTGATTCTGGTATGAGGATGAGGGTCTTACCAACTGGTGTGCTACCACGGCGCTAGAATTGAGCAGTGTTAGCTATACTTGGTTTATCTTCTGATTACTTCTGCGAAATCTCTTCTTACCGTTTAATATACGCGTGAATAACCTCGTGCGCAGTGAGCTCGCCCGTCTCCAGTCGTTTCAACAAGCTTGCCAGGTCGAGATCGGTGATCCTTTGGACTTCAGGCTCATCCTCTCGACGAGTCCGGTAATCCACACGATCGACTCGAGGCACTCGATGCTCAATGTCGACCAAATATGGCGCCAACAGGTTTTCTCGGATCGCACGTTTTTGAGAGACGATCTGCTCCCATGGTTGCTGAATGGTGCCCATAATGTTGATCGTTTCAAGTATCCTGGCTTCCTCGAATATTGAATATTGGGTGACTTATCTTTATGGTGGAATCCTTGGGGCAAGCCTCCGACTATATATGCAATTCGGGAGACGTGCCGTTATCTTATTTACTCCAATACTCCATTGATAATAGCTAGAACTGCTCCAATTGTCATTCTCGTGGCTAAAAGTGGGGGAGCTCGTCGGAGTTGGAGTAGTTTTCTTGGTGCTGTACCATCTCCAACGTGGTTATTTGGACTTTCCTGTTGCTATACAGCTTCTACTATGATTTTATCAGCGCCACAGTAAATGATTTAATTCCAGATCTATCTGAGATACTCGCACATGTCAACCCAATCATCCCAATTTTGGGCCAAAAGTTGAAACACCGCTTCCATTCCGCGGTGACTGAGCGGGGAATGACTGTGGACCCTCTGATTAACCTTGTTCCACTCAGCCACAAGGACCATCCTGGACCCCCCCCCCCCCCCCCCCATTCTTCCCTCCCCTCAAAAGATCCGAGTCCGAGTCTGAGAGAAAACTGAGACTGTGATCTCCCAGCTTGATGGAGTGGAGGCGCCATGGATTCCACGAGCTCAGGGTCGCCGACGGCCAGTCCGACCGGCGCCATCCGCACACGCAACAAGACCTCTGGCTCGATCGCAAAGAGAGCTTGCGACCAATGCAAGTTCCGCAAGATCAAGGTATGCTTAACTTGATTTTGCCCCAGAAGAAAACCGCAACGGCCTCCGCCTTCGCGTGGCCCCCAGCCTGGCGCTAGGGGGAAATTTGAATAATACTAATAGTTTGCTTATAGTGTAGCCTATCGCAGCCCTGTAAGGCGTGTCAGTCAATGGGCTTTGATTGCACATTCCTTCAACCGCAGAAGAAGCGCGGGCCAACCGGACAGTAAGTCGACGTCGGAAATGACTCGCGCCACGCGCCCGAATTAGTGCGCTAACTAGAAGCTTCTTCCTTCGTCTAAAGTCGTGTCTCGCAAATTCGCCAGCAACAAACGCATATTATCTCTCGTACTCCCCAGGAACCTCCCATCCCCAAGCAGGAACCCTTCCGATATCATGGCCCAACCTCTGGCCTGGAACCGGGCCCGTCCGTCACGATACCCGGAGCATCGTGGACCCCGGCGCAAGGCCAGGTTACCATGTCAATGGAGGGAACAACCGGCCTTGCACCCTCCGGCCCAGCATCGGGTGTCGTAGACGCCTGGGCGGGCGAGACGGCATCTCTCGACTCTTCGGGTACCAGCGTAGGCTGGAATGATCGCCCGGATGTGGAATATTGGCTACCAGATCATTTGGGCGCGCAGGTCCCCGTCTTTGAATTCCCCGGCAGCAACATCTACCTCAAACCCTCTCTCCCATCTATTATCCAACCCGTGCCCGATGTATCCACCATCAATCTACCCCCGGCCGAACACCAGGGGATCCCATATTCCCCGGCCGTGGGGTCAATACAGTCCTCGGAAAGTCAGGAACCGGAAGGATTCTGGCCGAATTCGATCAACGAGGCGAATATGATTCCCTGGCTTGACGTCTACTTTGACCGTCTTCACCCGACCGTCCCCGTGTTGAGTCGGTCTTCGTTATACACGCGGATGATGTGTCAGGAGCATCGAAAGAATACCCAATTCGGGGCGATGGTGCTATCCCTGTGTGCGTTTTCGCTAACGCAACCTATTGAGATCAATGAGCGCGCGACGACCTCGTCTCGTGCCAACCAGGCTCGATCGATGATGCATGAAGCTACCAAGATGCGGAGTTGTTGTGATTTTGGTGAAAGCCCGACCATCGAGGCTGTTTTGACGAGTTTCTTCCTTTTTGGGTGCTTGTTTGGAAGTAATCAGCATAATGCAGCGTGGCTGCGTCTACGAGAAGCTCTCGATCTCGCGTCGACATTGGGACTGAATGATCCAGAGTCATATCGAGATTTACCCGGTGATGAGAAGGGTCAGCGACTACGGACATATCTAGTCCTGTCAATCACGGAGAGGTATTAATCCCCATACAACATGCTTTATAATTCATATTCTAATTCTCATACAGAGCATATGCATTGCAACGCCTACACCCCGTCACTTTCTCCGGCAAACCCGGCTTCAGCATGCGCTCCGTCCACGACTTCCTCCACAACGCCACCCACAGCCTCGTCTCCGGAATTATCGTGCACAACGAAAAAGACGCCGAAGGCATGATGGGTCTAGCCCGACTAATGGAACTCTTCGACGCAATCGACGAAGACTTCATCCACTGCTGGAACCGGCGCTGCGACCTACGCAACGGGTACTGCCAACGCTTCACCGAAGCCAAAGCTCTATCCATGTACGATAGTCTCGAGCAAGTCAGTCAGGCGGAGCGGTATAAGGGGTATGACTGGTTTGAGCGGGCCAAGGTTGACGGGAATGATAATAATGCGCTGCTGGCTATGGGATTGCGCGAGACTCAGGCTGCGGATGTCTTTATTACGCAGAAATGGGTGCAGAATCGGGTTTGGCTTTTGTGTTTGAATCATGGCCTTTTGAGGACGCAGTCTGATAGGCCGGAGTTGACGTTTGGATTTGCCGTGTCGATTGCTGAATCGACTATTCAGTTGTGTCGTTCGATGCGGTTGAGTTCGATGGAGGCTCATGGGATTGGATTTGTATGCCCCCCTTCTCCCTAAAACATCCTTTCCATCTCTCCATGATTGATCCCACTAACAATCCCCGTCAGACTGAAAAACTATACGACATCGCCGTCGGCGCTACAGATATCCTCTGCAATATCAACCCACCCTTCGGCACGGGAATAACCCCTCTAGGCAACTTTTCCGAATCACTACCTACAACATCCACGCCGCAAGCCATGGCGGAAGATTTCTTGTTACTGCTGAGCAGTTTCCGGGGCGGAAACCACCCGTTCGTGGAGAAGTATAAGGCTCACTTACGGGCTTTGCAGATCCCTGGGAACTGGGGACCTGGACCTGCTCAAGTCCAAGTCCAAGTCCAAGTTCAGGGCCAGGCTCATTGACTGTGATGTGATGTATTCATTTGAATCTAATATCGTGGGTGTGAGTGTTTTTGATCACCCTTGTTTTTGTTTAGTTTACATTCTTTGTTTGTGTGTGGGATTTTATTGTTTTGTGTTTTTATGGGGGTTTGGCGTGGATTGTATCAATAGACCGGGTGGGATTGGATTCATCATGTGTATATCTATGCAGGCTTTCTCTGCCTCGAGTCACTTTCATCTCTATTTCTTGTTTGTATTTGGAATCGTAGATCTGTATGGGCGCGAGGCTTGTAGACGGGTATTGCCGCCACCAATCTATCGCTGACTTTCAACAAGGCCATCCCAAACTTCAGCCTGGGTAAGCGAAGCAGGCGCTTCATCATTAAATGTACCATGGACACCATTGGCTTCTTTCCCCTCCGCAAAAAAGCGTAAGCCAAAACACCTCTCCGAGGGATGATAAATACGCGTTGAAATAACAGTCCGCCCATTCACGAAGACCTCTAACACGGACTTGTCGAAGAAAGCATGGATATGCAGGGATTCTTCGATTTCGACGCCTGTCTCGTTGAGATATGTGAATAGCGTGTGTGGTGCGGACTCGTAGCCGTGGTTTATGGTTTGGTCTTCTAGTGTAGGACGGTGGATTGTGAATGTTTCTGTGGATGGGGTGTAGGATAGGGTTGTTATCTGTTTGAAGTCTGCGTCTTATGTTAGAGGCCGAGTAATAATGAGGGAGGATGGAATGGATAGGTTGTTTACCGGAGGAATGTGCGATTTGAATACCGACTCGTTCGCAGCGTTGGTTGATTGAGAACGCGGCTTCGAGTTCCCACCGGCATGTAGTCAAGGGAAGAGTCTCGTTGGAGATGTCCCGTAGAGGAATAGGTAGAGTTGATGATGAGAATGATCTCCTTTCAGCACCCTCCCTGAGAAGAGAAAGTCGCGGATCGGGCTTGATTCCCAGAGTGTGAATCGTATACGTCCGTGGCTCAGATGTATTAGGAACAGCCTCGATGGAAGTAATAGCTTCCAACTGCGAGATACGCGCTTTTGTGACATTTCTCAATGTCATCAAGTGCACCACCCTAGGAATCGAAATCATCCCGCTCCACCCCTGACGATGACGGGGCCCATCTGGTAAATCCTCCTCCGTGATCCAGCCGTATACGATGCGTTGGGATGTAACAGGGTCCCAGAAGGAATTAGCGGCGTATAAGCAGCCGTGATCAAAGTGTCCAGCGAATGCATAGTCGGCGAGGACTTCGCTGTTATCAGCCAGGTTGCGTGGTTTCACACACATCCATAGCTGTCCCCGGGCTTGTCGTTTGTGTTGTGCTGAACCGGGTGTTGACCAGAGTGAGTTTTCGGCGCGGAGACATCCTTCAGCGCCCATGATTGCGAAATCTCGTGAGTCAGCGATCTCATTGGACAGGGTTGCTAGATTGCCAACTTCCCAGTTTACGCCAAAGTCTCCTGACCAGCGTGATGGATGGAAGTTGAGACCGACATTGACGAGGAGGCCGGCATATTTCCATTGTCGAAGATCTGTTGGGTTGACCTTGTAGACGAATATAGCTGGTGCCTTGTCGACTATCCCACCAGACACGATGCCGTATAATGGTTGATTGGGATTCGCCGAGTTCGTCTTCTGCTCTTCCGGCCAGGTCGTAAGGTGGGGATCTCTCCAGCCCGTCACTGAAAGGTGTTCAGGGGGACCTGTAAGTACAGGGTTACAAGCTAGACGCTTCCATGTCTGTCCACCATTATCAGAGATAGCCATACCAATAGATTCGCAGCCAATAGTATAAGGCAGTGTGTAATGGAGTGGCAGATGGCGGACAGAGGTGTACATTGCTGTCAATGAGCCCGGTTTCCCATGGATATCTGTAGCCTGCAGACAACCCGTGAAGACACCACAGCAATCATACTCAGTCGATGGAGTCAAAGCTGGTGTGGGTGATACTTTCCATGAAACTAGGTCGGTGGAAGTCGCGTGGCCCCAGGACATGTTGCCCCAGTCGTTACCGTGGGGATTCCATTGGAAGAAGATATGGTAGAGACCTGTGGCGGGATCGTAGCCTAGGCCACAGGGGTCGTTCATCCAGCCATTTGGGGCCTTTAGATGGAATGATGGTTTTGAAGTAGAAATCTTTGAAGCTATTTCATCTTTGGGGTCCTGTGTTGCAGCTTCAGGGTGCTTATCGCGTAGTTCGGGCCCGGATGTATCGGGCGAGCTCACCAGGACAGACATGGTAGGTAGTCTGGTGGGGGTTTAGGTTAGAGAACCGTAGACCAGCGATATTGACAAAGTCTTTCGATCGTGAAATTGAATACCATTCCTTGATATGTCGATTAAGAGGGAGTAGTAAGGCAGTATAGGCAGTGTTGCTGAGAGTCGTATGGTCGCTGTGATAGCCGGTGGAGACCTGCGTCGAGGATCTTTCCCCAACTCCACCTCACAGACAGGGATATCGGATCAGATATAAAACCCTCCAGGCGACAAGATTCAACGGAGGTTTCCCCGATCAAAATCGGCACAGCGTCGGAAGGAGACTCGGCAACTTGGCTGACCGGAGGATCGTCGGCGAAACCCCATTGCAGAACGACGAAACTATTACCGGCCCCAGCAATGATCGACGGTGGATTTATCCCATCTGTAACCTCCTGTTTCACGCGCATAGTCCAATTAGGAGAGCTTTATCTCGCAAAAACCAGCTGTTTACTCAACTGTACTCCAATCATGGCAGGATGCGCTTGACTGGGAAACCTCGGAGAAACCCAACTCTGACTAAAGAAATTCTAAACGGGAACGCTGCGAAACGCGAAAAAGTCTGGGGAAGAGGAGTGGCCCCATCCATTTCATCGCCTGACTTCTTCTCCATGGGGAAATCCACAATTCGATGTGCACTGCTGACTAGCATGGCCGAGGAGGTACTGAGCTGAGTCGAGCTAAAACGAGCATATAAAGCAGCAGCGGCCATGTCGATGCAGGCAGAGTCTCGTTTGCGTTTTTGCACTTTGGCCCCGGTGGCTTTGCTATCGCGGTGTGCAGGATCGCTTCGAACGATGATGGCCATGTCCGACAAGGATGAAAATGGCTCTGCAGAAGCTGAGCATGTCGGCCCCTCGGCTCGAGAGAAGGGCGTTGTTAATGCGCGCTTGGTCTTTGCTTGTATCGTGTTTGGAGCAGCGTCGTTTATGTTTGGATACGATGATAAGCTTATTTCGCCTGTGGCGGCCTTGTCTGGTTTCGTGAGTTGAAGAACATGTATTGATCGGTAAGATCTGAACTGACGAGATACCATCTTTTCAGGTTGAAAAATTCCAAGGACCAAACCCAGTTACGGGCAAGTTGGTTCTCACAGCGCGCAACCAGAATCTGGTCTTTTCGCTGCCTCTGGTGGGCGCTATCCTCGGAGGACTGCTAGCCTCACCTCTGAATTTTCATTTTGGTCGCAAGTGGCCTCTGGTAGCAGCGTATATCGTTTCTATTGGTGGTGGCCTGCTCCAAGTCTTTGCGCCGAATCTAGGGGCTTTCGTCGGCGGTCGATCCATCAATGGGATTGCAATGGGGATTGCAATGGCAACGGCTCCTCTTTATTTATCAGAGGTGAGATAGACACCCCTATATATGATTATGTATACAGTACTAATGCATGGTCATTTTACAGGTCGTCCCTGCTTCAATGCGAGGCCGAAGTGTCAGCTCCCTCAACATCCTCAACCTCACAGCCGGAGTGGTCAGCACCGTCATCGTATGGGGCACCCAAAAACTCGGGGGTCATTTATCATTCCAGATTCCCCTCGCGGTTCAATCAGCTGTACCAGTCATTTTGATTCTACTTACAATTCCCCTCCCCGAAAGCCCAGAATGGCTCGTTGCAAAAGGCAACCTCTCCCAAGCCCGAAGAAACCTTCGCAAACTCCGCGGCTTCAGCGACGCAAAGGTCAACGATGAACTTCGTCTGATGGAGCTATGCGAGAAGCAAAACCGTGAAATGCGAGCCGAAGTCAAATTCTGGCACATTTTCCAACGTCAACATCTCAGACGGACTCTTGTCGCTGGCTCGTTTTTCTCGTTGAATCAGATATCGGGTATTATTCTCTCAACGACGTACACGACTGTTTTCCTTACGCAACTGGGCATTGGGGATGCCTTTTCTCTGACTATCATCGCTTCATGTTGTACTTTGGCTGGTACAATCGCTGCACCACTGGTCATCGACCGCGCCGGTCGTCGACCAACAGCTTTCGTCGGAATGGCCATCCTCTTCATCATCGACGTCGTGGCTGGTACCCTCGCCTTCTACCGCAAAAACAATCAAGCCACCCTCGCCATCGCCGCATTATCCTTCATCTTCAATTTCTTCTGGGCTTCCTCCTTCTACTCCCTTTCCACACTGATGCCTTCAGAAATCGCTACCCCCAAACTTCGCCACCATACCATGTCCTACACCATCGCATGTCAAGAAGTAACGGCCGTGATTACAACGCTAGTCGTCCCGCAACTGACATCTGCAGATGCGGCAGGTCTAGGCGCAAAGACGTATCTTATCTTTGCGGGGTGCATGGCTGCGATTATTGTTTTTGTGTACTTTTATATGCCGGAGACCAGGGGCCGGACGTTTGCGGAGATCGATGAGATGTATGCGGCGAAGGTGCCGGCTTGGAAGTGGAGGTCTTATCGGACGTCGAGTGAGGCGAGGACTGGGGAGGAGGTGGTTGGTTCTGGGAAGCAGGAGACGTGAGATGTGTATAGTTGTTAAGATATCGTGACGTGTATTATATTAGACTTAAGCTAATAAAGCCTGTAGGCAAATATACCCGATTCTTTTAGGATGTCTAGGAGCTTGAGTTTGCACAGGGCGCGGTGGCACTGCTGTTGATCTTTTGAGGTTGAAATAAGCCAGAATGATATTTCTAACATCAAAAGAACACTAGGCAGTCAATATGGTAGACTACGCGCATAGTGCTGAGAATTACTACATCGACACCTCCACTGCTATATCTGGTTTAGCGCAGTAACTGCATAACTTATGCAGTCACGGGTTAAGGGCGATATCATGAAACCCGCCAACTTCGACTATCTATAGCCTCAGTGGTCGGTTTAGGGTTTTACATATCGGCCCAGACCCAGTTCTAGGCCAGAGATCTAGCCCCAACCGCCGAGTCAGAATGGGTCTGTGTTTGGAATCTTTGCGGAAGCTTATCTATAACTTTATTTATCTTTCTAAATCTTGGAGACTGATCTCATCCTCCAAGCCTTAAGCGGTAATATCACATGGTAATGAGCCACAGCAGTAACCATGCCCAGCGTCCAGAGCACCCTTGAAGTCAATATTATGACAACCGTCGGTAGTTCGCCATATATATGCACCAAAGTTATATCCACCAGGGCTGGTCTCATACATGCTGCTAAGCATTAGTATAATGTCCTATGATCACATAGAAATGCACCTTGAAAGATGGCTTGACTTACGCGACCCAACATTCCGAGGAGGCACAGTTATTCCAGCCCCCGTAAACAGACCCAGCGTAGGTAGACCCAGAGACGTAGTCCGTTAAATAGATCGTTTGGTAGGTATAACCGTCACTGGACTTGATGTAGTCGGAGGAGGCGAGCTGGCCATGGAATGCACTGACGTGGCCGGCGAGTAACGAGGCAGCAACAAGACTGAGAAACTTCATATTGAAGATGTGTGGACCGAAATTCGAAAGAATTTTAGAGTAGTTTGTTGTGGACCTTGATCGAAAAGCGTGGAATCGTGTCGTTTTTGTATCCTTCTCTCGTCGTCTGTTTCTTATGATATGCGTGGGGAACAACAGAGCGGAATTTTCAAGCCATTCCATACTAAATTCTCACATCACCCCGCCCAGAGGGAGAGTCGTCTTCGTTGGCTCGTTTATCTTAACCGATGAAAGTGGATTATGTCCAGATGACGGGCTGTCATAACTATCTGTGAACTACATAAAACCGGTGTTCTAGTATTCGTCAGTTTTAGTGCGAGTACTAATGAATTCTGAAAATAAGATAGATATAGAGTTGACCGAAACACTATAGAAATCAAGGGATTTCCCTTCTTTTGCACAGTAAATGCCAAGCAAGTAAAAATGTCTAGATTCGTTTTCTCAAGGTCAGGCGTTTAGAATCTGGCATTTATGGTTAGGTTAGATGTTGAAACTGACTTTGCCTCTGTCGGTTATACAAACGAGTGGAGCTTACCTTTTCAGTCTGGTTTAGAATTATAATATGAACCTTTCCTTGGCGGGGTAGATCCTAATTGTACATAAGCCTTTATCGGTTAGACTGTACATTATATAGTGTCTATCTGAGACACAGGCTAGGGTTCAGCTCTGGAGCGTAACGAAAGCGAGTAGACTGCCATCTTTTTTTTTTGAAAAAAAAGCAGCCCTAGACCACATTCATCCAAGTCTCTGCCGGATTTGTCGATAGAGTTAACGTATTCATCATGACTTTAGGCATATCCCGTACGGAGCTAGTGCGCGGTCAGTGTTGATCCTTTATCTCAATTTAGGCAATCATACTGATCCTTCGCGAGGGGTTCTAGAAGATCTAGGTCTAGCATCTAGGTCTAGCTAGCATGTAAATAAATCAGTGGCCAACTGCTGGAAATATCTAGCTCTTTAGGTTTGTTCGTCACTATTATTAATCGAGGTTCATGCCAGGGCTACCGACTAGAGTTAGACTCGCCCCACTTGTTCTTACATATACCCAATATGGCAGTTGGATAATCTAATTCAACTTTAAGAGGATCATAGTACTTTTACAGTGTTCACCAAGGAAACGGTCGGCTTCCCTGGGTCTGTAGAAACCCTATCAAGTTGAGGCGATGGGAGCGACTACTGGAAAACTGGAAATCGGGGACTTGAACGGGTTTCTCGGGGAAGTTAAGCTGCTTTTTCAAGCCGTTGAGGATAAGCGAGGAGCGCTAAGCCTCAATCTGCCAGAATTGATCCCCGAACTCTTCGTGGGCACCTCCTCAGCTCTGAGAGTCAAATCTCCATCCACATTCTACTACAGTACTCTGCAGGAACAACGCTGGCGGCAAGAGTTTGTTATTCCTTGGAAATCCTGATCCCTGCGGAGTTCTCCACAGGGGTCACAATTCCCTTGACTTGCTCTCGGCGAGGCCGAAACTCCACCTACTCGACGAACCAGCTATTTTTGATCCCCGACCGCGCATCCGCACCTCTTTCCACTTGAGGCTGTTCCCATCACTCCCGTAGATTGTGGCTGGAACTCCTTTCGGGGCAAAAAAAAAATAAACTCTCTCCTCGCGCTTGACAGAAGGGATGCAGTACGCAGTAGCCGCGTGTATCCCCTGCGCCCAGAAGAAGCGCAAATGTGATCGTCTTCTACCTGTGTGCTCGCGCTGCAGCAGGTCCGCTTATCCCCTTCGAGAATAAATCTCACAGTTCGTTGACATTTCCTTAGTATCCGGACGAATGAACTCTGTCGGTACAAAAATTTGCCGCAGCCCATTGGCCCAGAAGCGTGAGCCTCGTCCTCCTCTCCGCTAGCGTCCGACAAGGCCTGCCCTTTGAGGTGTCACTCGCTTTGGCTCAAACATCAGCTAATAAGTTTGTCGTCCTGGTAGGCCAATTGTAGTGCGACCGCCGACCAAGTCCAAGTTGGCTTGTGGACAATGTCGGAGTCAGAAACGAGCCTGCGATCGGGTTTTGCCTTCATGCACACGCTGTGAATTGTAAGGCTGAGACCCGCTTCTAATTATCATCTAATCATCACATCCTCGAATACGAAGAGGCTTTGATTTCTTTTCTTGATCGGGTAATGCTAATATATCTACCACAGACAGTCTAAAACATGTGTCTATAACGCTTTCCCGGTGAACAGGCGTACGGAGACGTCGCCTGGTAAGTCTTCCAGCCGTCTCGTATCAAATTCGTGGCAAACCGAACTCTTATCCGATTTAGCATTAGACCAAATATCCACCGAGGTTTCGAGGGCCAAGATACATCTACGGACCATCTATGGGCCGGAAATTTGCACAGACTACCCCGTACGAGATTCAAATCACATTCCGGGCTTACTGCATCATTGTTGGACTCTCCTCTTCCCCGATCTTTAGAATGCCAACCTAATCGCCGGTATATAGTTTGTTCGGTCCTTATAATACCAGCTACGACGGCTCTGCCGAAGAGCCTTGCGAGACATGTACAGTCAACCTGGATGCTTAGTGCTATGCACGACCCGTGCCTCTTCCACTCGACCCTCTTCGCCGCGTCGGCACACCTGGATGGACTATTCGGCATCGCGGATAACCCACGTACAATCTACCACCAGCTCCAAGCAGTCAAACTGCTTCGTGAGAGACTAACACAACCGCATTTTCGGGTCAATTACGAAACGATAGGCGCAGTCTTGGGGTTAGGCTACTTCGATGTATGCTCTCTTTCCCTACAATATTTGTCTGGTTATATATAGTTAATTTGATACAACAGATCGTCATTGGAAATGTCGACGGCGTCCAGGCACACAATCAGGGCCTCATTCAGATGCTGACCACCAAGCACGACCAAGGACCGGACACTGAGGCCTTGCTGGGCCTGGCTAACATGTAAGCAAAGCATGTATATCGAAACCTGGTTCGAAACCCACTGACCCTGAATAGGACACACTTTACCCGCGCAATGGTCTCACATACTGATGCTCTCTCCCTTCCCCACTCCTCGATATCAAGCGACAAAGGTGTTCATCCCGTCAATCCTCTGTCGGGGATCTCCCCCTCGAGTCTTCTCAGTCGAGTGCTCGCGCGCGCTGCAGCCCATGATGATATCCTTACATCGCCAGTGTTTACCCCAGACACCGTACTCGACCTCATTGGCGTAGCACACGTGGTGACCCAACAAGACGCTAATACCCCTCTCTACGAATCGCTCGCCGAAAAAACAGCAGCAGCAGCAGCAACAACAACAACACCAACGATACTAACTCTCGGCGCCGAAGCTCTACGGCGCGCATCTTTATACCCTTCGTTCGAGAACCAAAGCCCAATGGCACAACACATGAATAAATGCGTTCAGCTGGCCGCGAAAATCTGCCGCAAGCACCTCCTCCTGCGCGCTGTACGGGCTGGACCGAGCACATCACCACCAACAAGGACAAGTAGAACAACAACAACAACGATAATGCCAATAAGAACGATAACACCAATAGCAACGTTAAAACCTATAACAACGACATCACCAATAAAACCAATAATAACAGCAACGATACCCACATCTTCTACCACAAGACCCCACCTCCTACACGACGACATCTCACTCTTAAAAGCCACACTGCCGAAAATCGACTTCGTCTCATGGTTGCAGCACGCGCCGGAGGCATACGTCTGGGTGTGCTTCACAGCCGCGGCCGCCGCGGCCGCAGCAGCAGCAGCTTATGACAGGGACGAGAAGAGAAGTGGTGAAGATCATAATGACGACTGGACGTCGTTTATCCTCACGCCCATGCCGGTGATTACGGCGACGGACTCGGCAGAGCTTCGGCTGATGCGGGAGGGTGTGGGCGTATTTGAGGTGGTTGCGGGGGAAGTGTGAGGTAGGAGGTGAAATGGGGACGATGGATTAGAGTGGGGTTTTTGGGAGGTTGATTTTGGGTGTGCATTAACATAATTAAGCATTGAGGTTAGAATATAGTTTATGGGGCATAATGTGGGCATGATGTTTATGTATTATTCAGGTTATATTTCTAACTAGACTCGTAACTAGTGTCCTTTACTCTATCCTTGGAGTTAATACCCTATAAGCCTGCCAAGCGGGAAGGATTAAGATATGCACTACTATCTTTTTAGTAAGATATAGTCTAGGTCTCTTACTACCCTATTGAGAACATAGAATCTAGATGTTTTAGGTCCCCGTGAGCTGCGGCACCTAAACGGGACCCAAGATTACCGTAATCAGGAATTTTTGAATTCCATTGAACTCTTTTTGAGTTCTGTTCAAGTCTTTTGGTGCCTCTGGGCTAGGTGCTTAATTACGTTATCTCTTCTATCAGATGTTCAGATTGTACGAACGTTCTTCTGACACGCTGCGCCTATATCGCCATCTCACGTGCTAGTCGCCAAGATCTTACACCTTCCTATTCTAGTTCGGAAAGAAATAACTATATTCAACGCGCCTCCTAAACGGTAAATACAGAAGCAAGTGGCTCAAATGTGATTCTATGGCTGGCTGATTTCTCCGTGGTTCAAACCCTCGTCAGCCTAGTACCCCAATTCGTGTTGACTACCATGCGACAATGAAACCTGACCACAGCGGCTTGCTTACTTTCCTCATCCAGTTGCTCAGCTGAATTAGCATAGTTACCACGAGCTACAACAAACACCACATCGAGTAAATCGATATCAGTAATGACAGGTGCTCTTCCGACTACAATCATTATTTAAACAAATCATGCCTTCCTCTTCTGTGGTTATTTCTGGTATCCATACACTTTGAATTCAATTTTACCCTTAGAAGTATATTCTCCTCGCAGTATGACTGAAGTGGAGACTCGTCAGAAGGACTTTTGGTCCACCGAGGTTCGTTATCTTCCAATGTCGTTATCTACACGCTGACCGTTATATAGACCTACGAAGCAGTTGCTTCTTTTGTGCCGCATTTCGCAGACACCCTAGTCCAGAGCATAGACTTTAAACCTACCGATCGAGTTTTGGATATCGGATGTGGTGATGGAAAATTCACCACCTCTTTTTCTCCCGCAGTGAAATATGTGATGGGAGTTGATTCTTCTCCGGCGATGATAGAAGCCGCGAAAACGCAGAACTACGGCGGAGCAGTCACGGACTTCCGAGTTGTCGATTGCCGGTACCTCAATAAGGAGGCTGATGTTGTGAATGGTAACTGGGATAAAGTGTAAGCTTTTTATTCTTCTGCTGCTGAATACCCACTAACATATGTATAGGGCCTCTAATGCTGCGCTGCACTGGGTTCTGAGAGATCCAACCACCCGTGTCTCTACACTGGAGACAGTGTACCGCTCCCTGAAACCAGGCGGAACGTTTTTCTTCGAGATGTGTGGATTCGGAAATGCACCTGAAATGGTCACGTCGTACATTTTCGCGCTTGTCAACCATGGGATTCCTGTCGAAAAGGTAGAAGCGATGATCCCCTGGTTCCATCCTTCTGATGACTACATGAAGGGGTTGCTAGAAGACATCGGCTTCCAGGTCAAGTTGATAGATCTGAAGCCTCAGCCTCTGAAGATGAATGCTGAGATTAATGGTGGGCTTGAAGGCTTTATGCGGCTTCTTGGCGAGCCGTGGTTGGATGCTCTCGAGACGGAAGAGCAGAAGAAGAGTGTCTTGACGCAGATGTGTCGTATGCTGCGACATGGTACCACGAAGGAAGATGGGAGTCAGTGGATTACTTATTATAGCCTGAGATGTGTGGCTGTGAAGCCTCTGTCGGGCTAAATCAATAGGTAGATTTAGAGTTAGATTTCTTTTATCATAGCTACAGGTTGACTCCATTAGACAAGGCGCCTTATCTAAGGGGACGAGAGTGGGTTTGATTATGCTCCATACTTGTTTTCAAATCTATAGCTCAGTCCCTATTTTCTCACAAATCTCTGTTCCGTTCTTCTAGCTCTCTCTCTTCACTAGCATCATCCGTTTCATATTCATCATCCGTTTCATATTCAGCATCACTCAAACCCCAAAAGACTTCACTCAGCTGGTACATAGTATCACTCGGTAGACCCACACTCGTCGCGCTAGAAATTATCTCAAAACCCTTCACGGTCTTCAAACGAAGAGATCCAGACTCAAACGCCTCCTTGAGTGCATCCATCTCCTCATCATGCCGTGCGTTCTTCCCCTTCTTGTAATCCCGAATACACAGATATTCAAGACTAGCCGGAAGACTCTCAACAAGCGAGATCTTACTCTTTCCCACGGCGTATCCAACTCCTACGCCCCCAGCAAGATATAACAACATATCGATATTCAAGCTCAATCGTCTCAGGCTCGAAAAGTCCTTTAGAGAGCCACTGTATTTCATGGGATAGTAGGATAGTCAATACAGTAGGATCTTGACTAGAAATTGTGTTCTGACCTGTGTTGTGTACGTGTACATGGAGTATATGTAGATCAATAAATTGTGGATACTGGCTTAGTTTTAGCTAGACAACAGAGCAAGAACCCTGATCTGCATAGAATACGAGAGATCGTCAAGCAAAATGTAGCTATCCGTCTGGTAAACAGTGATACCGCCTATAGCGGTGAAGGAGCAGCTGAGATGAAAGTCTCAATGTGAGACATTCATTAGTCTAATTCGGAGGTAGAGTCATCTTATTTTATTTTTATTAGATGCACAGTATAAAGCTATATCTACTAGGTTTTAAACTCTGGCTGTAGATCGCCCATAGTGCATTAGCGCTACATAATTGATATTTTCGTAATCTGATATCTAATTACGTGTTTCCTATGAATTATAGAGGGGTAAAATTGATCTGGTAACTCAGATACAGGTGCGCTAAAAGGCTCGAACAATTTTATCGGCAAAGCTACTACTGAAGAGTTTCCGTAGTCGTGGTCAAGAAGATATAAATTCGCGAGTTTCCCCCTGCCATCTATAAGGATTAAACACCATTGTGTTACTACTCTCAATTGATATCCATCAAATTGTACACATCCCTTCAGCTATCATCTCCGAGAAACGTTGGTAATTCAAAACCGGCCATTTTCAACCAATTTCTAACGCGAATCCACAGGATCCATCATACTCAACCTACACATAGGACAGACAAAAACCTCACACTCAGCAACCATGCAACTCTCTCAACTCCTCCTCGTTGCATTTGCAGCTGTCGTGGCCGCTCAGGATCCTCCAGTCGTACGTTACTCCGCATCTCGCAAACAAGGAGAGTGTTAGACGTCTAACGTATTTCATTCACACAGGCTACTATTTACGACTAACCTGGTTTTGAAGGAGGGTCCTAGCAAATTGGTCAAATAGGCCTATGTTTTCCCATCGATGGAAGTGGAATGGACACGAACGTGCGTTCCATTCGACTTGAGTTGGGATACTCATGCAGCATTTACTTTGACCCCGAGTGCCAGGACCTGAACCAGGAAATCAAGGATACCGAGGTCGATGTCCCGCAACCGAATGCTGCATTCTCCGTATTTTGCCAGACCCTCGAATAAGCGTAGGGACCGCGGCAATGGAAGGAAGTGGGCGCAGTCAGGCGTTATTTTGAGCCTTGAACGAGCTTATGCGGCTTGACTAAACATTGAGACACTTTCTGTCTAATTGTTTGGGCAGGTGGCGGCTAATGGGGGTAATAGCCTGACGTTGTACCTATATTAGCTACCAGCCTTGTCCTGCGGGCTCATAATATCCAACTGCCCTTGTTTCTCGTGTCTAATCTTCTCAATCAAGAATATTCCCGTGTAAGATATAATATTATGATTATTCAAATCTATCTAAAACACTCGCAATATCATCAAGTGCATAAAGGTAATAAGACAAAGTCCGAAGTTCAAAGTTCGAAAAAGAAGAAAATGCACAGGCCCAAAGCCCACCGTCATCATTTCGTACGCCAATCGCAGGCTTCAGAAAAACAAGAAGTCATCCCAATCACACTCAGTGCGTGACACGAAAAGAGGTAAACGGAAAGACAGATAAGAAGGCGCATCCCGTTTTCCTCACACCCGGGTTTGTATATGCATGGGTATCAAATCATAAAAACAGGAACCAACTATGCGGAGATATACGGATTAAATAATCCAATCTTTTCATCGCAGCTCTAACGCGAGCGCCACTTCCAAGACTTCCAGCCTGAGATACCCGTAGACCCATCACGCTGGTAGATACGCCAGTAGTACACCGGGATACCCGTGATGATAAAGCCCACCACGATGAGGGTCTGAAGGGGTTCGGCGATCACCGCGCGGCTGAGAAGGAAGAGACTAACGCAGCAGAAAATAATCGGCGTGGTGATCCACGTGCGGTAGGGTCGTTCGAGGTGTGGTTCGCGAATGCGTAGGACGATTAGGCCTAGCACGGTGACGAAGTAGAATGTGTAGCCTGCGACGCCGTAGAAGGTTACTAGCGTGCTGAACTCGCCTACAGCGATGTAGACCGTTGTCAGGGCGGCGTTGAATACAATGGCGTTGATGGGGGTGAATCCGAGGCGGGATTCGTCGCCGAAGACTCGTGAGAGGGATCTGCTTGCCCATGACCGGCGGCGAAGACGGCTTGCGGCTGGGGGAGCGGGGGATGAAGAGTTGCCCAGACCGATGCGGCCGAAGAGTGATGGGAGGTAGCCTTCTTTGGCGGAGGCGTAGACGAGGCGGCCACTGGTGAAGGTGGTTGCGTTCAAAGCTCCGAAGCAGCTGGCTCCCACGACGAGGGCGAGAATCAGAGCGCCTACGGGGCCAAATACTTTGCCACCAAATTGGACGGCAATGGTGTTGCTTGCTTCGATTGTTTCGTGGGGGAGGACCAGGAAGTAGGAGACGTTGGCCATCAGATAACACAGAATGACCAGCGGCATGGCCGTATGAATCACTCGTGGTAGATCCCGATTGGGATTCTTGAATTCGCCAGTGACATAGTTTGTCTGAGAAGCATTAGCATGAACATTTCGAGAAATATTCCCGGTATTCGGATCTCTGCTTACGTTGTCCCAACCATCAAAGGCCCAGAGCCCTGCGTACAACGCCACGGCGAAATCCGATATCTCAGTATTCGTACCCTCGAACCAGCCGTGGGTTTTCCATTCCTGACTGGCACTCCCCTTGGACGAAAGGCCAGTCACGGCAACCACGATACCGGTAATAGTAACACCAAGCAGGGCGACAAACTTGAAAAACATGAATAGATCACCAATCCGAGTAGCGATCTTAGTGGAGATGCAGTTAAACAGAGTAACTGCCAACAGACCTCCCAGTGCAACACCCTTGTTGATCCAGGGATTGACCTGTTCCACATCGGCCCCGACAAATGCACGCACGATATACTCGCCAAAGATAATCGAGATAATCGCCGCAGAACCCGGTTTCAAGACTAGCACCGCACACCACGTGAAGAGGAAACCCGGTAGCTCTCCAAAGATCTTGGAAAGATAAACCTGCGCACCTCCATTCAGAGGAATAGCACCTCCCAGCTCCGCATAGCTCGCAGCGCCCGTCCACGCCAACAAGCCCGCCACCGCCCAAACGATGAGCGCCGCACCTGGTGACCCCGCGTTCGCATTGACCTGGCTCGGCGACGAAAAGATACCGGATCCAATAATCAACCCCACGATCAGCGACAATCCATTCAAGTACGTCAACGTCTTATTCCGTTCCAACGAGCCATCGGTTCCTTGCCTGCCCAGCGCTGACGGCGTTCCTAGCGGAGCATATCCGGTCTGCGTTTGCGACAATGGGAACAGGTTCCGGCCAAAGTCGAAGGCGGAGGAGATCGAGTATGAGCGGAGAGTGCGTTGACGGCCTGTTTCTAGGTAGACGTCCCCTTCTTCGCCGGCGAGGGGATCTTCATCTTCGAGGGAGAGCTTGCGCGAGGAGGAGATTCCGTCGGGGGATGAGGAGCGTGAGGAACCTCCAACGGAGACGGGGGAGGAGGAGGCGAGTGAGG
Source organism: Penicillium cataractarum (assembly GCF_028827025.1). Classification (NCBI taxonomy): domain Eukaryota; kingdom Fungi; phylum Ascomycota; class Eurotiomycetes; order Eurotiales; family Aspergillaceae; genus Penicillium; species Penicillium cataractarum. The sequence continues at coordinate 779,418 of NW_026622745.1, read as the reverse complement.
CGAGTTCTAGCGAGTCTCTTGGGGCGGCGAGATTGCCATTCCGGGATTCGTGGGGGAATGCGCTATTCGACATTCTCCCTTTGTCTGGTGTTGGTGTGGTTGCTGTATCCGGGGGGTCGTGCGATACAAAGAGGAGCTCTCTCTCGAGGAGGAGGTTAGATGGACAAGAGGAGAGTGTTGAAATCAAGAGAAGCCGACCAGACTCTCCATTTCCTTGCAAACCACCAGTAAGAACCCAGGGCGATCAAGAAACAAAGGAGATGTAGGAGAAAAAGGGTTTCTCGGTGGGTAGTAGTAAATCGAGGGAGAGCCAGTGCCAAGGGGGGTCCAAGTGCAGTTTAATTCCAATCGCTCACCCAATCGGCTTTCCGTCTGCGCGCAACCCAATTTCCCCGCGGTTCAACTTCTCAACTATGCGATCTTCATAGTCTTTCTCTCTCGTCTGTACACATGAAATCCTCCGTATCCTCCTTGCGCTGCCGATGCAGCAGCGCTACCTTGCGGTCGACAGCTACTCGATCTCGCCGGTATGTCTCGACCTCGAGCTCATCATCCTCCTCCTCAACCTCAACCTCGGCCTCGGCGACAACCCCAACCACGTCTCCAAAAACTCGCTGGCTGGCAATTACCCTCGTGAGCATCGCCGCCGCCGGCGCAGGCGCCTACATCCGATCCCAAACACCAAACTCAGCAACCCTGAACCAAGAAACCTTCACAAAATACAGCCTCGTCTCCCGGGACCCCGTCTCCCCAACGAGCAGCCTATTCACCCTCCGACCCCGATACCACAGCGATGGCAACTACGACGTCTACGAAGAAGCCTGGCGCACAGGAGTATGGAGCGTAATGTTCAAGCAGCCACAGCTCCAAATTGGCCGCGACTATACGCCGCTGCCCACGACGGCGGCGACGTCGTTGTCCGTTGACGAGGAGAATGAGGGATACTTGCGGTTCTTTATTCGGAAGGATCCGTTTGGGGAGGTTTCGAGGTACTTGCATACGCTGGAACCTGGGGCGGATATTGAGATGCGAGGGCCGCAAATAGAGTGTTCGATTCCTGAGGAGACGAGGGAGATTTTGTTTGTTGCTGGTGGGACGGGGATTGCGCCGGCGTTGCAGGCTGGGTATTCGCTTTTGAATCGGACGAGTAAGGAGAATCGTCCTAGGATACATATTATCTGGGCGAGTCGATTGAGGGCTGATTGTGTCGGCGGTGTGAGTGATACACCGAAAGCCCCGGCAGCGTCGTCAAGTCGATCGTGGTTCTCGGGCTGGTTTGGTTCGTCCAGCAGTGCCAGTGTCTCTCAAAGCGAGACGGTCGGTCCGGTCTCTCAGGATCAGGAACAGTCGCTGATTGTGCGCGAATTGGAAGCGCTCAAGTCGCAGTATCCCGGGCAGATTACGGTGGATTATTATCTGGATGAAGAGAATCGCTTCATTGGAAAGAATGATCTGGCCGAGTTTATCAAGCCTACAAAGGAGGTTGAGGACCAGGAGACGCGAAAGCTGATTCTAGTGTCTGGCCCCGAGGGCTTCATCAGTTACATGGCTGGGCCTAAAGTGTGGGCTCAAGGTACCGAGCTCCAGGGTCCTTTGAAGGGAATCATCAAGGAGTTGGATCCTAAAGGTTGGGCTGTATGGAAGCTGTGAGGAATTCCTTTGTGTTCCCTTTTGAAGTCATTTGTATCATATTATTTTTTGGTAGCATATATAGCATATACCATGGAGTTATGTTGAATAGTTGCAACAGTCCCGGACCGGCTTTTGTCGTCCGCATTCTCAATACCAATGCCCACTCAAGTTCAATAAACCAAATAAGAAATAGCTCCAGGTTGAATGTTTGTTTTCGCTAGACCATGCTCAACGCCTGTTCTGCCTCCAGGGCATCTTACTGGGTCGAAGCAAAGTCCTCGAGATACTGCACCAGCTTCTGGACGTTCTCCAGAGGGACGGCGTTGTAGTTGCTAGCACGCATACCACCGACGCTGCGGTGGCCCTTGAGACCCTGAAGAAGGCGCTTCTCAGCACCGGCAATGAACTCCTTCTCCTTGGCATCGTCACCACCACAGACACGGAAGCAAATGTTCATGCGGCTGCGAACGCTCTTATCGGGAACAACCCGGTACACTTGGGGGTACTTGTCCAGAGCACCGTAGATGAGGCCGGCCTTTTGGTCGGCGATTTGCTCCTGACCGCTGACCTTTTGAGCACCGAAGACGCCCATCAGGTCGGCCATGACCTTGCCGGCAACCCAGAGGTTGAAGATGGGGAGAGTGTTGTAGAGAGAGTTGTTCTTGGCGATGGTGGCATAGTCGAGCACGACGGGGCCGGGCAGACCACCAATGTTCAACCGGTGCAGCAGAGCAGCGGGAGGAGTGGCAGTCTGAGGAGGGAGGAGGTCCTTGCGGACAATGGCGATAGTAATACCGGTGACACCGATGTTCTTCTGGGCGCCGCCCTATAGATAGTGCATGTTAGTTCTGAGATGCTCAATTACAGTTCTGGATAATAACGTACGAAGATAACAGCATATTTGCTGACATCAACCTTACGGCTGATGAAGTTGGAGCTCATATCGGCCACAACAAGGCGCTCATCCTCGGCATCCTGGCCCTGAGCCTCAAGAACCTTGGGGAAGTTCTGGAATTCGACACCATCGACAGTCTCATTGTCGCAGAAGTAGACAAACGCAGAGCCCTTGCCACCCTCACGCTTGGTCGGGGTCAACGACCAAGTATCCTCAGCAGGAATAGTGCCAAACTTGCCACCATTGGCCTTGCGAGCATCCAAAGCAACATTGACATATTTAGAGCCGACCAATCGAGCAGCCTCCTGCGAAGCCTTGAGCGACCAGGATCCCGTCACGAGGTAATCAAGCTTCAGCTCCTCATCGACTTCCTTCTGCAGTCTCTGGAAGACCAATTCATCGACCTGAGCCTTCTCGGCATCCGGGTTGGCCTTGACCACATCGGCCTCAGCGCGACGGCGACGGCGCTCAATCCAGACGGGGACAAGGTTCTGGACGACGGCGCTAAACTCACCGCTACCACCGGCCTGCATGAACAGGATCTCATAGTTATCTGGGATATCGAGGAGGGCGGACAGGTTTGCCTTGGCGTCATCGAGAATCTTGTTCGCGGTGGGGGAGCGGTGCGAGATCTCGCCGAGTCCGAGACCGGAGTCGTTGAAGTTGACGGAGGCCTGGCCGGCGGCCTCGACGACGGGAGTCGGGAGGGGAGCTGGACCAGCTCCAAAGTAGGAGACTTCTTGCCGGGAGGGCATTTTTGTGTATGTTGGATGGGAGTGGGTTGGTAAGGAAGAGGGTATCTTGAGTATCGAAAGAAGAGAAGAAGGGAAGGCAGTGGGGGAAGGAAAAAGAGTCATAGGTGGATCGCGCCGCAAGTGGATCTATCAATCTTGGGAGTCATCGTATTTAGTCAATTTAGCTCTACGTCAAATTAGATGCTTTAGATTTGATGTCTACGAGAGGATTCACCGAATTGTCCTTTTTTGAGGGCCAATAATGCGGTGCGTTGCAGCTAATTCTGGCGGCTATGGCGGGGTATTGAGTCAAGTGCGCGGGGAGAGTTCCAAGCTGCAGATGCGATTGCGGAGGTCTCGAGGTTGATTTCATTGCTGGAAAATTGACAACACACGTATATTGATTGTCCTAGTTAAGACATTATCCAATTCCGGCTTCAGTTTTCTGTATATAGAGCTGTGTTCGTGTCTTCACTTTTTTTTCTTCCTGATTAGAGAAGTGGGGCTGATCTACGCTATCGATCAAGATATGTACTACAGTATACTATACATTCATCATTGCATACTGTAATTCACCATCGAGAAGAATCCGGGGTACATATTGAGGGGTAACACAAATCGAATATAAGAGTCAGGCTATATTAGGACTATCCAATCTTATTAGTACATTCGATCATCAAACTGTATAGGATAAGACTCGTGTATTTGTCTTTACTATAAGCTGGTGAATATGAGCACGTGCTACAATGAAACTAAACAGTATTGAAATTTAGCATTATGGAACTTCAGCTAGAACAATTATAAGAGTAAATAGCTCATCAAGTCTCAAATCAGCTCTGCTACCATGCGAAGTAGCTTCGGTGTCCACCTGGGACGAGCTATGCCTACGTCATATCTCCACCGGTAAAATACTATAGCATCAAGCAATTGATATATAGATATGATATCTCTGTTCTTTTGATCTGCTAACACAAATGAATTGGCTTTTGAATACTCCATAGAAGCGAGACTAGCAAAGAAGGTAGACAAGGTGAACATCAATCCGACATCGGCAGAATATATAGAGTCACGTGTCATGTGATGTGCGATGTTTGTCCTGTTTGCCTCCTGGTCTTGGCATTAGCAGCCAACCAGAATGCAGATGAGTCACCTCTCTAAATCCCCGGTCGCTCATTTGCCGAAAGCCGGGGATTCATTTTCTTGTCTTTCTTGTCTTCAAGACTATACACAAGGGCATCATGACTGTAAGTGCTCAATTACTCTAGCCTGAACCTCAAGCTGGTACTCATACTAATCTCCCCTCTCATGCAGTCCCGATTAATGCCTTCGGGCCGCCAGGCCATGCGCAGCCCCTTCCGATCATTGCGCCGAACCTTTGCGACCTCCCGCGTGTTTCTCCAGACCTTCAATTCCCAGCAGGGCTTCCATTCCCAGCTTGAGACTGCTACTCCGGAGATTCTGTCGTCTCTGGCATCCAAGGCTGTGCCCCAGACCTTGACTGAAAAGATTGTGCAGAAGTACTCCGTCGGTCTTGCCAAGGACAAGTTTGTCCAGTCCGGCGACTATGTCACCATCTCTCCCCACCGCTGCATGACCCACGACAACTCATGGCCCGTTGCTCTGAAGTTCATGTCCATTGGCGCTTCCAAGATTCACAACCCCGATCAGATTGTTATGACCCTCGACCACGATGTGCAGAACAAGACCGAGAAGAACCTCCAGAAGTATCAGCAGATTGAGGACTTTGCGAAGCTTCACGGTGTCGAGTTCTATCCTGCTGGGTATGCTACACTATCTATATCTGGGGTTTGTAGTTTTCAATTGCTAACTCTACATTGTTAGACGTGGTATTGGTCACCAGATTATGGCTGAAGAGGGATTGGCTTGGCCCGGAACTCTTTGCGTTGCCTCGGATTCCCACAGCAACCACTACGGTGCGCTTGCTTGCTTGGTAAATACCCCATTCTTTCTGCTCTTACTCCAAATACTGACTGCTTAGGGAACACCTATTGTCCGAACAGATGCCGCGAGTGTCTGGAGCACTGGCCAGACCTGGTGGCAAGTGCCTGCCATCGCCAAGATCACCCTCACTGGCGTTCTCCCCGCCGGTGTCACTGGCAAGGACGTTATCGTTGCTCTCTGCGGTCTCTTCGACAAGGACGACGTTCTGAACCACGCTCTCGAGTTTGCTGGTTCCGAGGAGACGATGCGCAGCCTGCCTATTGATAGCCGTATGACCATTGCCAACATGACTACCGAATGGGGTGCCCTCTCTGGTCTTTTCCCCATGGATGACGTCCTCAAGGGTTGGATGAAGGGCAAGGCTACTACCGCCGCCATGGGTCTGGCCGATGGCCCCTTCAAGACCACTGCTGCTCAACGCTTCACCCACGAGGCTATCGAGGAGCTCTTCGCTAACCCTCTGACCGCCGACAAGGGTGCCAAGTACGCCAAGGAGCTCTTCCTGGACCTCTCATCTCTGTCTCCCTACGTCGCCGGCCCTAACTCGGTCAAGGTTGCTACTCCTCTGAGCGAGCTTGAGGCTGCCGATATCAAGGTTAACAAGGCCTACCTTGTTTCTTGCACTAACTCGCGTGCCTCTGATATTGCTGCTGCCGCCCGTGTGTTCAAGGAGGCTGCCGAGAAGAACGGTGGTCAGATCCCCAAGATTGCCGACGGTGTTCAGTTCTACATCGCTGCTGCTTCTATCCCCGAGCAGCTTGCTGCCGAGGGTGCTGGTGACTGGCAGGTTCTGATTGATGCTGGTGCTACCGTTCTCCCCGCCGGCTGCGGTCCCTGCATTGGTCTCGGCGCTGGTCTCCTCGAGCCCGGTGAGGTCGGTATCAGTGCCTCCAACCGTAACTTCAAGGGTCGCATGGGTTCCACCGATGCCAAGGCCTACCTGGGCTCTCCCGAAGTCGTGGCTGCCAGCGCTCTTAGCGGAAAGCTCTCCGGTCCTGGCTGGTACCAGACCCCCGAGGGCTGGACTGGCGTGAAGCGCGGCGAGGGTGATGGTATTGCTGAGGAGGATCGTATGCTTACCACCGAGGAGGCTCTTGAGAAGCTTCTCGGCCAGCTTGACGATCTGGTGGCTGATGGTGAGAAGAAGTTTGCTCCCGAGCCCACCGAGGCCAAGGTTGAGGAGACCTCTTCCGAGGACTCTCTGACCGATGTGTACCCCGGTTTCCCCGAGCGCGTGTCCGGAGAGATTGTCTTCTGCGACGGAGACAACATCAACACCGATGGTATCTACCCCGGCAAGTACACCTACCAGGACAACGTCCCTGTCGAGACCATGGCCCAGGTCTGCATGGAGAACTACGACACCAAGTTCTCGACCATTGCCAAGGCTGGTGATATCCTGGTCACCGGCTACAACTTCGGCTGCGGTTCCTCTCGTGAGCAGGCCGCTACCGCCATCCTTGCCAAGGAGATCCCTCTCGTCGTCGCAGGCAGCTTCGGCAACATTTTCTCCCGCAACAGTATCAACAACGCGCTGATGGGTCTGGAAGTGCCCCGTCTGATTTCCCGTCTCCGTGAGACCTTCGCCGAGGGCGACGGCAAGGCTCTTACCCGCCGTACTGGCTGGACTCTGACCTGGGACGTTCGCCGTAGCCAGATCGAGGTCCAGGAGGGCCCCGACGGTGCCAAGTGGACTCACAAGGTCGGCGAGCTTCCTCCCAACGTGCAGGAGATTATTGCCAAGGGCGGTCTTGAGAAGTGGGTCAAGAACGCGATTGAGGCGTAAATCCGGAGAAAGAAGAACCCCTGAATGTGGTTCGTTCTGCCGGTGAAAAAGAATAAGTTTGGCGTTTTTTGACGTGATACCCGAGCTTTGGTTTATATAGATGCCCGGCGCGGAGATGTTTAGCGAGATTTTTTGGACCCTTGAGCCTGTACAGTATATAAAAGCGTATAGTTCAATTGCATTGTATGTTGAGTGTTATGCATTGATATGGGTGATGTTCATTTAGGACAGTAGGGTCTAAACGAGTATTTACTATATTCAGACGAGGTGTACAGACGGGAGTACTAGTTTAGGATCGGATCATTTCAATCCATTGATGATTCCTTCCATTCGTATAGATCATTGCTATAAGAAACCAAATCACTGGTCAACCACTTGCCTTTTCCAAGTCAAAAAGACCACATAAAACTCCTCCGTGTTAGAATCAGCCCCAGCCTGACTACCAGATGTCGTACCAACACCGTTACTAACACCAGCAGCTTCAGCATCAAAAGGCCTCAAAACCGGCACAGCCGGAACAACAACCTCCTCCTCCTCCGGAATAGCATGAGGATTAGGAATCGTCATTCTCCCAGGCTGTCTTTTCAAATCCCCCTCCTTAGCACCAACCCAAGTATACGCACTCCGCGACGTGGGTTCCGCAACAAGATACAAACGTTTCTCCAATTGAACCGGGAATTTCCACGATAGCGCTCGTTGGATAATAGCATCGAGCTGATCCCTCTTCCGCATAATAGTTTCAAATTCAATCACCAATTCCTCCAACCCAGGCATAGCGATAAACTGATTCCCCCACGCCCGGTTAACCTCATGTTCATCGACACCGCGCATCGGTCTCCCCATTTCATGCGCGCGCGTACGCCCCGATCTGAACGGATCAATACCCAAAGGATCATTATTCTCCCAAAACCACCAATCCGTATGCCGGAACGTGATCGTCAGCTTTTTAGGAGCGATAGGGTACGCAGGTGCCCGTTCGCTGCCCCGGTGTCCCGTATTCGTCAACGTCCCCGCCCAAATCCGCGTCCACCAGTTATCCTCCAGGAAGTACTGTTGCGTGAAGAGGTGGATGTGTCGGACCTGGGCGCGTTGTTTGGCGGTCATTTTTTGGAAATAGTCCAGCGGCGAGGAAGCGTCTTTGACGTGTGGGGGTGCGCGGTAGAACCAGAATGTGTGTTCGTTTATGGAGGCGGGGAGGAGGGAGGCTTCTTCGTAGATTTGTTGGCATGTTTGGAGGAGGGCGGTTTGGATGCGTTTTGGTTGTTTGTAGCCTGGTCGGTAGTAGAAGGCGTTTTGGCGGTAGAGATGGGTGTTTGGAGTAGAGCTGTTGGTCGTGTCTTCGTTTGTGGTGCTGGTATCTTCGGATTCGAGGGAGAAGGTGTAAATCCGGTTGCGGATTTCGGGTGGGAAGACGGTGAAGAGGAAGCAGGAGGTTTGGTTGATTGCGGGGAGTGAGGGGGTGAGATCGGGGTGGTTTTGGGATGAAGCAGGTTTATTGTTATTAGACCCTTTTGGTGGAGGGCGTGGGCGGAGGATTCGTCGATTTGGTAACGATTCCATTTTGAGGATGTTGGGTAGTACAGAGTATGTAGAGCAGACGATGATGAGAGAGTCCTAGGAGGGGAAGAGATCAAGTTATATATCTGCTTCGCAGAGAAAAGAAGAACCCCGCTAGACTGTTTTCTCTTTTCTGGCGGGTATTTCGGTGCTTAGACACTACTAGCCCCGCTGTAGCCTGGAACAGTGGAATTCAATGGACATGATTTGGGTGTTTGAGGCTGAGATGCTTTTAACTTGGCCGAGTTAGGAAAGGTTAGTCTCACGGTTGCCTGGAATTTGGATAACTTGTGGAGTAACTTGAGCCGCAGGGATTTACAATGCCGCTTAGCCGGCAAGAAGTATTTGAAAGGAAAGCTTCGCAGAGAGAATAATAGAAAACCGTCGAGATGAGATAGTCAAGAATGTTATATGCAATGGATATAGGTCTAAATACACAAAAACTCCTCCCACCGCTATATGTTGAATGAAGTCTTCACTCGCAATGTACTGATCCAGATGTTGAAGACACGATTCCACCGTGCAGTCTGTGATCCAGTGAAGATGAAAGCAAATAAACAAAACTATCCAATGCCCTGACAAAATCGCCAGGCATGGAAATTGACCTCCCGAGCTAAGCCTTAGCCCTTGCTAGCTGGCTCCGACGGAGTAAACACATTGCACACGGTCCGCAGCTTGGTCAACATCTCTTGCCATTCGCCCTCGGCCGTACTGAGTGTAGTAACTGCACCGCCTGCACCAATCCTCCAAGTCTGATGACTTTTACTAGCAACGTCCTCATCGGGATAGCGAGTAAAAGCGGTTCTAATCAGAACGGAGAAACTTCCACCACCACCGAGGTCGAGATAACCCATCACACCAGAGTAAATGCTGCGCTTACGCGCCTCGATATGACGAAGATGTAAGCATGATCGCTCCTTGGGTGCACCAGTCATAGAACCAGGAGGCAGACAACGTTGAAGCGCCGTGAGGCCGTGAACCGCCATATTCGAGGACTTGAGCTGAGGCATATGCCGCACCGCATACCCGAGCTGTTCAGCGCGAACTTCGCCCTTGACGTGCGTAATCATCTGATAAACCCGGCCATGGTCCTCGACTTCGAGTAACTTTTCAACGCGAACACCGCCAGATCCACAGATCCCATACAGATCATGACGAATTAAATCGGCAATCATCAAGTTTTCGGCCATTTCTTTCGTTGTTCCTAGGATTTCACGGGCTTTTTCCATGGTCATGTCTGGTGTTTTGCGGACGGTGCCTTTCATTGGTTTCATTTCTAGCATGGACGAGCGGTCCCAGTTGAGGAAACATTCCGGGCTGCTGCTGACGATTTTGGCGTGGCCTAGGTCGGCGAAGGCGCTGAATGCGGCGGGGTTGTATTTTCTAAGTTTCTTGTATAACTTCCAAGGGAAGGTGGCTTTGCCGTCGGCTGTTGTGGGGGTTGGTAGTGTAATTGATGTTTCGGAGGTTAGACACAGCTCGTATGATTCACCGGCTTCTAGTTCTGCTTGGCAAGCCTGGATTTGTCGTTTATAGGTCGCTTCTTCGGGGAAGGTGATCTTGCCATCCCTGAGAATGGAGTCTAGGAACTGTGTATCGACGGCTTCCATGTTTTGAACGGTTCCAGAAGACTCCTGGAGTAGCTGCAATGTCTCATCGAGCCAGCCACATGGCAAGTTGTCGGATTCGCAGGTAGACTGTACGATAATATTTCCAGTGGTGTTGTCGATGACGATGCTCCTTTCACACCATAGTAGACTGACATCGGCGGGGTGATTTTCAGCACCGCCAGGCGGCGAATTGAATGAAACGTTGTTATGGTATGTCGGCGAGGAAGATCCCTTGGGATGAGGCAGACACGCCAGACCCAGCTCGTAGGAAAAGTATCCCAAGAAGCCACCCCAGAAAGGAATTTCGGTACTGCCCGAATTGACTTTTTTCATTTCCATCAAGTATCGAAGAGCATCCCACACTTGAGTCACTGTAAGAGAATCCTCGACTGTTTTGCGACCAGCGCTGAGTTGGTACATGGTCAATTTCTGAGTCTCGACGTTGAATTCGAATCGCCATGAGCCAGGACTAGGAACTGAAATGATGTTGTAGCGGCCATTCGATTGGAACAGAACCGTCGGTGCTCCGGGCTTATTGAACAGCTCGCTAATAGACTCTGCAGTCAAATTGCTCCGATCGAGAGACCGGTATGCCGAAGTGGACGATGTCGATGAACTCCATTTCAACATTTCATATGCGACTTCAGGGAAGCTCTTTGTATCTTCGTGCGGCGTGATAATGGTCTCTGGGAGAATTGCATACCCCCCCGTCCAACAAGCTTATTGAACGTAAGAGCCTTGCGCCACCAATTCAGCAGCAACGTTCTGCAAGCATCTTTTTCCGACTTGCAGGATTCAGGATGGAATTGAACACCCCAGAACGGTTTCTGGCGATGAGAAACCGCCATTGGAATCTGCGTCACTGCACCAGACGCCTGCTCAAGAGGAAGCCATGCCAAGAATTCGAGATCGTCCAACACCCCACCCCGCGATCTGCTCACGGCATCCAAATCGGCATAAAGCGAGTGATACAGCGTAACTTCAACATCGGAAAGCCCCTCGAAGATATCCTTCGACGTAGTTGAAATATGCCGAACCTGACCATGCAGTGGATAAGGTAGACGTTCGATCGGCACGCCGTGATGCAGACACAAACTCTGAAAGCCCAGACAGATGCCGAAGACCGGGAGGAGCTCGGCATCCCGCAGATTCCAGATATCGCGCATGATGCCGACATCTTTGGGCAGATTGGGGTCTCCGGGACCGGGTCCTAGCACGATCGCTTCATAGTGCGTGAGGAATTCGTTCATGTTGCCATCCGGCCAGTCCGAGTCAATTGTCATGACGGTGACTTGGACGCCGAGCGTCTCCTCCAGCATTGCGACCACATTGTACGAGAATGAGTCGTAGGCATCCACATAGAGGATACTTTTCAGAGATGTGGCATCCTTGTTTGATGAATGTGATGATGGAGTGGCGTCTCCATCCCAATTGCCTAACAGCGGCGCCATCGTGGGATGTTCCTGTTGAGTCACCGGGAAAGCACTGGAAGATGAAACATGCACAAATTCCCAGGGCCCGAGGAACTGGTAGCTCGGTATAAGAATAGCTTAGAGCCTAGACCGACGGTGCGCGTGGAAAGCGCCGGCTATTAATTTTTTTTCGCGCTTCACGAAGCCGAGTCAGACATGTCCCAATTGAGGGTCTCGGAGAGTGGCGCAAAGTGGTCAGCGTTTCTTCAACGCGCCCCTCGTTTGATAGGTTGTAGCGAGGAGAACTAGCGCCGCATCGTATATTGCGGCTATGATGGATGGGCTGGAAATAGTCGATGCAGTTAACAATGTATTGTGCAGGAATTGGATCTGAGGTTACAGGAATTGAAAAATTAAGGTTGGATTGCAGGCAAAAAGCGGGTACCGCCGGAAAACGGATGGAGCAATTCGGGTGGCGACGCCGTTTATCTTGGAGATTATCTACGAGAAGCTTTTCATAGATGACGATACTAACAAAGTAGAGGGTATCCAACATTTCTAAACAGATTAAAGTTCTAAATTATTCAACACATACAAACGAAAACATTGGCGCATGAGCTACTGCGGCTGCGGCTGTTGCTGCTGCTGTGGAAGGGTGGCGAGCTTGGCTGCCACTCTGGGGAAGTATTGAGCCACAAAGCCCTCGGTGTAGTAGCTATGCGCAGAGCTATGATCACCCACAAGATTGTGAGCCAATTCGTGACACAGAATCACCCACCAGTAGACAATTGCGTCAGTACGGTCGGGGGTCGCGCTCTGGAGGAGAGCCTGCTCCTGCAACTGCTGGAAGTAGAAGTAATTGCAGAAGATGCTGCCCGCCCGGTTGAAAGCAATAGTCTTGCCACCGGGATCATAGAAGATACTCAAGCTGTCGGCACGCATTGAGAAGATGGAACCGCAGTCCAAAAGAACTGATGCGAAAAGGTTAATGCCAGTTCGGTTGTTTGCGAGGAAGGTAGATCGATCGGTTATGGTTCGGACAAACAACACGTTCACCCCGCTGGGGAGAGTAGCAACAAACTCCAGATCGTGGCTCGGTCTCTCATCGCAGTAAGACTTGCTCTCTGAGATTTGGTTCGTCTCGGGCCGACTGTACACATCCGATGATCCGTGAGGCCGACAAGCCTGAACGGCGGAGAGAAGTTCCTGGTTCAACCGGTGTGGGGAACTGACATTTACCGGCTGTTCCGGGCGTTTATTTTTGGGATCCTCGGCGGAATAAGGTGGTGGTGGCGGAGGCGTAGCAGACTCCGGGAGCAAGGAGCGTGACTGTTCAGGCATCGAAGAAGATTGGTTCTTGTCCAGGCCGAATCGCTTCGACAGGTTCGCAAATAAGCCACGAGGAGTTCTCTCGGGTATAGCAGCCCCAGTTGGTGCAGCAGGTGTTTGGTCCACCGAGGATGTAGCATTCGGTGACTCGGGGAAGACACCAGGCATAGGGGTCTGTGAATTTGATTCGGGCTGCTCCTCTTGGGCTCGTTGCGCTTGAGCCTCGGCCCATGCCGCTTCCTTTTCTTTCAACGCCCGTCTCTCCTCCTCCAACTGCTTTTGGCGTTTATCCTCTGCCATCCGGGCTTCGTGGGCCTTTTGCCGGAGAATACGCTCCACGTTGTAACCACGAGCACGTAGCTCCAGAAGATCAGTCTTCAACAGCATCTCCAGGGTCAGGGTGGAATGGAGCTTTGGCCGCTTGAGAATCAAATGGACAAGTGATTGACTGATCTCGTAGAGATCATATTTGCCCGGGCAAATACACAATCCCCAGTTGTTAGACAATCGTGCCACAATGGCACTTCGCTTCTGGGTATGAGATGCCCTCCGACCTTTCAGTGAACGTGTCAACGTGATCGAATTCACCACTTGCACCACAAAACTAGTCTCCAGCCACCTGGCTCCATGCTGAATAGAATCAGCGGGCTGATCGTGCAAGAAGAGACGTACACGCTCGAGAATCACTTTGTGTAACTTAGCACCCGAGCTCTGATCAGCCGCCACGCCACCGAATCGCGCTTGTTCTTCAACGAGGCTGCTCAGGGGAACTGCTCCCAGAGCGACGTAGAAATTTTCCAAAGCTTCCTCCTGCGGCGCAGCAAAGATATGCTCTTTGAAGAGGTTGAAGCTCTGGAAGTCATCTACAACAACGATTTCCTTTGCTGTTGAGAGATTCCATTCTCTGATATCCAAGTCTTCATCCGCATCTGTGCTATCCTTCTCACTAGACTTAGCTTTGCCATTCTGAGCTGTGGCCTGCGGAGGGATATCACGACTGGCTAACAGGAACTTGGCCCTCTTCATATCACTGAAAAGTTCTCGGTCCTTCTTCAGCACGGAGAGATGCTCGGCAAGAGTCCGTAGAAGCATCAAGTACTTGTCAGAGCTCTGGAATGCGGCAGAGATACGAGCGGGCTCTTTCACCAGCATACGAGCAATCTCATTCTTGGTTGGCTCTCTCCTTGACCCCACAGCCATAAGGAAGAGGTTCGCTTCCTGTCCAAAGTCCACAAAGTCAAAGATATCTTTGTAGTCTTCGCCGTCGCCAAGATAGCAAAGCCGGGGTGCAACGAGACGAGTACGAGGGCCCTTTTCCGACTGAGTGTTTATCGCGACAGGAATGATAGGTGCATTTCCAACTCGCTCAACATCCTGTGGACTCAGGTCAGATACCCTGCCTGCCAGGTATTTGAAGATCGTTCTGGCATCCTTTTGAGTGGCGGGGGGCTGGCGAATGAGAGTCTGAAGACAATCCGACATGGGAGGATGGGGCTTCACACCCAGTTTTGAAGCATGCGGATGGAGACGCTTTTGCAGAATGTTGAAACCGAACAAAGATGCACCCTCGTCGGTAAAGCATCTCTTTGGCGTGCTGAGACTTTCCGAGCCCTCGACTGGTAGGAAAGGCACCGTGACGGCACTGATATCAAATGCGGCATATCCGTTCGTGTGGTATTCATTGAGGAAGTACGTCAATGCCTTGTTCTTTCGACTGGCATCCTTTTCAGAATCACTCATTACCATAAGTCGGATGAGTTCGGACCCGGATGGATAGCTCTTCAATCCCATCATGGCAAGGAACTTGCCTTCATTGCTCGCATTGTTGTAGATGCCTGGCCATTCAATGATGGGTAGGCCCAATGCACGGAGTGAATCCTTTGGCTCATAAAGCTCGGCTATCTTATAGCGAGTACCTCTGTTCTGAGCGTCATTCTCAGCCGTGCAAATGCTCGTGTTCTTGAGTCTCTGGATATCGTTGGCAGGAATGTCCTCGCGGACTGAGGTGAGGTAGCGGATGAGATCCACATGGTTCCATCTCCTGGCTGGAGGCCCCTTAGCATCGACAGCCTCGGGTGTATTGATCAACCGATCGAAGATAACACCAAGCTCAACGGTCTTACGAACGCCAAGTGAGACCAAAAATTTCTCCTTAACACCATTGAGGCCGTGGACGACAGGTAGATCATCAAAAAGCCGAACCGAGGCGAAATATGTCTGCGTCGGCTGCTTCATCCCGAGTTTGGTCGGAATCACAGTTTGCGGTTGCAGAACATCGATGACTGCCTGCCTCGACGAAGAGCTCAGGATCTCCCACCCCTTGGACAAGACAGGCAAAACCTGCCCAGCAAATGCAGGGCTTTTCAAGATGTTTTGCTCTTTCTCAAGCAGACTCTCGTCGCCGGCATTCGTGACAAGCCATCTGATCCAGGGCACGATTTGCAGCTCCCCCCAGCCTAAAGCTTCAAGCTCCGATTTACTCAGAGATCTAGTGAATCGGAATGGCATCACCGAAGGTGGCACGGGGAGATCAGCTGGGATGCGATGGGGGTTCAGGAACCCAGCGATGTCCGCAAACACGATCAAACGTGTAGGCTGGCCGTCTTTCTCTTCATCATTTGCCACTGCAACCCGGAGTAGACTCTGCACAGACTTGCCGTCGAGTTGTCCACTAACAGCCTTGCTACCAAGCCATGACAAAAACTCCATGATCTGATTGGGTCGTAATGTATTCGACTCCAATTCACGTTTGATATCAGAAACTGTGATTTCTGTAACTAAACCAAAGTCTGTCAACCTCTGAACAAAATCCTTGGCATTCAGGACGAGCTCTTCTGGCAACGCTGGAATCGAGTCCATGAAACTGAGATCCTTGGGAGCAATGCGGGTTTGATGACTGGGAATGACACCGCATGTAGAAAGTACCTCGATAGATGCATTCCTGTTGCACATCCAGAAGGCATCCTCAATCGTTTGTCCCAGAACGGAAGAGGGTGTAGACTCGCGGAAGACGAACTGATTGGCAGTATGGATAGCCTCAGGGAGGACATCCACAATATCCTCTTTTCGAATCTTTGAAGCACGTTTTGAGCCAACCTTGGCAGCAAGCTTGGATTTGATGGTGCTCATCTCCGCAGACCAGGCAATTCGACAGACAACGCCAACTGCACGGAGCATCTCAAGATTCCACTTGCTGATGTAACGAGTGTTGAGATCGATGCTTTCACGCTCCACAGTAGGAATAACTGATGGTGCCGACACATGAGCGTTGAGGCCTGTGGTTTGCTGGGTGGGGAAACCGATGAATATCCTTCCTGCCTTTGTGGGGAGAATGGAGGCCAGGATCTCCGATTGCGACTCGGATGCGCCCGTCGCGATGTTGGCATCGTAAGACGGCGTCAATATGGCAATGGTTGCTCTCTTTGGAGGCGGTTTCCTCGTGGCTCGTTCAAGTTCTTTGCTGAGAGCAGTGCTAATTGAAGGTTGGATAGACGCGGTGTTGATGTGCAGGAAGACAGTAGCCTTTAGCATCGCAGTCATGTTGGCTGTCTCGTCAACCTTCTCTACTTGTTGGGATTGTGCAAGCTTGTCGGGTCCATTCTGGCCAGTGAACTTGGAGAAGAAGCTGCGGAGTGAGCTCGTGGTATCCCGAAGGTTGTCCAAGCTTAACATGCTCGCATTTGGGTTCCACTCCACAATTCGCATCCAAGCCGCATCAACCTGTGCAATCTCTTGAGTGATGCTGGCAACCTTCATCAACCCTTCACTTGTTCTTGTTTCAACGTCCCTGGGGATTGGAACATTGACGCCAGGTGCTGTCTTCTTTGACAGCTTGAGCAAGTTCCGATCATCCAGCCATAGCTCAATCTCTTCCAAGGCAACAAATGTCAAGCTGCTCGATAGAAACTGGCACAGCTGCATCAAGGACGGAACTGGGGAAGAATCGTTGCGATAGTCCAACACAAAGGTCGTGTCCCGGGATGGGGTTTCACCCAAGTCCAACCGGCGAGTGAATAATGCATTGCCTTTCCAATAAAAGGCCATAGCCTGACTGCCCGAGGATACAAATGGTTCTTCACAGTCATCAAACACACTGTAGAAGCCAACACCAAAAGCACCAATCTTTGTTTCATCCGGGTTTCCATCGGCAATACGTTTCAATCTAGCCCAGTCCTTTTCACTGAACGGGAGACCGTTATTTGAGATCAAGAGACGACGAAGAGTATGATTGGAGATCGTATGCTTCAAGAGGGCCGTAGGATCCGTCGAGGATGGAGTTGGTACCGTTGTGGAGGGGAGAGTCTCGAATTTAATTGTCACTTTAGTCGCGGAAGCATCGGCAGCGTTTTGAATCATTTCACGCAGGACGGTCCTGTAGATATCCGGTTAGCATCACGACACTCGTGCCGCATACCCCTCTTCAGGGGCCATACCATTTTCCAGAATAGCGAGCGAGAACTTTGGAGATCAGGCCCCGTGTGTCAACCGTCACTGCTTCTTCATCAGCACCAGACCCCATGGTCCGGGCTTTCAGAGCGTTGAAATCCATGTTCAAGGCCATCTTGTAGTCTATTTTCGGGTGATGTCTCTAGGTGTATCTGTCTCGATTTTTGAGTGGTGTATGCAAAGCTCCACGTGGAAATGGAGATGCCTATGCCATCTTGTGGCGTGTAAACAAGCTTGGGACGGGTCTCGAATAGGAGGGTAACGACCGATAGACGCGTGTATCGAAAAGAGTGTGTCCGTAGATATTTCGTCACAGAAAACAGATCTGGACTAACGAAGGATATGACGAGCACAGTCCGAAGCCAAAGAAATGCCAGGTGAAACCTCCGAAAGACACCTCGGCGACTGCGGAGGGCCCCTTATCGCTCCGGGCTTATCGGGGCTTAGATCAGCAGCCAATCTTACCTAATCATGATTGTTTCCAAAGCATCACGGCTTCAGGAGCATTTGCGGAGTGGAGTTCCCTGGTCGAGCTCAAATCGTTCGCTGTTTTCGTGGCTCGTTGAGCCACTACGGTCGCTCTTTTGTGACATTCTGTGCTTCTCCTGGTTGTTTCCCTGAGCTGGCGCCGTTTGGAAGCTGGGCCGTTCCGTCTGTTGTGAATGCGGGCCTAACACCGTCGACCGCATCTACCCCGTTCGCCCTCAAATGACACGATGGGAGTTGATCCTCTATCTCCAATTGCGCCAGTGCGCCTTCGGGCGTTACTGCTTCCAATTGGCAAGATCAAGCGCTCACGCTTCTTGAGCTTCGCTGCTAGGCTTCAAGCTGAGAATGTGGTGCGACTAGGGGACATTAGTCCAGACTCTCGTCCAAACCGAAGTACGCAATACCTAGCGCAGTGCCAATGGACCTATACAACTGTTAATGAACTGATCAGAAAACTGACTATTTGGACTTATAGATATGTTCTCCCCGCTTGCCTTCCCCACCGGAATGATCCTCTATGACCTGTCCTTCTCCGTTCCCCCCACATCACATCTGGAGCTGTTCCCATTCGAGATATACAGGGAACCACTGGTCATAATTGCGATAGCCGATGGAACTGAGCTGTCCCAAGGCTCCGGAGCAAACGCAAAGCATCCCACGCCCCATGAACTGGATCAGTTGCGAGAGGAGCTTGATGCGGTGAGGGAGAGGAACCCGAGGGCACTGGTAAATCAGCTCCTGGTCTTCGACTATGAGGGGCTGGATAACATCACCAATGGTCCAGAGAATGTCCTTTGGGTTCCTCGACCGGAAGTCTCCAAAGCGACTACCATGAAAACTGTCCTGTGTGATATTACATCCGTCTTGTTATCAGAGTTGGATGAATTCGCCAAGACAATCCAAAATATCCCGTCGATAGAGTCGCCCAGAGCTTCATCATGGGGTCCACATCGAAATCCGGAGTTGCGGCCGCGACCTGTGGACCGACTGCTGAATCGCATGACTCTGCCTGCGCAGCTGCCATCCAACCCCAATGGTGCACCGCCGGAGACGCCCCTTAGCTCGAATGCCACTTCCCCCGCTCCTAGTGACCACGAAACACCTACGACATTCGACGAGATCACGCGATCCATCCACTTGTCACGAACGAACTCCGGTGGCAGAAGCCCCTCAATAGCGTCACCTAAGGAGCATAGCCGAGACCGCATGTCCGTGAGTGGTATCAGTGCCACTGATAGAACCAAAAACCGTATCAAGGGCCGCTCCGGGGTCGTCATTGGTACTCTCTTCCTGCAGGCAGGAAGGTGGCCAGATGCACTCAAAGAGCTAGTCGAAGCGGCCAATAATGCACGGGCTGGTAGCGACTATGTCTGGCATGGCAAGGCTCTAGAGAACATTCTTCTCTGTCTCGTGATGCTCGCATGGGCAGGGATGGATTTCCAAATCCCCCCGGTTCTCTATCCAGTTGCGGACAAGGCCTCTAAGGCGGTTAGAGATGCAATTCAGGCACCATCTGCGGCTGGCAACCGCATGGTCTCTCTTCACAACCTTGCGAACCTTTTACCCGATCTTTCTAACACTATCCTGAACCTCTACACTCGTGCCGCAAATATCACGGACGAACCCCTCCCTCAGCTAGTGTTTTCTGAAACTGTGATTCGACTGTCGAGGCTCATGGTCTCTGCTCGCATTCGGGACGGCGGACTTGATGACAATGCTTTGAAGCACATCGTGATGAATGAACCTTTAATTCCATTACATCAACCAGAACTCCCACGGGGGACAGTCGTGCTCCGCAAGTCGGAGATTGCCAACTTCCTCTACCGGGCTCTCCCACTTGCCCCTGAGGCAGACTTGCCTGCTACGGATGCCGTTCCCATCATCGTGGGTGTCATCTCCGTTCTCAACACTCTTGACTTGCCACGGAAAAAGGCATTTGTCCTGCGTGAGCTTCTCACTGTGATGGTACCCAGTCTGGTCCAGGCTCGAAAAATTGGTGCTGCAGAAGTTGGTATTCATCCTGCCGCTGGTCTAGCATCTCTGAGTGACACGGCATTCGATGTCAATGCTCTCGATGTTGGTCCTGGTAATATGGAATCAAGCGTTCGGCTTCTTCTGGCTACAATTGGTGAGATCTACGGAGTTCAGCCTTCAGCCTCCTATGAGTGGGAGAAGCGACAGAGTCGGATGTCTGCTTCGGGGAGCGCACAAGAGTGTCCCGAGTATGATTCAATCGCGAGCATTGCAGAGCGGTCTTTCCGTCACATTGCGCTGGATCGATATGGTGATCTTAATCTCAAGATTGACGTTCTCAAAGCGTGTATCAACTGCTGCGAGGCGCTTCCTGATTTTGATGGCGTCCTCCGCTTCACTGTGGAGCTTTTGCAAACTATCCGCGGAGATCTCATGCTGAACGAAGCTCATAGGGTGCCACCGTACCTGCCACAAGACGAGCAAGTCCGTCTCTTGAACAATATCAAACGCACTGTGGGCGCTGGAAACCGGCTGGGCGCAGCTAACATGGCTGCCGAATACTGGGATGATTTCCTTGTCCGCGATATTCAGTTGCTGGCGCTGCCTGATCCGCGGCGACCCGTCCGTCGCTCCAAGACAGAGCTAGATGCCGTTACCACGGGATCCGAAAAGGCAAAGAAGGATCCCTTCCTGTACAACCCCTTTGCCAAGCCAAGTAGCAAGGCTTTGGAAGTTCTTACCGTGACTGATGAGCCTGCCTCCTTCCGAGTGACCCTCCAAAACCCTTATGAGTTTGAGATCGAGATCGAACACCTGCGGCTAGAAAGTGAGGGTGTTAACTTTGAGGCCGTGGCAGAGAACATCGTTCTTCCTCCACTCTGTCTGCAGGATATCATTGTTCTTGGTACTGCTCACGAGGAGGGCGATCTTAACATTTCTGGGTGCATCGTCAAAGTGCGTCATTGCCGGGAGCGACGATTCCCCATCTTCAGGACCTTATGGAGACCCGAGCCTGAGATCAAGTTCAAGCGAACGGGACTGTCTGCAAAGAAGCCTCTTAGCGATCGCCCAATGTCCTGGAGCTCAATTACATCCAAAGATGGCAAGGTGTTTGCAAAGAAGGGACCTCAAACGGAGACGTGTCCGGTAAAGGTCATTGGCAAACAGCCGTCTCTGCTCATTGAATCTATGTCGCTCTCGCAATCGGCAATGATGGTCCTTGAGGGGGAGATCAAGTCGTTCTCTATCACCCTTCAAAACACATCTTCGTGTCCCGTGGACTTTGTCTTGTTCACTTTCCAAGATTCAACCACTCGCCAGCTTCAGTCAGCCTTGAGAAACAAGGACTTACTTCCCGTGGAGATTTACGAGCTGGAGTTGAAGTTGGCCACCCAGCCTGCCCTAAAGTGGCGCCGCGAGGGCCCGCAGTCTGATGATTGGAATATTCCACGTGGGGAGAAGGCCACGTTCACTGTGGACGTGTTGGGCAAGCCTGGGTTGCAAGATACGACAGTACAGATTGACTATTCGTATCTGAAAAGCAAGCAGGGACAGCTGCCAGAGGTGTTTTACACTCGGCAACTGTTTGTGCCGCTGACTGTCACTGTCAATGCCAGTGTGGAGGTTGCTCGCTGTGACATCTTGCCCTTTAGTGGAGACTTTGCCTGGAAGAACCATCTCGATGCCCCATCGGACTCGACGGAGACATCAGACTGCCCGTTGTCTGCCACTGACAAGGATCCATTTTCTCAAATTCTTTCCCGTCTCGGCAATGGGGCCTACGGACCAGATCACTGCATTGTTCTAATCGACCTTCGCAATGCTTGGCCAAGCCCTCTGTCAGTATGGCTGCGCGTGAACGAGCACTCCATCGTCCAAGCTCCCGAGTCCTTCAAGGATGGCAGCAAGGGCCAGTACTCTGTTGATGGTAACCTCCAACCAGGCCAAGTCTCTCGATTCGTCCTAGTTCTCCCTCGCGTGTACCTCGACAACCCATATGCCAGCATCCCCGTCGTCAACACGGGAACTCGTCGCCAATTCGTCGTCAGCGCTAATAAGCTCACCTTCGAGGCGGAGGCAGCCTCGCGTGAGGCATTCTGGTTCCGCGAAGAACTTCTCAAACGAGTCCTTGGAGGCTGGTCCGAGCCAGCTACCGGCCGTGCGGGATCCATCGACCTACGCAATATCCGTCTAAACACCCGCATGGTCGAGGCAATGCGTCTCGAAGACGTCGAGATCTCCTTCACGCTAGCATCCCCTTCCTTCCAGGAAATCTCCTCCGCAGTAAAACAAACCGGCCGCTCCCGCTTCCAAGCCCAAACAGACGACCTCCTCACTCTAACCGTCACCGTTCGCAACCGCTCCTCAAGACCTATCCACCCCCTCGTCCGTCTCCAGCCTAGCCTCCGCCACCAACCAAACAACATCGGGCTAGACCTCACCCGTCGTCTTGCCTGGACTGGTATGCTCCAACAAGCACTGCCAATCTTGCAAGCTGGGGCATCCACACAAACATCCATCGGTGTGACGGTCCTCTGCCGCGGCGAGTACGAGTTCGGTGCTAGCGTCGAGGAAGCTCGACTTTTGCCGCGATTTGGTGAAGATGGCAAGGAGGAAGATCCTGATGCTGCTACTCGGTTCATCGAGGATGGGATCAAGGATACCTTTGGCGCGGACGTGGTTCGGCGTCGACGGATTTGGCATGCGAAGGAGACTTGTGTTATTCTTGCGAGGGATTAGGCTTTGCAGTGCTGCGCTGTAATGTCCCCCGCCTTTTTATTTTCTTTTTCGTGACGTTCATGATACATAGAGCTTGTCGTTTCCGACTATCATTTGCTGCGCGTGAAGTCTAATGTGATGATGGGTCACGTCCTCTTCTTGTATACTTTTTTACATAGTCTTAGCGTGTACATATACACCCTGATGAATGAATCCTGTTTGATTTAGAGCATGGTGATTAGCATCTAAGCTTTTTAGTGCAGTCCCTCGGATTGGTCGATGCGTCTGTCCATACTCGTAGACTTCATTATGCATTATGTGGAAACAACTGGGCGGCTAATCCGCCTTGTATCTATCGTGTTGTTCATGACAGTAGGTTCGGGTTAGAACAAGGCGGAGGCTCGAATAAGCCTCACATAGGCCTATGAAAGCTGGCCTGTCTGAACCGGAAAGGCGCTCCGGTAATGCTGTTGTGACTCCAGCCGCCAGGATGTCAGATTGCAAAATGGCAATTGCTCTCGGCAGTGTTTTGCCGGTGGTGATGGGTATATCGAGTTCTTTCAAGCAGATATAGAAACGTCAAACTTGACAGCCCTTATCCATCACCCCATTCCACCTTCAGCCCCCTCAGCAGGCACAGACTTATCCCGATTCCCCGCTGCAGGCTGCGTCTCCCCCAACGGAAAACTAAGATGTTTCCAATCCTCAATCTCCTCAATAATACACTTCAGCCGATCCCGAATACTCTCCACAGCATAAGTACCCAGAATCAACCTCAGCGGCGGATACGAGCAATGCCCCAACTCCCAAACAAGATGCGCAGCCTTGACAGCCGAAGCAGGCTGTTTATCACCCAACCACATCAACATACGCCGTGCATGCGCCGCGGGGGATGTCTGGGTATTATACGGCTCGCTGGGCGGTTTCACCAAGAAATGGCCGTAAAGCGGCAACGGCGAAGACAGGTTATGCTCGGAGGGATGCGCAGCCATAATGGACGGGGAAACTAAATCCCCAATATCATCGCGTCGCATATGCCCCGGTTCCACCAGCGTGCCCTTGATATTGAAACTGTCCACTTCGTAAAGCATACTCTCCATCAACCCCTCAACCGCATACTTGGACGCGCAATACGGCCCCAAGCCCGGAACACCCAACGCACCGGACGTCGAGCTAAAAATCAAATACCGCCCCGCGCGCCTCTCGCGGAAATGCGGCAGCGATAATTGAATCATGTTCAGCGTGCCGGTGAAGTTTGTCTCGAATTGGTTGCGGATGTCGAATTCGTCTTGGTCTTCGCAGGCGCCGATGACGCCGTACCCGGAGCAGTTTGCGATTACGTCGATGCGGCCGAAGCGGGCTATTGTTTGGTCGATTACTCGTTTGACGGTTTCGCGGGCGCGGACGTCGCACAGGAGACCGAGGCAGTTTTCGTGTTCGTCTTCTAACTCTTTCATGCATTCGGGGCTATTCTCGTAGGTGCGGCCCACGGCGGCGACGAGGTCGTTGCGGGCTAGGGCGTTTTTGACGAGGGAGCGGCCCATGTGGCCTGTTGCTCCGAAGATCTGTAATGAACATATATGGTTAGTTATTGTAGTTTGGAAGGACTTCTTGAGGTTGTTTGGAGGTTGCGCATGAGCTGTAAAGTGGGGGAGTAGGTGCGGTGCACTTACCAGCCATACTAGGGGCTTGGGGGGATTCTGCGGGCCTGGGGGATCAGTAGTTGATGGTAGATGTAGTCGCGGCTCACGAGAAGCAGCCGGAGAAGAAGGGCCTCCCTTGGGAGGGGAGTATTGCTCCATTTGCAGGTAGTTGGAGGAGGTGAGAACGAGGGGAACAGGCGGTGGAAATCTGGCGGGCTCTCCGCATTCTCCGGACCCACTTGGTATTCCTCGGTGTACTGTCGTTCAGGTACAGGAAAATATTCCTTCTCTTGTGGCTCGATAGTAAAGATGAATGACATTATCATATATTGAATTCCTAAAAAGGAGACACCGCCTATATTCTAGTCACCTAGCGCCCAACTTCCCTCCGCAGCCGACCAGCAGCTGTCGTAGGCCCAGGCTCTGGCCAGCTGCCAACGGCATCATCCACTTCTTCGAGGAACGTGGTGCTGTTGTGTACACTGGTACCACCCAGGACGACTCGCACACCGGGAGAGCTGGCATTGACCTGTGCCACCATCTTAGCTTCCTCGTATGTGGTACCGCCGACCATGAAGATAATAATATCCTGCGGCTTGTCCCGGGTATGCCCACTGCCCTCGAGGAACGGATACTGCAGCTCCTTCAGACGACCCTTGATTAGATTTTGTAGAGTCACCTCTAGTCGCGGGGAATGTTGGGTGTAGACATTTTCAACACCCTTGAGACCCTTGAAGCGGTCTCTGGCGCCTGAGAAGAAGGAGGTTGATTCAAATAGATCGGTGAAGCCGCCAGCAACTGGCGGTGCTTGAAGGGAGTGGTGATATGCGAGGAGCTTGGGGATGATGTTGACGCGATTGGAGGGAACGTCGCCTGCGGTGACGAGCAGGTCGAGCAAGACTGGAAGGGAGTTGTTGGGCTGACTCTCGTAGCGGAGTCCGTAGAGAGCTACCAGGCGGACTTTGCTGTCTGCTGGGACATTTGGTAGCTGGATAATTCGTTGGAGTGACTGAGTGTTCGATTAGTATACGAAATTAATCCATTCCTTTAGGGAATAAACATACCTTTAGGTCATTGGAGTGGTTATCATTACAGGCCAAGCTCTGCTCCAACTCACTCACATCCAATAAATTATCCTCGCCCACTCGACGACTCAGTTCACCCACCAAGGTGACGTGTTTGCTCACGTTGCCAGAGAGCTTGCGGAATTCGGGGTAATCCTCCACAAATCGCTTCATGTCGGCAATGGAATCGATATTCATGTTGCTTTGCGTCTTGACCTGGTACTGCTCCACGTATTCCTTGATGTTCTGTCCCAGATCGCCAAAGTTCTGGTACATGTTCTTCTTGAAAAAGGGATCCTGGTCCTGAGCGAGAACAATCTCCTGTAGCTCTGGCCGAATGTCCGGTACGTCGCGCAAATCAACTCGTCCATTATTGATGCCGAGAAGCTCGTGCACCATAGCCTGATATGTCCACTGTGAAAGCAGCGGTGTGATCGGGTCGTCGCGACGGTCCAGAATAAGCAGGATGGGAGGGGTGTCCGTCCGGCGGAAATTAAACAACTGCTCCTCCTGTGTGATATGGTATCGAACCTCCGTCGCCAGTTTCCGAGCTAGTAGACTGTTCTTCTCGTATCGGATCAAAGGGTTCTTTTTCAGCGATAGCAGCAAAGCCAGAGTTCCCTCCGTGGCCCGCTGCAACGAGTCCGGATTCCATAGATCTGGCGAATGGCTCCATAGTCGTGACAGGGGGAATCCTAGGTTCAACGTGCAGAGATCCGGGTTTATGACTAGAAAGTCGGCAAACTGTTCCTGCACGCACTGCACGACTTCGTGACTGTCCGCCTCGGCCAGTCGCTCAAGGGAGGACTTGCGGATTATGTTGCTTAGGTAGATGTAATATTCGCCGTACTTGGGCTCGCGGAGCTCATCGATAAGAAGCTGGATCGAGTTTGGGGAAGGGCGCACGAAACACAAGCATCGTAGATGGCGCATCTTCTCGCGCGCGGCGTTATCCAGGCGGTCAATAAGGTAGACTTCATGATTCAGGAGGGCGGATTGGGTGATGGCGGTCGAGACAATGGATACCTGGGTGAACGGTGGTTAGTCTATCATGTCCAATCCTAAATTAGTCAAGCGCAAGTCCCACTGTCTCACTATCCAAAAGCAGGATCTTCATCTTGGTAGATGACGACCCCGAGGCCGACTCGCCAGCCGTCACCATCTTGGAGATGTAGCCCGAGACGGCCGCGACGACGTCCATGGTGGAAGAAGAATGCGCCCGAGTGCAGGTAATCAACGGAACTGAAAGGAGGGAGTAGGAAGTTAAAAAGAAGTTGCAGCTGATCTCGGGGGTGTCGTGTTGTTTCCGCGAGGGGAAGGTGGAGAAGTCGAGGTGGTTGAATGTTGGGTGCATCCGCTTTTCCACATGACGTCCCTCCCCGGTGATCTCTTGACGCCTTTTTTCCTCCTCCGCCTTTCTTCTTTTCCAGCGTGTATGCCTTCTTTGGATCTAAACGCCAGTCTTCTATCTGGGTCGACACCATGTTGCCCTATATAGACGCTTGTTCGTCCCCCCATATTTTCTCCTTGCGAAGCTACAAATAGCTGTTGGACCTCGGACTGACCTCCCCGCAGTGTTTAGCTACCCTGCTCAGCTTACAGGCGCGTCGGTGGATGAGCGTACGTCTTCAACCCGCGATTGAAACTCGAGATTCAAGCTTCTAACTCTTCTCTCTAGTCAAGCTGATCGCTTCCTTCCTGCTCTCATACCCGCTCGCCGGCCTACTAAAACGAATTCCCGACGCTCAGCCCTGGAAAAAGAATGCCTTTATTATCGTTGCCTCGCTCTTCTACATTGTCGGCCTTTTCGACCTATGGGATGGTCTCCGGACACTTCTTTACAGTGCAGCTGGTACCTATGCCATTGCATACTATGTAGATGGCTCGTTGATGCCCTGGATTGGGTTCATCTTCCTCATGGGCCACATGTCAATTAGCCACATTTACCGCCAAATCCTGGACGATGCACAGGTGATCGATATTACCGGAGCACAGATGGTTCTAGTCATGAAACTGTCTTCCTTCTGCTGGAATATTCATGACGGCCGTCTCCCTCAGGAACAGCTATCGGATGCGCAAAAGTACTCTGCAATCACCGAGTTCCCCAGCATCCCCAACTACCTGGGTTATGTACTGTTCTTCCCGTCGCTGTTTGCTGGTCCTTCCTTTGAGTATGTGGATTACCGCCGCTGGCTGGATACAACCCTGTTCGAGATTCCGCCAGGCACAGACCCGGCCAAGGTCCCTCGGACAAGGAAGAAGCGCAAGATCCCACGCAGCGGCACCCCTGCTGCAAAGAAAGCCGCCATCGGCCTGTTCTGGATCTTTGCTTTCCTGAAACTGGGCTCGTGGTTCACCACTGAGTTTGTGCTTTCCGATGCATTCTTGGAGTTTTCCTTCCCTCGCCGTGTCTTCACCGTGTACATGCTCGGCTTTACAACGCGGCTGAAGTACTATGGCGTGTGGTCCTTGACCGAGGGCGCCTGTATCCTGTCTGGCATGGGATACAACGGCTTCGATCCTAAGTCAGGCAAAGTCTTCTGGAACCGACTTGAGAACGTCGACCCCTATGGTCTTGAGACTGCCCAGAACTCGTATAGCTACCTTGGCAGCTGGAACAAGAATACTAACCACTGGCTGCGCAATTATGTCTACCTACGTGTCACGCCAAAGGGCAAGAAGCCGGGTTTCCGTGCTAGCATGGCTACCTTTGCGACTAGTGCCCTGTGGCACGGCTTCTATCCCGGTTACTACATGACCTTTGTGCTAGGCTCCTTCATCCAGACCGTTGCAAAGAGTATGACCCCTATTCCACCACAAGATATAAAACTTCCATCATTATTTGGTCTCAATGCTAACATCTTACAGACTTCCGCCGCTACGTGCGCCCCTTCTTCCTCACACCAGACGGCTCCAAGCCAACCCCCAACAAGCGATACTACGACATCCTCAGCTGGGTAGTAACCCAATTCACCCTCGGCTTCGCCGTCCTCCCCTTCATCCTCCTCAGTTTTCCCGACTCAATGACCGTCTGGTCCCGAGTATACTTCTACGGTATCATCGGCACCGCATCCTCCCTCGCTGCCTTTGCCTCCTTCTCCCCAGTCAAGGCCTATCTAGTGGGTCAACTCAAGCGTCGCAACCGGCCTCATGCCCCGCGCACGATGAGCCAGGAGACCGTGCGCCCGCCGACACTGGGTCTGCCGAATGACCCGGAGCGCGACTTTGATGAAGCTGTCGCCGAGATTAAGGCGGAGATTGAGTCGAGGCGTCGGAGGGGGAGTGTGGTTACTATGCCTACTGGGGAGGAGTTGAAGATTGCCGTTGAGCAGAAGATTGGACGGAAGCTTTAGGCTGTTGTCCAGGTTGGATTTGCTTGGTTGACTTGTGGGTCAGGGCTTATATAGATATGGGGACCACTGTGGTGGTGGGGTGGCTGGCTCTACGTTCTTGTTGAGACGAGAGCTGGTCTGGCCTGGGTCTTGTTGTGGGTGTCTTTTTGCGAATAGCGTTTAGAGAGTGCATTGCTTCTCAAGTTTTAATCACGACGAATGTCATTTCGGGTTGCACATGAGATGGTGCGAAAAAGTCTTTATAATACACGATTTCATAACTAGTTAACTAACTTATTTACTGACGGTGTTGACTAATTAGCTAGACCAAACGTCCATGTCGACATCGAAAAGTCTCGCTTCGCAAGATGTAATTCATCAACGAGCATCGCATTAATCATAAGTGCGCGGCATGTCAAGTCTACTCCAAGAATGACAGTGTTGAAATTGAAATTATCAAAGAGATTCAGATCGTTGAGTAATGCATACAAGGTATGAATATAAGGATTGTAAAAAGCACTGGGGCTAAGAGTAGAATTGAAAAATAAGAGCATGTATCCATTATACAGATGCTGTATGCAATCAAGAAAAGAAATCAAGTGTCAAGTCAAGCCCAAGCTTAGCTGATAATGAAGATAGAAATGAAGACGAAAGTTAAGTTCAAAGTAACACATTTCGTGTCAAAGGTGAAGATAAAGTAAAAGTAAATAATAAGACCGCCAGTATGACAGGTAAGACGAGAAGAGAAGAGAACACGAAAAAAGTAGAATATAAAGTGCAAAGTGCAAAAGTATCAAGCGAAGTCAAGCGAACCGTGTTGCGGGGAATATTATATGTGCGTACAATCGTGTCGTGGAGGTCGTATCTGATAAATGTGCGACGAAGAGAAAAAAAAATAAACAAGGACGAAAGCAAGCCGAGATGGGAAATGTTTTATCTCGAGATGTATTGTGGAATGTGGGAATGGCGGGGTGTTGTCGCTATGAAGTTGAAATCAAAGTCGAATGTCAAGTCGAGGGTGTAGTTGCAGTTGCAGGTTGAGTGAAAGGGAGAGAGTGTGGGGATAAGAGGGAAAAGGTCGAAGCACGTGTAGGAAAAGTACCAGAAGGTAGATGGCTGTCCAAGGCAAGTCCCGAGAACAGGCGAGCAGATTCGATCAAGTGCAAGTTCCAAAGAAAAGTGTAGTCGAAAGACGTCCAGTCCAGTCCAGTCTTCAAAAGACAAGAACAAGACTCAAGTCGAAAAGGATCAAAAAATCAGACATTAAAAGCCGGTAGTAGTCCCAATAACAGCCAATGCAATCTGCATCACACAAGTTAGCCTCAACTCAAATCTATCCAAGATACGTTATAAGCTCACAATAATAACGATAATCACCACACCAAGAGAAATCATCCACCGATTAAGATTCCTCCACCACCGCGCATTCTCATGTCGTCGCCGCTGCAACGAAATCAACTGCGACTCCAGCGCCATCTCGACATCATCGTCATTCACATGCACCATCTCCGGCGTAAGTTTCGGCATTGGCGGGAGAGGTAGGAACGATGCGATTATCCAAGCTGTTACCTCGTCAGTAAACTAGACCCTTCTCACACGGCATATTCCTAATCTAAGTGGGAGGGAGACTAACCAAGCGGAAAAATAAACCCCAAACAAAAAGAATAAACCTGCACATTCCTCCTCCCGAAGGCGGGTTCATTCGTAGAATCCAACGAAGGCGCCGTCCATGCACTACTCGAGTGCGGAATCCCGCGTCGGTCAGAGTGTAAATGCGGGGACCAGCTGTGTCGGGTTCGATGTCGTGATGGACCGACGACTTGGCCGTTTTCTTCGGGGTCGGGGACCCAGTGCGCGCGCGGGTCGAGGGGGTCGTTTTCTATGTGGCCCTGGACGAAGCGGACTGCGCCGGGGCGTTGGGGGAGTGAGACTGCAGTTTGCTGGATGGCAGTTTGCTCGGAGGGTTCTTGAGCAAGTTGCTGGGGTTGGGGTGGTGATGCTGGGCGTTGCGGTGGGGAGTGAGGACGGTCCGGGGATCGAGGACGGGGGATGTTTAGTGGTGTGGGCATGAGATTGAAATTGAAGACGCTGGAGTTGGAGGTACCAGGTCTGCTGACGTCCATTATTGAGAGAGCTGAGTTCAGCCCCAGTGCGTCGGCGCGGTAGTATATCTTTGCCCAGGTGGGCAGGATATGCCAGACGGTGCTTGAAGCTGTGCCAGGTCGTTTGAGACTGCGATTGCTGTTGCTGCGCTTAGACCCTGAAGAGAGACTTGTTGGGAAGCCCAGGCGTGGGGGTAGATTTGTCAGACTGTCTAGTCGCTCCTCTTCGTCGCTGTCTGTTACCGCCCAGTCGCTTGAGTTGCTGGTTTTCGAGCTTAGAGCGACTGCATCTGGGACGGCCGGTTCGGACATTGACATCTCGCGGACTGGGGTAGACTCGGGTTGACCCGTGGCGGCGAGGTTAGACAGATCTTCGTCGGACCAGACTGAAGATACACGGGACAGATGCGGGTTCCAGCGTCCGGAGGCTGGACCGGGTGTGAAGTCTCGGGTCGGAGTGAAGTCACGATCTGAGGAGACCGATGTATCGGCGCGGGAGCTAGATGACGGTGCTCTGATACGTGCGTACTGGATTGGGATACCACTGTCGATGGCGGCGGCCATCTCCGAGACGGAGCGGAAGCTGCGTGTGGAGGAATTCGTGGAGCGAGACCGACTTGCTGATGGACGTCTAGTCACAGACCGGAATGATGATACTGAGCGCAATGGCGGGCTGGAGTGGAATGGTGATGGCGAGCGCGTGCTCACTTGCTCGGATGAGCCAGCCGTATGGATCCAGGGAGCGGACGTACCGGCGTGTCGAACGGCCGTTCCACGAGAATTCCAGGATGAGAGCGAATTGGAGCGTGGTTCTGAGTCGGAATTGTCTGCACCATGTGGCAGGAAGGTGACGCTCGAGTTGTCCAGTGTCACAAAGTTGGGACTTGATGGTGCGCCAATGGGTTCAAAGTTAGGGCTTGACGGGGCACCGATCTGCTCGATGTTGGGACTGGAATAGGCAATGATAGATTGATCCTCTTCACTGACAGACTTGGGCGAGGTCGGAGGTTCCGAGATGACAGCTTTGATAGTAGGTGTTGCCGTGGGCAGTACTATCATTTCATCATCTGAGTACTCTGGCTCGTAGGGGCCGTCTGACATATACTCCTCATGTTTGATCATTGGGCTGACCTCTGGCAGGGAGGACTTGCTAGAAGTAGGATCATCCCACATCTGGGGTGGTGAATTGACCGTATCCACGGTTGACGATACATCCCATGTCTCGCGAATAGACAGGTCCCGCGTGCTACTAGCCGCGGCATGGCTAAAAGTGGGCGATGACCAGGTTGACGTGGATGGGCCGGGGGTATCTGCATAGCTAAAGCCCGTATCCGAGATATACCCTTGCTGACCTTTACCGGGAATCGGCAGCAAGATCTGTTCTGGCTTGGTGGGAAATGGAGTAGCTGTATACATGTCGGCATCTTCTTTCTCCCCGAAGACCATGCGGAGTGATTGGATGGACCGAGTTGGCGATCGTTCATTGTTGTGAGCTGAGCTGCGCTCTTGCAGAGCTCGTCGCCGGCGAGGAGGCGGCGACGTTGACTGGTTAGACGTCGGCATTGTCGTTGAGGTTGTCGAGGTTGTCGAAGTTGGGGAATATTAGGGCATGGTCTGGAAGACGAGGACCAGGTTGGTGGAAAGCCAGAGAGATGACCCAACCGCAATGAAGAATGCGAAGGAATGATATAATCACAAATAGCAAAAGCCAAAATCAAGAATCATAAACAAGAATGACGTTGTACCGAAATAATTGGGGAGGGGGAAGATGTTGTTGTTTTCCTAGATTGGAACGACGTAAGGAATGTTGGATCGAAGGGTCGGTTTTGAAAAGGATAGTAGCCGGAGAGACCGGTGGTTGTGGTGGGTAACTGTGGATAAGAGACTCTATATTCGTCGATGGGGCCGGGGGAGATTCAAATTGTTCATGAAAGAGCGGAAGTGATTCAATGAGCGTTCAAGTCGTCAAGGACAAGCAAATTAAGCGTATGATCGTTTCAGCGACATTAGAGAGCGTCAAGAAGGTCATTAAAGAGTTTCAAAGGAAGGACGGGGAAAGCAGAACGACTGGCAACGAAATGACCGAAAAGAAACAAACACGAAAGGGGAAAAAAGAGAGATGGTGAGACACTCGGGCGATCTCAAGGGGGGCGCCAGGAATTTTGTTCCCCAGCGGCGGTGAAGCGCCTGATAATCGGCCAGTCACAGTTGGCCAGCCAGTGTGGGTTGTACTTCTGTTTAGTGGCTGACACTGGCTGATGAGCCCCTATCACGACGAGACCGAGGCGCAGGGGTATGCAGGCATTGCACGGTCGCGAAATTACGGCCTCGACCGTTGGCCTCGTTAGGGGAAAATACGGGTTTGTTTGGTTTTCAAAGTGGATCTGCTCCGATTTGTATGGTTCGCGAGACGATGCTAAAGCTGCATGGCTGGCTTCTTTTTTTTATGGCTCTGCTGATAGGTGTAGATTTGAGAGAAGAAAAAGGCAAACTCGGAAAGTACTGTGCTAACAAGTATTTAGGGTTTAATAGGGACAACTGTCAATAATTATCTCGGATTACAGTAGGATGCCGGTTTAATAGCAATCTCCGAGCTAGCTTCTCCACGCAATCGAGATCGTTCTTTTCATTTACACGCCCCATCCAACTCCATCGGTTCCCCTGCAATTCCTCTCTTCTCCTCTTCTCCGTCAGCCCGGTGGATCCCCATGCGTTGTCCTCCCCCTCCAGGATTCGGGCCAACTAAACTATGAACAGTTAGCGAGAGAATGGTTAGCGCCGTCT
Source organism: Penicillium cataractarum (assembly GCF_028827025.1). NCBI lineage: Eukaryota > Fungi > Ascomycota > Eurotiomycetes > Eurotiales > Aspergillaceae > Penicillium > Penicillium cataractarum. Next base: position 745,949 of record NW_026622745.1, on the reverse strand, counting down.
GACCTCATGCCGAGATAGCCAGAATAGAGAGGCTCAAGGAGTGCCAGTGCCTGTCAAAGCAATGTACGAACAACAAACTATACAGTTCATACATATCATGTCTCAAGACTATATCCCACCCTCGCCGACACTCTCCCGATTATAGCCCGTCACCTAGCAACCAAAACACTCCAATCCACCCGTTATTGCAGCTCGTGAAATCGGAGATTTATCGTCCACGATTCCCTCGCATTGACTCAGATTTTGGAAATGAAGATGGGCAAGGGATGGGGCCCTGCAGTTGATGCCTCACAAAATAGACTAATCCAGGCACATCCTAGCCCACGAGCGATGAGGACGCTCGGTCCATGTGTTCGGGACTGAAAATGAGATCTCTCGCCTGCCACGGAAGTTTTATTTCAATAGTTCCTGGCGTTAGCCAGGTTGACGAAGTCTATATCGCGATCGGGACTATGGTCGGGACTAGAGCCGGGGTAGGTGTAGTTGAAACTACAATTGACACCGTCACAGACTGGTTCTGTGGATGGATATGAACTTTACAGAATACCACGGTTCCCATTGATGGAAGGTAACAATATCCGGAACAATACTAAGAACAATCCAGGAACCATCCAGGAACCATCCAGCCAGAAAACTATCCTGTGACAATGTAATTACCATCCACGTAAGACCTCTCCCATAATAGACCCAAATTCACCACCGGTAATTATGGTCTCGTATTGTCACCCCGCGTCACCCGCAACTGCTCACGCAACAAAGGTCTCGACTCTGATTCTGCCTTGATAAACTGGCTGACCAGCGCTTTTCCAAAGTCCGTTGAGCATCACCCTCAACCTGCTGCCCATGGCTCCCGTCGGCATTCTGGCTCGTCTTAAGAGCCTCTACACTAAGCATCAAGGTTTATATCTTCTATCCTCCTGGCCTCGAGCTACCAACCCCCCAAATACTCTTGACCGACACAAAGTTCAGACCTGTCAGCTAACCTGCCCGCTTAGATGAACCCTCATTATCAGTGTACACCGTCGCGCTCTTCTCGGTAAATCACACCCAGAATATATACATCTCGAATCCCACGCCCGTGCCCAACACTAACGAAACCCTCCCAGGTCGCCCTTACATTACTCTACGTCGTTCCCTTCTACCTCTCCCCCGCAACCAGGCCGTCGCCCAGTCTAAGCCGCGATGCGCCCTCCGTCATCCGCGCGCGTATTCGCACGGTGACAGGCTCTTGTTTCGTCTGCTCGCTAGTCGTACTTTGGCTTGTCGTTGATAAGGGCGGTTCCTCGCTGAGTGCAGCGTTGAGTCTGCTCGGCTGGTGGCCGATTGATCTCGGTGATATCCTGCGCAGTCTCCTGTTGACCGCGATCCTGTTCATCGGCCCGCTGTATGAACGTGGAATCGTCGAGGGTGAATGGCGGTCATGGTTTAGGCGGGCGAAATGGTCCGAGTCGCTAGGCGGGTGGATTGGGTGGAGGAATTACGTCGCGGTACGTATTCACATCCCACTCCCTCCTCAACACATCATATCAAACTAACTTATCTCCTCTGCAGGGCCCCATCACCGAAGAAGTCATGTTCCGCTCCGCCATAATCCCCCTGCACATCCTCGCCCACATCTCCCCAGGACGCATCACCTTCCTCTCCCCGCTGTACTTCGGCATCGCGCACATCCACCACTTCTACGAGTTCCGCCTCACACACCCCGACACCCCCGCTCTAGCAGCCCTCCTTCGCTCCCTCTTCCAATTCGGCTATACCACCATCTTCGGCTGGTTCGCTACCTTTGTCTACCTACGCACCGGCTCCCTGCCCGCCGTCATCCTGGTCCATAGCTTCTGCAATTGGTGCGGGCTGCCCCGGTTCTGGGGCCGGGTGGAGGCTGGCGAGCCTTTGGGACCGCCGGTGCGGGGCAAGGAGGATGAGGATGGGAAGGGGAGGGGTGTTAGTGTTGGGGATGGGGAGTTGAGTGTTTGGTGGACGGTTGTGTATTATGTGTTGTTGGTTGTTGGGGCGGTGGGTTTTGCGTGGACGTTGTGGCCGTTGACGGAGTCGTATAATGCTTTGGTAGATTTTGGGAGGAAGGGGGTTAAATGAGGAGGGATTCTCCCATGAGGTTGTTCCTTTTTTTTCGTTTTCCTCGTTATGATTGATTTGTGTTTTTGCATGGCGGTACATTTTGAGTGCGGTTTGAATATGAATCTGTATGTCACGAAGTCTACGGTATGGATGTCCATGGCTGCTATCCCCGGTTTGAAACGGGTTAATGAATACGCAATATGATTTACATCTGCTGGAGCAACTAGTCCATACATAACTGTAGTCGGGATGTTCCATATTGGAAATTACACACTTCGGTCTCGGCGTAATATTGAACCGAGAGAGGTATAACAACCAACCTCAACCTCAAAGCACAACAATCACCTTTCTCAACCTAATTGATTTTAAATTCCTCTTCAAAATTCTCGAAGAGCAAATATAGACTGAATATATTTTTATATATATCATCACTGCTGGGCTAGAAGCACATATATTTATATATTTATAACTACCCTTGCTGTCTCGGCGAGATATATATCCCCGTCTTCCCTACGAGTCTCGGGAAATGCGGACACGTCCGCTTCAAGGTTGGGGCTTTGGGAGATATCACGGACCGGGAAATTACCCAGCCACCTTAAAGTGCATCGTTCAAGCCATCAGCTGGAGGCTCCCTTCTCGATTCTGACCACGCTATCATAAGGCTTTGCACTGGAACGAAACCCTTACGGGTACCTCTCTCCGACCTGAGGGTCCTATCGAGCTTCCCCTTCTGTCCTCGCTGTTCACTCCTTGCTACCGGGCAGGACTCTCGATTCTGCTACGCCGGCATAGAAACCAGATTGAGCTTCTCTCTCAATACGCACCGAACACCTCATACATCCACATCCACCTCCGCACTCCGCACTCGGGTACCTGTTCAGCCAGACGGGCTTGAGTACCAACCTCCCCGCACTATACACACTATACAGTATGCATATATCCTGTCTTCTACTCCTCGAACCTGACAAGTTCTGTGTTCATTCTCAACAAGAGAGCTCTCACTGCTGTACTCTGGCTTATACTTGGAACCTGGAGAAACCGCGACCATGTCTTGGAAGCTGGGTTCGACAACTTCTTTGATTTCATCAGCGTTGCCTGTTCGACAGTGCCCTCCGCATTACGGGGATGTGTCGGTTTATTTGTGATCGTCTATCCGCGTTGAACCTGGCAAGAACACGTGATTGCGTCGTGGGACTTTCCTGGGAAGTGAAAGACCTGGAAAAAAAGATGTATAGTACTTGTTGAGTGGTGGTTTATTTGGCGCTGGTTTTTGCCCTCTCTACCTACCAACTGCCGCCTCCTAACGTCAAACTCTCGGACAAACATGTCTACATGGTCACCAAATGCCTCTCAATTATCGAGGAGGAAGAAGCACATTTCCACGGACAAAATTAATGCTACTGGCGAAATCCGCGCAGACCGCGTCCCCCTCAACTCAAGCCCGCTCTTCTCCGTGTTCGGCGTCCCTTGAATCGCTGTCTTCCGCGGCTACTACATCCTCGCCGACCTCCCAAGGATAACGCAACCACCAGAATCGCCGGAGGAAACTGGCTACTCGGACCGGTCATCGCCTCCAAGGCTTTCAGTGATGCCATGAGGAACTTGGTTCGAATCTACACCTACGATAAAGCGGATGAAGTCATAATCACCAAGGGAGTCCTGGAGGGGCTCATTGAACTCTTGTGAGCGAGGACCAGTGTGTTAAGCCTTACTTGAGGAGGCTGGTTTGGCTCTTGTTGCTTTTACTTGGTGTTGGCCTCTTAACTCATCGATTCTTCACCTGGCTTCTGCATCTCAACAACTCTCCAATCTTGGCACTATATCACTCTCCAGCTCCTCATGGCGCGTAGTTTCCATGCTAGGCGACAAGACATAGCTCGAGTTCCGCGATGGGGTGGATGGCCCCACAGCGATCCTGTCCCTCGACAGCGCGGTTCTCCACCCCAGCCATTCGCCACAAGACAAATACTCTACAATGGCGAATATGCTACATTCGATGTGCTGCGGTGACAAGAGGGCAGTCGTGATCGGCGACTATCCCGGCATATTAGCACAGGCGCTGCTGGCAAGGGGGTTTTCGGTATTCGGAGTCGACCCGGCAAATGATACGACTACGGTACCGGCACAACATGGACGTGGGCAGTACGTAATGCATCAGGGGGCGGTTAATGTGGAAGGAGTGGATGTGGTCCTATCAAGACTGGGCGTTGTTATGGCGGACATCGGCCTGAACCAGTATAATTACCGCGGCCATATCGTACCCTTCGTGCAAAACCTGGCGCATGCCTACGAGATTCTTCTTCTGATACGCGAGGATCTCCAGGCCAACCTTCTTCTCCAGAAGCAGTCGGAGAACACCCCAGCTTCAGGGGTCGGTTTTGCCAGCACTTTCATAGAAGCCATTTTGCGGTCCAGTAATGGCGGGTCTAGTCAACAACTGTCTTAACTCGGTAGTGGCATGCTCATGCTTCTTGAAACTATCTGGCTTGGATTCCACTTGAGCATATCACGAGATCAAGACCCATGCTTCAATCGGCGATCTCTTCTCCTTCGTCTTCTTCTGCTCACTCTTGTCTTCATCTTTTCTTCTCACTCGGTCTTGTTCTCAACTATCTCCAATACCAGCCATCTCTCCTTCACTCGTCTCTAAGGATCTGACTGCAGGGCATAGATCCTTCATGGCTCCTGGGGACCGGGTCCACTGGGACGGGTCAAAAGTCTGGGGTCTGGGGTCGCCGTGCAAGAGACAGCGGTGTATAGACGAGGGCGATCTTGAGACACCGCAGGGACTGGGTCCAGCTGATTCTGACGACAAGGAAGAAGAGGATGTCGACTGGGAGGATGCTATCAACACTAATACGACCAGCGCAACGACGCCTATCGTCGCCGGGCCCCAACTGGAGCTACAAGATTTAGAGCTAATCCTGGACAAGAACGAAGTCTTCGTTCATGTATCAGACCTCTTGGATGGCAAGAAAGGGCCGAGCAAGATCGAACGCCAGATTCGCATCCTGTCTCATTGCATGCACGTCCAGTGTCTGATCTTCCACAATGCCATTCGAAATGCCTGGGTAAATGACAAAAAAGTCTACGAGACATTAATGCTCGAGTCGGCGACTTTGAAGAAGAAGCAAAGACTATCCTGAGGTAGCGATGAGATTGTGTAGGGACCTAAGTTGCCGGACAAGAGACTTCACCCTGAAACTGGCGCTAAATTCAAAGAGCCTAGGCTTGGAAAGCATGCCTAGGCTGTTATAAAGGAAATCCGCAAACTCCAGGATAAACGTGTCTCCTCCTTTACGGCTGACGATAGTTTCCCCCGTCAGCGTCGAGGAATTCTACCGCAGACTGAACGTGACATACAACTTTTTGGGTACGCCAGGATTCAACGCCCCGCCAAATACCGGAGCCATGCCGGTCTTGAGAAGTACGCTCATCTTTTCCAGGTCAATGTTAACCTGTGTCGATGCCATCAAATTTTGCTGGAAGGGCGCGAGGACAGCATAGGGAGGAGATTTTGGGGACGATAGATGGATATTTCGGTTGGTGCCCAAACACTGAGCTAGACGGGCAAAAGAGTTCGAGAATTCCGAAATGGTTAGGAGCCTTGATCGTCTGACGTAAGGTCGATGCGTATATGCAGCTCCTACGGAGTCAGTCTTATCTTTGTGGCCCATTGTGCGACTCACGGTTTAAACTGTGTCGAACCGGCCATTCAGCATGGATTCGATGCTTTTTCGTGTGTTCACTTTCTAGCTTTCCAATTTTGATGCAGTGAAGTAGTTCCCCCCTCGCTCAGGCAGAGGTCGTCCTCGTTGTTTTCCCAAAATTGAAATCAAACCTTTCGCATTTTTTACATCTTCTTCGGGTATCCATTGATTGTATTTCAATGGCCAGTCTTTCCATTCTACTAGAAGGTAGGTGGTATCGTGGAGACGTTTTTCTTGTTTAATTTCTTCAACCTCCCATTCAAACCTTGGTGGACAGGATATGCTCGTACACAGTCCCTATCACCGTGATTGCATACACTATGGCGGTATACAAAGCTCAGGATTGAATGTTGGCCGTGCCGTGCTGGATATCAGTGCCACCGAACTCTACTGCTGATCTACATTAAGGGAAGATTAGAGAATCCTAAGTTTAGAACTTCCGGATCGTGCTTTTTCGTAGCACTTTAGATCAAGAGGCCCCTTAAAATGTTGTCAACTTAAACTCGCCTTGGGACAGAGTTCTTAGCTTCTTCAGCATGTGAGTAAAGCAGCCCGCGACAAGTTCCATAGATCGATACTAACCTCCCATATTCATGATGATAGGGGCAGAGGCGACTTAGCGGCCCTTTTAAACCACGCTCATTATACAGTGTATTTATTCGCGCAACTCTATTACGGCTGTCACCACGCATGCCTACAATACAACAAATTTTTATCGGGACGGTCTGCGTGCAAGGCGCCTAGATGTACACTGCCCCATCCGGAAACGCCAATGACTGCTGGCTCCGGGTCATATAGCGCTACCTCCCTTCGGAAAGTCCGTTAGAGAATCCATACTCTGTTAGCGTCTTCTTATTGTGTGCGCGAGATATGACACTGGGAGGTCATGGAGGATGCAATCTTCACACAGCACTGCACGATACCTCATTTGTACATATCGGAATGGCTTATTAGTCCACCACGCCTTAGTTATGCTAAATCTACATCGCTTGTCAAGACCCTTTTTGTAATCATGCTCGTGTTCGTCGTAGTTCGAAGCAAGGTTCTATTGTACTGCTGGCTCTCCCTCCGAGCCTCACCCCCTTGCTTGTCTCAAAGAATCCAGAAGACTACTCTTGGGCACTCCCAACTCCAAAAAGTCATCAATCTCCTCATCAATACTCTGCAATAACCGCTCTCTATTCCATACTGGCTTCCAGCCAATTAAATCTTTATTCACGCAGACAACCTTCGGACTATAGTATCTCGCATCAGCCTTGCGCATACAATAATCGGTACTCGTAAATTGCAAGTGAAAAAAAGAAAGATGTTGGACAGTCATACCTCGAATCCCACATGCTATGAGCAAAATTAATCGGGACACCGAGCGCCTCTGCTGCGAAGGCATTGCTTGGCCATACTTTCGTGGTCGGTTCGTCTACCAGTCCTCGTGCGTGCATTGTTGCTGCTAAACAGTCGAGAATATCCCACCACCGGACGGAGTGGGAAACGGTGAAGTAGTACCCTGACATACCGGCAGGGAGGGCTCGCTTTTGGAGGATTGCTTCGGCCATTTGCGCGTAGAAGGTGGTTAGGTCGGAGATGTGGGTTAAGACGACTTCCTGCGGAGAGAATGAGCATGGTTGGCTAGGCGGTTAGAGATTTACGATAAAACCTACCCTGTCCTTTGCAAACTTATATACTTGTTTATTCTTAATTGCGGCTCTGACAAGGGCGGGGATTTGCGGGGATAGTCGGTTCCAGGTTCCGCCGCCTCTTCCATCTATATCATTGTTAGAAGGCTCTCCATAATGTGCGGGAAGTATACTTACGCAGTGTTGGGGGCATCACTATCAACCCCGTTAGACCGGCTGCTTGTGTTTGTTCGGCGACAAGAACGTCAACCTGGGATGTATTAGAAAGAGTCCTCGAGTCGATGTGGTGAGAATGATAGCGACTACCTGTCTAACAATGTACGAGTCCGTACACTGCTTCTCAAGAAAATAAACTGGGTCAATATCTCTTACTTCCCCGAATGGCCAACCAGTGTTGTCATCGAATGCTGATAACCCCGAAGTCTGTCCCATAGTCAATGATGGCCAATGAATCCAGAGTGGACGCGATGAACTTACATGGATGAAAAATGCTTTCTTTCCATTAGCCTCACGCCGTTTCTTCAGTGCCGTTATTAGGTTTTGCACCACCTCTGCGTCTATCGAGGTTGCAGTATGGATCACGATGCTAACTAGACCAAGGAGGGATCAGTAGGTTACACTACCAAAAAGTCATCTACTAACTTACCGTCATTGCGGATCATATACCCTGCCAAAGCATAGGGATTGCTAAGATCAATCTTGACAACGCTGACGTCTAACGTCGACAAACTCTCAGCTTGCTCGTCTGACCGGACTGCAGCGTGTATTCTAGCTGACTCAAGGAGCCCGCCCTTATGCCGAGCAAATTCAGCGACGATAGATCCTCCGCTATAAATGACCGGATTAGCATGGAAAGCATCGCCAAAAAGGGAAAAAGCATACATGTAACCACATGCCCCTGTGACAAAAATATTCGCACTCATGTTGATGTTTGGGTGGAGCAGGAGAAACGCCCAGTCGATGCACAGGCCAACGCGCCTATCAAGCGCCCAAGGGTCTTCTTGTATGGAGCAGCCTGATGCCCGATAAGGCGCCGATAGTAGATCAAGTCCACTTTCGGTCTAGTATGGTAGCCAAATCCCGACCGACAAAAGACTTTAGGAACGATTAATCTTGTTGGAGAAACTCTTGTGACGCGTTTGCTTGATTCTTGTGCGGTGACATCAGTCCGGTAGCGGGCGGGGTAAGTTCATTGGGGAAATTAGGGACACGGTTAACCTTAACTGGGTTTGGAGTTTGGGTGTCAAAGCGTACTACGTCACTGGTAGGTATAGTATGGGGCTATTTTATCTTCTTCCAAGAGGTATGTTCATGTGTTATTAAAATTTTAAAGTTGGTAATCGCTTTGAAGTCAACTGTAAAGACAGACAAGACTCATGTGGAGTAGATAAAATACTACAGAAAGCAAGGATCTATGACTAGTTAGGCTATGTCAGTATCTGGCTTGCGATGATCTCGTGAACCATCTTGCTGTTGCTTCTAATAAATGCACAGAGAGGGGAGAACGACAACATCTAGCCAATTGATCCGAAAAATTGGATTTGCTCAGTGTCCCTTCGGGTACATAGCTTAATGTCGGGGCATTGATGAAGATCAGGCTGCGTTCATACCCCACGGAGAGACCTAGATATTCTTTGTGACAAAGACTGACCTCACTAATGGCTGTGACACGGTATACACTTCACTCCACCGCTCAGACTAGACAAAGAGTTCGGTTTTCGAGATTTAGTCCCGCTCGGTAGGTTCCTGGAAACGAACATCAACTATCGATGTCTGAACAAAGGATACTCCCACGGAGATCTCCAGTACAATCCCCTCGTCAGCCCCATTAGACCTTTGTGGATGTTCCCCTTTCATTTCCTCTTAGGTAAATCAAACGTGGTTGCTTGCCTCTCCGGCTATTCTACTTCCTGTGTGCGCGACGCAAAGACATCAAGCTCGTCAAGGTCCAAATCACGCAATAGTCTGGACTCCATAGAAGGTTCTTGTAATAAGACTTTAGCAACAAAAATAGTCTTGAGAATATGCACAGCCCCCTCGTTCGACGGCTTTCAACACGGTAGGATTTGGGGCTTGTCTCTTCGTAAGCCACAAACTGCACCTTTCCCCGCCATCATCAACACCGACAAAGAATAATTTGCGCCGAGTCTAAAGGTCCCTTTGTCTGAGAAGCAGCTCCGAGGGAGAATCTAGGACAGGACCAAGAAATTTACCAAAGTCGTAGAAGCGAGAGGAGATTGTAGAAAAACAATTTTCTCATCTTTGTTACTCGTATCTTAGATCTTAACATAGAAGTAGGAGAATGCATCGAGTATATTATTACTTAGGGAGTGAAAATTGTCAGTGATTTGGTTACATATCACTAGTAGGTTAACCTTCCACAAGGTAAATTCTTCCTTTCTATAGCCTCATAGATTCGAACAGGCGCGGTTCAACCACATTCTCCCAGCCCACCTTCGAGTAACAAAGAACATGGGCTTATCAAACTCAGCCTCTGTGGTTTTGTCCACTAGTCCCAAAGCTTGAACGAAGGCTGTCCATAATCTTGAGATTTCCCCCAGGTTCCATAATCTATCAAAGAAAATCAGCTCGCGCCATCCTATGGATCCTCTTTTTCCACTTTTGATTGAACAGTTCGAATCATGTAACGATGGTTCTCTGAATGTCTGCGTGTTTATATCGCCGAAATTTTCGAACAAAGACTCTGGATTCCATGGGTCATGGGAAGGTTTCCCTCGGGGTCAGACCAGCAGCTCGACCCTTTTTGAGGACATTCAAGATAAATAAATCGCTTGCAGTTTCTCTCCCACTGTCAATTTTTTTACCCTTCCCAAGTCACCAAGAATTGCCAATATTGTCAATATATCTATCTCATTCTACTCCTACTGCAAATTACCTCATTTTCTCTACATTTGTTCTCAATCGTATCAATTCTCCCTCTCATTCAGAACGATGGATCAAGAAGTCCGAAAGTCAAGTGAGCAGGGGTTCGGAGATCCAAAATCGGTGCTCCAGTCTATGGTCGTGAGATGGCCGCCGGATAAGAAAGCTCGATTTTATGCGGATCCAGAATTTGAGGAGCTCATTATCGATGTTGGGTTGAAGTTCAATCGTGACTTGGGGACAATTTGGATGGACAGGGTAGCCCGCGTTCTACTAGCGATTCCCCCTGAAGATACACAGCGAGCTAAGGCACTGTTCTCCTGGATCTCATGCACCCTCCCTACTTTGATTTCCTCAAATTTAACCGCGCAAGCGAATGACACCTTGGAGGGCGCAATGAAAATCGCCCTAACCTCTGGTAACTTGGCGGTATGGCTTGCGATCGTTCCTAAAGGCCTGGACCTGGAGATTACAGTTCCGAGTTTCTTTCCCACGCTTCAGGAAGCCAAGGCACTTCGTGATAAATATGCAAAGGTGATATTCGAGAACTACGATAACCTCCGGAGGTTGATGCAAACCAGTGAGAAGGAGATTCAGAATCGATGGGCCCGTGCAGACGCCAAAGGCCGTGCGAAGATCTTGAGACAGGTATGGCCAGCTATCAGCGCCAAACACCTGTCGCATGTGCGAGACATCATGAAGCACAATAAACCCCCAGATGCGGCATGTCTATGGCCGCATATCAACGTGGAAGGCTTGTCACAATCCGACAATCTTCTTGGGTTCCTTGATTCACGAACTCGTCAACCACCTTGGATGTTCTTTTGGCTTGATAAAGAGTCCTGGGCTGTTGCGGCAGCCAACCGGTATGTCCAGGCATATTGGCTAAGTGAACACCTCATGGAGGTCACTGGAAAAGACACTGTCGATGACTACTGCAACATCACTACGGGGGAACAGATGTCCGATGCGAAGTTTAAAATATGGCCTCAGTTTGCTGCGCGTGCAGGCGATGGCTTGACGACGATGGTAGTACAAGCACACATCTATAGTTTCCTGTTCGATTGTTGTCTCGTTATTCTGGATGAAACCAAGGCGCAATTTCAGGCTTCACATAACCACCTTGATCCTGCATCTCCGCTGGGAAATTCGACTGTGCAGCTTAAACCAACCTCGACAGTCGATGCGTTGATCAAATTCCCATATCGAGTACCGAGGTTTGATCAACTCGATCTCGAAACCTTGATACAAAATGTGGCAGCGACTCGAGACTTTGCCCGAGCTCACTACCTATCATTGAGGCGTGATCCCGCATATTTTGCCCAAGCTCTGAAAGATCTGAGCGAGCACCGACTAGAGCATGTTCAAGTCAAAGCTTACGTTGTGGAAAACATGAACAGAAGACCGCCGTGGGACAAGCGAAAGGACCCCCACAGGGGCAAACACCCTATTCTGAGTGATGAAAAATCACATCCACTATTTTGGAACTATGTCTTGATTGAACTGGTTAAAGAGACCCTTTGGAAACTCATATTGTTCGACGACTTGCACGACCGGCTTGTCACAATCTACAACTCGTTCGATCCATCCAACCCCACGGCTTCCTTGATCAGTCCTGACAAGGAGCTACCGAAACACGTTTTCAAGGAACTTGGCCATCTTCTCTACAGGTTAACCTTGATCATTTGTCCAGCTACCGAGGCACTGGGAGACACGATAGCTGCGTCTCCGCTGCTACGGGAGCAGTTTTGGATCTATCCGAAGCCACCCTCCCAGACAAAATACCTTATCGAGAGACGAAAACCTTTGACCATCGTGGACAAGCCGTCCGATGTTTCCTGGTTAATTGACACGCTCGTGAATACAGGCCCGAACCGAAAAGTTCCGTTTGTTTTGATGATCAGCTTGCTACATCACGCTATGGAGAATTCGCAGGCCTCTCTGACTAATTACATTTACGGCTTGGTGGCCGACATTGGACTTCTGTCAGAGATCTTGAACACATTGGAACTCCTTCATCCTTGGTCATTGGCCGTTCAGCATGATTTTTCACAAAACCATTCTTCACGAGACGATTTGTCACAAGACTTCCGCGATTTCCAAGGTGTGATTTACCGCATATCCTCTTACCTTTCTCTAACGAGTTCCGCGACGGGCATGTTCGATTTGGCGAGTCATCTATGCGACACATCACCGGACGATATCTATCCTACCGAAGGGAAGCACAAGGTAGAAGTCGCAGCTCTACGAAAGAAATCCGAGAATGCTCTTGCCCAATTCTGGAAGAAAGTCGATGGGCAACTCAGACCTATCCTCGTTGAGTATCCAATTGTGGAGGACGCCCACGAGATTGAACAACAAGAACAATTGGCCGAATCTGCAAAAGTGAAGAATCAACGACCCAAGAAGAAGAAAAGTAAGAAAGGAAAGGAGATAGTCGAGCCGGGAATGGAAGAGGACGAGGAAGATCAAGAAGAAGAGCAGCAGCAGGAGATGATCCAGGAGTATGAGCAACAGGACGAGCCAGCATTAGAGGAAGATGAGAATGACGTCCAGCAAACAAGCGACGAGAGATATAAAAAGATGTGGGAGGAAGAATGGGATAAAGCGTGGGGGGAGAACAGGAGCAAGAGGAGGAGCCAGAGAAAGCAGAGACATCCAAAAAAGGACACAAGCGACAACGAGACGCCGAAATTGAAGCACCAAACAAGGCTATCAAGATCGGAGACAAGAAAGTCAAGGTCAAGACAAGAGGGATAGCAGATCCCGCACGAGCCGCATCAAGTACGCCACAGCCAACGCAAACGCCGGAGCCAGAGCCAGAGCCGATTGTGTTCTATGTGAAAAAGAAAAACGATATGAAAGTGTGGCGAGCAATGTTCGCTCATGATCGGGAAGGTGGCGGCCCCCCTGGCAAATTCTCTTTCACAAGTTTTATCCAAGCCATGAGAAACATTGGTTTCAAGGACAGAGATGTAGGGGGTTCGGTGGTCAGTTTTACGCCGCCAGATGTTCTGGCATTTGCAGGAAACATACTCTTCCACAGAACACACCCAGAAAAGAGTGTTTCTTTGATTAAAGCCAGAATGATGGGCTATCATTTTAGATCTCATTATAAATATCGGGTGGATTATGATTCGTTCAAAGAGGTCTAAGCCGGGAAGAAATTGGTTTGTGAGAAATATCTGTTTGACATTTTATAAATTGTTGATGTTTTTTTTTGGATCATGTTTATATCTTGTTCAGTTTTGCCTTTTAATTTGAACTGCTCTTTCAAAATAGCACTTTTCTGAGTCTTAATGGAGCTGGTGAAGTTAGGCGTCGTAGCATTGGATTCCAGGCAGCGGGCAGGATTTGTTTTATATTGGGGCTCCTGCTAACAGTCTTAAGTTGGAGCCTAAGGACCACATCCCCAACAATTCCTAGCACCCATTAAAGTGTCAGATCAGTATCTCCATGAGAAAGAGATGAATTTTAATATCTAATGTACAGTTCTAGTTTAACATAAAAATACAAGTTTCAGAATGGAGAGAGCTGACCACACATACAACCAGGAAAATGCAAATGCAACGCAGCGCAATGCAACGCAATACAATGCACCTCGAAGCAAACCAAACCCAACCTAAAACACAACATTCACCAATTTCCCACCCTTAACAACAATAACCCTCCTCCTCTTCTCCCAATCATTCTTCTCCCGAAGCCACAACTTGCCTTCAGCGGTTTCCAAAACACGACTGATAATCCAGTCCTGCTCTTCCTGCGACGGACCTTTACCCTTGGAAGAAGTAGCCGACGAGTCCATGCGCGGGATAGTCACGGCGCAGCGCAGTTTTCCATTAATCTGGACTGCGACGGTTTGGCCGCCGCGCGCTGAGAGGGCTTCTGCTTGGTCTGGGGTGAGGAGGGGTGTAGGCCATGGGGCGGAGAGGATTGAAGGAACAGGGGTTTGGGGGTTGGTGTTCTTTAGGAGGGGTTCGTGGAGAATTTCCCAGGATTCGGATGAAAGGGCTGGGGCGATTGGGGAGAGGAGACGGAGGAGTGAGGAGATAGATAGGTAGAGGGCTAGAGGGGAGGAGGGGGGAGCCGATGATAGGGCGTTGGTTAGTTTGATTAGGTCTGAGATGACGGTGTTTAGACCGTAGGGGTTTGACTCGATGCATGATGTCACGGATGAGATGATGTTGTGTGTTGCTAGAACAGCATCGGCATCGGAGTCGCTCAGGTCTTGGAGTGAGGGTGGGAGGGAGACGATATGGCCGGTAGAGGTTTCCAGATCAGCCGCGTTGATAGTAAAGGATGCGCTAGCTAGAGTCTGTTGCGCGTCGTGGACGAGCTTCCATAGTCGACCGAACCAGCGCTCCACACCGACAATCTTGGTCTCATCCCATTCTAGTACTTCGCTGACGGGCGCGGAGAAAAGAATATGGGCGCGAGTGGCGTCGGCGCCATACTTGGTTGCGCAAACGGTGGGATCAACGCCATTGTATTTGCTCTTGGACATTTTCTCGAAGGATACATTGGGCGTGATCGTGGTGCCCTTGATCAGGGGCTTGTCAGGGCTAGACAAGTCGACTTCGGATGGGAGCAAGAATCGACCAGTTGAAGGCTCCGTGAATGTTTTGCCGTGGACCATGCCCTGTGAAAGAAGAGTCTTGAAGGGCTCGGCTGGGGCATCATCGGAGTGGGAAATGGCTGGGAACAGGTCTGACTGGGCAAGGAACTTGTAGATAAATCGAGCATAAAGCAGATGCAAGATAGCATGCTCCACGCCACCGATGTACACATCCACAGGCCGGACGACGGAAGAGGAGAATGGAGCGTCTTTGTTTGCAGGATCCAAGAATCGCAGATAGTACCAAGACGAATCCACAAAGGTATCCATAGTATCGGTGTCACGCTTTGCAGCACCGCCACAGCTAGGGCAACTCGTGTGAAGCCATTCCTTCGACGATTCAAGTGGGTTACCCTTCTTCCCCTTCAGCCAATCTCCTTCAATCTTGGGCAGTTTAACGGGCAGGTCTTTCGCCGGTACTGGAACAGGGCCACAATCACCACAGTGGATGATCGGAATAGGAGCTCCCCAGTATCTCTGCCGGCTGATCAACCAGTCGCGAAGGCGCCAGGTCTCGACAAACTTGGCCTGCCCGACCTTTTCCAGGTCTGCCACAATTTGCTTTGCGGCCTCCTTGGAGTGAAGACCTTGGTACTTTCCGCATCGCGAGGTTAAAAGCCCATCCTGAGTGAAGGCTTTGGCCCCTTTGGCTAGTACGATGCTGTCGCTCGTTGCGTTTTCGGAAGACTCTGGTTCGATGACGATGGGAATGTACTCGGGGTTGACATTTTCTTTGAAAAAGGCCATATCTCTGTTGTCGTGGCCAGGAACGGCCATCACAGCCCCCTCTCCGTAGTCACTCAAGACATACGGCGCCACGAAAATTGGAAGCTTCCTCTGGACGTGGGGACTTTCTGTGTCGATCATGCGCAAAGGATGGGACGCAAACACATCGTTCAAGCGATAACCAGCCTTTGAATCCGCCGGCAGCGAGGAAGCTTCGTCCAAGAATTTTCGAAGCGCTGCGTCCTTCTCGCCAGCCTTTGCGACGATTGGATGGTCCAACGACAGGGCGAGGTATTCAACGCCATACAGAGTATCCGGGCGCGTCGTAAACACGTCCACCTTGACTTCCTGACCATCTCCGCCAGTCGTGACGGGGAACGTGACGTTTGCTCCATGTGATTTCCCAAGCCAATTCCGCTGCATAGACAGAACGCGTTCGGGCCAGCCTCCAGACAGCGAGTCGAGATCTTTCAATAGAGCTTCTTTGAACTGGGTGATACGGAAGAACCACTGCTTCAGATTCAACTTTTCAACTTTCGCGCCTGATCGCCATGAGAAGCCATTCGCGTCCACTTGTTCGTTTGCCAGCACAGTCTTGTCAACGGGGTCGTAGTTGACCAATGCTTCGGCCTGGTATGCCAATCCCTTTTCGTATAGCATCAAGAAGATGCGCTGCGTTTGCTCGTAGAATTCAGGTGCGCAAGTCGCCAACTCCTAGAAGAACCAGCCCAGTCAGTTAGGAGCACGTGTACCAACATCACAACACGGAGCAACCGGATTCCACTCACTCTATCCCAGTCAAACGAAGCAGAGATACACTGCAACTGCTCCTTCATCTTCGCGATATTCTGCTCCGTCCAAACCGCCGGGTCGACGCCTCGCTCGATCGCCGCATTCTCCGCTGGCAGCCCGAACGCATCCCAGCCCATGGGATGCAAGACATCATGTCCGCACATCTTGTAGTAGCGTGAAATCACATCGGAGATCGTGTATACTCGAAGATGGCCCATATGCAGTGTGCCAGACGGGTATGGGAACATGGACAGGACGTAGGATTTGGGCTTGGGTTGCGAGCTCGTTTCCGCGGCCGGTCGCGATGACGCGCCCGCGGACTGCCATTTCGCTTGCCATTTCTTGTCTAAGGCTGGAAGGTCGAGATTTTGGGAAAGAGATGCGGTCGCTGCTCGACGGAGGGAGGTAGAGTAGGGATTGGATGCTCGGAGGCTTGGAAACGTGAGCGCGCATGGCCGAGCTTGCGCGAACGAAGGCTTCAATCGGAGTCGGAGGAGTGCCGGCATGATGAGCTCTGGTTCATCGTGGCTCCAGTCAGGGGGGTACTCTTTGACGGTGAGCAAAAAATTGCCGTGCCAACCAAAAGATAGCGCGAGTGCACCGCAGGACCTTTCAAAGTTTCAAGCAGCTTCCGGAGTGATAATTAGCCTAATACCAATCTAAATTCTGCCTTATTGCTTGAGTATTTTATCTAGTAACCAGCACCAATTCAAATCACATGACCCTTCTGCTCCACTAATTGGCCATTTCGTCTGAACTCCTAACCAGTATGCTTGGTTTTCATCCGAAACTTGAAATCAAGCAGTAAGGCAGAATTTAGGGTACGATGGGGAAATATGATAGGTGCTATAATAAGCCTTATCTAACAAAAAAAAAGATACTGGAGCGTAATTGAACGTTGTCAACGTCCGACGCGGGGCTCGAACCCGCAACCTTGGGATTTCTAATTCTTTCGAATTTAAACTGTTGGAAATGGGTTAGAATGGATTCGTAAGGAGCCAATCAGATGATACTTACAGTCACACGCTCTACCAATTGAGCTAGCCGGACAGGCTGTTGAAGGCAGCTTAAAGAATAGAGTTCACATGTACTATGGCGTTGTGAAGCTTCGGGATGCGTGGTTTACCTATGATGGTGTCGAGGTGAAGGTCGAGGTCGAGATCGAGCTAAATGCTGGTTTACCTCGTTTTTGTAATGCCAGGTTCTTGTCATTCTGCGCATTCTGCAGCTTTTAATGTGTCGAGATCCGACCGAAATAACAGAGATATATATTGCACATACTGGTAGCAGAAATCACCACACAACTCCTAATTATAGTTCAGAGTTACCCAACCAGAAGAAGTACCGTGCTCTTCATTGATTTAGCATACAAAGGAAAATCTGTTACTATAATAGACTGCCCGACCGTACTATATCTAAGCATTCGCCATAATTTCTGGGCGACAATAAGTCCCCTTATACCCTTGATCTTTGATACGATTCCACTATCATATATACGCCTATTTATACTACTATCATTTTCAACTAAGGCTACCTGAATAACTGGATCTGAGAAACAAGAGGTTCGAAGACTCCAGGAGGGGAGGATTACAGTAGTCGAATTACTAGTGGATCCTGCGGGTGCACCAATATTAGAAATCACCATAGATCTGGATTGCAATTGCTAAATATGCGCTCAACCTATTCTTACCTACTCTCACCCGGGTCCCCAGGCCGCTCATCCATGTCGTCCGCACTAAAGTAGTAAACCCAAGTGACTTCAATAACTCCTCTCAGCGATGAGAGCCTTACAGAAGATGGTAAGAGAGATACGCTGGTGGTTGCAGGAAGATTATACGAAAATGGTATGGTATGATTTGATCTATAGAGGAAAGTAGTCAGAAAAGAATGGCAGTATTCAAGTCTGAACTGCTAGTTATAGGATAAGCATGATAATTATACCCGAAATGACAAATGACATAGAAATGAATGGGATAGAAAGACAATAACTACTACACTATGTGAAGTATGTACTGATTGTGAAGGACCAAAGCCGAATCGATTCAAAATTGATTCGGCCACATCCAAAGTTTGGAGAACAGGAAGAGTGGAAATTTGACAAGAATACTGGTTAAATAGCAGGCAGGGTAGTGGTAGGACCGGAGTGTGTGTGGGGAAAGGTTGTTTAGCAAAGCCATATATAGTGAGACGCGGGCCTAACACATCACAGACTTCGTGAAGTTAGGAACACATGGACGACGTTCCCAAATCATACTCCTACAGTTCCTGATCGAGACGAACGTCCGGCAATGGTTGAGCCTGTAGCTGAACTACCACACCTACGGCGGTTACGCATCCCATAGCCACCGCCTGGGAGACGGCCTTTATCGGGGTAGCACAATCACCCGCCGCAAAGACTCCAGACACACTGGTCTCATTGAAGGGCGGCGTGGTCTGGATGTCACCTCCTTCGGTCATGGTCAACGCGAGTTGCTTGGCAAACGGTGCGATTACCTCTGTTTGGGGGTTGTAGACCTGCAGTGCGTGGATAATGTCTTGTTAGCAGGAAATATCTTTGCCTGATTACTCCTGGATAAAATCCTTACCAAGAAGCCTTCTGTTTTCGACTTGTCAGTCTCGCCAAAATGAATTATGACGGTCTTGGCGATACCACCCTTTTCGAATCGCGTGATGGATCTTGCATCGAATTTCAGCCATGAGGTGGCGTCGGAGGATGCCCCTGCGGCTTGTTGGATCTCTTTCGCTAGCACCTCATCACCGTTGGTGTACACAGTGACAGATTCAGAGAGTCGGCGGGCCATCCGAGCCAAATGCAGGGCGCGCGGAGGGCTCGCGATGGGTCCCATAGCGAGGACACCGGCGGTCTCCTGGCCTCGGTCTTCGTAGCCATCGCAGAAGAGACAGTGGTAGATGCCATTCGTCCAGCAGGTCGAGTATCCCTCAATTTCCAGCGGAATATCCCGAACACCGGTCGCCAGAACGACCTTGCGGCCATACCAGCGTTGGCCTTGGGTGTCCTGCGCTTCGAACAGTTGTTGGCCCTTGATCTGCTTGATCGTCTCGATAATACTGTTCTCGAACTGAACCGTCGAGTATCGGTTGGTCAAGTCGGCGCGGCCTGCGGCTAGCAGCTCCCTGGGGTTTCTGTGGTCCCATCCAAGGACATTGTGCATGTGTTGCGCCTTCGCATTGCGATACACGCCAGAGTCGAAGACGACGGCCGTGTGCAGTTGACGAGCCAGCCCCGTCGCAGCCGAAAGACCAGCCGGGCCCGCGCCAATGATAAGCACGTCGAAAAGGAGAGTTCCGTTGGACAGCAGCTTGTTGGTCGACATTGTGAGAGTTCAACGTGCGTTGTCTGTGGTAGCTAGTGCAGGGAAGCAAGTTTATGAAAAGGGCCGCCTGGAGGGAGAAAATAATAATAAAAAGAAACCAAAGTAGATCTATGGAAGCCAAATAGAGATACACTATGAAAAGAGACTCTTTTGGTTCAGAACTGGTCTATTTATGCCCTCTAGAGCAGCCCGGGGACTTTCTTTTAGCAGCCGAAAAAAGTCTCCGCGGCATGGGCCCAATCGCCAGACAAGAAATACATAAGACTTTAGGTAGGTGGGGCTACATTCGAAGGATTCGAATGAAATTACATATGAGGCTATGGATGAGCTGATCTGAAGCCTCGCTTGAAGCATAGAGAGACGAGATCTGCACAAGTGTAGCATTTTGCACGTGGCTATAGGGGGCCGGTATGCCTTCCGCAAATGCTCAAGAGCGGCAACTTCAAGAAATGCAGTTGCATTATTATTTAAATTTGGCCTGCTATACTGGGTGTATTGACTGTTTTTGTAAAAGCGAAAGAGTAAGAAGGCGCTGGACTTGCCGGCCCTGTAAAGTGTTTGTAATCAGGACATTATGAGAACACCGGAGGGCTATGCGAATATTTTCTCTGCTAGTTCTTCCTTTCGATATCATAATTACATGTACTAAGTATCCCGATACTCCGTTAGCATTATGGGTGCTAGGGAAGGAATTAATTCGCTTGCTGTCTCTGAAGTCCACGCCCTCAAAAAGTGCTGCCAGAGAACTAACTATCCACGAAGAAGCACCACTACAACTGACTCCTAGGTCAATATTCGTACATAAGCACTAAGGCCGATGAATTCGACGACACGATGAGATTTTTTTCTGGTCCACAACACTCTGACTGCGTTGGCCTTCTTCACGGCCGAGATCAACCATGTCATGCGGATAGTGCTCCACATCGCGCCTATGAAATCGACGCTAGCGGTAGGTTGCCGACCCTAAGGTTTAGCTCTGCTGAGAGCCTATTTGCCCTTAACTGACAATTTATGTTGACATAAATAATGACTAATCTTGTGGATTTAACTAACTAGAGTATCTCCTTTCTCCGGAATGCTACCGCTGTTACAACTTCTGACACGCTTCGTATTTTCGAATATAGCCGTGGCGTATTCAATGACCTCATGGGCCCACAATACCTTTCAATAAATTTAAAGTGAACAGAACTGGCCAACGCACTACTCTGGTTCCTATAGCTGCTGCCCCTTCCCGGCTATTATCCACGTAAACAATGATCATGTACAGCACAAGTCCCCCGAGTTCAAGCAGACCCATGATTTATTAGCTCCCACCAGAGACCAAAGATTTAGTTGCAGCAAAAGGTGGTAGCCTGATCTCCTTTGTAATATTATAATGTCTAACACTTGACTGAGACATTGGGCAAAGTCCTGGAATAATAAAGAATGACGCGACAAGCGAAGCAGGATCGAAGGCGCATGAAATCGAATTCAGCTCGAAAACGAAATTACCCGAGGAATTCCTAACGATTCATAATGATCCTGACAGATGTGGGTCCAAATGACAATGATTCCTGTCAAAATTCTGTCCTCTCTGTAACCCCATTACTTCCCAAACCCTGGTTAATCAAACATTACAGCTTATTCCCAGTCAAGCCATTCTTCGCAACCCAAGCTAGATTGATTATATGATCGACAATTTCTTTTATCCAAGAATAGCGGAACAAATATTCTATCAATATACTAGTCAATTTGTTCCGACATGCCCTATAATTGTATTCCCTTTGGCCATAGCGGCAGCATAGACGCGGAAGACAAAAGCTATTACTATTCATGTCGATACTGAGCGTTGCTTCCGCTAGGTTCTGTACCCTTAATCAACAGAGGAAATTTGCATTCGAAGCTAGAAAGCTCTTGACAGAAATTGCTTTTTGCATAGGGGAGAAGTCACTTAAGCTTGTTCAGGCATAGCTTGTCGTGTCGTTCTGGTACAAGGCACCAGAGACTTACGCACGGACGAATCAAAATCAGCTTGCCTCTGTGGCTTTGTCTATAGCTATAGATCTTAGCTTTGCCCGAATTGAAGAATCAAAGACTCCTGATAGGACTCATGGCGTGTGGAATCGATCGGAGGCCCGACGAGCCTGGTTGGGCTGTTTTCTTTTATGTTCGAGGTATGTCAATACGCCTCAACTGATTCACTTTCTTACGGACTCTACACCTAACAGAAAACTGATCTTGCCTTGATAATGAGACGTCCAAAACCCGTAACTTGAACTCCACAGCTCGGCGAGTACATTGACAATTCGAAGCAGTCCAAGTTATTTAATACCGACACCCTCCTTTCTGAACGTCTACCCACGGAGAAGTTTTGTCGTGTTGTGGATAACCAACTAAACTGTCTTGAGCGATCCCAGCAGACCGGTACCTTAATGGGGACCTAAATCAACGAGCAGTATCGAAATTCTAAATTAAACGTTTCCACAACAATAGGCGCAGTATATAGTTACATGATAGAGCATGAGTATTCTTGTGTGACAAACATTAGTGCTATAGAATTCAATTCAATGAGTTAGCAAGCACATACGACCATAGGGTGTGGAGAACAGGGCTTCCCGTCCGCTCAGCCGTACTTAAGCCACACGCCGGCCAGTTAGTAGTATGGTGGGTGACCACATGCGAATCTTGGCTGTTGTATGTTTTTTCCTTTTTATTTTTGCTTTATCCGAGAGAACCCTAGCTAACGACTACCAACTACTTTTTATAGCTCGACCTTAATTCCAAAGTCATAGGTTCTGCGCCTTGAAAAGCGCGGTTAAAGTACATATATTGTACCCAAGCAGGAGAATCCGCTATCTGGATAATGGACATGAGAAAATTCCATCATTACTACCAACATTTTAGTGACGAATACGGAAGAGGACTTGGTCTTAAGTTCCCACTGGGAATTAATCTCGAAAAAGCTATGCCTTGTTCGAAAGAAAGTCTTCTAGAACAAGATACCAAGGACCAACTAGTCTACACTAAGGATAGCGCCGGAATAACAGAAATGTTGCGAGTACATTCACTTACTCAGATTTGTAACAGGGCGCCCATTTGGTAATGTGTGCCTTCATATCCTATCTTCTTAAACTACAATATGGAAAGCGTGAACATATTCCCTAGAATGTAACTCGTTTTCTTTCCGCACGGATGACTAATATGTCAGTCAACCAACCAACTACTTAACTAACTAGTCAACTATGTAACCAGGGCTTTTGGTATGCATAATAACATCGGCAAAACATTCCGCGAATAGGAATTGAGCGACTTGGTGTCTAATTAGGGCTTCCTCTGCATGTATACATAAACCTAAACATATCTCGAGAAACGCCAAACTATGAGACTTCGTGTTTATACAGTCCTGGGCGTGCTATGTTCCGCTGCCATGGTATGAATGGTGACGATAGGTCTACCAAAAATGCTAGCAGTGCATCCGAACAGAATCATCTATGAAATTGTCCTTGCAAATCTAAAGAGACCCGTAGCTTGTGTCACGCTAAACAACCAATAGACCATGACTGGCTTACGCCCGATACGATCGGCTGCTCGCCCCCAGGGTACTGTGGCAACCCCCAAAGTACCTTTCTTTACGGCCTCCTTATAAGAGACATACCGCCCGCTAATAATACATAGTTTGTGAGTGGTACAGACGTTAGTTGCTAGCATAATATTAGCGCGATACTTTAGGGGGTCACAGACTTTTACGGTACCACTGTATCATAACAATACCCTGCGTAAGAGAGAACAGCCCCGACCTCTTTCAAATATATATTAAGAATGAGAGACATAAAGAGCAGATTATGAAGAGATGGTAAGTTTTATTCGATTATATACGTCAGTATACTTAGTTTCCTTTTCCTTCCGCAGCCTTCATCAAGCGAGGAGTGTAAGGCTTAGTTTAGTCCACCAATGTCACGGAGGATTCATTTACCAAAAGATCTTGGAGGCGAATTGTCCTATAGCATATCGTAGTATAAAACATACTCACGGTCAAGCGTGCCCGACTGTTGCATAAGACTCTCAAATGTTTCCTCTGGGGGGTTTAGTTGTTATCATACAGCCCAGCTTAATTCAGCTTCACCGAGCTCCAACTTAGCAAGAAAAACATTAGGTTACGTTAATTTTGTGATTACGTAACTATTTCTGCTTGCAGGTTGGGCAGAATCAGCTTTCGAGGGATTCCGTCCTCCAGTAAAGAGCTGAAAAGGCCACACCCTTCCTTACTATTATGTATTACTTTTTCGAGGCTATAATTCATACGCCTAATCACTTCGTCATTTGTCAACAGAATATTTTCGGGCCAATAGTTCTGACTGCTGATTGCCCGCTTCGTTCAATCCTCCCTATGTCTCT
The DNA here is from genome assembly GCF_028827025.1 of Penicillium cataractarum. Taxonomy (NCBI): domain Eukaryota; kingdom Fungi; phylum Ascomycota; class Eurotiomycetes; order Eurotiales; family Aspergillaceae; genus Penicillium; species Penicillium cataractarum. The sequence continues at coordinate 721,804 of NW_026622745.1, read as the reverse complement.
GTTCCTAGTTCACATCTTTTAGAATGTCACCATGCCACAAATGCATTCCGTCGATGCCATGCAATCCTCAATGGAATGTGTTACTTTTCAACTTAAGCTCTAACGAGGATTGCTGTCCCTGTCACTTAATGAACATTGTGTGCTAGGCATGGTCCAGCGGTGATTCACATTCCGTGGGATAACTAAGGTTGCAGCTAGGCTTGGTAGCCGCACTGTGTTTATATATAGGTTGGAATACCTACGAAAGCACGAACTTCCAATGGCAAGATCACATTCAATTACAATTGGATCTGCAAGTCCAAATATCAGCAGAAATGTCGGCCAATACAGTAGCCTCGATACTTTTACCACGCACTCGGGCTACGCGCCACAAAAAAAACGTCTTTCTCGCCCTCGTCAGTTCGACATTCTGTAGCAGTGTGTATGCGAACCCACAACACTACCGCACTTCCTGGCCGGCCGCGGTTCAGGACCGTTGGGCAATGTTACGGGATGAACGTGTGTCACAGGGTCACCCATTGATCACCACCATGCCAGACGGTAACGGCGGCGTGCAATGCGGAACGCCTGACGAGGGTCAGCCGATGTGGTTCACTCAGGGTGGTTGCAGCCTTGCAAGCCAAGACCTCACCTATGTCGACATGAGCGGTAATACCACTGTTATTCGCACGGCTGCAAAGGGGGATCTCATCAAATTGACTTGCGACGACGTTTATTGCCCGATACCAGCTCGACTCGACTGTTATGAACAGCCGGGTATCTGCTCATCCGATGAATGGTGCATGATCGACATCCACGAGAGATGGGGTCCGTGGGCCATGGACCGTGATGGATCTACTCCTCAATGGGAATACTGCTACGGTGCCGCAGATTTCGTCGCGAACTCAACTGATGAGGCGTTGATCGCCAGCTACAATGCTGACTGTATTGCCAGCACCATTGGCGATTACGGCATCAAACTTGGACCCAAAACGGAAGCCTGGAAACCTATAAGAGGCAGATGCGTCGCATTCCGAAAAGCAGAGCAGAGCTGCATTGGCAACCCTCTCGAGTTTGGTCCTTTTGAAGACGAATTTGGTCTGAACTATGCCCGGGAACAGAATGGTTGGCCATTCCCTCGCCCGCTCGTTTGCGGTCCGGGACTTACCTGCACGGGTGCTGACTTTGAAGTCCGGCCATCGACTTGTGTTATCCAACGCCCTCCTAATACGTGCTTTGATGGTCCATGGTGGGACTCCACCGAGTGTCCGAGAACAGAATCAGATGCACCAAAAGGCGGCTTGACCATGAATCAGGTGGTGGAAGCTCTTCGTCGGGCTATCCTGTTGTACCCGGGCGAGATTGCCTCTCCTGGGGAGTGTGCCTATTGGAATCGCACTAGTAACGTCGGCGTGAGTGTACTCGCTACACAGCATCGGATCTACAACATTGCCGCTGCCCTGTGGCCCACCCAACTCTTCGATGAAATACCCAGTTTCGATGAAGTTATGCGACTGATTCCGGATCCCAATCTTTTCGGAAGCCCCTCAGATTGCGTCGCTCAAGCTGACGTTCCTGGCTCGGACATAAACCAAGCTCTCGCTAGTGCGGCCACGCTTTCCTCGCAGCCTAACCAAGTCTGGTCGCTCGTTCACTTCCTGATTCACAACCAAGTAGCTCCTCTGAGTCCTAAACGTGTTGCTGCCTCACGATCACTCGCCGCTCATCTTTCGGAAAGCTTTTGGTGTGACGACTGTCGGGGATTCTTCTCAGTTGGCGTTATTGAGGTATACGGGCTCCCACCTCTAAGCACAAATCCTGAAGATCATGCTCACTGGTGGTGGTACGGTCACAATGTCGCTTCAGAGCACGTTGCCTCAACCCGTGGTGGCCACCCATGGATCCATGAATTGGGGGAGCGGGACGTAGCTTCGTTTCAAAACCCCTTTTTCATGACCTGGAAAGATGCAGTGGACATGTGGACATATAACAATCATTAAACCAATTACTATCCGGGCGATGTTCATCATTAGGTCTCAATTGATTACTGATGCAACAGATAAAACTGTGCTGGCATGGACGTACGAGACATGGTGTTCACCATGGGTGGATGCGTTCAATCCTGAGGATGGATGGAGCGTTGCCTTGCCCAGTCGCCGCTCCTAGTTATAATGCAGATTATTCTCCACTGATTAACATATCACGAATAAGCTCGGGCTTCAAAGCAGCTAGGTTAGGCGTTATCCTAGATTAACCACGTATGATTGATCGACCTAATACTGAAAGTAATTACTTTTGTCTGAAATCCATCCCATACTAAGACCGCCGTTTCATCGAGATAAGAGACCAGGATTTTTAAGTTGACGATCGCAGAGCGCTTCTAGCATCAGTGGCGCTATGCTTCGTCTCCGACATATATGTTCGGGGAGTGGGGTGCCAAACTGTCCCAAGTTACTACGGATTTTTCCATTGTCCGTTCACTGCACTCTGCTGCATCAGGCATTTGAGACTTTGTTAAAGACTGACTTTGTATCATATTATATCATATCGTGAGGAAACCGTAGCTTTTTGGGGGTAGGTCTCGGGGCCATGTGTACAAACTGTTATGCGATAACAATATTACAGTGCGCTACTCTATACATTGGCTCCTGGATCATATGCGCTGATAGCGGATCTAATGGTCTTTTTAGCTTATGTGGAGTATCAGCCAGGCTGATCTCTTAACACAGACCTTCTTGATAAAACTTGAGATGATGGTTATTGACAAAAAATGACTTGCCAACCCTAGAATATTGACGGTCATAGAGGGATAGCGGCAGTACGTATTAAGGATACCCATAGTATGCAGTATTATACGTCACACTCGTTTCTAGGAAAGTGGAGAAGGGTACTCTGTATTCTTGGAGACATTGTAACTTACAGCTAATCCAAAAGAGACTATATCATGTTATGTGTTGGGCAAGCTGATTCTGAGCGGTAAGGAGGAATCTTGCAGAGAGAAAAGAGTGAATTGGTTGATTGAACTCTAAAAGAGCAGAGAGATGGGCAGTGCTTTATCCACATGAGAGAGACCGGTATCTTCGAACACCAGAGAAACCTAAAGTGCGACAGTCTGAGCCCAAATCCTTCCCGAAGTTGTCACCGAGGTCGTCCGGCTATGCAGCCAAATGCCCATATCATGGGTGACTGCTCAGATACTTCGGGCGGATGGATGCAGGGGTCTGAGTGTCGTTTGCGAAGCGCGGTCTGCCGCGGAATGGGTAGTCTTCGGCGGTCTTCTCTCAACATTATGATACTGTATAAGAAAGAAATGGTCAGTGTCCATAGGGGGATCTGTTTTCGATTGTGACTATAAGCAAGATCAGACTAGACGTTGTACTGTATTGGCCACCGTGGATCTATTTTCCGCTATCAGCTCCGATCAGGATCACCAAAAATAAGGACTGGACATGAGCGAGGAGGAGGAGCGGGAGGGCTGAAGAATAAAACCAGCAAGGCAGTAGTAGGCTAGAGAAAAACATAAAAATAAAAACATACAACAGCCAGGATTCGCATGTGGTCACCCACCATACTACTAACTGGCCGGCGTGTGGCTTAAGTACGGCTGAGCGGACGGGAAGCCCTGTTCTCCACACCCTATGGTCGTATGTGCTCGGTAACTCATTGAATTGGATTTTATAACACTGTTCTCTCATAAAATCATAATCATGCTCCATAATGGACATACTGCGCCTATCGTAACGGCAACCCTCGATATTCACTACTCGTTGTAAGCGCTGAAACTGCCTTGTGAAGTGCCATTGCGATATCTCTGTCAGTATATTCCAGCGTACCCGGGCAACAAACCTCAGAATAGAATGATCTTACAACTTCCACACAAACACTATCATCAGACGGCCACAATGTCCCAATAACATGTCTCAAGCCCGCGACCTGGAACCCACTCACAACGTGGAGTACCTCGTCTATTAAACGCTTCGCTCGGTTCTCCGCGGGCGAGCACGTGGAGAGATATGCGATTTCGCCATACGAAATCTCGCTTTCGTAAAGCCTCAAAACGGTGCGAACGTCCTGTTCCAAATCTTTAGTGGCATTCTGCAGTAAAAGGTCACTTTGAGAGGGATCCTACTCATCTGAAATTCCATGGCAGGCAAAATAGAATAAACATACAAAAGAGAAGAATTAAAAATGAACAGATAATACCAATAATCAAGCCCCTTAGTCCTGGACGATAGTTATTTCACTAGGTCGACAGTAAGGAAAGACTCTATGTACACAGGAAAGAAATCCTCTAAACAGCCATAAAACTCAACAGTTCTTGCCTCAATACCTTTTCAATCTCCTCCATGTACATCCTGATATCCGCCGGATCCTGATATGCTTCATTGATCTGGTACACAAACCGTAACGTGTCGCGGAAAGTATAGAAATGGAACCCAGTCATACCCAGTATACAATCACACCCAAGTTTCCAGTCTTTAATAACAACAACGGCGTCTCCCTCTCCATACGAACGACTTAAGTGGTTCTCCACAATACCCAGACTACTCACCAGAGCATCCGTGGGAATTGGTGCAGTTTGATACTCGGGCGTTTTGACAACCTGTTCCAACGCACGGGTAAAGTACGCCTGAATCTCCAAAATTTCCGGCCTCGCGCTAAGCGTCGTCCGATAGTATTTATTCAACTCCACTGAGAGTTCCGAAAAGGTAGCCGGGAGGTCAATTGAGAATGGAAGCGGGATGTAGTAATTCGCAGCAGCGGCCAGGCTATATGGCGGTTGGAGACGATTGCGAAGATTAAATTCGTTGGGTGAAGCATACCGCGTGGTGTTCGATTCCGGATCAGCGTATTTGCTGAGAACGGTAATGTATGCGGCGTGAACAGCAGAGGTTACCGTAATCCCCTTCGCCTTAGCCCCCTTGATAATTGCAGATGTGGTTTGTTCATCAAACACATATTCCATAGCCTGGCACTGGCCTGGGGGCACCTTCCCCACCTTAGAGGGGAATCCGATCGCGGGGAGCTTGCCAATGTACTCCATGAGCACTGCCATTCCCATCTCGGCTTGCTCTGAGGCTGGGCGGTCGCTTGAGCCTAGGATGTCATCTAATGCAGGCAACAGACGGATGTGCTCGTTGCCAAAGCTGATGTTGGCATTAGGACTAGTCAGGGCGCGGAAGAACCGATCCCAGAACATGATCATGCCAATACCGTCGACCGTAGCGTGGTGAGCGTGCATGACCAGCTCTGACGATTTTGGCAGATAGTATAGTGTCGCCGGCTTCATCGTGCGGCCGAGCCGGTATAGTTCCTCGCCATCATGTTCGTGGTCAATGATAAATGTAGAATTGACCCATTTGTCGATGCTTGAATCGTCGAGGACCTCGAAGACTTTCTTCCCCGGTTCAAGGGTAGTCGCAATATCGGGCTCTTCGTATCGCACTTGTTTCCATGCATGTCGGAGAGCGGATTCGATGTCGGGGATGTTCAAGTCGACTTTTACTTTGGAGAGAACGGTGTACTGTTGGCGCCCGTCGTAGAGTGCTGCGGTGATGTTCCCGATGAATACGAAATACTCTTCCATGCCGCTCAGCGTGCGTTCCCACCGGGTGGGAGAGACTTGAGTCCACTCCATTATGCGAGAGGAAAGAATTGATAGCGGTTTGAAAGACCAAAGTGACGGTTAGTTTTGCAGTGTGCAAGACGAGTATCAAGTATTCGCGAGGCCTTAAAGCCTGGGACGTAAAGCCCTTATTTATAGCACACAATTGGATTGCGTACGGTTGCTCTTAAAGAGACTACAGCCCCAGTCGCAGCGTGGAACCTATTCCTACGCGGGTCCAGCCGCGGAATCAAGTAAGATGAAATCAGCTCGCGGGATAAGGCTGGGCACGGTCAGGCGACCAAGCCAGTAAATCCAATTGCATTTGAAGGATCGAAGGGCAGGATAAAGCTTACTGGGGCCAAAAATAATGTTGGCTCTGGGCGAGGCTCGCACGAGTTTGTTACAGAGCAGGTTTCCGGGTTGACCCAGTTTTATCATACAGAAACATATACCTTAGATGGGTAGTCGCTGATTTAACTGTTTGGTTGACGAGTAATAGTCAAATCCCCTCCAACCGAGAGCAAACATCTATAGTAATCTCTTAGCATCGGTGCCGATTTCGTATCATGTACGTCGAAGAAATATGCAAACATATAGAATAAGATTGTCGCCCATAGTGTAGAATTGGTCGAGTGGTATTGATTTCGATGCTTATGCCACGTAATGTCGTCAGATTCACAACCGGAGCTTCGTCCGCGCTCCCCAGCCTTGGTCTTACTTTAAGAAGCACCCCTGTTGACGCGGAGTTAAGACTCCGAGATTGGGGGCCATCCATACAGAATATATTAATTTCAGTCCCCCTTTACTTCCTTTCTGCATATCTATCCAATTTATGTTCTTGAGTTTTACGAATTTTATCGCTAGCGAATTACAACCATGTCCATTCTCCCATCAGCCGATCACGGCTATCTCCCATACTTCTTATTCTATGTGAGATCTAATCTCTGAAACAAAAATGAACAGGGCGCTTCTCATATGAGCAATTCACTATATAGGCCGTAATAGTCGGAAGCACCCATACCATCGTGACATACATCTTCCCTAGCGCCTCGCAGCGACAGTTTTCCGGCGAGAGAGCACCGCCGCGTCACGCCTTGACTGCACATGTTTATGGGGTCAAAAATTTTTATACGGCTATGATTCGATTGTACGCTGCGTACAATATACATGATCCGAACTTGTACAATCTCGCCATGCTGACTTGGGCGGGGGTATTCTTCTTATTCTCGACTGAGCTCTTCGTTTGGCATACGGTTCGGGTGAAAGAGGGATGGATTCCTATTGCGACTGCCTTGGTGGGTTTGTATTGGATGTATACCCAAAAGGAGTGGTATTGTTCACTGTAGGATGGAGTGTGGAGAGGGTAATTGTATGGCTTAAGCATAATATTCACAGCCGGGAAAGTAAGGAATTCCAGTGGTGCTGTTTTTTCGGGAAGCCATGCATGGTCTAAGATATATGTAATGGCGCCATGTGCCCTCGAGGTCAGAGACACGCTAGATGATAAACCTACTTCCATGGAATATTCAGAGACTCTACTAAGCCATACCTTCTAGCCGATGGAAATTTCAAAAGGACCCTCTAGGAAAACCTATTTGCAAGGTTGGTATGTTTGTCTATCGCCATAATCTATATTCATACAATATATACAACACCCTCCCCGTCCAACTATCCACCCTAGATCCATCAATCTACAACCTCAAAATATTCCCCTCCCGATCAATCCCACCCCGGAAATGATCCGTCACAACCCTACCCCCCAGCACAGTCTCATCCACAATACCCTGCACATGCTTCGGTTCAACACGCCCATACCAAATCCCCTTACCAGCCAATGGATGCAGTGTTGACGCCGACTCTGATCCGGCACCCGAACCCGTCGAAGACACCGTCATCTCCGGCGGGATATACACAATAACATTCCCCGCATACTTGTGCCCGCCCACATGGCTAATCAATCCCACATTCGCATGGCCCGACCCATCCAACCGCCCGCCCCCACCCGAGACGGAATCAAATCCAGCCGCGCGCAGGACGCGGTGGAATTCGGTTTCCAGGGCTGGTGCCATCACACCGCAGCGCATGTCGCGGCCGCCGTGGCCGCAGATTAGGATTGTCGGGGAGTGGGTTATGTCTAGCGTGTTTGGGAAGTGGGAGGCTAGCTCTGGGGCGCGGGTCATGGCTGCTTGTTTTGTGGATGACAGGGAGTGGTGCATTTTGTGGGGGGTTTTGGGGAGGAGGTATGCGCGGATGAAGGTTTCTAGGGTTGGTGGGGAGGTTGGGATTGAGGGGATGTATTTGAAGGATGGGAAGAGGATTGCTGAGGCTGTTGAGGGGGTTGTTGTTGCGGGGGTGATGGAGGAGTTTGTGATGAGGATGTTGTTGAAGGGCTGTTTAGTAAAAAGCCGAAGTTAGCAGTTGGTCTTGTATAGTTTATCTTTGAAACGGCTTTCACATACATCGAGATATGGCCCTCCACGACCCATCAACTGCTTCAGCCCTCGGACAAGATTCCCCCATCCTTGATCTTTCCCGTCATCTTCAATTCGACTCGTCCAGTCCCGCTGTCCGGTGCAGACTACGAGCTGCTGTGCATACGCCGCCATCGTTCCGTTCAATGCATGGTGGTGGTCAATAGGCAGGCCCTCGGGCATCGCTGGCGTGGGTGGGCAGTTACAGCTCGACTCGGGACATGTCTTTGTGACTGGGAATGGGGGAGGGATTTCGAGGCGCGTACGGTGTCGACTGGTGCGGCATTGTGTCGTGGAAAGAGGTCTTGTTAACCTGGTGCTGAGACAGTGGTGGTATTGTCCACGCAAGTCGCGGATAAGCGACTGCGCGATGGCTGTTGGGCACGCGCTCATTGATCCAAATGGTTCTGGCGGATATTTTGAACTGGGGTTTTGCAAGGTGCGCAAGAGTGAAATCAGTGTCAGAAACGGCGGCGCGACAGAATTGTTAATAAGGCAGATGCTATTGGGGAAATGTTGTATCTCCGAGAACGCGCTCGGAGCGGAGATTAGCGGGATCGTCAATCTTCCCCAAGCTCCGGCTGAGAACCCGGTGCAGGGAGAGTTATAACCACTCTTTCAACTCTCAATTATTGTTATGTGGTATATAAACTGGAATTTTGGAAGACATAGTTCGAATTCAATTCTGTTGTCTTTCTAAACTCGGAAATAAATAAACAGTGCGGTTCAAGTCGCGCAGCGTCCACGTGACTTAGAATTGACACAGAGTTGGTTTTCCAGACAGCAATTCAGTTATGGAGGGGAAATTGACAGATATGTTATATCAAATTGAATAATTCAGAGAGAACCAGGTGATCGGAGTCCCCTCACGAGGCTTTATCTCCAACAAGCTACTGTACGGAATAGCTATCTTTGAACCGCCCGCACGAAGCGGAGGGGCCTCCGATCCGCGGAGAGACTCCAACATCAGCCTTTTTTAGTGCTACAGTATCGTACAGTAATGTGTCTATATTCATCAAGGACCTTGGGGTAGACAGCTAACATCACCCCGCGTCTTCCCAGCCCCTAGTAGTCCAATCCTATTCCATAGTAAACCCATACTACTAGTACTGGGACAAGCATTTGGGCAAGCGCCGCCGAGCGATTCCCGCGTTTCTGCCGAAACTCGGCCTCTCGCCCGTTCTCCAACTCGCTGGACCCGCTTCTCTTGTGCTGGCTGAGCGACTCTGTGGTTCTGGTTCTGGTGCTGCTTTCCCCTCCGTGAGGAGGTTTTTGGAGATTCCTCGCCCTCACGATTGGTATCCACCACGGGCATACCGTGTGCCTGTTCCTGGCAGACTATCAGTCCGTTACTGAGGTGATACTCGAGGCAGAGCTCATTCAGAGAACTTCGGGAGACTTGACCCGATTCAGAAGCGGGTGCGGTGAATTGTGCTGTTCTGGTCAAATTATTAGGGCTGGGCCCCACAAGCAAAATTCTCCTCGCCTAACATTACCTTCTCCTTTCTTGACTCTTGGACTTTCGACTTTTGTCTTCTTCTTTCTCATCCGTGTTCACCTCATGGGGTTTCCTGCATGGTCATGGTCATGGTGATTTTATGTGGTCGCCATCGCCATGCGCCCGTGATTTGACATCTCGATGATCTCTTTTGTTCTTCGCTTTGGTTAAGACGAGGGTTATTGTCGCGAGGATGTGTATTCGACAAAGCTGAAGGTCTAGAAAGGGGCTGTTCGTCTAGGGACCGGTCGCATTCTGCTCGAGCTTTCGTCTTCGTCGGACTCGTTCTGGGTGGGACAGGTCGCATTCGGTCGCTCGCTCGATGCTATGATTGACAGAGGGCGCAGTCGACACTGGAGGGATAGGAGTGCTCAATTGACAAGAGCCAATTGACACACGATGAGTCGTCGGGTCATGTAAAATGCACCGACGACTCTGCTATCATTGCTGTAAGTTGCCCCTTGAATGTTGTTTTTCGTTTTTCTTCCACCTGCACTTCGCCAGGCCGCTCCCTCGTCGGCCACTTGATCACATGATGAAATATATTCGGATGTAAACTCACAGACCTGTTCGGAATGCGCAAAACCGTGTCGATATTTCCGTTGCCTTCCTTCTGATTGATCAATTTCCTTCAATTTTGCTTTGCATATGTCTTGACTTGTTTTTGACAGCTCACTGACTCGGCATTTTAGGATTGTGATTGTTGCTTTGGTCTTGAGATGGGGTTGTTCAGGCCTGGTCTTCGTTCTGAAGGTTATTCGCTGTCTGGGGGATGGTCTCTTGGACTGGACTTGGCTAGATCCGATCGCGATCGCTGTGTATCGTGGGTTGGCAGTGTAGCTTTCCATATAGCTTTCCATAGAATCGGTAGTATAAATAGTCGAATAGAGAATATCTCTGATGCATTTGTTCCAATCGCTCGAATTATAGGACTCGATAATCTAGCAAAGTACTCCGTACTGGAGAGTCATTAGCTCGTCGACCTGACACAATGCTGGCAGAAGAAAAAAAGTATAGGTACCATGTCAACCTCAATCAGCCATCGCCAACCCAGGATGGCATTTCCATGATCCCTCTGATCACCAACCTCAACAATCCCAAACAGCCGTGCTATCCGCTCGGAATTGACTCGGACCACCACCTCCATTTACGATCCGCGGCGACACTTTTTTTCTTGTTTGCGGGGGCCCTTCTGGCCATTTACCCCTCATTACGTCAGCACCCCGCTGCGGAGAGCTATCCCAAACGGGTGAAGCAGCCCAACTTACTCCAGTAGAAGGTTACGCTTGGACGTGTTGCTGGGCTGATGGGCTGACGGGGAAGACGGGGGATGTACATGCATGTACCGTGTCAATGAAACGGACGATCATAGAGGGATGTATCTCTATAGTAGTGTCTCGTAGGAACTAGACTGAGAGTGTGGACTACGGTTCAATTCCCGAGTGCTATCAGATAGTGGCCTCAGGCCAGAAGTTTAGGAATTTCCCCGCACGAGCTCACTGCCATCGCCATCACCATCAACTACTATCACCAGCACCACCTCGACATCCGATGGTCGATAAGTCACTCTAAGAGAACATCGGTCCGGGAAGCCGGTCCCTCCGAGAATACCTGGCCAGGCTTCTGCATGGATTCCCCCAGCTCTCGGGCTGCACGAACACGAACTGCGAAGGTTCTCCTCCCCTCTTTGGTTGTCCCTCATGCGGAGAGACGGACCACCATCATGAGTGGTGCAATCCCCCCGTCCTCCGACCCGACCATGGTGGAGTCCCCCTCTCGTACCCTCTTGCAGGACAATTCGAGGATCTGAGGGGTGTACAACTCGTTTTGGGTTCTGTCGCTCTCCAATCCCACTCACTCTCTGTCCTGGGGTGTTGGCCGGTTCAAAGAGGGGCTTTGAGAGGGGGCTATTTCCCACCCTGTTTGTTTGTCTATATATTTGGCTCCTCTGACCGGTCGAATACTGGTTTTTTCTTTTCATCATTCCAACCTTCTTCTAACCTTCTTTACCCCTTAAAATCTATCTATCTTAGGTAAGGTTAATCCCAAACTTCCTCCTTCAAGCCTCGACGGGCCTGCATGTTCCCCACTCTTTTTCCCACCCCCGCTTCCCAGTCTTTTAGCCGCTTCTCCAACGCCGTTTTGGGAGCATTGACTTCATAGACATGCGACCGGTTGAGATACTGTTATATAAAGGATATTCTGCTGACCTGGTTCTCTCTTTTTTTCTACAGCTTCGTGCTTTGATCAATTCCCCCTTTTTCACACTTCAAACTTTCTATTTGAATCATCCTTCAAAATGGTATTTATCCGTTCCCTTTCCCGTCAACTACGACGTCCTGCCACTCAGTTCATCTCTGCCGGCTCTAAACCTACACTTGCCACCGGCTCCTTTGCACGAGCTCCGGTGTCTGGTGCCTTTTCCCATGCACGTACGCTAACTGCATCTGCCAATCTTCAGGGCAAGGTTCTTCTCGTTCTGTACGACGTAAGTTGATATCCCCGTCGCCATTGACCTCTCCGATATACTAACACTCTCTACAGGGTGGCGAGCACGCTAAGCAGCAGCCCCGTCTCCTCGGTACTACCGAGAACGAGCTCGGCATCCGCAAGTGGCTCGAGGACGCTGGCCACACTCTGGTCACCACCTCCGACAAGGAGGGTGAGAACTCTACCTTTGACAAGGAGCTCGTCGACGCTGAAGTTATCATTACTACTCCGTGAGTGAACCCCTCGATTGATCGAGAATGGAACTCCCGCAGCTAACAAATTGCAGCTTCCACCCCGGTTACCTCACTGCCGAGCGTCTGGCCAAGGCCAAGAAGCTCAAGCTCGCCGTCACTGCTGGTATCGGCTCTGACCACGTCGACCTGAATGCCGCCAACAAGACCAACGGCGGTATCACCGTCGCCGAGGTTACCGGCTCCAACGTCGTCTCCGTCGCCGAGCACGTCGTCATGACCATCCTCCTCCTTGTCCGCAACTTCGTCCCCGCCCATGACCAGATCCGCAACGGTGACTGGGACGTCGCGGCCGTCGCCAAGAACGAGTTCGACCTCGAGGGCAAGGTCGTCGGTACCGTCGCTGTCGGCCGTATCGGTGAGCGTGTCCTGCGCCGCCTGAAGCCCTTCGACTGCAAGGAGCTCCTCTACTACGACTACCAGCCCCTGGCCCCTGAGGTTGAGAAGGAGATTGGCTGCCGTCGCGTCGACTCCCTCGAGGAGATGCTCGCCCAGTGCGACGTCGTCACTATTAACTGCCCCCTGCACGAGAAGACCCGCGGTCTCTTCAACAAGGACCTCATCGCTAAGATGAAGCCCGGTGCTTGGCTCGTTAACACTGCCCGTGGCGCTATCGTCGTCAAGGAGGACGTCGCCGAGGCTCTCAAGTCGGGTCACCTCCGCGGCTACGGTGGTGATGTCTGGTTCCCCCAGCCCGCCCCCAAGGACCACCCTCTCCGCTACGCCGAGTACCCCTGGGGCGGTGGTAACGCCATGGTCCCCCACATGTCTGGTACCTCCATCGATGCCCAGGTCCGCTACGCCGAGGGCACCAAGAACATTCTGGACTCTTACTTCTCCGGTCGTGAGGACTACCGCCCTGAGGATCTGATTGTCCACAAGGGTGACTACGCCACCAAGGCTTACGGCCAGCGCAAGTAAATTATGGGCGATAAAAGGAAATAATTTGATTGCGAGGGTGGAGGATTTATAAGGGCTTTTTTTTCCATTTGTGCATATTTCATTTCTTACAATGTGTCCCTGTTTTCCTCGGTTGGAGGATGGGATGGGCTATGTTTTCAAAATGTAGCAGCTACGATACCAATGACATGACCTGTTCATACATATTTCTGATTTTTGGTGGTTCACATCCTCTTTGCTATATTTGTTCTGTTTGCTTTTCCTGTCACAGGTAAGGTACCGGCTCCGCTTCTTCTAGAGCTTCGATTGTGGGGCGTCGATCTGGACGGGCTGTAGATCTCGAGATAAGCCGGATATCAGTGATTGAAGCTTTGTGATAATCATGCGAATAGTCCTGCTACTATCGTCTGATTTACAATTGTCAATTCTTAAGTTGTAAAACGCTGTTTCGGTACTATGTAGATTTCTCTATAGCTCAACCTCGTCTATCAAAAAAAGAAGAACAGTTTATAACGTAGCTTGAGTCTTCTAGTATACTCGAAACGATTCGAAAAAAAATAACAGAACAAATGCCTTGATTCCAGGGCATCCAAGCCCTAAAACCTTCTTATGCGAAGTATAAACGCTGAACCTAAAAAAACGCCACCCATGACCGTAACCCATAACGACAAACCCATCAACCTCAGGCTCAAGGTTAACACCAAAATTGGCATCATGAACGCCTCGTCCCCAGCACACCCCTAACAAGCACCTCCGTCTCCTCCTCCTCATCACTCTCATCCATAAACCCCTCCTCCAACTCGCGACTAAGCCTGCCCTGCGTCTCCGGCGCCTGACTCCGCCTCCGCTCAAGCGCCTCCCTCCTCCGCGCATCCATATCCATGCCCACCATCAACTCCCCCTCCTCCTCGTCGATGCTGATATTGTCGTTATCAGGCTCGTGCAGGTGTGCGTCCCGTCGCCAGGAGGATGGTAGGAAGAACCGCATTATGGTGTCTGCTATGCGGTCGCGCAGGGAGAGGGTGTGCGCGGAGAGGGTGTGTAGGGGGAGGTATTGGGAGTAGCGTTGGTGGTAGCGGCGGAAGAAGGGGATGATGAGGAGGGTGAAGAGGAGGTAGATTGTTAGGGCTATGGAGGCGGGGATTAAGATTGTCTGTGTTTGTTAGTTTGTGTACAGAGAGGTGGATGGGGGATTGGAGGGTAAGGGGGGTTGGGGAGGCGGACCTTTGCGAAGTTTAGTGAGGAGCCCATTTTGCTAGGAAGGGTTTGGAGGAGGGTTGTCCTCTGGCTGAGCCTTGGGGGAATGGGTGGTCAAGGTTGTGTCGAGTCCGCTTGTCTGTGGTGGATTCTGAGTTCTGTTTATAGTCGGGTTGTTCGGCAAACGGGGCTTGTAGATTGGTGCCTTGAACCTTCGGACTCGGGAGTGAACTCGGCCTCTGGCGGGATCGAGGGGACTGACGGCAGAAGTGGAAATGATAGGATCCTTCTTTTTTTGGTTGTAATCCTTTTCTGCAAGTCCAGACCAGTGATAGCTTAACTTCCCCCACACCTGTCAAATCAATCAAGGAAACAAAGTGTGGTTTCCCCACGGGACTGGCCGATCTTCAAGATAGCGCATCACGTGACAACACTCTCCTATCAGCATCACGTGCCACGGTCGGGGAGTTTCTCCGGGACAGTTTGGCAGCCCCCTAATCAGGCACTTTGGGATCCAAACGCCCGTGCTTTGATCGACCCTGGCGTCAGGACCGGGACTTGCATATTGCACCTATTTTCCGATCGTTTCATATTTTCCATAATTTGATTTTCTTGTCCTTCATTTCTTTGTGCGGTAAGTCTCACCAATCCATGTGTTTTTGGCGCGGCCCGCCTGCTTCCAACACCCCTCCCCAGGCGCGCGGCGGCTCCGCCGTAGCAACAAAAGCGGGTATACTAAACTAACTTAGCCAGGGAGGGACAAAAACAGACTTTCGTCAAATTTGTGAATGTTATCGCTTCTCACACCGAGATCCATAGTGATCGACCCCGCTACCACCCTGTGAATCGACTTCTTTCGTGCCTTTCTCTCTGCCACCCGTCCCTGACTTGCGCGACGGAGGGCTGTTGGCTTCCTTTATGCTGCACCCTGCCAGCTCAGCAAGAGAGAGTGTGAGAAGAGGAGAGCGAAACCCGCGCCAAAATGCCCACCGGCCCGCCCGCCGATAAGTCCAGGCAAACGTCCGCTGGGAAGTCCTTTTTCGGGAGGAAATTGTACAAGGAGAGGCCCGCTGATGAGCGCTCGGATGGGTATGGGGGTTCCTTCGACAGCCTGGCGCCGCCCGCCAGTGTAGCCGGTTCTCGATCATCCCGATACTCCAAGCGCTCCTCGATCCAATCTGTTGATATGACCGGAGACATCGACTCTGCCAGCCTCGCTCCCACGGCCGGTGTCATCACCTCCATTCCCTACGATAGTATGCCGTCTGACACGAGAACACCTATCCCGATCGACAGCATGTCCCGCCCTGACTCCTCCCGCCTGGAACCCTCACCCAACAACCTTGGCAAGTCTGGCGGTGACTACCACCAATATCCTACGTGGACATCGACCTCTGCGCCAAACGGATCATCACATCCCTCCGGCCCCCGCCCACCCCCTCACACCTCGGGCATGACCATGACCAGCAGCACCTCCGGAGACCGAGGCACACGATACCAACAATGGGGTCGCCCTGGCAGCTCCGCTGCAAATCACTCCATCGACTCCTCTTCCAATTCTCGTACATCACTCGATCAGACCAGCCTATATTCCTCCCATTCTTCCAACACCCGTGGCTCGAATTATTACTCCGCCGACGGCTCCTCCCGCACCCTCACCCCCTCCCACTCGAGTGACCGCAATACCGTCTTTCCTAGCAGCAGTTCTGGACGTCTGTCGAATGCTGCCTCGCACCAGCCCATACCCGCCGCGGTACCGCGCCCGCCGGATAACTACTTGACCCGGCCACGGGATGATCGGGTTGTGGATCAGTTGTTCTTGGAGTTGATGCAGAAGCGTGGATGGCAGAATCTTCCCGAGCAGGCCAAGCGGCAGATGCTGTCTTATCCGGCCTCGAAGAAGTGGACTTTGGTTCACCAGGATCGATTGACGGAGTTGCAAGGCGAGCAGAAACGACGACAGAATGCTCGCCAGACGCATGGGCATGACGGACTTTCTGGCCTGCTGGAGCGGGCTGATGAGGAAGGGAGTCCGGAGTGGTATGTGAAGAAGGTTATGGATGATACGATTACTTCCAAGCAACTTGCGAGTCTTAGCGTTAGTCTGCGGACGCAGCCCATCAGGTATGTTGAACTGCTATATGCTCTGTTCTCTTTGTGTTACGCCATGCTGACTTTGGATATAGTTGGGTGAAAGCTTTCGTCGAAGCTCAGGGTCAAGTTGCTCTCACGAATGTCCTCCAAAAGATCAACCGGCGCAAAGCCTCTGGTCCCGTTCCTGCTCCGCCATCGGGTGATAAGGACTTAGACCGTGAATATGACATTGCCAAGTGTTTGAAGGGTCTCATGAACAACAAATATGGTGCGGATGATGCTCTGGAGCACCAAGGTGTTCTGGTCGCCCTCGTCAACTCGCTTTCGTCCCCTCGTCTCAATACCCGGAAACTTGTCAGCGAGGTCCTCACCTTCCTGTGCCACTGGGCCGAGGGTCAAGGCCACCAAAAGGTCCTCCAGGCTATGGACAAAGTCAAACATGACCATAATGAAACCGGCCGCTTCGATGCATGGATGCGTATCACCGAGGTCACAATTGATGGCCGCGGCAAGATGGGCAGTTTGGTCGGCGCTAGCGAGGAGTACCGCAGCGGTGGTATTGGCATGGAGAACCTGCTGATGGAGTATGCTGTCTCGACAATGATTCTGATCAACATGCTTGTCGATGGTGCCGAGAACGACCTGCAATTGCGATGCCATATCCGTGCGCAATTCATCTCATGTGGCGTGAAGCGCCTGCTCACGAAGATGGAGGGCTTCCAGTATGAGGTCATTGATAAGCAGATCGAGCGCTTCCGCGAAAATGAGGCTATCGACTATGAGGACCTGCTCCAGCGTGAGGGCAGTAGTATGAAGGATAGTGTCGAGGGAGAGGTCAAGGATATGACTGATCCCCTCCAGATTGCGGATGCTATTGCCGTGAAGATCCAGGGTACCCGTTCGCATGACTATTTCCTCTCGGCTATGCAGCATATGCTGCTGATTCGGGAGAATGCCGGCGAAGAGGGGCTCCGTATGTTCCAGCTCGTTGATGCTATGATGAGCTACGTTGCTATGGATCGGCGATTACCCGATCTAGATCTTCGTCAGGGTTTGAACTTTACCGTGCAGAGCCTTCTGGATCGTCTGCATACCGATACTGAGGCTCGACGTGTGTATGATGAAGCTCTGGAGGCTCGCCAGATTGCCGAGGCTGCCATTGCGGAGCGCGATGAGATGAAAGCCCAGGTAGAGCTTGGTGCTGAGGGTCTAGTCTTGAAATTGCAGAAGCAAATCGATGAGCAGGCCGGAATTATTGAGCTGCAAGGTCGCCAGACTGAAACACTCAAGGCCGAGGTCTCTGAAGTCCAGCGACTACGTGCCCAGGAGTTGCAGCGCAATGAATTGGAGACTCGTGAGCTGTATCTTATGCTCCGTGACGCACAGGACATTGCTGCTTCGAATGCTAGGAAGCAGGCTAATGCATCGGAGGCCGGACCTGCTGATCCTTCTCAATTGCCGGGCATCATGGATCGCGAGCGTCTCATGGAACGGCTCGAGCGCCAGCTTGAGCGAACTAAGACTCAGTTCAAGCTTGAGGGCAAGGTTTGGGGTCAACATGGCCCGTCTGACCGTTTGCGTGAGCTGCGTGAGCAGATGGAAGGTGACGTCGACTACAGTGAGGAATTCGCCGAGTCTACTCGTCGTAATCTCGACCCTGGTTCTCTGGGATCTGTTTACCGCAAGCGCAGCCATGTACCGGATATGGACCAGGGCCCTGATGGTCTACCCATGTCTCCCGTTGATGAGGATGAAGAGGCTGTGTACGAGAAGCCTCGCCTGATTGAGTACCAGCGTCCTCGCATGAACCCTGCCCAGGCTACTGGCTTGCTTGGTGAACTTGCTTCCAAGGTGCCCAAGTATGATGACGATTCTGATGCTGGTGTTGCTGCCGCCGTCGCGGACGAATCTACTAAGGCTGAGGATGTTGGTGATGTTACTCCTACGCAGGTGCCCGAGTCTGGAGCCAAGGCAGAGGCAGATCAAAAAGCTATGCCCCCCACCTCCACCACCACCACCTCCTCCCCCAGGTGGTGCCAAAGCTCTCGTTCCTCCCCCTCCTCCCCCTGGCGGCAAACTCGCTATCCCTCCTCCGCCTCCGCCTGGTGGCGCCAAAGCTATCCCTGGCCCTCCACCACCTCCTCCCCCTCCCGGTGGAAAGATTGGCATTCCTCCTCCGCCACCTCCTCCTGGAGGTGCTATTGGGCTTCCCCCTCCGCCACCTCCACCTGGTGGTGGTATTGGTCTTCCACCCCCGCCTCCTCCTCCAATTCCTGGAGCAACCGGTGGCTTTGCTCCTCCCCCTCCTCCGCCTCCCAGTGCTCCGTTGGGCGCTGGCTGGAGACCTACGTATATGGTTCAAGACGATGTATCCTCTTCCATCACCGGCATGCCTTCTATCCGGCCTAAGAAGAAGCTCAAGGCTCTGCATTGGGACAAGGTCGATACTCCTCAGGTAACCGTTTGGGCTGCCCACGCACCAACTCAACAAGAGAAGGAGCAGAAGTATACCGACCTAGCTAAGAAGGGTGTTCTGGATGAAGTCGAGCGTCTTTTCATGGCCAAGGAGACTAAGATCTTTGGAGCAAGCACCGCAGCCAAGCAGCGCAAGGACAAGAAGCAGGTCATTTCTAATGATCTGTCGAAGAATTTCCAGATTGCTCTTTCTAAATTCTCTCAATTCCCAGCTGACGATGTCACACGCATGATTATTCACTGTGACAAGGAGATATTGGATAATATGGTTGTGATGGACTTTTTGCAAAGAGAGGAGATGTGCGCGATCCCGGAGAATGTTGCCAAGTTGATGGCTCCGTATAGTCGTGACTGGACTGTTCCTGGTGCTGCTAGCTCTGAGCGCGAGCAGGATCCGAGTGAACTGACCCGTGAAGATCAGATCTATCTCTCAACTGCCTTTGAACTGAATCACTACTGGAAGGCTCGTATGAGGGCTCTTGCGTTGACGCGCTCTTATGAGCATGAGTATGAGTACATCTCTACCAGACTGCAGGAGGTGGTTCGGGTCAGCGAGTCCCTGCGTGATTCCGTTGCGCTGATGAACGTTCTCGGGTTGATTCTTGATATCGGTAACTTCATGAACGACGCAAACAAGCAGGCGCAAGGTTTCAAGCTAAGCTCGCTTGCCCGCCTTGGTATGGTCAAGGATGACAAGAACGAGACTACTTTTGCAGATCTTGTCGAGCGTATCGTGCGCAACCAGTATCCCGAATGGGAGGGCTTCAGTGACGAGATTGGAGGCGTTATTGGATTGCAGAAGGTCAGCGTTGATCAGCTGCGCACTGATTCTGTCAAGTACATCAGCAATATCAAGAATGTGCAGTCGAGCTTGGATGCTGGTAACCTCAGCGATCCGAAGAAGTTCCACCCTCAGGATCGTGTGAGCCAGGTCGTTCAGCGGAGTATGAAGGATGCTCGTCGCAAGGCTGAGCAGTTGCAGCTGTACCTGGATGAGATGGTCAAGACTTATGATGATATTATGGTCTTCTATGGCGAGGACAACACTGACGAGAATGCTCGGCGAGACTTCTTTGCGAAGTTGGCTTCGTTCTTGATGGAATGGAAGGTGAGTTACAAAGAGGAAAGGGTTCTGATAAGATTGCGGTTGCTAATTCATCTCAATATAGAAATCGCGCGAAAAGAATATCGGCTTGGAAGAGTCCAGGAAGCGCACGGAAGCTTCTTTGGCTCGCAAGCGGATCAATGTCAACCTTGCTAATGGCGCTCCTACCGAGTCGCCCAATTCACCTGCCACCAGTGGAGCCATGGACTCGTTGCTCGAGAAGCTGCGTGCTGCTGCGCCTCAAACTAAGGACGTGCGGGATCGCCGTCGTCGTGCCCGTCTCAAGGAACGCCATCAAGTTCGCGTTGCTTCTGGTCAGAAGGTGCCCGATCTCTCGGGAACCGAGGGAGGCGAAGGGTCAGAGCAGCCTGCTGACGGAAATGCCCAAACGGATGAGAATGGCTTGCTGAGCCCGCCCATTCCTGCAGAGGGTGAAGAAAGCGCTAAAGAGGCTCAGATATCTGAAGGCGAGGACGTTGCTGACCGTGCCGCTAGTATGCTCCTGGGATTGAGGAGTAACTCTGACGCGAATGGAGATCGTCAACGTCGCCGAAGAGAAAGCGCTGATGAAGAGCGTCGTCAACGTCGTATGAGACGCCGTAATGGCGCAACGAGCGGAAGCAAAGACAGCGCCGATGGCTCTGGATCGGGTCTTGCAACTGTCCAGGAACCGGCATCGCCATCACAAACAGACTCTGTTGGTGGTACTGAAGATCAGCCATTGCCAAGCCCTCTGCCTGACGACTTCAAGCCCTCGGTGCCCCCCGAGATTGTTGTTTCAGAGCAGCATGACGATGGCCCGCCTGAAACAGAATCACCAGCTGACGGATCCTCTGCCACCCATCCGATTGAATTATCGGATTGAGACCAGACTGAACCCCCCTGACTCACACTCATCAATTACTCGGCCACCCTCATAATCTAATGTCTGATAGATTCTCCTTGATGCCGTCTCGGAATGCTCTTTTATTTTCCTTGTCATCTCTTGCATCATACCGCACACAGCCTTTCACAGCCCTCGACCTGTATCATATCATACCCGACCCTCCCCCTCCCTTCTTTTACTTCAAAGTCTCCATCCCTACCAGACCTACAAGCCACTACCTCGAACTCCGAACTCCCAATCTTTCTTTTTCCTCATTTTTTTTCTTTTCCTTTTCATTGTCCTCACCTACCTCCAATTTCACTTATCCGTGATGAGCAAAGCATGGTGTCATGATACCATCGTCTGTTAATTGTGAATTTTTTTCATCTTCTCCATTCTATTCATTATTTCATCTTTTCTTTTGCTGTCCACCCCCTTTTCTCCTTCTATTCGTGTGCAATCTTTGGGTCCGGTCGAGGGTACATTTTTTTTTTCTCTTGCATTCGCATTCGCACTTAGCTTTGGCTGTTGAAGCTTTGTGTGGCTCTTTCTCTCTTTGTACATAATTCCCTTTTTAAAGCCGTCTTCATATGCGTTCCTGGTCATGGCGGTTTATGTGGACTGTCCCTGCTGGGCGTGTGCGCATCGAATATACTTCTTCGATGGTGAATTTTTCTTGTGTTTTGTATTTTGGGGTAGGTATGTCGGGTTAGATGTTGATGTGTAGGAGGGATGTTAGTTCATGTATGTTGATGTCTCTATGGCAGGCTTGTGTGTTGTTGGTGTCCTAGATCTAGATAGATACCCAATGGGGTCGTGGTACATGGGGATACATTTCGGAATGCTTATGCTCCTATAGCATTTAGCCTCTTAGCCAAGGGTTCACCTTTTCTCTGAAAGATCATTTTTTGAAGTGTGTCATTCGATGTATGATATGATTTTCCTCTGCCACTGTTAACCTCCAAGGACGAGGTTGATATTCCACGAGCTATTACAACGAAGTCACGTGACTAGATCCTTATCGCATCATTTGCGGCGACTTGAGCAATCTTCCAGCAGCTCCGCACCAGCGCCTAATCATCTGCATGCAAGTAACTCGCCCTCGAGTCTTGCGTTGGGCTTCTCCCTTCCGCCCTTCATGGAAACAACCCTATACAAGGATATCAGGGCTAGATGACCGCCCATTGCTCCGAAATCATGCCCCGGTCTCCGCGCGAGCTCCGCACCAAGCACGTAGCAATGTTCGGAGCTTCTCGTCTTCTCAACACAAGGGGTTCATGCTAGATGCCGACTCTACAATCTATGCTCTATCAACAGCTCCGGGTAGAGCCGCAATTGCTGTGGTGCGGATATCTGGTCCAGCTTGTGCTTCAGTATGCATTCTCGCAGACTCCGCAATTCGCGCCGTATACTGATAACGCCCTTGCTCTAGATATACAAAGCACTATGCCCCAATAAACCCCTCCCGAAACCGCGTTTCGCGGCGCTACGCACCCTCTACGATCCTTCTCGCCCGCCCTCCCCAAGCACCGTCCTAGACGCCGGCGCCCTGGTCCTCTACTTCCCCGGCCCGAAGACAGTCACCGGCGAAGACGTACTGGAACTGCACATCCATGGTGGACCCGCTATCGTAAAAGCAGTGCTATCTGCTATATCACGCACCAGCCAGACGGACGCGGTAGTCCGATACGCCGAGCCGGGCGAATTCACCCGCCGCGCCTTCATGAACGACCGCCTCGGCCTCCCGCAAATCGAAGCCCTGGGCGATACACTATCCGCAGACACAGAGCAACAGCGACGTCTAGCTGTGCGCGGGGCCAGCGATGCCTTGCTAAAGCGGTACGAGGCCTGGCGCCAGACGCTGCTTTATGCGCGCGGCGAGTTGGAGGCGTTGATTGATTTCTCCGAGGATCAGCATTTCGACGAGTCCACTGAGGAACTTGTTACTTCCGTTGCGGGACAGGTACGTGCGCTGGCGGTGCAGATTGGATTTCATGTGCAGAATGCTAGTAAAGGCGAGCTTCTGCGAAGTGGAATCCGTGTTGCGCTCCTGGGCGCGCCGAATGCTGGGAAGAGTTCGTTGTTGAATCGGGTTGTTGGGAAGGAAGCTGCTATTGTTAGCACCGAGGAAGGGACTACGCGTGATATTGTGGATGTGGGTGTTGATCTTGGGGGGTGGTATTGCAAGTTGGGCGATATGGCTGGGATTCGGGCTGAAGTGGGCGGGTCTGGGGCCGTTGTGATTGGTGCTGTTGAGAAGGAGGGGATTCGGAGGGCTAGGGAGAGGGCTCTTGAATCTGATGTTGTTGTTGTGGTTGTTTCGTTGGAGGATGTTGGTGGGGATGTGAGGCTGTCTGTGGAACCTGAGGTCTTGGACGCCGTGAATGACTGCGTCGAGGCTGGGAAATGTCTCGTCGTTGCTGTCAACAAATGCGACAATTTACCTGCTGGCGAGAGGGGTGCATTGCTGCCGCAGACTTTGGCGAAGACTATTCATGAGGTCTTCCCTGCTGTGCCTGCAGATCGAGTTTTTGCTATATCCTGCAATGAAGCCCAGCGCGGGTCGCTGCCTTCTGTTGGAAATCAAGACTCAAGTCTGACGGACCCGGGCAATCTACAGGCATTTCTACGCGGGCTCATTTCGACGTTTGAGCAGATAGCCTCGCCGCTAGGCACGGATGGAGATGAAAGTGGTCAATATGATAAATCGTATTGGGAAGATTCATTGGGCGTCACACATCGACAAAGCTCGAATCTACAGAAATGTCTCGATCACCTGAACGATTTCTTATCCCAGACCACCGCTGCGACCTCAAATCCTCCTGACTCGTCTGAATGTGATTCCACCTTTGTCGATGTTGAAATCGACATTGTGACTGCCGCCGAACACTTACGCTTCGCCGCCGACATGCTGGCCAAGATCACCGGCAAAGGCGAGAGCGGGGATGTTGAAGACGTGCTCGGCGTGGTCTTTGAAAAGTGAGTCCTCCTACAGCGGATTAACCCCTATGATTCTCGACGCGACTAACGCTGTTGTAGATTCTGCGTCGGCAAGTGATGTCGATGTTCACGGTATCCATGCGTCGTGGGGATACGAGATCTCGTATCCTGGATCTTCGGATGCGAAGAGCTCGTGAAACCCTTGCAAAATGGAGTGGCGATGTTGTTTCAAGTCAACTCCCAGTCCTTGCTGGGTGATCGTGCTCGTATCCATTGTGTGCCGTCAAGATACCCTTGAGTGGAGTGTTATGATGATGATGCCCGTCACTGGACTCTTTGCGCATTGGTTATGCGTTCAGTTGGTGAAGCGTTGCTCGTCCGACTCATCTGCGTCGTTGGCAGGTCCGTTGTATCCGCCGCGGCCCATTGTGAATGTGTTGGTGATGTCTTGAGGTGTGGATCGAGACGATATGATGGATTGAAGCAAAGGTTGGCCAGACGTGGTAGATGATCGATTGAAATAGGCAATCAGTTGAGAAGGAAGATTAGCCTTGTGACGAATATGTATGATAGTGTCTCAAGTATGTATGATAGTCTTTGAAGTCGCTGAAGTATAAAGTCAAGAGTATATCGTAATGTATGGATGTTCTGAACTGTGATGTAGAAAAAAGTAAAGTCTGATCGCCATGATCGACGACCTTATTTATAAAAAAAGCTTCTTAGAGGAAAATTCCAATTATTCTGACAATTTCAAGAAAACTCAGAAAAATAACCCCCAAAAATGCCAAACACAGCATCACCTGAATCACAGCGCGATGTCTGCCTGAGCTCATCCTCCAGCACCAATGAACCACGCAGCCTCCCAGCAAATCCCGAGCCCCCAATTCCCAATTCAAGTAATATTCCAGATGAATCCAGAAAGAAACAGCCCGAAGTACCGGTCGAAATCCAGAATTATTTTTTTTAAATATGGGGCGCCCTTCGTCGCGGCGTGCATGTCTGAGTCAGGGCCGACTCATAGGTACCTACTCTTCACGAGGAAAAATGGAATGAGTAAGGATAACAGGAAACACCAACTATCAGCTACGACCCCAGCTACAAGCCCCCCTGCTAGCCACAAGGGCATCGACAAAGCCACAAATGATCGGCTTGGGAGCCACTATGCCACTATCTACTAGCTTGGCACGCCATAGCCTGATATTATTTAATTAGGAAATGTGACGGTGCCTGTTGGCAGCCTACGGTGGACAAGGACCGGCTTAGGTGAGTGGTTGATTAGTCGATGAGTCGATGAGTCGACGCGGGGACTGGCGGGGATTCAGCTGAAGAGAACAAAATAAATTAAACGGTCGGCGCTGCGTGTTTGAGATTGAGACTAGGCCTGAGGCTCATTTGCGTGTATTACTAGAGAGACAGCTGGAGTGGATGCATTCTCGGCTAGTTAGTTACGTCGGGGACCATTTTGGGTTGATTTGGCATATTTGTCGTGGAATGATAGCATGGTGGTATTCGAGTTTATTGTTTCTTGTAGAACCGTTTGTTGTGGACATTTTGAGGCGGGAAATGGTGTCAGTATTTGTGTCAGATTTCTAAGAATAGCCCCATCGTAGTTGACTTGAGTAGTCACTCGGTCAGGAGTAACTATACAATAACCGGTTAGTTATCTACTAGTTAAATCAAGCCACTCATGTTCCAAGGACCCGTGGAAATGGCACGCTATTCTCGAATCCCGCCGACCGACTGTAGTACAACGCCGGTTTAATAATTGTGATCTAAATAGACATAGCACGACCTAATATTGCCTTTTGACCATAGACCTAACCGCGAATAGAAGGTGTAGATGTCAAATTCAGTTGATCCCGTTCGCGCCGGCCCGCAAGTTAGATGCTAAAAATAAAAATAAGAAATAAGAAACCCACGTTGTGCCTCTGCAGAGGTTGCTTGAGCGGGGGCCAAAACATCAGGAACGATAAACACATGCGCAGAGAACTAGGACTTATAATAGACAAGACCAGGGATATGGATCGCTTCGCGATATTATAGTTTATGGCTGATCGCCTTTGTTTTCCTGATTCATGGTATACGCTGCAACGGCTGACAAGGGTGGATGATTTGTAATGATGACAATTCTTGCTCTCATCACTGGAATCTCTGGGATCGCTTGGAGTGTGTTACTTGAGCCACTAAAGATATCCTACATTGGGGTTTCGTCTCGTTCGAGGCCCTCATTTATTTGAAAAACGGGGGCCGTTGCGCTGGTCAGGCCCGTCGTACGAAGCCACCCGGAGAATTTGCATGGATATCTATAGGATTGGAGAGAATCGAAGACGAGGACGTTGCCCAGTTGAAACGCAGACTTTGGGCCTGAAGACCCGGGCGAACGGGAGTTGGAAGGGTGGATATGCGCCAGAGCTTGTTCGCTGCAGAAAGCTCCCAAGACATGTAGTCTCGAAGAATCCCTTGGTGGCCCAAAAAGATTGATGAAGCTCAGGAACAAAGGGATCGCCGTTTGGTAGCAGCGATAGGACGACTGGCAGCCTGCCGCGCAGCCACTGGTTTCTCATCCAAGATGTAATAATAACGCTACGTTTATCCTTGAGAAAATGTAAACTCCTTCTATTCAGTAGTCGCAAGCGATTTGATTGTGGGGGATTGCCATTTAGCGTTCCAGGGCACGCGATCTCTTAGTTTGAAGCGACTTCGAGGGAGATATGCTGATGGAAACTGACGACAAAAGTAAGGGCGAAGGTCCAGGCGACAGAAAGGCTATGGCACGCCTACAATGCAGTGCAAGTTAGTATAATGTACCACTTGAATCACACCAACTGACTATTTTGAGCAATAGAAGGTCGCTGTGGTAGGCTCGTATAGATCGTGGGGTGACGATGCCTTTGTGCGTGGCTCGTGGCATTTGATGGAAGAATGTCGGAGCAGAACCAGGAGTGGATACTCGGAAGAAGGAATTACTATAGACCCGCATGTATTAGTCATTATTTTGCCCACCAAATTGCTAGCTAGGGGCTTCTTTGCAATTCAGACCTGTTGAAATCCGATTGGTGCACCTAGATGAGCTCAGCAGCCCAGCTCCGATAGTTATGAGCCCGATTCGCCATTAAGAAGGGAGATTCGTCGAATTCGAGACTATACGTCGATGATTGCGATAGTCCACATATACGATCTGCCCTATCTTACCCCTGAACTTCCTATCGCTGAATACACTGCTGAAAGGCGATCAATATGGAGTCAACAGTGATCTCCGCCATGAAGGGCGAAAAGCTGAAAGACCCTCTGCAATGGAGGAACTGGTTCGCACGAATTAAGCTGTACGCACGCCAGAAGAGGGTGTGGGACCTCATTGACCCCCATACCGAAGAAGGTTACCTCGAGGAACCAATACGCAAGCCTCGAAGACCTCAATACCCAGAAGATGGCAACGAATCAGCGAAGAGAGAGTGGAGAGACCGCATGGATATCTATAAGCTCGATTTGAACGAATGGGAACAACAGAATAAGAGCCTAGACGCTATTAACGAGTGGATCATCTCCAATTTGGATGCAATTCACCATACTTCCATGTTGAACTACCAAACCCCATACGAAAGACTTGTGTATCTCCATACTCGATTCGGTAGAGCGACAGCCGCAGAAGAAGACGTGCGTACGCAGTGGAAGCGAGTGTCTGCATTACCACCAAAGAAAGGTGCAGATATCGACCAGTGGATTAACGAATGGGATTCACTAAGAGAGCAGGGTGTCAGCCTAGACCTGCCAGAGATAAAAAACGCTAACAAGGACTTCCTTCGTGCGGTCAAGGATCTGCTTCCTATGTGGTGGCAATCCAAATTCGAGGCAATTGTATTGCATCAAGAAGAGTGGGATACTCGCGATTTGATCGAAAACTTCAGAGGAACCTATCGTGAGATACACCCACAGAGATCTACCGTTAGTACGATCTCAAAAGCTTCTTTCTCAACTCTGCAAGGATTCGAAGAAGCAAAGCAAGAAGATCAACAGCAAGCGCAACCGCTACAACCGCAGCAACCACGATTCTTACCACCGATTCCAAAGCGCTGGTGCCCATGCGGTAATAAGGTCCATAAGCCATGGGACTGCTGGGTCATCAACCGAGAGGCTTTCCCAGACAAACCTGCACTGAGATGGAAGGTCAAACGTGTCGAGGAACGTCTTTCGAAAGATGAAGCGTGGAAGACCTGGATAGAGAAGATGGTCAAGGACCATAACGAGAAGAACGGGGTTAACGATACCACTAAAATGGCCAATTCAACGCAGCTCTGGGGCTCGTACTTTACCAGCTTTCCAATTAAGCAGGTGTACCAAAGCGTGAAAGCAGCAGGAGAAGACGATACTCGCAAGCGATGGTTCTTGGACACCGCATCATCAGTACATATATGCAACCAGAGGGACCTATTCACTAAGCTCACACCGAAGCAAGATGGCTTGAAGACCGGTGACTCGTATACCGCTGTTGAAGGAATTGGAAGTGCCATAATGACAGGCGTGGGGCCTGATGGCTCTACCAGACCAATCCAACTAAGCAATGTGCTATATTCACCTGATTTCCATGCGAATTTGATGTCTTATGCAGGCCTAAAGAAGAAGGGTCTGAAATGGGATGAGGACAACGAATGCATTAAGGATTCCAATGGTGAACCCGTCATCAATGTGCGCCTAAACGAAGCGTTAGATATATGGGCATTCGATCAACCGAAGGAGCAAATCTTACCAGAAGACCTTGCCCATGCACATGCACATGCGGTACGCACATCGGAGAAACCACTGGTTGCAGAAGCTTCAGTAGACCGCTGGCACCGACGATTAGCCCACGTATCCAAGCGTGTGGTCAAGAAGGCCGCCGAGATAGTGGATGGCATCAAAATCAACGAGGATCTGCCAGATTCGACATCGGAGGAAGAAGAAAGGGAACTCTGTCAGATATGCAATCTTGCAAGCGCACCACGCCAGATCTCAAGACGACCCATCGGTCGTAGTTTCGGGAGATACGGTCGAATCCACTTCGATCTAGTGCAGTTTCCCCCTGGGTACAATAACCACCAATGGATGACCCATTTCTATGTTGAAGGCATCAGATTTCACTGGTTATATACACACCAATTCAAATGGGAGTGTAGGGATGCAGTCAGAAACTTCATTGCCCTAGTCAAGAACTGGTGGAACCTACCAATCAGAGCGTTTCAATATGACAACGAGCTATCCGCAGGAGCAGAAACCGAAAGCTTCCTAAGCAATATCGGCATCGTCGTCTCACACAGTATCCCATACCACCCTGAGCAGAACGGTTCTGCAGAACGATCGGGAAGTGTCATCCTGACGATGGCTAGGCACCTACAAATAGAGAGCCAGTTACCACAGAAGCTATGGCCAGAGATGGTTAGCACTGCAGTATGGATTTTGAATCGAATCCCTACACACCTGAAAGAGGAGAATCACTGGATTGTGCCGTGGAATGAAGCACGAAAGGACTTCGGCGGCGAGAGGATGAAGAAGGCAAGTCTTGCCAATCTCCGCGTGTATGGGTCGTTGACCTACTGCCGAATCCGCCATATACCACGCTTGCAGAAGACCTCTCCCCGTGCAGAGATTGGGTTCTTGGTAGGATACGTTGCTTCGAATATCTGGAAGGTCTGGTTCCCTGCGAAAGGAAAGGTTGAAATCGTGCGAGACGCAAGGTTCGATGAAGCGAGACGATGGAAACCTGATATGCAGTACTGGCAAGATATCGAACTGCCTATACCTGAACCGACGATTTTGACCGACGAGGAACATCTGAATGTCCTACGAGAGGACCTCGGGATGCCTGCGGAGCTATCAGCGAACCGAAATACAGAGGAGGATCGGCAACAGGATCATAACGAAATCTGTCACGAAGACCAAGCGATTCATCAGCGTGTTTGTGAGGTTGAAGAAGAAGATCCTGACCAAGGAGACCCTGCAGAACCTACCGTTGAGACTACCGCTGAACCTCAGGGGGTGGTTATACCGATTACCCCGGAACCTGACAGTAGAGACCATCTACTGGTAGATCATCCTCTGCCGGTGGAGACCCTACCAGGCTCATTTCCGATCGAAGAGCCTACGATTTTACCACTAAGTCCTCCAGGAGACCAAATCACCACTGTGTCTCCTAGTGCAGCTGGTCAGGGGGTGGACAACCAGCCAATATCCCAGGCTACCAACCAGAGATCCTGTCTCAATGAAGACCAGCCGCCAGAGCCGGAGATACCGCCTGAAACTCTCACAGGAGAGGTTACCGAAGAAGATTCGCTTTCTGATAGCGAGCAGCAGCTACACACTGAACTACACACACGAAGAAGCGATGGAATCGACACTGCCAATATCCTCGAGGGCAGCAGAAGAAGAAGACCAAGGGTAGATCCCGACTACCACGCATACGCCACTATCCTAACACCACTGATCGAAAACGAACCACCTGAACTGCTTCGCACATTCGCAGCAGCGTTATACACCGAGAAGCCGATTCAACGCCACAGAGACGATCTACCACCAGTACCTAATGGGTGGAGAGAGATGATGAAGCATCCAATGGCAGAGGGTTTCCTAGCTGCATGCGCGAAAGAGATACGATCTCTACAAGAGAAATCAACCTTTACCGTCATAAACCGACCGAGAGACGTTTCGAAGCAGATCCTACCACTCCGATGGGTCTTTGCATATAAATTCGACCAGGACGGTTACCTCCAGAAGCTCAAGGCACGAATCTGCGTGCGAGGTGACCTCGAGACGATATCCCCAGAGGATAAGAGGGCGGTTACACTCGCAGCAAGGTCTGCGAGGATGATCTTCGCACTAATCGCAGCGTTCAACCTCGATCTCCGCCAGAGAGATGCAGTTACAGCGTTCTTAAATAGTGAACTGCCTACCGAGACCTACACAAGAATGCCAGAAGGATTCGATAGACCAGGGATGTGTTGGAAGCTACAGCGGGCGCTATATGGATTGCGCATCTCACCAAAGCTATGGCAACAAGAAGCATCTCGAGTACTCGAGAAACTAGGTCTCACACCAATACCAGAAGACCCCTGTGTCTTCGTCTCACAAGGAATCATCGTCTTCTTCTATGTTGACGATATCCTCATTGCTAATCACCCATCAGTGCGCGAGAAAGCTAAGCAGCTAGAAAAGGACCTCGAGGCACACTGGGAGCTCACAGACCATGGGGAAGCTGAATGGTTCTTGAACATTCGAATCATCCGCGACCGCAGTGAACATAAGCTTTGGCTATGCCAAGATGCCTATATTAGCAGTATGGCAGCCCGATACAATCTGACAGACCGTCCGCCGGTCTATACACCACTGCCAGTGGAAGAAATGAAGCCATACGATAGCACTGCAACCCCTGCAGAGGTCAAACTGTACTAAGGAAAGGTGGGATCTGTGCAATATCCCACTACAATTACTAGGCCAGATGCAGCGAAGGCAACCGCCAAACTCTCACAATTCCTTCAGAATCCTGGGCCTCAACATCAACGTGCAGTGGATAGGGTCATCTGCTATCTCTATACCACGCGATACCTCGCTTTGCAATTCGGTGACAAAGGAGATATGGAATCGATTGAATTGGCAAGCGACGCTTCTTTCGCAGATAACAGAGATCGCCGAAGCTCTGCAGGTTATATCTGCCAGGTTTATGGTGGACCAGTAGATTGGAAAGCTACCAAGCAACCCACAGTCACCACATCGACTACCGAAGCCGAATTGCTTGGATTATCCGACGCAGGAAGATCTCTCCTATGGTGGATGAGGTTTCTCGACCGAATCTCATTCAAACCAAGCCACCCAATCACATTAAAGTGTGACAATCAACAGACAGTCAACCTATTGACTTCGGAGCATGCCAAAATCGATACAAAGCTTCGTCACGTCGATATCCATGGGCACTGGCTAAGACAAGAGATTAGAGAAGGTCGAATCATAATTCAATGGGTGCCTACTGCCAAGATGGCAGCAGATGGGCTCACAAAGATCCTGCCACGCCAGAAACATGAAGATTTCATCAAGATCTTGCGCATGCAAGATATACAGCACCTAATTGAGGTGTAATTGAGAGAAAAGAGAGAGCTGTTGGAAGAGATTCAGCGCTCATCTCGATTGAATTCAACAAGGAAGACCAATTGGCGAAGCTATTCAACACTCGCTAAGCGCTGAGGGGGTGTGTCGGAGCAGAACCAGGAGTGGATACTCGGAAGAAGGAATTACTATAGACCCGCATGTATTAGTCATTATTTTGCCCACCAAATTGCTAGCTAGGGGCTTCTTTGCAATTCAGACCTGTTGAAATCCGATTGGTGCACCTAGATGAGCTCAGCAGCCCAGCTCCGATAAAGAAGTCATGCCTGAGGCAGAATAATGCCTCAGATGCCTAGCCAGTTGGTGTTGCCGCGGCGATCAACGACTAACACCCAGCACCAAAAAACGCCCAACTAGACCCCCAGAGCTTTACGTCCTACCAATATAACCACGCACTTTAGTCGAGCCACGCACTATATTCCTTAACCCTAACCTCTCGGAGAAACATGCTCACACGTAACCATATTTGTCGATCTCTGCTACCGACGTGATTACAGAATTGGAAGAATAACTTTGAAATTCAATCTCTGGGGGGCTGATCCGATGCCATCGGGGTATTGGTCTACTCTAACATTCACGGGAACGAACTTTGAAAACAAGAAAACAAAAAAAAACAAAGAACACTGCCGTCCACTCATTCCTGCCCCCCTGACTAAAAAGAAAAGGAAAAAGAAAGAGAGTATTCAGAAACTCTGAAGAGGTGTCTGCTCTGTATCGTCCCCAGAATCTCCAGCTACTGCTGCGTAGGCAAGTCTTGCCGGCGGCGTCGACCGAGAAGTTGTCGCAAGGATGAAAATGCCTCATCCGGGTCCAGGAGCCACCCACAGTCATTGGCACCCTCCAGATGGAGGGCAAGCTCACTAAGGGTAGACCAGCGGCGCAGGCAACTCTTGCAGTAGAAGTCGAATCCCGAACCGGAGTGGATGTAGAAATCCCGGAAGCTAGGCGTTGCCTTCACAAGGCGCATCACTTGCTGGTAGCCGCCACAGTCACTGCTCGACTCCAGGTGCTGGATGGTGGTCGAGAAAACCTCGTCTTTGTCACCGCATCCAGGGCACCGGTACTCATCCGGGACATGGGT
Source organism: Penicillium cataractarum (assembly GCF_028827025.1). Lineage (NCBI taxonomy): Eukaryota > Fungi > Ascomycota > Eurotiomycetes > Eurotiales > Aspergillaceae > Penicillium > Penicillium cataractarum. The sequence continues at coordinate 688,723 of NW_026622745.1, read as the reverse complement.
TCTCATGTGCTTTAATCGTATATTAGTTACCATTCGTCTGATGAATGTAGATGTGGGAGAAAACGTACATCGCGGCAGAGCTCCATGTCCTCGAAGCATTCGAAGCAGTACTCGCAGGCAGCATGCTCATAGATGAGGTGCGTGTTCAGGCTCCTCTTCGATGCGCAGGTGAGGTCGCACCCCGGGCACCAGAAATGGGCTTCCGCCCGGTGAGCATCGAGCTGCTCCTCATCGGAGAAGTCGACCTTGCCGTCGCAATGTAGACAGAGATTGTGGTACCTTGGGTCCTCCAGGTGTTCCCAGAGCTCTGTCTCGTCTGGGAACACCAACTCGCAGGCCTGGCACCACGAATGGTGCGAGGCGGCTTGGCAGTGCGAGCAGATGGCGTCGTAGGAGGGGTACTGGTGTTGGCAGAGACGGCAGAAGTACTCGCCGTCGTGGGTGATGACATGTTCACCGAAGAGGAAAGACATCTTTCTGGATTTATGAAGGTTGTTTTGATAATGGGGGTGGAAAGTTGGGAGACGGAGGAGGATGAGAGTGTGGATGGAGATGGCCAGGGAGGAAAGGAAAGACGGACAAGTGGATGTCGGATATGTCCAACACATCCGAAAAGGAAAGTACTGCTTTCTAGGTTCGATAAGATTCCTCTATCTAGGCAGGCGATTTATCTTGGAAGTGGCAGTACCAGGCTGATGCCCTCACATATCTTCACGCTCATCTGAAGGCCGTATAGGAATCAGCTTCGTCTCTATTGAAATGCCTTTGGGGGATTGAAGCAAGTACTAGAAAGCTTATATCTCGCAGTACTTTCAGAGAAAACCTGAAAACATCTTCTTAGGGCTTGCGTAGGTGTTTTGAAGCATCAAATGCCTGATGTGATTAATCGATGAAAATAGGAACCCAAGCGTAGAAACATTAATCAAAAGATTGATATTCTGTATATGTCCATAAAATCACACCAAAATCGGGGTATATAACACAGTGTTAGCTTAATGCATGCTCTTCTCATACTTCATGTCGAATCATTAGATGCGTCCCTAGTATAGGCAAGTATCAGAATGTCAAGACTCCCTGGATATTTCAGACTACTCGGGGTTTTCATATCGCGGAGGAGATTCGCTTTGGTCTTTGAGAACCGTCCTTGAATCAGCCTCCACGAGAGACTTCGATCCATCTGCTTCCACAATCGGTTTGGATTCCCCGACCTCCAGTACCATCCGTGAGTCTGCCTCCACTATGAAAGAAGGCCTGGTATTGGCATCCATTTCAGCTGGACTTTGATCGATTTGAGCTTCATCTTGCCGGGCAATTTGTCCCAAGTCTAACAAGTCCTTTTCAGAGTTATGCCAACGGACCAGGCCCCATCTCACGCAGAATGGCACCAATCCGAGATAAATAAGGAAGATGAAAATTGTCTGAATGAGACCCACGCCGGAGATAGTCGTTGCTGCTATATTTGTGGTGACAAAGAGGTTGATATAGTAGATGGCCCACATCATGTTCAGTGCGAACAAGAATACGCTGCTGAAAAGGAGGAAGATCGAGGGTGTCTAAAGTGAAGGAGATTAGTGGAAGCTGGTAAGGCCTGAGGATTTCCCAAATACTTGCCCTAATCTTTGCTCGAGTCTTTATAGTTTTGGTAGAAAGGTAAATAGTCCAGGCTAAAATTTCCATGGAAGATATCCATCGGATAATCGAGCATGCAAGCTCGATATCATACATGCGATTCAAAATGTCAGTCATTGCTTTGACAGAGTGACCCGTAGACCGAGACTTTTGTGTGAGCATTTGCTGAATGTAAAAAGCCCAGTTGATGATGGCTGTTATTAAGGTGACTCCCAGGATGCCCCAGTGGAGGTTCTTGATCCACCTTGGTGGCTTGGTACCAGCACTTAAAACATCAAGGCAAATATGGATGGTTTGGTAAAAGATATAGAATAGGGCGCAGATGGTTGCATGCCGGAAGAAAGCCCCTATGATAGATCCGGGATAGTAAAAGTCCCTATAAGCCTTGGACGAATTGGAGGTTTTTAAAATATTCTGGCCTTCGGTAGGAAGAGCGAAAATTCCATAACTGCAGTTTTGTAGGGGTTATTATTACTGAAATCCCTCACTGAAGAACATCAAGTATGAGTGACTCACAGAAAAACCGAAGTGACAGACCCTAGGACAGTCCACATTGGCAAAGCCTTCAAGTCATATTTTCTGCGCCTTCGCAGCACCAATAGCCAAATGGAGCAGCCCAGAGCACAGATACAGACAAGAATATCCAAACTAAACTTCGCAATCGCAAGATTCTGTTTGAGATCTTCCGCCACAGCTGCCGACTGAGACATTGAAGTCGAGACTGAAGTTGAATAGGTCGACATTTTGCTGTGAAGCGGCCAAACACAGAGTACTCTATTAGTCGGGCAGCATCTTCTTTAATAACAACTTCAAGTTTTGAGATCTATCGATCTTAGCGATGTCAGCCAAGAGCATGGGTGGCCTAGGGGACAGTGCTTGTGTGCTGGTTGGAAGGATCTCTGGGGGATCGACAGCCGCTAAGGACACATCTGCGCCTTGTTATCAACTCTTGATCTCACTGGACAAATAGGGAATTTTGGCCCCGGATTCTCCACTGAAGCCCCTGTGGCTATACCATAATTATCCTAATTTAGAATATTATTGCGCCGCAGTCAGGGTCTCGTCGAAACTTATATTGACGTCATATGTACCAGGGATATATGAGACACTTTACGAGATGGCCAAGAATGCTGTAGAATAATGACAGTGAAGGTTACAGAGGCCATTTAAGACATTTGAATAGATGCTACCATGTTCAAAGTCCACCAAAGCTGATTAACTTCTAATGTGAGGGGAGGCTCGTGGATAAGCGAATGAGATGGGAGTTTGAATAATGGTTCGATTGTGAGCAGAACGACCACCATCTTGGCGCATATGTTATCTACGAAGAACAAGACGTCGTTTCCACAGATTGAAGATATCATAGAAGAGATTGTGGTCAAGCCCTTTGAATTCTGTTAAAAATATATCGATATGGCCACAGAAGGAGGGTTTAAACGTGCGTAAACCCTCGGTTATGCGGACTCCGCAACTCCACTACGATAATCCAGGGTCGCATTGTCAGGTCCAGCCTCGCCTTCCGGTGCTGTATATACAGAGGATATCGAATCCGAATCAGAGTCATCATAATGTTCTTGAGTGTTTGCACGAGCCCGAGAGCCAGCCCGGGTTGTTGCAAAAGGTTTCGTTGGAATTGTTCGTGGAGTTCGTTCTAGGTCGGTTGGTTGCTCCGAGGTTGGGTTTGAAGTAGGGACTAAAGCTACAGGAGTATCCTCTTTCATTCGATGTGATAAAGGCCGGTGAATATGAGAGCTTGACTGATGTGTCGGCGGTGAGCTGAAAGATGAAGATGCTATAGGTGTGAATGTTGCAGACACCAATGGGGCGTCATCCGGTCGGGATCGACTTCGACTTCTATTCCCATTGGATCGTCTGTTTGGACGTCTGAGTGGTGAGGAGCCTCTGGATTCTCGCAATAGTGCGGTGACTCGGTCACTGGCCAAAGGGGGTGGCTGCTCGATGGATTGTCTTGATTCCGGGGTGGCAGTCCGTGGACTGATATCCGCAGATCTAACCTCACTGGAAGTCTCCTGATCCAAGCTCCCCGGAAGCTCAAAAGGGGTTGAACTATCTGCTTCAACAGCAAACGGGATTGTAGGGGGAAGGGCGGGAGGAGGCGTGGGTGGGCTTGAGAGTGAGTCGCGTAGACTCCCACTCTGGAAAACTCCAACCTGACTCATTGGAGCTGGTATATTGGTACGTCGGTGGCTTTGGCTGAGTGTTTGACTAAGAAGGTGTCGCACTTGATACATTCGATCCTCAGGAATACCAGGGGAGAATCCGACCGTGTCTGGCATGTTGATGATTTCCGTAATGTCTGCATCGGGCACTTTCCCGCTTGATAAAAGTAGTTGCAGGAGATCCGGTTGGCCATAATACGCAGCATAGCGAATTGGCTGCCACCCGGCCTCATCCTTTTTCAATACGGATGCACCACGTGCCAGTAACAGAGATGCTACATGCCAATGACCTCCCATGGCGGCCAGGCACAATGGCGAGTCTTCTCGAAATCCAGTGCCAAATTTGACAGACAGCGGGGATCCTCGCTCGAGTAGCTTCTGGACAACTTCGACGTGGCCATACCGGCTAGCCACGCAAAGAGGCCGATCACCAACACCGTTACGAGCATCGAGCGATGCTCCCTTCTCACAGAGTAGGTCTAACAGAAATAGCGAGCCCCGAGCCGCGACGATATGCAGAGGCCGCTCTTGGTGTTTGGACCCAGAAGCTTCAACATCAGCGCCTGTCAGAAGCAGCAGCCGTGTTATTTCGAAGCTGTCAGCCATGCATGCGTAATGGAGAGCTGTTAGACCAGTTTTGCATCGAGTTTCAAGGGGAACCCCCTTGCGCTGCAAGAATTCCACAACAGCAAACTGTGACTGAATGACCGCTAAATGCAGAGCCGTTCGACCCACACTGTTAACCATATCAAGCAATCCTTTCTTTTCGCTCAGAGCTCTGACGGTCTGTTCATGCCCATTATAGGCTGCCCAGTGGAGGGCTGTCATTTCGCTATCATCAGTGCTGCGTGAAGATGCTTTTCGCTTGAGAAGAAAATCTACCGCTAGCGCACGTCCAGCTTCGGCCGCACAAATCAACGGCGTTTTTCGGTCTCGACCTTGAGCCTCGATGTTCGCTCTATGGTCCAGGAGAATGCGAATGGCATCAAGGTGGCCTTCTTCACAGGCATAATGTAACGCTGTCATCATCGTTCCATCCTTGGCCTCCACGTCAGCCCCATGAGTGACGAGCAGCTGTACAATCTCGCCGTCACCACGCTTTGCAGCGGCATGGAGAGCTGTCATCTGGTTTTCGGCTCGGGCATTCACTTGAGCATTGTGCATGAGTAGCACATGCACGGAATCTGGTTGCCCACAGTCTGCTGCTACACGCAATGCAGTACGGCCCTTGAGATTCGGAATTTCGATGAGACTCCGCTCTATCAATAGTAATTCCATTGCTTCCCAGTGGCCTCGCGATGCGGCCAAATGGAGAGCTGTCTCGCCTGATCCGTCCGTTACGGCAAGTTGAGCGCCACTTTGAATTAACAAATCGACCACGCTCTCTTTACCGCAATGAGAAGCGACTAAAAGCGCGTTTCGACCTGACCTTTCGTGTCGCTCTTCGATGTCAAAGCCTCGCTCGATGAGTCGTTCTGCTTCGTCTCGAGAGCCTGATTGGGCGGCTTTGATAAGCGGGGATACCGATGCACCATCTTTGGTGAGATCAATGCTTGTATGGAAGTTTGGACGTAACCGGTGTCCTCGTCCCTGGGTATTTGGGCTGATTGGCGAATTCTGTGAGCCCACCGTCGATACCCTAAGGCTTCTTCGGCTGGTTGTATTGATGCGGCCGAGAAAAGATGAGAACCTTTCTAACTTAGATCCAGATGATTGCCCCCGTGTCAAAGTTTTTGAGTCGGAAACAATCCTTCGTATACTGCCAATATTTTGTCGCAATGGAACTTGTGTATGAGATACACTCCTACTATGCAATGGTGCTGAAGGACTTTTTGGCAACGCAAGAAAGTTCTCTTGCTGCTGAGCCATATCGGGGGACAGCGCAGTATTGTTATGCCCCCCTGAATGATAGCTACTATAGCCCTCGTCGGTAAAGGAGCTTTGAGTGACGCTAATACTAGGTTGACTTGATTGCGACTGAGACTGCTGAGTCTCCAAAGGCAGGCTGGGGGTCGTCCATTGCTGCAAAGCTCGCTGATAAACAGGCGAGTCCATGATAGTCGCATCAAAATCAAAGATCCGATCGCTATAAGCCCGCCGACTGCTGCTCTGTGATACGGCGTCTGTGTCGGTCGCGGTGCGACTGAGCCGACCGGATCTCAGCGTCGCAGTATCATCGGCGACTTTGCCTATGATTTGACGGGTTGTCGCCCTTCTGAGCAGACGAACTTGCTCGGTTGAGGAATGGCTGTCCTGGTTAGTTTTCAAAGAATAACAACAAATCAGCTGTGTGCATTCCTACCATTGACAGACTTGAAGTAGCAATTGCAAAGCCTGAACTTGAGCACGCAGCTTCTCCTGATGCCCTCTCATGGCATCCTCATTCCAAACAATCTTCATACGGGTCTTAAAGTTGATGCCGCCGCTCTCTTCTGTACTCTGGACCAACTCAAATACCTCGTACGACAAGATCTCCATTATAACGCGGCATCCGTCCATGGCGACGGCCAGGTCCTGGTCAAGCTCGTCAAATTCGGGCCCATCGCGACCGTTGCCACTACGGTGGATGCGAAGCCACTCCTTGAGGCTGGTGAGCGCAGTCCGAATACACGCTAGCTCCTGAATCAGGGATTGGATGGTGAAATCGGCCTCTCGTAATTTCCCCGTCAGCTGTCGTAGGCCACCAACAGTCGAAGCAATAGCCTGCAGGACCTGTATGGCGCCTGAAAAGAGCCCAAATGCCGTCACAGGATCCATGACTCCTCGTGTGCAGAATGCAAGAGCGCATTCAGCTGAGCTGGCGAGGAGTGAGGCTTATAGCGTCAAATCACATGGCGGGGGTGCTGCTCCACTTTTGGGGCGGTCGTCGTGTCAGCGCGGGGGCCAAAACAAGCCTGCAGGTCGGACATGAATGCTGCATCCATCATGGTCTACTAAGATGAACGTAAAAATAAGGAAGAGGTTAAGCACTAAATATGTGGAAGAGAAAGTATTGTTCAGAGGTACACGGTAAGATTTAGTTGAAGGTTACCATGGATGTGTGTACCCTACTTTGCATCCACCTATGGAACGAACCACGACAAACCATACTCCATGTATCTGCCTGGTTACATACCTTAAAGCACCTTCGCACTTTAGTACCGGGACCTCTAGTTACTTAGATAGATGTGACTGAGCCTACTTGCAAAACAAGGTTCAGATCCCAAGCGTCATCCTACGATATATATTTCTCGAATCTGGCCCTGAAACATCATCAAGGTTAGAGGCAAAGTCCGTAAAGTTGCTAGGATAGATTTATGGGTCCATCAGAAGAAACGCATTGAGAGGGTGAGATATCTAGCCATATCTACGGGCAACAAGCTTCGAACAACCGTGTTTTTGCAAAGAATACCCGATGCCAGGAAGCCTGGATTCTTATTGGGTTATAGTGCAGCATATTTATGGGCCCATCACAAAGGGGATCATGTGACCAGCCACTCCCCCCACTCTATGACCCTCACTCCCAGTGTTTATTCAAACATAATAACTGCACTTGCTATCTTGGCACTTTTCATCGTCACTTTACATTGACTATTGAGGAGAATCCCCTCAGATTGCATATATGAACCTTCTATTGCTCCATTGAAGGAGATATGGAGCTCAGGCCGAATCATCAATTCGACCCTTTCGGTCCTGATGCAGATGCCTATGATGGTGTTGACGATGATATCGTCTATAGTATTGATTGGAGTGATCCTTCATCCTTCTTAAAAGCCACGGGTGCTGGCGCGGGTGGCATCCCTATGCCTGAAACAAAATCAGCCCCAGAAGTTCGTCAAGAGGCTACAGCAAGGTCAGAGAAGATTTTTACCAGTTACAAGACGCTGCATGCAATTCTACAGCGCCACGAACTACAATTCGTAAGCGATGGCTCAAGAAAACACGGCCCCAAAGGCTTAAAGTTTTGCTAAATGCCTGGCCTAACATGCCGACAATGCATCGCCCCGACTTTGAGGCTTTCCGCAAGGAGTCAGAGGCCGACCCTGACAGAGGCACCAAATACCGCGTTTTTCTTGTCCCCATTCATCAACCAGGAAGATATCCTAAATACCTAGACACTGCCATTGCTGTTGAACGCGCGAGGCCGCCACCCACCATCTCATTTTGCTGCCGCTGATATCGATGCCATGCACTTGGGCCTGGTCACTAAGGCAATCGTGCCTATTTTTCTAAACCAGTACATCATGGTCTTGAATGGCATAACTGAGAACTTGTTGGAATATGGCAAGCTTGTGGGCTGGGATGAGCATCCTGACGCATTTGACTGGATGACCAAACAAAAAAAATTCCTTCCAGGGGAGGGCTTGTTGATCCTGGAGGTCCAGGAGAGACTTTTGACTGCTCTCCTCAAATGCTGCTTGCAGCTTCTCCGGGAGAGTCAGACCTGATAAGAGATGCTTTTCCAATTCTACCAGAACCACCACTCAAGCCTGAAAGCGAGATTACTGGATTTGAGTCTCTAGGAATCATGGCGGCAGAGGCTCCCTATCGTGTGCCAGCGGAACTTGACCTTCGACTTATTGAGTCACTACTCGCCGCGAGGGCATCTGCTGCGGAAGATCATCTTTGGGCTTTGCGAGAGGATCCTGATTACTTTTCCAGGGCTGTCCTCGATGCCCAGGACCATCGGCAGGAAATGCTGAAGGATACTAGGGGCATGAGTCACCCGCTATTCAATCGCGGCGAGCGAGATGTTCTTTGGGCGCGCGTAATCGGGTCTGTGGTCTTGGACGCATACATCGGGCTTGAGATCTTCACGGAACTCAGCAGCCAAGCCAAAAAGCTGGCGTCAATGCAGAAGAAATATTCTTGGGTACCCCCGAATTGTTTTCTCGAAGTTGATGACGTGCTGGAAGACTGGGCGTGGCGTGAGAAATTCGATTTGATCCATATACGTACAATGACAGGGGCTTTCAGTGAAGCTGAATGGGAATCTCTCTACAAGACATGCTACGAGTGAGTTCTTGGAGAGACAGACTTTAATTGAATTCTGGTACCTGGTATATGATGTTACAAATAACAGCAACCTACGCCCAGGTGGATGGATCAAACAACTAGAATACCATCCTCTCGCTGAGACTGGCAACGAAAGCTTGGCATCCGACAACATCATCAAGGAATGGGGCCTGAATATCCTGGATTGTGCTAAAAGGGCAGGTCGAACCTTCTACATCATCGACACTATGGTACCACGTGTCCACCATGTCGGATTCGTGAACATTCATCAGAAGAATTATAAGATACCGGTTGGACCATGGGCCAGGGAACGACAGTTCAAGGACGCAGGTATGGTGAGCCTTCAGCGCTGGATGGGTGGAATGGCAGGATGGAGTATGCGGTTGTTTACTAAATTTGGAGCCCCGTATCCATGGAGCAAGGAGGAAGTCCAAGTTTATGTGGCCAAGGTGAGAAATGAGCTGATGAATCCTAGTCATCATATATGGCACCGGGGGTAAGTGACTCGTCTCAAGCTTAATTTCTACGGTTCACTCTAGCTGACAGCACTGGAGACGGAGGATATGGGCACAGAAGCCAACTGTTTAGGTGTAAGGGAATGAATACTCGGGAAGTTGATAGCCTGTGTTTGGATTTGTTCTTTTCGAGATCGGATTTAACGAGAATGGAATGGGTGAAAGTAGTCTAATGATACCGTTGTCGTGCTAGTTTGAAAAAAAATCATACTCACGATATGCATTTAATATGTCTGTAATAAGCGAATTATGCCAACACCTTAGCGACAAATTCTCTGATTCTCTCCCGCACCCGTCCTAAACTCAAGACCTCTCTACAACCTTTAACTTATTCGTTCCAATTCAGGTATTTGTTGACTATGAAGAGTGCCGGGCCAGGAATACTATTAAATGCTATGTGATTTTGGAGGATATCCTGCTATGAGGGGAGGAAGTTGATGAGAAACGATCATGATAATCATTGAAAATTCGTCTAAATAATTGCGCCAAAAAACGTGTATTTAGGCACTTCTAATCATATATCGTGTCATATAGATACCGCCATGGGAATGGTATGAAATTTCAAGTGTCCTCCGTTCGGTTGCTGTGCTGGGCGGCTCAATCCCTGGAGACATCGCTCTCGGGTTTCAGATGAAACGGACCGTGTTGTCGGTATTCTAGAAAATCTCCACTTATTGTGTTCGGATGGACGATGGAATACCCATCCAATATGAACCCTTTGGTCGGGAAATTTGGACTTGCGCCTCATTGATTATTGGTCAATGGGGCTTCTGTCTCTATTTGTTTACCGCGCAGCAAAGGTGATCAAATTTTACAACCCTCCGCGGCTGTTTCTCCCTCGTGCTGTTGCCATGCAACATGGCCATCCATGCACTCCATCAGCTCTCAGTCATCAAGACGATTTGCTGATGAATCCGCACCCCCTGGTCAAGCGCAGTCTGGAACACTGAGGGCGACGTCATCTCTTGTTCCTTCATCGCTACCAGAGCGATCTTGGTCTGCGTGAGATTGAAATCGATGCGTTTCAGCAGGAGCTGGTCATGCGGACGCTGCACATTGGAGACGCTCAGCGATACTAGCAAGGCGCAGACTTCGAGGACCTTGAAATTGGCCGCAATCACCAAGGCCAGAACGGCAGGGTCCAGGGATTCCTTGGGGCAAGGAGCCGGGTGCTCGTGGATGAAGGCGGCACATTGGTCGCAGAGTGCGTCAATTGCGCGGAGAATGGGAGGAAGATGAAGGTGAATGCCTGTCCGCTGGTCGCGCTCTTTGAGCACCTTCGATGCGCAGTCGAGCTCACTGCATTTCTCAAGCAGGGTCGCAAAGGACACGGAGCTGTTTTTCCACCGATCTAGACCGACGCTCTCAGTGTCACCCGCCTGCGGGACTGACATCTCCGGCCACATGGGCGATACTATACGGGGAAAGCGGCTGCCCTCGTGCCCGTGAACCAGCGGGCTCACAACCCGCGCTGGCGACGATAACGAGCTGTCGCTTGGGTCGGTGCTTTGTGAAATGGCGCGGACGCCGATGGACTCGTCCATAGAGAAGTAGTCGGGGAGCATTGGAAACTGGGAGATGGGAGGACTGGGAAAGGCGTGAAGGTCGGACGGCATGGTGAGGCCATCGCTAGAGGTACCGTTACCCAGAAAGGACCCTGGCAGCGTCGCACCCTCCAATTGCCATGTGTTTTCTGGAGCAGCCTCGTTCCTGGCCCTGTTCCTTTCCGCGTTGGCGCCGTCACTCCTGGGAGACAGACAGGGTATCGGCGCAGGAGTGGTATGTCGACTGGCCGGCAGACTAGACAAGGGGCGATTGCCCCTCCGTGGTCGACCAGCTTTATGGCGGGGGAGAAAGTAGCATTGGCGCTTGGAAGTCAGACAGGCCTGACAAGCACCTCCCTCTGACGGCAAGAGACAACGAATCTTGCGCTCATGGCATTCTTCGCACGCGCTGCGAACCTTGGACTGCATCGTTGTCGAGAGAAGGTGCATCTTTTCGCGCCGCGAGAAAAAATCTTCTTCACGAAGGGGACCATTCTGGCCCCCAGGGCTCTCTATATCAGCTCGCGCAATATCGAGTAAGGAGAATTTAGCCGTCTTGGTCGTGCCATGGTGTTCTGCAACGTTAACTAACGTGTCCACTTGCGTGGCAACCAAGCCCAGTAGCCTCTAGGCTTGAAGTAAGCAAAGACCATCTAGCCACGAGTCCGTCCAATCACCATGATAAATCAGGCGAGACTGCGATACGAGCAGCCTGCAACTAAGGACTAGTTGCAGGCGATGCCGAACTTTGGAGTGGCCGATATCGCCCATTTGTTGGGTCTTTGATGGGGGCGAAAAGTCGGCCGATTTTGCGGCTCGGCCCGTTGGCTCTTGGATGATTTGGAGAGGGAATTGAGGTCAGGAGGGAATATACTGATTCTGCCGGGTTTATTTGTCACTGACATCCTCAAGAAAGCGGCTTCGTAGGCGGTCTACTCCACCGTTGTGAGATGTGCCAGTCTGGCCCCAATTCCTTCTCGTATCGTTGGCTCGGACTTGGGAATTTGAGTCGGACTCACCGCGCCTCTTTATCTTTTTACTCTCTCCCCCACTTCCCCCCTCCCCGCCCCTCGCAACCAGTGATCCCACCATGGACCACCTCAAGAACGTGTTCGCTCAATGCCAGCAGGAGGGCCGTCCGGCTCTGGTCACCTATGTGACCGCCGGTTTCCCTACCGCGGAGGAAACCCCGGACATCATGCTGGGCATGCAGGCCGGCGGCGCTGGTGAGTCACTCGCGGTCGATATCCCCCGCGACAGCAGAAATGCTAATCAATTGCGCAAGATATCATTGAACTCGGCCTGCCCTTTACCGATCCTATCGCCGACGGTCCTACCATCCAAAAATCGAACCTGAAGGCCCTGCAGAATGGCGTCACTATCACCTCCATGTTGGAGATGGTGCGGACGGCGCGACAGAAGGGGCTGACCACTCCGGTCTTGTTCATGGGCTACTATAACCCCATTCTCCGTTACGGACAGTCACAGCTGCTTGCGGACTGTCTCGAGGCCGGTGTCAATGGCTTCATTATCGTCGACCTGCCGCCCGAGGAAGCTGTGCGCTTCCGCAATGGCTGCACCAAGACTGGGTAGGGCGCCCACCAAACTCTCCCCTGACGCACTCCTCCATACAAGGGAAATCAACTAACTCAAGCGAAATCATAGTCTCTCCTACGTCCCCCTGATCGCCCCCTCTACCACCGAAGACCGTATGAAGTCCCTCTGCCAGATTGCCGACTCCTTCATCTATCTCGTCTCGCGAATGGGTGTCACGGGCGCCACGGGCACTCTTAACTCTGACCTGCCCGCCCTCATCCAGCGAGTCAAGGAGCTTTCTGGCAATGTGCCAGTTGCCGTCGGATTTGGTATCAGCACACGCGAACATTTCCTGAGTGTCACCTCTATCGCCGATGGCGCCGTCATCGGTAGCCAGGTTATCACAGTCCTTGGAGACGCCCCTGCCGGACAGGCCGCCCGGGCCGTGGAGGAGTATTGCTTTAACATCACCCAGCGAAAGGGTCGCGTCGGCGAGCCCTTGGCTTCCACGCCGAGCCAGAAGCAGAACGTTGCCACCCAATCTACGGCCGACGACGAGACTGCGACGACGGAGGGATCTGGAAAATTCGGTATTTTCGGTGGACAGTATGCCCCAGAGGCGCTCACTACTTGTTTGGCCGAACTAGATGCTGGGTTTGAGGCCGCGAGGAACGATCCCGCTTTCTGGGAGGAATACAAGTCCTACTATCCCTTTATGGGCCGCCCCTCCAGCCTGCACCAGGCCCAGCGACTCTCCGAGTACGCCGGTGGCGCGAACATCTGGCTGAAGCGCGAGGATCTCAACCACACCGGTTCTCACAAGATCAACAACGCCCTGGGCCAGATCCTGGTGGCACGTCGCCTAGGAAAGACGGAGATCATTGCCGAGACTGGCGCCGGTCAGCACGGTGTGGCTACGGCGACGGTCTGTGCTAAGTTCGGTATGAAGTGCACGATCTATATGGGAGCAGAGGATGTCCGCCGTCAAGCGTTGAACGTCTTCCGTATCCGTCTTTTGGGAGCCACTGTGGTCCCTGTCGAAGCCGGTTCGCGCACCCTCCGTGACGCCGTGAATGAAGCCTTCCGGGCATGGATCACCCGCTTGGACACCACGCATTATATCATTGGATCTGCGATTGGCCCTCATCCCTTCCCGACTATGGTGCGTACCTTCCAGAGTGTAATTGGAGAGGAAACAAAGGCCCAGATGGCCGAGCTCGGCAAGAGCCCGGATGCCGTCGTTGCCTGTGTCGGTGGTGGCTCTAACGCCGTCGGCATGTTCTACCCCTTCTCTAAGGTCCCTTCGGTTGAGCTCGTCGGTGTGGAAGCCGCTGGTGACGGTTTGGACACTACCCGCCACTCGGCGACCCTGAGTCGCGGCTCCGTCGGCGTGCTGCACGGTGTGCGAACCTATGTCCTGCAGGACCAGCATGGCCAGATTTCCGACACCCACTCTGTCTCGGCTGGTCTCGATTACCCTGGTGTCGGTCCGGAGCTCGCGGGCTGGAAGGAGAGCAACCGCGCAAGCTTCTTGTCGGCCACTGATGCCCAGGCCCTGGAGGGCTTCCGACTGCTGAGCCAGTTGGAAGGTATCATCCCCGCCCTGGAGACCTCCCACGCCGTCTGGGGTGCCATCCAGACCGCAAAGAGGCTGGGACCCGGCAAGGATATCGTCCTGTGCTTGAGTGGCCGTGGTGACAAGGACGTGCAGAGCGTCGCCGATGAGCTGCCCAAGCTCGGCCCTCAGATTGGCTGGGATCTGCGGTTCTAAATAGGCTTATAAACGCCACCAAAAATCAGAGTGGCTTAGGATCACTCGCGACGAACGTGGACGAACGGCAGAAAAAGAAGACAGTATAAAGCAACGAATTGAAACCAAACTATAGCGTATATACGAGTTTGACGCCACTGACATCTCCTCTTCGTAAACGATCCAGTCCCTTCAAAACGCCATCTAATCCACCCTCGCCCACCTCCGCCGGATGCGTCTGAACCTGTCTGCCCTCCAGCAGCCGCGACGTCAACTTCATGAAATCCCCAATAAACTGTGCATCCTCGACACTACCGGGGTAGTAGTTATCCCACTTCTGGAACGACTCGCCCAGAGCCGTGTAAGCCATGGTGAAGCCCGCTTCGACATCAGCTCGTGGCAGCGCCCCAACGGTGAACAGCCCGCAGTATTGAAGCCGACGATCAGGCGACGGCGGGGCCAGTGCATCGCAGCATTTAATGATAGACTCACCCGTCGTGATGCAGTCCAGTACTATGCAAAGTTGATTGCCCGTCAGCGCCCGAATGTCTTGTGCCAGGGCCGGCGAGTGGTGATCGAGGACATGATCCGCCCCGCGTGCTCGCACGAGCTCGAAATTGTGCGGCGAACAGGTAGTGATAACTGTGTATCCGGATCTGATTGTAAATTGGTTAGAAAGGACGTCAGACATGTGGTGGATAGTATAAGTCGGGGATTCAACATACAGTTTGGCAAACTGAATGGCCAGCGTGCCGGTGGCGGTGCTCCCGCCGTAGATGAGAATGGGCTCCTTGGCTGCTCCGGGCTGCGTGGATAATGGGAATGATGGATCCGGCAATGGCAATTGGAGTTGCTGGTACATTCCCTGGGCGACAGTCGTGATACCCACGGCCAGCGTGGCTCCGTCGGCGAACGATACCCAGTCGGGCAGCTTGATGTTGATGTGTGCCTTGACGGCGATGTACTCGGCGAATGAACCATCCGATAGATTCTCTCCATTACCTGCCATAACCAAGAAGTCAACTGTGAAACTTTGATTCTTTGACACAAAATATAGGCAAGATGGAAATCGATGGCAAAGAAGCTATTAGACGTATGGACTTACATCCGTGGTTAAACCCCGCGACACGATCTCCAACCTGCAATCCATGCGCAGGATCTACCTCTGCCCCGATTTCTTCAATAATGCCCGCATAATCACATCCCACTGTCGCCCCCCGGATCGAGATGAAATCAATGTGCTTCCAGTCTGTTGGGTTTAGGGCCACGGCTTTGGTTTTAATGAGAACGCAGTCGGGGGCGAGTTCAGGCATGGCGGCTTTGGTGGTGACTTTGGCCCGTCGGGAGCCGACGATCTTAATCGCTTTCATGCTGGAAGGGCTGGGGAAGAGAGAAGCGGTAAGGCAGGGGATACTAGAGAAGAGAAATAAAAGACAGTCCAAGACTTGATGGGTGGGAATGATGAGCTCTTTATATGCTGACACTCGGAGGATTTTCTACGGGGAATTAGGGCTTTCAAGGTCATGCTTCGGCATAATATTTGGATCATATACAGGGCCAATTGGGGAGACAGAAGGCAGCTTATGAGTAGGGCTGTCTGGAAAGATGGTTGGAAAGATGTTTGGAAAGACATCCGAAAGATCGTTAGGAAACAAGGTTCAAGTGTATCTTCTATGTGCTGCAAACTCTATGGGGTGCTTTAATTACTACGCACAGAGCAAGGAGGTGGCAATTTGGGCTCTGCACTCACTCCATCTCCTGTTGCCTGACACTCTCCGGCAGGAACTTGCTCTTCTGAGCAATGTTGACACTGAGCTTCGCCAGCGGCATGGGACTCAAGATATCAAAGACGGAGATATCGCATTTCAACTCACGGAACAGCCAATTGCGCACTTCGACCGCCTTCAAGCTGTCCACGCCGTACGAGTGCAGGGGCTTATCGGCATCGACATCCTCAGCCGACGCAGTCATCGCGTTGGCCAGGTTGGCCTTCAGCGCATCCTCGACAACCTGGCCAGCCTCTGCAAGGTCGGTCACCTTCGCCAGGAGATCAGCGAGGCGAACCTTCGAAGCTCCGGCGTCAGACGCGCCATCCTCGGGCAGCTCAATGCGGTGGTCAAACTTGCGGTCCTTAGGCCACAGACTGGTAATGTTGCCTTCGCGCTTCAGCTGTTCGGTGAAGCCCATGGCCAGAAGTGGCGGCACTGCAACACCATCCTCGGTCTTTCCCTTCATCAGCGTCTGCAAAATGATCATCACTTCTTCGATCTTAACGGTCAAGGACGCCAAGTGCTCGAACTTCTCGAGGAAGTTCTCAAAGTATGAGTTATCGGCAAACGCGCCGACGTCCATCACGGCACCGACTGCCAGTGCCGTACCAGGCAGTCCGGACTGGCGGCGATACAGCGCCAGTCCATCCTGGTAGGTGTTTCCGGCCGTGTAGTTACCCTGCGCTGGGTTACCGATGACTCCGGAAACAGACGACAGCATGATGAAGAAGTCGAGAGGTTGACTGCCAAACACCTGGTGCAGGTTCCAACTGCCGTAGATCTTCGGCTGAATAGACTCGGTCCATTTCTGGTGGGTCATGTTCTCGAAGGTGCTATCGCGCAGCACCATGGCGCATTGAATGACACCCCGGATGTTCCATCCTTGCTCGATTCCCAGCTTCTGGATAGACTGCACGGATTCCAAACTGCCGGTATCACAGGCAAAGGCTTCAGCGCGGCAGCCCAGGCCGCTCAATCGGCGGATATGTTCCTGCGCGTCTGCAGACTTGGGTCCGGAGCGGGAGAGGAAGACAAGATGACGGGCGCCGTGCTCAATCATCATCTCGGCGATGCTGGGACCCAGTCCTCCCAATCCTCCACTGAGAATATAGGTGGCCTCGGGGTCGAGTTGAAGCGCTGCAGGTCGCGGCAGAATGACTGGCACGGGTTCATCGCTCGTCAGATCCAAAACTGTTTTGCTGGTGCCCTGTTCAATGGTTTGCAAAGCCTGCTCAACCTGGGATGCAGGATAGACCTCAGGCGTGGAGCCTGGCTTCAGGTGGCCATTCGCAAGCAGGACCTGGACCTTTGATAGGATATCTGAAATCACGCGCGTCCGGTTCCGTTCCAAGACTTCAATGTCCAGGTTGGCAAAGATAACATTGGTCTGTCGGGCAGAAGACAGTCCGTGGTAGAAAGATTGGTCTGAAGAAAAAATGATTAGCAAGTGCGCTCGTGAATTAGATGCTGTGATTCCTTACCTCTATCACCAAACTCGATGAATCGTCCGAATTCACCAACACACAGCCACGCTGGCCGAGCCGCATCGTCATCGGCCAAGTTGAGCACGACATTGACACCCTCACCCTTGGTAGCACGAAGCACACTGCGCGCAAATGCCCCACTGTGTGAGTCGAAGACTTGGTCCGCAGGAATTGAGTGTAGCTTCTGAAGAGTCGCTTTCTCCTCCTCCGACTTTGCCGTGACATATACATTGGCTCCGAGGTGCTGAGCCAATTGAATGGCGGCCTGGCCAATTTCGCCAGCAGCACCGTGCACCAGAACCGAATCGTCAGCTTGGATACCGGTCAAATTGACCAGAGCGTAGTAGGCCGTGGCATAGGCCTTGAAAGCTGAAACGGCTTGAATAGAGCCGACCTGCTGGGGCACGGGCTGCACCAAGTCCTGCGATTGACGAGCATACATGCGGCAACCCTCAGGTCTGACCGCAACGACCTGCTGCCCGACCTGGAACCGCGAGACCAGGGATCCCACACGTGTGACCTTTCCGGCAACCTGGCCACCGATACCCGTGTTTTGGCTGAAACCCTTGGCAATGCGAACATCAGCCTCCTCAAGGCTGACGTATTGGACCTGAATCTCGACCTCGTTCTCGCCCAGTGCAGAGGTGTTAATCTCGTCGTCCACCCAGCGCAGGTCGCTCAGTAATCCTGTCTTGCCGGCAGAGAGACGTAGAGCCCGATCATTCTGCTGAAGGGGCTGCAAGAGCGACTTCAACTGAGCAGCATGGCGATCAATCTCGTGATCGAAGCTGTTGTTGCTCATGAAACGAGGAATCCAGATAGTTCCGTCCTTCTCTGCATACTCCATCTCGGTCTGGTAGGATTTGGCCGGGGAGGAAGCATCAAAGCATGCTAGAATGACCTCAACTGCACTGCTAGATGAAAGGTCTATGGCAGGTGACAGATCCAAGTGCGGGATCGTCAACTTTGCCATTTCGACACGCAGTGTGCGAAGCAGACCAATGGTGGGACTCCATTCAATGTTGGAGGAGTTGAGAAGCTGTCCTCCACGAGTAATCCAGAGCACGTACTCGGCAGAGGTGACAAGATTTTGGAATTGGGTGAGACTTTCCTCACTCCAACCCAGAACAAAGGGCTCTTCAATTTCAACCAGAGAGATGATCCATTTGTCGGCCAGGTTGGCGCTCTCGGCAAGAGTGACGGCCCGGACTGGGATTTCCTGCGCAGAAATGGCACGCTCAAGGTTGGCTTGCAGAGCGACAAGCGCGGGCGTCATGTTAGGTGCCTGCAGGATGACAATTTCCTCAGGGTTGCTGTCCTTGGCATTGGCCACCGATGTAATCACAATAGTACTCTGAGATGTCTGGTTGTAAACCTGGCTGGGCTCCAGGCCTGCGAGTACAAGTCTGTCATTCCAAGCTTGCTTCTCGACTGTGTCTGCATCTTGACCTGCGAGAAGGAGCCGACCACCAGCACGGAGCAAGGAGCGGAGAGACTTCAGGCTGACTTCGATATCCAAGTCTGACTGGGGGCTCGTGCTAGACAAGATGAGATCAAATTCAGGGAGATCGCGCTTGACTCCCTCACTCAAATCTAGTTGGATATACTCCAACTTGTCAAATGCGTCACCAAGTGCCTGCTTCACACGCTCCAGCTCCTCTTGCGACGTGGCAGCAACTGTGCATCTGCGGAAGCAGAATCGTCGGCTTGCGAGAGGTCCGTATTTCCGGACGATATCAACCAACGATTCACCGATAACCAGTACGTTCAATTCTGGCTCCTTGTGACAGATTCTCTGCAGCCATCCATCGACTTGAAGCTGCACCTCCTCTGCTGAGGTGAGAGTCTGATCCGCGATTGCTGCCTCGCCGCTCTGAATCACTGCTTCTCCCTTCCAGTGCTCGATATCCTCAGCCCACTGTAGGTGACCGGTTCGCTTAGGGGCCTGCGACTCACTGAGAGAGTGCATCGGTGCGGGGGGTACGGCAGATGAAGTCACTTCTCGGGCCACAAACTCTTGAATAATCAGACCCGGCTGGTCGAATCCAGCTGTGGACATGACGACTGTTCCGGCGGTCTCGCGCTGGCTCTTGGAGTGACACTGAGTGAAACCCTTCAGTTCAAGACCCGCAGTTGACGGGATCGTTGCAGAAACGAACAACCGTTCCAACGAGACTGGGACGGAGGCTTCACGCATAGGGCTGCCGCCAGTATCACCGACAAACAGCAGATGGAACATTGCGTCCAGGGTGGCAGGGTGGATGATATGAGGGAACTCGAACTGATTGGGCATGCTACTCTTAGTATCAGGAACGGTGATGGTTCCGTGTGCAGAGCGGCTGGGCCCATGAGCGTGCGCTTCAGTCATGTTCTTGAAACTGGGGCCGTAGTGCATGCCCACTGCATCCAGGCCGTTATAGAAAGCGCGCACGCTGGTCTGTGTGCAGCGTTTCTGAACCTCAGCATACTGGTCGCGGTGCGAATTCCATTCAGAGTCAGTCTCGTCAAATAAGATCCGTACCGTACCCGATGAATGCTCTGCCCATGATCCTGAGGCGGAGCAGGAGTAGAGATGGAAGTCAAACCAAGAGGCCTGTGCTGCCTCAGTGGCATCTAGGGGCTGGAGGTTCAGGATAGTCTCGATGGAGTGTTCGGCCGAGGGGATCACCAGGCCGCGGTCAAATCGCACATTGCAGAGCTCAAAGGCCTTGGGCATACGAGCGTCTGCAATTTGATTGGCAGCTTCGATGACCATCGCCAACATACCGGCCGCAGGGAAGAGGATAGATCCTTGAATGTTGTGGTCCTGTAGCCAAGGGTTTTCAGGCAGGCGCAGAATGTTTCTCCATCGGGGTGCCATAGGGTTCTGGTCGTGCACAGGAGCACCGAGGAGGTCGGTCCGGGGATACTTCTGGAACCGCTTAGAGCGGCTACTGTACGATTCATGCCAGAAACCCTTGTCATGATTCCACGGGTAAGGTGGAAGGTCCACCAAGGTTCGGGGCTGATAGTCTGCGTTGATGCCATTGACCTTGGTGATATCCACTGCGTGGCCTAAGCTCCAGAGCGTCGCGGCGGCCGCAAGAGCAGTGGCCTGAGCGTCCTGGCCGCGCTTCAAGGCCGACGTGTAGGTGAGGGTTGAAGCGAGCTTGCTATTCACGCTGGTAACAATCTGGTTGATAGGACCCTTCAGGGCTTCGTGGGGACCCAGCTCAACAACTGCGCTGTACTCAATCGGAGTAGCGCGTCGTCGGCCGCGCATGGCCGGGGCATAGGTCAACAGGCTAGACATAGCTTCGGCAAACCGAACTGGTTGCACCATGTTCTGAACCCAGTAACAAGTGCCGAGCTCCGACGGGTCGATCATTGCTCCAGTCACAGACGAAAACATAGGGACGGCATCCTTCGCCTTGGCCACAGGAGTAATGGTTCCCATGGCAGTCTTGTAGTCTTCAGCAACCAAATCCATGTGAGCTGAGTGATATGCGGTCTGCACGCGAAGTTGGCGAGCAAATTTCTGATCTTTCTTCATGCTTTCCTCGAGCTGCACAATCGCCTTGTGATCTCCGGAAATGGTCACACTGCTAGGTGAATTGTAGCAGGCGATGGTTGCAGTGCCCTCAGTAACACGATCGAGGTAGGGCTGCGCTTCTTCAGGACTGAGACCAGCGGCCAACATGCCTCCCACGATCCCTTCCTGACGGTTGCCGACGTCAGCGGAGTAGACACCACGGTGGTAAGCGATCTTGACAGCATCTTCATGGGAGATTGCTCCGGACGCATAAGCGGCTCCTACATGGGAGTCAGTAAATCATATCCATGGGCGTAACGAGTGCTCTCGACTTACCGATTTCGCCACTCGAATGGCCAACAACAGCCCTGGGACGCACTCCCCAATATCTCATCAGATCAACCAAACCCAGTTGCACGGCGGTACACATAGGCTGACTAAAGATTGGGCTGTCTAGCCGCTTGCTGCTGGTTACCTTGAGCTCGTCAAAGACGTTCCAGGTGCAGCCGCACTGCTCTAAAGCAGTTTGAGTTCTCTCCAAACTAGCACGGAAGGCCGGATGCGCGAGCAACTCCAGGCCCATCGTCGGCCACTGTGCACCCTGTCCGGTGAAGACCCAGATGACATTATCGGCCTTGGAAACGCGACCAAGTTTAGGCAGTCCATCCCGGAGAGTCTCAACAAGGTCTTCCAGCGAGCTAGCCGTGGCAAAGCTACGGTAGCCGAAGATAGTTCGTCGGGTTGCGAGAGTGTGGGCCATGTCCTCCATGCGATTCTGCATCAACTGCAGGTCCTGCGCCGGGGAAAGGCTCTTGGAAGACTGCAGGTTTTTGTCAATGGAGTCCGCATAGATCTTGGCCATTCGCTGGAGGGTTCCTTGGTCAAAGGCCGAGAACACATAGAGATGCTGGCGCTCAGAGTCTTCTTCCATATCTGATTCTTCGGACACATTGTCCGAGTTGAAGCCTGAGTCAGCATCCAATTGGGGGCTGATCGCAGTAGTTTGATGATTGCCGGTCAGACCGCGACTCGTGAGGTAATTGTATGCATCGTCGATGATGACGTGCGCATTGGCACCTCCATAGCTAGTTGAACAGATACTGTTAGAATCTGCGGACCGCTACTCTGAGGATGAAATTGAAAGGACATACCCAAAAGAGTTTACACTGGCACGACGAAGGCCCTCACTAGGCCATGCCATGGACTTTGGCGGCAGAGCCACCTTCCAGTCATCGAGACGCAGCTTAGGGTTGAGAGTTTCCCATCCTGCATTCGGAGGGATGAAGCCCTGCTCCAAACTTAGGACTGCGGCGATGACTCCGGCCAAGCCCGAAGCACCTTCCGTATGTCCAATGTTGGTTTTGACTGAGCTAACGTATAGGGGAGGCTGCTCAGGCTGACGGGCCTTCCCGAACGTCGCGCCGATGGCGGAAAGCTCAATTGGGTCGCCCAGTGCCGTTCCTAAATGAACCTAGCGTTTAGCCTTGTTTTTCTCGGACATACAGAGTTATAAAATGGATTCAGACTGCCTCACCTGTTCCATGTGCTTGAAAGAAGCCAGTGTCGGCTAGGAGAGGCCAGCATCCGCATATGTGGTGCGGATGAGATCTGCCTGCGCGGCCGCGGCGGGCATCGTAATGCCTGGAGTTCGACCGTCCTGGTTGAGGCCACTGCCTCGAATGATGGCACGAATAGTGTCTCCATCAGCCAGAGCATCGCGCAAGGGCTTCAAAATGATTGCCCCAATACCCTCACCACGACCGTAGCCATTGGCCCGGGCGTCGAATGTATGGCTGACTCCGTCAGGGCTCAAGAAATGTTGAGCTGTCAGGGAGTGCATCATGTCAGGGGTGAGAAGCAAGTTGGTTCCGCCAACAATGGCCTATACATGCACTTCTGTTAGATTGATCACGAGCCTTTGATGGGCAGAGGAGGGAGGGAATGGGTACACCCCGAACTGGAGTGTATGGGAGTATCTCCGGGACGTACCATTTTCGATTCCTTCAGACGGAGCGACTGGCACGCCAAATGCAAGGCGTACAAACTAGAGCTGCATGCGGTGTCGACAGTGAAGGATGATCCGCGTAAATCAAAGAACCAGGAGACACGGTTAGATAACATGGCCTTTCCTTTGCCAGTTGCCTGATAGGGGGCTGCATCGTAGATGTCGCTGTTTGCGAGATCGCCATAGTCGCCCGTGAAGCAGCCGCAGTAGACGCTGGTCATCGTCCCTGGGAGAGTTTGCATGGGAATGCCTGCATTCTCCAAGCTCTCGTAGGCCACCTCGAGCATGAGACGCTGCATGGGGTCCATACCAGCTGCCTCTTGGGAGGTCATAGAAAAGAAGGGAGCGTCAAAGACGGACACATCCTCAGACAAGAAGCAGCCAGTCTTGACGTTGGTCTATAGCACTGGGTCAGTTTCACTGAAGACTGCAAACACGACAATTCTGTGTCAAACGTACAGTGCCTTTGCGATCATTATTGGGATGGTACCACGAATCAACGTTCCATCGATCAGCGGGCACCTCTGAATGAGCCGAGCGTGCATTACTGATCATATCCCAAAAGCCCGACAAGGTAGAAGCCTCTCCCGGGTATCGGGCGGCCATACCAATGATGGCCATGGGCTCAATGGCATCTTGGGCGAGGATCTCGTCCCTCTGTTTCGTGTCGAGCGACATTATGTAGTCTTGTGATGTAGAAGCCTGAGCTCTGTTAAACCAGCCTCGAGAGTGCAGGCGCCCGTTATTTAATTTATACTGATATTGTCTTCGCTATCGTTCTTCATTTCTTACTTTGTCCATTTTGGGAACTGTCGAGGCCATATCACCATGGCCCCCAAAGCTCGGTCACGCCACGTCTCTGATTGAATGAGGTCTTGGTATGGAACTCTCGGGGAATTTTCCTTCGTATGAAAACGTGCTGGATGAGGCTCTCTATGCATATCAACAGATCTACTGCACTGCAGACACAAGGATCTATAGACCGATCCACCTACTAGTCCTTCGGTGCTTACTGAAACTGGCTCCACTGTAATCCGGCAGCATTCGAAATACGCCGACGGAGTAATAGGGTCCGTATTAGACCGAGTCTCGCCCGAGCGAACTTGCCAAGGAAAAGCCATTCATGATGACCACCATCATAACGGGTAATATGAGAAGACACAATTCTTGGGCTTGGTATCGGAAGCAGCAGAAATTCTAGTACTGAGAGCTTACTTGGCGAGGGTGGGGGCGGTAGAAGTGGAGAGACATGTTTGGGTGACAGGAGTTGTTGGTACAGCGGGGGTTGAAATATTTACTACTAACTTTCTACCATCTCGGAGGAATTGACTATTCACTTCTAACACATATTTTGTTACCTCTTTCGACACCTCTTTCAACACCTCTTTCAACACCTCTTTCAACACCTCTTTCAACACCTCTTTCAACACCTCTTTCAACACCTCTTTCAACACCTCTTTCAACACCTCTTTCAACACCTCTTTTGATAACTCTTTTGATAACTCTTATAGAATGATTCATGTCGAGAGTAAAGAAACAAAAAGTTAATCAAATCTACCTACATTTACGTGTCAATTGTAATTGTAAACAAAGCTGCATGTATTAGTCTTAGCAGACTTTAACGAGGTCGACCAAAATATCTTCTTAGCCTACCTCAAATTTCGCCTGTGTAAAAGCGCATTTCTATGTAACGAACGATCCAATTACCTATCTCCTCTGAAAATCAATCAACTCTCTCTATACTACATACCCACGGATGTAAAATGACGGCCTTGGATGAATCTGACTAAAAAGAAGCTAAAGGCTAAATAAATAGGCCGAAGGCTGCGGACCGGGCCTGATTTAACATTCGGGGAGGCCCTTCCCGTCGGCCTCCACCGTAGTGGGTACATATCCGTTTTTTTTTTCAATTCTCTTGAGCCAATAACCTCTAGAATCCCATCAATTCGGCTTCGCTTTTCGCTGCCAGGATTGCTTGGACCACTTGCTGCACCTCTTCAGACTTCCGAGGCACATCGTGGGCTGCCGAATGCTCCACCTGCTCAACCAAGCGGGCATCGCAGAGGTTCCGGCAAAGCGCTGCCTGCGCGAACACCTCTGCAGTATCGCTCTGTCCTAGTACATGAACCGTGGGGATCTTCACTCGCGTGGACGTTAATGATGGATGGAATACACGGGTCATCAGCTCCTCTCGGTCGGCCACGGATGCAGCTCTCCACTGCTCGACTGCTGCGGCGGGAGCAATGAAGCCATTATCACCTCCTAATCGCAGAGCTGAGGATATAGTTTCCATAAAGGCTTCCCTTGGCGAAATGTCAGACCCAATGGATAATGGCACAGATGGGTCGGGACCAGAAGACTCCATATCCGTCGCCAAATATTGCAATGTGTCAAAATCGTCCGACACGAATCCACGAATAATTTCGCAGCTTAAAGACATGTCAGACGAAAAGGCCGGACCGGCGCAAGAGAAGAGCACAGCGAAATGCACCGGGGGCGGCTCCGAGTGTTGTAGAAGATAACAAAGGGCTAGTGTAGCGCCTTGGCTGAAGCCGAAGATGGCGTCAAACGGCCCGTCTTCTGCAATCACCTCAGCCACCAGATCATGAGAGGCTTGAATCTCGTTCGGTGTAAACCCAGTGAACCAACCGAAGAATGGGCCAGGAACCATCTCACTCATACCTGCCTCGGCGAGCCCGAAGATTAGCTGAGAATGTATGCCAGACGAAAGGAGCAAATACGAACCTCGTACTCGGTCGCTTTCCACAGGACCATCGATGAAAATATATTCATTTTCCATAGACTCGTCCAGAGCTTCACAAATAGCGGTCAATTGGGTTTCGAAAATTGTAGAAGAAGTGCCATGGCCGTGTAGACAGAGTACTCGCATGATCGGTGGATGCCGAATATATATTTAGCCGGTAATTATGTATAGTTCAAGTAGTTTCAAGAGCAAGAAATGGGGACGCAGAGGTTGCAAGACTGGTTGGCCCGTGCTATTTATATATTCCCTGCAGCCAAAGTGGCTCCCTTAAGGGCCTTCTTCTTTGCGACTAGGTTTGCAGGATATCTGCAGTCTAGCCTAGGGGATTTTTTCTTTAGCTGGTTACCGGTCAATTTTAGCACGGCTCGCACACTGTAGCGTTGGCGGATAGGCCGATCATGTTTCCAAACATAAACAAACAGAAAGTAAAACAGGAAATTCTTATTTCGGGTTATACTGTATGCTTTTATTCAAGGCTTCAGTGTGTCTTCTTTAGCTTGGGGTGTCTCTGCCAGGTAAAAAGGGCAGCCACAAATCCCGCCGCTGCCATGTAAACACACACTCGCATGCTCTGGCTAAATGCGTCCGAATACGCCTGTCGTACCGCAGTAGCCTGGGATGCTCCCAAGGTATCTATGATCTTGGGGGAGGTCTGCAAGGCTTGAATCTGTTCTTCTGAGAGAATTCCTCTGAGATCACGGTGAGACTGGAGTCGAAACGAAGCATTGGCCGCCGTCACTCCAACGCTACCACCAAAAACGCGAACCTGTGAAACAATACCTTGGGCCACAGCTATAGAAACGAGAGTCAGATCTTGAATATATAGGGGAGAGTGTGAAACTCTGGACTCGGGGACATACCATGCAAATTGGCACTCGTCTCGATAGTAGTCAAAAGACTGATACTGGAAAAGGTGAGACCAATTCCAAACCCGACAATTGCCTCAAACCCATATACCTTGGCCGGCATTTTCAGGTCTGAGGGGATAGTCGATAGGAGACCTGCACCCAAAATCACCAAGGCAGTCGCCACAGCAAATGTGTCAAAGGTGCGGTTCTTTTTACTGGATAGCGCTCCTCCCAAGAATGAGCCAACAGCGACGGCGCAGAGCAAAGGAAGCAGGCGCACACCAGCAGCAGCAGGGCTCTGGGAGTTGACGATTTGAGAGCGCAATGGCAGGTTAAAGATCACGACAAAAAACGTGAATCCGGTAAACATAGTGGATCTGACCCGGATTGTCAGTAGGCTGCCTTCAGTCATCAAACAACAAAGGCTTTATCGAGGGACTAACATGATACCTGCAACCAGAACTCGGTGCTTAAAGAGAGTTGCTGGATAGATTGCAGAGATGTGAGACCATCGAGGCCGGGAAAGCACAAACGACCATAAGAATAGAGCTATCCAACAAATAGCCCCAATGACCAGTGTGGCAACAACCAGGGCGCTATCCCACGCTGCGGTACCCGTGCCTCCCTCGTGAAGTCCGAAAACGACCAGAATTGATGCTAACAAAAGTAACACACTGCCGACTACATCGAACTGGGAGAAGCTTTTCCGAGCCACCTTCTCGTGGGAGCGGCCTCGAGGCCAAGCAATCGTGAACATAACCATAGGGACCACGCCGCATGGAGCACTAATATAATGAATTTAGTATCAATTTCAATTCAAACCAACGGAGTTACGTACTTGATCCAAAAGATCCATCTCCACGACGCGTACTCGGTCAAAATTCCACCAAGGATTGGGCCGAGGACGCCAGCAACGGCAATCGAGGCACCCACCAATCCTGATACTAGCGGCCACATCTTGGGAGTACTGATCTCCAAGGCCACGATCAGGCTAAGTGCATATAGACCAGAGCCTCCTACCCCCTGGATGGCCCGGAAGGCGATCAGCTGGTGAAGTGTCTGGGCACATCCCGCCCCAATGGAGAAAGCGATAAAGACGGTGAATGCGCCGAGCACAGCATACATACGACCGACAAAGTCGCTCAACTGCGCAAAAATCACAGACATTCCTAAGACTCATTGTCAATACATCTTTCTAGAATGAAAGAAAACCTGGCCATACCCAAATAGGACAGTGTGTAGGCCAAGATGACCCACATTGCCTCAGAAAGTGAGTCGAACCGCAGAGCGATTGTGTATATAGAGGTCGACACGATGGAATTGTCCATCATGGACAGCATCAAGCCAACACACAGGCTGAACAGAATCAATGATATGCGCCATGTCGCCAAGGTCTCTGTCTCCTCCCCTTCGCGGTCGTCAGGACCGGTGGCGTAGCCATTCGACACCTCCTCCAGCGGTGATACCACTTTCGCTTCGTCCATCCCGCTGCTAAACGCAAATTAACCAACGAAACCGTCTCTGTATTTCCGATCTGGAATAATAATTGAACAGTATGGCCGAAAAGAAAATGTTGAAGAAGATGAGATCCCTCACGGTTCGACTTCGGCCCTTTTAGGGCTAATCGGCCGACCCATCGCCGAGCCAGTCGGCGCATTTAAAATGGGCCGTGACAACTAAAATCTCACCAATGTTGAGGGTTTGTGGCAGGTTGACATGACCCACAATTTCGCAGTCTCTTTCCATATGTAGTGAATTGATCGAGGCTCAAAAGAGCATACCGTTCCTTCTAATCGCGCAGACGAAACATCTTATTCACAATGCGTGTGCTTTGCCTTCATGGAATGGGCACCAATGCCGACATCTTCCAGTCCCAAACTGGCATGTCTTGAATGTCGTTCCTGTCAATTCATGATAAAGAACTAACATGGACTAGCTACGTTTCGTTCTCTTCTACCAGACTATTATGAGTGGGAATTTGTCGACGCCGATCATGACTGTGAGGCCGCCGAGGGAGTAAGCCAGATCTACCCTGGGCCCTACCTGAGTTTCTACAACACCCCCTACACCAAAGAGGTCTCCAAATCGCATGCATTCATCGATGAGATGATCGAACAGGATGGCCCCTTCGATGCCATCATGGGTTTCAGTCAGGTGGGTTTCTGCGAACTCCCACAATCTATACATCCAAATATCAGGGTTGATTTAGGGAAAACCACGCGCAATTATAGGGAGCTGCTGTTGCCGCCTCGTACATTCTGAAAGCTCAAGCCTCCGACTCTTTAGCGCCCCCGCCTTTTCGCCTAGCTATCTTCATCTGCAGTAGTCTGCCATTTTCGACGGACCCGTCGGCAGGATTCAACATCACTAGATTATATGAGACCGGGGGAGACATGTTGACCAGTGATCTGGCATACTGGAAATCGTTCGCCGGAGCAGCCCCGCCTACCACCATACCGCACGTTAATTGCGGGCTGAATGGTACCTTGTCCGACGCCCATCTGGACCCCACAGATACCGTACATCGCTATCATCCATTGGCAAACACGGTCGCCAATCGTATTGATATCCCGACGGTTCACATATACGGACGGGACGACCCATATAAAGGTCAGAGCGTGGCTTTACTGGGATTATGCAGTAGCCAGCAAGACCTAACTTATTCTTACGAGCACCCTGGGGGTCATAACGTGCCGACAATGGAAACCGTCTCAAAGAACATTAGCAATCTTATTCGCAAGGCTGTGACTAGAAGCGAACTCATGTTCTAAGTTGCCACTGAGGAGGATTGTGATCTTGTGGACTTCTCCCTTTTTGAAAGTGGGAAAACAGAGGAAAACATTGATAAGCCCCGTGTGGGGTTGGGAAAGCCATGGAAACCAGAACCGGATTTATACCGATCTTGACAGGCACCAACGACTACAGACATCCACATTCTATCCAAATGTACATCGCGTTCGAGGTTTCCAGATCCTATATGTTTACCCCGGACGGGTAGCCTGAGCAATCATCACCGAGTCATTGCAGAAAACGACGGTCACGGCTGATATAACGACTTGAACTTAGTGGGGATTGACAACATTGACTTCAATTATCGAGCATGCCAATAAAAAAGGGTAAAAAGAAGTTAAAGCCGCACGACATGCAGCTTTCGAATATTTATTTTGTTACTTTTTCATCTTTCTCTTAAACTCGTCTAATATGGCATGAGCATGATAGTACGACTACTTCCACGAGAAATGATTAACTTTCTCTCAAGTCACTGTCAGTGAGACTAGATTGTTTAGTAGGAGATAATCAGCTAAAGAATGATTCAAATTAAGCCCTATCCTAAAAAGGAGAGCGTCAATGAGCTCTTCAAACCGCAGTTCGCTCTTAACTCAGGGTCACTTACCGCGCTGAACGCCGATCTGGTTCATGGGGAAGAGAACACTAATGTTTGGCGTGCGTACCCATATTTGCTCTCTACCAGCTCGTCAGAGTATGAAATTAAAATAAATCATGGCCTTGGAGGCGTGGTCAATCTAAACGATGTTCCTGGGTGCCGCAAACGGGGAAGTTTGTGCCGGAGTGTCCTGCCAAATCTTCACTGGTGTGCGGATCGTGAGTTGGGTGTTGCCGGTGTCATGTTCACACAAGCCCAGCCTATGAAGAGTCAGTTGATTACGAATATGTTTCTCGAGTTGGAAGCCGCGTTATATCGGACTTTGTAGGAGCGAGGTGCAAAGTATGGACATTGGAACGGTGACGGGTTGATCCCTTGATTCCTCTAACCTTTCGTTGCTGAAGGCTGTATGTAGCCCCTCGCTAGTACGTACTGAAGCTAAGCTACCTTGGCTTACACTTTTCTATTTTACGTACATCATCTACGTTCTTATTCTGCTGGCCAGCCTTCCAGTATCCTTTACAAATTGAAGAGAATATCACCTGCAACGCAATGGTTAGTTTTGCATACATGATCCTGTTCTATCAACCGGTTGATCATCAGGGCCAACATCTGCTACTGCCTCCTAGACCATGGCAAGTATGTCTGTATGTGGACCTCATCTCTTGTCGTATGAATTTCTATTTCGGACGGTGGGAGAGGAAATATTTCACTATCTTCGCCATGGTCTCCATCTTCTCCACAACCGCAAGTATTGCTGCCAAGGTGGTCAGCTGCATGTCCCGTGCGCAGCAGTTTTTGGAAGCGACGCCCGGGGCCTCGATGAATCACTGCAGGGGAATTTGGTATGCTTCTCTGGAAGGACAGCCTCGAGTGTTCGTGTCCTCCGTATAGTCAGCCTCCGGCATCCTAGATGCCAAGTCGCGTGGGCCATTTATGTGGGCATATATTGTAGCTCCCTCACTTCGGTCGCCGGGAGAGCTAGTATGTTAGCCCGGGGTAATTGTTTGGGTTTCGACTTGACTAATATCTGACAGATCTACATCTATTAGTTAGTAAGATAGACGCATAATCGCGAGTCGAGCTTCCCTTCTATTCTCTTATCGAGGGAATGTGACCTAAAGCTCGCAAGATGCTAAGTCGCTGGTATATTGACGCTGGAACTACGAAACTCTGAAATGCGAATGGTCGACTTGCGAAGATTCTTTTGGATTCTTCGGCTTTTCTTTGTTTTGGGAAGTGTGCCAGGAAGATACCACTCGTTCGAAGGCGATGCCTCATAATCCGCTCGAGATCCAAGAGGAGGTGGCAAAACATCTTATTAAAGCAAGCTGAATCTTATGCATAGGGCGAATTGCCTAATCAGACAAATCCTCCACGTACTAGGGCACCTCCTAGGTGTAGTGGGTGTAGGGAGATTGGTCACAGGATTAATGTGTGTAAAAATCGCTTTATCTAGTTAAATTAATGTAGGTTGGTTAAGATAATCGATTCTGAAATTCTACACTATGGGAGGGTGATCGGGTCGGGCGGGAATTACGTTAGTGGTTCTTACTCCCCTACCTTAGGTACCTTAAATTTTAGTATTTTTCGGTCGCGTTTTTAAGATATTTTAATAAGATAGGCTAATCTATCTTTGTGTCAAAGAGTATTAGGGGATTTCTACCGAGAATAGGGTTATGTAAGGGGGGTAAGTTTGTAAAGGGGATGTTTTGATGGGGGCGGTGATGAGGGCGGAAGTGGCTTCTTATCAGTTTTGGATTTTGGCGTTTATCGGCCGCCGTAGTACGGTACCGAAGTTGAGGCGTTACCCACTTTTACATACAAAAAATAGAGTAATTGAGTTTTCCAGACGATAAAGCCGAGTCACTAAAATATACATCTCCACTTTTCCACGACAAAAACATACAACAGCCAGGATTCGCATGTGGTCACCCACCATACTACTAACTGGCCGGCGTGTGGCTTAAGTACGGCTGAGCGGACGGGAAGCCCTGTTCTCCACACCCTATGGTCGTATGTACTGGGAATGCCATTGAAGAGGAATATATCCTTTGAGATAATCGAAATACGATGCATAGAGAGCTGCTTCAGCGTCGCGCGACTAGAGTGAGTAGGGTGAATGGACAATAGACAGGGTGAGAATCCAGGTGAGAGCAGGTGATTCTCACCCTCCGTCGCGCGACTACAGTATTAAACCTCTCGTATCTGGCTCACAAACAGCGTTATTAGCTCACCTCGGGCTAGCTGAAACTTTAGTCTCTTCGCATATACATATCAAATCAAATCCCATCCTAGGATTCGTTAGGCTAACGGCAAGGCTAACTTCAGTTAGGCCAAAGTAGCTAGTTAACCAGAAGGGAACGGTAGTTTCCTACTAACCCCTTCGGACTAATACGAAAGTAATTTTATACTAAATAGTGATTGATAAACGTCAAGATTAATATAAACCTTACTTCACTTCTCGGGGAAATACTTCTACCGGGAACGGTGATTAGCTAATACTAGAAAAGGTAACTTACCTAATACTAGAGACCTGTCGCGGTTGTCGTCTTAGGCTATTTTTCCGCCTCTGAGAGATCGATGGCCGACAATAGCTCCCTAGATTATAAGGCTCTCTTTCTACAGGCGGAACAGAGGCGTAAGTAGGCTGAAGAGCGTACCCGTCGGATAACTTTCCTAGAATTCCTAAACCACTACCATAACCTCCTATCCCGGCTATTGAAAGTCGCAACGCTATCACGCTCGACCACTAGGACGATCCCCCTCCCCAAGGGTAAACATTCACCGACACGACTCCGTCTATCAGCAGACAATCTGCAATATGCTCCGATTCTGACGACAGTTGGGACCCCCTTCGCCAGCAGCCCTATATCTCCAACTCGGCTGCTCGCCTCAGCGCAGCCTATCGGGCATGGCACACGAACCTTGCCCCATTTCACAACATCCCTTCCCGGACGGCTCATCCGAGGGAACATATTCGAAAGGGCCCACTCCACTTGAGTAGTACCATCTACTCCGAAGCGCGATGACCTGGAGAGGCATTATTCTTGCTGACTCTACACCAAAGGCCATGATCTTTATTCTTATACTAGTGGAAGGTGGCTTAATAGGGACGAGCTCGAACGAAACTCTCGCTAAATCCAGTTCGACTTCACTGCACTCTGTGAAAGGGCCATCCGCGTATGTCCAGGAGTAACCAAGGTTGTCGAGTATGAAAAGCTAGAGGGTGGGTTCAATAGAGTCTTTATTTTCGCAATAGATAATGGTTCTTGTGTTGTCTAAGGTTGCCGACTAGCATTGCTAGCGCACCAAGGTTAACAACTAACTCGGAGGTCATAATAATGATATATTATAACCCTGATTCACCTATCCTTTCCTTGAAAATTCAGCTCTCACGCTTACTGATTGTTATTCTATATAGTGAAAACCAAGCTCTCGCTTACGATACCGAAAATTCTAGACTAGAATGATGATAAGTTAAATCTAATCGGCGCAGAGTATATCACCTAGGAGTATATAATAGGTATCCAGTTGCACTAAATATGGCCCAAAATAAATTCAGAATAATATATGCTTTACACACAGTCGCTTTCACTGGTAATAAAAGAGATGGTATCCCTAGACTTTTCGGCTTATAGTAGTCTATACTTCTTAGATGCGCCGATAGACCCGAACAAGAAGGTGCCCTTCGAGTAAGGCTTCTGTATTGGGCCGAATTGTTAGTCCTGTTTTCTGGAATCGGAATCCGGGGGAACTGAAACTCTACGGTGGTCTAAGTCCTAAATACGGTCCCTATTAGTTCTAGATATTCTATCCTTTCTTCTATAACGTTCCTAACGCAAAGTGGCAAATTAGGGAAAGACCTTATAAGCTATTATCTAGGCTTGATAGAGACCGACTTCTCGCGGTTACGGAAAGAACCCGTCACCCACGAGCTACTTCCTTATTAAGGGTCTATTGAAGATCATATTCGTTTATTGAAAATCAGCGAAGAAACGATATAGAGATTGGTTAAGGATAAACGCATTCAGGACGTAACTACTTTAACCCTGCTTTATCCTGATTTTTATATATTTGAAAAATTATGGTCTGTCCTTTGAGTACAGCATCATCAACTTACCGCACTCTCTTTGTATAAATTTTCATTATAATTCGGGGCTGGACTTAAAAAAAGACCAATTACACAACTACAGTCCATCTTGCAAAGGTATGTGATCCCTAGCTCCCGAAAACCGGTCTATCGCCCTATTACATACAAATGCCGAATATTTTGGCCGATCTATATTCTCCTCTTACTCTGTGAAAAGCACCATTCACCCTTAAGTTACTGTTTCTCCGTCGCTGGGATCACCTTGCAAAATCACCTTTTTCATGAAATCGACGCTTTCTTTCTCTGGACACTCACCCATCAGCCTCAGTATATACTCGCTCAAGCGGACCATAGTAACAGTCCTCATATTCTTGGATACGGTTTCCCAAAATGCACTTGAACCTGCCCGATTATCCATCAGCACAGCGAACAAACCATCTCTCACATACACCAACCACGACAACATATTAATTAAGACACAGGCAAGCCTCAGCACGCATCAGTGTAACAGATTGCGTGGCAGCCTCCTATACCGACCTAAGCAAGCCATAGAATGAATATCAAATGTTTCCATGCGCACCACCCAACCCGAATGACTGTCACAAAGCAACGTGTCATGATGTCCTCGGTGAAAGGCCATTGTGGGAGTAACAAGCAAGCGAATTAACTTTGCCAAGGAAATTCAAGACAGAAGGTAATTTTAACACAGAGAAAGGAAAGGACAGACACTATTTACCAAATCATTGTATATAGACTAGTTACTATTCTTGTACTCGATCCACCCTTTTGGTGGCCGGCGCCATCGCTTCCTGGCCAGTGGTGTAGCGACGTCAAACTAGCTTTTGCAGGTGATACAGCCATTTTGACGACGAAATACTTCGTTTTCGAATTGCCAAATGTATTGGGTGAATGGTCTAGTTCCGCCGGTTTCTATTTTTTGATAATGGCTTGACGTGGCCACGCTCTAAAATGTCGAAGTCGAACTTTGCTACTTCATGATAGGGAGTTGGCCATTCGAAGAACGACCATGCTATTTTCACACGATTTTTGCTACTGAATGATGGCAGTAATTACCTGCATCAAATAATTGATTTTCAAGCAAAAACCTTTCCGCTGGGTTTGTTTCGCGTCGAGGGATATTTTGACAATACGAAGGTTGCCCAAATGGAAAATCTACCAACATATCAATCTTCCGCTTGCTCAATCTCACAAGTGTCTACTACCAGCTGTCCTCCCAATGCTTTTGTCGCAAAGCTAAACACGGCGAAGCGATAGCCTAACCACCCTAGGCCTGTATTATCCATAGTAAATAAAGGGCCAATTTGAGTGAAGGTAGTGCCATCAAAGCTGTACTCAAATAATGCCTGTCTCGGCTCTTTTTCCCGCCCGTCAGCGCACGTGGCTTCGATGTTAGCATGAATTCGCAACCAAACTCGTTCAGTTGCCAGTAGAGTCTCAGCCTTGATGGAACCCTTTGACACCACCTCCCAGTCCTGCGAAACTGGACGACCTTCCTTCCAGCCGATAACATCTCCAACTGGGGCAATTTTCAAGTCATCGACATAAACCAGCTTCGACTGGTCAGCATCCTTGTGTATGCCGATGTATGCGCTCTCGTTGCGGAAAAGAGAGGCACCAGCCCTGTCTCCATCGGCTAGACCAGCACAATTCACACAAAAGGTGGCAGTGCTCTTCGGTCCGATGGTACGATGGGTAAGGGTGTTGGCCGCTAGGAAGAGGCAGTCGGTTACAGTGGCCGTCTCGAGCACCAGCTGACCTCGGTGCGTGTTCCATTTTGAATCATCAGGGCTTTGGTTCCATTGCCAGCGGTGGTCCAGCTGATCGTGACCAAATGAGTATTTTGTAATATTTGCTTTGGGCTTCTTGGTGCCGCCGTTGTCGTGTATGAGAGGATACTCCAGCCGCCATTGCCCGTCTTTGTCGGGATAATCGCCGACAACTCGAGGCCAACCATCTTCATCGAACTCAACGGGCGCCAGCGTAGGGATTCGACCGGCTGGAAAGGCGTCAATAAAGGCCATATAGTACCACCTGCCATCAGGAGTTTCGACAAGTGCTCCTTGATGAGGCGGCCCGCCTCCTGCAATTGGAGCTCGCATTTCGCCTATGACCTTCCGACATTCGTACGGCCCGAATGGCCCGACATCGGATTTAAGCATATACTGCCCAGCCCACGAGTTTGTCACCCAAACATAGTATTTGCCCTTGATTTTATACATTCTAGCACCTTCAAGATGCAGCTCGGACTCGTATACAAGCTTGAATTGTGCCCGTTAGCTATCATTTCCCGGAAAGGCCTTAGTGATAGGGCACACCTACTTGGTTCTTGACCTGCTTAAGACCGTCGTGTGTTAACTGTGCAATTTGGAGCGTCTTGTTACCATGGGCGATATATAGAGTATCGTCGTCGTCAACCAGCAACCCGGCGTCGTAGTAGTAGTGGTCAATGGGTGGGTGCGAAGTCCACGGTCCTTCAGCTTTCTTTGCCGTATATAAAAAGGTCTGATCTGTTCCCTGGATAGCGCCATACCAGTAGAACAGGCCGTCGCTCTGGCGGTATTTGAAAGTTGACGCCCAGATACCTTTCACATAGCCGGAGGTGTTGTGACCATCGAGGCGGAATCGTGGGCCGAACGCGGCCAAGTCGGGGACCGAATGGCCAATGTACGCCCAGTCCACCAAATTATATGACTTCAGGATGGGTGCGCCAGGGGAGAAGTGGAAAGATGAGACGCTCATGTAGTATACGTTTTCGACGCAGATGACCTCCATGTCTGGCAGGTCTTCCCAGAGTAAAGGATTGACATAGCTGCGTGCTGTCGCCACGGACGCGGATCCTGAGTGCATGTTGGTCATGGTGAATGAGTGAACAAAAACAAACCGCGTATTGATAATCGATCCTTGTGTTGGAAATAGTTCGATTCTGGTAGCCACGAATACACCAATATACAGGATGGTGTGAATTATGTTTTTATTTATATTAAGTTGGTTTACTCTATTGTGGGGCTGACACCCGGCCGAGCAGTGTGCTCTCCATCAACAATGCGCGTATTATCTACCATTTGCAATTGCCAGGATATGCATAGAGGCCTGCAGTGCAGAGTCATGGCCTCCACATCCCAGCCTCATCCTTATGGCAAGCTTGATCAGTCCGAACTTTAACGGCAGACTTTGTAGAATTCTCACGACAATACAGGTTTTCAGTCTATCTAAGGCCTGGTTACGTGACAAATTTGGGGGAACAGAGCACGGAGCGGGGTTGGTTAAGGATCATGTTAGATGTATCCCTTTCAACCACACACCCCTTGCCTATTCTCCTAGACGATTTTAGATGCATTTACCCAGAGGACATCCAAAGAGACGGGTTCAAGGGTCGGTACAAATCAGGCCGAGAGAGGATAAACTACACACTAACACCAACAATATATTCTTTCATCCGATACCTCAACTTGAGTTCGCTCCCAATTTACCCGCTCAGATCAGCTCCGGGGTTTCAGCCGTGTATCGCCACCTGGCCCCATCAGGGCAATCAAACGCTTGTTGATGGCTGAAGGAGCAGTTGATGCTTGTGATGAGAGGCTCAAGCAGACCCCCTACTGAACATCTATTACGCACCAGAGGTCCAACTAATGTACGGAGTACCGAAGCTAGAAAGCTGCACGTGCGGAACCGAATCCGGTATTCCAAACCGCCCGGACGAAACGAGAGACCTTTGACCACATTCAATGGTCATTGAACTATTTTTTGCACCTATTATTACTCAAACCTCAAAATATAGCGTGCCGGATGCTCTCCTTGTAAATATTAAACGGCAAAGTCCTGTATTGGACTTCTCATGTGATCTATTCTTCATATAATCTCTCACTGTGGAGGACGAGATGACAGCGAGACTAATGGAGCTAATCTCGATAGTAACAAAGTTTAATGTACCCTGCCCGTAATAGCAACGTGGTTGGTGGCAACACTCCTAAACGATAACAAAGATCCTCAATGGAAAAAAGGGAG
This sequence comes from Penicillium cataractarum, assembly GCF_028827025.1. Classification (NCBI taxonomy): domain Eukaryota; kingdom Fungi; phylum Ascomycota; class Eurotiomycetes; order Eurotiales; family Aspergillaceae; genus Penicillium; species Penicillium cataractarum. Next base: position 650,689 of record NW_026622745.1, on the reverse strand, counting down.
TCCGTGCACCATTGTCGAACTGAAACATGTAATTACATGCCGAACCTAGGGCCTATTCAACGCCAAATCCGGGTATATCTGCGTATTCGTACCGGTTGGTTCTCTGTTCAGAATCCCAACGTTCCTTGCGCGATCAAGGTCTAGATTCCACATCCACTAGGAATTTTCCGAATTTACCACTGCTTCCAACGTCGTCCGACTCCTTTCACGGGTTACCGCTTCCTAAACCTAGTTGGCCGTTGCTTAAGACTTCCTCTTTAGGCATTTCACCTACCCCAAGGACATCCACTTCCCCCCTCAATGAGTGTCCAATGGTAGCTCATCGACTCAACTGGGGAGGCGAAGAGTTTGCCCCCGCAAATTTCCCCAGGTTAACCCCAGATGGAATACAATGTTATTCTAGCGAAGCTTATCGAAGCAGGTTTCGCCCTCGAGGATGCACACGGTGAACTGTTCATGTTTAATTCAGTCAATAGTGGTCATCCTCATAGACTAGTAATACTATCGTTATCCAATTTCTCATCCTACTAAAAGTCTCATAGCACCTGTAGTAGCCATTATAGATGCGTAACTATGTCGATATACAAAACGCTCGAAACTTTCCTTCTCCTCTACGCGTCGGCATATTCCACCTCATGCTGATTGGGGTAGCGGCGGAAACTTGCCTCAACCATTCGAACCACTTGCAGTGTATTTATCATTATCCATTTAGCCTGGAATCGAGCCACTCCCTGACGCTCGGTCAAGATAGACCCGACACATCGTCAGCTGCTCCTTCCGTTTCTGTTAAACCTACAAAGCATAGTATTATTCGACCAACTCGGTTTTGATATAAGTAGTACGATGTCATCCACCAAGCAAGCTGGATAAATCAGTCACACCAGTCCGAACTCAATTGTTGTAAATTCCTCATCATATCGTTCTTAATAAAATGACTACCGCTACTCCTGAACAGGAACGAATTCAGCAGTTGATCAGAGACGCCCCGCCATGGTACAAATCATCCAACTTGATCAAACTGTACCTCCTCCTTATCGCTCCCCTTCTGACCTCGACAGCATGGGGTTTCGATAACAGCATGACCAATGGCCTTCAATCTATCAACGCCTTCATGGACAAGTTTGATCATCCTACCGGTTCCCGACTTGGATTCTTCGGAGCGTCTATGTCCGTCGGTGGAATTGTTGCATGTCTTATTGCTGGTCCATTGACTGATCGATTCGGTCGTCGGCCCATGTGTTCTATCGGAGCCGCCCTAGTCGCCGGAATGGCAATCATGGAAACGTTCTCGACAAGCTTTGCTATGTTCACTGGCGGAAAAGTCATACTAGGATTTGGAGCATTCCTGCAGCAGGTTGCTGCCCCGGTGCTCGTTACGGAGCTCGCGCATCCAAAACAGCGGGTCACGATCAGTTCCTTATACAATACCAGCATTTTCATTGGACTTATCATTGGTAGTTGGATTACCTTCGGCACCTTTAGGATGAAGTCTGAGTGGGCGTGGAAGCTCCCGTGTATCCTGCAAGTTATGATCCCCGCGTATCAAACTTTCATGATCTGGCTTGTTCCCGAGAGTCCGCGGTGGCTTGTTTCAAAAGGCCGGACTGAAGAGGCACGACAAATCTTGATTAAATACCATGGCAACGGAATTGAGGACGAGATAGTACGGTTCGAACTGCAGGAGATTATTGCGGGTGTGGAGGCCGACAAAACAGTCATGAAGTTCAGTTGGGAGGCCGTCAAAACCACCATTGGTTCCAAGGGCAACAGGTACAGACTCTGGCTGTGTATTTGGACTGCTGTCGGGTCTCAGACTATCGGTGGTGGATTCACCGCCACCTACCTTCCTCTCATCTTGGATCAGATTGGCATGAGCTCCGAGAAGGACAAAACGCTTGTTAATGCCTGCATTAACATTTTCAACTGGCTCTGCGCGTTTCTTGCGGCATTCGTGATCCCCCGTGTCGGACGTCGTACAATCTTCCTCTTCTCCACCATTGGGACCAATATTACCTTCATCATCTGGACTGTTCTATCCGAGCGTTATATCGCAACAAATCACGTTGGGCTCGGAATCGGCGTCCTGGTCATGATTTTCGCTGGTAGCTTCTTTGTCGTCCTTTGTTGGGTACCATTGGTGATTGCGTATCCCCTGGAGACAGTGACGACAAAGCAGCGCGGTGTCTACTTCGCCATTACCATGTTCACTATCAATGTGACGGCCTTTTTCACAACTTACGTTACCCCTATTGGCCTCGCTAATATTGGCTGGCGATATTATCTACCAACATGTGTTTGGAACATGATTCTCCTGCTCGTTGTCTACTTTACATTCGTGGAGACTACCGGTATGACTTTGGAGGAGATCGCGGTGCTCTTTGATGACGCGGATGATCTGTTCAACGCAAATATTGCGGTGGGTAAAGACTTGGATGAGAAGAGGGATGATACTGTCTCTCATGTTGAGGATGCTGTTATTGAGAAGGGAGAGAGTGATAAGGAGTAGTTGTAATTGTGGTTTGGTGGTTTTATTAACGGGAAAGGGTGGAATAAATGTAACTCAGCTGCAGATATTGAGAAGTAGAGTATGAGTCGGGATTTTGATTAAGAGAGGTTTTGTTGTATGCTATGGTAATTTATGATCCTTATCAAACTTTGAACCGATTCCGTGTACAATTTGGAAATATTCATCCCCCTCCATCTGGATGTATCTCTCGGGGTAATTATTAGACGGTGCTCAAGGCCATCCGGTCCCCATGGATGGGTCACGGTACAAGAGAATTCAGAACAGGCAAATTTTAGAACTGGAACATACAAGGTAGTAAAAGGTACCACAACAATCACGCAACACAGTCGCATCACCTACTTCGGCAGCATGGTACTTCGTCGCTAGCAGGTTCCCGTAGGCCTCTCAGTACTGGTCGGGCTTTTTCATGAAAAGCAATCGAATGGATCCAGGGGTGGAAATGAAGCAAATCTGTAGCAATCGACGTATCTCTAGGATCTCTTTTCTCATCTCCGAGACTCTGCATGATATTAACTAGTTCTCGCTACTATTCTGTAGCTGATCTCTGCCAAACAATGCGATGTTACAGTGACGTTCCATAAGTTTTTAACCCCCCGGTCCACACCGCCTACTGTATCCACTCAGCTAGAACACACGTCAGGTTGAGCACGTCGCTGTGAGGCGGGAAGTTTGCGTAATAAACTGCACATAAATATTCTAATAGACAAACAGGTCCTTGGTTTTGATTGACGCGCTATCGGTTTATATGGAACCTAATTATCTAGACTCTAAGTGGAAACCTTTACAAGGCAGAATATTATGTAATAAGTGGTGTGGGGCTTGGGGTGCAAATACTTATGGAACCTGACTGTAAATAGTGCAAACGAACAAGGGGCCATTCACAAATAAAATTAGGAAACAACACTATTTAAATATCTATATTATCAAAATTACACCGCTCGCCTCCATTCCCAATGGCGAAAATTCCAATCACTGGCCCCGTGAAGTCTTTTCCAGTCAAATCCAATGCGTCGACCAACCCATGCGATTGCCATCTATTCCATTTATCACCCTCTCCTAGCCGATACAAAAAATGTATAAGATGTTCCGTATAAAATATTCGAAACTGAATCCTCGTAACCTGTGCACTGTTCGCTTTGACTCTGGAACACATCAGGATGGGAGGATCTTTCAAGTGGTTCACCATGTCAAAAACGATCACATGGTCACTTGGCTCATACAGTATCCTGGCATATCGATATTCGTCCTTGTAGTAAGCCAACCCTATCTTCGCTCCTTCAATGTGCTCTAAAGTAGGCAATACAAGTAAATCAACCGTCGCGACCCCTTCAAGCCGCCGTATTCTTCGACCAACAAAGGCTGTTGAGCCCCCCGTACATTGCCCCAGATCTGTGGGCAATGGCAGAAGCGAAATCTCTTTGGTATCTTGCGATACTTGGCAACGACTGAAGTCTGGGTCGCGAATCCAGACTAAGTCTGTTTTCGGCGAGAGCGGTGAAGGGACTGGCCCAACAGGCCAGGAAGGCAAGAAACAACTATCATCCTCCAATCCCGCTTTGCAGCCCACGGGAATCCGCCGTAATACCCGCGGAATCGGCTGCTGAATTCGTGGCCAACTCTTCCCGTCCTGCCAGTCTACAGCAGCCAGGAACGTCTCACGGCCTAGAACCATTCTCCCTGCTCGGTCTCTCCGTACACCAAGACATACTAACCACCAATCGCCGAGGAAATCCTGTACCAAATCTCCGTGTCCGTTGAATTGGCAGAATGCAGATTGGTTTTGCTCCGCTGTTGGCGGGAGAATTGGGTTTCGGGAACAAGACTCGTACGGACCCCAGATACTTGGAGCTCGCGCAATGCTGATACAATGCCCATCGTGTGTTCCCCCCTCCGCAGTGAGCAAGAAGTAGTATCCGTCTCGCTTGTAGATGTGGGGGCCCTCAGGGATGATTCGAGTAAAGCCATGCCAGAGGACCCTTTCCTGCGTCATCCTTCGACCTGTGACGAGGTCTATCTCGAAACAACTGATGCAGCAGGATGGAGACGGTGTCCAGGATGAACCTGAGATATAAGCTCTACCATCGTCATCAAAGAATAAATCGGGGTCAATTCCGTGAAGATCAAAGTAGACCGGGTCAGACCATTGACCGCCTTGTATATCCGCCGTAGAGATGATGAAGTTTTGGAATTTGAGACCCGATACCCAGTCTCCTTCATCTTTTTTCGGATTGTAGATGACATTTGTGCAAACTATGTAAGTTACGCCATTGTGATGCCGAATCGTGGGGGCGTAGAGTCCCCCTGTTACCGGGGCTTTTTCACCAGAATCGTCACCGCCAGAATTTGGTTTCGTGCCGCTTTGCGAAAGACACAGTTGTGTTGGTCGATGAATGGCATTACCGATATGTCGCCAGGCGATCAAATCTTTTGACGCAAAGATTGGCAGTCCCGGGTAGAGGTGGAAAGACGAGTTAACAAGATAGAATGTGTCCTCGATGCGGACTATTGAAGGGTCCGGGGCAAAACCCGGAATAATTGGATTTTTGTACACCATTGAACCTACAGAATACCTGTTCTGTAGATGTTCAATGGATGGTTGACGAAATTTTCCGGATAGAGAGATAGAGGTATCTGTCATTGTTGCCGCGAACACCTCTCTCCCTATTATAACTCGTTGTCACCAGTGCTGATCCTTCCCCAGATTCTTCTCACCAGTACCTGTGAAAATCCTCGCTCTTCGCTGTAATTTCAACCGGCGCTTGCTACTACCAGATAAGTCCAGCTGGCCAAGTGGGGGATCATTCCAGTAGTTGAAACATAACACTAGTACGATTGTCAGGTCTAGGCTAAAGGTGCGAACTATCCTATTGAAAGACGCAGTGTACACAGCCTTTCTCACTCACCTAATATGTAATTCTGACTTCTGGCTAGTGATTCTGCTATGACTCGCGCTTTACAAGTTCGCTCAGGTTCGAGAGTTTATTTATCAAGGAGTGCGCTGAAAGGTGCTTGTGTTCTGTCCCTTGAGCTAAGCCCATCAACAGAGACAATCCTCAACATTTGCACAACGGAAGACTTTAGAGTAAGTTATCACTAAATTGATGCAATACGGATAGGAAGTTATTCCCCCATCAGTATGCTCAACATTATTTGAACCTATTCATCAGAATTCTCGTGCTTTGAAACTTTAATGCTCAAAGGTTTATTTCTTAGTACGAGTGCTTAAAGATGCCCACGTAGGTCCTCTGGGCTAAAGTCCATGAATATATACCCCGCTAGATTTGTATTAAGTGTGAAAGCTTAAAGTAATTCTTATCAAACTCTACGTAGTACGAATACGACAGAATTCCCTATTTGAGATGTCCCGCATTTATTAGCCTGTTCATCAACTGCTTGTGGCGTCCATTCGGCCGGCCGAGCGGCTACCTCTGATTGGCCAACTTAGACGGCGTACCTTAGCCCCTCCCAGCTCAGGCTGGGATCTACGATAGAGGAACACCCGGCAGGAAGTACGCGAACTTCGCATACACTCAATTCTTTCAATCTGTTTCTTTCGTATTCTATTTCCGTGCCATCTGACAAGACATCGCTTCAAATACACCTCCATGCCAAAGCGAGGCCCATTGGTTGTGCTAAGCTTGCCAGCCGTAGGATTCGAAAATGTCCCCGTCGCCGCGGCTTGATTCCTTTCGCTCTAGCTGCGCCGTTGGCTTGGGCTTTGTCACTTTAATAGTCTAACGTAATTCCCGGCTGATCTGGCCACCCGGTCGTGCTAGCCACCCCAAAACACTATACAAGATGTTGAATATTGATTCCTCTATATTTCAACCACCATCCATTTATTTCGGTCAGAATTCTAAGACATACAGCTATATAGGCATAGAAAGAACCATGATAGATTCCAAGTGTTTCAAACGATTATTCAAATGTGTTACCATAAAAGACGGCGTAATTTTGGTGTGCTAGATTCATATATGTATATCTCTCTGATTACTTGAAACTATCTTTTCATTATCTACATATAGGCTAATCATGCTCTTAAGTCTCTGTATCTTTTATATTTCATCTAAATTATGAATGGTTATTGAGATATGAAGTTGTAATTTATCGCATTTAGTATGGTGTTTTGAGGTGGCCAGCACGACCGGGTGGCCAAACTCCGACTGGAGAGTGGACAATATCTCACGCTTCGTAACACACCTCAATTTCGAGATTGTATTTATCAACAGCAGCGCTTAGAGTTGCCAATTGTTTCTCATTTGAGCTAAATACATCGACAGATATTTACTTCGTTACAAATCCACACGAAATGAGGAGACCTTGAAGTAAAGTCGAGTTAGGCATTTCCGACCTAGGACGTTTGACACTTATTGAACCTAATTCTCAAAATATGTCGGACTTTAGGATTTCAATCATACTCAGACGTTTTTTTATTGGCATAAAAAGCGCTTAAAGATGCCCAGTTCTGACCCAGGGCTTAGTACGTTTGCACATAAAAATTAGGCAAGGTTTTGAAGCTATATTCTTGTCAAGCTTTAGTACGGATACGATAACGTTGCCTATTTCAGACGTTCGGCATGCATTGCCCCGATTGATGAAACCTGAGTGGTGTCCGCTCGGCTAGCAATGGCTCAACTCTGATTGGTCAATTTTAATAGCCTTCCTAGGCGTTTCCATGAGTAGTGATCTAGGGAGGGGAAGAACAGCTGCATCGGGTGATAAGTGGACGACGTTCAATGACAATCATCTTCTGTGAATCTGCTGCTCTAACTTAGCTTCAATTTCATTTTTCCCGCTCATGACATGGTGTCACCTCAATACACCCGAAACAGTAATGAGGCCTATTGCTCACACAACCATTGCTGGCCATACGATTCGAAAATCCGTTCTCTGTGGCCACCGCTTTGCTTCCAGTGTGCCTTCAAATCTGGATGCGCCTCGGTTCCTCATTGATTATCGAATTTATGGATTTGCTTATACTGACCAGGTTCGTTCCGGTCTTCGCACTTAAAAGTGTAGATAAATATTCTCATAATATGTGTACTGGTCTTCGATTTCGAACCTTTCATTTTGGTCGTCGGCAAGTTCTCGTGTACGAATATCACACCATGCAGCGGATTAAGCGACAATTTAAAGTGACACATAAGTTTGCCTCAATATGCACAGTGTAGGCCTGTATAATGCTAAATACAATTACGGAAGCTCATCTTTCTAGTCAGTACTGGGAGGGTAAGTTTAGATAGTGTTACTTGGAATATAGTTGATGAATAATTTCATAGATACTGAACCCATGAAGCTGAATAAATCCTTCAATTGATTAAGAATCCGAAAGAACGAAAGAACAGATGTTGGGGTTGCATGCTTAATATTCGCGAGAAAGGCCGATGGCCAGTCTAGAAGACCAAGGGATATAAGGTGAGGGGCCCAGGGCTCCAGTGCAATATCCGTGTTCACATGGGAAAAAAAGTACAGGAGGACGGAGAGGCTGGGAAAATTTGACCGTAAATCACTGTTCGACTTTCGTGGACAAAAGGCTTCTCGATAACAGCGCTTCAGCTTCAGATTGTGTAGCATTCATCAGCCACTCAACTTCTGCACAATGACGAGATCCTGTGCGTTGGGAGGAAACGAAACAGTGAAGTCTGCTTTATCGATTAATGATCACCCCAATGCATTTGGCTGTACTTGATAGAAAACTGACTAATATTGTTGCCCTTTCCATTTTTCGTTAGGTATGTCGAGTTAGTGACCCCATTGGCAACTCTCTGGACTTGGAGCTCATATGTATCGGTTTCTTGCCACGGGAGTCCAGTTATCTGGAGAAGATATGCGATACTGGTGTTATTGCGCACTGTGGCCTTGGGGAATGTCATGCATGCTGTAAAGATTGATTAGACTGTCGTGGACCAAGGTGGATTACGAGAAACTTACCGCCACTGATAAAGCAAGTGGATTCCCCATTCAAAACTGAAGAAGACAATTCGAATCAGTTTCCGCAAAACGAATAGATATCCAATCACTTACGCCCATTATCCTGAAGCAGTGGAGAGGCTGAAGCAGACGTGTTAAATATAGGAATCTGTAATTTACAGCATTTTTCAGTAAAGGCGGGGCTAAATTCACAAAAGCCTCAATTGAGGAACTCACCATCTGTGTTGTGATCTCGGTGGCAATGTCAAAATAAAACTGATAATTGTTAAGTAGGGTCTGCACTTTCGTACGATCATCCGAAATTCCTGCAAGGGCAGCAAATCCGTCTTCTGAGCTTCCGAAGACATTCACGCGATTTTTGGTATCGCTGACAAGCTTTCCCTGTAGGAACCATGCCTTCGCCACGTTGAGAGGGATTGGACCGGATGAGCTTCGATTGAAGAAGCCTTTGAAAGGTTGGTCACCGGCTCCAGTTCCATTATAACCAAATCCAGGCCACGGGAGGACTTGATCGACGGACGTGTCTTGGGCAAACATCGACTAGGTGATGAATCTGATCAGGATTGTTGCGCAACTATGTAAGTATCAGAGAAAAACTTACCACACCGAGGGTGAAACTCGCGAAAAACGCTGGATCATTGAAGGCTTCGAGCGCTTTTGTTGACCTAGATTTATCAAGGATTAGCTTTCTTGTTTTGCAAAACCTAGGGGCATTGCTTTACGTGGGCAAAACTGGGAATGGCGCAGGTTCAAATTCTGTGGCCCATATCGGGAGGTCTGGTAACCCGGCGGGAACCAGAACTTCTGCTCGGAATTTATCCGTTACCCGAATGATATCGTATGCTGGTTATTGTAAGTAACATTGACTGGATCAGTTGGCAGAAACATACGGTCAAAGGAAAATTGTGTGCTCGTGAAATGGAATGACGCAGCCTTGATAGGAACATTGCGGTTGTGACAGTCATTGTAAAACCGGCGAACGTACGGATCGGAAACCTTGACAGTCAGCTTTTCTGTTACACTTCCATTTGCTTTAGATTACCATACTGTGTAGTTGGTATTAGCGGGATCTGTATTCCGTTAGACACAATTTGGTGATTAGGGTGCGGCCATGCGAACATATCTGATTACCACCCCATGCAGCACTATTACATTGTTAGCGGAAATAGAGTCATAAGATGTATTGCAACACGTACACACCAACAGCGTCGCTATATATGATTAGTACTCAAATTCTGGCGGTGGTAGATGAGGAAGGCTAACCTGGCGTTCGTCACAGCGAGGCTAAAGGCCGCGAAATAAGAAAAGTATCTTTCGTAAGTCGCATTCGAAAAGCTTGCCCGCACCTGCTTTTGTTGTAAAAAAATGAAGCAAAGAACATTTACAAAGAGGTCGTACTAAATCTGTCTCCGGTAAGAATTCAAATAGCTCAATCGCATTATAAAAGCCGGAATCGTAAGCTCCATTCCTAAAATATGGTCAGCCAACCTGCTGCAAGCGATACTGGGAACCTCACATATAGCGATCAGTCACCATGTAACCAATTTGACTTAGCATCTCCGGGGAGGATACATTGACACTGGTCCCATTGGTAGGCTATGAAAAGAGTAAGAAAGTGGATATGTGCATGTGAGGTGTGGGGAATAGTTATACGTTGAATTGGATCGTTGCCTAACCCTTTGTTAGCACCGTACACCCAATGTGACGCTGAATATTCCTTACCTTTGCCCCATTACTGGTTACGAACTGGACGTAATCATCGGCCTTATTTGTAGTGTCAACAATTGAATTCGAATTATCATTGTGGATGCGGATTATCTTACCCCAGTCCAGTTGTAGTTGTCATTGACCATAGGGTCGCCATCAACTCCGCTCTTACCCCACCCCAAGAAGACATCGGGAAAGGTATCTTTTGGGAGAATTTTAGTGTACAAGTCTTCAACGGCGTTAGTTCTGACATTTGACCACAATTATGCTTACAAATAAGGACATGTTCAATTCCATATTCGGGAAACAGAGCTCCGATCGCAGGATCCTTGTTGTAGAAGGTATCCTGATTCCACTCACCCGGAGCAATGTATGCTAATCATTTTCTTAATGTTGCTGGTCTTAAAAGTCAAGGGTAGTGAGTTCTTGCGTACCGCTATCAGCACTATTGACACCTTCATTTCTGTTAGTTCATTCTGGGACTTGAGCATATTTCTTGTAGGTCTCACCTTGCAAGTTCTTTAGAGTACCCACGACTTCCGAAGCATCAACGACAATCTTTCGAGTGCTCTTGGCCGCAGATGCTACTGCCAGTCCCCAAAGTATGAAAAATTTGATATTCGTCATTTTTCAGCTGTGATCATGAGCTCTTATTGCCAGCGTTGGAATGACAACGTTGACCGGGATTGCCTCTATATATACCCCGGGCACGAGAGGCCATTGCTTATGCCCTAAACAGTAATTTCTGAAAGGTTTTTTCCTCGCGAATTTCGGGAATAATGACTTGAAATTTGTCTCCCCATCATCGGCTGAGGCGAATTAATTGCATATTACGAACAGGCTGGGCAAGCTGGATAGGCTAAAGTGAAAAATTGAGAAAAGCGAAAACATCCTTTTGGGAAGTTCGAACTCCACATGAATTCCAAAACAACATGAGTCCTAACTCACAGATAGTAGTTCTCTTTCCCCAGACCCCGCAAATCCCCCACACATACAACTTCGGGGGATTAGCTACCGGGCACGAGATCTCGGCACATGAAGACTTGATTTGAAAAGTCTGCGGAAAAGTCTCCAATGTATTCAGCCTATTTTATTTTTGAGTGTCCTCATGCCGGCATTTTCTCTTGTCAACAATGAGCCCCACCCTGCTTAAAGTCCGGGTTAACATTCTACCACTCAAGCGAACGCTTACAGATTCCATATTCGGACTCGAGCTGTCGTCCTATCACAACCTATCTACAAGACGATGAATGGCAATTTCAGGCTATTTTCTGATAAATGGGCGCTTGTCACTCTATGCACAGACTATTTCCGAATTTACATGAGAGGAGACTAGTGTAAAAATACACACAGCACTAGTCTGTCTATTAAACACCAAGTCAACGGCCACTTCCTCTGGTCAAAAGTTTTAATCCAAACAACCCCCCCCCCCACTTGCCATTTAATCAACTCCGGCCGGAACGATACACTCATCATACAGAATGGCGCACCAGTGCACTCCCCGCTTCTGTCCCAACAAACCGCGAGTCTTCGTAACCTCCGATATTGCCAACGAGCCTGACGATGCCGAATCACTCGTGCGCTTCTTACTTTACGGAAATGAGTTTGACATCAAGGGCCTTGTTGCATGCACCTCAAACTGGTTGCGCTCAGTCGTCCACCCAGAAGAGATGGAGACGATCATCCGTGCCTACGGATCTGTCGTCTCCAATCTCAACGCCCACGTCCACCCAGACAATCAGTACCCATCCGCCGAGGATCTCCTCAACATTCTACGGACTGGACCATCCACGTACGGCAAACGTGCCCTGGGCCCCGACGTCCAATTGAGCAACGGCGCAGAGCTCCTAATTGAACAGCTATCCGCCTCTGAGCATCCTCTCTGGGTACTCTGTTGGGGGGGAACGAACGTCCTCGCTCAAGCCCTGCAGCATCTCAGCAAAAGCCAATCTGCGTCAAATTTTGCTACTCTCCGCTCAAGAATTAGGGTCTACGCTATTTCCGACCAAGATGATACGGGCCACTGGATCCGCACAACGTATCCAGATATTTTCTATATCTGCTCCATTCATGGCTGGAACAATTATGCCCTCGCCACCTGGACAGGAATTTCCGGTGATATCACAGGAGACGAATTCCCCGATCATGGCGGTCCGGATACTTCTCTCGTCTGCGCGTCCTGGCTGAAAAAACGTATCCAGATTGGACCTCTTGGTAGCGTGTACCCCGACTACAAATTCATCATGGAAGGTGATACCCCAACCTTTTTATACCTCATTCAGAATGGCCTTGGGTGCCCAGAACACCCTGAATACGGAAGTTGGGGGGGTCGGTACACGCCCATTGATCCTAAGTTTGCGGCGACTCATTACACCGACGCGGCAGATCGTGTTGTTGGCATGAATGGAAGAAAGTTCGTTAGTAACCAGGCGACTATTTGGAGGTGGCGGGAAGCGTATCAGCATGATTTTGCTGCGAGGATGAGTTGGACATTATCGAACAATTTCGGGGCAGCAAACCATGCGCCTGTGGTAGTTGTTAATGGAAGTTCAGGGCCGGAGGCCTTGGTATTGGATGTGGTGGCAGGTGGGAGTGTCGTTTTAGATGCTTCCGAAAGCTATGATCCTGACGGAGATCGGTTGGCATTTAATTGGTTTCAATATCGTGAACCCACAGCGGCGATGGGCCTGGTCATTGACCCTCAGATTGCGGACCTCGATATTGCGCCACTGGAAGGGACTGGGAACGAGACGTGGAAAGTGAAGGTTGCTATACCTGGGCCGGAGAAGTGTGTAATTGATTTTCCGAATGGGAATACAAAAGCAGAAGGCCAGGATCTGCATCTGGTTCTTGAAGTGAAGGATGACGGAGCTCCTTGTTTGTATTCCTACAAGAGAGTTATCTTCAGGGTGAAAAGCGAAAAGCTTCTTTGGTAAAGAGATAGAGCGCTTGAGAAAACCATGAGTAGGCTTGAGTCATAAGATCCATCCGGCCACTATAGTCAACCTATAAGAAGTTCTATAGAAAGAACGAGTGAAGGAATATGTTGTCGTTTACATGAATTTCACACTTAACTAGTAAACCTATTACAGATGGTAGGGGTGGAGCCCAAAAGGCATGGGACATTGAACTACCCACTGTGAAAACGAAACTAGGGATATACCCAACAGCGCATCGATATGAGACGGATAGAAAGACCGGCCCCACATCTCAATCATCAATTCAGGCAGTGTAGCTGACTTTAGGAAAAATAGATTGGATCTGCTCGACGATACTCGGGACAAATACGGCCAAGTGTGATAGTATCGCGCCCACTTTAGGGTTTGATGGAGGGTTAGAACCTTCCTTTATACATCTGCGCAGAAACCTACGGCGAAAACAAACCTCCAACGCTAGCCACTTTTCGTCTTCTTTTACTTTCGTCTTCTTTTACTTTTGTCTTCTCCCATATAAGTTCTTCCTTGGACAGATTGAAGCTACTTGATCATGGCCAAAGAGCAGGCCTCTCCCAATGGTGAATAAACTGCACGAGAATGCTGTGTGGAGTGTGCGTGGGAACTTCTTGTCTGTCCTTACTGATTGTCCTATGGGGTGCATTGCTTCCTACTAAGCATTCCGCGTATCTCTATTTCTTTAATTTTGCTACTGTCGAACCCAAAGTTACAGACTCACTGAAATTAGCCCAGTGGAACAAGGTTAAGAAGCAGATATAGTGACAGTGGTTACCTAATTCAGTTACCTGGATGAGCGAAGCTTAAGTTATCCCTTCACTAGCAACTTCCATCGGGTCTTCTACAGCTCAACTACGAGCGTCTCGCCCAGATCAAATGCAAGTATTGCCCTAGCTACAGACTGTTTATTCTCCCGGATGTGGAAGAGACAAGTAGGATGATGATCCAGATATAGTACCGGTTGACTCCGTAAGGGTAACTGGCAAGATTCACCTTTTAACAACCTGTGAATCTGTTGAGATATGCAATAACAAAATGAAATTTCATTTTAGATCATAATGAATAGAGCTTGAAAACAGTCGACTGTACAAGTAATGGTATAATGGCTCATCCAGATATTCTGGCTGCTGCTGATCGGCTGAACTATGCTGGTCACACTGTTACCGCTTATGAGCGGGCTGGCAGCAAGGGTGATATTCTCATGTACAATACCCCTAGATCTTCTCATAAAGTTTCCTCGAAGAAGCATGGATCAACTGGCGGAAAATAAACGTAGTAGCGAATGATCAGATTTTGCGAATCTCAATGCAACACCGTACAAGATGAAGGAGGCATTCAACGTTGATGGTGTCATCGACACCTACGCAGAGGAAGCAGAAAGGGAGAATCTGAGTCAATGTCTGCCTAGACTATGGTGAAGATGATCTAGAGAAGAAGAAGAAAAAGAAGAAGAAAAAGAAGAAGAAAAAGAAGAAGAAAAAGAAGAAGAGAAAGACCTAAATAGGTCTACAAGACAAAGAACAGCGTCGGTCCTGGAAAGAACCATCAAACCTGCAGAGGAATCTATACAGGTGTAAACGGGAGGACGCATGACCAAACGACCGAGTAGTCGAGGTCAATGGGGTCGAGTCATCAAACGTCAACCTTAAGAGGTGTTTGGTGACTGCTACATAGAATAGACCATTGAACGGGCGGTTATGGGCACTGAAAAATCCCGCTTGGCCTCGCAATATCCAAGGAATGTCGTATCTGTGGCCAAGCCAGAATACTTCCACCACTTTCCAGCATCCAAATTCCCATCTGTCGATATCCATCTCAACCTGAAAGGCATCCTTTTCCCGAGTCGCATTGATGAATTTAATTTTTAGCAGCGAGACTTGCAGCCAAATCCTCATCAGGGTTCTCCTTGTATTCTGGTAGAGAACAATTCTCCACATCATTGTTGATATAATCGTCTTTCTTATCGCCAAGGCACTCTTCCTCATCGTTTTTCAAGAAGTGGTCTTTGTTGTCACCGACATCGTCTCCTTGACTTGTGGGTTTGCGGGTACGACAACAGCAAGCGATGCCTAGGATGAACGTGAAAAGCCATAACAACATGTTGATTAGGTCAATCCAGACAGCAGCACGCATTCGAGGAATAGACAAAGTAGCATGCTTGTAGTGATCGTCTAGCGCGCCGGAGATATAGATGTTTCCGAAAACACCCGTCTGGGCGAGCCAGAAGACAAATAAAATTCCATCCCAAGTCGACCACGCAGCATGGAGGAAAGGGACAAAGAAATACACAATACAGGTGATAGCGGATAAGGTGACGGCTAATTCAGCATACACCCACTCTGCTGGGGCGGTAGTGTTTGTCTTTGTCGCATAGGCTAAATCGATGCCGTACAGAGCGGCAACGATGATAGCAAAGAGAAATTGCACAGGGCGGAGAACACGGGCTATACAACCACGGACACCACTTTTATGCCAGTATCGATCCAGTATAGCACCTTCTTGCTTAGGCATTTTGGGATAGGGGTTTGAAAATAGGGGGTAGAGCAGAACGAGATGCTGAGCGGAGGATTGAACAGATATGGAGTGGTATGAGCTTATATTCGTTAGCTTTGACGATTTTTCAGAATTTTCGGCCTGTCTTTTTTTTCTGCCTTCGTAGTAAGCTCCTCACAACCATGGTATCAATACAAATTTCTATAAATACGTGGTGGAGCAATAATGCATATGCAGTCTCCACCCTTTCGCCTGGGCGATACGGGTGGATGGCAAATTACCTCTTTTCGGTAACTCTTGCGTATCCGTATTCCTGCAATCGGCATAATGAGAACTGAACAATCACGGTCGTTGGTGGATCGGCAAAAAGGCTTGGCTACTACGATGTGCTGTGGCTCTTATTTGGGTTCAAGGGTCTATTTATAAGGATTTGGCTCAGGATCTGTTCATGCTGCCCATAAAAAAAAGCGGGGCTTAATCTCGATGAGGAACACATAGCTAAGCGTCTCCAATAGGCTAGCCGATATTAACACTTTAAATCGGCAGATTGGGCTCGTGTTTACTGGTCTGTTGCACTCACTGTTGAGCGTGGCATTGGTATTCGCCGCGAATGAGCCTTTATACGCCCTCGAGAACAGCCTAAAAAGGGCGAATGCCAGGCCAGGGTTTACTGCATCGTGGTAATTAGGTTAAGCAGAGTTTTTTGGGCTTCTTATCTAGCTACTCAACGTACAGGTTTAATACCCCTATTCGGCGATCCTACATCAGAACCCGGTGGTGTTAATCGATTCGTTACTGAAGAATTATACCGCTGAGTCTAATCAACCATATTGCCTACTGAAAATGGGATTGTTATGCATGATAACGCACCTATGCATATTGCATACATTGTACGCGATGCATTGGAAGAATTGGAGATCGAGGTGATGGTCTGGCCACCTCATACGCCTGATCTTACACATATAAAGAGAAACGCTGAGACGAAGCGAATCCTAGTAGAAACTGCGCAGATTGCATGGCAAAATATCGATATGCGCCACCTAGAACACCTTTCTGAGATAATGCCTAATCGAGTGCAAGCGATTTTTGATTCGGAAGGTTGGTATACGCCCTACTAGGTGTGCATGATCTAGGTATGTAGCAGGTTATCAATTTTATGGAGTTTTGGCCAGCAGTTTTATGTAATCGAGGGTGTGTGGGGGAGGTGTTCTACAAACTTTTGCTGTGTCACTGTATATATCACATGATTTTTCCTGCCCCACGTTTCATTGTGCACATGATATAGCCGACTCAGTATGCGTTGGGTGATTGCGCACGTGACACGTGGCGAATTCTGGGGCGACTTGGATCAGATGCGGTACTCTCTGCGTATCCGTATCTTGCCTTCTCCTCCAGCGCGATAGCTGGTCTTTATACCGCAGAACCAAACTACAATCAAGATCCAGTGGCCCCCACCCAGCTGCATATCTTTGCGCCGGAGAAGGACACAAGAAAGTACGATTACGATATTACCTCCTAGGCAGCGGTCAATGAATGTCGAGGGCGGAAGGAAAGTTCGATCCCGGCGTACTCATCATAAATCTCGGTCAGGATGCGCCAATTGTAAGAGGCGGCGGATTAAAGTGAGTATTACAGTCCATGCGACGTTTCCTTCCACCCCTTCACCTTCGTTTGAAGACGCTGCACCGGCCTTTTTTTCCGGGTCCTTGAACCTCCTCATTTGAAGCATGCGTGAATTGCTTCGTTCCTTGCTTTGTTCGCCGCGCGGGCGATGGTATGCTCTAATCAGGCCGGATGTTAATGATCCTTTGAAGTGCGATGAGAAGCGGCCATCATGCATCAATTGTAAGAACCACGACGTGGAATGTTCATTTACCGGCAATGACTCGCCTGCAGGATTGTCCCCGAATTCTGGAAGTTCTGAAACAATCACCGAAGCACGCCCTCGCCCACGGCGATACATACCCTTCGAATGTGCGAGAGGGGGAGTGATACAAACATTCAAACTCACTAAGCCTAAGGCTCAGCAAAAGCAACTGACATGCTCTACGGAGACTCAATCTACGCTCTCACGGGACATCTCCCTAGACAAACTCTCACTTACAGATTTGAAACTTTTCCATCACTACACTATCTCAACATACAAAACCATGCGAGAGGAACACCAAGATGTATTCGGCATATGGCAAAAGCACCTCCCTGAATGGGGTTTCGAGTTCTCAGCTATCCTGCACTTGATACTTGCTCTGTCGGCACTTCACCTAGGGCATGATCAACCCGAATTGCGGGACCAATACATTCGACAAGCCGATCATCATTTCACGTTTGGTGTTCAATCAGTTACAGCTATTATCTCTCAACTCAATCCTGAAAATTGTCAAATGGTTTACATGGCCGCTGTCATGATCTGTTTCATCTACTTTGGGCGAGGCCCACGGCCCGGCGAATACCTCATTTTCAGTGAGCATGGTCCGGCGGAATGGGTTGTCCTTATGAACGGAGTGAAACTCATTCTACATTTACATCATGAGAAAGTCTTCAGTGGAATTCTTGAGCCCAGCGGCGAGGGAATCTCATGTGAATTCATACCCGCGATGCGAGCTGAGCTTCACGAACATAGAATCCACCTGGAAGAAGTGCAGCTATTCTTAGAAGCAGAAAACGCAGAAAATAATGAGCTTGACCTAAAGCTCGCTGCTCTTCATGATTTATTTGAGCTTTTGTATGAAATGTACGAGAAAATATCAGTTGGAAAATCAGGCGTTTTCTTGATGGATGTGTTGATCGGATGGATTTACCGTCGGCCTGAAGAATTTGTGCATCTATCGGAAAAATGTGACCCAGGAGCTTTAGTGATATTCGCTCACTGGGCGGTTCTTTTGAAGTACATGGAGACGTCGTGGTTTATGGAAGGCTGGGCTAAACACGTGTTGACGGGGATATCAGGCTCTCTGCATGTACGTCACCGATCTTGGATCGAATGGCCTTTACAAAAAGTCGAGAAGGCTTAATTACGATTAGGAGCCGAACCACCACGACGATCTGGTTCCCTCAGTTCATGGTGTGTCGGACATCTAACGTAATTCGCGGGCAAGCAGGCCACCCCATCCAAAATCGCATCCTCCTACCAACTTACCTAATTCAACCACCTATGCCACCAATCCGTGCCAAATCCTCACTTAAATGAGCTGATCAAAAGGGCAGGATCTGATAGTTCTTCGAATATCAAAGATAGCCGTATCCCATCTACACGCGCAGCAGCAAAGCTATACGAAATATCGCGCTGAATATTGTAAACGCGTAAACGGTCGGATCTTACGCGAGAATATAACCCCATTCGAAGAGTATTCGCTTACTAAAAGGATTCTCTTCAGTAATATATTTGCGTGAGTAGCCCCTAGGCCTCTACAATACGCGATATAGCTACTATAGGGAAAAATTCGCCTTCGTTCATTTAACGGCGCGATAAGATTCGATCATGCTTCTCTAGACGATATCATTATTGGCGCGCTCCTAATAAGGATCCAATGGCTATATAAGAGTAGCTTTGAATATAATATCGTAGGATTAAGGAGAACCGTATCTAACTAAAAAATATTTATCTTATGATATGGGATTGTTCACAATGTTGATGCCTCAGGCTAAATGGTCTCGCGAGACGGCAAGCTTCCAGCCGGCAGAGGTACGAACCACTGCAAGCAAGACATTTGGTGGCGGCTAAATCGTCTGGTATTCATCGCCTTCCGCTCTTCCTCCCAGGGATATATCCCCTTTCCTTACTGGCAACGAGACTGTATATAAATTGAGTGATGAAAAGGCGAGCTTACTCTCCTCAAGGAACAGTCTTTGACTGCCTTGAACAATCTGACTTGGTTATTTTTGCCTGCCTGATTGACAGTCTTTTACCCAGACAATTAGTGTATGTTCTTACAATCTATAAATTTGATAAGCCTAGCTTCGTAATAGATATTCTATTCGAGTAGAAGCTAGTTCTAGAGTAGAATACTTTAATTAATACTTTAATTAATATTTTAGTCAGCGATTGAACAGGAAATCGCGAATGGGTTACTATAAATAAACTGTTGAAATATATCCCGATATGAGTGGAAATGGATATTATAGTTGTCAGGGTAGAGGCCCGTTAATTGGGTAGGAGAAAGATACCCGGTCAGACTGTTCAAAGAAGTCAAAGGCTGTTCCTTGGGGAGCGTAAGGTCTCCTTTTCATCGCTCAATTTATATACAATCTTGTCGCTAAAACAGGAGGGGATACATCCTTGGAAGAGAGAGGGGGAGCGGGATAAATATGAGACTGTATAGATATTGTGCCTGGTAGAGTAGGCCTTACGCTCCTCAGGGAAAACAGTCTTGTCGCCATCTCACTGTTACCTTTACTTCTTTACCTGATCAACAGGCTTTTCTAACCTAGAAGTATATTTTATCCTGACATGCAACACGCTAATCCTAGGGAAGGAAAACCGATAATCAATCTCGGATCAGTCAGCTAGGGAAACGGACCACAAAGTCAGCAAGAATAACGGAAGTCGTCACGTTATATCCACAATATAACGTAAACCATCCGTGTAATTTGAAATCTCGTAATAGGGGAGGGTGACCGGCTCGCTTATGTGACTGGCTTTGTGGACTACGTTACCGGGAGTACAAACTGCCCGCTTGATAAAGCCTACCGTATTCGTGTCCCAAAAATACCCATTTTGGAATCTGGCGCCCCAAATTTAGATCTCCTGATCTCCTAACTTCTGAGAAGACATCTCCGTACGGTCCGAAACCTCTACGTATTACCGTCTGAGCAATCTGCGGAGGTAGTCGAGCTTCCAAATATATATCCCTTTGGCTGCACATCCTCCCCTATAAGGCGGACTTCTCCTGGAATTTTCGACATTCCTGGTGGAAATAATCCTAATGAGCACTCTTCCTTTAGATTCCTCGGACAATCCTTCAAATGACTAGCCATGGAATTCAAGCGCGTGGCGGCCTAGCCCCTTTCGATCTTTACCCATACAATCCATCCAAATTAGCTGGATGGGCTTTCGTTGTCATTTTCGGAATCTGCACAACCGTTCATTTCATTTATATGTTCCCGTTACGGGCATGGTTTTTTATCCCGTTTATTCTTGGCTGCATTGGTAATTTTCTGTTTGATCTATTTCATGTACGCTTATGGCTAACGGGGAAGGTAGGCGAGGCATTTGGTTATTACGGCAGAGCATGGTCGCATAACAATATACGACTGGGTAGTCCTTACCTCCTCCAGCTCATGCTTATCCTGGGGTCCGCGCCACTCCTTGCCGCCACTGTTTATATGACCCTCGGTCGCTTTGTGCGATCACTCAGAGCGGAGAAGCACACAATTCTGAGGTCAACCTGGATCACTAAAATATACGTTCTGATCGATATTGCAAGCTTTGTTTGCCAAATGATGGGGTCTGCTATGCAAGGTAGCGGGGATTTGAAGGGCGTTGAGCTTGGTCAGCACATAGTCATCGGGGGGTTGATTGTCCAACTCGTCGCACTAGCTTGGTTTCTGACAGAGTGTACGATCCTTCATCGTCGGCTTAACAAAAGTCCAACTTTTGTCTCAAGAAGACCCTCGATCCACTGGCAGAGATCACTTTGGACATTACACGCTGTGACCTCTTTGATTTTCGCTCGTTGTCTCTACAGGCTGATTGAATTTCTTGGCGGCTCTGACGGTTATCTGTCTACCCGGGAAGCATTCCTATGTCTTCGATGCGTCCCTACTTTCTATAGCTGCCCTCTTATTTGCTCTCGTTCACCCAGGACGGCTTCTCAAGTTGATTCGAGGGCAAAAGCTAGGTGAGTTCGAAGATGGTGCCGTCTTGTTAGAGTGATATTGTAAATCATCGTGTGTATAATATACCTAAAAACATCAAGATGGGGCACAATTCGAAGCTCCTGTGTTGCGAAAGACTTGCAAGTACTCAAATTGCTGCCTCCATATGCATCCAATCAATCAGGGTATGAATCACCCTGCAAGAGAGTCTTTACAGTGGATACAAGAAATTCGCATGGACTTATTTACACAGGAAATGAGAACTCCACTAGATATTGACGCGGTTAGAGCGGCTCTAGACTATGTCAGGAGGGACCGACAATTTTCTAACTATCCCAAGGGCGGTTTCGGGGCATACTACTTTGTCTTCGTTCAGTCGTCAACCTCACGACAAACCCGCATCCAGAATGATACGTAAGTACCTCCGAACGGGGAATGGCACATTCTTGTGGGACACTTGTAGAATGATATGGTATGCCATACTAGAAACTCCCGTGTAAGGAAGCCAGTGTTGGGCTGGTAGACCAAACAGTGCAGGTTGCTTGCTATCCGGTATCATGATCTCGACCCGCGACCCAAGCACCACATTCTCAAAACCGGAATCATTGTAGGGTAATTTGTCTCCGGCAACGGATGGGGGAGAAAGAGGCTGTATGGTGCACCGCGGCACGGCTTCTGCCCCAATGGGATGACTAATAGTTGGCTCCATGTATTGGTACCACTGGAACTCCAGCTGCGAATTGTCCTCCGGGTGATCAGGGTCGTAAGATCCTCCAGCGTCTAGAACGATAACATTACCAGATCTCACCTTTCGCGTTATGCAGGTCGGGCCTTGGTGACCATCGACGATCGGGACAGGAGGGTGACAAGCTTGCCAGAAATTCGATGTTAATGTCCAACCAATGCGTGCCATAAAATCATTCTGGAAGTGATCACGCCACCGGCAAATCGTAGCTTTTTGATCCGTACGTTTTGTCATATGAGCGTCAATGATCGTATCGACGACATCAGCATAGTGCGCGCTACCGACATTAACAGCCCTGTAACGTCCGCCCCAGCTGCCAAACTCCGGTCTTTCTGGGCTTCCCAATCCATTCTGAATAAGGTAGAGGAAAGTTGGCGTATCACCCTCCATAATGTGCATTGACGTCGGGTACACATCCCCGAGAGGTCCTTTTTGTATGTTCGCATGGAGCCATTCGGTTGATACCTTCGTGAGGTCCCCACCAGATATCGGGTGCGAGATGCCTTGCCAAGTCGACATATCAAAGGCACCAAATCCGTGGATTGAGCAAATGTAAAATACATCCGGAAATGTATTTCGAATCCATTCTCCAGTATCATCCTGATCAGAAATCGTGTATACTCTTAGTCGTGAGTGTAAGATCCCTTCCTCGGCCGAGGATTTGGTTTTGCGCAGGTGTTGCAGCGCCTCCGCGAGCACATTTGTCCCTCCCCAACTCAGGACCCAGAGCGGCTCTACTGACTCCTCTAGTGCATTCACAAGATTTAGTGCACCAGTGCTGAGAGGCAACGAAAGTGCTTCTTTGCCATATACCTAGAGTAAAATTAGAATACTATGTCGTGGCAATGTTGATAGGAGAGAAAGAAACTTCAAGCGATCTTTGTTGTGTAACAATCACTTACAGCTGATCCAGAAGAGACAAGTTGAAGCAGAGTTTCTGCTGTTGGGTATTGTGAATCAGGGTGTACATGCATATTGAGGTTTTGAACAACTTTGCCGTACGCATTGATAATTGTACGCATCGCCTCCGGGGCGGTTCGTGTTGGCAACCATGCGGAAGTGACAGCACAAATTCCCTGGGTTTCAAATTCGTTTGCGTATAGCAGATACCGCACGAGGGATTGTTGGTCATCCGGTTCATTTTCGATATCCGAGAGGATGAAGACACGGGTCTTAGTAGTAGGGGATGCAAGCCTTGTGAGGTCTGGCGCCGCATCTCCCGAATTTATCTGATCAATGTGCGATGTGAGCATGATGGGAATCACCATCTATCCTCTAGTTGTGCACAAGGGTGCAGAATTGAAAAATAAAAGTTGATGGTGTCAACTGCTATCTGGCAGGAAGGCTGGTGGGAGTTATATTTTTCCACAGTAGCTTCACCCTGCAGTCTATGGAGGAGTTATCAGCAAATTCTTCTTGGGGGATCCCTGAGTCCGATTGCCACGAATTACCCGACGGAGAAAAGAATATGGTACAATGCGAAATGTGGCCTGAAAGTGCTATTCCATGCAGTAATCGTAACCGCTGTCCAAAGTCCTGTGGACGGCCGTTCCTATCAGAAGCTTTCGCGACAGCCACTCGGAAACTTCGCACTCCTAGCGAAATTTTGGAACCGGGATTGAATGTTAAGCATTCTGTGAATGGAAAGAGCTCCTGAGTCGGTTTATTTAGCCTAAATATTACCTTCTGGTTCAATTATTGCCTCCAACCTATCAAGCAAGGTTTCTGATACGAGCCTTTTATTTCCGCCATGCATGTTGGGACATGCGGTGGAGCATCTTGTGCTGTCGACGGTAGTCCCAAGTTTGGATTATGTTTTGTTCAATATCATAATCGAGCCATGGCCTGTTTAGGGTATATTTGCGTATTCGTGCTGAACTAGACGACCCACATTCACAGGAAATGCGCATATTAGTCACTGCTCGCAATGTCGTCCGATGCCTTCCGCGGGTTAAGTTAATACTTCTTAGAACTTGCGACATGATGCTTATAACTTCCTCTTTAGGAATCATTGCCCCCCGAGGTATTCAAACTTCCAGCTGAGTGTCCATTAGTACCCCAGGGACTCCACGGGGGAGGAGGGGAAGAGGTTGCCCCCACGAATTTCCCCACAAAATTCCCAAATACGTTCAGTTTTCCTAGCCGAGGATCCTTCTGGTCGATGAAATACGTTGGCTCGCACGCTTATTGGATTTAGGCCAAAGTGAAGTATTTTCGCCTAAAAGACACCGATTAATGAACACTGGTTGGTTCCATGGCCGCACCTCATGTGATTTATACACGCCGTTCGAGGTCAAGAGTCTATTTCTCAATACGAGGGTTTAAACATGCCCCCGTTCCGTTTCTTGGGTCTACGCCCATTGAAATTACCCCGCTCTAGATTGGATAATCTAGATTGAACGAAGAGAGTCGGAAAGCCTTGCGGTGGTCGTTAAAATTCGTAGCCAATACTAATTCCGTACACGTGAATTCGTTAGTAGAGTAAATAACTTTTGCATCCATGCGTTACTCGAGACCTCAATTCACCAATATCCTCCACGGTTTGATTCAGATATATAGCTCTAGCCGTTGACTGCCACGAATAGAAGTAGCAAAATAGCCATAGGTGCAATTTACCTCGATCGCAGTAACCCATTCTCGATTCCCCAGATATGAATCGATCACTGACCGTAGTACTCAGCTCTAGTAAGTACTTCCTGCGCTTGATTAAGGCCCATCGCGAATCCAGTGTCATTGAACTTGTAAACATGCTCCGGCCGAATCTCTTCTCATCGATATCGCGTAATACAGTAGAGAATCACTCTCGTAGAGATTTCCGGTCTTCAACTAGGGCAAGTTGATAAACGTTTTGTCTCAAGGAGCGCATGCGACGCTCACCGCGACGTTCGACAAAGGTTGATGCCCAATTGATGCTCTCTGTTAAAGTTTGGGGGCGGGCGAGGCCTTGATCCACGCACTGTAAGAAATAAACTAGCAACATCTCGTACAGTAGAGAGCCTAGCTGCTGCTAAACCATAAAGAGTATACATTCAACACGCGAATTCTCCACTAATTGGGTCAAATTAAGCCGATAGTGGCACATATTAACACGTGAGGATTTGCCTGCAGCGCGTGTCTGCTGCATAGAATGGGGTGTATATTGTAGCTTGGCTCCTTCGCGTAGAGCTTTGATTTGACCATTCTGAATACTCTGAAAGACTACTAAGATCTTGCCCTCCTCCTCTGACGATCTTTGCCACGTTTCGGAGCGTTTTTTCTAGGTAACTGAAGATAGTATATTAGCAAGAATACACGATTTCAGTTTGGGTGACCAGGTTAAACGTGTGACTAGATTAACCGTGGATTACGTCAAGTCAAAAGAATGGATTTAGCTGAAATTGGCCAGCGCGATGTGACTTCGGGACAAAGGCAGCCGAGTCTGGCGTATGGGCGCCCGTAGGCGTGGACCCAGGGTACATCCGTTCATTATCAGGCTTACCAAAGAATCATTTAAAATCTTGTGACACCCCGTCCTCCATTTCTCCTCATGCTAAACAATTCTTTGCACATATTAGACCATGGCCGTTGAGCAGCCCAATCTCACCCCGCCCTCATTTGAGCAACACCCAACCGGCTTCGGAATTGGGGTCGCTGCGCCGCGCATTTCCTGGCGTTTCCTGTCGTCACCATCCACGATTCAAAATTGGGAACAGGCTGGTTACGATATCGAAGTCGTACATATTCCAGATTCGGAGGTGGAAGCATATCACTTTCCAAGTGGAAATTCGGTTTTGGTTCCCTGGCCAAGCCGGCCCTTGCTTTCTCGTGGGCGGGCTCGGGTTCGGGTTCGTGCCCATGGGCGGGTCGGAGATGGTGAACTGATAAAGGATCTGGGTTCAACAAATTGGTCCCCATGGGCCATGGTTGAATGCGCCTTTCTGAACAGGTCGGATTGGATCAGTCGTCCCATTACGACCGTCGAACGATGCAAACCAGATGGTCCTCAGGGAGCACGTCGATTCCGGAAGGTATTTACTATTCCATTCGGGGAAATCAGCAAAGCGAGACTGTATATTACCAGTCTAGGAAGTTATACGGCATACATCAATGGCCGTAGAGTTGGTGATGAGTGTCTGGCTCCTGGCTGGACGAGTTATAACCATCGAATCAATTACCAAGTATTCGACATTGGGATGCTGGTTCAGCCCAGGCAGGAAAGCACAATTGCGATCGAGGTCGGGGAGGGGTGGTATGCGACGAAACTGGGATTTTTCGGTGGGAAGCGTTGTATTTGGGGGAAAGATCTGGCAGTGCTTGCTCAGCTGGAGGTCATCTCAGCCCAAGGGGAGGAGTTCAGGCTCGTTTCTGATAACTCGTGGAAGTGCAGTTCCAGTGCCATCATCAGAAGCGAGATATATGATGGGGAATTGTATGATGCGCGAGTAGAAGATGGAGGCTGGAATGGAAATAATGCCTTTGACGACGGCTCGTGGCTTGAGACCAAGACACTTCAACTTCCCGCGGCACGATTGGTGATCCCCAATGCTCCTCCAGTCCGTGTGACGGAGACGATCCAACCGGTCGACATATTTACGACGCCTTCAGGGAAGACGATTATTGATTTTGGTCAAAACTTGGTTGGGAAGTTGTGCATCCACCGCCTGAAGAAACCACCCGGAAGTAAACTAAGGTTCATTCATGCCGAGGTGATGGAGAACGGAGAGCTTGGAGTCCGTCCCCTCCGAGACGCAAAATGTACCGATGAAATCATCATGTCTAATCAGGAACTACTAGAATGGTCTCCCCAGTACACTTTCCATGGCTTCCGCTATGTGCAGGTGGATGGGTGGACCCCGGAAGATGAGATCTGCCCTCTGACAACATTGAGTCTCAGTGCCTTGGTGATGCATACCGATATGGTCCGCACCGGCTATTTCTCCTGTTCCCACCCGCTTGTGAATAAACTTCACAACAACGCTGTCTGGAGCATGCGTGGAAATTTTTTGTCTATCCCTACTGATTGTCCTCAACGAGACGAGAGGCTAGGGTGGACGGGTGACATTCAAATTTTCTGTCCTTCTGCGAACTTCCTTTACAACACAGCTGGTATGCTAGGAGATTGGCTACAAGATGTTGCCCTCGAGCAACTCTCCCACGTTCATTCGATTCCACCCCTAGTCGTCCCAAATGCGATTGAAGACCTCTGGAGTGGAAGTCCTCATGCAGTATGGGATGACGTGACTGTGCTCACACCCTGGGCGCTTTTTCAATCATTTAGTGATATTGAAATCCTACGTCGGCAATATCAGAGTATGGTAGCTTGGGTTGACAAAGGTATTCCTCGGGGCCCAGACGGACTTTGGGATGTTGAATATTGGCAGCTAGGTGACTGGCTTGACCCAACAGCACCACCAGACCGACCCGGAGATTCCCGGACTAATGCCACCTTGGTAGCCGATGCATATCTTGTACGAGTCACCTTTGTTATTGCGGAAGTTTCTGAACTGCTTCGCGAATCATCCAATTCCGCCCGCTATCACGCTGATTACCTGCGCCTGAAATCAGTGTTCCAAGAGAAATATGTGGCCCCCTCTGGTCTCATTATCGGTGACACCCAAACAGCCCTCAGTCTTGCTCTGGTGTTCTCTCTTCTCGGCTCTGATAAGCAAGTTGCCATGGCAGGAAACCGTCTCGCATACCTTGTACGACTTGCGGGCTACCGTGTATCAACAGGATTCGTCGGTACTCCGATTATCACACACGCTCTCACTAGTGCAGGATATTCACAGCTCGCCTATCGTATGCTACTAGAGAAAGGCTGCCCTTCATGGATTTACCCAATTACCATGGGGGCAACTACTATCTGGGAACGCTGGGATAGTATGAAAGCAGACGGTTCCATTAATGGCGGCGAAATGACCAGTTTCAACCATTACGCCCTTGGGTCCATAGTGAACTGGCTACATACAACTGTGGCTGGAATAACCCAAATTGAGCCTGGTTGGAGCAAGATCAAAGTTCAACCAATCCCGGGAGGCACCATCACATCTGCAAAAGCGACTTATGAAAGCCCCTTCGGCAAAATTGAGTGTGCTTGGGAGGTGGCCAATAACTCAACATTTGTTCTGGACCTAGTCGTACCACCGAATAGCAAGGCTCTTGTCGTCCTTCCTGGTGACAATGAGGATCAGTGGGTAGGATCGGGCCGTCATTCGTTTTCTAGGCCATATTTCCCAGCACCCTGGCCGCCTGCGCCAATTCGTGACTTTCTTGGGCAGCCAAGCGTTGAGTTTATTGCGTGATTTTGAAGTGTGTCACTGGATGAACGCCTGGTACATAA
The DNA here is from genome assembly GCF_028827025.1 of Penicillium cataractarum. Taxonomy (NCBI): domain Eukaryota; kingdom Fungi; phylum Ascomycota; class Eurotiomycetes; order Eurotiales; family Aspergillaceae; genus Penicillium; species Penicillium cataractarum. Next base: position 622,202 of record NW_026622745.1, on the reverse strand, counting down.
TAGCGGAATATCTCAAGACAAGACTACTACCTACAAACGCATATCGAATATGGGCTGATTATGGACCAATTTCATTTCACTGTAATAAACCTCTCCAGTTGCACGACAGCTTCCTAATTGTGGATACGCTTAGCATCTCCTCACCCATGCATCGCCATCTAAGTTTCGTTATCCACATGATTTATCAATGCATTGACTCAGTGTTGAAGACAAAACCCTCCTCTCTTGCGTTACTTCAATTGATGCCTCACTGAGTTAAGGGGCTACCCCTAGGGGGCAGTTTATATTGGGGATTTTTTTAGGGGGGAACCAAGGCTAAGTCCCGCGGGTATACTATACCCCTTCCGGCCACCCTTCCTAAGCCCATCAGCGCCAGGATTGGTGGCTACCCAGAGAAAGGAGAAACTATACGGAGGTAGATCCGCCAAGATTAGTCATGTATTTAGCCCACCTAAATTGCCAGGTAGGGGCTTGTTCGCAATTCCGACCTATTGTGATTTCTATTGGTGTAAACAGTGACGCCCCTATACTATAGTCTTGATATGTATAAAATAGAAATTATATACTGTTATTTACTCTTATTTTGGTTTCGCTTTTGAGTCTAATTCAGATTCTACTTAATTAGATATGAAATTTTATGAAATTATAATAAAATATAGTTTAGGACGTTTAGTTATTAGTATTTTACCCTAAAAATAATGGTTTAGATGTTAGAATAGTGGTAGTGGTGGATATTTAATTATCTTATGAATAGGAGATATAGAAATATATAATTATAGCTATATGGATAGACTATATATTTTTAAAACTACTAGGTACTACTAGTAGACTTTCGGTTTATGACCGTATAGTAACGTAATTCTCGTATGACCGGGTCACCTGCTACCTATCAAGAATTTGAAAATCGATTATTTCTATCAATACCTATAGAATTTCCTATTACTAACGATTCTTACATTGATTAATCCTATGCCTAATTACCCTATACCTACTACACGTAGGAGGTCAGCTCATTGACTACACACGCGAAGCCAAGGAACGAGCGGAGCAAGGGAGTTGGAAATTCTCGGGCCGAGTTGACGAGATACTCCTCTGGTTTAACCGGCATGCTATTGATACTCTTCAATGCAGGCTCAGTTACTTAGCCACTTGCTAAACCTGTTTGCCTAGTGGTGGACGTAATGATCCAACATCAACCACACACCACCGCCCTTGTGTGGGGTGGAATCAGGGCTTTGCTCTCGGTTTGTCTCATTTGATACGCCTATCGAGTTGACGACCACACTGACATACTGTACTGGAATATAATAGATAGCTATTCGCGAAATTGGCATTTCGGATAAAATAGCCTCGAGCATCCTCGAGCTACTCCAGTATATCGGGCGCTGGGAAACGTACCTCCAGTTGTGGCCAACTACTACGCGTCTTTCGACAGCTTTGGTGGAGCTTTTCGCACAAATCATCAATTTCCTTGTTCGAGCAACTGCGCATTATCTGTAAATGCTGTCTCGTCTAATTCATTCTGACAAACCTAGTTGGTCACCAAATGCATGCAAAGCCTCGAGTGCCTCGATCCCTTTTCAAAACGTATACAAGATCAAATCCGCCAATCATTTGTGCATGCTATGGGTGATAGTTTCTGTATGTAGCCTTCTCTTCCCTGTGAGGTATTTTTAACTAGTCCTTTCTCTATATAAAGATTTGATTTGCGGCATGACAGCCGCATTGGTGATCGTCTCGCTATTTGTGAAAAAATATCACATTGAGACTCATGACAAATGAATTCAAGGTATGAGACAAAAAAAGGATCGAAATGATTGAGGGATTTTGGTGTATGAATACTTTCGTGTAGATGAGGTGAATCCCAGCTCATAAATTGTGTTCTCACTTGAAATCTTCGCCAGCCTCCCAGTGAGGCTATTGTGGTATTTAGACAGACAGGCCTCGGATGTGCCGATTAGAAGTTTACCCCTTCATACGAGACGTGCGGTTTTGAGTAAGTCTTTAGGGCATGCAGTTCTATGTCTTTAAAGTGCGTGAAAGTGCTTCAATACTTCCATTCTTTTGCTGGCCTTTGTGTCCTGCGTAACACATACAGAGGATCCCACAGTCCAGCCACTCTATCGGGGTTAGCAAAAGGATCATACTGACGGCACTACAAGAAGACTCCGTGACACTATAACTCAAAACCGTATTAGGGATGTACCCTATGAATCGAGCATGGTATAGCCGATAACTATCTGTGTTTCTGTATGTATGGTTGTAGTTCAAATATTTGGAATAAAATAGAAAGAGAGACCTAACGGATACACTTTAACCTTCCCTATTTCTAATTATTTTCCAGAATTTCTTTTTAATTCTCATTTCAGTTGTTTTCCAAGGAGCCTTAGTAGTGTTTGTCGATTTATCCTTTAAGGTATAGTTGATGAGATAATTTGAAAGTTGGGTCGGGGTTTTAAACCTGTGAAACTCTACTACATAGATATACCTAAGGAAGGCGTTATCCTAGATGCTGTTAACGTGGCCTAGCTGAATATTGGGAAAAGAGAAGCTTTTTGAGTAGATGCCTCCAAGAAAGACAAATTGTGTCATGGGAGAAAGTAAATATGCTAAACGATAAAGACCTACTAGACAATATTTCCACTCCATCGGGTTCGCGTGGGGCAGGCCAAAGTTGCCCAACCGAAGTGGGCCTCTCCGCGCGCAAGATGTTCGGGAAATGCGGGGGTGTTATACTCTTACCCCAGATTGGAGACTCGAGGGATGAGACAAAGAAAAAATTTCGCCATCCGGGGCCAAACGGTGGGGGTGGTCCACAGTCGTTTTCATATTAGTTACGAGATTATTAGAGCTATTACAGCCTTCAAAGTAGAAGTATGTCATCGTCTACTAGGCCTCCGAAACCCCACGAAATGTGATGGATAGCCGACTACAGTATGTCGTCGAAAAGCACAGGCTATCACCAGACACCGCATTTGGAGATATTACCGCCTATTCTAAATATTTTCGGGAAACCCCACGTGAACGTAGCGTGTAATTCAGTAGCAACGTCAGTGCTTGGAGACGAAGGAGATAGGATTTCAGGACATTCTAGAGTTTTTTCATTACTAGGTGGCGAAAGAAGATTAGGTGAAGATCATATTACTACGTTTTAGGATCTAGACATTTCTTGATTCACTTATTGGTATGGTAGGTCTGGAGAGATTGACGATGTGTTGATTGTTGATAAAGCTAAGAGGTTGGGGGGTCTAGGCAGGGTCAGCTGACTGCTGTCAAACATCAGTATATAAAAAGGACGCACCTATGTAGCATGACCCTTTTATCAATCACACCTAGCAAGGTAGCAGATTTTGCAAGCACCTAGGTCACCGGCATCGGAATGGATATCTGCCCAGGCATAAGACTCATGCGCATATCACGCAGCCAAACATCTAAACACTGAGCAGGAAAGTGATTGTCGTATTCTCGAATAAACTGCCCTCGAGCCCGCCCGCATGCCAAAGTAAAGAACACAACATCACAATCCTGTAGATATATCGACTTAGCGTATGCTACCTGGGTTTGTAGGATTTTCCCGTGTTGGTCATCCATTGGTGGGAATTCTGCCAGAAACCGCCATCGTTTCAACTGTTCCTCCGTGTGGATTTCTCCAATCCAAAGCAGTCCTTCTTCTGGTAGAGGGTGAAGTATTGGCCGCATCATCACCGTACAAGGATCGACTATATCGCCAATTCGTAGATAGTCCCCATCCGGTTGAACTTTAAATTCTGTGTATGCTGGGCCATTGAAAGCCTTTCCGTCTTTCTCCACGAGTCCGATACATGATCGAGGAGGTTGCTGGAATAACATTCGCTCCCAACTTGCCCCCTCTCGGAAAAAGGGTTTGTTATGATGAGGACGACTCCGAAGTAGCTTTACCTCTGCTTCCATAGGCGGTGCTCCCCATTTCCGTGCGTGTCTTCCGCAAAACCATGGCCATATACAGTCTGCTAGTAACGGGTTGCGAATTCCTGGTACCCCTCGTGGCAGAGTAGATCTAACAGGCTTGAAAAATAGGGCTTCTTGTAGGTTTGTCGAGTCTTTAATTAGACCGTGCCATTTTCGGCAGACCCTTTGCGCAGAGGTAAGTACTGTGCGCATGTCGGTTTTGAGTAGGATCATTTCTAGGATCTCGGTTATGAGAAAAGTCTTGTGGGGATTCGAAGACGCCATGATTCAAAAGTAGGGTAAAATTCCGGTGTGAGATAGTGAGAAGCACCGTCAGGAGAAAGTATGGTATTGAAGGATGGTTCTTCAAGAAATTGTCAGAAATACGTGAGCAGTACTACAATCTAGGGTAAGCTCTGACCATAACTAGCTTAGTTGCATTGGTAAGACCGCGTCCCTTTCTATACAACGAAGCGGTCTAGTAATGTTCAGGATAGCCGCGTTCACCAATCTTGTACTCCATGAATTCATAATATCAACATAAATAATGATATGAACCGAACATCACAAATGATACGTCCTAAATCATAAACCTTCCACTATCCAGCGAGAGCTCCTTCAAATCGATGCTTCCCACAGTCTACGGTATGACGTATACCACACAATATTCCCGTGTTATGGCCGCTCCTTCCTTTTCGTAGCGACTTCCTATTTTGGCATTTTGCCAACCATTTCCGTCTTTCCCGGCCTACTACGCTCTGCACGGAAGAAAGAACGGAGACATCGAAGAGAACAAAAGCATTTTTATCTGCATTCTTATGAATCAAAAACGATGTCGAACAATCGCTATCAGAGCTTTCTAAGAATTCCAAACACAATCCATAACTTACATGCGCCCGCTTATGGGTCTGTGAGATCCTCTTTAGTTAATTGATACAATTCCTTCCCGATCTCCCCATTGACTCGATACTTTTCATTAAGCGTCGTATACTCTAGCAATTTATACGTCCTCGTCCGTAAACCGATGATACTGCCGAAATTATCCCTTTCAAAGTCTATACGACCCTCGCGAACAATTCGTCGAATCCAGTCGAGATAAATCACTCGTAGACGCCCGTTTTTAAAAGCTTCTTTATCCGTATATGTGACCGGGGGTTTGAGGACCGTTGAAGTTATGGTTAAAGCACTGGAAACAGTGGATGGAGTCGGCATCGGGCGTGCGCTATGCCAAGAGCCAAATCTTTGTGATCATATTCCGTCCGGAAAGATCAAGGGGGCCATGCTTCAGAAATCGGACTTGCAAGATTTTGGAGCCACATCGGGAGCAGCGGGGGTGCAAATCATGCAGATAGGGCATGATTTCCAGCCTATCAACCTATGCTTGGAAGGGAACGTTGTGAAGCTTTCCAGCGCTTTGAGTGATTGGGTAGCAGCAAAGAAGGATAACGTAGAATATTTCCTGTTCTACGTGACTATGATGTTGCGTACTCAAAGGAAGTTCTCTAGTCTCATAGCGCCCCTTGAAAGTGTATTTCGCGCATTTATAGATGCTAGAGGTGACTCAATCGAATATCTTGATAGGTTCTACCGCCCTTGATGTGCGTTCTAAGTCTTGATGTAGCTTATCGGTCTGCTCAATGGGAAGCGCCGCGATCTAGGCAATTTACATGGGAGTCGTGGGTACTAAGGGCATTACGGGATGCTATGGTATATAGGTTAGCCCACGAGCCTAGCTTGTGGAAAGATAGAGGTATACTCCATTCTCCAGAAAGCTAGAGTGGAGTCACGCGCGGGTAGACGGAGAAATCGTGACTACGGTATATTATCTTATTTACGGATAGTTATGGGGTTGACTTAAGTGCGAAATACTCTTGTGGGTGAGCTGTTGGATATTTTTTGCTAGTTGATGTCTTGCTTTATGTAATAGGGCTGCTTGAGCATCACGGGGGCCTATCAACGAGGTAAAAACGATAGATATGGGAGAAAAATAAAGAAGAGAGATTATAACAAACCCGATTCTCAGGGGACTTAGGTAATTCGCCCTAAGAAGCTAATTACATACACATTGTTGCTAGAACTGGGGACATATTCCAACTCTCTGGTAGATTTTGATTATCCTAGAATATAGTAATTACAAGGGGGCGGCCATATGTATGATAATTCTTCTTCCATTGGGTGAGGATTCAGCCCCAAGCAAAAATATCGAAAATATCTAAATTGTGTGATTGAGACCTACTTGGAAACGATATCAGAAGCGCGCAACAATGTAAACTGTATCATTTAACATGTTCCTTCTCAATTTGGACATCACTGAACTCTAGGTTCCAGGGAAAAAAAAATAAGCAGAGACGCGGCTGATGAGCAACCGACCCACAGACTAACGACGCGAGCAACGTGTCACGGAAGTCACGGTGGGTAATTCAGACTTTCCAAAGCGGCGCCCGTTCCCATTACTGTTGCCAGAGAAAGACTGGGGTGCTGCGATAGCACAACTTCAAAACATAACCCTTGGTGGAAAACCTGCTGCAGGTATGGATATACCTCATTCAACAAACTCGTCCTCGTACCTACTGTTGTACCAACCATGATAAACCATCAGCCCGAAAGGCGAAGTTAACTTGGATTCCCCCCTCGTCGCTTACCTAAGTTAGCCCCGCTTAGTCACCTAGCTGAGATTAGGTGAGCTTATCCATCATTGGTGGATTCTAAACGCCAGAGTGGGGTCAAGTCGGCGTTCTTGCCTTCCGACTGCCGGCTTCTAGCCCTCCGTGCCTGATTCTGATGAACACCCCCAAGCCATTCCAATAATTGAGTTCAACCGGCGTCTTCCGTCCCGGCCCCCGATTGCTTGACATTATTTCGAGATTTTCCATGCTTGGCTCTACGACCTTGAAGTCTCAAGAGTTAGTATAAGCATGCTACAACTCATTAAGCGACCTAAGGCTTTACAAGCACAGTCGCTACACATCATTTTATTTTACATCGTGGATGACGCATGCCCTAAAAAAAGTACATTATCCCGATATATTCCCTTTAATGGAGAACCGTCCGAGAAAGCTAAGACTGCCAAGTAACTAAACGACGTGGGGTCGCATATACATATAATTGCAAACTACTGTAAACGGACCAAGGTTCCAAGTGATGGAAGGATCTTTATGGAGAAGCCGCTACAAAAAGAAGTCCTATGTGTATAGTGTATTTTCCGAAAGTTGAATCGAGCGGCTTCTGCATGTCAGGTACAATACAACCAAGGATACAGGGCAGTTTTATCCGATTGGTTCAAGATTGCAATTGAATTTTAATTGATGAGGAAGATTATTCTTGGCAATCCCCGTACATATATCCCTTCAAAGAGCCAGCACAGCGGGTTGCTTTTAGGCACGGGGTCAGCGCACTCTGAAACACGGTCCCATCGTGGCAGTGTTGAAGCTGGCGCAAACGATGACTGGATTTACTGGTTCTCCATGACAAAAACTCCCCACACCCCTATCTCTTGCGTCACTCGGCCATAAGAAAATAATTAAGCTGCCTTAATATGTGGAGCGCCTTCCGTAGCGACATGGACCTTTTCTGTCTTCAGTTGTTAGCATCGTTTCTTACTACAATCATTACTCTGGTTGCCACAGGGGGTTTTCGCCATGATGCCAGCTCCATGGCGCCTCACAGGTATCATCGGAGCTCTTTATTTTGCTCGACTGAGCGACGCCGTGAGGCTACTTGATTCTAGCGCCCTTATCTCATGCTCCGATACCAGTATCATCAAGACCAACAATTTTCAGATGACACTGACACCTGGGAATGCCAGTCTCAGCATCGAGTTCGACGGTGAACTTACTTACTCCGGCAAAATAATTATGGATATCGATCTGCTGGTTTACGGGTACAGCTTCTTGACTACGCAAATCGACCCGTGCGATTACGATACTTTGTCTGGCTTTTGCCCAATGACACCAGAAAACATGACAGTGCCACACGCGACACTTACTTTGTCAGATACTTTAATATCGGAAATTCCAAGTGAGTTTGCTGGTCCTCCGTATGAGCAAATTGATTCTAAACGCGAGCTTTGTCTATTTGTGCGTCCCCAATTGACCATTAGCATGTTGCTAGGCATCGCCTATACGGTTCCTGATATCGATGCCATCGTCCGTGTCAATATGATCTCCAAATCCACAAATGAAAGTGTCAGCTGTATCAAAGCCCGTGTTATCAACGGTGCTACGGTCTACCAAGCGGCGGTAAGCTGGATACTTGCCGTTATCACCGGACTGGGCCTTTTCGCAAGCGTATTCCTTTCGATTCTCGGATACGACAACATTGCGACGCAAATTTCGTTCCGCACATTACTCTTCCTGGGCTTCATGCAGAGTCAAGCCATTGCTGGCCTCGCTGCGGTAGAGTTCACGCCACTGATCCAAAATTGGACTCAAAATTTTCAATGGACCATGAGCATCGTAAAAGCGAATTTCCTGAACAATATAACCACTTGGTTCCAGCGGGCAACAGGAGGTACAGCTTCAGATCTTTTTTCCGAAGCCGGCGATATATCAATTGGTCTCCTGAAGCGTTCGGCAGATCTCCTCACGAAGAGAAGCGGGCAGACATCAGATAGTGCAGCAGAAGTCATTCTTCGAGGAATCATTCGGATGGGATACCGCGCAGGCATTGAGTCTACCAACATCTTTATGACCGGGTATTTGGTCTTTTATTTCATTGCTATTGCAATGCTCTTGGCTATCATGGCTCTCAAGTTTGGCCTACCTGCAGTGTGGAACAAGATTCACGGGACGGTGGCCTATAGTGCCTTGAAAGCTCAAGTCGACTGGCAGACTTTCATGCGAGGAGCTATTTGCCGGATCGCATATCTCGGTTACCCGCAATTCTGTGTGTTCAGCATGTGGGAGCTATATCGCCGGGACTCAGCTGCTGAAGTCGTCCTCGCTATCACCATGTGGCTCGCCATGACTATCATCCTCGGAAATGCAACTTTTAGAGGCTTCCGGTCTTTTGGAGGCTTTCGCTATGCACGACCTTTCAAAATTTCGAATGGAATCTCGAATTGGTCACTTCATTCTAATCCGCCCTATGAAGAGAAATGGGGCTATCTGTATATCTTTTACAAAGCCGAGGCGCACTACTTTGCCACTCCTCTGCTACTCTATACAGTACTGAAAGGCATGGTCATCGCATTCACACAGCACAATCCTACAGCACAGGCTATTGTCCTTCTCATCATTGAGGCTGCATTCCTGGTCTGTACCGCAGTTATGCGACCCTACCTTGACAAGAAAGCCAACAGCTTCGCCATAACCGCCGCTGCCCTCAGTCTTGTCAACAGTATCTTCATCCTGGTTTTTACAGATATCTTTAATCAGCCAACTCTCATGACTGGAATAATGACCGTGCTGTTTTTCTTCTACAACGCAGTGTTCACCCTTGTCCTTGTCATATTCTTATTGGTCGGCCTTTTCTACGCTAGCCAGCTCAAGGAGCCAGCTCCCGGGTGGCAGAATCTCTCCCACAAACGTGCCTCTGCACAATCGACGACGCAGCTGCTCCAAACCGATAATCGAGGATCAATCGAGCTGTTTCCGCGCCATGAAAAGACCATTACTGAAGAGCTATGGCGGTCACAGCGTCCGCCCTCGCCTGCGGGAAGCAACGCAAAATTGAGCTCGACAGTTCGTTGGGATTCGAGCACTGTGCGGTCTGAGTCCGTTTGGAATGTTGATCACGGACATGATGGGATCACCTATAATGTGCGAGATAGCGCCGCGCCTCCTTCGCCATTCCTGCATCCAGTTGAGCCAACTTTGCCGAAAATTCATAGCAGCTAGAGCATATTAAGAAGAAAATTAAACTCAAATTTTGGACTTGATCCTGTCATCATCATAACGTAAGGCTCCTCTTGAAAGCTGCACGAGCGCTCTAGTTATCGCAAAATTAGCGTCCTCAAGGCTTGTACTAACGACTAGAAGAAACTTACTAGCAAGGTTCCTAGGAAACACAGACTTGAACTCCCCTTGCTCTTTGAGAGACAAAATCGCATTAAAAATGCCGGTTTCAGCCGCCGCGGAAATTGCAGTCATGAGTGTGGCAATCAAATCAATCATAATTGTGAAGTTTGTGCGTAAATTTCGAATAGAATTGAATAGGATGTGGAGGTAACGGTGCAAGACTTCAATTTTGTTATGTTGAATATGTCTAAGAAGTCTGAGAAACCCCAGGGGGGAGCATACTTTTTGCAAAAGAAGACGGTTTCATTTAGTACGAACGAATCTAATGTCTACCAAATATGGATGACTAGGGGTATATGTATATACTCGCTTACAGCATAATATGTGTAGCCTTTCGCGTTAGATTCTGCAATCGTTGCCGAGAAACCCCCGGGTAGGTAATTCACAATCCAATATATCAAAATACTCTCGCTACAAGGGCGGCTTATCAGTAATTTTGTAATTGGCAATGGATAAAAGGCGCCTTCAACTTGTAAGTTCCTTGATTCTTCTAGGGCCCACGTAAGGCATCAAGGAGTATAGTTGTGATTATAGATCATTGAGGGACTGAATTTTTCAGGGCGGCTGTTTCCAACCATCACAGCACGGACTCTTATTTTCCTGACAGGTAATCTGTGGACATTTCGGACGGTTCGATTGCGGATCGCCACCTACAAGACAAGTTTGGCTAAATCGTTATTCGTCCTTATAGTGAGCCGAAGCCATATGTTCCTAGCTCTGTTTTCTATATTTCAACGTCGCAAAATTTCGGCTAAATGTAAAGATAAATATTCTAAAACAGCATATCCCTCCAGTCAGGGATTTCATCTCTTATCCGAGCTAATAATAGAACTTGATTCTACGAGCAAAAGCTAGCTTTGCTTGGTCATTAGAGTAAGAGTTATCGCAGTCGCACACCGAATTCGACCTTACTTGAAATTCTGTTAAGACACTATTCTCAAAAATTATTGACAAATAGAAAGAATGCTTTTTTCTCTGGAAAATCTAGGGGTTCTTGGATTGGGTGGAAGGCAAACGCGTTTCTTTGCGCAAACTGCGGGACCCACCCAATCTCGGACTGCATGACTATTTCCACCGGGGTTGACCTAGACGATAGTCGGGGAGTCGGAGTTGTAAATCTCCGTTGTAATGTATGTTCAGTACTAGCTACCTGCATTCGCATACAATAAGCGGAAGACATAGTATTATTCCTTCATAAGACTACGAGGACAGCCCGTGGTAAGATTTGGTTGGTTAGAGAATACTTCGGCCCTCAATCCTCATCAATTTGATCAAACGTTCTAGAACAAAACTGCATACCGATCATCATGGCAATCAAAGTCAAATATATGGGAGAGTACAATTATGTGCCGTCCGTTGCAGCCGCCTCAGTCTTCGCAATCTTATTTGCTGCCTCAACATTTTATCATTCCTATCAACTATTTCGAACTCGAACCTGGTTCTTCACAGCGTTCGTTGTAGGAGGTTACTGTGAGTGAAAATCTGAATGTTTTTTTGACCTTTCTTTGAGGACTTTATCTGATAATGACCAAATTAAAGTTGAGATAATCGGATACGTCGCTGTTAGTAATGTCTCTCTGCCTATGAATATATTCTTCCGAGAACAAGATGATCTTACTGCTATGAATACTAATTCTGGTATTGAGCCAGAGAGCCATTTCGGGTAGCCAGTACCCTAACTACAGCATGGCACCGATTGCTATTCAGACAATCCTTATTCTAATTGCTCCGTCTCTTTTTGCCGCTAGCGTCTACATGACACTAGGACGCATCATTATCATCACCGGAGGAGAAAAATATGCCCTTGTGCGAAGGTCATGGTTGACAAAGATTTTTGTTTTGGGGGATATAATAGCTTTCCTCACACAAGCTGGCGGTATGTGCCTATTGTCGTTACAAAGAACCCTGATAGGGGATTTTTTCCAATACGCTGACATGACTATTGATGCCTCTCCTTTACAGGCGCCGCAATTCTTGTACAACAAACGGCAAGCAGTTTCAAAACAGGCGAAAAAGTCATCAAGGTTGGCCTGATCTTCCAAATCATATTCTTTGGCCTCTTCATCTTAACTGCCGTTCTGTTCAATATTCGGCTCGTGAAGTACGGGTCTATCCAATTGGCTGCTGGGGATATTCCGTGGAAAAGACACATGAACGCTCTCTACACCAGCAGCCTTTTCATATTCATTCGCTGTATTTTCCGTCTGGTGGAGTACGACCAGGGGTCTACAGGTTTCCTACTTCAGCATGAGTACTGGGTATACATTTTTGATGCTGCGTTGATGTTTATGGTCATGCTTGTGTTTCATTGCATCTACCCCTCTGAAGTCAACGAGATACTGGCTCGGTATAAGAACATATCTTCGTCAGAGCTTCCTTTGCGTGAATAACAGCTAGATGGGCCTCAGCTGTGAGCCTGTTCTCTCGAGTTTGGCGTTTATTATCGATGCTGATTGGATCTCCGACTGATATGGGAGGATAATCCGGTAATCACAAGAAATGTGTTGCGGATCGACAAACTGGTTTATGGGTTGCCAAGTTGCTGGTTTAATCTCCAACAATTCGCCTGCAATATTTGATCAGCGAAATATATAAACCAGTACATGTTGATTTAGTCAGTTAACAATGGAACCTAACGGTGAAGGTTGACTTCGGTTCCCTTGGGTAAATGACACTCATGTGTTAACGTTCGGACGTAAGCTCATAGAAATGTGGACGATTCAATGCACTCTATAATAGAAGTTATCTGGGTGGATGGCTTATTCGGCGATATGGCTCGCTCGCTGGTGAATTATTATAATAATGAACACACTGGCAATTACTAACTAGACAAAAATATAGACGAGTGGATCATACGGGTGCACCATAGGATCAACAATTCGTCTGAAATTCTGACTTGCTAAATGGCCCTTGGCTGGTAATTTTGATTGGCTCTAATACGTGACTAATCTTGGCGGGAGATAGTATATCCTCCCTCCGGGTATCTACCTAGCTGCTGTGTTCCGACGACCGCAAATAATTGCTAGAGTGGCTGGACTCGGTAGATTTCAAGATCCTGCCAGGGGTTCCCTGCCGAACAAAGTTGGCTTCCGGTTAGTGGCCACTATCATTAACTGTACCGATCGCCACAATTGTCAACTGCTCCGTGCTAATAACTGCCAAAGAAATTATTCTGCTAATATTCTGCTGCACGTGGAAACGGCCAATTGACTTTATTGCATTTCATCGTGCGCCCAATCGCTCACATGTCTGAAGTAAACCATGCATATCGTGGCAGCGTAAATCGAGTATACGCGTGCGATTCATGCGCAAGGCGGAAGGTTAGTACCATCTATAATATGTTCCATTTACGTAGGAAAATTATTGACACACGCGCATAGATCAAATGTGAAGGGCCAAGTATCCCTTGCGAATGGTGCTCCATTCACAATTTTCAATGTACCTTTCGTCGAAATGCTCGGGTTGTGGCTGGCATGCAACATTCAATAGAGGCACTGAGGCAAGTTGGAGTCGTGTTACTGTATACATGCATCCAAATTATTAATGGAGATGGTGGAGTCCACAGGGGGCAGGAACCCGAAGCGACCCAGAATCATTCATACCCCAGACAGTCAAACTCACCCACCAAGCGCAAGGTTGAAGTGTTCTCAGCCCCATCGCAAGACACCTTGTCATCAGAAAGGGGTCATTTGGCTCGATTGCCAGTCGGCATATCCTCCGGGGACTTCCCTTTGACCTTCGAGAATGTCCATGACGCGCATGCTCTCAGTGGCCTTCCAATATTTTCTAAAGAAGGCCAACATCTAATGGAAAACTGCACCGGCGAAAAAGTCGATTTTGATCCGTATGTGCTTTTTTGGCCGCCGTGGAGACGGCAAAGAACCCTTAGCCTTGAGACTATGAGGCATGGATTCGCGCACAATGGTCATATAAACCTACCAGATAGGCACGTTGTTCTTCAAAACTTTCAAGCGTTCTGTCATTCTCCTTTGTCGCGATGGCTTCCTGTTCTTAACGAGGATCTTTTTTCTTATACCATACAAGCAGCTTACGATGGTGACCTAACCTATTACTCACCGCAGCAAGCAGGGGCAAGGGCCTGCGTTTTCGCATTTACGACCCTCGTGTCGTCATTTCCCGACCACTTGAAGATCTCTTCCAGCATTGACGTATGCAGATATGCATATGAAGCTCAGAGGCTCTTATTCGATGTTCTGCAGGGCCCACCTACATTGGACAGTATACAAACCGGGTTGATATTGGTAAGTTTAAGGAACTCCGGGCTCTTGTATCTGTCTTTAATGACGCGCCGGGCTCTAAATATCTCACTCGGTAGATTTTGTACTATGTCACACTTCATGGTGACATGTACTCGACAGAGACCCTACTTGCATCGACTGCAAGATCTATTTTCATGCTAGGAGCTCACCGGAACCATTTTCGCTCACCGCAAGGAATAAATCAATCCAAACGTCATGTTCGGAAACTGTTCTGGATCGCTTATACTTTTGACAAGGAACTTTGCCTACGTACTGGACGTCCTCCAACCCTCCCAGATGACGAATGCGACCTTGATTTGCCCGATATGTTGAGTCACGGGGACGATGGCCCCGAAGATTTGGGTCTTATACCCTTCTTCCCCTGTCACCTTCCACTGAGCATCCTTCAGTCTCGAATTTACAGAGAGCTTTACTCTGTCAAAGCGCAGAGAAAGTCAGAAACAGAGCTGCTGATGTCGATTCGAGAACTCGATGTCGATTTAGATCTCTGGATGAACTCGAATTCTTCCGCTCGAGAAAGGATTCACTCTAAAGAGACTGGATCCATGCGCCATTTAAGCGCCCGATTCGACGCGCTAGAAATACAGTATCACTATTGTGTGATTGCAGTCCATCAAGCCGTCAGTCGGTGCAGACTATGGATCGATGGGCAAGCCATGTCTATGGAGGGAATCAACTCCAGCCTTCATATTGCTGTCAATGAAAGTCGCTCATTGCTTACAGAAATCAACACAATGGACTCTGGCTTTGGTCGTGACACATTCTGGTAAGTGATGAGAACAGCACCTCCAAGCTATCCTCTTATGTCCACATATAATAGCAAGGAAAGTTACTAACAATAACATTTACTCCAGGTTTCATCTGTTCTATATCCTTATGTCGATCATGACTCTTTTCAGCAATGTCATCTCCGATCCATCTGCATTCGAGTGTATTAGCGATGTTCGATTAATGGAGCACACCGCAGAATCCATCAATCTCGCCGCAGGCAGTCATCCGGAGCTTGGGACTCCAGAAGAAATACATTCTGTGACAGAATTTGTATCCCAGTTGAGTCGTTTAGGAAGGGCTGCTATCAAGCGCCACGCAAACGCTTCATGATTTTTATGAAGCTTGTTCAGTGATATCCCTACCGAATTCTACCTGGCAGTCATGGTTTAATATTAGCCATCATTAAATGACACTCGATTTCCTGAAACCCCGACTCAACGTTTGAATAAATTGAATGGCAGTCTCACTCTTCTCCAATTCATAACTGTGGGTGGGCAAAGCCCACACAAGCGTAATCAGTCAAGGAGCCCAATTAATAAACACCAAGATTCTGGCTATGTCAGAGCAAACTTGGGATCAACGAGTATCGTCGAAGGAAAAATCTAGTAAGGAGGAGATCTACTAGAGGGGGCCAATCGAGAAGGATTAAATTGATTAAGGAAGTAGAATTGAGAAAATCTTGGAACCCATGATGAACTCTTGAAAATTGCAAGGAGCTCCTGGTTACATCGACGAAGCTGGAAACCGGGAGAACCGAACAGATTCAGCGGTAAGTATTGAAAGTGTTTCCTCAAAACCGTGCACAGTTGTATATTCATCGTTTCGGTCGTTTATCATCCCGCGCATCCGAATCACATCTTTTTTATATTATATAGTAATGCCCTGGCTCCACCGACTCCGCTTAATCAGCGGAGTTGACCCGCCTTGAGGCAGATCGTATGGTAAATAAACTTTGAGCCCCCGAAACAAGCTGTATAGTATGTCTGGCAAATTACATATCCAAACAAAGAAGAAATGGCGCACGAAGGATCGCTATATGGATACGTAGGTTTGCTGACGCAAGAGTAAAAAAAATTAATTTCAATTCCAAAAGCGTACGGATCATCACGGAGGAACTTCCAAGAGCTTAAGTACATAACTCGCTTTACTAAATACTACTAAATACGTCACTTTAGCTCATTAACAGGAGCCGATATCCCCTTTGTGCACGAGGGGCTTTGGATGAGCTAGGTGAACTAATACATAAAGAGTATAATCCGGGGGGCAAATATGGACTACTGATTAATTAAACTATCCCGCACATCCGACTTGACCGTGCGAATAGGAATGATCAAAGATTATGGAGGTCATCAAGCCTATATAAGGAATCACGAATCCTCTTTGCCCCCTAATACCACGCTCTTTTCATTTATTTTGCTTCCCAGTGAGAATTTTCCACCGAACACAATACTTTCGCTAGCCATGAGAACCAATGTGGCTGCCATGGCCATCGGCCTAGGGCAACTGGTATCTGCGACCCTGTCTTCACAGAGCTACGTTATTCCCAGCGGGCAAATCAACGGAACAACTGGGACCGATACCATAGTTGGCCTTACAGCCTTTGATGGGCCTCATATCTCCGTGAACAATGGATCCGCCTACCAGTGGTGGTATTTCGATGTCGTCTCACATGATTCAAAAGCCGCAGTCGTTGCTCAGTTCTATCCCGGGTGGACCGCTGATGCTAGCGCCGTCTTGCTTAATATCGTCTGGCCCAACGGAACAACTTTTGCTGAAACTATTTCTGTTGGAACACTGGACCTGACCACTGTGGATGATGGCTCTCAAGGCTATGTGGAAGATGGTGCTATGACCTGGTTTGGTGCATCAGATCTCAGCGCGTACCATCTGTCTCTGAATCTGCCCGATGTAGGAGTTTCGGGCAAGATTACTATGCGCTCTCGGGCGCCTTCCCATGTTGCCTGTGGTCTTAATCGCGCAGGAGCCTCATTTGACTTTGCCGAGTTTCTCCAGTGGGGAAATTCAGTTCCTGATTCCTATGCAACTGTTGATCTGGATGTCAACGGAACGAGCCTCACCTTTAGTGGATCTGGATATCATGATCAGGTATGTATACCTTCTATAATCCTTTCTAGTTTTATTGCTAATTAATACAGAATTGGGGCCAAGCAGCCTTCATGGATGGCCTCACCCAGTGGTTCTGGGGGCACTCCAATATTGGCGAATATTCTCTTGTTTTCTTCTACCACATTGATGAGCAATTGAAAGTCAAGTCCAGCGGTTACCTAGCCAAAAATGGGAACCTTATTGTGTCCGGATGTTCCAATATCAAGGTCATTCCTCAGGGGCCTAGAACCTCTGTGCCTCTAAATGCAAGCATCCCTGTGGAAAGCTGGGCTATTTATATCGATAGCAGTAAGCACGGCAAATATGCTTTCACAATCGATAATAAGATTGAGGCATCATCAAGCTCCCCGGTTTATACTCGATGGGTTGGCCAGACAACTGGAGGCCGAGTTGGTGCAGCCAATTCCACCGGCGCAGCTATCGTTGAGTTCATGAACAATCCTCTCAAAGGATACTACTGAGATCCTTGATGGAATATCTGGTTTAAGGAGGATATTGGCGACTTTGTGTACTCTAGAAATCTTTCTGTCTCCAGTGTGATGTAAACTTTTAGCAAAGCCTCGAACTCATGATCAAATACAAATAAATCAAGATGGGTCACTGAGTCCGAGTCTGGTCTAACTTCTACGTAGCTAGTCTGACTTGAGGGAGTTCTAAATTTATCGAGTCCTCCAACGCCCAGCGATCTGAAGGATACTAGATAGGTTGTAATTCGTACTCTCTTTGATGAATTCTCAGCCCCTATAATCAATCCTACAATGCCGCTACGGACCATCAACATATGTTATTTTGAGCTTTCCAGATACACAGTCGTACCTAGGACGAGAGCATACGACGAATCGAATAAATAATATCGGTCAAATTGATTTCGCCAATCTGTTCATTCCCCGGTTTTGACTATGAAATTTCTCGCGGGAAGCGCGAATGCAGTGTTATGTCTCTTTGCATGACATCGGTTACGGAAATCCATCCAAGCATCTGAGCGCCCACAAAATTCCCTGTCATTTTCCGGTAGACTATTCACCACCGAGATATGCAGTGATTCAACGGCCATCAAAAATTAGGTTTGCCCATCTCAATCAAAGAATCCAAATTTCCCGCAATTATATTCAGCGTAAGTACCTAATTCTTTGGTTGACCAGGGTTGACAACAAAGCTGGGCCTTGATCGTCCGAATCGACAATACTATTATTCTTTACATTGAACGGATCTCTTTGTTTACGATTCTTATTTTTGGAAGAGACTCGGCTTTATTTCCAGGTTATAATTAGCACAATCCTTTATGCGCTCTGTTGAACAAGCCAGCATAGCCGTTGTTGTCAAAGCCAGACCTCGAAGCTATGCGAATCCCCGGCGCAATATAGTTTCAATTTCAAACAAAGCTCTTTTATCCACAACTCTTATCAAGGTCAACCCTTCACTAGTCTTCAGAAGTCCCATCTGATAAGACCCTCGAAGCATATAAACCCTCGATTTCTTTAGTGCATTCCCATTTCAACTTCTCCACATATCCACTTCCAACTCCAAGATGGCAGCAGCAGCACCCCCTCTTCCCTACGGCCTACACCAAACCCGTGGGAGAACTTTACAGTCTTGGATCGAGGATCCATCAGTTGCTAAATGTCATATCAAACCCTGCAATATCACATATCAAGATCTCCTAGAGTGGGCTCCCGTGGACGAGTCCTTTGACGACCCCGACTCCGAGGATGAGGAAGTTACCGAGACAGTCGAAAGACTCGATGTGGAAGGCCCTTTGACCATGCACGTGGTCACCTCTGAAGATGGGTCCTCATCGCCCGGTGGATCATCCGGTGACTGGAATGACTGGCGATCCTTTGTTGCAGACGGTTCTCTCTTCATCATGACAATGTTCAGAGCGTCTGGCTACCATGCATCAGAAATTGCTCAGGCTCTCTATACGAGAGCATACCCTATCGAAACCCTGAAGCACGTCTTTGCGATTGATGTGGCAAATGAAGATACGAGAACTTTCATCAAGCGACAGATTTACACGGACGGCAACGGTCTTGCGTGGCCGGCATCTGGGTCTCAAAGCTTTGCGCGGGGCACTGCAGAATATGAAGGTCTGCTGGGAACGAGAATCGGCTCGGTCGTGGCATATCTACTTCTTGGTGCGTTCACACGTGGAACCCATCGCATTTCAAAAATCAGTATCGAAGTCTCGGCCACGGAAATCATGAGCTTGCAGTTCGACATTGAGGATATTAAGCCCCCTCCAAAGAAGAAGCGTCGCAGATCAAGAGACGACGGTGATGGTGATGGCGGCGGCCGCGGGGGTGGTGAAGGGAGACCGAAAAAGCGACGGCGATACATTGATGAAAATTATGACGGCCCCGCTAAACGTACCAGACTAGCTGTTCGTCGTAAGAAGGCTGGTGCAGCTAAGGTATGAAAGGGCTAGGTAAGGAAGCTGTCCCTTTGAACGTGGATACAAAGGCGATGTTGGTCGATTGTAAGGCCAGTGAGCTCTTTGCTGGTCTTGTTCAATTTGCCTCTTTTTTTGTTTGATTTACTACTACGGACTATCGATACTATGTACTTTGACATTCACTTATGAGAAAGCCAAGCTCCACAACACTGTAGTATAATCAGTTGTGGAAAATTGTAGAGGATAATCTTGAGATAACAACGTTGATCGTTAATCCATTAACTATAAGTTTTTTACGTCCCGGAAAGGTTTGCCTCCATGGTTTAGTAGGAGCACCGTCTTAATTGAACAGGTACTTAGAGATACATTAAAAAAAGGATCAAAAATAGCACTGTAAGATGTATTCACTTAGGTGTTTAGGGAATAAGCACTTATAATATCCATGACTACATTCTTAATAGTACAGATTTCACGATAGGCATCGGGATGTTACCAATATTTCAGCGCATCTTTTTAGCCTCAGATATGCCTCACTTGTAATCTAATATTCAACCAATAATAGTTCGTTTGCCCTTCTTTAGCGGCACGTATGTACAAATTGGACAAGGCTACAGCCTTATATTTTAGGCGACAGCGTCATCTCACGGGCTCATTCGGGGAGTAAACTTGGGGGCCAAAATTCAAGTTCATTCCCCATTTAAACGAACCAAATCGCAATAATAACTTGTGATCAGAGATCCAACACATTTATCATTGCTTCATCCATTTTCTACAACACCATGGGTCAACAAGCATCCGTCCCTAAGGCCGGCGCAGAGCTTCAAGTCATCGGTGCTGGTCTCCCGCGAACCGGAACCGCATCATTCAGCGCCGCCCTTGAAATCCTTCTGGACGGGCCTACCTACCACGGCGGCACTCAAATCTCACGAGGTGCACCCATCGAAGTCAAATCATGGATCAAGGCCTTACAATACTGGATCAAGGGAGACTCGGCCAGTCGTGTCGAGATGCAGAAGATTGTTCGACAACGATTAACCGGCTACACAGCCGTCACCGATGCGCCATGCTCAGAGTTTGTCCCGGAGCTTCTTGAAATATATCCCGATGCCAAAGTCATTTGTACCACACGCGATCCGATCGCTTGGGAAAAGAGCATGGTTCAATTGCAAAGCTTGGCGATGGCCTGGTTTCTACGTGCGGTGCTGCTTCCGCTGCCGGCAATGAGGCATTTCGTGGGGTATACCGATCTTCTGGCTATACAGTGGAAGCGGCTGTATGGTCCTGATGCTGGGAGTCACGGTCGTGAGACATATGCCAAACATATTGCTTGGCTTAAGGAGACTGTCCCTGAGGATCGTCTTGTGCTGTTCGATGTCAAGGATGGATGGGAGCCTTTGTGTAAAGCACTTGGAAAGGAGGTTCCGAAGGATATTCCGTTCCCGCGGATCAATGATTCGGAAGAGATCAATCGCACGGCTCAATATCATATCCAGCAGGGCTTGAAGCGATGGGGAGTGATCCTAGCTGGTGTGGCTGTTGCCGTGGGGGTCTATGTGAAGGTAGTTTAGGATATATATTCGTTGCCTGCTCTCTTTTTTAAGACTTCCAAGGTTAAGGTTCCTACTAGGAATAATGTCTATCACGTTTATTTAATTAACCTCTTCAATATCGAAATGCCCCAGGATCCATAAACAAAATTCCATACGCTACTAGTACAGCATGAACAGACTTGGATCCATGTTCTGCCTTGTTGTTTGATGCCTCCAGGACTCTAGCCCCACACTACGTAAGAATGCAAACAAGCAAAACATGCTTTTTCTCCGCTCTCCAATCCCCGAAACACTCTTGATCTCATATAGCTGCTTCTCACCACCTTCCAGTCACTCCAAGGGATCAATTCCCGAGCTCACATAATTTAACACCAAGGGGGTTCACTCTTTCCCACCCTCTCACGCCACAATGGCGAGTCAGGCGGCCCCGATGGAGGAGATCATCTGGAGATCTCCCCAGCATGTGCAGATGATGGGGGGTTACCTGCACTCCAACAACAGTACGTTTGCTACTTCTGACTTCTCATAAGCCTTTTCACCATTATTAACTCGACTCGATAGTCCTCTTTTACTTCGCTGAGTCCACATTCTTCGACCCTCAATCCAACAATGGCATCCTCGCGACCCAAGCTACCTATAACGAGTCCCTCCGGCACGTCGTTGAAACCCGCGCGACATTTGAAGGAAAACTGAAGCAGATGCAAGGCCTGGAATTCATCGTCTCATTTGATCCTCTCGAAGCTGCGGCCCAGTCGAACCCGAATCGCTTCGATTTCGAACCCAACAACATCTGGGTGATTCGCAAGCAGGATCGGAAGAAGCGGAGTGGAATGGAGGATGAGGTGACGGTCATATCCACCTATTTCGTGGTCGGCGACACTATCTATATGGCACCATCGGTCGCCAGTGTGGTCGGAAACCGAATCGTAAGCTCTATCCTCTGTGATGCAGCAATGCGCGAGAATCGATC
Source organism: Penicillium cataractarum (assembly GCF_028827025.1). Taxonomy (NCBI): domain Eukaryota; kingdom Fungi; phylum Ascomycota; class Eurotiomycetes; order Eurotiales; family Aspergillaceae; genus Penicillium; species Penicillium cataractarum. The sequence continues at coordinate 600,168 of NW_026622745.1, read as the reverse complement.
ACTGAATGCTAACTCGCCCTTTGTTTCCAGTTGACCGCCGTCACGTCACTTTCGCGACTCCTAAAGACAGCATCGACCTTGCCTACATTCACCCCATCCACAGGCCACACTTACCTACCACCTACAGCCCGCACCACGGAACCCGGTCAGCAGGCTTCCCAGCAGAGCAAGGAAAACACCCCGATGCCCGATGCGACTCAGTCCTCTGCCGAAACACAATCATCAGGCAAGGCCAGCCTCGGCGTCTCAACGACGAGCTCCACCTTCCAAGATACACGAAACTTGGCCGAGGCATTCCACCTGTTCACGCAATACGGCGAGGAGTTCATGGACGAGCATCCTCTTACCGGAGAACCGGGCTCTTTCATCTTGTCCCGAGTCGGCGAGAGTGATCGTGCCGCTGGCGCCGCAGCGAAGGCTGCTTCCAAGGCAACCCTGGGCACGGGAATGAATACACCCTCTGGTGTTCGAGGTCGATCGAGTACCCCCCAAGTCCGAATTGATACGCCGGGGAAAGCGTCGGAGAAGAGCAACTCCCCACCTAGCTCGGGCGAGAATAAAGGAAAGAAGAAGAAGAACCGGGTTGCGAGCTGATTTGCATACTTAATGATACCCGTGCTGTGTCGAGGTAGAACACAAGCACAGTTACTACGATGGCGTCTGGATGGTTTAAATTAATAGAAATTACGAATTTCAAGACTCTGCTTGTTTAGTTAGATATGGACCTGTCCTGCGCTATTGTATCATTCTCGGCATATCAACCGCGGAAGTAGATAACCACGTCGATCAAGGAAATGACCAAATCCGCTCCCCGACACCTGGGTGGCAAGCAATTAAGTAAGTACATGCGGTGATTCACTCACAACCCCCCTGGAAACCAGCAAAAGAACGAGCCTGTAACCAACCACGGGCTACCCTCAGCCTACGTGGTCGTCACTCCCTGGCTTTATCTTATCGTTGTGGGGCTCTTCCAAAGATTGCCCTGCGCGGCCTCCAGACTTCTTTCTCTTGCCACATAGCACGACAACCTCCTCTTCTTTTTCCTTTTCGCAAACAACACTGTGCTCTGTATACATACCTACAGCTTTACACTTATTTGAATCTAAATACCACCCACCATGGCCGAGAACCAGCCCGCGGTTATCTGTGTCTTGTGAGTCATACCTTCCCCTCACCCCGCTCCCCATTGCTTCGATGACCAGGCTGTATACTTCTTGGCCCTTGTATTGAGGCCACACGGCGAATACCTCAGCTAACTAATCCATCTTAATGTAATCCAGCTGCGGCTCAACGGCAGGCAAAGACCCAGTCCACCTCGAAGCAGCCCGAGCTCTAGCCTACGAGTTCCACAAGCACAATGTCAGGCTCGTCTACGGCGGCGGCACCACAGGCCTAATGGGCGAGATCGCCAAGACCCTGGTCTCCTCTCTCCGGCCCCAAAGCTGTCCACGGCGTGATCCCCAGAGCCCTAGTCAAAGTATCAGGCAAGAGCACTGAGAACGGCACCCCCACCCCCGACGAGAAGGGCGGCAAGGCTGCGGAGCGAGTACTGCCGCAGGCGGAGGAGGGCGAAGAAATCCCCGAGTCAGAATACGGCGTTACGACGATCGTGCACGATATGCACACGCGTAAGCGGCTGATGGCTACAATGGTGTTGGAGGGTGGACCCGGGTCTGGCTTTGTTTCGTTGGCTGGTGGCTTTGGTACGATTGAGGAGGTTATGGAGATGACTACGTGGAATCAGTTGGGGATTCACCGCGTCGGCGTGGTGTTGTTGAATATCAATGGGTACTGGGATGGTTTGCTTGCTTGGGTGCGCAATGCCGTTGAGCAGGGGTTCATTTCTAGGGAGAATGGGTCGATTCTGGCCGAGGCGCATAATGTCGAGGAGGTTGTGCCTAAGTTGGTGGAGTATCAGTGCAGTTGTGATCGGTATCAGTTGAACTGGGGTGAGGAGTAATCGGCTTGCAATTGATACATGAATCATCGCGGATGGAGTACGGGTTTTGGCTTTGGGATCTTTGTTTGCGGATGTTCCTGCTGGTCTTGGTTTAGATATATCCAGATAAACCGGTAGATCATAGAATCCACGGACTTGAACAACAAAGAATAGTAAGAAGGCGAGAAGTTTGAGAAGGAAAGTCAAGGCATAAGCAAGGATTTCATGTCTATGCGGAATCATTAAGAATCAGAGAAATTATGAATCAACCTCCATCGACTCGTCCTCGACAGTGCCAGATGCTTCAGACCGCTCGAGAGCCTCCAAAAGCGGCACGGTCTCCTGGCCCTCGTACAGCTTGAAGCTCTCAATACGACCCTTGGATCCCTCGGGAGCCAACCCAACCACACCAACAGAAGTATTATCCACCGTAAGCTCCTTATCCTGCGAAAGCGTCTCCTTCAGCGCCCGCAGACCATGGTTGATCAGCTGGTCGCGGCTGCAATCCGCAAACTTATCAAGGTTACGCTCAAGGTATGTACGCGCCATCTGGGAGCGAGCACCAATAGCGCAAGCCACCATCTCGTGGATCAGACCCGAGGGCTGGAACTCGAACAAGTGCGGGCCGGACTCGTCGACGCCGGCGACGAGCAGGCCCACGCCGTAGGGCCGCTTGCCGTAGTGCTGGGTGTTGGTTTGCGCACGGTCGCCGATCTGCGTGACGATGCGTTCCAGCGGGATTGGTCGGCCGTAGGTCATCTTGGAACCGAGCGATTGCTGCTTCATGAAGTTGGAGAGGACGCGGGCGTCTGAGGCCAGGCCGGCGATGGCAATGGCCATGTGCGAGTCGATCTCGATGATCTTCTTCTGATAGGAGGAGAGTTCTTCGGCATTACGCTGTTGTTAGGAGTCAGGGTTAGCTTGAGCTTCTTGTATGGTATATGCCCTAATGGGTGTGATTGTTGGGTGTAATCGAACCTTGAGTCCGACCAGGACGGCATGTGTCTTGTTCACCAATCCGACAACCACGGATCCTTGCTTCACGGCCTCCTGTGCGTACTCGACCTGGAATATCCGACCCTGTGGAGAGCTGTTTTATCAAGCTTGAGTTAGTAAGTTGCTTGGTTTGTCACGGACCGGCCGGGGTAGATCTTACAAGGTGACAGCATCGTTGTCGTAGTTGTTTCTGAACATGGCGGCGGAAGGAGATGAAAAACGAGAGAAGTATAGAAAAAGATGAGAACCCTTTCAATTCAATAGGGAAATAGAAAGGAGAGCAATAGAATGCGCGGATGGAGCTTGGGGCTGAGATGGGGACGCTTGAGCCAGGCAGGTAAGGTGACGCGGTGTGAAGCATGAGCTCTTGCGGCCTGAGGCAGCAACACCCAGTGACCTTCAGGCGCCAACGTCACTCGTTCCTCGTCCATCTCCGAAGCTCACTCCTCCCCTCAATCCCAGTCAATGGGGCTGCCATTCTCGAACGACCTCTGAGATTTCCGTCTGACCTGCGCGCTTTTACATCCCAAACGACACCCCCTCTTCTCTCGAACCGGGCAGCTTCGGCGACTCCGCAATCATGGCCGCTGGACTTAAGACCATCATCGCGCTCTCGTTTGTATGCAACTCCACGCCTGTTAGCTTGTGTCGCTTGGTTGGAACGATTTGCTGATCTGGAATAGGTGCTCGCGATTGGTTTCCTACTCGTTATTCTCTCCTCCGCTCTCTGGCACAAGTACTGGCCCCTGTTGGTCGTTGCCATCTATATCGTTGCGCCGCTCCCCAATTGGATCTGTGGACGATGTGCGAACCCAGATGATTTCATGGACAGCTCCAGTAACTCGGCTATGGACTTTGGACGGTTCATGACTGGGTTCCTGGTTCTGACTGGTATCGGTGAGTTGCGTCCTAGTACCGCCATGTCCAGCAGACAACGTGCCCCGCCAGTCATTCCCAGGCATCTCTGCCACTCAGCAAAGCCTTGCTTCCATGACCAAGGAGAGCCTGTTGTTTTACCTGCGTGGCGGTCATCTATTATCCTGAACTAACCTGCTGACACCCCACTTCTCTTAGCACTCCCCGTAGTTCTGGCACACAGCGGAGCCATCGAGCTTCCCGCTATGATCATGTCCATCTTTGGCGGTCTATTGATTTACGGTACTATCATCAGCTTCTCGATGTTTTTCCAGGAGCAGGAAGAGTTCTGATTGTTGATGAATGGGTGGGGAATGCGAGTTGTGCCTATAATCTGTTTTTGTTAGGCTATAGGGGCTCGATGAACATCCAAATTGCCTTGCCTCCATGATGACGTTTCCTTTTGCGCGATTAGTTTGATTTTATACGTATTCCATGATATTCTCGGAGCGGGGGAATGATTCTCTAGCGACGATTTGCCGCTTGATGGCTTTAGCATGTCATTGGCTATGTTACTCTGGGTGTATTCTAACGCAGTGTATATATAGAGTCTTTTTGATGGATTTTGCTTTCTCAAACACTCATATAATGGGTATGGCTTTCTCGTTCTATTACTGTGGAAATCATAATCCGAACCCAGTGGGGTAAAGGCCTAGTACGTAGGGTTCGGCTTCGTGTCTTTTGACAACCCATTAGAAGGTCTTTTGAGTAGTATTTATGATCTTTCAGTTTGTTTTACTTTACATAACTGAGACTCTATGATGCGGTTGTCACCATTCATTAATCTGCTTTGCTCTATAGTTTCACGTGACGTCGCGCGTCATAGCGCGTTCCGCCAACACGAAAGAGTCGATTGTGAGACCCAACTAATTGACCGCCCAACACTCTCAACAACGCAGACTGCCATGGGGGAGCAGTCCGAGTGATTGAAATTAAAAATGAACATTTGGTCAGGGTCCATTGACTTGAACCCAGACCGCCAGCTGGAAGGTAACAGCCTACGACGCGCTCCACGACGGTCATGCCCTTGACTAACCTTGATACTAGGGATCCGCTTAGTCGACCCGACCTCCCACTGGCAATGCGACATATCCAAAACTGCCAAACTCGGTCTCCGCAGCTTTATCAATCCCGCCCTGATTCCACTTCATGCGCGGGCAGGCCCCAACCTCGAATTACACACTCTGAACGCGGGGACGTCGCAATGGTTCCAGGCCAAGTTGGCGGGGGCTATATGGTTGAACCAGGATGGACTGGACCTCCACCAGTCTGTACAATGTCCCGTCGGCCTGCTGGTCAGTGTCGAGGGGGCCCCGTCGAGGAATACTACGGTGGTCACCTCGGACCTCTTGATCTACGGCGTGTTGTCGACCGCGTCGTCCTGCGCACGCCCGCCAACCCCGCCGCACTCGTCACCGTCCGATGTCCCCGGACAGCCCAATTCCTCCCCGGGAAAACCATATCAGTTGAGGATATACGCGGCACCGCTATCTACGTCGCTCATCACTCAGGCGCAAGCATTCCCATCTCCTCCACCAAGCTCGGATGAAGAGCGTGCCTCCACGCAGGCCGAGTTTCTCCCGGACATTAGCTCGCCCAGTCCCAAGCGCAAACGTGTCGCGACTCTCTTCGAAGTCGCCGCGCAGCACCACCGGCGTGTCCGGCAGCGCGGTGGCGAGGCCGTCTCCCAATTGATGGCCTCGTCTCGGCCATCTTCCTCGTCACAGAATCTCCAGACGCTGAGAATAAAGCGCGAGCCCGAGGATGACCCGCCTAGTCTGCCAACGCTGGACCGACTGGCAGCACGCAGGTCACGATCCGTATCAATCGGAGCCGGCTTACACAGACCCGTGAGCAGACTCGGCGCACGCGGAGCTGGCACGCCAGTTCCTGTATCAGGGTCAGCTTCAAGCGCCGATCCTCAAAAACGCACCACTTTACCAAACCCCTTCCTCGATCCTCCATCCCGCCGCGCATCAGGACACACCCAACCTCCATCACTCCTATCAACATCGATCTCAGAAAACAATCTCGCAACACCCAGCTCCCCGCCCAAAACCACAGACGCCATCATCGCCGAAAACAAGAACCTAATCACCCGCACAATCCTCACATGCATGCGTCTCTACGGCTTCCACCGCTCAAACCCACGCTCGACATCCTCTTCCTTCTCCAGCAAGCTGAATCCCGCCGGTCAAGGGTCCGCGGAGACAGAACCAGATCTCCGAAGCACAACCCCAGCACTGGAGACTCTGCGTGCGGAGACACCGGCCCCCGGAGCTGCAGCGGATGACGACGAGTTCAAAGCCATGTATCATGCAACGTATAAGGCTTCTGCGTTTGCGCTGCGGAAGTATCTGAAGGATTCAGGGGCGGGTGGGGCGGGAGCTACGCCGGTGTTGCTGGAGAAGGGGAAGGCTATGACTTGTATTGATGAGTTGTTGAGGCTGTTTTGTGAGGATCATTAAGTTCGGTCTAGGTCGGGGTGGTATGCTATGTTATGAGAATATGAATTTGCATTTTGGTTTGTGGTGTTTTGTGGGATGGGATTGACGGCATGTTAGGATTGCTTTTCGGTGATCAAGTCATGGGATTTCAAGGATTATTTGGTTTACTTGTTAGGCGTTGGGTGTATACCCGGTTCAAAATGTTAATGCCGTACCGTTATACCTGCTTTGTTCAACCCCAATTCCAGTTACAAGTATCCAGGTCCAACATCTACCATCTGCCGGAGCCATCCCTACAGATATACAATAACTACTTCATCAAGCGGTTGTATGAATAAGTCCATTCCACACGCTAAGCCCCAGCGCCCAGCCGGAGATGACGAATTCCAAAAAGCTAAACACAAATCATCATATCAACGCATAAAATACAAGCCACATCACGAGCGCAAAATAGGTATATCGAGTCCAGTCAATTCAAATCAAGTCCAATCAATTCGAGTCACTTCAGCATTGGATAATCCGGCGCAGTCGAAAAGCCCTAACCTCACAGCGCAAGGTTATAAGTGTAATCATCCTCGATATTCTGAGAAACCCAAAGCACGACAGAGCTGCAAAATATTGTTAGCCAAAAACACCCCGAGAACCCCCAGAGTCAACGTCCCGAATAAAACACACCTCAGCATAACAAGACCGTTAGCCACCACATTCGCGATACCAAAGTACAGCGTCTGAATCGGATAATCTTTCACAAGGTACTTAAGCACCATAACCGTCTGCGCCGAGAACAATGATTAGCAGTGCTCGTCAATCCCCCCTCGAGCCGCCTTCAAAATGGAAATAAATCCACTATCCCCTATCCACTGGGAGGAAGTTTATAACACATACCACACTCCCCGCCAAACCACCCGCCAAAAGCGCAAATCCCAAAAACAACACAAACCGCGCCTTCCACGCAACCCCGCCCCCGCTGTAACTAAAGCTGTCGGCCTGCAGCCTGGACTTCTCGATCGAGTTGATAACTAGCATGCCCAGCGCGGAGCAGATACCCGGGATCCAGTCGACGAATTTGATGTGCACGTCTGAGCCGTTGCGGGCGCTGTGCGAGAAGGATGCTACGTCGATGAGGAAGAAGAAGCCTGCTGCGAACTGTGGGGGGAGGAGGAAGGTTGTTAGTATTAGGCAGTATTGTGGTATAGGGGGTATAGGAGGGGGAGAGGGTATAATCGGCGCATTGGAGGGTGTTGGGGTTGGTGTAGGCATGGTTCGGGGTTGGGGTGAGGGTACGTACCAAGGCGCCGGAGGTGTAGACTCCTGCGTTGCGGACGGCGGAGTTGTTGAGCCATTCGGGCTTCGAGAACCGGAAGAGCCGGTTGCTGGAGACGTCCATGATGTTCGTGTATGTCTGGGTTTGATGGGCGTGCTCAGTGCTTGGGGTGTGGTGAGCTTCGGTGCCGATGACGATGCGTCCTGGGGGTGCGGAGAAATGTCGGGCCGGGGGTTGGTCGAGAGTGTGGAGGGTGAAGCACTCGACTTGTATGGTAGGTCGGGGATGTATGGTTGAGTAGTGGGGTATGATTTTAATTAGATAAACTATTTCAGGGTCACTTGTCTTTTAGGTTTGTGTTGAATGGGTGGTTGTAGTAGATTCGTGGTTGTAGGCAGTTATCGTGATGGTCGCAGGCAGCGAAGTATATATCGGATGCCAAGCTATGGCTTGAGATCTACGAGTGTAAGTACGCGTACTACGATTTAGGTAATTCTCTTTCTCAACAGTGGATATTTTCTTGAATTTCTTGGTTTATGCATTGCATTAATTGAAATCGTGGGACATGTAGTCCAGGGTATATACATATCAGATCAAATCACTTTTCTGCTGAGGTTGGAGTGGCTTCAAAAGCGATGCAACCCTGCACCATACCAGCGAGACAATAATCATGTGATTGATAGAGTCATCTTGAACATAGATGACTCGTGGAGGAGAAGGAACGAGGACAGGTCTGGTGACTGGAGGCCCGTCTCGCTCTTCATCAATGTATGGGCGGAGCAGGTGCACGTCAGGCTGGAGCCTCCATACACGGATGATCAATCAGGCCTGGTACACTTCAATTCACCGCGCAGAGGTCATACAACCTCTTACGATGGCCGTACTGAGGAAACTTAAGGTCTCATTAGTCACCTCTCACGCCGAGTCGACAGGGTGGGCACGGAGCTTGTCCATAATAGCATCAACAACCTCCATGTCACCAGCATCACTCTTATCGGTAGGATATCCCTCAGGAAGGACCTTGACCAGTTCATTCATAGCAGGCTGGTAATTGCGCACCGCCGACGAAAGCGCATAAATAGACTTCTTGCGCGCAGCGGGGTTAGGATCGGCCGTGGCCATAGAGACCAGGGCAGGAATACCGTTCAAAACGACAAACTAGACATCAACCAAATTAGCACATATCCAAACTCTCGGGGACTCATCCAGATCACGCTGTACATACCCTATCCTGAGCCTTCTCATTATTCTGCACCGCCGTCCCAATACACCAAGCCGCCATCCGACGCATATCCGCCTCCTCGTGCTTCAACAACTGCACCAGGGGCGTCCACAAGCCCAACGGCTCGAGGTTATTCGCATTGTCGATTCCCTCGATGAGTTGCTCAAAGTTGTCAAAGGCGATCATCTTGTTCTCCAAATCGGACTCGTCAGAGTGGAGTACTTCCATGGCGGCTTTCATTAAGTCTGCATCCGAGGGACCGCCCATGAGCGCGTTGATCATGTCCGGTGTCAGGGTGCGAGAGGCTTCTTCGGCGCTGGGAGGGGCTGTCACGGTGCCGTCGGCGTTTTTTTGTTCGGAGTTGGTGACGCTCCATTTGAGGAGCTTGTTCATTGTGGGATCCATGGTGGGAGTGGGTGTGTGTAGATGGGATGTGTGGTGTAGGAGGAGGAGGAGGAGGGGGTTGTTTCCGCTCTTGTTAAGGGTGTGTTTGTACGAGAGGCAAGGGAAAATTGTTTCGATCTATGAAATCCTGATAATATGAAGCCCGTGATGCGACTGCTTATCTAATCTGACCTTGAATCTGGACGATTCGTGCGGCGCCTAGTAGGTTCGATCATGTGACTAGACTTCCCTTGGATGCATAATGTCATGTGACTTGATCTCACCCCTCCAACCACGTGACTTGCCACTCACCGTCTCGCACACGGGGAAATGGCGGTAACTGGAACCACGCTTGAACCATGTTTCTTGGAATGGCGCTTGCGTAAGACCCTTGTTAGAACAGTACGGAGTACTTTGTATAATCATACCCATCTTGTAGATATTTATCGCTAGACTATAGACAGAAGTTTCAATGGCATAGTCTCATACTCTGAAATAGTGGGACGCCTCGTATCCGCGTAAGGTTTACTTGTGGTATGCTATACGACAAAGAAGTATGTGGGTTGCCAATCCGTACGTACGGAGTACGTACCAAGTAAGTACCGTTCGAGGCTTGGGGCAGTGCTGTGGCCAGCGGATATGGAGGGGTTCTATACTTAGAAGTGACCTTCCAGCCAGACAAGACACCGCTGGCTTGGAACGGAGTAAATGACACTGACTCCTCCGTCCCTGGTCCCCCGCCACATGAAAGACTGTATGAATGTCGGAGCCTGGTTTTGGAGCATAAGCCCTGGCCTCGTGGACTACGTAGTCTATACAGTGAGTTTCCCGGATAGAATGTAAAAGGTTATCGTGATGATGATCGTGGTGGATGCCACTAGGCAGATATCCATGTCAATGGATGTCAATCCCCCAGTAATAAGGGTCTAGAGGCTCTTGAATTGTTCTCTGGCGCAGAGTTGCGCAGGGTATACGCAATGCAGATTAGGTGGTGTAGGAAGGAGGCGTGCCATTGGGGGTGGTAGGCAGAGCCATAACGAGTGGTAAAAGATGTCTGCCTTGGAAGGGAGAACGATTGCATAAATAGGGTCAGATACAGAAAAGAGAATGATGATAAGCGGTTCATATTGATCAGCCTAATCCAGGTCAGAAACTAACTTAGTTGTACTAGAACTCTAGAGTCAAGACTCGCTTTGGACTAGAGCGGGACTCCAATCACAAACCAGCCAAACCCATCGGGCCCCTCTCCACCTTCTTCTCCCTCTTCCCTCCTTCTCTCCCTTTCCCCCCCCCCTACACTCTTAACAAGTACTCCATACACACAACTCACCCTCCCCCTCCCTCCCCCTTCTTTTCTTCTCCTCTCCCACTTTAATCTACATCCATCTCAGTCACAATGGAAGGTATGTTCATTCTCCTATTCTTCCTCCTCCATCCCTCTGTGGTTAATCCCGTTGTGGCCACCTCAGCGCCTTCACCCCCTCAGAGCTGTCTGGGGAGGACCGCTGAAGCTGACGTGATGACCGTTGGACCTAACTTCGAATTTGGAATCATGCTAATTCATCATCTCATCTATAGAGGAAGTCGCTGCTCTCGTCATTGACAATGGGTACGTGATGAAACTTGGGTTGATGCCTGTGAGAGCTGGTCTGGCTGTGTTTGGGTTCCTCGTCAACCGCCCCGGTCGCGCGGTCCCGATTCCATCATCTTACCCCCTATCCCACCACCACGACCACCGAGGAATCCCAATCGCCCGTCCAGACCACTCGCAGCATCAATATCCACTCTATTGTTCCCGGTTTCGATGGAAGAATCTCTTACTGATGCGTTGTTTGTAGCTCGGGTATGTGCAAGGCCGGTTTCGCCGGTGACGATGCCCCTCGAGCTGTCTTCCGTAAGTCCCAACCAAATTCCCTCTTCCCCCCCCCCCACACACAAGTTTCCTTATGATGGCAATCTGTCTCCCCCTCCTCCTGGGCAAATTATCCCCCGCCAACCCTTGCGTCGGCTTTTGCGGTCAAGCTGGGGTTGGTCGGAAAATTTGTCGCCTGTTAACTTTTTGGACCGAGACATCGATCGGGAAAAAAATCAATACTGACCAAAATGAATAGCCTCCATTGTCGGTCGTCCCCGTCACCATGGGTAAATATCTCCTCCCCTGAATTTCGATCTTTTCTGGTCTTGATCAGCCTCATATTGCTTGATGCGCTGGTCGCAAGAACCCCAAAATCTCCCTCCCCTCAATGGACATTCCTCCAACTAACGCAATGCTCCCAGTATCATGATTGGTATGGGTCAGAAGGACTCCTACGTCGGTGATGAGGCACAGTCCAAGCGTGGTATCCTTACCCTCCGCTACCCCATTGAGCACGGTGTCGTCACCAACTGGGACGACATGGAGAAGATCTGGCACCACACTTTCTACAACGAGCTCCGTGTGGCCCCCGAGGAGCACCCCATCCTCTTGACTGAGGCTCCTATCAACCCCAAGTCCAACCGTGAGAAGATGACCCAGATTGTCTTCGAGACCTTCAACGCCCCCGCCTTCTACGTCTCCATCCAGGCCGTCCTCTCCCTGTACGCCTCCGGTCGTACCACTGGTATCGTTCTCGACTCCGGTGATGGTGTTACCCACGTTGTCCCCATCTACGAGGGTTTCTCCCTCCCCCACGCCATCTCCCGTATCGACATGGCTGGTCGTGACTTGACCGACTACCTGATGAAGATCCTGGCTGAGCGCGGTTACACCTTCTCCACCACTGCCGAGCGTGAAATCGTCCGTGACATCAAGGAGAAGCTCTGCTACGTCGCTCTCGACTTTGAGCAGGAGATCCAGACCGCTTCCCAGAGCTCCAGCCTTGAGAAGTCCTATGAGCTGCCCGACGGACAGGTCATCACCATTGGTAACGAGCGCTTCCGTGCTCCCGAGGCTCTGTTCCAGCCCAACGTTCTGGGTCTTGAGTCTGGCGGTATCCACGTCACCACCTTCAACTCCATCATGAAGTGTGATGTTGATGTCCGTAAGGATCTGTACGGCAACATTGTCATGGTATGTTATTCCATCTTGTATTATCTAATGACTCAATTACTGATTTCTCCCCCTCTAGTCTGGTGGTACCACCATGTACCCCGGTATCTCCGACCGTATGCAGAAGGAGATCACTGCTCTTGCTCCTTCTTCCATGAAGGTCAAGATCATCGCTCCCCCCGAGCGCAAGTACTCCGTCTGGATCGGTGGTTCCATTCTCGCCTCTCTGTCCACCTTCCAGCAGATGTGGATCTCCAAGCAGGAGTACGACGAGAGCGGTCCCTCGATCGTTCACCGCAAGTGCTTCTAAGCTTCTTTCTCTCTTTGTTCGAAGCTTTGATCGTCGCTCGTACTTTCCTGGTGTATCAAAAGGCAGGATGGAGGCACTGGTGGATCGCAAGCGTTGTTGGACTCGCATTATCAAGCGGATAGCCTGAAAATGGAAATTCTTCGATTTTAGTGGAATAGAGTCGGTCGTTTTGGATAGTTTCCCAAACTCTTTTTTGTTCATTCGCTTTTTCTTGCGTGATATGCTTCCTGAGTGTCTTTCCCTTCCCCCTTTCTATCTTCGTTCCACTTTTCTAGTTCCTGCAAAGTTCTAGGTCATCGACGATTTGTATCCGTTGAATATTCTTCGTATTCGTAATGAAATTTCTGTCCCGGTCACGCCCTCGTTAAATAACGCTCTGCGCTACAACTTGAAAGCAAATTAGTACATGCAAAATTGACATTCGTGCCAGTGCTAAATTGGAATCGCTGTCTTCGCTGAGGTATGTGTTGGCTGCGAAGGTAGGCTGGTTTAGTTTGGACTGGATGGTGAATTGGACTTGGACTTGGACTTCGACTTGGGAGTAGTTAGAGGCTGGTGAAGAAAGAAGAATCTCTATTTTCCAGGCAGTATAGTCGGGAAATACACCGTTATGACTGGGATAATTTGTTTGAGGGCTCACAGGATACTGGACTTCTATATGACAGCGTTACTACTGAGAGCCAGAGCTGGGGAAGCAAAGCACTGCCAGGTATTCTGAGAAATGGTTCTATGATGATACTCAAGTATGGTTATCGTTTGGATGCGTGTATGGGATAGGAGTGAGATTTAGAATGTAGTTAACGTAATCCAATGATTGAAGGAGGAGAGGAGGGGAAGGGGGAGACTGTGTAGCAAGACCAGAAGGGACTTCTAGTGAATTGTTTGGAGGATTGAGGATGTCTTCGAGGACTCGGTATTATATGGTTCTAAGCTACATGCTATTCTGTAGAATTAGGTGGAAATCGTAGCAGAAAGTGTCCCGCAGTGAGTATTTATGAAGGTTAGTTGGTGGTGAGATGGTTTATGTTAGGGTCTAATAGCCCCTGTCCCTGCAGCTCCCGGAGAGAGTGTAATGAAACCGCATTTATACAGGAGAGCTCTTGCAGGGTTGTACTACGATGTCAGTTCGTCTGCTATGGTTGTATAATTCTTGGGCGAATCCATCGAGTTGAGAATTTCTTTCTAGGCTAAATCCTTCGTGGATGTCGTTTTGAGTTTCTTTAGCACCCAAGATATTACAGTGGAATCTTTTCCAGAGATGATTGAAAGGACATGAAGGAGGAGGGGAAAGAAGAGGAGATAGACAGGGTGAATACTGACTAGGTAAACATGGGTAGGGATTCATTGGGTACATTACTATTGTAGACTAACTCAAGGCGGGATGTGCAGAATTGATGTACATGCCAGGAGTATGCATTATGTACATGTACATCCCCGTCGAGGCGAAGAGAGAGAGAGAGAACAGAGGCGGATAATTCTAGTAAAACTTCAATTCTTGACAGTATATAAGTGTATGTATCATTTCATCCATAATACAGGATATTCAGCATCATTCATTCCAGGACCACAAGTCCCAATTTTGTGTCTCCAGACCAACAAAAACGTAACCAAGAAAAAAAGTGTCATAACAAATCAACGACCATCGCAAAAATTTTCAAATCAGGGAAAAAGACTTCCCTCCTCTCTCTCGGACAAATCATGCGCTCCACGACTCCAGGCCGCTGAGCACGCAGCCCTCCTCACCCTGGGCACGGGCACGCAGCTCACCGATAGTGTAGACAGTCTCACCGGCAGCCTCGAAGCTCTGGCGAACCTCCGCCGCGGCGGAAGCCTCAACGGCAATGACCATGCCAACACCGCAGTTGAATGCGCGGGCCATCTCCACCGGGGAGACGTTACCGGCACGCTGCAGCCACTGGAAGACGGAAGGCTGGGCCCAGGAGCTGACGTCGACGGCGGCGGTAAGAGTCGAGGGCAGCATGCGGGGGATGTTCTCGGTGAGGCCACCGCCGGTGATGTGAGCCAGACCCTTGATGGCGGTCGAGTGGGCCTTCAGAGCGGCCAGGATGGACTTGACGTAGATGCGGGTGGGGGTGAGCAGGGCACGGCCCAGGGAGAGCTGCTCGGTCTGACCGGGCATGGTGAAGGGGGCGGGGTCGGCGAAGTCCAGGCCGGTGCGCTCGACGATCTTGCGCACCAGGGAGTAACCGTTAGAGTGCGGGCCGGACGAGCCAAGGGCCAGAAGCACGTCGCCGGAGCGCATGGCGTCGGTGTGAGGCAGGATCTGGCGGGCGTAAGCACCGCTGGTGTTGATGGCACCAACAGCCGCACCGACGGCGTCGTAGGTGTCGTCGATGAACAGACCGGGCATCTCGGCGGTCTCACCACCGATCAGGGCACAGCCGGCTTGCACACAGCCGTCGGCAACACCGGTGACGAACGCGGTGGCGGTAGGGACGTCCAAGTGGCCGCAGGAGTAGCAGTCAAGGAAGAAGAGGGGCTCGGCACCCTGGACAACGAGGTCGTTGACGTTCATGGCAACCAGATCGATACCAACGGTGTCGTGGATACCGACAGTGTGGGCAATCTTGAGCTTGGTACCAACACCATCGATGGCACCAATCAGAGTGGGCGAGTCGGCGTGGTACTCAGGGTTGGCGGCAGCCAAAGAGAAGAGACCACCGAAGCCGCCGATGACGGCGTCAGTGCCGGGGCGCTTGGTGCGTCCGACGGAGGCCTTGATGCGGTTAACCAGCTCGTTACCGGCATCGATGGAGACACCAGCAGCGGCGTAGGTCAGAGAGGTGTCGGCAGTCTGGCGGAAGGCGCGGTGGGCGATATCCTTGCGGAAGAACATGTCCTCGAAGTGAATGGTGGCGATGCCCTCGTAGCTCTTGGACACGGCCTCCTCAAGGGTGGCAGCGGTGGCGGTGGCAGCAATCACACGGCCACCGGAGGTCTGCAGCTCATCGCCAGACAGGGTGGTACCGGCGTGGAAGATCAGGGAGCCCGCAGGAGTGGGATCCAAAGTGATGGGCTTGCCCTTGGCGTAGGAGCCGGGGTAACCGCCAGCAACGGCGACAACGGTGGTGGAGTAGTTGGGCTCGACCTTGATAGAGACACCGTCAAGGTAGTGCTCGGTACAGGCGACCATGATCTGGGCCAGATCGGTGTCTTCGCTGAGCAGAGGCAGAAGGGTCTGGGTCTCGGGGTCACCACCCCGGACGTTGTATTCGAGGACCTTGGGACCGGTCTTGGTCATCATGAGACCGGTGAAGAGGATACCAACGAAGGGGAAACCTAAAACCATATTAGAGTAATGCTTTAGGGTTCAAACTGAGGTAGAACATACCGTCTCTCCGCATGCCGTCGATGGAAGGCTGAATGATAGTGCGGTCAATCTCGTCACGGACCTCCTTGGGCGCAATGCGCGTAGGGGCGTAGCAGCCCATGCCACCAGTGTTGGGGCCCTTGTCACCATCGAAGATGCGCTTGTGGTCCTGCGCGGGGGGCAGGGAGTAGATAGTGTAGCCGTCGCTGAAGGTGAGGATGCTCAGCTCGTCACCCTCCAGATACTCCTCGATGACGACCTCGTCACCAGCGGTGCCGAACTGGTGGTCGAGCATCATCTCCTTGAGTGCCTGGTGCGCCTTCTCCTTGGTAGTAGGGATAACGACACCCTTACCAGCGGCAAGACCAGAGGCCTTGATCACAACGTTGTGGGAGACGGAGTCGAGGTAGCTGCGGGCGGACTCATAGTCGGAGAAGTTTCCAAAGGCAGCAGTGGGGATGTTGTGACGCTGCATGAAGTCCTTGGAGAAGGTCTTGGAGCCCTCCATGCGGGCGGCAGCCTTGGAGGGACCGAAGCACTTGATGCCGACTATAGAGAGTAGGAAAATGCCTCAGCAATCAATTGTACAATGATGGTTGAGCCTTCTTCGACTTACCGGCTTGGAAGTATCCCTGGATACCGTCGACGAGGGGGGCCTCGGGACCGGGCACAACGAGGTTCACGCCATTCTTCTGCGCGAAAGCCACGAGGCCGGGGTAATCGTCACCCTTGACATTGGCGTTGGTGATCTTGCTGGAACCCCGACCAGTACCGCCATTTCCGGGAGCGACATAGACGATGTCGACGAGGGGCGACTGGCTCAGCTTCCAAGCATAAGCATGCTCACGGCCACCATTGCCGACAACCAGGACGCGCAATTGTTCTTGAGCCATTGTATAAGCAGTGTCTCGAGCGACTGTGATAAAGTTAGCGATTGTGGGAGCCCACCGCGGGGTATATGCCCCTCCTCCGATGAATTGGGTTGAGAGGTATGGAATTGACTGGTTGAGGACGGAAAATAGAGGCAATGGAAGTAATTGGGAATTTGGAGAGTTCAGATATACTCACCTCGCCGAGAGAGACCTGAGAAACAACTGCAGGAAGAGTGGATGAAGATCGTAAGGTTCTCGCCGTGCTGGGTAACTTTTTTTCTGCCGGCGGCGGTGTTTCTCCGGAGTCGGACCCGGTATGACTCTTCCTACGAAGTACCTACATACGAGATGGAGACCCATTTGACTCGAGCCACTAGACTTCGGCAGTTTCAAAAATACTTGTCAATTTGCTATAGATGGGTATTTTGACCTTTTAATTATAACTACCATGATGTCGTATAAACAATTTGAAACCTATTCTGGTACTTCAAAAGCCTTCGCTCGCCCAAAGTACCTTGATATAGTTGTCTGCGTGACCTCTTTCCGTCTATAGAGATTTTTAAGAACCGGGTTTACTCAATTGAAATGTACCATATATTTCCATTCCAATATTTCAATGCAATTATGTCTTCATCCAAAAGCTCGATCTATGCTTTAACTCGCAGTAAAGTATATTTTCAGTCGGTGCCTGAGGTGGCGATCATCAAAGCGGTATCACGGGGCAGAAAAAACACCTGGCGCGCGAGGCAATCAATACCATCTTTTGTCCAAGTCCCGTCGTGTCGTGTATCTCCGGGCATTGCTCTTTTTTTCTCCCCTTATTTCTTTCAAATTCGTGGTCCGTATGTTTCGGGCCTCACTCCGGTCTGTATCAGACCCTCTCCGCGACCATGTCTGCTTTTCTTGCTTAGCGCGCCGATTCGCCGCGCCGACGAATCTGCGGCGATTCCACCGCATACCTGCGCTCCGAGCCCAGTTCAGCAGTGAGAATGGAGGAAGTACCGCAGCTGACGTGCCGGCTGCGCCGTCGATGCCACATTGGGAGCAGGATTCGTCTAGCAAGGTATGCCATCATTGATTTCCGCAGCATGTTATTGGCAATAGACCAAAACTGACAAAACCTCGATTCGAAGATCCCTGAACAAGCCGAACAAGCCAATCAAGAGTTTGCAGACGAATCACTACCCGATACTTTGCCATCAGACGCTGCGCACCTTCAAAACCAACAGGCTGCCACAAGGAGAGCGAGGCGTACAGCAAGACAACGGGACAAGCGGCGATCAAAGGAAAATGAAAAGTCGGACGAAGGAGAGACGAAAAATGGATCAGACTCCACGAGCAAACGAAAGGCTGCGATTCAAAAAGTGAACCAAATCCTAGACGAGAAGGCTTCGCCAAAGAGGGGACCGAGGGGACCAAAAGGCAAACTCTCCCACGTCGCAAACTTCGTCAACGAGAAGCATACTGGAGTGGTCGACTCCGAGGCCGATGCTCTGAAAGGTGAGATGTTTCTCCCAGAAATTGAGTGGGGAGCTTTGACTAACATATTCAAGCCTTGGATATTCCCATGGCCCCTGTGCCTGGTCTTTCCTTTGGTCTCGATCGAGTCCTGTTCAAGTAAGTTACCCATACATCCCTGTTTTCCCCTTTACAGCTCTAACAACGAGACTAGTCCTGGTGTCTACCAACTAAGAGATCCTCGTTCGCGCGTCTACAATTTCGATCCCTATCTTGGCCAGATCATGCCTGTCACGGAATTCGACTTCAACGCCCTAAAGGAATACATCACCTCATCGAAAGATGACACCCTCCGGAATCATGCGATCAAGCAAAAGAAGAAATACAGTGGATCATCTTCTAGTATGACTTCTGTCCTTTCCCAATTCCACTATCTCCTTTCTGCTTGGAGAGGCATCGACACCCGCACCCTGTCCCAGGGTTTCCCAGACAAGCTTCGGTCCTTTACTCGCCTCCTTCGATCGCCGGCTGCCATGTTCTTGCACTATCAGGATGGGGTGTATGCTATCGATGCGGACAAGGAGTTTGACTCGGCCAATATCCTGATGAACCTTGGAAAGTCGATGGAGAAGCTTCTTACCATGCCCAAGGAGGACTTTGAACGCTACCGACGATCAAGTGAGAACAAGATCACGTACGAGGAAGAGCAGGCAATTCCCGAATCGTACCACTACTCTACTTACGGTGATTTCATCATGCGATCTCAGTTGGATGCCTATGATCCACGTCTCCCCGGAACCGGCATGTTTGACCTGAAGACTCGCGCTGTGGTTTCGATTCGCATGGATGCTAAGAACTTTGAGCATGGCCTTGGCTACGAGATTAAGACCCGGTTCGGCGACTTTGAGTCGTACGAACGCGAATTCTACGACATGATTCGCGCGGCTTTTCTCAAGTACTCTCTTCAGGTTCGCATCGGCCGTATGGACGGTATCTTTGTCGCATTCCACAACGTCGAGCGCATCTTTGGATTCCAGTACGTCAGTCTGCCTGAGATGGACCAGACTCTGCACGGAACATCGGACACCGCGCTGGGTGACAAGGAATTTGAGCTCAGCCTGGGGCTGTGGAATGAAATTCTGAACAAGGCAACGGAGAAGTATCCAGAGCAGTCTCTTCGTTTCCACTTTGAGACTCGTGACGCTGTGACCCCATTCATGTACATTTTCGTCGAGCCCGTCACGAAGGAGGAGATTCACGCCATTCAAAACTCCAAGAAGGCCGAGATCGATGCCTACCAGCAACGCCTCCTGAACCTCAAGCCTAGCGAAGATGACAGCGACCTTGATGCCCCTCAAGTTGAAGAGACGGCAGAGACCTCCGCTGCCGAGGCTGAGGAAGAGGAAGCTGCACCCAAGGGCGAGCTGATGGCTATGGCCTTGACGATCCGGAACAAGGTCAATGGCGAGTATGTCGACCGACCGACGGAAGGATTCAATGCCCATGACAAGTGGCAGGTTGAGTACGAGCTGAGCGAGTTGTCGCCCGCACAGGGCCACGTCCTCTACAAGATGTGCAAGACTCGTCGGATGAGGGGACTTGAGGGCCGAGGCGAGGACGAGCTCGAAGTTGCGAGCAACGTCTATATCCGCCGACTGCGGCAGATCAGCAAGGAAGGACGCAAGCACCGTGAGCGTGAGAACCAGCTTGATAAGGAGCTTGGTATTGTTCTCTTGGAGGACGGTGTGAAGGATGGAGAGAAATAAGGCTGTCTCTCATTTCGAGCGATGGACTTTCCCCCTTTTTTCGAAATGGACTCATCCCTGTTTGAATACTTGGATGTTTCCCTTTCCTGTATATTACTAGATGTGATTCCCCGTTCTGTATTTTGGTTTTGGGACTCGTTAACTTTGCACTGGATGGCGAAGGATGACTATCCAACAATACATACATGGCGTATTCTGGCGTTTAAATGAACTCCTGCCTTTGTCTACTCTAGCATACTCTGCCTTGGCGTTCGTTGTAGAGAGGGTATAGGCGATCCTCGCTCCTCGTCCCCATCTGGCTGAGGTAGTTATCTCGACCAATAAAGACGATCCTTGTCATCAAGGACAGGCTTTCACTTCAGTGGAAGCAAGGATGCTCCATGCTTACCGTCCTTAGTATTTTCTGTGACCCTTTGCTTCTAAAGGGGCATAGCCCGTAGTCTACCATCTACCCCGTTCAACCATCCCTAACTCTACCTAACGATAGAATCCTCCCGTGATGCCTGTCATGACTTATGAAAGGAATGGTAAGAGAAAACCCAAACAGGACTAGTAGCTGACGAAAATGCATAAGCAGTGAACTGTTTCCATGGTAAAATATCTCAAAGTTATCCAATCCTTGAGGCCGCGAGCCGTTTAGGATGCGGCTTGATATTTTCGCACCCGACTTCACCTATTAATTTTCCCGGTAGATCCCTTCACCTTTCACAACTCATTTTACTACCCCCTTGGAACAATATGGAGAGGAAGATACCATCACGTTACCACGAGCTTTACCGGCTCCACAGGTTTATGGATAAAACTACTTTGAAGTATCTTTCTATTGAGAAACTTCATGAACTGGGGATCGAAGCTACGCAGGTTGAGCTCCTGAAAGGTGACAAACTTCAATTTAACCCTAGTTTTTTCGAGCCTCAGCATCATAATCTTCATCAGACATATCCTCTGCTGGATAAGACCAAGAAAATTCTCTGGCAGGAGCCCGGCGAATTTGTGGCTTGGATCAAACACGAGCTAAAGAATAAGCCAGTCACGGAATTCCATATGTGAGCAGACTCCCGTACGGCATTGTGGACTACGCTGACGATCGATCAAGCAAGAGCCTTCTGATCGCCCAGGATCATGAAGAGATGTTTCTCTGCGTCGCACAATATGACGAGGACTACGTGAAGTTCCTCACCGATTGCGACGACTTGATCGACGGTTTCTTGGAGATTCAAGAATATGGACCGTGGTTCATTCACAGCGCAACACACATGGAGGAGCTGGCCACTTTTATCTACTCATATTGCCAGGCTGTCACCGATCATATCAATAAGAGTGACTCATGAGCAACTAAAAGTGGAAGAAGAAAAAGGACCTTGAGCTGCGAATCGGGTTGACATGGGCTACGAATCGGTAGTCAAATTCACCTGCATACGTTACCTCTGGTCCTTTATAATTAATAAAAGATTGATTTTTCTCAAAGGAAACTTTGGCTCTTCTATAAGAACTGTAGACTGTAGAAAGACTGATATTTGTGTACATCCAACAATACCTGAAACGCATCAGCGCATGAGCTACCTAGGTCGGAGTTCATAAAGATGATGCGGGTTGGCATCTTTTTAAATACGGAGGATCATGTCTCTCGGAGTTTCTAGAGAACAAGAATGTTGGAAAGTCAATCAGAGGCAATTTCGTGGTAGGCGGTATCATGTGTGTTTTAATGATGCTGCAATACCATATAAATCGCAACATCGCCCTTGGACAAACCCCAGAGCAAGTGTAACAAGAAACAATAACCCTCCACCACACTGCAGGCCTTCTGGCCGGTTCCAGAGCAGCCTCCGCCCCCACAACACTCCCACATCACTCCAACGACACTCCAACAACACTCTAACAACACTCTAACAACACTCCAACAACACCTCCATCATCACCACCATCATCACCACCACGGGCCTCTGGCCGGTTCCAGGGCAGCCAAAAGTACAGGTTGACGGCTGTACTAGGATAAAAGGGAAGAGAAATTTGAAGAGAAAGAAAAAGATTCAAGTCGTCCGGCCATTCTCCGGGGCAGACTTGGGGCAGCCGAGAGGAGGGTTGCCCTCTTGGCCAGTTGCTGCGGCAGCCCGAGCTCGTGATTCCCGCCATTGAAGGAATTCTTGATAGTCCGCCGGATCAATGCCTACGGCAGGCCAGGGCGAGGGAAGGTAAGGCGGGGGTAGTGTGCGTGGAGCCACAGGTGTAGGTGGAGGTTGTCTTCGTCTATGGGTTGGACGCTGGCGAGGGCAGCTCCAACGAGGATGATTGGCAGCGGGGCCACACCGAGGACACCGAACACGGCATTCGCCAAGATGGCGCTTGCGGCAGACTGAGCAGGGCGGGTGGCAATCGCCAATGTGCCTTTCGGCACAATGCAGACAGGCTGGGAGGCATTCCCCAATGTGCCGTCGATTGCACTGCAGGCAGCGCAGGACGGGAGCAGAGCGTCGGGGATCTTCAGGCTCATCGCTCGGACGTTTTTCGCCACGGTTAATCCAATATGTCAGTATCAGCGAGCCATAAGACTTTGATCAGTGTAGGACGTATCTAGATGAGGGATGAGGGATGAGAGATATAGGTGATGGGAGTGTGAGATGAATATGGGAGTGCTCGGGGGACGATGTGATATGATTTTGAGATGAGATTCAGGGATCTCGAGATGAGTAAGTACTCACTTTGGATTCATCTTGGCTGGGTTGAAAGAGGGAAGAAGAAGAGAAAAAGAGGGAGGATGGGGGAAATGGCTTTCACTACGGGTTGTTAGTATTAGATTTCTTAAAAGGGCAGGAACTCTACAATGGGAAAGTTGTTGTTGGATGTATACGGGGAAAACTATGCAGTAGCGGAAGGAGCCTTATTCTTAAGGAATTAGAACATCAAAACCTCCTGGTATAAGAGTATATCATAAATGATTGGGAAATACTTTTTAAAAGACTCTTTAAAGGAGCATTCGTTAAATCTAGATATCTGCTCCAAGCCAGACAACCAGGCACCGGATATATCTGGTGTCCTATTATGAGGGCCTACATCGGCCCGCCTCTGATATGGTTGTTGCAGGACACCTTTTCCCCTGGAAATATGAACAAGCCAATATGGATACGATCTTTGGCGAACAGGCTGAACCCGAGCTTTTTTTCGACACTCAACGGGCTACTTCTTGCTCAACATATCGAGAAAGTCTTTGATAACGGCAAAATGGCGATTGTTCCATATATTTCTGAAAGAACATACAAACATCTCAGAAACAAAAATTGGTGGAACAACTATTCCGTGATCTTCCTATCTAGGGTGTTCTCAACAACAGCCACGGAACGCCCTTTCTCGAGCCCTGGGCGACCATGTACGTCAATTCCATACGGGATGGAAGATTTGGCGATGCTGTATGGGTGCGCTACCATATATATGGAGATGTGGAAAATGGTATGGTCGGTGGCTCAAACAATATGACAATACTCGATGTTCGTAATGAAGATGCCCTGTCTTATCGCGTGCATTCACTGGAGGAATCCTTCAAGGCTTTGCTATTTCATGCAAAGGCTAGTAGTGCAGATGGGCCTGCCGATGTTATTGAGGTTAACAATAACCTAGATGAGCGTATCATTGCTCAGTTCAAGGCTCAAGAAGAGGCTCAGCTTGAAAATGAAGCCGGAATGTGAACGGAGCTTCCGTTTATAGCCATGGGAGAGGGGAAAATTGTTTCCCGTATTTTAGTTTTTAATTCTCGTGTCCCTTCTCACGAATGGACATCGACCCGACAAAGCTATCGAATATATATATTTACTTCTTCTTTGCCATATCCTCCTCAGAATACACCTGTGCATCAGTGTTGACTTCCTGTCCTTCATCT
The DNA here is from genome assembly GCF_028827025.1 of Penicillium cataractarum. NCBI lineage: Eukaryota > Fungi > Ascomycota > Eurotiomycetes > Eurotiales > Aspergillaceae > Penicillium > Penicillium cataractarum. The sequence continues at coordinate 576,365 of NW_026622745.1, read as the reverse complement.
ACCTGATACGTCGCCTGACTTGGATCTTCGTTCGGCATCCGTGGCCCAAGATACTTGCCCTTCTTTGAAAAGAAATAAAGTACAAAAACAGTGAACGTGAGACCCATCGAGACAACAGACACATAATTCATGTTCTCCTTGGTCACTGGCATCTCAACCGGGAAGAAACAGAGAATGTCAAGGAGGACGACCCATAGCACAGAGACAAGGTTGATGGCAAACCCAAATCGGCCGAGCGAGAAGGGTCTTTCAGGTAAGATATGACGCCCACGCCATAGAAGAATAGCCTGGGGTAAAGCACAGGATGTTTGAAGGAAAATAATGGCGGCGCCGACCATTGCAGAGAAGGCTGTCGACGAGCCAAGGAAAATCAGGCCGTATAGCTTGTACTCTTGGTCAGACATACTCGAATTCTGTGAGATAAAAAGACTTACAGAAACAACTGTGCCAGTTAGGCAAAGTGCATTTAGTGGGATTTGGAATTGAGTGTTGACAGTTGCCCAAACTCGACTGAATGGGAGCATATCATCTCGCGAAACAGCCCAGATTGTTCTAGAGCATGTGGTACCTAAAAATAAAGATTTAGTAACCTAGAGCCATCTCCCATGAGGCCATCAACTTACCATTCCCAACGGTACACCCGAAAAAGCAAAATGCAAACAAAGCCAATAGGACGGACGAGGCTGCTTTGGAACCGGTACTTTGGTAGTAAATCTCAATTAGAGGGACACCCGACGGCGAGTTCAGCACTGCATCGATATCGGTGATGGCGTTCATGCAAGCGGCAGCAAAGGGAAACGCGGTAACTAGGCCCATGAGGACCGGGTATAAGATGACCTTGGGTGTATTCCGGGTTGGATCATGAATTTCCTCGCAGATGTGTGCCCCACAATCTGTTCCAAGAAATGCGTACACGGCATTGCTGATTGCCAATAAAAAGGCGAATCCCTCACTTTTCCATCCAGTCCCGTTAGTGGCATCGCCGAAAGTCCACTTAGGAGCGGCGTGATTGTTTCGACTGCAGACGAAGAGTGTGATAGTCGTCGTGGTGAGAGTAGCGCATGCTACGATAACTAAATAGACGTATAAGGTTAGACTTCGCATTGACCAAGGACTACGGCGTGTATTGCTTACAGTTGAAACGATTGTAAAGAGGAAGCAGCTGTGAACCCCATGTATTGAGTGCGACGGCGAGCCACACAATGCCAGCATAGACAAGCCATTGTTGCCAGTTCTGGATCTCATAATCCGGGTACCAGAGAACCACGATCGACAAAATTAAAGATGCAATGAAGTTGCAGGCTGCACCACTGGCTAGCCACCATCCCAAAATACTTAGCCAGCCGTTCCTGTATAATAAGTTAGCATCGACAGCCATGTAAACGTTGTGAGCACGCACATATAAGACGCAAAGGCTCGCCATTCTTTGGATGAAAGACAGAATGCCCAGTAGTACTGGGCCCCAGCGACAGGATACGCCGATGCCAATTCGGCAACACCGGCTGAAAGGATTGCTGTCATTAGAGCGGCCACTGGAAGCGACCATATAGTGCCTGCTGCGGAGGCTTCCTGCAGAGAGATACCAATTGACGAGCCAGTACCTGACCAGGTGCACGTTAGACTGAATGAGAGAGCAACAAGACTGAATGTTGAGAACTGCCGGGGCATTTCACGGCGATACCCACGGGCTTCAAGATCCAAGTCATCTTGGTATTCGAGTGACTTCATGGTTTTAGATCGTGCTTTATCTTAGCAAAAGGACCTGATGTTGTACTACAATATCATATAGGGTGATCCCAGGTTTATAAACCCCATTCAACTTGTATAAGGAGCCCATCAAGGTCAAGAAAGATTCTAAGAATCACTATATTTACTTTGACGTTTGTCGAATCGACCATCAGAACAAGCCAAACCCCTATCTATCCCCTTACCCCAACAATCCATTATATCGGGTGACAATCCGGCATCAATGATTGGCCGGTGTTTGCGCGCCGTTACCGCTTGCTCGTTGATTGGTCTGGTTATGTCCCAAACCCTTCTCCACATATCGCCTTCCCCGCATGTCTGATAACGGTTCCTGGGAACTGCCTTTTCCCGTGCTCATTCTGCGCCGTTAGCGCCGGTGTTATTTGATCTTCTGCGTCCCGGTGCATTGCGTCGTACCCATATGCAATGTCTATCATCATGTCTACAACAGAGGCTGCTATTGTCCCCGCATCTGAGCGAATTGCCCCTCGGATCGTGAAGAGGCGCGGGACCACTCGAGAGCGCACGGGATGTCTGACATGCCGGCAGAGGTGAGTGGACGATTTTACCCCCTTCTCGTTGCTCCAAATATTCAACATGGGCTTATTTATTCTAGGAAAAAGAGATGCGATCTTGGCCAGCCTGTATGCAAAGGATGTATGCGATTGAACTATATGTGTCGGTGGGAGGACCTTCGGATGGTCGGTGACAACAATGCATCTGGATCGCCACAGCAAATCAATCAAGCAGAGAGTGTCCCATTTCTGCTCCTACAGAGCCCTGATCCAATTTTATTTTGGGTTGATGAGCACTCTGATTGTGCTAGCCCCTCTAGTCGCCGCCATTTTCTCCGCTATTACACGCAGACGTTTGCTATGATCCTCACGAGTAATATCGAGAACAATTGTTTCTTATCTGGTGGGTCTTGAGCGTCGCTTCGTAGAATTCTACTCCGGCGTTACTGATATCATTTCCACAGTATTCCTCCCCATGGCTATGCATAGCCCCTCCCTCCTAACCTCGCTAATCGCTTGGTCCTCTTCCCATTTGTCATTACGTGACCCGTCGTTCGAACAGGTCGCCATACGGAATCGATGTGCCGCTCTACATGACCTGCGAGAGGCTTTAGATTCCAAGAATACCAATATGGAAATCACTCTTGCCATGTCATTGGTCTTGTGCTCGTTGGAGAGCATAATGGCCGATAACGGTCATGCTTGGTACCTCCATCTCGTAGGAGCTGCTAGGATCATTGCCTCTAATTTCAATTCCCTTGAGGTACTCGAAGAGTCACATCGGATTTCGCAACGCATGATTCAAAAGTTTGAAGATGCGTATGCAGGCCGTTGGTTACTCCGCAACTTTGCATATCGCGATATTGTCATGTCCGTTGCGCGGGATCGAGCGCCCCTGCTTAGCTCTTATCACTTTTTGCAGCTAGATGAGCCTCGACTACCTGACTCGCATTTTGGGCTTGCGTCAGAGATTTTGGAGATTCTTGCTCTCATCAGCACACTTCGGGAGCAAGTAAAATCTTTGCTTTTCGCAAATGCAGCGGGGCGTGAATCTGATGTGGGTGAAATTGATGATCCCCAGCCATCTATTCAGCTATCCGAGTTGACGGACAAGTTTACTTCACTCGAGGCTGGCCTTATGGACTGGGAGTGTCCTTTATCTCCAGATATGTCCCTGCGGCTACTGGCTGAGTCTTATCGCAGCTCAGCTCTGATTCATTTGTATCGTGTCATGCGCCAGGCCTTTCAGAATAAGGCGAACGAGCTGTCAACGAAGATAACCACCCAGGTTGCAGTGATCGTGACTAGTGTCGAGCAGATGCCAATGCGCTGTCTTCCAGAGTGCACGCTGCTCTTCCCGCTCTTTTTAGCAGGAGGGAAGCTACGCAAGACTCACATATCAAGTCAATTCGAAAACGGATGCTTGATATGATTCAGTCGCGGGGTTTTCGCAATGTGGAAGTGGCGCTGTCTGTTTTGGAAAAGCTCTGGAGATTGAAAATTGTGCGGAAATCGGAGGAGACCTCTGCTCAAATCGACTGGCTTGATATTGTACAACAGGATGGGATCTATCTTTCTTTGTCCTGAGACCCATTGCATCGTCTTCTCTTTCTTAAGTGTATACGAGGTGAACATAATGCCACTAAATCTACCGCACAAACTGATCTGCAAAGTCCGCGCCCAGACCGACCTCTTCATAATGCTTTCTGGCCGCCTCTAGCTTGCTGAAAACATCCTCAATCCCCAACGCCTTGCCGTCCACATCCACGTAGATATATGCGCCCGTCACATGGAACAATGTGACCATTTCTTGAACTCCGTCGGGTACCTCCAAGGTATGAATGTCTCCAGGGGGCTCGAAGGCGTATCCGCCCTCCTCAGCCCACCAAGGGTGCTCAAGGTAGTGCCACCGGCCGCGTAGCACTGTGGCGTGAACAGGTCCCGTGTGTCGGTGGCGCGATAAAATGCCGCTCTTCCTAACGCGCAGGATGTTCACGAAATAGCCGTGCGACACATTGAAGCACAGCGGGCGGAACCACACGTCCTTGGCCTGGGGAACCCAGAGTCGTTCGTCGCATTCCAAGTTGAGAACATCGGTGACCACTAAATCTTCGGGGACTTTTGGCAGCTTAGGGCCCCGATAGGGTGCGTTGGAGAGATCGCCCTTCTCCATCTTGATTACTAGGCGGTTAGTGTTATGGATATGTTCATCTGGAATTGTATTCTTACCTCGGATAAAATGGCTAGGTGGTGGTGTAAGATATTGTAAAAATTTATTCAACCGAATTCTGAGTTCCTCGCGCTTTATATACAGAGTTTAGATGGTTTTTAATCTGCCGGCGTCAACGGCGGCGAAGCCGATCGATTGGAGACATGAACCGTCTCCACAGTCATGACTGAGCTTTGTCCCTTCTCCAACTTTCACGGATTACAGTTCAGGGGGGCTACAAACTGCGCCAATTATTATTAAACCCCTCTGTGCTCTGGCCGAATACCCCAACTTTCAATCTGGATCCTTTCCATGCGGCTGGTTTTGATTTACGTACTCGGCGTCAACGGCGGCCTACTCTGATTTCGGTATTTGATTGCAGTATTTTATCTGGAGAACTGTATAAAAAGTCCATGTTCTGATTCGACCTCCCTGTTTCTGGATTGAAAATGATCCAGCACTTCGCCCTTCCAAAATGACCGACGAGTTTGTTGACCGTTCCCACATCCTGCACCGGGCTTTCTCTGAGCGACCCGCCAAGATAGTTGGAGGGAGGGTATTAACCTCATTCTGGAGAATGGCAAGAAAGTAATCGATGCCAGTTGTGGCCCTTCAGTGTCCTGTCTCGGTCACTCGCAGCCCGAAGTCTTCGACGCTATCACAAGTCACCTCAAGAATGACATTGCTTATGTCTACTCTGGCTCTCCTTACACTAACGGCGCGACCGAGGAGCTTGCCGATATACTTCTCGCTGATAAGCCCGGTGGCTTGTCCAAAGCGATTTTTGTTAACTCGGGCAGCGAGGCGACTGATGCGGCTCTTAAGCTAGCTGTGCAGTATTGGCACGAAAGAGGCCAGCCTCAGCGGACACACTTTATTTCTCGGAAACAGAGCTATCATGGCAACACTATTGGTGCTCTATGTGTCTCGGGTCATGCGTCACGGAGAGAATTCTATAAGGACTTTTTGTCATCCAATGTCTCCTTTTTGGATCCTTGCTACGCATACCGTATGAAAGGCGAGCACGAATCGGACCAAGAGTTCGCTCAACGTTTGGCTCACCAATTCGAGAATGAGGTGTTACGTGTTGGCCCTGATCGGGTTGCAGGCTTCATTGCTGAGACTGTTAGTGGCACCACTTTGGGCTGCCTACCCGCCGTGCCTGGTTATTTTAAGGCTATTCGGGATATCTGCGATAAATATGAGATTTTGTTAATTCTGGACGAGGTAAGAGGCAATTTATACTCGAGAGTATTTTCTGTGGTACTTTAACTAACGATTATCCCAGATTATTTGTGGCATGGGCAAGACAGGCACCATGCATGCCTGGGAGCAAGAGGGTATACGCGGCCCCGATATTCAGACCATCGGCAAGGCGCTAGGTGGAGGCTTCGTTCCCCTGTCCGGTGTTTTACTTCACCAGAAGATATTCGACGCTTTATCTGCAGGCTCTGGTGGTCTCGCACATGGTCACACGTTCCAGGTCGGTTACCGAAGAATCGAAAGTTGATGCTCAGGACTAAATCTGTTGTTTTAGGCCCACCCGCTGGCATGTGCTGCCGCCGTCGCGACCCAAAAGATCATTAAGCGCGATAATCTGATTGAACGAGTGGCACAGATGGGCCACAAGCTTGGAAAGTTACTATCTGAGGAGATTGGCCCTCTTCCGCTAGTTGGCGATATCCGTGGCCGTGGTCTGTTCTGGGCTGTTGAGTTTGTACTGGACAAGAATTCCAAGACGGCTTTCTCGCCCAAGGATAACTTTTGTGGCAAGGTTGTGAAGAACGCCCTCAGCTCGGGGTTGAATATACTTGGAAACCTGGGCCACACTGGTGAGTACCAGGTTGATCACGTCTTGGTCTGCCCACCTTACATCACGACGGACGCCGAACTTGAGAATATTGTCTCAATTCTTAAAGCTGCTGTTTTAGAGACGAGCCACCCATTCGTTGAAGGGTGAAGCCCCATTGGACCCGCCAATAGCAAGACCAATTTAGTGCACTCTTTTGGTATGCCAATCGAGGCCACGACCCGGCAGAACTTTCAGTATAGCAGAAGTTCCTCTAAAAATATAGCAATGTCTCATCGTGTGAATGATCTAGCTAGTCACTATCCATGGTATGTACATGGGTGATAAAATCGTGATATCTCGGATACACATCGCTTGATTCAACTTGCCAATATCAGAAGACTATACTCTCTGCCCCTGCCATAGCCCCTCTTTTCATCAATATATGCCCGAATCTCCATATCCTGTGTAAATGGTGATTGTCTTGTATTACCTCGGCGAGTCAAATCCTAGACGTAGCTCACTGTGACACTGTTGGAGGTGACGGAGCTAGAGGTGAGAACTTTGTTGTTCTGCTTGATGTCGATGAGAGTAGCACCAGAAGGTCCAACCGTGGAGCCACTATCGGTCGCCTGGGCCCCAGTAAATGTGACAGTGCCAAAGTTGGCAAAGTTCACGAGAGAGCCACCAGACTCAAAGTCCTCAACAATCCACTCAGCATTAACCTCGCCAAGGCTACCCTGGGTGCTGCCAGAGGAGAATGTGTGGGAGACAGTCTTGCCAGTGGTAACATTCTCGATAACCGCAGTACCGGAGGACTTGGAAGCAGCAGTCACGGTGACCTTGATGACATCTCCAGCAGAGATCGCAATGCCAGTGAAGTCGTAGGCGTAATCGGGGTACCACTCGTACCAGGCATCGTAGCTAACCTTGCCATTGGTGATAGTGAAGTCGATACCAGTCTGTAGGATGGCGTTGCCCCAGGTGTCGCCGTCAATACCGACCCAAGCAGAGGCGGAGTATGTTCCACTGCTACTGCTGCCACTGGGTACCTTGGGGGTGGGGACCGTGAATTGGCCAGTGACTGCAGTATAACCGGAGCCAATTAGAACGGCGCCAGCCCAGTTGGAGCTGTACTCCACGTGGGCGGTCTCATTGAGATGCAGAACCTCGTGGCTATCGGGCTTATACGGAGGGTTGCCATGATGCTCTGTCACACCGGACTCTGCGCGAGCCAAACGCCGGGCTTCATAGCGGGCTTGACGCTTAGCAGTCAGAGGTGCAGCAAAAGCAGCAGTCGCAAGAAGCGTGGTGCTAATAATCGCCAGGGAGAACTTCATGATGAAGACTGAATTGGGTTTCTAGGGGAAAGGGGCTTGTTTTGAAAGATGGTTGTAAAAGGCGAAGTGAATGTTCTTCGATGATGAAGCAGAAAAAGTCAACAGGCAAGTAGAGCAGCTTTTATACCCGTCCTCATGTGCCTTTGCCGAAGCATGTATGACCTTGAAGACCCGAATAGGCTCAATTCCTCAGACTCCTGCTTCATTGCGAGCTATTTTCGATGCAACATCAATATCAGTGCCAGCATTGCCATACGTTATTTATGATAGAAGAAGTGCACTAGAATGGCGAATGCGTGACACCGTCGGAGACCGAAATAGAAGGTCACCAGCCTAGATCGCGCGATGCGCTAGCCGAATTTCTGCAGATTTGATTTGGTAAATGACTTGGTTTCACTCACGGGTAGTAGGAATGCCAAGATCACGGCGCTATCATGTTCCATCCATCATATACAGACAGTAATACTATTGAAAGGTTTTAAAAGAGCCATTAAAAGACCCGAGGCCCTTGGGTGGGAAATTTGCTTGAGCGGAACACACATAGGCACGCAAGAAAACAACGTTAAAACGGGGTTTATGGAGGGAACATTGCAGTTATGAAGCAAAATTGTAGACACGGCGATAAAAAAACTGGTCAAGTCAGTTTACAGACAGGGCGAGCAGACTTGCTGGCGGAGCAGGACAGTGATGGGCAAGGTCAAACTAGCCCCGCAAGGGCTCAAGGTGCCGTGGGCATATCGCGCCTTTTGCAAGAGGCCCGAGTATCCAAGCCACTACCTTAGTCTAGAGGTATATTCGCGACGGCAGCGTGTGTATCCAACCCTCGTACTCGTTAACCTGGCCCTGCATCCGCCACCGGTAGCCATATTGTAATATTGTCCAATCCGAACAGAGGTCCAATAGCCCTGCAGAAAGGCGCAATCCGGATCTCCGACTTCTCCGCACGTTAAAAGTGAGGAAAGTCTAGGTTTAGGGCGCCGGGAAGTCCCCGAATGGCGATATGCAAGCTACAGATGGTTATCTCTCGATGAGCTAGCACTAAAAAAGCAGCGACCGGCCGTTTAGGACGGAAATTGGAAGTGATTGTCGAAAGACAATTCTCATGCAATGTTACTGTGGCGTACAGGCTAACAGGGTGACTATAAGCTTCCGATTGCAGGATGAACCAAGCTTTTGACGTGCAAATGTGCCGGGCGGGGTTAAGTCATTTCCTACAACTGAGAATAGCATTTCTAATGTGAAATAATATGAATGATTTTTCAGGTGACCTGAGTGTGAAAAAAGGTAATACCACGCAGATTATTTGGTCATTCGAGTGGCCATGGCCTTCCGGGGCTTCTTGTCAAACTAACGCCCAACACGGGCCTCCAGGAAAGGAAAACCAAGTGAAGAAGGCGCCAAGCGCCAAGACGCGGTAGCTTGGACAAAGCTTACTATGTAGCCATTTGTGCCGAGCCAAGAGGCAAGGCGTAACTAGAATAAACTTGGCTCGGGGGCGCTAACTATCTTTGAAAATATACCCGAGTCACCCCTAATGCGTCGAGGTCTGGCGATGTGGACTTGCTCAAAGCACAATGCCTTAAATCCACCCAATTATTGTATAGCCGAGGAGATCAAGTATGCAAAATATACCATGTGGTCATTCTGAAATCGTCACGGGCCGGAGTCTACAGCCCTGTAGAGAAGGGCCTTATGTCACAGTGAGCAGCTGTGTTGTGATATATGTTACACCTCACGCAAGGCAGACACACTACCTTAACAAAATAGGCTTAATGATTAGATGGCTTAGGAGCGTTAGTCACTCGTAACATTTTTGTGTCCTCATTTCAGATCTTATTTCATCTCGTATGGAATGCCTGGCCACTAGAGAAGAGAGTATCCATAGATTCTAGATCGGAGGCTTAGTTAATACTTCCTTATTGAGTAAGCATTCGCTCCTCTCGCCTCGTAGGGCGCCTTCTACGGTAGGCACATGCATGGCAAGCCGCTTAATAAACCTCGTTGACACATCCATGGATTGCCGTCTATAGTGGAGGTTTAATATGGTCACATTAGCGTCTTTGTATCCCGATGATTTAAAGCCAGAAGGTAGCCTGCTATACTGATATTCCATCCACTTTTGTTTGTGTGCTGAAGTTGAACGCTATTTAGGCGATGCGGCAGGTAGCTAGTGGGAAAACGGATCAGCTTCTCCGTTCTATATTGTAGGTTTGGTAGGTGGTCTAGAGTAAAGTTTTCTGTAATATGTATGTAGTCACTACTAAGGATTCTTGACCTTTCCATCAGAGTGTCCACTTATTTAGGCCTCTCTGTGCAGGGCAGGCAAACAAGAGTCTTACACCGAGGCGGGGGTGGGGATAGAAACAGGACCAGCAAAATGTTAGGCATAATGGCATATCTCTGGGGAACTCAGGATCCACTCGAATTCCGTGGAACACCAAACACAGAAACGATTGAAAAAAATCTGAACACATATATGTTCATATTTTACCTCCCTTTTCATAAACCCGCATATTATTTGATCTTATCGTGTCTTTCATGGTAATACAGAGTTTGAAAGTCACGATCCCCGCTGTCCCTAGGTTTGGAGTAATACTTTCCCGCCCTTCTTCCAATTTAGGGGAATGAATGCACACGCAATTTACGTCTCCACTCCCCATGTCTCATAGCTTCTAAAGAACGTCAAACCTTACGTAATTCCTCTATCAATTTTGAAAGCCCAGAATTGTAAAATCTACACGCAATTTCGGCAATTTCGTGCTTCTTCTAGGCGTAAAAGGCTTTGCAGGCCATGGCTATGCCATTATCGTCGAAATCAACAGATTCCAGCATACTGGGAAATTGAAATATACGACAGAAAGTTTACCTAATAGAGCATACATGATTCATGGATTTATTGCTCTTAAGTTTGTGGGACACTTGATTATAGGCCAATTCAATGGTTCTTGCAGAAATTTTGAGTTGTCGAGAATGGAGGACGTACCTATAGCGCATAGTGATGGGCACGTCAAGGCAGAGATGCGTAAGTAGAAAGAAACCGAGAACTCCTGACTATGCAGAGGTTTGGCGGCTCCATTACATCATAGTCTATCTACATCTGTGTTTTCTTTATAGAGACGAAACAACTAAGACAGGGTTGAGTATCCCGAGAAGTATATTACTTTATACGCAAAACTCAATTAGCTAAAAGAGCTCCCCTTCGATTAAGTTCTCCGCAGCATTTCTCGCAGTAAACGATGCATAGGAGTGACTGCTCCCAGCTGAATGTCTACCCGAAAAGTAGCCTAAATCACCAAATAACAGAGGTTGCTCCGCCAAGTTGTCGACTTCTCCGGGAGCCGGATGGCAGGTTGCACTGATGCTAATACTGCAACTTGTTCACAGTGGTATATTCTTAATAAACCTTCTGAGACAGATCGACCAAATAATAACCATCATAGTGAATCTAGTCACCAAAGTGCAAATGAGTCCAATTGGGCTCCATCCAAGTGCATCAATGAGGCAACTGCCGGGTTGGAGGTTGTGCCGCTCCAGTCCCCTGCATGAGACTTACGCCAGTAATAAAGACTGGGAGAGGAGCCAGTGGAGAAGCCCTCCCGATACCAGCATTGGGGTCGAATAGATATAAGGGAGCTAGAGGTAAGTGGTTGGTCGCTGAGGGCCACGAGGCGCAGAGACACGCAAACCCTTGCGCTTGATAGAAAAAAGGGACCACCCCTGCATAGCTAGTATGTAGATGAAAACGCCATTATACATGAAATACATTGCAGACAGAAGGACTTCAGGGGTGTTGGTCAAGATGACATTTGTCAGGAGACAAAGCTTACCGAGCTTACCAATTATGTCTAGAATTCCTCTTAATAGATACCTTGTCCAATCTAGGAATGCTGTAGCAAATGTTGGCACATATATAATGTAGGCATGACAAGAGAAGTATTTTAAAAATCTATCGGGCCAGGGAGAGGAAAGTGAATCTGATATGTTGGGTATCAAGCTCAGCTAATTGATGGTTGACAGGCTCTAGTGTATCCAAGCATTTGAGAGGATTTTTTAAATTGTTGGTGTATCTCTATTAGGTACTATTACATCAAATGAAACCCGAGTGTCCTCCTTCTCTAAAGCGATCCGTCATCTCTCTAAGCAGCGGGAACAGAAACATTATCCTTCTTAATCGTCTTCCACTCCATGGTCAAAGCGGGCAAGATCATCAAACAAGACACCGCTACACTAACAATGAACGATCGGTGAAGACCATCATTATAAACCAGTAGTACCTCGGTAAGCTTGTTAGTCGGCACAACATCCGCGAGACCCGTCGTCCCTGCAGCAAGAACCTTGGCTGCATCGATTCCCTCGATATGGGGTAGTTCGGCACCAATGTAGTTCTGGAAGAGGGACTGGGCAACAGCGATGAAGACAGCACCACCAAGGGACTGAGCGAAGAACATGAGTGAGACACCAATGGCAACTTCTTCCATGGGCAGGATGGTTTGCGCTGCCAGCGACGGCTGTTGCAAACCGGTGCCAATGCCCAGACCGAATAAGACTTGGTATCCAATCCACGCGGCGTGGTTAGTGTCCAGCTTGAAGGTGGTCATTAGGCCTGCACCAGTTGACATCAGGATTGTTGCGACAAACATCCACGGAACGTAGTACCCAGTCGCGGTGATGATTCCACCAGAGAAGATGGCACCGACGACGAGGGCGAGGACCATGGGGATCGTGTCAATACCTGATTTCACAGCCGTCGTACCGCGAACACCCTGGAACCAGAGAGGGAGAGTGTACAACATGGAAATGAGTCCACCACCAACGCACAGGGCAAAGACGACACCACTGATGATACTGCGCTGGTTGAAGATGTGCGGAGGCACGGTGGCATCCTTCTTCAGCCAAGCTTGAACACAGACGAAGGCAATCATCAAGACACCCGAGAGCACGAATAAGGCAATAATGCGGCCACTATTCCAGGCATAGGTAGTACCACCCCATTGCAGGGCCAGCAAAAAGCAAATGACGGAAGGCAGGAACAATACGCTTCCCAGGGGGTCAAGGCGAAGGATCTGTCGCTTCCAGCCGCAGGGCTGAGGCGTGTGAGGCACGCGCAGGAAGAAGAAGAGCATCGCCAAGGTGAAACCACCGATAGGAAGGTTGATGTAGAAGCACCAGCGCCATGTCACATTGTCCGTGAATGCGCCACCCATCAACGGGCCGACAATAGACGAGAATCCGAATGTAGATCCCATAAGCCCGACATAGATCGGTCGCTTAGCCAGGGGAACAATCTGTGCAATGATGACTGTCGCACCAGAGAAGATTCCAGCTGAACCAATACCCGCGATTGCTCGTCCGACGATGAAGGCCTTGGAATTGGGCGCACCACCACATAAAGCGGATCCGACTTCGAAGATTAGAATCGCGAGGAGGAAAATGGTCTTGGTCGAGTAGAATGTGTAGACTTTGCCCCATGCTAGTTGAGTTGCACAGCTTGTCAAGAGATATGCGCTGGCGTACCAACTAATATCCTCAAGTGCATTGAATTGGTTTGCGATACGAGGGACTGCCGTGGCAATGATCGTGCGGTCCTATAGTTCAAAGGAGGCAATTAGTTTTTATCCACGCGAACGACCGAAGTTAAAATAGAAACATTCATACCAGTGCAACCAGGAACATAGCGAACAAGATCGAAATCACAATCACCACCAATTTGGCTCCAGATGGAAATTGGCTGTCATCTTCTTGGACCTCCGTGGGTTTCTCGGTGGTATCCAAGGACTGACGAGGTTGCTCGTGAAGGGGGTGTTCTTCTTGTATAGAATGCGCCATGTTGAATAAGTCTTTTGCAATGAAGAGAGTAAGACTTGGTTGAATGAGCTTGATTTTGGTACATCCACAGCGAAAGGGGCAGACTTATAAACAACTGTCTTGGGAACGACAAGGAGTAAGTTGGGTGGCCAGAAAGTCTCGGTCCCGAGCATCCTTGTATTCGGACGGACAAACGGGAACGGGGCCGAAAGACGGAGTCTGGCAGGCAACCGAAATACTTCGGCCTCCTGTCTGTTTTTGAAAAGTGTTCTTAGATTCTCTTGTAGGACAGTACTATTGCTATTCTTCAACGTAGCTTTAAGACCTATCGGAATGATAATTTGCAAAATATATTGAGGCTTAAGGAAAGTAGTTAAAAGCCACGAAACAGAGGTAGCGCCGGTATTTTCCCGTAAGTCTTTGTATACATTACGGCATTCTCCCCCAACACTCTCGACCACCGTCTAACGGAACTCCGTCGCATCGGACAAGAACAAACACCGTCCATGAACTCCGATATGACCTATATCACAATATTATGGACCTCTCGCACGCTATCTAAATGCCCAATCTGGTTACGATAGGCAAAATTGGCGCGCGATGCTCTCGTCCACCTCCCGAGTCACACGAGGCCACTCGTGCGTTTTCTGTCAACAGCGCAAAGTACGCTGCGATGGCCAGCGACCCTGTTCAACGTGTCTACGGAATGGACAAGAATGTATCCGACGCGTTGGATCAAAGTCGCATCCCCCGCAGACTGTTCGAGCGCAGAGCAGAGATGCTGGGGTTAATAGCGTCACGGAACAATTGGCGAGACGGCTCGAGCTTTGTGAACGGGCTGTCAAGGCTCATGGGATTTCGTTAGAACCTGAGACTGAGGTGGATAGAAAGCCTTTTCGAATTATGGCGAGTCCTTCGTGGCCGGTTCCGGAGGGACAGTTGATTAAAGAGACGGCTCATGCTCGATATGTGGAAAAGTATGGTGATACTGAGTTCTTTTTTGGTCATAAAAAGGACATCGGCTGATTATTGGTTTGATATTTCGACAGTCCCCTCTGGCAAGGCCTGACCAACGAATTAGACAGCTGTAGCAGCGTCGCAGACGACAGTGAGAACGAGTCGCTCCAAAATGTGGATGCAGGGACACTGCTGTTCCGACCGTCGTGTCCCAAAGGAGTACGATCGCTTCATCCAAATACACCGCAGAATTTCCAGCTGTGGCAGATATTTCTCAATAATGTCAATCCCATCGTGAAACTTCTTCATGCTCCGTCAACTCAGCAACTGATACTCGAAGCTGCATCGGACCTAGACAATATTTCCCGACCGACGGAGGCTCTGCTGTTTAGCATATATCTTTGTGCGGTGGCTTCCATGGACGATGACACTAGTCGTCAAGTACTTGGTGCATCGAGATCAGACTTGATGGCGCGTTTTTCGCGTGCTGCTGAACAGGCACTAATTAATGCTGAGTTCCTACGATCTACAAATGTTTTAATTCTGCGGGCGCTTACACTTTATTTGGTAAGTCAAACTACATAACTTCCATTTTTGCATCACTTCCCGAGATTTTCTCTAACCCGTCGATTCTAGCTGGCCACACGACAACGCTACGATGTACAAACACGATGGCTTTTAACCGGCATTGCCAGCCGTATCGCCCGAACAATGGGCCTTCACCGCGAGCGCAGTCTGGGCTCTTTACCCGCATTTGAGCGAGAAATGCGTCGTCGCCTCTGGTGGCAAATCGTTTTGATGGACAGTCGCGCAGCCCAGTTATGTGGGATAGTCGTCGATGCCCACTCCTACCACTTCTGGGACACCGAACGCCCCCGCAATCTAAGCGACAGCGACCTATCGCCGCTAATGCAGGAACTCCCGCGTGATCGACCGGGTGCTACGGAGATGTTATTCTGCGAGATCCGATTCGAGATTGGAGATTGCATGCGCAAGTTAACCGCGATGGAACATGGACTTGTGGGCGTTAGTATTCCCGAGAGGATGGTTGAAGAAGAAAGGGCTATTAATGCGCTAGAGGGCCGATTGGAGGATGGATATCTTAATGATTGCGATGCGTCGATTCCGTTCCACCAATTGGCGTTGTATTTGGCCCGCTCGTCAATCTGTCAGATGCGTCTTGCGACCCGACACCCCCGTCGATGCGGGGATTTGTCGCGAGATGACAGGGATCGATTGTTTTCGCTGGGATTGCAGGTACTCACGTATGATAATTTGACCTACGCGAGTCGTGACCTGCAACCGTTCCTCTGGCATGTGGGCATGAGTTTCCCCTTCGAAGCGTTTATTCTTGTCCTTACTGAATTGTTATCACGACGTGAGGGTGAACATGTGGATCAAGCGTGGGCCAAGGTTGATCAGGTCTATCATGACCACGGGGATCTGATTACGGCGTCCAGGACGAATCCACTATTCTTCGCGCTCGGGACACTTACGCTTCGGGCGTGGGAAATGCGAACTGCGTGGACGAGACAAGGTCCGATCTTGTCTCAGCCGCTAGAGCCACAGTCCGTTACGCGGCTTCGTGCTCTCCGAGGTAATACCCGGGCTCCGTCCCCTGCGTCGGCGCCCGGCAATGGCACTGCCCCGCTAATGTTGGGCCCGGGACCGGGGCTAGAGGATAGGATCGGGGAGACGGAGGGATTGTTGATGCCTGGACGGATGAGTTTGGAGCCCGGAATCGATATCTCGCAGATTGATTGGGAGACTTGGCAGAGTTTGATCGACGGGCATATGACTTGTTTTTAGACTACTAGTATAACGCTACTGGAGGGATTTGTAATTGGAGTTGGCAGCTACTGTATGAACTACGAGCTATGAATTCAACAATACATGCTTTTTCCTGCAGTCGATAGACTTATTTTGGTCTCGGGCATAGCCAGTCATTCTTAGAGTATGGCCTGATTCAATCCCCGATCCCGATGTGAGGCCCGTAGTAGACCATGCATATTCACACTGTATATACTTCCATTATATCCCCATCAACATTGATTTGCAAGGCTCGTCTATGAAAATCCATTAGTTGCGTCACAACTAAAGCATTCATATACAAATTCCAAGTTTTATCAAAATGACCGTCACCACAACTCTCTCCCTCATCGCTCCTCCAGAGCACCGCCATGAACCCGCCCCCTTCGACCCAACCGTCGACATAAAAGATGCACCTTCCATCATCACCGCACTTCATGACGCCGATGCGAGCCTCAAAGTGTACACGCGTTCTTCTCCAAACTTTGAGACCCTCCGTGGCGTCTACAACAAACTAATCACCCAACAACCTCTGGCAATCTGCCGCCCCCAAACCATCGAACAAATCCAACTCATCGTGCGCACTGCCCGTGCCGCGAATCCTCCAGTCCCCATCGTCCCACGCTGTGGGGGCCACGATGTCTACGGACGAGGCTTGAAGCCCGATAGCCTCAGCATCGACATGCGCGAGCTCGACACGCAAACCCTCGCCGAGGATCGCCAGTCCATCCGCATCGGTGGCGGCGTGACATCGCGGAATTTCGTCGGATTCCTCGATGAACACGGTCTCTGCACTGCTAATGGGACCGCGGGCAACGTGGGATGGACGGGATGGGCCGTGTGGGGCGGATACGGTCCCTTCAATGACTACGTCGGCCTGGGAGTGGACAATATCTTGTCTGCACGCCTGGTGTTGGCCGATGGATCGCTGGTCGAGGCGGGTCCCGGGTCGGAGCTGTTGTGGGGTGTTCGAGGTGCCGGTGGCAGTCTCGGGGTCATCGTCGATGTCACTGTGAAAGTATACCCGATGCCCGTCATTCTGGCGGGCTTCATCGCGTACCAGTGGGGAGAGAGTGAGAAGGTGCTCTCGGGTCTGCAGGAGTTGCTGGATCAGGGTATCCCCGATACGATGTGTTTGCAGATGGGCTTCATGAAGACCAAGTGGGGGGTTGGCATGAGTTTGATCTTTGCTTGGCCTGATTCCGAGACTCTCGATAAGGGTCGGACTTGGCTGGAGACTGTCAGGGGGCTGGGCGCTATCCAGGTTGATACCGTTGGTGAAAGTAAGCTTCTCTCCCTGATTCGTGGAATTCTTGATTTCTTGGCTTGATTGTCTGTATTTTCGCCATTGTCTTGCATTGTCTGGATTGTTCTCCAGATGTCCTTTGTTTGCTTTTTGCTGACTTCTTTCTCACGTTATTTTTGATCGACAGCCACGTTTAAGGCGTTTCAAGGTATCACCTCCCGCGTGGTGGACGAGCCAGTCAACGTCTGCACTCGCAGCGCCTCCATCCCTCGGTTTACCCCCGAGACTATCGCGCTACTTCAAAAGTACTCCGAGGCCATTCCCGATGGTCGCCAGTATAACGTGATTGCGCATATTGGACACGGAAAAAGTACAGAACCGAACCCCGACACGTCCTTTGCAACGCGCGAACCGCACGTGCTGTTTCATATCAACGCGTGCGATGAACCGGAGCGCATGGACGAGGCCCGGACCTGGGTAGACGATCTGATGAAGGAGATAAATGCTACCCGCCAAGCCATGAAGCCCGTATACGTGAGTTTTATGGGTGAAGACGAGGACCCTCGTGTGAGTTTCGGGTCGCATTGGGAGCGGTTGCAAGCTCTCAAGCAGTCAGTGGATCCGGACAACGTTTTCCGGTTCCCTTAGACGAAGGACTAGTGTAGTCGACTATCGAAGATTGGAGATTGGAGACTAAAGTGGAGACTACCAGGAAGAGAGGCTTAGGAGACTAAAATGATCTGAATAAGCTTCTTGGCTCGTGCTTACCGTGTTATCTTCTTCAATCCTTACAATTACATTAAGTTTTTTGCTCCTTCTGCGTGGCGTTTCGTCACCCTACATAATTGCCATCGACTCCGCATTATCTCGTATTATCGATAGCTGCTAGCGTTTGGGGAATTCCTTGGTAGGATTAGATAGTCATAACCCCCAATCTTCATCACTAATTGGAAGGTCTGCAGAGCAAGGCGGGTTCGGGGCCGATCGTATAATCTGCAGGTAAGACGGGGGGAGCGAAATACTCCTAAGGCCTTGGCGCCTCCAAAGCCACTCAGACGGGACGGGTCGATCAGGTTGCAGTTGTAAGCGCAGGGCGTTCGTATTGTTTGAACCTACTCGTCTCGGCAAAGTATGAAAGTTATGAAGAAGAATTGGAAGTATTTCTTTTGGTCGTATAGCGGTTCAGCTGAATTGAAGGCTCTCCCCAACGTGTTCTTCGTCAATTTGTTAGGTAGAGTCAGATTCCGTCATTAGGTAAAGGATTCGAGGGACGAATCATGAGTGGGGGTCAAATTCTGTAAGAATTGAATCATGGTGCATTTCTGTAAATCCTGTTGATTCCTCCTAAATAGCTCTTATCGCTAGAATAGTAAAGGAGAACTGTGAGGGGTAAACAGGTGCGAGAAGCGCCATAGATCTGAACAAAGTCGAAAACGGTTGGTCGTCAGGGTTACATTTGCCCCCTGCTTTGCCTTAAAAGGGTTTAGTAGTAGATTTCTCCGAGCTTACATGCATTGTTCAGCAACCTGGTGGACCTTTTTAGTCAACGTATTATGGATCCTATACTGATACTGCAGTCGTTTATTTTTCTGACCCCCCTCTCGTCTGGCCTAAGCTGCCGGAGCTGCCTGAACTGATGCAAATGCCACATTAAGTGAACACTGCCCCAGAAACCTGCCGGACGCCCGGAGGCCTCGAAAGCTTTTCCACACAGCTCTAGCGATCTTGTCCCTCGCATTCTTATTCGGACTTACATTACTTAGCGGTCCCGGGGTCAAGCTTTGTTCTCTTTCTTTTCACATGGATCAAGATGGCTTTCCCTGTGCAACAACGAGTGGAAATCATTCGTGCTAGCTGTGATAACTGTGCCAGATCGAAAGTCCGCTGCAGCAAGGATCAACCTTCTTGTCAACGATGCTTGTATCAAGGCGTCCCCTGCATTTACAGTCCCTCTCAACGGTCCCGAAAGCGACCCCCGCCAACTCCTCCGCCGGGAGCCGCTCCCCACTCTCAAGTTGTTGCATCAACGAGAGACCGGAATAATGGGTCGATCCTAGATGCTTGCCAGGGATCACAAAGGAGAGACGATGAATTGAATGGGGGGCAGATCATGGCCGACGTTCGCACCGTTGACATGACTAGCCCTGATCCACTACCGGTTCAGATCGACACTCCATTCTCCGAAAGAACTCAATTCCCCGCCGATGCATTGAGCCCAATCAAATGGAGTGAGTTACTTGAGTCTTTCGACGGCAATACACCTTCTCCAAACGAATTGCCTGGTATATCGGCCATACCACAAATGCCAATGCCAAGTCCACAGTCGCGGATGGACACCAGCAATGACAATAGCACTCTCGACGAATTTCCTTGGCTATTACCCTCCGATTCACATAAACAACTCCTCTGGCCATTACCAGTACCCCATCATCAATCTGTACACCAATGTTCCCAACTAGCCATGTCGGCTATCTCACGACTCGACGCACCAATGACCCCATGTCCATCTCTCAACCGCTCAAACTGCCCCGATCCACGAATACAACCCACAGCGGGTCCTGGAGCACGAAGTTTCGACGATATTCTCAAAGACAGCCATTCTTCCCTAGAAGATGTCCTAGCAATACTCGAATGCCCCTGCTCCGTCAAAACAGATCTTATCTTCCTCGTCACAACCACGTGCACCCGCGTTCTATCCTGGTACCAAGCAAGTCTAGACCGCAGCGCTGGCTGTCTCCCCCGCGAACCAGACAGCAGCAGTGGATACAGCGAGAGCAGTAATGGCAGTGGTAGCGGAAGCAGAAGTCGGAGCCGAAGTAGCCCCGGCGCACCATCGTCGCTACGATCAACCCCCGAGAGTAATATCCTGCAGGGATTGTCGGAGTCGTTCCGTGAATGGGTGTCGATCCCGTCAATTAATGTGGGTGCTTACACTTTGGAACCAGCCCAGTCACGGCGCATGATTGCGCAGTTGATTTTGGCTGAGATTGATAAGGTCAAGGAGGTTCTGGCGGCGTTTAGTCGTAGGTATTGTCGTCAGAAGGGCATGTATGGTGGTGATGATAATGAGAAGGGCTTGCATATGGCGTTGGAAGCGCACCTAAGGCATCAAATGAAATCTGTGACTCTTACGGCGCGAGAGCTTTTGGGCTAACCTGCAGATGTTTGTTATCACGCGGTGACTGTTTTGTTTTCCCTTTATCCTGTCAATTTTTCTTATTCTTTCCCCTTGCCCCCTTTGTTCTGCGTACATGTGCATCGGTACCTTTGCCAATTGATAACGACCATGGCCGATTACTTACCTGCGTGACTGCGATTTGTTCTTTGGCTATCGGATGTTCGCAATTGGCCTTAGAGCTTCAAGGGTCGGATGATAGAACGATGAACACCATTTTAGAACGAGCCATGATGAAAGACGGAATAACGATACAGTATATAGTCAATTCATGTACGGATCTATCCTATCTATCTCCTCTCCTAGATCAAGTTTCACCTATTTTTCATCCAAACGCATAGTGTCCCACTGGATCATGAACTCCGTGGGCATCCAAGCATGCGGAGTGCATTCTCGGTGGGTATGGAGTCTCGGCGCCGAATGACTCCCTTCCAGTGGTGATCGACTTAACAATCTAGAGTGTACTTTTGTTTACCCCCGAGCTCGGCACCGTCTTTCGCTTCGGTCCCGAAAATCAGAAAAGCCTTGTCGGAGCGGGGCTTAGGCAGGGATTCAAATTTGGGTCTACTCAGACACTAATGCAGTGGGATGCATGCAGAGGAACTTAGTGCCCCACCATGGGCTGAATTCAAATAGTATTTTGGCTTTTTAAATATTGATGATTTTCGTTAAAGATCTAGCCTCGACGGGAAAGAGCTCAGAAATACTGATCAGATGTGGTATAGTCGAGACTGGGCCGGCGCCCACAGCTTAGTGAGAAGGGACCATAATCGCCGACTACGACAGGTAGGTGGATACACATCTACTGTACGCTGCAAGCTGCACTTCGATATGCTGGGCCACGACCACGGCATTCGGTGTACGTAGTCGGGTCTCGGTTTCTGCTCGGGTCAGCTGTATAATCAAACTTTGAATCGCAGTACTGTCAGTTCGCCGTCGGAAACGCGATCATTAGGGAGACAGCTTTATATAGACTCATCGAGCCAATGACATAGTAACCAGAACCTCGCCCCTTTGATGCATACTATTTTGCGGTTAATCTTAGCGATATCATGTCCCATTCCGAAAAAGTCAGCCATAGTCCTCGTGGACGAGGAGCCCTCCACGGTGACCGCAGCGACAAGGGCTCATCGCCCCTCGGCACAGCCATCTTCGCAGCCCTACGCATTTTAGATCCAGTCTTGCAGTATGGTATCCTGTTGCCCGGCCCTACCTCTCTCGCAGGTCCCATCCTCGGCTTATTCGGCGGCACTCCATTGCCTCCCGAGTCTGCGCCCGTGGCGCTGGGCCTCTCACCATGGCGACTGACTCTGTTGGGCATGTCGCTCCTCGGGAGTCTAAAGGGTATTTTCTACCTTTTCTACGTATCCGAAACAAAAATGCCAGTGAAAACGGCCCTGTTGGTGGGTATATTCAAGGCATTCTCCACAACGGTCAACTCGCTCATGTTTTGTGCTGCGGCAACCTCGGCGACGAGCTCATACATTCCCGACTTCGCCACCGGCTGGCATCCTATTCTTTCTATTGCCTGTGCTATTTTCACA
Source organism: Penicillium cataractarum (assembly GCF_028827025.1). NCBI lineage: Eukaryota > Fungi > Ascomycota > Eurotiomycetes > Eurotiales > Aspergillaceae > Penicillium > Penicillium cataractarum. The sequence goes on along the minus strand of NW_026622745.1, from coordinate 554,230 downwards.
GTTGGTATTACTGTGGAGACTGTGTCTGAGCTTCAGCGCAGATCTTTCAAGAAGCATCCTAGCGGACGTGGGGTCGGAAAGGTGTACACTGGGGGATTGTTCCGAGTTGCGCGTCATATCAACTATGGTGGGTATACTATCTGGAAAGCTGCGGCTGGCCTTGCTGCGTCAGGATGGGGCTGGGGTGGGTTGACTCTGCTATGGTTGTTGGCTGAGTTCCGCAGAAGAGGTATTCCTGCCTTGGATGCTTACTGTGAGAAAAGGGTATGTTTCTTTTTCCACATTGAGAAATTCTGGGCTATGCGGTTGCTAATTTTAAACAGTATGGAGAGCAGTGGGACCAGTTCAAGCGAAGAACCCGATGGAAAATGATTCCATTTTTGTATTAGAATTGGTGAACATGGACACACACATGTTCTAGAGATCGACTAGTTGAGATGTGGCTGGTAGCTTTCGCCGGAGTAAGCAGTCAATTTCAGATAGGATTATTCATAGAGATGGAATACGAGTTAGTTCTTCAGCAATCAGGAATACGAATAGTGGTGCACACCGAGACTAGAGTGAGCTCGTATATAGGATCTGCAACAAGAAACCAACTCAATCGTACTACGGTGAAAACCTTCTTATACGACCAAAGTATATTCATTGTTTAAGATAAGTGAACGTATTAGGCTATCAAGATGATCCCTCACTTTCTATCAGCGGCTGCAATCGCTCCATCAAATCCTCCACTGTGATTCCCCCACCGAGGTTCATAGAACGCTTTACCATAGACCACCAATTAAGGTTTTGCTTCCCCACCTGACCTTCGCCCTCCACAAATGGTGGTAGTAACACAGCGTCCAACTCATGAATCACCCCATCCATCACGACAATATCAGGTCGGCTCACCTTCCACTCGTCATTGACTGAGATTATCCGCCGACCACTCGACTGTAGAATAGAATCTGCAGAAATGGAGTGCCCACCAGCAAGAGTGGGCATTTCCACGGGGTGATCGGTGGATTCCCGGGAAAAGACAACCTGATCGCCATTCTTTGCAGGGAAATGGACATCCGAGAATAAAGTCTCGTTGGCCACGACGTGGTAGGCAAGTAAAGCTTTCAAGTACTCACTGCCTCCCGGACCAAAAAGGAAGGAATTGACTTTGGGCCCGAGTTGCTGGAATGCGGCATTGGAGGGCACGAAAAGCGTCTGTCCGATATGTGTTGATGTGTCGTTGACCACCTCTGCAAGTCCGGTCTGGATCAAACCCTGACGAAATATTCCGAGAGACGGGGTATACCGAAGCACGTCTGCGGCTGAGTCTGGCAACATCAAAAGTCGGTCAACAACGTGCAGGTGACCGTTGACAGCTGGCTTGGAGGATAGTAATTTGGAGCGAAAGTTGAACGTCACAGGGTCTGGATGGTTGTCCTGCACGCTGATGCGTTGCTGGTTCTTGAAAAAGATATCGGCATTCACGAAAGAGGAGACTGTATTTTGATTGGGCAACGCCTGGACTGAAACGCTTCCTTTGCCCATGTGGTAACCGACTAGGAATTTCCAGTAGAACCACGGGAGGTCATAGGGAAATTCTTCCTTGTCGAATGCCTCGTTGACAGGTGCGTAGATTGTGAGTTGAGCTCTATGTGCCCGGAGACCGCCGACAATGTCTTCGAACTCTCCAACTAGCTTGGTGAATTTGGTCAAGGAAGGATCATTTTGAAGAGCATCCCATAGGGTTTGCGGTGAGGAAGATTCCGTTGTAGGTGGTTCGCTTAGAGAAGGTTCGTTGGTCTCGAGTCGAGATTCTATCACCACTAGTTGTGGTTTCTTCCATCCATCCAGGTATGTCTGGACCGCCAGGGAGACCGTCACTGCAACCAGCGCTACCCGCAGGGCCTGGAAAAGGGCTCTTTTGGCGAATGATTTCATCATGAGTTTGCTGTCGACTCAAAGTGCAATCCGTGAGTCTCAATTCCATATCCTGGATCATATTTGGGTAAATTCCCATAGTGGATGCTTCGATCGGGGCTTACTCGGGCTTGTATGCAAGGCTTATGCCGAGCTCCAACCGACCTCGGGGTTCCGTTATGCAGCTAGTATCGCTTACCACTAACGTCTTTCACATATTGTCCGTGGAATTTATCCTTCTGATGAAGATTAGATTTTTGGACTGTGAAGATTGACGCATGTGGCAACTATGATTTCCGGTCGCGCCCTTTGTTGGGCGTTGTGCTCGCTGCTAGTGCCCAGGCTCACTACCGGAAAACTTATCCGTGAAGAGATCACATTGACATGGGACCTGGGAGCACCTAACGGCCATGTCAGGGAAATGATCAAGATGAATGGTGATTTCCCTGGGCCATCTTTTGTATGGGATGAAGATGACGATATTGAGGTAATCTACAGTGCTACCCTTCGGTTTGACCAAAATAGCAACTCACGAAACTCCAGGTCATCGTTCACAACAAAATGCCATTCAATTCGAGTATTCATTGGCATGGATTAATGTAATTCTCTATCTTCGAAACTCTTCAAATTTTCATGTTTTGACAATTTCCCAGGATGCAAGGCACACCATGGTCTGATGGCGCTCCTGGAGCGACGCAGCTACCTATTGAGCCCGAAGAGCTATTTATTTACCGGTTCAAGGCCAGCCCAAGCGGAACACATTGGTAAGAAAAAGAGAGAGAGAACTAATGTTGAATGATCCGCTAATATCTACAGGTATCATGCTCATTCACGAACGACTCTATTAGATGGTCTCTATGGAGGCATTTTTATCAGGTTTGGATTCTGGCCAGTCACTTTAGCGTAATATTAGGCTAACTCTAGCCTAGACCAAAAGAAAATACACCCGGGCCATGGGGCCTGATTTCCAAAGATAAATCAGACATCCAAGCCATGGAAAAGGCCGCCCGTGATCCAAAACAGATGCTCGTGTCTGACTGGACACATTTCAAATCCTGGAATTATATGGAAGCTGAAGAAGCCTCGAAGTTTACAATTTTGTATGCTTTGGCCAACTCCGTTTTATATTACAGTCAATCGCTAATTATGGATTTTCTAGCTGCGTGGATAGCATTTTACTTAATGGCAAGGGCAGTATTTACTGTCCTGGTGAAGAATACTTGGTCAATCACACCAGCACATATATGAGATGGGCTCTCTATCCTGGCCACGTCAATGACAAGGGGTAAGCAGCTTACTGGCGAAATTATCCGGTTAAATTACTAACGGTATCAGATGTTTTCCATTCATGAAATCCACTGAGGGCCCATATCTCAGTCAAGGGAGACCAGAGACCATCCCTTTGCATCTTCAAAAGGGTTGTGTTCCCGCCACGGGGGATCACGAACTGGTCCAGGTCGACCCAAAGTCTAGATGGGTCAGCATAAATTTCATCGGTGCTGCTACTTTTAAAACAACTGTCTTCTCAATTGATGAACACCCTATGTGGGTTTACGAGGTAGATGGGCATCGCATCGAACCACAAAAGGTTGACACAGTCAAAATGTACGCTGGCGAGCGATATGCAGTTATGATCCAATTGGATAAAGAGCCAAAGGACTACACAATACGTGTAGCGGACAGTGGGCTGACCCAAATCATTTCGTCCTTCGCCACGCTGCGTTATGCTGGGAGCACGGGCGCTCCGTCGAGCAGTCAGGGAGTTATCAATTACGGAGGCCAGAATACCACCGCGGTTGTAACGCTTGATCGCAATCATCTGCCACCTTTCCCATCACTACGACCAGCTGCAAAGTCAGATGAGCACTATGTCCTCCACACTCACCGATGGCGCAGCGCATGGCAGTATACTCTCAGCGGAGGTGGTATGTGGCAAGAGGATCGCAGCGCATACACCCCGTTGCTCTACGACATTGATCAGCCAGATGCTCAAGATGAAAACCTCATCATTCGCACCCGCAACGGGTCTTGGGTCGATCTCATCATCCAGGTTGGATCACAACCAGGCCAGCCCCAGGAGTTCCCACATATGATGCACAAGCACACAGGCAAGATGTGGCAAGTTGGAGCGGGCGAGGGTATCTGGAACTACACAAGTGTGGACAAAGCGATGGCTGCTGAGCCGCATAGGTTCAATCTTGAAAACCCCAATTACCGCGACACTTTCATCACTTCTTTTGATGGACCTTCCTGGCTTGTGCTTAGGTATCATTCTATAAACCCCGGTCCCTGGCTTTTCCACTGTCATATCGAAACACATCTGGCGGGAGGTATGGCCATCGCGCTGTTAGATGGTGTCGATGCATGGCCCGAGATTCCTCCAGAATATGCTCCTAATCAAAAGGGTCTCGTGCCTGGGCAGCCCGTCCCGCGACCGGGGATTTACCTGCCGCTACCAGAGAAAAAGCCAGATCATGATCTTTCACTCGAAGATGTGCAGGGGGATGTTCTGAAACAGACAGCTGAGATGGAAATGATTGAGTCGTATAGGTATTCGAAAGCTTGGAACTCGGTGCTGAAGAAGATGATTGGCTTCCTTGAGACAATCAAGTCCAATACAGTGTAGTGACTCTTTTTACGGTTTTCATTTGGTTCAGGAACTTTCATGGATATTAATGATAGTAGCTCTCGTAAATGGATGAGCGGATTTCAACTTTTGATGCAGGCCCATGAGAACGACTCCAAATATATATTCAGTGAAGATGATCCACAAAATTCACGTTTCTTGATGTTTTTCGATCAATCCCACAAAAACCGTCAATGTATATCGGTTACTAAGGTATACATACCTAGGCATTCTTGCAGAAGCCTAGATAAAATGTAGACCGAGCACAATTTGTTGTTGATTTCCAAGCCTATATTCTACTGATTGCAGGGAATACCGTGAAGTTCCACAAGTTTGATACCTCCTTGAGACTTCAAATGCGTCAAATGGATCGAGAATTGCCGGATAAATCATTAATCGATACCAAGGAAAATTATTTAAACTTAATTCAGATGAATACTTTACTGGTGATAAATTTGAAGCATATCTTGTTAAAATATTTCTTGAATTCAGAGGTTTTTCACAGGTGTGCCTCGCTCGGATACTATACCGTAAAGCCGCGCACAGCAGTTTGCTCAGTGTTGTCGGTCGATTTTCCAGCTCGGATTAAAGCCAAATGGACGTCACTCGTGTCAGATCTAAAGCACACAAAGAATAGCGAAGTCTACAACTTCCACGAATCTGTTCCAGATCACAGTCGCATTGAAAAAAGACTGTAATTGGGGCGTTTCACTACGAGCTATCCCTACCAAGACCAATCCCTACCCCGAACCGCCTCCCGATCTACAGCCCGAGCCCCGAAAACCGACCGGTCCATCCAATCAGAATCCCCAGCCAGCCAAGTATGTCAGGCCATCACTTCTCGGTGATGATCACAGAGATAGTTCTCAGTTTTTGACGGATTTCAGCTTTCGGATATCAAACAAAGTAATGTGCTGATATTTTTTTAGGCCTTTTATCATCTCCCAGTCTAGTCTTCTCCCAGGGAAACTTAGCCAATTTCATTTCCAACAGTATACCGCTATTCTAGCGATAAAAACATGGCTGACTATAACTCCCTGACTGACAAAGCCCCCACAGTGGCAGTCATTGGCCTAGGTATGCCAATATTGAAAGCACCCCTTTCCTATCGTGGAACTACGAATTTTAATTGTTTGTCTTTGTCATATAGGGGCCCTTGGCTTGGTGGCCATGAAGAATCTGCTTGAGGTTGGATTCGATGTCACTGGCTACGACAAGCACCCTTATGTTGGCGGGTTGTGGAACTACAATAAAAGCAAGGATGCAATTTCTGTTCTACCTAGTAAGTCGGTCCTTTCACTACCCCTTATAGTTCATCGTTATTGGCATTGATGACTGACTAGAATCCAGCTACTGTGGCCAATGGCTCAAAGCAAAGAGTGGGTTTGATCAAAATAACTGACGGTTTATGGTCACTGACTTGAGAGTTAGGGATGCTTCACAGACTTTCCTTTTCCAGATGGTAAATCCAGCTGACTGTGTCTTTCCCTGGGTACATACAACAAATACTAAACTATTTTCTAGAAACACCAGATTTTCCACCAGCGGCAGATATGCACAAGTACCTGGTATCATATGCAGAGCACTTTGGTATTCTGCCACGGGCTCGATTAGACACAGTTGTCCATCGTGCAGAGTGGAATACTGATACTGCCCTCTGGGATGTAGAGACATCTACTGGGGACGAGCCAAAGATTGTTCGCAGTTTTGACAAGGTTGTCTACTCCATGGGGCCCGATCAAACCCCCAATGTGCCCTCAATTCCAGGTATGGATCAATTTGGAGGCGAAGCGGTGCATTCAATTGCGTTCAAAAGGTGTGCTATACTTTCTCGTGTTTAATACAAGACATTGATTGCTGACAGATTAGTCCGGAGGATTGGGCTGGCAAGCGCATGCTCGTTGTTGGTTTTGGAAACACCGCTGCCGATGTAGCGTGTGAGCTTGCAGGCAAGGCTGAAACTGTCTATCTGTCTCATCGACATGGCAGCATTGTGGTAAGAAAAGCACTAAACCTCAGACTTTTTAATACCACTCTTCCGGTAGCTCACATGACCTATAGCTTCCTAGATGGGTCGATAAAAAACCTGTCGATCACATTCGAACGTATCGCAAGGGCGTGTTCCTCGAGCAACTATCTCGCTATGCCCCGAACGTTTGGACAAAGCTCATGAACAAGGTTATTCTGGGCCTCAGAGATCGACTCTACGATCTCAAGCCCGAGTGGGGATTTGACCCAGCACCCTCAGTGAATCAAGCACGGCCCATTATCAGTGATTACTTGGTCGACCATCTCTCTCGCGGACTTATAATCTCAAAGCCGCCCATTGAGAAGATCCTAGATTCTCACAGGATTGAGTTTCAAGATGGGAGTGTCGCTGATATTGACGGCATCATTTGGTGCACCGGCTACACAGTCGACTACTCTATCTTGGGCAAGAGTGATCCCACTATATACCGGGGATCGGATATTCGCAGTGCCAATGGTCGCAAGATTCCACGACTTTACCAGAATCTACTTTCTCTGGAACACCCGGAGTCTTTGGCATTTATGGGAAATCTGTCATTCATGAACCCGGCGTTCCTCATGTTCGATTTGGCTACAATGGCCCTAGGTCAGGTGTGGTCTGGGCGATCCTCCCTCCCACCTCGTGAGGAGATGATCCGCGCAGTCGATAAACAACATGAATGGCTTGCGGAGCTGGCAACTAAGGGAGCCGTCACTCCAGGTCTCGTGAAGGGTGCGGACTGGCTAGATTGGGTCGAAGAAACCGCTGGACTAGGAATGAAGGAGAATCTCGGATATGGCCTACAAGGGTGGTACTTCTGGCTCACGAACCGTTCGCTATGTAACACTCTCATGGATGGTCTGCTTTTGCCTTTCCATTATCGACTGTTCGAGGGTAAGCGGAAGCGATGGGAGGGCGCTGAAGAGGCCATCTTGAAGGTCAGCGAGGAGCTACGCATCAAGAATGTGACTAAGAAGTGGCAGTAGCGGTTTTGGAATTGGTTCTGTTATCTGTAGCTTGACGTGGTACATTTACTCAAGATCTAGATTTTCATTGTTTTCTATTTTCCTCCTTTTTTCTTCCGATCACTTTGGTGCACGCTATGTTTGCCCGCTTCAATCGGGCTTGCCAATCGGAAATCGGGCTCTCGGTCTCCGTAAGGTCGAGTATATATTGATAGAAATATCTCAACGCCAAAATATACATCTTCTTATCCAAGAAGTAGGGAAAGAGAACAAACCACTTCACTATGGCTGAAATTGCTGTTCGAAAGATCGTGATAGTGGGAGGCGGCGTCGCTGGAATTTCACTAGCCCATCATTTACTCCGACAGACACTACCAGCTCTGACTGAAGGCCTTGATCAATCTTATCATGTCACTCTCGTTTCGCCATCATCGCACTTCTATTGGAAAGTCGCAGCTCCACGCGTTTTGGTGGACCCCGATTCAAGCCTCCCAGAGCCCTTTGTTGCTATCGCAGATGGGTTTCAGGAATATCCCGAATCTCGATTCACTTTCATCCAGGCCCGTGCTACAAATCTCGATGAGCAAGCTCGAGCTCTGCATGTACAGCTCGCGGATACTAGTGAGGTTATCTCCGTGGAATACGACTCTCTCGTAATTGCCACCGGAACGACCACTCACAGCCCCTTGTTCTCTTCAGCCGAGACCCACGCCGAGACGAAGCGCGTTCTCGGCGAAACGCAGAACCGCTTACGAGACGCTCAATCTATTATCGTGGCTGGAGGGGGGCCGACGGGAGTTGAGACGGCAGGTGAGCTAGGAGCAATGAGACAACACTGGTCCGGTCCAAAAAAATCAATCACCTTGTTATCTGGCAATGCATGTTTGCTCCCCCATGCCAATCCTCGGACCTCTGCGATAGCTGAGCAAATGCTCCAAAAGCTGAACGTTGACGTGGTCCACGGAGTCCGGGTCACATCTGCTGTCCAGAAAAAGAATGATCAAGGCCCATGGGAGGTGATTCTGAGCGATCAGTCTACGCGAACAGTTGATGTCTACATTGATGCAACTGGGAGCACGCCTAACACCGCGTTCCTGCCATCAAAGTGGCTGGATTCTAAAGGCTACATCAAGACCGACCAATACAGTCTGCGTGTACAGGATATAGCTGGAGTCTATGCGTTGGGCTCGATTACTTCCTTCACCAATGGAAGTTTCTTCGACGCAATCGAGCCCGTTCCGCCTCTCGCCGACAGTTTCCGGGACGACCAATTGGTGCTGTATCCGGAGGTGTCTTCCAGGGGCCAGACTTGGTGGGAGTGGATATTCGGTCGTCAAACACGAGTCTATCAGCAAAAGACGTCGCTGACGCAGTTTGTGGCTGTGGGCCGAGATGGAGGCGTCGGGGAACTCGGGGGTTGGCGAGTGCCAAGTGGGTTGGTATACAAGGCTAAGGCAAAGACTTACATGATGGAGAAGATGAAATCGATTGTATACGGGCAAGATTCTCGCCGAGCTTAGCAGATGGTCAAACTATAACGCGTGAATAAAAACACACATTTCTAGCGTTGGTTTATCACCCCCGCTGTTTCGCTGACTTTGTTATATTATCTATGTTATTGAACGTGCTTTTTTCAAGCAGACTTCCTAGTCTTATTAATGGAAGATTGGCTTTGTTATGACGTCTTTGTTGCTCTCTTTTCTCCTGCATATGCAGGCCTGGTATCAGCTCGGGTCAGCCTGAATAGGCCTACATCGGGCCCCGAGGTACTGGTACTTTTCCCGATCTCACTCCCGAACATCCTTCCAACCCGTTCTAAGTATATGATTTCATTTAGTAAGTCTCGTAAAGCTTTGGCTTTTTTTGATTATCCAACATGCGCTTCCTTTGCCTCCATGGGCGCGGAACCAGCGCCCACATTTTCAAGTCCCAAACTGGTATGATTATCCATTATTGCTATTCCATCAGCGCTAATACAGAGAACTTAGCATCATTCCGACTCAAGCTCGAATCTCTTGCACCCGATACAACCTTTGAATTTATAGATGCGCCATTCGAGTCTGACCCTGCTCCAGATGTAGTGCCCTTCTACTCGGCTCCGTACTACACTTTCTGGCAAGGTAGTTCAGTCCCAGCTATCAAAGCCGCTCTCGAACGATTACAAGCCAAATTAGACCGCGATGGTCCCTACAACGGTGTACTCTGCTTTTCGCAAGGATGCAGTCTAGTTGCCAGCTACCTTCTTTACCACGAACGCACACGCCCAAACACACCACCACCTTTCCGATTGGCCGTGTTTATCTGCGGCGGTGTGCCCTTGCCAGTTCTTGAAGACTTGGGTCTTCCAATTTCTTCAGAAGCACAACAATGGGATGACGAAACGAGGCGCCTCCTTCTATCCAAGACTACCGATCATAGTTGGTTGAAGCGAAAAAATGGGACCGGTCTCGGTGCAGCCACCGATCGATGGGCTCCAGTGCCGGGTACTTGTCCCGTCATCCGGGGCCTAGAACGTCAAACAAGCATTTTTGGGCTGGATTTGACAGTCAAGCCGGCTGATATGAGAATTCGCATTCCTACTATCCATATTTGTGGGTCGAAGGACCCGCGCTTCCCTGCTGCGGTGCAGTTGCATGCTTTATGTGAGGAGGAGGCGCCGTTGTGGGATCATGGCGGTGGGCATGATATTCCCCGAGGAAAGGAGACATCTCAGCGTATTGCAGAGTTGTTGGTTAAAGGGATGAGTCGGGGAGAGGAATGGGTGCATCCTGCCGTTGGCGGGCTAGCATAGTTATTTCACTACCTACTGTTCACGAGTCCAATATATATCCGTTGTGAGTTCGTTCTCTTAGGAAACTGTTTGCACCTAGATGGGAGACCCAACCATTGAATAAACCAACCTTCCCGGCATAAATTGCAACCCTAGGCCAGTTCTCGAAGATTTCGGACTCGAAATTCTAAGGAGGAGGACATATATTCACCTAGGAAGAAGAATAAGAGGGGTGAAATGATAGAATGGGAAATTCCATAGCTTTGAAACCCCCAAACCCCCAACAGTCGGACCTTGGGAGACAAATCCACAGATCTTGCATGGGGTATTTAGTAATTTAACTCAAAAAAATACACCAAGACTTTACTAAAGAAAAAACGGCGACTATTTTTTCGGTCGCAAGATTCCGATTTCTTGACTACTACACAGTCACATGACTCGACATACAAACAAATCCAGCGCGTCCCCTCGCGGTTGCATTCCGTTGGCTTACGAGTTAATTAACAAACATCCAAGACCAGCGGCGAACAAATGAGATCAACTGCGTTTAAATAAGATTATCGGGATGCCATACATCACCGTGCTGCGACTCCAGCACGTTCGGCTATGGACAATCACTCATCGAGGGTAACAGTTAGAAGAGACATGACACTACCGCGAGGCTGCGCCACATCCGCGAGTCGCAGCCGTTTATCCGCAAGACTCAACAAATGGATCCAATCATCCAGATCTCTCTCACAACTGTTAAACACCTGAAGCATGGTCAAATCGCGCACGCGAAGAAGGCGCTCCTTAGTCGAGGCTATAGATCCCGGACGCGGCAAAACCGAGTCCATGATGACGATTCGCGAACCCCGACGCATCGCCGGGACCAGCTGCTGCAGGATGCGGACAGCCTCGGGTATAGCCCAATCGTGCAGGATCATGCGGAGCAAGTAAATGTCAGCCCCGATGACTGGCTGTGGCTGGAAGAAATCGTGTGCTTGGAAAGTAACACGCGACGCCAGATCAGGCTTCAATGTTGCGGCCCCTTCGGCAGCGTTCTCGGGGAGATCCTGCACAGTGATTTGCAGCTCTGGGAATGAATTTGCTAGCGCCATGCCTGCATTTCCGGTGGAGCCTCCGACCTTTTGCACTGGTTAGTGTCATTTTGACAGATTGATCGGATGAGCAGCCCGAGAGACTTACATCGACGATCTTCGCTGACCCAAGTGCCGCCCAGTTGAAGCCGGAGAGCAGATGGTCAAGCTTTGTGCCTTCACTGCTGGTGACATTCTTCATGTATCCGGCAAATTGTCGGGTTCGCTCGGGTAGAGTGGCCAAATGATCAAAGAATGGCAAGTCAGTGTTGGCGGCGACATTATAGGCCGTCTCAGTACGCGAATGGCTGGTTGGCCATCGCTCTGTAGCGGCAACCAGACTCAGAGCGGCCGGTACGGAGGCCTCGCACATGAACTGGGCCCAGTCGTTCAAACTCTGGTTGGTCACAAACTGCGCTGATGTCGCCGTGTGTGCAATGCTTCCTGGCTGGGGCTCGTAAAATACTTGACTGGTCATGATCATACGTGCTACAGTCTTCAGTGTCCGCTCGGGGACGCCGGCATCAGCTGCCAGCTCGGCATAAGTAATTGATCCGGTTGAGGGAACCCGTGAGAAGATCCCGAAATGAATCAACCAGTGGAGACACGACAGATATTGGTACTATGTGGATATGGTTAGTCGAGTTAAGAGAGAAGGAAAGGTACAGAAGGAGGCGCAAAGTGCCCTGCCTTGGAGGTGCTGGAGAAAAGGGACCACCCACATGCACTGCCAAATTTGGTAGATACTCTCTAGGTCCTGATGCAAGCTGGAAGATTTTCATTGATGCTTCTAGCAGTGCTTCGCGTGCTTTCTGGACATCAGTGGGAGCGGTGGCTGGAATTACAGTTGAAGCAGCATCGCGATCAAATGACGGGGCATTATGGCCCTCGGCATGTAAAAAGGCGCTCACAATCTGAGCATTGGACGAAATGGAACTTGCCAGCTCACTAAGCAGGTCATCCTTTGTAGCTGGCAGGGACTTAGCATCTGCTGAGCCCTCCGAGACTGGCGAAGGCACGCCGTTGTAAATCAAGGGAGACATGACACGGGCAACAAAATGATACAGATAGTTGAGCATACTATGAGAAGGTGGCGCTAAATTCTCCGGGGAGCACTAATCTCTAAATTAAAAACAAGGGGAAATCAGAGGATAGACACCAGAAAGACACGAACACCAATATACCTCGGAGACCGGGTCTGGTACTTGGTACCTGGTACACTCGGGTTCCGAGTACAAGTCCGGACGCCGGACCTCAACTGCCAGCATTTATCAGCGGTTCGGTCATGATATCGCAATTCCGATCGTGCATGTTTGTCTACCCCGAGTATTACTCGTTCATGATAAGCTTGCAAGTGCTTTTGGTGGCTGTATCCCCGAGGCTTGTCTATGCTGACCCGATGGGGCTGCATGGACACATGGAAGCGCTTCTACTTGTCTCGGGTCATGAAACCTTACTAATACGAATGAACTATATGATCAGGACTTGAGATGTTAAAATGACAGCCGAATACCCGTGGAATCAGATCGGGATGCATCTACTACGTCCCTGTGTGCTAACAAGTCTTCTATCAACATGGCACGCGTTCAGCAAATCATTCTGTTTGGGGATCAAACTGACGACTTTACTTCGCTCCGTTGTCTTCTCACTCCTAATGCAGAACCATTACTGAATGCCTTTCTGAACAAGGCCATACGAGGATTGCGAACGGAGATCAGCTCACTGCCGCTTCAAGTCCGCCAACAATACCCTCATTTCCCGTCGATTGGCAGTTTGCTGGACTGGAGGGATGCTCAGAAAAATGCCTATCCATCTATTGATAGTGCTCTGACCTGTATCAACCAGCTGGCTCACTTCATATAGTAAGTCCATCCTCTTCTAGTCGATGTTGATGCTTGAAGCTGACATTCAATCATTTATTCTAGTGCTCAAAGCGAAGCCTCTACCTATACTAGGCCCTCAGCTACCATAATCGGTGGTCTTTGCCTGGGCTCTCTATCTGCAGCGGCCGTTAGCAGTTGCCAATCTATCTCTGAACTCCCCGATGTTGGAGCACGAACCATCCGGATTGCATTTAGAACGGGCCTGCATGTATCGCGAGTCGGGCGCGCGATTGATCAATCTGAAACGGAGTCATGGTCTATGGTGGTTGCGACACGATCACCAGATGATATTTCACACCGAATCGATAGATTCATTGAAGCCCAGGTTGGTGGTTGATATTTTCCGTCGATATGGATGAACCAAGAGAGTTCTAACCACAAGTAGCATCTACCAACGCATACTCGACCCTATATCAGCGCATATCTGTCTCATGCTGTGACAATCAGTGGACCGCCCACGAGTCTGTTTAGCCTGAGACAATCTGCCGAGTTTACTAGTCTCGCCCCACGATCTATCCCTATTTTTGCTCCTTATCACTCTTCTTCTCTTTTTAACCCTTCCGATTCTGAGTCTATTCTAGGTAACCTTCTCGCCAATGAGAAGGAGACTACAAGCAACATCCCGTTCATCTCCAGTACGAGCGGAAGACTCTTTGAGGGAACCAATGTCCGTTCTCGATTTGAATATGCCCTGGCTCAGATTCTCCTGGAGACTCTCCGCTGGCAGAGCTTTGTCAATGGAATGATCGCGGCGCTCCCTGGTCATGATACCCCTGAAGCCCCACAATTCCATGTCCAGTCATTTGGTAGTTCTGCAGGGCCTCGTCTTGCCGAAGCAATCGAGGCTGCTACCGGCCTCACTCGGTATCAACCCGCCCCTTCCACTAACCCGGCGTTGAAACCGACGGAAAACATCGACTCTTCCAAGATTGCTATCATCGGATACTCTGGCCGGTATCCACACGCCGAGTGTAACGAGGAATTTTGGGACCTGCTCATCAAGGGACTTGACGTGCACGAGGTCGTCCCGGCCACGCATTGGGATGCACGAACTCACGTCGCAGAGCCAGGAAAGGGAAAGAAGAACACAAGTGCCACGCCCTATGGTTGTTGGTTGCAGAACCCAGCGGCGTTTGATGCTCGCTTCTTCAATCTGTCACCTCGTGAGGCCCCTCAGGTAGACCCTGCGCAACGCATTGCCTTGATGACGGCATACGAGGCTATGGAGCGAGCTGGCCTGGTACCTAATGCCACACCATCCACTGCGAAAGACCGTGTCGGTGTCTGGTACGGTGTTACATCCAATGATTGGATGGAGACCAACACGGCACAGAACATTGACACGTACTTCATCCCCGGTGGCAATCGGGCTTTCATTCCTGGTCGGCTGAACTACTGTTTCAAATTCACTGGTCCTAGCTATGCAGTTGACACCGCATGTTCGTCTAGTCTGGCAGCTATTCACCTTGCCTGCAATGCCCTCTGGCGTGGGGAAGTTGACACTGCTATTGCAGGAGGTACCAATATCCTCACGAACCCCGACTTCACGGCTGGTTTGGATCGCGGCCACTTCTTGTCTCGAACGGGCAATTGCAAGACGTTTGATGACGAAGCTGATGGATACTGCCGTGGTGAAGGTGTCGGCACTGTCATTTTGAAGCGTCTTGATGATGCTCTGGCAGACCGCGATCCTATTTGCGGTCTCATCTTGAGTGCCGGGACAAACCACTCTGCCGATGCAGAGTCTATTACCCGTCCCCATTCCGGTGCGCAGCAACATCTTATCCAGAATCTTCTGCGCACGGCTGGTGTTTCACCCTACAGCATTAGCTATGCTGAGATGCATGGAACAGGAACCCAGGCCGGAGATGCTGGGGAGATGAACTCTGTGCTGTCTACGCTGGCCCCATCTTCTGTTCCCTACCGCACTCCAGATCAGCCGCTGTATCTGGGATCCGCAAAGGCTAATATTGGACACGGAGAGGCTGCTTCTGGTGTGTCGAGTCTGATCAAGGTGTTGTTAATGATGGAAAATAATGCCATCGCGCCTCACTGCGGTATCAAGACTCGCATTAACCGCAAATTCCCCACAGATCTTGGCGACCGCAATGTTCATATTGCATTGACTCCCACAGCGTGGGAACAACGACAGGGCGAGCCTCGTCGCGTGCTGGTGAACAACTTCAGCGCCGCTGGTGGTAACACTGCGCTCTTGTTGGAAGACGCACCCCCGTTGCCTGAGCCTACTGAGGAAATCGATCCTCGAACTAATCATCTTGTTGCTGTCTCAGCCAAGTGTGCGTCTTCCCTCGAAGCGAATGTCAAGTCACTACTTGGCTTCATCGAATCCGCTGGAGAAGGCCTCTCTCTGCCGCAGCTTTCGTACACAACAACTGCCCGTCGCATGCACCATCTGCATCGTGTTATTGTGCAAGGCACCAACATCCCCGATATTCAGCAGCAGCTCCAGGCTGCCCTGTCTCGCGGTGACGGTGCTAACCGGCCACTCGGGATTCCTAAACTGGTGTTCGCTTTCACCGGACAGGGTAGCCAATTCGTTGGTATGAGCCGACAGCTCTACGAGTCTATGCCATCATTCCGCAGCAACATGCAGCTCTTGGACCGCATTTCTCAATCACTTGGCTTTGATAGCTTCCTGCCTTTTATTGAGAATGATTCCGATTCCAGCTTGAAGCGCTTCTCACCTATGACTGCACAGCTGGCGAGCGTATGCCTTCAAATTGCGTTGGCCCGTCTCTGGGCGTCGTTCGGAATCATCCCCAGTGCCGTTTTCGGTCATAGTCTGGGAGAATATGCCGCCTTGAATGTGGCAGGTGTCTTGTCCGATGCTGATACCGTCTTCCTTGTTGGTAAGCGAGCACAGCTCTTGGAGGAGCATTGCACTCTGCACACCCACAGCATGTTGGTAGCACGGGCATCAGCGGCAGATGTTGAGTCTGTCGTGTCTGGGATGCAATACGAAATTGCGTGTATCAACGCGCCCGAAGAGACAGTTCTGGCGGGTCCCAATGACCAGATTGAAGCGCTTCAGCAAGCCCTGTCGCAAGCGGGTGTGCGATCCAAGACGATCCCCGTTTCATATGCCTACCACTCGTCCCAGGTTCAGCCCATCCTGGATGATCTGGTTCAGGCAGCTCAGCCGATTGTTTTCAACAAACCGTCGATCCCCGTCCTGTCGCCCCTGCTGGGTGAGATTGTGGAGAATGAAGGAACGTTCGGGCCTGAATACCTCCAGCGACACTGCCGTGAGACTGTGAACTTCCATCGAGCCATGCAGGTAGCTCGAACTGCGGGCATAATCACTGATCGCACCCAATTCGTCGAGATTGGCCCCCATGGAGTGGTGACGGGCCTGATCAAAGCATCCTCGAAGACAGCTCAGGCGCATGCCGTGCCGACTCTGCAGCGCGGACGCGATGACTGGCAGAGCCTGGGCGAGGCTATGTCGACTCTGTACCGTGCCGGGATGGACATTACATGGAATGAGTATCACCGGTCGTTTGCTGCCGCACAGCACGTCATTCGCCTTCCAGCGTATAACTGGAACTTAAAAGAATACTGGGTTCAGTACGTCAATGACTGGTCTCTACGCAAAGGCGATCCGCCTATTATTCAAAATGCTCGTCTGGAGGAATCAACTACGATCCATCGCATTTTGGAGGAGACCAAGGATGGTATCGTGGTTGAAGCCGATTTGTGTCGCAAGGATCTGAGTCCCATCGTACAAGGTCACAACGTTGATGGGATTCCTCTCTGTACTCCGGTTTGTGCTTCCTTTCCCATTCCATCTTTCATAAGGCTTTTGATGCTGACGGCTTTTTAGTCTGTATATGCCGATATTGCCATGACGGTGGGTGAGTACCTCCGCAGCCGCAGCCAATGCCAGGATGTCGACAGCGTGGTTGCAATCACGGAAATGACCATCAAGAAGGCGCTTATTGCAAAGCCCAGTGGCACCCATCTTCTGCGTGCGGCGACAACTGTCAATTGGGACGCAGGCAGTGCCTTGTGTCGATTCCTCACCCACGATGTAAGTCTAACCACGTCTCCATACTGAAATATCCTATACTGACGCTGCGATAGTCCAAGGGTCAGCCCACTAATGAGCACGCACACTGCACGATTCTTCTCTCAAGCCCAACTCGCCGCCCAGCTGCGGAGAAAGACCGTGCTAAGATCCAGAAACGTGTGCAAGAGATGCGTCAGGGTCTGGAGCCTGGCAAAACGCAACGATTCAACCGTGCTATGGTGTACAAGATGATCCGTCCTTTGGCCGAATTCCACCAAGACTATCGCACAATTGAGGAAGTTATCATTGATAGCAAGACCCTAGAGGCTGCTGGTCGCGTTTGCTTCTCTGAGGTGCAATCTCCTGGAAAGTTCCATACCCACCCGTCTTATCTCGACGGCCTGGCTCAGTCTAGTGGATTTGTGATGAACTGCAATGATGACGCTGACCTTGACCGGGAAGTGTTTGTCAACCACGGCTGGAAGAGCTTGCAGTTGTATGAGCCCCTACGGCCAGATGCACACTACAGTACATTTGTGCAGATGGCTGAGGGCGATAGCCGCATGTATGAGGGCGATATGATCGTGATGGACGGGGATACCGTTGTGGCAACCTTCCAGGGTGTTGTGGTAAGTAATTATATTTCCCAGTGGTATCTGCTTGGAGGTGCTAACTTTTTTTCAACAGTCCCAAGGTGTTCCCAGACACGTGTTGCGCTACGTACTCTCGATGGAGAGCGGCGATCCAGCCCTTGTCGCGTCTGCTAAGAAAGCTCTTGTCGCCTCTGCGAAGCAGACACCCAAGACAGGAGCCCCTGCACCAAAGAAGGTTGGCCATCGAAATACTCTATCCCCTCTGGTCGCGGCACCTCCAGTGACTGCAAAGTCACCACCACCAGCCAGCTCATCTTCCCTCGTGGCATCTGCGCTGCAAATCATCTCGGAGGAGAGTGGCGTTGCTCTGTCCGAGCTGGAAGAAAGCTGCGTCTTTTCAGATATGGGGCTGGACTCTCTCCTTTCTCTTGTCATCACAAGTCGATTCCGCGAGGAGCTGCCCATAGACGTACCTGTTGAAGGTTTCTTCATCACCTATCCCACAGTGGCTGATTTGAAGACGTACCTTGGCCAGCATGAAAGCAATGATACAACGCCAACACCAATCCCAGATGTTCCCACGCCTGTTGCTGTCGAGGAATTCCCCGTCTCTGCTCCTCAGGCCAAGGTGGCATCGACCCCTTCAAATTGGACTACTGCACTGTCAATCATCTCTGAAGAGAGTGGAATCAGCATCGCCGAGTTGACTGATGACTGTGTCTTCTCTGACATGGGTATCGACTCATTGCTTTCACTCGTGATTGTTAGCCGATTCGCTGAAGAGCTGGAAATGGACGTTCCCCTTGAATCCATTTTCACTGATTACCCGACCATTGGCGAGATCAAAGTCCTGTTCCTGGCCGATCCATCTAGCAGTGATTACTCGAGCTCAGGCGATGATAACAATGGCAGTCCGGCCTCAGGAGCCATCACTCCATCCTCGGAGACGTCAGAGTACTTCCAGTCTGGTAATAGCGACAAAGATGCAAAGCCAGCAGCCCAACCTGTGCCGAAGACCACATCTGTTCTCTTGCAGGGCTCGCCCGCGAAGACGGAGAAGACGTTGTTCCTCTTCCCCGATGGTGCTGGCTCGGCGACCTCGTACACAGGAATTCCACGGGTCGACTCCAGTGTTTCTGTTGTAGGCCTGAACTCACCTTACCACCGCCAGCCACATCTCTTCAATTGCACCGTGGAGGGCCTGATCAAGAGCTACATTGAGGAAGTCCGTCGTCGCCAACCAAGCGGGCCCTACCACTTCGGCGGTTGGTCTGCAGGCGGTATTTTGGCCTATCGCGCAACTCAAATGATAATCGAGGATTACCAAGAACGAGTTGCAAGTCTCACTCTCATCGACAGTCCCGTGCCCAATGGTCTGGATCGTCTGCCACAGCACTTCTATGATTACTGCAACAAGGTACATCTCTTTGGCAAATGCCAAGGTGAACAAGGTCCTGCCCAGGCGCCTGAATGGCTGGTTCCCCATTTCAACGCCACGATCGACACACTGCACGAGTACTATGCTGCACCCTTGACGCTTACTGAAGCTAACAAGCCCCGCGTATCGATGATCTGGGCTTGCTCAAGTGTCATGGACAATGCGGATATTCCACGGCCGCCGTCCTGTGAAGAGGACACGGAGGGAATGAAGTTTTTAACTGAGGCTCGCACCGACTTTTCGGATAATGGTTGGGCGAGGCTCTTCCCTGGTTGCGAGATTAACATTGAGAAGGCGCATGGCGCCAATCACTTTAGCATGATGAGGGGAGACTTTGCCGCTAACCTTGCATCCTTCATTCATCAGTCGCTCTGATTTTGATTTGTCGCTTTGATGTTTATTATTATAGGTCAGAATGGATACATATTGTAACAGCCAAACTAGTACATGATTCAAGTTCATCTCTTTGAAAAGTAAGAATGCCAGAATGGTCTGCGATAGGATAGGGTCCTTCTCCCAAACATACTAAATCTACAATAGATCTCAGTAAACCGACGCAGACGGTCACCAGAAACATTTCTTGGGTGAAAGTTTGAGGGTCGCCCAGAAGTTCACTTAGGGAATGCTTAGTATATTTAGTATATTTTTTAACGTGATTCTTTACCTACATATATCACAAGGGATGAGAAGCGCATAGGTGGTCAAGTTCTGCTTGTTATGTATTCTCGATTTTCTCTTCTAGGCGCAGACTTCGTTCATGACCATCTCTCGCAACATCTTTAAATTTTCCTTTTAAGTTCTCAAGTTCCGTGCTACAGTCGGTGGAGGTAAAATAGGAATTAGACTATTCATAGTGCAGTAAAATAGACGAAAATTGTCTTATAGTATCATTTTGGTGAATCAAATGGCTCGGCTGATGATATTCCTAACTATTCAAAATAGAGTTTGCGCATTGCAGAATCCCTTCAGACCGTTTGTGCCCCATTCTGTACCAATCCCACTTTCCTTGTGACCACCGCATGGCACCATAGGAGAGAGATCAAAGTGTGTGCTTACCCACACATTTCCAGCCTGGAGCTGTCTGGCGACTCGGTCGGCCTTTGTCAGGTCATTTGTCCACACAGATGCTCCAAGGACCATTCTAGTATTATTCGCACGAGAAATAACCTCCTCTTCGTCTTTCCACGATAGCAAAGGAACAATTGGACCTGACGTTGTACAACATCGTTAGGAGCATTAATTTTGGCTGCGCTGATAATGGAAGTTACTCACCAAAAGGCTCTTCAACCACAATACGGGAATTCTCAGGAGGCCGATCAATCACAGTGGGAGTGATAAAGTAGCCAGGAGAGCTATTCATTTCTCCACCCACAGCAACATCCCAATCCTGGCTTTTGATATCGTCAAAGAAAGTCTTGACCCGCTCATACTACATAGAGTTCTGTAGTGGGCCATGGCTAACTCCTTGCTGGGAGCTATCGCCGAATTTGAAGGCTTTGACATGATTCACCAGGCTGGATTTGAATTCATCAAAAATAGATTCATGAGGGTAGATTCTCTTGATGTTGAGGCAAATCTAGACAAATCAAAGCATTTAAATACTCGATAAAGGCAGAGAGAAATTGGGGGTACAAATCCGGCCCGAGTTCAATGCAAAAAAAGCCACCTGAAATTGTTAGTTCGAAATAGAAAAGGACAAGCAGGGTCAAATTACCTTTTCAGCAACTTTATCTACATCAACGTCAGGAAGTATAATAGCTGGATCATTTCCTCCTCTTTTGAATCATGTGAGTTATGTACCATTGAGTTCTTGTATTCGAAAGACAACTTACAATTCTAGGGTGACCCGCTTCAGTGTCTTCCTTCTCGAAGACTACGAAAGCAGATCGTGGTAAAAAAATCGACAAAGATCAGCTTGGGAAATCAATATCTCGAAACATAAATTGTGAAACAGTCTTCACTTGTCATGGTAGCATCCCTTATACGCCCAATCACCGTGGACATTTATATTAACAGAGTCTTTTGAGCAGTATTGAAAAAGGCCTTCGTGCAAAACTTTGAGACTCACAAGTAAGACCTAGGTTCATTTTTTGAAGGGGGTTACGCTAGCGGGAGTCGTCAAACAAAGGGGTGAGCCAGTGTGAACCGGGTCTGACAAAAGCGAGCGAAAAGGTTACTCTTTGAAATTCCTCCAATATCGGAAAACGCGAGCGCCCAGGAACATGAAAATCATTGAAACAAGGCTCTCCTGCTGCTGATGGTCTGCCTGTATTAGCCGAACTCATCGCTGTCGAGGGAACAGCTCAACTCATGTAGAAAGATTACACCTCGGGTGTAGACAATCATATCATCATTAACGACAGCCGGAAGCCGGGCGCATCGCTTCGAAACAGAACCAAAACCAACCGACCCCTATTGCCTACGCCGAGTTATTGTTGTGAGCCATTCGGAAGCATATACCTGTATAATCCGGTACTTACAGAAGTGAGAGGGTGATATCGCCCTCGATCCTGGCCTTTAATTGGACTTCAATGTCAAGGTTAAGATCCAGCCGTAGTCTTAATTGATCGTTGCTCTTTTTTGGGCTTTCAGGCGCCTCAGTTAAGTCGCCGGTAACCAAACTTTTTGCATGTGGATGTGTCCGTTCTGTCTGTTCCGGTTTTTTAATTTCACGGCTTCTGCCTGGCGCTAATTGCATCTCTCTACCAGATACGCTCGAAAATGACTGATGTTGACTTGCACCACTTCTTCGGGCCCGGAGGTTTTCGGATGTTCTCTGTGTGTGCTCAAGTGTGGGAAATCGGTCTGGCTCGGGCGAGTCTGCGAGTCTCATTTTCTGTGGGGGGAGGTTATCGCTTAGGTTTCTTTGGTCTTGCGATTCAGGATCATTGTCCGAAATCTCCTGGAGAAGAATAAGTCATTGTACTCTCGGGAATATGGGAAGAGCCACGTGCGCTGTTGTTATTATGCTCTAAATCCATTTCGAACTAATAGTGATGAAAGCAAATACGACATAGTTCTCGAAAATGGTTGTGAGAAGGCGTGCATAGAAATGGGAAGTAATTTCGCCTCCTGACGTCAATATTTCACCAAGGACAAAGGTAATTACAACGCACAGATAATTTGTGATTGGACAGCACGTGACGAAGGAATCCAAACACACAGTACAGTGGCTGGGACTCACTAGTTAACGTGGTTCACGGCCGGTCGGGACACGGCCGTGCTGGACAACCTCTACACCATACTAAGCGACTTTTTTCAGGTTACATATATCAACAAAGAGAGTATAGCTCTGCTTAGATGTTTTTTGGATATGATTTCCAAGTATAAGAAGTACTCTAGCATAGCTAATGTATTTAGACAATAATTACTGCTATGACAAAAAATACGCTCTAGGCGGAGATTGGCTTAATCCCAACATATCGGTCCCTATTTTTCCCACTCTCTGTCGATCCGGCAAATAATGATTCGGGAAATAACGATCCGAAAGATAAAGATTTATCTTCTGCCGAACTAGAAGTTGCAGGTTAAGTGCTTAAGCCTGGTGATTATATCCATTTTACAAGTGCTTTGGTCCTTGATGCACAGGTAGACTGTCTCATCGTGCTCTTACCGAACACAGTCGCCAAATAGTTCGAATTACCATGTTCTGTTTGTACTACGAGTTTCAATCAGTACTCTTGAGTTTCTATATTTGAACAAGCAGAGTAACAACGCAGTCGCTCCCGGACACTCTACGTTTCCCTCGGGACTATGACATAGCTCGTCAGCCTGTTGAAGACTCTTCGTATGTATGTCAGTGGCAAGCGGTCCTATAGCCCTCGAGATATTGTGGTTTCATCATGACTAAAATTGAATAAATGGCTTTACCCCCATCTCTGGACACCTACTTTCGTAGAGCTAGTTTTAAGCAGCCTACATTTACTATTCGCGATTGTTTGAAGCTCCCATGGCCAATTGAAACAGTGAACCCATGATCAACAGTCATTCCAACTTTTGGCAGCAGCAACCCTCGTAGAGCTCCCAAAACCGAACGTGTATCTCCGAATGGGGGCGATGAATTGCAGCTGTACTAACCAAATCAGCAATCTGGGGCGTAGTCCGGATCGAGTACCACGGCATATCTAGCAGATGAACGGCCTTTCTCGCCTCCTGCCGCGTCCCAGTATGCCCGCCTCGTAACTCTTGAACGCTCGGTGCAGCCCGCGGCAAACCGCCACGTTCGTCATTCCTTCGTCCCGCAGCGTTTCGTACCTCCGCATCAAGCTCTTTGGTGGTTACTATGGACTCCGAGATTTGGTTGAACTCTTTTGATACGTTAGCTTTCAAATCCGGCCGTGGTGTATTAGAGCCTGACTTGAAGTTCGATTTCGGATCTAGCTGTTGAACCTGGGATATAATTTCCAGAAAATTGAGACTTTTGAAAGGTAGAATTCAAGTATTTCAGCTAATTGGAAAGACAGGAAACTAGTGTCAAATACTTTATATCGGAATTGGCGATGAAGGAGATGCAGCGTGAGGACTAAGCGCACCCTTCATACAATGTGGCCGCTAACTAAATTTAGCCCGACAAAATAAGTCGGACATTGATGGACTTGGAGACGCAGGCTTGCTAGTACGCAGTAGCAACGGTTTATACCAGAGGCAGGAACAATAATTAGTTAGTTCTATTCTTATGCCTCGAATTTTAGAGAAATTTATTGCTTGAAAACAATTATCACTGTGGTATCGTTCGCTGTGAGATGGATCGTCCCGTCCATTGGAAGTAGATATGTCATCTCCCCCTGCAGTCCAATCACGTCCACCACAAGTCATTCATTAGATAGCCTGGTTGCCTGGTCGGAAGTGATTTGTCCAATGGAGCACTCGGGAAACTGGGACAGGTATTCAAACGCCGAATCCTCCTCCGTCTCGACGTTTACATGCAAGCGTTCAGCGCAAAAGCACGTAGGAGAATCTAATAGGTTGATATTTCCAGTATATGGGTCATTGGATTATTATTCATGGAAGGAATCTTTCTGTCTCTCTACTCGATTTTGTTTCCAGGGTTTGTTTTGTGTACTGAATTTCCGCTGGCAGGAGCCTACGTGAGGTCTTGATCTTCTCTATTTCCAATCGAGCTCTGTGCTTAATGGGCGTCAAAGAGGTTGGTTGTAATTAGGCTAGGTGTGAGAAAAGCATTAGGGATCTCAATCTAATGTATTTTCGTCACAAAACTTGACCGATCTCTGTTTAGCGAGGCACAATTCGCAACTTAAATAGACAATATCACTGAATTTCTTTCATTGGTACTAGCCATCCCATGTCTATTCCTCTAACAACTAAACAAGGTAATTAACTACCTCTTGATCGGTTGATAAGCTTTGAACCTACCAGACTAACTATAATATACCATCGGGAGTAGCGGAGCGTAACATAGTAACTACTTAATAAAAAGTAGTTTAAATTTTCAATAGCCTGGCCGTGTACTCCTTCCGTCTACGATCGCTATTCTAATCGTATAGACACTACTATACGCTAGTTAACGTAATTCCCGCCCGAGTGAAACACCCGGTCGAGTGAAACACCCCATCAGAAATCGCGCGTTCCTACCTACTTACCTACTTCAACAATCTACCATGCCACTAATTCGCACTGAATCCTGGCAAAAAGCGACCGAGTAAGAGGGCAGGGTTCTGTTAGCCTTATAAGCTTTCCAAAAGGGTCAATTCAAATCAATTCGCGCAGCTGCGAAGTAATTTAGTGTATCTCATGTTACCTTATCTCGAAGGGCGAATAGCCTACCCTCACGCGTCGATACACGCCTAAACGGTCATAAACTGACCCAGTTAGAGGAGGATTCGCTTACTGAATGGATTCTCTCTATGGATACGCGTGGAGCAGCGCCTAGGCTAGTAACTGTGGGAGAAATGGCTAATATCCTTCTTGCTGCGCGTGGTAGCTACCCTCCGCCTACCGTTGGAAAGAATTGGCCATCAACCTTCATCAACCGCCGCCCTGAGCTTCGTACACGCTCCTCGCGAAGGAAGGATTACCAAAGAGCCCTAAACTAAGATCCGAAATCAATTCAGTAGTGGTTCGCGACCGTACAAATTGTGATTGACGAGAACGGTATATAACTAGAGGATATCTACAACTTTGATAAGATAGGCTTTATAATAGGCCTTATATCTTCGTAGAAAGTAGTCACAAGAGCTGAATACTACGGTCGGAGATCCCTTCTATAACCAGGAAATCGCGAATAGGTTACTACGATCGAAGCAATCTACGTAGATAGCTATTCACTACCGCTATGTATAGTCTTTAAAGGCAAAGTGGCTATTGTAGGATGGTTTAACGAAAACCTACCGAAAGACTAGCGAATCGAGGTCTTAAAGAATAGCTAGACTACCGATAATATTAGCCTACGCTAGCTAGAAAAGCACTTTATCCTACACACGAATTCGCGCGTACGGGGTCGGTTTCGGCTATTAATTCTTGACGGTTATATTAGCCACCTTACACCCTAATTCGACCGAATCTATGCAGAAAACGATATTATACCTCTTTATATACCTACGCATTTATCGTATCTACTATAGCCACTAGATATTGGGTATTTTGTAGTGCTTAAGCGCGCGTACGGTCGATTCGTTAGCGATCTTACGCGCAGAGGATATAACTATATCGACAAGCACGATTTCTTAGTGGATTACTAGTACGCACGGCTAGAAGCGTTCTAATTAATCAATCCTACTATCAAAAACAGCTTCGTAGCTAGTGGTCTAGTACTATTAGGTACCGAGAGAGTGCTTAACAAGCTTAATATCTCTCTACGAACTCCTACACTACTAAGCAGCCAGCTAAGCAGCAGATCTAGCTAATTCACACTAAAGACGCCTAAGACAGTCGCTTAATTATATAAGTAAGCATCCTCGCTTAGGCAATTACTAAAGTAACGGTCAAATAGCCCTCCTACGCCGTCGAAGACCGTACTAGCGTAACTTGTTAAAGGGTACGAGATAGTTATACATAGCGCAGCCCTTCTTAGTCAGGAGAACGCTAATCTACGCGTAGCAAATAAGAAGATCGTCAAGAAGCGTAATCGGTCGCATAGGTTTATACCTTGCGAAGAAGGTTTAACCGTCGAAGAGGGTCTACAACTAGTTAAACAGCTAGACTAGCCGGTAGAAGATGACGTGGTAGATTCGCATATAGAGGTTGAATTACCTAGTCCGCTAATTAGGCCGGTAGCTAGGGCTCCGCCTAGGTGTAGTGGGTGTAGGGAGATTGGTCACAGGATTAATGTATGTAAAAATCGCTATATCTAGTTAAATTAATAGGTGCTAGGTGAGATATCCGTGTCTTACTGCCCACCCACCGCTTACGCTTATGGGTGTGCCCACAATCCCCGTCATTCCACAATCCCCGTCACTTTTCTACCAGCCACCTACTACTATCCAATTCAACCACACAACATGCCTAAAAACGCCGAATTTGACGAATCTCGCATTGCCGAAGCCTGTAAGGCAGTCCTATTGCAAAAGAAGCCTAAAATCGCAAAAATTGCGCGTGAATTCGGTGTATCTCGCACTACCTTGTCCGATCGCGTCAAAAAGGCCAAATCGCCAACTACACCCCCTAAATCGCAGAAAAACGTCCTAGACCAATCGCAGGAGAAAGCCTTAGTCAATTGGATAGTCCAAATGCATGGCTGGAACCTCCCACCCACACCGACGATAGTAGGCGCATGGGCAAATCGTGCGTTAACCCGATCGGGCTAGCCGGATAGGCAGGTTAGCAAGAATTGGCCCTATCTCTTTATGAAGCGCCTACCGAAGGATCTTGGCCTTAGTCCTGTGAAACAAAAGACTAAGGAACTAAAGCGAATTCAAGCGGAGGACGCAGGCCTTCTTTAGCACTAGTACGACTAACTAAAAGCCGTCCTCTATAACGTCCCCGCACGTTTAGTATATAACTTCGATGAATACGGCTTCTAACTATTACGCGGTGCCAACTGGTCACTGTGAGTAGACGTGGAGTAGAGCGATAATACCTTATTATAAACAAGGACAATCCAAGTTTACTAACTAACGGCCGATTACAGCTTCCGTACTTATCGACTGCGAATTCCAAGAGCGTCTCTCAATCGTACCCTTACCCCGCGAGGCCTTACTTCGGATTAGATCCTGTTAAGCGTCTTACAGAACGTGCCAGAGTGCGCGCCAAGTAAGTCAATCACTAAGTGTTACCACAGAGTGATTCCCCTACTTATAGGTTGGGTTATCTTGAGGGTGAACTATGAAGTGCAAAGTACTAAAGGTAGTAACTAAGTAATAATGTGCAATTGATCGCGAAGAACTAAATATATAGTGGTGAAAGAGCGTCCTTATATATCCAGTCCTTCCTATCAGGCGATAAGTCGGAACTTATCACTCGATGCTATCCGGACTCATCGCTAGATGAGTCGAGCTTATCACTTAATAAGTCGTCACGTGACTACTTGTTTAGGTAATTCGTTATGCCAGACACTGTCCGAGATATATATAGCTATACACATAGGATATTATCTATCCTAAGGGCACGGTGTCCTTGATCACCCTAAGCGATCACTAATCGTGGTTGTGTAAAATACCCTCTTACACGGACCCACTTTACTCCTAGGAGCACCTTTTCTATGTGATTTCGCTCCTAGGAAGTATATATGTAATACTTCCTATTGGTTACACGTGACTCCTATAGGTGTCGTCTTTCTTACGGGTCTGGTTAGCTGACGTTGTCCCCCGCGGGTTTCTAACGGTCTGCCTCGTAATATCATCCCCCCTCTTCTTACGCTAGTGTCCTCAGCGGCTATAAGTGTCACGGGCCAGTGCCCGATATAGGTCACGTGTATCACGAGACCTTGGCATGTTGACGTGGGGAACGCACGGGATAAACTTCTTCTCCTTAAGCTTTTTGTAAACAGCATGTTGGCCTAGTCAGATTGAATCAAGTCTTACTTCAGCCCCTTCACATACAAAAAGCTTCCTTCTACACCTAGAAGTATCATTGGTCATTGGAAAGTCCTAGGAAAACGACCTAGGCACTCATTGGAAATACCCCTGAATCCCCAGCGATTCAGCGACGAACACCTATTAGAACGGAATCCTCGCGCATAAACTCTTAGCGCTCGAGACGTATTGGAAAGTCCTAGAAGACCTCAATTCCTAGGCATATTAGATCATTGGCACATTGGAAGCGGAAGGTAGACGAAAAGCGACCGAAGCATTACCGGCACGCTACACAACCCCTGGCAGCTATGCAGCACCAGGAATCGACGAGCCCTCCTGGGTGGGCGCAAACGCTACTGCAACAGATAGCACAGACCCAGGCTATGCAGAACGAAGAACGGGAGCGGCACTACCAACAGGAAGCTGCTCAAGAAGAACGGATGCGTCGCCTGGAAGCAATGCTAGAGCGCCAAGTCTCACTGGCCACAACGACAACCGCGACGAAAGAAGGACAGGCGACACCAGCGCGATCGGCTACCGAATCGGTGCCGATCTCCCCACGAACAGAGATCATTCACCGACCGAAGCCCCGTCTCCCAGACCCAAAGTTATTCGGGGGAAGCACGAGCGATTGGCCAACCTGGCGAATTTCGATTGAGAACAAGCTTAGCGTAGACGGCGAAGCTATTGGTTCTCCCCAGGACCAATTCATATATGTCTTCTCTAGACTAGAGAAGCTTGCATGGAAGAACACCGGAACCTTTGTGAAACTCCGCCGAGACACTGGCGAACCACAGGCCTTGCTCGACTACCTCGAGAATATCTACGGAGACCCGAATGTCAAAGCACGCGCAGCCAGGCGACTCCACCAGATTCGGCAACCGGAAGACATGAGCTTTTCTAGGTTCCTGCCACGGCTAGAAAAGGAATTCGCTGATGCAGACGCTCTTGATTGGCCTAATGAGGCTAAGCGACAGATTCTTCTTAGCGCACTCAATAAGACAATGACGAATTCGTTAATGAATCGGGGTATCCCCGCTACCTTTTCGGACCTGATTTCTCGGCTTCACGAGATTAGCTCCGATATGGATGCCCTTGACATCACAAGAACGGAACGAGCACGCAAGTCGCATACGCCTGGACAGAATGACGACGAAATGGATTCGACGCCTACTGTGTCGGTAAACCGAACCGAAACCTACACGAAACACCACCGATCCAGGACTGGAGTGCCGAAGCAGGCTCAATGGGTTAGCCAGGACGTACTAGAGCAGCGGCGGGCCGATAGGAAGTGCCTACGATGTGGAAAGGTCGGCCACTTTATCGGGACGTGCACACTACTACCAGCACAACGGCCTAGTAGTGCACGGATTGCGTCCGCTTCGAGCAAGAAGGGAAAGGAGCGTACGGTCAAAGTGAAGAAATCGAAGCCTGTGAGCGACCAAGATTCAGTCACAACAGCCTCTGACGACGAAGATGTGACTACTGAGGATGGATCGGGAAAAGAATAGCTCCTGTTCTGAGCCGCGAGCAGGAGCAAAAGGGGGTCGAAAAGCTACTGGAACGTGAGACATTACCGTTCATAGTCGATGCTAGAGTGAATGGAATCCAATTTACACAAGCTCTCGTCGATAGCGGTTGCCGCTGTTATGCAACAGTAAATGAGTCCTTAGTCCAGTTATTCGACCTCCCGCGCATCAAGATACAGCCACGAATCCTCGACGGAGTTATACCGAATCAGTACCGAATCACCCACGCCACCCACTTCGACCTTGATATCCACGGCCATCAACAAGGCCGTGTGTTCGCCTATATTATCGGACCACAAAGTGATAGTATGATACTAGGAGACCCATGGTTACACGACGTGAACGGGCGATATTCAGCAAGAAGAGGATACCTAGATATTTTCACAAGGTCTGGGGAGCGGACGAGGTGCTGGAATCGCACAGATCGCACTATTGGGCCTATTGGGGTGAGGGCACTACGTGTTGCCCAAGCCGAGGCACTATCTATCCGGCAACTCATACAGAGCGTATCGGATATGAATCGCCTGCGAATCGGTAGGGTTTCGCTAGACGACATCGAGAGAGCACTTCGTCCTAAGAAGCATATCGACCCAAAGGACAAGCTACCAAAACACTACTGGCGGTGGATAGCGGTTTTTAGCCAACAACTTGCTGATCAGCTACCACCACACCGGCCTGGGGTCGATCACAAGATCCCTTTGAAACGCGACCGAAACGGCGTCGAAGAGCCACCACCTTATGGTCCTCTTTATGGCATGAACAAGGAAGAACTCCTTTACCTACGGAAAACGTTAACAGACCTACTCGGGAAGAACTTTATACGTGTGAGCCAATCGCCCGCGGCGGCACCGATCTTGCTAGTCAGAAAGCCAGGTGGAGGCGTACGCTTCTGTGTTGATTACCGAGGGTTGAATGAGCGAACAGTGAAAGATCGCTACCCTCTACCACTAATTCGAGAGACATTGCGGAATATAGGCCAAGCCCGCTGGTTCACGAAGCTTGACATTATCGCGGCCTTCCATAAGATTCGTATTCACCCTGGAGAAGAATGGAAGACGGCATTTCGGACGCGATACGGGCTCTACGAGTGGAACGTGACGCCCTTTGGGTTAACCGGCGCACCAGCAACGTTCCAGAGGTATATCAATCAGACGCTACGAGAGTACCTTGACGACTTTGTGTCAGCATACGTCGACGACATAATAATTTACACCAACGGAACGCTAGCGGATCACCGCCGAAAAGTCGGCGATGTGCTACAGAAGCTAATGGATGCTGGGCTACAATGTGACATTGCGAAGTCGGAGTTCGAACAGGACTCAGTGAAATACCTTGGCTTCGTCGTCGAAGCTGGAAAGGGGATTCACGTTGACCCAAAGAAGGTGGAAGCTATCAGAGCATGGGAGAGACCGAAGTCTATACGGGATGTGCGAAGCTTTATTGGGTTTGCGAACTTCTACCGGCCATTTATACCAGGATTCGCCGACCTTTCGGCACCGTTAACACGGCTAATGAAGAAAGACGCTATATTCAAATGGAACGACGATTGCCAACAGGCCTTCGCGGAACTAAAAGAGCTATTCATAAACGCACCAATCTTGGCACATTTCGAAGAGGATCGCCAAACAGTCGTGGAAACTGATGCCTCCGGCTGGGCAACTGGCGCGGTTCTATCGCAATATGGACCGGACGGGCAGCTATGGCCATGCGCCTATCTATCTCAGAAGCTATCTCCAGCAGAATCAAACTACGAGATCCACGATAAGGAGCTTTTAGCGATTATACGTGCTCTACGCGAATGGAGACCCGAGCTGAAAATGGTGCCTCGATTCACTATCGTGACGGACCATAAGAACCTTCGATACTTCGGAAAAGCACAACATCTTAACGAACGGCAGATGCGATGGGCAGATCTCTTAACAGAGTTTAACTTTGACCTCCGTTATCGCCCTGGCAAGCTTGCGGTGAGGCCGGATGCACTATCACGACGGAGTCAAGATATGCCTAAGAGTATCACTGACGAAAGGCTATCGAACCGCTTCCGAGTCCTACTCAAAAGGGTCAAGATCAAAACGGGACGACTAGACCCTCAACCAGCCGAAGATCGACCTAGCGAGGAGGTCGATTTCGAGAAGGATATACCCCTCTTCGAAGAAGAAGAGCTTCAGGCAGAATGGAAAAGGGCGAGGGCGTCCGACTCGATCTACCAACGAATCTCCCACGCTTTGCTAACAGGGGAGCGCCGAATCGCTACCGAGACAAACATCAAGACAAGCCTATCGGAGTGCCATTTAGACGATCGGGGGGTGCTCCATTTTAGACAACGGATCTGGATTCCCGATAATGAGGTCTTACGCACGGGGATTATACAGAAGGTCCACGATTCACACGTCACGGCGCATCCTGGGCGAGACGCTACCTATTCGATACTGTCTCGACGGTTCTTCTGGCCAGGAGCAGCAAAGGATGTACGACGCTTTCTGCGTAATTGCACAATCTGCGGACGGAGCTCAGTATGGCGAGACACGAAGCATGGACTATTAAAGCCACTACCGATTCCACAGCGAATCTGGGCCGAGATATCAGTGGACTTTATCACCGGGCTGCCACCCTCCGGCCCTACAGGAGCGACGAATTGTATGGTTATAACTGACCGGTTGACGAAGAGCGTGGTTCTGATCGGAATGAAGAATACGACGGCAGAAGATGTAGCGGAGGTGTTCCTCACACACTTCTATATGCATCATGGGGTGCCACTAACGATTGTGAGCGACCGTGGCCCCCAATTTGTGAGTTCTTTCTGGGAAAGGGTATGCGAAAGGCTATCGATTCAACGCCGATTATCCACCGCTTTTCACCCCCAGACCGACGGCGCAACAGAGCGTGCTAATCAGGAGATCGAACGAATTCTACGTGTGTTCACGACGTACGCACAGGATAACTGGAAGGATCTACTGCCAATAGTTGCTGTGGCAATTAATAATCGTGACGCTGCTTCAACCGGAATCTCGCCATTCTTCTTCACCCACGGCTATCACGTCGACCCGATTGGTATCGATGAAGCAGGGCAACTAGAAGACGCCCTAACACCACCACGAAAGGCAGGCGAAACGTTCGTGAATCGCCTTCGGGAAGCCACCGATTGGGCCCAGGCCGCCATGGCTTCTGCACAGGCCCTTCAAGAAGAACAAGCGAACCGGCGCCGACAGGCCGCGCCTGTCTATAAGAAGGATGACTGGGTCTGGTTAAACCTTCGGAATGTACGCACTCAACGACCGTCAAAGAAGTTAGATTGGCTGCACGCTCGATACCGAGTAGTAGACGTTCCGTCACCGTTCACAGTCCGACTAGATGTGCCCACTGGTATACACCCAGTGTTCCATATTGAGTTAGTTCGTCCGGCAGCGACGGATCCATTCCCATCTCAGCTAGTGGACGATCTACAGCCACCGCCATTACTGGTTGCTGGAGAGGAGGAATACGAGGTTGAGCAGATCTTAGCTGTCCGACGGAGGAAGATTAGGCGAGGATATCGTGACGAAGTACTAGTGAAGTGGAGAGGATGGGCAGAGCAGACGTGGGAAACACTAGATTCAGTGCGGGATTGCAGCGCCCTAGATACCTTTGAGGAGCAGCACGGCACTGTTTCGGACGTGATTCGTCAGCAAATCGGCACCGAAGCCCATATCGTCGTGCCCCTAACGAGACTAAGACTAGGAGGGGGTATTGTCACGGGCCAGTGCCCGATATAGGTCACGTGTATCACGAGACCTTGGCATGTTGACGTGGGGAACGCACGGGATAAACTTCTTCTCCTTAAGCTTTTTGTAAACAGCATGTTGGCCTAGTCAGATTGAATCAAGTCTTACTTCAGCCCCTTCACAATAAGTAGTGTGTTCCCTAGTTTACTCGTGCGTATGTTTTTTAGTTTTCCTTCTTTTCCTTTTATGATATTATCTCGCCGTACTAACCATATCTTCTAAGGCTTCCGTCCGTAAGAACGCCTTAACTCGTCGCATCGAGGACGAGGATTTCCGGTCCGCTATTCCCTATAAACGTTATATTCGTCTGAAGAGAGTGTGTATTCGTGCCGACTGTTCCGATCGCTATAGCGATTGTGTCCGTGGCGGCGGAGGAGTGAAGTGCACGATGTCTAATCCCACTTTTACTGATGCCGAATGGAGGCGGTTAGTAAAGTCTTAAAATTCCTTAGAGGAGGAGGAAGAGGCTATTCTTCTTTAGTAACAAATAATATTAGCTAAATTAGCTCGTCTTCGAAAGTAAAAACGCTTATTATAAAAGCGTGCCGGTGATTTTATTACTTAGGACTTTAAGGAAGTTGCCGAGTTAGAAGAGCTTAAACGTCGCGAGGTTAAAGAACGCGAGCGTCTCGAAAAAGAACGTATCGAATCTAAACGAAAAGAATATAAAGCAGAGAGTGCTCGGGCCGCGAACGAGGTTTCTTAATCTGCTATTACGGTCGATAACCGTATCCTTACGGCGACGTTAGAGGATCCTACTCTAACTTAGTTACTAAGTGATCCTTCGTTTTCCTAGGCCGACCTAGACGCTTCTTAGCTAGGTAAGGCCCCTAAGTCCCCTTCTCCTATTAGTAGAACTGTCGAACTAGCTAGTGATAGCCCATCAAGTTCTCGATAGGTTCCTATATATTCTCCGAGGTATCGTATCCTCTCTATTTAATAAGGTAGTGGGGTTTTCCGCTAATTTTGTTTGTTACTAGGATTTCTTCGACCTTATACTCGTTTTCCGTTTCGTCTTCGATTTCTATATTAGTAGCGACTTCGGCGTTTCTAGGTGCTTTTTCTAATAATAAGATATAAAATGTTATATAAATACGCCGTATACTATTAGGTAGCTTTAGTCGATAATTAAGCGGTCCTGTTTTTTCTTTAATTTCGAACGGTCCTAATTTAAGGTGGTCGAGTTTCGCGCTAGGTCGTCTAGTGCGAATATTGCGTCGTAAAAGGTAAACTTTCTCCCCCCTTTAAAAGTCCGGCGCCTCCTAGCGCGATTAATCGTAGTAGAATTTTATACGCATATTAAAGAACTCGATATCCCGTGATAACTATAGGTATAGTTACTTTAGTCCGGTTACTAATAGTCGAGATAATTCTACGATTAGATACTTACCGATTAGTTCTCCGATTATTATAGGATTAAACCTATAATTTACGAAGAATAGTGTTTCTTTAGTTATAGAATATATTACGTTGTTATATACGAACTATGCTATTAGTAACAGTCCTATCTAGTCGTCTTATTAATAATTTATATAGTATCGTAGGTATTACTCTAAGGTCTAGTTGACTCGTTCTGTCTATCCGTTAGTTTACGGATAGTACGCGGTAGAGAGTGTCAACATATGGATGTTGTGGGGTCACATGACGAAGGACCCACTCATATAACCCCTCTCTACATATAGATCTTCTTCTATAAAGATCTAACAGATTGATCCTCAACGATCTCGCATATGATTACCTACCTAAGCAAGAGACTCTCAACACTCTAATTCTATTGATTTATCATGTGATCCTTTGCTATGTTTCTTATGATATAAATACTACTATGTTACCTAGTTAAATTGAATCAAGTTTATCATCCTTTGTGATCTCTCTTCTAGATCGGTGGTACTCTTCCACAATCGTGGTACTTCTCCTCCTTCATAGAAGTACGCACGACCGATAGACTCATAACCGTGTATTCAGACACTACGTTGAGTATTTACCCTTATACACACTATCGTCTTATGTGTATAACCACGACTTTATGGTCACCGCCTAGAGTCCGACAGAGAGTCTATGCTTAATACCGATTAAATCCGAAAGCGATTGCTATATATTAGATATAAATAGCTTATCTCTATCCGAGGTAATCTTGCTCGGTGTTCCGTGATTAGCGAATATATATCTAAGTAATAGATTAGCTATTTATCGTGTATCGATGGTTTCTATTATCGGAATTATGTGTACGTATTTAGTTAGTCGGTCGACGACTACTATAATTATGTCGTTTCCCTCCGAAATAGGTAGTTTCGTGACGAAGTCTATTATGATCTATTCCTATAGTCGTCTTAGGGTCTCTGATTACTCTATCTCCCTATAAGGTACGTGTCGTGATGGTTTATTTCGTTAATATAAATCGTATTATTAAATATATTTCTTAACTTTTCTGTGTATTACTAGAATACAGTAATTCCGTGTGATTTTTTCGATGGTTTTCTTAGTTCCTAAATGTCCTTATGTCGTTTCGTCGTGGTAGAGTTAGATGATTTCTTCTTAAAGACTTCCGGGGACGTACACTAAACTATAGATATAGACTAAGCTATCTTTCATCAGTGCAGTGTTGTTTCCTAGAATCTTTTACATTAATTTATCGGTAGTAGTGGCTTCCCGAATCTTCTTAAGCTATCCGTCGTCGTGTATCTCGCTAGTCGCTACGAGAACCTAGTGGTTATACACGATATTACCCTCGCTGTCCGTTATAAGGATAGCGGGTACTACCTCCTTAGTTCCGAGTTTATAGTCCGGTCGTTAGCTAAGCGCGTCCGCTACTACGTTCTTAGTTCCTTTATAGTGAACGATCTTAAAATCGTATTAGGCTAGTGTTTCTACCTATCTAGCTTATCGTCGTGTGAGTTTTTTCGTTATCGTGAAGTATATAAGATTATAGTGATCCGTTCGGACGATCACAGTATACTTAGCTCCTTCTAAGTATGCTCTCTATGTCTAGAATACTAATACTATAGCTAATAGTTCCTTATCGTGGATATCGTAATTCAGTTCCGCTAGTATTATTTTACGTGACCAGAAAGCGATAGGTCTAAGCTTACCGTCTTACCCTAGTTATATAAGTTATACCCCGAGCGCAAAATCTGATACGTCGGTTTCTATAATAATCGGTACGTCGTAATTAAAAATCGTAATTATCGATTCTCCTAGTTACTTATTATATATTTCCTTAAGCGTAGCGAATAATTTTTCTACTTCTTCGTCCTAATTAAACGGTACTCCTTTCTTAGTGAATCGGTAAAGTCCTACCGTATATTTCGAATATTACGGTACTAACTTTCGATAATAGTTAGCGAGTCCGAGAAAGCTTTATACGTCTTTAACGTATATTAGTGTTAGCTATTCAAGGATACTTTTAACCTTATCTTACTCTATTCCTAGCCTATCGGGACTAATAGTGTATCTAAGAAAGCTTATCTTTTAAACGTGAAATTCACACTTCTTAAGCTTAAGTATAACCTTCGCTTCCCTTAGTTTCTATAGCACTTTCTTATTATATTCGATATATTTAGCCTCGGTTCTCGAGAACACAAGGATATCGTCGAGGTATATAATAATAAACTTATTAAGGTAGTCTCCTAAAACTTTAAAGATAAATCATTAGAACAATACCGGTGTGTTAGTGAGTCTAAACAGTATAACTCTATATTCGAAGTATCTATATTTAGTCCTAAATACTATTTTCTATTCATCTCCTTCCTTAATACGAAGTCTGTTATATACGTTAGTGATATTATATTTAGTAAACTATTTTACTCCTTAGATAATATCTTGAATTTCCGTGATTAACGGTAAAGGATATCGATCCTTAATTATGATATCGTTGAGTTATCGGTAGTTAACGTATATTCAGAGTTCTCCTCCTTTCTTAGTTACGAATAGGATCGGGTATCCTACGGATAATTTCGAGTATCGTATATTTCCTTTCTTGAGGTTTTCTTCGATATATTCTTTTAGTATCGCTAACTCTTTCTACGATAGTAGGTAGATCGGTATAAACTTCGGTTCCTAGCCGTCCTTAATCCTAATCTTATAGTCAAACGGACTATACTCTAGTAGCTCACCGTCCGGTAGCGGCGTGAATACGTCCTAGAATTCTACGTATTCTTTAGGGATTCGGTGCTCTTCTACTAGTGCTCCTATAGCGTAAAGGGTTATCGTGTCGTCGTGAACGAGAACGTATTCCTTAAGTTCTTCGTTAGTTATATCCGGTCGTTATTCCGTGGTAGCGATATCTCTAATATCACTTATTCGTCTATTAGGCCTACCTCCTAGCCGAAAACTCCTCTTAAGTTCTCCTTCGTGAGGGTTCTTATAAGTACCTACTTCCCCGGAGCTAGGTCTCTTCAGCAGTAGTGGCTCGATTCTCCCGGTCTATACCTCGCTAGTCTGTCGACACAAGCACTTATCGAAGACGATGCTTTCCGTTTACTAGTCGATAGTTAGGTTATACTTCCTTAACCATAGTACTCCGAGTACCACGTTATATTCTCCGAGACTTATAATATCGAAGTTAATAACCTCGAAATGGTCGCCGATAACCATTAGTAGTATACCACTCTCGTGTGTGATTCCTAGTCCTAGACTCTCTCCGTTAAGTCTAATAATAGGTATAGGTTATAGCTTCTCCATACCTTGGATCCTATGTTTCTGTCTATATCGTGGGCTTATGAAGTTTCCCGCCGCCCCCGAGTCGATCATCACTTTGGTTAATCGAAGTGCGATATTAGCGGTGATCTTTAGGTGTAAGCCCCATACTATAGCTGCGAGGTGTTACTTATTTACGTTTATCCTCCGGTTTCCGTACTAGAGTCCCGCGTATTCTAGTTTCTAATTAGGTTTCTTTTCCTATCGTAGCGGCTTAGGTTCTAGGCTCCTTTCAACCTTTCCTGCTACGTGTAGCGCGTAGCCATCGTCGTAGCACGCTAAGACAGTTCTTAGACTATACTCAGGGTATCGTGCGTATCCTTTGCACGCGCACCGTTGGCTATCGCATAGACATTTCTCCGTAGTGGGTCGTCCGTTTTTAACGTTGCTGATTTTCTCTAGTATATCGAGGAGTGTAGGTAGCGATTCCGCCAGTAAGGTACTATCCGTAATGATTTCCCGGATCTATCGCTCCACTTCTTGTTATCTAGTTTCGTGGGGTTCTTCGTGAGGCTATTTAGTAGTATCCGTTCCTAGGAGTTAGGGTAGAGTCTCTAGGATCTCCGGGGTTCCTAGAGTCTCGATTAGTGTCTTTAGGATCCCTATGCCCCGCTCCTAGGAGTTGTCGGATAGTTCCTGGGAGTCGGTGGTGTTCTAGGGACCGTACTAGGTCCACCCTTAACTCTCGATATTTTCCCAGTCTATTTCTAGAAATTCCGTCGCGTGCTCTACGCTAATCAGGCCGCGGTATTCGATATCGTCCGTGGAAGTGCCTTCGCTATTTCCCTTCCGTACTTGGTTCGTTGAGCCGTCAATAACCAACCATCCTTTATCGTTGGTGGCTCTTATCTGTTAGGGTCGGACCTCGTCCTAGGTCGCCCGAAGCTATTATGGCTTTACGTTATTGCGTCCGTTATTACGCTCACGCGCCTATAGCTTTGCGTTATTACGCTTATTGTTACACTCACGCGCCCGATGTCCTACTTTTCCACATTCAAAGCATAAGTTATTGTCTTTTCGTCGTTTCTCTTCCTCGGCTAGGAGTCTCGCTGCGTCGAGCTCCATTAGTTATGGTCCGTAGGGGTCGCTATACTCCCTCGGTTATCGTCGATTTCCTCGCCTGCCCTCGTGGCGGCGGTAGTGGGATAGCATTATTCCTCGGTTACCTCCGTACCTATGCTCCCGTCGTTGGAGCTTTCGTTCGTAGAGTCGGTTATCGTACTTAACCGCGAGCTCGATCATCTTATAGAGCTCGTCAGGTCGGTCGACTCTTATAAGCTCGTCCTTAATATCCTCCTTGAGTCCTCGCTTAAAGAGCCAGATATAGGTATCGTCATCGAAGTCGAGATACGAAATGATCTGCTAGAATTCAGCGGCGTATACACTAGCTAATCTAGTTTGTCGTAGTCGGTCGAGTCGTCGTTCTGCCGTTCTAGCAGCGTCGATATCACCGAAGGTTTGCTCCAGCTTCTTCTTAAATATAGTATAGGAGGTAAAGATTGCGGTAGTAACATCGCCCTAGTCGTTCTGCGGCTTGTCGTTGACTTCCCTAATAAAAGGTTCAAACTATTCGAATACTTATCCTCGGAGGTAGGTAGAAGCGTAGATAACCTTGTCGGCTTCTTTAGTATATCCGATAAGACGAAGCTACATATCCATCTAAGTCAGGAAAGAACGAAGCTTAGTCCGTTCGCTATAGTAGAACTTAGGCTTAGGTGGTTTAACGGTGGTAGGACGCTAGTTACTCTGCGCCTGTACCAGTTATTCCTGTAACTAAGAGATCATCTCCATAAGTTACGCGTTAGTGGGTGCAGATACCGATCTACTCGAAACGTTACTTACGGTGCTATCGTTGCCTACCATGATGACTTTGCTTCACGGTTCAAAGACAGGGCGATCAATGTGTTACGCGGTGCCAACTAGTCACTGTGAGTAGACGTAGAGTAGAGCGATAATACCTTATTATAAATAAGGACAATCCAAGTTTACTAACTAACGGCCGATTACAGCTTCCGTACTTATCGACTACGAATTCCAAGAGCGTCTCTCAATCGTACCCTTACCCCGCGAGGCCTTACTTCGGATTAGATCCTATTAAGCGTCTTACAGAACGTGCCAGAGTACGCGCCAAGTAAGTCAATCACTAAGTGTTACCACAGAGTAATTCCCCTACTTATAGGTTGGGTTATCTTAAGGGTGAACTATGAAGTGTAAAGTACTAAAGGTAGTAACTAAGTAACAATATGTAATTAATCGCGAAGAACTAAATATATAGTAGTGAAAGAGCGTCCTTATATATCCAGTCCTTCCTATCAGGCGATAAGTCGGAACTCATCACTCGATGCTATCCGGACTCATCGCTAGATAAGTCGAGCTCATCACTTAATGAGTCGTCACGTGACTACTTGTTTAGGTAATTCGTTGTGCCAGACACTATCCGAGATATATACAGCTATACACACAGGATATTGTCTGTCCTAAGGGCACGGTGTCCTTGATCACCCTAAGCGATCACTGATCGTGGTTGTGTAAAATGCCCTCTTACACGGACCCACTTTGCTCCTAGGAGCACCTTTTCTATATGATTTCGCTCCTAGGAAGCACATATGTAATACTTCCTATTGGTTACACGTGACTCCTGCAGGTGTCGTCTTTCTTGCGGGTTTGGTTAGCTGACGTTATCCCCCGCGGGTTTCTGACGGTCTGCCTCGTAACACTAACCTAGTCAAGGTCGTGCTCGGAACGTTATTAGGTCTAAATCATCTTACCCTGACCTTGCTGAATCGGAGAGAGGCGAAAATATCACTATAATTGAGTGTATTGCCGCTGATGGCTGGCAGATGGCCCCTCTCTTTATATTTAAAGGTACTAGTAAGAATTTAATAGAGGCCTGGTTTAAGGGTGCCGAGGCTCTTGACCTAGATACCATAACCTCGATAGCCCCTAACGGCTAGGTTACTGATGAATTAGCCATGAATTGGTTAACCTACTTCCACTGCTATACTCTAAATCGTGTGGAACCTAGT
Source organism: Penicillium cataractarum (assembly GCF_028827025.1). Classification (NCBI taxonomy): domain Eukaryota; kingdom Fungi; phylum Ascomycota; class Eurotiomycetes; order Eurotiales; family Aspergillaceae; genus Penicillium; species Penicillium cataractarum. Next base: position 512,962 of record NW_026622745.1, on the reverse strand, counting down.
GAAAAGCGATATCTTATATTCGATAGTCACGGCTCGTATCTTACTCTCGAATTCCTATAGTTATGCGAGGATTTTGATATTATCCCCTTCGGATTTCTACCTTATTCAACCCATCTTTGCTAACCTCTCGATAGCAAGCCCTTCTTAAATTATAAGTAGCAATTTCGATTGATGAATAACGAATTGGCTTTCTGGGGCGGCTAGCCATATAGGAAATCAGATTTTCTACGAATTATTAGCCCGATTCGCAAGAAGGCCTTTACACAGCGAATTATCCGTGAATCTTTTAAAGATCGTGGGATCTATCCTGTTAATAGTAGTAAGATTGTGGCAAATCTTGCTAATCAATTAGTGGTTCCTGATCTTATACTAGACCTTCGCTCATAGGGATCGCATACACCATCACCACTACTAAATCTTCAGTCTTCTAGTATTGGAAATAGCCCTCCAAAGTCTATTAAATTACTACAGAAGAATCAAGCTAAGATTCTTAAGCACCTTAATGTGATAGATAAGAAGTTGCAGCGAAATATCAGTAGGGTTCTTGCCCATACGAAGGAAACGGCCGAAGAACTCGAGATGACGAGGGATACAATTTAGCGTATTCGAATCGCACAATAACTAATTCAACGCAAAAGAACTAAGCGGCAGGTTAAGCTACTTAGCCAAACTGGTATATTGACTACACGCGATGCGATTCGATCTATTTCGAAGAGAAAGGAAGGGGATTTAGCGAAGGAAGAAAGGAAGCTGGCTAAGCAATTCAAGAAAGTATATGGATATGAGCCCACACAACGGTCGGAGGAATCTATCCAGCGGGCAATTGCAAACGAGGAAGCAGCTAGGCAAGCAGGAGAGCTTTTTTTTATTGATAATTAGGTAGTTAGGTAGTTAATTTGATTATTTCTATCAAAAGTGACGGGGATTGTGGAATGACGGGGATTGTGGGCACACCCATAAGCGTAAGCGGTGGGTGGGCAGTAAGACACGGATAACTAATCTTGAAATTTTTTAGACGGCGTGGGTGACCCGGTCATGTGGGAATTACGTTAACTAAACTACATCATTGTTTACCTGCGTGAAACCTATCAGATTGATCTTCAACGATCTTGCATTGAATTGCATACTCGCATTGAATTGCCTACCTAGGCAGGAGACTATCTAACACTCCAATACTCTATCCTTTCTCATGTGATATTTTACCATGTTTCTAAGGTATAAACACTGCTATGTTTCCTAGCTAAATTGAATCAAGTTTGACACTGTTATTAAGTTTGACATCCCTTTTGATCTTCTCTTCTGATCGCTGTCTCTCTTCCGCAATCGTGGTTTTTCTGCTAGAGCGCACGACCTTTAGACTCATAATCTCTTGAGTAACGCGACCGTGGTGCTTTTACTAGTACGCACTGTCAACCACGACTTTATGGCCACCGCCTAAAAGTTCGACAAGTCTTATGTTCAAGAACTATTTAACCGGGATTCTCGGTCCTTCTTATAATTCAAAAGACGGGATAGTCTGGCAGATTCATCTAGTTCTACTAGATTCTATATGACCTAGTTCAAGCATCATATTAATCATATGATACCTAGTGTAACGGGCTGTTGCCAGAGAGTGGCCATGTGACCATGGCCTTCTATATTGCTTTTGCCTGCCTCCCATATTATCGTAACCATGTACGAACGCCCGCTGTTCCTTTTCCCCAAGATTGTTGTAAACAGTTCGTTGCCTAGTTGGATTGAATCAAATCGGCTTCAGCCCTTCACACCTAGTCTTGATATCATAGATATCTAAAAATTCTAGTAGGTTCTATAGGATTCTTTCTTCTATAAATTTAACTGGTTCTTCTTATATATTTAACCGGATCTATCTATATTGATAGTATCGCGAGTAGTCGTTATAAAAAATATTATATATAATACCTAATTTTTAACTATATCCTTATATTTCTAGAGAGTAGCTAGAGTAAGGTTTTTAAGGTATATAGTATTACTTATTCCTATCTATTCTGGATAAAGCTACGTAACGTAGTATATATAGCTCTTTCTTTAAGTTCTTTTTAGATCTCTTTCGGGAGTATTATCTTTAAGATAGCTAAAGGGTAAGAAAATAAGAATAGAAGGCTAAGTAGTTACTTAAGTCTTATATTCATATAGTAGACTCTAAAAGAAGGCCTATAGGTAATCTTAAGTAGAAATTCTTACCTGCTATTACCCTATTCTTACCCTCTCTTACCTCTATTACCTCTATTACCCTAGTCTCGAGACTTCTTACCTATATCACCCACACCCACGCTAGGATGAAATTCGACGCTATTCTAAGGCCTAGGGCGCTTTCAGAATTAAACGCATACTATAAATGGTTTAAGTACGGCTAAGCGGACGTGAAGCCCTGCTCTCCCTATGGTCGTATTTGTCAGAATTCATAGAGAATAGAATTAACCACTCAACAACTGATTGCATTTAAATCTAATGAATGTATTTTCAAGAGACTACAGTTCGCTGTCACTGTTGCAAAATCGGTGAATTGATTCATCAACAGCCGGCGCTATGCTGGCTGAAAGAGCAGAAACAGTTTCTCTGGGATTGTATACGATATACTCAGTAGTCATGACTCGACCTCCTTGAGCTCGTCCTCGTTTGTTTCTGCATGGTTCACCCTGCAGGTCTGTTGATTGCCAGGACCGGGCCTGTCTGTTTATCTCTTGACCGATTTAGGCCTTTCCCATTCTCATTTCCTCTTCCTCCTCTGCTTCCTATGTGATTGGTGTCTGTGACACTATCAGGTGGGTTTATCCTCATTGTGCCCAAAAGACGGAGCTGCAGATTATTCTTGTCGATATGATTTCCATTCAGTGCATCCATTACCCGCTACTCGCCCAGTCTTGTAGGAGAAATAGTTTTCATCTTTCGACAATTCAATACGAACAAATGAAATCCAATCCATGTCAGAACGTAGACATGTAAGCTGTATTGCGCAAATATGGAGAAGAGCTGAGCATGACCATTAATTATCTCCGAAACTCCATGAACCAAAACATGCAAATGACTAAATCCTCCCACCAGAAACCCGAGAAAACCCCAATCCAAACGAGCCGCCCAATTTTCACATTAGACATACATCCCGAAACACTATCACCCCCGATAAGCCTCCTCGTAAAACTCATCATACTCCTTCGCACCCTCCATCCTAGCCATCGACATCCTCCCAGTCTTCGACCTCAAAATCCCCGTTCGCGCATCAACAATGGGCCTGACAAATCCACTGTTCCCTCCCTCCTCCTCCTTATCCTTATACGGGAACCACGTATCCCCAAGCCCCGTCGGCTTACTATTCATATAAATAGCCTCCCAATGACCCCGGGGCACAACATAAGTCTCATGATAAATAGCAATATGCGGACTGTCCTTAGCAATCTTATTCCAGTACCGGACACCCTTCATATGCAATTCGCCATACGCAAAGCGGTGCAGCGACTCATAGTCGCGCAGGTAGAATATCGTGATTGTCTCGTTGCCCGCCGCGTCGTCTTGCTTAATCCACCGCGACGTGCCCAGGAGTCCTGATTTCTGCGGGTCGGCGCGCATGTCGGCGATCATTTCTTGGAAGCTGTCGCCGAGGCCTTTCATGTTTGGCGCGAACATGCCAAGCGGGTGGTTGCTTCTCGCGCCGAGGTGGAAGACTACGATCTTGTCGCGGGACGGCTCGGCGCCGAAGGTTCCGTCTGCGTTCGGGATTTGGGGACTCCATTTTGTGTAGATTACGTTGGTGAGGTAGCGGTTGCGGGTTATTTTGAAGGCCATTAGGAGGTTGTCTACTACCCGGTAGAGGAGGATTATGGCTGTGGGTAGGAGTGTGATTGGGCCGAGGGCTATCAAGCTGAGACCCTGGAGTAGACCGCCTAGCAGTAGCCAGCTGGATAGGGCCATGTTATCGCGGAATACGGGCGAGATAGATGGCCGGACGCTTGGAAAACGTGCTGGAGCATTTGGATTTGCGTCATTGTGTGGGGCGATATGTGGTGGGAGAAGAGGTTTGAAGGTCGCCATGATGTCGACTAGAACTTTGAGTAATGATTGACAAGCGAACCCGGGGGGGATATCAATCTCTTTATATTTGGACGTTGCCTGTCGCAGGAGAGATCAGGCAGGCACCGTCATTTTATCCTGGGATATACCAGAGAGCGAATCAGCGGTCTGCAGTGATAATCAGCTGGCCTGAAGTCGTGGAATAATATAGTACAGTAGTATGCAGCCTTACAGTCCCTGACAACCCCGACAGGGTTAGCCAATCACCCTGTCTCTTAGTTTACTCTATAATGGCTAGTTCGATTCATTATGAGGCTGTGGGCCTCGTATTCCCAACGACACATGTTGGATGAGCGAGTCTACCTATCACAGTGCTTACATCTCAGGATGTTGACCTCGGCTGTTTTCTCCGTGGAGGGAGGTATTACGTAGTCCTGTATTCCCTGAATATAATCTGAAAAAGTAATACGTGGAGAGACGGCCGTAAGACGATGCATCACTTATATTATGTCTTGGCTACAAGAGTTCCTTGGCTCCAAGAGTGGCCACATAATACCGTACGTATTCAAACATACCAGGGAATTTCCCAACGGCTGCATGTATGACGCCGGACATTCGCGGAGTCGGCCCATTAAGTGGCCGAAGGGTCCAAAGCCACCAAGCCACCTGAACATTAGGCATAAAGCTGACGTTGTATAGTCCGGCCTAATTATACGTGGAGCACTGCTTCTTTGTTCATGTTCTATCGCGCTTACTGCCCGATCGGATCTGGTGGATTAACGGTCATCTTAAGGCGGGCTACTGCGCCACTTTCTGATAGAGTTTCAAAAGAATAAGCAGATCAATAGAGGAAGTATTAGCGAAGCCTATTAGTGGCTACTAGCAGTCTGGAACCATGAATTCAACAAGCACAGACATTCAGATGGCCTAAACAAGTCTTGGTAACTTATGCTGGACTTTTGTCCTTGAGATCAGATCGTCTTGACAATCAAGCACGATTGTCATCGGAGAATAACGTCTTCCATCGTACACGATCCTAGATCAATGACTACTAAAAAAATCCAAATTTGAATCAAACTCCAATCTCATATAATTCACATATTAACAATTACCTATTCCAGAACAGGCCAACAAAAAAACACAACACCTCCAAATCCCAGCCTAAATACCAACCCCCAAACCACCAAAACCGACGAGATCGTCAAAGGCACTCAACCGTTATATAGATCACAGATCACAGGTCACATTTCGACATCACTGAGAACATACAACCAACCAAATGGGTAGTAGAGTATCAAGAAAAACAAAAGCAAAAGACCAATCAAAAACAAAATAAAAGCGCCAAATTTCCAAAACGCCATCGCTGCGATGCCAGACGCCAGTATGTAATGCGCCTATATTGCCATTACCCAGAAAACATGATAAAGGATATGGAGGTACAAAACCAAGACCTCCTCCAGACCAAAAATAGAAATATGAGAAATAGAAACAGGAACAGGGACAGGCAAGGGGGATTATGTAAAACGCCTGTGAATGAGTTGTAATAGACATGTTAATAACCGGGTATCAGGGGCCAGCTAACTGGGTTAATTCTGCAGTGAACATGAATGCAGATGAGAAGAGCGTTCAGGTTGAGGTAGAGATCGAGGTGAAGGCAGGGGTATCAAACTATCGCAACTCCTGCAAATCCAACTTCGGAGGAGCCCAGTCCAACTGCGGGGGTTTATCATTCGTAGAAACACACACAGGACGCATCACGTCAACACGGCGTTTATCCTTCAACGCACTCCCCGTCAAAAAGCCCCTCAGCGTCGACGAAGCCATCCCATACGTACTCCGTCCACTGCCAGTCCCAGTTGAAACGGTACTAGAGCTGCGCGCGCTCCGGACACTATTCGACTTTGTGACTGCGGCAGGTACGGCGGGCACGGGGAGAGCTAGGCGTGCGGAGGATGAACTTGATGAGCCGTATTCTGGTGGAAGGATTTGTGAGGCGCGGGACGTTTGGGCGCGGAGGCTTTGGAGGGATTTCTTGCGGGATGTTTTTGGTTCTGCTTTGATTTGGACGGGTTGGGATTCGCAGGTTGTTGTGCGGGAGAGATGGATTAATGAGGTTGTGTCTGGTGGTGAGGCGTGGATTTCATCGGCGGAGACGGCGACTTCAAATTTCAGGTTCTCGAGCATTGTACCCAGGCTTGCGGCTGTGGCGGGGCGGCCATCGCTAGCGGTGTCGTCGATTGTTTCGTCTCCGGTGCCGTTGGCGATGTTGTAGTTGCGGAGGAGATACCGTTGCAGACGAGAAACCTCTACATCCCACTTGCGCTGCAATGACTGTAGCACCAGGTCGACGTTTTGACTGGCAAATGGGATGGATTCCGGAGTGGGAGAAGTGTTCGGTGACATGTGCTTACTGAGTCGGTTGCTAGCACCGCCAGAACGAACACCCATGGCAGCATGTAGAGAGCGACGGATCGATGTCGCTGTCGATGTCTGCACGTTGCTCGTATCCCAGCGAACATTATCCACCTCCCGACGGACCTTGTCAAGTGAGAGAATCCTGTCGCGATCCATACAAGAAAGACTGAGAAGAGTGTGGTTGCACTGCAACCCATTGACCAGCACGGTAAAAGATTGCAGGTTAATATCGTTGTTCTCACAGTGCACTTCCCGAAGCGATTCATTCTCCTCCAGTACTGAGGCCAACGTATTCGCACCCTGAAGACCAAGCTTCTGATGCTCGATCCGCAACAATTTGAGAGACTTGTTCTTCTTCAATCCAGTAAGTGCAAGATTAAGTCCGATTCCGAACCGAGCAACGTCAAGATGAGCACTCTCGCCACTGATATCAAGAGCCTCCAGAGTCTCATTCTCCTCAAACATCATCTGCAGCGAACGGCAGGTTTCCGGGCCCGCATCGTACGGCAGAGAAGCCTTGGAGATATCCAAGTACCGCAGAGTCCGGTTCTTGCGAAGCGAATCAACAAGGAGTCGGAACTGCTCCTCTTTCTTAAAATCGATCATCTGCATAGACAGATGCGAGGGCGCCATATTCTTGCCGATGGCGTCGAAAAGGAACGAACAGCCGTTATCCAGGCGGTTCTCGTTGACATGCAAGTGTAAGCTGCGCGGTGAGTCTGGTCCCAAGGACATCGAATGCATGAACATGGCAACGTCTTCACCACTCAACCCACACTGATCAAGACGAAGCATCCGCAGGTTACGTGAGCGGTCACTGGCGAGGTACGTCGCAATAGAGTCCACAGTCTCGCGATTGAGAGCCGTGCGGCTAAGAACTAGCTCCTCGAGTTGCCAATTGAACAACATTTCTGCCGTAATCAGCGGCTCGGGGCCTGATGTGCGAGAAATGCGGGAGAGATTGATCTTGCGAATCTGGCCAAAGTATCCGATATACTGTTGGAGAACGTCCGGACTCAAGCGACCCTGCACTCCAGAAATGTTGATAACCTCGAGCGTGTTTTCCTGTGCGACAATGGTAGACAGCAAAAGATCTAGATCGTGTACGGACAAACCACAGTCGCCAACTTCGAGTGCGCGCAGGTGACTCTGTTTCTGCGATGCCGCATCCACCAGGTAATCCAGATCCGACTCGCCGAGTTTGATACCATTCAACACAACCCAATCCACGCTAGTCAATTCTCGACGACAGACGGGGAAGATAGCCTCTGGAATTCCACACCCGGGATCCCGACTGCCCCTATCCAAGGTTGGCGTGCGAGTCAGGCAGTATGCAAAGTCGAGCCGGCGCAGCCATTGGCTCTTCAATGCTAATGCACGCACCTCTTGCGAGAGGACGGTCAAGTTTCCTTGCCCTGGGATATTTACAAGACATCCTGATCTGTCGAGGTGTACGTCGGCATCCACACCGTGAACATCTCGCAAACCCTGCAAAGCGTCGAGATTGATGCCACGGCATGAAATCGACCGGAATGACTCGTTATATCGGAGAGCGCGCATAACTGCAATCAATTCCAGAGCACTGTATCGCGGATTCGTCGCAGACGCAGGTCGCAAAAGACGGAAGCACGGAGCGTCCTCGCATTCCAGGTCAATCGTGTATCGAATATTGGAGGTGTCCACATCGTAGCTCGCAGAATAAGCAACCAAAGTTCGATCAAAGCAGCCGTAGTCTTCATCCAAAGTGACGGGAGGGAAATTCTCATCATTGTTCAATTGGCGCGGAACAACAAAGTCGTACGGTTGTCTTGTCCACAACGGGCGTAGGAACTCGGTATGCTGTCGCACCCAACAGGCCACCTCCACCGAATGAACGGAAGCCAGGAACACGTTGAAAGATTTTCGAAGTGGGATTCTGAAACGAGGGATGTCTCAGCGGGAGAACACGGTGAGACAAATGGATCCACGAATGATTCACGACTTACCTGAAAGTTAAATGCAGACTATCATCACCGTACTCCATAGACAACCCTGTCAAATTCATCAGACCAAACGAGGCACCCGTCTCTAGGTCGGACAAAGACACGAATGATGACCGATTGGCTGTCTTTTGCATAGGTATCAGATGAACCTTGTGTAATCCAATAGCCAGGTAGCAACCCGTAGGCGACAGTTTCGTCAAATCATCCGAGGACGAACGAGTGGGGGACTTGCTAGACGCAATCTGTATGACGCGGAACATCCGGAATGCAACCGGATCGTAATCTCGTTCGTGCTCCAACATCCTAATCACGTACTCGACGGAACCCCGATTGAACGCGAGGGGATCGTTTGACCGTGCCATTTGCGCAGCCTGGCGAATTCCAACCATCCAGAGATTCAATTCTTGAAGATCGGCGGTCTGCATTTGTATCAATGCCGCCTTGTGCGTGCGTTCGTCGAGATAAGCCACTTCCACGGTAGGCGATAGTCGACCATCTTCCAGCATGTACACTGCGATGATACTGTTTAGCGGAATACCCGCCGATGCTTCGGTTGCAACCATCAGCTGCATGTCCTGCAGCGAATTGAGCGAGGCGATGGATTGGCGGTGCGATGCCGGGGCTCGGCCATTGTAAGAATGCAGAATCGAAGGAAATGTATCGGCAGCCTTGGCCTGATTCTTGAAGCGAACCAGATGCGTGTCTGTGAGAACGAGGTACTGGCTTTTCCGCTTCCACATACCACCCATTGTCTGGATTTCACCGTGGTGGAGAATCGCAGATGACCAGGTCCCATTTCCGGGACTGGTTGCGTTGTGTGGTTCATCTCCCATGGAAGCCACGGCGGCGCTGAGGATATCGTCCTCATCACCGGCGTGCATAGACTTTAACGAGCCAAATACCGATGCTCGTTTCTTCTGTAAAGATTTCCGTGGCCGTGCAGTCTCGAGGGGTGCCGCCGCAGCGGACCAGGCGGCGGTGTCCGAACCGGCGGCACCTGGCCGACGGAGGACATTGCCGCCACTGGCCCATCGGTTGGGACTTTGGGACCGGCCAAAGAAACCCGAATTGCGACGTGCTTTCTTCTCTCGTGTGAGGGTATCATCTGACGGAGTGCGATCATGAAGAGTAGGCCGAAGAGGTGGAGCCGATGTGGAGGAGGATGGACTAAAGACGCTTAGGCTTTTTCTTCGTTCTTTTTTGATGATAAGCTCGGCCATGGTCGAAGGTGGATAGGCGGTTGGACGAGGAATTGGAGGAGTGAGAGTGAGAGTGAGAGTGAGAGAGAGGTTGAGAGGACAAGAGTTAATTGTTATTGAAGCGAGCGTGAACGTCGGAGATGGAGATCTGCGGCGCGAAGAGGAAAAAACAAGTATCTCATTGACGACCCCAACGTCGTTCTCACTAGAAGAGGAGCCAGTTAGAATTGCAATTCAATGGCCATCTCCAGACCACCCAGGAGCTCGGCCAGCTTGCAGGAGAGTCGGGGAAAAGGTGGGATTAAAAAGCGGGGGAGAGGAGGAGTCGACCGGGGGGTGGTTGGTTTAGTATGAGGGGGTTGGTGATGAAAGGTACGTACAGTCAACCTTTACGGCGCCATGAGAAGCAATTGAGATGGTAGAGATTGGCGGTTGGAATCTTCGGTGCAGCGGAGAGTTGAGAGAGATGGAGTGGAAATCCAAAATCCCCAGCGACGTATGGCGTCAACAAAGGAGGTTGAGAGGGGGAACGGGGGAAAACAAGGGTGGGTTGATGTGGTTGCACCGAAGAAGAAGCTCAGCTGGTTGAAGAGGGTCCCGGAATGGGGGAATCCGGAGTTTGAGCTTTTCTCAAAGGGCGGTGATCCAGTCGGCCAGTCCGATGCAGTGGCGATTATTCCCTGACTTGCGTCAAGAGGAGTGCTTCAAAGCTAATCCGACCGGAGGATGAGATCAGAGAATGCCGATCAGTAAAATCAAAAAACGAGGGCGAGAACCGAAGATAGATGATTGGAGAGGGAGAAAAAGGCGGCTTGGATTAATCTTTGCCGAACGCTTGGACGCGAACGGGAAACGAACCGAGAGCGGCGATAAGAAGAGTAGGAAGAAGTAAAGAGAAGAGAAGGAGAATCGTGATCCTCGAAAAGGAGGTGAGGAATGGACGGATGCAGTGGCCCAGAGAAAAGAACATCTCCATCGTGTTTCAGGTGGTCTTCGTTTGCTTTGCAGCAGTCCAGATGGCTATTTCTACAGTACGACTTACTACTACTACTCTGTAGTGTAGTTACTACTCGTGAGTATCCAAATAACTATCCCCTTAGTAGTTAACCCTCATATATCATCCTTGAACATAACCTATCATCTTCTCCCACTTCCTCCCCGTGGACAACGCCTTGCTAAGACATGCGTTCGCGACCGATCAAATGGCCATTCGGGTTCGGCTTCTCAGCCACGTAAGAGGCGTAGTCTCCACCCGAGTACGAAAAGAATTAAATTAGCGCCTATCATTTTTTTTGACTTTTGGTGTTATGTCCACTTTCAGGGACAGGGATCTTAACTGGCCGGTCATCTCGCAGGAACCACTGCGATCCTGCGCTAGCTGATTCGTGGGATGGTTGGGTATATAGTTGCCCATAGACAGGAATAGTACTGGTGTTAGCCTGATATACTACAAGTATACTAAGTCCACAGTCTTAATATCCCCCTCGTGCCATGTCAAATTGATCGACACTTGATATACCTCCATTCTCATTTCATGTACGGAGTACAATCAATATTCAAGTCCATCCTAATCTCCCCCCGATCTCCCGAGTCTCCACCCTGATCGCCCACTTACGCGATGGATGCTCCAAGGGGAAAGGGTCAATCGGACGTCCCCAGTCCACGAAAACGGAAATCTCAGTAGATCAAGCATGAACCGAATTTCAATTGTCCCCAGACTTGATTGTCCCCAGACTTGATCACCTTCTCTCAAGTTACAACTCTCCTCGAGCCAACAATTGACGTCATATCCGAAAAAAGCAAACCCCCTCTCCTATCGGCAGTACGAAGAATTCCTTCTTTCCTTTCTTTTTTCGCTCTCTTAACCCTGTGGCTGTGGCGGAACTGGCGGTATTATACAACTAGATTTCGAGGCTGTGCCGTTCATGCCCAACGTAACCTCCTCCGTAACTCTAGATCGAGATCGGCCCCTCACTTCTTCTCACCCAATGAAGACTCTACCTCCCAGATCCCTGCTCCCACTGCGCCTGAAGTCGCTCAGCTCTCTTAATCCGCCTCATAAGCTCGATATACTCATTGACACGTCTCTCGGCCCAAATGCACCCTCCAAGGGTCATCGCGGCGATCTGCAAGAACACTTTGAATTGCGGTGTCAGCCCCCGGTATACCCGGGACGCGGGCGATAGCCACTCGGAGAACCCTTCGATTGGCCTGTAGAAGAGGCGGGAGCGGAGATATTCGCGGGAGAATGGTGATGGGCGTGGTCGGGGTTGGGATTCGCTGGTGGAAGGTGGTGTTGGTGCGGTAAAGGTGAATGGGTGCGGGAGGATCATGATCATGTGTGCGAGGATTGAGACGGAGCCGAACTGGATAGTTGGGATGAATGTGAGTAGGGATTTGTAGAGAGAGAGAAAGAGAGAGGTCAAGTATCTATTGAGGTACTTGGTGGAACGTACGCGGAATACGCCCGTCATGAAGCCCTTGGCGGCTTCGGTGGTGATCTCCTCTGGGGGCTCATTTTCGGCCCTGTGGTTGGATGGTGGTGGCATATTGATAGTGGTGATATGGGTGTGTGCTCATGAGCTGTGAGGCTGTCTTGTTTAATTGGCGATTCAATGTGTTGATCTCGGAGGTGAGCTCTCGGCACGGTGCGGGGAGTAATCTCGATCGCAGAGAATAATAGTTTCACAAATCAAACCCGAATATCAAAGATACTCGAAGCTGCAACAAAGAGAATCACTCAATAAGATCACAAAAAGAAATCTCTGGACCAGCCAGATTGTATCGAATCCCACGTTGATGTCAGAGCAAACCCCGAAGTCACCGAGCCACGGATCAACGATGATCCCGATAGCCACTCCGATAAAAGACAAATCCGATTATCACCAGGACCCTCCAATCTGAAATTCAAGACCCTCACTCACTCCCACCCCAATTCACACTCTCACCACAACTCACCATCGCAATGCCTCTCCCTGCTCGTACTGCGACCGTCTCCCGGTCCACCAACGAGACCAAAATCCAGATCTCGCTGTCCCTGGACGGCGGCGTCCTGCCACCTTTCGAGCCGATGTCGCACTTCCCCCATCAACGGACCCCGCCGAGGCCGAGGCCGAGAAGAAGGGCATTGTGCCTATCAAGGGCGCCGCCCATGCGACCCAGTTCACGCCTACCCAGCAGATTACTATTAGCACTGGCATTGGCTTCTTGGATCACATGCTGCATGCGCTGGCCAAGCACGGCGGTTGGAGTTTGGCTGTGCGGGCCAAGGGTGATTTGTACAGTGAGTCAACAGAACCAACCTCGCCAATTGCGCCACACAGCAGCACACCATGATCGATTATTCTTGCTGACTTCTTTCGCAGTCGACGACCACCACACCGCCGAAGACACTTTCCTCGCCCTCGGCACGGCCTTCACAAAAGCCCTCGGCGCCCGCCAATCCCTCGCCCGCTTCGGCCGCGGCGACGCCCCCTCGACGAAGCCCTCTCCTGGGCTGTCATCGATCTCTCCAGCCGTCCCTGGGCCGTGATCAACCTCGGCTTCAAGCGCGAGAAGATTGGCGATTTGAGCACCGAGATGATCACCCACGGTCTGCAGAGCTTTGCGCAGGCGGCGGACGTCACGTTGCACGTTGGTTGCACTTATGGTGATAATGATCATCACCGGGCGGAGAGTGCGTTCAAGGCGCTTGCTGTTGCTATTCGGGCGGCGACTGCGCGCAGGGTTGAGGGGGAGGTTGGTGCGGGTGATATCGTCAGTACTAAGGGTGTTTTGTAGAGACCCTTGGGGTGGGTTGTATGATGATGATATGGTGTGATGAGTTGATATACCTGGTTTCTTTTCTTGTTTATGTTTGGCGGATAGATTTAAAAGTTGTGAGATATAGTATATACTGGAGGGAATTGAAGTTCTCTCGTTTATTCACTGCTGGAGGTATTCATTATTTGGGTAGCTGAGAATTGCCGAGTCGGGATTTCCTCGTTGATGCCAAGCCCCAGATCCCGGGGCCACTCAGATCCACATTTCCAGTAGTTGGCCCACCTCTATAAATTGTTGACCATTCTAACGTCATTTCCTCTGTACTTCTTCTTTTTACTTTCCCCGACATCTTGACTATTGTCTTTGCTCCATAACAGTAGTGTCGTATAGAGATAAAGTACACTCGAGCTACACCACTGACACAGTAACCCTAGAGACTTAGGTCAAAATCTATACAGAGAAAGATCATCGACAAGGAGGAACCTCTAATTCAAATGCAATTCTTTCCATTTTCTATCCCCAAGCTCTGCATAAATGAATAAACTAGCAATGCAGAACATCATGTGACACTCCCCCTCCTCGACCTATACTATCTCAACCTTCTCTCTCCACGCAACACTTACCCCACCCCGCCTTATCTAAAATAGACCATCATCAATAAACCTGTCTACACTCGGGAGCTCCATAGCCCCAGCTTTCTCCAAAGACAACACCCATCCTGAATACAAGCTACAAGCTACAAGCTCGCAAAATGCCCCACAGCAGTGATGCTCTACGTACAACCCAGACCTTCCCCATTAAACGAACGATGTACTAACACTCATTCTAGAACCCCCTCTAACCCCCGCCGAGCGGGAAATTATCAAGCCCTACGGTGGCTGGACCCAGTTCCTCATGTCATACGGCCTTAAGCCTTGGAATGGGGAGGATGCTGAGGAGGGCATGGGTATTCTCAAGGGTCTGGCTGCTATTGAGGTGGAAGCTGAGGCTAAGTGATAGACATGGCAGGATATGCCGAGTGCAGAGGCATGGAATCTGCGTGATCTGAGCTTTGGACTTGTCTGCCCCGTTAGCTCGTGAGGAATTCTACGGGTATGTCCTCGGCAATATCGAAGGAATTAATGCAATTGAGACACGATCAGAATATCAAAAACGCCCTTCCATACGCCGGTAACCTAAACCTCCTGAAACAGCTCGGTAACCCTTCTATCGAAGAACCAGCTCCGATATCCATACCCAAACGCCAAACAAAAGAAACAAATAACACCAAGAACCACCACATACCACCCTCAAATCACCATCTAAACACCAAGCGCCTTAACAGCCCTCTCCCAATAAGCCTTCCTGTCATCCGTAACAGTCGTCCCCACACAACCAGTAATATACCCCTGCCACCCAGCCTGATCACCCTTCTGCAACGCACTCCGCACATCAGCGGTACACTGCGTCGTCAGGAACCAAGCGCCCGAACCGAAATCGTAGACCTCGTTGTCGCGCAGGAGGTCTAGCAGGTCGGCCGGGGAGTTTTGGACGGAAGGCAGTTTGTCTGCGAGGGCGGGGATGGAGGAAGCGTATTTGGAGTTGTAGGTTGGTGATTGCATGTTTCGGGCTGGTCGTATGTTAGCTTGTTTCTTTCCTTTTCTTTTCTTTTTTCTTCATTGAGTATGTAATGTATATAGAAGAAGAACTTCATTTGAGTTGACATTGTAGGTTTAATTCCGGTTGAGGGGGGTTGATACTTACTTCCCTGCCCCGCAACACCGGGGAAATGATTCTTATTATACTTGAAATCCAAACTCTCAAAGGCCATCAGACTAATCACAGCGGCTTGTTCAGCCTTGCTGGTGACACCGTATTGATCGAAGGACTTGGCAATGTTTGTCGCGGCTGTTTTTGCGGTTGCGCATTCGCCGGCTGCGGGCGCGTCCTCGCAGGTGTTTGATGTTGGGGCGATGGTTAGGATTTGGGACTCGGTTATGCTTTCGGTTTTGAATTTGGTTTTGGTGAGCGGGTGGGCTGTTGTGAGGGTGAGGAGGAGGGTTAGGGGGGTTAGGAGGTGCATTTTGTTGATTTGATGGTGTTGATGGTACGGTGGTTTGTAGTCGATTTGTTGGTGAGTGGTGGTTTTGTTGTGTAGGTAGGGTGTTGAGTGGATGGTGTTTGTAGAAATAGATAGATGGAACAATGGATGAAGGACAATAAACTCGAAAGTGAAAGCGGTCTATTAGCAAATCTCGTTGTTTGTCGCTTTTACCGTTCTGTTCAATGAAGCAGGCAAATCACCACTTATATACCCTCCCTCCACACCGACCACCCCATAAAATGTGGTCCCCAAAACAAGGGCAAATACCCACACAGAACAACCCACCTCCGTAAGGAATCAAGAGCTCCAAAAACTCAGCCCCTGAGAAAAACCCACCCAGATCAAATGAAGGCGTCCTGCAGGGCGGGTTGATTGGACGTCCGTCATGGGGAATGCGGCTCGAACGCGAACTTGAATGCCGGACGGGGCTTCGCGGACGGTATGAATGCTACACGTCAAGCATTGGGCTACTGGGAAGGTAAAAGGTAAGGATGTCCACATTCAGGCCCGCACAGGAGCATATTCCCCAGCCTAACTATGGGCTGTGTCTATGGGCTGTGAAACCCCCGAAGTACAAGGCGTACCATTCTAATTTCGGATTTGTCAGTTCTAGAATCCATGAAACTCATGACAAGATCTGCGATCCAGTTAAACCTACGAAGATCTGTTGTAAAGCGGTAGATATAACTACACGTCAGGGAGTATTGCAGTCGATGTATGTGTTTGGCTTTTTATTGGTTAGTTAGAGTTGTAGGGAAGGTTTTAGGGGTCGCGTTTCAGGAACGCTGAAACTTGGAGATGGTGGGGAACTTGGCGGTTACCCTGGGCGAATCGAACCCCGTAAGGGTACTGTTGTAACCCTTAATTATTCTTGTACTGGTCTACTTAAGCGGGGTGATAGGTCGTTTGGTTTCTTGTCAGAAACTGATGCTGGTCCTATGGTGACTCTCGCCAAATTACTTTGTGGAATATTGACTGTATACTAGTCCAGGGTCACATCTAAGTGCATCTCGCATGAGATGGACAGGTAGAAGAGCCGTGCAGTTATACATCGAGTCATGATATCGGATGGAAGAGAAGGACTACCCTTGAGTATCCATTTATCAATTCTCTCAATCATCAAATCCTTAATTTTCACGACACAATCCAAATAGAATCCATACATCCCATCTACCACCCCACGAATGAGGGTATCTTACAACCAGACCAACCTTGCTAGAAAAGAGTCATACTAAAAAGAAGCTGTTTGAACTGATGATTGAATTTGATATTATTCAACAGAGATATATCCAATCCACAAATGTCCATATCCACGTCCGAGTGCAAATGCAAGTGCAAGCACAGCGCAAGTGCAGTCCGATCCACAAGATCCAAACGACACCTGATCAACCCGAGTGTATCACCCTTCTCCCTCCCAAGAAGAAAAATCTAGGTGTGGTTTAAAAATCGATAGCGAATAAATAGAGGGGAGGTAGAAGAGATGAATATGCTCGTCCAAGGCGACCGGTATAATCAGGATAATCGGGTATGGAGTGTTGAGACTCGGGATCGGACGCTGCACTTTGGATCGCGTTATGACCCATCCACTCTGGGTCACTCGCGGATAGCTGCACGTCCTCACTCCAGCAAGACAAGTCAGAAATCAGATTCCAAGCGAATCAAACACAAAAACCCAAGCTCCAGGTTCGAGCTTGCAATCCCGGATCCCGCCACGGGACAGCCAAGACAGGACACCATGCATGCGCTGCAAAAAGAACTCCCCATCAAAGTTGGGAAGTAAACGCGTCAACCTGCTCGAAAAAAACATCTCCAAACCATAATCACGGTTGAGATCCACTCCGAGCAGGCCGATAAAAGACAGAAACGAGAGTTATACAATGCATTGTATGTAATGCTGATATGATGCAGATCGTGATCAGGCCGTATCGATACAATAGACGGGTAAAAGTGGTAGATTGCGTCAGTCGGGTTGGTAGTCGCGCCATTGTAGACGTCAGGTCGGGGTGGTTGAGGGAGGCAAAAAAGAGAGATAGCTAAACAAAAATCGCACGCCAGCTGGGAATCAGAGTAGAGGAACGCCAAAGATAAATCAGTCGTCGCGGCGACCGAGCTCGTAAGAGGTCTCGGTGGCCCCGCCGATCTCTTCGTCCTCCTTGAAGCTCACACGGCGGAGCAGTGTGGGCATTATACGGCGAGCGCGACGCGTAGGAGAGGAGGAAAGCCGCGGGCTGATGATGGAAGGCACCTTGGTGTAGCGGTAACGGTACTTTGCACCGAGGAGCATGATTCGGCCGTATGTCCACCACAGGCAGATGCCGACAATACCTGCGAGGATGAAACCGCAGAAAGTGAGGAACACCCAATGTTGGCCCATCTAAGGAGAAAGTCAAATTAGTGAATGCAACGAACATCTCTAGCGGGGGACTGCCTTACCCAGAAAATCAAGTGCGCGTCCTTGCCATGCCAGCTGTTTCCAGTGTGGTGCGTGAAGAAACTCCACGAGAACTTGTTGTACTCGTCCTGCATCAGAATGCGCACGCGCCCAGATTCACTAGGCTTATCCTGCATATACTCCTTCCAGATGACCGACAAGAATAGCGGACCCGTCGAGTACATCACCGTAATGTAGGGCAGCACCCACTTGCGGTCGTACTGTTGCAGCAACTCAATCACACGGAGGAAGAATGGATGCTGAGGCACGGAACCCATCGCGTCGTTGGAGATACCAGTTGGCACGGTGCGACGAACCCAGGCGGGGTATGCGAGGAGCGGGTCCAAACGGCGGTTGCAGCCCTAGAAGTGTATGAGAATTGGCTCAATTTAGATAGGAAAAAGGATTGGGGAACGTACATCGTCCAGGTCAATATAAGTACCACCGTAATGCGCCAACACAAAGTAGCGAATTGAGTCTGCGCGCTGGATGGGGTACTTGTAGCCGTCAAAGGTGTCCAGGAACCAGGGGTATTCGGCGGCGATAAAGTCGCGAGACTTTTCATTAGTCCACAGCTGCGCAAGAGTTAGCGATACGGAATTCTCTGGTAGATCGAAGCTTCAATGCTCCTCCTGTGTGGGAGTTGGGTGTCCACGTACAATATACTCATAGTCCGGGTGCAAGTCAATGCAGCTCTGTTGGGCCTCACGCCACACCTCGGGAATCGTCTCGTTCTTGTAAGTCTGGTGAATGATCTTGGGAATGATTTGAGGCCTTGTCTCAATCAGACTGGAGTTGGGAGACGGCAGCTCCGCGCGGTGAATGGCATCTGCGGCCGCATCCTCCACTAGCAAGGAAAGCAGAGTCGAAACGCTGCGAACCAGAAGTGTGAGAATGAGCAGATTCACCAGGATGAAGATTAGGAGACCGCGCCGCATGGTGGGTGTATGTTGCGACGAGGTGTCGCGTTGTGAATTGGAGGTGAGAGAGGGCTTTTGTTGTCCGCGAGCGAGGATGCGACGTCGACAATTGAAGGGCGAGAGTACGTATTGTTCAATTGAATGTGTACACAGGGCAAGTTCGTCAAGTCGTGTCGTGTGAAGGACTCACGGGCCTCCGTGGGCCGTGGGGGGAGAAGGTCGATCTGGAGAAGCGATCTCCTCGGAGAAGGTCGTAAAGGGGAGTTTGTATTAGACCAGGGTTATGACCATGGAGAGCGTGTGAGTGCGCGCGTATATTTTCGGAGACGGGGGTGAGAAAGAGAAGACGGCGAGGGAGAGTCTCGAGTTGAGGTTGAGGTTGAGGTTGAGGTTAAGGTTGGGGGGGGGGGAGAAATAGTGCCGTCGGTTAGGGAGAGGATTGGAAGAGGAGAGGCAGAGAGAAGAGAGACCCCCAATAATTGAAAAAGGGTTTAGAGCCGAAAGGAAATCAATAAAAGAGAGGAACCAAAAAAGATACGAGAATAGGGGAGGATCATCGACGATAATAAGGAGCGACAGGTGGGGAAGGGGGCTAAAGCCAAAGAAGAAAGGAGCGAATGTTTGAAGGTTGAGGAGAGTTGAGTTGTGAGGAAGAGAGAAGGAACTGAGAGACAAGGTAATTTAGGGAAATACCAATACAGACCATCAGGGGGGCGAAAGGCAAAATGGTCAACGATGCTCCGTGATTGGTCGAAGCTCCACTCGGTTGCGTGGAAATGCGTGGTAAGTGGGGGAGGAGCTTACTTTCTTTTTCCCTTTTGACTTTTCTTTCTTACCAATGGTTAGAGAGAATTCGCGGAACCACAACTTCAAGAATCGATGATGATACTATCTACATTTCCAAAGTGTGTACCTATACCCAGAACCTTGGCCAGACTACGATAACTGTTTTGTACTCGACTGCGCAGAGGCTGAGCTGTGTGGCTGTGGCAGATTACCTCAAACTGTACCTCTCTGATTGGTGGGCTGACCAGTCCGGTGGGGCAAACTCCAGACCGTTGTATTCAACGTGTAATTCGCCGTAAGGGACGGTGGTAAATGGTATTGACTATCGAGCAGGTCTGGTTCACTTCTAATGTGGTGGCCAGATTACGCAGGCCTATCCAAACGGGACATGAGTTACTTGGCTGCCTTGCGCCCCCAAATGCCCAAACCGGGCAGTGCATGTGGCGCTCAACGGGAGCTAACCAGGGAAGGAGTTATCTTTAGCGAACAACACGTACATGATCCTCGGCAATGAGAATTGATATCTTTGATGATAGTAGTCGACTATCATGACGGAGGATATTCCATAAATATCATCTACATCTTGCAGCCTGCAGGAGGCCTCATATACTTTGATGACTGGTATTTACGTGCAGCAGGCACGACATTTCTTAGCTAGTGGCCACAGTATCACTATTTTTACCATGGGTCCTCTATCCTCCAGACAATGAACAATCAACGATTCAACAATAAACTCCACGCCTGTTCAAATCTCTAGCCCACCCCTCTAGACCTCATGAGGCAACTGATGCCTGAGGTTGAGATGCTTGGCTACGCCCCGAGGTTCCTAACGTGTGCCAGATCCCTTTATTCCTTGGTACCAGAGCCACAGCGAATCCACCTGGACTAGGCAGTTGGCTTAAAGAATTTTTCCTATTATTCAACTTACCCTTGAAAGAGATTTTCCCTCGGTTGTGCATAAGCGGAAGTCGGGGATCGGAGTTCTCGAATGCCTACCAGGACCACCACAACGGAGAATCCGTCCATATCGGCGTCTTTCAGCCCGTTCCCGGTGTGGCGGTCCCCAAGTTGACTGCTCCGAGACTATGCGACCGGCCACCGTTGCGGGATTGCGTCAAGGGTTCGCCGATAAGCCTATAGTGCTGGCCCGGTGACATTTGCATACTTTGGAGAGTACTGCAGAAGTATGGAGAGTAGGAAGTTTATGTGAGATTATGCTGTAGGTGAGGCTGTGAGCAGGCTAATTCAACGCAAAGATTACCTAAAGAGGTAGTCTGTTCGGCCGAACGGTCTCGTTGATTTAAGATTGATTTATTTCCTTGTCAGCCAATAATACGGTCGCTCCTCGGTCTAGGGGTCGTGTATTTATCCGTTGATGCACTCTAGTCTACCGAATTATTTGCATACACCGGTGGTTATTGAAATTAAATACGCACGGTGCAAGGAGGTTGATCGAACCCTCAATAAACACCATCCATACGAGTATAGGCGCGTAATTAAGCCCGCTTAACTAATAATCTACAGTGTTACTTGCCCGAAACTAGCAAATCTCCATACAGTAAACCTCCGTACCCACTCCACTACGGCCGTACTCGTATCCTCGTATCCACCGTACGCCGTAAAAAATCCTCCTCCATCTTTTTTTCCCTTCTCCAACGCGTCGTCACGGGCCAACCAGTCTAACTAAACTAGGTATAGTATGTCTAATCGTTCCCCTGTTTCATCCCCACAGGCCCCAGGAGCGCGAATAGTGAACACTACTAACTGGGCAAGTGCTGGTCCGTCCCAAGACTTGAAGACTCCGTGGTTAAACTAAGTTAACTACATAACACTAACGACCGAGGGGAAAGTTGAATACTGCCAAGTGGAGGAGGGTTCTTGGGTTTCGCTTTGCGCTCCACTTCCGGCGTGCGAGTGCGAGTGCGAAAAATGTATGTGAAAAAACTATGGAGGAAAAGTTTGGCGCTGGTGCTAGCCATGGTTCGGTGAACGGTTAGGCTTGGTTTTTGCTCCGCGGGGATTTTGCGATGGCGACGGTTACAGGATGCGATTTGGGTGGGAAGTTGGAACTACAGTATATAGGAATAGTGGTAGCTCGATCTCTGGTATTTAGTGAAGATACTGATGAGTTTGAATTGAGAGGTTAAGCTATATCATGATTCAAGATTCCAGGTCTCGGTGATACCAGCATCCATCTTGTAGTCTAATATCCTATTCCTGAAACATACCATGTTCAACATCAATCCCACCAGTCCTAGGTAACCACCTCGATCGGCAAAACCACTCTCAAGCATCTATGATCTACCCCATAAATCAAGTTCCAAGTTCCCGTTCACCTCAACAATTTCCCTCCAAAACTCGGTTCTCTCCAGACTCACTCCAGATTCCTACCCTTTCCAACCAAGATCGGCGCTTAGATCGCGATCAATGACGTGAGTGGACTGCGCTTCCTACTGTACTAGTTAAGTAGGAACCCGCCAGGAGAAATGTCGCTAGATTCGCTACCATTAAGTTTTAACTATGTAATAGCTACCAGCTTGCGGAAGTATACCTCCGCATCGTTGATGGATGGTTCGGTTCATACCTTAGACCTTGGTTTATGTAGGACTGTATTAGTTATCTTGTTTTACTTGTTGTATTAAATTTATTATGACGGTGTCGTATCCACTACGACGATAAACCCCACGTTTCCCTCCGTCAAGCCCCCCCGACGACGTGGCGTTGGCAGACCCTGTTTAGACACAGTTTTCGTCGTCGCACGGTGCTTTCGCTGATATCATATCACCGGCGTGTCGCGCCTCTTTAGGACATCGCTGTATCTCCAGCTGATTATGATTAGCTAGATACTGCTATCACAACAGGCGCATTATAATTCGAATAGAATCTGTCCTGCAGTACAGTACCGGTGTACTGCTGGCATTAACGAAAAGTCTTGGTTATTCAGGAGTACTTCCCGACCAATAGGGTTGTGTATCAGCGTAGAGTGATCAGATAAGGGAATGCGAGTGGTTGGTTTTACTATCGGTGGTCTTGGCTGGTGTCCGGATTAGGGCGGACGCTGCTGTCAGGGCTGCAGGTGGCCTTGTGGGCTATGGGTATGATGTGATGTGATATGATATCCGAGGGAGGCTGTGCTACAGTTTATTAGAACGAGTGTGGTATAGAATACGAAGTATTGAGAGAAGTAATACGGTTGCCTGAGAGTAAGTGTATGGAAGGAGGGTGTTTCACTGGACGGTGGATTGAGGTCTTATCCGTGTATACAGTTAATCGTTGCACATTTAGTGCTTATGATAAGTCTAAAATTGCACTTGGCTAATCATATCTGCTCTTGAACCATTCTGATTCCAGAGTCTTTCTCGATTGACGAGTATTAATCGGGACTTTCAAGGCTATGGGATTTCTGAAGGTAGCAGTATCTATTCCACCTATCTTGAGAGATTATTCTAGTGAGTGCTTCTGTTTTATGAGATAACGAGTGAATGAGTTAAAGCTAATAGGGTATCTTCGCTATGATCAACTTGAAATAAACATGCATATTTTCCAACAATTCCACCTACCACCCTCTGTCCTTCTCCACCATGTCTTGTCATCAAACCAGTAGGTTGCACGTGTATAGGGACCAGCCCTTGCACTTGAGCAACCGCGCCATCCGAACCAAGTTAGGGGCTCAATCCATGCCATGCCATGCCTTGGGATACGCCAGCGTCCCAGAACCAAACTCTGCTCCGACCAAATCCAATACCAATATCCACAGTGATGCTGACAACGATGTTGAGCCGACCACGTTCAGCCTTCTTCAACATATACAAAACCGATCAAATGTTCTTTGCATACTCAACGAACCTCCGGCGCAGCAGCAGCCGCAAAGTCCGGATTCACATCGATAGCATCCGTCGGACGCTCCCTTGCCGGACCAGTCTCAAACAGTCTCCGCCACCACATGGGCGGATCCAATGGCCGATGACCACCATGCAAAGTCGGGTAGACATCATTAAAGAAATACCAGACATGGCCAACCGCCACACCGAGCATTTCATCCTTGGGCACCGTCTGGTACACAATCAAACTAAACGCCATAAGCACCCACGGCAGATACGGCGCGGGAAAGACCAACAACCCCAGGAAACTCAACCGGGTATCCGGATTCCGCCGCGCCCAGATATACACAAGACTCGAGCTCAACGCCGTTCCCAAGAAGGGCAGCGAGAGAAAGGGTGAAATAATCAGGAGTGTGCTCGTTGCGTAGAAAATGAGCCAGGCGAAATGCGCGGGGGACCGGCCGGATGATTCTTCTAGGAGTCGCGAGTATCGTTGGAGAAAGAACACGTGGAAGATGAGGTCGAGGTTTAGTTTGCCAAAGTAGAGGAATGTGGTTAGGAGGCGCCAGTATTGGGATTTGGCGTAGACGGCGCGGAAGCTGTAGAAGAGTTGGAATTCGGTCACGATGTGACAATGCACGAGGACGGAGGTTGCCACGGTGGCTACTGTCCACCATCGTGTGACGGGGGGCATTTCGTAGAACCATTGTTCGAGGGGGAATTGTTGGCCTATTTGGCCATTGTTTCCCCAGAGGTCAGCCATGATGAGTCTCGGTGCAAGACGGGAGATGTCTGAGAGAAAGTAAAGGTGGGATGGAAGTACGAAGGGGAAAGACCAGATTGACGATAGTTCCAGCTCCATCGATAAGCCGATAACCATCTTATCAATTACCACGTGACTGACGCGTCCGAACACCAAAAATCACGGGGCTGGACGCTAAAGACGAATGGGTTCATATTGGCCCAGCCCCCTCCATTTACCTTTGTTCACTTTTCTCTCTCCTCTGCTACACCCCGCGCTTGCTTAGAGCTGCTACTGTCGAGATAATCTCTTCCCTGCCTCATACCCACCACCCCCTCCAGCTCCGGCTCCCGTTGTACTACTCCGGCAACTCTCCTGCAAGGGCGACAACCCTCGACGCGCGCGCGGATATCCTGCAGGGAAAAAAGAACCCGCAGTCCTCGACCACATTGAGCTCAATTGATCGTGACAAACTTGACGCGCATTGCAGAACCTCACGACTACGGAGTACACCTCTCTCAATCCTCAATCACAATGGCGCCAACTCCCAAGGCAAGAAAGACCACAGCCGCAAAACCAGCCGCAGCAGCACCCGGCCCAGCCAGCGCAGCCCGCAAGACCAAATCCACAGCCGCAGGAAAGCGACCTGCCGGAAAACGTACTTCAAATGTACAACGTACGTCTCGCCCTTGACTTCGTTCCAAAGCCCTCTCCAAGAGTCCCTATCTAACATCCACAACTACAGCCGGCGACCCAACACCAACCGGTAAAAAACGCCGCTACAAACCCGGCACAGTCGCCCTCAAAGAAATCCGCCGCTACCAACGCTCCTATGACCTCCTCATCGCAAAACTCCCCTTCGCCAGATTAGTCCGCGAAGTCGCCCTCGATCTCCTCCCCGCTGAAGTCGGCGCCGAATTGCGCTGGCAGTCTCACGCTATCCAGGCTCTGCAAGAAGCTGCGGAGGCGTTTATGGTGCATTTATTCGAGGATACGAATTTGTGTGCTATTCATGCGAAGCGTGTTACGATTATGCAGAAGGATATTCAGCTTGCGAGGAGGATTCGTGGTGTTTGGGGCGGTCTTGGTTGAAAAAGAAGAGGAAGAGAAAGTGTGTGTGCAATGCCCGCTTGTTGGGGGTGTTCTTTTTTCACCTTCCCTCGCTGCCCTTCGCGCGAGGATTCGTTTGCGGGTTTAATCTTAATCGGGGGGTTTTCTTTGTTTTGCTGCGACGGCTACCTGGATCTCCTCTGTTTGAGGGGGTTGCTACTGGCCCAACTGTGATGGCGTATTATGGGTATGGAGTATTCAAGGCGGTGTTACTTGTCTTTTTGGTGGGATTTTTTCTGTTTCTGTTTCTGTTTCTCATTCCTGGTCCTGAATACTTGGATCTTTCTGATTATACCACGGTTGTTGTACATTAGCATGGATGTGGGGTGTTATTGTTTACCTTTATAGGTAGTGCTGCAAATGAGGAGTGCTGGAAGAGTGTCGTCGGGTTGACGCTCAGTTCAAGGGATCTTGTTTACGAATCTGCGTATTACTATATATCGATCTTATCCGATGAATCTCGAGAGCTGTGTATCAAGTCCAGAATGCTATCTTGATGATCTGTTTCTTGAAGTTTCAAGATGCCTATTGCGTCCATTGTCTAGGATATCTCATTTGGACGAGCAAATTGCGCAGAGAAATAGAACATGAGCCGTCATTGTGGTGAAGTAATATATACGTCCTAATGTTAACATTAGAATATAAGGACCCAAACGCCGAAAATAACAGCTCCTAGCGCCAGAAACAGCCGCATATCCATATTAATACTTTAGTCTGTTTACCTACTATCATGTTAATAACATAGCACGTGAATAGATATAATAAGTACGAAGATTTCTTTAAAGAATTCAATAAACCCATAAGGTTGCTCCTACTTTTACCTTCAACTCTAGATCCTTTAACTTAACGTAATTCCCAGTCGACCCGCGCACCCGGTCGACCCGCGCACCCTCAAACACATAGTGAATGCGATAGATTACGAGTTTATATCTCAACAACTATATAGTATTATTATTTGGGTATTAGTACATAGGCTTTTATTAGCATATAAAACAATATTTCTGAGTTTTAAGCTGCTTAAAAAATTATTTCATTGCTTTACCATACAATACGGCGCAATTTTGACAAAAGGAACATAAATATATATATCTCGTTCATTACTTCAACTGACCTTCCAATACTTCCTTAGTAAGCTAGAAACTATATCAAGATTATATAATTTTAATATCTGATTGTAAATAGATATGGTTGTTGAGATATAAACTCGTAATTTATCGCATGTACTTTGTGTTTGAGGGTGCGTGGGTCGACTGGGAATTACGTTATAGATCATTATCGCCCTACAGCCATCGATATCTCGTTCTTGAAGTAAACATATGAAACCTGGGCTATATACTCAAGTTGATAGTTAGCTTGTAGTTATAGGCCTAGGTCTTACCTGTTTAGGGATAACGTAAGTTCACCCCTAACATGGAAAATGTAGCGGATAGTGTTATATCCTATTATTAACAAAAGCACCGTCGTTAAGGCGTACTAGAATATCTCCTTCTTACCCCGCAGTGGCAGTGGATCAGAAAATGATATATTATAATCATGTATAGGACTAACCCCTTTACTTTATGTATGCCCTTATCCTTCTATCTTTTAGGATATTGGGATGGTCGCTGCTGAAGCTGGAAGCGTTCTTTACCTGTGGCGATTGGAAATGAGAGAGCAAAGGCTGCAGCTTTGGAAAGATTCCGGCTCATCATGGGGTGAATGAAGGGTATTTAACAAAGGTAGAGGTAACTAGGGGATTGGACTTTCCATGCCGATTTCTATAAACCATACTCGTTTGTCGAAGATCGAACACCGAGAAATGACTCTGTGAATATGCGGATTTTTTCATACAACAGAGATCTGTGAAGAGCCTCGTTAGATTACCCTCTGTAGTTAGATCAGATCCCACGTTGGCTGTGAATATGGAGAGTAAAATTCAAAGGTATTGTAAGCAAGGTAAGATTTCAGAACTCTTCAGCTTGGAAATGCTACGACTGTACCGGGGTACACAGGTCATGTCGATCTTTGAGATAAAAGCGGGGAAAGTAGCACTCCTAATATATATAAATTAATATACTATAATTAACACAGATCGTGATGCTACTCCTGATCTGGTCTAGTAGATCTTAGTGTTGGGTTCCTGAAATCCATTTGAAAACCGTACGTGGTACTATAACTATGGTTGCGAGCCATTATTTCTTAAAATAGACTTCCTGGAATTTAATAGTGGTTGAAAGAGACTAAATACGCCCTACTTCAGATAAATTATTGATTGTCTTGTATTATAATAAACGTATAGTAATTTCAAGATTATTGTTCAATAATGCCTATAGAGTTAGTTGTACGTTGTGGCCGGCTTCGATGTTATAGCAGTGAGAACTGAGCAAACACAAGATGGGACATAACGCTATTCTATCGAAGAATGCCCCCCGTAGAACCATATTACCTATCACTTTAGCTATGGCAAGGCCTCTATGTTAAATCAGTGGCTAGTACTTTAAAGTTGAAGAGGAGGAAAGAAAACAAATAAGAAGCTTTGGATACCCAGTTCTTTAGTTTTGCTGATCTCTCACGGCCCCACAGGATCGGCCCATCCTTGACTAATAATTAGACGGCTGTTTGTCCTATACAATCGATGAGCCGCCATTCTCCACATTTTCCGGGTTGGCCCAAAAGCATCCGCAAGTGTAGGATATTATCTCTAAGCACATCATTGGTAATGAGTCATCAACCCTCTGACACGTAACTGTCTCTTTCGTCTGCGGGATGGGTGAACCAATCACCAAGACAAATGACCACTGAGGTAAGATATTGATTAGAGGGCACATTGATCCGAAATATTTACTCTTGTCTGTGTACAGTATGACAGCAACCTTTCAGCCAGTCTACTAACCAAATTACTAACCCACAGGGATCCCTATGATATTGACAGCTGAGAGGACATATACAGTAAGGATTCATGTATGGGCTCGAAGGAGACAGAGCATATGTATATCAGAACCGCATTGATAGATCAGCTTTAGTTGCCCTTTCGGCTTTGCCGCCGGGCGTTAATGAATTGTGTGTGTGTGTGTATGACAGCAACCCCGTTTGGAACTCCGCGGAGTTGGGAATATGACGTTCATGTCACAATGTCATGCATCAAGGTACCGGACACGGAGAAATCCCGCGATGATAACTATTATAGACGATTTGAAGGCACACGCTTTGGCGCTTTGACCAGCTATAATTTGCCAAATCTAGAAAATCTTCAAAGATAGTTTCGGAGAGATATCCATAGCTGATGAAAGGGGTTGTCAGTGCAACAGGGTGCTCTGTTGCCCCTGGTTCCTCAGGTACTGACCTTTCGGAGCACATACTTGTTGAAAAAGCAGGAAAGTAGCCTTTCAGCTGCCCCGAGCTGCTTTCGAGTATGCTTTGCGTGGTCCTAGCTAGCTCATTGTCGATATTTTGGTTGTCGCATTTGGCGTGTTCGAATATCATGTTTTTGAGGTACCAAAGTTCGTCTTTCAAACACCCCACTTCAGATAGCAGGGTATCGTACTTTATTTTAACTTTACAGTAACTCCCCACTCAATTTGAGTAAGACCCTCCGAGTGGGGCCTCCAAAATTTGATAGAGCAGCGGCCAGAAACTTTACGCAGTGAATGCAAAATCTTGCACCGACGATGACGGGAATCTGTTGAAGGATGAGGCCAACGAACAGTTTAAATACTTCGTGGTTGCCTATACTCTCCCTCCGTTTTTGGCAGTGGTAGTTTCTGGAGTAACCGATTTAGTATAGCACACCCAGACAATCATCTACAAGAATTATCTAGAGGCCTTAACCATATTTACACTCAGCCGAAATAACGCATTAGGATTACAAAGTCACGTGCAGCTAATATTCACCGCTGGAACCAGGGAACTATCAGAACGGCGCGGCAGTCATGATGACGCAACCTCCGTTTAATTTTCTAATCCAAACCTCATTAACGCTACAGTAACCAATGTGTATTCATTTAGCGGTCTATATACCCCCCCCCGACATTATCATCCATTTTGTGGAGCTATGTCGGCTATCAAACCCCCGGGCGAGCACAAACAGCAGCTAGGAGGGCTGGGTGGCGATATTATGAGATATTGCTCGACAGATGAAGAGACAATTCTTTGTTCTGATAGCATTGAGGTTAGTTTCACATCTGGCTGTCACAAGTTACATGGTAAGCAAGGCCATAACCAGCGTTTACTCTATCTAGACTATTGATATTCTGCTCGAACGACTCCGTGCATGGAAGCACGTATGTGAATATCTCTGCTCTTATGTTTCTGCAACCGCGAAAGCGCAGAAATCTCAGTCGCTAGAATTTGAAACGATTTTGAAGGTTAGTGTATACCCATCAATAAGCAAAGAACGACTGAACTGATTTCCCAGGCTTAGAGCGTGAAATTTCCCCTTAAGTAAGGTCATCATTTTAAATCAAGCACAGACGGGGTTGCTGGACTTTTCGAAAATATATACACTAACACTAATGTGAGATCCCTCGATTGCATCATGCGGTGAAATTTATATGAATTGACAGTTTTCTCTAGGAAATGGTAAAAGTGTATTCTGTGGCTCAAGGAAACTTGAATGACAGCGTACTGCCTATGCTGGAGCGTCTCCTTAAAGAAATAAAATCTGAAGCGAAGCAATTAAAGGCTCACAGATCCAACGGGCCACACCTGATCGAAAAAGCATGGCGCGCAACACAGAAACATATTATTCTCTTGGCTAAGAGCACTAGGTCTTATGATGCTGGCACCAAACATAAGATTGAGCAGTCCCATGATCCCTACCTCCTTCGCCAGGGCGTCGATAGTCGATTACATGAGCAAGCAATGAAAGAAATGAATGATCAACAAGAAAACCAAGAGATTCAAGAATCGTTCCTATGGTTCGAAATGCATATCTTGCAAACAGTGCAGTGTGTTTTAGCGAAATTCTTCCAATTTATGGGTGGCCAGCTCGATCATCTACATGCAATGTACGGTGATATCCTCGGTACTGCACAACTTATCCGCCCGGATCTGGAATGGCTCAAATTTGTGGAGCGGAAAAACGCGTCACCACTGAATCCTGAAGCTCTGGAGAGGTCATCAGTATATACGACGTTTCCAAATAAAGACCACCGAGCAACGAAACCAATTATTGAGGGCAATTTAATATGCCAATCACATGGTATAAATGAGGATGGCTATTATGTGGTTACACGAGCAGGCTACTTATATGGGTTCGGCCGTGAAAATAACCTTAACCAACGACTTGCTCCGAATTTATCCCTATACTT
This sequence comes from Penicillium cataractarum, assembly GCF_028827025.1. NCBI lineage: Eukaryota > Fungi > Ascomycota > Eurotiomycetes > Eurotiales > Aspergillaceae > Penicillium > Penicillium cataractarum. The sequence continues at coordinate 482,397 of NW_026622745.1, read as the reverse complement.
ACCGAACTGCTCGATCGGTTCGGTGGATGATGTGGAATTCAATGTTCGAGGCGTGGATCTTTCCAGCAGGAACCCCGTGAACCCGTTTTATACCACATATGAGTTCATCTTTAAAGCTCAAAGTGCTGATGAGGCCGAAAAATGGCATTCTGCCATGGATGAAGCTATTCGGCAGACGACATTATTTTTGTCAGCGCCTAGAGATGCAGAAGTGGCTTGATTAAGAGCAACGCAGCGAATAATTCCGACAGGCTGTTGTTGTATTGGTCGTTGAGAGGGCCGGGTCCCAAACCCAACAACTACATCTTGAATTGAATAAACTAATTCAAGACCTAGCACCGCCGGGATCAGCTATCGAAAGAAAGCAAGTACGGGCATGTCAAACTCAATCATATTCAATCATAATATCAGTTCCACAGTAGTGATCGGGTATACCGTGTTAGTTTCTCCAGAAGCTACAGTACCATCATTGAATGAGGGAGGTTATGGGCAATCTCCACGTATTGAAATTCATCGCTAGATACTTCAGCAAATTCCTATCATCATTTCGCACAAGATTCTGCATTCCCTGCACCGCGTTTTCGGGCTACCTCTCCATAGAATTTCCTTGGCCCAACCCCAAGGGGCCACTCATATTAAGTGGGGGTAAAAGCTAGACCAATACTGTATTAACCGTAGCGGACAAAGTCTTCTCACAATAATGGCATCCATCGTAGTACAGTATGGATGAATGCATGCATGATTCCATTTACGCTGACCCCTCGCGAGTTAGATCCCAGATTAGGTGATGTATAAATATTGTGGCAGCCGTTGAAGAGGTTTTTTTTATGTACCTTACTAAGCAGACGCCAGGAAGTGTTGGGAAATCAAGAAAAGAATCCGCGTTCAGGTCTTGGCATTTACCTTAAATCAGAGAAATGCCTTCTTTAGGGAGGAAGCCTACAGTGGCAACTGTACCATCTACATTCTTGCTTTTGATCATATAGCTTAGTCTCTCATGTTCTCTGATTAATCCCTGTTCTAGGTAAGGAACGAGCCTTATAGGGAGTATCTACTAGCTCTGTTTAATTATTTAACTATTAACTATTTAGTTAGCCTTACTAATTATTATTTCTATTCGAACTAATCTACAGACTTAATTTATCACGGTAAATATCCTCGCCTAAAGACTATTATAAGTTACTAATATATTATATAGATCTAAATTATAGTAATCTATCTTAGAAAGATAGCTACTTTATCTTATCCTCTTCTCCATCCGTAGGACAACCTAGTTATATAGAAGCGCGTAAAAAGAGGATAAAAATCCCTAAAAAGCACGAGGCTCTAAGAAATTATTGGCTGATACCTCTATATCCTAGATACTCTCGAGCGCCTTTTCCGGTGCACACTTACTACCCATTCCATCTCGAGCGATTGAATTTATCGAAGTATACCGATGGTAGCTATACTATTCTAGCAAGTGCGGTGGTCTTTCACCGAAAGTGGCCACGACGAGTGTCTACGCTCGACTTATATACATAAATATATAATGTATGCACTTAATGTAACCAATTTACTTGGCTTCGTAGGCCAATAAATATCATGGAGAGCTTATAAGCGGTCTTAGGTGATAAAGTATCGACACTTAGGCGTGTGTATAGTCCAGAAACAACCATCTGTAGTATAGTTTAGAGTATAGTCCCTCCTTCAGGGAAAGAGTAGGAGTATCGACCCGAAGTCTCGTGATGCCACTCTATACTAGATTATCTTAGTGGTTATATCCCTTACGACTACTAGTCTGGCGGGAGGAGCGAGAATAAGCTAGGCGTCGGATCAAGCGCTACGTTAAGCTAAAACCTAAGGCGTAATAGTCGGTAGGGGATAGAATGGAAGAAAGAGGCCGGCGAAGAGTGCAAAATAGAGGAGTTAAAGGGAGAGAGATTGAGGGGGGAAAAGTCAAGAGGGCAGGCGTTATCCTTTATGTCGAAAGGAGAGGTTACATGATAGTGTATTAGGGCACTAAGTCGGGAACAGCAAAACTAACCGGATATAGTAATAGATACGTCCCAGTGTTATAATACAAAACATTATCATTAATCATTAAAAAACCCCCGCAACATCCTCAAGCCGGACGCTTCAAGCTAGGCGGCAGACCCGTGATCAACCGTTGTCCTTCCTCCCTCACACTACGCGCTTCGTCACCTTTTCCATGTCGCTCGAGGGTCTCCGCAAGCATCTCATCGGTGACACTGGCCCAAAGACGATCGTTGGCTCGTTTAGCCATGGCGCGGCCGGCTCGGACACTCTTCTCGGCTTGCTCGCCGACAACGCCGCGGAAGTACTTCCAGCTCATGAAAGTGAGGGTCATGCAGGTGATTTGGGAATTGCTGATGGTAGTCGCAGACTGCAGGGCGTGCTGGAGGAATTGCTTGGTCTGGATGGTTGACTCTGTCTGTACGGTGGCACAGACGAGATAATAGGCGGCTTGGATGTACTTGTTTGGTCCGTTCTGGCAGAAGGGTTCGAGGGTTGCTTGGATGATGGGGAGGTGGGAATGGGATGGGTGAGAGGGGTCGCGAATGATGAGGATGGTGTTGAGTGCTGCGAGAATGCAGGTGTCCCGGCATGGGTCGTTGCGTGCTGTTTTGCTCGCTGATGGTGAGAGCAGGAGCAAGGGCGATTGGAAGATGCTCAATGCCCGGGTTAGATCACCAGTGGCCTGGGCGATAGTACCGGCGGAATATTCCATCAAGCATTCAATAGACATAGGCAGGTTGGGACCGCACTCTTGGGTGAACTGCCGGAGCTCTTTCAGAGACTGGGTAGCCAGATCCCAGTCGGTGCGGGCACAGGCTAGGAAGACCCGCTGTAGAAGGAAATTGCAGCAAAGGGACCGGCGCCATTCGACACGTCTCGTGGCGTTCACCATTGACTCGGAAATTTCTTGTGGGGCTGTGAAGCCTCCTAGGATGTTATGTTAGAGATTGCTTCGCTTGAAAGTTCGGGATCGTGACTTACCTTGAATCATTCGAAGCCCTTCATCGAGGAATTGCTCCGCCTTCCGACCATCATAAGAGTTCTTGGCACTGAGAGTGATTGAGCTCAAGAAATATGAGAGTGCATACAGGTCATGCTGTGGAAGCCAATTGAAGCTAAGAAGTACCGTGCCATTCTGCACCTGAAGAATATCCCCAGTGTCGATAGAAGACGGGCCGGCAGACTTTCCATTCAGAGGGATGGAGAACGATCCATCGGCATGCCAGTTCGGGTCATGAAGGGTTTCGTCTGCCAATGTTTGCAAGACCTTGAGTTTCTGAGAAGCCTGGGGCACGTCGTATTCCAACAGACTGCAACAGATATCAACCATCTGGGTAAGGGTGGCGAGCTGTGGAATATGCCGAAGCTCATCATTCAGTTGATGGCTTCGCGCAACGGCTACCGCACGCTGTGCTTGCTCAATGGCATCGGAACCTGTACCTTGCTGCAAGTGCGCCAAGGCTTCGATGACGGCAGCCATTGCTGCGACAGCTTTGTCTCCATTGCGACTTGCCATGGCTGAGATTTTGGTCAAATGTTGGAGAGCTTGCACAGAGTCTTGATGTGATGAAGAAGATAGTGATAAGGTTACGCGAAGGAATCGAAAGGTGTACTCCCAAGCCGCATGGCGATATCTGTAAAGGAATTAGGAGCCAGATAATTTATTGAGGAGGGAGATATCACATACGCTTCCACGTCCTGGATCATGCCGTCGACCGCCTTCAGGGAAGCCTTGGGATTGGTCTTATGGAGCATGCGCGCCAAGAGATGCTGCATGCTGTATTTCAAGTCTAGCATTCGGTTCTAAGAAAAGTCAGTCTCTGGGGAATTCTGCCATAGAGGACCAAAACCCACTCGTTCGCAAAGATCAATCTGTTAACGGTCAGCTAACTGGTCTAATGAAGGGGAAATTCAGACCACATACGCCTTTACTCAATGCCGTTTCAGCCTCGAGGTCATTGTCAGTTTCCTCGAACAATGTCCGAGCATAACGAAGCCGCACAAGGGCTTCCTTCCGAGGTTGTAGCCGCCAATTCTGGAACTTCAAGTCAGTAAAGATTTATATCTAATCAACTAAACACGACTAACCTTCAGAACTGCCTCCAAACACCCAAGCCCCGTTGAGACTAGCTTGTAGTACTCCTCAACATCGGCCTGGCTGGTGACAAGAGCCGTCTTAGTTCCATGACGATGCGCAGCGTTCAAGTATTCATCCGCCAATGAAAGTAGCAAGACCTGGTAGTCAACTGGGGGTTTCGACGGTTTCATGACTTTATCAGCGATCTGCTGAGTTGGCTGTTTCTTAGGCGGCAGTTTTTTCGGTGTTTGTTTCGGACTGCTGGAGCGAAAGTCTTGAGAAGGCGCCGGTATCATCACTTGCGGGATGGCATGCTTCGTAGGCGAGGGAGTTGGCTGGGGTTGTATTGGCGTTGCTGCCGCAGGTTTTGGTGCGACCGCAGCTTGCTTCGGCTCTTTCTTTGGTGCCACTGCAGGTTGCTTCACTTCCTTTTTCGATGCAGACTTAGGCTTTGCAGACTCCGGCTTCGCAGCTGGCTTCACGGCTGGCTTGACGACGGGCTTCAGCGGAGGCAGAGGCTTAATCTGTACATCTGACTGCCTTTCTTCCAACTGCATGGGAACATCTTCCGTCTTTGGTTCCAGACTAGCCGGTGGAGGTTTTTGGTCCGAGAACTCAGTCACTTGGGGGGCTTTGGGTTCGGCTGGTGGAGGAGTTGATGAAGTAATAGATGGCATCGGAGGTAATTCAAGCGAGGTTGACAAGTCACTTGGGTCGACAAATTGCGACAGGGAACCATACCGTGACCGAGGGGCGGTAGGAAGTGGCGGTTGGACAAAGAGCTCGGCTGGGTTGATGAACTGATGCTGTGGCTCTTCTGGTGGTAGTGATGGAGGAGGCGCCGGCGGCAGAGGTGGTGGCCGAGGTTGAGGTGGAATGGTCCGAGGTTTGGAGATGGGGGATTGTTGTGCTTGGTATTGCGGCTGTTGGAGCGGCGGTTGCTGAGGTTGGAGCTGCGGTTGCTGGTGTTGCGGCTGTGGCTGCTGCTGTCGCGGCTGTGGCTGCTGGTGTTGCGGTTGCTGATGCTGCAGCGGTGGATTTTGGAGCTGTTGATGCTGCGCCTGCTGATGCTGTGGTTGCTGGTGATGATGTTGAGGATGCGGCTGCGGCTGCTGGTATTGCGACTGCTGATGTTGCTGCTGATGTTGCTGCTGATGTTGCTGCTGATGTTGCTGCTGATGTTGCTGCTGATGTTGCTGCTGATGTTGCTGCTGATGTTGCTGCTGATGTTGCTGCTGATGTTGTGACACTGGCTGCGGCTTCAGTTGCGGTCGAGGAGATGGCTGCAGCACCTGAGGTCGAGGCGACAGCTGTTGCGACGGAACAAGTGGTGACTGCTGTTGCAGCTGGACAAGAGGAGACTGCTGTTGGAATTGAGGACGGGGGGAAGGTTGTTGTTGAAACTGCGGCCGTGGAGACTGCTGCTGAACACGTGGTTGTGGAGAGTGCTGTTGAAACTGTGGGCGTGGGGATTGCTGTTGCTGTTGCTGCAGCTGGGGTCTCGGGGATTGTTGCGGCTGTATCTGAACTCGGGGAGACTGTTGCTGCATCTGTAGACGGGGAGAGGGCTGTTGGGGTTGATGAAGGGGTGACTGATGCGGCTGGACTATGGGGGATTGTCGGGGTTGAGAGATAGGAGGTTGTTGCAATTGCGACACGGGAATCTGCTGCGCTTGAGAGAAGGCCGGATGCTGAGGTTGCGCGAGGTGTTGGGGGTGGATGAGGGCCGCCGGCTGGAGGGTTGGTGGTTGTTGTTGTTGTTGGTGGTGGTGGTGCTGCTGATGTTGCGCTTGCGGAGACATCGGCTGTGCATATTGATGGCCATATTGATTCCAGACTTGTTGTGGCTGCTGCATCATCCCCGGTGGATAGCCTGCCGGTTTACTGTAGCCGTAGGGCGACTGCGAAGGGGGCGCGACATGATTGTATGGGAACTGCGGCGGGGCGACGTGGCCAGGCTGGTATTGCGGTGGAGGGATATATTGCGGATATTGACCGGAATTGGGCGGTGGGAAGCTCATCGCCCCGACATGTATTTTGAATGAGAGAAGCTCGCTATAATCTCCGATCGACACGACGTTGGCCTACAGTTCACCGTCTTCCCGGGGCGGAGAAACTCGCGGCGGTCAGCTGATGCGACGATAACGCGATAACGTGGGGGAGATTGAGAGTACTTGGTAGATATCAGAGAGAAGGTATAAAGATTGTAAGTTTTTTTAATTACTTGAGTAAAGACCAGTATATGAAAAAGAACGTACTTTTTGCCAGTGGTTCATCTTTTTTGAAAGACCTGTACATGCTGCATCGTATGCCATGCTTGATTGATAAAGAGCCGCTAGTATATTTTAGGTCCCCTTTGATGCATACTTTGTACTATTCGATAGATCACAGCTTGATCCAGCTTCCAGGATAAAACCAAATTATTAAAAATAAATAAATAAATATCGAGTGCCTTGAGCATGATACAAGAGATCAAATCTCCAGACTGCATTGAAATTTGGTTGAATTTATTCCTCAATTGTCGTTCTCCAATGTATGTGAAATTCCCGATATAGAATGATTTAGAATTATAAGAAGCATCGATTTTAAGCAGAAAGTCTGTAGTATTCCTTCCCCATTGACTCGGTCTAGTAAATGAAGACCAAATAACCTCCATTAAACACAGTACAAAATCATTTGTTCTACCCCATAACTCCCTATCCAATGCAATAGAAACAAACCCAATCCCTCTTAAACTCCAATGCGCTATAATGTATCCGGAATGTTCCCCAACGCCAGACTAAAAACCCACTCAAACAATAGGAACCCCAACCAACTCCTTTACAACATGCGAATCGACGAGTAGAGTGAACTCAAAGGCTGCGGGTTCATCGCCGGCTCAATAACCTCCTCCCCAATACTGGGCGAGAATGTCAAAGGAGGATGTTCTCGCACCGTCCAGGGGCACAGCTCGTTGCAGTTCTCCACGCCGATCGATGGTTCTGCGGGATGAATGCGTTGCGCACCCCACGCAGCATCGGGGATGGCATTTGAGCCGCCAAGGTTGCGCTGCGTCCAGAAGTTAAATGTATCTTTACCGGACTCTTCAGAATGGAACGGCTGTTTTCGTGGACACTTCAAGGTAGTGTTGCAGGCACCGCAGACTGAGATGCGACGGCACGAGGTACAAAATGAGTCGAAGAGGCGGCAGATAGTGGTTTGGTAGACGCTCGAAAGCCAGAGATCGACTGATCGGTGTGCGCATCCAAAGCGCGGTGTCATATACTCTTCTTTACCGACTTGGCCCGCTTCGGTCGTGAGTTGGTACTCGGTGCGCATAATCAACTGATCTTCCTCGTCGAGTTCCGGGAAGAGAGATACTTTCAGCTCGGTGGGTCCGTACTGCTCTGTACATGAATGCCAGCAATATCGGTCTCCAACTTTATCACCAAACTGTGTCTTGAGGGCGTTCACAGAGATCTTTCGAACTCGCAGGTGGTCCATTAGATCCAGTTTATCACGGAAGGTGATCTTCTTGCAGGGACACAAGTCGACGATCCCTGCTAGTTCGCCCACATTGCACGATCGATGATCCGACTTGCGTCTTAGTTCGCGCGTGGAAAATGCCGTCCGCGGATGTAATTTCAAGCACTTGGAGCAGACGCGCCACTTTGAATTCTCCAAAAGGTTGATAAACTGCCATCGCGGCGTAACAAAGTTGTGACCATTCCGATAATGGTGGAAAAGCGGCGCAAAGTCTCGACCGAACCGGAGGGATTGTGATTTGAGGATTTCGCCGGAAATTGCCAGCATGCGCTTACAGGTCAGCGCAAAGGCCGCCTCCGGCACGAGCGTCAAGTGCGAGACTATCTCTAGTAATAACTCCGTGGGGAGTTCCATGAGATAGCAGCGGCCCGACTCGTCCTTTTGCTGCTTGCGCGAACGGGTGGGCGACCAGGACTTCATTCTCATGACGCTCCGAAACACTTTTTCTGTTGCTCGGTGGATGCGCTCGGGCATGTTGGCGGAGGGGGACTCTTTTAAAGCCATGGGGAAGAGGGGCAGCTTCTGTTCTTTGTCTCGGAAACAGAGTGCTTTCAACGTTCTTTTATGACCAGTCCGCATGAGTAGTGATGGGTGATTTTCTTCGTTTTTTAATAGGATTATAGAGTTGTTTATAATGATAGATGATGCGTTGGTGGCTTGTGCTGAAAGATCATATCGTCATGTCGTTGATAGAGGGGCGCTATGGGGATCGTGTGACGGAAAAGAAAGCCGCAATGATAGAAAAGAAAAAGAAGATAAATAGAGGCTGAGGGATCTGTTGACCTTCAAGTAGGGCATGGACCAAAGATAAAGTTGCACGAAAACGGACCATGGGATGGGGTCACGGCAGGGCTGGGCAATGTTATCAGCATTACATGGCTTGAGGGCTATACTTCTGACTTCGTAAAGATTAGGGATTATCTCCATATACGGACGGATACAAATAGAGGCTTCCCCCCCCCAACTGGATTATTAGCCCCTTATTCAGTCCAAATGCAGTGATATAAAGCCACCAAAATATTTTTTCCAATATCGGATAGTCAAGCGTAGATAATCTACATTGTCTACGAACGTGGAATACCGGATGCTATCCAGGGCAGTTCCGCATGCGGCAATCAGATTGCCGCATCAAGCATCATCGCATCATCACTCGGAACTCCTCCCAAAACAGATCCCCCTCCTTTAGCCTAGCCTGTTTAGCCTAGTCAGCCCGGTACTTGCAGGATATTCTCGTGCTCTTTATACGATGACCCTGTCAACTGACTTTTGGTCGTTTCTGCCTCGGAATTAGTCCCATGACCCTCCTTTACAGGTTCGTGGCCTGAGGCATTATGGCTGACTAATAGGGGCAGGGGCCTTGCCCGGCTGAGTCAGCGGGATGATGTTCATCACGTGGAGATAAGACGGAGATCGGGGCTTAGTCACACCGATCCGATCGGGAAGTACCGAGGTTGGTATCAAGGCTTTTTTTCATTGTTGAAGACTTGGCCTGATTAGATGTTGCCTCCCTGGACGCCTTTCTTTTCTTTTCAATCTCGTTAATTCTCTCAGCGTGTTTGAATTTCTTGCATAATAGACAAATTTCTCTATGTCGGATTTTGCATCAGCGCTGCTCAACTCGTTTCCCCTATCGCTCCTCTTATCGGGTCTCGTCGCAATGGGCCTACTCTCATGGGTACGCCCCAGCGGGCGAATCTCCTTCTTCCACGCCAAGGACAATAAGCTCGTCTTGACTAAAAAGTCTATTCTGTCGGGTGCAAAGGAGCAGACGACCTTGGTCGATATCTGTCGTGATGCGACACCTGAAGCCTGCCATCTGAACCCGCTTTTGTTCAACGGCCATCTACAGACGATGTACACGGTCTTGAAACATGATAATGTTCCCGTGTACTATAAGCGAAAGATGTTTGAAGCCGATAGCTCCATGTTCTCCGGGACATATGCGATTGATTTCGTTGTCCGACCCTATGAGATGCCTCCCGAGGGCGAGTTGACGGATCAAGCGAGAAAGTATACTCAGCCATCTGGTCTGCCTCCACGTACGTCCTTTTACTCGGAGGATGAATTTGCGGGCATTGCTTCGGACGATACAAAGCCTATGCTGGTCGTTTTGCATGGCTTGAGTGGAGGTTCGCACGAGGTGTATTTGCGTCACGTTCTTTCACCGCTCATTGCAGATGGTGCTTGGGAGGCCTGCGTGGTCAACTCGCGGGGTTGCTCGCAGACGAAAATCAGCACGGGGGTATTGTATAATGCGCGCGCAACCTGGGATGTGCGCCAGTCAGTAAAGTGGCTTAGGAAGACTTTCCCTAATCGTCCTCTGTTCGGCATTGGATTCTCCCTGGGTGCTAATATTCTGGCTAATGTATGTCTGATTGACCCTTTTATCTTCAAAGTGGATTTACATACTAATGGCTATTGCAGTACCTGGGTGAAGAAGGCGATCACTGCCAATTGAAGGCTGCAGTGCTTTGCGCTAGTCCCTGGAACTTAGATGTCAGCTCTGTCCACTTGCAGAGCTCTTGGCTCGGCAAAGAGGTGTACAGCAAGACAATGGGCTCCAGCATGAAGAGACTTTTCGAAGCGTAAGTCTTGTTTCGGTGTGATCATGGGAAGAAAAGTACTGATGAAATGATAGCCACGCCGAAGAAGTGATCAAGAACCCTCGCATTGATGCCGAGGCTATCAGAAGCATTACCTACCTACATGAGTTTGATCGGTATGCAATCCTGCTGTCCTGAGTATGTTTATCGCGTTCATTCTAACTTGACCTGAATAGGGCTTTGCAATGTCCTACATGGGGCTACCCGACTGAGGGTGCCTACTACCGTGATGCTGCCTCTACGGATGCAATGCTTTCCATCCGCATTCCGTTCTTTACCGTGCAGGCCGAGGATGATCCCGTATGTCACCACTCCTCGAGTCTACGACCAAGTCACTAATATAGATTCAGATTGCTTCTCGCGACGCATTGCCATTCCACGAAATGACCCAGACCCCCTACGGTGTCATGTTGACCACCTCGTGGGGCGGCCACCTCGGCTGGTTCGAACTTGGTGGTGACCGTTGGTTTGTCAAGCCGGTAAGTGAAAAAGAAGATAACCGCAATCCGGAACTCATGCTAATTGTCTATAAGGTTACGAACTTCCTCAACAAAATGGCCCAGGAAATTGATACGTCGATTCCCGGTGTCGTTGAGCACCCGGAGAAGCTCCCAGGGCATATTGCCAGCCACCCTGGCCCTAACAAAGACGCTGACTTGGCGCCAAAGCCCGAGTTCCTCCCTGTGAACCGCAAGCTCGACATGAAGCTGCCCAAATAAGTTCGGCTCGCTCCTTCAATATTCAAAACTTTCTATGCCTTTCACTTTTTCGGCTTTTGGGTCCTGCGCGGATATTCGTCGTTGTCCTTTTTTTCATATACCAATATACATAGAGTAATTTTCATTAGAATCGGTTCAGTGGAATAGGCGTTCTTTGGCGAGCAGCTTACGTACTTCATGCTTGTTAACAAGAAAAACACATTACCAGAGTCCTTGAATGACTAGACCAGGAACCTCCGCCTAATATCACCTCGCTCACTCTCTTCACGGCTTCAACGTCAAATCATGATCATGAGCACCCTGCAAATAATCATAATCCTCCCCAACCCACTTCACAAAAGGAACCGTCCTCCCAAAATCAATCTTCCCCTCCAAAGCCCTCGGCAAAACCAACCTCTGATCACTCCGATACCAACTCGGAAACTGAATAGAAACCAACATCACCCTCGGCTCATCCGTCTTATTCGGCATACCAGCATGCCAAAGCCTAAGATCCCGAATAATCAACGATCCCTTAGGTAAACCCGGCTGAATAGGCGGACTAATCTTTCTTCGCTGTTCTAATAGCTCAGCCTTGATCTGCAGGTCATCCGCCTCTCGATCGAATACAGTCTCGTCCGTGTCCGTGTGACTACCCAGCCAGAACTCCGTTGCCCCGTTCTCCGGCGACGTGGAGACTAGATTGATATTGATACAGTAACCGAACGGTATGCGGGGCATCGCAAAGTCAACGTCTATATGCGGTGGTTGTCGACCATTCGCTTTGAATGCGGTATTGGCGCTGTAGAAGCGTAGTTGCGGGTTTGGTCCGATCATGTGCTCGATTATACAGGTCGCCCATGGATTGGCGAGGATGTCTTCGAAGATGTAGTCCCCCTCGACGACGGGTTCTTGTTGGATGTTCCCCGTTGCTTGGCCAAAGTTGCGGTGAGTTGTTTCGTTGTAGTAGAGCTTTTGGGCTTCGGGGATCATGCGCGCGTTTAGTTTGTCGAGGTGCGTGGTGTTCACGGCGTTTTCGAGGGCAAGGATTCCGTCTTTGTGGAGGGCTTCTAAGGATGCTTGGAGGGTATGGGAGCTTATTTTTTGAGTTGATAGCTCCTCGGGGGTGAGTTTGATTATTTTGAGAGTTTGTTGGGTCATTTTATTAGTCGATATTGGCGTGTTGTCTTTCGAGTGGGTAGTGGATATCGATCTGGAGATGTTGGTTCGAAGTTTGATATGTTCCTTCTAGCACGTCTCGCTGCTTCTAGGAGGTGCATGAGACTATTTAACAGTTGTAAATATCTTTTCGATCTCGAATAGGCATGAATAGATGTTATCGATGCGATTCAAAGTGGAGATGGCTTCACCTCAATTATGCCCCGCGTTCGCCGGTGAATTTACCGGTTTTGACCGGTCAGAACAGGGTAACCCTAGCATGGTGTAGTATTGAGGACATAATCAGGTCTGATTATGGAGCTTTTACTGTACTTCATTGGTCAAGAAGCTCTAATCTAATTTGGGTTGGACCTTCCCTGGGAATATCTACTAATAAAGGGGGGGTGTTGGCCTATCAGATCGAGTAAGTTATGAAAACTGGCATGGGAGGTGTTGGTAAAATTGAAGTCATTATAGAAGCTGTAAAATCCCGGACGCATCATCAAGCTTAAGTCTTTGCAAAGACAGAATATTTGATCAGAAGTTAGATGTGATTTATCAAGCTTTGGGAGACAGTTCCCATTACAGGTCAACGCTATTCACAATGGTTCGAATCCGAGGTAACAATGAAACCCACACAAACGCCAGACCCCCGTCTAAATACATGGTAATGGTATAGACAATAGCCGCTTTTTCTTTTGGTCGCTTAAGCAAATGAAACGCTCTTGCGCTTTCCCTTGGCCGATTTTGAGGAAGCCGAGGAGCTCTCTGCACCCTTGTCGTTGCCACCCTTGTTCTTCTTCTTGTTCCGAATAGAATCCTTCACGGCATCCAACTTGGACTTCTTCTCCTTCATGCGTGCCTCGGCCTCGGCCTTCTTGGCCTCTCGGATCTCCTCGAGTTGGCGAGCCTTCATCATCTTGGACTCAATCTGTCCCTCCTTTTCGGCGTTGACCATGGCGAGAATTGTCATCATACCCTCCTATTGCAACGAAATAAATCTGTTAGCAAAACACTCCATGCTATAGAGGAGACCATAGAGGGAAGTTGGACAAACCTGGTCGTCAACGAAAACCTTGCCCTTCTTCTTTCCCTTGGGCTTAACAACTCCAACGGGCGTGATCTGATTCAGCTTGGGCAGGTCAAGCTCTGCCTCGGTATAGACTCTCTTCTTCTTGCGCTTCAAGTTCTCGGGGGCGGTGCGCGCCTTGGACTTGACTTCAACTGGCGGGGGACGCTTGACGTTCTTCTTGCTGCTGGGCTTGCTCACGCGGGAGGAAGAGGACAGAGTTGAAGGCTTAGTGCCCTTGGAGCCCTTGGAGGCACCTCCGGAGGAGGCACCCTTGGATGACCCTCTGGTGGGCGCCATTTGGTGTATGCGAAAGTTGGAGGATTTGGCGAAACTTAGGTCGGATCGAGCGTAGAGGATAAAATTTTCACGGCGAGTGAAGAATCGTCGAGCGGCAACCGGTTAATCAAGACTGTCAGTCTCAATTCCAAACTTCGTAGTGTCAATCCGAATAATTAAAGAGAAACAAGCGCATGCGACTCGGCGCCGCCATCAAAATTGCAAAAGAAATTTTGGATCAGGAAGGCGGTGAACAACGCCGATTCCACCCACCCAACCTCAGTGAAACCTCCACCACCACGAAGCTCGCCAGCGTCCAATTCTCTCCCCGCACCCTCCCTCCAAGAGATTGAATTGCACTGGACTGAGTGGACGCAATCTCATTCGACAATATGACCATCAACCCTACCTACCTCGCGCAACGGACGCGTTCCTGTACGTTCCCAGCCCTCCGTCTATCACACCCCGAGGTGTTCCGATCGCCCGCTAGGCGAGCCCTGCAATTGAGACCATTGTGAGCTGTACAAGGGAGCTAACAGAGTATGTTTCTGCTCTATAGCCGTCAACCTTACCGATGCCAAGAACCGTGTGCTCAAGTCCTACCGAGAGTGGCTCCGCGCGGTCAGTTTACCCTGCGATCACCCAGATACGCCTATGCCCTTGCTCCAGCGCAGCGCAGCTCTTGTCCTCTTAGACTTTCCTGAAGATGGATACTGGAGAGCAATTGCTGCCGAGAGAACATCAGACTATGACTCGAATTGAACACCAGGCTAACCCGTGACAACATGTACAGTCCCCGGAGATCCAAACCATGTACTCCTTGAACATGCCCGTTTCCGCCATCCGCACAAAGATCCGCCAGGAGTTCGAGAAGCACCGCTACGTCAGCCAACTCAGCGTCATTGACGTCCTGCTGTTCCAGAGCCACTCCGAGTTCCAGGAGACCCTCAACTACTGGAAGCAGCTGTCCCACGTCATGAAGTACTTCCGGCCCGAGGAGGACCCCGGTGCGCGCCTGCCCCGTAACTTCGTCTCTGGCTTCCTGGAGGGCCGCAACTGAAAAGCCCGTTTTCGATACCTCATCCACCACATCTTTCGTCTCTTTTTTCTTTTTCCTATATCGCAAGTCCGTGGGATGACAGTCGGAGGGACTGCGTCATCGACCCCGGCATGATGTGTAAATATTGTCTTACTAGGTCGCCAAATCATCTTGATTCTATATCAGCTCGTGCAGAACCAGTAGCTCTCTCCCCCGCTTCATAGGACTTGGTCTATTTGGTGTTCATACACACTTGACCCACCTTTGCTTAGCCTCACGGATAGCGTGAGCCAATCAAGCCACGGAGAAACATAAGCATGCATATCGTCTCTGTACTCATTATATCTACGAATGTTAATCTCAATAGATATCTTCTTTGGAGAAGTATTATATTATTAATTAGGTCATTGTTGTAACATGTCTCCGGCATAACTATATCCGGCTCTTCTCATGCACCCTACTCGAGCGAGAGTCGATGCTCTGGCGAGTATGATCGATCAGTCCAACCGGAGAGAGCCTCAAAGTGCGTATCTCGCTTGTAGCTCTTCTCGTCAAGAACCTCTCTCAATCCGTGATTGAAATTGAACACGCAGATAACAGCGCATATCAGGGTGAATGCCATGAGGATCAACGCCGCGAATGCAAATAACAGCATCATATCCTTGTCTGCTGTATTCGCGCGGCGCCCATCGTCGTACAGTACAACGATTCGACTGATTAGATATGCAATAATAGCAGCGTGGCATATCTTTGAGGATGTTAGTACGGAAAATCATTGTCGTCGTAGAGAATGCTATTGACTTACAATCACCGGTATCATTGCGATCTTCCACTCCTTGCGAACGAACCAGACAGCTAATACCATCATGAGGAAAGATGCAGGCAGAAGAGCCAATGTGAGGGCAAACTCTGGCCCCTCAAAGTGAACGTCGATTAAATCATATTGGATCACGAAAACTGTGATGAAGTAGAAGTCGAGCTTGATCAGAACAAGATAGATCTGTTCAGCTGTTAGTAGGTATGCAAGGATGACACGGGGAGGGAGTCATACCTCGTAGGCTAAAAAGCGAGTCTTAATGCTCAGATCACCGTGAATACTCCGGTAAATGGCCCAAGCATACTCTTTATGCAGCCGATAGGCACATGGCCAAATGATAAAAGAGCATATCCCAAAGACAATCGGACAAGCGATCTGAGCTGGGCCAACTCGCTTCCAAAAGTCGACATCGATATCTACCAAGGGCTGCCGTTCAGCATCACGTTCATTGGGTAGTCTTCGGGAAATCTCTATCATGGCGGTTGGCTGCATCGCAGAGAATGCGAGAATGCAGACATTGCTGACGCAGACAGCGAATAGTAGTAGGTTATTCTTGTGATGTACTGCGTCAATGGCTAGAATAAGCTCGTACACGCAAGTGAAGACGAAGATGGCCAGATTGATTGGCACGACGTATGATATAGTCACTTGGGTTATATTGGAATGAACCCACATCTGCCATTCGGAGATGATAAATCTAGACATACGAGTTAGTATAAGCGAGACCTGGCACCTTTGTGAATCACCTTGTCGTTCTAGATGCTTGACTTACAATTCTAGCGCCAGGATGATAATGGCTTGGGCGAGCAATGCCCCACAGAACAGCCACTCATGCCTTGATGTTGGTCTGTACATAGTGTCTTTTGTTCTGGGGAAGTAAGATAGTCCTCAGAGTAGTGAGACAATTGTCATAAGTCTAGAAGATAAATCATGAGATATCTTCTAGATTTTTGAAATCATTACTCTTGACATGGAGAACGATGATAAATTGTAAAAAGCATAAGGAGGTAAAAACTCTTTTTTCGGGCAGTTCCTGGAGAGAATTGCCGTACTGGAGCTACGATGTGAGACCCTTGTGGGGCAAATACTCCATAGTTGGCTGGTAAAGCGTGGTTATTTAAAAAGACTGACGACCCTCTCACGGAGCCCCCGAAACTACGCCGAGAAGAGGGTGTTCATACCCGAAAGGGGAAATAGGCCGATCGGGTTGACCCCGATCAGAATCTGAAGAACTCCTCTCCGCCATATTTATCCGTTTTACAGACCGAGGAAGCTTAACAATTGAAATGTTACATTTCGATTACAATGAGTTCATTATGCTGGTTTTCCTGTGACGGCCACAATCTTTTCAGCGGCAAGCTCAAAGTCTGGCTCCACGATCAAATTACTCAACCCCGATGTTTCAATCTATAGTGACCATTAGCGTGCTATCTCAATGGGTCGATACATATCCTTACCATTTTCAGACCTTTATCGCAATTGGTACCCTGGAGGCGAACTACTACAGGAACTTTAAATCCTCCGGTTGAAGTAGCAGCAGCGATGATAGACTCGGCGATCATGTCGCATCGAACAATTCCTAGGCTTCAGGTTAGCAAAGACATCTTCTCTCTTCTATGCAGCACATACCACCATAAATGTTGACCAGGATTCCCTTGATTCGTGAGTCCCGGTTCAAAATCTCAAACGCCTTTGACACGGTCTCCTTGGTTGCTCCTCCACCGACGTCGAGGAAATTCGCGCATTTGCCACCGAACAAGCTAACAAGATCGTTGGTTGCCATTGCTAAGCCGGCTCCATTCACTATGTTTCCAATGACACCATCAAGACGGACGTAGGAAAGGCCCGCCTGAGACGCCTCGTATTCATCTTCCTCATCAGGCAGACGTTCTTCGAGACTAAAGATCTCCGGTTGTCGGAAACGAGCCGAGTTATCGAACGTGAACTTTGCATCGAGACAGACAAAATGCCCCTCTGGCGTGCGCACAAGAGGGTTCAGCTCGAGAAGTGTAGCATCCTTCTCTTTGAATAGTTTCACCATTTGGTGAAGGATGTGGCTTATCACGCCCATTTCTGCATCCGAGAAGCCGAGCTGTGCTTGGACATATGCAGTGATCTCGGATGTGATGCCGTGCGTCATGTCAAACCAGTAATGCTCTAGTTTATCGGCGTTGGATTCGATGTCGACTCCTCCGACGTTGGAGATCAGGAGGACTGGCATGGACCGGTCGCGGTCGAATGTAAGTGCGACATAGTATTCCTGCGCAACGTCCACGGCTTTGTAGATGTATAGCTTTTTGACGAGAAGACCACCAGGTGGGGTTTGCTTTGTTGTAAGGTAGTAACCAATCATCCTCGAGGCATTCTCAAATGCCTCGATTGGTCTTCAAAAGAAGGGTTGTTAGCTTTGTCTTGATTAGTTCTTCTTAGACTTACGAGTTCATGATGCGAACTCCTCCTTTGCCATCGCTTTCGTATTTTCCCTTGCCACGCCCACCGGCAAGGATCTGTGCCTTTACAACCGATGGGGCATCTGCAGAAAAAAAAAGTCAGAGAGATGGAACACACAGCCTCTTATCTGTGAGATATCGTTCGGATAAATTCTAGGGTAGCTCACTGATTTTCGAGACCACTTCTCTTGCTTCTTCTGGACTGCCGACGACATATCCATTAGGTACCGGAATGTCGAACTAGTAGCTATGAGTCCAAGAAGACAACCTTGACCGGCTAGATTGGACCATACATCTTTGAGTAATTTGTGCGAGTGGTACTCAAGGAGACTCAGGCCTCGCACTTGAATCCTGAACAAACCATGCTTCTACATGTCTATCAGCATCTGAAATCTCCCTATCGTCGTCCAGCGGCAACAAGCACCAACCTGCTGAACTAATCGTGGAATCGTGCGTCGGCAAAGCATCAGGGATATTCAGGATGAATAAATGTATAGATTTTGTAACGCAGGTTCGACGTCGCCATTGAAATCCGCAAATTTGCGGGGTAAGTCATTGTAATAGGAAAGGCTTTCCTAGTTTGCGATGACATCAACACTACGCGTGTGTGGCCCGCGCCGAATTCGTGCTAGGGTTTTGACATTTGAAGTTTATTACCTCGAAACGTGGGGAAATAGAGTTCGGATGGTGATCGGTTTCAACCAGTTGATTTGCTGTCGAGCTGCCTAAAGCTCTTGGGTTCGCCAAATTCGTCAATAGACGTGGCAAATACCCTTCCAGAGTAATATTGGGTTTTTGCATAATTTCTGGAGCCTAATGGGGAGAGGCTAATGGTTTGCTTTTAACATTATGAATCGATAGTCTGTGAAAAAGCAATTTTCATCTATCTTTAGAACATGAGTTCACCGATTTTGTTCCCATAGTCGATAGTTGATGGAAAAGGCAAATTCTCAGGTCCATCAGAGAATGAGTTCACTGACTCTTTCCGGGAGCATCCGATCATCATGCCAGCAAACTGTAAGTACGGAGTGATCCGTACTATATAAGCTTCTCCGATGTTAGGCGATCATTTTCGGTCGCGGCAAATAGGGCTGCTAGTTTCCTGACCCTGCATACCGTTCATTCGTCATATCATAAGGAGCTATCATCCCACTATTGGCCCCTTGCAGATGATCGCCGCTAAAAGTATAATGTGATAGGGGTCCTAGCGATCTGCCAGTTGTACGAGAATGCAAGAACACGAAGCCCACACTAATATTAATAAAAGATGAGATCCTCTTAACTTTAGACGATTAGCAGCGGGATCGACCGCGCTTTTTTGCTCGCTCGACACCTTTCAACGACAATGAAGTCGGAAGAGTCAGCACCCGACGCCTGCGATCGAGCGAGGCGTTCCTCAGACACTGCTCCTTGTGCCTCAGTGCAAGAAGATGCGAGCAATGCAAGTTCTACGGAAACTGTGCAGTCATTGTACTGCGTCTTGTCCGAGAAGGAGAAGATTTTCACAATATGTGTCTGTTCACTGGTGACTTTCTTGGGCCCGGTAGCTGGCACCATGTACCTTCCCGCCCTCGACTCGCTGGCGAGAGATTTACAAGTGTCGACTGCGAAAATTTATTTGACGCTTACAACCTACAAGGTAGACTCTATTCGACCGATGATCATCGATTGTAGCTAATTTAAACAGATCTTTCAAGCGATTTGCCCATTGTTAACTGCTGGCTTATCGGACCTAAGTGGCCGTCGTCCCATCCTCCTGGCCAGTATATTCCTCTTTCTTTGCACTACTATCGGCCTTGCGACTCAAACCAACTATGCGGCTGTGCTCGTCTTACGCTGCGCTCAAGGAATTGTTTGTGGTACGAGTACGATCGTTGCCTTTGCATCCATTACCGATCTGGTTACACGGGGTGAGCGAGGGAAATATACTTTCTACTCTTCAATTGGAATGACACTTGGTCCATCGATTGGACCAACTCTGGGTGGTATCTTGACACAGTTTCTTGGATGGAGAAGTGTATTCTGGTTTATGACCGCCATTGCCGGGGTTTTGCTTCTCGTTATATTGTCAATCCTCCGCGAAACTTGTCGAGCTGTCGTGGGCAATGGTAGTCTACCCCCTCAGCGATGGAACAGATGCATTCTTCAAATCGTCAACCCAATGAACCACAAGCCCGAGCCTAAGACAAAGATTACGTTCAAGAAACGCCCGACAGTACTCCAGACTCTCAGGATTCTGCAAGATCGACATTTCGCCCTCCTTGCTCTCTGCAGCGCTATCTGCTTTTGCACCTCGACTGCTATTTTCAACGGCTTGCCACCTCTGCTAGAGAGGAAGTATCATCTGAAGCCTCTTTATGTCGGGCTGTGTTACCTCCCTTACACCCTCGGTTCCTGCACTACTCGTTGGACAGCAGGCACATTTGCCGATCGAATATTCAAGCATTACGCTCGCCAAGTGGGGGTGGATGTCCGGTCAAACCGACAATGTCCGACGCAAATGCAGCATATTCCTCTTGAAAAAGCTCGCCTAGTGCTAGCAATACCGTTTATCTATTTTTATTGTCTTTGCATTATTGCATTCGGATGGGTTATGAATTATAATGTCCATATAGCGGGTCCTTTGATTTTGTTGTTCTTTTGTGGCAATGCCAGCACGGGCGTTAATAACACCCTCGGCATGTTGGTTGCGGATTTGAATGTGACGAGGCCTGCTTCTGCTCGTGCTGTTCTGAGTATGGTCAACTGGCTGACTTCAGCGGGAGCCTCGGCGGCAATCATACCTTTGATTGATGCCATGGGAATGGGCTGGCTGGGAGTACTTCTTGCGGGAATGATGATTCTTGTCTCGCCAGCTTTGTGGGCGTTATTTTTCTGGGGCAAGAAGTGGAGAGATAAGCAGGCTTTAACCTTGGACTGAGACTAACATTCTTGAATATACTAGATTGGTACATAGAATTATGGGTATTTACAAAAGTTTGGCTTTAGGATTGGTTATCTTGAGAAACTGAAATCATCTCTCGCGTCAGAAAGATGCTGTTCGAACAGAGGCCGCCTACCTCAAAGCAACTCTGGCTCAATCGCCCCAGTCTGTTCCACAATGGGATGATAGTGCTCGGTTCGTCGATGTTTCTCAAATGCAAAAACCGTGTTCTTAAGGCGATAGCAGTCCGACAAATCAATAGATGCAACCACCAGTTCATCTTCTTTGGTCTTTGCTTCCTTGATGATATGGCCAAGCGGATGAACAATGATAGTTCCACCAACCAACGGATTTCCATCTTCGGCGCCTGTCTTGGCAACGTTGATACTGAAGCAGGCGTTCATGTAACTATTTCCTTGGCATGAAAGCTTATGATGAAGCAGAACAAGATCCTCGGCCGCATCCGGGCTCATATCCACCATGTGGCCGCTAGCTGTCGTTTGAAAGGCAGTGGTGTTATACCCACAGCACATAATTTCAATTCCTTGAAGGCCGTATACACGCCATGCCTCGGCCCATCGTCGGTCATTGCATATCAGCATGCCAATAATCGGGTCTCCCTTTCCGTTGTTCTCTGCTGGGCTGGCGCTGGCATCTGATTTCTTAACGGCGCCAGGGACAAGTCCAGGAGCCCTGAACGCGGGAAACCCCAGGTTGCCAGGATGAAAATAGCGCTTTTCTAGCTGCTGGAATGCACCTGGCTCGGTTTTTGGCTCAACTGATCCTGGTAAATGTACTTTGCGGTATTTCCCGACAATCTTGTTTGCGTGTGCAGAATAGTACGCGCTAGAGTTGTAGTCGATGTGAGAGCCGTCTTCTTGGATACTTCTTTCCGCGTAGCCCACGTAGACGTCAATACCGAGGGAATATGCGTGATCAAATAGTGGTTTTATATTGGGAGATTGCTCGATACCACCTTTGCTTGGATCTTCGATGTCAAAGTATTGATCCAGGTCTTCCCCCTCGATCAGATATCTAGGGAAGAAGGTGGTAAAGGCCAACTCGGGGAAGACGGCCAGCTTCACATTCTCTCTCGCGGCTTGGTCCAAAAGCTTGCACATTCGGTTGAGAACATCCTGTCGGGAGTCTGCAAGGTGCACAGGACCTAATTGGCAAGCTGCAACCACAACCGGCCGAGGTGATGGGGCTTCCGTAGTACTCATCGCGATGATATTCAATAAATAGTGGCTCTTGTTTCTATCCAAGATGTCAAGATCTGTGAGACAAGATATTTGTATCACTTACAGTTCCTTAAAAGGTTGAAGATTGTGTATGTATGAAAATTGGGGCTGACCCCGCTCTCGGCTTGTTATCGCCATCGGTATCTTACACTCTGGACCGGGCAGATCAGCCGCCAAAGAGACACATAGGTCCCCACGAATTTGCTTATCTCAGAGTAATTTAGCGAGGCTTTTCCGGCTATTAATCCTACTTGCCGACATGCCACTGCCAAGACGGCAGAGGTGTCTCCTCACATGCGTACGAGATAGCTTTCAATCCTCTGACATAGACAAATTTGAAATGAGGCCAATAGATGGACACAGATACACTTAAAGAGCTAATATTTAACATCACCTTCGCCAGTGCTTTGGAACAGCTACCACGGTGCTCTCTTGTACTTGACCTCTGAGGAGTACAACTCAACTCTGCAGAGGAAAAGAAAACGATTTCCATAACTCAATCCATGTGCCACTTAATTCCAAAGTTGGAGTGAGACAGAGAAGTCCAAGTCCGTTGAGTTTCCTGTTCGCAGCCAGGACAATAGTCATCATGTGGCGATTGGCTAATATACATGTTAGGGCCTTACTCGGATTAAATTCTCCGTAACGGACAGCATTAGTCTCGAGGCCTTTGTAATCCTTTAAGCTAATGGTATTATTTATCAAATTTCAAGTACTTGTCTTGATATGAAATTAGAATTAAGTATTATAATATTCGATAGCTATTCCGTATCTCACGAACAGGATTTTCGTATTTAGAGAAGGTGGTTCAAGCTGCACTGCAGGTTGAGATCGATGTTGATCAGACCGTTCTTTTAAAAGCATTAGCTATCCGAAGTCTTTGTTGAAGACATTTGCAAAACATACCTGCTCCACGTCCTTCTGTGAGCAGCAGTAGACGTCACCACCAGAGCAGCTCTCGCCGAGAAGACCGGCGAGGAGGTTACCCAGGGACAGGAGACCACCGTTTCCGTTATCGCTGCAGACAACTGTTTGGTGGCTCTCGCAGACAGTCTCCTCGGAGGGTTCGCCGCCTGAGTCTTCCTTGTGCCCGTCAACGGTGGGCATGGCCAGGGCTGAGACAGCCAGAAGGGGAAGAGCGAAGATGTATCTCATGTTGACGGGTGGGTTTGGTGACCTAAAGACAGGAATTAACCAATTGAATGAGAGTAATTCGAAAGCGAACTATACATACTGTGTGGGTAACAACTAGGCTGATGGAATTCGAAATATCATTATTAGATATCATACTGCCACTATTTATACAGTGACAAGAAGAGTAGATGTTACAGAGTGATAGAGAAATACCGCAGATATTGACGTCAACAACGAATGAGCACGATAGTGTGCCTTACTACCGTTACATGAGTGAAGTTGGGTTGTGGGGTTGACAGGTAACTGACAGTCTGCAGAGGTTGTTCCTGTTCCGGAAACAGTAACTGTCATGGCTTTACCCGCCAAATGTGCCTTGGGATTTGATACGGGACGCTTGGCGGCCCCACTCTTTTTCCCATGTTGTACAGTGCATGCCTGATAAACATTGTAACAGTTGCAAGGTGGATCGTGCTTTGGTGTATCCAAACTATGGCCCCAGGGACGTAGCAGTTGCCATGTCGCCAAGGCTATTTTCATGGCTGTCCCCTCTGGGTTAACGGAGAAACAATGGGTCCAGACTGCATGCGTAGAACTTAAAGCAGTATTCTGTATGGGTCGTAGGCTCAAAACAATAGGACCAGATAGTTTACATATTGACTAGAGTTTACAAGTCACAAGTCCGGTGGGAGATTCTCAAACATCAGCATGAACGCATAATGAAAAGTTGGGTCATACCTGGACCCGGTAAGACTACAGTTGCTTGAGATTGGTGATTCTAGAGGTTAAACGGCGTTTAATAAAAGCCTTATTCTGGTACTGTGACAGATTTACACAAGATGGGGACAATTTGAGCTCAATTGAGGCAGCATGAGGTAGAAACATGCTGGATCAAAATCACGGAAAAGTTACTACAGTTTTGAAATCTACTCAAATAGATTATCATGGACAAAGTATTCGAAAATAACCAGAGTGTATTAGACTGAGATTAAAGTTCTTCACCAACAATAATTGGCTTTGTACAAATATCATCGCAACGCACTGGAGGTGGTATAGATGTAATATCTGCTAGCCCTTCGAACACAGGGCTCATATCCACCCTTCTCTTTCCCTTTCAGGCTGACCGAGTTGTTGTCGGCCATATTCGAAGCAGCTATGCACCTCCGAGTGGATGTAATGAGGGCACATAAGTCACTTTAAAGCAGGTGGTTCAGAGAGCACTGAGCGTTGACGTCGAGGTTGATGAGGTTTCCGTCCTGAAAGTTTTGTTAGCTTTGATGCGTCCCGTGGGATTGCTGCGCTTGTTGCAATACTAGGTCAAGCGCTTAGATAATTACTTACCTGCGTGGCACTCTTGTCACAGCAGTAGACGTCACCGCCGGAGCAGGAAACACCGAGACCACCGGGGAGGACGTTGCCGAGGGTCAGGAGACCGCCGTTGCCGTTGTCCTTGCAGACGACCTGCTGGTCGCTGGAGCAGCTGGCAGCAGTGCTGCCGGCAATGGCGAGGGCAGAGAGGCCCAGAGTAACGAGGATGGACTTGACGAACATGTTTGCGGTGTCTTGAAACAATTAGTCTGACTTCTCTGGAAATAAGGGAGGCGTTGAAACTCACTTGGGATAAGAGTTGGTTTGTAGAGATGGTAGAGAGTTCACTGATGCTATTGTTGACCGTCCAGGGCGACAGTCAGCCCTTAAATATCTTTTGCCATTACCAACGCCTTAGTCTGTATTTACTCCTTCAAGCTTCCAACGTCATGCAAATTCCAAGCATGGACCTGAAAGCAATGGGCAAGGGTGTGGTTAGAGCGCGGCGGCGACGGAAGGATGCTTGAGGTTGTGCATTCTTTGTAATCTTGGAGCCCCAATATGCTTTATCTAGTAAAGATCATCTTGTTAGCAGGGGTCTCACTGTCATGACCCAAGGATTTCGAGGATGATCCACGAGTTATTCCTGGCAATGATCCGCCACCCCTTGCAGGGTAAACGTGAAATTTCCGTGAGCATCAACGTTGATCATATCAGAGTTACATTGAATGATGGCTAGATTCTTATGGTTGGTATTAAATGGGTTATTTTGCTGGTCAATCATTGTGTATATATTTATGAGAAAGAGGTAGAGGTAATTAGAGATAGAGGGAGTTGGAGTGAAATAGAATGTATACGAGTAGGTGTGTGTCTCACGGCCTATTTAGAACCCATGCTCAAGCTCTCAGGAATGTGAGCCGATTGAATCCGAGGAAATCTCCGTGTTTTAGACTACCCCTTTCTGATTATCTTTGATCACTACACAAACACTTTGAAGGAATTCTTTTCCGGATTTAATCAGCCTCAAACTACTTTGATCGTTTAACACACAAGCATCATACACAACGCTGATCTCTTGTGGTAACCCAGAAGTAGTTACAAGATGTACTACTTGACTTCAAGCTTAATCAAGGGTGAATGCCACGTCAAATGCTTGCGGAAATGATATCCCACTGGTCGAAGCAAGGCCAATGGAATGTTCGGGAGAACAGCGGGATCCCGAGTGGCTGTTTGCGAACGACCACTGCAGATCATTCTCAAACCCAAAATAAGCCACTTGAGCTAATTCGAGGCAGCACTTGACCTGTGGAGATCGGCGGCGTATAGTTTGCACGTGAATTATCAGCTTGTTATTCAGTTGTAAGTCAAGACTAGCTGATGCACTTGGCCAGACGGGGAGTTACTACGACATGTTGCTGATAAAGGCCGGGTCATCTTTCAGGGCTTATCACCTATATGTTTTGCAACAAACTCAGGGAAGTTTGATAGAGTAAGAGTTAGCGTATGTTCGTGATTTAGCCCGTTTTATCTACTGTAGACTTCTTATGAAACCAATGTAAACGATACTTTGACGGAGAATAGCGGAGTACAGTTCGGATCTACAACAAGTTTAAGGTCACATTTTCCATGAAAACTACTCCGTTAATGTCCATCAAGGCAACCAGAAACCAGAGGGCAAACAAGGCGACCAGTGAACCGGAATCTATAACTCTCGCAGCTGACTAGCCTGAAATTGACCAGAGAGTTGGCGATCTAGTACTACGCTCAGGAAATGTTCGAACAGCTGCTTTCTTAGACAAATGCCCAACTTCAAAGTTGACGTGTAACTCAAGATTTTCGATCCTGAAAGTCTCTGAGAAAATCAAAGGCCGGTGTTGATCATGTACCTCCAAGTATCTCACATATACGGCGTGGCTTCTGTGTCAAGGGTGTTGGGACTAGCTTTCCTAACGTTATGTGCACGGCTGTACTCATACCGGCCCTAGATCTGACAGAATCTATGTTCTATCATATTTGATCTTCTGGGTTATGTGTGCCTAACAGTTGAAAGACCTTTAAACAGGGTGTAAGAGATGGAAAATCTGGGCAGTGCCGGTTATTGTCGAGCATTTTTTCGTCTCTAGAAGTTGGGATCTACATTTCATCGAGCCCCAATACGAGGCTCAAGGATGGTGAATATATCGACCCGTGATGCGCTACACATGTGCCAACCTCTTGATCAAAAGTGAAAGACCTTGTCCAGCGATCATCCTTCACGGTCAAATCTACCCAGTAGCCCTCCGTTTGCCGATGCCCCGGGATTTACCTATCACCCACCTCACCATCTACCCAAATTCCCCATGATATACATACCATCCCCAAAAACACCATGAACAAAATATAGATGAACCATCAAATAAAATTTTAAGCTTTAAGCTTGAAGTTCCCCCCAAAACGCCAATCAAGTCCGTAGAATAACGTATGCAATGCAAGACAAGAATTCTTTTCCAAAGCCCAGTCCAAGCTCAGCCCTCCATCATGTTGGCCCGGTCCTCCTTGAACTGGTCGCGGGCAGCGGTGAATTTCTCAGTGACAACATCGCACAGGTCCATCAGGTCGTTGAAACCTTTCTCCAGAGCTTCGAGGGCGGTCGTTGTGTCTAAGAGGGAATGGATTAGTGTGGGATTCTTGAGAGGGGAGGTCTTGGTCCGAGGGCTTACCGTTGGTCTGGATGCGAACGTGCATCTTGGCGTCGGAGGGGTGGGGGATGGTGTAGCCGCAGAACTCGACCGCGGGGCTGGGCGTATGTTAGTAGAGGCTCTCGATGGTCTAGTTTGGGTGGTTCTCGAGTTGTAGTGTTTGACTGTGAATCCTCGAGGGCGCACTCACTTCTTCATGATAGCGTATCGCAGTGCATTACCCATGGTGTGACCCTCGCCCTCGAACTGGAACGAGGCAGCAGTGTCGGAGGAACCGGGCAACTAGAAGGACCGAATTGTCAGATATCTTCTCGTGGAACTACCTCATGTCGCGGCTTCTAAGGCCCTCCGTGGTGCGCGACTTACCACAACGATGCGCTTCTCGTCCAGCAGAATGGGGTTAACGGGATCAGCCTCGGCCTCGACGTCCATCATGGACTGATCGTGCTCCGGGTCTTGTGAGTGAACGGAGGCAGGCATTGTGTCTGGAGTATTTGCGATGAGGGGATCGGGATCTCGAGATCGGGGCGGAGGAGGTTGTAAGTTGTGGGATGAAGCGTGGAGAGCTCGGGGCCGGAAGAAAAGCAGTCAATTACACTTTTAACGGAGTCTTCCGTCGGATCCGTAGAAGATGAGGTGATATGACGAGGTTAATCGAGTCAAAGACTTCGCCGGCGATTGTCGAGGCACCGAAGAAAAAAAAGTGGGTTATCGATAGCGAAGCTTACCGCCTACCGCTTCTGTACGAAGATATACCCTTTTCAGGAACAAGCTTCTCTTCGTACTTCTTTTACATTTTGAATGGCTTGAGTGAATGTAGAATAGAGATTTCATTGTTCCTCAGCATTACACCTGTTTATCCTGGTTCTGCGACTTATGCAGACATCGGCTTTCAAACATGTGGTGCAGATCCCGCCCGTAGGGCTGGCTGCACAAAGGGAAGCTAAGAAGTGCATGCCACGAGAACGAGGGCGACATGGGTCATTTTGGGTTTCGTGTTTGGATTTTTTTGTGATCTTGAAACATTCAATTATTTTGAGGGAAGGGAAAGACGATCCGTGACGATGGGCTGTTTTGCTACAGATTGATTAAACCTGGCGAATTCCAAACATCGGAGGCAGATGCTCGTCAGCTGTTTTTCGTAATTTTCCATCTGAAGTTTCGATATGCTTACTGCCAAGATTCAAGCTAGCATGATCTGTGACAGATATAGGGAATATGTACGGAAGAAGATTTATGCTAAAAGCACTAATGCACCATCGAAGTGGTAGCGATCGTATACTTCAAACATATTCCGCTCAGTGGTGAAGACTTCCACGGAATGCCGAGGCTGAAGCAGTCGAATCCATAGTCCTTCAGACCAAAAAAACCTAGGCCGGCTAGATAATCAACATGAATCATGTAGGAAATACTGAATGGTGATTGGGGAAGAGTATCCTAATTCCTGCAGTAATTAGCCGAGCATGAAGAACCATCCGAGAGCTAACAAAGAAACAAAGATCAGAACGCCACGCGGTCTGAATCAATCCACAGCTCACACAGACCAACATCGAAACCTAGCGGCTCGGCCATGAAGAATAGTTACAGTCTGTACTATGTAATACTGTAGCCTTGAACGTCCAGTTCCAAGTTTATCACCCAAGCTAGAAGTTAAACACTACTTAAGCAGGCAATATACTTCGTCCACCATACCAAGGACGAGTCCGGTGTATATACAACCTCAGCACCCTCTCCCGTAATTCGAAAAAAGATTATACCCTGGACGAACCACCAAACCATCGCCTAACTAATGTACTCCTTCATACATAAGTACTGTACTACTCATCTCGGCAGGGCTCATTCCTACTCGAACCAGTTTAGCGCAGATAAAAAAGAACGGACCCTGCCAACTTGCTCAATGCTTGCCGCATCACCCGGTGATCCGTGCGAGTCGAACTTGTCTCGTTCAAACTTTGCAGTGACGTGCGGGCGCCGGCCAATAGCTTCGTTGCGGCTTCATGCTGGCGGTCTACATTACTTTTTACGGGAGGGACTAATAACTAAGGGGCGGTCGGCAATGGGTTCCGTGAGTCGAGAGTCCACTTTGCCTTGTAGGCTGTACTTAGCTACATTACAGTATGTACTAGCCACAGGCGTCAGGCTGACCCACACGAGGGACCGTGGAGATGTCCGAGTTTCTTTGCGTTCCGTTCCTGAGCTCGGGCAGCTACAGGAGGAAACTTGGTTGGGAGCTTTGCTGGATGGGATGGTTGGTCCAGCAGTTTGGTAGCCAAGATGGTGGGGGATTCGAGTGGGTATACACTCCATAGATGTAAGTTCAGGATCAGGTCCATCTAGGATTTGACTTTTGAGCTCGTCCTCGTTGGGCAGGTCCTTAACTGATATACTCAGAGACTACGGAGCTTCCTCGGACATTTATATACTGTACCAAAGTGATCCAAGACTGAGTATTTACTAGTGACTAGAAATCACTAACTACAGTGCTGTACTGCCCTTGACAGGGATCTTCCTGCGGGTGCCACACGCTATTTGTGAATCCACCCCCTGATCGCCTATAAGCGCCGGCGGCGCCGTGTTGGTGGTAGAATGCGATGTGAGTCGCTAGATGGGGGTGTGATTAGGTGCTGGATTTTGGAGGAGCGCAGGATGGAAGTCATTCGGATGAGAATGATGTATTAGTTGTTTTTTTCTTTAAAAAAAAACCTAGTTGGATAATGTACCGCGTAGGGATTATGCTTGGAAACACTGAGAACAGGAACTTCCACCCGAGGCATGACCAAAACTCAGTCAGCTAAAAACTTTGATCGATTATCAAGCAGAAACACAGAAAAGAATCAGAATCATAAAATCTGGCTTATCTGACGAGCGAGTGGAAACTGCGGAGACATCAAGCCACCAACCCAGCGCCCCAGCACGATTTAACCCTTCCAAGGATTGCAAAAAGCAATAGTACCGGGGCTGAGTGGATTCCCCGTCTAATCTCTCACACCCACACGGGCAACTGATTCATTTCAGATAGATCTACTACTGTACATACTGTAAGACGGTAAGTGTAATTAGAATGTGTTGGGGCTAGTTCAATAGATTCGGATTCTATATGCCTTTTTCGGGACATGACACCTATATAGGTCCGCCCGCAGAAATATGCCATATGTGACAAACCTTTTGCTGATCGTGGGGGCCAGACCATAAAATTAAGAAGCACGGATCGCATTCGTTCTGAGCTTCTGACATGATGCTAAAAAAATTCCAGTGGACATGCTTGTATTATAGTGGGGGGGAGGAGGGGGGTTCCACTGCCTATCGTAGTTCGTGGGGACGTTTCTCTTTTTTTTTTTTCTACTTCGAGAAGTGTTCCTGTTCTTGAATGTATTTTAGTAGGTACTCAGTTAATCTAACTGGAGAACTAGTTGAGATCCTGAGACAAATCAAGGCAGAATCGGGAGGCTCTAGTGACCCCAATTGGGAATAGGATACGGTGGAAGGAGACCGGTCAAGTCATCCTAATAAGCCACCAGGGGGGGGATGTATTTCCATAGATGAAACTATCGAAGACTGGAACACTGGCGGTCGCAGATCCGCACGAGCAGCTTATTGGACAGGATGGTTCAGCTGGTAGAAACAGAAACACGTCGTGTCTCAGCCAGACGATCCTGATACGCCGGGCCCAACTGCGGGTTGCAGCAAATGTTTGAGCGTCGGGTCCACAGGTACAGGTACTTCTTCTCATATACATTATTACTAGTAACTCCAAGTACTTATACTTCTCTCCGCCCCCTGGTTCTCTGCACTTTTGACAGTCTTTCCCTTTTTCCCCCTTCTGGGCCAGACCCTCAATTCATTCAACGACTACTCTCCTCCTCTCGACCACCTCATTTCCGCCCTTCAATCCTCCTTCGGTCCATTTCTTTCGCTTGACGCTCTGGACTTTTTTCCTTCTTCCCTTTCACAGCTAGTCGCTCTGCTTGCCGCCGAACTGCCGCCCTCCCCCCTCCTCCTCTCCCTCTACCCTCTCTCCTCACCTGCATCACTACTCTCTACTCTACAAACGACTGGCAGGCAGTTCATGCCCCTCCGGATCCCAGTTCTTTGACCTAACCGCCGACATTTCTTTGTTCGCGGAACTCTCCGACTTGAAATCATCCCGAGTCAGCCTCAACTAAGCCTCAAACGAAGCCTACCACGTCGGGGTCGCCTTGCTTTCTACGCCTCCCATCGTCCATTGATGCTTCACCTCTTCTTCGAGGGGGTCGTTGGTCGCTGATCCCGCGCCGTTGTATTAATATACCCCAACTCATTCGAGCTGCGACTATATAGTCGGTGCTTGTTGAATCGCGATACTCTCCGGGTTCACCGCAAGTTACGACTGCAAGTCCCCGGGCTCTTTCTTTTCCCCTACGTCGGCAGCAACACCATGTCAACGGCAGTTGCATCCGCGACGGCAGCTCCGTTGTCCTCACCACATACCACCCGCGACCCAAGTCCGAAGAACTGCCCGACCTTGGCTCCGCCAGCCGGCGGACCGGCGAATTCCTCCCCTTCGCGCATGTCGACCACATCTCAAGATGGCCCGGCCAGAGGCACCCCCGAGCGGAAAGATCCGTCGTCTCCGTAAGTTTTGAATTCTGGATATGCGAAGATCGGAGGATGGCCCCGGAGTATACAGAAAGAATGCGCAATGCTAATCTTCGCTCGCTATAGCTCTCAAGGTAGCACCGGCCCAAGGATTACCGTGAAGAAGGAACCGCCATCGTCGCCGCGCATGCAGAGTCGCCCTCGGCCCCGAAAGTTGGACTTGTCGACCAGCCTCCCGTCTTCCAGTGGCCTCCAGGTGCGTCCACCGGGAGGACCAATGACCGCCAGGGAAGGTTTCACCATGCAAAATGTAGGACTGGCTTGTCTGTCGCCCGGCTTCCAGACGCATGATCCGGTGATGAGAGAACAGCTGCAGCGCAGCATGTCAGTACGGGATCAGCAGCGGTCAATAATCGAGGCGCGGTTACAGAAATCCGCCAAGGATGAAGGTCCCGAGGGAGTTAAACCGTCCGAGTCGAAATTCATGGCCGTGCCAAAATCCGGCTCTAAGCGACGCCCTCCTCCCGGTCTTTCCATCGTCCCTCCGTCTGCTTCTCAGTTCGCCAATGAGCGAGTGATTCAATCCGCCCCGTTGAACCAGACTTTTACTGGTCGGTATCAACCTCAGCCATTGACCCGCCATATCGTCAACCAGAGCCCGACGCTAGGCTCGACATCGCATATGCACCACGTTCCCGCTACTCAAACCAACAACCGCCTTCCTCCTCTCTCCGATGTCTTTGGTTCAGATACACTGGGTGGCCGTGACCGTGATCGGGACCGCCCCAGTTTGTACCCAAATGCATCCAGCAGCAACTCCTCCCAGTCAAACCTGGCGCCACTGCCATCCCCCGGTCTACCTGGTAACATGTCCCAAACACCCACCCGGCCACGGGAATACCGCTCCGCCGAGGAGGCAGTCCAGGAAATGTCCGGTGGTCGGGAAGAGCTACTTCCCCGTATCGTGCACTACGGTGGTCACCAACCCCCTACTCCCCCATCGCCCCATGCCGGCCACATGGCCCCCAAGACCGCGCCGTTGGTCTGTGAACCAGCCCCCAGCGCACCCCCGGCTCCTCCAATGTACTCCACCGATCCCACTGCTCGCCGTCGCCCCCGGAGCGAATATGAGCAGGACAATGGAAGCCCGCCCCTAGGCCACGGCCCCGATCCTCACAGCAGACCTAATCCTGCTGCGGCTATGGGGCCAAACTCTACCTTCCCTGGTCCGTTTGGCGCAGGCAGGGACTCGCCAGAGACTCAGCGGAGAAAGAAGGAAGAGTTTTTGGGTCTGTGTGCCCGCGCTTGGGATTTGTTCCACTCTTGAAGTAGTGCAGTTTACACCATCGCTGCACTAGTAAACAGCCTCCACATGATACTGGATGGGTCATCACAATGTGGCTATGTGTGAGACTCATCTGGCTCTGAATGTGGTTGCGCTGACCCCCTCCCCTCCTTCGGCAAGCCCGAATCTAAAAAATGAGTCCTGGTGGAGCATATTTTCGTCGCTCTACCGGCTCTCTCTTCCTCAGCCTCCATCTGGTTATTTGAACAGGATGACTTGCCATGTTCGAACTTCTTTTTTCAATATCTACCTGCCCGCCTCATCTTGATGATTTGAGTATCAGGGTCCCAGGTTTTTCTTGTTCTGTTCTATTTTTTTGTTGTTTACATGACATTGATGTTTATATCCCATCTCATCTATACCTACGGTACAACAGGGGGTGAGCCTCTGTGAAGGCTTACTTGGAAAAAAGGGTCTGTTTTTTTATGTTTTTGCTTGCTCTGTCTTGGGTTTGGTCTTGTCTATGACCGAGAATCTCTTGCATTTGCTTCGCATTAGGCGTTGGGTGTCTTTTTTGCCATATACCTATTTTCTGGATGTTCATCTCCTTTTTTTCATTGGGAATTCAGCATTTTTGAACGGATTTTCTTTTGATCGAGATCACTTTTTCTGATTCCATTTTTCTATGATTCTTATTTTCATTGGAGTATATTTTCCTTGGGTCAGGGTTGAGGGAGAATCCCCAGTAGGATTTGGTTTGTTATTACCTCGGACCTTGATAGTATATTACGGAACTTAATGACTAGTACTCGGTGATTCCATTGAACCTGTTCAAAAGCGTTGTATCGAAAATCAAAAGGCACAAGTTGGGTATCTACTCAAGTCGTCTCCTCTTCCCACCGCCACCTCTCGCAGGAGGCTCACCACCACCACCCATCCCCTCCCATCCCCGTCTCTCCATAGGCATATCCTTCCTCTCCTTTGAAGCAATCTTCTTCCTCCTCCGCTCCAACGCCTTAGCCCGATCCCGCGATCCCATCTCCTCATACTTCTTCTGCATAACCTGCTTCTTCAAATCAGACTTCTTCAAGTAGTACGGCGTACTCTTCTTTCCATCCCGAATAGCCTCTTTCTCCTTCTTCTTATGCTCCGAAATAACAGCCTCCTCCCGCTTCCGGTTTTCCCTCGCCTTCTGCTGATCCGTCGCTGACCGGATCTGTCGCTTCAGCGCTTCTTTGGCTTCGGGGTTCTTCGTCTGCGCCATTTGTCGCTTTAGATCGCGCAGTTCCGAGGCCCGGTATTCTTCTAGGAAGGCGTAGTTCTTTTCCGAGGCCTTGGAGTTCAGTCCCTTGCCGCTGTGGCCCATGACTGCTGCGTCGAAGCGGGGGTCGCGCGCTTTGGCGGTTGCTGGTGGTTCGACGATGACGCGTTTCCGGGAGACGGCGTATTTAGAGGATTGTACCATTGGTGCGTGTTTGGAGGCCCGCGCTGCTTTCTTTTCTTTCGAGGTGCTGTCTTTGGCCAAGGCTGCGGCTGCGGCTTCGCGCTTTTGTTCACGGGCGGCGCGGATTTGGGCGCGGATGTCGTCGAGTGGGGAGGCGGTTGAGGTCGTTTCGGGGGTGGATTTGGTGGCTTTTGTCTTGGTTTTCTTGGGGCCCATGCTGGCTTGGGCTTTGGCTAGGGCGCCGAAGGAGATGTTGCTTAGGGATGCTTGGATGTCGTCGTTTGCATCGGAGTCCTCTTCTTCTTCTGAGAAGGCTGAGGCATTGTCGTTATCCTCGTCTGAATCTTGGTTTGAGTCATCATCCTCTGATCCTTCATCTTGCGACTTTAGCAGGTAGTCTTCGTTAGTGATTGAGCTTTCTGTCATTCGCAGACTCGTACGTACATCACCGGCTTGCAGATCGGCATCAGAATCCTCTTCTTCCTCCTCGGCCTCGTCCTGGGAAGGCTCGTCACCCATATTGGACTGCTCCGAGTACACATCGTCTTCATCATCAGGCCGAGCCCGCACTCGGCGGTTCAGCATATCTGTAATAGCCATATTTGCGTATTCTCGGCGAGCGTAGGTCAATTCGAGTTCGAAATCATCTTCCGAAAAAGAAAAATATTGCCGTGCGGGCGGTCAACGCGATAAGATTAGCACCCTCTTTTTTTCCCGCCGATTGCCCCGTCAACATCCACTCCGTCGCGCAGTCGATGTCACGCTCGACCTGCACCGCGCGATCGTGGAACCTCTTAGCTCAATCTAGGAGGCCTGGTTGCTTTGCTCAGAAAATTCCGGTTAGTGCATGGTGTTGTGGATTTTTCTGGGAGCTGCTGTTACTTACCTTGATTGCCCGGGCTAACACCGATATCGAAATAGCTTATCACCCACTCCGTACCAACTCGGGACGCGATCACCTACCTCCCACATGCAGACGGGTCTATTGTGCGCAGTTCGGAAATATCGTTCAAGCTGGCTCCTATCAAACAGAAACGGCAGAAGCGTGTACATGACGCTGCGGACTTGGCTGCTCCCGTTCAAACCCCGCAGCATGCAAATGCGCCGGATGCCATAATGGGCAACATGGACGGTCAACAGAAGAAGCCCCCATCGTGGCCGGCTCAAGTGCCTGCTTTCAATGCGTCGACCGGTGGTTATGACCTGCCGCATACCGGAAATCACAATGCTGCGTATCGGCGTGTGCTGGATCATGGCGCGCAAGGAAACCCAATGATGCCATATGGGTCCGGATCAACAGTCAACGTGTCTGCTCCATACGCGTCAATGCCCATGTCCAACCACCCAGCTAGTGGAAATTTCAATGATGGAGGACAATTGCCGAGCGGGAATACCCCAGCTTCGCCTTCAAGCGCATTCGGCGCATTCAATGTGCCCATGTGGAATCCCGTGAATGCGAATAGTCAGTCGATGACTACAACACAACTCCAACAACCCTACCCATTCTTCAATCCGATGTTCTTCACCCAAAATGCCATGGGAAATGTACCCCCTTTCCCAATGATGCCGCCATTCAACCCAATGCAGCCTATGCAGACTCAGAACATGAGTACAACGGCTGGACCAACGGCGCAACCTTCGAATGCCGTTCCGCCACGGAGGGCACGATCACCAACACCGCCGATGAAGAGGCCATCACCGACGAAGGAGTACATGTTACAAGCATCGAAACCACCACAGACGTCTCCATCACGACGACCCTTGCTCATCATCCTCGATCTGAACGGCACTCTGATCTTCCGCAAACACCGCAAATTGCCTCCAGTATTTGCTCGTCGCCACGGTCTGGACGAATTCCTCGATGAACTGACCACTAAATACTCAGTCATGATCTGGACAAGTTCAAAGCCACCTACCTTGAACGCTGTCTGTGACAAGTTGTTCGATGCTGAGAAGCGCAAACGCATGGTGGCATTGTGGGGCCGTGACAAGTTTGGCCTCACCCCGGTGCAATACAATGCCAAGTTGCAGGTGTACAAGGAACTGCGCAAGGTGTGGGCTGCCCCTGAGATTCAAGCTGTGTATCCAGGAAATGAGGACGTCAAGCCAGCCGCCCCGCCCAAACGGACCGGAGGCAAACATAGCAAGAAGAACCGAATTCGGCAGCAGGCCGGAGCGTTCCCTCCAGGTCACCGCTGGGACCAGACAAACACCATCCTCATTGATGACAGCAAACTCAAAGCTCTCAGTGAGCCATTCAATATCCTCGAGATCCCCGAGTTCACCAACGACCCCAACATCGACGAATCAGACCTCTTCACCAGAGTCCTCGCTAAACTCGACGTCCTGTCCCGTCACGACGACGTGAGTAAAGTACTCCGTCAATGGAACGAGCGTGTCGCACAAGGTGAAGCTAGCCTCTTGGACCTTGAACTCGGACCTGAAGAAGACTTCGATGACGAGGAAGACGGTGGTATGAGTCTCCTGGCTACCTCGGCCCCTGGTACCTCTGCCAACCCCATCGACCTCGATGAAGTACCCTCCATTACCTCTCAACTCGACCCCAAGGAGGCAACGCGTCTGAGACGAAAGGCCCGCAAGAAGGAGAAGAAGGCTGCCAAAGCTGCCCTCGCAGCCGCCAACCAGCTTGCCCAGAAGACCCAGGCTCAGCCTCAGCCTTCAACTAAAGCCACTGGTAAGGCGGATCCCACCAGTCCCGAGCCTGCGGGTGTCACTAAGCCCACCCGTCCCAAGAAGGGCAAAAAAAGCCCCTCTGGGCGCAGGAACTTGATGTCGAGCGTGAACTCGAGCCCAACGCGCGCAAAAACACCATCGATAACACGGGTGGAAAGCGGCACAACCTTCGCCCTAAGCTTCAATCCAACACCGAGGTCGCTGATGACCCGTTGGAGGATGAGGAGAGTCTTCACTATGACCCCCCATATTCTCCGCCCAACGACCATGCAGGACCTTCCATCCTAGACAATGTCCCCTCTCAGGTCACCGTGGAGCCATGCAACGCTTCTCTGTCCTTGGATAAGTCTTGGTCCGAGTACAACCAGGGTCGGTCGCTTGAGTCAAGTCCACCCTCCATGCGACAGCTTCAGCAGGGGTTGGATGGCCAGGGAGAGCGTCACTTCCCGGCAAACCCAAGCAACCGGCCCTTGTCACCGGTGACCGATGATGGAAGACGCTCCGTCTCGCCGGCTACGTCTACTGCGTCCCGGAATACGTTGCTTGATAGGCTGGAGGAGGGCCTTGGAATCAAGCTTAAGAGGTAAAGGTGGTAAACCTGGAATATCTCTTTGTGAGATCTCTGTTTGAGATCTTTGTTTGATTGTTTTCTGTTCTCTTGTCATGTCACTGGATACCCGGTGGATGGAGTTTTGTGGAGTTTTGAGGTAGCATCGGGATTGAGGGTTTAATGTGTTTTTGAGGAGATATTGTAGGAAGCTATTGTAAAGCTTTTTGTTTGTGTATTTTATGTGCATTGACTCGTGTAAAGGGTGCGAATTAAGGTATGCATTGAGTAACTTATAAATGCCACATTCTGTAATACGGCAACTTTGGCTGCCACCAAGTGGGCTGGTGTCCTCTATATAGGCATTAAACTAGTCCTGATCAATCTTTATCCTCCGTCTGACCCTCTACTCCATGTTCCAGAACATTGCCCCTGCTCTGTTCCCCGTTTCCATCATCGCTCTTATTCTTCAGACTTTTCCAATCGTACAACACTGCACCTAGACTCGAGACTGTTGCTAGTACAAGTCCGACACGAAGAGCATCTTTAATCGCCACAGCATAAACAGCTTGTAACTCCGGTGTTTCCCTCGCCTGTCCATCCAAAACAGACTCAGCATCCAAACCCGGCGCCAGCGCCTTCAACGCTTTCCCAATACTCTGCAAGAAAACCGCCTGCGCAACAGAAACAAACAACGCTCCTCCAAACGTCTGGGCAAACAAAATAAGACCAATCCCAGTTGCAACGTCATCTTCTGCAAGCGTCGTCTACACCATATATAAACCCTGCTCTTCTCCGAGACCAATCCCAGCTCCGCAGAGGATCTGGAATCCGACCCATTTTGCGCGTGTGGTTTGATGGGGATGGACGGTTGTTAGGAGACCGGTCCCTAGGGACATGAGGATTGAAGCTGCGTAGACGAATGGTGTGTAGTATCCTGTTATGGCGGTTCCGAAGCCGGCGAGCATGAAGCCGCCGACGACGCTGAGCATGAAGGGGATGAAGAGGATTGCGGATTGGACGGCGGAGACTTCGTTGACGATTGGAACCATAGTGCTAGATTTGGTTAGGACTTGGCTTATGTGATGAAGATTGTTTTGATACTAACGTATATAGAAAACAGTAACCTGGGACATTGATAGTTTCTCGGTTAGCCTAGTATAATGTGGAGGTAATATTGACAATACAGCAAGTTGAGGAGGGTGATTCGTAATAGAGGTCTACTATATTGAGTGCAGTGAGACTCGAAAGCCCTCTGTTCTTGGTTACACTCAGCATCTGTGGTTTACGACGACAGATGGTATCAAATTGCTCATTCAAAATTGTATGAGACTTTCATGAAAATCTCAAGGGCAATAGAATCATCTCAATGAGCAACATTTGCTAGACAGAAACTAAGAAAAATCGCAGTAGGCCCCTTCCGTGCCTCTCATCTCTCTGCTGATTCCAATAATCCAG
The DNA here is from genome assembly GCF_028827025.1 of Penicillium cataractarum. Taxonomy (NCBI): domain Eukaryota; kingdom Fungi; phylum Ascomycota; class Eurotiomycetes; order Eurotiales; family Aspergillaceae; genus Penicillium; species Penicillium cataractarum. Next base: position 443,379 of record NW_026622745.1, on the reverse strand, counting down.
ATTGTTCCTTGATATCCAAGTCCTCCATCCGCAATTTCATGAGAAATTCAGCGCTTCGCTTAGTGTCAGGATGGTCTGGATCTTGGATTCTCGTCCGCATCTCCACACATTGTGTCATCAACTTTCGACCATTCGCATCTCGATCTATAACACTCCAGGTGATGGCAAGATCATTCATAGAGTCCAACGTCACAGGGTGTTCGGCTCCATGTACGCACTTGTGAAAGTTGAAAAGGTCTATGTATAGAGGCTCTGCCTCTATCCATCGGTCCTGGTGCCCGTATGTTTGTGCCAAAACGGCCATCAAATTCAGAGTGAAGGGGTGCTCCTCACCGAGTGCCCTTTTTGCATGTATCTGTGGCTTCTATGAGTATCACTTCGGCCTTTGACCATGAGCCTTGTTTCATATGCCATGCTACTAGTTGGACCATGGCCGAAATAGTGATAAAATGACCGGTCCCAAGCGCCCTGCTGCCAGTATCGATGACTTGCGTACATAGCGCTTCGGCCTCGTGGTATCTGCCTTGGTCGTGGTATACTGATGCCAAGCTATTCATGCTCTCTAGAGTCCTAGGATGCTCAGAACCAAAGGTATTCCCCTTGGTGCCCACCACTCGCTTGAGCAGTTCCTCTGCATCTTGCAATTGACCCTGTGCTCGATACACTCTTGCCAGATCAGCCATACCAGATAGACTTTCAGATTGCCCAGACTCCAACAATCTCTTTTGGGTCGTGGCAACTTCTTGGTACAGTGCTTCTGCCTCCTATAATCGATTCTGTTGCTAGTATATTGCTCCCAATGTATATATACTAAACAGTGTATAAGGGTCTTCATCACCCAATATCCTGCGTAGAGCGTCCACGGTTAGAACAAGTAATTTCTCTCCGTCTAATAATAGTCGTAACATTTTGTAACAGAGACCTAAATCGACCGCGCTATTTAGTGTCTTTAGGTATACGGGGCCGAGTAGCTTTTTGAAGTGATTGATTTTGCTGCGATTAGCAAGTTCTGGGCACCCTTTTTGAAGTTTTGCATCGCAAAAAAACCTACATTGAGTTGCAAAATTGACAAGTTATCCAGGCAATCATCCAAGTCCGGCTATTGGGACATCGTCAATTAGACATGCGGGTACAGAGAGTGACATTTCCTCCAGCTCTCACGGTCGAGATCTTCTGCTGGAAACTTGGCAAGTTGCACAAGCCGATGCATTACAAAGATGGCCGGGTCTGAAGTGGGAAAAACCAAGGAGAAGTTTCATAATTTTCGGATATCTTCTTCAAATTCTTCATCGTCAATACCTGATACCGCGGAAACACTATCAGCGACCTCTTGACTCGTATCATTATCGTCTTCAACCCCTGCCTGAGTTCTGGTTTTTCGAAGACAACATTCGGGGATCCCTTGTCGATCGAAGAAACTCATCAGAGAGAGTAGATCTGCGGCAGATCTCCTGGTCTGCCGGAGATGGTCAAATGTCATATGCCAGGTAACCATGACTGAGTGCTGAGCTTCCTAGTCTCGGCGAAGTCGTCCCCCTTCTTTTTCCAAAAGTTTGGTTCTTTTGCGGTCACCCTTGCGGAATTGCTCAAGGTACTGCTGTACAGAGCATTGTGGGGCCCTTTGCTTGATATATGCTGCTGCTTGCACAATAGCCAGTGGTATCAGATCTAAGGCCGTGACAAGCTCAATGACAGCTTCCTCTTCAGCCTGTGTTCCTAGCTTCTTCTCGAAGAGAGTCACTCCATCTTTGTCAGTCATCGGTTTGATGTCAATAATGTTCCGATCTTCGACGAGCCTAGATGCCACTTCTCTGCTTCGGGTTGTGATGATAATTGTACCATTTGCACTGGAGAAGAATGTATTGGACTTGGATTTCCCTAGGTAGTTTGATATGGAAGGTAGGATTAGAGTTCATGGCGGGCCAGGTACAAGACTTTATCACAACGCACGACATACTACCTAAGCCTTCATAATCAACATCCTAAACAAATTAGACAGCCCCTATGGAGGTAATCGCACGCCATGATTCTGGTCTATGGTAATCAAAGTCATGTATTGACTAGAAAATACCACATGGGTTCTTGGGCAAGGGGCTTTAAGCAGGAGGTAAGTATATAGTTCAGCTGTTAAGAGGCACTTATGCCGGACATTAGCCATCACAGGCACGCAGCCTTCCACAGGACATACTCGGGAACGTTACGATTTACATTGATTCTACAGTTTACGAAGAAAGTATTCCCAAATAAATTCATCAAGACCAAGTCCCGATTCGTTTATTGATAGCTAGACGTAGTAACCTAGCAGCGACCACGCATCCAAGTGCACTATGGCAACCTAGACTACGCAAGTCATTCATCTCATCTCGCATCACAACATATCATAACCGTGAACATGAACCACATCGACACATGAAAAAGAAGATGGGTGGGGTAGGAGTGTAAAGGGGGGGAAACATTTTAACTCCCGGCCCCGAAATCGAGGCGCGGGTAGCATGAAAGAATAGGGAGAAAGGATGAGCGGGACACAAATGTCAGTAAATGATCAGATATCGCTCTCCAGGGGGTATTCATTGAGAAAGGAGAAAGGAGTGCTTTATGCACACGCTTATTTGAAGACGTGGCCGTCAGCGTGCTCGAGGGTCTTGCCGTCGACAGTGACGGGGACGTCCCAGGCCCACATGTCCTCGACGTACTTGCGGTCAGCCTCGGAGGTGTGGTCGAGCTTCTCGAAGTTGTAGGACTCCCAGTCGGGAGCGACATCGAAGGCGGGGAGAGCCTCCTGGCCGCGGACAAGGAAGACACCCTTGATGACGCAGGCGTAGTTGGCACCGTAGACGGACTGGGCACCGAAGAGGTACTTGCGGGAAGCCTCAAGACGGGCGTGGAAGCCACCGATCAGGTTGTTGGCCATGAAGGTGAGCTTGAGCTCCTCGTTGTACTTGTAGTCAACCTTCCAGAGGGAGTACTCCTCGGGCTTGTAGTTCTGCCAGAACCAGGGGAGGGCAACGGGACGGGTGTCCTCGTTGGAGTACTGGCGCTTCCACTCATCGAGGATGAGGGTGGGCTTGCCAAGGGCCTCGAGGGGGTGCTTGGCCTTGGGGGCGGGGGCAGGCTCCTCAGCAGCGGCAGCGGGGGCAGCAGCGGGCTTGGGCTTCTCCTCCTTCTTGGGGGCAGTGTACTTGATAACCTCCTCGGCGAAGACGGGGGAGGGGACGACAGCCTTGAAGGCAGCCTGGGCAATGATGGTGTTGTACCAGCGGGTGACGGCGGGGTTCTCAGAGCGGAACTGCTTGTCAAGGACGGTGGCAAAGGCACGGGTCAGGAGGGAGGCAGTGAAGAGATCAGCCAGGGTGATGCGCTCGCCGACCAGGTAGGTGTTGGCAGTGAGGTGCTGCTCGAGGACGGCAATGGTCTTCAGGGCAGCCTTGGAGATCTCATCGACGGTCTTCTTGTTGTAGGGGTCGAGACCGAGGAGGGGGCGGTACCAGGAGCCGACCTTGGGGAGGAGCTCGCCGTTGGCAAAGGACATCCAGCGGACGATGGAAGCATAGTCCTGCTTGGTCTTGCCGAGAAGGGTGGTCTTCTCGTTCTGGGAGGTCACTATAACCAAAACAAGTTAGTTGAGGTTTTTTCTCGGCAACAGTAGTGGGATCCACAATTTGAATCATGCAATCAGGGGCAGTGATGGGACAATGTGCTCAAGGGGAAAAGGGGGGAAGACAGGTGGGGGTGGGAGCTTAGTCGGAAAGCCCAAGTTCCGCCCAAAAATCCCCCCTCCCGAGAAAAAAAATTTCCCCCTCAAGATAGCGGGGTACTCAAAATTTCTCGAGTAGTGTTTTTGATCAGAGTGTGTTAATCTCAACAGTGTAGTTCTGCCAGGGATAACTAGTAATTTGATTGATCTCATCATGAAAAACAGGGGGCAATTTGATGGTGGTGGTGGCGTGAGAGTGGCAAAGTGGTAATTGTCCGAGCTTGAAAAAAACAGCTGTCATCAACATACCGTAGATGGCGATGGCGATAACCTCGGAGAGAGTGAAGCCATTGGAACCCTCGAAGGCGGGGATCTTTCCAAGGGGCTGGACCTTGAGGTACTCAGCGCTGTTGTTGGCGGCAGAGTTGGGCTTGGTCTCGACCAGCTCGATGTCGAGGTCGTTGTGCTTGGCAGCGACCAGGACGGCGATGGTACGACCGTTCTCCTGTGAAGAAAAGCAGGTTAGAAGGAGTCAAGGGGAAATCAGAAGCTTAAGAAGGAACGTACAGCGAGACCGTAGAGCTTTCCGAAAGACATTTTGAAAGCAAGGGATGTGTGATGAGGAGAGAAAAGAAAGGAAAGTCGAAGGAGAGGGGCAGATGAAATTTTGTGCGGATCCCACCCGTCGGGTCTCGGAGGAACTATTCTTGCACAAAGTCACGTGGCGGGAAAAACAGCGCCGGAAGTTCGAGAAGTTGAGACTCAGTCCGCGGACTACGAGAGGTTCCATACAACACCCATATTCTCCCCCATTCACAATGGCCCGGCCTACGCCCAATGGCCTCACCCAGGCCTTCCAGGCTCTGCGGCTACACTCATCAACAACATCCCGCCCGGTAACCCGCTGCCTGGCCCGACAGACCCGGACTTATGCGACCGAAGTAGAAGGCCAGCAACCATCGGCCCTCGCGACACAAGAGCAAGCCCCAGCAGCCCCCGAAATCGACTTTACAAACTTCTCCCGTCGTCCAGCCCGTATTGTCCCCGCCTCTCCCTCCTATTTCTCCGGCAGCCCTCGCTTCATCGACCACGTCCTGAAGCTGGAGTCCCTGCAAGCCAAGTACGCCTCGCTCCCGACCGTCGCTGCCGGCGACGCACCGCGCATGGCCTGGTTCAAGCTGGCCCAGTTCCGTGACTACGTGGGCGAACCGGTGCCGATGAAGAAATACAAGAGTCTGGTCAAGATCCTGCAGCGATTGAACCGTATTCAGCCCGAGATGGTCCCCGGCGACGTCAAGCGCACGCTCGAGTCCTTCCTGCGTCCGGGAAACCCATACGCCGTGCAGCATGTGCAACGGACGGTGGACGAGAATGGCCGCGCACGCGCCAAGGGCAAGCGTAAGGAGTCGACTGCCGTTGTGCAGTTGGTCGAGGGCGAGGGCGAGGTCATCGTCAACGGCAAGTCGCTGGTCGAGGCCTTCCAGCGGGTGCATGATCGGGAGAGTGCATTGTGGGCGCTGCGCTGCACACAGCGGTTGGATAAGTATAATGCGTGGATTACGGTTCGAGGCGGCGGTGTGACTGGCCAGGCCGAGGCTATTACGCTGGCTATTGGACGAGCTTTGTTGATGCACGAGCCTGCCTTGAAGCCTGTTCTGCGAAAGGGTATGTTGATCTTGAAAAAGCTTTTTACATTATGCCATGTTGTGTAGCATATGCTGACAATTACCTTTTTTTCTCTTCTAGCTGGTGTTATTACCGTCGATGCCCGTCGCGTGGAGAGGAAGAAGCCTGGTCACGTCAAGGCCCGCAAGATGCCTACCTGGGTTAAGCGTTAAAAAGGGGAAGAGACGATCTTTTGTCGAGCGATGCTTTTCTACTATTTCTTTTCTTTTATCTATCATGTATTATTCTACCTGCATGGCTGTTCGAGTCCGCCAGTCCTGTTCTATATCCTGTACAATGCATATGGGGCTTTCCATTGAATCAATGTTATCGGCGTCTCACATTTGACCAAAGTACGGTGAAGGACGAGGGCTAATGTAGAGATGTACCTGGCAGAATGATCTGTCGATCTAGCCCTAAGCGCAGGGCTGGGCTATGGTGTTAATAAAGTTTAAGAATTGTCAGCACTGGCAGAGGATGATCCACAAACACAAACCTTCCAAATTCGCATCTAAGATTTGCACTGGCGGTCTACGAGCCTGCGAGTATGATGCTGGATGGTATACCACAAAGATGCTATGCTGTGACATGGTATACAATACTTCTACCCGGCAATTTCTCAGAGATATACAAACCATCTAGCTCCGCAATTCGCTCTATAGCACCTACCTCTTTCCAAGATCAACTCCAATAAAAACCAATAACACAATGACGCAGGTCCATCCCCATCCCCATTCTAGCCTACTCGGATCCGACAAACAAAAGTACTCTGCACAATGCACATCACCAAGACATACCGACATACAGTAAAACACTGAACTCACAAGACGATCCGATCTGACCCAGATCCACAAATACCAACATGATCTCCAATGCAGAAACCCTAATCGACCGTAATCGACCGGATCAGCGTCACGCACCGAACTTGCGCCGGGAACCTACTTCCCCTTCCGATCTTTTTGTTTCCTTTTTCTTGTACTCCGTACTCCGTGCTCGGATGTTAATATTGTGTGTATTTAACTTGGCGGTTTATGAGGTGGCTGTCCTGGTGTGGAAGGTACTTGGAATGGCGGATGCAGAGAGGACAGCAAAGGTACGATATCACGTGGGACTATATGGGATTATTACTCAATAGCTAGATGATTTGGATATAGGGAAAGTACATAGAAACAATACGAAAGTTTCTTGGGTTTATTGCGTTATTGATCGTGACTTTAAAATGATGTGACATCTATGTAGTTAGGTACAGTAACATCGGTGCAAAGGGACGAACAACTAGACTAGGCTAAGCGTAGAGTAGAGTAGACTAGACAAATTAGCCCGACTAGTCCTCCAGTCGCGAGCCAGGTGATGTCCCATAGCCAAGGCACAACTAGCGATAAGCTAGAGTCCAAGCGAGTGCGGCTGGACACGGGAAAGAGACGGGATTCATTTAATGAACGTGTCGATTCAGGGCGGGGTTAGAGGTGATATACCAAAACTCGATTCAACCTGTGTCGATTGGAAGGGAGATGAATCAAAATCAGTCCTCTATGACTATTTCGGATCACGATCATCAAGCACAAAGGGAGGAAATGTACTCTGTTAGAGTACGAATGCTTCCAATTTGTCCACAATCAGACTGGACGTGACCGGTGCCTCTCTCTCCCGACGATCTCGAATATCACATCAGGAAATCCCGATTGGCGCGACGCTAGTAGACAATAGCCTCTCCCGTGGCTGATGACCGTGTCCCATCATGCCCCGCACCCACATCACCGGGTGATCTTCCCCCTGTAAGACCTAAGCCGTGACCACAGCCCCTCGAGTCGCTTGACGATTGATTGATTCGCGCGGAATGTTTCCCAATCGCTCCCGGTGGTGCATGAGGCCCGGTTTCTCGGGAGGAGCCTAAGCAGGAACCCCAACTAGGACCGCGGCTGTGGTTTTGGTGTCTTGGAATGGGATGAGGGTGGGGGGCTTTTGGGCATCGAGTTTGGAAGAGTTGGGAGATTGATTGTTTTCTCCTTGGGTATCCTTCTCTTGGCCTTTGGGGGGCCCTTTTTGATTCAGGTCTCGTGGGTTCGGTTCGTTCATGGTCGTTGTGTTGCAGTCGCAGGCTCGGGGATGGTCTGCATGTGAAGGAGTTCGGGTCTACTCTCTATCAAATCCAAACATTGACCCAGGACTAGTAAAAGTTAGCATGAGAATAGAGTCGGGTAGGGGAAGTATATCGGAAATGATCAAGTGGGGTATAGCAAGCGCAGACACAACCAAGCCCAATAAAACAAGATAATCCACCTACCGGAAAGAATCTCCTCCTCCCAAATTCCCATCTGATAATCAACCAATCCGTGCTGTTCCAGCTCGTCGCAAAGCTGAATCAAGTCCTTGCCCATGGCCTCCATTCGATCCCGGCTCAGTAGACTGGTCTGGGGTGATTGGTGACCTGTCGCCACGACATCCTGGGTCAAATCTTTTTGTTTCTGGCAGACGGCTAGCCAGCAGAGATTGAAGTCATTCCAGAGCTGTAAGCGGTCCGGGTACAGCTGATGCTCGTCGCGCAGAATTCCTACGTATCACAAACGCGATTAGTGTCTTTTTCCCCCGTTTCCCCGCCAAAAAATGTCAGATGATGCATGTCTGTAAGCCAGCGAAAAAGAAAAGAAAGGATCAAGAAAATTTCAAAGGGATAGGGTAGAAAAAGACATGGAAGAGTCCATCGTGTGCCGTGGTGGCTCGTCCGTCCACACCATACCCCAAGTATGTAAGTTGTCGAGCATCTCGTAGATGAAACGAAAAGTCACCAAGGCAAAAACTTAATTTCACCAGCGCAATACCACATGTAAACCAGGGAAAACACCAAGAAAACTTTTAATAAAAAACGAGCCGAACCTACCAAGATCCCGTGCGTTAGTGACAAGCCACTCGGAAATTTCCATCAGCGATTCGCTCGCCTCTACCAATCGTCCGGCACGGGTCTGATCAAAAGTGCTCCGCAAAGCACGCTGGTACTGCGCATACGCTTGGTCAAGACTGGAAGGGTCGGTACCAGACTGCTGAGACGGATCAACCTGATGCTGTGGCTGGTCCACAGACGATCCGGTCCCAATGGACGTGAAATCAGCCATCGTAGTCGGAAAAGGAGGTGCATTGCTAGCTTGTGCCATGGGACCGGGTTGATTATATGGCAGCGTATTCAGATATGGCGAGAGTCCGGGGACCCCTGTCCCCGTGGGTTCCTCTGGAAAATATTGTGGAATGGCCATCTGGTTCGACAGGGCTTCAATCGCTGCAGACTGCCGTGTCGAGTATTGTGGGACAACGTCAAAGGGTCCATGAGCTGAACCCTGCTGACTGAAGCCGTACAGCATAGCAGACTCGTACGGAACCAATGGGGTGGTTTCGGCCGCTGCGCGCCGTCGAGATTGTTGCTGTGCTGCCTCTGGGTTGGATTGATGTTGATGTTGCTGCGCGAGATGCGCTTGCACTGAGGCTTGCGAGGAATGTCCCAGTGATGGATGCGGCGCCTGTCGCGGCCGCAAATAGTCGGCCCCAAAGGCCTGTATGTCGTTTGGCTGCAATGAACCGCCGGGGAAAGTGTTGCCTGTGTATCCATAATCGTAGGACATGGTAGCGCGGTCTGGCGCCTGTGAAATCCCCGTTGGGTCTCCACGTGTATGCATGGCTTGTGAGAAGCGATCGGCTGCACGGCCTCGGCCTCTGCTGGCTGCATTGATGGACCGTGCCATTAACCGCTCATTCTGCTTGATGCCTTGATCTCCATCCATCAGGCTATCCCACACGGGCCTGCGTGGATCAAGATCGGCCCAGTGTTTTGGGGACAGCGGTGGGCTTGCGTAGGAGGCCAGCTTGGGAGAGGGAGATGCGGAGATCCTCGTGGGATGGTTTGAGAAAGAATGCAGTTGTTTTTTTTTTCCTTTTTCCTCTTTTTGCCTCTCTCTCTCTCTCTTTGAGATCAGAGAGAAATTGGACAGGAATTGCTCGCGCTCAGTCTGAGATCAGCAAATGTCCTCCTTCGTTGTTATATACTGGCGACTGGCTGTGCGAAACTGAGCAATTGTGTAGCTGATATATGATCTGACTGTGATGAAGCCAGCTGAACACTTCAAGCAATTGGAATATAGAATGTAAACTTGTACGCCGAAGGAACGGACGAAGCAAGTACATATACAAAGCAGAAAAATAAAGTTCAACCTCGACGATCCGGACAACTCTCAATCCATGAGATGTGCAGACTTTAAAGACTGCCGAATCAACCGAATAAAAAGTATGAACAAATATGATGAATCTAATCGGAGAACAAGGCGAGTCAGTAAATACGGATCAATGGCAGGGCGAGACAAGATGACGCTAGTAGAAGAACGGACCAAGAGGGTCCCAGGGCTGGATGGGGGAAAGTAGAAAGTAGAAAGATGGGTCAAGCCAGACAGAGAGGGGCGTCAACTAGCTGGAAAAAAGGAAAGAAAAGTAGGGGAAGGAGGAGGGAGACTACCGTGTAAGGTACAAAATAAAATGGGGAAATTCTCTCGAAAAATCGAAAACAATAATAATAAAAAAAATCAAAACACATACCAGGATTCAGGAACAAGGCGACAAGCCCAAGGGAGCGGATCAAAAGCACGACCTCTTCGTCGGGCTCGTGGTGGACCAGGTACTTGGGTAGTAAGGAAGAAGGGGAGGATAGGATAGGGTGGAGAATGAATTAGATGGAGTACAGTAGTATTAGAGACTATTAGTCCCGTAGGTCACTTTTTCCGTAGGCCCGTACGAAAGTACAGTACTTCCCAATCCCAAGGCTTGGGGAAGGAAGGGCGCTAGAGCGACGATCACATCGATCTACGCCTAAACTCAGTTCGGGTCTGTACGTTGGTGATCGTCCGGGGACCCGGCGCGATGGTTCCTGATGGGGTTTCCGAAAAACAAAAGAGCTAGGGATGATTTACAGAAGGGGCAATTGCAGTCATGACAGGATGACAGATGAGATCGGTAGAGATATAGAGAAGAGAGTAATAATAGGAGGTAATTGAAAGGGGGAATGGCAATGGATAGTCCAAAAGAACAGAAAATAATCGAAACGGATCAAGATCAGGAAAAGGGGAGAAGAGTAGATCGTATACGGAGTGTATATTATTATCGGGGTCTCAGCTCCGGGGGGTCAGGTGTCGCAAGTAGTGTTTTGTCATTATTAGGATTATTATTATTATTATTATTATTATTATTATTATTATTATTATTATTATTATAATCAAGCCCTCTCTTCGTGGTGATTTGAATTTCCATACTTATTTTATTTTGCGATGTGTAACTCTCATGCTTCAAGCTGACGATCTATGGGTGGCGGTGCCCGTCAAGAAGGAGGGCAAGTCGGGTACCAATAGTATCGGGTGGAGTGGACTGGATTTGAGTTAGACAGGGCTACATACGGTAATAGTTAATTTTTGCAATTATCATTATTTATTTGACTTGCCGTCAATCTTAATCATCATTTCTGGATCCTCCATCTTCTTGGTCTAGTCGCCCTAGTTGGCAGGGCGGGAGATCCCCTTGCGCTTCCCGGAAGGGATCAGCACTACATCAACAAAGGTACAAAGGTACTAAGAAGCAATTATGATCTCCCTCCTGTATGGAGAACGCATGTCAACCTCCAGATCCAACCGGCTGGGAGTGGACGGCAGTTTAAATCTAGAGCCGAATTGTGTGGAATTGCCTTCGGCCTGCAAGATCAGAAAGCAAGAAGAGACACAAAAGTAAAATAGAAGCAATAGAAAAATAAATGCACCTTCCAAAGATGCAAGATCAGAATAATAAAGGGGGTGATTCTTATGAGCTAGGGTTTTTATTACTTTGCTTGGTGGCTGCGTGCTGTGTTTCTTCAAACATTCCGCAGCCAGAATTATTGCCCGGACAGCTGCTGGGCGCGTCTTTCGCGGAAACCCCCTTTTCGCGGATATCTACTTGATGAACCATAATAAACGAGGACATAGCTCGAGTCTTCGAGGGAGTTGCAGAGAAGTATGCATATTGTATACTGTATCTAGACCACAGCACTTTGTGAAATTATCGCCCTACATAGTACACCCCCCAACCATTGGACCTTGAGAAGCTGCAATTGTCACATACATAGTACACTTCATACTGTACCATCCTACATGAATCATCTGCGATAAATAAATCGATCAATAAGAGACCATCCAAAAATGAGGCGAAAGAAAATAGATCAAAAAAAATCAGAGACACCCATTGTCAGGTCTCAATCTGCCCGATTGGATGGCCCGATCTGCACCAGCCCTGGGGCCACTATGAGACTGAGTGGACGTAAAGAACTCTCCACTGGGTCCCTGACCAGAGTGGAACCTCGATGCGCGGCTGTCAAAAAAAAAAGTAATAGCGGCCCCCATCCCATGACACTTCTGGCATTTCTGTCATTCTGCCCCCAACTGGATCGATCAATCGGATCCGGCGCTTTGGTTGGGATGGGGACGTGCCGAGGTTTGGGTTAGTTCGGGTGTTAGGTTGGCGGTTAGGTATCCGACGCTGTACCTATTAGGAATTTAGGTGGGTAGGCTTAATTTTTGAGATCTGTTCGATTATGCATGAGCGTATCAGATGATCATTTTGGCAGGGTGGTTGGGTACTTAGTTCCGTGCCTGGTTACTGGGCGCGATACGCGGTGGCTGGTCTAATTTTTAGTATGGTACTTGGTACCTGCTACGTCGTACTTTATGATTGAGGCGCGTGGGGCTTTAGTTTCACGTTTTTCCTTCATATACATTAGTCCTAGTCATGGCTACATGAGACCACATGACCTTGATGGAATGATGGAAACATGGAATAACGGGAGACTGTTCAGGGGCCGCATCAGATTGAGATTAACGTGGCGTGTCAGGTATTATCCCAGGTCATGGAGGTTGTCACTCGGGTTGTACCCGAGACACGACTAGCCATGGTTAAAACATTAGTGAAGAAGCTCAGTGCCCAAGGAATTGGTATCGTCATCGTGTGGATCTTGCGAGTGCCTAGTTAATACTCGGGCAAACATCTTATCCAGCTCGTATATACTTGGATATAGCATGGTGTGACCTCACAATAGACCGATTAGGACATTCTCACGCATGCTGAATACAAAATTCTCCTCTCTTCCTTTATCGTTCCCCTCTCTTCTACCCTCAACCTACCAAATGATGCAATCTGCACAACTCGGGACCCGGCCTGATATCAATCGTCGCTCCGTGCTTTGTGCCCCCTCGGTATACAGCCCGCAACCAGGAGCCCGGTGGTCGGAATGGTAGTTACACCGCGAGGCTGATGAATCATGGCTGATGCGAGCCATTGCCCACTCCCACTCCAGGCCAGTCTCTGACTCGGCACTTTACTGTAGTTGGTCTATTAGCGCTGTCAAGTAAGATGCTTTCATTCAGCTGCCTAGCTGCTATAATCAAACACGATTCTCGGAATCCACATTCACGAACGAACGAACAATGGAACACGAAATAGAAGGTTACTACTGTAAGTGTTAGGTACACTACCCTGTCAGCCACGGGTTTAGGAAAATCGGTCTTTGTCTTTGTTTTACCTTTGCACGAACTGACCTGCGCCCGACCTGCGTAAAAACTCCTGTCAGCTGACGATGACCGATCAGCGCTGCCAAAGATAGGCATTTTCCAAAGGAGGAACAGAGAAAAGAAAAATATAATCGCGATATGCTTCGTTACTCTTTGGTTTCGGTGGTACTACCCTCCCTTCCCGGGACGGGAGTTCGTCCTCCTGTCAGTGCCGGTGGGAGATGCTAGGCGGGTTACTGAGATGGATTGGGATTTGGATTTGGATTATGACGGGCTCCCCGGGCTCTCTGGGTGAAATTGGCATTGGACCACGAGACGTGCAGTCTCGACGGGAAGAGGTTGGCCCGACCTCGGGAGTGTTTCATGATTGTCAAGGGTTTGGATTATTTTGGAGTGAAATGGATGAGGCTGACCCTTAGGTTTTTTGGAGTTTGGGTATTGTTTGGGTACTACAGTATGTCTTCAAGTAGTTTTAAGTTTGGGTCGTTTTTATGATGGGTATTCCTAGCTAATGAGGTACTGAAAGAAACCCTATCTTCATTCGATGTGGAGTTGTATACCTCATGACGTGCAGTCTAGTGGGAATATATATCTTAGGAGATACCTAGGTAGGTGGACGTGACTACCTAGTTCCTGAAAGCAACCCGAAGTTAGGCGACAATGGACAATCTCCAATAGATAGAGAGCGATGTGTTCTAGGTCGAATGGAAGGCCTAGCCTGTGGGCAGCAACTCTAGGATAGATTAGAGGTAGGTAGGTACCTAATGCTAGGGATTTCAGGGCTCTTCACGAGAGACTCGGCTCTCGAGTCCATCAATAGACCCCCAGGACTAGGCAATGCAATCAAACAGCCACTCGCATCCACACGGGAGAATAATCGAGACCAATTCTCTCTCAGTGGAAGTCCCGATGACAAATTCCTCCGTAAGATGGGGGTCATCAAATGAGGCTTGAGATGGGAAGCGTGCACATCTATTTCTTTTCTTAAAAATAATTTCTTCTATCAAATTCCAGTCATGTAAAACCGGCCAGAAGGGGGTAAGTAGACTACATAAGCACACGTCGCGGGTCATAGAAGGTCATGTCATGTCGCACCAAGGCTGGCAGAAATTCAAGGGTACAGCATCAAGTGGAGAATGTAGTGAGAAAGAGAAGAGAGAGAGACAAGGGCTGATGGAAGTACACGTTGCGAGGTGCGAGAAGGTTGCGAGTTGCGCAGCGTGTGGTGGCGCATCTGTACTATACCCAAGCCCAAGCCCCAAGTCCGATTATATTTGATCTGATATAGGATGTTAGTACCCAATCGGCTCAATAGAAGTACCGAAGAACACGGAACCAAGATTGAAGTACGTACTCAGGGTCATGCTCAGGTTGACATCCGTGCTCTCTACCATGTGAGTGAATTCTTCGAAGCTGATCTTGCCATCGCCGTCCCTGTCGGCCTCCATGATGGTCTTGTCCACGATCTGTTGCAGCTGGATGTCCTTCAAGTTGTTGCCCACCATCATCTTGAGCACGATGAACAGCTCGCCGTTGGAGATATAGCCGTCGCGATCGATATCGTAGACTCGGAATGCGAAGCGCAGCTTCTCTTCCTTGTTGCCCTTGGAGCTAAAGGCTGACAGACCAGTCACGAATTCTTGGAAATCGACGTCGCCGCCACCGTCCTCGTCGAAGATGGCAATCATTCTGTTGGATAACCGATATTAGAGTGATGTCCTCATTATACTTCGTCCCTGCGCGGATCTTTTCTCGAAGCGATGGAACGAACCTGGTGGCCAACGGGTTGGAGGAGATCTGGGGCAGGGAAAGGAACTCTTCGCGATCGATCGTGCCCGAAGCATCCTGTTGGAGACGAGTGTGAGTAGATTGTGAGAGAAAACAAAGTCCACTGTGGCTGAGAAGTATTGCGGTACCTTATCGAGCTTCATGAAACGTTTGCGCAGGCGGTCCACCTCATCGCGGTCGACTATTGCGGGGTGTCAGTTCCAGGTTCGGGGGCGGGCTTCCATCAAGCGGTATCCATTGTCGCGACAAGTGAACATACAGTTGGACGTGGAGACGATATTATCGAACAGCTGGGTAGTGCCGACAGAGCCTCGGCGGCGCTGGACATTATGCATGGCAGCGGTGTTGGGCTCGGCGGGTTGGTGTTGGTCCATTTCGGGGGAGAGAGGGGAATGTGAGATGAGAAAGGTAGGGAGGCAATTCCGGTGAAGAGGAGAAAGAGAGGGGGGGAAAGAGGAGAAATGGTTTACGTGAATTTGTGGAGAAGGCAGAAAAAAAATAAGAGAGATAAGAGAAGACCCCGTAGTATCAGATAAGCGGGGGGGGGAAGGGAGAGGGAAGCAAGAAGAGAGGGAAGGACCCAAAACAAGTCCAGAAGCGGAAAGCGCGAGCGGAGAGCTGAGCACCTGATAGACTGCCTTATACCTCAGGCATCATTCCGGGCAAAGTTCAGGCATCAACATGATTCTGATAATGCCCAGCCCCGCACTAACCCGATCCGGACAGGCAAGCGAGCCCCTGAGGCCGTGCGCGCGGCCAAAACAGGCCATCACCGGGTGACATTGCAACGTCAACCCATCCGCTCGCCGAGAACCCCCCCATCTTCCGTCGTCGATATCTCCCCCCCCTTCCATCCATTTTCATCACAAATTTACGACTACGAGAAAGCGCATGACCAGACCTTTCCAGTGATCCCCATTTTACCCACCCCCGCCCATGGTCGTTGCCCTTTTGCGCGTCCCGTCGCTATGACTCGGTACGGGGGCCTGGGCCGGACGCGCCCGAAAAAGCTCACCTCCAAGGCGTCCATCCCCATCGTCCGCGAGCACGAGATCGATGTCGTAGACGATGAGGTCCAGTCTACCCTACAACAGATCGAGACCGGTGTCGAAAAGGCTGAGGAGTCGGTGAGTGTCCCCCCATGAGCCACTTATTTTTAGCCTCATCCCTGCATGTGATCACGTGATTATATCGCCAAAGCGACACGAAATTTTCACGATGCTAACCTCGAGGCGCGCGCCACTTAGGAATTCCACTTGCAAGCCGCGATCAATGCTGCCGCTCAGGGTAAAGACAAGGATGCGCATATTCCCACTCGTGAGGTCATCGTCAGTGAGATTCAGTATGCCAAACTGTACCCCCCAATCTTCTCGCAACCCGCGACCTACATTCGCTTCTCCTCCACTGTGGAGGATTGTTGCGGATGTCCGTACAATATGAACGAGGAAG
Organism: Penicillium cataractarum; assembly: GCF_028827025.1. NCBI lineage: Eukaryota > Fungi > Ascomycota > Eurotiomycetes > Eurotiales > Aspergillaceae > Penicillium > Penicillium cataractarum. The sequence continues at coordinate 427,218 of NW_026622745.1, read as the reverse complement.
ATGATGCGTGGCTGAAGAATTACAACTCCAAGCGCGACGCTTCCAGTCAGTGCTCCGAGGATGATTTCGAGGCCACCATGAACTTCTTCGAGGAGACTGCCCAAACAAAACAGCCTTTCGCTGCCGTTGATAGTCCTCCCGTTCTCTCCTTTGCCGACATGGCTGAGTCCATGGATGCTGCCGTAGAAGAAAGTGTAAAGCGCTTCTCCAAGGACATCTATGAGCACTGGAAAGTGCGCCGTCTAGCCACGGAGAACCTCTCGCTGGAGCCAATGTTGAAGGTAAGTTTGACCAGCCCTGGCATTCAAGCCGTGAGCAATCACGAAACGAACAATCGCATATACTGACTTTCTTTCACAGTTTGAAACTGGTCAAGATACAGATGATAGTGATCCCTTCGTCTGTTTCCGCCGTCGTGAAGTGCGCCAGATTCGCAAGACTCGTGGTCGCGATGCGCAAAGCGCGGAGAAGCTTCGTCGCCTTCGTAAGGAGCTGGAAGATGCTCGGCAATTGGTTGCATTGGTGCGCCAGCGCGAGGTCGCTCGTAAAGAGATGCTTGGCATGGACCGCACGATATTCATGCAGCGCAACGAGGTCAAGGAGATGAAGCGTAAACTCAACATCAAGGACGATGACGAGGACCTCATCAACCAGAAGGTGAGCATCACAGACTGCCTTGATTCTCGTACATTCGCATATACTGACCCGTCATCACAGCCCAAGAAGAAGGCGATCGAGATGCCTCCTCGCCAACCCAATGCGCCCCAGCTCCGCATGCCTCTCAAACCTGGTCTCCAAGGTGCAGAGGATTTGCAACTGCTGGAGGACGTACAGTCCGAGAAGGAGAACGAGATTCTTCGCGATATCAAGGCAAATATTGCCAAGCATATCAAGTGGAACGAGGGCTTTGTGGATCATACCCGCGCACCACTTTCCCCATCCCCCGAAAGGACATTCGACGCCGCCGCATTCCGTCCTGCCTTCACGGCACAACTCCCCACTCCCCCATCATCAGAGTCTTCGGGCGATGTGATGGAAACCTCATTAGATGTGACCAGTCCACTCTTCTCCAAGGATAAGCTTGCCTCGCGAGCCCTGGAGCTGCATGATGATTCACACCGTATGCCGTCCTTCCGACGCCGAGTCGGACGAGGTGGTCGATTGTTCATTGACCGTCGAAACCTCGTGTCGCACTGTAGAGTCGAACTGGATCCGTTGCAGGCCGATCGCTTCAAGTATGATCAGGAGGATTCCGATGAGGAACCTACCTATGACACGGATGCATACAGCATCCAGATCATGCAGCACCGCGCCATCACAATGGCAAAGGCTCGCGAACAAGCCGCAGTGGCTGCCCAAGCTCATGCGCAGGCGCAAGCACAAGCAGCTCAGCAACGTCGATTGCAGGCCGACCAAGCCGGGAATCCTCAGGGTGCGAATCCTGTCCCCAACGGTGTGACTGCGTCGTCCGAGACATCATAAGCGGTGTCCCTCGTCTGTTCTCTGCAACCCCTTTTTTTGTTTTGATTATTCCCTCCCCGTTTTTTCAGCATTTGGCGGGCGTTTTTCGCGTGGGTTGCTTGTTTTTTTTCCCTTCGTCGCACCTTTTGTCCTTTTTTCCCCATCCTCCTACCACCCTTGTAGTTTTAGTACCACCACCCCCCTTTATGTTCTGACGACCCGCGACGAAGGGATTCGATGGAGCCCGGCTTTTGCTTTGTGTTTTCGCACACCCACCTGCCACTGTCTCGCTCCTCCCCGCACACCTCTTTCATCACAATATCTCTACCCCCGAGGCAGATACCAATGCCGGAGTGGAACGGCGCGCGCATTGGCTGGCTTTTCGCTTTGTGGCGATGGCCCTTCTTGCAGTGCTGTCTCAACCTCCAGGGTATCCTGCATTGTTAGTGTACATATTATTTTTCTTTTTCTTCACCTTTCCTGTTCTGGGGAGGAGCATGGGGGTCATGGAATGGCTCCTTTTTTGTATGATGGATAACCCGAAGTTATGATGCCAGCGACGATGGGGGAGAAGCGGAGATAGGCAGAAAACAAAGACTTCAAAATCTAACAGAAATATAATCATTCGCGAAAACTTTTGGCCGTTCTGGTTCTTGGTAGAGGGTAATCGGGGTCAATTCGATGGTGGGAAGAGAGACATTTGGTATCGTGGTAGGTTGCTCACACGCGTGCAGCCTTGGAGTGTCTGGTATCGGCATCGCCGTTGGCGCTGCGCTTGAGGGATCCGCCGGAGACGAGGGGTTCGAGCATGGCGAGAATAGCCTGCAGAACTTCCTTCTCGCCGATGCGTACCTGCAGAGCCATCTTGTGGCGACGGGCGGATCCATCCAATGAGGCGGGGGCGTTTGGAGGGAGAATGCTGGTGAGGAGTTGCATGTCCTCGCCGAGAGAGCTGCCGTACTGTGCTTGCTTGGTTTGCAGGATCTTGAAGAGAAGACTGGCCTGGTTGCTCTCCATGGCAGGCTTGGGCGGCCTGTTCTTGGAACGGCGCTGTTCAAACTCTTCTGGTGTCAGGGACAAGGTGGTCAGCAGGATGACCAGCTCGGCGGGGATAATGTCCTGCAGAGAAGCGTTGGGTGCTGGCCGAGGAATCACGTAGCCATCGTCCAGAACGTCGTTTTCCTCGAGGAGTTCAAGCTGATGCGATGTTAGCGTTGAGACTTCGGACCAAAAGTGGGGTAGGCAGCGATGTGAATCGAACAATGCAGGGTTGAATACATACCCTAGGCTGGGACTCCACATCGCTGTTTGAGAGGCCTGCTGCCTGGCAGATATCTCGCAGAGGTAGTTCGATGACATCGTACTGGGAGTAGTTGTCTGTGACATAACCGTACCGACGAAGCAGATCCGCGCGGGGGATTTCACCATAGTCATTGAAGATCTCTTCGCCTTCGTGAATTGGTTTGATAGCTTTCATAACCAAACACTCCTCTTCTTGGAAAAGTCGGGCCTGGATAGCATATATTAGTATGAAAGTGATTGCAAAAAGGGGAACGCGGGTTGGCTCACGTTATTCCGGTCCGCATCGGCATTGAGCAAGTCTGCCAGTGGGACCATACCCTTGGGCAACTGCTCATCCTCGTCATCGGTCATGTAGCTCTCATCATTCTCATCGACATCGTCTTCCTCGGTCTCGGACTTTTCAATGTCAAACGCATACGCCATGATCAGCGAGCCCATAATATGAGCCAGCTCAAGTAGAGCGGCAGCACCGGCATCACCCTCATACGAGGCAACACCATTGACAGGTGGGAATAATCCCGGATGAGCCCGAACAATGGGCAAAATCGTCTGCAAGATTGACTCGTCGGCACCTTGTTTCCCAATCTTGTCCACGATAGCACTAGCCTGCAACTGATGCAACTCTTCCTGCGACCAGAACATCAGAGTATCGAAACGCGTGGGCAAGACTTGGAAATAGGCTGCCCATTTTGAATTCGCGCCTTGCGAGTATTCGTAGAGCATGACCAGCATCAGGGAGAGCCAGGGACCGAGAGAGTCCACATCTTGACCGAGCAGGTTCTTCAATTCCGAGTTTTGGACGGCGAGGATGAGATTCCGCGGAATCGAGAAAAGTTCTTCGCCCTCTGGGATGTTGGTACGGGCCACTAGAGGAGTATCATTGTTAGATGGATGTCATTTTTTATAAATGGAGGGTTTGGTAAACACACAGAAGCACAACCCGTTGGGTGGATTTTGTGTGGTGGGTGGGGGGCAAGAATGAAATGCAGATTGTACTTACCGACTCCACGACCGGCACCTGTAGATCTAAGATCTGCCAGGCAGATCTTGGGATTGACCTTGACACCTGTATTTGCTTCAAGCCAAGCGACGAACTGGTCTGACTGGTGTTGGAAGCTCGAGGGGTCAGGGAAGTGGGCGGATGAGGACATTGTACCAAAGCCCCGAACTTGGGGAGACGAGAGGGGCAGGGGAGTGATGGGAAAACAAGATATACAAGAAGACAGCTGTACAAATCTCAATCAGGCTATAACGAATGGCCTTGAGAAGAAAGGAGGGAAGAAAAACCAGGAGCAGGAGGGAAGTGGAGGAAGAAAAGACGAGAGTATGGGAAGTAGAGTCCGAAGTAAAGAAAGTACTTTTGGTTCGGAGAAACGGGAGTGCCGCTTTGAGTGGGCCGATAGGCTGATAACGCAAAAAACCGCCCAACATTCAGACCGATCATATTCTCTAGGTCTGGTGGCCTACTTGCTTCATATTGATCATATTCTTCTCTTCATTCTAGCCGCCATGATTGCCATTGGTATGGAGGGCTCCGCCAACAAGCTTGGTGTGGGCATCATGCTGCATCCCGAGGATGGCAGCCCGCCGCAAGTCCTCGCCAACATTCGGCACACCTACGTTTCCCCACCAGGCGAGGGCTTCTTGCCCAAGGATACTGCGCGTCATCATCGCGCATGGGTGGTTAATCTGGTGAAGAAGTCTCTCAAGGAGGCTCGTGTTTCGGTGGAAGATGTGGACTGCATCTGCTTCACCAAGGGTCCCGGAATGGGTGCCCCGCTACAGAGCGTGGTGGTGGCCGCGCGAATGCTCAGCTTGCTATGGAACAAGCCATTGGTTGGAGTGAACCATTGTGTTGGGCGTACGTCTTGATCTTACCAGTGGAAAACATTATCCGTGGTCGAGTTTCCCAGACTAATTCAATATCTTCATCTTTCTAGACATCGAAATGGGCCGTCTCATTACCGGCGCTACCAACCCAGTCGTCCTATACGTGTCCGGCGGCAACACACAAGTCATCGCCTACAGTTCGCAAAGATACCGCATCTTCGGAGAAACCCTCGATATCGCAGTCGGCAACTGTCTGGATCGCTTCGCGCGCACACTACACATCTCCAACGACCCGTTCCCGGGATATAATATCGAACAACTAGCCAAGCAAGGCAAGCAGCTCGTCGATCTACCATACGTGGTGAAAGGCATGGACGTATCATTCTCGGGACTATTGGCTGCAATTGATGGCCTGGCTGCGCAATGGGGGTTGGACGGCGAAGAAGCCGCAAAGGAGGACGAGAATAAGCAAGGGTCCCAGACTGGAGAGGAACAGATAGTCCCAGAGACGGATGGCAAGCCTACCAGGGCTGATCTGTGCTTCTCTCTCCAAGAGACGGTCTACGCTATGCTGGTTGAGATTACTGAGCGCGCTATGGCGCATGTGGGCTCTAAGCAAGTGTTGATTGTTGGTGGTGTGGGGTCGAATGAACGACTACAGGAGATGATGGGCATTATGGCGCGGGATCGGGGTGGCAGTGTCTATGCGACGGATGAGCGATTCTGCATTGATAATGGTATTATGATTGCACAGGCTGGTATGATGGCATACAAGACGGGCTTCACGACTCCCTTGAAGGAGTCTACCTGCACTCAGCGATTCCGGACGGATGAGGTGTTTGTCAAATGGCGGGATGATTGAAGGCAAAAAAACTAGAACTAAAAATATCACGCATAATGAATCAAGCATATCCAGGTTGAAGGGCATCCTTCAAGACGTTTCGAAGTCAATTAGGGCCCATGAACCCTTTCATCAAACATCAAGGATAAAGAATAGAGTAAAATAACAAAGTATAGAACAGGAGTAATATTTGAAAATGGAAATAAAATACTTTGTAGTCGCCAAGAAAATCCAAATACGCCTACGCGGCCATAACTATGAACCTCGCTTGCATGATCAAAAAAACTCCAGCTCCCATGTAAACCCTCCCACAGATCAAGTATAACAACGCCGTAAACTTCATGCAATATGTGGTCCAAGCCACCTTTCCATCGCAACTTGCCTCCTCTTCTCTCATCCCTGACGGTCATGGGAGAGGTAATCGGGGCCTCGAGACCAGTGTTGGTCGAGTGGCAAGACAGCTGGACATGATGGGCTCATGCTAGGCTAAGCCCCATGCGATCTATTCGATCATGCATCTTTAGACCCCCGGTGAGATCGCTTTATCCCTCGAAGCAGACTTTCGGTGTGCATGCTTCGGGCAGCGCTCACTCGGTAATGTCGCCGGTCGGTTTGTACAAAATCGATGTAACGTACTGCAACACTGTGAGAAAAGAACGAGCCAGGGGAATAACCATCAAATCCTAAGCATACCTTGCGCTTGTATCTGGTCGTAACACTGGTAGCCAGAACACCATTCTTAATGCTGCTCGTCGCCAAGTGATTCAAAACGGTGTGGTTGGGATAGTTCAGAACACTGCTATCATCCTTGGTAGGCGTGTTACTATTGAGAATCGATTTGCCCAGGAACAGCGGCAGACTGGGCGGAGTGGGTGTGTCACTAATGACATTCGCCGCCTGGAGATAAGCAGCACTATCCTCGTCCTTGTCCAAATCAGCGAGGAATTGAGGGATGGCCCGGCCGAAATCGCCAGGAGGCACTTCCTCCTCCGCCTCTTCCTTGTTCGGCTGGTCGTCCGTCGCGTCATCGGCGTGGCCGTCCTTGGAGCTGTCTGGTAGAGTGTGCGAGGGATGAATGCCTGCCGGGATGCTGTCGTGTTCATCGGCGCTGATTTCGATATAGTTGACCAGGTGGTTGGTGAAATCGACTGCAGTAGGGAGAGTATCGGAAGCTCGCATTTCTCCATCAACGATGAACTTGAGGTGGTGTGTACCGGGTCGGAGGTTCAGCGTTGTCGACATGACCGCGCCTTCACCTTCACTGTTCTGATATTAGCTCGTCTACTCCCACAAGTAATCAGAATGCAATTCCCGCTATACAAGCACTCCCATACCTTCTGTGCAGCTTGAACTTCTTCTCCCAATTGACAAAAGTACCAGTGACATAGATCTTCTGACCCGGTCCAGACCACTCAATATAAGTAGGCACCGCCTTCCCAACTCCACTAGTAGCATACGGCTGCAGCTCATCCACAATCTCCTCGCCGTCCAAAGTCGCACTGCTCAAATTGGACGCTCCAGGGTCCATCTGCCCATCCAGAAGCCGATCCGCCGGAAGCGACTGAATATGCGAATCTTCGGGTCCACTGATAGGCGAGCCAGGGGTGGTCGTGGCATCGCCAATGGGCAATGGCATACGCGGGGGCCGTTGCAGATGTGTCGACGCGGTATAGTACGAGCTCAACGGCGGACCCGAAGGTGCCACAGGATCGCGCCCCGCGGCCGGGCGCGCGGTGGGCACCTGCATCGGGTTCGAGTGGTCTTTCGGAGGGGCACTCCGGCCTTGCGCATACTCGGGTCTCCTTCCATCGAGCTTGGGGGTTCTGCTGGCGGCTTTGGTTGGAGAATCGGCTGGGGTTCGTGATTGTAGTCGTTGCTGTACGGAGCCCTGGTAAGCGGCGGAGTGTCCGGCGGCTGTCTCCCTGGAGGCAGAGGGGTCGGCTGCGGTCGCTTTGGGATTCGCGATGGCATTCAACGAGGTGCGACGTACCACCTTGCGCTCGCCGGCGGCATGAGAGATATGGCCGGGTCCATCGCCGGATGGACCTTTGGAAGGGTTGTTGCCCATCGAAGGCGGGGTAGCAGTGGGAGGATTGGGGGGTAGTAGTAGGAGAAAGGGCGTTTGAAGGAGGGAGGGATCAGCCGAAGAGGAGATTGGCGTGAGTGTCGATCAGGCTGACTGCATGAAGGCCGTAGGTCAATAAAAGGAGAGTGAGTTCCCTTTTGCACGAGAAGTTGAGGGTCGAGATGATGACGCCGGACGATCCAATCGGGCTAGGGCTTAGGGTACGGGCGGTGATAACTCGGCTTCCCCGGATTCTGCCCCTTTCCAAGTTGAGCTCAGAGAGCTTGAGAGCTCTAGAGTAAACAAGGCAAGATCTGACTTCCTGATGGATGAAAGTCCTGCCGTGACGGGCTTTCTGTCTTTTTTGAGTGCCCTCTTTGGGGTACTGACCGTGTTGTTTTCATATACCTGGTCTTTCCTCTACTCTCTCCTTTATTTGCTGGCGTCGCCCCTGGTTTACCTCGGCCATGTCCTGCTCTCCATCGCCCTATTCCCTTTACAGATTCTGCTGAAATTTGAAGTAAGTTATTAGCCCAGAGAACTTGATAAGCCCTTTATAGTTATATGTATTACCATACTTACTGAATACTAGGCATTCCTGACATTCGTGACGGGCGCAATCATCACCGGAGCCACTGTAGGCCTCTGCCTATATTTCGCTGGAGACTCATTGTCCCAACTTCTCCGTCTACAACCATCAAATGAAAAAGCAATTTCAACTGAATTGACAGAGCCCAAAAACTCACAGTTTGACTGGGAGTCTAAAATTTTCATGTCGTCGACAATCTTAGAGGAGGAGGAGAACAGCCATGACAGTCAGGACTCTAGGTAATGAATACAGAATTATGATCATCAATATGACCCACGAACACCGAAGTAACTTTCATCATTTTCTCAATCCCTCGAGTATAACTGTTGCTCGCTCTTCTCGGACTTGAATAGCAAGAAAAGGAAGATGCATTCATAAATTGTGATGTCCTATATTAAACAAAGCTATGAGAACAAATGGCTACAGTCTCTGCTGCTGAAAAGAAAAAAACCGAAAGCCCAGCCATCACCTATTACCCTAAGCACTAAGAGTCAACCCATTCGTAATATTCCCAAATGTCGCAAACCACAAATCAGAAAAGTAATTCGTCCGGCCCATCCACGGTCGCAAAGACGCAGCTCTAGGCACACTTTGAGCATGCTTGATATAATTCGAGGTGAGATCCAGCAATGGACGTGGTTCCAAATTTGACGAGTCTTTGAGAGTGGGACAAGCCACTGTATAGCCCTTGCGTTCCATGAGTTTAAGCAGTCGGCAGATGGAGGACATGCTCGCATCAGCGCCTAGCGTCCAAGATGCGTTGGTGTATCCAAGCATGATAGCCGCATTAGGCATGTCCTGTAGCATGAAGCCGTTCCACATATGTTTCTCGGAAGGATCTATCTTTTCTCCATTCACGATGATGGGGATGCCTCCCACGAATTGTATCTTGAGTCCGGTTGCAGTGACGATGGTGTCGGCGGACAATTTCTTGCCTGATTTCAATTGGATACCATCCGAGTCCACGGTTTCAATATACCCAGTCTCAACGTGGGCCTTTCCAGATCGTAAAGCTGCGAAGAAGTCGCCATTCGGGGATACGCAAAGTCGCTGTTCCCACGGGTTGTAGCGAGGCTTGAAATTTGGACTCAATGGGTATCCAGGCGGAAGGTGCTTCAGAAGCCCTTTTTGGAACATATTCCTCGCTGCGTTGGGATATGTTTTACAGAAAGCGAAGAGCACCCGATCAAAAACGAGATTTTTCAGTCGATTGATGTAGTAGTAGATCATGGTTGGTAGTATCCGGCTCAACCAACCTCCGTTGTATCGATTCATGACTACTGCAAGGTAGGAAGGACTTCGCTGGAGCATCGTCACGCTATCAGCCTTCTCTGCGAGTTTGGGGACGAGTGTCACGGCAGTAGCGCCGCTGCCGATGACGACAATGTTTTTGTCCGTGTAGTCAAAGTCTTCGGGCCAGAACTGAGGATGAATCACGTTTCCTTTGAAATTCTCAATTCCGGGAATCTCTGCGGCCAGCGGCTCGTTATAGTCGTAGTAACCCGTTCCAAAGATGAGGAATTTCGCAGTGTATTGGAACTGGGAGCCATCGTGTTGAATGTTGACCGTCCAGCTGCGTTGATCCCATTCGACGGAGAGAACTCGATGTTGAAACAGAACGTGAGGACTGATACTGTGTGTTGTCATGGCATCTTGGAGATATGCCAGGATGTCCTTTCCCTCGCCAATGGGGTTTGATCGATTCCAGGGATACCATGAAAAGCCAAAGGTGTAGAGGTCCGAGTCGGATCGGATCCCTGGGTAGCGGAATAGATCCCAGGTGCCGCCAATACGGTCGCGTGCTTCCAAGATCGCATATCGATACTGGGGAAATGACTGTCGTAAGCGATATGCGGCGTTGATTCCGGATATACCGGCGCCAATGATCAAGACGTCGAAGGATGTCTCGTCACTGGTAACGAGTGTGCCGGCCATTGTTGGTTGCTCTGTTGCATGGGACGGATTGTTCTTTATTAATATTTCCAAGCCAAGTTGTCAAAAGTTGGATAGCAAGGTAAGCAAGTGCAAAGTTGGTGGGTATAAAAGCTGACGGTGGCCAGATCTGGGAATGAGCGCGAGAGTGGAGAGATACTTGTAAGGGGGCTGGCTGAGGCAACAGTCAGACGGCGGGTTCGGTACGGTCGTATTAATGATGCGAATGCCCTCTGCTGAGTATCGATTGTATATAGACGTATTTAAGTTGAATTTTGGGCTCTGCAGATATCCGAACCCCGCGAAAGCAGTTGGATTAATTGATGCCTCGGCTGGTGGTTGATGTATCTTTGTTCGAAATCCAACGACGCAAGGCGTCTCTTCGCGGTGGATTTTACCCGAAGGAGCATCAATTCCCCGCACAGACCGATGGACGCGTCAAAGAGTGAGACCCTGTCGCATTTGGAATAATAATATAGTTAATCAATAAGAAAGTCATGTAAGCCGAGGTGGTTACCCGGTTAAGAAAAGAGGGGAAACTGACCATTGAGCTGGTTGGTGGCTTTTCCAAACATCCCCTATTCCCCATCCTCCCAGCGTCTGGTATTAAGGCCACCATGTTTCAACAAAGCCGGCTGATCTGACTTGCTCTTCTAGCTCCTTGAGTATCTACTGGTCAAGGCGCTCTCATCTTACTCCTCGAGTGATTTATCTGTAATCTCTTGAGATTTCTTTTCGTCGCTATTGGTGATCAAAACGTACCCCATTCAAGCTAGATCACTACAAAATGTCTTTGAGCAAGGTTGTCTCGGAAGTATTCCAGGCCCTTTTCGATAAGTTGCCTCCGCAGGTACAGCGAGTTATACTTCTTCCATCTGTCAGAAAGGGCCTGGCATTTTTGGCCGCATGGAAAACTCTCGGCGTCATCAATAGCTACATTTCCTACCAAGCGCAGAACAACTGGATTCGACTGGGTCCTTGGGATCCTAGCAAAGAGATCGTGGTTCTCACCGGTGGTTGCAGTGGGATCGGAAAGCAGATTCTGGAAGATTTGACAAAGTTGAAAGTGAAAGTCATCATCTTAGACGTGCAAGATCCAACTTTTGAACTGCGTATGTCGACCCATCATACTTCTACGAATGGGACAGCGACTGACCCTCGATCACAGCGTCAAATACCTTCTTCTATCGCGCTGATATCACATCTTCTTCCGTTGTAAAGGAAGTTGGAGATCAAATTCGCAAAGAACATGGCAACCCTACCATTCTGATTAACAACGCAGGTGTTGGGTCTGGAGACACCATTCTGGATATGCCCGAAGAACGTATCCGCCTTACTATGGAGGTCAATACTCTTTCTCACTATTGGACGGTGAAAGAGTTCCTTCCATCTATGGTCCAGAACAATCACGGCCACATCATCACCGTGGCAAGCATCGCAAGCTTCGTTGCTATTGGAGAGTTGGGTGCCTATGCCGGTTCAAAGGCAGCCGCTCTTGCTTTCCACGAGACTCTCACTCAGGAACTGCGGCATTGGTACAAGGCAGAGAAGGTCCGAACAAGGTTTGTTTTCAAATCTCTGGGATTTTGCTAGAGAAACCATACTAATCATGGTGAAATAGTGTTATTCATCCCTTCTGGGTGCGGACACCCTTGATTGACGGTCTCATCAAGGCAGGCAAGCACTTCAAGGCCCCTATTATGAGCCCGAAGGACGTTTCGTCTGCTATCGTCAAGCAGATTGTCACCCAAAGTGGCGGTCAAGTCATCATCCCGAAAGGCCATAGCTCGGCATCATTGCTTCGTGGTCTTCCCAGCTGGATGCAAGAGCGAGTGAGAAACAAGGGCTCCTCGCAGCTCGTGAAGCTCCGCGAATTGCAGGCGGCTTTTGCTGCTGAAAAAGCCACTGTGGCATAGGCAATCAGCCTCTGTACTTAGTTTGAAGGGTGGATTATGTAAGAGCTTTGTTTTGCGCTGGGTTGGGGCAGGTGAGAACTACTAATATCATCAATATAAGATACATCTATTTTGAGCTTGAAACATGTAAGATCTGCTTCTCTTAGGATCTGGAAAAGCTGATAATACAACTGAACTTGAAATATTACCCAAACTATGAAAGCGTGTTTAAAGCAACAGGAAAGGTAGTGGGGTTCACCATTACTCAACCATAACGGACGATTAATCGCAAGACATGCCTAGAGAGGCTGTGGAGAGCCATTCCGAAACTCAGGCCTACATCGCAATTCCGAGGTTCAACCGTATGTATAAGTTCTACCGAGATGCCGAATAGGTATACCTTTAGATCGCCCCAGAGTTAACCAAAATAACCAAAATTTGGGGATGCGGGGAAGTTAGTTGGAGCCCCAGGCCATATTTTACCCAATTAGGAAATAAGCCTCCGACTAGGCTTAGCTAAGCCGATCATTGTGGACTGCTTGGGTATACTGATTTCCCCTTTCTTTTGATTTCAGCCTTCAGTCGGCTTTGTAATGATTGTGCGACACAAAGCAGGAATACCATCAAGCTGGTCAAGAACACTGACAGTCCAGAATTCCTCGCGAAATCCGAACTCAACATCTCAACCAGCTCGGCCTCGGCTGTGACACAAAGTACACCGATTCGACACTGCTCTACGCATCCAATAGAAGCTTGAAAAAAGCTCCGACATGAAATATGCCGACCTCTCGATCGTGTGACCAATGTTATGCGCAGAAGAAGAAATGTCAACGAGAGAAAGACCTAGCCAAGTGCATCCGATGTGCCCACCTTGCTCTGGACTGCTCGACGGCTCGATATTCCCGTCCTCCAGGCCGGCCCGCGCGATCTAAACTTCTTGGTCCTGCTGCAGAGATCCAAGTGTGGGCCTCACAGGAACGGTCGTCTTCGAAAACATCTAGTTCACCAAATACGGATGTTCAGGGCGTGTCTCCACATTCGCAGAGTGCTTCGACCGATACCACTTCAGAACAAGAGCCTTTGGTGATTGATCATATCAACAGCTCAGTCGGCCATGGCGTTCAATCGAAACTACCCGATATTCTCCAAGAACTTGGAAGAAATCAAGAACCAAGCACGCCAGCGCCAGAACCCACGGATGAGGAGTTTTACGAGTTGAACGACATCTTCATGATCGGCCCAAGCTTCACCAAAACCTTTCGCCAAGCTTTGAATTATTCCTACCTGAAAGCCCCTCATATCCTAAGAGATATGTTCTCCGTGATGATCAGATATATGACAAACACTATGAAGCCGAATACTACTGCGCCGGCCCATGCAGAGATCGCCGAGGCTGCACATCTTCTGCGGAAATATCAGGTCACAGAGATATCCAATGATAACGACGCCTTGGCTGTACTTGTACTCGGTCAGAGCCTAGCTGCATTGGACACATTCATGGTCTCTACAGGATCAATGCTCATCCTGCGGCATTCACTATATCTGGTCAAACCGTGGTATCCGCAGCTGGCTCAGGTGGAATTCCTAGACTCGGTCACTGTGACTCCGATATTTTGGGAGATACTCGAATGTCTGATCAAGCGGGAGAGGCCAATAATTCGACCAAGAATTCATCGACCTCACGTTGTTGATCGGCTGTTCGGATTATGTGTGTCCCTGATGCCAATACTTTACGATCTGTGCGAAGTGAGCCACGAAATGAAGGTCCAATCTCAACCGCAAAGCCAGAAACTAGATATCATCGAGCAACAAGTCCTTTCATGGACTCCCGCTGAACCACCTCTCCAGTTCTCAAGATTCACCGACACCGAGATCATGCTACTGCGAGTTCAAGCTTCCATCTACCGATCTGCCACCCTACTACTCATACATCGCGTCAAGTACCCACTATCCTGTCAAGATGGGATTGCCGTGTCGTATGCAAACGATATCATGGAAGAAAAGGATAAGATTCTTCTGCACGGTGGGCCCGATCTGAAGCTTCAATTTGGATGTTTCCCTCTGTACTTGGCCCTACTTGAGATTCCGTTGCGGCCAGAGAGTCTTTGGAAGAGTCTGACGAAGCTTTCTTACCGTCCAGCGTGTGCCGAACAGTTCTTTGCCTTTCACCGATATTTCTGGCAGCGAAGGTGGGACGGTTTCAAGGGTTCTCTATTTGATCTTATTGATAACGGACCCACGTTCATGGCTGTGCCGTGAGTCTACACGAATTTCAATGACTTATGAGGACTTGTATACACTCTTCTCCGCGAATATCATTGCAAAGGCCCCGTCCTGGGGCTGACTGACAAGATATGGCTTTCTATTAATCAAGTTTCCATCCTCCAAGGATCTGCCGAACCTTTGAGCAATTGCCATGATAAGCAAATGCGCTGTAGTTCGCTGTTAACTCACCAAAGCTGATCATACATTCAGATTGGTAGAAGGCAATCCTTTGGTACCTGTAATTATCTTCAACTACCTACGGTCACATCTCTCAAACCTAGCCCCCAAATAACCCCTTAAAGATGCGACATCAAAGTCAACCTTTGCAGCCTGACTCCAGCAGGACTTTTCCCCTAGGCCCGATCAATGTCCTGTGATAACTCGAGGGTAACCTTCCGGTTAAGTCGGAGGCGTATCTGCAGTCTGTAGGCACAAGCCACGCGCCTCAGGGGTATCTTCACGGTTCCTTCCCAGATATCGGGGTAATCTGTAGTTCGTTTCAACCCAAATCATGCACGCGTGATCATACTTGCCGCCCGCACTTTACTATCATGAGCGCGCTCGTAATGCCACAGTACCACCACTTATGCAAGCCAGGTAGCCATGAATGTCACCCCGCGGAGTTCGGGACCATGGACTTGGAGTGTATGGGAGATTAGCGTTTCCGCGACCAAGTGCTAATTCCTAAATGGGAAACCCCTTCAAGGTTATAATGTACGTGATGGGCAGGCCTTGTCCGAGGTGGGGTTCCAACCAGTCCAGTAGATGTATGAGCTAATGGGTGATTAAATTATTCAAAGGCTCATAGGTCGTTTCGGTCATTCTCTGGGGATAAGCAATCTCGCTGGATCTGGCGAATAGAACAGATCTTCTTATGTTTCATGGCACACACTAGCCTCGGATCTACTTAGGTTGAGCGGGGTGGCCTTACCAAAGAGGCATAGCGGGAGTTCTTGTCGGATGCCTCCGACGATTTTCTGTAAGGGTTCCATGACAATTCTTGAGCTTTGTTCCTAATACTTTTGGAAGTACTGTTAGATTCCAACTTTTACTATGGCAGCAATATTCAGATGATATGGAACTAGGCTTAGGGGTTTTGTCACAATCGTTCTGTTGGGAGGATGAATTTTGGCGTATCTATCCGTCGTTTTGAGAACTAACTACAGCCAAGAAGATATCCATAGAGATTAATGCAATGGATTATTCCTACCTCTTCACCGAGTGGTACTGCAAGGCTATACGAAAACGCCATCGGTCTCTGCAACCTTAAATCCCTGCAGAGTTTCAGGTTAATAGTATCCGAATTGCATGCGCGGCTAGGCATTATGTGCATACTAGCAGGTTCGGGACTTGATTACCAGCACAAGCCTTGGTTAGGCTATGTGGCTGATTTGAGGCCCGACTCAAGGTGTTTAACTCTATAGCATGAAGTGAAGATTTCAGCAATGTAGGCCCAAGGTCGAATAAAGACGAATATTTCTATCAAGACAAGGGTTCAAACACTTCTCTCCTTCTTCATAGAATCTAAATAGATACACCTAGTCTTTCAGAACCTCACTTTTTGAGTAGAATTGCATCAAGAGCGTGTCGAGGGTTGCACCTTCGGGAGATCATACCTTCTAGATACACTAACCACGTTCTGGGCGCGTGGCTCCGTGCCATGTTCCAATCAACTTGTGGTTCCTACATTCTCACAGCTATCCTGGGTAAATGGCTCTTGACAGGGGTCGTAGTTTAGAACAGGTCTTTGGTTATCTGTCTTGTTCGGAAACGAGGGCATTCACACCCTGCAAGGCAATCTTGACCCATGATTCCGTGCCGGTGATTCTACTTTATCAAATAGCATTGTCACCCTCATCGGACGTTGTATTTGTCTTCGTCATGAGAAGCCTTTCCCGCCAAACGCATAGGACTTAGCGACGTTGCATGAATTCAAAAAGCCACCCGATATTGTGACCCACACTATGCAGCGCCTTTCCATCGTCGTCTTCTTCGATGTGCAGCGCATTTCCAATCTACCATGATGAAACGTATCGAAGTAGAATATCTCAAGTATAAGTAAGGCGGAATCCTTCGCTTCTTAGGCTTTCTTTCTATTCCTATTCATGGGCTCCAACTCAGCTTCAATCCTTTGAATCCTTGAAGGATCTTTCCATTCATTGCTCACATTCACATTCCTTCCAATTACAATTCTATTCACTCATTGAAAGTCACACACCCCAAGATCTATACAAATTTACCAACATGTACTTTTCTACCATTTTTACTGGTGTGAGCGTCTTAGCTACCGCTGTGTCGGCTGTGCCTCACAGACTCCACACTCGAGCCTCCGGTGGCCAGAATGTTGTGTACTGGGGCCAAGACAATAACGTCCAACCTTTGTCCAACTACTGCACTTCTTCTTCTGGAATTGACATTATCGTTCTTTCATTCTTGTATGAATACGGAAATGGCAACACTATTGCATCGGGTACCATCGGAAACCAATGCTATATCTCGCCTGCCGGTGTTCCCCAGAACTGTGACGGCCTGGCAACTGATATCGAGACTTGCAAGTCCAACGGAATCAAAGTTATACTATCCCTCGGGGGTGCAGCTGGCGCCTACTCCCTTTCCTCCCAGGCCGAGGCTGAGACTATTGGTCAAAATCTATGGGACGCATACGGCAACACCGCTGGCAACTCCAACGTTCCTCGGCCATTTGGCAAAACTTTTGTCAACGGCTGGGACATGGATATCGAAGCATATAGTGGAAATCAATACTATCAGTATCTCTTGTCCACCTTGCGATCTAACTTTGCATCTGACTCCTCGAACACCTACTACATCACGGGAGCACCACAATGTCCCATCCCGGAACCCAACATGCAAGTGATCGTCACTAACGCCAAATTTGACTACCTGTGGGTCCAATTTTACAACAACCCTGGGTGCTCAGTAAACGGGGACATCAATTTCAATGATTGGGTATCGAATGTGGCCAATACTGCCTCGGCCGGTGCAAAGATATTCATCGGCGTTCCTGCATCCCCTCTTGCTGCTACGGGCACATCGAGCGGTTCGCAATACTACCTCGACCCTAACTCGCTGGCAACACTCGTTAATCAGTATAAGAGTAACTCTGCTTTTGGTGGTGTGATGATGTGGTCCGCTGGTTATTCGGACTCGAATGTTAACAATGGCTGCACTTATGCCCAGGAGGCTAAGAGTATCCTTACCAACGGCTCCGCCTGTTGAGCCATCACCTCATACAACTGTGACCTGCGAGAGAACATATCTTGAACATTCATTCTTCAATTCACAGTATCTATTGAAATTTTTATCTTTTGACTCAATCTTGTCGGTCATTACAAGCCTTGGATGAGTTTTGAGTCTATCATTCGTTGTTTACTTCTATTTTGCGGAAGGAAAGATGATAGCTGGATCTATCGCTTTTCTTTCGATTTGTCAGACAATTTAACCACTCGTTTCTTGCATTCAAAATATCCGGTTGATTCTTTATCTCTATCGGTCGCTACATGTTTAAGGTGAAGCCCAGGTCTGTCTTTACTCTTCGCTGTTTTCCTTGCTTCCGGGGGAATATGATGGCTGGATCTATCATTTTCCCTCAAATATGTCAGCAATACTACTCTTCGTTACTATCCTGCATAGAAATTTTCTACGTAGGCTACATTAGCCAGGGTAGAAAAAACGCTATGGCCTAGTAGTGTTGTCCCCTGACTTCATAGTCCCGCTGACCATAACCTCCGCAGGCAGTGGTGTCATAGTCAATACTACTCAAATAATACAGCCCGATGATGACCATATGACCGTCACCTCAGACTAAAGTTACGAGTTCTACATTTCTCTTCGACTCGAAATTTACAACTAACAGCCCTTTGTTCCATCCAATCTTTCTAGAATGATTACAAAATTGGATAATTGAAGAATTCTAATCGCATGATTACTGCGCCAATATTCATAAACTCGCATTTCTTCACCTTCCTTACCTCAGATTATCTCGGCTCAAACAGTCTGAGCAAATAATCAGTCTTCTAGATACAATCCTCTCGAAAAACAATCATCTCGACGTCAGGCTGACTAGCACCTAACCAATCCTAAAGAGATGTGAATATTTCCGAACTTCCGGTAGTGTACGAGGCAGGTGGTACAAGCTCGCACCTCGACAATGTCTACCGTAGATTGTTTATCTCTCATAAAGACCGCCCATTCTATGAAAATATCACGAGGTTACTCGGACATCCGATCTTCGTTTTCCTTCTATTTTCAAGTTTTACGATGTTGAAGCTTTCTACCATCGGAGCTTGGATTGGAGTGACTATCACCGCCCTCGCTGGAGCAGACAAGTATTTGCCTCCATACTTTGAAGACTTAACATGGGAAGCACCGAGATCTCTCTCAAACTGGTCTAATTTGACGGTCGAAACCCGGACTGGGACGTTTATCGGTATTCTCAATGATACGTATCCCGACGTACGCCAATTTTTGCGCGTTCCTTTCGCACAAGTAAGTATTCACCCCAGACATTTCTGAAAATTTATCTTACAGGTTTGATCCGTGCAAGCCACCTGTCGGTGATCTCCGTTGGATGCCCCCGCAAAAGCTTCCCACTTCGCGCAGAAAATTTGATGCCACATTTTATGGTCCCGGTATGATGCACATAAACGCTTCGCATGAGCCTTGGCTTATAATTTCGCGTTTCTTCTCAGCTTGCCCGCAATACGTCCAGCGAGAAGACTCGTTCTGGAAGGACTACGAGCCAGGAAGTTTCGTGGTCAACCTCGGGGAGAACCTAACGCAGGGCTCAGTGGCCTGGTCTTCGGCCGAAGACTGCTTGTCTATCGCGATATGGACCCCTGCTTCGGCCAAAAACACGTCCAAAATTCCGGTGACATTATTCGCGACGGGTGGTGCTGGAGTTGAAGGGGGAATTAGGATCCCTGCTCATCTACCAACGCAGTGGGTGTCTCGTTCTCAGGAACATATCGCGATTACTATGAACTACAGAGTGAATATCTTTGGAAGTAAGTGTATTTTACAAGGTGATTTATAATATCAGTGATTCTGATGTCGTCTGTAGACCCCAAATCTAGGGCTCTTAAAGAGACCTCCCTCAGCTTGTTGGATATGAGGGCCGCGGTTGAGTGGATTCACGAGAATATTGAGGCCTTTGGCGGAGATCCTGACAATATCTTCGTAAGTCTGGATATCAAATTATATTGCTGATATATTAGTCTCTAGCAAATACTAATAAGATCGCACAGCTTTGGGGTCAATCGCAAGGAGGTGCCTTAACCCACCTTTACACTCTTGCATTCCCAGATGACCCCCTCGTGGCAAGTTATGGTATCATCTCACAAGAACCTGGAACAACTCTTGATCTCTCTACCACAGATGATCCATATCTGGACTTTGACATCGTTGCTAAGGCTCTTGGCTGCAACTACGGCGATGATGCCGAAGCAGAGCTCAATTGCATGCGCATGCTTTCTTGGGTGCAGATTGAGGAGTATATCAATCGCTATCAAGGCACGACACCAATATCGTTTATGCAGTATATTCGTGAGTTCAGTTGATTTGAGATATTAGGATTAGACATTGTTGACCAGTATCAAAACAGCGGATGAAAGATACATCTTCTCCAATGAGACTTTGCGTTATCTGGAAGGCAAGGTAGCCAAAGGTCCCGCTATCCGCTCTTTTGCTGCTCGTGAGATTGCAGCAGGCAACAATATCACATCCTCGCAAGAGAACGCACGCCAGTGGGTCTGTCTCGCGGCTTCGGACACTGCTCTGCGCTTTTCCCAGGGCCTCGATACATATCGATACTTCTGGGCGGGTAAGCTATCGCCAAGTAACCCAATTGATTAACTAAAGGATATCCTAACGATACTGTAGGCAATTTCACAAACATCAGCCCGGTCCCTTGGCTGGGAGCCTTTCACTACTCTGATCTACTCATGATCTTCGGCACCTACATGAAGAATGTCGGGAAAATTTCCCAACTCGAGATAGACACTTCCAACGCCATGCAAGACTACCTTCTTGCTTTTATCAAGGACCCTTCCACAGTCTCGCAGATGGTTGACTGGCCGTTGTTCGACCCTACAGCGTCAGATGGGGGTCTCATTATCGAGTTTGGCAAGGATGTTCCTGCGAAGAATATCACTGGGCTCTACTTGGATGGGGGCTGTTACAATCCTTCTATTCCATTCCGAGTGGATGGATAAGCGTAAAAGGACAAGACGGTTTGAAGAGGTCTCTTATGGGTTCCTACGGATTGTTTCGTGCCAGGTGTCCGCTTCTAAGGAATTATAAAGCAAGGTTTTTAGCTGATCTGGTACGAGCTCCAAAGTGGAAGAACGGATATCGGTATTACATTGGAGTCAAGTGAGGAGATGGAAATTCGTGAGAAATTCAGAAACGTAACGTACATCTAGATTGATGAAACCTAGCGCCAATAGTCTGGTACAACTTGGAATGCATACAGCATCAATTCGTCTAACGAGTCTCTCCAGGGGATACCAAACCCTCGCATCAAAGGAAATCGACAGTTCATAATACAAAAAAGTGTAAATGGCAGGCCGGGGACATGATAGAACGGCACAACGCCCAGACGCCTTGCGAATTGGAAAAAGAGGAAAGAAAATGAAACACGTAATAGATCCTTTTTATTGTCTTTTTTTTTCGTCATTCTTCAAATTTCCGCTTAACACCATTCCCATTAGCAGGAGGTGGCGGACCGCGGGGCTTCCCTTCGGAACCCATTGCTTGACGCTTTTTCCACGCGGCCTTGATGGCAGGCGCAAGACGAATGAGATCGTCCTCGGTGACACGATCCTCGATACTCTCGAGAACCTTTTCCACCGTTGAGATGTGGTTCGCGTCTGCCTTATCGTCACGGACACGGTAGAATCGCCAGCGCTGCTGCGGATCTTTGTAGCATTCAACAATTGAATCATCCAGCGGGACGCGCATGGCTTTCAAATCGTCCCATTCTGTGGGAGTAACGTACATCTCGCCGAAATGGCGATACTCGTTACTGTTGAGCATTGTGAAAAGGTGACAGATCGGGATGGCGTCATAATCTGGGTATGGTTCGGTGACGCCGTCGGCTTCGTCGTCGCTATCTGGTTCCAGGACTGGGAATTCCAGGCGCATGCGGAAGTCGATCGTGTTCTCCGCGGGTGGTTTCCATTTAAGGATGTGTTCGTCCGTGCCAATGCGGTAGGGTGTGCTGCGACAGGTGAAAATGAGACCGTCGTTTCCGTGAATGCGCTTGACTTTAGGGATGATATCGCGGAACATCATCTCGATGCCGTAGCTGAACTGTGTAGACTTGTCTTCGACGGCGAAGGCGCGATGTTGTTTCTCTTCCGGGAACTTGCGGTACATCGCATTGTATGGCCTAAGTACCTTCTCCTTGAAGTATGCGAGCCGCTTGTCGAGGGTACGATGCATGAGGCTCTGTCCATCTAGCACCAAGCAGTCGAAGACGAGGTACTTGAGCTGCTGTGTGCCGTCCTCGTAGGTGTCATTGACCAATTCGCCATCCACCAGCGTGTCAACATGATAAGATTGGAAGGTTTCGTCATCCGGTAGCGGGAAGTGTAGGCCAGGAACGAAACGATAGTCGTTCTTGCGGTCGATCAGGTAATGGATCTCGGGTGAGTCGGAGTCGGGATCACCGCGCGCAAAGTACATCAAGCAGCGGATTCCGTCCGTCTTTTCGCAGACAAAATAGTCTTCTTTCTGCAGCTCCGTCAGGTGTTTTGCCGAGAAGCTGACAGGTTGCGCACCGGGGAAGTTGAGATTATTTCGGCCGAGGAGGTTCGCGACTTCGCGACGGAACGAGTCTGCGAGATCGGGCTCAGCCTTGATTCCGATCGCGTCGAGGTCGGGGACCGCGTGGCTCATGGTGGGTGTCGCGGAGGTGAAGGAGAAGGAAGAGATGTAAGGGGATCAAGTCGATTTGCGAGGTATTTAAGGTCGAGGAGGGTGATTCGAGGAGGGTGAGTTGTGCTTGCAGAGCTCGATGCGAGATGAAATCAGAACCGGAAACCTCCAGCAACACAAATGAGAAGGGGAGAGCGAGCTTTTGAGGAGATGAAACGGTATGTCAGCTCTATCGAGCTTCAATATCAGGCTGTCTTCATGTTTGATGGGCTCAAAGACGATCGGCGGAGCTCGAAGCAGCGAGGACCCTATGCCTGAGGCATGGCAGCCTCATGTAATCGGGGGCATCGTATCTGGCACGTGACGATAAGCCAAATTTCCATTTCTGGACTTTCTCCACCAAATTTCCACCGAATTTTTGGAATTCTGAATGTCCCGCAGCTGTTTTAGCGAGGCTTGGTCATTCTGAATTGCCAATTGTAATCCCTGAATACTAAATAGGTACAGAATACCTGGTTTTGGAGTTATCATTCAACTAAGCTTTTGTTTTGCTTCATAATGTCAAATTCTCTGAATTATTATATCAACCAGCTCGCTTAACTCAGTTGGTAGAGTGCGTGACTAGTAATCACGAAGTCGCTAGTTCAAATCTGGCAGTGAGCATTTTTTGGCTTTTTTGTCTACTCCGGAGTAGACACGGTCGAATTGAGTCTTTGCAAAATCGACCTGACCTCTGCTCTTAATGTTGGCACTCTCGTGTGTCCGCTGGGAGTCTAGCAGCGTATTTTTGGATGGGTAAGAGCCGATAGCTAGTTATAAACATATGAAATTGTGACTAATTGCATGGATTAGAAGATTTTCTAAGCCAGTATTCGGCGAGCTTTGAGGTGGTCTTACAGCTTGGATCTCCTTTCCATATTCAATCTACCTCTATTTCTGAGGCGAATAAGTTCGGCCCGGCTTATCGCCCTAGGGAGGATAAAAACCAATCTGGTGGTCCCGTTGTTATCTAGCTAAGTTCTCTAAATAAGGTCGGATTAAATGTCATGCTCGGCACATTTTATGGCAAAAAGCAAGTGCTGGAACGGTATACGGATACAGACACGTAGAACCTTTCCGGGGTTAAGATTGGAGTCTACGTGGAAGAGATACAGATCCATAAATGTGAAGCGGTGCTCCATACCAGGTGTAAATTGTATTATTTATAAAATAATCTGAAGACCCCCTGGGATTGCTTATTTTCTGAACCCTAGGTCGATCTATTGCTTAGGCCTCCAAGTTCCTTGTCTATCTAAATCTTAATTGCCTACTCTCATGTCTACACTCTCTAACCAAAGGATCGCCAATCTTCCAAGGATGCATTCGCGCTGCATAGTTGAAATTTTGGAAAAATTCACCGTA
Source organism: Penicillium cataractarum (assembly GCF_028827025.1). Classification (NCBI taxonomy): domain Eukaryota; kingdom Fungi; phylum Ascomycota; class Eurotiomycetes; order Eurotiales; family Aspergillaceae; genus Penicillium; species Penicillium cataractarum. The sequence continues at coordinate 403,741 of NW_026622745.1, read as the reverse complement.
TTTAACAGGGAGGTTACTATGCATCATATTGAGGTAGTATTGATATGGTAACTGAGATACATATGGATTTATTGATCGCCAAGTGGGGATATTGGCGATCTCTTGGCTGGATCTCCTGTGATGCGCAGCAATTAATGGGATAGACGATTCAGATGACAACCCGTTCGATAGAATGCAAACATATTACATGTCATAAGGTTTGTGGGCTCGTTGGCGTTGCTCAGGCCCAAAAGCCCTCCGCTCTTTGAGATTGACTGACTGCTAGCGTGTCCCTATTCAGCTAAAAGCCTAAAACTAGGTATGAAAAAGGCAAATACAAGAATATGTAGGGCACGCAGGTGTTGGCCTCCTCGAACTGGAAGGATAGGTCTACGTATTTACTAAATGTGTTGAATATCATAAACTCGGAAGCAAAGGTTACGCAGGATCATGATATTTGTGGACTTATCCAGTGATTACGTTGGAATTTATAGGCTGGTACAGTATTGACTAAAAAGGGATAATGAAAGGGGCGGGTGTACCTCCATAGATCATCAAAGTGACCTATGTTCTAATCCAGGTGAGTAACAATATATATCCCAACATCCGCCCCGGCACCCGACACAAAACCCAAACCTTCCACTGTAGCTCTAGCCACTATCGCCCCAACAAGAAGTGAAGAAATAGACATCAAATTTCGACGTCCAAGAATAAAGGCCAGCTACTATTTCGTACATCAATCCCTCTACAGAATAACATATCATACTCAACACCAAGCCGAGGTTGACCAGCTCAACATGACCATAAACCTGGCCAGGGGAATCCTACAGACCAAATCAATACCAACTACCTAATTATCTAACAAGGACCGGTAGATAGAAAAAAAAGAGAAAGACATTCTCAAAATTAAAACTAAAACATGAAGAAGAAACAATGCTCTATCATCAAGTTCCTGCAACAAAATAAGAAAAGACAAAAAATGCTCACTGCCAGATTTGAACTAGCGACTTCGTGATTACTAGTCACGCACTCTACCAACTGAGTTAAGCGAGCTGGTTGATATAGTAATCTTCAGAATTTGACAATATGAAGGAGTACAATAGTATCTGACTTATTTAATAGGCATCGTCGCCCGAGGACAACTGGGAAGATCTTATCTCGGTGTAGCACAAGACAACAGCCATATTCATTCCGAACAAGAAATTCCCGGCTCATGACGTACTTGAAGATCTACGCTAGATTAGCTCGATTCGAGTTATTATTGAAAATTGCATTTGCATTCATTCCACTAAGCACTATGTCCAGTGCATCAACTACCGGGGGTATCATATCATCACCTAACCAAATGAAACCAGCCTGTTCCCACCGTGAGCCCGAAAAGCATATCCAAGGCATATCCAACCCGCACGAACAAGAAAGTAGGAAGGAATGAAGAGAGATGCTGTATGCATAGCACCACACAGCCTTAACGCCAGCATCGCAGTGGGAACAAGGCCGAAGAGAAACCAAAAGCAGAAACGCCAAAGATAGTCATAACGTCGTCAACCCGCATAAAGCCCAGTAATTTCACAGTCGAACGGGGTATTCAAGGATTCCCCTCGCTAGGCAGCCGCAACAGGTGTCTTGCGAGTCCCCTGTACAGGCGTCTGCCTAGACGCATCACCCGCGGAAACATCTCCCGCTTCACCGGACGGAAGCACAGGTGAAGAAGACGTGTTCAAGTCCGTATCAAAGGGTTGAAACATACTCCCACCGAATAAAGGTTGATTCTCGTCCGTGGAGAATAATCCGGCACCGCCACGGCCGCCGATAGCGTGCAGCATTTGTTCTTTGATGCGGACGATGCGGTATTTGGATTTTGTGCTGATGAGGGTGTGATCTGAGAGGGCTTTTGGTGTTGAGCGGGCGATTGCTGCCATGACGGTATCTCGTTCTTCGTCCGAGTCGATGGGTCCGTTGGTGTCGATGTCTTCGGGAAGAGGGGCGTTGGCGTCGATTGCGGCTCCTACGAAAGGTGTTTGTTAGATCGGCTGCGAAAAGATGTGCGGGCGGATAGAATAAAACACTCACTTTGCTGCTTGGCCTGGTTCTTCTTCTGATACTGCTGCAGCAACATATCATATGGCAGCGACCGACCAGGCACAGCACGTTTCGCACCCATGGAATGACTCTTGCATGTCAACGAGCGCGCACACTGCGCTCCATTAGGAAGAGTCACGCCGCACTGCTTCTCAACGTCAACTGGACCCTTGGGCTTCGCAGCCTTAGCCTTGGGCTCATCCTTCTTCTTCTTTTTCTTAGGCTCCTTGTTATCGTCCTCATCGGCCTTGCGCTTCTTGCCCTTCTTCGTGGCATCGTCGGTAGTCCCCTTCACCGCACTCTTCTTGGCACTCTTCTGGCCCTTCATTGCGTCGTCGCCGTCTAGTTTATCGCGTAGGTCATCGTCGTCTTTGCCGTCGGTGTTTTTGGCGCGGTTGGCTGCGTCGCGTGCTTCTTTCTTCTTGCGCGCTTTCTCTTGTTTAGCCTTGAGGCAGCCGCGAATGTGTTCTGGGGCGGTGGATTTGAGGATAGGGCGCTTGCAGTGCTTGCAAATGACTGTTTCGAGGAGGTCTTCCTCGCGAGGTTTGCCCGTTGGGAATGAGGCTGCGACTTTGTCGTCTAGTTTAGGGAGAGGGGAGGAAGTTGGCGAAGAGTCGATAGGGCCATCTTTGGAATCTAGATTCAATCAGTCCGAGTTTCGAAGAACATATCTGATGTATTCGGAGACAGTACCGTCTGCTTTCTTCTTTGTGGATGCTTTGGAGGTCTTCTTAACCTTCATCTTGCCCGGCTTGGTATCCTTCTCCGTGAATTTGTAGCCCGATGCATCGACCAAGCTACCGGATGCTATATAAGATGAAATATCATTAGCAGTCTGTAACATCGCAAGCTCAAGACCCTCGGCGCAGATGACACGCTCGCTGGTCCCCGGTCGCGGGTTCCTGGCAACTGTATTAAGTGGCAAGCTTACCTCGACCAGCATCACCGTTTGTCGCCATGATGGGCGGAGATCTGGGTTATCCCTGACACAGTTGCACACTCTCTGGCACGCTCGTCGAAAATCGGATCAGGCCAGAGGAGATGTGTTGAGTTCGTGGTGCCTTTCGTCTCCGGAATCAAAAGGTCGGGGGCTCCGCATCGGGGTCGGGTCACGTGCCAGGGTTGGGCGAAGACAGAAGTACGTTGACGAAGAGGGTCGGATATCGGTCTTTCAAAAGACTGAATAGTAAGTATGGATTGAAATGAGTTGTTTATTTGTTCATCTGACAATACCGCAACAGTTTCACAGAATAAGGTATACAAGTTGTATGGGTGTAAATAGGCTACAAGAACAACGCTAAAATACAATAATAGTACAAGACTCTCCAACGACTCTCAATGTTTCAGCCTAGTGAAACAAAGACTACTATTCGTCCCTCCAAAGCCAAAACTATTCGTCAAGGCAACATCAATCGTTCGAGACTGCGGCTCATTCGGTGCATAGTTGCAGTCGAATCCATCCGCCAGCCGGTCCAAATTGATAGTAGGCGGCATAATATTCTGGACCTCGTCAGCAGATACTCACTAGAGATCTCTAGGATATAAAAGAGACCGGGGTCTCAGTATGACTCACATTATGAATAGCCATCACACTAAACACAGCCTCCACCGCTCCAGCACCACCAAGCAAATGTCCCACGGCACCCTTAGTGCTACTGACATTCACATCTGCGGCTTTCTGCCTACCTTCCGGTCCAAGAAGGAGAGCCTTAATTGCTGCATTCTCGGCAGCATCACCGATGATAGTCGAGGTTGCGTGTGCATTGACATAGTCGACCGCGCTGGGTGGTATTTGGGCTTGCTTGAGGGCCTTTTTCATAGCCATGTATGCACCCTCACCGTTTTCCTTGGGGGCGGTCATGTGGTGGGAATCTGCTGAGCAGCCGTAGCCGCTTAGTTCAGCATAGATATGGGCGCCTCGGGCGCGAGCGTGTTCGAGTTCCTGTAGACGTATGAGAATTGGAACAGAACAAAAAGGAGGAAGATCATCTATCAATCCCCGTGGGTACGTACCTCTAGAACCAGCATACCTGCACCCTCGCCAACAACGAAACCCTTTCGGTCTGCATCAAACGGCCTTGACGCTTTCTCGGGGTTATCGTTGAAATCCGTGGCAAGACTGCGGGCACGAGCGAACCCGCCAATAGCTAGAGGGTGAATACAAGACTCGCCGCCGCCGGCAACCATGACATCGGCATCGCCGCAGGCAATGAATCGTGATGCGTCGCCGATGGAATGGGCACCCGTCGTGCAAGCCGTTGTTGCGGCGTGATTAGGGCCCTGGAGGAGTTAACGTGGAACACTTGGATTGAATAGGGCTGCGCTGCTGGGGTGAACATACCATGAATCCATATCTCATGGAGATATGCCCAGCACCAAGATTGATTAATAGCCTTGGGACGAATAGAGGATTGACTTTTTTGTAGCCCTATATTCGATTAGCCATGAATCGTCTTGTCGGATGAGAATGAAACTCACCCCTTGTTCATACGCAACGACAGTGTCGTATATCTCGTCGAAATTGCCAATGCCCGAGCCAAGACAGACACCCTGTGATAGAAGAGGTCAACAACGATTCCCACCGAAGCACACTCATTCCTCAATACTCTCATACCGTAGCCTCTTTCTGCTCAGGTGTAATCGCCTTCCAACCGGCATCTTCAAGAGCCTCTTCCGCAGCAGCCATAGCATACTGTGCGAACTTGGCCATTACACGTTCATCCTAGACAAAGCAGCGTTAGCATATATACCACAATACTCAACTTGCAATCCCAACTTGAAATCTCAAGTTGGAAAATCTCAGCTTAAGATAATCAACATACCCTACGATCCATCCACTCCGACGCCGTCCACGCCCCATCTTCCTTCTTTCCCTGAGGCACGACAGCAGCAATCTGCGAGGGAATCTCTCGAAAGCGCTCATCGCGCGAAACCACATTGACGATACCGCAATGTCCTTCTAGGAGACGTTTCCATGTTCGCCGTACACCTATCGGGAAGATGTATTAGCATAGACATTATATCGCATAGTCCCTAACGAATCCATTCGTAAGGGCATCCCCCTTGCCAGATTTCCAATCTTGCAGATTGAATTCTTGTAGATTGTTGTACCCCCGCGGACCCCGAGACGGAGCCCCATCTCCAAAATGCCGTCATTGGCTGTCAAGACCTTCCCCTTCCGGCGTGGCAGGTGGAGACCCGCACCGTTCTTTTGTGTGAGGAGAAAAGGAACTGGGTCTGGGTAGGTTGTCCGGGGGGTAGTTTGGGTGATTTAGAACTTGGGATTGTTCGGAGAGGAGCGGAAGCTCCGATGACAAGTACAGTTCTGTACGTAGTAGGGTACAGTGGATTGAGGTGTATGGAAGAGTGTGGTTGTGAGTAACTTACCCACGCCGAGGGGAGTAACCGCGCCCAGACCGGTCACGACGACGCGACGCATGGCATTGAGGGGTGGTGAATGACTGGAGGATAATTGGATGGATCGGGTATGATGCTTGAGATGGAGTACAGTAGTAGTATGTACCCAGAGATAGAGTACAGAGCTCTGTACTGCTCAGAGTCGAAAAGGAAGGCAAAAGCGGAGAGTCGCCAAGAAGGGAAAGTCTGCACGATTTTCGAGGGCGGGGCGACTCCAGCAGAATTACTATGGACAGTACAGTACTGTGGTTATCTGCTGGTCTTTCCCTTTAGATACAGAGGAACAGAAGACAAAAATGTCCACTGCCAATAAGATGATCACTCTCTCGATCCAATCATCCAGTTCTTCTCCAAACCAGTGCTGATTAGGAAGTTCGGCGGAGAAGCCAAGCTCTTTTCTTCTCCATACTTCTATACCCTTACTACAGACTACTCTGCCGAGTACTGTAGTTTGGAACTATTTAACTACTTCTCCCCTCTACTTCCGTTCCTTTCCTTTCCTTTCTTTCTTCTCCAGTCTCTCCTCCACAATTCATCCAGCCATGCCCGCCTGGAAGTCTCTACTGAGCGTCCTGGCTCTGGCCGGCACCGCAGTATCCTGCGCCCACCACGGCGACGCCGAAGTCGTCCCCGAACATGAGCGCGAAGAGCTTCTTAAGAAGTGGGATCAAGAGGTGAATACCCCCTTCCTAACACTCAATCCCATTCCTCCATCTTATCGCATATCTAATTTCTAAACCACCATGGCTTCGTAGTGGTCCTTCTCCGGAATATCAACCTTCGCCCACCTTCGCCCCGTAAAATGTCTCATCGAACCCACCGAAAACTACGACATCGCCATCATCGGCGCCCCCTTCGACACAGCCGTCTCCTACCGACCAGGCGCCCGCTTCGGGCCCCGCGCCATCCGCGCCGCCAGCGCCCGCCAAATGTCGGGAACCAGCTACAACACGCGCGCGGGGATAAACCCGTACAAATCCTGGGCCAAGATCACCGACTGCGGCGACATCCCAATCACCCCCTTCGACAACGGGCTGGCCGAGAGACAGATGTACGAGGCGTTTCTGGAACTGGGCTCGCGCAAGATTGTCAACGCGCCGGGTGGCATTGCGGGTGCGGGCGTGGGCGCGCGCCATCCCAAGCTTGTTACGCTGGGCGGGGATCATAGTGTTGCGTTGCCGGCGCTGAGGGCGTTGTATCAGATTTATCGGAAGCCGATTACGGTGCTGCATTTCGATGCGCATCTTGATACGTGGAATCCTGTGCGGTACTCGGCTTATTGGCAGAGTGAGCAGACCCAGTTTAATCATGGGAGTTTCTTCCATAAGGCGAGTCGCGAGGGGTTGATTTGTAATTCGACCTCTGCGCATGCTGGATTGCGCACGCGTTTGACTGGTGTGGATGATGGGGATTATACCACTGCTGGACCCGAGCAGGGCTTTATTCGGATTCATGCGGATGATATTGATGAGTTGGGTCCGATGGGTGTGGTGGATGCGATTATGCAGCGTATTGGCATGGATCCTGAGCAGCCGGTTTATTTGTCTGTGGATATTGATGTGTTGGATCCTTCGACTGCCCCCGGAACTGGTACTCCCGAGCCTGGTGGTTGGACCACTCGTGAGTTTATTCGCATTCTGCGTGGACTGGAGAAGTTGAATCTCGTTGGTGCCGATATTGTCGAGGTTTCGCCTGCCTATGATAACAAGGGCGAGACTACTGCGTTGGCTGCGGCCCAGGTCGCCTTTGAGATTATTACCAGCATGGTCAAGTCTGGTGTTGATGAGGAGCTGGGCGGCTGGTATGGACGTCGTGAGGATGGTTCGGGTGGTGTTGGTGTTGTTGAGGTGGAGACTGCTGCCAAGGATGAGCTGTAAATGGGATAAAGGGCATTGTATATACGAGACTCATGACTGTAGATTGAAGAGAATGATGATATGAATGATACGAAGCCAGTGCATTGCCTTGTATGATCTAAAGGTTGTATGTGGCAGTCCAAGCAGAGCTTTGTCTGTATAGATCGACAAAGGCAGTTGTCCGTCTACAGCCATGACTAGCCGAGAGCAGCCGCTCCATCTAGCCACTACGAGCATCCGACTTCATGGTATTACGACAAAGAACCATAATAAAACCTATCCATTGGTCGACAGTCCTGTCTGCAGCGTTCTAAAATCTCAAAGGATTGCCTTGTCACCAAGCAAGAAACACGCGAGCACAATCTCGACGCAGATAACAACCCTTCCAGGACAAAGCACGATGATGCTGTATTGAATGGGACACGGAGCGAGTACTCGCCAAGGCATAGAGATCACATTCGAGTCCGGCAGTAGAATCAGAAAACGCCACTGAAAAGAAGAGAGCAGGAACAAGACCAAAAAAGGGCAAGCACTAGACAATTTTTGAAGATCCACCAGGTCCATCCACGACGGAGCAGAATCAAAGAAAAAGAAAGCACACGCAAATCGGAAGAAAGAGTAGTAGATTGATGATAAGAATAAAGCAAGGTAATAAAGGACGGGAAATCATCGGCCAGCCAAAAACACGACGCCCTGACGTCCAACGCCGAGAGAGACGATGAAAGAGGTGAACAGCATTGTGGGTGCGGGGAAGATGCGGGGAACAACGAGGGGGAATCGATGTGCGAAAGAAGTCGGACGTGATCTGGGGGAAGAAGGACACGAGAAAGGAGGAGGATGGATAAACTCGCGGTCGCTTTATCGATTCGAAGGAGTGGATGGAATTGCGCGGAGATGCTTGGGGAAGGGTGGAGGAAGCACGTCGCCGGAGAAAGTAGGATATTGAGTTCGAGATTTGTTAATCCGCGTATCGAAGGATAGGCGATTGACACGAAGTCAAGGAGAGAAGATGGAAGAAAGGGGGGATAGAAGGAAGGCAAGCCGGAAGAACGAGGAGGAACTGGGAGAGATCTGGTCGAAGGGGAAAGAGAGAAATTCCCGAGGGCCAAAAAATGGAGCTATCGAGGATGAGCAGAGCAGGAAGCAAAGCTGAGAGAAATACCATAGAAATCATGGCGTGGAACTCGAATCCAGATTCGGATCGAGACGCTTCAGATAGCAAACGCTAGCTCATAACAAAGAAGTTCCCCCCCTTTTTTTTTCTTCTTTCTCCCGGATATCCCAGTAAACATAGTCCAGCCAAGTAATTTGCCTCCCAAAATAAAGTGAGAAAATAAAGAAAACAAAACAAAAATTCATTCCGTCGTATCTGGATTTTGCGACGAAGCGCGAACGGTCAACGAGCTGGTTTCTAGCTAGCAGCTTCATGGCCAGCCACCGGAGATCGGACCAACCTGTGAAAAATGTACGGGGGAGTGGATCACAGCAGGCGACAGCCCCTTGACTTCTTCTTGGGCGCGGGCTCGAGGGCAGCCACGATAGCCTAAAGTGGAGAGAAAGACGAGTTAGCGGTGAGCAGCAAAACCAAGTGGAGGAGATCCCGCGACCACGGGGATGAGAGCGGTGATGGTTCAACCGGCAGCTTTTGTCTTTGTGCAAAGATTGAAGAGTAGGGCGAATTGACATACCTCGTCAAAGACATCCTTCAGCTTGTACTGCGTCAGAGCAGAGCACTCCACATATTTAACCGCACCGAGGTCCTTGGCCATCCGGTCACCGTCCTCCTTTCGAATCGGCTGCATCTTCTGGCGAGCGAGCTTCTCCCGAACACCGGGGTCATCGCGCAAATCGGTCTGAGTGCCGACGATCAAGCAGGGCACACCGGGGCAGTGGTGGTGCACCTCGGGGAACCACTTTTCCCGTACGTTCTCAAAGGAGGCCGGGGAAGTGACGGAGAAGCAGACCAAAAAGACATCAGTCTGAGGGTAGGACAACGGGCGCAGGCGATCGTAATCCTCCTGACCGGCAGTATCGAAGAGACCGAGAGTGTAGGGCTCATCGCCGATCCTATTTTTTCCCCCCAAAGCGGACAAAGGTCAGGACGCGATATTCTTCGATGGGGTATCTCGGGCGGTAGTTTTTCTCTCTCTTTCTCTTCCTGGTAGGGAACCCGGTGGAACACGACTTACATCACGGTCACGGCGTAGTTGTCAAAGACGGTGGGGACATATTCGGAGGGGAACTTGTTGGTTGTGTAGGAGATGAGCAAGCAAGTCTTACCCACGGCACCGTCACCGACCACGACACACCTAGAAGAAGGGATTGGTGGTTAGCTTTAGCTGGGAGAAGCAGGGGGGAGGAAGATCGCGGTTGGATGCTTTTGAGGTGGTCATCATGTTGCGACCTCGGGGTCAGGAGGGGGGTAAAAAGGGCGATCAGGTAACGGGAGCAAAAAGAGGGGGGGGGAGGAGAGGGGAGGAGAGGACGATACTTGATGGTAGCGACAACCATTTTTTGGTCTTTGGAGGTAGAATGAACCGGATGTAATGAGGAGGAGAGTGGGGGAGAGAGAGAGAGAAAGGAGGAGGAGAGTCAAGGTGGTGGAAGAAAGGTCCCAAGGTTAGAAGGTTGGAGGTGCAGCGGCAGCGGCAGAGCGGCAGCGGTGGAGGAAAAAGGTGGGCCAGACAGACGCAGAGACCAGCAGAAGAGAAGAAAGAGGGAGAAAGTGGATTGGACTGGAGAAGATTGTGACTGGCCAGTGGACAAAGTCCCAAAGAGGAGAGGTGGGAAGCCCCCGTCGGGTTCAACTGGTTCAAATAACTGGGGCTGGTCTAGACAAATTTCAGGTTTGAGATGAGTATAGTCATGCTCGATAGTTAGTTATACATAGCAATGGCAATACTAGTAGGATTAGAATTGTTATCTTATTATACTGTACTCTACAATACATTCCTTATTATCCTCCCTACTATAAGTACACCAAGAATGCTACTTTATTATAAGTAGTGCAACATCCCCGGATCCTGCCAAGATCCGGTATTAACGTATTAACGTATTAACTATAAATATTCTCCAGCATAGCTTCATCCTGGTTCATAATTGCAGGATCAAAAATGGAGCTCCTCCCCCATCTCCCTCGATGTGATGGCCGCCTGCCGTCGGCTAAGCGCTGTGATCCACAAAGAACCGAATAAGATGGATCATTGGGGGATGATTACAAGTACTTTTTTGCATCCTCGTATACTCTACTCCTATCAATCCCGAATCTCGTGGTAAAGTTCTAACAAGGAAAAAGCAAATCAGTTGATTACATAGTTAACTAGAATTGCGTCTTCTCTTTCGAAATGAAATGAAAAAGACCGCAATTGTATTCATAATTACCCAGCTATACTCGATTCGTTCTCGGAGTATTTAATCTGATGGAAATGCTCCCGCCCGTTGAGAGCTTAGCTATACCAACGTATATAACTAACTAACACTGCTTATTATAATACTACAACTCTCTATTTCACATGTTCTACAACACAAATTACTCTCTACTCCATACAAACTTCAAAGCTCTCCCCACAAACCCAAATCAAATTAAATCTCCCTCGATCCTCCAAAGTTCAAACTCCGCCCAAGCCCCTGAATGACGAAACCCCCTATTCACTTCTTCCAGAAGCCCGCCCCCAAGGACTCTAATCAAGCCACCACCACTACCTGTGGCACCCGTGAAACGGGAAATACACGATCTTGTCACGGGCCGGTTGAGAGGTGCTAGCGCGCTAATTCCCGTTTTCCCCGTTTAACCCCTGACTTGGAGATAGGAGGACGGATGTACATGTATGAATCGTAGTTGGGGGAAGTAGCTTGTGCTGAGGGTTTTCGTAATTGAGCGACTTTTCGTAAGGTGTGGCTCTGTTAGAGAAAATGTGAAACTGACAAGTATACCTGTTGTGGCTAAGATATCGTCGTTCATCTCGTAGACATAGCTAGCGGAGTGTACCTTATCTTGTACCTTCACCTCGTACTTAATACCCCGAAGCTTATACTTTGTACCTGTACCTCCCTATCATCTCAAAACTAGCAGATGCAACGCTACTCTATTTACTCTTATCTACACCTATCTCGACTTGTACCCCTCAGAATACTAAGTACCTCCTTTGTACTGTATACATCTGTACAACATCGCCCCTAGAAGCCTCGGATAGTCAAGTATATACGAGTTAGGTACTTTCCACATTCCAGTACCCATAATCAGGTACACTCCCACCTACACCCCCGTCTCCTTGGCAGGGCCCTTGACCACCCACACGCCCTAGAAATTAGAACCAAATGCAGGCCTTGCCCCACGACTTCGTTGACGGGGTCGGGCCTTCACCGTCCGGCCTTGCATGCAGATGGATGCAGGTACATGCATCTGGAAGCTGACTTGGTTCCCCGATTTAGTTTTAGTTTTAGTTCTAGACTTAGACTTAGGCTTGCGGTTGGCATAGGGTTGGGCTTGTAGGTAGGTGTGTATTGTTGGAGACGGTAATTTGAAAATCTTGGTAGAGAGTGTATTGTCGTTCAATTACGTGGTGAGTTCTGATCGCGTAGGGCGGGTACGATATATTCAGACTGTTTAGTCTGAGGAATATGTCTGACCTCTAGTTGGATGAGTCTAGGTGGAAATTGGGTAGTCTTGCAGGTATGACATATGACAGCTGGACGGTGTTGATAACTTAGTCCAGACCAGAATAGGCCGGACCTCACTTGATTCGAGGCAATCGAGTATACATGTGAGCCCAGCGGGTAAAGAAGTGTACTTTGCGAAGCATTACACGTTTTAATAACACTTCCTTGGTAACAAAGATCTAGAAGATGATAGCTCAAATTGACCAGATGGATATAATGCCCTGCCTTGTTGTCAACCCCGCAAGGTAAATAACACTTCTGCATATAATCCTGGCATGACCGCCTTAATTGGAATATCGACACTCTCGGCTCTCGGCGCGGCCAAAATCGCAATTCTATTTTTCGAAGGGCGTCTAGAACATCTTTCCCGTCTGACTGCATTCTACATGCAGATAATAACCTGCCCGGGCTCTCCATGGAAATCAGGAACGGATACGTGCAGAGAGAAGGGAGTTGGAATGTTCTAGGTACTGCCTATACCCGGCTGTCATCTGTATGGAAAGGAAAGGATTGAACACGGGGTTTATGATCTTGTCATGTCTCGTTTCACTCTGTAGTCCAGCCAAGCAGGAAAATCTATAAAACCAACTGTAAAAGATGAAGAGAGCTAAAACTACCGGACCTCCTTATCACAATCTCGGGTACATGCGTCTACAAATCAAGAATGAAAATGCTGGATGCAGGGGGTAATAGATGAAAGAGCAAAGGTACAGAAAATGCAGACTCGAGGGCCCGTTGAAACAAGAACAAGTAAATCGGTAGATCGAATCGAATCGTGTCGGCTCGAAGATCAGAAGAAATCAATGCTGACAAAATCAAAATATATACGGAGAAGACTCGCATAAAAATGGTAGAAATCAAACGCCAAATTGCTGTGTTATCGAAATGCAATATGCAATGAAACATGTCACGCAAAAGATGTTGATAGATCGAAGAAAATGAAACGTATAAATGCAGGTCGTAATATCGTGGCACTCATATCTGGCGGCTGTAGAAATCCATAAAGGGTGGTGGATGTCTAGGTCCGCTTGTGGTGTGTGTCATCAGAGTCTGATTCCCCCTCGGCGGGGAGTGGGATGTTGGAATCGTGGTCGGCATTGCTCTTCGGGCTCATCTGTGACGGTTAGTATCGTCCCCACACTCTTATATCACTTGCGGACTGGAAGTGTCAATAACTCACGTTGTCCAGTTTATAATTCTCCATAATCAAACTGAGCGGGATGAGTGGTAGCGTCACGAGAAGAGCTAGTATCAGGAGCCGGTTCATGGTCTCCTGGTAAGAACGATTGATTGCATCGCGTGTCGGCGATCCCGGTGGGTACGATAGCGCCTTGGTCAACTTGCCAAAGATCTCGCCTGCCTCGGACTTGGTTTCGTCTGGTAGGTACTGCATTAGTTTCTTTGGGATAAAGGTTGACCAGATCGCGCCCGAGATGGCGGCTCCCACGGCGCCGCCCATCTCCATCGAGGTGAGGAACATTGCAGTCGCGGCTGCGACTTCTTGGTGGCTTGCGGATGCTTGCACACCCAGTTGAACGGGTACGTTGAGTAGGCCACCGCCGCAGCCGACCATGATCTGTGCGCCGAGGACTTGAGCGTGGGAGGCACCTTCGCCTCGGCAGAGGAGCATAAATGCCAGGCCCATCATGTAAATCACGCAGCCGATGGTGACGAAGACGCGGTATCGTCGGGTATATTTAATGAGGAGAGAGACGGTGAATGCAGCGATGGTCGAGGTGAAAGCGAAGGTTTGGGTGACGCGGCCAGCGGTGGCGACGTCGTATCCTTGGACAACCTGGAGATAAGAGTAGAGGTATGGTTGGACGGAGAAGTAGAAAGCCACTGCGAAGGAGGTTAGCAAACCTTTTTGAGCATCGTATGAAAACATCACGACTACACTTACTAAAGTACCAGAACGCCAACGCGCAGCCCGCGAGAGCAGTTCGTTGACGCAAAAGGTGCAAAGAAAGCAAAGGCTTCGGTGCCATTCTCTTCGAGCCCTCCCAGAAGGGCAGGATAAACAAGCAGACCACACCGAAAACCATCATGCCAATGATACTGGGACTTCCCCATCCATTCTTCGAATGGGCCGCCAGAGTCAGCGGCACCAGAATCAAGGTGACCGCGGCAGACAGCAAGGTCAGCCCACCAACATCCAAATCATACCAGGTTCGTTTCGCGATGCCGAGGAAGCTCTGCTTCCGCTTGTTCCGAGACGACTTGATCAGATTCAAACGTCGAGCCTTGCGCTGGTTCAACAACAGCGACATCGCGAGCGGCAGGAAAGCTGCAGGCAGAATGATCGCCCACATGCCGTAACCCCATCGCCACGAGGATGATCGCAGCACCGCATCGGCAATGGTCGGACCGAGCCAGACAGTCACCAAAAAGGGGAACTCTGGCAGCAAAGCCAAAAAGGCACGATTAAGCAAGTCACTGCTATCGGCGATGAATACTTGCTGGAGAATCTGCAAGCCCGTGGAACCGGCAGAGTAGAAGATCTGGGCCGACGCGTAGGTTTGAACGTTTGTCGATGCGGCCATCTGTATATAACCCAGGATGTAAATCAAGATACTGACACAAAAGGCTTCGAAGCGACCGAATACATCGGCAACTTTGGCCATGGGTGGCTTAATAACGGCTGATTTCATCAAGTTAGTGGGCTGTTTTTGTGGTGGTGGTGGACTCGGGGGACTCTGTGCGTGTGCGACCCCGCAGTGAAACTCACCATTGACGACATTCTGGACGACGAGGACTGTCGAGATTAATGAATGTTTGCTGAATGCACTTGTAGCGTATGCCGATAATGACATGACTGTCTGACCCTCTAATGACGTGCAAAAGGCCATGAGGAATATACTTGATGCAAGTCAGTTTTGTGAAGAATAGGTAAAGCGCCGCTGCAAGCCACACTTACCTGACATAGGCGATAATCAAGGAACGCGTCGTCCATGTCATATTAATCGCCTCGATTTTCAAAACACCTGCTTGTGCCTCATCGGGGGTCTCGAGACTGCTGAGATCGCCCTCAGTCTCATACCCATTCTGGAGTAATTGATCCCGTTCTTCGTCCATGTTGCTATTGTCATCCCGTTGTTCTATAGCACCGTAGGAAGGACCGGAGCGAGGATCGAGAAGGGGCATCTCCACAGCCTGGAGGGGCGCGCACGCACACAGTAATGTCTGGCGGGGGAAAAAAGAGCGATCACAGAGCGTAAGAATGAACAGGCGAGTCCATATGTCCAAAAGGAAAGGAGGGAAATCAAGAGACAAGTCGAATCCTCGAATGCGAAAAGTTGGACCAGTGAGATAGTAGGGACAGTAGAATGGTGATCTCGATCAGTAAGGAAGAACCGATATCCGGACCATCAAAAATAGTTCATGCAACATGGGTGTGACGGGCGGCGGGCATATCACCATAAAAAAGGGGAGCAAAGTCCTGTTGTTTGACTAACCACCGCTTGGGCACCGTCTACTCCCAGTAGGATTTTGGGGGGATTTTCTTTGGGGGCGGCCTGAACCGGTCAGATCCACCTCGAGAGAGGGAGAGAGCTGAAGAAGAGAAGGGAAAAAAAAGAAAAACACAAAATACGGCCGCCAACAAATCAGCGGGGCCGATCAGGAGAATAATAAGCAAATGAACGCATGAAACATCGGCGAAAAGGGAGACGGATGAGGCACAGTGCAGCAGTGATGCTGTCGAAAAGGGATCGGGGCAAGCGCGGTAGTCGAGAAACCCATGAAAAGGTATGCTTTGAACAAGCCGGTTTTCTCGGCAGCGGGGTGGGCGGATGGGTAGATCCGTGTCTTTGCGAATCGCGATCAAAAGGAATGACCTCGGGGCTTGGCCGGGGTGGAGAGAAGCAACACGAGATGAGCGCCCAACTGCAGTTGTCTGCAAGGGGAGATGGACTGGATCGGGGGCGCGCGCCCAGTCGGGTGGTGATAGAAGAAGGAAATCTTCAAGCTGGAATGAATTTGGAAGGGAGGGCCGAAGACAGGAATGAGACGGAGCACGATCGTCGGTCGCACTTATGCACGTCGACGGGGATTGCAGGCGAAGAAGCGAGTTGTAAGGCGCGGTCCGAACTCAGTGTCCGCATTTCCGGGAGGATGGTGTAGCACGATCGGATTCACAATGAGTCAGACGGGCGATCATAAAATGACGCAGATGCTGTGTGGTTGGTGGTTGGTGGTTGGTAGTTGGTGCTTGTTGCCGAGTGGCCGTTGAAGGTATCGCAGTTGAACGAGAGAGTTGAGAAATTTGTTGAAGATGAGAAAGCGACCGGTTTCTTCAAATTCGCCAGAGAAGTGCCTGACTGGTGGAGCATCAACAGGTGTGGCGAGGTGTCAGGTCAGGCTTCGGACAGACACGGGGGTCACTGGTCAAAGGTCAATGGTTAATGGCCCAAAGGACGAGCCACGAGTCCACCGGGCGGAGACTCGGAAGGGACTCCGAAGTGGGCGAGAGGCTGAGAGGGAGAATTTAGTGCCGGTCGGTTGAAATGAAGGAGCTCACATCATATAGCAGATGACAGGGAAATGAAGAAGCCAAGCCTAGGCAGCATCAGATATGATTGATCGATAAGATGTTGGCAAGGACGTTGGTTCGTCGGGTTGGGACGGTCCTGGGCTTTTTGTGGGAGTGGGTCTTAACCAGGGGGTGTTATGACGGGGGATGGAAGACTCTTGGTCCAAGAGTTAGTCCGAGAATAGATCCACAGTCAGATTGAGGTAAACTTGTAAAGTGATACCGTGCCTTTCGATGTCCACGCGACCTGCAGGTGGTGTGACTCTGGCCTCCCGTGATCCGGGGCACGTGGCCACAAGTCGTACGACTGAGTCTAGACTCGATAGAGTATGGTGAACATAAACTATAGTACACTATGGAATTAAAGGTTGCAAGTATCGGATCGCTTATCAGTAGGACAATGTTGCAGTAGCCAAACTCAATCTTGTCAGACCATAGATGATGTAGCATAAACTATATAGTTAGTTATGGAAGATTATGTCCACAGTCAGTTGATCGGGCGGCTGATCGTCCTTGTGTATCCCACGGTGATCGTTTGCTAGTCGATGATCTAGACCGATGCATCTACTACACAATGGACCATTCGAGTTTCCTGCGTTGTCATGATGGTCTCTCGAACAATATCAACTATTGGCGAACGTAGTAGGGAACACTCTCTAGGGCAATGGCCTTTGCATAGCTTGATAGATAGTACATCCAGATAGAAGGTATAACTATACCTCTGTAGGTTCTACCAACTCCTATTATTTGCTCTGCGTACAGCTAGGTACAAGATAGTTTCGGATATCAAAAGCCATACGATACGAACCACTATATTCCAGTAACCAGGATCATCTCCATATTGATTCTATCCCCTCGCACTGCATGTGCTCAACATCTCCTTAAATGGCTAATCCTATACAAATCTATACCTCTCTCAAACCGTATCAACAATCAAATGTCCAAACTTAACCGACAACTCACCCCCTTCACTCCCAGGCCTCGCCACATAAACCCCAACCCACACCTCCTCCACGCCCTCCTCCTGAAACACCCACGTCACCTCTCGAATCGGCGACTTCTGCACCCCCTCAACCAAATAAATCCACAAACTCTCATCCGCCTCCCGAACCATCTCAATCGTCGCTGCCCCACCCCCAGACGGCACGGGCAACAGACTCCAATCCGCCCACCGGTCCTTCGCCACCACCCCGAGATGCGGCTTGCCGTGCGTGAGCTCGATGCCCGATTTCACCCACTTCTGGGACCCGTCGGTCTTGCGGAGGACTAGGATGAGGCCGCCTTGGTCGTAGAGGTGTTGCCACTGCGCGTTTATGGCGACGCGTACCCGTTTGAAGGAGGTTAGTGGCATGGATTGGTAGAGGATTGGTGCGGAGAAGCGGGTTGTTGAGGGGGGTTTGGACCAAATGTCTGTCGAGGAGGGGGTGGTGATGGTGAATTCGGGGGGTGGAGGGCCGCCGTTGCCTGGGACTGGGGCGGTGGAGTTGACGAATTTGAATTGAGACATGGTGGTGGTTATTCTGGTGGTGGTGATGTTGTTGAGAGTGATGTTGGTGATGGTCGGAGATTTACGAGGCGGAGGCGGGGCCGATGCGGGGAATGTGGTAAGACGATTATTTGAGCGGGGTCGATCAAATTGACCACGACAGTGGTGGAGGAGGATGAGGATGCTGTAGGAAGATGAATTGATGGGTTTGGCAATGGGTGAGATTTGTAGTTGGAGAGAATGGAAGAGGGGAGACGGCAAAAGGACAGCGGTCCAGTTGCTACTAAGTAGTTCTCCAACCTGGCTACGTCACCAACTCCCCACCAGACCAACGGGGCAATGACATGTACCAAATGCATTTGCTCTGGATCTAGAAGACAACCAGTATCTCCAACCGCTTGCCTGGAAAACATTTCTTTGACAATATCAAAATTGTTTAAGTTTTGTCTACTTTGTGGTGCTATTTCGAATGATCTTGTAGGCTACCAAAGTAGGCGACGGGATGGTCATGACCTCATTGGTAATGCCCCCACGACAGTATTCTCGGGACTTATCTTTCTTGGTTTAGATATGCGATAAGAGAAATTGATGACTTGGCAAAAGATTAGATTACTGAATTACGGTGCTGAATACTCCACAGCGACTCGTAGTCTGGCTTTCAACTTTATGTACCAATCAGACTGCGCGTTTGCAGTCAAATATCTAGCCAAAATACTTTAAAGCAGCCACTAACCAGAGCTTGTTTCCTGACCAGTTGGTGTAGGTATAATTAGCTCAACGGCCCATTCTTCGGAACTTCCCCCAACCTCAATCTAGATAATGCGCAACACTATGAATCCTTTGGCTTAAGATATACTGTCGAAGCATACCCTGCAGACCTTTTTTCCATTGGATTCCGTACTTACAAAATTCTTTGAGTTGACTGGCTAGTTGCATCCACACTTGCTATACATTTGCGCTGATAGATACTCTACATCCTCACCCGTGGATTCTCTCTACCTTTCGTCCGAGCATATTAGAGATTTGGTAATAATAGGATATCAATCTCAAGCTAGATCTATATCAATTTCAATACTCCATTCTCTACCACGCTACTTAAAAGACGGCTAACCTAGGAATTCCACAAAGCCCCGACTGCAAGAGTTTTTGGAACTCCATCCAATACCGTGAAAATAATGTACTATCTTGATGCGGTTTTTACGGATGCTGATGCGCGTCCATGCCGATTATTCCTGGCCCTCCCCGTATGTACATCTATTGATTATCTCTCTTCACCAGAACGCTCTACTTGTCTAACAGGATCTTCGCTTTGTCAACTGCCTTTCTCTCAATCTCAGCAGTAGGCAACGCCACATAATTGAAGACACCGCGGAACGAGAACTTCCGTGGCAGCAATCTATTCGTTTCTTCCACATCAATTGCATGTTATTTGACTCTGAGGTAGACCTCGCGTTATGCTAATCCCTAGCAATTCCTGATATCAATTCAATACACACCGCCGCCTGCCGGGTACTGACAGTTCTGGCAAAACGTAGTAACACAGAGGCAACGATGTAGACAGCGACCCCATGGTCAAATCACCAGCAATATTAGAGAGCAATCGTGGCAGGCACCGACCTTTTGAGACTCGCGATGAGTCGTCAACTTCCGTATGATTCCGCCAGAAAAGTATCCCATGTGATCGCTGCCTGCTTGACTCGTTCTCAATCGCACTTTTCTCAGACCCATCCTCATCCTCTTTCTCTTTTTACTCTCTCTCTTCACCTCTCTCCCCCACCCTTCTCTTGCAGTCTCTGCATCAACCCCCTCCTTCACTCTCTGTTCCAACAACGTTCCCACTTCACAGTCTTCATAAATCACATACCACACGTCTCAATCGCACAGCCAAGATGGTTTTCATCGTTGGTCACTCCCTGCCGATTCGGCCTCTCACCGAGCAGGAGAGACTTGATCGTTTTGAGGACCAAAAGGCGCTCTACGATGGTGTTTCCCTCTTCCTCGAGAAGCGTGGCCCCAAGCCTCTGGAGACCAGCATGTACGCTCCTGGTAACTACGTCCCTGTCAAGCACGCTACTGGCCTCTCCGCTGCTCGCCGCTTTGGCCGTTTCCTGAAGAACAAGGTATGTTTTGATTGTTTTTTTATTTTTTATATACTTCGGGTTACACGTGACCTGCTCATCATTGGGCAACTGTTGACGTCACCGCGGTGGTGGTTGCGGGTCGCGATTACCTCAAAAAGACTGGGCACGTGCTGACAACATCTGAATCCATCGCAGCATCTCCAGCACCTCAAGAAGAATGGCCAGCACTACGTCAACATTGCCAAGGACTTCACTGGCAAGGACATCGCTATCAAGGACATCGCTATCAAGGACATCGCTATCAAGGACACTGCTACCGAGAGCAACATCGCAAACAAGGATGAGGCTAGTGTTCCTTTCGTCGCAACTGTATGTATTCAACCGCACCTTCCTTTATAAGTTCCCCTCGAGAAGCCCGCCAACTGGTCTACGAGAAGACAAGTCTAGTCTCTTGTGGAATCTCCCTCGGCTATGGCTACTCTTCATCCTTTGATTATACTACTATCCCCTCAATATGATAACCATGACTGACCCAATCTGATGAATGACAGGTCCAGGACCTTACCAAGTCGGCCGCCACCACTCCCAAGGGCCCCTCTCGCATCAACCCCGAGGCCAAGGAGTTCGTTCCTCGCTCCGTTTCCGCTGGCTCTGACAACGCCAACCATGGCCTGACTAGCAATGACGACTTCATGGAGCATGTTCGCAGCTACATGGCCAAGGGCACCTTCACCGAAAAGCACGGTGGTCCCGCTACCAAGAACCGTCGTCCCATCAAGCCCCGCGACCTTCCTGCCCGTGTCCTGCTTTTCAAGAACGTTCCGGACTGGCTCAACATCTCCGACATCTTCGGTCTCGTCTATGGCGGTGCCGTCGAGCACATCTTCCGTTCCCACATGGCTGAGATCACCGTGATCTTCTGCGAGGAGGCTACCTGCGCCACTTACCTGGCCGTCCACGCCAATGGCATCCGCATCAAGAAGCCTGGCAGCATTGACGAGCATGTCATCATGGATGTTGAGAAGGCTCCCCGTGGTGAGGAGATCACTTCGGCTATGCAGAAGAAACTTGCCACTGGTGCCTCCCGCCTGGTCCGGGTTGATGGAGTCTTCCACGCCGAGAAGTACCAGGCACTGTCCACCCTGGCCATGCGCTATGAACTGGATCACATCCAGTTCCACTGTGAGAAGGACAAGGTACGTTCTGTTTTGATAGATGGCTGAGAGAGATATCATTCACTGACCGTTGGATATCAGGCTGTTCCTGCCTTCTTCTTCTTCTGCGGCATTGCAGACGCTTGGGCTTTCGAGCACAAGCTGAAGGACAGCGAGGAGTGGGAAAACCACACCACCGAGTTCGTGGCTGACCCGTAAGTCAATCTTCGATGAGTTGTGAAAGCATGGAAAGTTGAGTGTATGCTAACCATATTGCGTGTATCAACAGTTGCAAGGCAGCCACTGGATTCCACGGCAATGCCGTTCCCAACGAGATGGTTGCCGCTGTGGTCGCCGCCGCCGCCTCCTAATCGCATTCAGGTTCCCCGAGCATGACCTATCCCGACAAGCCCACATGATCTAGATAGAGCGTGGTACGTACGACTCGTCGATCATCAAGGGATGGTCCCATTTCTGGCGTTTGGGGAATCGTCATTGCGATAGCGGCTTGTTCGATTCTTTTTTCGATGCGCACTTTTCGGCTCCCCGAAAGGGAATGCCACACAGATGCGCATCGAAACATACGCAGATACGGAGATTCAGAGATCTGTTCACTAGGAACAGATCTGCAAATATGAAGATACTCTGGGAAATTGCAACTTCACCCGTAGCTTACTTGGTACTGCCCGCTCGATTTACAAAAGTACCACCCTCCGTAGAAGATTCTCCTTTTTCACTCTGAACCTCAAAGGAATTGACCAGCAACAAAGTCCCGCCAAGTAACTCGAGTGACTCGAGTCATGTCCATCACACAATAATGCCATACACCTGCACAGTCAAACAGGTGATCATACTACGATGCGGTCATCCCTTCGATATTATTCGTGGGTCTAGTCTCTAGCGCCGATACCCCGTTCCCCTTGAACCGTCATCAGCGCTAGCCCTGAGCCCAGTGAGCCACGAATCTATGTAGTAGGAGGGGGCCGCGATGGCTGACTCGTAGATACTTGATTTGTTCGGATTTCCGTCCGCGCGACCCGCCAGCCATGGCATCGGGTAAACTAGCACGATCGCGATGAACACGATGAACGCTTGGTGTTTGAGCTTGAAGTGGTGGATGAACTTGAAGGCACAAGGCTGTGTCTGGAGTTTTCTGAGGAATTTGTGTTCCTTTTTTTTTGCTTCTTATGTCTTTTGAAGGCCGCAGGTACAGTACAGTTAGTTCTGTTACATAGTGGGGGTTGAATAATTTCCAGGGCTTGCGGCGCCAAATGCGTTCTGCGATGCTTCGAGTATTAACTTTTGAGGATTGAGTATTACCCAACATCTGTCAACGTGTCTGCATTAGCCCCTCGAGGTAAAAGGGTTCGATTCTATCAGTCATTGGAGATCCCTCTTAACCGCTCATGCACGCCCGCTAAAAGGCCCAAGCACAGAAGCACTCGCATTGCTGTGCTCCAACCATTTTCAGGAGTAGCAATGCCTGTTCTAGCGTTGGATGCCCTGTCCTCGTTACATTGCTCTAGTGTCGACTGCGTTAGGGTGCTACTACAGTTTCCTGTACAGACAAGGGAATATGGAAGCTAAGGGACATCGGCCCATCGTCGAGCTCCGGCGTCCAGCTCCACCGGGCGTGTATTCGTAATCGCGTCCCCACATCCCTGAACAGCCGAACGCTTGAACTGAAGTACTGGAGATGGAGTCGCGGTACTGTCTGTATTTGACCGGGTTATTGAATTACGCGAGTCTTTATTGGTTTAAATGCTCGTAGCTTGTTTAACTAGTCGCTAACGTGAATAGTTTCTCCGTATATACTCCGTGGTCCGCGCTCCGCGTCCTCCGGTTCTGGATCGCCTTGTTAGTGTAGTTGGTTGATTAACTGTGTTAGTTAATTAATTGACTAGTACTTTCAATAAATTCGGCACTCGTCCTATTTAGGAAAATACTGCAATGCCGTACACTTGCATCTTTTGTAACGGCCCCCAAACGCACGAGCCAAGTCCACTTTCGAGCTAATGAGCTAAACGAACCGTACCCGAAGATGGAGCTGGAGCTGAGAAGAGAATTAATCAGGACACCGTATCTTTATACCCTGTACGGATGAGGTATTTGTATCCCCGAGAATTACGGCTTTTTTTTTGTACTGTATTATTGAGCTGGCCAGACTCTCTATTTACCCTGCCCGTCCTAGCCTTGAACTAGTCCGTCTTGCTTGCCCTGCGACTGTCGCCGTGCTTTCGCGCGTGGCCGTGCCGCACTAGCATGTGTTAGTTGCGTCCTGTGAGGCTGAGACATGACTTGGGCGAGGATAATTGGATCGGGGATCAATCTGCGTCCAGGCGTGACGTGACAGGCATGGCATGGCACTGGGAAGATTCTACAGGACACTGTACTTCCTTAGTTAGGAGTAGTACTCCGTATAGTAGTTGCACCCTGCCACCCTCGGTATGTAGGTAATGTTTTTCGCTTAATTAATTTATCCTGCAGGGAGAAACTTGCTGTCAATTGTACGAAGTACTGCGCGAGGCTGGTAGATAACCTGCGACGCTAGGGTAGTCACTACTTTGGCGTGAACTCTGCCTTGCGGCTCTGTGGATGCCGACCGGCCGAGTACGGAGTACTACTGTAGATACCGGTTATATCGTATGTTGGAGACGTTCGCCCTCGTAATAGTAATCCTTCGAACCAGTTCATCTCGAGTGCAATTCCTAATTTCCGTCTCTTTTGGTAAAATGTTGCGAGTCGTGGGGATCAACTCGTTCAAAACCGAATCACTTCCTTTTTTGAGACGGGAACTCTGCTAAGCCCGGGGCTGGATCCTCAGGGAGCCCGATCGTCGATCGACGCCCCCACTGGGAATCGTCATCCTCTATTTCGAGAATGAACTGTTCCTCGGATGCGAGCCGTGAAGCTGTGTCAGCGGGATTTCCGTGATCTGCTTATAATTTGTTAATGTTTACGAGCGTAGTGCATACCGTGGTCAGCCCTGGATTCTACCAAAATAATATCCGTGTACCCATACGTACTTACATATTTGTATTAACCAGTTGATCAGCATAATTCGAATGTATATCATTACGGCACAACACTACACACCGATCCTCAGCCCCAGGCCAACGCATCAACCCCAAGAAAGGAAATAGGAACGAACTGCGACACTCCCCGCCCCCGTAGAAAAGTGCCAGAAAAGGGGGCTGTTTCAATGCAGAAACCCCTAGGAATGCATGACACGCGCGGGCGGCTCTGTAACTCCATTTCCTCCGTCTGGGGCACTCGCGTTCACTAGTAGAACGCGGTAGAGGACCGTGACCCCGCTGAAGGATTAGCATGTCGCAGTCGACGGGGTCGGGTTTCCAAGGTTTTGCACGTACACAGCCCGAAACTAGGATCTGACATGACTCGGGTGGCCGAAGATTGGGTGTTGGCTGGGGACTGCAGGATCTGGGATCCGTTACTGGCCAGAGCTGAGGAGGGGAATGATTCCTTTTCGGTTCTATTTATTCTTTTCGTGTTGGGCTGCCTGCATATTCAGGTGCTGTACAGATGACAGGGCGTGCTGGCTTCTATTGTCCCATGGGTCACCGTATGATTTTGAGGGCCTGAGGTTGGAGGTCCGGGCGAGGAAGGTCAGCGTTGATGGGTTTGTATTGGTAGGTGCTGGGCGGCAAGGCGGGCAAGGCGGACTGTAGACTTCATCTTGCATGATTGATCGGGCTATCATTGACTTGGATTGCATTAGCTGGATGGGCGTTGCCACTTTGATGGCGTGTTGAGTTGGGGAGGGTGTTGGTAAACATCCGAGTAGAGGGTATTATGCGGTGTGGCAGGAAGACGCGTCTGACGAACGATCTGATCACTCTATGATCGTGAAATTGAGGTGTTGACTATAGTAGTAATAGATATCGTAGTAAATGGTGATAGGTATAGTAGAAAGACATGAAGTAGAAAGGCAGGAAGCGCGAGTCAAATGCCTGCAGATATTCCTCCCAACGTAACGCATCCAAGAGAGGTAGAATGAAGCCCCCAAAACAATAAACAGACGAGAACCTCCCAAGACCCAAGATTTCCAAATGAAAAAAGAGAAAGAATATTCCCGCCAAAAATCCAAGACTGCTGAAAAGTAAAGTCAAAAAACTCCCACCAAGGTATCATGGAACAAAAAAGGCGCAGAAAAAAAAAGACAAATAGCCTCCAGTTGTCCCATCATTCCCTTGATATTGAACAGAAAAAAACAAACAAAAAAAGACAGGACTGAAAGAATAGAGTCATGAGTCGTAGGTGCCATGTTTCATCACGTCGACATACGCGACTGACTCTGGCCCATCTCTGTATCCTCGCGCATCCAAGGATACCACACATTGGCCCATTCCCTCACACCAAATCGTGGAGCCCCCGAATCAGCCCCCATCGAAGCACCCTCCCGAAGGAACTCGCCATCTCGCATCCGTCGTTGCTCCCGAAGCGTCGGGCACTTCTTCTCCTTGATGAATCGGTAGAATTTGCACTGGATGCCCTGGAACCCGCGCCGCTGTCGACTGGGGAATTGACGGTTGAAACTCTCGCGTACTTCCTTCCACTCCTGACACAGGTCGACGCGGTGGTACCAGATGAAGTACATCTCTTCTTCTTCGTACTTGGGGCGTGGCGGCCGTCGCCGGTCGCCGTTGTTGCTGGAGCTGGAGGAGACGGAGTCATACCGCTCGCGTGGGTGGTACGGGTCCGGCGATGAGTGGGTAGACCCGTTCGTGGGTCGGTAGGACAGGAACATGTGGTGATGGTGGTGCTGTCCACTTGATGAATGCTGACTCTGATGATGTCCTTGACCCTGGTGCTGGTGATGATGAGCATGATGTTGATGGTGTGAGCTACCGCTGCCACTGCTAACGTGCGTCGTGGCGGTTGATGCTGCGCCCGGGCTGTTGTCGTGGTAGCCTTGACGTCCATACCAATACTGGTTCGGGGATGGTGGGTAGCCCGGTGAATGTGCGTAGCCGTTGCTGTGCGACGAGGATGACATTGTCGCGTGCTGGCTGTATGGCGACCCCGTCGTGCTGCTGTGCTCGTCCAGCCCGCCGTCAGCAGAAGGGTTTAGCAGCGAGTCAATCTTCATTCGGCCTTGCCGTGCCGAGGGTAGTTGGTGGCGTGTGTATGTTTCCGTTCGGGTCTCCATGGTGGTAAGTAGTATTGAGTCTTGATAGTCGTGTGGGTGATTTGTGCTTCTTCCTTATGGGGGGAGTATCTTCCTGTCTCGTTGCTTTCCTCTGGAATGTGACCGGGAGAGAGAGGATCTGGTGTAATCGATGATGTGATCGTCTGCCTTGTCCTTTTTTGGGACTTGATGGTATAGATCCTTTGCAAGTCTTTCAGACCAAAGTAGTTGCCGTGATCGTATTCTTCCGTGATGTGCAGGTGAGCGAACCAAGGAAAAGAAATAGAACGATCTGCATATATGGTTGATAGTCTTTACTATCGTTCTTTTTGAATAAGAATTATAGAGTAATGATGATGATGATGATGAGGGGGACGCAGTTGTATATTAGGGCGAGGTTGAAGAATGAAGATCCCCCAGGCTGAAGAGTGCCGATGTGTTAGGTTGACAGGTGGAGGAGAAAGGGAAGTATAAGATCTAACCTCTAGGGTCGGAAGTAAGAAAGTAAGAAGGGGAAGCAAGGTTTGTCGATCGAAAAGAATTCTAGTTACGGTCGATCACCTGGAGACACGGGCTTAAATGAGGAAAAGAGAGAGCACCTTCGATTAAATGCAATTAAATTGGAGTAAAATAAATCCAGAAAATCGAAAATAGTCCCAAGCTAACAGGACTGTTGGGTGTACTCTACCATTTGTCCGGGTCAGGCTGGGCTGTCCTTTGGCCCCCTGTTATATTCGTTGTACCGCGGATACAGGACCAGGCTGCTTGGGGCTAACAGGGGCGAGGACAGAGGTAACTATGGGTATGGTGTATGGGTATGGATAATGTGGGTGGGGGATCTCTCAAGAGGAGGGGGGGGCAAGCATTAACCAGATTCACCAAGCAGCAAGTAGGAGTTCCTTGAAGGGTAACCAGCTCGAGCGTTCTCCACCCCCAGAGAAGTAGAAGAAGGGTTGGAGACCGGTGAACCGGACTAGGAGCTCCGTGTCCGGTGCTTTTTAGATATTGATATGATTTTTTTTATTATTTTATTTTCATGGTTTATAGCATTGAACTTTTGTACATCTAGACTAGAAAAATCTGGACTCTAGTCTAGTCGTGGTTAAATTCCTATCGCCACTTGTTGAGATTGATATCTGGAAATTCCGTGAAGATTTGGAAAGCAGAGAAATCTTACACTGGTGGCGATCCGCCCAGGGCGTTCCACTCGGTCTTTCCGTGTGAAAGGAAAAAAAAAGCATATACTCCATTTTATTCAGAGAGCGAGCCTTCTCTTTGGATCGGGTATAATTCCTGGTTCCTCGTCGATGATATTCGGTCACCGATGATTATTCTGCCTTGACGATTTAGGTTCTCATCATTTGACGGGTTTTATCATTTAATGATTTCATATTTTTAGGGGGCCAAAAAGGGCTTCTTTCTCTTTGTCTTGAAGAGGCGGCAATTTCGACCGCAGCGTGTTGGTGGAACAGCTTGTCTCCATCGCCGTGATGAACATCTTTTCGACAGGGTCGATCCCTCTTTTGCTTTTGAAAATTATTGATTTTTTTATTTTCTTTTTAGGAATCGTTTTATACAAGTTTCGGTCAAATACGAAGCTGGGCAATGATGAGCGCACGCGGGGGAATCCACACCGATGCAAATGCCAGCAAAAATTACAGGCGCGTTACCGACCTTTAGCCTTTTACACTCCTAGCGCGGGTTTCTCAAATTCACGAATTATTCAATGACAAATGACAAATTGTGGGGACGCGCCTGTGGTGTACTCCGTACTGTACCGAAGTACAGAATTGATGGTCTACGGCCGTATCGCGGTAATCTTTTAATTACCGAGCTGATGTATTATATACTGTCGAGTCTACAGTAAGCTACTCTGTACGTGCATATTAGCTATCTGCCAGATTCCTCGAGCTAAAAAAAAAAGTAACTATCTTCAGTGCAGGGTATGCTGTAAGAATAATGCATGTATATTAAGGCTAAGTACAGAATATACTGCAAAAAAAAAAAAAAAAAAAAAAGAGAAAAGCCAAATGAAAAAGCAACGAGCACGCAGAAAAACGCTGCTGCGCAATCGTCTTTTTTCTCTCAATCCGCTCGTCGCCCCTGGCTGATAGGCCAGCCTCCCCCAAACACTCGCGATGGAGTCGAGGAGCGATGTAGCAGGGATCAGATTGGGCAGGGGGCCATGCGAGCCAATCCCAGCACGGGCCTTGGAAGATAATCATGCAGAGATTAGAGCCACTGCGGACTCGCGTGCATTTTCTGTTTTAGATCGATGTTTCAATTCACCCACTCCTAGTCTCCTATAGTAGACCACTACTACCACCACCCTTAGCGACTAGGGGAATCAGGACAAGGACAAGGACCAGGACTAGGGGGATGTACTAGGATAGACGCCGGTCTCCCCATGTTAGCTTCCGCGGAAGCACCTCATCGTTCAACGTAAATCCGTGGTTGATGTGCGAGTGGGCTCGGGGGAAGACACTCTGACCCCAAACGTTAGAAAGGAAAAGGAAAAGCCCCCGCCGGAAATCATCCGGATCTCGGGAGGGTCCTATTCGACCCTTCTTTACTCAGCAATTATGGACGAGTTAGTTATTCAAAATATCTTCAACTCAAGTCGTACACCGTTTGGATCGAAGGCAGGGAGGGAAAAAAAGACATGCCGCCAAAAAAGTTAAAAAACCAACACAAACGCGCGGCGTCTATTGGACTACAAACCGTCACCTGTTGCGACGCCTGCCGTGGCCTTGGGACATGGGGAGCGAATGGGAGAGAAGAGCTAATGCGGACTCAATTTGGCCTCAGATGCAGAGGGTGGAGACATTTGCGTCTGCCAGCACATCTGCCTTTTTTTTAGTTATTTTATTTCTTGAGCATCAACGTATGGAGGACGGAGAACGAAAAGGAAGGCGTTTCTAGGTAATGATGTGACGAGATGACAACATGACTACCTATGGTGAATGAATTGCCTCAAAAATCCGGTTCTCAATGATTCATTCCATCCATCATTCGCCTATTGTCTCCGTGTCCATAAAGTCCAATTCAAGGAACCAACGGCCAGGTGTCACATTTAGGCAGGAAGAGCGAGTCAGATAATCCATAGTTAGTCCATAGTGTGAATCGTTTATAGTCCATCATACTTCATAGCCACTTGCTCGTATCTTGTCCTGTCAGAACGGACCTAAGTGGATGCTCTTCACCTCCGAGCTCGAGCGAACCATGGTTAACGCGCAGGATGAATTCTTGCATCCAAAAACTGACGACGCGGGGGATGATGCACATTGGGGGAAAAACCGAGAAGAAGAAGTAAAAAAGGCCGTATCTAGTGGGGTGGTCTCGAGATGGCTGAGGGTCCTGGAGGTCTGAAGGTGTGCCTCAATCTGTGACTCCATAGTCTATACTAAACTTATCGGCAACACCCGGGAGCACAGTCAAAAATTCCAAAACATGGTTTCCACCACGGGCATCGTGCAGGACACAAATATCCCGCTCGGCTGTCTTTTTTGCTAGCGATCCAGCCGAGTTGCTTTTCGTTGCGACCCCCCCTCATTTCTAATCTCCACACCACCCTTGAAGAAAAAAAGAAAATTAAAGAAAATAATACCCCGAAGATCAGAGATTAATGGAGGGAGGTCGACTAGAGTCGAGAGTCGGGGGTTGGTACTCCACTAGACTCGGATGTCGCGTTGGATCGGCCAGGTAGTTCGGAAATGCCCTGGTTGATGCAGACTGTACTTTGGAGATACTGTACATACTGTAAATGAATATTGCTTGACTACCACTAATGACGACTGTATCTATACTTTAGGTTATATTTCATACCTCCTGTCATGTCTTCAACAAGTTAAAAACTACTGTAGCTAGCCAACGGCGACGATGAATGTCCCGCGTGATGTCGGGCATCAGGCTTCTCCTTTCTTTTTTTAGTTTCTTTTCTTTTTTTCGCTTTTCTTTACGCAGTCTGATCAGCGGCTGGTAGATCGTCGGTCATCTGCAGCCTAATTGCGGGCAACGGTTGATGGTCTGACCTCTGACCTGAGCTAAAGGCATTTTTAGTTTATGATTGTTTTATTGAATTTTTATTTTCTTGTATAAGCAATACATAATATCTTACCGGTTAATGGTTTTGGATACCATTTAGATTGCACTTTGTTCTCCTTGCCCTGAACGCCCAGACGATTTTCTTCAGGTAACCAAACGGCGTTACCATCGGCCGATCGTTTCGGCCGTTCGTGAGAATGGATCCTAGACCCGCGTCTCATTTAAATTCTTTACCATACTGTACTGAGTTGTCTGTATGTATCAGAACAAAATGCAAAACTTTAGACTGGAAGGTCCAAGCTCGTACCTCCAAGCTCCTTGCTGACACTCGATAATCGCCGCGCCTCGTGTTCTAGAAAGAATAGAAAAACCGCAAAAATGAGGAGTTCATCGGGCACAATAGACACAAATGTACATGGTAAGCGAGGATATGGAGTAGACAAGACTCTACATACGCAAGCTTCTCAACACTAAGCTTAGTAGTCCGTGGCAAGTTGGAAACTAGAGCTGCCCTGTGTCAAAAAATTCAATGATTTTTTTCCCCATTTCTTTTTGTTTCTGCTATCGTCCCTCTCTATTTCTTCTTTTCCTACTTGCTACTTTCGAGGTATGGACATACTCTCCGTATTATTGCTTCAAGTCCACCGGAGATCGTTGATCCGTTAGCGCTGTTGGTTTCGTTATTATCTCTTTCTTCTTCTTCTTCTTCTTCTCCTCCTCCTTCTTGTTTACCCCCCGTCTTCATGCATACAGTAGTATACATACCTCCATAGAATCTCCCATACAGGAGTAGCCTCGATGGGCGGGCGAGAGCTCCCGGTTCCGTGCAGATCAGATCAACATGGGCCCCGGGGCTAAAAGCCAGACTTACGACCCCCGCCCGGTTGTTTTCTTTGTTCGAGGGGAAATTGGTTCCACCTTTCATCTATTTGATTCTCCATACTCCAATCATCAAGCAGCGAGCCACGGCGTTAGTCGCGTAGCCGCAGTATGGATTCATCACGTGAGCAAGCGCCTTACGGGCTCGCCGATGCGAAGCGGACAACTCCTTCCTAAAAGCGTTCGTCATGATCGACTAAAAGTCTCTCTTCCCATGGATGCGAAATGTACGAGCCCTGCACATTCGTTGGCTCCTCATTTCTCCCGTTGCGGATTGGCACTGACCGACTCCATTCAGGCGCTGGTCTGTGGAGGGATCTCCCGAGAGAGTTAGCCCGCCCGTGTTGAGGAGCAAATAGTCTGCCTATCGTCACATTCTGGCGGTCGGTTACGAGTCATGTCGTGCATGTTGCATTTGCGATCCTGCCACTCTCAACGGCCAACCATCAGCAAGGGCCTCCGCCAAAGTGACCAGGGTGGAACGTGGCCGCTGTGGCCAGAAATTGCTTGCCTGTCCACCAATCACCGAATCCTCTAGCTGTGCTTTTCTGTGATGGGCTGAACATCCTGGCCATGACGGAGATGGGAGGTGACAGGACAGATGAAGAAAAGCAAGCTAGAGAAGGCAAAATTGCTCAACGCTATCGATACATGCCGATTCCGATGTCGATCCCTTTCTGTCTAACCCCCCCCCCCTTGATTCCCGTCCTGCGAGGCTGCGAGTTGGTTTCTTTGTTATTGACGTCGATGAGCCACTTGAAGACTTTCCCCAGTCTTGTCCGGCTTCGATCCAGTGCAGGGCCTAATTTGGATTTTTTTTTTTTGAAATTGGCATCAAGCCGCGACGAGTCAGAAACCAGCACGGACTCCCGATAATTTTGATTCAATAACACTAAGCCCTGGTCAACTGCTCCCCTAAACGAGCCATGGGGCGAACGCCATCCCACTCTCCTCCCTGTGCCACCCCGCTAGTCTAGCGATAGCCGCCCGCCTGCAAGTCGGTACCAACAAGACTTCCAACAGCGCTAGCATTATTAGAAGAAAGCACGCAATCTAATTCCGCCTGGCTAAGCCTACCAGGCTGAATGCAACGATGCGACGTTGGCGTGGCGGCTTCGACCAGCATGGATCCTAGGGAAATCGCAAGCAGGATGACCAAGCAGTGCTACTCTGTAAGGCCCCCAATTTAGTAAAAGTGGCTTCATACCAGATTCGAAACGGGAGCATTCTGCGCGGACTGACTCGCTTCTTGCTTGCGACTCGTCGTTCGATCTCTTCATATCCACATTGTATTGTGTTGGTTTGGAACCCCCCCCCTGCAGCTAAAGTAGCTTCACCTTTAATGCGCGCCGCTGTGCTCAGTTGCATGAGGGGAAGAAGGAAGGGAGAGGGTGGTAGGTCAACAATCTAATAGAGCCGCCCGAAATGGGGCTAAGGCTCTAAGGCTGCGAAGAGAGGATATACAGACGGCAATGCAGTTCTCGTAAAATTTAGCTCCTGTGAAATAAAGTACAGCCAACACAGTTCTAATGTGATATAGGAATCCTTCAACTCCCTCGTGGTCACACCCCCAGGGAAGCACACAAGCACAGCGATCGAGATCAAATCGCGCAGTGCATCACGGCAAGGATGTGGTTTCAGAAAGCCTAAGACCTAGTGCAATCATGAAGTCATCAAGGCCAAGGATATTAACGGGGCACAAACTGGAGGAGCATAGGCAACTACGACTTCCCCCCTGTAAAGATCCCAGTCTGCAAATCTCAAAAAAGTACAGTACAAACCCCCCGAACTGCTCCGATCTGGTACACAATCATCTTGTAGTAAATTACGCGTGGCATGCGGACTACGGTTGCCAGTTTCCGCCTCTAGATCTATCAAAGCGGCTTGGTCTACGGAGTAGCGCATGTATCTGCGGGTGTTCCATTCGTGGAGATCCAGAAGGCCCAGACACCCTCATCTCTCGCGTCTGGTTCGGTTCTGACAGTTCGGATCCGAACCCTGGCTCTGCAATATATATTGCGCAATCATAGAACAATGTAGATGTGGGCATGAGCCCCTCGAAGCCAAGCCCGAACCCCCCCTCCAAGCCTCGCGGTTCACAGCCCAAGCCCCGAGGGCATGCGTGGGGGAAATGATCCTAACTGATTAGTTAGTTATTCTCCTATGGTGGCTTAAACCAATGCAGTCTACGACATCCTTCGCCCCTCTATCCCTGCCCTTTCGGCTACACTAAGTACATTTTAAGATTAGCAGTCGATCTAGACATAGCTTGCCTGCTCCATAATTCTAGAGTGAAAGCTAGCGAGATAGACGGAGTCCGTTCCACATAATTTACACATATACAGTATTATTTGCCACACATCATCGGCCGAACTCGAGCTCCCCTCGGGCCCGAATGGCGATGAGTGGTTTTCAGCCGCATTATATGAGAAATTGTTGAAGTCAAAACTCGTATCCTTCAGTACGCGGTCGCTGGCCCCGCTCAGTGGATCTTAGTTTCGCACTTTTTTCCCCGTTCGGTCCTAGTGAACTCATACCTTACCGTGGGGGATCAATACCGTATGATGATTACCATACTGCACGGGCGCGACTCTGAGAAGACAATATGCAAATCAGCCATGTGGCCGAAATCCTGCACGGCCCGATTCAGGAATTGGTGTCGTGCTTGTCAGACGTCAATGATCATTCTAGAAATGGTACCGAAGAAAGCTAGGGGAAATTTGCCAGGTGACAAAACCACGGAGAGTAAGATAAGCACAGCCGTAAATAAAAGGAAGAAAAGAAAGCAAAAATAGTGGACTGGTTACAGTAAAGGAAAGAGAATGCCTTGCTTGGGTCGCCTAGAGGTTCTTCTGGTGGACCTAAATGGGTTGATGGATTCCGCTGGCGGCTGACGCCCAGAACTGCAACTTCCTGAAGAAGAGTGTCGCGGGATAGGTGAATAAAGGAATCGCTCAATTGCAAATGAAACAATGATACATAGAGACATCCGTTTGTCTTTCTCGGTTAGCTCGCCTCCGAGCTCCATCCCATATTCGGAACTACTGCTGACTCTTCCGAGGATCGAGCACTTTCTCTTTTGGTGTTTCCACTCTTTTGGTGTTTCCACCGTGTTATAGTCAACCGAAGTGAGACACTTAGCCAGATAGTCAGTGTAAAGACATAAAGACGCTCGTCGGATTTTGACACACTGCCGAAAGTTGATCCACACGCGTATCGGACTGTGGAAGTCTGGAGTGGATGTTCAAGTCATTTCGTCTAGAATGATAAGCCAAACGACGAATCAGAAGCGCCTAGTGACCTAAATTATGATTTTCGGAGTATGAACGAGGCTGGGAGAACGAGAGTGAACCTATCGAAATTAATTTGCAAGGTTACAGGTCGTGTGGCCCGGGTCTTGGCTCGAGAACGATTGCTGGCCCTATGGTTGGCTGTGCACGGCCGTTTGACTGTAAAATACGAGTCAGCCTGGGGCTATCGGTAAATAATGGGGCTATACGGAGTACATGGCCCCTCTCTTGACGATATCAGAAAAAACCGGCGATACACAACCGGTAATTTTGCGCGGGTGGAAAATGGTTCCCTTATACCCGCGCAAAGTCTCTCTATCTCGTTCTCTAGAAAAGCGAGCTTGGACCTATGCACATTCACGGAAAAATATTCCGTGAATGCTCCAGAACAGACGTGGAATGTAAGGGAGCTCGCTGAGTATTTTATCTGCATCAAAACAGTGGGGGAATCCCATGATCTTCTGGTACAGAGCTTGCCCTGGAGGAGGGGAACTGTCGGGTTCTCTATTCGATGGACAATCATTGGCCGCCTTTATGCTTGACGGATGTTCGTCACGCTTATATGGAGCCTATACCTCGTTTAACTCCACTATAGATGGATATATATTTCTCTTAGAGTTTCTGCACACAACAAGCAGGTTGTCCCCAAAGTTAAATTTGCAGTACAGTGAGTTGATGGCTTGTCAAAGTACGGAGTACTATACGTAACGAGCGCCTATCGCCAAAAAGAAACTCAAGGTTCACGAGAAACTTTGACAGAAAGATTAAATCCCGGCAATTATTCGGCAAGTCATGCCTGACATGAAGAAAGCTAATTCATGTTTCGTTTCGCTCTGACAGGGTGATTCCAGGCCGAAGTACTGTAGTCAGGTCAAATCTTTGAACTATAATAGAGAAGGCCGAGCTTCGCACAAAATACTGCGGCACGAACCAACTCCTATAAAAATGTCTTACCATGTTCACTGTTTGAAGCCCGAGGCCGAGGGCTCAGGCCGAGTTCATACTCC
Source organism: Penicillium cataractarum (assembly GCF_028827025.1). NCBI lineage: Eukaryota > Fungi > Ascomycota > Eurotiomycetes > Eurotiales > Aspergillaceae > Penicillium > Penicillium cataractarum. Next base: position 368,130 of record NW_026622745.1, on the reverse strand, counting down.
TTCATGCCTGGCCGCTTTGATCCACAAGGATGCTCATCCAACCAAAATGTAGTCTTGCAGGGGGGAAGAATCAGCCCCTTTTTCACTCCTCCGCCTCCCCGCGCCAGCCCAGACCAAGCCACCGGCTTATTGTGTGTATTGCACTCCGTAATTCTGTATTAAACAGAAGACAGCCGTCAACAAACACGTGGTTTTCGGGAGCGGATAGCCTGGTAGTAGGAGCTTGGGCCGCCCTCAAGCTAAAGATGTTCAGCCCACGATGATCGTCATTTCTTCATGGAACAGGCCACCCATTGCAGCTCGCCATCGGGCCGCCTAACCAACGTTATTCCCAGTAAGGGTTAATGATTTCTGCTAGCCGTGAAGGTGGCACAGCAATTTTATTTTATAATTTATTATATTGGGTGCAATTTGCGTAAGTCATCTTTTCCCTGTGGCTGTGTACAGTAATACTACATTGTACATGTTAGGGGTAAGATAGGAGTGATTGCTCACCTAGATCATGTCCGGATTTTAGGTCTACTCCGTAACCCAGTGTCACCTTGAATCTACCGCTTCGTACAATCAACAAATCAATGATGTAGCTTTCTTCAGCTTCAAATGAACCCTGATCTGCTCAGACACCGACTCTTGTAAAGACGCCACAGACCGGCCGCCCCACTAAAAGTCGGAGATGTTCGCTGCTCCGCGCCGCGATAGGGGCAAACTGATACAATTTTTTATTAATAGCTTAGCGATAGCTATGGAGCCCACCCCTAGGTTCTCTGACCCCTCTTAGTCTCAAGATATTGTGAACCACTGTAGATAATTTTGCGTACAAAATATGGCCGATAACAAGGTTTTTTAAAGGGCAAAAATAGGATGGGAGCATTTTCCGAGTCAAACAAGATGAGGCCCCTACCTATTGGTCTGGTTTTTGAACAAGGCCTTCCAGAATTTCGCAGGATCTTGTCATAGATTGGAATGTGACTATGTACATAAATACCTGACCACCTGGGGCATAGCGAATCAACTGCTTGAATGGGAATTTACAAGCTCATAGCTCAAAGTCTAGTGTGTTCATAACATGCATTTAATAATAATACGCTTTGTGTGAATATATATAACTCCTAGTTCCCATTGAGATATACTTGTAAGTTGGTAATACCTTTATTTGTCACCCAGCTCAGGGCCTTAAGATTTGTACATGGACCCCCGTCCTATCTCAGAGATACTGGTATTCATACATAGAGGTGATGGTTACATAGTTACAAAGCCCTTGTCGGGGTTTGACCGGGTTTTAGAAAAGAACTAGCGCTGACTCTGCAGAATCTATGTCCTGTCACTATGAAGAACCGGGCAGTGGCGCACTGACAAAACTCAGCTGCCGTGATACAATCATCTCACCAAGACGTTTGTAGACTTGCTTTTGGCAGTCTTCAGTGAATCAGGTGGGAAGTCGGAGCGTGTGGTTCCTCTGAATGGGGGTAACTACTCTAGGAAGTAAATTGCCCCGCCGAACATACGAGATAATGGCTCTCGTCATGCCTCATACCTATTAGTATGCATTCTGCGTGGTTCCCACTCCTTCACAGAGTGGCTTCCATCTCTCAGGCGGCCAACTGACCACTGTCGCTGTACGGAGTATTATGTCGGTGGACTGGGCATCATATTCTTAACCCCGAAAGCCGACCATAGTACGGAGTGGATGTGCAGCATTTTCGCTAATTTCGCCCTTTTTGTCTTTCTTCGCTGGATCTGGATCGATATACGGCCAACTGAAAAAGAAAAAATAGCATCAAAAGTACATGCATAGTTATCCACCAAGCTTGGCTTTCCACAATTCATCGAATAGTTAACACAGTACGTGAGTTTTGTTCAGAGACGGGCGTCGGAGTGAGATCGGGTCTCGCTCGACTTCCGTACTACATAGCAAATCATAAGCGACCGAGTGAGAGGTCGGTTCCATGGCCAAAGTACTCGGGCAAATTTGTTACCAGTGATCCAGTGACTCCTGCATCTGCTTTGCTGTCCTCCTTCACAATAATACTTCCAACAAAGTCATTTTTTTTCCTGTTCGGCGAGCCAATCATTGGTGATCGAAGCATGAACTAATTCGTCTAGGGTGAGGACTAATGCTTCAACCATCACACCATGCACCAGCCCCTCGGGGCGCTAGCCTCCGGCTAAGGGCTGCGCGCAGCCAGTAAGATGGCGGGATAATGCTTTTGTTTCTGTTGGGTCGCTTCTATTTGTTTCCTGGGTATTTTAGCCATGATGATCATAACGGTAGGGGGTCTGAGAACAGAAAGTGGTGCGGAGTGCCACTGTGAGACACCTTGATTGTGCTGTCACAATGATGTCGTATCCGTAGACCTGACAGGTGCCGAGCCTGAAGCTATACCTAGTACAGTATTTTGTCATTCATTTTTCACGGATATTACTGAAGTTAATAATAATATTTCCGCAGTGACACATCCTCGTACGGTTAGAGCTGCGAGCCAAGAAGGAAACATTGAAGCCATGGGGCTCCACCCATCAAACACGAATCCCAGGATACAAAAGTCTAAATTTTCCAAGAGAGGAAACCTCGGACGGCGTGAAGAATAGAGTTAAAGAGGAATTTGGAATTCTATAATGTCCCCCATCACCACTCACAAGTTCGCAATAACATAACTGTCCTGCCGATTTGCTTTGATTCGGGCTCTGGTGTGGATAGGAGAATATGTGGCTCGGTCCCTAAATCTCAAGATCTGGAGATCCATACATCGACTGTTTTTATACCTCAAAAGTCGCGGATCTTTCACTCTATATTTCCATGTTGCCCTTTGGCCTCGGTGATCACATTATTAATTCGTAGTGTGTCATATAATAGTAGTCCAAACTATAGGATGAGGATCATGCTTTGTGCTTGGAAGATTTATCGGTCTGTCAATGATCGTCGCAGATCTGCATGAGCCTGACGACATGTCCACATCATAGCAGTGACTAGGCTACAATACTAGGACAAGGCTGTGACAGAGTCGGTAACTACAGTAGTAATACTTGGTTTGCAAGTATCAAGGGTTAGCCGACCGGTGCCTTCCCTCAAGAGGAATACCTGAGATGGCTTAGATTCCATACTAATTTGCGAGGTCGAAAGATATTGTCCTATCAAGCCTGTCTCAATCCCTTTCGGAAAACTTGTTATCATCCATGAGCCAGTATTTTGCTTTTCAGAGTAGTAGCGAGGAGACTCGTAGGATACATCGCTCAGCTTACGGTGTGCTGTTCTTTATATTCTGAAAGTCGGGCTATGCATTAATCCGATATTCGAGTGACTGGCTGAGCCTAGTCAAACCCCATTAAACATTTTATACTGGCTTCATACTTATAAGATTGTAATCCATCGGCGTCCTAGTCTGGTACATACTTGGGAACTATTAGATATAACATATCTTTGATGGCGGCGGAAGGTAGATATAGTGCGTCCAGTGTTTCGTTTTATGGTTGTGAGGACGCAGATGTTTCGTTCAAAGAATGAATAGATAATATCATACAAGATGCAACACCTAAAAATTGAGTTCCTTTGAGATTTCTTATAGAGGAGAAAGGATCCTTCCAGAAGGTAGGGCATAATGTCTTGAGCAATTTCTTTAGATAGGAAGTGCTTCAGACCTCAGATATCGAGAGTGTTCTATTCTTTTTATTTAGAGACGAAAAGTGGCCCTTTCTTGGTCTGAATACACAAAAGATAAGTGGATGAAACTTCATTTCTCAAAACCATGTTCAACTGACCATAAAACAACTGCCAGCCACCCCACCGCCGTGAAGAACATCCAGTGATATGAGTTAATGCAAGATCGCGGGCTTGGCTTACCTCACGGGACCTAAAAATTGCATAATGCATGCAGAGCGATATTTTTTAAGCCATGCGGGCCGACTGATTCGTATGCACTTGACAAACATAGTTCCGTGGGGTGACAAGTTGCAGAAGATATTCGAGGGAAGACTCCTTCCACAAAGGAACACGAGGATGGGTTACATCTCCATTGATGTAAAAAGCCCATATAATATGCGAATAGATATCCAAGCAGCAGAGGTAATTGATAAAGGGAACTATTGATATTGTCTATCAGGAGTTGCAGTAGGTACCTTTCTTCTAATATACCTTTTCAATGACAGTAAACCCCTGGATCAATTTACCACCATGAATTGAAGTCGAAGCTTACCACGAGTTCCTCTTGAACACAGGGTACCTAAGTTGTCTGACATAAATTCCCGCCCTGAATAACGCACGAATCCCTTAATTACTTTTTTCCGCACGGCAATTTTTCCATGTCAGCACCGATAATACCCGACCAAGTTATCAACCCCGCACGGCCAATCCTCACCCCCCCACGTGGCGTCGTGACTGCTTATCCCCGATCCCTCTGAAGATGGGGATTCGTGTGCGATAAAAAATATACGAAACTTGAATTTTTGAATAGAGGGGCGCTGATTGGGAGAAAGGGAGGATTCGGGGAGGATCCCCGGACCAAAAAAATGTTAAACAGTCCGCGAAAGGCGGAAAATTAAACTGTAACAGACCGGATGACCGAGTTAACAAGGCCCAATACCCGCTCGCAAAACCAACTGGACAACTTGTTGGTTGTTGTTGGGATCACCGCTCCGGAATGGAGGGTTTAAATCAAGTGTTTTCCAACATCATCGGCGTACAATATTCGCGAATCAGAATAGAGGCCGATGACACCGCAGGGTTAGCACCGTACCAAGAGCGCGGGTGGATGACAACGAATTCTAACCAGACATCGGGCAGTACGCACAGGAATCAGAGGGCGAACTATATTAGCGGGGATTTATCAAGTCCAATTAGGTCCAAGATGAGATCTTTACCCCAAACTGCACCTACCCTTGGAAGGAAGCACGGTACAGCGGCACTCAAGTCGGCAAATAAGAGCCACCTGCGTATCTGCAGTGACTGGATCAATCTCAACAAGAAGAGGCTTTCTCTAGCTATTGTAACTCTCCCTCTCGAGACTTGAAACAATATTGGTATAACTCGACTTTGATAACCTGACATGATAACTCTAGAACCTTACTCATTTCCATAAAATATCCCAGGTCCGTTGGAAATGCGCTGAAGCATCCAAATGGGAGGACATTTTCGACCAACCCCAATGTCCCTCGCTGACCTCACGGATGTGCACCCATTCGGTCAAAACTCACCAGGCCCTCTTCCAAAATGACCGCCTTTAGGAACAGTCAACCACGGGACCGAATTTGCATCGGCTGTATTGGAGCCTACTGTGTTGCCCCACCAATCAAACGCGATAGAATGATATCCTAGAGCGAAAAAGATGATGATTGTGGCGATAGCCGTGCCGGTATCCATCGCGGCTTGCAGCAAGTCTGCACAAATCAGATTTAGTAGATCATCTTCAAGAACTCAGCTAGGATCTTACAGTTATACCGTTTCCACCAGTCAAATGCCCGCTTACGGATTAGGTAGTTGAACACAAAGCCAACAATGAACCAAAGAGAATATTGGGCTGTCTCGTTAGACTTGGAATAATAGAGATTCTCCTTTGGGGCCTTACTAGTGTTCGCAGGCGGGATGTTGCCGGCCGCATTGAAGAAGATCGGGACATTGATGTAACGAATCCAGCTATTAGGGTAGCGGCGGTATAGAAGATAGACGAGTACCGTAACAACAGGCTAGACAGTCACGAGTAAGCAAAATAATAAAAAGAAAGACTGTGTTCAGTTTCAGTAACTTACTCCAATCAAAAAGAAGTAGACAAGCCCGTTGTATGTCTGGCCGGATTGGAACATTCGCTGCGGGCCAATTGTGCCCCAAATGATGGACGCATTGTACATGACCTTGGCACCGTTGCAAGTGAAGCGTTGTTTGTTTGATGGCTCACAGAGGTCAGCAATATGACCCATCATCCATTGCAGGACTATGTCGGTTAGTTTCAAATTCATAATGAGTCCCAGGAAGAAGAAAATACCTCCCGTCTGAGTCGCTGTCGCCAGAATGCTAGCATAGATCTGGCCGAAGAATAGAACCCGTGGAGGGATTTTCTGAAAAGTAAGCATAGCTCTATGAAATATAGGATGTTACTCACCATATATTGACCCAGCTTTAGGTCTTGTGCAAAGTCCATACCGTGCTTAACCGCATTGTAGCCATAGCATTTTACCATCAGGTTAGCGATAGGCTTGCCAGGCCAGGAATATCCGGCAATCATCTCCGTGATAATATTGAGAAACACGCGCTGATTCGTAGTTCCCTGGAGAATACCTTCAGGCACAATCAAGAGCACAGCCAGTCCGAAGCAGACCACGATGAAGCCCCAAACTGGAAGTTCGGTGTCCCAGTATCTGGTCGTCAAGATCCCAAGTCCTAGTACGACCAATGTGAGAACACCGTACCACCAATCTGGAACTTCTTTGTATGAACGCATAAGCCGCCGATGGACATCCTCGCCTCCATGTTGCGCATTCTTCAATCTTGCCCAGATTTCGGAGCCGTTGTAGAGGTATGTGTGGACCACCACCGCTGTCACGGCGGCGAAGGATAACCCGTAGGTGAGAGAGTAAGACATGGAAATGTACATTGGAGAGTACTCCTTGTACTTGCTTTCAACAAAGTTCAAGTTCGCGTCCACCACACGCGAGATATTATATGAGCTGCCTGTATTGTCGAATGTGCTTGATGAAAGGAGTGGGAGACTAGTTCATTAGACGATGATCATACCCTTGTGTTATATGGTGACCTACTAGGCGCTGTACCAGACATTGGCATAGTAAAGGATTGGTGATAGAAAGAAATAGAAGAGCACAACGACGGCAAAGGCATTGCAGGTGATATAGAATGGAGTTGTGAGTGGATAACCAGCGTAGTTTATCTGTGTCCAGTCCAGGCTGATCGGTAGCAGACCCAAGCCAGAGTTCATCTAAATAGTCAGCCTTGTAATCTACCCCAAATAATGAGACATGCTTACTCCGAACAAAGTGTTGACCTTCTGATTATTTGGAGCAAGCCATGTGATAAAGGCAAATGTGCTGAGACTTGTCCAGATATAGTCTGGGAACCAGAACGCGACGAATGCGATGATTGTCACGTAGGCAAAAAAGCGGTAGCGGGTCATAGACCACCCATTGGCTAGTTTCTTGCTCTCTGGTTCATGCAGTGCTCGAAAGAGAACCGTTGACGACAGCGAGGTGGGCCAGGTCAAAGCAGCTGGATAAACGATCCACCGACGAGAAAGGCCAGTGAGGCCAAACCTATGAATGGTCAGTAATATGACGTTGAACCAAAGTATGATCAATTTACCCTATCATTTGGGTTGTCAAAAGATATAGAAAGGAAAAGCCGGCTCCCATCTCGCGATTCCAGTATACCGGACTCACAATGGCAACCAAGGCTCCTTGAGCATAGGCGGTGGATGCACTGATATTGACACACTATAGTACTTTGTCAAATTTGCCTCCAAATAATTAATGTTGAATTAGGGATGAATGTTCACTTACAATGACGATGAATGCATGCTCTTTAATCGTGAACCTTCCTGGGTTGAGATCAAAGGAAAGTTTTCCTAAAGGGACCCTCCATCTAGGGAGTCTTTCCCATGCGCGACCGATAGGAAAAACAAGGATCTGAGCCACAACATAGGAGATGGTGAGGGATGGCTAGAGGAAGTCAGAAATAGTGTCACACCGAGGAATGTGGGAACGAACATATCGAAGGCCAAAGAACTGGTTAGCTCCAGAAAATAGTATAACAAAGATCGTCATTAGAACCCATGCTCGAACAGCTGTAATTTTTCTTAGTTAAATAGCCACAATGTTGGTCTCTAGGAATGAACCTACTATTACAGGCTGTTGTAGGATCATCCTTGTTAGATACACAAGCTGCAACTTCCGGGACTGTGAGCTGTCAGCAATACTGGCCTCCAAAACCAATGTATCGATTTCCCTACAGGGTGACTGGTCCCCTTCAACATTCCACTTGAATGCCTCAACTGGAGTGAGCTCAGTTTGTTCCGTTCGATTCGACCAGGTTTTTGGGTCATTATCGCTGCCTTCGGCTTCCAGGTCTGGCGTTTGAGACTGCGATATGCCAGATTGCTTTCCAGATATTTCGGGGGTCTCCATGCCTGAGGAGCTAAAAACTGGTATCAGAATGTTTGCTATCTTACTGACGAGTGTTAAAATATTGACGACTTTCGCCACCATCATCTGGCCCCGTCCGATCTTAAAATATTCCGAAGTGACTGCGTATGCAGTTATCACGATGGATCCACCCAGAATGGCAACACTACCTCCTCTCCGAAAGGATGCTCCAACATTGTATTTATTTTGGCCTAGCTCTAGGAAGCTTGGGACCGATTAGTATCGCTGCCGAAGCTAGATATTTTGTTTCACCAGTCCTTATTTTCAAAAGATAACGAAAGTGTTACTTGTGCTATTCTGGGAGGGGGAGGTGATGCACTCGGAACTAGGTTGTAGGAGCACAATGAATGTATCCCGTTGTCCTCCTTCGAGGTGCACGGTGTAGAATAGGGTTGGTGAGGGGACAGGGCTAACCTATCAGTTATGAAACCCTACTAATATCCCCCCTCTTAGTGTATGTAGAACTGAGGGGAAGGCAATTGTGGCGCTTCCCGCTCCGGTACGACTCCACCTGGACGCAATTCTCACGAACAACAATTGCATTCTAGTAAGCATTGTAAAAAGTACATTATTGGGAAGGAATCAAATTGATAGGATTTCGATTCCTTTTTGAATGAATTACATTTCGGATTCTTCATCTTTCAGAGATAACACTTCTCTGCCCTACTTCAAAATACATTGCCACCACACACCGAACGGCGTATCTTCGGAAGAGTTCCGGCTTGGGAGCTAGATACTCATCATGTCAATAGATGGCGTGCTGAAACAGCCCTAGTTACACCGCGCCCGAATGGCGCCAATTCATTCAAGTGTCAGTCAGTTTTCGGGATTTATTAAGTACTCCGAAAGGCGATCGAAAGATGGTAGCCTAATTCCCACAACCCAGCGAACGATGAACTTTCTATACGTTTCTATACTTGAGTGGAATGGTTAAAAATATTTTGGTCACGAACGGTAAATGTGTTTACGAATTTGAGCTAGACGGAGGTACTTCTGGAATTGGAATGGCGAGTCACAGCTTCCCTGATATAGCTTGGACTAATGCAGGAGCTTTTCATTTTTAATATGGCTAGCCTTACCACGAGACATGGTTACGTGTTACCTTCTAGATAACTAACAATTTCCATCAAGCCATAGAAGAATATGGAAAATGACACACTTGAGACATTGCATTGAATTTACTAACATTACCGAGTCTGAAGGCACCTCAAAACCCCCATTTTTGTGCTTCAAATTCAGACCACTCCCACAAACGTCTCCCCATTTCCTCGCTTTGTGCGTACTTATTGTGATGTTTCAAATTTCCCACTGGGACATAATATCCTCCATTAACCAGATCTTTCTTTTGAGCGCCAGCGGCCGCCCAAAGTTGATTGTATGCGCCTTGAGAAATCGAAGAGCCAAAGACTCGCAATGACTTAGAGCCCAATGCGATGACTGGTGAGCGCGAGTTCAAGGGGTCGTATAGATCTGTCAAGATGATGCCAGGATGAACAGATACCGAGGTTATGGACGGGTATCGGCGGCTGAGTTCCGCAGCAAAAAGAATATTCGCGGCTTTTGAGGCTCCGTAACGAGCATTTGTGTTGACTTTTTTGAGTTTCTCTTGGTCTAGAATCGTGTCAAAACACGGAGCAAGGTTGTGCCCAACCGAAGCGAGTGACACAATACGGACGTCGGAGTTAGGTTCCTCGGCCGTTTTGAGAAGTGTCGGTAGTAACATCTTCGTGAGGAGGAAATGGCCGGTATGATTTGTTCCAAGTTGAATTTCGTGGCCCATTTCTGTCTCACCCGAGGGAAGAGACATGACGCCAGCATTCAGAATTAGAATGTCGAGTCGTTGGGATTGGGGTTTGAACTGCTCGCCAGCACTGCGAATCGACTCGGTGGATGACAAGTCCAGAGGCAGCCAGACAATCTCGACATCGTTCGCGACTGATGACTTGATAGAATCGATGGCCTCCACAGCCTTAGACTCTGAGCGAGCGGCAAGGAATATTTTGCTTGGATTGTGTTTGGCTAGTTGGAGGATGCTTTCCTTACCAAGGCCGGAATTTCCTGGGAATTGTTGAGTCGATGTGGCTAACCATAAAAGCGCGGCCAATTAACATACCACCCGTTACTAGCGCAACTTTCCCCATCAGGTCTGGAATATCTGTCTCTGGGCTGAAACTGACGCCGCCGATATAGTTGAATGGGTTGGCAAATGCTGCCACGAATGCTGCCATTTTTGACGTTAGGCCAAGGGAACACTGGTGGAATTTTTTTTTCTTCTCGGGACTTCTCTTAATGATTGACTGCGACCCCGAATAAAAGGCAGTTGAGCTTCTGGTCAAGAGGGCCGCTCGGAGCAACAATCTCCCCGATCCGATTTTTATGGGTTTGAAAGGTGGATCAATACCGAAAGGTTACATTTAAAGTTTAAGTTAAGCACCGATTTACCCGTGTTGGTTCGCATGTGACGAGCAAGTTGATGCCTCATTGGTGCCTGAGGCCTAGGTTGACAGATCTTGAAGAATAGATACTAAAAACAGAACAAGAATGATTAATCATTGAAAATAAAAAAAAATGAAACGTCCATTCTATGGCTGCGGTCACCTTGCGCCCACGATTTGGCCATGGGCGTCTTGCTGCCCTATGCTGGCGGGCTTCAGGCGGCAGTTCACTGCCACGCACAGAGGGCGACAGCAGGTACTGGACATTTTTGATAAGTTAGTGTTCTGTTCGTAGCAAAAGTCTGATAGATCGGTCAACTATTTTGTAGATTCGCGCAGTTAAATACTGGCGCCAAAATCTCCTGACTTACAGCCATGCAAAACAGTCCTTTTTGAGCTGTTCGGGGAAGCGAGGCCATACTGAGGCCATGACTACTGTTGAAAAGTCTAGGCGCCTGTGGCTCAAAAAAACATCCAGCTCTTCCACACAGATTTACACGATACTCAAAGTGGTCGGGACTATACCTTTCTGCCAAAAAGAATACATATTCCAATTATGTTCTCGTTAGTTTATTATAACGGTCTTCGTTCAAAACTCCCATTTTCCACTGCTGAAGTGGAAAATCCTGGACTTTTGCCTAATAGTAATAAAAGTCTAGCTAAGAGCCGCAATAGTGCTTCATTTTTTTTCCACTTCTGCGAGGTCAGGGAAGGTTCATGAGTCCACGGCCCGGAGAGATTTAGTAAGGTTACTTGGAGAAGGGGCGAGTCGGCGACTGATGCTACAAGGTCGTAACCTTATCCATGACCATTAAACTATTTTAGACCTAACATATCCTGATAGCGTTTTACGCTTGTAATTTAGCCGCAGCTTAGTGGCCTATAGAGGGGCGAGGGGCTGTTATTCCTGAAGCTGGGGCTAAGCCTAACGGAGGTAGAAGGCGCGTAGCGTCGAGTTCAGCTAAATGAGCCTTGAGTCTACCACATTTCTCTTTCCCTGAGAAGAACAGCACACTTCAACCTTCATCAGTTCGTGCAAGAAACCCAGGTCAACTCTACGATAAACATGGTCAGTATGTCCCGGCAAACATGCAGCTCTTACTCACAGCATACAGCGTTTACATCAACTGTACCCTGACCCCGCCAAAGAGGAAGCGACTCTAGGCCATACAGCCAAGATTGAGTAAGTGTTGTGCCTATTCAATGACAGCTTTGCTTACAATATGCAGCATCATCGCAGTCCATGGCCTTAATCCTCGAAGCAAAAAGGATGCCGATCACGCGTGGGATACATGGCGCACGCCTAAAGGACCGAAGGGTCGCCTCTGGCTCCGTGATGACCTTCCGCGAACGTTTCCCGAATCGCGCATCTTTCTTTTCGAATACAACTCGACAGTGGTCTTTGGCAAGGACCAGGGCACCTTTGTTGACAAGGCCAATGGATTGCTCGAAGAGATCCGGGTAGAGCGAGTGAACACAGAACCCCGGCCAATCTTGCTTCTCGGCTACAGCATGGGTGGTCTGCTGATCAAGCAGGCGTTGATTAATGCGCACAATAACCCGAAGTATACGCCGATCAAGGATGCAACAAAGGGATTGGCATTCTTTGCCACACCGCACGACGGTGGCGACGCCAGGTTGCTCAGCCGTGGGGGGCTGGCAAGCAATATTGCCAGGTCTCTCGGATTCCAGAAGAACGGGAGCATCTTCTCAGATCTTATGCAAGAACATTGGAAGCACCAACTGCTGGAGTACAAAATTGTTTCCTTCTGGGGATCGAAGGATACTGTGAGTGAAATCGGTTGGTTTATTGAATTGTTCGATGTACTGACGCACCCCCAGACTGTCCCAAGAAAGAGTTCACGATTCAACTTGCCGGGCACAATTGAAAGCTTTGTGCAGCTTGAGGGAAACCATAGTGAAGTATGCAAATTTGGTCTAGACGACAAGGGCCGGCATAATTTGAAGCTGGTGCGAGACTATATTAGAGAACTGCATGATGCTGCACTTGAGGAGTGTGAGTTAATAGGTCAAGACGCAAAAGTGTCCGTGGACAAGGGTCCGTTGCAGGCTCGACTTAAGGAGTTGAAGTCGCCTTAGGGGGTCCACGCAACACTCGATATGCTTAAGAATGAATTTCACGGATATTTGAATTGAAATATTTTATATAAGTTTTATATAGAGTGTGCTAATATCCTAAAGATCACCCACAGAGCGAGAAAGATCAGCCAATTCTTCGTTGGCTCACAGAGGTTGATTATGCTTCCCAGCAATGCTATTTCTTTAATCGCCGACAAGAAGGAACAGGGGAATGGCTTCTTGGCTCGAGAGAATTCAAAACATGGAGAGATAACGCAAAACAGTCGCTATTCTGCCCGGGGATTCCCGGTGCCGGAAAGACAATTCTCACATCTATCGTGATCGACCATCTCCAAACGTCATTTCGGAACAGGAATACCGGCATCGCATATATTTATTGCAGCTTTAGGCCCCAGCATGAACAGAAGACGGAAGATCACCTTGCAAGTCTGCTCAAGCAGCTATGTAAAGGTCAATCCAGTCTACCACACGGAGTCGGGTCTCTTCACGACACCTTCAAGAGAAAGCAAACTCGTCCGTCAGTGGATGAACTGTCAAAGAATCTTCAGTCTGTAGCCTTTCTGTATTCAAAGGTTTTTATCATCGTCGACGCGCTTGACGAATGGCAAGTATCTAGTGACTGCCGGAAGGGATTCCTTTCCGAGCTCTTCAAGTTCTAGGAAAAGTGTAGGGTCAACCTTTTTATGACCTCTAGGTTTGATCCAAAAGTCACTGCAAATTTCAATCACTGCGTATGGCGAGAAGTCCATGCAGAAAAAGGGGATATAGAGAGATACATAGAAGGCCAAATGAGCGAGATACGTGGTTCCGATGACTAGGACGATCAATTACGAGATGAGATTAAGACAACAATCTCGGATGCTGTTGACGGAATGTGAGTTACTATATCACGACTCAGAGAAAGGGCCTTACTTATTACCCTTAGGTTCCTTTTAGCCCAGCCTTACCTCAAGTTGCTTAAGGGCCAGGCTACGCTAACGGCTGTCCGGAGTGTTCTGAAAGAGCTCCAGAGGCAGAGCCCGGAGTTGAATATGGACAGCAAGCGGGATGTTCTGTATAAAGTATATAACGGAGCGATGGAGAGGATCAACCAGCAAGTACCCAGCTTTCAACAGCGTGCTGCAAAAGCTCTGTCATGGATCACGTGCGCCCGAAGAGCTCTCACCACAGTAGAACTTCTGCAGGCTCTCGCTGTGAAGCCTAAGGATATCAAGATTGATGAGGGTAGTTTTGAAAAGATTGACAAGATAATTTCGGTATGCGCGGGCATGGTCACTGTTGACGAAGCGAGCAATATCATCGGGCTTGCCCACTACATTACACAGGAATATCTGGAGCGAACACGGAATCATTGGCTCCCGAACGCTGAGGCCGATATCGCAAACACCTGCATTACCTACCTATCGTTTTCAGCTTTTGAGAACGGGGCCTGTCGAAATGATGATGAGTTCGACAAACGTTTACAGTCACATCCATTCTACGATTACGCTGCGCGCAACTGGGGCTACCATGCTCAAGCGGCCCCCGCTTTGCCAGATTGCGTTCTGAATTTCTCAAGAAACACGCGCAAGTGAAGGCGTCAACCCAAGCACTGATGACTCGCAAAAGCCAGTATAATAATAAGGCGTACAGTCAAATGTTTCCGACAATGACTGAACTTCATCTAACGTCGTACTTCGGGATAGAGGAGGCCGTTCGAGTCCTGCTTGGTATTCATAAACCAGATCTGAAGGATAGTTGCGGTAGAACACCACTTAGCTATGCCGCCCAGAAAGGGCACACGGCAGTGGTCACTCAGCTACTTGCCAATCACGTCCCACAACCCAGATTTATCAAACTGTTCACGTACGACGCCACTATTGATACGAAGGATGTCTCGAATACCACGCCTTTGGCCTACGCCGCGTTGAACGGACATACGGCGATCATCATGCAACTTCTCGCGAAGGGAGCCGCTATCGAAATTCAAAATGATTTTGGTAGAACACCCCTCATGCACGCCGCAGTCCGTGGACACCAGGCCGTCCTCACGCAGCTTCTCGCAAACGGTGCCGCTATTGAGGCTAAAGATCAATGGGGTCAAACGCCGCTCATTCACGCCGCCAGAAACGGACAGACAGCCGTCTTCACGGAGCTTCTCGCGAAGGGCGCCGATGCCGAGGCCACAGATTCGACGGGTGAAACACCGCTCATCGCGGCCTGGTATAGGCCTATGGATACCCTTACTGAGACAGAGTTTTGGAGGATTGTCATGGGTGGCAGTGATAGCCGGTTGAATGGCGCTAGTACGACATTTGACAAACTACTAGACAAGTTACTATTAGCATTCTAATCTTTCCCTACGGCCGTGACGTTATCATTGCCTGGCTGTGGGAGATTATTAGTACGACGAACGAGCGGCTCCCAGGACGGTTTACTCCCAGGACGGATTAGGCAAATGGTAAGTGCAGATGTTTGCTTTGGATGCCTGGTTCGCTGCCGAACGGGAAGTTCGCTTGAGGCAGGAGGGATATAAAAAGGACCTATTTCTCACCCCACATCTTCTCCTTCTCTCCTCTTTTTCTCCAAACTTGATTCATTTGTTAGTAGCACCGAATACAGACATCTATTCTCATCTCGATTCGCCGTAATAATCAGTTTCACTTTCGTCTATTTAGACTAAAACGCTCCACCTACGGTCATCAAAAATTTGCCATTGAAAATAAAAAAAAAGACAGTGAGAAACGATGAGACTACCATCAAGCTAAAAAAAAGACAACCCAATAGCTACACCCACCGTCAGATCGTGTCCTAGCATGGTGCTAAGCGCGGAGGCTTGCTGGAGGACTTAGGTTGCTCGGGCCTCTGCTTTTAAATTTCAGCCGGCCGGCCGAGGATCTATATGGTATGATCTTGGACGTAAATATCGTTATTTGACAATAATTCCCATAGAGAAAAACCAGGATCTTATCTGGATAACCCGTTTGAAATTACGAGTTGGGGTTCACGTGATCACTTAAATTGGGATTCCGTCCTAAATGTTTGTTGTTTTTCGCAGGACCAATGTTGGCAGGAGGCTCATGGCCTATGGAGCATGCTCCTCCAACAGAGGAACTTACATTTATCAAAATTTAAGGAGCATGATCCAAGATCCAAAACCGGCTTCTGGGTCCCAGCCAACGTTTCAATTCCCTCTTCTCGGCGTTCGCGGGCACTTGCTTCAGGGGATTATTCGGGTGAAGAATAGAGGGGTTTTGTGGGTGTTTAGGTGAGCGGCCTGATGGGACTGAAGTGTAAAGCGGCAAAAACATCTAACCCAACGAATAAATTTCTATCTGAACTAAAAAACGCAAAACATACAACAGCTGGAAGTATGGCCGTCCTCACCTAGCGCCCATCGTTTGGCGCTGGGCGAGTCGCCGCGCTATCTAGGTGTCCCGAGGCGGCTTCAGGCGGCAGTTCACCTTCCTGAATAATCTTCACCCGAAAACCGGCTAGGGCGTAGGCCAGGCTGGCAAAAGGCGCTTTTGCGTATTTTGACCTAGGGAAAGATTTCGCGAACAGCTGAAATGGAGAGCGACAATGGATGAATTATAAGTACACGCTGGGAGCTTCCAGCAGCGGTCTCCACCATTCAGCCTCCCTTCACACCTCGTCCCTCTGGCCTAACGATCAATAACCTAATCCCCGATTGACCTAGCCACCCACCAAAATATTACTATCTTTATTCTGTGGTGAATTATCAATTGCTGCCCCCGCACGGTTAAATGGTTATGCTTCTCATGCCTGTGCCCTTCCCACGATTAGGCAATTGAAGATATTCAAGGAAGGTTCAATCTGGGGACGGTTCTTGAAGTACTGGGAATTGGTGAGCCAGTCTCCAAGATCTCCGGATCCATCGGCATCACTTAGTATTACAAGCGATTTTTTTAAGTTGAATTTGCAAGACAGCGAGGCTCTGCTCCTCGAAAAGCTTCCGCGCTCTAGGATACTCCTGTCCGGATTACAGTATGGAGGTGCAAATAAAGTGGATGAGCGGGATGCCAGCCTTAACCATGGCTTGAGAAATATTTAAACCACCTTCTTTCATCTCCTTTTGTCCACAGTAGACCTGATATATTTCAAACTGGTATCCACCAAGTAAAAGTTGAGCCGTCTGAATCTGTATTAAACATTTCAATAATCAATCATTATATCAGTTGCCTCTTCTTGACCTTCCCACCGAGCTTCTGTTAAAGATCGGCAACAGCCGACAGCCAGCACACATGCTTGTTTTGGCTTGTTTAAATCATTTCTTTCAATCTGTATTTCTACCGCTCTTAATTGAAGAGCCAGACACGGTGCACACCATACTGTGAAGAGCATCCTCGATCATCATGGTACAGAAGTCAACACTCGGGACCAGGATTCACGCACAAGAGAATCTGATGACTCGGCCTCCTTGACCAACAGCCCTCAGGTATGACTTGGTCACCTCTGGTTGACTGGGGCCTGGGAAGAAGTAGGGATCAATACTGCCACCAATAGCACGGTAAGTGATGCTGTCTTCCTGCATGAGGATATCCTGTCCATGGGCGTTGCGAGAGTACACTCCGTGAGAGAAAGATGTACAGTTTGCATTGGGGGCAGCCTCAGCAGCCTCATTGGATGTGACCAGCGAGAGATTGCCGTTAGCATCTGGCGTAAAGTAACGGGTCTCCAGGAAAAAGAGATGTGTGCCGTAAACGTTGCTGTATATGTATTAGCAAGATTCGGGGACATCATAGGATATTTCACATACATATCAACAGTAGCACCAGCATCAGCCGCATAGTAGGTCTTGGTGTAGTTGTTTCCGAGTCTGAATGCATGAATCGACTCGCCCAGGCCATAAAGATTGTAGTTCTCGGGTAGGGAACTCTTGAACTCAACAAACTGGTTCTCAAAGACGAGGTCTGTTCCCTTAGTAGAGAAAAGAACATCCTTGTTTGACTTCCTGGTCACGTCAAATCCGAAACTCGGCTCATTGGTCCAGGAAAACTCCAGGTCTGAGATCACGTCAGCTTACTCAATCCCCGGCCTGGTCAGTACACTTTCAGTTATAATATACCGGGTTGCATTCTCTGCGGCAATATATGCGGGCACGATGGCAACATGCAATCGGTGTGTATTCTGATATTCGACAGTGAGATTTAAAGCCTCGATATCTGTACCGTAGACATTGCATCCCGGGCCGGCAAGGGCAAGAGAGGCTTTAAACCCAGAATTTGTCTGTTCGACGTTGGAAGCGATGTATCCTGGGCAAACTGTCTGCGCATCCACTGCGTGTGGGTCCTTGATGTTAGGGATCACGGATGGGGCGGCGTCGTTTGCTCATGCAGGCATAGTAAACTGAGCCGAAGAGTAAGAGGTTGCTGAAAAAGTGGCACTCTGCGCCTGCGGAATAGCACATAACGCAGAGAGTACTCCAAGAGCATTCCCCCAGTTACGCGGGGCGCACATTAATCGGAGGCGGACTATGAGAATTAGCCGAGGAAAATAAAGTTATAAGTGACTGTCAACAATCCGAGCGGATTTTCAGTTATCCCTTGACAAATATTGGGCATTTGGGCCGGGATATCGAACATATTTATAGACTGTCCGAACACACCGAGTGCGTCCTTGAGAATTAATTATCTAGCATTGGCGAATAGTGTCAGTGCGTCGACCTTCATCCATTTTTTTGAACTTTACAAACGCGGAGAGCTTTATTGGTACCGTGGAAAGCAAATTTGGAGAAGTGATGTTGGTCTCGTCAAGTTTCGCCTCAATTTCGCCTGGTTTTTACCTTGATCTTTTTGGTTTCTGCGTCCCACGTGCGCCCGCTACTAGGGGACAATATGCTCTTCGGAGATATGCGGGAGATTTTCAAGGATGTGTTTCTGTAGATCGTAACTTAATTAATACGAACATGAAGGACCTAACCTTTTCTCAATTAGGAATCTCTCTTTTCCCAGTGATCAATTCAAGCGGTCAATCCAGGTCGTTAATTTTGACCAATTCGGGTGAATTCAGACGCCCATCTGACTCCAGGTGGATCAATTCAGGCCATTTCACGGTAGGGAACAGCTCTTTCTTGGCCAACCCTTTTTCTTGATAGGATGGAACGATCTCGAGATGCTATCGGTCGGCGGCCTGGTATTCCACTGTGAGGTTGAAGGCCACAATATCAGTTCTATACACACTGCACGGCTTACCAGCAAGGGACAGGAACGCGATCAACCCGAATTCAGTTTGCTTGACGTCAGTTGCTCGATATCCAGGGCAGACTGTATGAGCATCAGTAGCTTATAGATCTTGAATATTTAGGATCTAGCGAGAGCCCATGTTGCTGACGTAGGGACAGTATACTGATGCGAGGATGAAGTGGTAGTGGACGAACTATGCGCCAGCGCCACATTCCACAAGGCAGTAAGTCCATAGACTCTCCACCACCAAGTCCGTAGAGTGAGCATCACTCGGGTCGGATGGCAAGAACTGGGATAGGAAATTAAGTAGGAAGAAGTTGCCAGTATCTTCCACTCACAAATGGATTTGAAGTACGTGACCATTTAGCTATGAAGTAATATATATATACTTAAAATTCTATGAAGTCTGGACACTCCAAACTGATGATATCCATGTTTGCTTACAACTCCGTACATGTAGGTGCATTTTAAATTATATAATAGAAGACTTATGTAGTTAATACAAGACACCAGAAGCTTAGCTTATTCTTCATATAATAGTTCAATCCATTGGCAGCCTGACAGAGAAAGAAGGGCGCTAATCCCATAAATCTTGATTTATGCTTAATAGCTCATCAAGAGGTCTTGGGGACAAGGCTTTGATCTGTAGGATTGTACTTGGCGACTTAAGAAGGGCTTGACAAATGATGATTTATAGTAAAGGGAAACTATGAGTTAACCTTTCCTGGGCCCGCGAATTTCTATTTCCTTAGCCGGCTATACGCAAACACCAAGCCGATGAGGGTTTTGATAGGGTGCGCCGTGATGGTCAAGCGAAAAAAGATTAGATCAATCTACCCTTCACCTTTACTAGTCTCCAGGCCATACTATACTAAGGTGACACAGGTCGGGACAGAGTGAAAGGATGATAATAGACTAAGGCTTCTCACGGCCAGTGTACATACTCCTACGGTGAGAGCAAGCTAAAAACAGGTTTGAATTGTACGGATTTGGGTGGAGAAGTCTTGCTAAGGGAACTAATTAGTAAAGATTTACTTGATGAATTGATTGCAGAATCAAAAAGTGGAAAGCGAGAGACAAGACACTAGCGATTGAGAATCGGGGAAATTATAAAAGTAGTTATGTAACACAAGAAGGTATAGCACCAGATGTTGTCATTGAAAGGCACCTCTTAGGACTTATAGTCAGCCAGGATTGCATCTGCAATCTTCAAGGCCATAGCAAATAGTCATGACATGGGAAGACACCTGGGTAGGCGAAACAGACCCGTCGATAACACGAAGCCCTAAGGTACCGGAGACCTTAGCGGTAGGGTCAATAACACCACCAAGCTCCTTAGATACCATAGAACATGTGGAGATAGCGTGCCAGTTAGCACGGTAGTTCTGCTTGACGTAGTTAACCTAGCTATCGAGGGTAGCGTTATAGGGTAGGAGGTCGGTACCGGGGATGTCCTCGCTATTAAAGTAGTTCGATATTTCGCCGCTATTCTGGAGCTTACGAGTAAGTATTACGGTAGCGGCCTAACTAAGAAGGTTAAGCTCGTTTAGTAAGAACTAGGGATCGTTATTAAATAACTAGAGATAGGGATCAGCGTTAGTAATATAGACGGAGCCGCGGGTGAACGGAATAAGATCCTATAAGTTAAAATTAATCTTACCGTTTGTGTCTATAAAGAACTCGGTATAAGTAATATCCTTATTAAGGAGCTAGTTACGGTAGTTCTTATACTAAATCTTAAGAGTAGTGATACTATAGAAACTACCGCGGGTAATGGTCTTATTAGCCTACTAATTAAGCTTACTATTTAGTAACTTGATAGTAATAGGGGTATAGTCACCTTAGTAAAGTTAGCGAAGTATACTGCCTAACCTTAACTAGCGGCTAAGGCCTTCGTATAGGCACAGATAGTAGTAGTTATCTAGTCCTATATATTAAGAGGGCGGGGAGCTTAACGAGCTAGGTAATATTAAACTACTTAAGGATAGACTTAATGCCAACATGTGGATTTTATGGGGTCACATGACGAAGGACCCACTCATGTAACCCCTCTCTACATCTAGATCATCTCTCTATAAGATCTATCGAATTGATCCTTAACGATCTTGCATTGAATTGCATACTCGCATTGAATTGCCTACCTAGGCAGGAGACTATTCAACACTCCACTTTCTTACTATTTCATGTGATCTTTTGCCATGTTTCTATGATATAAATACCGCCCTGTTTCCTAGCTAAATTGAATCAAGTTTATCATCCCTTTTGATCTCTCTTCTAGATCGGCGGTACTCTTCCATAATCGTGGTACTTCTCCTTCATAGAAGTGCGCACGACCGATAGACTCATAACCGTGTATTTAGACACTACATTGAGTATTTACCCACCTTTATGCACACTATCTTCTTGTGTGTATAACCACGACTTTATGGTCACCGCCTAGAGTCCGACACTTAATACTAATACTAGAGTACTCGAGGATCAACGGAGAGACGATAGAGCTAGCGGCTAAGAGGACCTCGTGCTTAGTATAGATATTAAAGTTAACGGCCTTATTTATACTAAAGTTAACACTAATAACCTTTAGACCGGCTATAGTCTAGTTAAAAGGACCTTTCTAACGATCTAGCCTATAAGAACGTAAGGTCGCTATTAGTTTAGAAGAAGCTACTCGCGTATAGTATCGGCACGGGTCTAGTTGTAAAGATAACTA
This sequence comes from Penicillium cataractarum, assembly GCF_028827025.1. Classification (NCBI taxonomy): domain Eukaryota; kingdom Fungi; phylum Ascomycota; class Eurotiomycetes; order Eurotiales; family Aspergillaceae; genus Penicillium; species Penicillium cataractarum. Next base: position 346,561 of record NW_026622745.1, on the reverse strand, counting down.
CTTGCAGGGTAGAAAACCTGTTGATCAGGTAAGGTTGGAAGCACCTAGTGAAATTCGTGGCAAGACTGTTTCTTGAGGAGTCTGAACCTACTCCTCAAGGTCCCAAATTTCATATACAGTCTCTCATACAAAACAGGGAACTAGAAGAGGGGTAACCACGGTATGAGCGTGCATGAGCTGAAAGGTTGTGTAACCAGCCAACGTGGCCTACCGACAGGGTAGCCCTTTAGATACGCCACCGAGGAGCTGTCGACTGACCGCCGGGTCGGCACCCTCTTGGCAGAACGCCCGGGCCTCGTGCGGCCTGGGGCATTAGTCTGCGAATAACCTCAATATCAGGATATCATAACACTAGTCGGGTAATAAATTATTATAGATCATAGAGACGCCGCGTGGATAACCGTAGAGAAAGTTAACCTCGGGAGGAATATATATGGCTACGGTAGTATTAATAAGGGCCTTTATAAGGATAGAGTAAGGCCGGCCTGTTACGCGTAGCCGACTGGTCACTGTGAAGTTAGGTTGCTCGACGGGTTATACTTGCCTAAATCCTGACTTCGGATTCCAAGAGTATCTCTCAATCGTACCGTTGCCTCGCGAGGCCTTACTGCGGGATGGATCCTGTTGAGTATCTTGCAGAACGTGCCAGAAGTGCGCGCCAAGTAAGTCAATCACTAAGTGTTACCACTGAGTGAATCCCCTACTTGTAGGTTGGGTTGTCTTGAAGGTGAACTGTGAAGTGCAAAGTACTAAAGGTAGTAACCAAGTAACAATGTATAAAAGGTGCTACCCTAGTAACTTGAATGATTGATCGCGAGGAACTAAATACATAATGCGAAATGAGTGTCCTTATATATCTAGCCCTTTCTACTCCCGACCTACTCCCTAGGAGTAGATCTAGAGTCACCGTATACCCCATCGCCTACTCCTTGGAGTCACGCTGGGAGTATATCCTTGGCGTCACGTGTGGTTTTACCGGGTCCTTGCACTTGTGGTGTAATCTGGGTGTTAGTAAAATGGTGGCCGTTTCCTGCGTCGCGCTAACCGTCTCATGGAGTAAGCGGGTATTAGTTGTGACGGTTAGCCGTAGGCCGTTTCTGGCTTCCGCCTAGAGTGTCTGCCTTAGGGCCCTGCCGGGGCTCGCCTAAGTATACCGAAACGCACGTGACAACGCTAATCCTTAGCGTCCGTGGGATGATTAGCCCTCCGTTGTCCTCAAATAACTGCGGCCCCCGCGCCTCTTGAGGTCCGTAACACGGCCGTTATTATAGGGCCTAGCGTAGACGTTTCCGTTAAACCCGTAGTAGGAAGCGTTAAAGGAGTAACCGGTAGTAATCTCGGCTAGAGTAGGGTAGTGGGCGAGCTTAGCCTTCTTTGTATAATTATATAGGTTATCCTAGTTCTAACTAGGGTTACTAAAGACGGTCTCCTAGGAATCAATCTAGACCTTATCCGGACGAGTCTAAGAGTTACCGTTAACTAAGGTAGAACCACTAAGGCCCTTTCTAGCCATAATATCTAGGGTACGGTTATTAATAACCTAAGGAACAGTGAAGTAGTTCTAGTCCACCTAGCTACCGAAAATCAGTCCGTAGTCGTTACGGTTCTCGATAATTAGCCTATTATTTAACTCGTAAAATCCCTTCTCGATAACGAGAACGTTAATGTTCGGGTTCTCGGTCAGTTTAGCGGCAACGGTAAGACCAGTTAGATCACCTCTAGCGATGATATAGTCAACGGTTCTTCCAGCAACTATCTTGGTGTCGGAGAGTAGGCTAGCCTGGACATTAAGCTACTCGGCGGCGGTGTAAGCCTGGGCCACAGCTATGGAGGCGAGGGTGGAGGTGAGGACGACGAACTTCATCTCGAAGGACAATCTCAACAAGAGATCAGAGGAGAGATGAAATGGAAGGAAATTAAAATAATGGTTGCCGAGCTGAAAAAATTCCTGTCGACCCATCGGATGCCTGTAATATATATACTTTCCTCCGTGACTGACTATGAATATACGGGTTTCTGCCTACATTTCAGAAGATTATCAGATAGCGTTAAGCCAAGAAGTTTCCGGGATATTATCACGCCATTATTTTCATACCAATGTCCCTCCTAGCAGAGGCGGTACACGTGGGATCTTGACGGCTGTGTACGAAACTCCTAAATAAAGGCTGCGCGTGAAGGATGGTAGGTTAGCGGCTTGATTCGCCATGGATAACGAAGTTGTGGGCTACCCAAGAGTGATGAGCGTAATGACCAGAGTAACTATCAATGTATGTACCATCAACAGATGTAATCTTCAGGACCTAGACTGATCGACAAAGTCCAATGCACCTTGGCACCCAGCCAGGAAGAAAACCAAGTTGCCACTTTCCTCACCGGGACTTTGGTCTTGGAAAATAACGGGCGACAGGGCGTCTGAAGTCAACCGATTTCGTGGTGGGAAAACTATATTCGGACCCCTTGTCTCTTAAGCTGAAGAAATTAATTAGTCATCTCTGCTATTTGCTAACTTTATCAAAGCATGCAGCTTGAAGTATAAATTCCCAGATGGGGGCAGGAGGGATTGCTAAACTGCGGGCCGTAGTGGGTCAAATTCCCTCGTGGGTTAATGGCTGGTTCCCGTTTACATTACCCCCTGCCGATATGTGATAAAAGTTCAGGTCTGAGCGCGTTCTAAATCCTGGCTTTGCCACTTGGCCATGTGCGGTGAGTATTCCAGATAAGCAATCAGTGATATAGGCTGGATCGGTCCAAATTATCAATCCGGTCAACCTATTCGCTCAGTGTGTCCCGAAGATTAGTAGAAATCATGTTCGGGATGCCGAGTTATACGAGGGTTGAGTGCAATTCGGCACCGAACACCGAATTTTAATAAAATTACTCTTTCTGCACGGCTCATCCTATATCATCATATTTTCATCTATAACATAAGCGATATATCAAGTTTGTGTTTGCCCACCCCAAAGGCCTCTCGGACTGGTAACTTGCCAAGGATCTGCTATTGCTTGCATTTTTTTTGACCCAGCTCCCCCATCGAGGCCAATTCAATTGATGCAATCAAGGTGCGTCAGATCAAAGGGTGGAGTGACTGGAGCAATGGTATTAAGATGTTTTAAACTTTCGTAGAATTCTGTTAAACTGCTAAGCCGATGCGTGGCGGGACGGAGGATCGGGTTGACGTGAGAACTGAAAGTGGATGTGCAATATGTCTCTTGGGCCATAAACTGTGTTCGGCATATTGCCAAAAGTGGAAGGTCACAAGTCCCAATTTCACCAGGGGTGGCTTTGGGTGAACCCAGTCGTATTTGCCAAGTAAAGTCAATCTTTCATGAATTGAGATCATCGTGATGGACAAAAGAACACACCGACGGACGGCTATCGCTCAAGATACGGCCATTTCTATTCTGAATAAACACTCAGTGAGACGGCTGGATCAGTCCAAATTATCAATCCGGTCAACCTATTCGCTCAGTGTGTCCCGAAGATTAGTAGAAATCATGTTTGGGATGCCGAATTATACGAGGGTTGAGCACAATTCGGCATGGAAACCCACGAGGAGAATGTCGTATATTTAGGCGTGTTATTGTAACGAGAATCCATTGGTTAATGACATTCCTGAAATGTCTGAAGGGTGGGAAATTTGAGAATATATATCCCTACCTTTGCTCTTCGATCTCCTTCCGAACTTGATCTTTCAGTAAGAACAAAGCTCCTTCAAAGTTTACTCCTGTGAGGGTTCCTCTTGTCAGACATTCCTAAGGAGAAGGTAACTCTGTCGAGAAATCTAGTGAGATTCCCATCCGGCTTCTCGTGTCAAATGGTGTGCTGAATTTTCATCTTACATAGTTTCCGAAATGGTTAGCCCGAAGCTGGCTCTGCTGTTGGTGCTGCTGCACGCAGCTTTTGGCTCCTCCTACCGCTGGTTTAACTGGCAATATGAGGTTACTTGCGAGTCTGACGCTTACATTGCCCCCCACAACGAGGCTGCCGTTGCCAACTTCCTTAAGAATCAGTATCCCAAGGGATCCCACATCAAAGTTGTTGGAAATGGTCATGGATTCGGTAACCTCACCACCTGTGTAGACAATTCTCTTACTGAGAAGCCCTCTTACATCGTGTCCATGACCAATTTGAAGGGACTCAACATCGATAAAAAGAATATGACTGTCACTTTCGGTGCTGGCTGGGATGTTTATGACCTCACCGAAGAGCTCAAGGCCAACAATTTGTCTTTTGCGAACCTCGGTGTTGAGCGTGTTCAGAATTTCGTGGGTGCAGCTTCCACCGGTACCCACGGCTCTGGTTCCATCATTGGTAATATCGCCAGTCAGATTATTGGACTCCGTGTTTTGGACGCGCAGGGCAACCTCCGTATTCTCAACGAGACGAGCAACCCAGAAGAACTGAAGGCTTTCCGTATCAGCCTTGGTGCCCTCGGTCTCATCACAGAGATGACTATTAAGGTCCAACCTACACTCCTCCTGAAGAAGACCACCAAGGTTATGAATGCTACCTCCGACTACACGCTGATGGGTAAACAGCTTGCTCAGCTGTACAACGACCACGACCGCGTGACTGTTTGGGGTCCTCACTTCGACTGGAACGAGGCCCTTCAGGACTGGGACCTTGAACCTACTTACTTCTACTCCTATTGGGAGCCGACAAACTATACTGGCGTTCGCAACTGCACTCTCAACTACTGTGCCAATGGTTGTGGTGACTGCAAGAAGGAGTACGTCTGCTACGACGAAGCCATTGACGCCGCGTCATGTCCTCCCCAAGGCGTCTGCGACCGAGAGTTCTATGCTGAGATCGAGCACTTTCTTCCAATCGAGTACTACGCCGAAGCTACCGCAGATTATATTACTTATCAACAATCCCAAACTCCCCGAATGAAGGCTCCCTATAACAACATGATGGTAATTCAACACCGTTCTCTCAAGGGTGATGATGCTTACATGTCCCCTGTCAATACCTACAATCTTAGCCCTGACCTCAGTGGTGTTTTTGCAATCATCGAGATTGACTGGATCCAAACCTACAACAACTTTACAACTCTTTGGCAGAACCAGGAGTTAGGCTACGAATTCCTTTCTATGTTTGGTGAAAAATACAACGTTCGGCCCCACTGGAACAAGATGAACCCTGCAAATGCTACCTACGCTCTGGAGAAATTCCCGAAGCTGCCCGAGTTCTTGGCTATCCAACAGCGCCAGGATCCCAAGTGCCAGTTTGTCAACGAATTCCTGGTTGAGCAGCTTGGAATTTCTCGCTGCGCGAACTACCTCTCCATTTAAGATGTGATGCACAGAACGACGTTTGAGACATTCGCTCTTTATTTATAGTATTATTCTCGGGGTGGAAGCGGCGGCCTATCTGGTAGATACAGGCAAGAAACCATGGGGCGTGGATTTCTAAGACTCAACACTCTGGATCCAAGGAGTGATTTTACAAGACAGTCAGATTTGAAGTTTTCAAGTAATGGTATGTTCTTGAATAGACCTCTATATTTCAATATAGTGTTAGCTCTATGCCCTGCAGCGCCGTTAAGTAGCACTGGACGAGATAGCTCGGTAAGAGATCCTAAATTAATCCACGATCCGGGCTTGTCAGCCAAAAGTGCGCATCTCAGGTTGACCAACCTGGCGCCGAAACACCTGCGACGCATCACCTCTTGGTACCTACCAGGGTCGTCAACCGGTATCTCTGGTGAGCTCAAGCAACTCACCGACAACACGACCCCGCAAACTGCGCGTGAACTTGCTAGCAGCATGCAGGAGATCACGAAGTATATATGGGTTTGAAATGAATGCCACGGCGTCCAATGAAAAAAACTCCTAGACCTTTACTCCGACCTTGTACAACCGGATATATTTACCCGATCTATCGTCTCTCGTAGGCTTTCTCCCGAAGGATAAGTCCAGTATCTGACTTATAAAACCGTAGCCTTTACTCGTCAGTACTCATGTTTTTTCTATGATATAAGCAAAATCGGACATGGGAAGCTGATGGTGTCATCGACACCTGCGCAAAGGAAGCAGAAAAGAAGGGGAATCTGAGTCAATGTCTCTATCTAGACTATGATGAAGATGATCTAGAGAAGAAGAAGGAAAAGAAGAAGAGAGAGACCTAAATAGGTCTGTAAGACAAAGAACAGCGTCGGTCCTGGAAAGAGCCATCAAACCTGCAGAGCAATCTATGCAGGTGTAAACGGGAGGACTCATAACCAAACGACCGAGTAGTCGAGGTCAATTGGGTCGAGTCATCAGAAGCGTCTCTGAGAGGTAATCCCTGCGGCTGGCCGGCCCTAGAGATGGTGGATTTCCGACGCTAGAAGGCGCTGAATCGCGCGTAAGTAGGAAGCAGATCGGTGAGTTAGATAATAAACCCTTATGTAATTTGGGCTCATAACTCTCAGGTTCTGCTACTTTGGGACGAGCGGTGCATATTAGACGGGAAGGGCTACCGGAATCATCTGATTGGATAAAATGAGTTGATTAATTGAAAGAGACAATCTTAGATATAACTTTTGTGGGCGAAGCAGGCTGAGCTGTCCGCAGGTGGTGTAACCTGGAATAATGGGTACTACGAGTTACTATACGGATACCATACCAAATAGCCCGAGCTTACCAAACTGCCTTCAGCGCGTTCAGGTGGAAGGACCTGAAGGGGCTGAAGAGTAAGTAAAGTAGCAAGAGAAACGTCCCGGCGAATAATAAAAAACGGGTGAATGAAAACATACTGAACAAAAACATACAACAGCCAGGATTCGCATGTGGTCACCCACCATACTACTAACTGGCCGGCGTGTGGCTTAAGTACGGCTGAGCGGACGGGAAGCCCTGTTCTCCACACCCTATGGTCGTATGTACTAGAATTAGTATTTTAGGGGATCATCAAACAACTCTAAACAATTCTCTTGATGGTTTCATTTTTTGCAGTTGGCTTTGATACACTGAAGAGGCTGCCAAGTAGGAAACAACCTGTTCTAATTGGCTGAATCACTTGACAACAACCAACTACTCCTGCCAAGAATGCAAACAACGTAAACCGGAGCATGCCTCACATCTTCAAAGTCCTCTGCGGCTTCACTGTTAACTGACACACTATTACTAATGCCTTCTCGTCACCGGCCATATCTCTTTTATACCTCGATCTACTCCGTATCTATTCTGACTAGACTACTATAGCGTATCCCCATATATAATATTTGATAGTTGAATTCTTTAAGCACTATATATAAGCTTAAATCCTGTCTCTCTACTTTATATCTTATGCTATATATCTCTTATAACGACTTAATAGACATATACTACTTAGCATACTGTATGCGCGTAGACGGTCTAGCTACCTTGTTATTACTCCTCTCACCTTGCATTCAGACATTTGTGTTTTGCTTGGCTTATTATTTCTCTTTCAAGCCTTTTGGACACAGTTAGTGGCCCAATCAGATTGAATTTGAGTTTCACGTCTCGAGTCTCTCACTCCAGCCCTTGATAAGGGAGCCTTGCTATTCCATGAAGGCCTTCCCTAGCCTCAGCACTAACACTGATTGTCCAACCGGAAATTCTCCTAATATTCTCAGGTGCCACTATCTATTTACTCGCCTAATGCCGTCAAATCGATCTCTGGCTCACGAGATCGGAAAAGCAGCTCAATGCTTGGGTCGGGGATAGATTCGATACCAAATTCTATGTTTTTTGGCCGCTTGCGTTCCCCCTTGAACTTCCAATCGTATTTTAATAGAAGATGGATGAGGAGTATTTTGGACTCATTGACTGCGAAGAAGCGGCCCGGACATGTGTGCACTCCGTGGCCGAAGGCAAAATGCTGACTGCTCGTTGTTACAAGTTGATAGCTGTGCTGACTCCCGGGTTCCAGGCGCTTATTATAGAATCGATAGCCGTCGAAATGACTTGCATTAGGGTAAACGGCTTCATCCATGAAGGTGTGCGCAGAAACTACAATAGTTGCGCCCTTGGGGATCACAGTGCCGTCGGATAGGGAGACTTGTCTTTCGGCGATGCGGTTTAAGAAAGCTGATGGGCGGCCATAAACAGCTTAGCATGGGCCTAACAATGGTGGCTTTTGACTTACCCAATGCAAGTGGATTGATGCGTTGTGATTCCTTCATCACACTATCCATTAAACGTAGCTTGAAGAGGCTGGTCTTTTTTAAACCGTCGTCCTCGGCGAGCACCTCTTCGATTTCGTCACGTAGGGGTTGAACATACTCCGGGTATGCTGCTAGATCGTAGATGACATTGGTAAGCAGGCTGGAGGTTGTATGGATGGCCACTAGCGACAGGCCAATTTGTCCGTAGGATTGATCGAACCCCAAATTAAAAGACTCGGAAGCCTCGTGTAGCCAGTTCAGTGCGTCGGGCGACTCATGTGCTTGAAGCTGGCGACTCGCTGCCCGCTTCTCTATTTCTTTACTGACAATTTCACGCGCAGCGTGTAAATGCTTGCGAAGCTTCCGTGTGGATGGTAGGATCCAGTGTATCAAAGGACGGAAGATGGATGGGCAAAGTCGAAGTTCACGAGTGGCCTGGAAAGCGTCGATTGTATAGTTGACCGAAATATTGAGCCATTCTACATCTCGACAACTATTCTCCCCCAGAAAGACCAGAGATGAAAGCCGCGCGATCATAAACGGGGCTCCGCGAAAAAAGTTATGTGGCTCCCAGTCTAGCATGTTGCACACTATTAATCAGCATGGGACTCAGGTCGGAGATCTCATGAGCACTATACCTCGTGACGGTGGGAGTGTGATATTTACGGCTTCAGCTGCCTCCTTCGAAAGTGGAATTGTCAAACCCCCTAAAATGTCAAAAGACTCTCTCACAATGTTAAGACTGGCTACATACCAAGCGCCTGGGTAAGCCTCTTCCGAACTACATCAATGATGACTTCAAATGTCCCCGGTCCATGAAACGGTTGGAATCCAGGGAATCGGCCATCGAAGAATTTCTGGTAACCATCAGCGACGATATCCGAGTCCCCGATTTGGTATTTGACTTGCCTTTCTGGTGGCCGCTTCGAGATTTAAATGTGGATTGTTTTTGATCTCATCAATGTACTTCGGGTGTAGGACAATCAACGGCGTTGCTCCGTCCATAACTTGGAAAGCATTCGTGCTCTATAAATAGTCATTAGTGTCCAGATCTGTGAATTTAAATTGATGATCTTTCTTCATGCCTGGGAAAAGCCTTCAAGGAGAAGAGCCCGCGGCGAAAGGATAAACCGTGACTTGGCTTTCAGGTTAAATATATCCCACCGGCTCTTCCCCGCTAAGGGGAATTGGGTATATGGAATGTCGTCCACTAGGTCGTCCCAAATGATATAGACAAACAATAGAAAAAGAGAAATCCACAGCCCTTTCACACACAGAATAATATCAAGTAGTTCGATCAGCAAGGTCATTATGAAGAAGGCTAGCAGGGTCTCAGACAGAGGAGAGGGAAAATATGGAGTTTTAAAAACCGGAGTGCCCATGATATCAGGTATATAACCGAAGGATTGAGCTTCGTATGATCAAACTATCATATATTTTGGCGAGGGCCAAAGTTTACCAAGGAGTAATGAACGGTATGCATTACAGTTCATACAGATCTACGAAATGACCTACCAATCAAGATGGCATCAAGATATAAGGCAGCTGAGCTGAGTTGATCTGCTTCACTGATCGCCGCTCAAAAACGCTCATCTCTCCTCTCCACGGTATTCCCTGAACTACGATCACTTACACTCGTGGGTTTGCTATTAATGGGATGCCACTTAGAATGGGTGAGATATTCTACTGGTTGAATCCAAAATTCACCTGTTCTTCGTGTACCGACTAGTGGTCCCAAACTTTGAAGGATCGTAGTACGCTGCGTTAATATTGGACTGGAATCCGGACAGACAACCATTGAAAAAAGCAAGTTCACGCAGGCTGACTTGCCTCAAACCCGAGGCTTGGATGAGCGACTAGGCAAATTCTACTGCAGGATTTGGGATATTTATCTACCGTTAGCAACTTACAGTAACATATAGATGCAATATATAGACTTAAATTACATTAATTAATTTTCATTGATAATATCTAGTAGAAAGACACAGCCCTGTTGCATGGAGTGCCCAACGATCCGAGAGCCTGAAGATCATGCGGGTAAAACTAGTCAAGGCTGTGAAACGTCACACGATCGCCCTTGGCGCATGTACTGTACGTTTACATCTTCTTCTCCACCTTCCATTCTGTGACACTGCATCTTTCCGCTTTGTTTTTTAAGTCATGTTGGGTTGTTGAGCGTATATCATATCACTCATGGAAGCTGTACCGACATGGGCGCTTTGAATAATCTTCACTGCAAGCTGCTGAGCCTTGGAAAAACATCGTTCGTTACTAACAGGAAAATTTAAAACAAACAGACGTCGCGAAGAGTTACCCAGTCGCCTTTGCGAGGTCGATCTTCATGGATTCGCGAAACGGCTGTACAATCCACTCGGCCTTCGACCAAGCCGAGATAGTGGCAAATCAAGGACCACGGGACGGAAATGGAGAGAAAGAATACCCAAGGGAATGGCGATTGGCCCTCATTACACTAGGACTTGCATTGTCTGTATTTTGCATGGCTTTGGTATTCAACAATATTAATCCGGGTCATGAAATTATGGGCTGATTATGTGAATTGACAGGATAACACAATCATTGCAACTGCTATTCCGCAAATCACCGACCATTTCCACGCGTTGAATGATGTTAGTTGGTATGGGTCTGCATACCTGCTGACTACCTGCTCGCTGCAGCTGACATTTGGCAAGTTATACACCTTTTACTCGATTAAGCGGACCTACCTCGGTGCGCTTTTCATTTTTGAACTCGGTTCATTTGTCTGCGGAGTTGCACCAACCTCAGTGGGCCTGATTATCGGCCGAGCAATTGCCGGAATAGGTTCGGCCGGTCTTTTCTCTGGGGCCATTCTAATTGTTGGAGAGACAGTACCCCTTCAACGAAGGCCAGCGTACATGGGGGTGATTGGAGCAGTGTATGGTATTGCCTCTGTCGCTGGGCCTCTGTAAGTGACCTATTACGGACAACTAATCGAAACCTTGCTAACCCACAGATGAAGAATGGGTGGCATATTCACTGACCATGTGACTTGGCGCTTATGCTTCTATATCAACTTACCATTTGGGTTGGTAACGGCAACCTTTATTGTCTTCTTTTTTAAGCCCTCTGGTGGGCAGACAATACGACATTTGCCATTCCTGGAGAGGCTTCGGATGTTCGACATAGAAGGAATGAGTCTCTTCGTGCCGGGAATCGTCTGCCTTCTGCTAGCATTGGAATGGGGTGGCTCCGAGTATGCGTGGAATAGTAGCCGGATCATTGCCCTATTCATCATCTCTGGTTTACTGATGATTGGCTTCCTTTGTGTGGAGGTTTGGAGGCAAGAGGAGGCTACTATTCCGCCACGGATATTCAAGAATCGCAATGTCTGGGGTTGTGCTCTGTTTGGTGCGTTTCTGGGTGGGGCTTTTTACGTGATGGTTTTCTATGTAAATTTGTTCCCCAAACTGTGCAGCACAGCCACTGACCCAATTTTTAGATCCCTATATGGTTGCAGGCTATTAAGGGCGCATCGGCTGTCAAATCAGGTATCATGAACCTTCCGATGATTCTGACGTTAGTTACCACGGCGCTGGCTGTTGGGATAGCGGTCACATTCATTGGTTACTACACTCCGTTCATGTTATTGTCATCCATCTTAATGGGCGTTGGCGCGGGTATGGCTTCTACCTTCCAAATCCACAGCAGTGCTGCTCATTGGATTGGGTACCAGGTGCTCTTTGCATTGGGTGTCGGCTGTGGCTTGCAACAGATAATGGTTGCAGTTCAGGCTTCACTACCAGTGGCCGACGTGTCGGTCGGTACGGCGATAATGATGTTTTCTCAGAGCCTTGGAGGTGCAGTATTTTTGTCGGTTGCGCAGAGTATTTTCCAGAGCCAACTCATATCGAATTTGAACAAGGCGCAAGTGCATTCGGTGGATCCCAAGATGATCCTCGAGGGCGGGGCAACTCGGTTTCGACAGTTAATCCCGCAAAATATTTTACCTTCTATACTCCTGGCTTACAACGGCGCTCTGTCCCGTACATTCTATGTATCGGCGGCCACGGGGTCGCTATCCATCATTGGTGCCTTAAGTATACAGTGGAACTCAGTCAAGGTTAAGAAGGAAACGGCGGTTCATATATGACTCTAGTTTTATTTGACCAAATTTATTCCTGCATTCTCCTCATTGCATCGCACTGCTCAGTCTCCTGAAGTCCTGCGAGTATTGGAAGAGATCTCCCACTTGTGGATGTGGCCTTTGACTAATGAAAGAAAACACCCTTCTAGTGCAGATGGCGGCTCCCGTATTGAAGAAACTCCGTTAAATTCAGATTCAAACTCCTGAAATTCTACCTACAATGTAGCTTCCAGAGCAAGAAAAGATATTTTCTAGAAGCTGGAAAGCATTTTGAGAACAACCGTCTCTGTATATGCCCACAGTAACGCCGAATAATCCGAGCCAAATGCCAAGCCCGAGTAGAATGTGTCCTTGGTGCCCTGTATCGAATACAGTTTGTGGTAGAACCCATCCATAATGTCCGCATTGGAAACTGATAAGACTTCGGGTGAATGGCTCCCAAACGAAACGATTTCCGGTTCGCTGCCATTCATGGCTCTCTCGTATCCCATTCGACGGATGTCAGAGAGAAGGAGCTCCTTTGCCTGGTCTTCTGTAAGGTCTTGGTCACCAACAATCTTACTAGCCAAGTATCCATCAACACCTAGGTGCTGTAGAGCCCACTGGAAGGGTGGAAGAGGAAGACTGCCTGGCATATTGCTAGGGTCACTATTCATGACGGTCACGCCGCTCCGAATCCCTGTGTTCTTAACAACGGCAACATAACAGGTATTCCATTTCCATTTCTGGAAAAGCATGGACTCAACGTGAGTGAGATCAAACCCTTCAAGGTTACTCAAAACTGGCGCAAACGTCACCAAGAGCTTCTTGGTTTTGATGAGCTTACGGGCCCCGTTTGTAGTCTGAACGACAATCTTGATGTCGCCTTCAGACCTGTCAGTCTTTTGTACTGTAGTCTGGTAGAGGACATCAGAGCCAAGGATTTGGGAAGCTTTCTCGTATAGGTCGTACATGCCATTCTTTGGGGCGATGAATCCACCCTTCAGAAATGCGTTCATGTGAGGAAGTCCAAATAGCTGGAGAACATAAAGGAGAGGCATTTCGAGAATATTGCCAGCCGTGTGAGTGAACATAAAGATCAATTGAAGAGCCCCGTGGGTCCCAGATTTCTCAACAAACTCCCTGAATGGGCGCAGAAGCTCCTCTGGAACAGGATCAGGCAAGCTATATAGCCCATCTTGAAGATACTTATATTTCCTTATCGTAACCCGGTAGAGTAACGCAGAAAATGCAGTTTTCAGAAGTCCAGATGGAGGGGAGACCTGCTCTCCGGTTCTGAAGTTGACATGCTGTGTCAAAAACGTACTTGGGAGAAGTACTTTATATTTCACGTTGAGGCGGTTGAAATAGTCTCGCGTGAGCTTATTATTGAACACTCCCTCCACACCATAGTCAACATAGTGTTCATCGTCAAGGTAAAATGTCTTGGCGTGACCACCGAGAACTTCCTCGCGCTCCACGACCAATATACTCCGGCCTTTGTCCTTTAAGCTGATTGCTGCGTATGTACCGGTCGCCCCTCCTCCAAGGATGCACACATCGCGGATAATGACATCTTTTGGGGCAAATTCGTGCTCATTTATGGCGAATGCCGATGAAATTAAGGTCATACATAGCGCAACAACGACAAGGCACCGGATCATGGCGCACATGAAGCTCATCACTATGAATGGTGTAGGTCTCACAAGTCTCGACATCTAGAATAAGATAATAACAAAAGAGCAAAGCCCAGGACTGTTCAGATATTCGTACTATGGAAGCACGTAGAATGTGGATAAAGTGAATGAAGTATTGGTTATTAATGGTTGGTCGGGATCTGCGGATCTCTTCAATATAAACCCCAGCAAGTTACCTCCACACGTCCAAGATTTATTTTTCAAGTTGGATCAGCCATCTGCAAGAAATCTCAGAATATATCTCTTGGTGTGTCGATAATTTTGCCTAAGTCCTTTCTTTCTCTTTCTACTTTATGTTTCCAACTATTTTGAATTCCCTACCCTTGTTTCATCTCTATTAGCTAAAGCATCCAGATATACTTACCAGGGCTACTGCTCTAAAGAAAGTGAAACTTGAACGCATCAAGATTAAGCTCGAGAGCATTTGAAAGTGGCGAACGGATTCTTCTGCACCAACTGAAAATCATACAATGATTAGAGTTGTAATTATCTCTTGTGCCCATTTAATACATTGATCTGATCTTATGTTGTGCGCACCTTCCAGCTATGGTTCGCAACTTTTAACAAAAGGTCATGGCTGAAAATATTGTTTCCTAAAGTTAGATTTATCTTAGTCGCGGCATCTCGCGTCTCACGACGTCAGCCTAACTTGAAGCTATTGGAGTAGCCACAGGTTTATTAATAAAAGTCAATCGCGCCTTCTTCATGTATACATCTCAGCTATGATCCCAAACTTACACCACTATAGTGCTACTGAATAATTTTGTTATATACGGTAAAAATTTGAAAATTACGATAGTGTCGCTCTGATGCAGCTGTGGAGTTATCGTCAAAGCTCTGGCCAGGGAGCGTCCCTAAGTTTACAGGATATTATTTAGTACTATAACTACAACTGAACTAATGTGAGAATATCTTTGCAAAGAGCGCCGTGAGAAGAATGAATTCTCTTGCATGAATGCGCTCAGCTGACCGAATAGTTGCATCCGTATCTGCATCACTAATGCCGTATAGGAATGAGATCGACCATTATTGGAAATGGTTCCACGTCGGGCAGCCCTACATTACACGAACCTAATTGAGTATACATACTCTGGATTAGGTGTTAAATTACCTTTTGGCCATTCTTAATCAATCCTGACCTCAGGGCCTATAAGGTGAGACCTTATTCAGAAGGTCGAGTTAATAGCGTGAAAGGCTGCCGCACGTTCGCTTTTAGTAGACTCGTTCGCGCGACACTCCACTGAACACATTTATGTATATTAGCGGACTCTTCATCGCTTCTTCAAAGCTCAAACTTGGAACCGAACAGAACAAATATCTATCTGTCATGTTAATTACCACTTTCATCCTCGCCTTGGGTCTTGTCTCCGCGCTCGGATACGCCATTTATCAT
This sequence comes from Penicillium cataractarum, assembly GCF_028827025.1. Taxonomy (NCBI): domain Eukaryota; kingdom Fungi; phylum Ascomycota; class Eurotiomycetes; order Eurotiales; family Aspergillaceae; genus Penicillium; species Penicillium cataractarum. The sequence continues at coordinate 331,256 of NW_026622745.1, read as the reverse complement.
GGAACAAGACACGATCCTCGCGAACCACCTGTTATTTCAAGCGGTATTCCCTTTATTGGACATCTAATTGGCATTGCTCGGCATGGTATTGAATATATCGGGCTACAGACGTAGGCTTTTGCAAGACTCCAGACCGTAATATGGATCATGCTGACATCTCTATTAGTAGAAAACATCCCCCGTATCCAATACTTTCGTTGGATATGATCGCGAGTAAAATTCACGTGGTAGCATCCCCGGGTCTAATATACGCGGTCCAACGAAACAATAAGATAATTAGTTTCGACCCTCTCCTCACCATTGTTGCCAAGCAGGTCGCTGGCCTTCAAGGCGACGCACTAAATATTATACGCGAAGTAGAGTCCGAAGGACACGGACTTGGAAGAGAGATCATGAATGCCATGATTCCAACGTTAACGGGGAAATCCCTGGACAAAATGACTCACCAGATACTTCGCTCGTTGCGGCCCTTCTTCGATGATTTAGATGGGATACACACGGTGGATCTGTATGATTGGTGTCGACATGCCATAACTGTTTCGAGCACTGATGCTAAGTATGGCCATCTGAACCCATACAAAGATCGTGCAACAGCAGACGAATTTTGGTAAGCTTAGAGATTCAATTCAACTTGCCCAGTTCGTACTGATAAGCATTATAGGAGTTTCCAATCGAATTTTAGCCTACTACTGGCAGACCTTTTCCCTTGGCTCACTGCTCGAAAGGCCTGGAAGGGCCGCGAATTGGTTGTATCTGCTATGACACAATATTACTTGCTTGGCGGGCATGAAAATTCCTCTGATATCACGCTCGCCCTGTTCAACACGGCGCGCGATGCTGGCTTAAGTATAGAAGAAACCGCACGCTTGGAATCGATAGTGACCATTGCACTCCTATCGAACACCGTCCCTGCGACATTCTGGGTCCTTTTTGATTTGTATTCCCGACCCAAGCTTCTTGGTTCTATTCGCGAAGAAATTGAACATAATGTCCTTAGAGTCACTGCACATGGCCTACACATCGTTAATCTATCCGACATTCGTGACAACTGCCCTCTGTTGATCTCAACCTTCCAGGAGATCTTACGCACGAGGACGACAGCTGCTTCCATGCGGATCGTCATGAAGGACGTGTTGCTTGCCCAGCAGTATTTTCTAAAAGCTGGAAGCATCTTAACCATGCCAGCGGAGGCAATAGGCCGAAGCCCAAATATATGGGGATCTTCCGCGGATGAATTTGATGAGCGACGATATATGAAGTCCGTATCTTCAGGCACCGGAATTGAAAACAAAACGAGAGATGCCCGACGTGTGGGCGGGCTTATGACATTTGGTGTACCCCCTACTCTCTGTCCCGGTCGCCATTTAGCAAGCGGGGAGATTTTGGGATTGGCGGCTATGATGGTTCTGCAGTATGATCTCTTTCCTGCTAGCGGAGTCTGGCAGGAGCCACGGAGAAGCTCATTGTCTCTTGTGTCTGTTATGGGACCTCTAAAGGACCCATTTAATACCATTGTGAGAAAAAGAGAAGGTTTTGAGAGTACAAGCTGGGAATTTCGACTAGAAGAGGGCAAAGGGAATTTTCCATTGCAAGTTGGGTAGTGCACTCAAATTAGGTTGATATGGAGGTGAGACTTCGCCTCACGGTCTTGTTGGTTAGAAACCAACCTGCCAGTTGGAAATACAAAGGAGGGTTATCATAAATGCGATCAATGCTTGTTTCCCCGGTCGGACATTTCTTTCTCCAAGCAGGTCGTCGGAGATCGAGAACCCTGGCTGTGTAGCAAAAACCACCCAAATCAAGTCTCACTCAGTGTGTTGGGAGAAAGCAGCCTTGAAACCCCCGCATGTAGTAATCCTTGCCCCGCCTTCGATCCATCTTCATTGTTGTCAAACCAGATATCTTTCTGTGTTCCAGGCGTCTTCCCAAGTGGTGCATGATACCTAATGGTATAAGGCAACCTTGGATGTTATGGTGGAAGATATATCCAACTATAGTACTGTAGTTGGTACCTTGGTCGAAAGTGGAGGGTGTCTGCGTGTGGAGCGACGCCTAACCGCTTAAGAGGTCTTTCAGTTTTTTGCTGGCCCCCCCCAACTTCTCTTCTTCAGCTCTCTCCACATCTACTAAGCACATACTTCTTTGTGCTTCTTCCATACCTCGTCTAGGCCCTTTAGATCTTGATACTCTAGGAATATATTCCCACAGCTCTTTTGAGCAGTACGGCAAGCACTGATATATGACTCGGTTATTCGCTTCCTAATCTCAAGCACGTGTCAGTCAGGCAGGCCTTCAGAATCGGGAAACTTTTCAATCGTTCAAGATCGCGCTGTCGGCCGCGTCCCTGGAAGTGCCTCTACCGGGTCTCTCGAGACAAATCTCGTCGTATGGGCACTAGCTCTTCCAACACCTTTACGAAAAAGCGCGTGATGCTACCATATTCACTCGCCTGGGTCCTCGGCACTCATCCCAAGAGCTCTAAATGGCATTAGAGGCCACCTCAGATGTGGATCAGACCTTGACTCTATCAGCCAACAACGTTATTCTCGTCTTCTCTGCTTCTCGGGATGAGCATACTTTACATTGCCAAAGGGTTCCCGAGATGCTTGAAGCTCGTTCGATGACTGCAGATACTCGTGACTGTGTCTTCAATTTCCCGAAGAGCACTGATGTAGGTATTCAGTTGGAGCAAGTCGGAAACCACAGAGTTTACATGGTTGTCAACGAGGGTACACTAATGTGTCGGTAGAGCTTGGCCTGCCACCGCCTTAGGCAGCATCTAATCTACACATCGTTTGGTGACATCTTGTGGTGTGGTTATAACTATTTGCTTCGCGATTTAGTTCCCCTCGGGGGACTCCGGTGGACTCATGGACTTCACACAGGCAAAAGAATACACGCATGGAGGATGTACTTGATGGCCGAACACACTCGTCTTTCATAACAGTCTTCATTCTAGCCTTTTGACTCTTGCTGGCTGGCATGAGGTCTCTTCGGTTTGTTTGATATGGCCATGCTGATATTTCTATGTTTCTACCAGTCCTGGATGTGAGTCGTATTGCCATTCAAGCTTGTTGAAAATAAATATTGGTTGACGTCTGCAGCGAAAAATACATGTATCGAACTACCACACAACTTGCCGCAAAAACTTGGTTCAAAGGCCAAGTGAAGATATCTCATATGTTCTGACGCCTACGAATCCTGCATGGCCATCCATAAGGAACAGCAAGGAAACGGGTCTCAAACTTCCAGTCTTTCTGTGGCTCTATCTGTTCAACATCATAGTCTCGCAACACGGTCGCAAGGACCTTCGAAAGTTCAAATTGAGCAAGATTGCGCCCAGGGCACTGGTTGTACCCAGCTCCCCACTTCAAGCCTCGTTAGTAACTATGGGGTACGGTTAACGTAAAGGTCACCCTTACATGGATCAAGAAGGAGTCCATTCTCTTTGTTTCGCCCTGAAGCCAACGATAGGGATTATAGATGTCGCTATCTTTCCCAAAAATATCTGGGTCACGATGAATAACCCAAGGATTCACACTCAAAATCACCTGGAATTGCATGTCAATAAGAGTCGAAGGATTCCGATGTATATGGGCACAGAAGGCTTACACCCTCTGGGAAGTATCTCCCAGCAATTGTTATTCCCCCTTTTGGTACCACTCGTGGAAGGTTGTGAGAGACGCCTGGGTGGAATCGATATGCCTCTTTCAGCTTGAAAACTCAGTCAGTACACCTGAGTGAACCTCATGACTCCCATCTTTATATTTGCAACCTACACATGCTTGTAGGAATGGCAACTTTGCTGCCTCGCTATATTGAATCAGCGGAGAGAGCTCTCCACCAGATTGTGCGGCATCAATTTCACTCTGTGCTCGCTTCATGAGCTTGGGCTGCCGGAGTAGATAATATATCACGGCCTGTGCAGTAGCGCTGACGGTCTCCGCACCAGCGCCGATATTTGCGACAGCCGCACCGAAGATGTCATTTTCTGACAGACGATCCGGGTGGCTTGAGCGGACGTCAAGCCAGCGTTGCATCATATCATGGCGAACTTCGGGATTATTCTTGCGATTATCAACGGCGAGGAGACATGTATCGAAGATGTGCGAGTTTGGCTGTAGGCCAAGTCGACTAAAAAGTGGGTTTCCCAATGTCAGATTGTGGAACCAGATATAGTTACCCATTATGGAAATATAGTAGACCAATGATCCGGTATTTGCAATTGCGTGCCGAATATCAGTGCCCGATTGAACAAAGCCAAAAGACTTCGAGAACGTCACTTCGCCGAGGACGTCAAATGCAAAGAAACTAAACCAATTCTGAAACTCGACTGGGGCACCGGAGTCGCATAGTTTGTCAAACTGGGCTTTGAAAAGCCTCAGCACGTTATCAATATACGGCTCGGTCTTTGAAATATTGGAAAGGGAAAAGCCAGCAGAGAGACTACGAGTCTTTTGGATATGTCGGACGGGATCTAATTCAGACATTTGGTTGACGTAGCGGTAATCTGGAAGACTGAAGACGGAATAAAATGTGCCCTATTATACATCAATTAGGTCTTCACAATCGAACTCTCCATGGTGAAAAAAAGAATATACCTTTTCAATATTGGCATGGAGAAGCTGTTTCACGGCGTCCGGGTGAGACAAGCTGACTTCGTTATCCGCGATACGAACGAAATGGCCTACTTTTTTGAGCATGATTGTCTCGTTCATTCACACTCTATCAGATTGAGCATACCGTGCTTTTTGTGTAAATTAAGAATCTCTTGCTCGATATGGCCTTTGCCTAAGTGGTATACCCGCCAAAGACCCGAAAAAGAAGCGAAAAACGGGCCCGGGATATCCCTTATTGATGTCCAGTACTTCCTGGAAAGCACACGTATCACAAGAGCCACAGCAGAAAGTGCTACTGCTCGCTGGACGTCTAAATTCATAAGCCATTGAAGCATCTTGAGGAAGTCCGTTGCCCGTCACGGTAGATATGTCGAGTTTCCAATTCAGTGTGATGAACTGGGTCTTTGCAAGTTCAAAATAGAATCAGGGGAGCGTAGTTGAACGAGGGGGTGGGTAATGAGACTTATCCGCAATCTGATTAGAGCGACCCATCCTGTCTCGCATAGGAATGGGACTTTTGATCCTCTGCACCTGGATGATTTCACACACAAACAAGCGAGTGCGCCGGCGTCGAGTTGAAACCACCTGGCGTTGATCAACAGCGACTTTGTGGGGCCGCTCCCGTCTCCCGCAGGTTGACAGCGGCTGGGGGTTATAAGGCTCCGCGAACTGAGAACTTTGACAGGAGAACAGACCACTAATTCAGGGCTAGACCACGATTTGCGAAAGTGTGACTTTGCCTCGGTCTTACGTTAGTGGCTTATAAGGAATGATCTACAATCAGGAGGCCCTTGGTACGCATTAACAGGGCCTTGGGCCCCCAATGGCGCTGTTAGGGCTCTCGGACTAGATGCCAAAAACGGATAAGCGAACCCAATCTAAACTGCCCTCGACCGCCCACTACCCCAGAGCCGACTCAACCTTTGGACAAGGATTTGAGACTTTGTCCGTATGTGATAGGTCTTCGTCTATGCCTCGCCCCTATCTCGCCCTGATGGCTACAGGAAAAACATGCAACCTTTGTACTTCCACGGCAGCTAGTTCTCGTAAGTCGTGGATTCAACCTCTAATCCAAACCCCGAAGTAGTAATTAGGTAGGAAGTCTAGTCTGGCGGCGGGCTCTCATAATTCAAGAGTCGATAGATCCAAATCTGGGGATGGAACAGCATATATGGTGCCATGTCCCCGTTTTTTTTTTTAAATTAATCTTAATTAGCGCCATATGCACGTCGACAGAAAGGGATGTGACGTTTGAGCTAGTCTTTTAGGCTCATTCGGGCCACGACAGACGGCAAGTACACGGCAACGGTTCCAAATGATCGTCGGCGTCTATTCTTATTCAGCCAGCTACTTATAAATGTAGTTAAATGATAACCGTTTTCTGGAAGTGTTTGGAGCAGAGGACTGACAATCATAACGAAAGGGCATGATGTCGTCAGAATACTCAGCTGCCTACCTGGCAGAGGATCGCAGGCAGCTAGCAATGGTTGGAATTGTGGTTGTTACGGCACTTTCGTTCATAGTTGTCATGATTCGTCTCTACGCGCGCAGAGTTTTGATTCGTGAGCTAGGTTGGGACGACCTTTTCATCCTACTTGCCCAGGTACTGCTTAATTTGCCAATTATACTCTGTTCACTTGCTAAACTCCTTCATTCTCAAAAGCTGACCAGCTGGGCCACTATGGCACTTTGTATGATGCTCCTTCGCTACGGCTCTGGTCGACATCTTGCCGCTCTTGTTAGCACCCCTGAGACACTCGTCAAGATGTACAAATGGCTTGTTACAACGCAGCTGGTCTATATGTTTAACTTGTGGCTTTGCCGTGTCTCGGGATTAGCTTTCTACGCCCGAATAAACCCAATGCCACAGTTCATCTTATACCTTCGAGTGTCATTTGCCTTCATTAGCGCGGTCTACATTGCACAGACGCTCATCATTGCTCTTCAATGCATTCCTCTGGCTGCTTTGTGGGGGGCCGTGGAGGGGAAATGTATGGGATCGAAGATAGTATTTGTTTCAACTGGTGCTCTTACAATTGCCTGTGACTCGTTGATTCTTATTTTACCCTTGAAGATTGTTTTGTCTTTGCAAACGAAGTTAGCTAGAAAGCTTGCACTTTTGGGGATTCTCTGTTTTGGTATCTTGTGAGTCTTTTGATTGATTATAATTCCTCTCCGTCCAGATTCGCTAACCTGCTGCTCTCTAGTGCGGTTGTGTAAGTACTAATATCCCATAGAAAAGAGACCAACTAATCCTCAACAATAGTACGTCGATTCTCCGAATGATATCGATGATTGTGTCGATCGAGCATGAGGACGATATAACATGGTACTTCTCACCTGTCATCGCCTGGACCTGTGCCGAAATCAGTGCCGGGATCATCGCCCTTTCTCTCCCTGCACTCCGCTCTATATTTGGTTTCTTGAAGGAAAAACGCTCAACAAAGGATCAGAGCTACTCGAATGGCTCAAGGGGGATTGGTCTGGATTCGGTCTCTCGTAAGAGGCAACGCATCTTTCATGGACCTAATGGGTATGAAAATACGACCGAGATTGATTGTGCGAGGAGCCCTAGTCAAGAAGCTCTTTGGGATCGAAGAACTGATCAGAAGATTCGGGTTATGGACACTGTTAATGTGGAAATTCATGGATAGCTTCAAAGTCGGGTTTACTCTACAGTGGACGTCGAAATCAAATGAAACGCTGACAAAGCTGGGAAGTCACACTTTTGTCTCGGGGTACTCAGGGACTTTAAATTCAAATTCTACTTCGTAATTTAGCTGTGCTGAAAATTACCCGACTATGCATGGAAAAAAAAGAGAAAAAAAAAGGGGGGGGGGGCGGGGGGCTGTTCCAGCCACATGGCTCATAGAGAGAATGCGAAATGCACAAATATATATCACCCAGAGCAGTTCATGCGGGTATTTGAAGGGTCGTATGACTTATTGCATCTGTTTTATTTCGACATACGGCGCGTAATCTGAATTTAGAATACGGAAAGCTTTTCTGAGGCTCATTGCACAAGGATTCTAGCCAATGGCTGATAACAGTCCACTCGTGATATTTGGGAATCGGATGATTTCTAGATTTTACTGTCGAAGAATGAAGTAGGATGTTCAATCATCTCGTGTCTTCATTGGATACTAGGGAGATTCAAGTGGGTGTACACTCTCCAATGAATTTCGTCATTTCATCATGGGATTGCGGGGGAACTGTGAAGGTATGGAATCACGCCATACCATTAACAATGACATGGCGCTACATTCGTAGATTTCACGCAAGAAAGTAGCCTAACTCTATACACACAGTAGTATATTTGCATGATTGCACATTACCCCGCCTTTGGGAGTTCGCCGTACAAACGCATCTATCTTTACTGAACTCATCCATGGTGTCAGTTGTCCATTGCCCTCTCGCCTCAAACTTGGACTTGGCATCAACTTGGACGATCTAGTACAAGAATGTAACCATCACATGGCTTTGGAAAGCGACCGGTGATCCTGCTTACAAATTCTTGAAGCCAAGATGCGTCTTTGGGGTCTGAGCTAACCAGACCAATGGCGCAAAATCTTGCTTTGTGGTAAATCAATACGTGATTCCACGATGAGATGATGTGAAGATTAGAGGATGTAACGGGAGTAGAAACAGAATATATATACCCAGTAATAGTCATGTTGATCCTGAAATATTATATTCTTCTAGTTCAAAAGCACAAAAATCACTTATACCAAAGTATCCTCAAGACATGGCACCCTCTATCGCGGAAAGTTTCGCTGTCGAGGTTGTTGTTCCTGCAAAGGTCAACCCTCAGGTGAGTGTGAACAAGCCCAAAGTCAGGCGAATCATTGAGGAGGAAGGAGGAAAGTCGACTGCCACTGTAAGGTATTCCTGTGCCACTATTCTGAGCAAGGAAAGCTGATTAAAGTTTAATGGACACAGTACCCACAATATCTGCCCGTCTGGGACCATAGCGAGAAATATCCACCTCTCGAGCCTTTCACACACATCGACCATGGCAAAGATGCAGACCCATCATTCAAAGACCTCCTTCCAGCGGAATCTCAAATTAAAAAGCTCACCCCTACTATCGGATCTGAAGTTACAGGTGTTCAACTGAGCAAGCTCACTGCCGCTGGGAAGGATCAACTTGCTCTCCTAGTTGCTCAGCGCAAGGTCGTTGCATTCCGAGATCAAGATTTTGCAGACCTTCCTATCCAAGAGGCTCTCGATTTTGGAGGCTATTTTGGGCGACACCACATCCACCCCACTAGCGGGGCTCCGGAAGGGTACCCGGAGATCCATCTCGTTCATCGGAATAATAACGCCTGGGAATATGATGAGTATCTTGCTGCCAAGAACAGCAGCGTCTCGTGGCATTCTGATGTTACTTATGAGCAACAGCCACCGGGCACTACATTCTTGTATCTCCTTGATGGCCCGGAGGTGGGCGGAGACACAATTTTCGTGAACCAAGTAGAGGCTTATAATCGGCTCTCACCCGCGATTAAGGAGCGTCTCCATGGTCTTAAAGCGGTGCATTCTGGATTTGAACAAGCCGAAAATAGTTTGAAGCGGGGAGGAGTTGATAGAAGAGATCCTGTGAAGAACGAGCATCCTATCGTTCGTACTCATCCTGTCACGGGTGAGAAGGCACTTTTTGTCAACGGAGGCTGTAAGTAATTCACTGTGAGCGGGGATATTCATGATACTGACAAATTCAAAGTCACAAGAAGCATTGTCGGCCTCAAAACGGAGGAAAGCGACGCTCTTCTAGGATTCCTGCTTGCTCATGTCGGTCGTGGCATTGACTATCAGGCTCGAATTCGATGGGCACCGAAGACAGTGGTCATTTGGGATGTAAGAAACCTTTAGAGAACATGATAAATGGTTGAGAACGCTAATGAAAATCCAGAACCGAGTGACGGCTCACTCTGCGATTATTGACTGGACGACAGGCGAGCGTCGACACTTAGCGCGTATCACGCCACAGGCAGAGCGTCCCTTTGAAACACCCTACGTCCCAGAAGGAGACAAGTTGAGTGCTTGATTTTGACACAATATATTCGGGAACAGATGAGAGTTCGCCGACGAGCATGATATTTTTGGGGGAGAACCATGGGTCTTCGTTGTTAATAGCAAGAATAACACTCATTGAAGCATAATTTGAAGACCATAGTGGAGTGAACTTAAGGCAGAGCTTAAAGGATGCATCTATGACCCGGGTAATGTTTCCAGCTTCTTAGTAAGAGCGAAATATTAGCCAATTCTTCAAAAATCACCTGCAAATTCTGTTAATTCCAGGGTGAATCCGTCACTCGTCACTCTCGTGAGTAGAATTCGTCCTGACGTCATTTCTCGGGGGTACGGCTTCGGAGGCTCGGAATTCGGGCATCTCGGAGGATCCTTTCTTTCACCAAAATCGGGCCGATGCCAATCGGATTGCCGGTTGTTCGGGATAGAGTGAGAATTCTCTTTTAGATGATTGTTTGCCTTGGTATCTTCGCCTTTGCCACTGGATTGGTATATAAGAACCTCCTCTGCCGACCTGGTAGAGCAAACTCTTAACCAAAACATTACCAACACCCATCAGGCCTCAATACACTCTACTATCGCGGATATCAAATAAGAATTACCACTAGGCTTCCATGCTTTCACTACTTTCCGGCAATAATACACCTCAGTCCGGTCGTTCGACTCCAGGCGGGAGCCAGCCTGACACGACAATGCAGCCTGTGAATGCTGGAAACCCAGCGCCTGCACATCAACCACCTACTCAGCGGCGCAAACGAATCGTCGTGGCCATGACTGGTGCGACAGGCGCAGTTTTGGGTATCAAGTGCTTGATCGCCTTACGTCGCTTGAATGTCGAAACACACTTGGTGATGAGTAAATGGGCTGAGGCGACCATCAAATACGAAACCGATTATCATCCCTCCAACGTGAAGGCTCTAGCCGACCACGTTCATTCTATCAACGATATGGCGGCCCCGATCTCAAGCGGTTCTTTCAAAGCAGATGGAATGATCGTTGTTCCATGCAGTATGAAAACCCTGGCCGCCATCCACAGTGGATTCTGTGATGATCTTATCTCCCGCACAGCAGATGTGATGCTCAAAGAGCGGCGACGACTTGTCTTGGTTGCTCGGGAGACACCTTTGAGCGAGATTCACCTGCGTAATATGCTGGAAGTTTCCCGCGCAGGCGCAATCATCTTCCCACCAGTTCCAGCATACTACATCCGTGCTGCGTCTGTGGATGAGTTGGCCGACCAAAGCGTCGGGCGCATGTTGGATTTATTCGATTTGGATACGGGCGATTTTGAGAGATGGGAGGGTTGGCAGCACGCAGAGCGTTGAAGTCTCGCGCGCATCCTTTAGGGGTATCTTTTAACGCATCTCTTGCATTTTAAATTGGCGTTAATTACTGGATTGGAACTATTTTGTTTTTGAAAGGATGTTCCTTGATTCATAAATGTCAACCCTATAGAGGAAGCGTAATTTCATAGTCTCAGAGTCCATAAAAATCTATTCCACTTAAGACCCCTCTTCTATCGCATTCATGGCTCCATGAGTCCCGTTTCCTCAGAGTCTCGTTACTGACACGAGGACACGTAAATCCAATGAACGACCGATGCCAAAGTTTCCCTCTTCAAACAAACGAAAAATTCAAGGACTGGAAGAAAAAGCCGACTGAGAAAACACAGTAACCATAATTCTATAACAAATCGACGAGATGTATTGCCACATCGAAAACGCCACAGCCAGTCGGTCTTCGAGGCCTCGAATGAACTTGGTAACGGAAATAACCCTTTGAAATATTTTAGATCGCGTGCTATATATGCAAGATAATTATCTCCTGGGATTGAAAGCTCTGATGTTGGGAGCAGAAAACAAAATATGTAACAGCAGAGGAATGGGAAGGACGATGGCGCAACGGACATTGTATATCTCGTACACGGACCATAGCCTACAGGCTGACTATTCGTATTTACGTAGCCGGACACAGCCTCACGGAACTCCTTGCACTTGCACATAGGCATAATGCTAAACATAGAGCTAGGAGGGTGTGCCCGGAATTCCTGTTAGGTTAAAATGGTTCTCCCTCCTGAGAAGCCAAATAAATACATTTTGATAGTGAATTTCGTTCTCTAACCCCCAAAGCTTTCGAGGTAACTACCTTCAGAAAAACGACTTATAGTTAGAGGTACGATATTTGTCATGGAGATATTTTTCATGTGAAAACCCGAACCGAGAATGAATCATAGCGTCTAGAGGAACAGCAGCCCAGAAGCAGAGAAGTGAAATAACAAAGACTAAATCTAGAGAGGGGCATTGTAGAGCGGAAAGACGAACGCATTGAGGCAATGCCCGATGGTGCATATGGTCAACTTACGATATCCGACATCACCGTCATCTAATTGACCATACATATGCAGATCATTCAACCGACTGCATAAGCCTCGCTTGTACAGTTCTGAGGATTTTGAGTTCAAGAAACGGCTTGGGCCCTTGGCGCAAGACCCGTCATTTTCGGTGACGTAGGGTCGCCCTATTCGCGAAGGCTTGCAGTAGTGCCCATGAATAACCGAGCGAATGATATGGGTAGCTGGTAGAAATAAACCCGAGTCATTCACTTAACCCGCGATAAGAATATATCGTGAAAGAATCTGCTTTTTGAGTACAGTGCCAGAAAGTGGAAAGAGCCAACTTTGTTTTGTTATTCAAATTGAGTTTACTTTTAGACTGTCAATTCATGTATCCACTGCCAACTGATAGTCATTGGATTGCCTTTTCTCCGAGTCTTCCGGTCTTCCAGGAACACAGGGGTGCTAGCCAATAGTTCCTGCTTAGTCGGAACAACGCGACGAACAACGTCGTCAGCTGCACAACACTTTCTTCAGAAGAAGTCCTTCTGTTTCTGCAGTTGTCGCATGGCAACATCAGATTTGTGCCGATTCCAGCCGGCGATCGCTGGATCAGCTCCACTGGGCGTCCCCAGAACGGCAGGGATGTTCCCCGCGCTCCCCGCGATTCGCCCACGACTGCTGCTGTTATTATGCATTCGGGATCCACAGGGAATTCACATTCCTTATACGCTCCCTTGAGTCCCTTGGTTCCTTGATTCATGGTCAGCAGACAACCACGAGACTTTTCTGAAGGTGTGTGACCGAAGTCTTGTAGCTCGCGCACGGCCAAGCCCGAAATACGCCGGTTGAAGGCGCATGGCATCACTGGGGCTCCATCCAACCAGAAATCACGCAGTTGGCCTTGGGAGGGGATTTATGAAAAACCGACCACCTGTTGAAGAGGTTGACTCATTTATTAGAGCCTAATAAGTAACGCTTAGGGCACCGCATGACCATGGAACCGGCGGATATTCCTATTTGAGTCAGGAATACTTCTTGACCGAATCTTCACTGCCCCGCGGCGGGGGTTTGAAAGGCATGAAAGATCGACTCAATCGCTTTACGTTAACCGTCAACCGAGGAACCACATGTTGATTCTTCGTCGTTGAGCTTGAGAATGCTTCCATCCTGGAGGTGGCTGGCGATGTGGGGGATCGGTTTAAAATCGTCCCTTCGCTCCAGGGAATTGGACGAACTCAGGGAACGAGCATTCGAGGCAATACGGGACTGAAATTGATACAGTGACCCAGTCTTGCACCTATATTGCAGTTGGATGAAAGTCAAAATGCTTTGTTTGCTTCGCATTGCCCTCTTGGCCACCGTCCCTGGGGTCATCGCCGCTCCCGCGAACCTGAAGCGAGCTGGAGCACCAACGGTTACAATCTCACAGCCCAAAGCTACAGTAGTTGGCTCATCAGGATCGAGCAGCGTGGACAGTTTCAATGGAATTCCATTTGCACAGGCACCTACTGGCTCGCTTCGCCTGAAACCACCCCAAGCGATCCAGACATCCTTAGGAACTGTTCAAGCTACCGGGACCGCGAAGTCATGTCCTCAATTTTATTTCACCACTGATACCAGCGATTTCCCAGTGTCCGTGATTGGGGAGTTAGCCAATATCCCACTGTTCCAAACGGTCACGAATGCCGGCGAAGACTGCTTGACTGTCAGTATACGGCGCCCAACTGGAACCGCAGCCGGTGCAAACCTACCTGTTTTGGTTTGGATCTTTGGCGGTGGCTTTGAATTAGGATCAACGAGCATGTATGATGGAACGAGCTTGGTTTCTGCATCGATGAACTTGGGCATGCCTATTGTATTCGTTGCCATCAATTACCGTGTGGGCGGCTTTGGCTTTATGCCTGGATCAGAGATCCTCAAAGACGGGTCTGCCAACCTGGGTCTTCTTGACCAACGACTGGCATTGAAATGGGTGGCAGATAATATCAAGGCATTTGGTGGTGATCCGACGAAGGTGACTATCTGGGGTGAGTCTGCTGGGTCGATATCCGTCTTTGATCAAATGGCTCTTTATGATGGTGACCACACATACAATGGCGCACCGCTCTTCCGTGCTGGAATCATGAATTCAGGAAGTATTGTACCTGCCGATCCTGTAGATGGTGTCAAAGGCCAAGCAGTCTATGACAAGGTGGTGGAGTCTGCTGGCTGTGCCAGTTCATCGGATACCTTGGAGTGCTTGCGTGGATTGGATTATACAACATTCTTGAATGCTGCCAACTCGGTGCCAGGAATTTTGTCTTATAACTCCGTTGCACTCTCGTATCTACCTCGACCGGATGGCACAGTTCTCACTGACTCACCTGAGGTTTTAGCGACTAGTGGCAAGTATGCCTCTGTTCCTTTCATCATCGGCGACCAGGAAGACGAAGGGACAATCTTTGCTCTGTTTCAAGCAAATATCAGCACGACGGATCAAATTGTTGATTACCTCCAAAGGCTCTTCTTCTTGGACGCTTCTCGCGAGCAACTGGAAGAATTGGTAGCGACATACCCGGATACCACGACCGACGGGTCTCCCTTCCGGACTAGTATCTTCAATAATTGGTATCCTCAGTACAAACGCATTGCAGCGATACTGGGAGATCTCACTTTTACCATTACTCGAAGAGCCTTCCTCACACTCGCTCAAAGCGTGAAGCCCGACGTGCCGTTCTGGTCCTATTTGTCGTCCTATGACTATGGAACACCTATTCTTGGCACTTTCCATGGGTCCGATATTTTACAAGTGTTCTATGGCATCTTGCCAAATTACGCCTCCAAGTCGATCCATTCGTACTATCTATCATTTGTATACGATCTGGACCCCAACTCTAGGGCGACGAGCTACATGAACTGGCCACAATGGAGCACCAATCAGACTCTGATGAATTTCTTCAATGACCATGGAGCTCTGCTGGCAGATGACTTCCGTCAAGATACTTTTGAGTTTATTGCGGCAAATGTCGCCTCATTCCATATCTAAGTGGCCTGGTTGTTAATATGCGGGAGAAGTTGGAGCGCTAATTACTGCTTATAATCCTCTCACGATGTCAATAATCAATGAAACGAAGATATGATACGATGCATACAATGAATGAGGCTAATATTTCACTTTCTGCGGGTGTGTAGCTGCAAAAATAAACTATATCCATGTCGCTGTAACGGTTGCCGTTGAGCCTGCACACCCAGTTGGGACAGTGTACGAGCGGTTAGGATCACTTTCCCAAGTGATACTGCTAGACCCACTCGTCTCCTCGATGAACTTGTACTCGAATGAAGTTCCTACCGGAATTGTCACAACAATATACCAAAGATTATTGGATGATGTGTACTGGTCAGCGGAGAGGGCAACGGCGTTAGAAGTGTCCCAGTCACCGAGTTCACTGATTGAGCCCGAAATGTAGATGTTCTGCCCGTATGAAGTGGTAACAATCTCTTTGAACAGAACAGGCAACGCAGTGGCCTGTGTGCAGCTCGTGGAGGTGGTCGTTGTAGTAGTTTTGAGGGTGGTTGACGTCGTTGTCGCAGTCGAGGTCGTGGATGAGGTTGTAGTTGTTGAACATGCAGAACTGCAGATCGAACAAGCCGAAGAAGCCAGCATGTAGACTCGAGGCAACCCAGAAGCCATGGGTACCGCAATGTTACCACTAGAGTCCACCGTTGCGGCAGTGCAGGTGTACATCTCCATCAGTTTCGTGCCGGATGAATAGCCGCTTCCGCTCAGAGTCAGGGTATATGAGCTGCCCGATGACCCACGGTTTGAGAGAACCGTGATGACTTGTGAGCCGCTCGATCCTTTCTTCATAGCGATGGTATTGCTGTCAGTGTAGAAAGCATTATTCTGCATGATTTAGTTGAGCCTTATAAAAATAGGTTGTTGATGCGTACCTTGGACGTTATGTAGGCAGTATCCTTCGAGACAGCCAGACTGCGGATCTTGTTTGTGGAGGCGATCCATGTGTAGAGTTCAGCGCTTGTATCGTACCCGGATAGCCAGGTTGCCTCACGATTGGCAGGGTCGCTACCGCCGCTATAGTGTTGTTCCTGGCCAGCATAGACGATAGGGATCCCATCAGAGAAAAAGATGAACGAAAGTACATTCTTCGCTTGAGAGTAGTCACTCGTGTAGCTAAGATGGGATGTCAGTGGCGAACACAAAAACACAATTGGAGTTCATACGAAGCAAATCGTGGGTTGTCATGATTTTCGATGAAGTTTCCCAGCAAGGTAGGGTCAGAGCAATCAGATGCAACGGAGTTGATCATGTTGTATAGATCGCTGATACTGCCGCTTGTTGACTGGAATGCGTACAGCAGTTGATAATAACTGGTTTGGGTCAACAACAGGCAATCAGAGTAGGAGTTAAAGTAGTGAAGAACGTACATTGGATAATTCAGAACACCATCCAGGTAGTTCTGGTAGGGGCATGTGTAAGCTGGATCCCCATCATAGACTTCTCCAACGCAGTAGACACCTGCAGCACTGTTGTAGTCGGGCCAGAATGACTCCTGGACGTGCTTGACTGTATCAATTCGTAGTCCATCAACTTTGTCCTGGCATGTTAGCGAATTCAAATATTTTCTGGAAAATGTTTCAAAGTTATACGTACTTGAGTAATTCGACACCAAGTCAGCAACCCAGTCATACCAGATTGTCTGAACAGAAGAAAGCGTCGTGTCGAGATCGGGGAGGGAAACAGTGGTGTCTCCCAGCCAACAGTCTTCCACGTTTGTCTGATCAGAGTAATCGGTGATCTCACAATATGAATGGAAGTAAGAAGAAGAATCAAATGGGTTAAAGACACTGTAGTCAACAGTGTTACCAGCTCCGGCATAGCCCTGTAGATATGGTCAGCAATCGAAGCGTATAATTGAAGAAAAGAGCGCATACCATATGGTTTGCAACCACATCTACCATGAGATACATGCCACGGCGGTGAAGAGCTGTAGAGAGCGCCAGAAGATCAGAAGCAGTGCCGTAGTTAGCGTTGACGTTGTATCTAATGAAAATCGTCAGTTCAATGGCAGTTTGAAGTCAAAAGAGCCACGAACATTTCCTGTTGCCAGTATCCGTGGTAGGCTTCGCCATCTCCAGTATCTTGAGAGAGCTGTTCTGTGACGGGAGTGATCCAGATAGCAGTAAATCCCATGCCTTGGATATAGTCCAACTTGAAAAGTCTCAGCAGTGCTTCTGAATTGGAAAATGGAAGATCAACCTACGTGGTTGATGATTCCTTGCCAGCTACCACCACAGTAAATCTAGAACAGGATTAGCAATATGCAAAGAACACCGAGTATTGAAGGAATAGAATTGCTTACCCTATCGCTGACATTGCATGTTGCTGTCGTAGAATTGTCTGTACGCCCGAATCGATCAGTCAGAAGAAAATAAATCGACTGACTTCGCCATTCTGCAGCCGTCAGGCCGGCAACAGCCTTCGCAAGCAACGCTGCTGTCAATGCAAGTGCTTTCATAGTAATCGTTACGAAATTTCTTGAAATGTAAAATGGTGTCGGCAGTTGATTGCATATGAAGAATAATCTATTCAGAGGCAGCCTCCCCTGGAGTTTATACATGGATTCCCCACATCCATGGCAAGCCCTACGACAAAACTGACTTATTCTTGTAAAGTTCAATAATCTCCGCGCTGGAGGCCCTCCACATGCTCGGACCAAGCCAATCGGACCGGACGGCCAATGAGTTGAAGTCAAGGCATGATGCCCAATCCTGCGGGAAATTGTTTCAAGCATTTTATGACGATTCTTCGCCGAAGTTCACACAAGCTCAAAGCTGCCGCGCGGTGACGATGGGCCATTCAGAAGGGCCCATTTCTTGTAAGTCAATTCGACTCGAAAAAGAAATCCTGGTTCGAGTGCCCGATGTCGCTATGAAAGTCGACGCTAGTAGGCAACGCCAGGCTGGAATCGGTAGATCCTCCGGGGCCATTGCGGGGAGAGTGGATCGGGAATTCTTCACAGCTCCACATTTCACCTCGAATGTCGGCTCTTAACCCTAGAAGACGCAAGTCATGGAAGTCGTGGAAGCTTCACATGTCGATCGCATTCTCTGACAAAACGCCTCGTTTCTAGGCGAAGCCGACCGGCCAGGGACGGGGGAGACCCGCGATCCTGATTGGTGGTATATCACTAGACAGGCCGAGGAATGCAGAGGCGGCAGGACAGGGGACGGGGATACTGCGGGGTTCAACGGAGATGCAGAACGCCAGCAGCAGTTATGAGGTGCTAAGGATTAGTGTCTATAGTACTCACACTAGGCATCGATGTTGCCTTGGCAGTGTACCTCAAGTTGACCAGACATGGCGAAGGTGGAACGGCAGTTGGGGATCATAACCAGGTTCATTAGGTTTACGAGCCTCAAAGGATGAACCGTTGCAACACGATCTTGACAGTTGCTGAAGGGAGTAGGGATATTCTCACTTTATCGGTGGGATGTGTCGATCACAGCACATGAATGTCACAAAGGTGGGTACGATGGATGGATTATTGTTTTACCCTGTGGAGTACTCCGTCTATCACATCACATCACCCCGCAGTGCATTGCGGCGTACACAAGCAACTACCGAACTAGCTGACGAACGATGCAAGAAGCAAATAGAATGCAATCAGCAAGCCACGAGTAGTGAGTAGCGCACTCCATCTCTGGGATTCTGTCGATCGCTGCCTCGCTGCTTTCCTCCACCCCCTGTTGTTTATGCCCCCCCTTGTAATCTTCTCCCAATTCCAACCGAAGCGAAATTTGAAAGGAAATCAGGATCTTTTGAGATATAAAAGGCTGCATCAGCGCTCGTGCATGAGATACAAACAACTGCAAACCTCTTTCCTCACCTATGGCTCCAAGACTCTGGACTGCGCTATATGCGCTAAGCTTCGGCCACGCAGCGGTCGCTGCACCACAGCTGGCCCCTCGTGCAACCGGTAGCCTAGACACATGGTTGGCATCGGAGACTACGGTAGCACGGCAGGGTATCCTCGATAATATTGGATCGAGTGGTACCTATGCTGCTAGTGTGAAGCCCGGCATTATCATTGCCAGTCCCAGCACCGACAGCCCTGATTGTAAGTGTCCTACCGACGTGAAGCGCTGGGTGTCCAAGGCTAATGGTAGTAGACTATTATACTTGGACTCGTGACTCTGCCTTGACTATGAAAGTCTTGATTGATCAGTTCAAGAACGGTGACACATCATTGCTCACCGTGATTGAAGAGTATATCAGCTCCCAGGCTTATATCCAGACTGTCTCTAACCCGTCCGGCTCCCTCTCCTCTGGTGGCCTGGGTGAGCCCAAGTTCAACATTGATGAGACTGCCTACACTGGGTCTTGGGGACGGCCACAGCGCGATGGACCTGCGCTCCGAGCCACTGCTTTGATTGCATTCGGCCAGTGGTTGATTGTAAGTTATACGATATTCTGACAAACCACGCATGACTGACACCAGATGCTCCAGAGCAACGGATACACTACCCAGGCCACCAATATTGTCTGGCCTATTGTGCGTAACGATCTCTCCTACGTTGCCCAGAACTGGAATAGTTCGGGATACGGTCAGTTTCCTCTTCGGAAATTCTTATCGAGGTATTCTTAACGCTGATGAATAAGATAGACCTCTGGGAGGAAGTCAGTGGAGAGTCATTCTTCACCACTGCGGTGCAGCACCGTGCTTTGGTTGAAGGTAGCAAATTTGCGAGTCAAGTCGGCTCTTCCTGCTCGTACTGTGACTCGCAGGCACCGCAGGTTCTTTGCTTCCTACAGTCCTTCTGGACTGGATCCTACACCCTGGCCAACTTCGGTAGCAGCCGTACCGGCAAGGACGCCAACACCCTCTTGGGCAGCATTCACACTTTTGACCCAGAGGCTGCCTGTGATGATACTACTTTCCAACCCTGCTCTTCCCGAGCATTGGCTAACCATAAAGTGGTTACCGATTCTTTCCGCTCTGTCTATACCGTCAACAGTGGTATTGCTGAAGGCACTGCCGTGTCCGTCGGACGTTATCCCGAAGACTCTTACTACAACGGTAACCCCTGGTACCTTTGCACAATGGCTGCTGCTGAGCTTCTCTATGATGCTTTGTACCAGTGGAACAAGATTGGTTCTCTGACCATCAACTCCGTCTCTCTTGCATTCTTCCAGGACATGTACAGCTCTGCGGCTACTGGAACCTACTCCTCATCGAGCGCAACCTACTCTACAATCGTCAGTGCGGTTAAGACCTATGCTGATGGATATATGAGTATTGTGGTAAGTGCATGAGCGACAGGCCCTCTGTCTCGGTTTCGTATGCTGATATCTGTATAGGAGAAATATGCCATGACCAACGGCTCCATGTCGGAGCAGTTCTCCAAGTCTGATGGCTCTCAGCTTTCTGCTCGTGACTTGACCTGGTCTTATGCTGCTCTAATCTCTGCGAACAACCGACGTAACTCCATCGTCCCTGCTGCTTGGGGCGAGACCTCTGCAAGCAGCGTGCCGGCAACATGCGTCGCCACATCTGCTACGGGTACCTACAGCACTGCCACCTCCACTTCCTGGCCGGCGACTTTGACTAGTGTATCTGGAGCGACAACCACAACCACAAGCGCAACAACCACAGCAACTGGAACCACCACTAGCACTAGTACTACGAAGACTACGACCACCGCCACTTCGACTACCTCCTGCACCACCCCAACTGCAGTGGCTGTTACGTTCGATCTTATCGCGACTACCTACTACGGCGAGAACATCAAGATCGCAGGTTCCATCAGCCAACTGGGTGACTGGGACACCGATAATGCCATTGCACTGAGTGCAGAAGACTATACCTCCAGTGATAACTTGTGGTTCGTGGATATTGACCTGCCGGCTGGCACGAGCTTCGAGTACAAGTATATTCGGGTCGAGAGCGATGGAAGCATCGAGTGGGAAAGTGACCCCAATCGCTCGTATACTGTGCCTGCCGCTTGCGCTACTACTGCTGTTACGGAGAGCGATACCTGGCGGTAGAGGATGAATATGGAAATGACGGAACAATTTATAGCGATGGATATTGGTGTGGTCACTGCGGACAAGAAGCAGCTGTGAGGAGCGAAGGGGAGAAGAAGCCTGTATTTGCTACTGTCATCAGACTTCTGATTTTTTTTGGAAATACTTCTGAACCAGTATATATTCTTGCATTCAAATTTGATTGAAAGAAAATTTAGCAGGCGAAATATGCTACCTATGATCGACGTTTATAGTTGGTGGTGTCGAATGAACAAGCCAAATAATGCGGCAACAAGGGAACAAGCGAGGGAAACAACTAGAGCATGTCAGCGAGTAATAAAAGAAACATGGTTCGAATTCAAAGAGCTTACTATATGTGTGATTCAGGCCTGCCAGATAGCAGTCGACCACAACCTCTCTGAGGTGGCCAGTGAGGTGGGCGATGTAATCGGTATCGGCCATTGCGCGTTTGATAACCTATTCCATGAGTTAGTAATGTGTCGAATTGAAGAGTGTTTCTAGAAACTCACCACCTCCGAGCCGGGTCCATGGAGGTTGCTACGAAGCTGCCGTTGAAATTCAAGACCCAGGACGCTGTTCGAGATCGTGACACCTGCAGTCATGGCAAAGCTAACCAGAAGCATGTAAATAGACGTGGCCATGGCAACCTCTTCGGCCGGTAATGAGGCAGTCATAGCAACGAATGCCGCTGCTCCAGCGATACCAGTACCCAGGCCGCCAGGAATGATGTCGAGTGACTCCCAGAAGCCGGTATGTCCATTCCAACGGAGATAGAGCAGGACGTATGAAACCGACGCGACTAAGCTCGCCACAACAAGTAGAACCTTATAGTGACCGGTGCGACGAATGAATCCACCGGCAAGAAGCCCACCCAGCGTGTTACCGATCACAGCGGGAACCAAGTGGCCACCAGCGACCGTGACCGAGGCGCGCTGCGTTACTTGGAAATACAGTGGAATCGAGAACAACATGCCCAGCTGTGCCGTGATTTGCAGTGTGGCAATGATATAGCTAGCTGCCACATTGGGTCTGCGCAGGATGCGCAAGTTGAAGATCGGATCTTTCGCGACATACGCTTCGACGAGGACGAATGCAATTAGTAGCAAGAGTCCACCACCGCCAGTAACCACAGTCAACCACGATCGCCAAGGGAAGGACTTTCCACCTTGGTCTAGCAGGCCTGTGACGGCTACGATGGATGTGCCAAGAAGTGCGATTCCTAAGAAGTCGACTTGGCGAAGTCGAGATAGAGTGTCGCGCTTCCCTGAACTTGAGGATTGGTCAACATGGAGCTTGACGATTACCAGAACAGCGGCGATGGCAAATAATGGCACTTGGAGGAGGAAAAGCCTGGAATTTTGTTAGTATGTTATCTCAAAAAAATCGACAAAGAAGGTGAGAACTACCATCGCCAACCGATAGTATCACTGAGCCATCCTCCCAAAGGACCACCGATGCTGCGGCCAAGCGTCATGGAGATATTGACATAGGCTCGCCATGTGGCGACCTCACGCTTTGGGACAATATCTAGAAGTGATTAGCTCAGTTCATAGAGGTCCAAATTCCTGCTTACCCGTGATAATCACTGAACTGATGGTCATGCACCCGCCGCCTCCCATGCCACTGATTGCCCGACCAAGGATGACCACCCACATCTGGGAACCAACACCGCTAAAACCATTCAGAGACCCCTTCTAATTTTCAAGATGGAAAGCAAAAAGTACCTTATAATGCAACCAATTCCAAACAAGAAGTATGATACCAAAAGAAGAGGTTTGCGACCGAAAATGTCGCTCAATTTGCCGTACTATCCCAAGTCAGTGCTGATTCAAAACACCAGGGCCGCAACACTCACCATCGGTTGTACGGCGCAGAGACCCAGCATATATCCAGTAGCGAGCCAGCTCGCATCGCGTAGTCGATTAAATTCGGAGGAAATGTGGCCAGCAGCGGCCATAACCAGTGTGGCATCGGCATTGGAAACGAATTCGCCTACATTCATACAGAGGTTAGCATTGTATCTATGCGCAAAAGACGGTCTTCGACGTACCAAGCAAGAGAACCGCGATAATAGTGCCCACACCCACCAAAGCATTTTTCTTCAAGTCTGGACTGTCTGACTGCGGAAGCAATGGGCTCTCTTCGTCATTTGTGTTTTTGCGCCCATTCGCGACCGGAGTGAACCCATCTGGTTGGGGCGTGTGATGGTCTGGAGCATTCTCCGTGCCATAGTTATTGTTCGCGGCCATCTTGCACCTTCAAATAAAAGACCAGAGATCAAGGAAACGCAGAAAGATTGAAAGAGTCCAAAGGACTTGGGAAAGATAAATAAAGCATTGAGTGGAAGAGAAAATCTGCTGATAATGTAGTTTAGGTCAAATTAAACGATGTTTTAATCTCGAATGGATCTCGGCCCCAATGACCCTTTACTGGGGTACTCTGGCGAGGCATGGCGTTATTCTCCGGCAGTTCCGTCTGCTTGAGAGGTAGTTTTTTCAAGTTGAAATTGGATTCTGAGCCCAATGATGGCCGTTGTTTGTGTTCTCATCGCGATCGTAAAGCACGCCATTGCGGTGGGGTCCACTTCCACGCGACCTGGTGTTTACTTGGATATTGCCGGGAAAACTGGGGAAATGGAGCTTTGGTTAACTTAAATAAGGCTTGATATATTCAATCTGACAAGACATTATATATTGAGGATTCTGGCTTGTTTATTATCTAATTTAGAATGGAGTAACATAAGAATTGCAACTATAATACGCAACCCCATCGTCCATACATATAGTTCGGGTACACGTAGTGCCGAGTCGGATCGCCATCAGGGCCCTTGATGGCATCATCCATCCCCCCACTCTTTTGTATTGGCAGCTCCCACGTTTGCCGAGTTCCCGACAGGAACAGGAGGAAGGTTTTTGAGGATGATTGGCCTTATCATCTGTCACGGACTTACGGTTCATGACGGATTATCTAACGCCTCTCTACCCCCTAGGTAACGATGCTCCACCAGGGGGCACCTCCAGCAAATCTTTTAAGCTCACAAGCCCAGTGATCTACACTTTGTATGAACCAGTGATCTATTTCAGTCATCAATTGCCCAATGGGGACTATTCCAGACAACGCTTCTCAGTTGGTTTAATTGTACCAGATTCTTAATTCTAAATCTCCACCTTGATTGAATAAGTAGAGACCAGAGTACCTGTCCAAATATAGCAAGACTTGGTTGTTGAACCTTCTTCCTTTGTTTTGAGAGATATTTCTAAAATACCGAGCCACATTGTATTTTCCCCTATTTCTTAGATCTTTGTTCGACTTGAGATTGATCAGGTAATTCTTAAATTTTTTCGGTGCCGTAAATGTAGAACGTAAGGTTGCCCCACTTGAAAATATATACTGGGGCATCAATATACACCCACCTAGTTTGCGCATATTGCAGCTCACCTTTCCGTAAGAGTACCGGGGCGGGTGTAAACATGCAACGCAGAGAAATATTCCCAGGGATTGTACTATAGGGTCTTTCTAATGCGCTCAAGTTGCGAGAGATCAATAAGGTATGGATAAATTCATCCGCACAGCAAGGTACACCTTAGATCGACATTCCTTTCCACTGCTGCAGCAAAATATGCTACAAAGCACAAAGAAAGCAGTGTGATGAAATGCATATCTATGTATCTGAAAATTTCTACACAGCCGGATGACCCGGGGATGATACTGTGCGGAGTTTGCCGGTGGGGATACAGAGTCCAAGACCGAGAACAAGGGGTCAGCCGAACCAGAGGTGTCCTGACCTGTGTCTGGGATACTATTCGGTCACATTTGACATACAAATAAAGTATGTACAGGATAATTGATCAAATCTCTTATGGGCCGAGGCCGAATAGTCAGCCGAGTATTGATTTGGTCGTAACTCCAGCGGAGCCCAATTGCTGACTCGGACACTTTCTGGAGAAGTCCGCCGGCAACCGGGGCAATTCAAAGAAAATATACAGATGACGGGCCAATGGCTGGTGGCTAACAACGTGGACTTTTAGAGGCCACGCTTGTCTCGAGATCCCAGCCGAATCCAAGTTTTCGGGAGCCATTTGCGTCATACAGGATCGGTCAGAAAGGATTTAAACAAATCTCTGCAGGAACCTGCGTCAGAACTCAAAACTTTAATTGGCCCCGACGCTGCCGCTACAAAGGTGATTGGTCGGATAGTGATTATCCAAGCCTTATCTTCCCTTTATCCCCTTGTTCTGCGGTTTAATGTCATCTTCCACCACCGCACATAACTCGGTGCTTAACCCGGAGCGGACATAGTATCAGGTTAAAACCGTGATGACACTCCACACAGTGGACTCAGTGGACCCTTCCCGGTCGCTGACAAAATGCACAAAATAAACTTGCGCCTCTGATGAGAGTGTGGAAACTTGCCAGAATTTTCGATGACCCAGTGGATGGCGATCATGATAGTGGAAAATCTGGGACACGATTCCTATATAAGAGGATAGATGGACCCAACGCAAAGAAACATATCTTCACATCAAATTCGATTCAATCGAAACGACACATCTAAAATTCACCATGGGATCCACCGATTACAAGTTTGAAGGTTGGATGGGCCTTGACCCGGAGTCTGCCAAGGGCAAGATGGTCTGGCAGGAGTTCGAGCCGAAGCCATGGGAGGAGACAGATATCGACATGCGAGTGACGCACTGCGGTATCTGTGGCTCTGATATGCATACTCTGCGCAGTGGATGGGTAAGTAGAAGGAAGTCCTGGGTTGGTGGTCTTGTGATGCAAGTATAAGAACTAACCTTGATGATTTAGGGCCCTACTCTCTACCCATGCTGCGTCGGACACGAAGTGGTTGGAGTCGCCGTCCGAGTTGGCTCCAAGGCCGAGGGGAACATCAAGGTTGGAGATCGTGTTGGTGTTGGTGCGCAGAGCGGATCTTGCCTGAACGTCAATGGCGACTGCGAAGCCTGCGCCAACGGCCTTGAGCAACACTGCAACCGCCTGGTCGGAACATACAATGGTACCTATGCCAACGGTGGCAAGTCGTATGGTGGTTATTCGCTGTACAACCGATCCCCGTCGCACTTTGTGATTAAGATCCCCGATGCCATCCCCTCTGCTGAGGCTGCGCCCATGCTTTGCGGTGGTATCACCACATACTCTCCTCTGCGCCAGCACGGCTGTGGCCCCGGTAAGAAGGTTGGCATCGTTGGTGTTGGTGGCCTGGGTCACTTTGGTATTCTCTTCGCCAAGGCCCTGGGTGCTGACCGTGTTGTTGCCATTTCTCGCAAGGCCAACAAGAAGGAGGATGCGTTGAAGCTGGGTGCTGATGCTTACATTGCGACCGACGACGATGCTGACTGGGTAAAGAACAATGCCCAGTCTCTGGACTTGATCATCTGCACCGTTTCATCGTCGAAGATGCCCATCACCGGATATTGCCAGCTCCTGCGCACTCGCGGCACACTCGTCCAGTTGGGTGCTCCCGAAGACGGCGGTCTTGAGATCCCAGCTTTCGCCTTGATTGGCAGGGGCATCAAGCTTGGTGGTTCTATTATTGGTAGCCCCGACGAAATTCGGGAGATGCTGGACCTTGTCGTGGCCAAGAACGTCAAGCCCTGGGTTGAGGAGCGGCCCATGAAGGATGCCAACCAGGCGATCCAGGATATGAATGATGGCAAGGCTCGTTATCGTCTGGTGTTGAAGAACGAGTGGTAAATGATCCTCAGGCCAGTTTTGAAGACTGGCGTTTGTTGTGCTCTTATAGATTAGCGTGTTTGCATAGACGGGGATCGTGTTACTCCCAAACAGAAAGAGCGTCTCACTCTGACGTTTGCCTTTTTGCATGGCACTTTCCTCTACGATAATTTCCAGTAGTTCCCTTATTTACTCTTCAACTTCTTCAATTCTCCTTGTCAACTTTCCCTTCTCCCACTTTCAACGAGACATCATACTCTTCAAAATGCCGACCGACAACAAGGGTGCGTCTTACACCTACAAGAACTCGGGCACCAACAGCCAGGTAAGACCACTGGTGATCATGACTGTCAGACATCAAGGCTGATCTTCTTCCAGGGCAATCACTACTGCAGCCGTGACTATGGATCGGATGCCGTGAACCAGAATTCCTACCACTACTCCAACCAGTATGTATCTCCTTGATCAGGGATTTCGATTTCATGCCTTGAAACTGACAGACGGCCAACAGGGATGGCTCCTACTACTACTCCAACTCGGATGGTAGCACTTACTACAACACTGGCAAGGGTGAAGCCTGGTACACTCCTGCCGACTCGAATGGTTCCTACTACTACTACAACACCAGCCAGGAAAAGTCCTCGAATAAGTGACCAGGAACTCCAATGCTCTTCATCAATTGGCAGATTCCAGTCTGTCCGTTTGTGATGCCATGATCTTTTGGGATTGAGTCTGCCTTGCTGTTTCTTTTGGGTTGCTTTATGGAATGGCGCATATGCAATTGGCAATCGTGAGCGTACTGCGCCCTGCTTTTTTTAAAGAAGAATAGGGGATTAACTTGGAGTTCCTTCATACTTGGTTCTTGAATTGATCAGGCTCTCCCACACTTTCTCCCACTGGTATATGTTTCGCAAACCGAGAATCCCCCTACAGCATACTGTCGTAACAAAGTAACATGCCCACGGATACATTAATCACGTCGAGGAAGCCCATGAGATACCATATGGTCAAGTTCGACTTTGAGGAGCCTGAGGATTTTCTAGATGAACACCACGATACTCCTATGCTGAGAGAACAACCTGCCAGTTACTTCTGTCAACCCAATTGAACCTGCTGAGCTAGTTTCTAGCCAGCACCAGAATACTATGAAGTGATTCTAGCTTGGGTGAATCACACTAACGGTCGCGATTTGAACCAGTTGGCTCCAACAGCTTTAGCGCTGACCAGGATCCCTGTAAAGTATACTATTCATTGCATGAACTATTGATTGGTAGTTTCGACTCGGTGCCAAAATCTAAATCGACAATGCAGTCCCGAAATTGCCGAGAATCTGGGGAAATTTCAGGCATGTCGGCTGTCAGCTTTTCTCCTTGTCAACTTCCCCGCACTTGAGACTGGGCCGACTAGACTGTTTGAGGCGATGAACGCCACTGGCACTTTTCCAGTCTTCCAATTGGATCGCCTGCAAATTCAATTCCACTTTCTTCCCCCTTATCGACAGTCTGACAGCCCCGTCGGATCGGAAGCTGCCGATAAGAAGAAGCTGAGCCAGAAAAAGAGACCGTCGCTTCGCGACTGCTTTCTCCCCGCTCCCATGATGCTACTGCTGTTGCTGCTCCTATCGTGGCCGCCATGTCTCCCGCGCAGCAAGCCATGAGTGCCCCCGGTCGAGTTTGTGCTCGATGCGCTCGTATCGTGAGGCTCAAGTCCCCCATTTGTCCAAAGTATAGCGCTAAT
Source organism: Penicillium cataractarum (assembly GCF_028827025.1). Lineage (NCBI taxonomy): Eukaryota > Fungi > Ascomycota > Eurotiomycetes > Eurotiales > Aspergillaceae > Penicillium > Penicillium cataractarum. The sequence goes on along the minus strand of NW_026622745.1, from coordinate 302,794 downwards.
TGCTTATCGCCGCTAGAAACAACGATGCGACGGTGACCAGCCCTGCTCGCGATGCAAACGTACGATCTAGTCAACCCCCATTGAGTTTCTCAAACTGGTGGAATCATAGACTAATGCTTGGCCGGATGATTTACAGGTCTCGGCCATGTGTGCAAGCCACGGAGTCCCACTGAGAAGGAGTCGGTGGGCGTCTCTCTGCCTGCGACGGCCCTACGGCGACCTCGGGCATCGCGGTCCCGTGGTGGATGTCTATCGTGCAAGGCGAGGTAAATTCCCTACCCGTGGTGGAGTTGCGCGGTTCGAGATAGTTTCCGCGAATGCTGATCTGGATCGCGGTCCTAGGAAGAAGAAGTGTGACGAGAACCGCCCTCGATGTAGCGACTGCCGGCGGTTGAATCTCCCTTGCCAGTGGTCCAATGCTAGCATATCTGAGACAACCGACACGCCCTCGTCATCTTCCCCAGATTCCCATGCGACGGCCTCACCTCCCCAAGATCCGATTACCATTTCCGACGGCGATCCGCTGGCTGTGAGCTCCTTGAGCTCTATCACCCCGGAGGATGACGAGGAGTTTATTGCCACGCTGTTCCCACACCCATTACCCAAGCAGAATGCCGTTATACTGCCCCTTGAACGGTCTCCGATCTCCACAAATCCATATCTCCGTGGAGAAGAGGACCGGTCCCTCTTCAATCACTATATCCACGTCGTGGCACGGGCCCTGTCGCGTTCGCATGATCCCGATCGGAACCCTTTCCTCGTGACGCTTTTGCCGCTGGCGGCCGCGTCTGATGCCGTGACGAGTGTCATTCTCAGTTTGAGTGGCTGTCATTGGAGAAGAGTCTACCCTAGTATCTGGGGATGCGCGTTGAAACGGCAAGGACAAGGTTGGTGAACCCTAGGCAATATAGCATTGTGTTTCCTCGCTAACAGTGCGGCAGCATTAACCCAAGTCAACAGCTTGCTCGGCCGATCCGACCGTCAATGTATTTTCGAAGCCTGTGCGACAGTTCTACTACTATGTCTAACAGAACTGTTCGACGGCACATCAAAAGTGTGGAAATGGCACCTCAAAGCAGCGAGCGCCATCCTCAAATCCCCCGCATTTCAAAACCTTGCCTCCACAGATGAGTGGACCTTTTGCATCAGCCTCTTCCACTATCTTGACGCCATGTCCACTATCTCCCGGTGCAAGGCGCCTCTTTTGCACAACAGTGACAGCATGGCCGAACTGACTACCTCCCTTCGCCGAAACAGCGTACCCCAGCTAGAGCGCAGCCAATCAACGGATGCCATCTACGGTATCTCGCCCGCGCTCTTCGACTTTTTGGGAATGGTCAATTTACTGGCCAATCATCGGAGTAAGCGTGTGGACGAGCTATCCGAGATTGGCTTCCGAACGGCGGCTTCACACCTGGAGAATCGGATCGATGAGTGGCGCAGAGATCATGACCAGATCACCGAGCTGGAGCCTGAGACGGAGCGCGCTACAACCGCGTTTGAATGGGCGATCCGACTGCGGCTACATCAGGTTGTGGAGGGATATGACCCACTTCATCCATTCGTGGAGCGGTCGATTACCATTATCCTTGATTCTGTTCAGCAAATCCCGTATGCTAGTCGGGTCGAAGGGTGTTTGCTTTTCCCGTTGGTTATTGCGGGGTCAAGTAGTATCAGTATGGAGCGACGGATGATGGTCAAGGAACGTCTTATGGTGATGGAGAATACGCTTGGATTTGGACATATTCAGTATGCGCGACAATTGTTGGAGACCGTGTGGAATGGTGCTTCATGTGCCACGGATCTCAATTGGGCCGCGGTGCGCTATAGCAAGTTCCCCGGTGTCGTGTTTGTATAGCTTAGATGTGGCCATGTATTACGATGTCAGGTTAATGAGAAGCGATTTGATACATTCGAAAATAATTCATTGCTAAAACACATTTAACGAAATAGTTACAAAATTCCTTCTAGTTTCCTGCCATTAACTCGGCCAGGTGATCCCTCATATTATACCCGCAAACCTCCTCGATGGTCAGTTTGCCTGGTCGGTCTGCTGATGAGCTCCATCCAATTCGCTCATTCAGATTCTCACGGGCTCGGAAGCTGGCTTCTTGCACTCGTGTGGCACGGGGCTTACGCAGCTTCTCATATAGTGACAGTCCTTCCAAAACACTGTAGTTCTCCCGGAAGTTCTTGTTGAACACGATTCCTAGAGCACCGGCATCTTCAAAGGCCATGCAGGATCCTTGCGACTGGTCGGGCATCATGGGATGAGCTATTTCTATCAGTTAGTGATACCAAAATTGGAACTCAGCTTTTAGCTTTTGACATACCAGCGTCTCCAAGTAGGCACACATTGCCTTTCGCCCAGTATGGGTACGGTTGGTGTCGATATACTAGATTCAATGTTAGCATATGCTTGGATAGGTCCGAGTCATTTCACGTACAGCGCCACATCTTAATATCCTCAGCATTCAGCATCAATGTCTTCATTCGGGGATCCAAGTCTGGGAATGTGTCCACCAGTTGTTGCGGCGAAGCACCAATGTTCCATCCATCCTCGCGAAGGTTGTTAACTGACGCTGGGTAGAAACAGTAGCAGCTGACAACCTCGCCGTTACTGCATGGGGACATGACGATCTTGTTGATTCCAAAGCCACCCCAGTACTCGATGGCTTCATTTGAGATGTAGTCTTCCAGGCCGAGAGAGCGAAGCTTGTCCGCCCCGATGATGCATCTGTAGCAACATGAGGTAGACATTTCGAACTCGGGAGTAATGCCAATTAATTCACGGGTGAGCGACTGTAGGCTCTCCAATTAGCTTTGTAGATTTGTATTAGAATCATTTGACTTACGCGAATTCCATCGGCAGCGACAATCAGATCCGCAGTGGTCTCGGTTCCATTTTCGAATCGGATAGTACCTTGCTCATGGTTGACTTCGGTGGCCTTGTGGTTCACCTTCAAGACACAGGCTGGGCCCTCGCCGGGCTCTTCAAAGGCAGATTTAAGAAGCTGCTTGTGAATGTCGATGCGATGGAAGTTGTTATAGTCCTGTAATTGTTAGTTTTGGTAATTTGAAATAGCAATACTCTGTCGCATACCGTGCCGAACTTGGACTTGTAGTCGCCAAGTGGGTATGTGCTCTGGACTTCACCATCAGACCAGTTGTGCATAATAAGTTGCTTGAGGATGACCTGACGTTCATTGTTAGGTCATAATTCTCCGTTCCTGTTGATCTGCGCCTTTTCTTCTTGGCTTACTGGCTTGGCTGCTTTCACGTCGATTCCCCATTCCTCAAGGAAGCGCGACCCGTTGGAGGCTGCACTCAACGACGCGCCTACTTCGCCCGCAAAATCGTATCGCTCATAGACGGTGACATTATGTCCCTGGCGACGCAAGGATACAGCAGCTGCCAGGCCACCGAGGCCAGCGCCGATAATGGCGACTTGCAGTGGCGAGTCCGTACGAGAAGGCATGTTTACAGCGGAGGAATTGATTATTGACATGAAGGTGATGAGTTCCAACGACTCTTGATCTATCTAGAATATATACTCGATCGCGTTGAGGTTATTCTTTCTCTCCATTGCAATTTGCGTCGGATGGTGCCACCTTCCATCCTCTTTCTCAGCGACGGCCGCTCTTATCGCTCGGTAGGCGACGGCTGGAACCAAAGAGGGGAAGAGCACGCTAGTCTGTGCCACGCGAGTTTATCTATCCGACGGCTGCGTCTCTTGGCTTCTCCGCTGCCGATCTTTGCCCCAATCGTTACTTCGCCTCCCTTAATGCCGGGTTCATGCTAATCAGTCTTGAGTGTCTGGGGTAAGGAAGCTTTGAGCGACGTGTGCTAGTCACTATCTTGTTCTGGCTGGTATCAAGTGCCCCCATTTCCTTCTTAAGAGTGGCACTGGCCAACGCCATGTCATAACGTGCTTGTCTTACCAAAGACTTCATCTGAAATTTATCCCCAAGTTATCCATGATGGACAAGAAAGATAATGAGTTCGCAACTAAACTCGAGCTGCCCGAGGATTGTGCCTTGGGTAGTGTGACCGACGATGACAAGAGACTACTTCGCAAGATTGACCGGAAAATCCTCCCGATCATGTTCTTGACTTATTTTCTGCAGATGATTGACAAGATCTCGATCAATGTAAGTGCAGACAGGGGACATTGCGAGGAGAGCGGAGTTCTTGGGATACCTGCTAACCCGAACTTCCAATTCTAGTATGCAAATGTGATGGGCCTACAGACTGACTTGGGCATGCACGGCAATGACTTCTCCTGGTTAGCAACAGCCTTCTTCATCGCCTACGCCGTGGCAGAAATTCCGCAAGGTGCTCTGTTGCAGAGGTTTCCCGTTTCCAAGGTTCTCGGGGCCAATGTATTCTGCTGGGGCATTATTCTTTGCTGTTCATCGGCGGCCCAGAACTTTTCTGGCATGTTGGCACTTCGCATTCTCCTAGGCCTTATGGAAGCCGTCATCGGTGTGTTCAAATGCTGCAATGCATCCCGAGAGGTGCTCAAACTGACTATCGGTAGCTCCTTCACTCACAATGTACACTTCGATGTGGTATACGCGAGCGGAATCGACTCCTCGCTACGGTTTCTGGTACTGTGGACTTGGTGTTGGGCAGATCATCGGTGGTCTTATCTCGTTCGCTGCTCAGCACGCCCCAGCAAATCTCTCCTTCGGCGGATGGCGCATCATGTTCGTCGTTATCGGCGCAGTCAATATCTCGGTCTCATTGCTCGTTCTATTCGTTCTCCCGGAAACCCCAACAAAGGCCAAATTTCTCACTGAGGAAGAGAAGCAGCGAGTATTTGAAAGGTTGAACCAGGATCAAGCTGGTGTGGGTGAGAAGGTGTTCCGCTGGCGATCCGTCCTCGAAGCCTTAGCCGACTTGCAGACATGGCTGTTGGTCTTGCTCACTATTTTGATTACCATTCCTAGTGGTGTCATTACCACCTTCTCGTCCATTTTGATCAAAGGATTTGGCTATAATTCCAAGGAAAGTGCGCTGCTGAATATGCCCTCGGGTATTGTCAGTATTGTGTCGACTATGGTCTCCACATATGCGATTGCCAAAGGATTTTCGCGCTGGCTGGCTATCGATCTTCTTTTGCTTCCAACTCTCGCTGGGTCGTGTCTTATGTCTTTCCTTCCAGCATCAAACAAGGGGGGATGTTTGGCAGGTATTTATCTGGTCAATACTGTGAGTACGAACCCCAACTTGTGTGTCGACAAGGTCACTGACTTTCCTAGACGGTCGCTCCCTTGGCATTGATCTACGCGTGGACTGGCGCAAACTTCAAGGGATACACGATGAAGGTGAGTACCGTAATGCTCTCTCTACGATTGAAGGATTCCACTGACTCTAGCAGGTGTCTGGTGCTGCAATTATTTCCGCCGGATTCAGTGTTGCAAATATCATTGGGCCTCAGACGTTCCAAGCCAAAGATGCTCCTCGGTACGTCAATTGCGAAATATCCAGTAAACTTTTCTAACTTTGATGACTAGATATATCCCTGCCAAAATCACCCTCGTCGCAGTGAACGCCGCGGCAATCGTGATCTCAACCTCTCTGCGTCTTATGTATGGAAGACGCAATAAGAAGGCCGATCAGCTGGGTGTGCCAGCCCGTAGCTCAATGGAGGCAAGAATGGCCAATAAAGGTGGTGTGCAGGATGTTCATGACGATGAGAACTTCCGTTACGTGTATTAATTGTTGATCTGTATCCGCTTGCCACCAAAATGGAATTGAATTTGTATACTCGATACAATGACAACTTAAATTTAATTTCACATCATAGTAGCGTATCCAAGTTTACTTTCGTATTCTAGACAAAGTATAACCAGCACAAAGTCTGCCAGAGCAATTTCAAGTGCTCACTTTCCAATTCGCGATATTATCTATCCGACGGCCGCGCGGGTAGCCAGCCGACCCTCCGACCCGCCCAGATACCTATAATATAAGATATTCAAGTCGACCTCGTCCTCAACTTGTAAACACCGAATTCCATATACCTCACAATGGCACCTGTCCAACCCGGGGCTCTCGTCCTCGTCACCGGTGGCAACGGCTTCATCGCCGCCCACTGCATCGCAACCCTCCTACGTTCCGGCCACTCCGTCCGAGCTACAGTACGCTCAACCGAGAAAGCAGAGGCAACTCGCCAAGCATTAGAAAAAGCCAGTGTCCAGAATCTTACCTGTCTCGAACTTGTGGTTGTCGAGGACCCGACTGATCTTCAGGCACTGAGTCCCACGTTGGAAGGTTGTCAGGCTGTATTGCATCTGGCATCGGCTTTCAACTATGACGCCGTACCTGGAGAGTTTGAAGAGAAGCTCATGATTCCTGCTGTGAAGGGTACACAGGTTGTATGTGAGGCTGCCCAGCAGCATCCGTCCATGCGACGGGTTGTCATCATGTCCAGCTTTGCTAGTGTGTACGATGCCAGTCTGGGTTTGCAGCCTGGTCGCGTGTACACGGAGGAGGATTGGGCGCCGTTGACTTACGAGGATGGTGTAAATGCATCGGCCGTGGTGAGTGTCAGAGTGTGACTCGTTTCATCATATTATGGGCTAATGTTTCCCAGCCGATCGCATACCGCGCGTCCAAGGTCGTTGCCGAACGCACGGCATGGGATTATGTTCGAGATCACCAAGTTCAGTATCAATTGGTGACTTTGTGTCCAGGAATGGTATTTGGCAAGATGATTCATCCCATTTCTTCGCTGGCCCAACTCAATGCGAGCAACCAGATTGTCTGGGGTGTGTTGAGCGCTGGACGAGACGGCGAGATCCCCCCAACAAAGGCGCCGGGTAATTTTCCCTCTCGGTATTGAAATGCGATCATCTGCTAATATGAAATCGGGATATAGTTTGGATCGACGTTGAAGATCTCGCCGAGACGAGCCTCAAAGCGTTAACATTCCCCGAGACCAAGCACGAGCGTTTCCTAGTGACGCAAGGATCTTACGATACACAGGAAATTGCGGATATTATTCGAGGACGATTCTCGGAAAAGCATAGAGCACCTTTGGGTGAGCCTGGCAAGCGTATTGCGGATACTCATTACTCCTGTGATTCTTCTAAGGCGCAAAGGGTGCTCGGGGTTAAGTTTCGGGGATTGGAGGAGTCGATTGTGCCGTTGGCAGAGCAGTTGTATGATATGGAAACGCGTTAAATAACGTGTTACAGTATTGAGTCAGGTAGTCAGAATAACTAGTGATAACTGACAATGTCAGATCCTTCTTTCTAAAGCATTGCAACTTGATTGGGTAAATGGACATCGCTTCGGTCATAACGTGTTTAGTGGCTTAAGTCCGAGGAGGCTGACTAGTTCCTGACATCCTTGTCTCGTAGAGCTTATATAGAGCAGTCTCATTGTTACTCCAATCAAAACCTCAGATAACTGTTATTCTGTCAGTGAACGAACCGATAATGTCGAATGCTACCAAACAAACATGGCTTATCACCGGCGGTTCCTCCGGACTCGGTAAATCCCTCGCGATAGAAGCTTTGGAAAAAGGACACACAGTCCTCGGCACTACCCGAGAAATACAAAACGCGCAAGAGACATTCCCTGAATTCGAAGAGAATGGTGGTATATGGTTTGCTTTGGACCCGGGCAGTGTCAATGCATACGACCAAGCAGTGAAGATATCAGAAGCCCACGAAATCGACGTCGTGGTAAATAATGCAGGTTATGCTTTTATTGGGAGTGTGGAGGATACGAGGTATGATTTCACAGATACTCAAAAAGGAAGTACAATGGTGCTAAGGTTGATTTGAACCAGTGAGGAAGAGGTGCGCTCGCAAATGGAAGTTAACTTTTACGGTCCACTTCGCATCATTCGAGCATTACTTCCCAAAATGCGCGTGAAGAAATCAGGGAGCATCGTTCTGATAAGTAGTGGAGCTGGGTGGGTTCATAAACCTAAGACATTATCTCTAAGATTTCTAACAATTCCGACAGATTCATCGCAAGACCCGCTCGTGGCACGTATTCCGCAAGCAAGTTCGCGATCGAAGCTATTCACGAGTCCCTTTCCCATGAAGTCCAAAGCTTCGGCATTCGAGTGCTGATTGTGGAACCGGGAGCTTTCCGCACGCCGTTTGCTAGTCGGATCATTACTCCTGCTCAGTACCAGGGCAATGGGGGTTTCAGTCTCGGATATCGAGGGACCGCCGTAGAGCAGATGGTTCGTGGGATGAGTAACAGTACTGAGTTTCTGAGTTTAGTGAAAGGAGATCCCCAGAAAGCTGCAAGAGTAATATTGAAGGCTGTTGAGGAGGGACACGAGTATCTCCGCTTGCCTCTGGGAACTGACTGTGTGGTGGCATTGGAAAGCAAGATTGGGAGTCTTCAGAGAGATTTGGATTTGACGAGGGAGATGGCAAGTTCTACTGATGTTGAGTAATTTTCAAGAAACATACCAGTCGTATTTCAACGTAACAAAGATGGTTATCAATTCTATTTCAATTATTTCAATCATCCTCTATGCGTCCTATTGGTGCAAGGTAGCCTTAATGTGATCCGCCGTCATGTCGATAAACTCCTTCGCTTGCCATAAATCTGCGATAACAGTTAAAATCTGAAAACGATTGTAATACTCCCAGGGACAACTCACCTTTATCCATGTGCATGAACGGGTGTGGAACGCCCGCAAATCGTTTTTGGGCGACCTCATTCCCACCCTCAATCAACTTCCGTGCATAAGTCTCGCCCTCGTCGCGCAGCGGATCACAACCCGCCGTATAGATCACCGTCTTGGGGAGGCCAGTGAAATCCGGTGCCTGCAGAGCATTGGCATACCACTTGACGGCAGCCAATTGTGCGTCTCGCGTTGGTCCCTCGGAGGCGATGCTCTGCCACTTGAGATTATCGAACCACTTCAACCGCGCCCAGTTCAAGGTGGGCGCGTGTTCCATGGACTGCATGGAAGGCCACGGGGCGTCAGCGGCTGACTTGTATTTGGAGATATCATCGATTGTGGGTGTGCCGACTGCGACTAGCTTGAGGGGGATTTGGGCATCGCGGGCGAGATGTGCGCAGATCAGAGCGATGTTACCACCAGCGGAAACGCCGCCGAGGGAGACCCGCGTGGGATCGATGTTGAATTTGTCGGCGCCGTGGGCAGAGATATATTGCAGGGCAGCGAAGGAGTCTTGGATACCGATGGGGAATGCGTGTTCTGGGACGAGTCGATAGGCGACGTCGATGACGCAGACGTTGGCTTTGACGCAGATGTGCTTGCAGATGTGGGCTTCGGTGTCGAGATCCCCCAAACCCCAGCCTATGATACCGAGTGAATCATTAGTATCGCTGTACGGTTCTTTTTGATCGTGTTTCTCTTACCTCCTCCGTGATAGTCCACATGCACAGGCCATGGTCCTGGGGTGGCAGGCTCGTACACTCGAACGGGAATCAAGTCGCCATTGTGACCGGTCACTTCACTGTCGTAAACGCGCGCACAGTCTGGCGCTGGACCCGTACCATACGAGTATAGCACCGAGTATTTCGTGCGCAACACAGACAGATCAATTGGACCAGCAGGAGTATTGGCGACGTGTTCGTTGTAGAGTTGCACAAACACTGGGTCGAGGTGGGGGAGCACCGCGGGGTGAATGGGGTTGAGGGCTTCGTGGGAAGACATTGCAGCGATGAATGGTCGTGAAGAAATGAAGATGAAGTTGCCTTCGATATAATCTTATATCGAGCAGGCACTTCCTCGATCGTCACATTGTGTGAGTCGTGCGCCCGTCGCGTTGCGCGTAGCCGACGGTCGGAAGGTGCCGAGTTTGAAGCTCGGAAGGAGGAGCGAAAGCGGGGAAGTTGATTCGGAGTTTAGATTGGAGTACTTCCAGCGGCAGTTAATTCCCATGGAAATCACCGTTGGCTTATCTATGCGACGGTCTCTTTTCCGGTTTCTCTTCATTTCCAAACTCCCTCCAATTCAACTTCGGGGTTCACCTATTTACACAAAAAGGACTCCCCCCAGACGAACAATGTACTTCTCATCAAAGCTATTACTATTACCATCGCCATGGATCCCGTGCTTATCGTCGGTGCTGGCATTGTCGGCCTGACCCTGGGCCAAGCCCTGAAACAGAAGAACATTCCCTTTGAGATTTACGAACGCGATGCGACACCCGATGCCCGTGGCCAGGGATGGGCTATCACCCTGCACTGGGCGCTAGAGTATATGTGGAAGATGTTGCCTGAAGAGACACTCGCGCGTATTCAAGCCGTCCAAGTCGACCCGGACGTGGCGCGGAATGATAATGGCAACTTCCTCTTCATCAATCTCGAGACTGGGGAGCCCAAATATAAGATTCCTCCCAGTACTCGATGGCGAGTGAATCGGGAGAAGACCCGTCGGGCTTTGCTACAGGGGATTGAGGATCATGTCCACTGGGGCCGACGAGTAGTTGGTGTAAACCTGCCCAACGATTCCAACAAAGTCCAATTGGTCTTTGAAGACCAGACCTCCGTGACGGGTCGTATCGCCGTCGGTGTCGAAGGAAGTCGCTCGATGGTGCGACAAATTCTGCGCCCAGATTCATTCAACAACTCCCCTCTTAACATCAACTTTACCGGTGTCGCCGTCGACTTGACACCAGATCAGATCAAGCCCTTGAGGGATATGGACCCATTACTGTTCCAGGGATGCCATCCACCCTCGGGAGCCTTCTTCTGGTTCTCCATGCTGGAGACACCTCAAGTAAACGGGACGGCAGGAACGGCAGATGAACGATATCGCGCTCAAATATGCATGTCCTGGCCAGTAACGGGGCCCGAGGACGAGGTTGCCGTGACGGATGAGGCTCGCCTGGCGAATATGAAACGCCGTGCGCAAGGATTTGTACCGTTTTTGCGAGAGTCGGTGGACCGCATTCCGGATGGCACGCCAGTGACAGAGATCAAGTTGGCGGACTGGGAGTGTCTGTCGTGGGATAACCATTCTGGTCGAGTCACGTTGGCTGGTGATGCTGCTCATGCAATGACAATGTGTAAGCTTTTCTTAAGTATAGACAATCTGGGAATCACGAGGCTAACCTTGGATCATAGACCGGGGAGAAGCAGCCAATCATGGCCTACTCGACGCATATCGACTAATGGAAGCCATTGTAAAAATTTACGATGGCTCCGCAACGCCCTCAGTGGCTATTGATGAATTTGAGACGGAGATGAGGACTCGAACCAGTCGTGCTGTACGATTGAGTCGGCAAGCTTGTGTAGATGCACATGATTGGAGTCGACTGGACGAGACGTCTGCCATTTTAACGAAGAGGGCCATTGTCGGGGAATAAGTGATCATGTACCAGAATAAATTTCGATATACCTTGAACGAATCCAGAATCCAGCTACCTACATCGTTATCACCCTCGCCTTTGTATTCCTTAAGTAGAAGATTCCTTTGAGAAGAAAAGACAAGTTTCATTTTGCTATGAGAGTGGGAGGTAGCTGCATGGTCAGTATTCGGTAAACTCCAAAGACTGTCTATAAAAACCGGTTCCAACTCTTCAAGCCGAAACACTATAGCAAATAAAACATGAGCACGAAGTGTATAAAAAGGTACGACATCTCTCACAATACTCTCCAATCTGGCATTTACAGAAGGATCATGCCCAGACCAGTCAGCAGGGCAGTGGCAGCGTAGGCACCGATCTGGAAGTAGCCAACGGTCACGCTGGAGTGGACGTTGACAGCAATACCAGCGCTGGAGGAGGTGGACGAGCTCGAGGACGAGTCGGCAGTAGCGGTGGCCTCGGTGGTAACGGTGCCAGTGCCAGCAGTGCCGGCCTCCTTGATCTGAGCCGAGCAAGTACCGGTTGCGGCAGTGGTGGCCTTGGTAGAGGCAGAGCTGGAGAAATCACAGGCACTGGAGTCCTTGTCCTGCTCCTTGTAGTACTTGTTCAGGGCGAAGGCGAGCTTGTACTTGATCTCGCACATGCTGTACGCACCGTACTCGCCGGTGGTCGCGTTGGCGCTGACACCGCTGCAGTCAGTGTAGCCGCAGACAGTGCTCAGGAGTGTGCCCATCTTGGTGTCCGAGAGGCTGCTCTTGGCGACACAGGCGGACTCTTCGTAAATGCAGTCGCAGAGGTTGGCGTCCGGAGTCGGGGGCAGTGGCGAGGACTTGGCTTGCCAGCCACTTCCCACAGTCGGGCAGCTCTGGAGAACGGTGTTGGTCGGGGTGTAAGAAGCCTTGTTGGTACCGGTGGGGTCGACGCTGGCGATCTCGCTGGAATAGTACTTGAAGTCGGCCATGGTGCTCACGCTAGTGGTGTCGACGACGGAAACCAGACCTGCAACGATGAATGAGCTCGATGCTTCCAGCTTTTTATCTTTGATCATAACTCACCGTAGTTGTTAGTCTCCTGGAAGTACATGTAGACGATACCACCAGACCAGACCTCAGCCATGGTATCACCGTACAGAGCCTTGACCTCGGTGAAAGTGCGAGGAGTGACCTCGTTACAGCCATACTCAGCAAAGAAGACGGGGACGGTGTAGTTGCGGAACTGCTCAGTACGGTCCTTGTATCCAGACTCGGCATAGGTCGAGTTACCGCACCAGGAGTAGATGTTGTAGCCCCAGAAGTCCACGGACTCGTCGTCGCTAGCGCAGTCAAAGTAGTTGGCCAGGTCCACACGGATAGACGAGACATCAGCAGTGGCGTATCCAACACCCATGGACCGGTATCCCTTCTCCTTGATGTAGGACTTCATATCACGAACGGCAGCCTTAACAAAGGCGGCAGAGTCAGTAGTGGCAATGGTGTTGGCGACCTCATTACCGGCGAAGAAACCGATGGTGTTGTTGTACTGGGAGAGCTCGTCGATGACACTGGTGTAGCGAGAGTACAGGTCGGTCATCCAGTTGGGGTCGCTACGGTCAATGGACTGAGTTGGGTCCGAGAGATCGGAGATCAGGTAGATGCCTGCCTCGGAGAGCAGCTTCATACACTCGGAGTGGTCGGCACTGGCATTGATGGAGTAGGTACGGATGACGTTGGTGCGCAGCTCCTGGAGAATAGGGATATCACGCTTGCAAGCGGTGGCATCGGCCAGGGGATCCTTGTAGCTGGTGCTGTCACTAGTATCCTCTGATTGATGGTGATGATGTTAGTATTCAATGTTTCATTGTTCGACGTCAACTTCTGGTCGGGTTGAACTGGCAATGATCATGAACATACGTTGATACGCGACACCACGGAGGTAGCTATTAGATGATTAGCATGGATATCGTCAGGATTAGCAGCAGAACTCTGCCAGTTGACTCACAATTGAGTGTTGTTGCTGGAATAGAAGAACTTGGATCCCTGATATCAAACCCATAGTTAACATCTATACACCTCTTCAAACGATTCCAGAATGCCGGACCTTGATCACAATAGGGTCCAGGTCCGCCACGGCGGCCGTGACCAGCGTCGCCAGCGACAGCAGAGAGAACCTCATGGCGAAAATAGGCTTAGCGGATCCAATCGATGCCGCAGAATATAGCTATAGCGAGTGAAACGGGAGGACGGCCTCCTTCGGGTCGGTTTAAGCGCAAGAAAAGAAATACTTGAAAGATGGAAAGAGAGTGTTTGAATGAGTGAATGTTAATGTCTAAATGCCCTCCAACGAAGAAGTATCCATGGTGGCTTCATCTCCTGTGGCCATTAATAACCTCCCATCCCCGTTTCGGCCACCCTGATTTGCCATTTGCCCCTGAGCACTCGAAATGGGACGCGTACTGGCATCCACCGAGCTAAATGACCTCAGATTCAGAGAGCCCCCCGAGGAAAGGCTCATAAAACGGTGGGCGACTACTAACTGGGTGCCCGGTTGTCAACTTTTCCAGGGAGGAGACGGACCGCGTCAACCACCAGTATTATTAGGGCTGGTAGGCAATGGAAGCGAATCGGTACGCTAACCCCGAACGAATGAGAAGAGCCAATGAGAAGGTCCCACCGACTGAAAGTATCTTGGGTTCGGCAGACTAACGCTCGTTAGTGCGCCACGATGGAGTTTACTCGTCCTTGGGAAGGTGGTCGTGAGGCGTTGCGAGAGCGAAGCCCCGAACGTGGAGATGCTGATGAGTAGCTGGCCACGAATGCATTTAAGACATTGTCATTCATATCTGCAAATAGCTGCGCATAGCCCTGTGAATAGTATTCTAACTGGGTGAGTCCATCAAGCAGTTGATGGTGAAAAGCGAAAATATTCACAGGCTGACGCGGTTGGTGGGGCCTTTTCTTGGGATGGCGTCGGCAGTGCGTGTCCTCCTCCTAACCACCGCACTTGAATTTTTCCCCCGACTTTTTACTTCTATTATGCTTTGCCCCCATACAAGGACAGGCATAATCTAATTTTATCACTTGAATCTAACCGGAATACCACAAGCGTTGTGTGGTAATCTCCTTGATCAGGGTGTGGTGGGTAAAGAACATCGGGGTGGGACGAAAAATCAACTATTTATGCATGCTCGGAGATAATTTCAACTCGCGGGAACGATCTTTCAAATAGTAAACTACCAGATTGACAGAACTCAGCAGGTTCTTGCTCTAATATCTCTCAAATGTCATATAGCCTGCGTTGCTTCGCTACTTGGTCGAAGAGATGTTGCAGCGACCAGGCATTGAGACGGGTGTCGCGAAATAATAGATAGTTCGTGTATACCCACAATAAGAGTGACTAGCGTGCTGGATCAACTAGGGTGACCAATGCCGAGAACGATAACAGTGCCAAGCCTTGAGGATCTGAGGATCTGGGGAATCTCGCATCGGTGGGTTCGGTGTGGCGCTGTCAGATTAAGTTGATACAATATTTCACGTCGTCATCGCTAGTGATCCAGTAGCTTGACCATCAACTACAAAGGTTCTGGTACCTAATGAGCTACTGTAGGAATACTGAGAAAGAAGCGTGTGGTTGAAAAAAGTGTTTATTTCCGTAAATCCCGATGAGCTCTAGATAATCACAACAAGACGATACTCATACATCCCGGGTCCTTTGTCAACAAGAAAGCATTATTATCATTAACATCCGTTCGTTTCGATCTCGGCCTTGATCTTTCGGGTATCCTTTGAGCCATTTTACATTCGATTCTGCTTGCGATGGGATTCAATGGCAGCTTCGAAGCCTCGGATCGTATCCAGTGGTCGCTCGAGGCGGTTTCGCGTGGGGTTGGAGAGATCAGGGTCAGCTGAGAGCGAGTTAGCAAGTATTCCCTGGCCATAAAGACATTTCTATCTTTCGCGGTAACGTACTAATGATCTTTCCCTCGCGATCCTTATGCTGCATACTCCGAAGGGAGAAGGTGTCTCGAGTTCCAGGCTCGGCGTTGACAGCCACTGCAAATTGAGTGTAAGTAGACCTGGTCAAATATAGACAGGTGCAGTGCAATGCGCTTACTACTGGGCTGTGCTTCATATAGGGCTGCGTTAGGGTCAGCCTTGCTTCGCAGCACGTCCTTGGGGCTATCGTGTGACTGGATGGATCCAGTGCGCGCACTGGAAGAACTTGAGGCGGCCATTATGTGAAGATTGCGAGAAGTCGAGAGTGGTTGAGAGTAGTTATCGAAGAGAGAACTTGTGTTATCCGATACTCCAGTGATATGTCGCAAAAGCACAAGATTGTGGGTATGAATCGAGGGGTAGGTGACTCAGGCATGGACCCGGTGCCTGGCAGTCATCTATATATAAGCAAACCCTCTGCAAAACTACATAAACTTTCCATGGTACCTCACGTATTCGTCTCTTCCCTGTAATTCCCCAGCTAAGAATAGATCCCTGTTCACTGTGCAAATCGAAATCACGCAAATTGTGGCAAGACTTACGGATCCTTTCGGTTGATGATTGGGCCGATCCCGATCAGCAGTGGCGGGTCGGTCACACCAACATCCAATTCCGTATGACGTTACACAGGCACAGACGCGGCGTTCCCAATGGCTGGCCAAGCTTGCCCTACTGCCGTAGTAGAATGCTTAGCATGCCATAGGCCAATCAGGGGTGCTACGACGCGCAATCGTCGGTGGCTGAAGGCGCCGGTGGTTCCGCCAGGCACAGGCACCGTAACGGGTTCTCAGGTACCCAGAGGAAATGGAGCATCTCGGAGGACCCTAGAGGGATTCGCAAGCTACAAGCAGCTCTCAAATTAGGGCATTAGTGTATGCGCCTTCGCCTGTAAGGCGTCAGCTTAGCTCCATCGCATGCAGGTACGAAAGCTTTTTGCGGCATGTAAGACACTGTACTTTGATCCCTTGTTGTGGAGATAACCCGTTGTTCCCTTTCGAAAATGTGACGGGAAAGTTCGGGAAATTCCTTCCC
Organism: Penicillium cataractarum; assembly: GCF_028827025.1. Taxonomy (NCBI): domain Eukaryota; kingdom Fungi; phylum Ascomycota; class Eurotiomycetes; order Eurotiales; family Aspergillaceae; genus Penicillium; species Penicillium cataractarum. Next base: position 286,473 of record NW_026622745.1, on the reverse strand, counting down.
CCATGCTATCTCGTCTGAAGAGATAACGACTCGATATTCAATAGCCAATAACGATGTACTCCGATCGAGAATATGCCCACACATGGTCAATTCTGACAGCCCTAACATTGTTTCTCCACAAGAATGTTCTCAAACTCGAGACAAAAAATGATATCAACAGAAAAAATACATGCACTTTTCGGAACGAGTCGTCATCCGAATACTGCGCAATTACCGTATTTAATACAAGAAGCCTAGCAAGGCCACGCTTCCGGGGACGCGCACGGTTCAACTTTATGTTTCAGAGGGCGTGGCCCATACGGAAGGGTTGTGTGGCTGAACCATCAGGCTACGACGTTTCAGAAACCAGGCTGGGGTCATTATTATTATTAGTAGTAGTAGTTCGAGAACGGCGATGGCATCGATCGAGGTAAGTCTCACCCGTCATGCGAATTCCGAGGCAATGTCATTACTATTCAATTGTCCAAGAACAATGCAATGAGTCGCTCAAAATACAGACCGAAAACGGGGATGGTTGCACCGAAACCCGCCACGCTTGAACCCCCAGCATTCCAGAACTCGAACATTTATTGTTCGTTTTGGCTTCTTGGGGTAAGTGTGGAGACTGATTGGCTCATAATGAGATAACGATTCTCTCATGTGCTCAACATTATCTTACCACAGCATTGTCTGGCTGTGAACCTTCGTCTTTCACCAGCTGACCTGGCTTAAATCGGATCCGGTCTTTTCCTTTGGGTAGAATTAGAAAGATCTGTCTTGGTGGGCGGCATATCATTGAGTTTTTTAGGTTACCTGTCCATAGGATAGGTATATGCGCGAATATAATTCGTCAGACTAGTGATTTGGAAGAGATTCCAGATACATAAAATATATATTCCACCGCAAATCCAAAAAATGAGTTAGTAATCACGATTGAAGTCGAGTTCTTTGCAAAGAATATCTTCTTTCCTGTTAAAGTTTAACTTGCGATATCGATGGTTTCAGAACTGTACTTTCTTTTTACGGTTATGACAATCAACCAAGTAGCCACTTCATCTGGCGAGAGCGAATGGAATCGTCGGTATAATGTAAGTTCCCAAATACAGAGCCAACACCATGTTCCCAGGTCTACAACCCATTCTAGCGTACTAAAGAGAAGCATAGGGGTCTGACTAGATAAATAAATTCCGTATCTACAAGAGATATCCTGTTGGTATTCAAGAGAAATTTGCTGGAAACCAAGCCGATTGCGCCGGCTGATTGTCTATCTTCCGATGGGTTTGCGTCTATTGTACACGCCCCTAATTTGCAAATGCCACCTGCAATGCATATGCCGATCTAATAGCTTCGGGGCAAGTCAAGAACCTTCTCACTGACATAGTTCAAAATCATTTCACGGCTCACGGGAGCAATCCGAGGAACCAGACATTCACGCAAGTACCGCTCCACATCGTATTCCATAGCGTAACCCATGCCTCCGTGGGCCAGCACGGCACGCTCACAAGCCGTAAACGCGGCCTCGGCAGCGAGATACTTGGCACTGTTGCAGGCCACGCCAATTGCGTGGAATGGCACAGAGCCGTCGTTGGCATCATAAAGACGAGTGGCATGGTATGTGGCGTGTTTCGCGGCCTCGAGCTTCATGTATGCATCTGCTAGTGGGTGGGAAACGCCTTGGTTTTGTCCAATCGGTCGGCCGAAGACCACTCGCTCTTTGGCGTATTGAGCGGCTTTCTCGAGAGCGGCATAGCCCAGACCCAGCGCTTCACCTGCGAGTAGACAGCGCTCGGCGTTCATGCCGTGCAGAATAATCTTGAACCCCTGGCTCTCCTGGCCAATCAAAGTGTTGGCAGGAATCTTGTAGTTGTCGAAGAAAACTTCGTTGGCGTCTACAGCTCGGCCACCCATCTTTTTGATCTTGCGCATATCTAGACCCGGCTGGTCGCGGTCAAGGTCGATACAGAAAAGTGACAACCCCTCACTCGACTTTTGGACTTCCTCCAATGGCGTTGTGCGAGCTAGAAGGATCATTTTGGAAGCAACCTGCGCGCAAGTGATCCAGATCTTTTGGCCGGAGACTGAGTACCCATCTTCGGTCTTTGTTGCAAGAGTCTTGAGCTTGAGGGTTTCAAGTCCCGTGTTAGGCTCAGTGACGCCAAAGCATGTTCGCCAGGTACCATTGATGATATTAGGGATTGTCGTTTCCAGCTGTTCCTTTGTGCCAAATTTAGCCAATGGCTGCGTGGCATATACATTGGCGTGGATTGCTTGTGCACCAGCCATTCCGGCACCAGATTGAGTGATAGTCTGCATCATCATGGTTGCCTCAGAGATGCCTATCATAAAAATTAGTATGTCATTCAAATTATACAGTTGATGTAGGTACGTACCTAATCCTGCTCCCCCTAGATACTCGGGAAGGGCGATGCCCAGCCACCCGTCCTTGGCCAAGGCAGCGTGGAACTCTTTAGGATCTTTTTCTTGCTGGTCACGCTCCTGCCAGTACGTATTGGGAAATTTGGAGCAGATATGCGAGATGGCTTCTCGGACTGTGAGCTGCTCCTCTGTGAAGCCCGTCATTTCCATGAGTTCACGACGTGAAGACGTCGAAAACGCGGCACGCGCCGTTGGCAGGCGACTCGATACGCCTGGCGATGCCCTGAGAGATGGAACAGCCCATCGCGACCGAGCTAAACGTTGCCACTGAGGTCGAGACATCTTTCTAGTTGGTATATTGTGTCGTCTTCATCTGCTCCCATGGTGAGTTAATATATGTGGTATACGCCGCCCTGGTCCCACCGAGAAGAGCATATAACCGAGTAGCCGACTTTGACTTCCCCTCTGTTGATCGGCAAAGGAGTCAGGGTGCCGAACAGAATTCTGAATGCATTCAGCCGAGGCATCCACAGTATCAAATACAGAGCAGCGGACACTAAAACAATACGATTAACTTATTTACTACCCTTTTTGCATGAAAATCACTTCTGGTGGTCAACAATGAGATTGTTCCTTCAACCTACCCGGGGGTTGCGCCCGTTCTGCATGCCCCGTGGCACATCGAACTCAATTACGCCCCGAATTTATTATTCAAGCGCAGCTTCAAATGGCCATCGTGCTCCCCCACTAGCTGGCATCACTGTTGTGAGCTTGGAACAAGCCATTGCTGCCCCATTTTGCACCCGCCAGTTAGCCGATCTGGGAGCTCGCGTTATCAAAGTCGAACGACCAGGCGTTGGCGATTTTGCTCGTCAATATGATGATCGTGTCAATGGGATGTCTTCACATTTTGTCTGGACCAACCGATCAAAGGAGAGCTTGGCACTTGATCTGAAAAATAAGGAGGATCATGCCGTGTTGATGAAACTCTTGGAGAAAGCGGATGTGCTCGTCCAAAACCTGGCCCCAGGCGCAAGTGCACGTTTGGGTTTATCGCATGATGCCTTGAAGGAGAAACACCCTTCTTTGATTGTCTGTGATATTTCCGGATATGGTCAGGATGGTCCGTATCGTGACAAGAAGGCATATGATCTTCTCATTCAAAGTGAAGCGGGAATGTTGTCTGTCACCGGCACCGGAAAAGAGCCTGTAAAGGTGGCTATCTCCATTGCAGATATTGCCGCCGGCATGTATGCATACACCAACATTCTTTCTGCTCTCCTTCAGCGTGGAAAAGACGGTCAAGGCTGTCGTATCGACATTTCTATGCTCGAGAGTATGGTCGAGTGGATGAACTTTCCAATGTATTATGCATTCAATGGAGCCCCTGGCCCCGTACCATCAGGAGCATCTCACGCTTCTATCTATCCGTATGGGCCCTTTGAAGCCAGCAATGGACAGGTCATGTTAGGAATACAAAACGAGAGAGAATGGGTCAAATTCTGCTCCGACGTCTTGCAACAACCTGATCTGGCCTCAGACTCTCGATTTTCCAGCAACACATTGCGGACCAAAAATCGCGGTGAATTGAAAGCGATCATCTGCGATGTTTTTTCTCGGCTGACAGCTGCGGAGACTATTAAGCGTCTGGAGGCCGCCTCGATTGCGAATGCAAACTTGAACGACATGCAAGGTGTTTGGAAACACGCACAGCTTCAGGCTCGTGATCGCTGGGTCGATATTGAAACTCCGGTCGGTACTGTACCGGCGCTTCTCCCACCGGGCTCCACAAAGTCGGCCAAGCAGGGCGGCTATGGGGCTCAGATGGGTTCGGTCCCAAAGGTTGGGGAACATAACAAGGCAATCTTGACGGAGTTGGGGTTGGTAGAATAGATCTTTAGAGTATTGCTTTCTCGACTCGTCGAACACAACCTTGTTACTATATAGATCTGAATGTATACACTGTTACGACAGCTATCTGATGAAGGTAATCTTTCGATATGGTCATTCTTGATTGTACGAAGCTATAAAAATCGATACAAGAATTCCAGGTTCTGCGGGTTGAGATAGTCCGGGTTCGTCAATGAGCCTGCCAATCCCGAAATATCCTCACCTTCCACATTGAACAACTCATACCAGTCCATATTGATTGATGCATCTTCCATTGGGTTCAAGGGGCCCGTGACCTGCAGACCGGGCAAAACGCTGTCGGCAGACGTTGGAGAAAGGGGTCGACTTGTGTTACTGCAAGGGGTATCCAGAGACGACGAGTCGGGAATCTGTGGTCCCTTTGTAAGCTGGCTGGAAAGGGCAGATGCTGACATTCCGTTGTCGATTAGGCGGAGATTTCGAGCTGTACGATCATCCAAGCAATGGAAGAATAAATCGAGAACCCAATTCTCGAGATCCCATGACTTTTGAAGTTCTTTCAATCCAAGCAGACAAAGTTTTGCCCGGTGTTCTGCAAGCTTTTTGGCTGTGCTGGCAACTCGTCCGAAATGAATAGTGTGAATACATAGAGCAGAAAAAGTGTGGGTGATTCTATTTCGTTGTTAGAAAGAGATTTCCTTGATATATAATGTGGCCAGGACTCACAAGTGAACAGATCCATGTTGTACTAGATTTTGTGAGAGCATATCTTCCAAGATTCGGGTACTCTTAGTTGCGGCCTCCAGGGCTATGTTGCCCTCCGAGCTGGTGGATTGACTTGGTGGTTGCAAGAAAATGGGTCGGTAAAGCAACAAATACAAGTTACTGGATATGTTAGTGGCAAGCTCTCTGGATTTGATACTGAACAAACGGAGGATGTGACATACGCGTAGGTCATATGTAGCATTCCAACCAGGAACATGACTTCTCGGGCCATGGATGGTTGAAACTGCATCTCTGGTGGTAGATCCGATTCCCAGTCTAAGAGACGCTGGTGGAGGACAGGACGTAATGGATTGTCCAGTTTTGATTTCCCAGGTAAATACTGGCTGGAAACAACCTCGCGTACTGTATCATTTGATGATCAGTTACGTCCTCTCGGCGTTTCATTAGGCAAATGCTTCTTACATAATTTAGCTAATCGAGCCATTTGAATCACATAATTGACGTGTGCTACAGGTGGTCTTCGGAAGACTTCAGAAAGATTGGTTGAATCGTCTTCTTCAAAGTCAGACTCGTCAAGTTCGGCTACTTCACAATCCTCATCGCGAATTCGAGACGGTAACCCGAGGGCTGCCGATGTTTGTTGATCACGAACCTAGTGTTTTGTGAGCTCTGACATCTCGGAGGAGGTGGATGCTGACAGGAAGCCTTACATATAAAGCCCACCAAATCCTCTTCCAGACCTGCTGGTCGCGAGCACCCAGGAAAGTCAATTTGGACCTAATTTGTCAGTTCTTGATGCAAAGTAGATGAGGCTGACCAGAAAACCATACATCACATGCATTCCCTTCTTCTGGGCCAGATCCGTGGCCGTGCCGAGCCAGTATCGCACATCCCGCTCCTCTGTAGGCCCCCCACGCCAGAAACTCAACAGAAATATTGACTGCAATTTGATCATCGTATCGGTTTCCCATCCGACATCATATATCTCCTTTGCGCGTTGGTAGAACAGACCCTTGGCCTTGTATCGGTTGCTGAATCCCGTAGTCTTAAGAGCAGAGTCTGAGCATAGACTCACGCCGATGAAAAGCATTGCCTGCAAGAGTAGCGGAGAAATGGTTTCATCCTGATAGTCATTCTGGACCCGAGAGCGATCCAGAATTGGGAACAGCGGATGGAACCATTCAAAGTACGCTTGCAAGAGTACCTCACATATAGCTGGCGACGGGAAGATCAACGCGCTTTCTCGAATAAGACGTTCTTGGAGAGATTTACGGCGTTGACCAAAAATCTCTTCACTGGTCCCTGCAGATGCATGGAGTTCGGAGATGGAGTAGTGCAGACGTCCTTTCTGAATACCACAAGCATATCCTTTGTCGGGTGATCGTTGTCCCTCATCGACCACACAGGTCAAAGGACTCGACTCGCCGAGAAAGACAGTTTTGTGAATGGCATCGCCAACCCTTACGGGATGGGCTGATGGGGCATAGTGGGGACCACTGTCTAGCAGGGGCTCTTGCTGCAGAAGCCGGCTTTCCGATGCAGTAGTTGGTATGCCATGTGCCTCGAGTGATTCGTTCTCGGAAGCTGCCTTTTTCTTCCGGCGTGGGTATCTAGCGAGAGGCATTAACACATGGTTCAGAAAAAAAAAGAGATTAGATGGCTTCAGTAAACCTACTTTCCTCGTCGTGACACTCCTAGCTCACAAGACAGATTCCAAGACACGCAATTACGGCATGGCTGCATCTCCAGAACATTGCATCGCACGCGGCGTGCGTTGCAGGCCAAGCATGCCTTCTTTGCGCGTGTGCGCGGCCGATCCGGGTTGGAGGTCGCCATTATCAGTTGGAATATAGGCTGCTTCCTCGGAGGCTAGTGAGTCGAATCATCAAAATATAATAGAGGAGCAGGCTTCTTCTGTTGGGCTTGCTCGGTTATACAGGCGTGGTGAGCGACCGTCAGTGGGTCATTTCGGTTTCTTCGGCTTTATGCTTTTTGGAGCGGGGAAATTCTCCCACGCCGAATCTTTGCCACGTCGCTTCACAGGCGAATCAAGCCTTGTTTCTGAGGCTCCCGTGATGCTCTTGTCAGAGAATATACCTCTGTATTCTCCAGGCTGAAAAGAAGCGAGCGAGGACTGGCGGTAGCCATAGGTAGCACAGTCAATCGGCTATACCCCGTACTAGGCACAACACTATGGCGTCATGAAGCAGTTGTCTACAGCGGGGCGAACAATATATATTATTGTGGTTATCCAGCACAACAGCTAGAAAGATATTCGAATTGACTAGAAGCTAGGCTGATAATTTTTTAAAGATCCATATTGATCTAGCACTTGTATGTGCGACTTAGAAGAATTCAGTGTGTATTACACCTTGAAGATATTGGTCAACTTTTTGGTGTCGATTAGCATCAAAGACCAGAACTTCCAAGGTCGCCACTTTTTAAAGTAATCTGCAGACAAGCAACTATAAATGTAACAACTTCTGCCCATCTAGATGTTACTGCGCTTTGGAAAATTGCAGCATATAATACTACTGATAGAGCAAGCACTCGGTGCTCTTGACGGCGAATCGTCGCGTGTAAAAGAAGTAAACAGATTGAGGGGAAAACCCTTGTTCAAACTATCTAGAGAAGAGCAAGTGAGAAAGACCTCGACGAGAGCTAAACAGGCCGAGCAAAACGGGCAGCAAAAGCTGGGCTGCAGACATCCCTGGGGAAACTCCGTTAACTTTGGAAAAGTTGGAGTCTTCCCCCACCGCGGAAGAGAAACGGTGGAATCCGACCGACTGATTCTCCGTCAATTTACTAGGGTAATTACTCTGTCCTTACTAGGTACGTGGAGGCCTAACTCTTCCCTACCCTTCGGAAATATATATCATATTTCTATGCGCACTCTCCGATTACCGGTGGATTTTTGACTAAGGACGCGGACAAACCAAAAGGAGGGGGCTGTAGACGCTAGAATCCTATATGGCCCTGCGGCCCCTGCCACATGGCCTTCTCCGTATTTTTCGTTCTGCCACCACCCTGTCTGCCTATTTATATTGTTGTTATGCTTAGTCCACCTCTTCTCTTCTCCAAGCTTTTTGTAAACAGCATGTTGGCCTAGTCAGTATTAGATCAACTTGGCTTCAACCCATCACATTGAGGGGCTTTTATAACGCTCTATATAATGAGCCCGCGATGCTAGAGGGGTTAAGCCTGTCTGTAGATATCTCACGGAAATTAGGTATTCCTAGGCAGAACTAGCGTATCGATAGGTTATGTATAACTCAGCGCTGAAGGGTGTATTTAGCGACACTATTATCCTCGGTCCGCATAATCCCGAGCAGCTTATGCGAACTCTTAATATGGTCCCTTGAAAGCGGCTTTGGCGGTACAGATCGAGGAAGTATGGAAGCTTATGGAGACCGTGGCTCCTCTGGATAATTATAACAACGAGGTTATGGGCATGGTATAGTGAATGAAATTGGTAGGCGAAAAATAGTCATATGTGCGAGGCATACATAATAACTCCTGCCCCGAGGGCCGTGCCGAGAACGGGACTTTACTGTAAAGTCCCGTTTTGGATCATACTTTCACACCAAAGCTTCTCAGTCATTCAATTTGAAGTAATAAACTCGCTTTCACGGCCATAACCATTCATAGAGCAGAGTTGCAAAGAAAGAAAAATGAGACGGTATACGTAGATTAATATGTTTATCTAGTGGATCGTTTTCTTCCACAATCAATTTTAGTGGCACAATCGACACCCTAGCGGGCTAAGAGCGCTATCGCTGGATAAATTGACTCCACCTCAGCATGATATGGAGACTATATTGTTCATACGGTCCCTTAATGGTTGGTATTTTTATCCAGACCGTACCCATATCTTACATGAAAGCAAATGGTTAATAGCAGCCCACCCCCCTGTGAGTTCGAACTAAATAAGACTAAGGGTTTCTACCTTATCTCGTGTGTGTCTTTGCCCTCTAGTCCGACCACATTATGGAATTTACTTCCGTACTTCTCTTCCTCATTGGGGTGAGCCCTGTCGTGTTCGGTATTCGACTCATTCATCATCGTCAACGCTACAGAGATCTGGTTTGAGGCCCGCTGAGAAGCCGCGCATTTCATTCCGTTTTGCTAATTTATCTCGAGCCCAAACCTCCACATAGCCTTATCTGGGGTCATCTGAAACTGTTTAACGATACTATCAAGCTATTTCCTCCGAACACCGCACTCTCTGTGTTCTACACGACAATTGCACAGAAGTATGAGCTCCGTGGCATCTTCTATCTGGATTTATGGCCATTCAGCCATTCACAGATGGTGTTGATTGCCCCCGATGCTGCAGATCTGGTCACTGTTAGAAGAAATTACCCGCTACACGATGTAGTTTCCCAATTTGTCGGTCCGCTGCTGGGCGAAAAGGCTATAGGAGGAGCCGACGGGGAAACCTGGAAAATGCTACATCGCATGATTGCCCCAGGGTTCCGGCCCTCGTCTGTCAAGGCAATGATGTCGATTATTGCTGATCAGACAATGGAGACTTTCTATCCGGCCCTGAAATCCTATGCATCAAGTGGGGAAGTCTTTTCAATGGAGAACGCAGCTGGAGAGCTTATATTCAGTATCAACATTAAACTGATCCTGGGTACATCCATTTCCAAGCAGAAAATCAGTGAGCTGCTTCATGACATCAATAGGATCCTGGGTTATGCGCAATTAATATCACTCACCAGCAGTACGAACCCAGTGAAAAAATGGACCACATGGTGGAGGAAGAGGCAAGCGGCACAACGCATAGATGATTTCTTACGCTCATTTATTGCGCAACATCATTTGGCCGGCTACGATAGAACTTTAGACAGCCCTGACGCTCAGGGAAGGATGACCATCTTGGATTCAATGATTTTTGAGGGCCGACGGATGGGGATAGATTCTCAAAGCTCAGGCAAACTGAGCCCAGCCTTTAGGGACATAGTCGTTGACAAGTAAGTCCTACAAAAAACAAATAGCAGCTGAACGACTGATATAGTTTGATTTTTTCCAAGACTGCTAATATGCTTCCTTAGTGTCAAGGGTCTTCTCTTTGGTGGCTACGGAACAACGACTGACACACTTTGCGTATGGTCTTGCTTTCAAGTTTCCTTTTCCCCTTCTTTTCAAGTCTCACTAACGCTGCAAAGTTTGTATTTATCATGCTGTCTTTACATCCCCATGTGATGGTAAAGCTTCGAAATGAGCACAGCGAAGTTTTCGGCGCGAGTCTAGCCAGTACGCAGGAGATACTCCGACGCACACCACAGAAAACGAGCGAGCTATTATATACGACTGCCGTGATCAAGGAAACCCTTCGACTATTTCCTGTCGGGTTCGGAGCTCGGAAAGCAATGCCCGGGTAAATTCATCCCCCTCTGTCTTTACTTCCATAGGAGGATTTGAGTAAATGCTTACAAGTGTCCACCCATCAGAATCGATGCACTCCAGTACAATGGAAAATTGTATCCAACATCCAACCACCTCATCATACCCTGCACGCATACTATTCACTACGATCCTGAGGTATTCACGCAACCCTCGCGTTTCGATCCTGAGAGGTTTATGGAACCAAATAAGGTGCCTCGAGAGGCGTGGCGCCCCTTTGAACGCGGTGCTCGGTCATGTATTGGTCGTGATCTAGCGATGGAGAAGCTTCGGACTGTGCTCCTACTCACAGTCCGGAACTTTGACCTGGAGTGTGCATCTGTTGAGCCACGAAAGACCCCCACGGCTCCGTTCACCGATTTAGATTTGCAGTTGGGCAACCTGGCGTTCCAGGAGATGGCACTGTCAGCCAAACCGCGGGGAGGAACGATGATGAAAGTGACTTCTCGCTAGGTGATGCTAGATATTGTGACAATCGAGGATGGACTGGAGCAGAAGGGTTGAATAGCCAACTGGCGTCTGGCGTCTGGTGTTTGGTGTTTGGTGGAAGGTTCTTTTTGGTCCAAAACAAAAAGGCTTCTACGCAGTAGATAGAACTTCCTCCTCCTTTCTTCCCTAGATTCAGTTGCTTCGTTGAAATGCACCGATTTAAACCCCTTCATCTCGCCTGGTTGTAACAGATATTGCTGTACTGGTTTCAGGTTTCATAAATCCAGGTTCCTCGCCCTCAAGCACAGGCCAATAACCAATGAGGGTCTAGATTTTTACATTCTTAGTAACAAAAGACTCGAAAAAACATTGCGTAGATAACCACCATTGTTCGCTGCTCAAGTACAAATTGTAAGGTTGCTCTTTCCGCACCTTAACAGTCCAGATAACTCTAAAATACACACAGAGAATAAGTTCCATCTAGTATAGCCACATGGTCAGCCATGCGCTCAAAGACTCATTGTCAGTCTGGTGGTATTCATTACGGCTTAGAACCCTTCAAGAGATCCAAGTAGAGTACATCTGGGTTTTCAGCGGCCTCATGCCAAATGTTCAAGGCCATTTGGGCCATTCGAGGGTTGACTTTGTTTTCCTTTCCTGCGACAACAATGAGAGCAAGGTCTTTGATCATCAAATCGATCGGAAACACATTCCTGGCCTGCCGATATGCCTTTTGTGCAGCATGAAGAATATCTCCCATAAAGGTCTGTCCGGACGAATTGTGGATGACTTCGTATAGCAGTTCGGGGTCCAAGCCACCCCGGACCCCAATTTCCATGGCCTCCGCCACCACTAGCAAGACACTACAGGCAATGTAGTTATTACTGAGCTTGGCTGTCAGACCATCACCAATCCCGCCGCACCAGAACAACTTTTGTGGCTCCCCCATCATCTCCAGGATATGCTGGATTCTACCACCCATCGAGTTAGAATCCCGGGGTTTCGTCTGTCCTATCATGAAAGACAATTTCCCGCTCGCCGCTGCTGGAGGCCCGCCCTATTCTTATTCAGTTTTCACCGTGAAAAGAAGTTACCCAGGTTCCACGTACCGACACAGGTGTGTCCACATAGCACCCAACACCCATCTCCGACAGCTTTACAGCAATCTCTCGGGCTAAAGACGACTCGATGGTGCTAGTGTCTAGGAGCAATCGTTCGGAGTTTGGCGTTGTGAGGATACAGCCGTCGAGATCCCCTAGATAGGCTTTGCGAACAGCTTGAGCGTTCGGTAGGCTTGAGACAAGAACCTTGGTATTTCTTGCGGCCTCTTCTACGGAATTGGCGATTTCAATGGGACCGAACTGCTCGAACTTCGACACAAACCCTTCACAGGCTGCAGAATCAATGTCGAAGATGTAGAGCGTGGCAGAAGCCTGTATTTTCCGACGGATGTTGCCTGCCATGCAAGACCCCATGGCACCTAGCCCTGTGCATATTGGTGGGTTTAGCATCGCTTAACTAACGGGGGCCCTTTCGCTGCTGACAGCCCTACCTATGAACGCAACACTATCCTCCATGGTTGTGTTTGCGTGATATTAATGTGATATCGAAGGGAAATTGTGACTAAACGTCAGCAAGAATGGAAAAAGGCACTTTATTATAGACTTGTTGGATACCGCTAAGAGATCTGCAATCTTACATAAACATACCCCGACTTTGTTTTACGGGTAATTTGGCCCCCAGTATCGTCAGAGATTTCATACCACACAAATTCAGAATCAACACCCTTTCATGAGTCTTTGTATTTCCTCTTTGCGCTCCATTGCTCTGATAGACTGGTAAACCCTCGATGTTTTCTTAGTTTATATAAGCAACTCTTGTTAAATATCATATCTCATTACTATGAGGTTCTCCGGTTTCGTCAGGGTTTCGAGGGTCGCCTTGCTTTATGTAAACCGAATGGGTATGGGAGTTGACAACGTAGTGGATTTGAGCCTCTCTCATTCTAATACGTCGATGATCTGGTATTCTTGCATGTATGCATTGCCCGATGACACAAGGCAATCAACAGGCGAGAGTGCCAAGACTAGTGCAACGCGTTAATTAGGATTTCTGGTTATTAGAGTAGAAAAAACCGCCATGACACTTAACCCACAAATCATAGAATCAAGCAAACCTCCTGATTCACAATTTTCCAGGCCGAAAAAAGGTCCAAGCGACGGGCATCTAATGCAATAATATTGATAAGAAGCTCGTAGAGTTTATCAACAGTTATTTTTTTTTTTTTTTTTTGGTAACGTACAACCAGTGTAAGAAGCGAACACTGCCCTTGATACAGGTTGAGGGATTGTGGACCTTGAAAGTCGGAGCTAGCTCGCTAGGTTTACCTGACTGAGCCGCGGTTGGTATGCCACGAAGGGTAATCAATCCACCGCTAGGCTGGGGTAGGCCGAACACTGGATCCTCCTTGCTTGAGACCACGGAAGTTGGAACGCCTGATCGTAGTGATCAGTGCCCAGCTTGAAGAATGACAATGAAATCGAGATAGAAAAGTAGCGGGCAGGAATTCAAATCTTTTCATGAATCTTTTTCCTTACAAACTAATTTCACGACATTAAGGCATTTTTGCAGTTCTTTGTTCTATTCTTGTTCCAGGCCCCTTAGCATGACAGAAGGAGGCTAATTTGAATAATGATAGTTTGACTAGCGGGAAATTACCGACTCGCTAGTAAGAAATCCCCGTGCGCCTCCGTTTGTTTTTTTTCTGGTTTTGATTTGGGTTTGATGAATTTCAAGCTTTTTAGCATAGTATCTATGTTAGACCCCCTTGGCATCCTATCCATTTCTCTCTCACGACTTCACTAGATAACTTTGCCGTATTTTCGAGTATTTTTGGAAGAGAAGCTCGTGCTTTAATATCACAACCGCTCCATTAAAGGGAGTGATTTTACTGGGGTTGCCTCACAATGCATGTAGCTGATTTAGCTGTTCAGCTAGTTGTTGACCCTCTTCAACGGTCAGACCTTCTTGCAGGGTATCTGCTATCTGGCTAATTGACCGCTGGCGTTTCTGGAGCTTCTCCTCATTGGCTGCGCGTAGATTGGCGTTCTCCTGGCTAAGCAGTGTAGCTCTATGCATAACCATCGCACACGCCTCTACAATCTGATCTAGTAATGGAGTAGGCGTTTAGGACCGCTGGTCGAGCAGGCCTTTAGCATTGAAGATTGCTTATATAGCTTAACGACGGTTCGAGGCGCTTTTGGTGTGAATTGGCTAGATCTGCTGCTTGGCCGGCTGCTTGGTGGTGTAGGCGTTCTTAGAGAGATATTAAGCTTTGAAAGCACTCTTTCTGCGTCGACTGGCACTAAGCCACTAGCTGCGAAGCTGTTTTGGATAGTAGATGGATCCCGTTCTCGTCAATTATGCGTTGTATGTTGTACGGTCGCAAACAAGGCTCGTAGGGCTTTCGGGTCTTCGTTTAATGCGCGCTGATAGTCGTATCTCCTCGAGTATCGCGAGCGAAGCTCTTCACGCCGTTCAGTAAAGGCTGCTGGCCAGTTCTTGCTAACAGTAGGTGGAGGGTGGCTACCACGTGCAGCCAGTAGGATATTGGCCATCTCTCGTACAGTAGCCTGCCTAGGTGCTGCTCCACGCGAATCTATAGAGAGGACCCATTGGCAAAGCAAATTCTCTTCCAATTGGGTCAATTTATGACCAGATAGGCGCCTATCAACGCGTGAAGCCTGGCCGCTGGCGCGTCCTTGGAGTGTAGAAAAGGGTATCTCATATAGCTTTGCCGCCGCGCGAAGAGATTTGATATGTCCCTTTTCTACATCAGAAAGGGGCAGTATGATCTTGCCCTCTTGATTGGCTAATTTCTGCCGAGATCTAGGTCGAATTGGTGGCATGGTAGGTGGTTGAAGTTGGTAGTTGGCTAGAAATACGCGATTTTGCATGGGGTGACCGGATCGGCCGTGTGTCCGGATCGGCTAGGAATTACGTCAATTTCCTAGTTAAGTCTAAGACTTAATGCAATATTTCACAGGGAACTAAGGAGGTAATCATTAAGAATACTATAATTGTAGGAGAAGCGGCCACTGAAAGAAGTCCTAGTAAGGTTGTCAGTGTAAAATATATATGTTCAAGTTCAACTCTGCCAAAATAGTATTGTTATTCAAAACCCACCAACATGTATATAGTAATGGGACTAATTTCTTGAGTCTGTTAGAACTTTCTAGGAAGAATTATCAAGAATACATCATAATTTCATTATATTTCCTTTAGCAAGATAGTTTTCCTTTAGTCTGGTTATTCAGTGACTGGAACGAAGGTAAGTAACAGTTTTTTATTCTGCTGAATCATGGATTTTATGCCTGATTTTGTGCAAGAATGGGCGGTGTTTGGACAGGTTTGGTACTTGCGTGTGCGGGCTGGACTGGGCGGGACTTAGCGTAGTTGGACTTTGGACATTGCAGGGGCGCCCATGGACGGACTCTGCCGAGGTCTAGGCGGGAACTTGATGCTGGTTGATTTGTGGACTAGCAGAAAAAGCTAATAAATGAAGCGGAACGAACACCCGGGTTCACTTCCTGATGTTTTTTTAGAAAAAAAAAGTCCTTGCCGTTGCCCACTCTATTATCGTTCATGGTTGTGCCTATGCTGTTTTCCGTAAGGATCGCACGTGTATAAGCCGCCTTAGCCAGCGATAACACGACCAGACGTTCTCATGAACGATCGGCTGACTAGCGTCGACAGACAAGACTACGGATCTCTCATTCATCAGAAACCACAGCCTCTCGCAGGCATTTTCTGAAACGGCAATTCCCATCGTTACTACCCAAAGATTGGCATGCGGAGCGTATTTGATCCAGGTCAAGGCATCAGTTGTGGAAAGGTGTGATTTCAAATCTTCCACCAGCTTCACTAGATCCCCTGTTTCTCCCCCCAATAGCAGCTGATCGTCGAGCAGATACTGGAGTATTCTTAGCGCTGTCTTGCACGACTTCACCATAGCGCGCTCAGTATTTGACCCATCTGACAAGAGACCGTCGAATGGGATTTCTTGATCGAGCAATACCCTCACGGTATCAAAGTCAAAGAGATGTCCGTTACCATCACCTTTCCCACCATCCGAATCTGCCAACAGGAGGAGCTTCCACACTTGGACAAAAATAGTCTCCATGTAGGACCTTACGTTGAGCCCTCCATTGTTATAGTCCCTTAGTCTCGCTATGGCTAGGGCTGGTAGATTGTCCAGCGCTGCGGGAGACTTCATCCACTGCGTAGGAAATGCATCAATTTGCCCGAAAACTACCGCGGGGAGGATTGTGTGTCTGGTATGACAGTGTTACTCTGCTGATCCTACACGAGGCGGATTTCAACTTACATCTGAATCATACTCGCAAGAATTCCATCAAATCCGAGCGATTCTAATCCACCCCGCATGGAAACCATTTGGAGAAGCCCCATGTTGTGAACATCTGCGGCGTGACTCTCACCCTGGATTGATGCTGAAAGAATCAGCAGTAGGACCGCACCAATAGTTGCATCGCTGGGGATGTCGCCAGCAGCGACTCGGGAATTAACGGCAGCAATGGTCTTGGTATGATGGTACAGAGTGGCCGGGCTGGGGGTCGTCCTGATTCCCGCACTTGCTTCGCGGAGAGTGTCAATATGCGCAGAGGATATATACAGGGTGGCGTGGAATA
This sequence comes from Penicillium cataractarum, assembly GCF_028827025.1. NCBI lineage: Eukaryota > Fungi > Ascomycota > Eurotiomycetes > Eurotiales > Aspergillaceae > Penicillium > Penicillium cataractarum. The sequence continues at coordinate 269,977 of NW_026622745.1, read as the reverse complement.
AACATGGATCGGTCATGGCGTGGGCGATCCACGAGGAACGCAGAAAGGAAGCAACACTGCCTGCTTCTACGGGCATGCCTAATAGTCCTATGCGATCCTGAACTGTGGCCTTGTCAGACAATATAGAAATAACCACGAAGGTGGAGGAGTGACTAACAGCCCCGTAAAAGTACTGGGATATCAGTGCTTATCTTGATCGGGTAGGATGGTTGGTATTGCAGGAACTTCGGTGTAGATGGATTCGAACAAAATACATGTTCGGAAGTCAACAAACGTAGCCGATCTAGTTTTTCGTAAGTGCAGGGCGTTTCCAGCCTGGATGAAGAGGGTCAATACTTAACGAACACCATCGTGCTGGGGGCTGCAGGGTTTATACCTTTGACATCGCGCGCAGCAGGGGTAAGCTTGGTCGCAGAACTTTTTCTGATGTTTGCATCGGCGACAGGAGCCCCGCTTAAACATGGATAGGGGCTGGGATGGTAATCTGGGGTGAGAAGAACTAGCTAGTCTTAGACTGGATCAGTTACGGCATCCTCGTTGACCCGCGGGTGAACACATACCGACTCTTAACCAAATCCTGGTTTGGAATTGGCACAATGTGGCCATATAACCCTTCGGCACCACTTCCATAGAGACAGAGCTGATTCGCCCTATTTTTTCTTTCGTAAGTTTGTTCTCTTGTCGGAAATGCAGCCTGAATTCTTACCTCACACACCGTGAACAGGCCGGTAATAGCTTGTCGCATTTCCGCTTCTTGACTCTACATGAGAAGCATACCTCTGCCGTGTATTCCTTGGTCATGGCCGCCGATTTTGCAATAGCCATGATAGGAAGCCGAAGATAACAAAGGTTTGAACTGCTGCGCAGTCATTGCCAAAGTCCTATAAGAAAAATGCCATCCCTGGCCAGCGGCGTTTTTCGTACCGCCTTGAATACCGCCTTGAATACCGCCTTGAATACCGCCTTGAATACCGCCTTGAATACCGCCTTGAATACCGCCTCCATACCTTTTCCATAAACTAAACCAAAATAGGTTATCAATCTACTGTAGATTCAAAGACCCCTGAATATCATCCTGTCCCTATGCCCTCTACATCTCCCTTTCTGCATCTCTTCCTCGGCTTCACCAAGCCCCCCTAAATAGATCTTGGTCAATACAAAGATGACATCGCTAACATGGTCCGCCGCCGGGAGAAAGAGGAGAAGGCATAGGTGGTTAAGAGCGCAGTAAAATCGCATGCAATTCAGATCGGCTTTCAAATCGGTTCAAATCCCTCAACTCACCGGCGATCAAAAGCATGTCTAGACCTCGGCAGAGTCCAAACCCGCCCATGTACAAAGCCGTCCAAACCCGTCCGTGGACGGGTTTAGGTACCCCATAGACTATCCATAGACCTCGGAATTACCCTCGCGAGGGTCCAAGGTCCGGACCCTCGAGCCTCACCTCGCGAGGGTCGGCTCAAAAATTTTGACCCTCACCCGACCCTCGACCCTCGCTAGCCCTCGCGCGGGTGACCCTCACTGACCCTCATAGACCCTCATTTTTCATAAAGTTTCTACACTTTACTTGAATAGGATGGATAAAAATGCTGATTCATCTAATAAAATACTGTTATTTACACCTGTTCTGGCACGTCAGATGATACCTACTAGACCTCGCTTTGGGTCGGGTTCATACCCAATACCCAAAACCCATACCCGTAGACCCGTGGGTTCTTGGCGGGTAGCCCGCGGTTACCCGCCAAGAACCCGTTTCAGCATAAATATCCTAATTAGTTTATGCTAAGGCGCACAAAACTGCTGATTAACCTCATTGAAAATACTGTTATTTACATCTGTTCTAGTCACCTCTGTGGTTCTAACTAACAAAACCCTCTTTCCTCTATAAAAGATTAAGAAATTAGCCGGTTTTCTTTTTAATCAATAGCAGTAATATTACATATTTTGCTTTGACGACTATATAATATTATTATAGTTTTAAAAACTAATATAGATCAAAACTCTGTCGTCAGAAGTGCGGAAATATATTATAAACTGTAGAGTGAAGTACGTATATTTTGCAAGGATAATATAGAATTCTAATATCTCTTTAATCCTACGACTTACGAGGGATTATTTAGTCTCAAAATAATTAGCGTATATTTATTAATCTATACGTTAACCAATCGAGTGCTCTTTTATCTTATTTAGGTTATTAATTACGAAAAAGTAGATAGATTTTACCTTAATTAAAGACTTAGAACGAAATTGTTTAAGGAAAACGGGTTACCTACGGGTTACCCGCGGGTTTATAGGTTCTTAGCGGGTAACCCGCAGGTTACCTATCCTATATACAGGCTATAAGCTAATAATAATAGCTTTTATCTATCTATATAGGCCTTTATTAATATATTATCTTTTTTACTTTAGAAGAACAGGGTATTACGAGGCCCTAGAATCTACGTCTACGCGCTAAGATTTTTTTATAAGTCTTCTAAGTCTCTAACTATCCTTAGCTAAGTACTCGTTAATTAGTATATTACTAGATATCTTAATTTACTAATATCTCCGTATTATCTTCGTATAATATAGACCTTCTAGATAACTTTTAACTCCTCCGATCGGACGATCTAACCCCTAATCTATCGATTAGCTAACGAAACTTCCCTTTTATCGCGAGCTCTATAGGCGATTCTAGTTTTATTCGATTAGGATTACCTTCGCCCCCGGTGCCTAGTTCCCTCGAGAGCGTTCGACCTAATCGTATTACTATATACGTAGTCTACTCTAAAATAATAAGCGACGACTATATATAATAGTAGCTATAAACGGACTTCGGAAGGAAGAAGCGTATACGCTAGGACTTACGACACTCTTCCGACGTTTAGGACTACTTTAATTAGGTAGCTAGGGCTAGTGATAGCGCGCTAAAGGTTATATATAAGTATTATAAGGCTATCCTTAATCACCTAGGGCTTAGAAATAGAACTTTAACGATAAAGAAATATACTACTAGCTATAGTAGGAAGCTAAAAAGCTAAAATATTAGGTAATTTATATAAGCGGTAAGCTAGCCCGTTAGTCTATAGGCTATAGGATATATACTAATTTCGACTACTTCTATAGGCGCGGAGCCCTTTAGTCGATACTCTATTTAGCTAGGAAAAATAGGAATTAAGTCTTCTTCGATTTATTACTAAATCGAGGCTACCCTTCTAGCTTCTAGAGTATCTAGGGTTCCGTGATATAATATCTATAGCCTAAAATGCCCTAAGGTAGCTTAATATTCTATCTATAAAGGTAGTACGGAGCCGGCTACAAAGTACGGTGCTCGAATACTATTAGAATATACTACAGAAGCTCCCTAAGGATAGAAAAATCTTAATTACCCTCGACTATTAGATATCTCCTTTCTAGTAGGTATTTATAGTAGTTATAGGCTACTTCCTTAATAAAGACTAGAATTATCGGGAGCTACTTCTTGGATTTAAGCCTCTTTATAGAATATACTTAGGTATTAACCTTAGCGCTATTCTATTCTAGCTACTATAGAAGTATAATTTAACCGATCGAGTACTTATATTCACTACCGATAATATATCGAACAATAATACTTTATTAGTAAGTATCTAAGAGACTATCTAGTCCCTTAACCTTAGCGATAATACAGAGATTATTCGCGTTCTATATATTACCTATATTATTTAACTAAGCTTAAAGTAACTCCTAGGTTAGATAAAGGTAAATCTAATAAACGACACTACTTAAATATAGGACAATGTTATTGACACGACAAAAAAATTCACGGCACGACAGAGCTAGTCCTAATTAGGAACGTACCCCCCAGATACAAAATGCTACCTTCGACATCCACATAATAATTGCTAAGCCCTTATGTATGCATATTCCCATACATAAGCGCTTCCCGCGGATGCTCTAGTGTCGTCAGCGGTCATACCCGCCTCTATCACATGACCTCTATTTGTTTATCTCCATGACATACCAGGTCGGTATTCCAAACTCATTCCTACATACTAACCCCCTTCCTACCACCAAGTTTTATATTCAATGGCTAATTGATTCTCTCCTTAGGGCCGATATCTCTTTCTAATTCGCTTCCTACCAATTCAACTCCTACCAATTCAACTCCTACCAATTCAACTCCTACCAATTCAACTCCTACTAATTCAACATGGCTCTTCAACCACCGCCGAACAACTGGCTAATCGAGGTCGAAACTAGCCAGGAAGCCCGGGCTATCCTTAACCAATTTACCTCTCACCAAGGATACGCCATTACCACTGCGAATTCGAACGATCGGTCGGTTACCCTCCAGTGCGATCGGGGTGGCTAGCCTAGGAAGTATCCTTCTAAAACCACCCGCTAGACTACCTCTCGCCGCTGCGGTTGCCACTTCTCTGCCTACCTTAAGAAGGAAACTAACGGCTGGCTCTTCACCGTTAAGAAGGGCTCTCATACTAGCCACACGGCTTCTGCACCTGTAATACACCCAATTCACCGGCGCTAGCAGATGAAGGAGACCCAGGAGCGGGTAATTTAACTATTCATGCTAAGGCATTCGAACCTCGAAGTTATCAGTATCCTACGGCAAGAGGGAGCTTATAGTAAGGCCGAAGTTGATGTAGAAGACCCATACCAATCCCGTATTCACCTCAACCTAAGAGACTTGGCGAACCTTCGCTATCGTGCACGGAAGCGGTTTCTTAGGGGACGTACGCCTACTTCGGCCCTCCTGATGGGGCTGCCGGGCTAGGACGTCTTTTATAAGGAGACCGAGGGGGAGAAAGCCGGGTCTAACACATACTCTACGTATCTCATTCGGGCCTCGACCTTCTCGCTCGATTTTCCTCTCTCCTTTAGATTAATACCATATACAAGACTAATCGGTTCAATATGCCTATAGTTAATATTGTTAGAAGGTCAGCTAATAGGAAAACCTTCTATATTGCCTGCGCTTTTATATCGGATGAGCAAGAGGGTACATATCGGTAGGTTCTGGAGATCCTTCGGGATCAACTTATTAAGCACCAAATCCCCTTTCTAACAACTATATTCTCTAACGATACAGAGAGTCTCCTGGCTGCTATAGCAACGGCCTTTCCAAATACAACCTCCCTACTTTGTATATAGTATATCCAGAAGAATATTAAGAAGAGACTACGGCCGAAGATTGCCTAGTATCTTCTTATCTATCTTGAGAAGGAAGGGGACATTCGAGACGATATCAACGGGCGATAGAATTCTGTAAAGGACCTCTTCAATAAAGTCATCTTTGCACCTATAATAGCAGAGATAGAGACTACTTAGAAGAGCTTTAAGAAATACTATAAGCACTAGGTTTTCACAGAGGCAATTAACTATATCTCGAATTAATGGATAAAGGATAGTATATAGCAACGCTTTCTCCGCTATTATACTAATAACACCTTCCATTTCGGCGAAACTTCATCCTCGCGAGTAGAAGGGGCCTATGCCTATTTGAAGAGATTCATTAAGTATTTAGTTAGCGACCTCCACACTATTATGTGTGGGATTCGAACTGCGGTCAGTGCTCGCCATATTACCATCAACCAATCGATTGCGGAGGAGCGTAAGAAGCTACCAGGGAACCTCCTTACGCCCCTGTTTCGTAAGGTTCTTAGTTAGGTGCACCGGAAAGCCCTTCAATCGGTTGCTAGGCAACTAGATACATATAGGAAGAAGGAATTAGAGATAGTCGATTGCACCAATTACCATCGGCAGGCACTTAGTTTACCATACATCCATGAGATTTTGGTGGCTATTAAAGGCAATCTGCCTCTCGAAAGGGATCAGTTCCATCGCCAGTAGTGGCTCCTTACTTCAATTAAAGACGATTACCAGCCACTTTACATACAAAGTGTGCTTCAAGTCAAGGAGCCAGCAATCGCGAAAGCTACAGGGCGCCCCCCCAGGCGAGCTAACCATGCTCGAAAAGACCCCATTGTATTAGCAGCGAAGGAGACTGCTAATGCCACGGCAGCAAAGAAACAGCCAAAGACCACTAAAGCCAACAACTTGAAAACCACCAAAGCCAACAACTTAAAAACCACCAAAGCCAACAACTTGAAAACCACCAAAGCTAACAACTTGAAAACCACCAAAGCTAACAACTTGAAAACCACCAAAGCTAGCAACTTGAAGACCACCAAGAAAGCCACCCGCCGGTCAAATCGATTAGACCGATCTACCAAGCGAGATCCTTCTGGTTTCGAGGTTGTTAGGAAGCGTACTGCGCGGATTGGGCGGGAAGGGCGTGTATAAGGGTGAAATCGATCTAGATAATATATTAATTAGCCTCTGAAATTTGAAATTGCTTCTGCTTCAAATCCCTGCATGTTTAGATGAATTAGGTGGTTGTAAAATAGCCTTGGAAAAGGGTGATGGTAGGAAGTGGGTTAGGAAGCCGACTTGGTATGTCATGGAGATAAACAAATAGAGGTCATGTGATAGAGGCGGGTATGACCGCTGACGACACTAGAGCATCCGCGGGAAGCGCTTATGTATGGGAATATGCATACATAAGGGCTTAGCAATTATTATGTGGATATCGAAGGTAGCATTTTGTATCTGGGGGGTACGTTCCTAATTAGGACTAGCTCTGTCGTGCCGTGAATTTTTTTGTCGTGTCAATAACATTGTCCTAAATATAATAGACTAAATCCTAGGACTAATTAATTCGGTCTAGGTATCAGAAACGGGAGATCATTAACACTTTAAATAAGGTTCGTCACTATTAGACTTATTAAAACTTACTTCTAATCTATTTTTATAGCTTCGAAGCTTAGCTATCTTTATCAACGTAAGCCTATAGCGCCGTGAAGCTTTCTGTAGCCTCTAGATAGATTCTATAGCTCTTATTCCGATATAGGATATTCGTACGCGGTAGAATTCGACGTTTCTAATGCTTCGCCGTGCTAAACGACTATAATCTATCTTAGATAAGTTTTACTCGAAGTACGGCTATCCGTATCTTAAGCTTAACTAGGAGTAATAGCGTTAGATTAACTATTTACTTTAGATCACGCGGCCGTTCTTCTAGTTTACTACTACGCTATCGAAAACTAAAGATATTACCGTCTATCTTATTTTTACTATCTATAATAAGCTCTTCGATTATCTTAAGAAGTCGATTAAGTAGCTTATAAGCAAGAAGGTAGGCTAGAAGAAGCTTATGCTTACCGCTCTTCGTGCGGCGGAGGAAAAGCTTAGGTAGTACTATAGTAAGACGGATAATATTCCTAGTAATATCTTTACTATTAGTATAATACTCGTACTATAATATAAGCTCTAGTTCTTCCGGAGTAAAGATTAGGGCCCTAAGTAGCTCACTAGATATCGATAAAGCTTTATAGACCACTTTAAACTATATAAGTAACGTCTATCAGAATAATAGATAGGGAACGGTAAAAGATCTACTACGCAGAGTATAGGTATAGATCTTAATCGGATAATTAGCCTAGATTAGATTATCTAGGCTAGCTAGTAGGACGAGCTTATAAGATATCTCGATAGTAGTAAGTATCCTTATTCTATTAATCACCGGACCTATACTAATAAATATATCTTAGCCACCGTTTCTAGTATTCTAATACGGGCGTTCTAGAAGGAGAACTAGACTATATTCCCTACGCTTATAAAGCTCGCACGCGATATACTCTCGATTCCTATAACTAGCGCCGGCGTTAAGCGGCTATTTAACACTACTCGGGATATCTGTCACTATCGTCGAGGCTTACTAAATACTATAATAATTTAGGAGCTTATATTATATAGGTGTATAACGTAATTTAAAGTCGAAGAGGATAGAATTACTTTTCGGAAGGAGTATCTTTCTAAAGGGGAGATAGAAGCGGATTATAAAGAGAAAGATACCTAATAACTCGAGGGTACCGTCGACCTAATTAGTGACGATAAGGAGAGTGATAAGGACGATATATAGGAGGGTTTAGTCCTTATTTAAGCGTAATTAGTAACGTAAGGTCCCTCGAAACGTGCTCTTAGAAAGAGAAGAAAGAGTACTACATCTAAACGAGACACTAAAGGCTATAGAGATAGTAACGAGGAGGAAGATATTCCTCTACCGGAGACATAATAGCGTATCTTAGGAAGATCTAGGAAGCGTTCGCGGCATAATAATAATTAGTTCATAGTTTATTAGTTTAGTTCTAGAATTAAAGACATTCATAGTTATCCTCGACCTTATTTCTGCAAGAATCCACTACCTGTAAGCTAGATACCTATAAATATAGCCCAGAAATGCATAATATATATATATCAAGAGGTTCTTTATGTTTATATTATTTATCAACCCGTGGGTAACCCCCGGGTAACCCGCGGATTCAATATCTCAACCCGTACCCGACCTTCGGTTCTATACCCTCGACCCAAAACCCGCCAAGAAACGGGTACGGGTCGGGTCTAACCCGTCTACCCGCGGGTTTGGGCGAGGTCTACTCCAGAACTTAAGCGGGTCCTCTTTTATTGTACCTAAGGTATTCTAATATGTCGGACTCTAGGCGGTGACCATAAAGTCGTGGTTATACACACAAGACGATAGTGTGCATAAGGGTAAATACTCAACGTAGTGTCTGAATACACGGTTATGAGTCTATCGGTCGTGCGCACTTCTATGAAGGAGGAGAAGTACCACGATTGTGGAAGAGTACCACCGATCTAGAAGAGAGATCACAAAGGATGATAAACTTGATTCAATTTAGTTAGGAAACATAGCAGTATTTATATCTTAGAAACATGGTAAAAGATCACATAAGAAAGGATAGAGAATTGGAGTGTTAGATAGTCTCCTGCCTAGATAGGCAATTCAGTGCGAGTATGCAATTCAATGCGAGATCGTTAAGGATCAATCTGATAGATCTTATAAAGAAGATCTAGATGTAGAGAGGGGTTATATGAGTGGGTCCTTCGTCATGTGACCCCACAACATCCATATGTTGACATAATATTAGTAGGGTTAAAGAAGTATTAGAATAAGACTAACCACTCTTAAGATATCTCTTAATCTCGTCTTCCTCACTCTTACCCTTATCCTAGTCTAGTATTACCGAAAGTTTCGAGCTTATTCCAGGCATAGTTAAATAAGTTAGTGAATAAGGACGCTTCGATACTCGAACTTAGTACGGTCGGATATAGTCATGGAAACTAGTCCGGTATCTCTTACGCTATTTATATCCATTTTCAGACTATTTAGGTCGAGAGAAGTAATTAAGCTTATACGATAGGGTAAGGATTATGCTGATTGCATAGAGATAACCGTGGGCTTATATCGTCCTTCTATAGTAGTCCGATAGCTTCTGCTTTCCTACCTTAAGAGCTTGCCGTATTGCTTGTTTCTAGCTCACTTTTTTCCGTCCGAGCTAGGTTAATAACCTCTCAAGATGTTTAAATAGAGTATTATAGATCTAGAAGACATTATAGATAGTAACGTCTTTAGTTTAACAGAGGGCGATAGTGAAGTTATAGAACGGCTAGGTAATATAAAGAAGGTAATTAATCTAGCGCCACTCCTCTCGATCTAAGAGAAGATAATCGTATCTATTCTTAGTATAGAAAAGATTATAAGTAGATCGGATACGTTTTACACGGCGAAGCATTAGAAATATTAAATTCTAGCGAGTCTTTATATCTTAGATTAGGACTAGGGCTATATCCTCTAATTAAAACTTTAAAAATACGTTACGGCGTTAAGGACTAGTATTAATAAAGACTATAAAGGCCCGGACCTTATAGCTATATAAGTAGTCTAGGTATTAAATAGCTAGGGAGAATATACCTTATTAAGTATCGAGAGAATATCCTTATTCCTACCGGCCGGACGGGGTTTAAACTCCCTCTCTACAGACTTATTACTTAGCTCTAGCTTTATATAGACTAGAAGACCCTTAAGACTTAATTAAATTATATATATAATATATAGAACTCGGACGACTAATACACCGGTTACCTCCGCTAGGGTTTTAATCTTAGAATTTAGACTATCTATTAAGGTTTAGTTATTCGAAGTATTATTAGTGGTTATTACTAAGATTCAATACGCAATATTATAGTCCTTAAGCCGTTTTAGAAGAACTAAGCTTAGATTTTCCCTAGAATAAGTACCTTCTAGAGGTTCAAAACCTAGTAAGAACTCTCTGTAGTCCTAGTTTAGATTAATAAAATAACTAGTAATAGCTATAAAAGCCTAGGAGAATAGTGATATCTAGCAATTAAGTATAATTAAAAGCTTAGCTCCTTTAGGTAGTTATTTCAAGATTAATTACTATTTTTCTTACCTAGTCTAGTATATTTACCGGTGAACTATTCTTACTAATAGGAATTAAAGAGGCCTCGGTGATGCTTACGCCCGCTAAAGAAGCTTCCGGAAAAGAGGATTCTCCATAGTAAGATATAGTAGTCGAAGACTAGCAATAAAATCTAATAGATCTTCTATCTAAGCCTTCTTATCGAATAGTACTAATACCGACCGCTAGGAGGAGGGTAGAGTTATCCCTAATATATATATATTAGTAGAAGAAACTAAACTAGACTGAAGGACTTACTTATCGCTTAAATAGCTCTTTAAGACTACTAGTCTTAGTAGCCTATATAGTAAGCTTCTAGCACTTAGTCCCTTTTAAATGTCGTGTTATTAGCGTCGTCCTATGCCCTTTACGATTTAGATAGTTAAGGAACTAGCTATACTCCTTATATAATATATATAGATCCCTAGTCTAGGTATACGTAACTTAATAGAACGATTTCTACCTATCTAAATAGCGTTTCCTTACATTAAAGAACTAGCTATTCTTCTTAGAAAGCTCGCTTCTATAGGATATTATAAGCCACTACTTAATAAAGTCGTCTTTATTTATTTCGGTATAGAGGACCTAGTCTTTAATAATCTCTATGTAGGAGGATAGCCGAGGTAATTACTAATATTTAGTTAGAGAAATTAATATAGGGGCTGTTAGTTAACTACTAAGAAGGTCTGGATCTAGGGCAGGATTAATTAGATCTCTATAGAAAGATAAGGAATATCCCTAGGATTAGGATATTATTTCGGATAATAGCTAAGAGAATAGCTAATATTAATCGTATAGGAAGAGAAGGGTAGGAATAATATACGAAGAAGAGAATTAATAGAGAATAAGGTATCGCGAGTTACGACCGAGTATCTATTTACGCGTCGGATAGGGATATAGATCTCACGGATAGCGAGTGATATATCGTAATTAGGTAAATCTAGCTAGGAATCCGGGCGTTCTAATTAGCTATAATATACATATTTCCAGATAAATAAGGTTAGATATATCCAAACCTACCCATTAATCCTAAAAATTTGTTTAAGTCTAATCCCCTAGGAGTAAGTTCCCTTATCTAAAAAAATTTCACCCTTCTATCCTCTAGCTATAAGCCTCAGGCACTAATCGACGGAATGACAAAAAGAATAGTAGAGGTAAGATAAACGATATTTACTCGAACTTTTATTATAAGATAATATAATTTCTATAATTTCCTAGTTAAATTTAAGACTTAATATAATATTTTGTAGGGAAATAAAAAGGTAATTATTAAGAATACTATAATTATAGGAGAAGTGGCTACTAGAAGAAGTCAGAGTGAGGTTGTTAATATAAAATATATATTTTTAAGTTCAACTCTATCAAAATAGCATTCTTGTTCAAAACCTACTAACTTATATAGTAATAGGACTAGTTTTGTGAGTCTGTTAGAACTTTCTCGTAAGAATTATCAAGAATACATCATAATTTCATTATATTTCCTTTAGCAAGATAGTTTTCCTCTCGTCTGGTTATATAGTGACTGGAACGAAGGTAAATAACAGTTTTTTATTCTGCTAAATCATGGATTTTATGCCCGATTTTGTGCAAGAGTGGGCGGGTTTGGGCAGGTTTAGTACTTAGCGTATGCGGGTTGGACTGGGCGGGACTTAGCGTAGTTGGACTTTGGACATTGAAGGGGTGCCCATAGACGGGTCATGGACACCTAAAGGGTGTCCATGGACGGACTCTGCCGAGGTCTACTCCAGCCCATGCAGGGCCGCCTATGGGCGGCCCATTAGCCCAGAAACGAACCAAAATAGAAATCCCCGTGAGCTGCATAAATTATGCTATTCCTACCTGCATTTCTTAGTATTTTTTGTATTTAGATTACCCTTAATTTGAATATATCGATGAGTTCTATTGATTATGAAGAGAAAAGCAAGTCAGGTTTACATGAATTTTTAGTTGCTCTACTACATACTTATATACTACTATCCTTAAATATATCCTTAGAGCCGTATAGATAGGACTCGAACCCTACTAGAGACCCGCTACCGTACACTGCTTTTATAAGGTAATAGGACTATATCCTCCTCCTTATCCTTATCCTCAAAACTAGCCTTAACCTAGTGGTCCTTAGGCCTAGGTGTCACGGGCCAGTGCCCGAGATAGGTCACGTGTATCACGAGACCTTGGCATATTAACGTGGGGAACGCGCGAGATGAACTTCTTCTCCTTAAGCTTTTTGTAAACAGCATGTTGGCCTAGTTAGATTGAATCAAGTCTTACTTCAGCCCTTCACATACAAAAAGCTTCCTTCTACACCTAGAAGTATCATTGGTCATTGGAAAGTCCTAGGAAAACGACCTAGGCACTCATTGGAAATACCCCTAAATCCCTAGCGATTCAGCGACGAACACCTATTAGAACGGAATCCTCGCGCATAAACTCTTAGCGCTCGAGACGTATTAGAAAGTCCTAGAAGACCTTAATTCCTAGGCATATTAGATTATTGGCACATTGGAAGCGGAAGGTAGACGAAAAGCGACCGAAGCATTACTGGCACGCTACACAACCCCTAGCAGCTATGCAGCACCAGGAATCGACGAGCCCTCCTGGGTAGGCGTAAACGCTACTGTAATAGATAGCACAGACCTAGGCTATGCAGAACGAAGAACGGGAGCGGCACTACTAACAGGAAGCTACTCAAGAAGAACGGATACGTCGCCTAGAATCAATGCTAGAGCGCTAAGTCTCACTAGCTATAACGACAACCGCGACGAACGAAGGATAGGCGACACTAGCGCGATCGGCTACCGAATCGGTGCCGATCTCCCCACGAATAGAGATTATTCACCGACCGAAGCCCCGTCTCCCAGACCCAAAGTTATTCGGGGGAAGCACGAGCGATTAGCTAACCTAGCGAATTTCGATTAAGAACAAGCTTAGCGTAGACGGCGAAGCTATTGGTTCTCCCCAGGACTAATTTATATATATCTTCTCTAGACTAGAGAAGCTTGCATAGAAGAACACCGGAACCTTTGTGAAACTCCGCCGAGATACTAGCGAACCATAGGCCTTACTCGACTAACGTAATTCCCGGTTGTGCCGTACACCCGGTTGTGCCGTACACCCGGTTGTGCCGTACACTTTCCTCTAGTGGAACACTTCAAATCGATTATCTCAACCAGCACCGATCAATTTAACTAGATATAGCGATTTTTACATGTATTAATCCTGTGGCCAATCTCCCTGCACCCACTACACCTAGGTGGTGCCCTCTTTGCTGGCATAATTGGCTGACTAGGTAATTCAACCTCTACATGCGAATCTACCCCATCATCTTCCTCTGGCTGGTCTAGCTGCTTAGCTAGCTGTATAGCCTCTTCAATGGTTAAACCCTCTGTGTAGGGTATCCTCTTAGTTGACCGATTGCGCTTTTTGATCATCCTCTCATTCGCTATACGCAGATTCGCATTATCCTCTGCTAGTAAAGCACCGCTATGTAGCGCTAGCTGGAACCCCTTGATCATCTGGTCTAGGATCTCTTTTGATGGGCTCGGAGGGCTATTTGACCGCCGTTTTAGTATATCTTTTAATATAGAAGCTTGCTTGAATAGCTGAGCAGCGGTTCTAGGCGTTTATGGTGTGAATTGGCTAGATCTGCTACTTGGACGGCTGCTTGGTGGTGTTGGTGTTCGTAGAGAGATATTAAGCTTGTTAAGCACTCTCTCGGCATCTAATGGTACTAGACCACTAGCTACGAAGCTATTCTTGATAGTGGGATTAGCTAATTGGAACGCTTCGAGCCGTGCGTGTTGGTAATCCACTAAGAAATCGTGCTTGTCGATATGGTTATATCCTCTACGCGCAAGATCGCTAACGAAGCGACCGTACGCGCGCTTAACCACTGCAAAACACCTAACATCTAGTGGTTGTAGTAGATGCGATGAATGCGCAGGCATACAAAGAGGTATAATGTCGTTTTCTGTGCAGATTTGGTCGAATTGGGGTGTGAGATGGCTACTATGGCCATCAAGAATCAATAGTCGAAATCGCCCACGTACACGCGAATTCGTATGTAGGATAAAGTGCTTTTGTAACCAGCGTAGACCAATCTCATCGGTAGTCCAGCTATTCTTTGAGACCTCGATTCGCCAGTCTTTCGGTAGGTTTTCGTTAAACCATCCTGTAATAGCCACTTTGCCTTTGAAGACTATACATAGCGGTAGTGAATAGCTATCTACGCAGATTGCTTCGATCGCAGTAACCTATTTGCGATTTCCTGGTTGTAGAAGAGATCTCCGACCGTAGTATTCGGCCCTTGTGACTACTTTCTGCGAAGATATAAGGCCTATTGCAAAGCCTATCTCATCAAAGTTGTAGATATCCTCTGGTTGTATACCGTTCTCGTCAATCACACTTTGTACGGTCGCGAACCACTGCCGAATCGATTTCGGATCTTCGTTTAGTGCGCGCTGGTAGTCATAACGTCTCGAGAAGCGTGTACGAAGCTCATCGCGTCGTTTAATGAAGGTTGATGGCTAATTCTTTCCAACGGTAGGCGGAGGGGAGCTATCGCGCGTAGCTAGTAGGATATTGGCCATTACTCCCACAGTAGCCGGTCTAGGGGATGCACCGCGTGAATCCATAGAGAGTATCCATTCAGTAAGCGAATCCTCTTCGAATTGTGTTAATTTCAGGCGAGATGGGCGAGATTCAACGCGTGCAAGTACACCTTTCGCGCGGTCGGCTAAGGTTGTGTGAGGTATTTCGTATAGCTTCGCTGTAGCGCGGATAGATCTAACGCGGCCATTTTTAATATCAGAAAGGACTAATAGGATCTTGCCTTCCTGCTGGGCTAGTTTCTGCGAAGATTCAGAGCGAATTGGCGGCATGGTAGGTGGTTGAAGGTGGTGTATTAGTAGGAAGACGCGATTTTCGATGGGGTATACGGCACAAC
The DNA here is from genome assembly GCF_028827025.1 of Penicillium cataractarum. NCBI lineage: Eukaryota > Fungi > Ascomycota > Eurotiomycetes > Eurotiales > Aspergillaceae > Penicillium > Penicillium cataractarum. The sequence goes on along the minus strand of NW_026622745.1, from coordinate 254,713 downwards.
CGGGTGTACGGCACAACCGGGAATTACGTTACCTCGAGAATATCTACGGAGACCCGAATGTCAAAGCACGCGTAGCTAGGCGACTCCACTAGATTCGGCAACCGGAAGACATAAGCTTTTCTAGGTTCCTACCACGGCTAGAAAAGGAATTCGCTAATACAGACGCTCTTAATTAGCCTAATAAGGCTAAGCGACAGATTCTTCTTAGCGTACTTAATAAGATAATGACGAATTCGTTAATGAATCGGGGTATCCCCGCTACCTTTTCGGACCTGATTTCTCGGCTTCACGAGATTAGCTCCGATATAGATACCCTTGATATCATAAGAACGGAACGAGCACGTAAGTCGTATACGCCTAGACAGAATAACGACGAAATAGATTAGACGCCTACTATATCGGTAAACCGAACCGAAACCTACACGAAACACCACCGATCCAGGACTAGAGTGCCGAAGTAGGCTTAATAGGTTAGCTAGGACGTACTAGAGCAGCGGCGGGCCGATAGGAAGTGCCTACGATATAGAAAGGTCGGCCACTTTATCGGGACGTACACACTACTACTAGTATAACGGCCTAGTAGTACACGGATTACGTCCGCTTCGAGTAAGAAGGGAAAGGAGCGTACGGTTAAAGTAAAGAAATCGAAGCCTATAAGCGACCAAGATTCAGTTACAATAGCCTCTGACGACGAAGATATAACTACTAAGGATGGATCGGGAAAAGAGTAGCTCCTGTTCTAAGCCGCGAGTAGGAGCAAAAGGGGGTCGAAAAGCTACTAGAACGTAAGATATTACCGTTTATAGTCGATGCTAGAGTGAATAGAATCCAATTTACACAAGCTCTCGTCGATAGCGGTTACCGCTATTATATAATAGTAAACGAGTCCTTAGTCTAGTTATTCGACCTCCCGCGTATTAAGATATAGCTACGAATCCTCGACGGAGTTATACCGAATTAGTACCGAATTACCTACGCTACCCACTTCGACCTTAATATCTACGGCTATTAATAAGGCCGTGTGTTCGCCTATATTATCGGACTATAAAGTGATAGTATAATACTAGGAGACCTATAGTTATACGACGTGAACGGGCGATATTTAGTAAGAAGAGGATACCTAGATATTTTTATAAGGTCTAGGGAGCGGACGAGGTACTAGAATCGCATAGATCGCACTATTAGGCCTATTAGGGTGAGGGCACTACGTGTTACCTAAGCTAAGGTACTATCTATCCGGTAACTTATATAGAGCGTATCGGATATAAATCGCCTACGAATCGGTAGGGTTTCGCTAGACGATATCGAGAGAGCACTTCGTCCTAAGAAGTATATCGACCTAAAGGATAAGCTACTAAAACACTACTAGCGGTAGATAGCGGTTTTTAGCTAATAACTTACTAATTAGCTACTACTACACCGGCCTAGGGTCGATTATAAGATCCCTTTAAAACGCGACCGAAACGGCGTCGAAGAGTCACTACCTTATAGTCCTCTTTATAGCATAAATAAGGAAGAACTCCTTTACCTACGGAAAACGTTAACAGACCTACTTAGGAAGAACTTTATACGTATAAGCTAATCGCCCGCGGCGGTACCGATCTTACTAGTTAGAAAGCTAGGTAGAGGTATACGCTTCTGTGTTAATTACCGAGGGTTAAATAAGCGAATAGTAAAAGATCGCTACCCTCTACCGCTAATTCAAGAGATATTACGGAATATAGGCTAAGCCCGCTAGTTCACGAAGCTTAATATTATCGCGGCCTTCTATAAGATTCGTATTTACCCTAAAGAAGAATAGAAGACGGTATTTCGGACGCGATACGGGCTCTATAAGTAAAACGTGACGCCCTTTAGGTTAACCGGCGCACTAATAACGTTCTAGAGGTATATTAATCAGACGCTACGAGAGTACCTTAACGACTTTATATTAGTATACGTCGACGATATAATAATTTACACTAACGGAACGCTAGCGGATCACCGCCGAAAAGTCGGCGATATACTATAGAAGCTAATAGATACTAGGCTATAATATAATATTACAAAGTCGGAGTTCGAACAGGACTTAGTGAAATACCTTAGCTTCGTCATCGAAGCTAGAAAGGGGATTTATATTAACCTAAAGAAGGTAGAAGCTATTAGAGTATAGGAGAGACCGAAGTCTATACGGGATATACGAAGCTTTATTAGGTTTACGAACTTCTACCGGCTATTTATACTAGGATTCGCCGACCTTTCGGCACCGTTAACACGGCTAATAAAGAAAGACGCTATATTCAAATAGAACGACGATTACTAATAGGCCTTCGCGGAACTAAAAGAGCTATTTATAAACGTACCAATCTTAGCACATTTCGAAGAGGATCGCTAAATAGTCGTAGAAACTAATACCTCCGGCTAGGTAACTAGCGCGGTTCTATCGTAATATAGACCAGACGGATAGCTATAGCTATACGCCTATCTATCTCAGAAGCTATCTCTAGTAGAATTAAACTACGAGATCCACGATAAGGAGCTTTTAGCGATTATACGTGCTCTACGCGAATAGAGACCCGAGCTAAAAATAGTGCCTCGATTCACTATCGTAACGGACTATAAGAACCTTCGATACTTCGGAAAAGTATAATATCTTAACGAACGGTAGATACGATAGGTAGATCTCTTAACAGAGTTTAACTTTAATCTCCGTTATCGCCCTAGTAAGCTTACGGTAAGGCCGGATACACTATTACGACGGAGTTAAGATATACCTAAGAGTATCACTAACAAAAGGCTATCGAACCGCTTCCGAGTCCTACTCAAAAGGGTTAAGATTAAAACGGGACGACTAGACCCTTAACTAGCCGAAGATCGACCTAGCGAGGAGATCGATTTCGAGAAGGATATACCCCTCTTCGAAGAAGAAGAGCTTTAGGCAGAATAGAAAAGGGCGAGAGCGTCCGACTTAATCTACTAACGAATCTCCTACGCTTTACTAATAGGGGAGCGCCGAATCGCTACCGAGATAAATATTAAGATAAGCCTATCGGAGTACTATTTAGACGATCAGGGGGTACTCTATTTTAGATAACAGATCTAGATTCCCGATAATAAGGTCTTACGCACGGGGATTATACAGAAGGTCCACGATTCATATATCACGGCGTATCCTAGGCGAGACGCTACCTATTCGATACTATCTCGACGGTTCTTCTAGCTAGGAATAATAAAGGATATACGACGCTTTCTGCGTAATTATATAATCTACGGACGGAGCTTAGTATAGCGAGACACGAAGCATAGACTATTAAAGCTACTACCGATTCTATAGCGAATCTAGGCCGAGATATTAGTAGACTTTATTACCGGGCTACCACTCTCCGGCCCTACAGGAACGACGAATTATATAGTTATAACTAACCGGTTAACAAAGAGCGTAGTTCTAATCGGAATAAAGAATACAACGGCAGAAGATATAGCGGAGGTGTTCCTCACACACTTCTATATACATTATAGGGTACCACTAACGATTATAAGCGACCGTGGCCCCTAATTTATAAGTTCTTTCTAGGAAAGGGTATACAAAAGGCTATCGATTTAACGCCGATTATCCATCGCTTTTTACCCCTAGACCGACGACGTAATAGAGCGTGCTAATCAGGAGATCGAACGAATTCTACGTATATTCACGACGTACGTACAGGATAACTAGAAGGATCTACTACTAATAGTTACTATAGTAATTAATAATCGTGATACTACTTCAACCGGAATCTCGCTATTCTTCTTTACCTACGGCTATCACGTCGACCCGATTAGTATCGACGAAGTAGGGTAACTAGAAGACGCCCTAACACCACCACGAAAGGCAGGCGAAACGTTCGTGAATCGCCTTCGGGAAGCTACCGAGTAGGCCTAGGCCGCTATAGCTTCTATATAGGCCCTTTAAGAAGAATAAGCGAACCGGCGCCGATAGGCCGCGCCTATATATAAGAAGGATAACTAGGTCTAGTTAAATCTTCGGAATATACGCACTCAACGACCGTCTAAGAAGTTAGATTAGCTACACGCTCGATACCGAGTAGTAGACGTTCCGTCACCGTTTATAGTCCGACTAGATATACCCACTAGTATATACCTAGTGTTCTATATTAAGTTAGTTCGTCCGGTAGCGACGGATCTATTCCTATCTTAGCTAGTGGACGATCTATAGCTACCGCTATTACTAGTTAATAGAGAGGAGGAATACGAGGTTAAGTAGATCTTAGCTATCCGACGGAGGAAGATTAGGCGAGGATATCGTGACGAAGTACTAGTAAAGTAGAGAGGATAGGCAGAGTAGACGTGGGAAACACTAGATTTAGTACGGGATTGTAGCGCCCTAGATACCTTTAAGGAGTAGCACGGTACTATTTCGGACGTGATTCGTTAGTAAATCGGCACCGAAGCCTATATCGTCGTGCCCCTAACGAGACTAAGACTAGGAGGGGGGTATTATCACGGGCTAGTGCCCGATATAGGTCACGTGTATCACGAGACCTTAGCATATTAACGTGGGGAACGCGCGAGATAAACTTCTTCTCCTTAAGCTTTTTGTAAATAGCATATTGGCCTAGTTAGATTGAATCAAGTCTTACTTTAGCCCTTCACACTAGGTCCCTTATTTATGTCTATCCTTCGTCTCTTCCTAAGCGATGTTTAGCTTTGTATCTTAGTAGAAGACTTAATAGAAGTAAAAAGAGACCTATCCTCTTCGTTATCACTGATTAGATTAAAATTCTTACTTAGTTACCTAGTATCCGTTTCTTCTTCCGCTAATTTAAGCTCTTATTCGGTCGCTAGTTCTCGGATAAAAGTAAGCTGCTTCTCCTCTACTTTAAATTTAGTAGTGTATATAAATATTATAAGATCTTATATAGTTATTATATTTAATAAGCCCCTACGGTAGTGGCAGATATCGCGTGCTAAGTTAAATAACCGCTTAATACTAGCGCTAGTGGTAGGGACAGAGAGAACGTCCTATGCTAGACTTATAAGCGTAGGAAATTTATATTAATGGTCTCTCTAAAACTACTAAGGGCTAATTAAGATAGTTCCTATTATAGAACGTATTAGAAAACGGTTAGGTAGATTAGAGAGAATAAGGTAATAGATATCTATCTCCTCTTAGAAACTCTCTAAGTTTATCACGCTCGCTAGGTTATATCCTCTCGGTATCTTATATAAGTAAGATATTAAGCTCTGATGTCTACACTGATATCTTAGCCCTTAAGAGAGACTGCGAGCTAGTAAGGCCTTCTTTATAGTTATTAAGACGGGACTTAAGGCTTTAGCGATACTAGGTACTGAAATCCCTGTCTAGATCCTGCTAGTCGGGTATTGAAAAGAACTGTAACTTATACTACGGGGTAAGGATAGTCCTAATTACATAGATATCACCGAGATCTTTATTATCTGTTAAGGTATAGTACTCTCGTAGCTTTATTTCGGTAGATTAAAGAGCTTTAAGTATCTGTTACTTCTAAGGAACCTTTTTCCGCCGAAGGTAGCGAATAGATAATTCTATGTAGTTAAAAAGCTTATTATATATACTGAAAACGCTATGAATAGTAATATCTTTGGTTTTAGAAAGCGTAGTAGTGAATTTAAAGAAAGGCTATGTGATCTAGAGGAGATATTCGATCTAGCGCTATTCCTCTCGGTTAATTTAGAGATTAGGATGTGTCAACATGTGGATGTTATAGGGTCACATGATGAAGGAACCACTTATATAACCCCTCTCTACATATAGATCTTCTTCTATAAAGATCTAATAGATTGATCCTCAACGATCTCGCATATGATTGCCTACCTAAGCAAGAGACTCTCAACACTCTGATTCTGTTGATTTATCATGTGATCCTTTGCTATGTTTCTTGTGATATAAATACTGCTATGTTTCCTAGTTAAATTGAATCAAGTTTATCACCCTTTGTGATCTCTCTTCTAGATCAGTGGTACTCTTCCACAATCGTGGTACTTCTCCTTTATAGAAGTGCGCACGACCGATAGACTTATAACCGTGTATTCAGACACTATTAAGTATTTACCAATCTTTATGCATACTATTATCTTGTGTGTATAACCACGACTTTATGGTCACCGCCTAGAGTCCGATAGTTATGAGCCCGACGCCTCTGCTCTAACCACTTAACCAATTCAATTCAATCTTCCTTTACTTTACTCTCACTATCGCTTCACTTCCCATATAGAAGCGATGGATTTAACCACGTAATAAGCCACCTGGCTTCACTACCCACTAAAATCTCACGCACACTAGGTTCCATAGATCACTACGGTCAAAGACCACGCACTAGCTAATAATGTGTGGAAATATGCCAATCCGGACTAATCCGCACCGATTACCCCGCCTCAGGAACCAGTTAAACCACAGATATCTAATGTAATCAGAAACCCTACTAATACATATATATCTAATCTTCCTAAATAGCCACTCAGGCTTATCGACCTTACGTCTAACTAATTAGCTATCTATAAGATACTACTAAGTGAATACGAATCGTCAAGATTAGACTACTTTCGGTACCTACGATCCATTGAATCTCTTAAGCAAGGTATTCGATCCTCTCTCACACTAGAAGGACGTTAAATCGTTAATAGCCTATCAGCACACGAAGCTATAGTTAAACTACGTGCTACCTTTGCCCTATCCGACTAATCGAAGAATCGTTAAATCCTACGCGATTGGGATAAGCTAAAACGACAAGCTCTACCAACCAAATTATCTTAACTACCTACATAGGGTCAAAAGTGGCTAATTAGCTAATCGGAAGGCGAGAAAGCAGCAATTGCCTACTTCCAAGATCCTCTATCTCCAGTATACGATTTCCTAGAGACTATCTAACCTAGTGACTAGGGCTTCTACACCTTCTAGTATAATACGATCCTATAGGGTCTAAAGAAACCTACCCTGACCGAACTAGTTAATCAATTCGTCGACTAGTACCGACTACCTACCACACTAATCAGTAGTGGTAGAAGACGACCTATCGCCTATATAACCTACTAAGGACGTCAACCTAACGAATCAGACGAAGAAGGGCCTACACAATCAACTAGAAGAAGGAAGTGCCCTTATAGGGGTATACCTAACGCTAGTAACCACGATTTTAAGACGTGTCGCTATGTGAATCCTAAGGCAAGACCTAGGGGATAGCAACCTGACCTAGAGGTCTAAGAGCGATTTGAAAAGCGATACGATGAATCTAGAGGATTCAAGATAGCCTATCAGCATACAATTCGACGTTACCAACCGGCTAATTTAACTAATTCGACTAATTCGACCAATTCGACCAATTCGACCAATTCGACTACTAGAGACGCTTTCTCTACCTATATACCAAAACAATAGGTCGAGACTCTCTTTCGAGAGGAAGATAGTGTTGCGATAAGCAAAATCAGAATCCCTACTAAGAAGAACGACACCTAGTACTATAATACCGGAGCATCAATTCATGTCACGAATAATAGGGACCTACTGTTAAATTATAGGCCCGTTATGTCCTCTTTTATAGTTAGAAACACCGAAACCACCATCCTTAGTTATAGTGAACTGTCCGTTAAACCATCAGAATCTCTTGATGGAACCACTTTCCCTTTGAAACAAGTTACCTATTATCCTGGATTCTATATCAACCTAATCTCTGCAGAAAGAGCTACTAGCGTAGGCATCTATCTAAATGGCAAGGATTACCTACTAGAAGAGAAGGACGGAAGACCTATCTACAAGCTCAACGCGAAATCAGGTATCTACCTAATTCGATAGGATAATTCAACCACTGACCGACCTACTACCAACCACGCTCATGTTTTATCTACCTCTCACTTATCTCTTACTTCTGTCTCACACGATCAAGTTGCACCTATCACTGAGCAATTCAGCAAGGTTGCCCTATCTTCACACACCAACAAGCACCTAGATAGGACAATCGACCTATGGCATAGACGACTAGGACACGTTAGCAAGGACGTCCTATCTCATCTACCAGAGCACTCATCAGGCATCACCATCAAAGATATATCTTCGCCTATCAACCACTGCGAGACATACAAACTAGCTAATTCGCATCGTCAAATCTCTCGACGACCTATACAGTACAATCGCCCTTTCGAATCTCTGCATTGGGATCTTATACACTTCGAACCATCCTTAGGCAGAACGACCTACCTATCTCACTCTATAGACCCTATCACTAAATACCAACTGGCAGAAGATCTATCTACCAAGACCGATTCGACCTAATCTCTCTGCGACCAGATCGATTTCGTACAACACTAATTCAACCTACGCGTCCTCACTATCCATTCAGATAACGAGAGATCTCTATCTGAATTCTTCGATCAAGAAGCACAATCACGTGGTATCTATCTAGAAACCACACCGCCCTACCAACCTAACCAAAACGGCTACGCTAAGCGTTATAGCGCATTGATTTCAAAGATGGCTAGGCAGATAATTATCGATTCAAACCTACTAAGCTATCTCTGGCATGAAGCAGCTAGAACTGCCGTCTATATTCAAAACCGCCTACCTCACCGCACACTAGATTAGCAATCCCCACACGAAGCGCTTGCTACCTACCTCGGTAAAAACGCACCACATTGGCTACAGGCAAAGCTAGATCTCTCACATATTCGAATCTTTGGATGTAAAGCTTATGTACGCATTACTAAGCTACCTAGATTAGCTAAGCTAGCACCACGTGCTACTATTAGCTATCTAGTAGGTTATGAAGCCTATAACATCTAGCGTATCTAGATACCTACCAAACGACGTGTAATTCGTGCACGAGACGTCCAATTCAACGAGGAAGAATCCTACAATCCTTCGCTACCCAATCAACGCATCCAAATCTATAAGGAGACCAATCTATCTCAGCAGATTGATACTCTTGACGACGAAGAGATCAATCAAATCCTCGAAGACATAGATATCCCATTCAACCAACCGGTGCAGCAAGATCTCGGGGGTGGAAGTAGTAGTAGTCCTACTAGGCTACGGCAGCATCCGCGAAAATCCAAATCCGCTCCGCATCCGCACCGCAGATTACGGATATACATACGATTCTGACATCTAACTATCCGCGCGGATTGGATACGGATTTAGGCTTCGAAAAGTTAGATATCCTCGGATATCCAGCGGATTCGAAAACAGTACAAACATGCCAAGTCTCGTGATCTGATTTAGCATATATATCTTATGCAGATTTTAAGGTAATATTCTGTACTACTAGTGTTCTATATTATCGAATTAATTATATATTCTCGATACAGAAATTTCTTTTAATAATATATCGAATCAGTTCACTATTTAACTACTTTATTTAGCGTATTATATAGTTATACTATAGCTTACCTATCTCGAATCCGTCTAGTAGCCGTGGCTTCTTCCGAATCCTTCCTATCCGGGTCTATGTACTATTAAATATAGATTCCTCTAGTAGGACACTATTATCTAGATCTAAACTATCTATAGGCCGCTTTAAGGAGTGAGAGATCGCTAGTTTATCTATATTATTATCGGAATCCTCCTCTTATAACTCCTCTTAGTATCCTTCCTCTTTATTATCACTAATCGGTTCTATAAACTTAAGTAATAGTAGAGATAGACGGCTTTAATTAAGCATAGTAGCTTCGCTAGATAAGAGATACTCCTTAATTATCTCGATCTCTACCTATTTTAGCTCAAATTTAGATAAAAAGTAATAGAGCATCAGACCCTTAATTATATCTAGCTTTAGCTACCCACGACGATAATAGTAGATATCACGAGTATAATTAAATAAACGCTCTACTCCTACTCTACTAGTAGGGATTAAGAGAATATCTTATACTATTCTAGTAAGCACTAAGAATTCCTACTTATATTCTTTCTAGTAAATACGTAGATTTCCCTTACTAAGCCCTAATCTTTTTATTAGAAGATATAGTAGATATCGAATAAATAAGAGGCTCACCTTTCGATAGATATCGCGTAACCTTATCTTACCGGCTATTAAATTCATTAGTAGGGAGTGTAGTTTATTACGAGTCGCAAAGCATTATAAGCTCTTCGTCCTCTATATTATCTATCTTCTCTAAGGTATCTAGTTAGTATACTTCCCTCTAAGCTTATTTCTAATAAGTTATAAACTTATTTCGGAATACGTCTTAATACTACTTCATAAAATCAATATCACTATCTCTCTAGTCCTTATTATCGAAGTATCGTAGCTTCTTTAATAGGTATAGAATTATTACTAATACATAGGTTATACTATATATACTATTATCGGTTCTACTATAATATTTAGAGAGCTTTTTCTATACTAGCTAAAGTGCCCGGAGCATACTTTTCTTCTAGTATATACGCTTATATCTTAACTTCTTCTTAGCCTCTTTAAGGTAGATAAAGAGTCTATTATAGATACTAAAGATATAGTATACTATATAGTCCCTAGTCTTTAATAAGACGTTAGTAAAGTCAAAGAAAGGCTTAGTAATCAATAGAAGATACTTAACCTAGCGCTACTCCTTATCGTTAAGCTTAAACTAAGTATATTAATTTATAGTATAATACTCATTAAAGCAAGATTAAAGCTTTCGCGTACGGGTAAGTATTAAGAAAGTTAAGTTCTAGCGTATACGCACATCTTAAATTAGAATAATTTTTGGCTCCTTTTTCTATAGCCCTAGGAATACCTCACGGCGCTATAGGCTTATATTAATAAATACTATAAACCCTCGGACCTATAGTAGTAATTAGTTAAATTTATTAAAAGTAAACTAGAATTAAAGAAACCTTTTTAAGGGTATTTACGATTAAACGAGTAGGACACTTCGTCTAGAGATCTAAGTTTTACTTACTTAACCACTCCGATTCGGCTTCATCATTCTCGGGTACAGCCTTTAGCTTTCTAAGGAGCTCTTATAGGCAGAGCTAAATCATATAAGTAATATAGGGTACTCGAAAGATTAAGGTACTAAATTAAAGAAGGGACTAGACTATCTCCTAGATACCATTCATTATAGTATTATTATTTATAGTATTATTAGTCGTGATTAATAATACTCGGTCGGTAATCTTATAGTATTATAGAATCTAAATAATAGTATTACTTAGATTACTACTAGTGTGTAATCTATAGAGATACTTAAACCTAAGTAGTACTTTATAATAGTTCTAATCTTAATCAATAAAATAACTAGTAATTACTATAAATACTTATTTAAATAGAGATATCTAACAATTAAGCGTAATTAAGATTCGGTATCTATCTAGGAGTTTATTAAGTATCTCTCGCTATTAGACTTCCACCGATATATCAAAAAGTCGTCGTATTATCCGGGTAGAGGGAATATTAAGCTTTAAGTCTATAATCCGAGCGTAATCAAGAAGACTTCTGAAACTAGTATACTCGGTAATCCGAAATAAAAGCCGGGTAGTAGTTATAAACTCAAGAATCTTTTATTAAAAGGTAGACTAATCGAATAAGGAAGATATCTACGTATACGGCTAAAGATATATAAAGTATAAGTTAGGCTTCCTAGCTTAGAGGGTCTAGCTCGGAGGGGGAAACAGACTATATTCTATATAATTTAATTAATACCTTACTTCTTTAAGCCCGAAGGCTTCGTATATATAATACTTTTTATATATATCTTCATCGGAGACGTCCCTACCCGACGATAACTTAGATAAATAAGAATAGCCTAGTAGCGCCTATATATCACCTTAGGCTCACTAGTCTTCTTATATACGACTTAATTAAAGCAGTCCTAAATATTAGATATCTTTTACTTACTTTACTATTAGATTAACTTCTGTAAGTCCTCCTTCTCACCGAATTCGGTCTTTAGCCACTACTTAATAAAACTCTTCCGGGAACCCTCTATATTAGGGTCGGTACGGTTATCGTTAAAGAGGATCCAATACTTTTAGAGATACTTACCGACACGACGAAGTGATTCCGGTACGCGAATAGTATAACGGTATCGTATAGGCGAGAGAGAGTAATCAGAAAAGGAGATTATAGTACGACCTACTTAGCTTAGGAAGTTAAGGAAGTTATCCGATTATAGGATATCTAAATCAATAAAAGACTTAGTATATTAAGATACTAGGTATTAACTATCTAAGTACTAGGATCGAGGTATAGTGGTAAGGTAAGGGAGGAAGTAAGGTATAGAGTATAGCTAGAGAAATAGAAAGATAGAATTCGAATACTTACTAAAGTAACTAGGCTAGAAAGATTAGGGGGATACCTTACTATAAGGTATAGCTTACGCGACCGTAACTTAGACGCGACTCGAATATAAAATAACGATATATCATATTCCCTACCTAAGTATAGGGAATAACTAATAAGATAGTCTAGTAGGATATTCTATCTAGGTTAATAATTAGATTAGAAGATTTAGGTTAATACTAAATTAGATATTTATCGGATGATTATTAATATCCGCCGGATATCTAAGAAATATCTAACTAATATCTACATAAGAGCGATTTCAAAATCACTAAGTCTAATAATTCTAATAAATATACTATATTTTCACTATATCTTTATATTATAATCTACTAATTAAATTATATTTCCTGATTCTTTAAGCTTTAGAGATTTTATATTCAGGAAGATTTAGTTAGATTATAGCAAATTAAGCGGGTTCATCTTTAATAGTCTTCTTTTATAGCATCCACACTAACTTTCATACACTAAAATATATATTTTCTATAGTAACTAAAATAACGGAAACCATCACTTTAATAAATCAAATTACCACTACCTACTATATCCCTAAGGAATTAAACTATTACATATAGCTAAGAGAATAGAATCTCTTCTTAAATTCATTCATATTTCATATTATTTCAAGTGGTAGATCATATATAAGATAGTATTTTTACCACAAAGGACTATAACATACTAATACATCTGTAATGTGATAAAAAAAGAGTGCTTGGTTAGCTATATAAGGGTCACATAAAGTGCCAGAATAAGTTAAATTAGCGAATTTTATGCAAGTGCGGATAATTATTAGATACGGATGTCGAAGTGGTATCCCACATCCGCAATCTGCGGATACGGATATGACTTTAACATCTAACGGAGCGGATTTGCCGTAGCCTAAGTCCTACTATCAATATCGATCATGCCACACCCATACTAACAGACGAAATCCTCGGAGATCAACCAATCACACCGCCGCTTAAACCGAAATCAGACGAATCGATGAGTTCTAGCTAATCAGAACCAGAGGATATAGTCCCTTTCGTCTTAATTGATAACACAAACTTCGACCCTTCTGGTTATGAACTTCTTAATATACCAACTAAACGCCCACGATCAGATTCCGATTCAACCGACGACGAAAGTGAGAGAAAACGCCCTCACTTATCCCTCACAACCTATTTCCAAGCTTTCTCAACAGACCAATCTCATCAACAAAAGGTCTTAATATCAACGATTCCACCACCACCATCTGGTTACCACTAGTTGACCAGCCATCCTTTTGAAAGCTAATTCCGATAAGCTATGCGAATCGAATTCAATAAGCTTCTAGATATGCACGCATTCGAACCTATTAACAAAGATCTCGTCAAATACACATACTAATCGAATTGCAAAGATCTTAACCAATCAGATTGCCCACGCCACCAGCTTATACTAATGAGATGGGTCTTTGCCTATAAATATGACGAATCAGGATACCTCACACGCTTCAAAGCGCGTCTATGCGTACGCGGAGACACACAGAAACCTGACGACTAGGATCCACGCACTAGCACGCTTGCTGCTAGGACCTTTCGCACGCTTATAGCGATCATCACGTATTTTGACCTCGAGACCTTTTAGATGGATGCTATTAACGCTTTCCTAAATAGCGATCTTAAAGAAGAAGTATACTACCAGTACCCACTAGGTTTAGGACGAAAAACTAAGGTCCTTCGCCTATATAAGGCAGTATATAGTCTTCGAATCGCTAGTAAACGATGGGAAGACGACGTGAAAGAGATACTTCTCTCACTAGGCTTCAAATCTTCTCCTGAAGATCCTGCACTTTACACCGATAATCGCATAGTTATTATGGTGTTTGTTGACGACTTCCTAGCTGCCTACTACCGAAGTGAGAGCTTACACGCTCGCCAGATAAAGTAACTTCTCTCACAACGCTTTAAGATGAAGGACTGTGGCGAACTCACATAATTCATCGGTATTCGAATCATCAGAAACCGATAATAGCGAAAGACCTGGCTAAACCAATCAGCTTACATTAAAAAGATCGCTGCTAAATTCAATCTCCTAGGCAGGAAACCGCCTAATACACCACTAGTTAGCAATCAACGTCTTAATCCGATCACTAGTTAAATTAACTAATCAACCGTTAAACTATACTAGCAGAAGTGTGGTTCGACCCTTTTCCCTGCTGTATGGACTAGACCAGACACCGCTTTTGCCAATCAGCTACTAGCTAAATCTCTCACACGCTACGATGAGAAGCACCTAGCTGCTGTTGACTACCTGATTTCCTACCTATACGGGACGAAAGACCTAGCTATCTATTTTAGTGGTAGCTAATCAGATTGCCAGATCTTCACTGCTTCGTCCGATGCGAGTTTCGCCGATAATCCTAATAAAAAGTCATCAGAAGGTTTCATCTTCTCTTTATTCGGTGGTCTAATCGAGTGGAAATCTCGCAGGCAGAAGACGATTACTATATCCACTACAGAAGCTGAATTGCTAGCTGTCTCACACGTAGCTAAGTAGCTATACTAGGTTAAACGCCTATTCGAATTCATCGAATTCAACACTGAACAGCAAGAAGTGTTAAATTGCGATAATAAGTAAACCGTTGACCTATTAAATCGCGAGAAATCAATCTTTTAGACTAAACTTCGTCACGTGGATATCAACCGCCTATAGATTCGTCAAGAGGTGTAGGCAAAGCGCCTATCTATCCAATGGGTCAAAACCACCGATATACCCGCAGACGGTCTTACTAAGTGCCTACCTAGGCAGAAGCATGTCGAATTTATCAAACAACTAGGTATAGAGATACTACCTCCTAGCTAGTCATTCTCTTTTCTCTCATTCAGTTCTCACTTTGCTCTTATTCTTATCACACATCGAGAACTGAGGGGGTATATCAATATATGGATGTTATGGGTAGGCTTCATCAGAGCCCACGTCGGCCCAGGCCCAACCCAGCCTAACCCACGAATAGGTTAGGCTTTAGGCCGAGTTCTATAGCCTATAGTAGGCCATAGGCCGAGACCTTTAGCCCATAATAGGCTCTGGGCCCCTAATTAGGCCACAAACAATATAAATATACCTAGGTTCCGTGACTACATAATTTATGTAATTTCTAGCTATAATATTAAGTATTTCCTTTATATCTCGTCTTTCGATTAGAAAATTTTGAAGTAATTAAGATTAAGATTATAGCTTAAATTCAAAATAAATAGATTAGAATAATTATCATAAATCAATAATACTTAAACGTATTATCCTCTCGACTCTTACGCTTCCGTCCTAAAGCCCGTAGCTAAGTGTTATTCTCTAGTAGTTCGGGCTTAGTATAGTCCTAGATAGTAGAAGAAGGAGCCACTTCTGCCACTATCTTATTATTCAATTTATTATTTAACTCCTTAGTATTACTAATTAGTTCTACTTCAATCTCATCAATCCTTTCGTCCTTCTCTTCCTTTACTACTTTAATCTCTTCACGAGAGAAGAATTTCTCTAGCCGATAAGACTCCTTCTCTTCAAGATTAAATCTTAAAGTATAAAGGAATATTATCAGCTCTTAAATTATTTCGGATTTTATCCTTCCTTATCGATAATAATAGATATCTCGAGTAGTATTAAACAGTCGTTTAATACTAATACCGGTTACTAGAACTAAGAGAATATCTCGCGTAAGAGCTATAATCGCCGGAAAGCGGCACTAATTTTCTCTCTAGAACGTAAGAGACCTAATATTAATTATATCTATTAATCGGTTAATACTATTTAAATCAGAATTACGTTAAAATATACCACTATTAAGATATTATATCATTTTATTAGCGGCTACCTTTAGCTACTTTTTACTTCTATTTGATATCTTATCAAGTTTTGAACTTAGTCTAACTACTACTTTAGAGACTTATAAGCCTTAAGTATTAGAAAGACGATCTTAGTATAGAGCGAGAGCTTCTTAAAAGGATTTACGATAAGTATCGCGCTACTTTTAATCCTAATTATTAGTTAGAAAGAACTAAAACTTATTAATAGGCGTAAGCATTATATTAACCGTATAGATATACCCTCGAACGTTATTAGTCTAAGAGTAATACTTATCTAACTTTAATCGACTAGCTTTAAGTACGTTAAGTATATATTTTTTCTATAGGACACGCTTTCGTCGGAGCTACTTTATTAACTATTTAAGATATTTAAAGAGTTTATTATAGACTCTAAATATATAATACGTAGTAATATCTCGAGTCTTTAAAAGCTAAGTAGTATAGTTAAAGAATAGCTTAGTGATATAAAGAAGATAGTCGACCTAACGCTACTCTTTATTATTAAGTAATAGATCCTCACGATTATACTCAACGCAGAAGGGTATAAAGATAGTATAGAGCCGCTTTACATAACGAAGCATTAGGAATATTAAATTCCACCGAGTCTTTATATCCTAGATCGGTATAAGCTTTATATCCTTAGTCTAGAGATTACTAAATATCTCCCGACGCTAAGAACTTACGTTCACGTAGATCGTAAGATAGCGGATCTTATTTAATATATAGAAGATCTCTCGCTTCCGGTACTATATATTTACCTAGGCTATTAAAGACTATTACTCTATCTACTTTATCTTAGCTATATCGTTTAATAGGACTACCTTAATATAACTAAGAAGCTAGTTAAGGCTAAGCTAGATAATATATATAAGGCACGGAATCCGGATAATAAGAACACTATCCGATAAAGCTTACTAGAGCGAATTAACTAATATCTTATTATTTAATACGTTATCCGTAGTTAAACTAAATACCCGGTCTTCAATCCTATACTTCACGAGGGTTTCTATAAGAACACTACTTAAGTTTATACTAGTATACGCCCTATAAATAGGTTTAAAATTAAGTAGTACCTCCCGATAGACCTAATCCGTATCGATAAAATAGCTAGTGATCGCTATAAAAGCCTAAGAAAATAGGGATATCTAGTAGTTAAGCGCGATAGATAGCTTATAACTAGTAGGAAGTATCCGAAGAATACGCTATTACCGATCCTTAACTAAGCTTTCTAGCCGACGATAGATTATTATTACGGAGGGGATTATAGGAGGAGATAGGGCAGAGCGAGCTATATTAATTAGGCTCTTAAACGTTAGGTACTTAATAAGATAAAATAGAAGCCGATTTATAGATAGAAACGATAAGATCTCTTCTTCCTAGCCTTCTTGCGAAAAAGTAGCTTCGGTCGGAGTATTATCCTAAAGTAGCTAAAGTGGATTAGTAAAGTAATAATAATAATTATACGTAGTATAACCTATACCCTTCTTAAGAAATTCAGTAATTTCTGCGTTATATCCTTTATTAGCTTTTTAACACTTAGCGGTCGTGAGATATCTTTTTATCGTTAATAAGCTATAACGCTAGTCCTTCCCGTCGGCTCCTTTACTTAGAGAATAAGGATACTTAAGAATCTAGCCGTAGCGTTTATATATAACCTTTAGCGAGCTATCTATTCTATATACTACTTAGTGAAAGTAGCTCTAAATATCTAACTAATAACTTAAATCCTAATATATCTTACTCTTTCTTCCATAGTCAGTCTGTAACTACTAGTCCACCTAATCACTATAAGTTATTTCGTTATAAAGAATAAATACCTTTCTTCGGTTAGGACTAACGCGTATAAGAGAAGATAGAACTATAAGTAGGATAACTAGACGGAGGAATTCAGAGTTAAAGGTATTAAATATTTACTAACTACTAGATAGACCTAGAGTAACTAGTCGATTTAAAGGCGTAAGATAAGCAAGAGTATCTATATCTCCGTTATAAAGCGACGACGCAAAGTTAGATTACTAGCTTTCTGATATAGTAGTAGAAAGATGAGGATTTAAAATAAGGTATTAGGAAGGGAAAGGGTAGGAAAGGAGAAAGGGGATATATATAGTACTAAGGCTAGGAGACGTATT
This sequence comes from Penicillium cataractarum, assembly GCF_028827025.1. Taxonomy (NCBI): domain Eukaryota; kingdom Fungi; phylum Ascomycota; class Eurotiomycetes; order Eurotiales; family Aspergillaceae; genus Penicillium; species Penicillium cataractarum. The sequence continues at coordinate 236,494 of NW_026622745.1, read as the reverse complement.
AACTTAGTGGTAAATACCGAGTTTAGGAAACAAGTACTTCTAATATATTAAGTTAATCGCTAATTAGTTAGATATCACGGGTTTAAGTAGACCGAGCTCCTTAAAGCCCACTACAGCCCACCAGAGCCCACGAAAGCCTATTAATAGCCCACCAGAGCCCATAAGAGCCTATTAATAGCCTACCAGAGCCCATAAGAGCCTATAATTAGCCTATTCCTAGCCTATTCCTATCTCCAGAATCTTCAAAATTTTCATTTCACCCTAAGAGTAAAAGCAGCCGACAATTTTCCACTCATCTTATTACCCTCTTTCGATATAAATTTATGATTAAAGAAGAGACTTATTTAATTTAGAATATAACGCTTTATATAGTAATAGTATAGATTATATATCCACGGAATCTAGAATAAGAATAGTCGCTAGTATAATTTATTTAGTGTTAAAGATACACTTCGCTAAAAATATATCTCTAGAAGTTTAGACCCCATAACTCTTACGACTATCTAAACACTACCATAATAAGTAATAGTATTAATATTAGGTAGTAGTTAATTAGTAACGGGTTGCTTTAGGTTAATCATACAAATATTAACCTATATTTCATTCATTTTAGAGAAGGAAGTCTTGTTCATAAGAGTAAGAACTAGAACAGCGAAAAATGACAGTATTTTATTCTGATAATTCAGCAGTTTTATAAACGCCAAGACCTTGATTTTATGCAAAAATGGGCTTCTATGGGCCCCTAATAGGGGCCCATCGTGGGCTAGGGGTTAGGTCTTAGGCTGGTGGTTAGGGCCTAAGCCTACCGTGGGTTGGGCCATGGGCCGAAGTCCTCGGCCCATTCGTGGGCCCTGATGAAGCCTAGTTGTGGGGTCACATGATGAAGGACCCACTCATATAACCCCTCTCTACATATAGATCTTCTTCTATAAAGATCTAACAGATTGATCCTCAACGATCTCGCATATGATTGCCTACCTAAGCAAGAGACTCTCAACACTCTGATTCTGTTGATTTATCATGTGATCCTTTGCTATGTTTCTTGTGATATAAATACTGCTATGTTTCCTAGTTAAATTGAATCAAGTTTATCACCCTTTGTGATCTCTCTTCTAGATCAGTGGTACTCTTCCACAATCGTGGTACTTCTCCTTCATAGAAGTGCGCACGACCGATAGACTCATAACCGTGTATTCAGACACTATTGAGTATTTACCAATCTTTATGCATACTATCATCTTGTGTGTATAACCACGACTTTATGGTCACCGCCTAGAGTCCGACAGGATGCCTATACTTAGTACAGAACTAATCGAACGCGGATTAGAGCCGTTTAGCCCGTCGAAGTATTAAGAAGGTCGAATTCTAGCGTGTTCGGATATCTTAAATCGGTACTAACTTCGGTTATACGGTCTAAATGTTTAAAAAGGACTCCCGTCGCTAAGGGCTTACGCTAATGAAAACCACGAGGTCTCGGATCTAAAAGAATAGTTAGGAGATAATATAAAGGAAGTGGTTAGTTTAATAGCTGAATAAATCTAAACCTTACGTAGTGTATTTACGATATCTCGCTTTTAGGCCTTTCGATAAGCCGACTAGGCTTATTCTTCCGACTAAATTATCTCTCTCGTCTTATTCTTTAGGTTAGCCTTTATATAACTAAATAGCTACTTTAAACTTAGCTAGATAACGTGGGTAATATAGGGAATACGAATAATAGTAGCTCTATAATATATATCTAAGGATTATAGTAAATCCTAGATAGTTAATATTATTTTGCTATTATTAGATGTATTATTAGTCGTAATAGTAATTACCCGTTCCGGTATCTAGTGCTACTAGAGTAAATTAAATAGTATAGAGCTAAGATTAACGCTAGTATACCTCTTATATAGAGGTTTAAATCTAAGCAGAATTTCCCGATAGTTCTAGTCTTTATTAATAAAATAGCTAGTGATAGCTATAAACGCCTACTAAAAGGGAGAAGTCTAGTAATCTAGCGCGAGTAAGAGCTTTGCCTTTAGCGGAAGCTTCGTAAGAAGATAGGTCTATCTCTCCTTTATAATCTCTCGTATACGACGCTAGATACTTTTAGCGTAGGGAAAGGTAAGAAGCGAGGATACTAACTACGTTATACGAAGAAGCTTTTAAAATTACGGATACTTAATTATTTAAAAGGGAAGGCGAAGAGTGATAATTATACTAATAATCTCTTACTACTAAGCTTCCTCGGTAAAAGAGGATATAACTAGAGAGGAATCTCGAGCCTTATAGAAAAGGTAGTTAGCTCCCTTATAGCCTATTATCTTATTTTAGTAGGAGTTAATACCGCTTACTCTATTAACCGCTATATACTTAGCTATTTAACTACTTATCTTCCTTTCCGGCATAACTCTATTTTTAAATACCTTCGAAGCGCGTTTATTCTATTTAAGGTATAGTTTAGATAATCATAAATCTTTTTATATCTCTTATATATTACCTTTAGCTCTCCTATAATATAATAGGCTACTTACTCGAAATAGACCTATATTGTTACAGCCAGGCGAGAGGACTAGGTCCAAGTCGGTGCATTCAACGAAGGCAACTAAATCTAGAGGGGAAAAGAAGAAGAAGATCTATCTACTACGTGGAAGCCCCTTTTATTATAGGCTAAAGGAACCTTCCGTCAAACACTAAACACGAGTTAACCAGTTCTCTACTCGACCCTTCACTCCAGTCCGTCCTCGATCGTCACATTACCCCCTCCTTTAGAAGGACCTAGCCCTCCAGGTCACGTACGTTCGAGTATACATTCTGAATCGACTAATCAGAGGCTTTTATTATCGTCTAGGTGATCCGGTTCAAATCGATCGTTCAAAGCAGCCTCAATCCAAGCATTCAACCGCTTCGGTGGTCCTAGTAAATCTAGGTATTTCGCGTGGAAGGCTAACAGCTTCTCTGGTACGTTTTTAAAATCCCCTACCGGGTACCACTCATCGTCATCCTCGTTACCAACCCATTTTGCTTTATACTAAAGCTTTCGGTAGTGCAGGCGAACTGCCATAATCTCCTCCACTTCCCACTCCGTTTCGTCGTTCACAATCTCCGGTAGCCTCGGGTCCTAGATTTAGCCGTTTAAAGGTTCTATTCGAGCTACCCGGCGGAGTTTCTCTGCTAAGAAGACCGGATATACTCTGATTAAATCTAGTAGCTCTAATTTGTACGCATAGCCGACCTTTTCCACGATCGTGTAAGGGCCGCTTACTTAATCCGTAAGCTTCCTTCCTAGTCGGTCCAACTTCCAATTCCTTATAGTCACATAAACTCGATCGCCAACACCAAAATCCTCTGCTCTACGGTGTCGATTCGCCTATTAACGCTAACGTTCTTACGCAATTATAGCCTTACGCTACGTTTCTTCCTAGATCTCTTACATCTTGTTAGTGTAAGTACGCCCATCTTCGTTTTCTTACGGATAGGTATTAATCTATCGAGGAACAATCTGGCTAAACCAATCAGAGATCTCTATTAGCTTCTAATTAAATAACACGCGCGGTTTATATCCTCGTTCCACAAAGAAAGGTGATACTCCTGTCGTTTCCTACGGTAAGGATACGAAAGCGAAATCTACCATTATAAGATACTCCGACTAGTCGTCCTGATAGTAGCTCACGAAAGGCCGTAGCCGTTACGCCATATACTAATTCACGATTTCGCTCTAGCCGTCTGTCTAGGGATAATAGGTAGTTAATAACCTCCTTTCGATTCCGAGAATCCGACAGAACTCCTTCTAAAATCCTAACACGAACTAAGGTCCTCGGTCTAAAACAATCGATTCCGGTAGTCCTACTTATCGGTAGACGTAGTCCACGAATAACCGAGCTATTCCTTTCGCGTTAATATCTTTGTGGCAAGGTATCGAAATCAGTCGTTTAGTCAGTCTATCCACGAACACGCAGACACTATCGTACCTATAGCGGTCCTTCGGGAACGAGCAGAAATCTATCGTGATATGTTGCTAGGGTCTTCCGGGGATCGGTAGTGGTTATAGCAACCCTAGAGTTCGGTCTCTCTATGCCTTTGTTCGCTTATAGATTTAGCAGTTATCTATATATCGCCTCATATCGTTGATTATTTCCAGCTAATAGTATCTAGAAGTAAGCATCCGCTTCGTCTTCTCTCGTCCTAGGTAGGCGGTCGATGGTTGGCGATAGATTTCGTTAAGCAACCTCGTTCGGAGATCCTTATAGTAAGATTGAAGTCACGGCCCCCTTCATCTCTATCTAGATAGTTTCGGAGTCGTCTGGATAGGTTCCTTGTTCTAACACTTCTCTAGGTAATAGGGTCTGTTCAACCTTCTAATTACTAGACTTATCCTTTCGGGATAGAGTATTAGCGACCACGTTCCCTCTTCCCGGTCGGTAACGAATCAGGAAAAAGAATCGGGAAAGGAACTCGCCCTAACGGGCCTATCTAGCGTTAAGTATCCGGCTTATTATGAAGTACTACAGAGATTAGTGATCTATCCAGATATCGAATCGTTCGGATCGTTATAGCCCTTCTAGTTCCGCTCGCCACTCCTCTAGTGCGCGAATAATTACTAACATCTCCTTATCGTACGTATAGTATCCCTACTCGGCCGGATTCATCGTTTTTGAAAAGAATACGACTAGGTAGAACTATCCATCTAGTCCCTTTTAAGAGAGGACCGCTCCGAGACAACCATCCGAAGCATTAGTTTCGATCTAAGTTAACGCGAAAGGATCATAATACGTTAAAACGGGTATAGATATCAACTTTTTCTTCAGTTCCTAGAAAGACTCCTCACACACGATATCCCATTTAAAGGGCACTTCCTTTCGAGTTAAACGATACAGAGGCTTTACGATCTTGCTATAGTCTTTAATAAATCTTCGATAGAAGTTACACATACCCAGAAACGATTATATGCCCCTAACTATATTCGGTTATTACTAGGCTTCAATCACTTCAATCTTAGCTAGATCCACGCGGATACCCTCGGTTCCGATAATAAAGCCTAAGAACTTAGTTTCTTAAGTATAGAACTCGCACTTCTAGATAGCTACCTATAATCCTACTGCTCGGAGTCTTCCCAAGACCTTCTTAATATAGTCTAAATACTACTTCTTATCTCCGTCCGTGTAAATCAAGATATCGTCGATAAAGGCCGTACAGAAGTCGTTAAGGTAATCACCGAGCGTATAGTTTATATATCTTTAGAATATAGCGGGTCTATTCGTTAATCCAAAAGGCATCACCTTATACTTATACGAACCGTAACGTATACGAAAGGTCGTTAAATCTTTAGAGTCGGGGTGTATTCGAATCCTATGAAAGCCTTACTAGATATCAAGCTTAGTAAACCATTTCGCTTTACTAACCCTTTATAGTAATTTGTTAATTAACGGAATCGGGTATCGGTCCTTCTTAGTCAATTCGTTCAATTTCCGGTAGTCTACACAGAATCGGAGACCTCCACCCGGCTTTATAGCTATCAAGATTAGCGAGGCGTACGGGGTAGTTAATAGCACGATAAACCCTTTCGCGAGGTTCTACGTGATATAATCCTTCGCAAAGCGTAGTTCCTCTTCGCTTATTTTATATAACGGGCAGTAGCCTAAGCGTACGGCTCCATCAAGTTCAATCCGATAATCGGGTGTACCTCTTAACTAGGGCAGAGTATTCGAATCGATCTTAGAAAAAACATCGATAAATTAATAATAAGCCTTTAGGACACGCATACGGATCTCTTCGGCTTCAAACGTATATTCAGGACTATACATCTCTTCGAGAATCCGGTCAATCTAAGCTAGAGAGGTCACGAACGTCTCTATACCCTCTCGTTACATATAGCGGTGGAATCCAACTCCCCCAATCACGGCGATCTCTACGCCTCCTCGACGAAGGAGGTCTTCGGTAGTAGGTCTTTTCTTCTAGGGGACAGCGAGCTTATCTCGGAGAGATCGGTGTATCTTACCCACTAAGTCTTCTTGGTAGGAGGCTCCGTAAGTTCTTCGTATCTCTTTTCGGGGCTCTTTCGCGACCTAGTCCCTAATCAACCGGTCTCTTCGGTCTACGTCCTCCTAGTGAGAATAGTTAACTAGCGGTCGCTTCAGAATCTATCTAGGTATTAGTTTCGTTATACCGATCTATAACTAATCCTACAGAGAGGGTTAATCTAGCCACAGAAGTCTCCGTTTCCTACAATCTAGAAGTACTCCATATATTTCGAACCACATCCTTCCAAGAATAAGGTCGTGGTTCCCAAGGTCAGTCACTAACATAGGCTATCGTGGTTATACGCGCTCATCAATAATAAACGAGAGCTTCACTATATAGGTAATCGGTTCTCGCAAGGATCCGTCAAAACCAGTAATCGGGCACTCTCGGGAGAGTCTTCTCGTCCGTAAGCCTAAGCTATCAATCATTACTTTCACAAGGTCATAGTCGATGAAGATATAACCATCTACTCCGGTGTCTACAAGGCAAGAAACGTTCACTATTCGTCCATTAATAGCTACTCTAGCTTAAAAAGTTAAACTATCCTTAGCAGGGGACAATAGCTTACGTAAGTCCACCTTCGACACCATCGAACCTAGGATAGAGACTTACCCCAGGTTCATTCTTTTCCCGAATCGTTATCACTTTCTTCCGCGGCCTACAGGAAGTCTTTCTTCTTCGAATCTTTAGGCTTAGACTCCGTTACAGCTACCGCATTCGTGGTACTCTAGTTCTTAGACGGGCAATTTCTGGAGATATAGCCATATTCGCGGCATATAAAGCAACGACCTTCCTTCAATAACGCAGCCTTATCCTTATCATCGAGTCGTTTAGAAGCTTTCGGGGTAGACGAGTCAGGATTCTAGGTTCGATTCGAAGCGTTCGTACCGGTACGGTTCTTTACGCGGTTAGCAATCTACTAAGAAATCAAGCGGGACGCAATCTGACACTTCTATACGAATTCTTCAAGTATAACGGTGTTCTAGCCTACATCGATCATCACCTAGTTCTAGAGTAAGGCAGGAAGCTTTCGGTACAGGTCACGCTTCCGAAGGGCCACAGGCTATTCGGCTTCCTCCGCAAGGTAGATAAATTCAGCCAGAAAGTCACCGAATTCCTACTTTAGGTCCATTTTAAGAGCGAGATATTCGTCACGGGCAACTTATTAATAATTAGGGTCGTGGAAAACGCTCTGTAAATAATCGAAAACGTTTTAGACAGTCTAATATACGGCGGTAGCATCTTCTTACATACGAGGGCTAATATATCGGAGAGCCTTTCCTTCGCAACGGCTACTCACATACGCAAGCTAATAGGCAGCAGTCGGGTAGTGGTCTTCGTTCAACAGGAGCTTTCGCTTCATCTCTGTCTTCCAATCTTTAAACTTCACGTCCTTTCCATCACTAAACATAGGAGGGTCTAGCATCTTAGTCGACTTCTTACCACCGTAGGAGAAGGTCAGAGAGGTTTCGCGAATCGCACGGTCGTCTTCGGTAGTTCGTATCATCTTCATCACGGTCAACAGACTATCACGTTCTTTTCGTAGGGACTCGGTCTCGGTTCTCATCCGGGCGTATTCTTCTTCTATCTATTAGTCCTATGTAGAGGAGTTCTCTCGCGTAGCTATCTACTCGCGAAGGTCGGTAATCTCTTCCTAATAGCTAATAGTCAGGTCAGAAATCTAGTTCTTCAGGTCTTCGATGTCTTTCATTCGGTTGCACAGGATCTTCCATACAGTTTCGGGGTCTTACTGAATCTAGCGGATCAGTTCGTCAACATCGGCCACCTCAATCTTCTCAGTATCCGGCTAATTTTCAAGGGTCAAGGATCTTCTGCTTCCACGGCGGGAGCGGCCGGTCACGTTACTCGCCATCTTACTACAGCGTTTTCTGGTTCGTTCGGGTTTAGGTAAGGGTATAATCACCAGGTAGCTAGAGAGCACGTACAAACGCGTCTCTTCGCTCTGCAGGTAATCAGAAAAGAGAGAAATAGAGAGATTTAGTTATATATTACAGCCAGGCGAGAGGACTAGGTCCAAGTCGGTGCATTCAACGAAGGCAACTAAATCTAGAGGGGAAAAGAAGAAGAAGATCTATCTACTGCGTGGAAGCCCCTTTTGTTATAGGCTAAAGGAACCTTCCGTCAAACACCAAACACGAGTTGACCAGTTCTCTACTCGACCCTTCACTCCAGTCCGTCCTCGATCGTCACATATATCTCTAAATAATAGCCCTATCTATCCTAATATATCTTCTTCTTCTTATCTTCCGCTACTCTAAACTATATATTAAACCACTAGTTAAGAAATTTAGTACTTATTATCTCTATATAAAGTACCTAGGTTTTCCTCCGGTCGCTAACACGTTATAGGGTATAAGGGATCGAATCCGGTAAGACGAGACTAGGAGTACCCGTCGAGGGAAGAGTCTAATAGCTTCGGGAAGGCTCTAGTGAAGAACGAAGAGCGTTACTAAGTAGAAAAGAAGATAGTTAATCTAGATTATTACCCTAATAGAGAGATAAGGAATCTATATTAGATAACTAAGGTACTACGATAGATAATAGTATTTAGGAAGGGAGTAAGAGGAGACTTAGGAAGATATAGATACCTTTAGTATAGAGGAGTTAATAATCAGAATCTATTTATTCGTCCCTAAAGACGGTTTTAGAGAGTAGTTAATATATTATCTTAAGCACTATAGTAGGGATTTAGCTAGTTTTATTAGTAGAAGTATAGCGAATTATAGTTTCCTAAATTTGATATATAATAAATAATTAGAAGATTATAGTATCGAGACTACATATTAGAAGTATATATTTTCGTATTCAGTATAGGTCTCTATTCTATACTTAGATTTTGATTAGTAATATCCCCTTATTAATCTCTTATAAACTACAAAAATGCTTAATCACACACTAGAAAATCACTTAATAAAGGTATTTTGTAAAATTTCATTAATCTAAAGGGGAAGCAAGACCCGGTGTTTATAAAAGGGCTAAAACAAAGATAAAAAACAGTAATATTACAAGCTTAATTAGCGATTTATCTATCCTAATCATGTAGAAGAAGCAGAAAATAGGCTGTTTAGGCCGCCTATAGGCCGCCCACATAGCCCACCGGGCGGGCGGGTTATAGGCGTAGCCTAGGTAGGCGGCCCATGGACGGGCCGTGGGCTGAGATCTTCGGCCTATGGACGGGCCGTGGGCTGAGATCTTCGGCCTATGGGCGGGCCGTGTCAAGGTCTAATAGTAAGTAGCGCTACGAAGAGAGGCAAAACTAGGCTAGTTTACCCCGGTTCTAATTAGCGATAATAAAGAGGATTAGGATAAAGACGAAGATAAAGATAAAGCTAAAGGTGAAGATAAGAGTAAAGATAAGATATATAAGGTAAACTCCGTTCCTTTCGACCCCTATATACTATCCGCTATATCCTAACGTAGTGTTACGCGTAGCCGACCGGTCACTGTGAGTTAGAACGTTCACGGGTTATACTTGCCTCGTTCTAACTGCGGATTCCAAGAATATCTCGCAACCGTACCGTTACTATACAAAGCCTTACGTCGGGTTCGGGTCCTGTTGAGTATCTTGCAGAACGTGCCAGAAGTGCGCGCCAAGTAAGTCAATCACTAAGTGTTACCACTGAGTGAATCCCCTACTTGTAGGTTGGGTTGTCTTAAAGGTGAACTGTGAAGTGCAAAGTACTAAAGGTAGTAACCAAGTAACAATGTATGATTGATCGCGAAGAACTAAATACATGATGCAAAAGGAGTGTCCTTATATATCTAGCCCTTCCTACTCCTGGGGAGTATATTCGCGGTAGATCTACCCCGGGGGTAGATCTACTCCTCCTCGACTCCTTGAGAGTATATCCTTGGCGTCACGTGTGGGCTTACCGGGTTCTTGCATTTGTGGTGTAATCCGGGTGCTGGTAAAATGGTGGCCGTCTCCTGCGTCGCGCTAACCGTTAAATGGAGTAGGCGGGTATTGATTGTGACGGTTAGCCGTAGGCCGTTTCTGGCTCCCGCCCAGAGTATCTGCCTTGGGGCCCTGTCGGGGCTCTCCCAAGTATACCGAAACGCACGTGACAACGCTAATCCCTAGCGTCCGTAGGATGATTGGCTCTCCGGTGTTCCTCAAATAATTGCGGCCCCCGCGCCTCTCGAGGTTCGTAACACGTAGCTAGCGAGCTCTAGGAAAGAGACGAAAGAGTGTGGATTCCTATAGGGAAGAAGATAAGACTAAACCTTAACTATCCCCTTTGCCACAGGATAAGGAGGGCTATAGTTAAATGCGGACGTCTAGAAGGACAAGGAAACGTCTAAGAAATTTAGATGACTACGACGTAACATACGAATAAACTTACATTTCCTATCTTTTATTGAATCTCTATCGAGGATCTATAGAGCTATCTAGAGTAATATAGTAAGTATAATACTTAAAAATACTAGGAAAAGCGCATAATTTATGTAAGTAGGAGTCCCACGGCCCTTCTAGTCCCGCCTATGGGACTAAAGCTTAGTCCTAACTCCCGTCCACGGCGGGAAGTCCCAGGTCCCACGGTGGGAGTCCCGTGGGAGATGTCAATGTCTATGTACAGCGCTGCCCTACTTAGCTAGGAGAACGCCAATCTACGCGTAGCCAATGAGAAGAAGCGCCAGAAACGCGAGCGGTTAACTAGGCAGATACCCTACGAAGAAGGTCTAACCGTTGAAGAGGGCCAATAACTGGCTAAACAGCTCAAACAGCCGGTGGAAGGTGATGGGGTAGGATCGCATAAGCAGGGCGAATTACCTAATCAGGCAATTCAACCACCTACCAGGGCCCCGCCTAGGTGTAGTAGGTATAGGGAGATTGGCCACAAGATTAATGTATGTAAAAATCGCTATATTTAGTTGAAATAATGGGTGTTAGTGGAGATATTTGATTTTGAAATTTCTAATGGGAGAGGAGTGTACGGCTGGGTTGGGTGTACGGCTCGCTTATCCAATACGTTACCATTATCTGTAATTACAAAGCTCCAACTCCACTCCGTCGGTCATCACCCGTTAGTCTACTTTCTCCACTTAGCCTTTACCCTTTGAGTCGTGGCGTCGATGCACCCGACTGATAGCGAGTTTTGCTTCGCACACAGTAGAACAATGGCGTCGCCATCGGTGGCGTGCCGCTAGTGTCTGCCTGGTAAGGACATCGTGGCGAATTCGCAAGAGTTTATACGGTAAGCGTACCAGTGTACCTATCCATATCAATCATTATGAGGTATTCTATGTAATGGCTCCTTCTGTACCTAGTTACATGCCACCCCTCCAATTTATAGGTCTTCAAACAATAAAGTGCGAAGCCCCCCGACTACCTGACATAAAATCCCTTGCGTTCCTAACGAAGTTCACTTCTTCCTATAAATCGGTGAAACAGATTATTTATTGACTTCTTGATCGAAATCACCTCAGTACAATGGAAATATATCCACGTACGACATCAACATACGTGACGGAATATTCAGACGGACGGATGGGCTTATCGGAGACTAAGGTGCTAAAAAATAAGGACGTAATTTTTCACGGCATATAGGAGGTAATGGCAAAGTTGAATGGCTTGCTCACAAGCCTGTTGTATGTGTGACTGCACGGTTAAGACACCCCCATATTATTTCAGAACTCAAGTTTATTATATATCTACAATCAGGATAGTTTCAGTGGAAAAAATTCATTCCATCTTCAGCTAACCCCCTGTCATTAAAGAGATGAAAGATGAGGTTCTTCTGAGCTGAGCGGTGCTTCTTATGCTCTCGGCTAAGACGGCAACTTAGCATCTAAGTAGCTAGCTCACTCCGACGAATATCTGACGAACCACTCACCAATGTCGCTGCATAAACGAGGCTCGCCCTTTCGTTCGTCAGCTAACAAAAGAGGCTACTTTAGAGATTGATAGCTTCACTAGCGGAAATTTACCGACTTTCTAGTAAAGGGACCCCGCATGTGCCCGTTCACATTTCTTTTGGTCTCTATGTGGGTTTGATAGGTTTCAAGTTTCTTGCGTTGTAGCTATGTTGGACCTTATCTCAGCATTTATCCTTCTTTGTCTCGGAACGTCACAGGGTGACATTGCCATATAATCCACCATTTCTGGAAGTGGGGCTCGTGCTTTCATACCACAACTACACCTTTGAGTTCCATTACTGAACCTCAGCTCACGGAAAATTGCACGTTCTTTAAAAGGCAGTCGTCCCTGAAGCTGGGACAAATTTTTCATACCCATTGTTTATGTGAAATCAACTCTGCATATTCATCGCCTACAATGACATCGATTTTCTCAAAGCCCGAATTTCTCTCCGCTCTTTATGCCGGAAATGGAGTATATGCACCCTGAAGCATGGAACGAGATTACCTAAGTTGAACGGATTCATAGGTGTGGTTCATGAGGTGGATATACCATATCGATTGTTTTGAGTTTAAGACTGAAAAATAATTTCGCTACGAGCAGTGCCTTGATCCATTTCGGTTTTCGCCAGGAAAAGGTGATGCTCCGGCTGTCCAAGAGAAGGTATTCAGAGGATGTGATGATCAGGTCGCTTCCAGCGGGGGATAAGTGGTGAGCGCGTTGGCAAGTCCAGTCACTTCTCCGCCCACAAACTAATTCCGTTTTACAGGCACAGTGATATCTTGGCGTATCTCGGAGGAATGAACTCAGCACCTGCCCTACTCGCCTTCTTGCGGCTTTGGGGTGTCTGGAAACTGCCCCGTTACCTATCGACTGGTACGGTGAAAGGAGATTTGCAGATGGATATCCTCACTTTACTTGTCCTCGGTATGGCCAACGGGTCTCAGGCGTTTATAAATTTCACCATGTCACGAAAGAGCGGGAGATGGATTATGGGGAGAGGCTTTGATTGAATTACGATTTTGGATGCTCTGTTCACGCTTCTAGACCTCGCTGCTGCGATTATTAGGGTTGGCCTTCTTTAGTGAGAAGACATCATAACTTAGACTGGAATCAACTTGTTTATCCGTTAAATTCGCAGTTGACTCGGATGCATCCCACAGTCTAAATCAGTTCATTTCAATAAGCAAGTGCCTTACATCATACTGTGCTTAAAATTACCCTCGATCTCTCCCACCGAGCAACGTCAAAAAACGGACATCGTACCCACCTTTTTGCACCGGGCCAATAATATGCCATCCACCGCCGGAGCGCTGGTAGCATATGTTGCGGCTGGCAGACAATGGCTATCCGCTTCCTGTCAAACTGTAATCACCTTGAGTTCACACCGGCAGGACCCAAGCGCTTGTTTGCATATTAGACCAGACCCATATCAACGAGGTTGAAGCTCCAGCCTGCACCAATCCCTCTATGCGACATGTCGTATGTCGCCTCCTTTCGACATGCTCGGAATATTTGGCCACAGTATGTGGGAAAAAGGATAGCTTCGAGGAGAAGGAGCTGCAGTAAATGGAATTATACGCTAATCTTCTCAAGAATGATAGGCCATGGGCTAGCAAAATTGTTCGGGGAAAGACCGCAGATGAATAGCTAGATGTTGGTTTTCATGGAATGGACATCGTGCACTGAGGCATTAAGGGACTGGAAACAAGGAGGCAGAGAATGTACGTTCTAGGCCAGGCACTTCATTCATCAGCCTCATTCAAGATGGTAATTTTCATTTGTCACTGGCAGTAAGTAGGCGAAACGTCTCGTTCCTACCTAGGGCGGTTCAGCTCCGCTAGTGCGTATCCGCTGTTGATATATATATATATACCAGGCCAAGGGTCAAGATACGAGGAGGGGCCACCACGAGACAGCGCAGCGACCTCACGGGTTGTTTCCACTAAACCAAGAAAATATGCTCATCCCGACGCTGCTGGTAGGTTTTTGTTCCGGACTGCTGTTCTATGGATTGTCACGCCTGCGGTTCATACGGTTTATACAATATTGCCATATCCCCGGGCCAACCCCGTCTCTGATATGGGGTCATCTTAATCTCATAGCGAAACTTATCAGGCCAAACATCTCGAAGCACTTCCGTAAGTGAATTGCATCAGAGCCCAGTATTGACCACACTGGTACTAATACGAGCCACCTCCCAGAGTATGCAGTCCACGATCTCATCAAAAGCCAGACGCACGACAGTGGCCTTCGTAAGAAGAACTTTTTCCCTACGATCTTCTGACAAGGCAGCCACGCAATGGAGTGAAGCTAATTCCCGACAACTTTAGTTTTCCTGGATCTCCGTCCTGCCTTCTACCCCATGATTGTCATTTATTCCCACGAGCTGGCCGAACAGGTCACCAGGGCTACGCCGCAATTTAAGAATAGCCTGCCGAAGGCACCGCTCGAAGATGTGATAGGGCATGTTACAGGGCGTGATTCATTCTTGATGGCAAACGGAGAGCACTGGAAAGATATTCGGAAGAGTTTCAACCCAGCCTTTGCCCCGAACCACGTGGCAACTTTTACTCCCCAGATCGTCGAGAAAGTTAGGCTGTTTCTCAGGGGTCTGGATGCACACGCAGAATCAGGGGCAGATTTCAGCTTGGGGGAGCGGTGTACGCTTCTCACACTCGATGTGATCGGTCTGTACAAAGCTCCATATCGTCAAGGCTTGGGAGTCTGACAAATCGACAGGGCGCACAATCCTCGACATCGATGTCCACAGCCAAGATGACGAGTCGGAGCAGCACGAAGTGGTGCGCTGTTTCCGTGAGCTCCTCGCGAACCTGCCATTTTGGCCGCAGCTGGAATGGCTGCTCAGTCCTCGAAGATACCGCCGACGGATGGAGATTACTAGGACAATTGAGACCTCGTTACAAGACATCATCAAACACAAATTTGACGAATTGCACAGCGAGAACCCCGAGAAATCCGATCGGAGTGTATTGTCCTTGGGCCTTGAGAGCATTGAAACGTTAACCCCACAGAAGATGCGGGAAAACATCGACTCGATCCGCACTTTTATCTTTGCCGGCTATGACACCACCTCTGTTCTGCTCCAATGGGCCTTTTATGAACTCTCCAGAACTCCAAGAGCGCTGGCGGCCCTGCGTGTAGAGTTGGATCGCGTCCTGGGCCCAAACTCCGACCCAGAAGTTACGGCAGATGCCATTATGTCTGGCGAGGGTAAACTGGGCCAACTGCTCTACTTGTCCGCGATTATTAAGGAGACCCTTCGATTGCACCCGCCTGCAGGGACCTCTCGGTTCGTCGCACCGGGATCCGATTTCGGATTACACACTTCTCAGGGGGTTCTGCGGGTCGATGGGGCGATCATTTTCCTTAATCATTTCTCGATCCAACGGGATCCAGCCGTCTATGGAGCCTCGGCGGAGGCTTGGGTACCGGAGCGCTGGCTGGAAGCACGGGAGGAACCCATTCCAGTAAGCGCTTGGCGGCCGTTTGAGCGTGGGCCCCGCAGCTGTATTGGACAAGAACTTGCAATGCTGGAAGCGAGATTGGTGCTGGCGATGGCGGTGCGCCGCTATGATTTTACCAAGGTTGGCTTGGGGGCTCCCATCTTGCAGGCGGATGGATCGCTGAAGCTAGATAAACATGGCCAGGCGGAGGCTGGAACGCCTCTTTACGATGTGAGTTCGTCGGTGACCCTTAAGACATCCTCATTTCTCTCTAACGGTCAAATACCGGGAAGACGTTCAACATGTCTGCCAAACCAGTTGATGGAACCCAGATGAAGGTCAAATTTCGGGAGCCGTGATTAGCACCGCTTTCGGTTTAATTGGGGTATAGTCTTCCCACCACCACGTGCTCGGATAGTCTTTGCTGGATAAGAAAGATAAGAGAGCCGGAATGACTTCTTTTCCGGTCGGCTGGTATGGGACCAATTTATGAAGTTCCAGTCGGCAAAGTATTTAGAGAACCCTCTTGGCAGTTCAGCCGCGAGAATTTTTCACTCGCTCAAGAGTAAGCTCCCGTCAGCGAAAAAGGCATCTGTGGATACGTCTGTCACATCAGGTGAATAGCATTCATACTAAATTGTAACGGCAGAATTCACATTCAGGCACATAAAAGAAGAACAGCTTTTGCTTATTGAAAGAGGGGGGTGAAGGGGGGTTCAGTGAGTTAAGAGGAAAACCATAGATGAATTAGTAGAAATATAACGTAATTCCCGGTTGTGCCGTACACCCGGTTGTGCCGTACACTTTCCCCTAGTGGAACACTTCAAATCGATTATCTCAACCAGCACCGATCAATTTAACTAGATATAGCGATTTTTACATGTATTAATCCTGTGGCCAATCTCCCTGCACCCACTACACCTAGGTGGTGCCCTCTTTGCTGGCATAATTGGCTGACTAGGCAATTCAACCTCTGCATGCGAATCTACCCCATCATCTTCCTCTGGCTGGTCTAGCTGCTCAGCTAGCTGTATAGCCTCTTCAATGGTTAAACCCTCTGTGCAGGGTATCCTCTTAGTTGACCGATTGCGCTTTTTGATCATCTTCTCATTCGCTATACGCAGATTCGCATTGTCCTCTGCTAGTAAAGCACCGCTATGTAGCGCTAGCTGGAACCCCTTGATCATCTGGTCTAGGATCTCTTTTGATGGGCTCGGAGGGCTATTTGACCGCCGTTTTAGTAGATCTTTTAACATAGAAGCTTGCTTGAATAGCTGAGCAGCGGTTCTAGGCGTTTGTGGTGTGAATTGGCTAGATCTGCTGCTTGGACGGCTGCTTGGTGGTGTTGGTGTTCGTAGAGAGATATTAAGCTTGTTAAGCACTCTCTCGGCATCTAATGGTACTAGACCACTAGCTGCGAAGCTATTCTTGATAGTGGGATTGGCTGATTGGAAGGCTTCTTGCCGTGCGTGTTGGTAATCCACTAAGAAATCGTGCTTGTCGATATGGTTATATCCTCTACGCGCAAGATCGCTAACGAAGCGACCGTACGCGCGCTTAACCACTGCAAAACACCCAACATCTAGTGGTTGTAGTAGATGCGATGAATGCGCAGGCATACACAGAGGTATAATGTCGTTTTCTGTGCAGATTTGGTCGAATTGGGGTGTGAGATGGCTACCATGGCCATCAAGAATCAATAGTCGAAATCGCCCACGTATACGCGAATTCGTATGTGGGATAAAGTGCTTTTGTAACCAGCGTAGACCAATCTCATCGGTAGTCCAGCCATTCTTTGAGACCTCGATTCGCCAGTCTTTCGGTAGATTTTCGTTAAACCATCCTGCAATAGCCACTTTACCTTTGAAGACTATGCATGGCGGTAGTGAATAGCCATCTGCGCAGATTGCTTCGATCGCAGTAACCCATTCGCGATTTCCTGGTTGTAGAAGAGATCTCCGACCGTAGTATTCGGCCCTTGTGACTACTTTCTGCGAAGATATAAGGCCCATTGCAAAGCCTGTCTCATCGAAGTTATAGATATCCTCTGGTTGTATACCGTTCTCGTCAATCACACTTTGTACGGTCGCGAACCACTGCCGAATCGATTTCGGATCTTCGTTTAGTGCGCGCTGGTAGTCATAACGTCTCGAGAAGCGTGTACGAAGCTCATCGCGTCGTTTAATGAAGGTTGATGGCCAATTCTTTCCAACGGTAGGCGGAGGGGAGCTATCGCGCGCAGCTAGTAGGATATTGGCCATTACTCCCACAGTAGCCGGTCTAGGGGATGCACCGCGTGAATCCATAGAGAGTATCCATTCAGTAAGCGAATCCTCTTCAAATTGTGTTAATTTCAGGCGAGATGGGCGAGATTCAACGCGTGCAAGTACACCTTTCGCGCGGTCGGCTAAGGTTGTGTGAGGTATTTCGTATAGCTTCGCTACAGCGCGGATAGATTTGACGCGGCCATTTTTAATATCAGAAAGGGCTAATAGGATCTTGCCTTCCTGCTGGGCCAGTTTTTGCGAAGATTCAGAGCGAATTGGCGGCATGGTAGGTGGTTGAAGGTGGTGTATCAGTAGGAAGACGCGATTTTCGATGGGGTGTACGGCACAACCGGGTGTACGGCACAACCGGGAATTACGTTATATATTTTTTTGTAGCAGAAGCGGGTATATTTTCCACGTCACTACGATTATGATATGATGTATAAAGATTCTTAATTGCTCCTTCTACTTAAAGAAGCTATTACTCAGAAATTTGTCCGAATAGGATTCGCAGTAAAGTCAAGTCTATTCCCTAGGGAAAAAGTGGAAGAGCCCTCTAGTAGGAAAATCTGCTGATTACTTTAGATGCGATCAACAAAATATTATCAAGGATCCTTAAGAGGAAATAGGTTAGGGAATAGGTTTGGATGGGTTTCTAATGGGTTCTGATGGGTTCTTATGGGTTGGCCCTATTCTAATGCGGATACTTTAGCCAATCATTGATCGTCATTCAAAATTGCTTCTGAGCTATCTCCTTCCCTCTCTATCTTACTTAATTTACCTACTTGTTTATTTCCCTGCCTCCGTATGTATTCACATTTACTCTCTTCCTTTACGCTTGACTAATTCTCTTCTAATTCCTATAATGTCTCAAAGCCAGCAGTCTGATATCTTGTCTTCTTTCTACGATGGTGACACAGATAACCTAGGTTATTCAACATCATTCAATGAAAATACGATCCTCTCCAGCAGCCAGCCAACATTAGACACCTTTAGTTCTGACTTTATCAGACCAAACCTTCCACCTCCTATTCCTCCCTCTTTCACGCGTGTTGGCCCGACTCGAAGAAAAGCCTATGTCTTCTACGATACAATGGCGCATACAGAATGGGTTGATTGGTGGCTACAGACGGACTATGGGCAGAAACGCAAGATGCAATGGGATGCAGAACATATAGCAAAGATATGGAAAGACTTTGAACAAGTCGCCCAAATCGCAGATGGCTCACCTAAGGTTATGTGCAAACGATGTTGCAAGATCCTAGAACACCCTCAGACACCACTTCAAGGTGGCAAAGGTCTTCATGGCACGTCAACTATGATAAAGCATTTGAAGACTGGAGGGTGTAAACGGATTGCGACCGAGGGAAAGACAGAGATTACTCAATTCATGAGAACAGTAGTATGTTTCCTATATATAATTACCTCGGATTCAACTAATACTTTTCTTGGATAATCTATAGGAACAATCATCATCTACAACTTTGTTTTCCCAAGCTGCCTGGGAGGAGGCAATTCTGCAAATTCTTACAATTCACAGGGATATTCACACAAGAGTCTCAAAGCCTTTATAATAATATTAAATAAACATTCTGCTACTGTTTCGGTCGCTTGGCATGCTCAGTGGCTTGGTTAGTCTGACTTCCAACGATAAACTTAAGATTACTCAAGCAATGAGCTCACTCTTTGTTGCCATCTATTGCCAAAGTACTTTCTTGGCATGTCTGCACTCATCATGTGGGAGAATGGTACAGCTGAAGTGATGATGTTGTCATGTTACATCAACATCATCTCATTGATAGAATACGTGCAGGGTCACCAGCTCTGACCATTTCGCTGCGGGAGACCTTCTGTTAAAGAACTGTCTATAAAATATCTTCCAAAAAAGCGATTCTTAGTAGACTACAGCGCGATCTCATGCTTTGCGGGAATATTGTATGAAGGTAGCTGTTTCTTGTTTGAATTTGCCGGGCGTCCGTTTATATCTTTTGCTTCATGTACTCCCCAATATTGACGAAAAAATTATGATGGCGCAAATCTTGGTCAAGTGTCGATTTAGAAAAGGAACTTTGCCTAGCCGTTATGCTAGCTTCTGGTGTGACCCAACAGTTTATTAGTAATGATCTCGCTCGATGCGACCCCCGAAAGCGACTTAGACGTTGTAGCTGGTAGATCCTTTGTACAGTAGTGTTTAAAATATCGAGCAAACCCTACAGTACTAAGTGACCCATGCCTAATAGTCAGCGCTGCAACACCCATAGTGGCCAGGACATTCAGTAATTGCAAGTCAAGAATTGGCGTAGCTCTCAAGTAATGGCAACCTGTGACTTTCCTCGAGGCGTCGACGCTCTCGCTGGCTCCGCAACAGCTCTAATTCATCAAAATTCTGCTGCGGAAAGGCGTGGCGGTCTGAGTTTGGCATTCCCACAAAAGGCGTAGCAGCTGCCACTAACTCGAACGAGTCGTAATACAGTTTCGTGCTCTTCCACCTGCCTCCAAACTTGGATCACGCGTTGAAGCAGACGTCAACAGCCTCGGATGTTTTGGGCTTGAGGCGAGCCGAGCTTTGGTCCTGGTGTTTTATGAGGCAGAAGCAAGCCAACAAGATCAGTCACATCCGAAACTGAGCAAGAAGTTAGGACGCAGTGAATGAATTAGCGTAGGAGTTCACACATTCCGGCCAGACACGGATGGCCAAGGCACACTTGCCGCTGAGCATGGGAAGTATATCTTTTCTGCGCTATTCTGAACCCTGAGGCTTGGTGGGTTGTTAAAGTTAGTATCTTGGTAGAAAGTTACGATTCTGAATAGGTAGCCCGCTCGGCTGGGGCCTTTATAGCATTCCAGACGTGCTCCAGGCTCGTGAGTGACCTATTATTGCACTTTAAGGCCCTAATGCAGTATTTCCGATTATAGCTGCTCTGGGCTTCACAGGATCTTAACATGTGACTATCGCACTTCCATATATCCAGTTGGGGACAATGCAAGAGTTTGTGACTCCACCAGACTTCAAGTTTAATGCATGTTAGGAGCCTGATTGGCAGAGGGCTCCCTTCTCCCTTTGCAGTCAAGGGATGGCAAAATCCGGTCGGGAAACTATGTTTGCTGATCATGGCTACTACAGTACAGGTTACTGATTCTGAAGAGCGATGAGTTCTCAGGGGAAACGTGGGACGTATTTCTAGCTGCGGAGAAGGACAGGAACGCAAGCCTGTTCAAAGTGCCGATTGAAGGGCAACATCTGGCTAAATCCACGTTTCTCTTCTAGCATATTCTAACCTTCTTGATCCCTGCATCTCCAATCTATTCAAACAAGACATGATTTCCACCACCTCCTTAGAGCTTTCTTCGGCTACATGTGAGCGCCTTTCATGATAGGCATAAGCAGCCTTGAATGCGCATAGACCCTTCAGTACTGTTTAACCCAGGCCTTAATTTCATCATTTCCCTGGGTCCAGCAGACAACAGGCTTTGTCCCGCAGTTCTTGTCGCCACGAGCAACCTTCAGCTGGTGGATGATGTTACCCACTCTAGATTGGGAGAAAACCTGACTATTTTTGCCGACCACCTCGACACCGAGTAGGTACTTCTGAGGGCCCCCAAACAAGCCCACATCCCCCTGGGTAACGGCCCCGCCATGAAAGTTGGCCTGATGGGCGAGTGTTTTTTCGTAGACCTGGGAGTAAGTTTCATCCGTGATGTAACCGTCGATGCACTTGCAGTCATGCCACGGGGTGGAACCGCGTGCCTCCAGGCCGTTAGGTACTTCGTATAAACCCGCATGGTTAACAAGGGGCTCATTGGGGCGAACAAGTTCCGCCGCATTGGCCATTGAGTCAGGAACCGGAGCGGCTCCACCCAATGTCGCAATGGCAGTAAGAAAAACCACGAAGCGCATTTTGACCAGGAGCTAAGTAGTATTTGCTTATGGCGTCTTTGTATAAACTTCAACAGAACACTTCAAGGGTTGCAGGCAGGGTGCGATTTGCGCTGAGATGGAATGGTTGGAAGAGTGTTCAGATGGAGCGTTCGAAAGGAGCGTTCAAAAGGAGTGTTCAAAAGGAGTGTTCAAAAGGAGTGTTGGTCCCGAAGAAAATATTCGGATAGTTGGCTGCCCGCGTGTAGTCCGAATGCTGCGGGTGTCTATCTCTTTATAGGCGTTGCGTATGGCCTCGACCAGATGACAGGAAGTCACGTGGGGACAGGAGAGGCGAAGTAGAAAAGAGACAACCTTTACTTCAAAAACGAAAAATAATAATTTTAGTACAATCCTTCCTCGAGCGAAAATTTTATTTGACAGATTTACGATAATTTGTTCCTTAGTCATTTTCGTTTATATTCATAACACCTCTTTTCCTCCCCATAATTTTTAGTCTTTGGATCTAAATTACTAATGTGCATTGGTCAACTATTTAAAAATCCAGCATATTTTATAGTCATTCATTATAAGCAATAATAAACCCATGTCATCCTTTAACCACCCGTCCTCTCAATTGAACATCCAATACATCACTTATTATAGCAGGGGGCCGGTAGATTGAGGCTTTATAATAGCGATGAGCGGATGTCGAAATAGCGGGACACTGGTTGCTTCTCCAGACCTATGGAAATAAAATTGTTAGGAGACTAATAAAACACGATTAGTTGTGGTACCGAGGTATTACTGTATCAATAAACCGGTAAATTTCGACTGTTTCAGCGAATGGGCCCAAATAAAGCTCCTCCCGAGGGTGGATACGAGCAATATCGAGCTTTTTTGTTTGATGATTTTCATAGGCGAAGGTCTTCAAAAATCGCCTCCACTGTAGAGATTTTGCTTCTACGACAATTGAAGGCACTTCAAGGAAACATGCAAGATTACTTGCTCATTGTACACGGCACACCGAAAATCCTCAGAGGCTACTATGGATTGAGATTGATATGTACCCCCTCGTCCGACTGTCCGCGTCGTTATCACAACATAACGAAATAAAGTAAGCCTTAATCTGGTCAGCAAAAGCGGACTTTGGCCGCTAGCGTTCTATTCTGACCGCGGAACTAGCCTCTTATCTGAACGCCGATCGCTAGAATAAGGTTTTTTTTCCTCGTCTTACAACTGCCTCTATTGAACTTTGCACCTTTAGCCCCGCTGCCGCTAAGTCCATAATATACTTCCGGTCGCATAATCTCCCCTAGCCCATTAAGGGGATAAGTGTATAGGGAGTAGATCTATCACGGTGTATACCAACCCTATCGCTTGATGTCTAGAAAGTAGAAGTTTTTCTCGTAAGCGGTGGGTTACGGAAATAAATAGAGCCTGACTGTAAGTCAAGAGGATCCGGCGATTGAACGAGACGCCAATGCCTTATAGTGGACAGATTACTCCTCAATAGTCATTTTGGCATAGCGAGCTGGTGCCAATTGCTACGGCCCTGCAAATATCGATCTGCTTGAGGGCCAAAGGACAGACACTGCTCTCAAATAGTCCGATGGATTTCGCGTTGTATGAATAGACAAAGGCGTAAGCCTCATATCACGCGTAGCACAAAAGGATCTGCAGAGAAGCATGGGATCGTTCTACTTAGACAAGCGCAAAGGGGAACCGGAACAGGCATGTGTATATCAGACTGCTACAGTACGTGCAGTTCTCTAGCCTGCTTAACAAGAGAAATGGTTTTTAGGAACGCCCAGCGGACCACAGTAAACCCGTCTGTTTTTGGAGGGGTCTATTAAGTATGTGTTTAAAATGGTTTCATCGTTATTATGCCATCGCCTACCTTTCCTGTTGTGCAAGCTATTCTTCTGCTAGTATATACCGTAGCTGGTCATAAAACGCGCTCTACCGCGGAGGCATGAGGGCTGTCACTTCTCCGAACTACATATAATAAGCAGATGAGCTGGCTGAAATCTGCTGAGACGATACCGTGCCAAGTGTAGCGGATAGATTAACCATTGCATTATGGCTGCGAAGTTTGTAAGCTTCTATTATTGCTCGGGTCAAGACTTGTAATGCTGGGAGGCAGTGTTGGATCTCTCCGAGACGTCCTTTGGGAAGCAGTCTCGGAATGATACCGACATGAATCCAGAAAATGCATCATCGGGTATGGCATTGACAGCCTGTCTCATAAGGTTGCTATTTTTTTTGATCTAGCAATAGTTTCAAATCGTAGGGAGGAGCAGAAAATATTGGTGTTAATGATGATTTGTTCCACTTCGGATTAAACAGTTTGCGCAGATTAAGTGTCATTGTCTAGAGACTCCATGGAAGGTCCTAGAATTTACGGTTTAAGTACGCTACATTGATAACTGGATTCAAGAATCACATGCTAAAGCCGCATTATGCAGACCCATATCACGAAAGTACTCCAGAAGCAGTGGATATCTTCGAGTTGGATTAAGCTTCCAGGGAGCCAATAATACTTGCTTAAATAGACGATAGAGCAATTATTCTGTGGTGAGCTTACTCAAATTTGACGAAAGGGCGACGGAACTGGCCCAGTGCAACTTTGTACCTTAACAGCGTACGGACTAAGTACTTTGGACGAGGTAATCATAACGAAATTGGAATCATAAAGGCAATTGGCAATTGAGCTAAAGGATGTGTTCCTTCATCTACCTAAAGCCCACTTGAGTCTGTCGCAATCCAAAACCGGACGGCTGACGGTGTAAGTGGGTTGATGCGTTTTGCTTGCAATATTTTAAAGGCCCTATTCCATCTGATCACGTATGGAGCTAGCGCTGAAGCCCTGACTCTACAAGGCCCACTCCCTGTTCTAGAATTCGTCAATCATATGCAACGCTAGGACCTCTAAGCCCCTTGCATAATACACAATGATGGGATTTTTACAAAGCGGTTGGTTCGAAACATCATAGCAGCGCCCTTTTCAAAGGTCACACGAATTTCAGAACAAGTGGCAGGGGATCATATTGTGGGATTAGCTATCTCGCGGACCTTTAACTTTCCACGAACTTGAGCTGTAAGATCTCCTGTTCAGGTACACACTCACCAGGTACTGACTTTGAGGGGCGTTTGAAACTATTGTAGACTACATTACACACCATTTTGGGGAAAATCCTGAGAGTTTGAAGGAGCTAGTGCGGCTTTTCCCGAGCAATGTTCGGAAGTTTCTGGGGCTAGATTTGAACCCTGACAAGTAAGTTTTCCAAAGACCAGTAAAACTGGAATCTAGCGAGCGGATGGCACCCGACTTGTTAGATCAGCCGCACTATATCCAGCTTATAGGTACAATCAGTCAATTATAAATTATTCTGGTTATGCACAACGTTACTCCCCATGTGTCTTGAGACCCAAAACTTGTCTTTAAGCAAACATCGACCACATTGCTGAACTAAGTTTCCCGTCAAGCTTCACGGTCTTCGGTGTGGCAAAGAAAGAAGGAAGAATGAATATGGAGGGCCAATTTGCGGTTATTGGTAAAGATTCCTGCGCTATTAAAAGTGTACCAAGACCCATTGCTGACGGGATTGAATTCCAGGCCTTGGTTCCATGGTATGGAATGGCGAGCAATCTCCGCGGTCAGATGCCTAAAGCATCCAAACTATATGTTTACGATCTTCAACGCACCCTCCGTGAGAAATTTGTCCGGGATTGTAATAATTTCGGCCCTATTGAGATAGTCAACTCAGCAAAAGAGGCGACTACACGTTCTCATGTTGTAGTGTGCACTTTACCAAGCACCCAAGCTGTTCGAGACACCTCTTTAAGCGATACAGGCGGCTGTATTTCAGCGGCTCGCAATCCGGATAAATTATTGCTAGATGCTTATACTATTGAATCTTCTATTGCCCGAGACATCGCAGATAGGCTGGCTGCACTGAATGTCGGCGCTTACGTGAATATTTCAATATTGATATGTTTGAAATCAGAATACCAATGTAATAGAACTCAATAAATGCTGTGCTCACACAGGATGGTCTTCAAGCTGGAGCGAGTGGCAAACTTGATTTTGTGATCGGATGGAAAAGGCCAGGGCATTCCGACCAAGGGCTCCAGAAGCTTCGCTATGTCTTAGAGGTGATGGGTGACTGGGAAAAGCTGTTTTGGTGCGGCTGTATTGGTGCTGGACTTGCAGCGAAGATCAGTAATAATTATATTGCTTGTACTGTTCTGCTCGTGGTCGCAGAAGCCACTGAAATCGGAGTTCGATCCGGTATAGACCCAAACCTGCTTCATTAAGTCCTTCATTGCTCGTCGGGGCAGACTTTTATAGGTGATATTTCAAGGAACGTATCGAGAGCGGGCAAAGATTATGGCAATGGTATTACAGTCGATACCATGATAAAGTTTATTAATTGGGTGTGCTCGCAGGAAACGAGACGGAAGTCAATTCAAGAATGGCTTTAGCTGCTCGAGATATCTGGACGGCAGCTGTCGAGAATGCGGACACCATTTGCTGGGATGTTGTCACGACTTTGAGAAGCACGAGTGCTCTCAGGAGTACTTAGACGCAGCATCAATCAATCAATTACACTAAGACAAGCACTCTGCGTCCTTAGGTCGATATTTGAATATTCAGTAGGGGAGTATTTTTGGGGGTCAGGGCTGAATGCTGTACAACCTACTAGGAGTACATGGCGGATCCAGTGTTTGTTCAGAAATACGGTGGAAATCTAGCTACTAACAGCAGTGTTGCAGACCGGCCAAGGAGATTCTCTTTGTTCTCTTGTTTACAGGAAGCAAGAGGGTACTTCTCAGCTAATGGACACTTTCACTCGAGAGCTATTCCTGTTCTCCGATCAGAGGTCATGAAATTAGAATAGATCACGAATATTGTATGCGTAGAAAAAAATTAGCCTCTCGCAACAGGCCGCAGATCTATAATAAACCATGAATTTCAGTTTAACCAAGGCCTGCGAAGTGCCGGCCCTATAACGCGCGAGAAGGCGCTGATACTGGAGAGTGTGAGCTCATATCCATCTCATAAACCTGAGCACCTTCGAACTCTTCCTGAAACACGCTGTGTGTTTTTCTCAGGCAAATTAGGCCCCTTCTCAGGCTCTTCCACTGGCTCAATACTCCTTCGCTTCTTCGAATTATATTGCGCACGGCCTTCCTCATCATGACCATTCTCTATAATATCCTCTCGCATACGTTCATCCGTCTCCTCTTTTGGAGATCTCTCTCAGACTTACATCCGCACTCTCAGACGAAAGCAAGCTGCTCCTTTTCTAGATCAAGCCGAATACCACGCAAAAGAAATATTAGAACCTGAAGAGTGGTCGATGTATTGAGCCACGGCGAGAATGGCAGATACCACGCGCCGGGTTAAAGAGACGCCCTACGCCTGCGTCTATAGTTGGCACAGAAAGGGTAAGTCTAGCGAGAGCTGCGAGTACTGAAAATCTGTGGTCATGATCTCTCCAGAATTCGCGCGGCGGTATTGACTTGAAGTATTTATCATACAAGAACTACTTACCACTCTTAAAATACTGAGTGAGCTCAGAGACTGGTACAGCGGACCGACTATCATGAGTGAGTAGTAGGTCAATCTTAATCGTAGGCTTCGCGCTTTGTATATCTCCAGCTCGGAAGAGGGAGCTATAAGTACCTTTCTCATAGCGTTTGACTCGGTCTTGGAGACTTTGTTTGTGTTGGGCAGCAAAGTCTTCTTTATTATCCTGTTAATCGGGGGTTTTGATGAATTCAAGCTTATCCTGCGTAATTTAAATAGTCCCAGTTAAATATATATCACTGAGACCCTCAAGGCCAGTAATCGTGTAGTAGTCCCTGAGCTTCCTTTCAGCTGATCTTAGAGCCTTAAGCACTCGTTGTTTCTAACCGATCTTCTTCCGTTGTAGCTGGCGAATGCGGTTCTCTAGATGATCAAAAAGGCGATTATGGAAACTGAAAACAGTATGAATCTTCAAATCTTCAGACTTTGAGAGGGCAGTGGTGAATTTGTAGAAAGGCTGAGTGACCCAGAATAGGTAATTAATCGGCCGCCACTTATCTGATGTAACCCGAAGATGAGTGCGAAGAAATTTAAGGTAGAAGGTATTAAAGATAGATGTAGCCTCTTGGCCTGGCGGAGTATTACGAATGTCGAATTCTAGCGTGTCCGTATATCCTGTTGGAATGAAGGCGTATTTGACTGGAGATTTTGAAATCATTCACGTCGCTAAGAGCTTAAATTGATAAAGATGGTAAGGTTTAAGGTTATAGTAAGATATTGTATAATTAGTACTCATTTGATAGGTAGAATGAATAGTGTTCAGTCAACCCTTTTTTAATGCGTTTGCTATGATATACTCTCTTACTGTTGGACTAGCTATTTTCATATGCTCTATAGACTAGAATATGTCGGTATTCTTGTTTACTGGGTTGGCTTTCAGTTGACTAATGAGCTGCTTTTGGCTTAACTGCATCATATGGGCAATGTATAGTACTCAGATAAGCAGAATACTAGAGCCTGGGCCCTGATATTGGGGCGAGTCTTGCAAAATGAGGTAAGAGTCAAATTATTAGACGCATTGTTTGTTGTAAGAGCTAGTCGAGGCCTTTGATCTCATACTTTACGAGCAGATTTAGTTCTACTATACTTAAGTAAGTCCTAGTATACATACTAGTGGGGGGCTTAAAGCCTACTTGAACCTCCTGATATTCCCAATCAGCGTCAATGAATTGACCAGACACTGCTATAAAGGTCTGTTGGAGGGGGAATTCCAACAATTTAAGCTTATTGAGAGCTTGACTTTTGGCGGGAGCATTCGAAGCCTCTCGTTCGGCTGATCTTGTGCTTTTGTTTAAATTCGACGTTGTAAGTTCTTCGAGAGGGAAATCTTGTAGTAATTGACGCTTTCTGAGCTAGTTATAGAGCCTCGAGAAATTCGGGATGTTCGACAGTCGCAAGAGGAAGCCGTAGGGTAGTAATTGTAGTGATTAGTTGGTGTTCCCAATGACTCTCACTTAATGGTTCCGGTGAGAATCTTACCCAAAAAGTAGTAAAACCAGCTTTTAAAGAATTGTTCATCTAGGAACTGGCATGCTTCTGTAGCAGGCGCCTGATACTTAAGCGGCTCTTGGTTTTGCATATTGCCCGTTTTAGGTGTCTCGTAGGACAGTCGTTCCTTGTTGCCCTACGGTCCCTACTTTGGTATGGATGATAGAATTCGGATAATTCAAAATCGCACCGCAGTGCTTGCATATCACCTTAGTTTACCCAGTAATAAAATGGGCAACCTATTCGAAGTCAGCCTATATCCCTGCTCCCTGCTACTTTCAATCCCAAAAAGCGGATCAATGCTCAGAGTGCCTGATCTGTGTCTGAATCCACCAATCAACGAATTGCTCTTTATTCATATCTTAACATATAACCTAGCTTTGCGCTGGATATGTAGAGTGCTAAAAAGATGAAGAAAATGAAAAAGGCAGAGGAAGAAGAGCTATTTTGGCTTGTGGAGCCAGGCGCGAAACTTTTGGAAAAAAGATAGGACGCATCATCAAATTCGCCACCGTCTGAAAGGGGTACTAAGTAGATATTTGATGATATAACAAGGGTCAGTGAGAGAGCCTTATGATACTATATGAAAGAGAGACCTTAGTTAACTAACAGAGCGGAGAAAGTAAACCTTTATTTCAGTTAAACTAAAGATATTGAAAATTATATAATGGCTCATCCAATTTAAACACTACCTATTATTGTACCAGAATGATACTCATTACCTTTCTATATAATGTTATCCATACCTAATAAATTGTTAGGAGTTATAGCTATGTTTGCAGCCATATTAACTTTAATGATTATGCCTAGACCTCGACACGGCCCACGGTCCGCCATTTTGGGCCAGCCCGGCCCGCCCGGGGGCGGGCTATGGGCGTCCTATTACCGCCCATAGGCGGGCTGCCTATTGCTCCAGCCCATGCGCGGCCCATTAGCCCAAAAACGAACCAAAATAGAAATCCCCGTAAGCTACATAAATTATGCTATTCCTACTTACATTTCTTAGTATTTTTTGTATTTACATTACCCTTAATTTAAATATATCGATGAGTTCTATTGATTATGAAGAGAAAAGTAAGTTAGGTTTATATAAATTTTTAGTTACTCTACTATACACTTATATACTACTACCCTTAAATATATCCTTAGAGCCGTATAGATAGGACTCGAACCCTACTAGAGACCCGCTACCGTACACTACTTTTATAAGGTAATAGGACTATATCCTCCTCCTTATCCTTATCCTTAATACTAGCCTTAACTTAGTGGTCCTTAGGCCTAGGTCCCTTATTTATATCTATCCTTCGTCTCTTCCTAAGCGATGTTTAGCTTCGTATCTTAGTAGAAGACTTAATAGAAGCAAAAAGAGACTTATCCTCTTCGTTATTACTAATTAGATTAAAATTCTTACTCGGTTACCTAGTATCCGTTTCTTCTTCCGCTAATTTAAGCTCTTATTCGGTCGCTAGTTCTCGGATAAAAGTAAGCTACTCCTCCTCTACTTTAAATTTAGTAGTATATATAAATATTATAAGATCTTATATAGTTATTATATTTAATAAGTCCCTACGGTAGTAGTAGATATCGCGTACTAAGTTAAATAACTACTTAATACTAGCGCTAGTAGTAGGGATAGAGAGAACGTCCCGTGCTAGACTTATAAACGTAGGAAATTTATATTAATAGTCTCTCTAAAACTACCGAGGGCTAATTAAGATAGTTCCTATTATAGGACGTATTAGAAAAAGGTTAGGTAGATTAGAGAGGATAAGGTGATAGATATCTATCTCCTCTTAGAAACTCTCTAAGTTTATCACGCTCGCTATATTATATCCTCTCGGTATCTTATATAACTAAGATATTAAGCTCTAATATCTACACTAATATCTTAGCCCTTAAGAGAGACTACGAGCTAGTAAGGCCTTCTTTATAGTTATTAAGACGGGACTTAAGGCTTTAGCGATACTAGGTACTAAAATCCCTATCTAGATCCTACTAGTCGGGTATTAAAAAGAACTATAACTTATGCTACGGGGCAAGGATAGTCCTAATTATATAGATATCACCGAGATCTTTATTATCTATTAAGGTATAGTACTCTCGTAGCTTTATTTCGGTAGATTAAAGAGCTTTAAGTATCTATTACTTCTAAGGAACCTTTTTCCGCCGAAGCTAGCGAATAGATAATTCTAGGTAGTTAAAAAGCTTATTATATATACTAAAAACGCTCTAAATAGTAATATCCTTAGTTTTAGAAAGCGTAGTAGTGAATTTAAAGAAAGGCTATATAATCTAGAGGAGATATTCGATCTAGCGCTATTCCTCTCGGTTAATTTAGAGATTAGGATACCTATACTTAGTATAGAACTAATTAAACGCGGATTAGAGCCGTTTAGCCCGTCGAAGTATTAACATGGTCGAATTCTAGCGTATTCGGATATCTTAAATCGGTACTAACTTCGGTTATACGGTCTAAATATTTAAAAAGGACTCCCGTCGCTAAGGGCTTACGCTAATAAAAACTACGAGGTCTCGGATCTAAAAGAATAGTTAGGAGATAATATAAAGGAAGTGGTTAGTTTAATAGCTGTTGGCCAGAAAAGTGGGTCATTGTACCATTAGGCCAAAAACGTACTTAAGCACAGTATTCTGGCTTTATCTAGACACATAACCATAGGTCGTCGTTCAGGGGCCGTATACCCCCCACATACTCAGGCTGACACACCCCCGCAGGTCTCTAGATAGACAAAGATAGAGGGCTGGAGATTGCCATTGTGGTTTACTTAGGGTCCTGAACTAGTTATGCTTAGTCACTCCCTCGGGCGGGATAGCGTGGTAGTAATGCATCTCGGGCATTAAGCGGATACGGTCTCGGGTATCAAGCGGACACTAGTCATCGCGACTAGAAAAGAACTGCTATGGTCGAGATTCGAACCAGTGACTTTGGCGAGCAAGCTAGAGGCGACAGTCGGGCTCATAACTGTCGGACTCTAGGCGGTGACCATAAAGTCGTGGTTATACACACAAGACGATAGTGTGCATAAGGGTAAATACTCAACGTAGTGTCTAAATACACGGTTATGAGTCTATCGGTCGTGCGCACTTCTATGAAGGAGGAGAAGTACCACGATTGTGGAAGAGTACCACCGATCTAGAAGAGAGATCATAAAGGATGATAAACTTGATTCAATTTAGCTAGGAAACATAGCAGTATTTATATCTTAGAAACATGGTAAAAGATCACATAAGAAAGGATAGAGTATTGGAGTGTTAGATAGTCTCCTGCCTAGATAGGCAATTCAATGCGAGTATGCAATTCAATGCAAGATCGTTGAGGATCAATTCGATAGATCTTATAGAGAAGATCTAGATGAGAGAGGGGTTATATGAGTGGGTCCTTCGTCATGTGACCCCACAACATCCACATGTTGACAATAGCTAAATAAATCTAAACCTTACGTAGTGTATTTACGATATCTCGCTTTTAGGCCTTTCGATAAGCCGACTAGGCTTATTCTTCCGACTAAATCATCTCTCTCGTCTTATTCTTCGGGTTAGCCTTTATATAACTAAATAGCTACTTCAAACTTAGCTAGATAACGTAGGTAATATAGGGAATACGAATAATAGTAGCTCTATAATATATATCTAAGGATTATAGTGAATCCTAGATAGTTAATATTATTTTGCTATTATTAGATATATTATTAGTCGTAATAGTAATAACCCGTTCCGGTATCTAATACTACTAGAGTAAATTAAATAGTATAGAGCTAAGATTAACGCTAGTATACCTCTTATATAGAGGTTTAAATCTAAGTAGAATTTCCCGGTAGTTCTAGTCTTTATTAATAAAATAGCTAGTGATAGCTATAAACGCCTACTAAAAAGGAGAAGTCTAGTAATCTAGCGCGAGTAAGAGCTTTACCTTTAGCGGAAGCTTTATAAGAAGTGTCAACATGTGGATGTTGTGGGGTCACATGACGAAGGACCCACTCATATAACCCCTCTCTCATCTAGATCTTCTCTATAAGATCTATCGAATTGATCCTCAACGATCTTGCATTGAATTGCATACTCGCATTGAATTGCCTATCTAGGCAGGAGACTATCTAACACTCCAATACTCTATCCTTTCTTATGTGATCTTTTACCATGTTACTAAGATATAAATACTGCTATGTTTCCTAGCTAAATTGAATCAAGTTTATCATCCTTTGTGATCTCTCTTCTAGATCAGTGGTACTCTTCCACAATCGTGGTACTTCTCCTTCATAGAAGTGCGCACGACCGATAGACTCATAACCGTGTATTCAGACACTACGTTGAGTATTTACCCTTATGCACACTATCGTCTTGTGTGTATAACCACGACTTTATGGTCACCGCCTAGAGTCCGACAGTTATGAGCCCGACGCCTCTGCTCTAACCACTTAACCAATTCAATTCAATCTTCCTTTACTTTACTCTCACTATCGCTTCACTTCCCACACAGAAGCGATAGATTCAACCACGCAACAAGCCACCTGGCTTCACTACCCACTAAAATCTCACGCACACTGGGTTCCATGGATCACTGCGGTCAAAGACCACGCACTAGCTAATAATGTGTGGAAATATGCCGATCCGGACCAATCCGCACCGATTACCCCGCCTCAGGAACCAGTTAAACCACAGATATCTGATGTGATCAGAAACCCTACCAACACATACACATCTAATCTTCCTGAACAGCCACTCAGGCTCATCGACCTTACGTCTGACCAATTAGCTATCTATAAGATACTACTAAGTGAATACGAATCGTCAAGATCAGACTACTTTCGCTACCTACGATCCATTGAATCTCTCAAGCAAGGTATTCGATCCTCTCTCACACCAGAAGGACGTCAAATCGTCAATGGCCTATCAGCACACGAAGCTATAGTTAAACTACGTGCTACCTTTGCCCTATCCGACCAATCGAAGAATCGTCAAATCCTACGCGATTGGGATGAGCTAAAACGACAAGCTCCACCAACCAAATTATCTCAACTACCTATATGGGGTCAAAAGTGGCTAATTAGCCAATCGGAAGGCGAGAAAGCAGCAATTGCCTACTTCCAAGATCCTCTGTCTCCAGTATACGATTTCCTAGAGACTATCCAACCTAGTGACCAGGGCTTCTACACCTTCTGGTACAATACGATCCTACAGGGTCTAAAGAAACCTACCCTGACCGAACTGGTCAATCAATTCGTCGATCAGTACCGACCACCTACCACACCAATCAGCAGTGGTAGAAGACGACCTATCGCACATACGACCTACCAAGGACGTCAACCTGACGAATCAGACGAAGAAGGACCTACACAATCAACCAGAAGAAGGAAGTGCCCTTGTGGGGGTATGCCTAACGCTGGCAACCACGATTTCGAGATGTGTCGTTATGTGAATCCTAAGGCAAGACCTAGGGGGTGGCAACCTGACCCAGAGGTCCAAGAGCGATTTGAAAAGCGATGCGATGCATCTAGAGGATTCAAGGTAGCCTATCAACGTGCAATTCGACGTTACCAACCGACCAATTCGACCAATTCGACCAATTCGACTGCTAGAGACGCTTTCTCTACCTATATACCAAAACAACAGGTCGAGACTCTCTTTCGAAAGGAAGATGGTGTTGCAATGAGCACTATCCGGATTCCTACCAAGAAGAACGACACCTGGTGCTATGATACCGGAGCATCAATTCATGTCACGAATAATAGGGACCTACTGTCAAATTATAGGCCCGTTATGTCCTCTGTCATGGTTGGAAACACCGAAACCACCATCCTTGGTTATGGTGAACTGTCTGTTAAACCATCAGAATCTCTTGATGGAACCACTTTCCCTTTGAAACAAGTTGCCTATTGTCCTGGATTCCACATCAACCTGATCTCTGCAGAAAGAGCTGCTAGCGCAGGCATCTATCTAAATGGCAAGGAGTGCCTACTAGAAGAGAAGGACGGAAGACCTATCTGCAAGCTCAACGCGAAATCAGGCATCTACCTAATTCGATGGGACGATACAACCACTGACCGACCTACTGCTAACCACGCACACGTTTCATCTACCTCTCACCTATCTCTTACTTCTGTCTCACACGATCAAGTTACACCTATCACTGAGCAATTCAGCAAGGTTGCCCTATCTTCACACACCAAGAAGCACCTAGATGGGACAATCGACCTATGGCATAGACGACTAGGACACGTTAGCAAGGACGTCCTATCTCATCTACCAGAGCACTCATCAGGCATCACCATCAAAGATATATCTTCGCCTATCAACCACTGCGAGACATGCAAACTGGCTAATTCGCATCGTCAAATCTCTCGACGACCTATGCAGTACAATCGCCCTTTCGAATCTCTGCATTGGGATCTTATACACTTCGAACCATCCTTAGGCAGAACGACCTACCTATCTCACTCTGTGGATCCTATCACTAAATACCAACTGGCGGAAGATCTATCTACTAAGGCAGATTCAACACAATCTCTCTGCGACCAGATCGATTTCATCAACAACCAATTCAACCTACGCGTGCTTACTATCCATTCAGATGACGAGAGATCTCTATCTGAATTCTTCGATCAAGAAGCACAATCACGTGGTATCAACCTAGAAACCACACCGCCCTACCAACCTGACCAAAACGGCTACGCTGAGCGTTATGGCGCATTGATTTCAAAGATGGCTAGGCAGATGATTATCGATTCAAACCTACCAAGCTATCTCTGGCATGAAGCAGCTAGAACTGCCGTCTATATTCAAAACCGCCTACCTCACCGCACACTAGATTGGCAATCCCCACACGAAGCGCTTGCTACCTACCTCGGTGAAAACGCACCACATTGGCTACAGGCAAAGCCAGATCTCTCACATATTCGAATCTTTGGATGTAAAGCTTATGTACGCATTACTAAGCTACCTAGACTAGCTAAGCTAGCACCACGTGCTGCTATTGGCTATCTAGTGGGATATGAAACCTATAACATCTGGCGCATCTGGATACCTACCAAACGACGTGTAATTCGTGCACGAGACGTCCAATTCAACGAGGAAGAATCCTACAATCCTTCGCTACCCAACCAACGCATCCAAATCTATGAGGAAACCAATCTATCTCAACAGATTGATACCCTTGACGAGGAGGAGATCAATCAAATCCTCGAAAATATAGATATCCCATTCAACCTCAACCAACCGGTGCAGCAAGATCTCGGGGGTGGAAGTAGTAGTAGTCCTACTATCAACATCGATCATACCACACCTATACCAACAGACGAGATCCTAACAGACGAAATCCTCGGAGATCAACCAATCACACCACCGCTCGACCCAAAATCAGACGAATCGATAGGATCCAGCGAATCAGAACCAGAGGATATAGTCCCTTTCGTCTTAATTGACAACACAAACTTCGACCCTTCTGGATATGAACCTCTTCATATACCAACTAAACGCCCACGTTCTGACTCTGACACCGATAACGAAAGTGAGAGAAAACGCCCTCACGTATCCCTCACAACCTATATCCAAGCTTTCTCATCCAATCAACATCAACAACCAAAGATTGCGATCTCATCAATTCCTCCGCCACCACCTAGCTACCACCAATTAGCTAGTCATCCTTTCGAAAGCCAATTCCGACAAGCTATGCGAATCGAATTCAATAAGCTTCTGGACATGCATGCATTCGAACCTATCAACAAAGACCTCATCAGCTTTACACACCAATCGAATTGCAAAGGTCTAAACCAATCGGATTGCCCACGCCACCAGCTCATACCAATGAGATGGGTCTTTGCCTATAAATCTGACGAATCAGGATACCTCACACGCTTCAAAGCGCGTCTATGCGTACGCGGAGATACACAGACACCAGACGAACTAGAAGACCCACGTACTAGTACGCTTGCTGCTAGGACCTTTCGCACGCTTATAGCAATCATCACGCATTTTGACCTAGAGACCTTTCAGATGGATGCCGTCAACGCTTTCCTAAACAGTGATCTCAAAGAGGAAGTATACTGCCGATACCCACCAGGACTAGGACGAAAGTCAATGGTCCTACGCCTACATAAGGCAGTATATGGTCTTCGAATCGCTGGTAAGAGATGGGAAGACGACGTGAAAGAGATGCTTCTCTCACTAGGCTTCAAAAGCTGTCCTGAAGACCCTGCGCTTTACACTGATAATCGCATGGTTATTATGGTGTTTGTTGACGATTTCCTGGCCGCCTACCATCGAAGTGAGAGATTACACGCTCACCAGATAAAGCAACTTCTCTCACAGCGCTTTGAGATGAAGGACTGTGGTGAACTTACCCAATTCATCGGTATTCGAATTATACGCGACCGACAGCGACGAAAGACCTGGCTAAACCAATCAGCCTACATTGAGAAGATCGCTGCTAAATTTAACCTCCTAGGCAGGAAACCGCCTAATACACCACTAGTCAGCAATCAACGTCTTGATCCGATCACTGGTCAAATCAACCAATCAACCGTTAAACTATACCAGCAGAAGTGTAGTTCGACCCTTTTCCCTGCTGTGTGGACTAGACCAGACACCGCTTTCGCCAATCAGCTACTAGCTAAATCTCTCACACGCTGTGATGAGAAGCACCTAGCTGCTGTCGACCATCTGATTTCATACCTATATAGGACTAAAGATCTAGCTATCTGCTTTGGTGGCAGCCAATCAGATAGCCAGATCTTCACTGCTTCGTCCGATGCAAGCTTTGCCGACAATCTTGATAGGAAGTCATCAGAAGGTTTCATCTTCTCATTGTTTGGTGGTCCAATCGAGTGGAAATCTCGCAAGCAGAAGACGATTACCACATCAACCACAGAAGCTGAATTACTAGCTGTATCACATGCAGCTAAACAGCTATACTGGATCAAACGTCTCTTCTCATTCATTGAATTCGACACTAACCAACCAGAAGTGTTGAATTGCGACAACAAACAGACCGTCGACCTATTAAATCGCGAGAAATCAGTCTTTCAGACCAAACTTCGTCACGTGGATATCAACCGCCTATGGATTCGTCAAGAGGTACAGGCAAAGCGCCTATCTGTCCAATGGGTCAAAACCACCGATATGCCCGCAGACGGTCTCACCAAGTGCCTACCTAGGCAGAAGCATACTGAATTCATCAGACAACTAGGTATGGAGATACCACCTCCTATCTAGTTATTCTGTTTCTCCTTTCTCTCATTCAGTTCTCACTTTGCTCTCATTCCGCTCTCACATCGAGAACTGAGGGGGTGTGTCAACATGTGGATGTTGTGGGGTCACATGACGAAGGACCCACTCATATAACCCCTCTCTCATCTAGATCTTCTCTATAAGATCTATCGAATTGATCCTCAACGATCTTGCATTGAATTGCATACTCGCATTGAATTGCCTATCTAGGCAGGAGACTATCTAACACTCCAATACTCTATCCTTTCTTATGTGATCTTTTACCATGTTACTAAGATATAAATACTGCTATGTTTCCTAGCTAAATTGAATCAAGTTTATCATCCTTTGTGATCTCTCTTCTAGATCAGTGGTACTCTTCCACAATCGTGGTACTTCTCCTTCATAGAAGTGCGCACGACCGATAGACTCATAACCGTGTATTCAGACACTACGTTGAGTATTTACCCTTATGCACACTATCGTCTTGTGTGTATAACCACGACTTTATGGTCACCGCCTAGAGTCCGACAAGAAGATAGGTCTATCTCTCCTTTATAATCTCTCGTATACAACGCTAGATACTTTTAGCGTAGGGAAAGATAGGAAGTAAGGATACTAACTACGTTATATAAAGAAGCTTTTAAAATTACGGGTACTTAATTATTTAAAAGGGAAGGCGAAGAGTGATAATTATACTAATAATCTCTTACTACTAAGCTTCCTCGGTAAAAGAGGATATAACTAGAGGGGAATCTCGAGCCTTATAGAAAAGGTAGTTAGCTCCCTTATAGCCTATTATCTTATTTTAGTAGGAGTTAATACCGCTTACTCTATTAACCGCTATATACTTAGCTATTTAACTACTTATCTCCCTTTCCGGTATAACTCTATTTTTAAATACCTTCGAAGCGCGTTTATTCTATTTAAGGTATAGTTTAGATAATTAAGAATCTTTTTATATCTCTTATATATTACCTTTAGCTCTCCTATAATATAATAGGCTACTTACTCGAAATAGACCTATATCTCTAAATAATAGCCCTATCTATCCTAATATATCTTCTTCTTCTTATCGTCCGCTACTCTAAACTATATATTAAACTACTAGTTAAGAAATTTAGTACTTATTATCTCTATATAAAGTACCTAGGTTTTCCTCCGGTCGCTAACACGTTATAGGGTATAAGGGATCGAATCCGGTAAGACGAGACTAGGAGTACCTATCGAGGGAAGAGTCTAATAGCTTCGGGAAGGCTCTAGTAAAGAACGAAGAGCGTCACTAAGTAGAAAAGAAGATAGTTAATCTAGATTATTACCCTAATAAAGAGATAAGGAATCTATATTAGATAACTAAGTCACTATAATAGATAATAGTATTTAGGAAGGGAGTAAGAGGAGACTTAGGAAGATATAGATACCTTTAGTATAGAGGAGTTAATAGTTAGAATCTGTTTATTCGTCCCTAAAGACGGTTTTAGAGAGTAGTTAATATATTATCTTAAGCACTATAGTAGGGATTTAGCTAGTTTTATTAGTAGAAGTATAGCGAATTATAGTTTCCTAAATTTGATATATAATAAATAATTAGAAGATTATAGTATCGAGACTACATATTAGAAGTATATATTTTCGTATTCAGTATAGGTCTCTATTCTATACTTAGATTTTGATTAGTAATATCCCCTTATTAATCTCTTATAAACTACAAAAATGCTTAATCACACACTAGAAAATCACTTAATCAAGGCATTTTATAAAATTTCATTAATCTAAAGGGGAAGCAAGACCCGGTGTCTATAAAAGGGCTAAAACAAAGATAAAAAACAGTAATATTGCAAGCTTAATTAGCGATTTATCCATCCTAATCATGCAGAAGAAGCAGAAAATGGGCTATTTAGGCCGCCCATAGGCCGCCCACATAGCCCATCGGGCGGGCGGGTTATAGGCGCAGCCCAGGTGGGCGGCCCATGGACGGGCCGTGGGCTAAGATCTTCGGCCCATGGGCGGGCCGTGTCGAGGTCTAGTTATGCCTATAATAGGTTCATCTATATTAGAGAATGTTCTGCGTTTCGATTATAAATCGAAATAAACGGATAAGGATTTGCCTAACTCCTAAATATTAAAAGTAGTAAGTTTGGTATGCTTAATGTATATTAACTTAAGTACAGTGTATTTACTGATTAATCTTGGAGTTTTCAATATATATCAAATTGAATAATTCTATGTAAATCAATAGTGTAAAAATATAAATTTCGATTGAACTAAAATCAAAATTAAATCTAAATAAATATTCTATATATATTAATACAATTATAAAACTAAAATCTTCTAGTATAATTAAAATTTTTTGGACGGGTTACTTTCTTATCGGTTGGTTTTTTAACTATGGCTAAAAGAAAAACTATGGCTAGTGGGCAAAAAATATTAGGACCTAATGCTTTAGGTTATTATTTTTCTATAAGCAATTACTAATGCTCTCAAACTATCTTTAAAAGAATATGTTACACTAACTCAAGCTAATATTAATTTTTTTTTCTTCAGCCAATGATAGCTCTGTCTTTTGCTTTATTAGGTTATTCAATAGTTCCTTATGGCTCGGGTCTATTTATATCAGATTATAGTTTAGGTATACTTTATATGTTAGCAGTATCTTCTTTAGCTACATATGGTATATTATTAGCAGGTTAATTAGCTAAATTATTTAGGTTCATTTAGAGATACAGACCATTAATAAGTTATAAGTTAATATTCATTTATGTAATTTTACTAGTTATTTTCTTTACAGGTAATTTAAAGATCATTACTATAGTAAAATATAGTAGAACAAAAAAGAATAGTGGACTTCTTTTACCACTATATATTGTTATCTCAAAGAAAGACCATGCTAAGTATTTGTTGAAAAGTCTCGGAGGGTCTATCGGCGCAGATGCTGCCTAGTAGGGACGAATGTCCCTTCTCAATAGCCCATTTTAGAGCCGTAATTTTAGAGTACGGCGTCAGTGAAAGTCATCAAGTAGGCATGAATAATACTGAGTCACACTTACTTCACACCCTTGAATTATCCAGGAGAACCAATAAGAGGCCAGTACTTATACAAATATAATTTAGTGCTCCAGAATTTCCATTCAACCATCCAGCAAATACCGGTCTTAATACTCATGAACAGGCGGAGTACCGCTCCAGGGCGGCGGCGCAGTTCGGAGAAAGTGTGCCCCAGGTATCATCGCAAGACGCCACAAGAAGGCTACTGGTTCATATTTAATCTTTATATTTAATCGTCAGTAATCAAAGAGCACAAGTGACATAATCTGTGAATATGGGTTTTACGCCGAATCACTTAGAACCGTTTTGGCGCAGAGACTTTGCCCCACCTAATGCGGATGATTCTCAGCATTTTGTGCTCCAGCTCCCCCGGCCACAAAGCGAGTAAATTATTAGGGTCACAAGGCTAGACCATCATGACAAACGCTTAAACCACTCCTATCACGCGGTACGAACACCCGCAGATCCTATTAACAGTCACTTGATCCGTTCTAAACCGTTTGGTATCCACCAGCATCTTCCTCCGCTATGAGATGGCCGCGGTGGTAGTTAACAAGCCTACGGAATTTATGGCTGCTTTCCATGGGTATATCTAGAGTCATTAGTTGGCTTCTGGGTGTATCATAGAATACATTTTGTGGGGTTTAAGCTTCATTGTTGCAGATCACATCGCGGCAAGACACCGCCTCAGCATCATTGGTATGATTAAAAACTGCCGCAGGGCTAATATACAGGTACTTCTTAGACATTTGAAATGACGATTAGTTACTTGGTTTCCAGACAGTTCCTCGCCTTTTGCAGGGTTTCGTACGGTAATTCGTGCAATAATAAAATTAGACAAAAGAGTTTCTTGGAAATAAGCGCAAACAACAAAAACATCTCTAATTGGGGAGCACGACTAACAAGGACAAGTAACTATTTGAATATTTTCGGCCAATCCACTCCTACCATGGATGACGATATGTGATGAACATGGATCTCCAACTCTTCTCAGCCGCTAATCTTTCTCTGTAAGCCACCGGTTGTCAAGTTCTACACGGGGACGTACTTGCTTTTTGATCGAGCGTAGGGTCTATACCGAAAGAGCACCCACGGGAGCGGGACGAGGAGAAGACTTATGAAGCTAAGAAGAGAATTTGACCAATTGACATCTCCAATCGTTTGTTGTTGTAACAAGCGCAGCGCCCGTAGAGGGCCCAATTACGGCTGCCGGGAGAAGGTTCATCAGCGCAATAATCAAGGCCAGCAAGGTCCCGGTCTTGGATAGTGAAACGTCTCATAGGTCATTCACAATCCCCACACTCACTGTTCCAGCCGTGGAGATAGCGAAGCTCGATAGGAACCGGGAGACGACCAAGGTCTCGAAGTTTTTAGCCAGGCCATCTATTGCGGTGAAAAGCAGGGCTGCTGGGATCGATACTCTAATAATCCCTTTTCTGCCGAAGAATTGAAAATGACGCGGTGATAGGGGGACCAAGAACTTGACCCAGGCAATAAAACGAGATGGGAGAAACGGCGAGCGTGGTTGAGACATCGAATTCCTGGACGACACCCGGTATGCTCGGTACGTATATGGGATTGCCGTAGATACCATAAGTAGAGAATGAGAAAAGGATGTCAGTCTTCTCGTTCTGATTTGACTTACACAGCAAATAGCGCGATTTAGGCGCCTAACAAAAATATCAATCTCCTGCCTTTCGACCATTGGCGAGGATTATCAGGCATTTTTCTTTCATCGTATGGCTCACTGCGTTTAAGGATAGCATTTAAAGTAGTGCCTACCTGGCCCTGGCCGTAAGTAGTTTTATACGGCAAATGATCCATTCCTGAAACATATGCGCTCATTTTAATCCCCGAATTGATTCGATAAGAGGCGTTGCGGTGCAATCTAAAATTGAAGTCGCCTCTAACAGCTGAAATTGATGACCTAAGGTCATCAATTTCATGCACGTACCCCACCATCAGTTATAGCGGGACCATTGTTAATGTAGTGAAGGCGGTAATTTGCCGCTAGAAAAAGGAGATCGCAGGATTACCTACGGAGTACAGCTCCTCATGTTTTATATGGTCCCTTGGTTCTCTTGATTAACTTACTGCTGTAGGCACCGTGAACCATGAATACTTAGCGGATTATAATTAACTAACCCTGAATTATCTGCGGTGTTTATGCAACTGACCACCCCAATTATCCATGTCTACTTTCGCTGGATTTCCATCCGCCAATCTTCATTGTAGCTCACGGTATAACTGCTTACTCTGATAATACTTTCACCTCCTGCTCATCTCTGTCAGATATATCGTACCTATTACTGGTCAAATCCTATTACTGGTCAAATATCTAAAGGTTTCCGAGCAGGCGCTAGTGTCGTCCGCTTGGTTCAGCTGCACCACGGCAAACTTCGGACACAGTCGTCGACACATCCCCATAAGAGAAAAAATCGTACGGTATTGAGCTTTTAAACCTTAAAGAAGTTAGTTTCAGATGTGACTCATCTTATTTTTAGAACGTCTCAGCCTCAATCTTTAA
Organism: Penicillium cataractarum; assembly: GCF_028827025.1. Lineage (NCBI taxonomy): Eukaryota > Fungi > Ascomycota > Eurotiomycetes > Eurotiales > Aspergillaceae > Penicillium > Penicillium cataractarum. The sequence continues at coordinate 193,148 of NW_026622745.1, read as the reverse complement.
GGGCGCTTAAACGCCCCGCAACGGGGCTGAAGTCGGGCCAAGACCGCTAGGTAGTGGGGACTGCAAAAAATGATCCAAGTCATAATGTATGTCACTAGCCGGGGTTCGTCCTACAAAAAGAAGCGGCAACCGATGTAGAGATTGAAAACTAGAAATTTTAAATGACTAGGACACTTAACGCCCCAGAGTATAAAAAAGTTCGTTATTGCACTCTCTCCAGCAGCGGTCAGCGTTACGCGAGAGCCACATATATATCACCGTGAAGTCAACCTCTGATACTCCCATACTATCAATACGATGGATATGAGCCTATACCTGGTCGCTAGTGTATTCGCGCTCACTATCTATGTAAGTTATGAATCTTGAGACTTTCATACACCACCCTTAATTAACGCACGACGCGATAAAATTACTAGTCCATAGCTCTCTGTGCCTATCGATTGGTTTCCCATCCATTACATCAGCACCCTGGACCCAGACTGGGCAAATTAACGAACTGGTATGCTGCATACTACGTCTGGAAAGGTGATATTCACCTAAAGTTGAAGGAATGGCATGACACGTATGGTAAGAAACACGCATCTACTCTCCAGAGATAAGTGCAGTGCTTCATCTAAACGCAGAAGTGGGCGAAAACAGGAACTATTGTCCGATTCGGCCCAAGCTCAATCTCAATAAACTCTCACAGTGCAATGGCCCAGATATACTCAGTGCGAGCCAACGTACGCAAGGACGATGCATATACTGTGATGAGTGCTAGCAGTCACACACAGAGCACTATAAGTTGCCTGGATAACAAGCAGCATGCGTTCAAGCGCCGAATTCTAGCACAATTGTTCACCGAGTCAGCCCTGAAAGCGGTAGAAGATCGCGTGTTGTCCCACATCAGTACATTCTGCACCAGTCTTGAGAACGGAGGTAAAGGGGGATGGGGAGAAGTGAAGAATGTTGCTATCTGGTCCGATTATTTGACCTTTGACATTATAAGCGATCTTTGCTATGGGAAGGCATTCAGTTTGCAAAAATCAGAGAAACTTCGATATATTCCGCGTGTTATCAGCCACATTAGTCGTCGCAATGCAATTGTAGGTCATACAATGAGACCTAATTCATCGGACGTCGCCGCGAATTTATTCCAGTGCTTTGTGCAGCCAAATGTATGGAAATACAAAATTGACCGAGTCTTCCTATCCACCATTTCGTCTCAAATCAGGACATTCGGAGATTGGATCAAAGAGAAGACACACGCGCGATCCGTAATAGGCGAGAGCAAGCAAAATAGGGACATTTTCACCCATTTGTCTACCGCGAAAGATGCGAATAGACCTCGCCCAAACCCGCGGGTAGACGGGTTGGACCCGACCCGTACCCGTTTCTTAGCGGGTTTTGGGTCGAGGGTATAGAACCGAAGGTCGGGTACGGGTTGAGATATTGAATCCGCGGGTTACCCGGGGGTTACCCACGGGTTGATAAATAATACAAACATGAAGAACCTCTTGATATGTATATATTATGCATTTCTAGGCTATATTATAGGTATCTGGCTTATAGGCAGTGGATTCTTGTAGAAATAAGGTCGAGGATAACTATGAATGTCTTCAATTCTAGAACTAAACTAATAAACTATGAACTAATCATTATTATACCGCGAACGCTTCCTAGATCTTCCTAAGATACGCTATTATGTCTCCGGTAGAGGAACATCTTCCTCCTCGTTACTATCTCTATAGCCTTTAGTGTCTCGTTCAGATATAGTACTCTTTCTTCTCTTTCCAAGAGCACGTTTCGAGGGACCTTACGTTACTAATTACGCTTAAATAAGGACTAAACCCTCCTATATATCGTCCTTATCACTCTCCTCATCGTCACTAATCGGGTCGACGGTACCCTCGAGTTATTAGGTATCTTTCTCTTTATAATCCGCTTCTATCTCCCCTTTAGAAAGATACTCCTTCCGAAAAGCAATTCTATCCTCTTCGACTTTAAATTACGTCGTATACCTATATAATATAAGCTCCTAAATTGTTATAGTATTTAGTAAGCCTCGACGATAGTGATAAATATCCCGAGTAGTGTTAAATAGCCGCTTAACGCCGGCGCTAGTTACAGGAATCGAGAGTATATCGCGTGCGAGCTTTATAAGCGTAGGGAATATAGTCTAGTTCTCCTTCTAGAACGCCTGTATTAGAATACTAGAAACGGTGGCTAAGATATATTTATTAGTATAGGTCCGGTAATTAATAGAATAAGGATACTTACTACTATCGATATATCTTATAAGCTTATCCTACTAGCTAGCCTAGATAATCTAATCTAGGCTAATTATCCGATTAAGATCTATACCTATACTCTACGTAGTAGATCTTTTACCGTTCCCTATCTGTTCTTCTGATAGACGTTATTTATATAGTTTAAAGTGGTCCACAAAGCTTTATCGATATCTAGTGAGCTACTTAGGGCCCTAATCTTTACTCCGGAAGAACTAGAGCTTATATTATAGTGCGAGTATTATACTAATAGTAAAGATATTACTAGGAATATTATCCGTCTTACTATAGTACTGCCTAAGCTTTTCCTCCGCCGCACGAAGAGCGGTAAGTATAAGCTTCTTCTAGCCTACCTTCTTACTTATAAGCTACTTAATCGACTTCTCAAGATAATCGAAGAGCTTATTATAGATAGTAAAGATAAAATAAATAGTAATATCTTTAGTTTTCGATAGCGTAGTAGTGAACTAGAAGAACGACCGCGTAATCTAAAGCAAATAGTCAATCTAACGCTATTACTCCTAGTTAAGCTTAAGATATAGATAGCCGTACTTCGAGTAAAACTTATCTAAGACGGATTATAGTCGTTTAGTATAGCGAAGCATTCAAAACGTCGAATTCCACTGGGTACGAATATCCTATATCGGAATAAGAGCTATAGAATCTATCTAGAGGCTACAGAAAGCTTCACGGTACTATAGGCTTACGTTAATAAAGATAGCTAAGCTTCGAAGCTATAAAAATAGATTAGAAGTAAGTTTTAATAAGTCTAATAGTAACGAACCTTATTTAAAGTGTTAATGATCTCCCGTTTCTAATACCTAGACCGAATTAATTAGTCCTAGGATTCAGTCTATTATATTTAAGTAGTGTCGTTCATTAGATTTACCTTTATCTAACCTAGGAGTTACTTTAAGCTTAGTTAAATAATATAGGTAATATATAGAACGCGAATAATCTCTATATTATCGCTAAGGTTAAGGAACTAGATAGTCTCTTAGATACTCGCTAATAAAGTATTATTATTCGATATATTATTAGTAGTGAATATAAGTACTCGATCGGTTAAATTATACTTCTATAGTAGCTAGAACAGAATAGCGCTAAGGTTAATACCTAAGTATATTCTATAAAGAGGCTTAAATCCAAGAAGTAGCTCCCGATAATTCTAGTCTTTATTAAGGAAGTAGCCCGTAACTACTATAAATACCTACTAGAAAGGAGATATCTAACAGTCGAGGATAATTAAAATTTTTCTATCCTTAGGGAGCTTCTATAGTATATTCTAATAGTATTCGAGTACCGTACTTCGTAGCCGGCTCCGTACTACCTTTATAGATAGAATATCAACCTACCTTAGGGTATTTTAGGCTATAGATATTATATCACGGAACCCTAGATACTCTAGAAGCTAGAAGGGTAGCCTCGATTTAGTAATAAATCGAAGAAGACTTAATTCCCATTTTTCCTAGCTAAATAGAGTATCGACTAAAGGGCTTCGCGCCTATAGAAGTAGTCGAAATTAGTATATATCCTATAGCCTATAGACTAACGGGCTAGCTTACCGCTTATATAAATTACCTAATATTTTAGCTTTTTAGCTTCCTACTATAGCTAGTAGTATATTTCTTTATCGTTAAAGTTCTATTTCTAAGCCCTAGATAATTAAGGATAGCCTTATAATACTTATATATAACCTTTAGCGCGCTATCACTAGCCCTAGCTACCTAATTAAAGTAGTCCTAAACGTCGGAAGAGTATCGCGAGTCCTAGTGTATACGCTTCTTCCTTCCGAAGTCCGTTTATAGCCACTATTATATATAGTCGTCGCTTATTATTTTAGAGTAGACTACGTATATAGTGATACGATTAGGTCGAACGATCTCGAGGGAACTAGGTACCGGGGGCGAAGGTAATCCTAATCGAATAAAACTAGAATCGCCTATAGAGCTCGCGATAAAAGGGAAGTTTCTTTAGCTAATCGATAGATTAGGGGTTAGATTATCCGATCGGAGGAGTTAAAAGTTATCTAGAAGGTCTATATTATAAGAAGATAATACGGAGATATTAGTAAATTAAGATATCTAGTAATATACTAATTAACGAGCACTTAGCTAAGGATAGTTAGAGACTTAGAAGACTTATAAAAAAATCTTAGCGCGTAGACGTAGATTCTAGGGCCTCGTAATACCCTATTCTTCTAAAGTAAAAAAGATAATATATCAATAAAGGCCTATATAGATAGATAAAAGCTATTATTATTAGCTTATAGCCTATATATAGGATAGGTAACCTATAGGTTACCCGCTAAGAACCTATAAACCCGCGGGTAATCCGTAGGTAACCCGTTTTCCTTAAATAATTTCGTTCTAAGTCTTTAATCAAGGTAAAATCTATCCACTTTTTCGCAATTAATAACCTAAATAAGATAAAAGAGCACTCGATTAGTTAAAGTATAGATTAATAAATATACGCCGATTGTTTTGAGACTAAATAATCCCTCGTAAGTCGTAGGATTAAAGAGATATTAGAATTCTATATTATCCTTGCAAAAATATACGTACTTCACTCTACATGTTATGATATCCTGATATTGAGGTTATTCGTAGACTGATGCCCCAGGCCGCACGAGGCCCGGGCGTTCTGCCAAGAGGGTGCCGACCCGGCGGTCAGTCGACAGCTCCTCGGTGGCGTATCTAAAGGGCTACCCTGTCGGTAGGCCACGTTGGCTGGTTACACAACCTTTTAGCTCATGCACGCTCATACCGTGGTTACCCCTCTTCTAGTTCCCTGTTTTGTATGAGAGACTGTATATAAATTTGGGACCTTGAGGAGTAGGTTCAGACTCCTCAAGAAACAGTCTTGCCACGAATTTCACTAGGTGCTTCCAACCTTACCTGATCAACAGGTTTTCTACCCTGCAAGTAGTTATCTTTACACTACAGTTTATAATATATTTCCGCACTTCTAACGACAGAGCTTTGATCTATATTAGTTTTTAAAACCACAATAATATTATATAGTCGTTAAAGCAAAATATGTAATATTACTGCTATTGATTAAAAAGAAAACCGGCTAATTTCTTAATCTTTCATAGAGAAAAGAGGGTTTTGTTAGTTAGAACCACAGAGGGAACTGGAACAGATGTAAATAACAGTATTTTCAATGAGGTTAATCAGTAGTTTTGTGCGCCTTGGCATGAACTAATTAGGATATTTATGCTGAAACGGGTTCTTGGCGGGTAACCGCGGGCTACCCGCTAAGAACCCACGGGTCTACGGGTATGGGTTTTGGGTATTGGGTATGAACCCGACCCGCGGGTACGGGTCCTGAAGTTGGACCCAAACCCGACCCAAAGCGAGGTCTATTCTGGAGGAAGCAAGAGTCATCCCTACTAGCACTCGCAACTACGGCACGCGATATTCTCTCTATCCTAGTAACCGGTGTAGGTGTAGAGCGTCTCTTTAACTCTGTACGGGATATCTGTCACTATCGTCGTGGATCACTAAAGCCGACAAGTATTCAGGATCTATCAAAACCGGTTGAATTGGTATAGGCTAGTATGCATATGGACGAATGAGAACTATCGGAATCATACAGACAAGGTTGATTGATTGAAGAAAGGAAAGGAAAGGACTCGAACGAATGGAAAAGGGGCAGGTTGAGCTGTCCCATGGCGGTGTAACCGGGTATTCGAGTGACTATACCGATGTCGAAAGGTTACCCGCATATTACATACAAACATATACAAAATCTGGGAAGGAAATGGACCAATCCGAGGTCACTGTAATGAAACTCTCCACTTTTCCACGACACACCCCCTCAGCGGAAATCCTCGAGGGTTTTCGCTGGAGCATCAGTCTAATCTTTCCAATAGATACCCGATATCCTCCATGCCTAGTTGCCTGACGAATCTGGCATGCTTTTGACGGGGAAGCAGCTTGGTAAGACCATCTGCGTCTATCTCGGCGGTAGGGACCCATTCGACGGGTATCCTTCCTGCCTGCACTTCCTGGTGAAGCCAATGCTGATGAATGTCAATATGTCTCAGCTTCGTGCGCAGATGAGGCGCTTCCTTAGTTAATAAGGAGATAGTCTGCTTATTATCACATTGGATAGAGACAGGGTGACCAGGGTTAAACATAACCCTGTGGAAGATTCGCTCCCACATGCGCATGGACTTGCCAGCTTCAGAAATCGCCAGTAGTTTAGCTTCGGTAGTACTGGTAGTAACCGTCCTCTGCTTAGCTGCTTTCCAGTCCACCGGTCCACCAAAGATCTTGTAGAGGTATCCCCCAGAGCTCTTTCGATCGTGATTATCACCGAACGAGGCATCACTGCAGAACTGAACACTAGGCAAACCACTAGTATTTCGGCGAAAGTAGATAGCGCGAGACCTCGTCTGGTACATGAAGGAGATCAGCTGGGCGATCGCATGTAGGTGATCTGGTGAAGGATTGGATAGAAATTGAGCCAGATGGGAGGTTACCTTGGCGACGTCTACCCTGGTGATGGTAGTGGCGTATTGGGCAGATCCTACCTTGGAGGAGTACTCCAATCGGTGCTTATCGGTGGCGGTTCTATCAAAGGGTTTGAGATTGGCGATTTCTACCGGAGGGACTTCAAGCTTTCTGCCTCCGGTAAGATGGTATTTATACGCAATTACTAATAGGTAGGCATCCTGATATAGCCAAATTGTACCTATTTAACGGTCCCTGACGATGCGGATACCTAGGAACCACTGTGCTTCGCCCATCGCTCTGAGTTCCCACGCCTCGTTCAGCCTTTTCGAGACGTCCGCCGCCTCAGCCCGTTGCGAAGGGTGGTTGAAGAGGATCAAATCGTCAACATAGAAGATTATAATAAGACCCTCTCTCACGAATAGGCAGAGATCCTCATATACTACCTGGAAACCTAGGGCAGTAAGGACCCTCGAGGCTTCCTGTTGCCAGAGCCTTGGCGATTTGCGCAGACCATAGAGGGCTTTAACTAGCTTCCAGCACCTCTTCTTGCGGTTCTGCGGGAACATGCCAGGAGGTAGTTCTACATACACTTCGTTAGGTAATAGGCTGTTCAAGAATGCGTTGACTGCATCCCATTGAGTCGTATCGAGGTCGAAATGCGCCGCAAGGGCGAATACGAATCTTGCGGTGCGCACGGCTAAGGTTGCCGAGTACTTCTCATCGATTGAGACCCTCTCGAGGTCCCCTCTCACGCAGATTCGGGCCTTATGCTTAGTCAGAAGCCTATCACTGTTGAATTTATAGTTAAAGACCCATTTTAATGGCAGAATCTGCATAGATTGGTCAGTTGGCTTGTTAACTTCAACAAAGGCGTTCTTCTTGCGTAGGGTATCAATTTCGAGCTTAGCAGCTTGCACAAAACTTTGGTAGTGGGGATGGTCTATCATCTCCGACTAGGTCTTTGGTTCTGGTGGTAGGTCGTCCCTGGTAGCCGTCTCCTGGTCTCTCGAAGAGCTAATTGCAGTGGAAAACGCCAACAAAACGCCTTAATGCGTATCTTCTTCTTGGCTACCGTGTGCCATCGCTGCCATTATGGCAAGATGGGCGGTTCTCTTGCGGGAACGCTTGCCGGAGAGAATATTGCTTTCTGAGAAATCTGCACTGATATCCCTTGGTGTAAGGTCGCCCTTTGCCCGGTAACCAGGTAGTGGCGGTGAATCTGAATCGCTTTCGGTATCTAGTTAACACTCCAGTTCAGACCGTAGCTGACCTTTAGGACTCGACCAGGACCGATTCACCCCCTCAGCTGGGGTTTGAGTATGGCGTGTGGGGGTCCCACCCCCTGACGCAGACTCCGTCGGGAACGCTCTAGGGACCCCTCCAGCATACTGGATAGGCCTATTTTGGCGGGTAGGCGATGGTTCGGGTGTCGGCAGATGTTCCCTACTAGGTTTCAGCGAAGGAATCGGGCTGCCCAGAGCACTCGTCGGTCCCAGATTTTGGGCTTCGGCTGTCGTACCTACGTCGGTTGCCATAGGCAGCGGCTCTTCTTCTTCGGAATCGTCTATCTCTACCTGTCCTATGCCCACACCCTAGGGGTCTATCTCAGGGATTTGAGCGAATTGGGTAGGCGGAAGGCCCTTACCCTGGTACTTGATCTTCTCATCGAATACTACATCTCTCTCCTCTCGTACCGTACCGGTGGTAGGGAACCAGATTTGCCAGATATTGCTAGCCACGTACCCGACTAGGTATCCTAATTAGGCCCGAGGCTCTATCTTATCCTTCTTGGGGATCTTCTGCGTGCGTACCTACGCGCCGCAACCGTATATACGAAGGTTTAATAGGTTTGGGCGTACCGGGGACTTAGGGTTCTTTGCTGACATGGCTTCTATCCAGGGTACCACGAGGTCTCCGCTTTGAAGCATCGTGGGTGTCCTATTCAAGATATACGCCGATGCCCGAATCGCCTAGGGCCATAGTGTTTTAGGCAGATTAGCATCGTTAAGTAGCGCCCTGGCGATAAGGATGATGACACCTCTAGCGCGTTCGATGAATCCGTTCTGCTCCGGGGTACCCATAACGCTTCGTTCCCATATAATCCCTTTATCGGCGATGTATTCAATGAAGTCCTCACTAAGGGTTCTTTCCCAGTCGCTTTTGAATACACGGATCTGCATACCAAACTGGTTCCTGTAGAGGGTAATTGCTTCTCGAATCGCCTTTATATAGCCGTTCTTTGTCGGATGCGTGTGCGTGATATGGAATCGGATACCTTCGAGGTACAGATGGCTTAGCCATCTATCTCCATTAGAAGCTTCATCTATCTGAACGAGGTCAAAGTGAATACGGCCGAACTTGCCGTACACTTTTGATCTTTCTGCAGGTCGCCGAGAGACCTGTCTCTTTGCTTTGGTTGCCTAATAAGTGGCACATCGTTCAGGGTTTGATAGAGGGTTTTCCTTAGTGGACTCCTTGATTTCAATGCCATCCACTATCTCCGTAAGCTTCTCGATGCGTCTCTCGGCGATATGACTAAATCTTCGGTGCCACACCTTAGGGGTTACGGTCTCACTTAGGGCTCTTGTGGCGAAGGATACCCCGTTAGCTATCTACGGCGGAACCGGTCCTGTAACCCTCGAATCCTCGAGGATATATAGGTCGAACAGCCTAGTGCATCTTGTAATCTCTTGTCTACCTTGCACTACACCCGGTAGTGCACTGTTAAAGAAGAATCCCCTAGTGGCGATATCTGACACAGATACTAGATTGGTTTGGAAATTAGGTGCATACTAAACCTCTGGTAGGGTTGCCTAGGCAGATTTGCCAGATTTCTTAGTCAAAAGGACCCTTGCTTTACCGACTCCAATCGCCTGTACACTACCCTTACCTAAGCCGATGAGTCGGTTGGCTGGCTGGTAAATCTCGAATCTCTCGCGATCATTTGTGACGTTTATATTCGACCCAGAATCGAGAATCTAGCTATGCCGAAGCGGGTGCGTTATCGCTGCATTTACCACTATAGGTGATACCGTCGTAGCATAAAAGGATATAGTCTCTATGGGAAGGTCTACATCGTCTGCGATGGTGAGATTGGCTGTAGTACTAAACTCCGAGGCTCTCTGCTTTAACTGTTGTAGGATCTTATCTCTTTCTTCCTACGGAAGCTTCTTGGTCCTTTCTTTGATTGCGTCTAAGGTCCCCTGCTTAACTAGGTACCTCCACTTCTTAGTGAGGGTCTAGTAGTTCTTCGGGGCATGTCCTAGTTTCTGGCAGACTAGGTAGGGCTTTCTTTTGGCTAATTGCCCTACCTGATTAGGTGGTAATACGGCCCTCTTGCCGTTGAGAGTGGCGTTAAAAGACACGCTTGAGGGATTCTGTATCGATTTCTCTTCCGGGCGATGTACCCGGTACTCATCGAGGATATCTATAAAGGTGATTTCAAGCTCTAGTGACCTTAGCTTGTTCTTCCAGAGGTTATAGAAGAATGGATCGTCATCCTTGACAGAGCGTAAGAAGTCCTAAATGGGTACTCTGTCCTTCTTGTGTTGACCGGATTAGTAACAGACGTTAGGTACACCTACTTCTCGAGCCTCATAGTATAATTTCGACCAAGTCGAGAGCCATTTTGCCTAGTCTATATTACCCTTTGGTTCTGTAATCATAGATCTCTAGGTCTCTCTCAATCTTAACTAGCGGTCTTCTTCTCCGGTACTAAATCGCCCTTTTAGAAGCTTTAATTGCTCTCGAGGACTACTGATACCGAGTATTAGCTCATCCACGTCTCGGTCAACTCGCTGGATAATTAATTGGTTGATCTTTGCCAGCCTTTCTTTAACCTTATCCCACTACTTTTGCTTCTTCTTATACACCGTCTAGAGGTATGTAAGGTGGGCCCTTTCTTCTACTGATAGGGATACCTAGCTTGTTGCACTAGTCTTGACCTCTTCGAGATCCGGTGGTTAAAGCCTCTGTGGGATAGATTTTATCTCATCGTCGGAGAGGTCTGGGTCTATATATTGCCAGACTTCTTAAGCCTTAGCTGTAGCTTTTATGTGACCCTTCCAAACTCTCCATTGGTCCTAGTGGCGGAGCTTGAGATCCCACTCCGACCCAGTTGATAACAGTCTCTTCTCTTCTATAGTTATGTTTCCTATATAAATCGAAGTCCTTCTGTTCTCCGAGGGTCTCTAAGGGGGGTTATCCGGTGCGGCCGACGGGCAACCTTGCAGGGGTCCTCGGGAGGATTCGAAGGCACGTTTCGGTGCGGTAAAGGGGCAAGCTTTGGAAGCGTATCGACGGCGAACAGCAGAGCAATATCGGACTCGGCGAAATTGATGGTATTCGATTCAAGCCAATCGTGCGATCGGGCTCATAACTATCAAAACCGGTTGAATTGGTATAGGCTAGTATGCATATGGACGAATGAGAACTATCGGAATCATACAGACAAGGTTGATTGATTGAAGAAAGGAAAGGAAAGGACTCGAACGAATGGAAAAGGGGCAGGTTGAGCTGTCCCATGGCGGTGTAACCGGGTATTCGAGTGACCATACCGATGTCGAAAGGTTACCCGCATATTACATACAAACACATACAAAATCTGGGAAGGAAATGGACCAATCCGAGGTCACTGTAATGAAACTCTCCACTTTTCCACGACAGGATCTAATGATATATATATACTCTACTAAGTTTGAACTCACTGATCTTTACCTAGAGGGCATGAAGCAGGACAGGACGAGAAATAAGCAGGAGGCTAAGGATGAAGAATTAAATACTAATCGGGAAGAGAATTATGTAGATGGGATCAGTGATACTGAAGAGGAAGAATCTGTGTCTACTCTAAGTGACACTCGGCTGACTGTTGAGGAATCTAGCCAGCAGGTGCCCTCACTGAGTGCTCGAGTTAGAAGGGAAGATGAAACTAGTGATAGAAGTGATGATGATGATGATGATGTAGTTCTTCCATTACCAGAGGGGACTAGCCGAAAGCGTACATCAGGGAGGATAATTAGACCTTCTAAGCGGCTCAGGGAGTTAGAATAAATGGAAATTGTTACGTTTCGGAATTCATGTCACTCTAAACTAATATAATCTAGATTTTTTGTAACCAAAATACCTTAAAATACTCTAAATTACTGCATAACTCTATACATCTTACCACTACCCCGCGTGGGCGGGTTTGGACGGGCAGGTTTGGACAGTGGGCGGACACCCCCTTAACCTGCCCGCCCATGGATAGTCTATGGGGTACCCAAACCCGTCCACGGACGGGTTTGGACGGCTTTGGACATGGGCGGGTTTGGACTCTGCCGAGGTCTAGGCTGGAGTAATAGGCAGCCCGCCCATGGGCGGTAATAGGACGCCCATAGCCCGCCCCCGGGCGGGCCGGGCTGGCCCAAAATGGGCGGCCCGTGGGCCGTGTCGAGGTCTACGCACATGTTAGGGGATTCAGCCTCACGGGAAGCCTGAGCTGACCATCATCAACAAATGAGAAACAGCCCACTCTCATGTAAGTTAATGTACCACTCTGTTGAAAGCAACTACGATAGCTAGCCAAAGAAAGTCGCCCGTCTTCCGGGTGACAGGCCTGTCGAGGGTATAGCCCGACGGGGATCTCAAGGCCGCATTGCAAAAGGTACTCGACGACAGCTTCACCGACGACGAGAGATCGCAGATCAAGGCCGAGATCACAATTGTGCCTTCATGTTATGAAAGTGACACGCAGAGGGTGGCGCTGGTGCAGTTTCGCGGTGGGGTGCCTCAGTTCCTCGGTGAGCTAAGAATCGACCCTCTTGGCGCCTGGCAGGTTGAAATGGGAGACGATGACATCAACTTTGACTCTCACTTCTTTGGATTCACGCAGCTCTACGCGCCGGATGAGAATGAGCCAGTGGTTGCCGAGTAAGGACCCGCGCCGCGATCTAGACCCAGAAGATTGATCCTAACTCACGCAATACAGCATCATGGCCATCGCCGGACTAGATAGACATACGTACGGATCGTGGTAAGGAAGAGGAAATCTCGGTCGGATGTGGCTGCGTGACTTCTTGTTAAAGGATCTTCCGCAGTGCCGTACCATGATCTACGGGTACAACTCTAGGCTGTCGAGCCACGGAATCGACACGATCCTCGACTATGGGCGAGAGCTAATGGAGGAGATCAAGAAGATCCGAAACATCAAGGAGGTAGGCATGCTGTCTGGTTTATCTATATATAGCAAGTATAGGCTAATTTTTCGGCTAGCTCCAGCAGAGGCCTCTGATTTTCGTCGTGTATAGCTTTAGAGGCATTATCTTGGCTCACGTAGGACCATCATCTGATCTTGGGTACAAAATATTATATACTGATATTGTCTTGCAGTGCCTAGTACGGGACATCTAAACGATGGAGGAAGACCACCCTGCGATCACGTCGCTATATCGAGCCACGTACGGCATGATCCTCTTTACTATCCCGCATAAAGGATTGGTGATAGATGATATCCAGCAGATGCTAGCCGGTGATAAGAGCCACCCGCGAGGGCAACTACTACATCAAATCTCTAGCAAATCGGACCTGCTAGTCCACCAGCTGGCAGATTTCAAAAATCTAATCCGAGATCGAAAAGTGGTCAGCTTCTACGAGACGGAGCAGACAAGACGGTTAGTATTAGTACATTTTGATCTTTATCTAAACAGACTATACCATACTAATCATCGCGTAGGACTTAGAAAGCGGACGATGGAAACGCACTAGAGACTTTATAACGATAGCGGGGGCAGACTCGGCTCTTCTCCAGCTCCCCGACCATATAGAGGACAAGGTGCCGCTACATGCTAATCACTCGATAATCGTCAAATTCGACACGCGCAACGCGGCCGGGTATCGCACGGTGCTCGATAAATTGCGGTAATTCTTAAAGGACGCGCCGTCAGTGGTAGCAGCTCGGTTTAGTAAGTGATATGCTACAGGGTGTTTTCGCGATCTAACGGAACTGTTTCAGCGCAGACGCGTCCAAAGCCTCAGCCGTGCTCCACGGTGCCTTTTAAGAAGGATCCGATGTTTGTGGGCCGTGAAGCTATCATCAGTGCGATCAAGGATAGACATAAGGAGATCGGCCAGACTCATGAGCGAGTGGCATTAGTGGGGTTGGCCGGCGTCGGGTAAGCTATCCCTAAAAGATAGCATTATGAATAAGCACTAATCGTTGGTTTCACTACCTCTTAGCAAAACCCAGATAGCTATTGAGTATTCTTATCGCGTTCGAGAATCAACTCCGGACACGTGGGTATTTTGGATCCACGCGAGCAATGCGGCGCGGTTAGAACAGGGCTACTAGCAGATTGCCATAGCTGCGGAGATTCCGGGACGGAACGATCCGAAGACGAACATCCTCCAGCTCGTTTATCAGTGGTTATGTAATACACATAACGGGTAGTTACTAGCTGATGGTATTAGATAATGCGGATGACGACGGTGTCTTTTTCACTGGCAATGCGTCCACTGAGCGAGGGCCACTGGTGAACTTCCTGCCGTAGGCCGCGCATGGATCAATCCTGGTCATATCTCGAAATGGCCTTGCGGCACGGAATCTGGTGGGGGACCATGCCCATGTGATCACAGTACAGCCAATGAATGAAGAAGATTCAATCGTCCTTCTACGTGCTAGAATTCCGGGCGCCCAATCTGGAGAGTCTAGAGAGGACGAGAAGGCCCTGGTCCAGGCGCTTGAGTTTGTTCCGCTAGCAATCACGCAGGCAGGATCCTATATTGCTAATCGACCATCTCGTGTGACTATCTCCAGGTACCTTCAGTTGTTCCGTGAGAGCGAGTCTAACCAGGCCCATCTTCTGCAGCATAAGGACGCTAAAGACCTACGGCGGGACCCTAGTATTCGGCATGCGGTTGTTACGACATGGCAGCTGTCATTTGATCAAATACGTCATGACCGGCCTGTAGCGACGAATTTACTAGCGTTGATGAGTATGTTTGATCGAGAGGGTATCCTAGAAGGCCTCATCCGTGGCGATAGTGATGAAGTCCAGTTTGAAGATGCAGTTGCGCCATTGATCAGTTATTCTCTTGTTAGAGTTAAACTTGAAACAGCGTCATTTGATATGCATCGACTGGTACAGTTATCGGTCCGGACATGGCTTGAGATCCACCTCGAGCTGGCACGGTGGTAACAGAAATCGCGAGCCGTCATAGCACAGATGTTTCCCGATGGAGAATACGAGAGCTAGACTGAATGCCAGAGGCTGCTTCCATATGCAAAAGAAGTGATTAAATCGATATCTACTGATCATAAATTTGATCGACTGCACGTGGCCACGATTTCCTCTAAAAGCGGATGGTATTTACTACTTCGAGGCGCATATGTAGAGGCAGAAGCGACGCACCGACGGGCATTGGAAATACGACAGATTCTACTTAGATACGATCATACTGACACGCTCGCCAGCGTTAGTAATCTTGGCTCGGTGCTGTTCAGGTAAGCTAAATATGGAGAGGCGGAAGCTATGTATCGACGGGCATTAGAAGCACGAGGGAAGGTTCTTGGACGTGAGCATCCTAACGTTCTGACCAGTGTCAATAATCTCGGCCTAGTACTTAATAACCTAGGAAAGCACCAAGAGGCGGAAACGATGCATCGACGTGTATTGGAGGTACGAGAGAAGACTCTTGGCTGCGAGCATACCGACACTCTTAGCAGTGTCAGTAACCTAGGGAATGTGCTCTATAGGCAAGAAAAATTTGAAGAGGCAGAAGCGATGTATCGACGGGCGTTAAGAGGGAGTGAGAAAGTGCTTGGACGCGAGCATCCTGATATGCTCACCTGCGTTAATAATCTTGGCCTAGTCCTAGATAACAGAGGCAAGCACCAGGAGGCGGAAGCGATGCATCGACGGGCGTTGGAGACACGAGAGAAGGTTCTTAGGCGCGAGCATCCTGACACACTCACCGGTGTCAATAACCTTGGCAATGTGCTCTCCAGCTAAGGGAAATATGAAGAGGCGGAAGCGTTGCATCGACGGGTATTAGAGACACGAGAGAAGGTTCTTAGGCGCGAGCATCCTGACACGCTCACCAGTCTCAATAATCTTGGCCTAATGCTTGATTATCGAGGAAGGCATAGAAAGGCAGAAGCGAAGCATCGACGAGCATTGAAGGCGCAAGAAAGGTTACTTGGCCGCGAACATCCGTCCACACTCACCAGCGTCAATAATCTTAGCCTAGTGCTTCACAACCGACAAAAACAGCAAGAGGCGGAAGCGATGCATCGACGCGCATTAGACACACGAGCGAAGGCCCTGGATACGCGCACCCGGAGACACTCACCAGTGTCAATAACCTTGGCAATTCGCTCTTCAGCCAAGGAAAATATGACGAGGCGGAAGCGATGTATCAACGCGCACTGCAAGGATATAAAGACGTTCTTGGATGTGAGCATGCTTATACGCTCACCAGTCTCACTAACCTCGGGTTGGCACTTGATAATCAAGCCAAATATGAAGAAGCAGAAGTGATACTTCGCCGGGCATTAGAATCACGGGAGAAGGTGCTTGGACACGACGACCCTAAAACGCTCAGCAGTCGTAGTTATCTTCAAAGAGCGGTTAAGGGCCAAGGGAAACTTCAAGAGACGTAGATTGACTAGATTGACCGTGGTTTTAATGACGCGTGAAGGCCACTGGACATCGGCATCACCCAATAGTCACTACTCTTAATATCTCAATTATCCTTTGAATAAATAAATTAAAGACCCTACGACAAATTGTTCCTGGAGGCCAGATCTCTCTCAAAACGGGATCTATGGCCCGGAGAATTGAGGATCATTAGCGCGAAATCCCCGAAAATCTGGTGCGCGACTCTGAGTAAGATGAAATGGAGTTTTATGATGCGTTAGCGCAGCTACTAAGCTATTCTCTGATCCGACTAGAGAGGAACGACCGGTTGATCGATATGCACCGCATAGTACAATTATCGGTCCGGGCATGGCTAGACATACACTAGCTTCTCCACGGTTAGCAGGCCAAATCCCGAGCGATTTCGGAACGGGTATACCCAGATAGGAACTACGAGAGCCGGACACAATATCGATCGCTCCTTACGCATACCAAAAGCGTGCTAAATTCTGTATGTGACGATAATAAAGACAGATAGGCATAAGCAATCTTTTAACGGGTGCTAGAAGCATGACATAGATATTTATACCTGATCAGTTTTACACTACGATCAGTCGATGATCTATGACTTTTCAATTAACACAGGACTATGAAGAGGCTTTCTAATTCTAGATTATGCCTATAACATATAGTGTAGAGGCAGCACACATATCGATCTGTTATCTATACAGTACTTGCTAAACTTCGTTCGTCGCTGTTCATTCTCATACGTCGATGCGGTCCTGAGCCTAAGTTACTTCCACCGGACCCAATGTTCCACACCAGGTTGATACGCTATCTCTCACGTGCGGACACGTTTAAGTGTGGCTATCCGCTTAGCGGCGCTAGTATCTTTCATATAACACGTTACACGTTTATTTTTTCCCCGTGTATTAGTATTATCAATATTTTTAATTCATGTACCATCGTGGTGCCAAGACTTTCACCAAAATTGGTATGCTCTAGGGCAATATAATTATGAAAGGCTCAAAAATCGATTTTGGGCGTAAGATGGACGAAAGGATGCAACATTATCTTTCTTACCCATCTTAGGCGTTTTGGTTAATGATCTTGGCGTGATAATAGTCAACAGCGGGCTTTCTAGCAGTGTGTCTCGGCCTAGGATTCGCCCCACTAACATTTTGTAACTGTTTCTGAAAAGAGCTATGAAAGAAGCATTTAATCACTGTTGATTTTGCAAGTTCCGGGCAATATATAAGATATGTATTAGGGACGACGGTACCTACACGTTCGAGGCCTGTTACTCATAATACACATGTTGAAAATTGCTTGAAAGCTGCAGAGACAACAATCGTCAAATTCTTTTCTGATGGTTCAATTTTCGTACACTAATTACAGATACTAGCGTAGCGAATTACAGATCGAGACCCATTGCTAGCTAGCTATATCGGCGTCAACTAGTTGCCAGAAAGTGATGAGAAGGGGAGTTGGTGGCTCATACGTTTTTATAACCGTCTTGAATCGGGATTCCGATGCCCATTTCTCAAACGATTTGAAATTATATGGAGTAGTATAGATGGGACGATTGAGATTAATTTCATCTGCTACCTGAATAACATCTTTAGACTCAATAGCTATCTCTGTCGGATTAACCTTGCAGACACGGACTAGTGTGTATGTGGACAAGCAAGAGAGACCGTAGAACACTTCCTCTTTCGATGTTGGAAATGGACCACACAACGGATAGCATTGCTGCAGACTAGTCAAACTTATTGAGGTAATCTCTCCTTCTTCCTGGGCGGGAAATCGCCCTCGGATAATTAGCGATGGATGCCGAACTTGGAAGCGGTGCGAGCCTTAATACGATTCGCGATCGCCACGGGCCGACTCGACGCCACCTAACCACGTTAACTAACACGACGATACCCCACTCCCCCACTCCCCCTTTACTAACCTATACCTACTACCTTGTGCCGTAAATGGTGGACGCGCTTTAACTGCCGAAGATAGGATGTTGAACACTTGAAGAAGCGCCTTTAAGCCAGTCTACTAACTAACTTACTAACCCACAAGGATCCCTTTGATATTGATAGCTGAGAGGACATATACTATAAGGATCTATGTATGGGCTCGAAGGAGACACGGCAGATGTATATTAGGACGTGTATCGATAGATTAGTTTTAGTTGCCCTTTCGGCTCAGCCGCCGGGCGTTAATGAATTGTGTGTGTACAAAGTGTTGCAACCTCATACCCAGCAGAGCATGATCAAAAATGTACATTGACCCGAGCCGAGAAACCTAGCGTATGGATTGGGATCCTCTTCGCTCGAGTATCGAGGATTTACACGCTCAGTTATGTCTTCGTCACTTTATCCTGCCAGAGAAACGGCTACTCTCCATTCTTAAACTACTACGGTCTTATAGGACTGTTTATAGGCAGACGTGAACCTTGCGCGACTTCCCTAAATTCTTCTTATCAGCGATCTTAAAGCGGAAGGCCTTGGCTCCCTATTCGGAAAACGCAAACCGCATGTATTGGAGGTCGACCTAGTCGGATATACTCTCCGCTGGTCTGATATTGTCCTATCCCGAACATATGAATCAAAACGGTAGAGCGATGGCAACCATTATGTCCGAGTGGATAAGGGCTAGATATTCTAGACCTAAGTTATATACTGTGCGGATCAATACTTGCAGATCGTATGGCGTACTATTGATTAGATACCTAGGGAACTTTTATGAACAATAAGTTTGAACGTTGAGGACATTCTTGTCGTCAATTTATTGTACTCGACTTTCTGCCCTATACCTGGTTGTGAGAGAGACAAAAACCGAAGTGTAGACTTCTAACGCTGGTGCAGAGGGAAAGGGTCCAACCGTATTCGTCCGTAAGTTCCCCGTCGGCCGTCCAGGTCAGCCTATGTAACACCTGAGTCTCCATCTCACTCGGCGTTTTCCAACGTAATCCTCAGGATTCATCGGTTTGTTGAAGGTGATTCTCCGTAAACAATGTGATCGCGAAAGGCGATGTTCAAAATACGGATCTAAGGGGGCGGCCCGTCTGAATCTCTTTAATCCACGGTTCGGGGTGGAGCGCTTCGTGAGATTGGCCACAAATTCTAAAAGCATGCTTCAACGGCTGTTGAGTCAACTGCATTCACAGCAAAAAAGCTGTGACTACAGCACATTACATGACTTTTTCCAAGAGATCTGCATACCTGGCGGCTATGGTTAGGCGGAGGCGAAAAGGTATAAAAGGAGGCTGCACGACCGGTCTGGAAAATCAGGATTTGAATCCTCATCCTCCACGATGGTATAGTCTTGTGGTCTGCTTGTAGACCTTGGCTTGGGGTCTTAGCTTTTGCTGGTATGAGCCCAGTGAAGTAAGAGTCAACTGTTCTCCGCAGAATGAGCTCTGCGACACTAACTGTTCTCCGTAGGATGAGCTCTGCGATACTAACTGTTCTCCGTAGGATGAGCTCTGCGATACTAAGTGTGCTTCGCATGATAAGGTCTGCGATATCCATTAGTGGATTATAAAGATTATAAGGATCGAAATGCCATCCGGTATGCTGTTGCTAATTGCGACGAGGGGTTAGTATAACTTCTCCTGGGACTGCAAAGCGATATATAGACGATAGACTATCAGCAGATCACCCCTCTCAACTTGGCGATTTCTAAAAGGAAATTATCTATCACCAAATTGCTGCTTCGTCATTCAGAAGTTTATCCTTCACAGCCTCGGCTAGTGGATGTGAATGGTAAATACCCGCTTTGTTTAGCTGTCGACGCCGGTCTGAAAGAAATCGCTCAAGCTCTGATCATGTATGGTGCCGATGTGTATGTCAGGGACAGATAAGGCCAGCCCTTGTTGCACCAAGCCGCCAGCAACGGGCATGACGACGTCATCCAACTGTTGCTGAGCCATGGAGTCGACGTCAATAGTCCTCACCTCGGGGGCCACATAGCACTGCATTTCGCTGCATTCTATGGGCACAAGTCAACCATAAAGCTACTTTTGAGCACGCCTGGAATTGACATTGCTGCTGGTGACGGCGAAGGAGCTACAGCCCTCTGTGCGGCTGCTCGTGGGAATCACCGATCCGTCGCATTGCGGATCTTAGCCGAGGAGCCAGCTAATGTCAACGCACGCTTCCTGGGCCAAAAGACTGCTCTTCACTTTGCGGTTGAAAATCGAAACGTTCTCCTCGCTTGTCTGCTTGTGGACTTGGATTCACTAGACCTAAACATCTGCGATGACTAGGGGTGGACAGCCCTCAGCTACGCGGCGGATCAGGGCGATCTGCGGATGTTGGAGCTCCTCCTTACTAGGACCGATCTAGATTTGAATGCTTTGGGAGCATCTCCTATTTATCTTGCTGCTGAAAGAGGACATCTAGAAGTGGTCCGCCGACTTGTCTCCCTTGACGAGGTTGATATTAATCAGACTGTCTGGCATAAGTCTCCTCTATTTATCGCGATCGAAAACGGACACCGTGATGTCGCAAAGCTGCTCCTTGAATAAGGGTCTCGACTAGATGTTAATGTAAAGACCTCTCTTGGGGACACCGCGCTATATATGGCTGTCTCTTATGGGAACCTGGATATTGTGGAGTTATTACTCAAAGACGATCGGCTAGATGTCACGGGTACTAATCGATATGGAGAGTCAGCCCTGGAGCTCGCAGCCCGTAATGGGAAGGAGCACGTTGTTAGGCGTCTTTGCCGCGACCGCCGAGTAAGAAATGTTTGCCACTTCGGGAGTGCTATGGAAGCTATATCGAATATCCGGATTCTTTATTTTCTTCGGGGGTAGTTGTTGAGATATGGCGTGGAACACGGTGTCCGTCGGTCAGCTCGACTTACCAGAGGATCATCCTAGTTCGCGGAGTCTAGCACGTCGCTATCACTTCGCCGGTCAACACGCATGTTATAAACGTGTCGTGATAGCTCTTAGATAACATCTACAGTTAATATGGAGTTTCGATAATTTGAACAAGATTTGTAGAGGATCTTCCGTAGGTCAATCATGATCCCGTGCAAAATGCTCGTATAAAAAATCAGAATGCGATTACTAGGCATTTTTCGAATGAGAATCTAGCCAAAATCCATCATTCAGACATCTAGTTTCTGTAATTAGATACGCGAAAGATGAACGGTGATATGTTGATGTGTTGATGTTGATGTTGATGTGTTGATGTTGATCCCCATAACAGAAGATGCCGGTTGATGAGGAAACGGCTTTGATGTGTTGGTTTCAAACACTCCCACTTGCCTTGGTTAACTTGGACGATTCGACGTTAGTGCTTCCGACTTAACCACATATTTTTCAATCTAACCGTTCACTAGCGCCGGTGAGACGAAGAAATCTGGGTCAATGGAAGTACCTAGATGTCAACATAGTATATATCAATCAGGAGCTTTAACAGTCTTCCTGGGTAGAAGATTGACAATTATCCATGGTATAGGTCTATCAATTTAGAATCTGGACGTTTAATCGTTTGTATGTGACCGCTCTGAACTTTGATGGTTAACGAATATAACCATATTAACTAGTTATTAGACGGCTCTAAGGCAAATAAGGCATGTACCTATGCACCTTAGCGTTTAGAAATGATGCTGTAATCACTGTAGGTGGTATGATATCACGAGGAAATAAGGGTGGCTTCTTGGCCCTCGATAAAAACACTTTCATTGCATCGAAAGTAATATTCTACAGTACCATCACTGACAGTCTGATCTAGATTCTTAATTCTATAAATGTCTTCTTCAGCCTCCAAAATATCATACTTCGCTTCCTTGACAATTTCTGGAAAGTCTCATATCTGGTTGTAAAGGCCACGGCATCAGAATATGGAGATCGACGATAAAGGTATGCACAAAGTACTGTATCAGGACGTGATGTACTAAGCTCATTACAGTCTAGACTGTATCGACCTTCACGAGTTCTGGTCCAACTCGTCCGACATTCCAGCAACACCGCCCCTCTTAGCCACTGACTGCGACGATATTTTGCATTCACCCATTGGAGCTCAACGGGTTGACCCTAGCGTTTCGATACCACCTTCAGTCGACTGTCTTCTTTTTCCTGACCCGGAGAATCTACAAGCAGGCTTCAACTGGCTGGGCCCAGATCTTCTTTCCCCTACGACTCAATGCGAAGATCTAATACTCTATATATCGGCGTTTGTTCTAGCGAGGCTACTGCATTAGGTGGAGATAAGCCTCACGGAGCTAGATTAGCTCACGGGTGAGACAATTAAGGAGCATCTGTTCCACCTGTCTTCGGCCTAATATAGCAGATACGATCTCTACAGGGTGCGCAGACAAATTCTAGATATCGTCTCTAGCGCTAGGGATGATCAGCCGAGACTCTTCCGATTGTCTTTACGACCGCGCACGGAGCTGCCCGCATATTTCCCAGATACGGCCTTACCTATGCACACAAATCCTTGGCAATAGGCCTGAATCCAAATGTGTTTGTACAAAACTTGGCAGATAATTACAGGTGGCCTCTCTAGTAAACCACTGAACCGGAGCATTGTCACTGCTAAGATTGTTTTGGACGTTTTATGCCCGATCTGAAGCAAGGTGATTTTCAGGGAAGATTATCGCAAACAGGAGACTTGCTATACAGCAGTATGATGGCATAAATTCTAGCTAACGAAAAGCCAACTCACAGGTAGGAAAAGGCCGGCAGAAATAGGTCCCTATCTCCGGCTCCCGTTCCTGAGCCAGATCTAGAAAAGGTTAGAGATCATTCGTCAATCCTATTTGCTATCGAGCAACCCATATATTGCAGAACTAGGGGAGCAGACCAGATTTTCCTAGAATAGACCAGGCACCTAGAAGGACGTGTGATAAACCCTGGCCTCTCTTCTGCGTTCCTGGGGCCCACAGGCCTGCTATTTACGACGATATACCCTGCTCCTCGGAACAGCATAAAGCTCCTGGGACCACTGCCGACTTTAGCAATTATTAAAGGTGCCAAATCGGCTTAGCTCCCTCAGGTCCATACAGTACGCTTTCTAGAACGGCCTAAAGGCAAACACATCACTAGTAACCCTCCATCTTGCGCGTCATGCTTATTAAGAAGAATAAGTCCGTCTAGATAGTTATTTCTTCTTGTGAATAGTGCCTAGGTCATACTGTATAGAGTCAACAATTTCCTATCTGGTGAGTTATGCCTAAATCATAAGGAATTTCTTTATAAAAGAGAACAATCGTTTATACGACCACATTTTGCATGCTCATTTCGGTTACCTATAAATGTAGTATCAAGATAAAAACTAAGCAGATGTTCTGCACGCATGTTGACTCATTGTTAAGCGAGCACCAGGAAAGCTAGGGGCGAACGCTTACCACATCACCTGCAAAATATGAGCCACGCCGTTAACGTTAAGCATCAACTCGAAACCACTAAGCGCCTGCAACGTTCGCTTGTCAATCCTACATACAGGGCTCAAGTAGGTGAGGCACTTGCCCTCATTATAAGACTGCTAGTGTGTGATAGAAAGGTGACCGTTGCTCAACATGTAATAGGTCTCATGGTTCAGTACGGAAAGCTAGAATATAAATACTATCACCCTTCTCCAGTCAATTCTCTTCCCAAAACCAACTCACTTTAATTCACCTACGCGATATTCAAGTATAACAACCAATCATGACACCGACACAAGTGAGGATGATAGCCTGATGGCTCAAGCGAACGAGCAGCTTGAACGCGAGCTGCAACAGAGTCAGAAACTCACCCTTACTACATACCAAGCGCCTCGACGTGTGGTGTCTCTCGGCATCTCCCCCAGCTACGTCAGAGACTAGACACCAGTAGATGTATTTCGGGAGTTATATCAAAATTGGTACGTGCTAACCTCTCTCGCTAGGCAAGCGCTAATCCACGCAGGAAGGACGCCATCATCGAAAGATTCGACCTTGACCGTCAGAGCTTCCAGCCATTTTTGGAAGACCATAGTGAACATCTCTCAGTCGTTGTTCCCGACCAGCCAGGGGACCGTAAGAATCGACGCGCACTAGGTTTCATTCAGTACGAAAAGGAGGCCGGTCGAATCACGATAGTAAATCCATACATGCAACTACCCATCAATGCTCTAGCGATAGGATTCTCCACCAAAGCTGCTCACAAGCATCTTGTTAGACATCATAGCGAGGGTCTTAAGCTAGCGGGCCTCGTCCTCGCTCGAGATCGCTACTAGGTGAGTATCGCCGCGAGTGGTTGCAATTAGAGGTTTGACATGCACACAGATACTGCTTCGATTTCTTGTACGGTCACACCATCTCAGAAAACCAAGTTGATCGGGTAGATCGATCCTGCCCTCGACATAGCAAGCCTACGTTACCATGTGGGGAGGGACGTCGCTATGGTGATCGGCAGAACGCGGACCAAGCCAGGCCGACCCGTCGCGCTAGACGCGTTTTTGGATTGGCTCCGCCTAACGACGATAGACATTCGCGGCCTCACCTACCCTTCTAGTCTCATCCCCACGCAACATAGCGACTTGATCCTTAATCCCCAGCTACGAGGCCAGCTCTATCACAATGGAATCACTTTGACCAATACCACCGTGGGCGGCGCATTCCTCTTCGCGTACAATTTCGCCTATTCGTCTACCTACCGCGATCGTCGCCGACTAGCATCCTAGCGGGATACGGCTCACTAGGTACGAAAGATATAGGAGGACGCGCTACGCGAGAAGGAAGACACCGTCTTGCCTCTAGTGATCGATCTGCTGCGGAAGCATGCCTATTCTACGGAGGCCGAGATAATAGGCCCTCATTTAGAGCCATCGGCGCGGCGTCAGATCTAGCAATACCTACTACGCGAGTCAGGGGATAAAGAATTCTTTTACAGCGAGCGAAACAATGATTAGGTATGTGCTTGCGGTTCACAGCGTGTAATATTTAGATAGCTAATGCA
Organism: Penicillium cataractarum; assembly: GCF_028827025.1. Lineage (NCBI taxonomy): Eukaryota > Fungi > Ascomycota > Eurotiomycetes > Eurotiales > Aspergillaceae > Penicillium > Penicillium cataractarum. The sequence goes on along the minus strand of NW_026622745.1, from coordinate 167,872 downwards.
GACAGACCACGAACACCATCCGTGATAGCCTTAGCAAGCGCCCGGCCTGCCTACCGGATATGCTATGGCAGATACTGCGTGCCCACTGCCCCATCCGGACTGTCGAAGAGGAGCAGCAAAAACAGTTCAAAGATACAAAGCCCTACATCGTTCCGGACACTACATTCGCGAGAACCGTTAACCGAGCACTACAAGCCTGCTTCGCTCTGCTAAAGTTCACCGATCATATTCAGGTAGTCTACATCCGAGGCTCAACCGGCAAAGTCGACGTTTACTTTAACAAGGGACAGGGTACGCTAAAGATACACTACCGATAGTTAGACTTTGCCTGTATACATCATCGGTCGCTCTGCCGGCCTTAGTCTCCAACCAACCGCCCCGACACAACCGCGTCGTTTTTCTGCTGCCATGTGGTGGAAGAGCTCTTAGTTCGATCACTTACATCCATATTCAAGGCGCATCCGACGTCTCGACCGGCAGAATTGAGATTCATGCGGCAGGTTAGACGGCGACTGCGATATATGCCGCATAGCATCCAGTTAAAGCCATACCCCGGTGGTATTCTAGTCAGTTAGGAAGATAATAAGGCGGAATCGGTTCGTAGGCTCGGTCCCAGCGGCCCGGACTACCATATTATACTTCATAAGGATAACTGTGCGGACTCTAGGACGGTACTTCTCCACGATGAAGTAGGTAAGTAGTCGTAATCATACGGGGAACAACCGTTAACTCTTTGGTACAGCCCTCCCTAACTAGGTGGTGCCCTATGGCTGCCGCTAGCAATTTGCTCGCCAGACACACCGAATATGCCTCTTTACCGGTTTGTCTCACACATCTACCTATTATGCCATGATTGCGTTGAATGAAGATCGAGCGTTTTATGGAGTGCCGTCGGATCGAGTATCGCCTAGGTCGTATGAGGAGGTAGGAAACCTCTCTCGATAGATAATATAGAAAGCGCCTTCGCTCCGCGCTGTTTAATAGATAAGGATCCGACAGGAAGGTACGGCATAAACCCTCATAGCAAAAGATAAGCAGTGTGAGAATAAATGTGAGCCCAAGCACGTTCTATGCTAACATTGCATGTGTAGGGTCCGGTATTATCGCTGGTAATTTCTTCTCATGTCCAGTCTTCCTCTGATACTGTATCATCTGACAGTGGCTCATATCTCGATAGCCTTGCGTTCACACTCGGTAGAGAAGCTCTAGCTAGCGAGGAAAAGTCAATGATACTAGCCAGACGAGCTAACCGACACTACGCCCTGTATAGGGTGCTTGTCTGTGGCGCGATGACACTGACGGCACTAGTCGATGATCTCGTAATATGTCTCGAGGGCCCTGCTGGTTCTTTTAAGGCGCTTCTATATATGCTATAGACCCTATAAGTACGACCTTCGAGTCCTCATTCAAGTATTTGACCCTTATCTCACTCTTCTGGGAACGATGGATTTCCTTCGACGGCTTATATTTAAAAAAGGATCACACGAGTCAGCATGTGAAACAGTACTAACTGATATGATTTTGCCAGTCTACTATTTTGATGACACCCCACTTTTACGCAACATCGTTCAGTGCTACTCTTCGGTTCAACGATATACTCGATCCAGAAATGCTGCGGATGTCTTTGTCGTAGCTACTCGAGCGTGAGGGTTGGCGTAAGCTCGGGGGCCGTATTCGTTTAAATGTAGGCGTTAATCGCGAAACCTACACTTATTCAAATGGATTCTCTAACAACGCTACTCCTGAAAGTCAGAGCATAAGTCGGAGATTCACGTTCCCCAGTCCTTCACTACGGATAGACCTGCTATTAATTTTCATCATGAAGAGTTTCACATCACCATAAATGAACACCCGCTGGCTTCAAGGCTGCCCGTACCCACTAATAGCGTTCCGTCACTACAAGATGGCCCTTCGGTGTTTAGAAAACTCTAGATGCCACTAAATGCACCAGTCTGTCTGAATGAATACCTTACCTCTGATCACCCACAAATAACTCTAAATATCGGGTCATTCACTGACGCGACGCTTATATCGCTTTATTGGCCTCATATTGCAGCAGATGCAATGAGCTTACATGACTTGGCTACAGCATAGAGTCTTGTGCTTACTGGGCGACAATCAGAAATCCCGCCGATACTGTCTTCTAACGACGATCCGATGGCTACCATCGGCAAAGACCCTCGCTTCCTAGATACCGACATCCTTGAAGAACAACAAGTCAAGGGATAGCGGCTACTTCTCTAGGGACTTCGCTTTATGCTTGATTTACTCTGGTGGCCGAAGATAGAGACTCGGGCCGTATATTTGCCCCGAAAGGTTGTGAGCCAACTCCGGAGCAATATACTAGCTTCACTTACAGAAGGAGCTAAGAAGAATATTGCTACTGAGGTTACTGAAAGACAGGCGCCTTTTATAAGTGAGGGGGATATACTAACGGCATGGATCTCACTGATCGTTGCCTCAACTCTTCTGCCTTCAAAGTCATCACGGACTATCGGTATCAGCAATGCGTTTGATCTTCAACCTCGCCTACTATCCATTTTCCCAGCCAAAAAAAGCCAAGGCAGTAATATACAGAATGCTATCTTTCCGTGCTAGACAAATATATCTGCTTACGACCTCATCCGAAAGACGGATGCTCTTGGGGCTACGGCTCTCAAGATCCGTCATAGCATCAACACACAGACCAGCGAACTACAAATCCATACATTAGCACGCCTAACTCGAATCTCACTAGAACAAACACACTTACCACCAATGTTTGGCGATACGAGTTCGTTTTTGATTACGGTGTCAAATTGGTCAAAGGCTCGCCTCTTCGAGGTAGTTAATTTTGGCCCTACAGTTCAAATCGCACAAAATACTACCAAATACCAAGGGTCTACATCGGGTTTGAAGAAGAAATGTGCTAGGGGCAATAGAAAACCAGGTCGTCAAGCATTCAAGAGTAATCCGGTGCACTACTGCGTTAATAATATGAGCCCAAACAACATGTTAGCTAGAAATGCATTTTTTTTCGCAGGTACACCAAATAGTGACTACTGGATCCATGGGTCTTTTCCGATTTCTGTGTGGAAGGCGATAGAGGGAGTTTTTCGAGACAACTTTTTGGCGTCGGGGTAAGAGGTTAGGAGAATAGGCTGCTCTTGTTTGGAGGACGACGGTTCATAGGAAGATTATGGATAGAGAGATTATTAGCGAGAAAGTGACCATCCAAATTACTTGCTAACTATATTCACTTAGCAAGTACACACTCCAAGAGCGAATCATATCTAGTGTTGTAGGTATAGATTTGCTTAATGATGAGGCCCGCTTTCTCCTTAAGAGCATATCACTATATTACCGTACGCTCATATAGGTGTTCAGCGCTAATTCCCCTTCTGGCGCGTTGGTGAGCAGTGGACTATAAAGGGTGGTGTAGGTTGAAGTCGCTAAGTATAATAATCTCGCTTCCCGGACTGAGGCTACCGATAGTCCCAGCCAGGGTCGGGAGCGTATCTGTAGTCACATCGTTGTAGACGTTAAAGATGTGGATGCTTTTACTAGACCGGGGGTTAGAGATTTTCATAGAGATGATGTCCTTGGAGGTGAACGAGACGCTTCAAGTGGCTAGGTTAATCTGTTTATTGATGTAAAGGCACACCCTCGTCTCATCATCAGCATAGTATGTGAGCTAGAAGTGTGTTTTGAGAGGGTGGTAGGATGTGGCAGTGAATAGATTACGCCAGGGTTCTTGAATTACTAGGATGTCGTATTCCAGAACCCTGCAGTTTTGGAACAGGCTAGCAAGGACGACATCTCTTGATTTCTGGACGTTGTACTGTAAGATACGTAGTTCCTGTTGCCTTAACATTAGAGTGTATCGGCGGGGTCTGTATGGATTTGACTACGGGTCACTCTGGCTTCTATTCGGTCAGGTGGTTCTGTCGGCTATCGGTGAGTCCACCCCGGAACAGTAGACCTATATCTCCTAGCTAATTCGGGGCGCACTGTCAATCCTCTTTAGGCGTATCTTAGTTTGTCCCGTAGATACCTACGGAGCTCCCCCGCCAACCCGAAGTCTTTGTTGTAGTGCAAAAGGAAGCTTGATTTTTCTTCTTGAGGGAAAACATATAAGTATATATACAACGCGAAGTCTAATTTGATTTCCAATCAACTTAGTTCCTTTCATACATAGACCAGGAATTATTTCCGATGTTGCGGCTTCATTCCTAGCAGGCACATCCCAATTCACAACAACCTTCTCCACTAGGGTCGCGCGTTTCGGGTTCGAATCCTCCGCGCGTCGTCATTTCCGAATGATATTTAGATTTTTTGCGTTTGATCAGTTTCCCCTCATAGGTCTAGCCATTCGGTGTTTAATTCAGTCCTCACTTCCGTCTCGCGTTGTTGACTGTTCAAATATAACAGCAAAAACCAGGTTCGCCCAAGTAGAGTCGCGTCGCTAGGATTCACGTCGTGTCTCTGCACTTCCACCGATCGCCTCTAGCGTCCGTCATTAACATAACACGTCACCAAAACAAAAATACTTCAACCCCCCTACTCTCATAGCAAACCCAGTTCAAATATCGGGCAAGCCCATATTTACCCCTCTGACTGGCAAGCCATCGGACGTTAGCTGTCCGCGAAAACAAGGGTCGTATACAGAGCTAGTTAGATCAAGGGTAGCCACGTAGCGATTACGGCCTCCTTGTCTTCCATGCGTGGCATAGTAGGCTTTAAGGTTATCGCGACGCGAGAAGCTACGCCGACACTCCGGAACCCAGCAAGAATAAGGTTTTCCCGCCAAGTGGCCGGACAGATAACGCTAAAGGCCTTTAAAGTATCGAAAGCGACCTCTATACCCCGCAACGCTACATTTAAATTATCGCCGCTGAATATGCCAGGGTATACTGTTGCGACTGTGACTCGAGTATCCCTGGTTGCCACAGACGAGGCGTGTGAATTCCTCAAAGTCGTGCCAGGAGGTCGTCCTCCACTCCCTGTCGGGCGTCTCACTAAATAAGGCAATGTCGCTCCTATTCAGCATGTTTACGCTGTATGACTCGGAAATGGGGTTTCTCGCGAAGACTTCAACTCCAGGCTCCAGATCAGAGTCGTCTTTAAACCATACCGGATTCTAATGCTAGGCTTGCTTAGAAGATGCATAAATGGAAAATTCCATACTGGGCCAGATGTTGCCTAGGAAGCCGATCCAGTGTACTACAACCTGGCTGTGACCAGCTTGGAGAATAGGCCATTGATAGGAGCCTTGTAAAGGGTAGGAAAGGTTCCATTCTGCATGGTTTATTTAGTGATATGCTTGATTCAATCGCTCTATGCGTAGAGCTTGATTACTTACCCGTGTGGTAGTCTCCATCATTATCCTCCGCCGATGGGGGCGCTATCTTAACCTGTGAATGCATTTGGCTGAGGGGCAGATTCAAAAATCCCTGGAGTCACGAACATCAGGCCTTAAACTAGTTAGGAGATATACGTGAAAGGCAGGTTGACAGGGTAGGGTACTGAACATAGCTAGGAAGAGCTAGCAACTGGCGAGTGCTATACTGTACGGGACGTGCAGGTGTTACAAGTATATCCACTTTCCTAAAACCTTCAACTGTGTACAGAATCTGATTCAACTAGCCTCATTCATGCGTAGCTGCGTGAGCATGAGCGGGTAAGGTGATCGTTTCACTAGGGAATTAGTCCGTTATACGTAGTAGGGGGTATTTATAAACTTGTCGTCCTGTCTTGTCATGTGCTTTGTTTGGCACCAGCGCGTCCGCTATTAGGAGTGGCAACCGTCGAAATATAATCGTAAGTGCAGCTGCCCAAATCTGAGGGCCGCTGGAAAAATGTTTCAAGTCAACTTCCACTTATTTAAGCCTCGGTTGGGATGTCAATTTTAGTTAGTCGCTATGAGAATTAAGCTTATATTGAACCAGTGATGTTGAGTCTATGGAGACTGCAGCATTCAGAAAAAGTCGACAGACGAACATACACTCAACGGGGTTCCTTATTAGGACCTTGAGGTGGCTGTGCAACCATCATCAATAAGATGCTTGAGCTTCGGGACCCCTATCCTTTCTGTTCAAATTTTAACGCTGACTCAACGATTAGTTCAATACTTTGCGAAAAAACCGGTCTAAATTCTAATACGTGGACGGGAATCGTCGGTGGGTGTGAGTGTTGAAACTGGTGAACGGTGACCAAGCATCTTCTATCTTGACTAGGTATAGTGGGTCAACAATTAACATATGAGGATATACTCCATCTCGTCAAGGGCTTAATCCTGAATCTAGTGGAGCTTTCTCACCGCAGGTTCATGGTGATGTTGCGAACAGTTTATATCGGGTACAAAGTTACAAATATGATCTCCAACGTTGAGCTGCACTGGCAGTATTCGAGCATCATTAAACTTATCGTTGTAACAGTCGAATTCTGTTGACCTTCTGAAACGCACTTTAAGCTGGTTCCTTGGCTGGTCTCGTTGAATGCTCAACACATTGGCAGAGTTGAATGTCAAAGAGATCTTCTGCGTACGATAGGTCCAGTGACGTCTCGCCTGAGCCTTCTGCCTAGCCCTCGATCACGAGAAACAATTCATTACGGAAAACCAAACCGCATGAGTGTAGACAGCGGCCGAAGTGCTAGTAAACAGCAAAATCAGATTATGAGCCAAATTCCTTGACTCTTGGGGTACATTTACTTCTAGGGCCCACCGTGGTATTCCTAGGGTGTCATAGAGGGATCCCGGAAACTATGATTAGTACTCCTAGGGATGTGCTGATACGTGTCTAGGATCTTGCACAGCTATGTCCATCTAAGCCATTGAGGAATTTAGATCCATAACGCCGTTAGAAGAACCACGAGCTCATGGACAGACAATATAAATTCGTGATGCGTCTGCTCTCGCATCCTCCTTGGCTATGTTCATTTCATCCAATATCGAAAGGGTTACCTGGCCGCTCTCGAAATCGGAAATCCTCAATCTTGCTAGACCTATCTACCGCATATAAATCTCTACCAACATCATTTTGATCATCAAATGCAGAGGTGATCCCTGTCTCCTATTACCGCTAAGGGAGTCAGCACGTCTACCTAACTTATTATTCCCGTACCTTAGGATTACTACCGCCACCGGTTTCACTAGTTCACTTAATCTCTCCGTCCACGATACCTCCACGCCACCGATCCTGCTTACCGTGCCGTATTTTAAAACAACGATGTAATCGCGAAGTACCTTCTTACTAGTCTTACGTTACTCGCGGTTCGCCCTATATTTATAAAGACACGAGTCCTCTAGACCGTGATAATCGGCAGCCACGACGATCTAAGCGACGGGACCAGTGTAAATCCACTATAGAATATCATCGGATACAATCGCAAGAGTCGCCTAATAATGGGATAACGGTCCTATAAGATTGCGGTCAACCCGCTATCTAGTATGGAGATGAAGAAGAAGCCCCCCACGTTCGTTAAGCATCCTTCGTGAAGGCCGCTAAATCCCTTAAGATATTAACAGAAGAACGCTCCTTTAACGGGACCCATAGGGAAAGGAACATCGCCCTCCACACAACCGCCAATAACTACCTCCCCTCTACGACCCTATCTAAGAACGTCTTATACCAATCAAAACTTTATTAGACGCAAGCATACTTTAAAATGCCCCTCCCGGTCGAGTTTGTCCTATAGTACAGGCGTATTAGAACCCAGAGCTGACGATTGAACAGGCTACCTTACTATTATCATACTAAATCTAAGGGCCAACTTCATACATAGTAGCAGCTAAAAAGAAGCCGCATACAATTCACCAACTCCTGCTCGTACTAAGCTACCTCTTCATTTCTACAATACTTCCCGGGGATAAAGGGGCATTATAGTATATCATCTATCGTAGCGGAAATAACTAGGAAAAAGGGTTTATTTTACAATACGATAGACTACTATCATAGTTCATCGCCGCACGCGAGGCTTTAACCCGATCTAAAGCCCTCCACAGCATATCTCTAGAAGATTTAGAGCTCCAGATCAGGTACATCCTGTTCATTCTAGGACAACATACATCGTGTGATTTAAGCTTCCTTCACACATACTATCAGCGACCACTTCCTCCATACCGGCCTTTTAGGACCAAAGCCAGTGTCGCGCTAATTTGCCACGCCTTTATAGGAATCCAAGCCGCAGACATAGACGGATATAAGTCCAATAAGATCTAGGTATATGGCGAAGAATTTCTTTCCACGATGGCTTTCTAACTCAATAGATCGCCGCTTTTTCAAGCCGAGATCTCAATACACCAACTACAATCGATAATCCTGAGCCTTCAAAGAGCCTTCCAGCTCGAGGAAGTCCGTGTCGCCTCAACAAAGCCGCAGAAGATCCTCATTGGAAATGATTCAGACCGGATGGATTATTATCGACGAGCATTTTCATCGTTGAACCCAATGCTATTACCGAAGATCTTGATATCAGCACTGGGGTTAGACCCGATGGCTAATTTGAGTACAGACTGCCTAGCTACTCTCCTTGCAAAGATCTTCCACGATACGTACCCGATGAAGGATTTAGAAGCTACTTTTAAGAAGGTTCCCGAAATTCTACTATCAAAGCCTGATCGGATCGTGGCTACGGAAATGTTTCACGTCAAAACATTCGAGCAAGCATGTCAGCTTGAATCTTGGTGAGTACCCACCACGCAGGACAAGCAGACAAGAACCTGACGGCGATAGCGACTACAGATAATAGATCCCACATCTTTGTTTTCCATGTCTCACTCGGGACAGGCATGTAAAAAGAATTGTCAGATATACAATGGCGGAGATTTGATCCTGCTCGAGCGAAATCGCTAACATGACGCAAGATCGTATCGGCGACACGGGGAGAACTTCAAGTGGACCACGGTTGGCGTGACTTGGCCCGCGTTACGGCGATCACCACTTACCGTACATCACTACAATAGCCATCGTGAACGGCGATCGACCGCTCCTTTCCTGGTGCAACCCAAGATTCAGACAACGTCGTTGCAAACTATTTTCTGAATACATTGTTAGCACCTCACTAGTGACTAAACTAAGGATGTATAACTACTGTCACATAAGCGAATTTGCTCTTGAAAAAGGTTGCTTAAAGTCCTTGCGAATAGGTCATCAGAAAGAGGATTTTGACTCCTTCTATTCATTAGTTTACCTGTCTACTAATTATTAAGGACCACACGCCCATCCGAATACCTCCTACCAAGGACAAAACGTAAAGCGGATAAGTGTGCCAACCATATATAAGACTAACATGCGTCTCGGACAGTTCCGGTAACAGCATAGGCGGTAACAGCATAGGCGGTAACAGCATAGGCCCCAAGAAACGAGAATCCTTTTGACCCTTTTTTACAACAGCACTAAGTTCAAGCGATTATTGCCCTTCCGTTCTAGGGGATAAGTAAGAGAAGATACTCACTAGTGAGTCTATAGAAGAGTTAATCTAAATGACACGTTCGTAATGTTAGTCAACGACCCAAACAATAGGACCCTTAAAAATTATTGAAATATCTCGATTTTGACCGGATAAAGGTAAAAAGGGTAACTTGCCTAGGGATTATCAGATTTCTTTACTGGTAGTCTAGGAGAGAGCCGAGTGCCATCGCCGAATTCTAGTTTCTTACAGCTAATTACATCGCTACTAGATAGGGCTCTCTTCAGCCAAATTCAGCTAAGAGCCCTCGAAAGAGGTAAGTTATCTAAGGAATAAATTTTGTGTGTCTGGAAGATTAAGTTATTTTAATAACTTCTGTACTAACCATGAACCTTTGAAAACAGCACGCCTCCTAGCTTAGCCAAGGAAACTACAGAACCAGTAAACCGGTCCAGGGGATTGCCCTAGCCTATTTTAATACACGTGCGGTCAGACATACTTCAATAGTTCGATCAGGCTGCAATTTTCGCAAAAGGTACAGTAAAACATTTGAATTTTCCGAGGCCTGCCACTTGGAGACACGGGAGATACAGGACATAGAAAGAAATCCACCGATCATATATATCCACGGCCACCGGATGAACTCAGTTAAAAGACAAAACGGCAACTCACGCGACAAAGTGGCCCCGATAGGTGAATGCTTTCATTTCTAGCAACCCACTGTAGAACTTGAAAAGCTCGAGTTCGAAAGGATCGTGGTCGGTACTGTTAGCGCAACTGAGACTCGGGAGGATATGGCGTCAAATGGCGTCGGCAGGGGATTTTTGCTTAGCATCGGGGTCCATAACTGCCGCCAGCAGTGTATAAGCTACCCTTTTGTAGCGCTTTGTCGACCTTGCAACTTGCTTCATCTCCTCCGTCATTATAAAAGTAGAGTAGACCATTTCGATACACTTCTACCCACGCGGAATATCCGGAAGAGATACAGAGATTGACTTTGACTGTATCGGACTCGGATTTGGTGTCGTTCCGCGCTGTAATCAGATCTGGGATCCGTTAGTACTAGCTCTTCATCCAGAATGGGCATCTTACTAGAGCAAGAAGTGCCATTCAGAGGGGCAAATAGCTCTAAGATCCCAGTACAGTCGAAGATCTCCGTAGAATACACGAAGCATCGGTCCTCATAGTCCATTATCTAAAGCGTCCCGGCAAGAACCACTGAGATGGGGGTGAAAAATGCTAGTAAAAGGTGCATTTCTAATTCACTCTAAGAGCTAGAATACCTGTCCAGTAGGAAAAAGGATTGTATCTTGCTGGCTGTCGCGTATGTGCATTTATAGTTTCAGTTCGGCAGCCTAGAAGAGATAATTATTCAGAATCCATCCAACTCGACAAACATTTCTGGCGCCATCGAAATTCTGACTTATTCTAGACACCGTACATATATACGAGGAAGAAAATGGCAGGTGGCAACAAGTTGATGCTAAAAGGGATTCAGGATAGTAGTATTGAAGGTTATGGCAGAGGCCTTCTACAGACCTATCTTCGCCAAAAGGGCCACGTCTTTCCGCGGTAAGCGCAAGCTCCTATCTATTCTAATCTTCTATACTAATTTATATAGAGATCGAGTATTCTCTATCTATCGAGATGAACGCCCTAATGCGCGTCGCCGTCGGACGCTCGATCTTCAGCGCCAGCGGCAAGCGTATCACTCGCCTGGTCCGAATCATGTATAGCATATAGATGGTTATATGAAACTGTCGCTTTATGGTATCGAGATCTACGCTACAATTAACGGATATTCAAGATACATTCTCTGGGTCTACATTGGTATTTCTACCAGGACTGCAATTAGCGCTTATAAGCAATATGTTGATACAGTATCAACTTTTGGATATCTACCACAGATCCTTCGTACTAACCTTAGCGGCGAGACAATCTATCTTAGTGACGCCCATTGGGCACTTCGCCGTGTGGCTAATCCAGATATCCCACATGCAGATTACTATTCGTATGGCAAGAGTACTAAGAATACTCGTATTAAGGCCTGGTGGGCGTAGCTCTCACGATCAAGCGTCTTTATATGGCGTATAAGTAGTAAATCCTTATAATACTAAGGTGAAATTCTTTCTGATCTATCTTAGAATTACTTTGGAGCCCTTCGAGATGAGGGTCTCTTCTCAATCACAAGCCTTCCTGACCAGGTTGCTCTTCTTGCGATTTTCATGCCTATATTACGATCAACTATCAATTCATATGTAGGCACATAGAACCGTCATCGAATTCGCAAGCAACCAAAGCGCCCATAGGTAGTAGCAGGAAAGCCAATTATCCTATATAACGATTCAACTAGGCAAGACCTAAAGCAATTAGCAGATCCTACACTTCTTGAGACCTTACGCCAGGATACAGCCGATTAGAATACAGATAAGTATCTTCCATCAGATACCCTAGTATAGTATATGCACCAGCTAGAAGATATGGGGTTTAACCCATTAAATCCTCCGCCGAGGGACGATTCAGCCTAGCCATACAAATCAATATATCTTAAGCTCAGGCAGCGGGCAATCTTACATACACAATCAAGCAATTCACCAATCCTTCAAATCTACGAGCGGCTAACACAGGGAAATTGGGAGAATTGGCAAGAAAGGCGATACTAATCGTGAGATTTATATATAGTATACAGTTCAGTATGATTCGTATATAATTGCATAGAAAATTGTGTGTGAGTGAAACTAGAAGAACAGCCGAAATCGAGATTCTGCCGGATCAAAATTCGCTGACTAAGGGTTATGGCGGAGTCCACTACGGCGGACTAAACAAGGGGTCACAGACTTTTGAGGCGCCACTATACGACTTCGGTTAATTACCGGGACATTTCTCACCGTTGCGACCAGCGTAGCGGAGGCCGACGCTCACATTACCACCGCATAACACCGTTTCTGGAGACGGGCCGTGAATATATAGACGGACATTCACACCCTTCCAGAAACCCACCCGCTCCGCAGGAGTACAGACTGCATAAAGAAGTTCAGGAGATACCACCGTTCGCCGCTGTACCAGGTGTCGGACGCGCTGAAAAATATTGAGATAGAAACTCTAGAAACCCTCAATCCGTTCGTGTTAGCACCGTAGGAGACTCGCATACAGAGCGATGTTGAAGCAATGCCGTACTCGCACACCGTACCGGGCGGATCATTACAAGTTACGGTCGGCAGTACAGCACGAAACGGCCTCGTAGGTTTTAGGGTAGCGATCAAGAAACAGCCACCTCGATATCGGAAGCTAAAACTAAAGACCTTTTCCACGACACTAGGCCCAAGATTAGAGCAAAATCCATTCTTCGCGGAACTAGCAGCACTAGCACACACATTGAATATACTAGTAGGGCTAAAAGGCTACAGGATCACACTACTCACGAGCACTAAAGTAGCGGCCCTCACAATAAGGAATCCTCGGTAACAGTCAGGCCAGGAGTTCGTTTACTAAGCGTACAAGATAATAAAAAGGTTACGGAGAAACGGAAACCACATTAATATCCTATAGATCCCTACTAACGTGGACAATAAACTACTAGGCCTAGCTAAAGAGTAAGCTAGGATCGCGACCTAGGAGGATACCCCCCTATAAAAAGCTACCCCTAGGATAAAGTCGACAACACTAAAGATCGCTCGGTCTTAAGTAGCTCCCAGCAATAACTTGCCGGAGAACGTAGGAAGACACGTGAAACGAGTCGATATAGCACTACCAGGGAAACATACTCGATAGCTATACGATCGATTATCGTGGAAGGAAGCGAGCGTGCTAGCCTAACTCCGGACTAGTATAGCCAGACTCAATAGCTATCTCTACCGGATTAACGCTACAGACATAGACTAGTATGTATATAGACAAGTAAGTGAGACCGTGGAACACTTCCTCTTCCGATGTTGGAAATAGACCACACAACGAATAGCACTGCTATAATGTAGCCAAACTCACCGGGGCAATCTCTCCTTCTTCTTGGGCGGGAAATCATCCTCTGATAATCAGTAATAGACGCCGAACTTAGAAGCTATACGAGCCTTAATACGATTCGCGATCGCCACGGGCCGACTCGACACCACCTAAGCACGTTAACTAACGTAACGACACCCCCCCTTCACTAACCTACACCTACCACCTTATGCCACAAATTATAGACGCGCTTCAACTGCCGAAGATAGGATATTGAACACTTGAAGAAGCGCCTTCAAGCCAGTCTACTAACCAACTTACTAACCCACAAGGATCCCTTTATTATTAATAGCTAAGAGGACATATACTATAAGGATCCAGGTATAGGCTCGAAGGAGACACGGCAGATATATATTAGGACGTGTATCGATAGATTAGTTTTAGTTACCCTTTCGGCTTAGCCGCTAGGCGTTAATGAATTATGTGTGTGTGTGTGTACGACTTCGGTGTAACAGAACGGATGGATAGATACCATCAAAGCCCCCATCGAGACATACATAGTACACCTAGCGATACGTAACACCCAACATTATCATTCCGTGCCTCGGCATATCGGAGAATCTGTCTTCCAGAAATTACACCATTTTGACCAAAAGTATTCCACCAGACAGACCCAAAGTTGAGAGTAGTACGACTTGATAATCGCATTTTTGAAATCTGTTCATTGTTCTCAATGACGCGATTTTGACTAAGCAAAGACCCATCTAAATGCCTCTTATCTCGTCTCAATTTCCCTTTAAGTAAATTAGGTTTATAAGTAGAACAGGTAACGGTGCCACTACCTAATTGCTAGTGTTAGTTGAATTACCATTTCCAATACGTTTTGTACAAAATCACCCTCTTAAACAAGTTTTTAAATTATTATCTTGGGGGGCAAGCAGGGGTTCCTGCATAATCGACATATAACGACGGTATTAAACTCGGGGCGGCTCCATACTGTCGATCAGACGTACTACTAACGCCGGAAGCTAAAACATTATCACCAACCGCGCCAAGATATCGGCTCTGATTGGTTCGGACAGAGTACTCAGATACTTATTACTATAAAACAGGTGAGCCGTAATAGACTGTAGAGCGACTTAGATACTTAGTGGTCGCGGAAACACGGCACGGCAAGGTACTTTTATCCGGTAGAGTGCTAAAGACAGTAAATATAAAATTCTTCCAGCTCCGAGTATTAGACGAGAATTACGTCGGTTAATTCAGTATAACTCGCCGTTCCATCCTGAGTCCCTAAATCACCTACTCAGTAGTCGCTTCGCCAGCAGGGATCTACCCAAAATGATTACAGGTAACCTAAGCCACCCAAGTACGATTTCAAATTAGTTACCCATCCCGATTTATACTCGAACTAGTCACACACTATACACTAAACAAACCGATAATATCGATCGGTTACAGCCAAGCCATGCAAACATCTTAGCATAACTAGGAGTTATGCTCGAGTTAGCGCGATCGACTAGTTAAGTTAAGTCTGCGCTTAGCCGAACGGCCTTTAGCACGGATAAGGGACATTTTTTGATGAGATGATCCCTCTGATCAAGAAGGGTAAGATCTTCATTTAGAGAGTAATACGTTGAAACAACTTCACAGGGGAAAATAAGTCACACTCTGTCTCATACGGTGCATAATAGCACTGTACCAAAAGTCGTAGAAGGCTGTTGAGGATTAGCCCTTTATTCTCTCACACCGTATAATTAATTAGGGTTCTCATGTCATTCTATTCATCCGATAAAGTCTATACTCAAAGCCAGACATAGCTCTACCGTCCTCGTGAGCTACTATAGTCACGGAGCGCCAGATAAATATTCATCTACGTCTTAACACAGTAATTTCGGGATTTCAGGACACTTTATACAGTTTTTGATATTGAGACATCCAATTATAGCAGGTTGGAACCCAGTGGCTTTGCTTAACAATATCTCCATCATTTTGCAAACAAGACTAGCGTCCAACAATGCTCCTGTTATTAGACGACCTCGAAAGTCACTAGCCCAATGAGTTGTTGCTCAGTTCCTCTGTTGCAAACACGCTGTAGTTTTGCAATGGCACACCCATGTCGGCGCGCTTCAGGTTAAATACCACGCGATGCGATTCATCTATTTTTTCAATATCTCAGCGGTCTTCCTAGAACATTCTCTGCACATATAATGGGTTATCGTCAACGTGCGATACACTCCATTCCCATGACCCTTTACATCCATTAGTATTAGATCAATTCACCTCCACGCTCAACTTACCGTCACGGATCAGAATATGTCGAGAAAGGGTAAAAACTGAATTCAAGGGGTTGTGGATGTATATAACAATCAACTAACGTTCAGACATGTCCATAGAAACAGATTCAATGTCAGAGCCGGGGCCGTCATTGATTTCAAGATTGACGGCATCCATATTACGCTTACGCTGTGATCAGATTTCCAGAAACTTCAGTGGATTTAATTGATTAACAGCGGAAATAGGGGGATGTTTGGCGGCTGTTAGAGGAGATATCTCTGCAAATACTATTCCAATTACTCCGCTCACCACGGTGTATATACCTACTTTCAGGTAGCAAAACTTCGTAGCTATACGCAGCTTTTTCCACCCCAGGGAAGAATCTATACCCCTAGGAAGGGCCCTAACGTTCCTAGATACTTGCGGCTAGGCCCTAGGAGGGTAGATAGTGTTCCCAGAGCTCTATAGGCTCCCAGAGCCCAAATTCTTTTTTTCCAGGAATCACCTTTCATGCTCCCAGGTCCAAAAATCACCGTTCCCAGTACAGTATGAGTGGTTATTTAATTTAAAACGATCGCAAGTGCCTCGTAGGCAGCCCTTTGTTTAATTCTCAGCATCATCATGTGGTCCGAAGCTATCCAGTACTCTGTTTTCATAATAGTCTTGTCGGTCGTAAATGGCATACGGATTGCAATTTTTCATGCCCGACACCCTAAATATCGACTACAAATCGTGGATCTAACGCAATGAATCATACTTTTTAGCTATCCTATCGTGAGCTTCACTTTGACCTACAGCAATGCCAATAACTACAACGTTAGTGTTACTCTTTTAAGAGGAATCATTCCGGTGCTCATACCAATTCCTTAGGTAATTTAATGCAACGCTAGGCTAGTAGATAAGAGCTAACACGAACGCATCAGTATTGCCGAATCAGTCTCCAGCTAATCGGATTGGATAGCGCTCCTCATCCTTCTACCATCAGGCTACTATATTTTGTCCCATTCTCTATTTTGAGTAAGATTGCAGTCACGATGGTGGGTATATTTAACGACCCCTCCATATAGGTTGGAGTGGCCTTCCTACTCTGTCTTGATTATATTACTATGTCTGGTTTCTACTAGTGGCTACGAGGGCGAACCCTACGGGGGTATTCAGCTCTAGTCCAAGTAAGCTACATTGCGATTATGCTTTCATGTCGTTCACTTCTTCTACTAGTCGTCGCCGTCATTAGTATTGTCTTAGATCGTTGGTTATTATCGCTAGAGGTAAGCCATAAAAGCCTCCTTATACCCGAAGACGTTCTGACCGTAGTAGCTGCAGATTCCAATTTTCTGCTATCTTCACTTATACTACTTCTTCAGGGTAAAGTAGCTAACTATAGCTCTATAGATACAAGGACACGCCTCAGATCGCTAAGCACGTGTGCATAAGAGCTACTAGCCACGCAATAAACACGACAAAAGACACTTACTTTCCGTCAGGTTACTATTCTCTGTAAATAAATGCACTTTATGTAAAGGAATTAGTCACTATGCTATAGGTAATCCGGGCAACTAGGGAGTTACAGTACGGTCCACTACCAAAGAAGGGGTCCAAAGAAGAGATCATGGAGATCTAGCCACACTTCTTGGAGAATATCCTATCCGAAATTTAAACTATATATCATAATAGAAATATCTGTTCAAAGACTAAATTCGTGGGAAGACTTATGAGGGCATCATCCACTCTGTAATATATTTTATATTGCAAAAGCATATCTAGCAATTACTAATATTTGATTTCTTCCGGGCTTGCCTTTAAGTGATATCCTCAAGAAAGCGGACGAACCAGTCCCCGGCCACCTACTACGACAATCCCTCCGTTTCATTCTTCCCTCCTTGTGAATCTTCAGGTAAGACATTCAAGTTCCCAGTGGAAGTGCTGCTCCACTCGTTCAGTAAGCGAAACATCCCCCCGCCGAGCATCCATCAGCTTCTGCTCTACGGCATGAAAATAATAAAGCTAGTTATCGTGGGTCTTTTTCAGATGGTTTCCCTCCAGCTGTAGCTACGAATTCATAGTTCGTAACTGTTGATTACCCACTTCAAGACGCTAACTATCGATCTGTTTAGAAACTAACGACTCCCACAGACGGCGGAAGCGACTCAACAAACGAGCACCCTGAGCCGCCGCTTTAGGGTCATCGTGCTCTATCTATGCTAAGGCCTCAAGGACCGCGCGAAACGGTTCTATAGCTAACTTTCGTTTCTCCTCTTCTGCGTCTACATCACAGACGTAGGACTGCTACCGTTAGCGGGATTCTCTAGATGTCGGGAAGCTCTTACCGAAAAGAGCTGGAGAATCTTGGGGATCTTAACCTCGCTTGTATCTGGTTGCCCTGGCCGTAACATATCTTCACGCTCACATTTCTCCACGGGTGGCTGGGTTGAAGCGTCTATTATGAGATAGTCTAGGAGGAATGGCTAGGATAGGGCTGTTACTTTATAGTCGGTATTTCTTCTCTATCCAACTTTAATAACGTAAGCCTTGTTCGGGAGACTAATATTCAATTAATCATGGGCAGATTTTGCATGATGAAGTCTCGCGTTTTGCACACTGGGTCGATAAACGCCTTCATCTAAAGGTTGGTCTCCCGTTGGTTGATGGTCCTTTCACACCCCTTAAATATGATATATATATATGGTATAGGACGCATTCATGGTGTCTTCTGCCCGGAACCATTCCTATCTATTTGTGTACCGGTTATTAGTTGTGTCAACGTTAAAACACTACATCCGGTGCATAGCGAGAATTCTATTTATATGCCTCTTAATGATGGACTGCGAGGACAGGCTGCTTCTGTACTATACTATGCGGGTGGAAAGTGCCGTACGATGGGTACTTAGCCTGTTCGTCTGGTTAGCGCCGCCCATCTGCTTAGCTAACCAAGGGTGTGGCAATATTATTTTGCATAATAATTGCCGCTTTCCTCTATTAGTTAAAGGAGTAGCACATAGCACAGACCTAGACACTGAGCTTAACCCCCAACATAAGCTCTCCCAGCCATTTCGCCTTATAGTTAACGATGTAGGAAGCTCCCTCAAAGTCTCAATAGCGTGGAGAAGCTCCAAGGTTACCTAGATAGAGTATAGTGCTTATTTCGGAAATGAGAACACTACTCATTATCGCTCCCCCAAAATGGTCTATTATGATCTTTCGAAAATCAATAACCCATCGAATACTGAGTATGGAGTCCGGATTGAGCCAAGCTATAGTGGATGTCCAACCATTAATTGCCCAGCACATATATATCGATGTGAATCCACCTACTACCAGCCTAACGACAACTTTGTAACTAAGGCTTACAATGTTAGTATAGATCTGAAGGTTACATTTTATCCGCAGTCTAAATGACGTCGTGCTAGACCACGGTTAATACCGATCTTGGTGCTGAGTTCAGATCGGTGTGTACTACCTAGAGGGAACGTAGGCAATAGGAAATATTCCGGCACCTTTAAATTTTGATCACACCTTTATCAGCTAGGTTCGAGCATCTTAAGCCCGGAGATAGGCTTAAGTACATGTTCACTGTATTTAACTCTGTTCTTAGTTATTACGTGTGGGTACTATATAGAACGGAGAGAATTTTAAAAAAAAAATCTTCCTCTTTTAGAAAGTAGTTTTCTTTCCTAGTGTCCGATTCAAACTAATTTGCGAGGTACTAAGATATAGTAAAAGAAACAATCATCATCATCTACAGTTATAGACGGAGATATATTAGTACTAGAGATATTCAGATTCGCTATACGTTTAGAGAGAACCCCTTTACTATCATTCTTTAGCCGGTTCTTCGAAACGTCTTTACAAGTCGATCTGATATTAAATAGCGCTTCTCACAAAGCTATTCCCCGTCCAACTCGCGTCCTTCATAGAGCGGGTCGACAACCTACTGTCTTGAAGCAGTTCGTTAACCACCTATATATGTCCTCGCCTAGCTACCAGGAGCAACGGATACTCAAAATGATTGTTCTCCAAGTTTAGATTAAGATCAAGGTGCTATGATAGTGCCCTTACGATCTCTACGTTTCCATAGCGGGCCGCGATATATAGGGCGGTATCTCCAATCAAGTAGGTACGCTCGTTAACCAACAGCTTTTCACCTTAACTCACAAGTAGCTAGACCGTCTTTAGCGTCCCAATCTCCACGGCTTAGCAAAGAGGTGGATCTCCGCCTCTCGCATTAAGGGCAATACCCGGGAAGTCGACGAGCAACTCCAACGCATCATTTCGCCCCAACTCCATAGCGAGTTCCAGAGGGGATTGTCCTCCGGCTTTTTAATTCACATCAAACCCCGGCGTCTCCAGCCAGGCTTATAGAATCGTTGTATCTAGCCTTAGTATAGCGTAGTGTAGAGCGGTCGAGGGCGTATCGTACTTCCCGCGACCACCGATGAAGTTAATATCCACACCTCCATACCTAAGAAACCGTTTCGTAATCTCATCGTACTGTAAGCGTGATGCCATCTATAGCGGCGTGTTACCGTTCTTACTAAGGGAATTAGGATTGATACCGGGATAGGCCAAGAGAAGATCAACCAGTTCAGGGGAATTCATTCGCACGGCAAGATAGAGCGGTGTGTCACCGTTCCGATCATACCTTTACAGATCATCTTTTCTTTCCCCGAGAAGTTATTTAATTGCATTAGGTGAGCTATATAATATGGCTTGGTGTAGTGGTAGATCGTCGCTCTCCACAATTTATTGCCGAAGGGCCATAGGAAGCAGAGGGTGCGATATTATCAATTCCGCCATCGAATCCCGGTTTACCTAGGTCGCTAAATCTCGTGAAGAGTGGCCGGCGTAGTTCTTGATATAAAGGTTAGCTCCGCGCAGCAATAGCATTCGTATAATACCAATTCGGCCTAGGAAGACCGCCAAGTATAGCGCCGTTCCTGCTTAGCTATATTACGTGTGAAGAGCAAGGCTAGATTGATGCAAGACCTTCTCTAATAGCTTCTTAGCGATACTAAATCTGGCGTATCTGACGATATACCACAAGGCGTCTTTCTGTTTACTATTCTGTAGGGAGGCATCCAACTTTAGGTACTTATATAAGAGCTTAATCACAGCCCCTGACGAGTGCCTGACTACTCTCATCAAAACAGTCTCTCCTCGAAAAAACGAATTCATATTAGCGCCGTGATTAATCAAGTCCTGGAATAGAATACAGTCGTTACGCTTTACTACTAGGTAGAGTAGGTTACTATTACGATATTTAATATTCAACCTTAGGGTAAAGAGCCGCAACTTAGAGGAGAGTTAAACATAGGATCTTATTAAGGAAGCCACGCCTTCTATATCTAAGTAGAACACAATCAACCCTATTAGCTCATTTAGTAAGTCCGGTAAATTTATCTAAAAAGTCTTAGTTCTTCCCGTTCCTCGATTTTCGGCGGCTAAGAGGAAAGCAGATAATACACACCATAGCCAGATTTAAACGCGATCGTACTAGGGATACTTTACTAGACACCTTCCGGTCAAGGGCGTTTTTATAGCAATTTTGTTCAAGAAAAATAGGATTAAATTAAATTTGAAAAGCACTAAAAGTAAATTTGTGCTCCTAGGAGCTTTAGGTCTCTAATCCAGGAGCCAAACTTGGGAAGGGTACAGGTGACATCACAGTTTCACTTTACAAGTGGTACTCTCAAATCTGATCAGACGAGGCTTCCTTCTTGGGATGCTTCTGCCCTGCTCAGTATCCCGGCCGGATCTAGATACCGGCCTTGAGCAGATTCTATCCACAGCTAACTTAACTCATTTCAAGCTAACATCTCCCCACTAGAATATACGTACCCCATGGACTCGCTCTTTCTTTTAACCCAAAGTACGGCTACATTATAACATATAAAGATAGGTTCTCGTGTGAATCCGGATAATAGCGGTGCAGAATTAATAGCACGGATCCATTATTCGACATTTCAAATAGATTTTTAAATAATATAAATCAATGCTACGTAAAATTCGTATTTCTTATGCTTGCTCTTAGTTCTTTTACAGACTCTTCTCTGGATGAGTTGTCTATATTATAAAAATGCATTTTCATCTACTCCGTGGTAGATCCTTAGAGTCTTGTGAGGCCTCCCGCTCATCAGTCCCATCAATCTTCCTACTTATCCGCGACTGCCTTCTTTCCTAGTGGAAGAAGAGAATAAATGTAAGTCATTAGCTATGTGTTTATCGGTCTATCATAAAGTTGATAAAAAATTCCACTTGTTCAGGAGTCAACTGACCTATTTAGACATGCCACAACCTATACCATGACAAGGGCATAGGTAATGTCTTGTAAACCTCTACCAGTAAATTAAAAATCGGGTAAGTGTTGGATTTTCGCTAAGTACTTTTGCTTCTTTAGGCCGGAAGATGCGAGATCTATAGTAAGACCCTCTGCGTAAGGTATTTATATATAGGAAATTCGCATAGTAGCTCCTTCGCACGATATTAATTGGTATACCCCTGTACCTTAAGGCACAACCCGCCCACGGGGAGCTTTAAGTATTTAGTCTATTCTGATTATAAAAAGGAATGAATTTGGAAAATTGAAAAATGACAGGCTGATGCTACCTAACAAGCCAGAACTATTTCATCTTTAATCTGGGCGATTCACAACGCGAGAGATATAAAAAAGTCTACAGGCTATACCACTAGAATTTGGGAAGGGCAGAGCAATCAATGGTTCGCTAAGAAAACAAACTAGAAAGCCGAGAAAATACCAGGCACGAAAGGCTGGGACTGTGCTAGTTCCCTGGAATCGAAAATGTTATCGGTGTGCTAAGATAATGATTGCCTGCGACGGGAAAATTACGTGTAATAAGGTGCAAAATACATCTACAGCAGCTATCATATCGGATATAGTTATCGAGGCCTTGCTTTCGGGTATTACGTGCAGTTAAAGCAGTGGTTTAAAGCAATATTCAATTCTGAAGGTTACTATAGACTATATTAGCGGGGTATTAGCTATCTATTCTTAGTAAATTGTCTATAGAGATTTCCTGGTGGAGTCATAACAGGCCGCATAGTATATAGTGAAGACTATATTAACACTTACGAGGAGAAACTAATAACTAGCACATACCAGTATTCGTCGTTTCGACCATTTATAAATCATGAAAGTATTATGTAGGTACTATATCCAAAAGCCCTTCTATCAGTTACGAAGCGTAAATTTGTAGGTGTCAGGGAAAGTTACCTCCCGCAGGCTTTCAAATTTCCCTTCGGTTGATTATATCTCCGCTCGGACATTCAATATAACATCATGGGCATTTTCAAGGATCGCCAGTCGACTTATCCGTTTAGACATTTTGTGTGGTGTCATGTCCGTATTATTCTAGGAGCCATAATCAGGAGTTAGGATATCCTCTAATCGTAGAAATTTGAGATCGATACTGTCACGATATCGCTTTTCTGCTATATTATGCGCTCTTCCTCGGCGTGTTGCCACACTAATAGATTCATTCTCCGGCCCAGACGTCGGATTCGGAAGACATCTAGATTGCGAAGTCGTGCTTTCAGTGCCGCTAGAGGGTTTAGAGGGCCGTGTTTAGTAAATTGGCTGTTCCGTAATATGTGAGTTTCTCGACGGGTTAGCCATTTCAATATTATTGCCATTTATACAGTCATAGCTAATATCAATGTTTTCGAAACTGTAAGTGCCAGGCGTAGAACAGGATTCGTTTTAGTAAGGGTGTGAGGCCTCATTATATTGAAATTCCTAAGTAGCATTCTTAGCTTAACCAGCCACGTGATTAGGACTGTATATATACGTACGAAGTCAAAAGGGGAAAAGGCGTTCTCGTTACCAAGAAAATTCGAGGTTTCAACCCAGGTCTCTCGCAGAATGTTTCCCAATAAACTTAACGGAGCATTATCAACGCAAATTTGATTCACTAGGGATATGAAATCCTTCGGACCCTAACATAAGGAGTCCAGATGAAGTAGGCCTTCAAATCCGGTGGAATAAATTGGCAAAGGCCAACCCGTCACTTGCTCTTCTGTAGGCGTAGCTACAGGCGTAGCTACAAGATTCATTCTGCGAGATTTCGATAAACTAGGACGGTCGGGATACCTCAAAAAGCTGTTATTAAGTCCTACTAAATAGGAACTACTTATGCAATTTTACGCTACATCAAATGCAATAGACTTACTTTTTGCCTAGCAATTATACCTTAGTACGAGTTTCTAGAGGAGTCCCGCTTGGAGCAGCTTGCTAGGGCGCGATCGGCTATTAGTTAGTATCATTTGAGTATGCCGGGAATAAATCGCCGCCTGCGACTCGATTTAGGTAGCGATGCTATGTGAACCTTGGTGCAGAGGATCCTAAGTGATAATTCCATCGAGAATTTAGCCTAAGTTCCACACACTCCAAGCTCATGAGGATAGATAGTAGGGAAGGTTAAACAGGTCATTAGTAGATAGATATTCTGAAGGAACCAAGAGCAGCCGGTGAAGGACTCGGTGCTAAGATGCGACTTCAAGAGAAGTCGGTCGGGTCCAGGCTCAGTCATCGCAGCTATTCTGGCGCGAACCATAGGTCGGGTTTTCCAAACTAACTTTATCTATCCGGGGGGTCCTAGTCAATCATCATAAGGTGCTCCACAAGTACCTCACAAGGAGCTCGTCCGGATCCTGGTCCATAAACTAGATCGCTATACGCGACGGGTCGATTTTCCTTCCCAGCTATACCACAGACCACCAAACGATCCTAAAAACACTTTGACCAAATAGCATTTCCTGTAACCTGTTTTTAAGATCTTGAGAGACAGCTGCCGTGGAGCACTCATTACGAGCCGGTTCAGTAGTTATTTCCCAATGTGCGCCTAAAAGATAAAACTTAGCCTGACCATTAACAGTGACTATATAATGTGGCCACAGTCAACATCTGCCGCCGTAGGCAGCTCACAGGAGGATTAAAATTAGCAGTGTACGACGTTAAATTACTATCGATACCCTTTGCGTTTATATTACCATGAACTGATAGAGAGAGACTAGAGAGACATACAATACAGCAACTATACGCGTAGCAGTCAAAGTTGAAATTTAGACCGAATGCAGTATCTCTCTTCATTTTGCCCAAGTACATTCGTTTTTTCTTCAATCAATCAACCTTGGCATCCAAGATTAGTTCGGGTTAGCCTAATCCTCGCCCTCATTCGTCGGATTGAATTACTAGCCAATACTGTCTCAGCTTGTTGAATCATCACCACATGACTTTGCCCATTAGGCACCACACATTTACCCCTTAGTATGTGCTTAGTATGTGACAACGACACGGCCAAGATTGGACCAGCAGCCACTTTCGCACAGGATCTACGAGGAAGCGAAGGGAAATCTTGGGGACAGAAAGGCAAATCTGGCATTCTCTAGGGAAGGAAGAAGACCCCAATCTAAAAACAGGAAGGCCCTGATATTGGCCAAGAGAACAAGGAAAGCAAGAAAACATCCTTTCTGCAGGAATCTTCCTGTTAGAGACCTGCAAGGAGAAAAGGGAAGGAGACATCCAAGAGAAACAATCGTCCACACGGAAACGCATATCTGTAGATATGCAGGAACCGACATCGAGTCCGCACAATCTCCATCAGTATGCCAGCCTTTTAGGCTCTTATTCTCTGATTTGCCCCCCTTTATGACAGAATACTACAGTGGGAGCCAGCTATCTCACTAAGGGGAAGATGCGGGTTCGCGAACGAGTGCAAATCAGTAGAGTTGGGCGTATTTATCACAGTCACATCTTGTAAGTGGTGGGTAGCTGCTATCCCGTGTAACTGTCGCCATGGCGCACTACTTGACATGGTCAGAATAGATGACCAGTTAGCAGTTTGTGGCAGGTGATCTAATATCTTACGATTTGTGCACTTAATCGTATGTAGGTCGACTCAACAGCGCGTCGGCTTCAGCAACCGCGAGAGCTGCAGTTTGGATCACGCCAATTATTGCCTGAGCCACGATCTGCTCACTAGATTGGAACGGCCGTCCATTTTGGAGAGAGTGATAATATCCTTCCGGGGGTTACTCCACGCGGACACTGCGTGTTGAGATGAGGGGTAGGATCTAGGAGAAGCGATAGCATATGCCAGCAATGGAGTAATATTGAAGATGATATCTTAAACTAAGATAACGCCTGAGTGGAAGTGTGCTATACACACTTCCCGAAGATCCACGTTACCGTATAAGGTTAGTGTGCCTCAGGGAGGACGATCTACTATCCAGTAAGGCCTCAGCGGCATTGAAGACTGCTGAAACCTCAACACTGTGTAGTAGGTCTTCCATGTACTCGTTGACATGAACCATTGCCAAGCAACCGATAGCGCCAAGCCGCTAAGGCATCTTAGTGCTAGAGCAGGCTTCGATATTTTACATGCAGCCTCTCCTAATATATGACTTGAATCGAAGGTTCTGATGGAGTACCGTCCTGAGGATTTTTATTTCAAGTTCCAGTGTGAATGCCACACCGTCCACGTATAATATATTGGCGGGGCGTTGCCGTTACTGCTGGCTTCTCATGAAGTGGGTCAACTGTCTTTCGGCCTCAAAATGCTGCGTCGGGTCGTGCCTTCGCTCGCGGGAGGATCTTCTGCTGAAGCATTGTCGTGTTTACTTCCGCAGACGGACGACGTGGGTGTAATCGTGGACAAATGTGAGGGCGCCTTCCCCGTGGTAATTAGAATATCCACTAGGCTCGCATTGCGGAAAAAAAGATGATGGGAGAGAGTGGTGAGCGTTGCGGTATCCCTGCGTGTCGGACTCCCACTTCTTCAGACTAGTGTGTATTTACCACGATTAAAAGGTGCCACGCGGAGAGAAGACATTAGTCTGTTCAATTTAATGGGCACCATTGTTCGCCCTCTTGCTGGGCTCTAGTTATGGTGTTTATCAAGCGCGTGGCCCGGCGAAGGTTTCGCGACGCTTTCCTCGAAAGCGAACCAAAATATTACCAGTAGTCCGCAAGATGGCGGGGACAAGTCCGCCCCTCGATGCGTATTAGATGACGTGGATAACAACTGCGAGACAATAGATCCCCAGCTTTTCCTGGGCTACTGACCTGCGCGCCGGGTAATATTGTGGGTGCGTTCACCGACAGTGACTGGACGAGCTCTTTGGGATAAGCGATTACCTTTTGCAGTTCCCTGGCCACTTTATAAGTTCCTTCAATTCCTTCCGGTGCAGTGCTCTCGATTTTGACCATCGTTAGTCTCATCGCGACTCGCATCATGAGATCATTATTGCCCGCTGGAGGATCTAAGGCTCGATTTATGGCTGTTCTGGTCCCTAAGAGGGAGAAAGTCCTCCCGGTGTGGGGGCCACCAAGGGCACTGATATCCTTCATCCCAACACTCGGCAATGCTGACTAAGGCCCGCACGGGCTGTGGGTGGGTTTCAGTGGGCGTGGGGCTGAGGCCTAGATACCCATTTCACCATATCGTATGACGTATACACTCTTCATCGCCATCGCCACTTCAACAGGACTCCAAAACATCGCATGTGCAGCTCTCTGGATCTAAATCACCTCAGTATTCCATTTCCTATATTTTAATGAAGTACAACAAGTACTCCTTGCCAAACGGGCAGCAGATCAATGTCAAACCATCCTTTAGGGGGTTTACATTTATCGTCGATGAGCACAGCTTGCACGGCTCTTTTCCACCTGGATGGTCGATATCTCTCTATACCGAGAACTCGGGTAGAGGAAAGCCATCAATTGACGAAGATGGCCAGTTCCTAATCGATTCTGTCTCGTCATTTACGAGACCAACTCTCCTCGGCGATGTGCTACACCTATCTTCAATGTCGACGCCGTCAATCAACGACGCGAAACCTGAGAGCGCTGTCACTAGACAAGTGGCCATGATTTTATTTGCCACTTTTCTCTGGTATTTCCAAGAACCTGCACCAGACCAGCATGAGCCCACGTCGAATGGAAATGAACTGCCAGGGTTTGCCACAGATACAGGAGGAGAGTGGATTTTAAGAGTCAAAGGAGACGGCCTTCTTAGTGGGAAACACCGAATGCAGAAACTGGAGAGGATGGGCCTAATCGCGACTGCTGATCCTTCGGTGGGTTCGCAAGAGTGCCCAGAGACCTTTTTCGAGATGTTCATTAGCCAAAGAGCCTTCTGGCAGTTGGATCCCGGGATCTATCTGTTTACTCTGGATCCGCCGCATTTTCCAGTCAGTGACAATGAGGCATGGAGTTCTCTTCCATCATTGGATGCTTTTGGAAGAGGATTCCCCTTTGGTGCGGGGCCCAACACTT
Organism: Penicillium cataractarum; assembly: GCF_028827025.1. Taxonomy (NCBI): domain Eukaryota; kingdom Fungi; phylum Ascomycota; class Eurotiomycetes; order Eurotiales; family Aspergillaceae; genus Penicillium; species Penicillium cataractarum. The sequence continues at coordinate 139,977 of NW_026622745.1, read as the reverse complement.
CTGGGACCTTCATACCCTCATATTACCCTCCCATCCCACTTCAGTATAAATTCACTGACAGCATTCGCCATCCAATCCGCCCAAGAGCACCACGGCAAGGAGAGGTGTTTTACACGAGGTTCATTCCCAGCGGTGGTCAGAACATGACATTCCGCATACCTCTAATCCCAAAGGGAAGCTCAATGAGGTTATATTCCACAACGACACAGCCAAGTGAATGGAGTGGTCCAAACTTATGCCTTGACCCTGAACTTATGAATGATTTGAAGTTGCTTCACCGATGGATGAACCAGTCTCCAACCCACACAAGCTTTATCCAGAGCGGTTCTTTAGAGGTCCAGAGGGAAAATCTCAAAACTTGCATGTCAAGCAAATCATCTTTTCCTGTACTAGCATACTGGGGCTCGACACCTGTTGGTTTTCTCGAAATTTTCTGGGTCCTTGAAGATCGTCATGGTAGGCTGCGGGGCAAAGTGGAGGACTGGGATAGGGGCTTCCGGTTTTTCATTGGAAACGACGGCTTCAATAGCCTGGATGATCTGGCACTGTTCCTGAGTTCGGTGGTTCATTATTGCTGGTTGTGCGACCAGAGAACCAGTTCCGTCTTGGTGGAGGTTCGGGCGGAAAATGAAAGGTACGGTCCTTTTCAGACAAATAGGTACCCCTGCCAATTGTTGATTTTTGAGCCCAAGATTCTGACAAGCCAATACTAAATTAATCTACAGGTTCGTCTCGTCCCTACGAGACATTGGTTTCTTTAGGGAAAGCGAAGTGTATATTTCGCAGGAGCGTGCTCTCATCATGAAAATTAAGCGTAGTTTCTGGGTTGCGCCGTCTACCTAGCATATTTACCGTTTTAAATATATTATAAGGCATAGAAAACATGTTTGGTGCTGGTTGTGGCTAGATGAACTCTGTTAGCTTCAGCTAGCTTTGTTACTGTCACAGGGAAATGTCTGCTGTTGGTAGCATACCCCATGAGACCTTAGCTTGTTGACACTAAGACTCACTTCTTAGTGGGCGATAACCTCATATGTCCAACTGAAGATAATTATATTTGCGCCGAATACTAAGGTCCTTCAAGATTTTGCATAAGGAACAAAGTTGTCGAGGAAAGTGACGTGATACCACTAATTACTTTGGGTTTCTGGACGGTCCCGACTTCTGCTTCATTTTACAACGTGATTCCAAGCATTTTCTGTGACTCGGGACAGCTGGCAAACCTTTCGAGTTTCTCGAGGGTACTGTGTCATTCCATATGTCTTAGGCGGGATCATTCATCTGATTTTCACTCTTCTTGAGGGGTATATAATATGCCCCTCGCCTTCCGCTCTTTTCGTTCAATCAATCAATTCAGTCTTCTTAGAATGTCACTGACAGATTCTAACCGGCCCCTTACAAATATTACATATTTTACGGACCCTCGCTCCACGAGGGTCCGCCACCCATACGATATTACCCACCCAAACGACATCGCGTTTCCCCTAGTAAACACCCATCATTCAACACGCGATATTTCGCCACCAATATGCCCGAATCGAATCAATCTATCGAAGCTCGCATCCAATTGGCTATATTTGAATTAGAGAATGTCGAATCGCCTAATATCAAAGCGTGGGCGCGAGAGCGCAACCTCCCATACCAGCGGCTGCTTGCGCGGTATAAGGGCCGGCCTTCGCTCTCTGAACGCACAGCGAACGGTCGTAAGCTTGATGAATCGCAAGACGCTGCTCTTTGCCGATATATCGACTTCCTTGATTCGATCTATCTTCCGCCTAAGCGCCCGGCTATCGCTGCTGCTGCGAATGCAATCCTGGCTAGCTGCCATGTTGACGATTCGACTAAACCCCCTATGATCGGTAGCCATTGGCTGCAACGCTTCCTTCGCCGGCACCCTGAGTATCTGTCTCGTCGCCAGAGAGCTATGGATATCGAAAGGAAGAAGTGCCTAGATAGGCAGGTTGCGAAGGATTGGTTCGATTCGTACCAAGCGACGATCGCGCAGTACGGAATCACCGCGGATGATATCTGGAACTTTGATGAGACCGGCTTCAACATTGGTGTCGGTAAAGATCAGTGGATTATTACCCGCGAGCCTAAGCGCCAGATTTCTGGCGGCTTTGGTAATAATCGCGAATATGCGACTGTCATTGAAGCGGTTTCAGCTACTGGTTCTACGATCGCTCCAGTAGTAATCCTAAGCGCGAAGCTTCTACTACTACGCTGGTTTGAAATCGTGGGCGATGAGAGGATTGCTGTCACCGAAACTGGCTATCTTAATAACGTATTAGCCCTACAGTGGATACAGCTATTCAACAAGCTTACCAGGGATTCGGCTAAGGGCACATCTCGGATGTTAATCTGCGACCAATTCGGCTCGCATCTGACATACGAATTCGTTAAGTACTGTGAAGATCATCAGATTATTCTTTTCTTCTTACCTCCTCATTCAAGCCATATACTTCAACCGCTTGATGTTGGTGTTTTGAGTGCTTATAAGCACTGGCACAGTGAGTGGGTGTACGATGCTACAGTCAGTGGCTATGAGAAGATTACCAAGGATGATTTCCTCAGTGCGATCGCGCAGATTCGGCACAAGACCTTCAAACCTTCTACAATCAAGTGAGGATTTCGATTGACTGGCCTCTCGCCAATCAATCCTACGACAGTCCTCGAAAACTTAGTTGATGAGGTCGATGAGGTCGATTTCGGCTTTAATACACCAAGCCCGCCGTCAACAATAGCGGTCGGTAGCCAAGATTCATCAGATCTTACCAAAGATTGCAGAGCGTGTGAAGAAGCTAGAGGAACGGCTAGAAGATAAGATCTCTCGTATGCAACAAACACCCTCTCATCGCCTACTCAAGAAATTAGCAAACGCGACAACCAAGTTCGTCTATCTTGTTGATGAGCTGCAGGGTAATATCAAGAACTCGAATTACCTACGAGAGATACGCTACGCACGCGAGAATCGGTCACGAAAGGCCTGCAAGTTAACCGGGATAGTGCATTCTAGCCAGGTTGAGCGTATAAAGCGAATTATCCATTTTGTGATATGAGGCTGTAGCTGCTCAGGAATGAAGCCACAACATCGGAAATAATTCCTGCACTATCTATACGAAGTCCCAAGTTGATTGGAAATCAACTTGGACTTCATGGTGTATAAATGGCCTCCCTATAGCCCTCTAAAATGAGAACAATCAAGCTTCCTTTTGCAACTTACAACAGGTTATGAGCCCGAGTGCAATCACTCGGGTGCCGTCTCTACTCACACCGAGACCCTTAGTTCTCTTGACTTGACTTGTGATTATATATTACCCTGCTTTCTCAACATTATGTCGGCTCTCGTCTAGGACTCCCCCGACCGGGCCGTCACAGCTATTAAGCCTCTGACAGGAAGCGATAACTACGCTACCTGGAAGCGCCTCATGACTTCCTACTTGAAAGCCAGGCAGGTCTGGGATGTGGTGTTGGGCGACCTCTAGCGTCTAGATTGCTAGTTTAAATATACTAAGCTAATCACAGCGGATATCACTCTGCTTATGGAGCCCTACCTTAATAGGGCGGTGCGGTAGAGGGCTATCGAAGCACGCCTCGAAGTGGAGGTCTAAGCTTTCGAGCGTTATAAAGAATAGTCGAGGCGCGAAGCCGAGGCCTATTATATTATCTTCCGGTACCTCTCTCCTAATATCAGTGTGCACGTCGCGGGACTAGAGACCTCTCGCGAGCTCTGGAATAAATTAGAGGAAAGATACCGGCGTATAGAGCTAGCTACGTTTTGCGAGCTATTCGCCTAGCTTCGCGAAACCACGGCCGCCCGATGCGCTAGTACACGGGAATTTATCGATCGTGTGCGGTTACTAGTGTACCGGCTAAATACTATTGCTCCGGGATCTATCGGCGACCGAGCATACATCGTAATTCTATTAACACAGATCGGACCAGAATACGTCCTCGTCGTGGATACGATCTAGAATAACAAGGACCCCGTTAATCCGACGACGATTAGAAACCGTCTCGCTAACGCCGAGCAGACAGTGCAGCGAAAGGACGCTGCTACGCTCCCACGCGGAGCGTAAGGGTCCTTAAGCAATACCTCTATTAATACGGTTTAGAAGAGCGCGAAGAAATGTGCCTACTATAAGAAGCGCGGCTATATAGCCGCGGAGTGCTAGAAGAAACAGCGCGAATAGTAACCGTTAAGGGACTATACCCTCAAGACGGAAAGGAGTGTTTCTGGCTTACTAAGACACGATTTATAACTAACTTATACTATTAAGCCAGAGGGAAGAACGGTAGGGCCCGCCGACTTCTAAGAGACCGAGGATCAATATCGTGAGGGCGAGGATAACGACCCTTTATACCCACGCGCCGACTCTATCCTCTCGGTAGATCTTAGATTTAGCCGCTACTAGCCACGTGTGTTAGGATCGGAGCTACTTTATTAGCTTGCGGCCCTATCGTGAGTAGACTGCGGCATGGTTTTGGTTGCGGTCTTAGGTTGAAGACCAAAACCAAAAACCTGCGGTTGCGGTTAGTAAGGTGAAAACCGCAACTAAACCCGCAAATTTGCGGTTAATCAAAACCATAGTGCGGTTAACTAATGGTTAACCGTAAATGCATAATTTTTGAAGATCCTCCCTATTCTAGTAGTCTTGTGATCTTTATGCAGCTATCTAATTATGTATTTTTACACTATGTTTTGGTTCTTACAGGCAGATTATGTTAATACTATTGATTATCTTTGGAAAGTTTTTGAAATCGAATTGTATTTAAGTCTGACTAAGTATATTAAATGAGTATTAATGTTAGATTTATCCAGAATGCTAAGTGAGTAGTGATATATATATAGTTATGGATACTTTTGAGACTTAGTCGGCTTTGCTACGGAAATATATTATAATACTTCTAGGGGAGTTGTTCTGTGTTCTGAGTAAACTGATATTTAAACGTCGATTTCTGCTAATTTACCTCTAAAGATAATTTATTCTAGATATATTATAGAGTTCGCTAAAATTTAGTTTTTGATGATTTCTAATTAAAAATAACTCTATAAAAAATAGAAGTAAAGAATAAGTTTTAATAATAAGTTAAAGTAGTATATAGTTAGTTTGCGGTTAGTTTGCGGTCTTTGCGGTTACTTAGCGGTTATCTATTAGTTAACTAAGAGATAACCGTACGAATGGATAGTAGGATCTAATTAGCTTACACGATTAACTAGTAAGCTATAATTGCTTTTGATATTTGTTGATTTCCCCCGGTCGTAACTTATCCCTTCTTATCCTAAAGTGAATCCCTAGTAGGTTTTCCTTTTCCTCTCTACTAGACCCCTACTCCTTAGGCCTTTCCTTATTATAGCTTATTCCTAAGTGTCTGGTTTTACCGATTAGTTTTCTAAGGCTAACTTTCTATAGTTAGACGATCTACCTACCCTTAGTAATACTTACCGAATAGCTACTTCGGTTACCTAATAGCTAGTACTATCCTCGTTAAAACGCGTTAGCCCTCGGTTTTGCTAGATCTAGATATTGTACGATATAGATCCTGAGATAGAGTAATCCCGTTTATAATTTACGGAATAGTGGCTACAGACCGAGTTTGGAGTAGTCTTCCGCAAAACCCCAAATGGGTTCCGATTGCAGAACCCCAAACCCCATCTGGGGTCTAAGAGCTAGACCCCAGGCCCTAACCCTAATGGGGTTTAGGGTTTTCTGAAATGCCCTCGGATCACCCCAAAAAGTCCTATAAAAATCCTATTTTGTATAAAATCAAGATCTTAGCGTGTATAAATCAGCTGAATAATTAGTATGTAATCCTGTTTTTTAAACCTGTTTTGGTTCTGCTCTTAAAATACCATATGATTCTGCTTGAAGATATTGGAAATTTTATGTAATTATGCCGAACTAAGGATGGATGTAGCTCATTTTTAATTCTTACTCCCAAATTTGAGGAATTTAGACGGTTTTAGTGGTGTATACGTTATATAGAGGATTTTTGTTGATGAGGTTGCAGAGATATAAACATGTTATTTAGACGAGAATATATATCACTAGTAACGCAGATAATAATTTCGATATCTGCTTATTTAATCCTGTAACTAACACTTAAATATCCTCTATTAAGTCTATTCTATAGTCTTGTTCTATTCGACCTATAGTAATAGATAATAGTCCTATCTTAGTTAACCTAGCTTAAAGTTCCTGGTATAATTAGATATCTTGCTTTGACTAGGTAAAATTTTTGAGGATATCTAGTTTAAGATAAGTGGGAGATAGGGTATTGTGGGACTTTCCTAGGGCTTTCTAGGGGTTTTTGGGATTATTTGGGATCTTTTTAGGGGTTCTCTAGGGTCTTTTGGGACTATTTAGGATCTTTCTAGGGTTTTATTAGGATCTTTCTAGGCCGCTAAGTTCCGATAGCCAATCAAAAGCTTAAACTAGTATATTTCTTTTAATCTATCCCCTTCTCCTTAGTATCCCTGAATCAGGATAATAGAAGATATTCTTTTTAAGCTCTTAAGTATATACTATTCCTCCTTTCTTCCTTGACTATAATCTAAACCCTTAATTATCCTCTTCTATTATGTCTTAAAGCTAATAGACTAATATTCTATCTTTATCTACTTATAATATAGAATTAGAAAGTCTTAACTATCTAATATTATCGAACGAAATACCTACACTATCTAGTAGTTAGTATACCGCTAATACGATCGACGCTCCCTCTCTACGATCGGAGATCTCCTTACGTTCGAATCCTCTATAATACCCCCCCTCTCTTACGTAAGTCGGTCCGAACCGAAAGAAGGTATTTCTTCTTTACGATATAATAGTTTATAGTGATTTCATCGAATAGTGGTTACAGACTAATTATAGATCTTGCCCTTAAGCTAATAAATTTAGCTAGGATACACACGGGCGTAATAACAGCATCTAGAGCTATTTTCATCAGGTCGCTTATAGCATAGATAACGCGCTAAAGGTTATATATAAATAGTGTGATCAAGTTCTCGAGTATCCTTACTTAATACGCCTAGTCGGTAATAGCAGACTAACCTACTAAGGCATATTAATAATAGCAAAACACTTAAAAACCAATATATATCTTCAAGCTACGGTAGGGAAAAAGACTGATATTTCCCGATTCTTTAAAAATCGCGTATATTATGTAGCCTTAAAAAGGCTAATCTACTAAGTTCCCCTTTCTTTAATCTTATTCTACTTATATCTACTAACATTATTAGCCTTTCTTTATTTTAGGATAATAATTTCCCTATAAGAGCTTTCTCTTAAGATAACTAGGAGGAGGAGCTTCTACAGTTTCTTATAATCAACCGGCTTCCGTTTTAACTTATCGAGCATCCAACGTTTAAGCGTCTAATTCATAAAGCTCAATATACTCTAAGCCCTCTAACTATCCCCTCTGCTAATACTATACGTCGCCGACTACAAAGCTAAGTACAAAAACGACAATAACAGACCCTTTAAATACTTCCTTAAAATACAAAGATATCTATTACTCTAGATTATTAGACATCTCCGTTCTCGCAGGCATTTATAGCCATTACTAGCTACTTTATCGATATAAACTAGGTATACCGCGAGGTGCTTCTTGGTTTTAAGCCCCTTTATAGAGCTTATACTAGGAATAATTTAAGTAGTGTTCTTCTAAAGACCCTAAATAACTATAAGATCCAAGATCGAGTCTTTAGAGTAATAGCTAATAACGCGTCAAATAACAAGACACTTATTAATTCTCTCTAATAGGCTTTATCCGATAATATTAATATTATCCGGATCCCCTATCTTACTTATGTCATTTAACTTAGCTTAAATCAGCTACTTAATCGTATCAAAGCAGTCCTATTAAATGATACTACAGAGACGAAATAGACCGACCGGCAGTCAATACTCGCGAAGGTAAATACACGGCATCAGACACGGGAAATCTCCTATACCTTAAATAAGGTACGGTACCTCGTAGTCTATATTCGTGTAAGCCCTTAGCGACAGGAGGCATTTAACAAACTATAGATCGTAACCAATACACAGAAACTTCTACCGATTTAGGATATAAAAACTCGGTAGAATTCAACATTTCTTATACTTCGTCGTGCGAAACGCTTACGGTCGTTCTTTACACTATTCTGCGAGGAATACGATTATAAAGAAATATTATTAGACAAGGAAGAATAGCGTCAGATTAACTATCTTCTTTATCTCACGGAGCTATTCTTTGAATACATATAGGCACTCTTAAAGACTCGAGACGTAACCGTATATCTTGTTTTCAGGATTTATAATACACTTTTTGAGCATCTTGAGTAGTTAATAAAGTAGCTCCGAAGAAAGCGTATTCTATAGAAGAAGCAGATACTTAAGGCCCTTAAAGCTAGTAGATTAAAGCTCACTAAGTACTACTCGTAGACAGATCATACTCGAGGGTATATCTATACTATTAGTACTATACTAGCCCCAGATAGTAGGTTTCAATTCTTTCTTTCAGATAACTAGGATTAAGAATAGCGTGTTAAGTATCGGGATTCGTTCCGGGAGGCTCTAGTTCCTTACCAGAACTCTATCACTAAGAAATAGCACCGTAACTTCCCCTATTAAAGAAAGGCTAAATTTAAAGCTTAATAAACTATTAAATAGGCAAAAGGCACTAGTAAAGGTCCCAAAGCTACCTAGAGATAAGATAACTTAATATCTTAATAGAGGTAAGTTAGGATCACGATAATGCCTTTAATAGACCTTAAAGCTTATATAATTTCTAGATCTTACTAATGTTGAACCTCTTTAGTTCTAGAGAGAACACTAAGGGCGCTTCCCCGCGATTATATCACTAGTACGGGATATTCTATCTTTCCCAGCAATAGGTACTAGCGTCGAACGACTCTTTAATACTACGCGTGATATATATTATTACCGTCGTGGTCGTATAAAGCCTAAGACTATTAAGGAGCTTATGCTTTTCCTTTATATATTAAGGTTTGATCTCGAGGAGTAGTAAGCAAAGGAGCTTAAAAAGTTCTTCTCTTTAGATGAGCTTAAAACCGCGAAGGAAGAGATGGATAAGAAGCTAGAGGAGATAGAGGTCGAGCTAATTAGTGATACAGAGGAGCAGGATAATAAGTTCAGTAATCTTATAGATGTAGACGATAATAATGACGCTAAGGTGCGACTACCAGAGAATAGTACCTAGGTCAGGGTTTCAGGGAGAAAGCGAAGAATTAGGGAGGACGATATATATAAGCGCTACTAAAGAATTGAGTTACTTTTGATCTAATAAGAATTTTCGACGAAAGAAATCCTAGATCATGGAATTAGAGTATTGTAAACGAAATACTTCTAGATTACAGGCGAAGATGCATAATTTATGCAGTCCCAGGGACTTAGCTTGTTTGTTAAGTATGTAACCCCAATGGGGTCCCCCATACCCCATCTAGGGTCCTCGATAGAAACCCTAGAACCCATCTAGGGTCTAAGAGTCATATCCCAAACCCTATCCCATTTGGGGTTGGGGTGGGGTGGGGTTAGGATTTTCTGGGGTCGTGCGGAAGACTAGTTTGGAGTAAAGGAGGATACTAGAGCTTCGATCGGCTAGGATAATAAAAAAAGATTAAATATTTAGGATAAATTCGACTAAGTTATAAACGAAAAGACTAGCGAGCTAAAGATTATATATAAGCGCTACTATACTACCCTTACTTATCCCTAGTTACGCCGCGGGGGAATAAGCCTAATAAATACGTATCTTAAAAGTACTACTTATAAGCCTAGGCTACAAAGACGAGGAATTAATTAGCTACTACTCTAATCAGTTAGTTTAAATATTATCCTAATTATCTACTACTATTTACTAACTCTCTTCTTATTTAGCCCTAGACTCGATCGCCATAGTCCTTCTCTAAAGATCTTCCTATCTATTATCTTCTCTAGCTTATTACTATTACCCGACTCCTATTCCGTATACTTAAGCGTCCTGAGTTCTAATAACTTTGTGATATTATTTAACTAGCTCCTTCTAAGATTAAATTACCCTCTGCTCGGTCTATTCGTCGTCGGCTAGACCTAGATGTGAAGGGCTGAAGCAAGACTTAATTCAATCTAACTAGGCCAACATGCTGTTTACATCAGTCTTGAGAAAAGAAAGAAGAGACAGGAGTCAGTCGTGGTCCTTAAGAAATGTTAGTCCCGTCTCGATGGAATCCTCTAGAACCTCGTGATAGAATTGCTCCGATCCTTCTGCCAAGACGATGTCCAAAACGGCCATGGTACATGGTTTACCATCGGGCCCTGGCCCGTCACAAGTAGGACCCGATAGGTCTACTAGATCGATTTAACTAAGTAGAAATCGAGAGCTTCCTAGGTAATCTCGGTATCGTTATCTTATATAGTATCCTATACTACCCTAAGTAGAACGGTTCTATAGAACGATCGGGAGATATTATCCTAATAATAGTAAGGTACCTATAAATTAAGAGCTAACTACTATAGAAGCTATAGCTAGAGATAGTTATTACTATAGTATAGATCCTAAACCGGATCCCTATATACCTAAAAGAGCAGAATTACTAGATTATACCGTAGGATAAAGTACGTAAGGATTTCGGTAGCGAAAGGATAAAGAAGGCTAACCTTACTTATCTTCGCGTATATAGGTTAATAACCTACTACCGAATTCAAAAGATCCTACGCCTAAAGAAGACCTCTCCCCGTGTAGAGATTAGATTCTTAGTCGGATACGTCGCTTCGAATATATATGATGGTGTCATCGACACCAGCGCAAGGAAGCAGGAAAAGGAGATCTGAATCGATTGTCTCTATCTAGACATGATGATGAAGATGGATCTAGAGAAGAAGAAGAAAAGGAAGAAGAGAAAGACCTAAATAGGTCTACAAGACAAAGAAGCGCTGGTCCTGGAAAGAACCATCAAACCTGCAGAGCAATCTATACAGGTGTAAACGGGAGGACGCATGACCAAACGACCGAGTAGTCGAGGTCAATAGGGTCGAGTCATCAATATAGAAGGTCTAGTTTCCTACGAGAGGAAAGGTTAAAATTGTGCGAGATATAAGATTTAATAAAGCGAGACGATAGAAACCTAATATATAGTACTAGTAAGATATCGAACTACCTATACCTAAACCGACGATTCTAACCGACAAGGAATACCTAAATATCCTACAAGAGGACCTCGGGATACCTATAGAGCTAATAGCGAACTAAAATATAGAGGAGGATAGGTAGTAAGACTATAATAAGGTCTACTAGGAAGACCCTCGAGGATATATAATTTATTAGCGAGTATATAAGGCTAAAGAAGAGGATCCTAACTAAAGAGATCCTATAGAAACTACCGCTAAACCTTAGGGGATAGTTATTCCGATTATCCCGGAACCTAATAGTAGAGACTATCTACTAATAGATTATCCTCTACCGGTATAGACCCTACTAGGTTTGTTTCCGATCGAAGAGCCTACGATTTTACTAGTAGACAATTTGGTTTTACCAAATGGCTGCCACTTTCGGCGTCAGTCGACGCCTTTTTCGGCCGTCATTTGGTAACACGTGACCTCACTTTCTCGACACGCCTCCGTCCCGCTACCACCACGCACCAGCAGACCCACTCGTAGACACCCCAGCAATCCAGTTGCCTCCGTCAAAGTTCCCTCGACTTGGACGCTTTGCGAGGGCGCCAAAAATGGCCTCACTGCACCCCATTAAATGGGCCTGGCCACAGGCCAAGTCACGACGGCACAAACCTGCCATCGTGGCCCATTTCCCTTATATTCTTCGTTCTTCCACCCATCCTGCTCCCTCGATCGCGAGTGTATCCCCCCATTCCCCCTCCCGGCCTATCTAGGGGCCCTTTCCTTCACGTTCTTCGTTCTTCTTTCGTCCGCCTTTCCTGTTTCCTCGACCTTGGGTGTATCTCCCAACACACCTGCCACGTCCTTCTATAAGTGTACTGCTGGCCGCTTGACCGTATCGTGGTTTCGTGGCCTCTATCCCTCCCGCGTCCTCCGCACCTTCGCCGTCCCTGCGAACCCCCGATCCCACCAATGAAGCGCTCTCGATCCCGGAGAAGTAGAAAGCTGGGAACTGCCTTTGCCGAGGATGATATAACTGCGACCTCTACTAGCGACTCCGATGAGCAGGGCGATGCTACCTATGAGACGGATCTGACGGAGGCGGACGATTCCCCAAGCCCACGAAAACGTCTCCGGTCGGATGAGAACTGCTCTGCCTTGGAGCTAGGGCTCCCTGGCGAGTTCGGAGAATACTACAATGATCCACTAGATGATGATGGAATTGATCTGTCTGAGATTCCTGAGGATTTCGACAAAGCACCGGGCACCATTGAACGACGAGAGCGGATTGAGACCCGGTGGAAACGGTTGGTGATGACGGAGATTTACCCTCTTTGGCTCTTTACTAATGTAGGCATAGGTACTGTGTCAGCTAAGTTCTGAACAAGCCTAACGAGCCAAAATGGCGGGAGCCTGAGGAAGCGCTACGCCAGGCGTCGAATAATGACATGTATCGGTTCCTAGGCTGGTGTCTTAAGCTCGAGCGTGGCAAGAATAACCGAAGGTTAAAGCGTATCAACAAAGCTAGCTCGTTGAATACGGACTGGAAAAACCTTCGTGGCTACTACCAAAAGCTTACCAAGATCAAAATCAATGATGAGGATGGCTCAGATGTACGGAGGGTCAGTAGCACTTGAATTTTTTCTTTCTTGACCTGTTTAGTTATCTCGTCTAACCGCAGAAGACAGGGTATGAAGTATTTGGTCCAAGAGCATGGCTTAGACACACAACCTGGAAAGAAGACGCTAGTTTATATCGAGGATATTGGGCCGTTTAACGAGACCATTTTGTCCACGCAGGAGAAGAAATTCTACCTAGGATTCTAACGTATCTAGGTGTGCCTGTTCAACTCACTCGCTTTGTTCACTGTGCACCGGAGGAACGCTTTGTTGAGTATGCAATTTAAGGACCTGCAAATCTCCCTTCAGAAGGACCCTCGTGGAGGCCTACCCATCCCTATGATTGAACTTACTCCCGAAGGGACCAAAAAATTCCTCGGTCTGACCAAACTGTACGGCGAGCGTAATTTCCGTCTCTCCCTCTCTTGATTCCCCGGCTACCCCCAGATACATAGTATCTTTCTCGCCTCCGGAATCTCTGGCTAGGGTCATGCAGCTAACCAATCCGCAGGACTACTTTTGCGCTTCCCGAGATCGTTTATGGTCCCTCTCTGGTGATATGCCCGTATACATTGCTTTTCGGCATCCTGTTCCATGCGCGCGCATTCCGGAATTCGAGGCTGACCTCGAAGGCTCAGCTACGGAAACTCTTTATCAGCAAAGGCTGTGAGTAGCTCCTGGTGCCCTTAGACCCGAACAAGTCTGATTGGTATATATTCTGTAAGACGGAGCTGGTCAATGGCGTTCCCACTATTCAGCGGACCGTGCAGATGTCTAAGTCGGCCATGTCCACCTTGCTGGTTACCTTCGGGGAGATCCGTGGGTGGAAAGGGGCATTCCATGCCCATCAGTTCCGTTATAGAAGTGGTAAAGTGATTAACGAGAGCGGTAAGTACTTTTACGGAGGCCACTAATACCTCTCTCCCTTCTTTTCCGTCGGTGGCTGATGTAGTCTGTAGGGTGGGTGAGCAAGGAACAACACATGTTGATCATGAAGCACGCTAGCCCCTGGACCTTTCTCGACCACTATCATCTAGACCTGGCACCAACCCGCGGGTAACCCTCATAACCCTCCACCTAACCCTCCGCTTGGGCGGATCAGGTTCCAAGATTCCGACCCTCAGGTGCGGTAGCTCGAGGGTCGACCCTCAAGAGGGTAACCCGCGGGTAAACCTGAGGTGCGACAAACATGACAAACAGGTAAAAAACGTCACTCGGGGTCAATTACATATATTATGTAGAAACAGGCCGTTTTCTCTTGTAATTGTAAACTAAAACTTTATTACTATATGGCCTTACAGGAGCATTTAGTGTATATCATAGGTTTATCTTCGAATGGGTTATAGGGCTTTGAATGATTAATTATTTACATGATTATTTAGATTCGAATATAGGGTTCTCAAGTCTTAAACTATTAAACTATATACCTATCCAGAAGTCTTAACCTTTTCCGTATCCTACCTAATACACGATGCTACGTATCAGGTAAGGGTGATACCGAGTTCTCTTCTAGATCCGCAAATTCATCGACGTTAGAGACTCCCTTATTATCAAAAGTGACCGCCGGCCGCTTTCTAGTAGCGACCTCTAAGAGTAGTAGTACGACCGGTATATTAAGGTACAACTCGATGTCTTCCTTAGTATCACTAATAGCCTCGGAGTAATATATCTCGATATCGAGTTCTTTAGACGTAGCTACGATCTCTTACTCTGAAAAATACTCCTAGAGAATTAGCCGCTACTCCTCCTTAATATCGAACCTTATTATATATAAATATAATATAATATCGCGAATAGTTTCTAGGTTCAACGAACCCCGGCGGTAGTGGTAAACATCCCGAGCAAAGTTAAAAAGACGCTTAACTCCGGCACCAGTCGCTAGAATAGACATTATATCACAGGTAATACTTATAAGAATAGGGAACTCCTTCTTATTATTTCTCTAGAAGATCCGCGCGGATTCATCGATAGTATCTAAGAAGGTTAGTTTAATAATCTATTTAGTAGGTTTACCCACTTACTACTTTAAAGATATCTAGTAAGCTTATCGTGCTACGGACCGGTTAATAGCTTCGATAGATCACGTATATAAGCCCTCTTAAGCGCTAATTTAGTTACTAATAGCCTACTATTAGACTATATTATATCTAATAGTATACATCAGCTATATCTCTCGAAAAGAGACTAGAGACTCTTACGGTATTCCTTCTTATAGTTCTTTCCTATATAATCCGGGGCCTAATCACTTATTAAAAAGAACTCTATCTTATTCGACGGATCTAAGATTATTCTAATTATATAGAGATCACCTTCGATATTATCTATTATACCGTAGTATTTCGAGAGTTTGTCTTTCGTAGCCTTAAGGAAGGAAAGTATTAGCTACTTCTAGGAAACCTTCTTTCGACGAAGCTAACGTATAGATCTTTTAAGATAATTAAAGAGCCTATTATAAATACTAAAGATAAGATAAATACTCGAGTCTTTAGTTTAACAAACTAGCGTAGTAAACGTAAAGAAGGGCTAAAGGATATAAAGTAGATAGTTAATCTATCGCTATCCCTCTATACTTAATACAAAATAGGGTTAATCATAGTACGAATAGTACTTATCGAATATAATATAAAGCCTTTTCGCCCGTCGGAGCATAAGAAACGTCGAATTCTATTACGTACGAACATCCTAGATTAGGATAAGCTTTTGCCTATTAGACTAGAGATTTAGGAAGGCTTCCTTACGTTAAGGGCTTCCGTTAATATAAACCGTAAGACCTCGAACCTATAAGGATAGTTAGTGATTTATATAAGACACTTAAATAGAAACCTACCTTATTTAGAGTATCGGCGATCTTATATTTCTACTAGCGCGCACGAAGTAAACGTACACGATTATCAGACTATACTAATTCGGCAGTATCGTTTTTTAGTAAAGCCTTAATTTTACCAAGTAAATTAATCAGACTTAATTAAATAATATACGTAAGGTAGGGCACTTAAATAATCGTAGAATCTGTCTTTAGCTATAGTTCGCGGATTAAATCATTCACCGCTATAATTAGCGTCTTATTATTAGACGTATTATTAGTTATTACCGCTAGTACACGATTAGTGATTTAGTGTTTTTATAAAATCTAGAGAACAACCTCACCGAGGTTCACACCAGAGTGAGTTCCAGAAAGTAGCTTAAACCTAAGGAGGACCTCGCGATACTCCTATTCCTAGTCTATAAAATATCCCGTTATAGCTATAAATATATCCTAGAATAGTGAAGTCTAGTAGTTAAGCGTAAGTAATAGTTTTACACTAGATAGGAGCCGTTATAGTGTGTCTTATTAATACTCTATAACGAAACTCCGGAGGCGCTCGCGAATAACCTTTCTCGATAGGACGCTTAGTAATATAGGTACTAGCCGTACGTAGGAAAGGAGGTCGTGGAATTCTTAATACTCGAGGAGTCGGAAGGGTAATTATGATATAGTAATAAGATTAAGAATCTTCTACTCCTATATTCGTTAGGTAAAGGTAGGCGCTAGTCTTCTTTCGGCCTAAGGGAGAGTAAACTAAGTATTAGTATTAACGTTAATATAGGCTAGTTCGAATATACCGCGTCACTAAGTAGTTAATAGATACTACTAGTACCTTTCTTCGGTAGTCGTTATCGGCACCTTAGTCTATCGAGATATTTCTATATCGTCGACGTTCTAGTATAGTTCGTAGCTAGATACGCGAGAACTATACGGTAGTGATTATATATAACCCCTAGCTTTCTATCTTTAGTATTTATAACTTACTAAAACCCTTCCTAGCACTTTACACGACGGCTTCTAGGGCTTATATCCTAGTTAATCCGCTTCGACTTACCGTAGTTAGTATAAAGCTACCACTAAACGAATTCTGTAGATATCGCTAGTGTATAGATAATAAACTCGTTAATACGGTCGGGCCTAATTCGCGGAAGGGTATCTAGGACCTAAGATACCGCACGAATCTGAACTCGATTATTCGGAAGGTCAAGGGCTAAATTAAACTAGCTCTCGGACTAGAAGTGACTCTAGCTTTCGCGTTAGGAGAGGGAATCGTTAGGAAGGAGGAATTAGATCGCGTCTAATAGCACCCTATCTAGAGTTTCAAAGCTAGACGATAAGTAGACTTCGGAGAGCTAAGATATAATAGATTTAGTAAACTAGAAGATAGTATATTAACTAAGGATAGAGATAATAGAGAACTTACTGATTTATTTACGCGAAAAGACGTACGATTTTCTTAGGGTATCTGTTTAACCCTATTATATATACTAGAATTAATATATCGTTTTTTATATCTACCTATTGAGATCTTATTCGCTAGTATAGTAGATAACCCGAGAATTAACCCTCCCCGCACCTTAATATACCTTAATACACCTTAAAGAGACCCTCGATTAACCCCCCCGCACCTTAGTATACCTTAGTACACCTTAAAAAGACCCCTTATTACCCCTAAACGTACCTCAATACAGTAAACTCCCGTTTTCGGCACTCCCAGGTTAGGCACACATTTTTATTAGGCACCAAAATCTGTTGGATGGACCCACTTCTTAGAGTTTTCCCATATATAAGAGGCCAACCGGCACACCTTTTTGTCTGGCACACAAAATTCTCTTCAATTTTTGCTTAGTCATATAAACCGACCAATCAGAATGCAGGATTTTTCCCCTTCCAACCCTTCCACCCCTTCTTCGGTCGCTCTTTCAGCTAAACTAGCTATACCAAAACAACCTAATAAAGGTATATCCGATGCTCAGAAAAAAGCATTACGTATCTATGCATCGGAGACACGCCCTAAACCTACTCAGAGAGAATGCGCTGAGTGGTTTTCATCTCAATTTAATCGTCATATCAACCGTGCGACCGTCTCCAAGATTCTTTCATCCAAATACGAGTACCTTGATACTGGTTTAGCTGGTTAGAACAAACGCCCGTTAGCATCTCGGTGGCCTCTATTAGATAAGGCCCTATATATCTGGCAGCAGCGTCACGAGAATGCCGGTTTTCCTATAACAGGCCCATTGATTCAGAGCAAAGCCGTCGAATATTGGAAGAAAATACCCCAGTATAAAGATCTCGACCCGCCACTTTTCTCTAAAGGGTGGCTATCACGGTTCAAACAGCGCCATTCGATCTGATATTATACCTCCTATGGCGAATCTGCATCGGTTCCGGCTTCGATGTATTCCGACATGGAAGCTATTCGGGCTATCTGCGACCAATATCAGCCAAACGATGTCTATAATATGGATGAAACAGGTCTATTCTGGCGTCGAATGCCAAATGGGGGTCTATCGAGTAAGGGTAGTCCTGGTTATAAAAAAGACAAGACCAGGATTACTCTCGCAGTAACGACTAATGCTACTGGTTCAGATCGAATGCCTCTATGGTTAATAGGCACTGCGAAGATGCCTCGTGCTCTACGAAAACTCAATATCCTAGTACTTGGATATGTCTGGCGATGGAACAAGAACGCATGGATGCGCGGTAATGTTATGCAAGAATGGTTCCGCTCGTTTTATAGGCATATTGGCACATAAAGACGAGTCGTGCTATTGCTCGATAACTTTAGCGCGTATCTCTCTGCGCTTGAACATGCGCCACCGCCGTCTAATATTAAAGTCGTTTTTTTGCCACCAAACGCGACCTCGGTTTACTAGCCATTAGACCAGGGTATCATTAGAAACCTTAAGCACTATTATCGGAAGAAATGGTTGACATGGATGGTTAATATGATAGACCGCGGCGTCGATCCTACGCAGAGAATGAGCCTCTATTACACACTACATTGGATCACCTAGGCTTGGAGACGTGACGTTCTAGATGAGACTATTCAGAAGTGCTTTATCAAGAGCACGCTTATTAGTCCTAGCACTAATGAGATAAATACGTCTCCGTCTGAGGACCTTCAACTAGGTGATTTATACGCAGAGGTGACCGACCGGCTTCCTGGTACAGAGGTTATGGCATTAGATGAATTTCTAGACCCTCCAGGAGAAAACATCGACGTGGAAGAGCCTGATTTATCTGATATTATCGTTCATTTTTCAGAAGAAAATACAGGTGGGGATAATGGGGTTCAGGATAGCGAGGACGACCAGGACGAATATATATTCGGACCACCGCTGGATATCCTCTCGCGTGTTGAAGCTATTGAATATATGCATAAAGCTCTTCAATTTGCCCAGCACCAAGAGGGAATTACTGAGAGAGATCTACGTGATATAGAGAGGATCGCTCATCTTTTTTCTCGATTCGAGATCAATGGGAGGAAGCAGAGAAGGGTGGATGACTACTTTAGACCAAAAACAGACTAGTTCTTACTAGATGAGGTTTAGCGCGATATTAGTGGCACACTTTCATTAGGCACATCGGAATTCTGTTGCACGGAGGCCCGTGCCGAAAACGGGAGTTTACTGTACACCTCAAAGAGACCCTTAGTTTAAGAAAATATTCTTAACCAGAATATCTAAGTCTAACAATTAGCATATTTAAACCGAATTAACGACCTACCTATATTATCTAACCTAAATTCTTAATAGCAATTTAATAGGAGAAGACTTAACGATTCAAATGATATAAGAATAAGGGAATTTAAACTCTATCTTTACAGCTTTCTTAAAAAATAGTAGTACTACTTATAAAGATACACATACTTTACAGGCTCTACGATATATATATCTACAACTTTATACAGTAAACTCCCGTTTTCGGCACGGGCCTCCGTATAACAGAATTCCGATGTGCCTAATGAAAGTGTACCACTAATATCGCGCTAAACCTCATCTAGTAAGAACTAGTCTGTTTTTAGTCTAAAGTAGTCATCCACCCTTCTCTACTTCCTCCCATTAATCTCGAATCGAGAAAAAAGATAAGCGATCCTCTCTATATCACGTAGATCTCTCTCAGTAATTCCCTCTTAGTACTAGGCAAATTAAAGAGCTTTATATATATATTTAATAGCTTCAACACGCGAGAGGATATCTAGCGATAGTCCGAATATATATTCGTCCTAGTCGTCCTCGCTATCCTAAACCCTATTATCCCTACCTATATTTTCTTCTGAAAAATAAACGATAATATTAGATAAATCAGGCTCTTCCACGTCGATGTTTTCTCCTAGAGGGTCTAGAAATTTATCTAATATCATAACCTCTATACTAAGAAGCCGGTCGGTCACCTCTACGTATAAATCACCTAGTTAAAGATCCTTAGACGGAGACGTATTCATCTTATTAGTGCTAGGACTAATAAGCGTACTCTTAATAAAGCACTTCTAAATAGTCTTATCTAGGACGTTACGTCTCTAAGCCTAGATAATCTAATATAGTATATAATAGAGGCTCATTCTCTACGTAGGATCGACGCCGCGGTCTATTATATTAACTATCTATATCAACCATTTCTTCCGATAATAGTACTTAAGGTTTCTAATAATACCCTAGTCTAATAGCTAGTAAACCGAGGTCGCGTTTAGTGGCAAAAAAACGACTTTAATATTAGATAGCGGTAGCGTATATTTAAGCGTAGAGAGATACGCGCTAAAGTTATCGAGTAATAGCACGACTCGTCTTTATATACTAATATACCTATAAAACGAGCGGAACCATTCTTATATAACATTACCGCGTATCTATACGTTCTTATTCTATCGCTAGATATATCTAAGTACTAGGATATTAAGTTTTCGTAGAGCACGAGGCATCTTCGCAGTACCTATTAACTATAGAGGTATTCGATCTAAACCAGTAGCATTAGTCGTTACTACGAGAGTAATCCTAGTCTTATCTTTTTTATAACTAGGACTACCCTTACTCGATAGACCCCTATTTAGCATTCGACGCTAGAATAGACCTATTTCATCTATATTATAGACATTGTTTAGCTAATATTAGTCGCAGATAGCCCGAATAGCTTCTATGTCGGAATACATCGAAGCCGGAACCGATACAGATTCGCTATAGGAGGTATAATATCGGATCGAATAGCGCTATTTAAACCGTGATAGCTACCCTTTAGAGAAAAGTAGCGGGTCGAGATCTTTATACTAGGGTATTTTCTTCCAATATTCGACGGCTTTACTCTGAATTAATAGGCCTATTATAGGAAAACCGGTATTCTCGTGACGCTACTACTAGATATATAGGGCCTTATCTAATAGAGGCCACCGAGATGCTAACGGGCGTTTATTCTAACTAGCTAAACTAGTATTAAGGTACTCGTATTTAGATAAAAGAATCTTAGAGACGGTCGCACGGTTGATATAACGATTAAATTAAGATAAAAACTACTTAGCGCATTCTCTCTAAGTAGGTTTAGGGCGTGTCTCCGATGCATAGATACGTAATACTTTTTTCTAAGCATCGGATATACCTTTATTAGGTTATTTTAGTATAGCCAGTTTAGCTAAAAGAGCGACCGAAGAAGGGGTAGAAGGGTTAGAAGGGGAAAAATCCTACATTCTGATTAGTCGGTTTATATAACTAAGCAAAAATTGAAGAGAATTTTGTGTACCAGACAAAAAGGTATACCGGTTAGCCTCTTATATATAGGAAAACTCTAAGAAGTGGGTCTATCTAACAGATTTTGGTGCCTAATAAAAATGTGTGCCTAACCTAGGAGTGCCGAAAACGGGAGTTTACTGTATACTGTTTTGCCGATGACCTTCATTAACCACCTACCGCATTAATATTATTGAATATCACTTAACATTTATATATGACCATGCCTGCTATTTACTTTTGTATGATTATTTCTCTATAATTCATCATGTTGATAGAGTATTCGATGAAATGTCTATAGGTTGACGGAACAGCTGTAAAAAACAGAGATGAATCATCCATTTTATCCAGCCAAAAGAGGAAAAGCGTCGAAAAATTATGTAAATGCGGGTTCATGCGGGTCGATGAGGGTTACCCTCTAGCGACCCTCCCGACCCTCAGGGTCGGTTGAGGTGCGAAAGTCTGTACCTGTACCTCTTGAGGTGCGGTGCAGGTTCTGAAATTTCGCACCGCGGGGAGGTGCAAAGCCAGGTCTACTATCATCCTCTACAACTCGACACCGATATGATCCGGATTATCTGTGGCCTCGACCTAGATGTGGAACTGATGCGAGCCGTCACACGACAAAGTCGTTGGCGAGACACACGACGCCCACGCTATTTGACCGATTAACAGAGGGTATAACTTGAGGATGATCCCGAGTTGGAAGAGGCCTGGCGCAATCTAAGTAAGATTCGTGCCTAATACGAGAAGACCCAGTAGCCCGCCCTGCTCCCTCGGATCTAGTAACTAGAAAAAGAGGTGAGAAACACGCGAAAACGGTTGCAAAGGAGCTTGCGGTATTAGATCCGAGAGAATTTTGATGAAGAGCAAGTATTTCTAGACATCGAGGCGCAGCTATCTGGTACTGTGGTTAAGGAAG
This sequence comes from Penicillium cataractarum, assembly GCF_028827025.1. Taxonomy (NCBI): domain Eukaryota; kingdom Fungi; phylum Ascomycota; class Eurotiomycetes; order Eurotiales; family Aspergillaceae; genus Penicillium; species Penicillium cataractarum. Next base: position 117,814 of record NW_026622745.1, on the reverse strand, counting down.
AGAGCGAGGATGAGTCATCCTTGGAGGACACTATGCATCCCCTTTAGTTGCATCTAGTGCAGAGTCTTCTTTCCTACCTAATCTCTAACTCGTTAGAGGATGAGTGGAATCGGCGCGATACAGGTACTGCAGCCGTCGTGCAGTATTGTGACGTCCTTGAAGGAGGTCCATTAAGGGGCCGGCCTAAGCGGAACATCTCTAGATCCGCTACGTCGGCTAGTCCCATAAATCAGCCGCAAGATATAGGGTAGACCTAAAATGATGCCGACTTATGTGAAGTACCTTTATCTGTCGCTAGTAAGCCGCCACGTGCTACTAAAGAATACCTCGAGAATTCTGAGAAGCCAGAGGCTTGCTTTCAATGCTTTGTAAATAAGGGGCTCCCTGACCGTGTTCGCTTCTAGATGTATCACGACGCGGGTTGTGTTACCCGCCATTTTGACGCTATTCATCTCAAAGAAAAGCCCTTTAAGTGTAACTGGTGTGAAGTAGCCTTGCTACATCAAATGGCGTTCCAGCGCTATGCATTTAATGTGTATTATGTGCGCAGCCGCTAGCGTTGCGCGAATCCGGTGCAGGACCTTCAGAGACAAGAGTAGGCCATGATCCCCCGAACGGCAGTCAAGCAGGGGGGCCCGGATAAATATAGGTATACACTGTCTGCCTCGTCGGGGCAGCGTATACAACGCTATAGCCTAGTTTTATAACTATCACGGCTTGATGTCCAACCGTGCAATGCAGATTAGGATATTGCGATCGCATGAAGTCTAATTATTTCTAGTGGCTGAGTTCATCACTTTTGGTTCTCAGGTATATAAAGGGCCTCCTTCCCCTAGCTGGTTGTATGCTCTGATATTCTCTTTCCGTCTTCCCGGGCCCGCTTCTATTAACTTTCCTCCCCTGAGCGTGATGACTAAGATTAAGATGGCGAGCCCATCCGACACGATTATTATAACCGATGACGAGGAATTGCTAAGCCTCGAGCTAGGTAGTTCACGACCTCGGAGGGCTCCTCGCCGTGATTATAGTTACCGGGAGCTCGAGAACATGATCGTTGAAGCAGTCGATGTAACGGAAACGACACTATCACGCAAACGCAAAAGAACTGAAACGAAGGAGCCGTCTGCACTGGTACCAGTTCCTCACAAGGCCCTCTTCTTCCTTAACTAATAATCGACCAGGACAACGCCTTTGAGGAGCTCCGAAAGGCAGTTAGCCATAAAATGCAACGGCTACAGGAGAAAAATCGCAAGCTTCGAGATGAACTTCGCCAGGAGAGGGAGATGTACCAGGAGGAACTTCTTTAAGTAAGGGAGCAGCACCAAAAGACGCAGGAGGAACTTTCCTAGCAAAGGGAAAAGCGTGTTTTAGAGTGCAATATCTGCTATAGACAGCCAGATCGCTGGGTGGTCATTCAGTGTGGGTATATGTTCTGCGGGTCATGCTTTAAAGCTCTTAGAACGGAGGGCTGTCCAACCTGCCGAAAAGAAATGACGGGATTTATGGGATGCTACCCTTTTGCAGGATAAAGTATGTATATCGTGTTGTAGGTCTAGTTCAATGACTCGAGTTTAAGCCGTTTTTCCGTATTGCTTTCCCACGTACTTTTGGCGGGATGGCTGAATAGTATTAATATCACGTGGAGGAGCCCTAACTACGCGCCGTCTTAGCGCCCAGGTATTGCCTAACCCGCAAAAGACCATGATTTTCCTTATGAGAAACTTGTGGTCTTTTCTATGTTCAAAAATTGAAAAGTGCCCTTTGTATACTTTGGTTCTTTCCTGTTAATAGACTATCCCTATAAGAGCTTGCGTTTCTGATGCTTTTCAAATTCATCGCTCCCCCAAAGAACAAGGTGGCTACTCGCAATGGCTGCTATAAAGCCAACCCGATCTAATTACCCCTCCTCAAAGAGAAAATTGATGCGCCAAAAACAATGCCGTCGCAAAACAAGTTTAATGAAAAAGGCATGCGAATATAGTAAGATGTGTGACGCGGATGTATGCGTGGGCATTCGTTTCCGGGAGACGGGTCAGGTACATATTTTGTCCGCAGATGCGTCCGGATTTTGGGCATTTCTTACTTCACAATTAGTATGTGGCAGAGTCTTCCGCTAGGGAAAGAAAGCTGACTTGTTAGGGCTCCTATTACCCAACACCAAGGTTGATTACAGACCGAGACCTGGAGACAAAGGAAGGCACAACTGTCACTACTGCGTGATGAGGATTTCGAAACGCAAATACTGCGGGTCAGCCTATCCACATATGTGTTATTAGTCTTCAATTTTCTGTTATATTCCATAAAATGTCTTGAAGATGTTCGGTGCGTGACTTTGATCCCATATTCGCAATGCTAGTACGTAACTTGACAACAGCCATGTGAGGCCGAGTTTTGTACTGTATAACGTCGCTAGACGCTACTTTAATGAAGTAAGAGGGAAACCGTGGCGTGCAGTGAAAAGATTTGAGAGAACCTTTCGTGGGAAGGGCCTCTTGCCAATCCATCACAAGGAAAGCTGCTTCTCCGGATCGGCCAGATCGCAGGGCTGACCACGATTTTCCCTCTGTAAGCTACTACAAGCAAGTCTACCTCAGTGGATTTTGAACATCGTCGTCAATCTAGCTCTTTTTGTCAATCGTTCAGATCATCTGAGTTCAGCAGATATGCCTTCCTCACGCGACAGGTTGCGTTCCGTTGATCACGCATCATAGGAGTCACTTCCTGTAACAGCGTCACCAATCATCGAAGCAATATCTCGGTCATCCTCGGTCCTGAAATGGTCCGAACATCATCATCCAAGGCTGCCAACACCCTTGCCGAAGCCTTGTGCCCCTGGGGCAGATGTAAGGCCCTTTTACAGCCCCGATAGTCCAGAAGCAAAGTCTGAAAGCACCTGGAGGCGCCAAGGTTCGACGATCGGCAGATCAATTGACGTGTGAGGTTGCGAATCAAGGGCAAAAACGCCCTATCTCAACTGCAATGAGGAAAACCGAGCCGAAACGAGGCCAGGCGGAGGAAGGCAGCGCAGACCGCACTCCAGTAGAGACCGCAAGGGATCGGCTATTTGGCTTCGGAGGCAAATACGGTGGGAGGAGGGTGAACTAGATCAGTAGCAAAAGTGTTCACCAGCAAAGCGCGCATAGGGGAAGGGTGGTGAGAAAGAAGGAGCAGGGGAGAGAAGAAATAATAAGATGCGAAAAGGTGATTGAAAGATGCACGCTAAATTGCATCCCGTGCATGACTTCTGTCTCTTGTCTCTCTTGTACCACCTCACGGTTTCTTGAAAGCGTATATACCATGCCTGGACAGCTCTCCCTTTCCGCTCTCACCTAGCTTCCCTTTCCGTGCGCCACTCACGATTTTCTAGATAGCGTACATTTCATGCGTTCACAGCTCTCACCTGGCTTCTACTTCCGTGGCACTTCACCATTTAGCTCTTTCCAGGCGAAGAAAAAGAAAAAGAAAGCTAACGGGCAAAGGAGTGCACTCTCTTAAGAAATCATGACCAGGAGCGAGAAGGAAGCAGACAGATTACAGCTTTATTCTCTATCGAGGGAGTTCGCTTGAGGTCTATCATGGGAGACGATTCAAGGTATAATAGGGGTCATCCAAGAAACACGGAGAGAGACGCTATACTTAGAAAGTATAGGTCATCAAGGATGTAGATATCAGGGATGTAACGAGCTCCCAGTCAGAATAGTGGGATAGGGAGTCTCTTAGTCTCGTCATCTTCTCGGTCTTGATTTGCTCTCCTGATCCATATGTGACATCCCCGAGTAGTGCATGCGCGTCAAACTACCTCAAGATCTTGATCCGTTACTAGCTTCGGGATTGGATAATATGAATTCTGGAGGCGTTAGTGGACTTTCCATCGGGTACTGTAGCATTGGCGACATACTAGCTGAGAGTTTTCTGATATGGAATTGACTGAAGCCGAGGCGAGGGAGCCTGGAATCACGGGAGAAGGTGACCTGGCTAACCAGGCTGCTATTGGCCTCGAGGGTCCAGAGGCATTTCCCGCTGCTTGTATCCCATAACTTGATGGTCTCATCGACCGAACCTGAGGCGAGGAGCTTGGAATCACGGGAAAGGGCGACCTGAAACAGATTAGTCTATATTTGGAGTAGCCGCAGCACAAGATTAGACATCTCGTCATTGCAGGACATAAATTACAGTATTTTACATGTAATACCTCTTACGTTGTGGTGAATCAATGCCACAATTGTTCGTTTCGTCATCATGACAACAAGGCCAATCGAAAACTGTCAATGTTGCCACCCTTATATTTCTCGACTAATTTTCGCTGCGTTCTAAGGATTTGCGTGAGCGTTGTCTTTCTCAATCTTTCCGCACTACTTATCCATCGCAACAAGTCTTTGTTACAGCGGATACAAAATTGCACCACCACCATTCAGAATGACCCGAGGGAATACAAGGCAGTCCAAGGTTTACTATAAGGGCCGGACCGAAGACTTCGTTATTTTCGTTGAGGATATTACCGCGGTGCAGAACTGGAAGAAAGATCATACACTCTCACTTGCGCAGGTGATGGATGGGTGGAAGATATTTACCTCACATCAGTAGGTGCCTGCTTTCATTTATCCACGTTCATTATCCGAGCTCAGGAAATATCTGTCGCCCTAGTAATGAGCACCTTATAGGCGCACGCAAGGCTATGTGCTAATGGAACCTTGCAACCTTGCAGACATGGTCCTCAAGGGATGCATAACGAAGCCAGCAGGGATACTCTTGAGAGCGAGTTCGGAACATCCAATGACCAAGAGGTCATATTTCACATTTTGGAGAAAGGAGAAATTCAGGAGAGTGTCGTGAGTACTAATTTCTCCTTTATCTCGCCAATCATTCTTCATATTCATTACCGATGCCGATACCAATACTTAATACCTTGCTCTTGAAGACAAGCCCTAACCATCAGGTCGCATACAGAATTCTGAACGACAAGGAATTAAAAACGAATCCCAGGGACCACGAGGTATTCATTAAGACCTCTAGGAAAGCAGATTAGGGATATCAATTTGTTTGGTGACTAATTATCGTTTCATCTGTTGATTATGGTGGTCGTATTCAAGCTGTTTTGATTAAAGAGCTTCAGCCTAGTGCACAATACTCTTTTCAAAAGTAGCGGGAAGTCTATTTAGCTAGCTGATGTCGGTCTCAACGCTGTTCCCAAAGGCAACGGGCTTTTGTTTCGGTGAATCTGCCTAGTGTTGGTTGGGAAGGCTCGACTGAGCTTATAATGAAGTAAATGAATTGGTGAATCCGTGGAGTTGCAACATAGATTGAAATATCAGGAAATTAGGTATCGGCATCCATTTCTCTGTGGGCACTCTCACTGGTTGGAAATGGAGACAAACTTTTCTGACATTGTTCGCAGGAAATTATTGTACTGTTAAGGTGTCAGGCTAAATTAATAAAGCACTTCGGGCGCTCCTCACCTTAACTGACACAGTGTCCTCATCATCAGGCATCTCAAACTTCATATTTCGGAGTGTGCTTAAAATCCCACCGGTGAGTTGTTTGATTTTTGCCCAGTTATGACCCTCAGATATGACTCGTTGGCTCTCATCATGGAAACGCATGAAAGCTTTCATCATATACTTAGTTTTCCATAAAGGGCAAAACTCGTCATACTCACTGTATCCGTTCTGCTGTAGAAAGTCTTCTTCAACCAGTGAAGCCACATCGAGTGTTATCCTGTCGTGGTCATCGAGTGCAGCCTTCCCGACCAGCTGTGTGAGCTGTTTCAAGTTGTGAGAGGAATAGAGAAGCTCTTTTATCTTGTCCCTCAGCTGCGGAAAGCCAGGCTGTTCTTTCTCGTAGTATTCATCCAATACTGCTAGGTATTTGCTGTAGGATAACGCGATGTTGACGGATGGAAAGTGCTTTCTCTGTGCTAGCTTTGTATCAAGGCCCCAAAATACCTGAACAATGCCAAGAGTACAGCTAGTGACGGGGTCTGAAAAGTCTCCACCGGGAGGGCTCACCGCACCGATAATACTAACGCTACCCTTTCTTTTCGGGCTGCCATGAGCCACGATCCGTCCAGCACGTTCATAGAACGAAGCCAGCTTGGATCCTAGATACGCAGGGAACCCTTGATCCGCAGGCATTTCACCTAGGCGACCAGATATTTCACGTAAGGCTTCAGCCCAACGAGAGGTAGAATCGGCCATCAACGTTACGTTTTTTCCTTGATCACGGAAATACTCCGAGATAGTGATAGCAGTGTAGATGGAAGCTTCACGAGCGGCGACAGGCATGTTAGAGGTGTTAGCGATGAGGCAAGTTCGCTCCAGTATAGGCTCTGATTTCCCCTCAAGCTTTATTGACTGCTGGGTTTCAAATTAGATCCTTAAAATCAACGTCCGTGCCGGATCCCCAACATACCATAGAAAACTCCATCAAGACCTCAGCCATTTCATTACCACGCTCCCCACAGCCAACATACACGACAATATCGCTGTTCGAGAATTTGGAAATGCTTTGGCTGATGACGGTCTTGCCACTTCCGAACGCACCGGGGATACATACTGTACCGCCCTGGGCACATGGGAAGAGAGCATCTAGGGTCCTCTGTCCAGTGAGTAATGGAGCATCGCAGCGCAATCTCTCAGCAACCGGCCGAGAAACACGCACCGGCCAAACGTGCATCATGCTATACTCTGTGGTTTTCCCGTCAAACTTAACTGCCAAAAGCTTCTCTGTGACTTTATAGCTACCCGACTCTGCTATTCGAGTAATCTGTCCCCCCGCACGCGGCGGAAGCATGATTTTGTGGTCATCAAGTAAATTATTCTCGATGACACTTCCCCAGATATCGCCGCCTGTGATGTGATCTCCCACTCTGAAAGTTCCCGGCTTGAAATCCCAGGATTTTTCACGGTTGAGCGACGGGACATTAATGCCACATGGGATGTAGATGGTTTTTGCCAGGGACGATATAGCTTCCAACGGTCTTTGGATTCCGTCGTAGATTGTGCCCATCAATCCAGGCCCTAGTTCGACAGCCAGGGGCTGTCCTGTGCCAATGACAGGATCGCCGACTGCTATACCACCTGCGATTTTTGGCCGTATTAGCGGGTGTAGCTGAGCAAAACTTTGTAAACACGTACTTGTTTCCTCGAAGGTTTGTATAGTAATCCTGTCTCTCTCTATTCTGATGACCTCTCCCACTAATTGGTCGTACCCTACTCGGCACTATGGAAAAAGCAATCAGGAGAATTATTCTCAAGCTGGCCCCGTTATACTCACAAGTTCGTACATACAGCAGCCTCTCATGCTCTCCGCGATGATGACAGGTCCCGAAACAGAGAACACTGAGCCGTGCCGTCCATTTTCAAGCTCTAGATAATCCACTTTGGATGCCATCGGAGATTCCTTCTTACGTACTGGATACCGTCAGAATCTCGTATGATATATTGTGATTTATTGTCCAATGTTGGAATGACCATTACGTCACCCTTGCGGTGGGCCAGGCGGATTCATTGGTTGTAGCGGTTGTGTGCACGCCAAGGAACCTCTGGACCCCCGGGTTAAGAACAATGCAACTAATTAACTATGGCAGTCAGTCATATGACTTTGCTAGTCTTATACGTCACTACCTACATACTAGTTCACAATATGTGTGTACGGTCATTATCGCAGACAAATTCTACCATAGCTTACCCCACTGCTAACAAAGGCTGGACGGACTCAAGACAAAGTATGTCGGAACATAGACAGGTAAGTTGACTTTCTGGGAAGTTAATTCTCATAGCCATAGTCATAGTTAAGTCATAATTTAGGGATTTGTTAACCTCGTCTTTTCTCCGACTTCTGCGAGGTCTCATCATTAACATCGTGGAATTTAGCTCGATATGCCCAAACCCACCTCGCGGCTACTTCATCGCATCGTCGATGGTGCTTCTGTCCTTAAAATCGGCAGGCCATTCTATGGCTCAACACCAGGTTGGACGAAATTTCACAAGCAATTTCGTTCATATGCCATCAACCCCAAGGCTGGGTCCACTGAAGTCTCTTCAACGTTGGAACGCCGAATACACGACATTGAGGAGGATACTAAGTTAACAGAGACAGGCCGAGTTTTGTCTGTTGGCGATGGTATCGTTCGCGCCCGTGGATTAACCAATATTCAAGCTGAAGAGCTGGTCGAATTTCCGTCCGGTGTAAAGGGTATGTGCATGAACCTGGAAGCTGCTCGTGTCGGTATCGTGCTCTTCGGTTCGGATCGCCTTGTCAAACAGGAAGATACTGTCAAGCGGACTGGCGAGATTGTTGATATTCCCGTCGGCCTTGAGATGCTGGGACGAGTGGTTGACGCACTCGGAAGTCCAATCGATGGCAAAGGGCCCATCAAAACTACCGAGAAGCGGCGGGCTCAGCTCAAGGCTCCTGGTATTCTACCTCGCCATTCCGTCAACCAACCCGTTCAGACTGGTATAAAAGCGATTGATGCTATGGTGCCAATTGGCCGTGGTCAGCGTGAGCTGGTCATTGGGGACCGTCAAACTGGGAAGACGGCCATCACTCTGGACACTATCCTAAATCAGAGAAGGTGGAATAGCTCCTCCGCTGAATCCGACAAGCTGTACTGTATTTACGTCGCTATCGGCCAGAAGCGCTCCACTGTGGCCCAGCTTGTCAAGACTCTTGAAGAAAATGATGCCATGAAATACTCGATCATTGTCGCAGCTACAGCCTCGGAAGCTGCTCCTCTACAATATCTTGCTCCCTTTGCTGGCTGTGCTATGGGGGAGTGGTTTCGAGACAGCGGCAGACATGCTATTATCGTGTATGATGATCTGTCGAAGCATGCAGTGGCCTACCGTCAGATGTCGCTGTTGCTTCGCCGGCCCCCTGGCCGTGAGGCTTACCCTGGAGATGTTTTCTACCTCCATTCACGTCTTTTGGAGCGTGCAGCAAAATTGAACGACACGCATGGTGGCGGCTCTCTTACCGCCCTTCCTATCGTTGAGACTCAGGGCGGTGATGTTTCTGCGTACATCCCTACCAATGTGATCTCCATCACAGACGGGCAGATATTTTTGGAATCCGAACTCTTCTATAAGGGCATCCGTCCTGCGGTCAATGTTGGACTTTCCGTGTCTCGTGTTGGCTCTGCTGCGCAACTCAAATCAATGAAACAAGTTGCCAGTTCCCTCAAGCTATTTTTGGCCCAATATCGCGAAGTTGCGGCCTTTTCTCAGCTAGGTTCGGATCTGGATGCCGCCACGAAGCAAACTCTTCGACGTGGCGAGCGTCTGATGGAGCTTTTAAAACAAAAGCAGTACGCTCCTATGGCTGTCAATGAGATGGTACCCTTGATCTATGCTGGTATTCATGGTCTTCTTGATAATATACCTGTCAACAGGATTATAGATTGGGAAGCTGAGTTTCTCGCCCACTGCAGACACAACAAGCCAGAGATGCTCTCCAGGATCGAAGATGAAGGCAAATTAAGCAATGACCTAGAAGCTCAAATTATAGAGGTCATTGTCGCCTTCAATAAAGCTTTCTCATAGACCGTGAGTTATTCTTAGAGCACTACTCGCCGTTGAATATCTTTCGTTTGATGCTTGATTCCTGGAAGATTTCTATTCGCGATCTTTGCACCTTTATTCAGATAGCCGGGAATAGGCCTGGATCAGCTTGATTAAATACATTCCGCTACCTTAGCACTCGAGATTTGTCTATACTTCTAGGGGAAAATATGAAACTTATATCAAATCCTCTACGGTATCCTCGTATACATTCAAATAACCTTTTAACGCAGCTATTTAGTTTTCGAAATTCGTAGTCTACTTCACCCTTACGGAAGACTTCTGAAACTAATACCCTATCCTTAGATGACATGAACTTTTATGTTAGTAGCTATTACCCTAGCTCTCTGAACTTGTCGGCTGTTCTCTCAACCGCAAGAGCAGTTTCTCCGGGCATTTTGTTCTCATCATAGTAAGCTAGGATGATCAACTTGTCTGTTTTAGCACAAACAACCCCTGTCATGTTCTAGACATGTATAATTAGTATAATGTCGGATAAATGAAGATCCAAAGTCTGATTTTACCATTCTCCCATATATAAACTTGTCATCGGCTTGGATGCACATGTAGTTTTTGCCATCCACAACGATGCCTTGTTCAGAAGCAGAGCTAGGGTTCCTGAAGAGATCTATAAGATCATGGAGTTCGCCTTGGTGGACCTATCTATCTCATTAACTCCAGTGCACACAAAGGTCGACATGCTCAGTTAGATCAAAGTACCATATAGCCAGGCGAAATCGCCCAAACACCCCCATTCTCGGCATCAAGGAGAGCAGCGTCTGTCGCTGCGCCATTAGAAATCAGGCTAGACCCAGCACCAAAAGTGATTAGTAAGATTAGCTGCTTAACTTAGTAGGTGGAGACGGCAGTACTTTGCTTCTAAGAGCCCTGACTAATATTAGGGGTTTCGGTAGGATATTTCAGCTTGTATAACCAGTTACCTTACCCTGCCAGGTTCATCATGAATTTTGCTATCTCAGTTGGCTAGTTAGTTGCTTTAGTTGCTCAAGGAGCATCATTGGGAGGTATTCCACGCAGTATATGAGCTTAACTTATGCCCTGTAATGACGCATACTCTGGAGAATTGCACTAGAACTGTATTAGTGGCGACAGAAGCTAAGGGCTGGTCGTAACTTGGGTGGGATGGGTTTGTAAATCTTACTTACATCCGAACATCATATGATCAGCGCACGCAAGCTACCAGAGCTAAGCTTTGCCACAGCCAAGGCCAAGCTCCAGTCTAAAATAAATTCTTTCCATTCCGTATCTCGGCAGCATGCTGTTGTCCACATTGTCACAATGCAGAGCCTAAACCAAATGAGTCTTACACGATGCGCGCGAACAAGCTTTTTGATCTGTTGCTGCTGTCAACACAATATGGCCCGCCCTGCAGGAATGGCTATTTTTATTCAAGCCAAGCGTCTGGCGAACAAGGCAGAGGTTCGTGAGAACGATACCGAAAGGCCGCTGGACGCCGATTCAAACGAGGAATATTCAAACAGCAAAGGTAATAATACCTCTACTTATTGGTTACTGCATTATGGATCTTATATAATCGTATTGTATTATTGTTGCTGACGAAATATCTAATACTTTAGAACTCCCACAGCCCAGCGCAACAGACGGAGCTAAAGAACATGATGAATACTACAGCCTCAAAATGCACCGTGAAGGGCCCAATACCGAGGGTGGCGAATTGGACCCTAAATCCAAATCAAAAGATGTCAAACGCCATAATAAAGACATGGCAAACCGTTATGAGAAGCGTTGAATTCGTTTGGATCACCGCCTTGGCTCTTGAATGTTTTGTATTATGAGATGATATGGAATATGTTGCAATGGTCAAATCTATGATGGCCCGTTGGGTGCGCCTGTAAGATGAGACACGGAAAAGATTTACTTTTGCTTTGCTCTATCAATGGAATGTAACCGGCCCCTTTCAAAAATTACCTTTTTTAAGGACCCTCGCTATGAAGATTACCCCTGGCATTTTTGCATGTGTAGTGTGCTAGACACTTTCTTGGCGCATGGCCCATTGTCCATTCTTTTCTTCGCTTTTTGCCTTTTTCCCTTGCCTTCCCTCTATCAACGCAGTCTCCTTATTGGACAACGGCACGCTGAACGTTACATCATAATGATATCATGTTGTGGCTATATTTCAATGGTGTTCCGTGGTATTGGAAGGTCAGTCTAGTTACCAGCCGATGTAAGAAACCACGCTGGACCTAGACCCTTATCGGAGGTTGATGTATCAATTTCCTTGTTGTCCATGGTCCGAATCTCTTAACAGTCAAGATTTCCCGCTTGCCTTTTGTCGACTGCGTCCTAATAGCAGAAATGCCGGTCCATCCCGAAAGAATCGACCACTTCATTCAATCCTCGGCTTTCTCGTTTATCTCGTCATTTCTTCCATCGTCCGTGGTCATCCTTGGGATACGCTCTCTGGCCCCCACCACCTCCCGTACCCATTTTTAACCAGAGGTTGAATACGGCCCAATACACCACTCTTCCAGTTGATATCTCATCCAACCTCGATCCGCATGGACTGTGACTTCGCGAATCTATCGAGTAGAGTTCCGATTGTGTGCATTGCAGGGTGTCAGAGAAAAGGAATTGAAAATTGATAATATATCAGCTTAAAGACGACTGGTTTAGCATGTCTCGTTCGTCTGGATCGCTCAAAATCAATCAACATTTGAATTGACAGAGGGCGAGGAACTCGACATGATGTCTATTAGGACCAAGATTCAGATCTATTTTGAGACTTTTCGATCTCTCGCTCCGGGGTTTGTGGGACAGGCGTTACGCACACTAAAACGTACGGGTTTCTTTAATGCCGACATAAATAACAACACCACGATTGTAGTAACATTTTAATGTATCTGCATTGGCTGGCATTCCTACTCACGTGAGTGAGATGTGACCCTTTCATCCTTCAGGAGCTTCACCACCCATCCAAATCAAGTCTTCATATGCCTTCTTGTCCACATCGGTTACACCGGATTTATTCTGGGCACTTGAATCACATGTGTTAGCCGTACAACATCATTGTTGCCGCTACCCTTGATTTCCGCACTTACGCTTGAGGTCCAGCAGCAACTGGCCAGGTCATTGTTTGGATCACCTCTAGCATTGTGCATCGCTTTGCCGGACTGGTCGCGGCTAATATCTCGATCAATAAGAGGTTGATCGGGGCCTATTACCTCACCTGGGATGTTTGGGTTGTTAAATCCCCTGCCATTGGAAATTCTGCCAGTGTGGCCAATCGACCGACAGTGTTAGATGCTAGGTATTCCCACTACCGACTTGGATCCACTCAAATCATTCGGATCCTCTTCTTGATCGAGCATATTCGTAGACGGTGAAAAAAGCTGATCGGGGATTGAATCTCTTATATTCAGTGTTAATAGTGAACAATGCACAAAAAGCGTGTCTATGTTCGTCACGCATTCGTCATTTTCAACCCTTTGGGAGTATGACGTAATCTATAACTAACCGGAGGGAATTGATTGATCTGGCAACATAGTATATCCTCAGGTAAGTAGTTATCGAATGGACTCTGGCATATTAAACCAAGTTGGAGGGGCAGGAGATTGATTCGAATGTATTTTTTGCTGACAATTATAGAGGCGTGATCTGCAAAACACAAAGCCGGCTTATGCGGTGATTCATGAAGTTAGAAAGCCGAGATTTGGGCCACGAAGTACTCTCTACCTATATATTCCTAAGCTTGCAACCATGCATCAAATACACATTGAAAGATTCGTATTTTGAGGACGAAGATGGTGGCGATGTGATGAGTTCTGAGTTGGTTTCAGCTCAATACGATATGAGACACTAAGCTGCTCGAGAATTCTGCGATTATCTCTATATCGCAGCCCCGCAGTACCGCTGCAGACAACTTGATCAGCAAGGATAATTATCGGATGGCAGTAAAGAGAGTCTTGCACACTTCGGTTGAGACGTGGCTTTTCAGCTGATTCTCTTCTTGATTTTTTATATTGCGCTCTGAATCTTGCATGCGGACGGAATAGAACTTCAGGACGAAGACGATCATCACTTGATGAAAGGATACAGTCAATTTTGAGCGTTCACATCTTGTTGGGGACACGTTAGACCTACAGGCACAAGTCGCAACAGTAAGAGCAGCGCGACTTGTCAAAATCCATCTGATACTCTCGATTGCGGCCTTCCCGTCCCCATTCAGCGACACATTAATTTTGTAATTGAGCTCCTGGAGCAAGGTGTCGATATTACGCTGGTACTCTCGGATTGTGATACTGTGGTCATTTAACATACCCCTAATACTATCCTTCATTTCCGTCATTTCCTGATGGAGACGCTGCGAGAGCATATTAAATTCGTGCTGCAATTGTATCCGCGAAGCATGTTGTCTTTCCGCTTCCAAATCACGGGCTGACTGTATGGACGATCGGAGTTGGGAGCAGGCTTCCTTGAACAGATAAGAGTCGTTGTCAAAATTGTATCTGGACGTCAGGCATTGCTCTGTGAAGTCGATGTTGTTCTCTAGAATATGTTCGATGGCTTCCATGATCGTGACTGATTGATCATCTGTAAAGCCGCCCTTTGAGATATTGCGAACTAAAGAATAAGTATCGAAATAATAATTGTCAGGGATTGGTGTCGGATGGGAGAGTTTGTTGTTGGATATTGCTAGTCCAGGGGGAGTCAAATAGGCGGAAGGAGTGGGCATGTGGATGGCATCGTCAAACGCTCCCTGGTTCGGATAGAGAGATATTTGCGGTTGTTTGTTTTCTTTGCGCCAAAGACGAGCGGAATCGGCAGGGATATCTTCGGCTCCATCGTTCCCCATCGCAAAGCTACTCTTGCTGCACCGAATTTGCTGCCGAGTTGCCTTGCTTCGAGTCCGTAACAGACTGGTAAGCGAGTGGTGTTGAAGCAAATATACTTGTAGTCGCCTTTCTGTTGCCTTGCGGCTGCTGCTCCGGAGAGGTGTTGTTCCTCTCACTATTGTTTGAAACACCTTTTCCAGCCAGTGCGACTTCATCAGGTTGGCTGGATGAACCATCCTTCCGTCACCTGTATGAATGTAGGGATGTAGGTATCGCTTGACTGCTAGGCAGTAGTATCGTTGATAAACTTTGTGACGCTGTTGTCGAACAGTATAGAAGCTAGCATGAAGGCTAGAGCCACTGAGACACCATTGAAGGTAAATAGGAAGCTCCTGATTGGTCCGTCACTGTTATCCCTTTCTCCACATTGGAGTGGTAACCCCACGCCAGTTATGAGAAAGAATACGCGGGCTGGGTGCATCAAACAGCTGTGATAAATAATCCTCTGTATAACGAGAAACGGAGCATGAGATTGGGATACTTCTCAAAATACATGGAGGGTGTTGCCGCGTCCTTCGGTACGTCCTGCAAGATACTCAAAAGGACCCGAGCCCATGTAAGGGTATACGGTTGCTAGATACTCTTAGGAGCCGCAGTAGGACCCCCGTAGAATCCCCAGACGTTGAGCTTACAGTGACCAGTCGAACAAGCCTTCAAGTGAGACGGAGACGTAGAGCTTCACTGATTGACGAAGAAGATAGAACGCGTGAGATGCTAGGTGGGGTGGAGGACTTGGAGGGGTTTTCCAACAAATCAGCATCATACACTGACGTAAGCCACATATAACTAACGTAATTCCCGCCCGAGCGGATAACCCGGTCGAGCGGATAACCACTTTGAAAAGGGGAAGGCTGGGGGCACCACCTCAAAAGGCTAGCGGCACCACCTGGGGCCTGATTTCGGCCTGATTACTACCAAGCCTTTCACGCCTGTTAATTACGAATTTAACCACCCCCTTCCTTCTTACATACACGCATCCTTTCTACCTTCTCTTCTATCTTCTACTACTACTAGGCCTATCATATGACCTACACACTAATTCAATTTAAACCCTTCTATCTAATACTGCTAATTCACCCCTTACTAGTTACCGAATCGATACTTAGTAATCTGCCTTGCCCTTCTCTTTAATTCTTTCTTTGCTGTTACCAATTTCTTAGCCTTGTAACCGCGGCCAGCCCCACGCCCTTACCGAAGTTTCGTCTCCTAGTTTGATGGTATTCGCCTTGTCGATGTGTTGGTTCTCTTTGAAGGCGGTGGTACCATAATTCCTATAGTTTTATCCATAGAAACGTAAGTACTTTTCCTTCGCTCAAGCCTATAATCCCGACCGGTAAAATTCCTCCCCCCCTATCTTCGCTAACGCTTTATAGTCTCTAGTAACTTCGGCCGTCTAACCCCCTTTACCCGATTCGGTTTATTAATTCGAAGCCTTCCTACCCTTCCTACCCTTCTAATTCGCTACTAATTAGTCTAAATTAGATTCGGCAGGCGAAGCTAGTGTTATTAGTTAAAATAGGATAGGAGAAGGGATTTACCACTATCTTTTAGGTCTTTAATTACATAATTATATAGGAGACTAAGAGATTTTATGTGGTATTAGGTATAAGAGGGTAGTAACTTCTGCTTCTCTAATCGAAGGTATTCCTACTAAGTGTTATAAACCCTTCGGATTACGTTTCTTAAGATCTAATTAAGGATATTACGGAAAAGTGGGACTTAAAGATCGACGGGGTAACGATAAATTTCGTCTTAAATTAAGTTAAACGCCTATAAATTTATATAGGAAACGACTCGAGAGACGACTTATATAGTTATAAGGATATCGCTAGTTAAGCTTCGGAGTTCCTTCTTGATCTAATGATACGTACCTTCTACGCGAGAGGAAGTAAGCTTATTATAATAGAGAATTCCGGTGAGATAGTAGCGTATAAATCGCTTTACCCTATTACTAAACCACTACTTTTCGATATAATCGATTACTAATTAGTAGATCGGATCGCTAAGGGCTTCTATAAATAAGGCTTTTCTTGCTTCTATCCTATCTTCGGTAGGCTCGAGGATAATTTACATAAATTTAGCCTTCACAGATCGCTATTCGTTAATAGTCTTCTATTGACCTTCTAGATTAGGAAGGTCCGTTATTTAATTCGAAATAATTAGCCGAACACGGGTCTTAATGTTCTTCATGATATACCAGAGACAGAGTAGGCTAATTAAATCCTTAAAGATCCCCCCGTATATATTAAGAAGAGCGTCTGCGTCGTCGGAGAAGATAATACCTAGAGCTTAAATCTTTGCTTATGTATGTGAAGGGCTAAAGTAAGACTTGATTTAATCTAACTAGGCTAATATACTATTTATAAAAAGCTTAAGGAGAAGAAGTTCATCTCGCGCGTTCCCTACGTTAATATGCCAAGGTCTCGTGATACACGTAACCTATATCGGGCACTAGCCCGTGATAATACCCCCCTCCTAGTCTTAGTCTCGTTAGGGGCACGACGATATAGGCTTCGGTGCCAATTTACTAACGAATCACGTCCGAAACAGTACCGTGCTACTCCTTAAAGGTATCTAGGGCGCTATAATCCCGCACTAAATCTAGTGTTTCCTACGTCTGCTCTATCTATCCTCTCCACTTCACTAGTACTTCGTCACGATATCCTCGCCTAATCTTCCTCCGTCGGATAGCTAAGATCTACTTAACCTCGTATTCCTCCTCTCTATTAACTAGTAATAGCGGTGGCTATAGATCGTCCACTAGCTAAGATAGGAATAGATCCGTCGCTACCGGACGAACTAACTTAATATAGAACACTAGGTATATACTAGTGGGTATATCTAGTCGGACTGTGAACGGTGACGGAACGTTTACTACTCGGTATCGAGCATATAGCTAATCTAACTTCTTAGACGGTCGTTAAGTGCGTATATTCCGAAGATTTAACTAGACCTAGTTATCCTTCTTATATATAGGCGCGGCCTATCGGCGCCGGTTCGCTTATTCTTCTTGAAGGGCCTATGCAGAAGCTATAGCGGCCTAGGCCTAATCGGTGGCTTCCCGAAGGCGATTCACGAACGTTTCGCCTACCTTTCGTGGTGGTGTTAGGGCGTCTTCTAGTTACCCTACTTCGTCGATACTAATCGGGTCGACGTGATAGCCGTAGGTGAAGAAGAATAGCGAGATTCCGGTTAAAGTAGTATTACGATTATTAATTACTATAGTAACTATTAGCAGTAGATCCTTCTAGTTATCCTGTGCGTACGTCGTGAACATACGTAGAATTCGTTCGATCTCCTGATTAGTACGCTCTATTACGCCGTCGGTCTAGGGGTGAAAAGCGGTGGATAATTAGCGTTAAATCGATAGCCTTTCGTATACCCTTTCCTAGAAAGAACTCATAAATTAGGGGCCACGGTCCCTTATAATCGTTAGTGGTACTCTATAATATATATAGAAGTGTATAAGGAACATCTCCGCTATATCTTCTACCGTCGTATTCTTTATTCCGATTAGAACTACGCTCTTCGTTAACCGGTTAGTTATAACTATATAATTCGTCGCTCCTATAGGGCCGGAGGGTAGTAGCCCGGTAATAAAGTCCACTAATATCTCGGCCTAGATTCGCTATAGAATCGGTAGTAGCTTTAATAGTCTATACTTCGTGTCTCGCTATACTAAGCTCCGTCCGTAGATTATATAATTACGTAGAAAGCGTCGTATATCCTTTACTACTCCTAGCTAGAAGAACCGTCGAGATAGTATCGAATAGGTAGCGTCTCGCCTAGGATACGCCGTAACGTGTAAATCGTGGACCTTCTATATAATCCCCGTACGTAAGACCTTATTATCGGGAATCTAGATCTATTATCTAAAATAGAGTACCCCCTAATCGTCTAAATAGCACTCCGATAGGCTTATCTTAATATTTATCTCGGTAGCGATTCGGCGCTCCCCTATTAGTAAAGCGTAGGAGATTCGTTAGTAGATCGAGTCGGACGCCCTCGCCCTTTTCTATTCTACCTAAAGCTCTTCTTCTTCGAAGAGGGGTATATCCTTCTCGAAATCGACCTCCTCGCTAGGTCGATCTTCGGCTAGTTAAGGGTCTAGTCGTCCCGTTTTAATCTTAACCCTTTTAAGTAAGACTCAGAAGCGGTTCGATAGCCTTTCGTTAGTGATACTCTTAAGTATATCTTAACTCCGTCGTGATAGTATATCCAGCCTTACCGTAAGCTTACTAGGGCGATAACGGAGGTTAAAGTTAAACTATATTAAGAGATCTGCCTATCATATCTACCGTTCGTTAAGATATTATACTTTTCCGAAGTATCGAAGGTTCTTATAATCCGTCACGATAGTAAATCGAGGCACTATTTTTAGCTCGGATCTCTATTCGCGTAGAGTACGTATAATCGCTAAAAGCTCCTTATCGTGGATCTCGTAGTTTAATTCTACTAGAGATAGCTTCTAAGATAGATAGACGTATAGCTATAGCTATCCGTCCAGTCTATATTACGATAGAACCGCGCTAGTTACCTAGCCGGAGGTATTAGTTTCCACGACTATTTAGCGATCCTCTTCGAAATATACCAAGATTAGTGCGTTTATAAATAGCTCTTTTAGTTCCGCGAAGGCCTATTAGCAATCGTCGTTCTATTTAAATATAGCGTCTTTCTTCATTAGCCGTGTTAACGGTGCCGAAAGGTCGGCGAATCCTAGTATAAATAGCCGGTAGAAGTTCGTAAACCTAATAAAGCTTCGTATATCCCGTATAGACTTCGGTCTCTCTTATACTCTAATAGCTTCTACCTTCTTTAGGTTAACGTAAATCCCCTTTCTAGCTTCGACGACGAAGCTAAGATATTTCACTAAGTCCTATTCGAACTCCGACTTCGTAATATTATATTATAGCCTAGTATCTATTAGCTTCTATAGTATATCGCCGACTTTTCGGCGGTAATCCGCTAGCGTTCCGTTAGTGTAAATTATTATATCGTCGACGTATACTAATATAAAGTCGTTAAGGTACTCTCGTAGCGTCTAATTAATATACCTCTAGAACATTACTAGTACGCCGGTTAACCTAAAGGGCGTCACGTTCTACTCGTAGAGCCCGTATCGCGTCCGAAATACCGTCTTCTATTCTTCTCTAGGGTAAATACGAATCTTATAGAAGGCCGCGATAATATTAAGCTTCGTGAACTAGCGGGCTTAGCCTATATTCCGTAATATCTCTCGAATTAGCGGTAGAGGGTAGCGATCTTTCACTATTCGCTTATTTAACCCTCGGTAATTAATATAGAAGCGTACGCCTCTACCTAGCTTTCTGACTAGTAAGATCGGTGCCGCCACGGGCGATTAGCTTATACGTATAAAGTTCTTCCCGAGTAGGTCTATTAACGTTTTCCGTAGGTAAAGGAGTTCTTCCTTATTTATACTATAAAGAGGACTATAAGGTAGTGGCTCTTCGACGCCGTTTCGGTCGCGTTTTAAAGGGATCTTATGATCGACCCTAGGCCGGTATAGTAGTAGCTAATTAGTAAGTTATTAGCTAAAAACCGCTATCTACCGCTAGTAGTATTTTAGTAGCTTATCCTTTAGGTCGATATACTTCTTAGGACGAAGTACTCTCTCGATGTCGTCTAGCGAAACCCTACCGATTCGTAGGCGATTTATATCTAATACGCTCTGTATAAGTTACCGGATAGATAGTACCTCGGCTTAGGTAATACGTAGTACCCTTACCCTAATAGGCCTAATAGTACGATCTATACGATTCTAGTACCTCGTCCGCTCCCTAGACCTTATAAAAATATCTAGGTATCCTCTTCTTACTAAATATCGCCCGTTCACGTCGTGTAACTATAGGTCTCCTAGTATTATACTATCACTTTGTGGTCCGATAATATAGGCGAACACACAGCCTTATTAATAGCCGTGGATATTAAGGTCGAAGTGGGTAGCGTAGGTAATTCGGTACTAATTCGGTATAACTCCGTCGAGGATTCGTGGCTATATCTTGATACGCGGGAGGTCGAATAACTAGACTAAAGACTCGTTTACTATTATATAATAGCGGTAACCGCTATCGACGAGAGCTTATATAAATTAGATTCTATTCACTCTAGCATCGACTATAAATAGTAATATCTCACGTTCTAGTAGCTTTTCGACCCCCTTTTACTCCTACTCGCGGCTCAGAATAGGAGCTACTCTTTTCCCGATCTATATTTAGTAGTCACATCTTCGTCGTTAGAGGCTATTATGACTAAATCTTAGTCGCTTATAGGCTTCGATTTCTTCACTTTGACCGTACGCTCCTTTCCCTTCTTACTCGAAGCGGACGTAATCTATACACTACTAGGCCGTTATACTAGTAGTAGTGTATACGTCCCGATAAAGTGGCCGACCTTTCTATATCGTAGGTACTTCCTATCGGCCCGCCGCTACTCTAGTACGTCCTAGCTAACCTATTAAGCCTACTTCGGTACTCTAGTCCTAGATCGGTGATATTTTGTGTAGGTTTCGGTTCGGTTTACCGATATAGTAGGCGTTTAATCTATTTCGTCGTTATTCTATCTAGGCGTATACGACTTACGTGCTCGTTCCGTTCTTGTGATATTAAGGGTATCTATATCGGAGCTAATCTCGTAAAGCCGAGAAATTAGGTCCGAAAAGGTAGCGGGGATACCCCGATTTATTAACGAATTCGTTATTATCTTATTAAGTGCGCTAAGAAGAATCTGTCGCTTAGCCTTATTAGGCTAATTAAGAGCGTCTATATTAGCGAATTCCTTTTCTAGCCGTGGTAGGAACCTAGAAAAGCTTATGTCTTCCGGTTACCGAATCTAGTAGAGTCGCCTAGCTACGCGTACTTTGATATTCGGGTCTCCGTAGATATTCTCAAGGTAGTCGAGTAAGGCCTATAGTTCGCTAGTGTCTCGGCGGAGTTTTATAAAGGTTCCGGTATTCTTCTATATAAGCTTCTCTAGTCTAGAGAAGATATATATAAATTAGTCCTAGGGAGAACTAATAGCTTCGCCGTCTACGCTAAGCTTATTCTCAATCGAAATTCGCTAGGTTAGCTAATCGCTCGTGCTTCCCCCGAATAACTTTAGGTCTAGGAGACGGGGCTTCGGTCGGTAAATAATCTCTATTCGTGGGGAGATCGGTACCGATTCGGTAGCCGATCGCGCTAGTATCGCCTATCCTTCGTTCGTCGCGGTTATCGTTATAGCTAGTGAGACTTAGCGCTCTAGCATTAATTCTAGGTAACGTATCCGTTCTTCTTAAGTAGCTTCCTATTAGTAGTACCGCTCCCGTTCTTCGTTCTGTATAGCCTAGGTCTGTGCTATCTATTGTAGTAGCGTTTACGCCCACCTAGGAGGGCTCGTCGATTCCTAGTGCTATATAGCTACTAGGGGTTATGTAGCGTGCCGGTAATACTTCGGTCGCTTTTCGTCTACCTTCCGCTTCTAATATGCTAATGATCTAATATACCTAGGAATTAAGGTCTTCTAGGACTTTCTAATACGTCTCGAGCGCTAAGAGTTTATACGCGAGGATTCCGTTCTAATAGGTGTTCGTCACTGAATCGCTAGGGATTCAGGGGTATTTCTAATAAGTGCCTAGGTCGTTTTCCTAGGACTTTCCAATGACTAATAATACTTCTAGGTATAGAAGGAAGCTTTTTGTATATAAAGGGCTAAAGTAAGACTTGATTTAATCTAACTAGGCTAACATACTGTTTACAAAAAGCTTAAGGAGAAGAAGTTTATCTCGCGCGTTCCCTACGTTAATATGCTAAGGTCTCGTGATACACGTGACCTATATCGGGCACTGGCCCGTGACAGTGTAAGCTGTGTTTGAAGAGCTTAAAATGTCTAAAGATACGACGATTCTTGCTCATTACTAATAAAGTAATGGGGCACGTAGAAGGTTTTCCTTATTGAAGTTTGTCCGACGATATTAACTATTAGTATATTATACCTAGTTAACCTAAGTAAATTAGTAATCTCTTATCTTTCTCTCATCTTGCTTATCTTACCGATTAGTCTTATATATAGTATCTATCTATAGAAGATTTAGATAAACACGAAGAAATTGAAGGCCTATCCTTAAGATAAATATAATTCTGATTGGCCGCTACGTATCGTCTAATTCGTGTTGTATAATCCATCTAGGTAGGCTCTCTATCACTGCTTTAATCGATGTACGCCTACTAAGGAAAATTGATCTGGTCCGGGCGCGGAGGTTTTTGAGATCTTTTAAGTTAAGTAGACTCTTCTTAGACTCTAAAAGCATCGAAATTGCCATAGGTTTTAGGCCTTTTTTAAAGTAATCAAGGAGTCGCTCTTCCTTTTCTCCCCTCTCTTCTTACCGAAGTTTAACCAGAAGATTTAGTGGAATTAGGCTATAATTATAGTTACTATGTTTAACCACAACCTCATGACGGTCTAGAATAACGTTTTTCCTATCCTTCCGTAGCCAGATTTAAATCTTATATAGGTAATTAGTCCTAATCTTAATAACCTCGCGAGATTTAGCCTTCGATAAGACCGAAGGACCTTTCTTGGTAGGATCTGGCCAAAGAGAGCAGTGTAGGTTAACCCTCTTTTTATCGGATCTCTTTACTACTAGGGCAAAACCCTATTTAGTAGCAGATTCCTAGAGGGCCTTCTTCGTAAGGTCACGGGTTTCATAGAATTGTGGTGGGTCTGGTGGTAGTGTAGGTGGTAAAATAGACTGAAGAATCCATGGTTGGTAGGGGTGGGGGGGTAGTAGGACTAGTACAAGAAGAGAGAAGTTAAATTAAATTAAATTGGTGTGTAGGTCATGTGATAGGCCTAGTGGTAGTAGAAGATAGAAGAGAAGGTAGAAAGGATGCGTGTATGTAAGAAGGAAGGGGGTGGTTAAATTCGTAATTAACAGGCGTGAAAGGCTTAGTAGTAATCAGGCCGAAATCAGGCCCTAGGTGGTGCCGCCAGCCTTTTGAGGTGGTGCCCCCAGCCTTCCCCTTTGAAAATCGCGTCTTCCTACCTACACACCAACTTCAACCATCCATCATGCCACCAATTCGATCTGAATCGCAGCAAAAATCGACTAATCAGGAGGGCAAGATCTTATTAGCCCTTGATGATATCAAAAATAACCGAATCAAATCTATTCACGCAGCTACTAAGCTATACAAAATTCCCTACGCTACACTCTATGCGCGCTCTCATGGCCGAGCGTCACGCGTTGATATACGCCCAAATGGCCATAAATTGACCCAATTAGAAGAGGATTCGCTTATTAATTAGGTTCTCTCTATGGATACGCGTGGAGCAGCCCCTAGACCATCTACTATGGGCGAGATGGCTAATATCCTACTAGCTACGCGCGGTAGCTACCCTCCGCCTACGGTCGGTAAGAATTGGCCATCAACCTTTATAAAGCAACGCGAAGAGATTCGATCTCGCTTCTCTAGGCGATATGACTACCAGCGCGCTCTAAACGAAGACCCGAAATCGCTACGAGAGTGGTTTACGACCGTACAAAGGGTGATTGACGAGAACGGGATACAACCAGAGGATATCTACAACTTTGATAAGACAGGCTTTACAATGGGCCTTATATCTTCGCAGAAAGTAGTCACAAGGGCTGAATACTACGGTCGGAGATCTCTTCTACAACCAGGAAATCGCGAATGGGTTACTACGATCGAAGCAATCTGCGCAGATAGCTATTCGCTACCGCCATGCATTATCTTCAAAGGCAAAGTGGCTATTGCAGGATGGTTTAACGAAAACCTACCGAAAGACTGGCGGATTGAGGTCTCAAAGAATAGCTGGACTACCGATGAGATTGGCCTACGCTGGCTAGAAAAGCACTTTATCCCACACACGAATTCGCGCGTACGAGGCCGGTTTCGGCTATTAATTCTTGACGGCCATGGTAGCCATCTTACGCCCCAATTCGACCGAATCTGCGCAGAAAACGATATTATACCTCTTTGTATGCCTGCGCATTCATCGCATCTACTACAGCCACTAGATGTTGGGTGTTTTGCAGTGGTTAAGCGCGCGTACGGTCGCTTCGTTAGCGATCTTGCGCGTAGAGGATATAACCATATCGATAAGCACGATTTCTTAGTGGATTACCAACACGCACGGCTAGAAGCCTTCCAATCAGCCAATCCCACTATCGAGAATAGCTTCGTAGCTAGTGGTCTAGTACCATTGGATGCCGAGAGAGTGCTTAACAAGCTTAATATCTCTCTACGAACACCAACACCACTAAGCAGCAGACCAAGCAGCAGATCTAGCCAATTCACACCACAAACGCCTAGAACCGCTGCTCAGCTATTCAAGCAAGCTTCTATGTTAAAAGATCTACTAAAACGGCGGTCAAATAGCCCTCCGAGCCCATCAAAAGAGATCCTAGACCAGATGATCAAGGGGTTCCAGCTAGCGCTACATAGCGGTGCTTTACTAGCAGAGGATAATACGAATCTGCGTATAGCGAGTGAGAAGATGGTCAAAAAGCGCAATCGGTCAACTAGGAGGATACCCTGCGCAGAGGGTTTAACTATTGAAGAGGCTATACAGCTAGCTGAGCAGCTAAACCAGCCAGAGGAAGATGGTGGGGTAGATTCGCATACAGAGGTCGAATTGCCTAGTCAGCCAACTAGGCCAGCAGCTAGGGCTCCGCCTAGGTGTAGTGGGTGCAGGGAGATTGGTCACAGGATTAATGTATGTAAAAATCGCTATATCTAGTTAAATCAATAGGAGTTGGTTGAGATAATCGATTTTGAAGTAGTGTAATGGGGTGAGGTGTTCGGAACGGGCGGGTGTTCGGGACGGGCGGGAATTACGTTAGTCATAATTTCAAAAACAAAAAAAAAAAAAAAGGAATCGACGAGCGGCCCATCTCCTTAGTATCCACTAAGAGTAGGGCTGAACGTGAAGCGGTGACCTAATAGAGTAGTTGAATGTTATCCTGATATTATTGGTATATTAATTGCCGCTTTCTGCGTCGCGCTAACCGTCCTTGAGGACTAGTAGGTTGTCACGGGCTAGTGCCCGATATCGGCCACGTGTATCACGATAACTTGGCATGTTGACGTGGAGAGCGCGCGGGATAAACTTCCCCTCCTTGAGCTTTTTGTAAGCAGCATGTTGGCCTGTTTAGATTGAATTAAGTCCTGCTTCAGCCTATCACATACAAAAAGCTTCCTTCTACACCTATAAGTATCGGTGGTGATTAGAAAATCCTAGGAAAACGACCTAGGAACATATTGGACATACGCTATTACGCGTAGCCGACTGGTTACTGAGAGTTAGAGAGTTAGAAGGTCCACGGGTTATACTTGCCTAGTTCTAATTGCGGATTCCAAGAGTATCTCTTAATCGTACCGATGCCTCGTAAGGCCTTACTGCTGAGTGGATCCTGTTGAGTGCCTTGTAGAACATGCTAGAAGTGCGCGCTAAGTAAGTCACATCACGAAGTGTTACCACTAAGTGAATCCCCTACTTATAGGTTGGGTTGTCTTGAAGGTGAACTGTGAAGTGTAAAGCTAAAGGTAGTAATCAAGTGACAATGTGAGAATAATCGTGAATAGCAAAATGTATGGTGCGAAATGAGTGTTCTTATATCTAGTCCCCCGTGGTCGTGGTCTACAATTGGGAATATTAGATGGTATACTGGACTGGTGTTCCCGTAGTCCGTGCGGTATACCTAACTGTATACTCTGAGGTCACGTGAAGATTCATAGGGGCCTAATATTCTGTGCGTAATCTTGGTATACGTAGGAAGGCGGCTATTTCCTGCGTTGCGCTAACCGTCCCGTTATATATAGAGTATTTGTTGTGACGGTTAGTCGTAGGCCGTTTCTGGCTCCTATTCCGAATGTCTGCCTTAGGGTACCCTAGGGTATGCCTAAGTATACGGAAACGTACGTGATAACCCTAGTCCTTAGCGTCCGTGAAATGATTAGCTCACGGCTCGGGTATAGCCTACCCGCTGGCCCTAGCCTTGGTATCCCCCATTAAAAAAAATCCCAGCCAAAAGACCCCCCTTAGGGTAAGGCCCTTCTACGTGATAATCCTAAAGTATTATATGATATTTAGATAGAACTGGCTATCGGGTGAAAATATCTAAAAGATCTGTTTAAAAAATATTAAGATATCGGGTACTTAGGGGGGTTATCGTATAAACCTAATACCCCCCGTTAAGACTTTCTTAACTATTAGTCCCCCCCCCCCCCTCCTCCTCCCCGGTACACGAGTATAGGGAAGAATAAGACCTCGAAAGTAGATAGTGTGCGATGTGTCGTTACTCGCCGAGCTAAATCATTTTAGCCGGTAGGGTTCAGATCAAACACGGTACGCAGAGGTGAAGGTTATCTTAATATAACGTTTTTAAATTACAGATCAGAGCGAGGGAAACTATCTAGCTTAGGGACTTCGGGCCGTTTACGTTTGTTTCTATTGCTCTTTGATTAGATTAGAATACGTTAATGTACTATATATGTCTTCCTTCTTATTGCTGACCTATAGATATAATTCGATGCACTAGGAATATAAAGAATTGTAAATGATTTAATAAATGAGATTCACACTAAATAGAATAAAGGGAGAGCTACCCTGTACTATACAGTATAGTACGTTACGAAACCGGTGTAACCGCCTCTACTCTACGAGTGGCTCTCTAGGCCCACCGCCAGGAGACACTAGAATTTGTGAGGTATAGCCCGGAATATTAGTATTCCTTTATCTTCTCGATACTATCATTTACTTCTATTAAATACGGTTCCTTGTCTTGTAACTAACTGTGTTGCGACCTAACGGAAGTAGAATTTTCCATGAAAATGCAAACATGTCAAATATTGGGTCTGGGGATTGCGTCGAGAACCTAGCAACCTAACACTTCCCTCTGCTACTCTTATGTCTAAGCGACGGGCTTGGGGTCGTACTCAGCACTAGATCTTGTAAAATAGTGACTGTCATTACTTGCGTACTCTATCTACAGACTACTTAGGACCCTGCTTATCATAATATTCAGCCTGTTAGCCACTGTCCTCTCTTCTTGGCGCCCTGTAACAAACTTGGTTGAAGCTAACATACCACCATGTTAATAGACTCCTCAGTGGCAATATCTGCCTGAATGGGGGGGGGGTTGACTTACACTCCTTTCAACGATGATGACGATGATGAATGATCTTACCGGTACATTCTGTATGTATGTGTTGGTTTCCTAAGGGAGAAGGTGTACGTAGACCACGGCAGGAATCGCGACTCTCCAGGTTCGATTCGACTCGGAACCGCCAAGACTCAGGTTCCGGTTCCAGGTTTTCGGAACCGCGATTCGACTCCGAGATTTTTGGAGTCGAACCTCAGGTTTCATAAACGGTGCAAACAGAGAGAAACCCGTGATATACATAATTTGTGCAGTTTTGCCTGTATTTTTCGAGTATTCTGCTGACGTATCTAGTCAAAGATAGGATATACTAGCCAGAAGTAAAGAAAATCAGAGAATTAGTTAAAGAGGTTTTAGATTCGGTTTCTAACAGTTCTATAGCTTTTGATATATAAAGAGGTCTTCGTCTCGTCTTACACGCTTTGAAACCCTCCCAGATGTACGCCTATAAGTACTACTCTCTCCTAGTAGGCCACTATTATCAGGAAGAGGGATACTATTCCCATCATCCTCATCATCCTCGTAATCTAGTTAAATAAGTGTCCCGGGATTAGTAAGAGACGGCGTTACTTCCTTCCTTAGCCTTTTACTAAGGGCACGCTCGCTAGGTCGCTATAGATCCTAAGATCTCGTATCTTAAAGATCATCTTCGCCGTCACTAATAAGATCAAATTCGTCCTTCTCCTTCTGAGCATCCTTCTCTTCTCTTACTACATAAATCTCTTAAGTAGAGAGATACTCTTTAATTAAGGTCAATTACTCTAACTCAACATCAAACCGTGTTATACACATTAACATCATTAGGTCCTTAATTGTTTTTAGCTTTAACGAGCCTCGGCGGTAGTAACAGATATCACGAGCAGAATTAAATAGCCGTTCAACACCAGAACTAGTTATAGGGGTAGAAAGAATATCCCGAGCTAGGCTTACGAGTATCGGAAATTCATCCTAGTGATCTTTCCAGAACATACGCGGATTAACTAAGCGAGTACCTATTAGAAAGCTTAGTATCTAAGAGTTAAGAAATAGAACGCCTACTTACCACTTCCAAGATAACGTCTTAGCTCGCCATAAGCATTCGTTTAGGACTAAGTAACCTTAGCCTTTAAGATAAGCATCTCTAAGTCTGAGACCTACGCTACTAAGGATATACCATAAGAGCTTAGCCGTTTATCCGAATATCGTTTCTCATACGGGATAAGGTACTTTTCGAGGCTCTTACGGTATCGGGCATGCTACTTAGGCTCCCATTCGGATATTTAGAAGAATTCAAGCTTATTCTAAGGTGCCATAATAGTACCAATTACATAGAGATCGTCGCTAATTATATCAGTTACGCTATAGTATTCTGAGAGCTTATCCTTCGTATATAAGAGCGCTTTAAGTATCACAGTCTTCCAGTTAACCTTCTTTCGCGTAAGCTATACCTTCGACTTCTCTATATAGTTAAAGAGG
Source organism: Penicillium cataractarum (assembly GCF_028827025.1). Classification (NCBI taxonomy): domain Eukaryota; kingdom Fungi; phylum Ascomycota; class Eurotiomycetes; order Eurotiales; family Aspergillaceae; genus Penicillium; species Penicillium cataractarum. The sequence continues at coordinate 88,745 of NW_026622745.1, read as the reverse complement.
GCGTTATAGATACCGAAGATAGTATAGATAGTGATATCCTTACTCTTTAATACCATATTAGTAAAGATAAAGAATAGCTAAGTAATCGAAAGAAGATAGTCAACCTAGCGCCATTCCTCCTAGCTAAGCTAAATATAGAGCTAGTTATACTCCCGGCAAAACTCGTCAAAGGTTGACTATAGCCGTTTCGCACGCCGAAGCATCAGAAACGTTAAGTTCTAGCGAGTTCGGACGTCTTATATTAGCACGAGCTTCGGCTCTTTCGTCTAGAGCTCTAGGAAACGCTCGCGGCGCTAAGGGCTTTTGTTAATATAGACGGCTAGCTTTCGAATCTAGTACACTTTTAGTGGGGTAGTAATAGGGGTAATATTAGAGGGAGTATCTTACCTTATTTAATATATAGATAATTTCTTGATTCTCCTACTAAGAGCTATCCGTCTCCCTAGTGAATTCTATCTCTTCTCTATCATTCTTTAGATTAGCTTCTATCTAACTAAGAAGCTCCTTTAGACTAAGTTAAATAATATATGCGATACATAGTATACGGAGAATTAGTGTCTAGTTTAGTAGCTTAAGCGCCTAGAGAGAATCCTAGATACTCTCTAGTAGGGTAGAGTTATTTAAAGCGTTATCAGTGGTAACGGTTAACACCCTATCTTTAATATGATGCTTTTAAAGTAGTTAAAAGAGAACTATACCAAGATTACTACTAGTATATACCCCGTGAAGTAGCTCAAAGCTAAGTAAGATCTCGCGGTAGTTCCAGTCCTGGTCGATGAAATAGCCGGTAACAGCCATAAAGGCCTAGCGAAAGGGTAAGGTCTAGCAATCTAATACGATAGAGAGCTTACTATCTATAGGGAGCTTCTAAAGAAGGTTATGCTATCGTTCCTCCACTAACTCATAAAGCCGGCGGCGGATAGTATACGAGGAGGGGATTTCTGGTATAGATAGGGCGAGCCGGATCATTTTAACTAGAGCGCGAAATTAAGGGTGTTTAACGAGTTAAAACAGTAGCTATAGGCTAGCTAGAAATATTATTAACCTCTCAAGCCAGTCTTAATAGCTAAAGAGTATTTTTTGCGATACTGATGGTGCCTAAGATAAAGATATTTTAGCATAAATTTGAATAATCAGATAAACTGTTTTATATACCCCATTTTAGATAAGCCTTCGAATATCCTTTAACTTCGGCGCTATCTTCCGACAGACACCTTGCGAGTAGTGTTTATTCATAGAAGATGTTCCACGATAGCCGTCCGCTAGATGATTCAAAGTATGATCGCACGTTTTACACATAACCTTTGGCGCGCCATCTCGAATAGTAGCAACCTAGTGAAAATGCTACTAACATTCTGCCTAGCGCTTACTCTCGAAGATATTCCGGTTCATCCGGCTACCAAACTCTGTCTTTAACCACTATATAACGAACTCATCATTCACCATCTCTGTCCAAAGGACGAAGTCCTTCTTTCTCGGTTGACTAACGCGCTATAGAGTATCCGGGGGGTGAGGCATAAGCAGTTACCGAGAGAAATTGAAATTAGGTGTAGAAGTAGTGGTCTGGCCGTATAAAGCATCAGGATTGAATGACTAAGCGCTATCCGATGGAAGGAACGGAATGTTATCTAGAGGAGTATCGCTAAAGATTGATGAAGGGTAGTTATCGGAAAATTGAGAGACCTGACTCTGTGACATAGTGAATGATTGAACGGAGGTAATAAAGAGTCTAGTTTAGGAAGAGTCTTACAAGAAGCCTTCTGAGTGCTAACGAAGGTAATTAGGAGAATCCAAGGAGATATAGCGGTCTACGCGAGCTGAATGAGGGCATGGATACGTCTATTTGAATATCGACTAGCCTATATACCGCTACGCTTAACGATTGGCTACTAAAACCTACACCGCCAGGTTCTGTCAGGTTCGAACCTGACGGAACCTGCATTTGAACCTGGCGTACCCTGACAGAACCTCAGTTCGAACCTGATAGAACCTGAATTTGAACCGGTCTAAACCCAGAACCTACCCCTGAGACTTCTGAAGGCCGATTTTGCCTAAGGATACTAGCTAAAGTATGTAGTCATGTCGCTTTGAATAGGAAACTAGAGGAGATTAGTATTAAAAATTCAGCTTTAAAAATCCAGAGTGGTTTTTATGACTTACGATTGTTACTTAAGCTTAGAATTAGCTAGCTCTCTTAACGTACCGCGCATAAGAATTCCTTAAAGGAAATCTCTATAAGGATACTATCATACTAAGGTAGTACTCCCTGTAAAATATATATTTCCTACTCTATACACCATATCAACTACGACATCTAGTCCACCTAGTCACTGAGAGCCTAAGTAAGACTCAATCAAAGACTAGATATATGATTTGATACTAAAGAATCGGTATACGAGAATATTTCGTATAATTTCATAGCTAAAGTAGCTGTTTTATAAGATTATTAGATATGGTAACCAGAACGGAGGTAAATAACAGTAAAGAAAAGAGATGAATCAGCAATTTATCCATCCGAAATAGGAAATGGCTTGGCAGAATTATGCAAATCCGGTTCCGTCAGGTTCGAACCTGAGTCGAACCTGATAGAGTCGCGATCCGACTCAGGTTCTAAAAGTTGGAACCTAAGAACCTCAGGTTCAGGTTCGAGGTTCCGATCTTTAGAACCTAAGTCGGACCATGCCGAGGTCTAGGTGTACGGCCCACTAAGGTTGTATCATGTTTACCTAATAATCCTCAGCTTACTAGCAATTCATTATCCAGTCCGAGATCTTGACAGATTTTTTCTGACGTGAGCGGCTGGTTCTTCGTCCGTTATACATTTGTTTTCATAAGGCGGGCGTTATTTAAAATAACTGCCCCAAAGCACTGTTTACATTTAGGAGTTCCTTATCATTCAACTTTAGCAAGAGAAATAGCTGAGGAAGAGAAGGCAGCAACAGCATCGCCCACGGGTAAGGCCACACCGGCCTAACCCTTAACATCAGAAAAAGTGGCCGAATCAATGAGTACAGAATCAAACCCACCGGCGCTGAAAACAGCGACACGTCCACCTATCCTCTGCCTAGGCATAGCTCGAACCGGCACCGTATCTCTAGCCGAATCACTACGTATCCTGGGCATCCCTAACGTGCACCACGGGATCCAAGTAATAGAACCCGAATTCCATAAGTAATGGAATATCTTTGATCGTGCTCCTGACGTAAGCTTCCCCGTATTACTAATATACACGGGTAAACTATTTACACGAGCTAAATGGGACGTGGCCTTTGGAGAGTACGGCACCGTGACTGATATCGCCTCCTTCTACGCTATGCTATTACTCCACGTATACCCAGACTCCCAAGTTATCCTCGTCGAACGCGATATCGATACCTCGCTTAAGAGTGTGGAATAATTATTCAAACCATGGCAGAGTAAGTCGTAAATCCGAATGATTCACTGGATTGAGTTATTCATCGGAAGCCTTAAGGGGACGGTGAGCTTGAAGTTTAAGCTTAGATAGACGGAATCGAAACGGCTAAAGGATATTTTCGTGAATACTCGTGCCGCCTACGAAAGAGATTATAGGGAAATCCGCGCGACTATCCCGCCGGAACAATTGCTAGATTTTTAGTTAAAGGAAGGTTAGGAGCCTCTTTATCGATTCTTAGGAAAGGATGTACTAGATGTCCCATTTCCACATATTAATAATACGGCTAAGTATGCTAGGCATATTAAGAAGTCGAGGAATAATGCTTTAAAGAGGCTAGCGAAGAAACTGTTCCTGCTATGCTTCTAGTAGCGTCATTAATTAAAACCCTGTCGGCCGCTATCCTAAGAACGTACCGAGGTCTTAATATACTCTAAACTTAGAAGATTCTGTTCTACTTATATCTCTCACCTTTCCCGTAATTATCTATTCTAAGCGGATGCCTAGTTCTAGACTATATACCTAGAAGATCTTTAGATATAGTATTATAGATATAGCCTAAAAAATACATAATTATGCGGCTAAATTTTGTACCCCGAAGTTCTCTAGAGAGCGTAAGTACTTCTCGGGGAAGGATAAAGGACGGAATATCAGGAATAATCAAGCTTAGTAAAGTAATAGGCTTAGTAGGTACGCGAGCGAAATTAGTATATTACGGGCTAAACTAAGCTATATCGTTAGTAGCTTCGGTAGCTCTAGCGGACTGTCGCCGCTACTGATGCTACTATTAAGTCGTGGAGCTTCGCGCCTCCGCTCCTCGGATAGATATCACGAGGCATTCGGCTTTTAGGGGGTTAGGAGCTTAATAATATAAACCAGTAGGATATAATCCACTAGCTAGCCACTTACTAGAGATCGCATTAATCTACTATCTATTAGAAAACATATACGTTATCAGCCTCAAGATATTTACCCAAGATACGTCCTACTATAGTAGCAACGCTCGTCGCTTTACTTTCCACTTCTTTCGGCTAGGATATCTGGACTGACCTTTAGGCTAATTTACTTAGTAATACGCCGTTTTCCTATATACTTACTGTTTTATGCGCGGATCTAGCGTTCGAATCACTCTTGCTTCCGCCGGAGGAAGCGCCTACATAACCATTACGCCACTAGTTAGGCTACAATAGGTTAATAGAGTATTGATTGATTGATTGATTGATTCAGCTAGGATATTACCAACGGTTCACCGAGTTAATAAGCCGCCTTAACTTACAAAGGCGCGCATATTAGGAACATAGCTCGCTCAAAGTACATAGACATTAGCTAATCAGAACAATAAGGCTGAATATTTATACCTCTCGGAAGGCCCACCTACGGGCTCTCAATCCTCAACCCTAGCCGGCTACTTCCGCTTATTTAGATTGAGCGACAAGAACTTATAAAAGACAATACCCCCCACTATATAGCAACGACCACTTTCATAGGCGTTCCTCCTCGCGGCTTAGCGGACAGTGCCGTCTCTTAGAGGACAGTGCCGTCTCTTAGAAAGCAAGGTCTCCTATTAGCAAATCTAAGTTCGTGAACGGAGCCCTAGGCGTCTTTCGTGGTTCGAGCGATGTACACTCTAGGTTAAAATACCGAACGGTCAGCAAGAGCACAATACGAAGCTAATTAATTGCTAGATCGCGGCCGAGACATACCCGGGCTCCATACTTAAAGGGCCTCTAAGTATCTCGAGGGATCTTATTCGGCTCTATGAACCTCTCTAGATCGAAAGACGAGGGTTACAGGAAGACCTCAGGATCGTAGTGAATTATATGTGTGTAGGGAATGATAAGTTAGTCCGAGGTTAGGTAGGATCTTCTATTATACTCGAGTGTATTAATTCTATAGGGTAATCGCTTATTAGTAATTACTTGAATCCCGCGTTAAGAGCAGAGACAAGGGTGAGTACCTCGGGAAGGATTTATCTAGGTATAGCTTTTCGAGCACCAAAACCGACTAGGAAGAGACGAAGAGTTTCCTTTATTATTACAGTCGTATATAATAGCTCGTTTATTTTATATAGTGTGGTTCGTAGAATGTCTTACGTGTTAGCTAGATTCGCATTAAAAACTTGACTGTGCTCCTGTCGGACCCTTACCATCACATTTAGATATAAAGAGAGCATAATAAACACAAATTTGGGTATAGAGTTAGCCGGGTCTAAAGGGAGGGAGGAATAATAATCTTATAGCATATTTATACGCAAAGTGTGTTAGTTAATATTCCGTAGCCGCTAAAGAGAAGGGCTTTAACACTGGAGGACTATGTTAGCCGAATTAATAGAATAAAGATCGCGTACGTTATTTAATTTCTTGGTCTCCTTTAGTAGGACTCACTTATCGAGGAGAACTTTAAAGAGTCTACGTTTAGTTCTCTATGATTTTTAGAATTCATCTTAGAAAGTATATTATCGAAGATACTTATTTCTTTAAGGCTATCTAAATTCGTATCACCATAAGCCAAATAACGATACTCAACGAATAATCGCAAAAGCCTATCTAATCTTTAAGCTACTTTCCTCTTCCTCTACCATTTAAGATACTTCTTCACCGGGTTTATACCTCCTATTATTGATATTAACTACGCATAATCTAGAATCTAATCGATATTATAAAGTAGCTTACTATTTTTCTATTTTGATAAGGACCCACCTAATACAATTTTGCTAATAATACTAAATATAAGCTCTACCGCTATCTTCTCCATTAAAAAGACCTCCCCGCTAGATGAATAGGCTATTAGAGCTAGATAGAAAAGTTCTGTTATCTTTTCCGTAATAATAGGCATTAGTGGCCTAATAGATAAGAGCCGTAACCCCGGGGAAATTATGCGATATAAACTTTTCTATATATCTCCGTCGGTCGCTAAGATAGCCCTTTTACCTATTAGCGGGCCGATAAACTAGATAGCTACGTTATAGAGCGGATAATTCTTTATAGCCGTAACCTAATCTACGGCGCTAGGGGTAATAAGGACCATTTACGAAGGGCTAAATAGCTATAGGTCCAGATAGAAGACATCACGAAGCTTATACTTCTACGCGATTATTATATAGAATACGTAGAGCGCGGTATTAGGCGGAAATAGTTTTATCACCTCGCCGAACAGTTTTAGGTGGCCCCAGAAAAGGCTATAAGAAGGTATAGGCTTACGACGTGTTAGTAATATGAAATAATATAAGTAGTACTACGTCCTAAAGCAGATCTTTATAGAGTCTACGATACCGAATGAGCTAGATACCGAACAAAACCGGGTATACTCTAATAAGCAGAAGAATAAGGGGAATAAGTGCCATTATTCACTCGGGCGGGGGGACAAGAACGGGGAGAATTTAATTGCGCCTACGTATGTATTTCACGAAATTATTGTTAGGGAAAAAGGGGGAGGGGAACGGGGATACACCCCGTTCTAAATTATGTATTCGCCCTCTGCTGGGTGGAACACGCTTCCTAACCTAATTTCAAGGTTGAACGTAGCTCTTGACTAAATATCGGGAAAGGACGAGAGGTCTATGTATTACCGCTAATCCGCTTTCAGTATTTGTAGTTTATATACTTATAGTAAGCTTGAAGCTGAATAAGTTAGTTATATGGTTTTAATAATATTAACGTAATTCACAATCTAGCCGTAGACCTACTATTACCTAGAAATTTTCAAAATCGATTATGTTATCTAACATCCATTTATTCAATAACCTAAATATAGTTTTGTCAACATGTGGATGTTGTGGGGTCACATGACGAAGGACCCACTCATATAACCCCTCTCTACATCTGGATCTTCTTCTCTATAAGATCTATCGAATTGATCCTCAACGATCTTACATTGAATTGCATACTCGCATTGAATTGCCGATCTAGGCAGGAGACTATCTAACACTCCAATACTCTATCCTTTCTTATATGATCTTTTACTAGGCATCATCAGGGCCCACGAATGGGCCGAGGACTTCGGCCCATGGCCCAACCCATGATGGGCTTGGGCCCTAGCCACTAGCCCAAGGCCCAACCCCCAGCCCACGATGGGCCCCCATTGGGGGCCCATGAAAGCCCATTTTGCATAAAATCAAGGTCTTGGCGCTCATAAATCTGCTTATAAATTATGAATTGTATCCATGATTTCATACTTTATACTTATTTTACTATCATGTATGACTATTCTCGATGAAAATAAAGCTTGTTATAGCTTATTCTAGCTATGTATAGTAGTAATAGCTAGTGAAAATACTTAATCAGGAAGTTAGGATAGCATTACAGTGTGCTTGTGAAGATGTATATTTTTGCAACATGTCGGAGCACCATTTTCTCTGAGGCCTGTGTACTGAACCTTCAATCTTTAATTTAGCTATATGAATTGTTTTAAATAAAGCCACATGATCATTATACTCTAGTTGATTATATTTTATTAAAGTTTAGTAATATTACCCACTATAAAGGTGCAATTACTTACCTCAAACAGAGAGTAATTTTTCATAAATACGTGTTTGCATTGTTTGTGGCTCAATTGGGGGCCCACGGCCCATTATGGGCTATAGAACTCGGCCCACGGCCCATTATGGGCTATAGCATACGGCCCAAAGCCCAACCCATTCGTGGGTTGGGTTGGGTTGGGCCTGGGCCGACGTGGGCTCTGATGAAGCCTATCTTTTACCATGTTTCTAAAATATAAATACTGTTATATTTCCTAGTTAAATTAAATCAAGTTTATCATCCATTTTGATCTCTCTTCTAGATCGGTGGTACTCTTCTATAATCGTGGTACTTCTTCTTCTTCATAAGAAGTGCGCACGACCGATAGAGTCATAACTAGGCTGCGGCAAATCCGCTCCGTTGGATGTCAAAGTCATATCCGTATCCGCAGATTGCGGATATGGGATACCACTTCGACATCCGCATCCAACTGTTAGATATCCGCGGACATCCAACGGATGTCCGCAAAATCTAACAATTATCCGCACTTGCATAAAATTCGCTAATTTAACTTATTCTGGCACTTCATGTGACCCTTATACAGCTAACCAAGCACTCTTTTTTCATCACATTACAGATGTATCAGTATGTTATGGTCCTTTGTGGTAAAAATACTATCTTATATATGATCTACCACTTGAAATAATATGAAATATGAATGAATTTAAGAAGAGATTCTATTCTCTTAGCTATATATAATAGTTTAATTCCTCAGGGATATAGTAGGTAGTGGTAATTTAATTTATTAAAGTGATAGTTTCCGTTATTTTAGTTACTATAGAAAATATATATTTTCGTGTATAAAAGTTAGTGTGGATACTATAGAAGAAGACCATTAAAGATAAACCCGCTTAATTTACTATAATCTAACTAAATCTTCCTAAATATAAAATCTCTAAAGCTTAAAGAATTAGGAAATGTAATTTAATTAGTAGATTATAATATAAAGATATAGTAAAAACATAGCATATTTATTAGAATTATTAGACTTAGTAATTTTGAAATCGCTCTTATGCAGACATTAGTTAGATATTTCTTAGATATCCGGCGGATATTAATAATTATCCGACAAATATCTAATTTAGTATCAACCTAAATCTTCTAATCTAATCATTAACCTAGATAGAATATCCTACTAGACTACCTTATTAGTTATTCCCTATACTTAGGTAGGGAATATAATATATCGTTATTTCATATTCGAGTCGCGTCTAAGTCACGGTCGCGTAAGCTATACCTTATAGTGAGATATCCCCCTAATCTTTCTAGCCTAGTCACTTCAGTAAGTATTCGAATTCTATCTTTCTATTTCTCTAGCTATACTCTATACCTTACTTCCTCCCTTACCTTACTACTATGCCTCAATCCTAGCACTCAGATAGTTAATACCTAGTATCTTAATATACTAAGTCTTTTATTAATTCAGATATCCTACAATCAGATAACTTCCTTAACTTCCTAAGCTAAGCAGGTCGTACTATAACCTCCTTTTCTGATTACTCTCTCCCGCCTATACGACACCGTTATACTATTCGCGCACCGGAATTACTTCGTCGTGTCGGTAAGTATCTCCAAAAGTATTAGATCCTCTTTAACGATAACCGAACCGACCCTAATATAGAGGATTCCCGGAAGAGTTTTATTAAGTAGTAGCTAAAGACCGAATTCGGTAAGAAGGAGGACTTACAGAAGTCAATCTAATAGCAAAGCAAGTAAAAGATATCTAATATTTAGGACTACTTTAATTAAGTCGCATATAAGAAGACTAGTGAGCCTAAGATAATATATAGGCGCTACTAGGCTATTCTTATTTATCTAAGTCATCGTCAGGTAGGGACGTCTCCGATAAAGATATATATAAAAAGCATTATATATACGAAGCCTTCGGGCTTAAAGAAGCAAGGTATTAATCAACTTATACAGAATATAGTCTATTTCCCCCTCCGAGCTAGACCCTCTAAGCTAGGAAGCCTAACTTATACTTTATATATCTTTAGCCGTATACGTAGATATCTTCCTTATTCGATTAGTCTACCTTTTAACAAAAGATTCTTAAGTTTATAACTACTACCCGGCTTCTATTTCGGATCACCGAGTATACTAGTTTTAGAAGTCTTCTTAATTACGCTCGGATTATAGACTCAAAGCTTAATATTCCCTCTACCCGGATAATACGACGACTTCTTAATATATCGGTGGAAGTCCAATAGCGAGAGATACTTAATAAACTCCTAGATAGATACCGAATCTTAATTACGCTTAATTATTAGATATCTCTATTTAAATAAGTATTTATAGCAATTACTAGTTATTTTATTAATTAAGATTAGAACTATTATAAAGTACTACTTAGGTTTAAGTATCTCTATAGATCACACACTAGTAGTAATCTAAGTAATACTATTATTTAGATTCTATAACACTATAAGATTACCGACCGAGTATTATTAATCACGACTAATAATACTATAAATAATAATACTATAATAAATAGTATCTAGGAGATAGTCTAGTCCCTTCTTCAATCTAGTACCTTAATCTTTCGAGTACCCTATATTACTTATATAATTTAGCTCTACCTATAAGAGCTCCTTAGAAAGCTAAAGGCCGTACCCGAGAATAATAAAGCAGAATCGGAGTAGTTAAGTAAGTAAAACTTAGATCTCTAGACGAAGTATCCTACTCGTTCAATCGTAAATACCCTTAAAAAGGTTTCTTTAATTCTAGTTCACTTTTAATAAATTTAACTAATTACTACTATAGGTCCGAGGGTTTATAGTATTTATTAATATAAGCCTATAGCGCCGTAAGGCATTCCTAGGGCTACAGAAAAAGGAGCCAAAAATTGTTCTAATTCAAGATATACGCACACGCTAGAACTTAACTTTCTTAATACTTACCCATACGCGAAAGCTTCAATCTTACTTTAATAAGTATTACACTATAAATTAATATACTTAGTTTAAGCTTAACGATAAGGAGTAGCGCTAGGTTAAGTATCTTCTATTAATTACTAAGCCTTTCTTTAACTTTACTAACGTCTTATCAAAGACTAGGGACTACACAGTACACTATATCTTCAGTATCTACAACAGACTCTTTACCTACCTTAAAGAGGCTAAGAAAAAGTTAAGATATAAGCGTGTATACTAGAAGAAAAGCATACTCCGGGCACTTTAGCTAGCACAGAAAAAGCTCTCTAAATATTACAGTAGAACCGATAATAGTATATATAGTATAACCTATATATTAGTAATAATTCTATACCCATTAAAGAAGCTACGATACTTCGATAATAAGGACTAGAGAGGTAGTAATATTAATTTCATAAAGCAGTATCAAGACGCATTCTGAAATAAGTTTATAACTTATCAGAAACAAGCTTAGAGGGAAGTACACTAACTAGATACCTCAGAGAAGATAGATAATATAGAGGACGAAGAGCTTATAATACTTTATAACTCGTAATAAACCATACTCCCCACTAATAAATTTAATAGCTAGTAAGATAAGGTTACGCGATATCTATCGAAAGGTAAGCCTCTTATTTATTCGATATCTACTATATCTTCTAATAAAAAGATTAGGGCTTAGTAAGGGAAATCCACGTATTTACTAGAAAGAACATAAGCAGGAATTCCTAGTACTTACTAGAATAGCACGAGATATTCTCTCGATCCCTACTAGTAGAGCAGGAGTAGAGCGTTTATTTAATTATACTCGTGATATCTACTATTATCGCCGTAGGCAGCTAAAGCTAGACATAATTAAGGGTCTAATACTCTATCACTTTTTATCTAAATTTAAGCTAAAATAGGCAGAGATCGAGATAATCAAGGAGTATCTCTCATCTAGCGAAGCTACTATACTTAATTAAAGCCGTCTATCTCTACTATTACTTAAGTTTATAGAACCGATTAGTGATAATAAAGAGGAAGGATACCAAGAGGAGTTATAAGAGGAGGATTCCGATAATAATATAGATAAACCGGCGATCTCTCACTCCTTAAAGCGGCCTATAGATAGTTTAGATCTAGATAATAGTGTCCTACTAGAGGAATCTACATTTAATAGTACATAGACCCGGACAGGAAGGATTCGGAAGAAGCCACGGCTACCAGACGGATTCGAGATAGGCAAGCTATAGTATAACTATATAATACGCTAAATAAAGTAGTTAAATAGTGAACTAATTCGATATATTATTAAAAGAAATTTCTGTATCGAGAATATATAATTAATTCGACAATATAGAACACTAGTAGTACAGAATATTACCTTAAAATCTATATAAGATATGTATACTAAATCAGATCACGAGACTTAGTATGTTTATACTATTTTCGAATCCGCTGGATATCCGAGGATATCTAACTTTTCGAAGCCTAAATCCGCATCTAATCCGCGCGGATAGTTAGATGTCAGAATCGTATACATATCCGCAATCTGCGGTACGGATGCGGAGCGGATTTAGATTTTCGCGGATACTGCCGCAGCCTACTCATAACCATGTATTTAGACACTATATTAAGTATTTACCTACCTTTATACACACTAATACACACTATCTTCTTATATATATAACCACGACTTTATAGTCACCGCCTAAAGTCTGATAGTTATAAGCCCGACGCCTCTACTCTAACTATTTAACTAATTTAATTTAATCTTCTCTTACTTTACTCTTACTTTCGCTTCACTTCCTATATAGAAGTGATATATTTAACTACGCTATAAGCTACCTAGCTTAACTACCTATTAAAATCTCACGTATACTAGGTTCCCTAGATTACTACGGTTAAAGACTATATAATCGCACACGATCTATAGAAATACGCTAATCCGGACTAAGCTACTCCGTCTACCCCGCCCTAGTAACTAATTAAACTATATATCTCTGATATAATTAGAAGACCTACTATCGGACTTTAGGCAGTGACCATAAAGTCGTGGTTATACACACAAGAAGATAGTGTGTATAAAGGTAATTACTTAATATAGTGTCTGAATACACGGTTATGAGTCTATCGGTCGTGCGCACTTCTATGAAGGAGAAGTACCACGATTGTGGAAGAGTATCACCGATCTAGAAGAGAGATCAAAAGGGATGATAAACTTGATTCAATTTAGTTAGGAAACATAGCAGTATTTATATCTTAGAAACATGGTAAAAGATCATATAAGAAAGGATAGAGTATTGGAGTATTAGATAGGGGGAAGGCTAGGGGCACCACCTCAAAAGGCTGGCGGCACCACCTAGGGCCTGATTTCGGCCTGATTACTACCAAGCCTTTCACGCCTGTTAATTACGAATTTAACCACCCCCTTCCTTCTTACATACACGCATCCTTTCTACCTTCTCTTCTATCTTCTACTACTACTAGGCCTATCACATAACCCACACACTAATTCAATTTAAACCCTTCTATCTAATACTACCAATTCACCCCTTACTAGTTACCGAATCGATACTTAGTAATCTACCTTACCCTTCTCTTTAATTCCTTCTCTGCTATCACCAATTTCTTAGCCTTACAACCGCGGCCAGCCCCACGCCCTTACCGAAGTTTCGTCTCCTAGTTTAATAGTATTCGCCTTATCGATATATTAGTTCTCTTTAAAGGCGGTAGTACCACAATTCCTATAGTTTTATCTATAGAAACGTAAGTACTTTTCCTTCGCTCAAGCCTATAATCCCGACCGGTAAAATTCCTCCCCCCCTATCTTCGCTAACGCTTCATAGTCTCTAGCAACTTCGGCCGTCTAACCCCCTTTACCCGATTCGGTTCATTAATTCGAAGCCTTCCTACCCTTCCTACCCTTCTAATTCGCTACCGATTAGTCTAAATTAGATTCGGCAGGCGAAGCTAGTGTTATTAGTTAAAATAGGATAAGAGAAGGGATTTACCACTATCTTTTAGGTCTTTAATCATATAATTACATAGGAGACCAAGAGATTTTATATAGTATTAGGTACAAGAGGATAGTGGTTTCTACTTCTCTAATCGAAGGTATTCCTGCTAAGTATTATAAACCCTTCGGATTACGTTTCTTAAGATCTAATTAAGGATATTACAGAAAAGTAGGACTTAAAGATCGACGGGGTAACGATAAATTTCGTCTTAAATTAAGTTAAACGCCTATAAATTTATATAGGAAACGACTCGAGAGACGACTTATATAGTTATAAGGATATCGCTAGTTAAGCTTCGGAGTTCCTTCTTAATCTAATAATACGCACCTTCCACGCGAGAGGAAGTAAGCTTATCATAATAGAGAATTCCGGTAAGATAGTAGCGCATAAATCGCTTTACCCTATTACTAAACCACTACTTTTCGATATAATCGATTACTAATTAGTAGATCGGATCGCTAAGAGCTTCTATAAATAAGGCTTTTCTTACTTCTATCTTATCTTCGGTAGGCTCGAGGATAATTTATATAAATTTAGCCTTCACAGATCGCTATTCGTTAATAGTCTTCTGTTAACCTTCTAGATTAGGAAGGTCCGTTATTTACTTCGAAATAATTAGCCGAACACGGGTCTCAATATTCTTCATGATATACCAGAGACAGAGTAGGCTAATTAAATCCTTAAAGATCCCCCCGTATATATTAAGAAGAGCGTCTACGTCGTCGGAGAAGATAACACCTAGAGCTTAAATCTTTACTTATATAAGCTATGTTTAAAGAGCTTAAAATATCTAAAGATACGACGATTCTTGCTTATTACTAATAAAGTAATAGGCCACGTAGAAGGTTTTCCTTATTAAAGTTTATCCGACGATATTAACTATTAGCATATTATACCTAGTTAACCTAAGTAAATTAGTAATCTCTCATCTTTCTCTTATCTTACTTATCTTACCGATTAGTCTTATATATAGTATCTATCCATAGAAGATTTAGATAAACACGAAGAAATTAAAGGCCTATCCTTAAGATAAACATAATTCTGATTAGCCGCTACGTATCGTCTAATTCGTGTTATATAATCTACCTAGGTAGGCTCTCTATCACTACTTCAATCGATATACGCCCACCAAGGAAAATTAATCTAGTCCGGGCGCGGAGGTTTTTAAGATCTTTCAAGTTAAGTAGACTCTTCTCAGACTCTAAAAGCATCGAAATTACCATAGGTTTCAGGCCTTTTTCAAAGTAATCAAGGAGTCGCTCTTCCTTTTCTCCCCTCTCTTCTTACCGAAGTTTAACCAGAAGATTTAGTAGAATTAGGCCATAATTATAGTTACCATATTTAACCACAACCTCATAACGGTCTAGAATAACGTTTTTCCTATCCTTCCGTAGCTAGATTTAAATCTTATATAGGCAATTAGTCCCAATCTTAATAACCTCGCGAGATTTACTCTTCGATAAGACCGAAGGACCTTTCTTGGTAGGATCTAGCCAAAGAGAGCAGTGTAGGTCAACCCTCTTTTTATCGGATCTCTTTACTACTAGGGCAAAACCCTATTTAGTAGCAGATTCCTAGAGGGCATTCTTCGCAAAGTCACGGGTTTCATAGAATTATGGTGGGTCTGGTGGTAGTATAGGTGGTAAAATAGACTATAAAGAATCCATGGTTAGTAGGGGTAGGGGGGTAGTAGGACTAGTACAAGAAGAGAGAAGTTAAATTAAATTAAATTAGTGTGTGGGTCATATAATAGGCCTAGTGGTAGTAGAAGATAGAAGAGAAGGTAGAAAGGATGCGTGTATGTAAGAAGGAAGGGGGTGGTTAAATTCGTAATTAACAGGCGTGAAAGGCTTGGTAGTAATCAGGCCGAAATCAGGCCCTAGGTGGTGCCGCCAGCCTTTTGAGGTGGTGCCCCCAGCCTTCCCCTTAGATAGTCTCCTGCCTAGATCGGCAATTCAATGCGAGTATGCAATTCAATGCGAGTATGCAATTCAATTTAAGATCGTTGAGGATCAATTCGATAGATCTTATAGAGAAGAAGATCCAGATATAGAGAGGGGTTATATATCTTATAGAGAAGAAGATCTAGATGCAGAGAGGGGTTATATGAGTGGGTCCTTCGTCATATGACCCCACAACATCCATATGTTGACACTTTCTATCCTATTGTTACGGCCAAGCGAAAGGATCAGGTCCAAATCGGTGCATTCAACGAAGGCAACTAAATCTAGAGGGGAAAAGAAGAAGAAGATCTATCTACTGCGTGGAAGCCCCTTTTGTTATAGGCTAAAGGAACCTTCCGTCAAACACCAAACACGCGTTGACCAGTTCTCTACTCGACCCTTCACTCCAGTCCGTCCTCGATCGTCACACCTATAAGTAGTTCTTTATATATAGCTTCGTCTAAGAATCTTAGACTTAAGGTAATCTGCTTAGTCTTATAGCTTCTTTAGACGTTAGAGTTTTTCGATAGTAGCCTATATAGCTACGAGGCTATTATCGAGGTCCGATAGGGTTATTTAGATATTATAAGGTATTTTATCCTTAATAATAATTATTTTATTAGGGTTTCGAGAGATATATAAGATCCTTTCGGTAGAGGGAGTAGAGCGAGTTATAGGTACTATCTCTCCTAGATAGTTAAAGAAGAAGAAGTAGAATTATTATAAATAAACTACTTATAGGATAGTCGGCCTATTAACTAGGTAGGAGAGTAAAGCACCAAGTTAGATTATTATAGAGATTATTTCTCAAGGAAGGAAAATCCTACTTCCTTAAGTATCGATTTAAATATATTATCTTTTATATAAATAAGAATCAAACACGATTAGGGGGGGGGGGGCAAACCATAGCGATAGGCCACCGTATAGCTAACGTATCGCTCATGTAGTGAACGTAGGGTAGTATAACTATTTCGAATCGTTATCGGGGGGTCACCGGCTAACCGCTAGTTAGCCACCGCCTTGGCAGAATCCTCGGCCCGTGGGTGCCTAAGGCTCCAATATCAATATGGAGATAGCCTCATCGAATATCATAACACGGGCTCTCTAAGCCGTTATACGGCGGAGGACTAACGCTACGAATATATAGGGATTTATCAAAACCGGTTGAATTGGTATAGGCTAGTATGCATATGGACGAATGAGAACTATCGGAATCATACAGACAAGGTTGATTGATTGAAGAAAGGAAAGGACTCGAACGAATGGAAAAGGGGCAGGTTGAGCTGTCCCATGGCGGTGTAACCGGGTATTCGAGTGACCATACCGATGTCGAAAGTTTACCCGCATATTACATACAAACACATACAAAATCTGGGAAGGAAATGGACCAATCCGAGGTCACTGTAATGAAACTCTCCACTTTTCCACGACAGGATTTAACCCTCTAAAAGGACTAGTTAGCCTTAGCGTAAACCTTATTCCACGAAAATAACTACTTTCGGGTTAGCGATCCTAAACCCGCCCTACCTAAGTCCGATACCAAATATATAAAATAGCTAACTTTGAACATAAATAACTTAATAACTAGGGGGGATAAAATTGAATAGATTATAGTTTTTGAAACCTTATATATTACTTAATTACCTAGTTTCATAAAGGTTTCAGAAACCCTATAGCGTTATATTATATCAAGGTCACGATTTACTCTATAGATAGCTAATATAGCACCCTTAGGGTAGCACCCTTCTACGTGAGTATCCTAGACTTTTATCTGATATATAACTAGATCTAGGTATCAGACGAAAATATCCAAAAAAGAACTAAGGGGGGGGGGGGGAATGATTTTATTCTCCCCCGTGAAGACTTTCTTCGACTATGTATTCCCCCCTTTAGGCATGGCCAGAATACCTTTAGGCCTACTTTAACTAGCTCTAACTATACGGCTTGCCATCATATCATTCAGAGAAGCATTATTGACCGCCAAGAACAATTAAAATTCAATATACGGAAGGAATTATTATGTTAGAATATCCTTTTCTGATCATACCATTGCATGTACAGCGATATGGTATGTTGAATACCATTTCGCACTAATACACCAGGGTAGGAAATCAAGTCCCTCCCCTTCAAAATTAGGGCTTTTCCTTTTTTTTTTTTCCTTTCCTCCCAGAAACACAGATTTTGGAAACCGTTAGCGCAAAAGATTAAATTTGTCATCCGATTTCAGCAGTCACAAAGTGTTTTTGATCACTCTCAGTTATTAGTTATCGGGAATAACATGGAGGACTTGCAGCCCTTGGTAGATGCCTTCGGGTAAATCATAGAAGACCCGTGTGCTTGTCTCATCGGATGGTTGAATCTGTGGAGGAAACGTGTAGCTCATGACAGAAAGCGGGTTCCGAGGGCCAATTTGGACAGACGGATCACTGCCTTCTTTCTCAGGCGCGAACTCATGTCGTAGGCCCAGTACATGGCCGAGCTCATGTAAGAAGACATTGTACATGGAGTTGATAATGCCTGGCTCAAATGCTTTCTGGTACACAAAAAGAGTGTTGAGGTCGTTGGTATTTGGTTCAAATGCCCTCGCAATAGTTGAGCCGCCATTACCCCCGTAAGCAAGAACAAATGCCGCCTCTTCAAGTCTGGAAACCCACTTGAATTTCACACGGAGTCCGAGGTCATTCCACCTGTTTGCTGCATCATTGAGCTTATACGCAGCAAGGAGGGCATGGTCGCGTGTTGGGTAGCCCCCAGCATAGGCAGCAAATTGAACAGTTTCACCATCCTTCCAGCGTGGAATCTTGCCCCCCCCAGCCAACTTGAATGCTAATAGGATCATCGCTTGTTGGATGAGTTGGGGGCACCGAAGCCTGAGTTGCACAGATATACTCATTCAAGGCAATTGACAGGTCACTGGGACTCGCATTCAATACTTTGGAAACACGATCAGGAATGGCCCTTTGAGCATCATATGCATGAATTGTTTCCAGTCCTTGCTCCCCGAACTTTGCTTTTAGGGTCTTGATAAAGTTGGTAGAAGTTCCGGGGGCTGGGATTGTTTCTTGTCTTGAAGGCATTGTGGGTCGTTCTGAAGTCGTTCCACACCAATCTTTAGGGTAGTTATCCACAGTGGACGTTTTGGATATAGAGTAGGTTGATCAAGGTTGTTAAGGAAATCAAGAAGACTTAGAGATTTGGCATCGTAGGAGAAAAGCCGGCGTAGAAGAGCCTCTAAATACCTTTCATTGCCCACATCTCACTCTGTCTTACGATTGCCATTGACATACTATGCCTGGACTGAAAAAGTCTTGATCGTCACTATTACACACTAGTTTATCTAAGATGGTGTTATAGAAGGGTGGTAAAGTTTTTGCATTGTGGCAATCACTGTCACACGAGATCTGCCGTCGACTGGCCGAGGCCATAAGTAACTACGGTTGACTGTTGACTGAACGCTGTGTTCCATATGTAGAAAATCCAAATCAACCAAGATCAAAGGCAGCTAACAACCATAAATTCAAAAAGATAACAAAATAGGGTTGAGTAATACCCAAATCTGGGACGTGAAGTAAATCTTTCCGTGATTAACAACGTCCCAGGTTTGATTTCACTTTTGATAAATATATTGTTATGATTAATTGGCGGGATTACACGGATACCGCGGGCGATACAGGTTACCTGTCCATGATATTTTCGATTTATGACGCTACTGGCGTTTGTACACTCGTTACTTGTCATTTTCCCTCATCTGAGTGGTATGGACTGACCCTATATATTTTTATTTTCAAATACCTAACGTATTCCTGTTCGATATACCCACCAGCCAACGGTTTAAGAAATTCCAATTCTGAACAAGTAACTATTCGAAGATCAGTCGATATCGAGAGGATAAATTTAGGTATCATTCTTCTATTTTAGCTTTCATCCTATCGCCGGCGGGAGAGGAGTATCCTGGTGATATAAGAACCCAACCGACCCACGGCCAAGATTAAATATTGGTCACAAATTTGATGGTCGACATGAACTATGCGTCATCTCCCAAATTTGTATCATGAAGTAGTGTGAAGTCGGCAAACCTATCCGCCCGCAGATTGATAATAATAAAGATAGTAGGATGTTTGGCGCCAGCTAGATCTAGCCCACTTGAATACATCCGTAGTTCAGCATCGATTGATCCATGAATTTTGAGTTTAATAGGGCTACCCCCATTGAAAGTGGTTGAACATATTGGCTACCACCCAGTATCTTGACTACATTTTACTCACGGAGACAGTAAACCAGAAATTATAGGAAAACCACAGCTCAAACTCAATATGTCGGGCCATCTAGAGAAATTGATATTTACAGCGACACTCCAATTATGTAGGCCAATGGCCTGTGGGCGGTTCCATCCTGATTTCTGAAGCGAATAATTAGCCCGAGACATCAAAGCCTGGTGCCCCAGTAACTATACATCTTCTCCCATTCAAGTCCTCTATCACATTACATCACGGAAGAGTGCCATGTGAGTCCTTACCAAGCCACCTTAACAAACCAGTTTAGGCTGCTAACAGCTAAGTCCATGATGATATCATGGCCTATCTAGCAGAGGCCTCCTATCCTACACGCGTCATCTTAGAGTTCCTTGAAAGAATTGTCTCCTTTGCTCTAGATCTCACGTCAGTTGACCTATTCAGTAGGTCAAAAGCAAAGGTTTAGTGGACCAGGCAAGATATATTTGCAAATTAGACAGTTCAGAATGTACCGCCAAGCTGCCGAAACAATCTCACAAAGCAAGGACCTAGCAGCCGACGTATGGTTTCCATCAACCAAAGTTTGTCCATCCGCTATATTTTCTTTGCGGGAGCCTTGGTATACGGAATGGCCAATCGATATGAGCTAGTTTACCGAAAACCCCTGGTAGGGTGCAAGGCTAGATGAATTTTAGGGTGGACATGTCAATAGCTCGGTTCAATTTGAATTTTGGCACAGGTTATGACATCACGCGAGTCGTAAATTTAAATTAGGTTTGAGGTTCGGAGCCCGGTTCAGTTGTCTTGGAATCAAAAACTCTAGCGGGCCGAGACCAAAACCTTACCAGGCAAAGTAGATTAAAAGTACTACCAGGCTTCTAAAATAATCTGACAAATAATGAAACCGCCTAATGGATACAGCTAACCTATGTTAGGCTCTCCGCCGCGCTTTCTCCCTGGAAAACTCCGTATAAATCAATTAATAGGCCTTGAATTGTCCGTCCAAAGCCATACCACATGATAGGACGTCTTATAACCGGTTTTTAAATAATATGAGAAGAAATAATCGTGGTAGCTATCTTTCTACGATTGGATAGTATATTTAACACGATAGAACTACCTTGTAACGATATTCAATCCTATAAATCTAAACTAGTAGGGTATTACGCGAAGCCTACTATTCACTATGAGTAGAGCTACTTTAGGGTTATACTTACCTAGTTCTACTGTACTCCTAAGAGTATCTCGTAACCGTACCGTTACTATGCTAAGCCTTATATAGGAAGCAGGACGAATAAGTAAGAGAAGGTTGAATACTGACTTCGGTGAATAGGCAATTCGCCCTGCCTATGCGATACCACTCTATCCTCTTCTACCGGCCGGTTGAGCGGTTTAACTAGCTGTAGGCCTTCTTCGATGGTCAAACCCTTTTCACAGGTTATATTATTAGTTGACAGATTGCGATTCTTGACAGTCTTGTCATTTGCTACGCGGAGATTCGCGTTATGCTGCGCTAGTAACGCGGTGTTGTGCAGCGATAGGCAGTGGCCCTTGATAATTTGGTCCAATATGATTTTGATGGGCTTGGAGGGCTATTTGACCGTTGCTTCAGCAGATCCTTTAACATAGAAGCTTGCTTTAGCAGCTGAGTAACGGTTCTAGGCGTTTTTGGTGTGAATTGGCTGGATCTGCTGCTTGGCCGGCTGGTTGGTGGTGTAGGTGTTCGTACAAATATAGTAAGCTTCGAAAGCACTCTTTTCTATCGACTGGTACTAGGCCGCTAGCTGCAAAGCTATTCTGAAAAATAGATGTCTTTTGGAAGGCTTCTAGCGGCGCATGTTGGTAGTTTTCCAAGAAATAGCACTTGTCGATATGGTTATATCCCGTACGCGCAGGATCGCTAACAAAACGGCTGCCCCGGTCATGAGTGAATTACGTTACCTAGCCAGGCCTGTACTACCCTAAGGGCTAATAATACCCTAAAGCAGATGGCCTATAGGGTACAGGACGGCGACTCCCTATTATCCTCGATACACTCAAGGCCTACAAGAACGATCTAGAAGCGACTAAAAACCTCATGTCCGAGGATGCCTGCCGAGCCTTGGAGAAGATTCTCAAGGTTTGTGATGATAAAGCCGGAAAATTGAAAAAAGAAATATTTGAAGGTACCATGCCTGGTGAAAAGGATAAGTGGGAGGAACGATATTTCAAGGTCGTTCGGAGACTCGGTAAAGGAAATATAGTTGAAGATCTCATGATTGCGATTACTGAAGATGTACAACTCATTATCAACCAACATGCAGTAAATTCTGCCACACCAGAGCAAAGGAGAATGCTTGAAAGTATTGTCCACGAGATGAAGTCTCTACCGCCTTCGATGCCCGAGGAAGAAAGCTTGTCTATGAGTTTTAGCAGGGGCGGAGGCAAGATGACGAACTTGGTGCACACAGGCAGTGGGGAGCACCAAACTGCTACCGATCACGCGACGATGTATAATGCTAAAAAAATGACTTTTGGTAAGAATTAGTCATCATCATTCTCTTATAAAGTCAGCTGTGCATTTGTGTTTGTTTTTGATTGCGGTGAAAGGATCTTTGTACTTCAACATTTCTATGTGTCGACGTGTTTACGCCCCCTTCAACTACTTGCTCCTAATACAGTATTCACATGTTGCTTATGTTGTCTTTTTAAAGTCTCCCGATGATTTTCTATAAACTTAATTACCCCTGCCTCGACTCGATAGACGACCTGACCATTATTGATAGTAACCAAGGAAACGGAAGACTTCAACCTTCGAAATGCTGCTGGCATCTGTCACGGTCAAACGCCTTACCTCGAATCTGAACTCTTCGTTGGCCGGGTCTTCGAGATTAGTCAGATGACAAAAGTTTTGCACCCAGGCGAAAAGCATTTGGAGCAACGGCGTCTTGTTCTGGGCGGTATCGGTTGTATCGGCCAAACGCAGCTTGCCATCGCCTACGCCAGGACTCATAGTAAAATTTATGACCCTGTGCTCCGGCTGAATACGGCATCCGAGCTCATTGAATGATAGCTTTCAATCGATCGCGAAGCACATTTCCAATGACACATGAATATCAGGGTATTGGAAGGCAAAGAGATTGCGAGACGTATACATCAATGTTTTCCCACCGAAATAATACTGGATGGCTGTTGATCTTCGATAGCCTGTTTCAGACCGAGCAATATTTCCCCCTGCTTCTCACGGGGCCATTATTGTCACTAAATAGCGGCCAGATCGTGTTGCTGGAAGTGAAGTCCGAATAAAGCCTCTACAGAACATTGAAGACAGCCTTGAAATCCTCCAGACTAGATCAAAACGAGCAAGGGTGCAATCAGGTACGCTAAAGCCAAATAGATCTATGATATCCTGACCATGATTACTAGACCTATATGCAAGGCTCCTCGCCTAGCAACTTGCAGGTCTTCCTCTTGCTTTGGCCACCACTGGTGCTTTCCTTCATCGGAGTTCTTTTACTTTTAAGCAATACCTTGCAGAGTATAAGAGACACTGGAACATCGATCCCTGGGACCCCACTTAACCGCTCAAAAGCGTATATTCTTCACGACCTGGGATTTATCATATAATCGTCTGGAAAGGGACGATGCCGCAGCCGCAAAATTCCTGAAATTATTGGCATACTTTGGCAACCAGTGCCTCTAGTACGGGCTTTTCTGTGCTGGACATGCCGATAATCCACCAGGATGGCTGCGCAAAGTGACAGCAAATGCTGTAAACTTCAACAGTGTGATAACAATCCTAACTGAATTCTGTTTCCTAGAAGTCGAGCCGTCGTCAGAATGATGGAGCATGAATAACTGCGTGCACGTCTGGACACTAGCAGTATTGAATAAGGAAACTGACACACAGCGTTACCCGTATGCTTTTGACTGTATTGCAGGGTCCATGAATGGGGTCGCGTCCATTAATGGGGTTGACGAGGAGTCCTTTGCAAGCATCTCTTACTCACTATTAGGCCTCTGCACGGGACCGAAAAGACCGCAACCAAGCCCGCACCAGACCGGACCGCGTGGTCTTTGGTCCTAGATCTTGAGACCGCTGGGCGGTCCTCTGGTCCTATAATAAGCGAAAAGTCTAATAACACGTGGCATGCATAATTTATGCAGAAGTCAGTGGCATTTTTGAGTATTTCGCTTTCAACTGATATTTAATCTCAGACAAATTCTGACGTTAAGAGTCACGACTGATCCTTTGTTTAGTGTCTATTGATTTCTGTCGCAAAAGCGAGGATTGACTGATTTCTTCCGGAATAGCTTATTTGATTCTTTTTTCTTTTGGATATATATAAAATCCTCACCCTGTCTCAAGCGCTTTTGGACACGCCTAGATGAACTGAATTAAGAGTTTACTTACTAGCTTGGTCTTAGTGAACCACGAATAACACAACGGGAAGCCAGCCACACGAAAAGCGTGTATAAGATATTAGAATTAGCGAGGTAAATCTAATATAATCCTCTTAATCCCGCCTTCATCGCGTAAATATTAGCCAGCCCGTAAGTTTGAAGTAATAAGATATGGCGATTTAGGAGGCTGCTAGAATTTGGTTATTACTCCTAGCTGTAGTGTAGGTAATGCTAAATAATAAAAGAAACGAAGCGATATTATAGAGTACTAAGAGCATACCGGGGTGCTAGGATAAGTAGAATAGTCACTAGGATAAGACTTCCTAGTGCTATACTCATATATTAATAGGTTATAATCCGAAAAAAGTGTTTATCTATAGCTACTAGTCACATAATCCTATTTATTAGATCCTCTAGCCCTGTTAGTTAGATCTTAGCTTCTTTAATAATCTATTAACTCTTCTGTCCTCTCTTTCTATTAAAAAGAAATTAGGCCTAGAGCACCAGTCGTTATAATAGTCTTAGATATTCTACGGGGAGTTCCCTAGGGGCTCCTAGTACTCTATAGTAGCTTTGTTTCTTTTATTATTTAGCGTTATCTATACTATGGCTAGGAGTAATAACCGAATTCTAGCGGCCTCCTAAATCGCCATATCTCATTACTTTAAACTTACGGGCTGATATATTTCGAACGGTAATTTCTGCTTTTTTGCGCATAAGCTAACATTTACCCGGTGAAGGCGTGATTGAGATGATTATTGTGAAGGGCTAAAGCCGATTTGATTCAATCTAACTAGGCCACGAACTGTTTACAACAATCTTGGGGAAAGGAAGGGAAAGGGGGCGTTCGTGCATGGCTACGACAATATGATACCGCATATGGAAGCTAGTGTGGGTCCGATGAGGAAGCAGGCAAAAGCAAGATGAAGGCCATGGTCACATGGCCACTCTCGGGCAACAGCCTGTTACATACCCCTCTCCTCTCCCTTCGGGGGCATATAGACGCATGAAGCTGATGCGGACGGTTTCTTGGTCTGTCGGGTCTCCTATGGGTACCGGGCCATGCGTTCGTTCGTATTCGTCTAGTGCGGAAACGCCTTGTACGGCTTCAAACGGCTCCCATGAGGGCTCTGGGTATCCGGTCCATTTAACCAACGCTTCCATCTGGGAGCGGCGCCCGCGACGGCGTTTCCGTATGTCCCAAATCGCTTCGACCTCATACTCCTGTTCGCCGTCTACCACCATCGGTGGCGGTTCGGAATCGTCCACTACCTGTGAGGGTAGCGGGTCGGTTGCTGCCAGTCGGACTAGTTCCACATGGAATACTGGATAGACGCCTGTGGGGACATTCAGTCGTACTGTATGTGGCGTGGGGACTTCGAGCACCTCATATTTAGCATGCAACCAATCGAGCTTCTTTGACGGCCGCTGTGTGCGTACGTTGCGGAGGTTTAACCACACCCGATCGTGCACTTTATAAACCGGTGCTGGCCGGCGATTCTTATTCGCTTTCTCTTGCTAGCGATCTTGGGCAACTGCTATCGCTGACTGCGCCCAATCAGTCGCTTCCTATAAGCGTTCGACGAAGGCTTACCCGGCTGCTTCTAGGCGTGTGAGTATCGTGCTGTCCGTTGTCTCGTCAAGCGCGATAGGGTCGACGTGGTAGCCGTGTGTGAAGAAGAACGGGGATAAGCCAGTTAACGTGGCGTCGCGGTTATTAACTGCTCCCGCTACGATTGGCAGTAAAAGGCTCTAGTCGTTTTGTGCGTAGGTAGTGAAAGCTCGTAGGATCCGTTCAATCTCCTGGTTAGCCCTCTCTGTTAATCCGTCCGTCTGCGGGTGGAAGGCTATCGATAGTCGTCGTTGGATAGAAAGCCAGTCGTATACGATTCGCCAGAACGCACTCACGAACTAGGGGCCCCGGTCGCTCGTGATTACGAGTGGAAGCCCGTAGTGCATATAGAAGGTCGTCAAAAACGTCTTAGCGACTACTTCTGAGGTAATCTCGGCCATTTCAATCAAAATAATCCCTTTCGTAAGCCGATCAGTGATTACAAGACAGTTAGTCGCGCTTATAGGGCCTGACGGGGGGAGATCCGTGATGAAATCCATTGATATCTCGGCCCATATTCGCTAAGGAATCGGTAGTAGCTTCAATAGCCCATGTCTCGTATCTCGCCAAATCGTGCTTCGGCCGTATATAGTACAATTTCGTAGGAACTGGCGTACATCCTTTACGGCTCCCGGCCAGAAGAAGCGTCTTAATAGTATCGCGTACGTTACATCTCGGCCAGGGTGACCGGTAACGTGTGAATCGTGTACTTGCTGGATGATTCGTGTGCGGAGGGCTTCGTTCTCGGGAATCCATATTCGTTACCGGAAACATAAAAGGCCACGTTCGTCTAGATAGCACTCGGACAAACTCGTCTTAACATTTAATTCCGCAGCGATTCGTCGGTCGTCGTTCTGTAGTGCTTCTGAAAGGGCGTAGTACACAGGGTCTTTAGCTCTCGATCGCGTCCATTCTTGTTGCATGTCTGGTTGGTCGAACAGAGGGACCTCAGTCCTAAAATCCAATTAGGTATCCGAGTCGCCAGCGATCGTTCCCGTACGGGTTGGTTTGATCCTCACACGATATAGCAGCGTCCGAAACCTATTCGATAGTCTCTCATCGGTTACGTCCTTAGGGATATCTTGTCCCCTTCGTGATAGCGCATCAGGTCGAACTGCCAGCTTACCAGGGCGATATTAAAGATAATAGTCGAATTCGGAAAGCAATATCGACCATCGCATCTGTCGCTCGCTTAGGTGCTATACCTTCCGGAAGTATTATAGGTTCTTGTGGTCGGTAATAATCGTGAACTTTGGTACCATCTTTAGCTCTAGTCTTCATTCCTTTAGCGCCCGTACGATCGCAAGTAATTCTTTATCGTGGATTTCGTAGTTAGCTTCCGCTAGCGAGAACTTCTATAATAGGTAGGCACACGGAGCAAGGTCTCTATTCGGCTACCGTTGCGATAGTACGGCGCCGGTTACCCATCCAGAAGCATCCGTTTCGACGACTATCTCCCGGTCCTCCTTAAAATATGTAAGGATAGGGACGTTAATACAGTGCTCCTTAAGTTAGTTAAACGTATATTAATAATCGTCGTTCCATTAAAATTCGGCGTCCTTTCGGGTTAATCTAGTCAGGGGGGCTACGAGGTCGGCAAATCTAGGGATGAACGTTCGGTAAAAGTTAGCGAAGCTGATGAATCCCCGTACGTCCCTAATTGTCTTCGGTGTTTCCCATACGCGAATAGCTTCTACCTTCTTCGGGTCGACGTGTACGCCTTCGCCCGCACGGATAATAAAGCCAAGGTATTTAATACAGTTCTGTTCAAATTCTGATTTATCAATATCGCACTATAGCCCTACGTTCTAGAGCTTCTACAACACTTTCGCGACCTTTCGGCGGTAGTCCATTCTCGATCCGTTAGAGTAGATAATAATATCGTCGATATAGGCGGAGACAAAATCGTCTAGAAACTCTCGAAGGGTACGATTAATAAATCGTTAGAAAGTGGCAGGTACACTAGTAAGTCCAAATAGCATAACATTCCATTCAAAAAGGCTATATCGGGTCCGAAAAGCTATTTTCCATTCTTCTCCGGGCTAGATTCGGATCTTATAAAAGGCGGCGATAATATCTAGCTTCGTGAACCATCGTGCGCTTCCTAAGTTACGTAGTGTCTCGTGGATCAAAGGCAAGGGGTATCGATCTTTTACACTAAGCTCATTTAGACCACGATAGTCCACGCAGAAACGTACGCCTCCGCCTAGTTTCCGTACGAGCAAGACGGGGGCAGCCGCTAGCGATTAGCTAACGCGAATAAAGTTCTTATCCAGAAGATCCGTGAGCGTCTTCCGTAAATACAGTAGCTCTTCTTTGTTCATTCTATATAAGGGACCGTATAGGGGCGATTCCTCCTATCCATTCTTGTCGTGCTTAAGCGGTATCTAGTAGTCAATCCCAGGTCGATTCGGTAGTAGAGCGTTCGCAAGCTATTGGCTAAACACTCTAGCCCATTTCTAATACTACCTTAGAAGCCTCTCTTTAGAGTTAGTGTGCTTCTTCTTCCGTAGGGCCCATTCGATATCAGCGAGAGTAACCTTTCCAATTCGTAAGCGTTTCGGGTACTAAGCGCTATCCAGAACAGCTTTGATTTCCTTAGCGAAGGATTCATATAAGCGTAGCGTTTTAATACCCACAGGACCTATCGTACGGTCTACACAATTCCAATAGCGCGTTCGGTCTCCGTCCCGGTCGTAGATATCGAGGTATCCCTTTCGTGCAGAGTAACGTCCGTTAACGTGTTTCATCCAGGCGTCGCCTAGTATCATTTCGTCTTCCTAGCTTTCGACGATATATACGAATACGCGCGGTTACTCGTGTCTATACACGTCCATATTAAAATACGTTACATGCGTGATCTATCCTTAGTCACGGACCACGCTATCCAACCGTCTAGGGGTGTTTAGACGAATACGCGGGAGATTAAGGGATTTCGCGAGGGGACCGTTTACTATAGCAAAACTAGTGCAGCCATTATCGATCAGAGCTTTAGCAAATTTGATTCTATTCACTTAGGCGTCGACGTAGAATAGTAACGATTCCTTCCGTATAAGATCCTCTACTCCCTTACGCTCCTACTCGCGGCTAAGAATAGGAGCTACTCTTTTTCCGAATCACTATCGGAGCCCGTTTCGTCCTCATACTAGCTCTTTCGGCTCCTCTTGGCAGCAGTCTTGGCCTTCCGGACTTTAGCATCTAGCCTAATAGCTAGAAGGAATAGGCAAGTAGAAACCCGGCAGTTTTCGCGGCCACAGCGGAAGCAGAGGCCTTCCTCACGTCGTCGGTCTATCTTATCATTTTCAACCCATCTAGCCCGTTTCGCTTAGGGATCGTACGTTCGTGCACGGCTACTTTTAATCGTAGGAGTCCAGTCCATTTCGTCTGTCTAAATAGGGCTCGTTCTGCGCTGTCTGCCTATGTTCGTGTTAGTGCGGGGGTTGTTGATAGTAAGAGTATCTCGATCGTTTAAGATTTCATGTAGTCGGTCGATCAACCCTAGAAATATAGGCGGAACACCACGGCTCATGAGCGATTATATCATGGTCGAATTGAGTGCGCCGAGTAGAATCTGCCGTTTAGCTTCGTCCGGCCACGCAAGGGCGCCTGCGTCTGCAAATTCTCGTTCGATCCGTGGTAGAAACTTCCGAAAGGCCATATCGTCGGGTTGTCGCATCTAGTATAAGCGTCTTACGGCACGGGCCCGAGCATTCGGGTCTCCGTACATCTATTCGAGGTAGGCAAGGAGGCTCTCGGGGGTCCCCGTTCCCTAGTGGCTCCGAACATAGGTGCTAGCGTTCTTCCATGCTAGTTTCTCTAATCGTGTGAAGACGTAGGCGAATTAGTCCTAAGCGTCTCCAATCGCTTCCGCATCGGTTCGTAGTTTTATTTCTATTAGGGTTTTCCAGGCCGGCCAGTCATTAACGTTTCCGGAGAATACAATCGGGTCCGGAAGGCGTGGTCGAGGACGGCGAAGTGGTTCCGATCGTGGGGAATCGGGAAGAGGAGTCGTCGTAGCCCCGTCAGGGAGGTTCGGAATAGTTCTGTCGCTGGTTGATGGGGTACCTCGACGGGAAAGTTGTTCTTCAATCCGAAGGAAGCGTTCGTTCTGCTGAGCCTGTTGGTCTACAAGCTAGTGATGATGATTTGAGAGCTGTTCAACGAGTGCTCGCGCCCAAACTGGCATTTCGTTCGTTTCCATGTTGGCCGTTCGTGTGTTAAGGTGACGTTAGTATTCGCCTTCGTTCGTATAGGTCGGGGCTTCCATACCTGTTGCTTCGTCGTCGTCCCTAAGCGTCTATACGTTCAGGGGTAATCGTGTGCTCTGAGGCCTTCAGAGGCTTTCTCTGATGCGTCCGAGACCTTTCGAGCGCGTCCGTGAACGTTTAACGATAGGGTATCGGAAGATTGTTATATGTGAAGGGCTAAAGCCGATTTAATTCAATCTAACTAGGCCACGAACTGTTTACAACAATCTTGGGGAAAGGAAGGGAAAGGGGGCGTTCGTGCATGGCTACGACAATATGATACCGCATATGGAAGCTAGTGTGGGTCCGATGAGGAAGCAGGCAAAAGCAAGATGAAGGCCATGGTCACATGGCCACACTCGGGCAACAGCCTGTTACAATTATAGTAGATTTAACTCACTAATTCTAATATCTTATATACGCTTTTCGTGTAGCTAGCTTCCTGTTATATTTTTCGTGGTTCACTAAGACCACGCTAGTAAGTAAACTCTAAATTCAGTTCACAGATCGTATATCTTAGGTCGTTATATTAATACTTTAGTATTGCTCCAGAGTTGTGACCGCCTTATATATAAAAAAGATCAGAATTCACGGTGTGAAATCTATATTATAATCATGACGCAGTTGGAATTACTGTAAGTAAAAGTTTGGGTCCTCTTGGCTATAGGTGCGTTTTGCAATAATTTTCATCTATCCCTCCGGTTCATCTTGGATTATGACGTTCTGAAGTCTGTGCTAAATCTGGAATGGGGGTAAAATACTCCTATATCGGTGGTCCTTTTCAGTAGTAGATACGTTCCTATATTCCAGGACTTCGTGTATCTCTATAGCTCTATAAGGGAGTTTAGTATACAGCAGCACCATAGCCGTCAGTACCTAAACTTCGAGAAAAGCGGGGACGGGTGCACGGGTGAGTGAGGAGCCATGATGCTATCGATAAAAAGTTCTAGATATATCGGGGCTACAGTCATACCTACTGCGAATACCCGTAAACAGTGATTTTCAATAGAAATATACGGAATGACAGGTTATATAGCCATTCAACATATTAAAGTACAATCTACTTTAATTCAATAGCAAACCTACTATGAATTAAAAACTCATGACTTACCAAGATAAACTTCTATCGCCCGACTCTAGTAACCAGGGAACAAGTTTCAGTAGATTGTAGTAGCTTATAACGCAATGCGGCTCTAAGGCCCGTGAATTAGAGTCAATAGGGGAAGTCTGGTGTTGTTAGGCGTTAACAGGAAGAAGTAGCTAGAGGCGTGAGACTTGCGGAAACCCTGCTGCACACAACAAATAATAAAACTTAGAAGAGGTGGCGAAGAATTTTGCAAAACTAGACTGAGTGGAAATGCTCAACATTAGGGATCAAATAATGGAGCGCATCGCATCTATGATCCTTGCTATATAGTCCCAAGTGACACGGTATCCTCCTTATGTCAGTTACTTTCTATTACTCTGTGAGATGTCTTGTGTACTATGCCCACGACTGTCAATATAGCCTGCAAAAGCCAATTCAGTATCTAGACGCTCCATTATACAATGCTCGGGCCTATATCTTCATGTGCATCGTTTAGCCCTCGTCCACTGGAGAACAAACATGTAGTGTTGTACACCTTTACTGGCCTAGGGCCGGTCGTTGTAGGGCATGGATGGATAAGTATATCAACTAACTAAATTGGTCACTGTGCTTTACGGAGCTTGCGGAGGAGTAATTCGTGTGAGAATATGTGCATTCGTGCATTCACGTAATCTCGTTTTCTTTCTAAAGCTATAAGCCATGGACTAGGCTATGACAAAAAGCAACTTTTCTTGAAAGAGATATCTGAAAAACAAAAAAAAAAAACCGTCCGATTCTTTTCTCTCTTTCTCTCCGCCGTCCTTCCGCGACCAAGACAACTAACAAAGCAGAAGCCAGTCAAATCACCAATTAATGCCGGAAATAGCAAAAGGATTTGTGAAAATGCAGCAACTTTGGAAATCATGAAAGATCGGTCAGTTAGGCACGCAGCTTCCGTGTACCGGATATCGGAAATCCTTAGCCAATATTGAAACTCAGAAGAGCAGGCATGATGCGAAGGAACTGCATCATTGGAGCGCAAATTCAAAAGGGTTGGTGTCGGTTGGTGTTCTTTAGCTTTTCGTTATTCAAAAATCGTGTTTAGTGCTGCGCGACAGTTCAGGCATCACGCTTAGACATCTTTACCACTCAAAGCGCCGCACTGCCAGATTGTTATCAAATGGAACGAGGTTATCAACATCCGTGGGCCCGATTGCACATGCCAAGCCGCTGTTTGCATCAATATTGGAGAGGTCACCGTCAGCACCGACAGCGGCCAGTAAGCTATATCTATCAAACGAGGCATTCGAGTTGGGCGTCCATCGGAATGGCCCTACAATAGCAGTTTGTTGTCACTTTCCATTGATAGTCCCGCTAACTGGCACAACAGTACCCGGTGATTGGAAACGGGCTGGCCAGACCGTTGGCTCTGGGATAGTAGACTCATATACGGTGACCTGGACGTTCTGCGCATTTTCGGTTCCCCGGTTCTTCACCGCGACGTAACAGTAATTCGGAACCCCGACAAAGGGAGCCTGGTTGTTAAGGCCACCATCCGGAGCCTGGCGATTCCAGATACCAGGTGAGTTGCCAGACATAGGAGCATAGTCATACTCGCCATCTCTACCGGCATCGATGTATGGGTCCACAGCTGGAGGCGGCCCTCTTGTCATGACACCCGGAGTTGGGGTGCTAAGAGGATGATACAAGCCCTGCTTCTCAAACGACCAGCGGATAATCTTCCTAACAGCCCCACCGGGATAACCAAGCACTGTACCATTGTCTGCAGATATCATTGCAGAGACATATTGGTACGGCATGCTGGGAGTTGTTGTGATGGTAGCGATGCCTCCGATGATCAGATAGAGAGTGTACCTCGACGCCCAGTTCTGCTTGTGGAAATCACCTCTCGCATCTCCGCCGATCGTTTAATAGAGACGGAAAAGAGTGGTCGATAGAATTTACTCACGAAGGTAGTAGGCGGGGCCATCTCGTCTATACTGGGGTCCATCCCATGCCCAGCCATCAGTGACTTCGCGATCATGGCGGCGACGAACAACACTCCAAGGAAATGTATCAAATCGATCTTGTGCATCATTTCGAGGATCACAGTATATGGCAGCCAGTGAGTCGCCA
This sequence comes from Penicillium cataractarum, assembly GCF_028827025.1. NCBI lineage: Eukaryota > Fungi > Ascomycota > Eurotiomycetes > Eurotiales > Aspergillaceae > Penicillium > Penicillium cataractarum. Next base: position 55,283 of record NW_026622745.1, on the reverse strand, counting down.
GGACTGTGAGCGAAACCAAACCCTGGCCAGTGAATAGCGTCCCACAGGAGTGCATGGCCAAATTCGTGTGTAGCGACACGGAAATCCGCTGCAATACCAATTTGCGTATTCCGATCAGCCCGGCCGAAAATAAATCCTCCACAGCCGTTGCCAGTTGAATTTCCCGGGGCTTGGGCACTTACCATGTCGTTGAAGCCACGGTGATCAACAGGGAAAGGAAATTGGGTGTTAATGAAGAAAGTTTTAACGGGGAAACCCAGCTCAGCCAGAAGCCTGAACAGCTTTGTAATATGATAGTATGCACTGACAGCCGTAAAGTTGTCTGTCTCAACGCTGTCATTGAATCCTCCACTGGCTGTCGTTGGGGGAAGACTTATGGGCAAATCAAAGTCTTTGATTTCAGCGTATCTGCCATTGAGCTTTTGAGGGGTTGTCGGAATAATGTCAGAAAGGAAAACTTTGTCACCTAACAGGTTTAAGTCAGCAATGTCGCCACTTGTTGTGGGAGCTTTGTGGCCGAGCTTTGTAGCGGGGTCTCGAGCAAATACCTAGCCACTTAGACCAGCTGTGAGCGCCTGCAAGTAGACGATAAAGCCTGTCTCGACTTCAATAAATGCTCTCCAGTTGAGGTCACTATATCCAGAGATCGGGAGAGAGAACAGAACTTCTCTCAGTACATAGGACTGTCTATCTCTGATTGTCTTAGGGACTTCACGTAAAACTAGTGTAGGTGCGAAATTCCCGGATATCTCCTGTCTATCGCCTTTGTGGTAGCGATAGACAAGAAAGCGTTGTTGCTTTTGCTCTTCTTTAAAGTAAATTGCACCTTTGCCCACTGGAAGCTCTCACAACTGGCCCAGATCCTCCTCCGTAACACCCTTTTGCATATATTTAGCATTACCTGGGGGGTTTCTGGTTTGGAGGCTCTTATGTCGATGCTGCTGGTCGAGTTGACTACGTGATTTTCCTTATTCACAGTCACGCTAAACTTGGCGTCCCACACAGGGAGCCCGCACAGTGTTTGCTGGTAGATCACTGCTGTGCTCCTAAAGCGAGGCCTTTCTTGTGGCAAGCTGAGGCTAAACAGAGCGTCTGTGGAACTGGCTAGCTCAGATAACTTCGTAGGTGTTTCACCAAGGACGCCCGGAGGAATTTTGTAGTCATCGGCCACCCTAAGAAGATATTGATGGGCAACGCTTATAGGATCGGATGGACCATGTAGACCGGTCTCAGGAGACCACAGCTATTGCGAATGGTCTAGATTTTGGACTGCACCATCGTAATCACGCACAACTTCAACGTTTGGGTCTCTGTCAAATGACATGATGGTAAACAAAGTTTTGGATAGAAATAGGTTTAGATCGTTAGAATTTGAGGACTTTCAAATGCTCGCAGAGAGAGATAGAGGTAGACTCATCGTTTCTACTTGATAGACGGTAGTAAGTGGTGGCAAAAATGCGAGAGTAATTAGCGAGGCATTCCACTGACCCATGACCACGATCTCTGATATGGTCCAGACTGTTCTATTCAATGCTTCGATCATAATCACCTGAGCTGTGAATGAACCAGCCTCTAGGGGGGATACTGGCAAAATCCTAAAGTTGAACTGGACAAAAACGGCGCTTGTTGCCCCCAGGTGACCAACTCTGGCCAGACTAACCAGGGATTGGCGAATCCGGCCACAAGCCAGTGTCCGCTACTAAGATCTAAATCCAATGCCAAGAGACTCGCTGAGTAGCCCAACACTATGGAACCATATCGCGGTACTGTTATGGCCTATACATCAGAGACCCGGTCGTAAACAGAAGGCTTCCCGGATGGGCACCTGATTCACAGATTCCTCGTCGACAAAAGCTCCCTATGGATGGAAATAACTCTGTAAATCGTAATACACTTTTCTAGATCACCTATTGGCAAGATGAACAGAGGATAATGACGGGTAGGAGCTGTACTCTATACTCAAGGCTGTAATGGTGAAAGTACGGTCTTTGTAGTCCGAGACAAAGGTGAAATCAATTCCATGAACTGTCACACAGAGCAATACTTATTCATGCTCAAAGCCAATTCCCTCAGGGGGATGGGTGTGGAGTACCCTTAGCCCCTCTGAGACCAGATTGGCAGCTTTAGAAGTAAGTAGCTTATTCCATTGCTCTTGTGCATATGTGGCCACATCTGAATGACATGGGTGGATGTATGATGGTACCAAAACGCAATAACAAGCCCCAGTTGGATTCGATTTCGATAAATAGTGCCAAGTATGCCTATTTACTGAACGTTCTTGCCAAGCATGGCCTTATCCGTGCTCCATCCATTTAGCCAGTGCCATTATCAATATGAATCCTTTTCCCAGCCACATTCACTAATCACCCCTCATTCCAAAGAAAGCAGCCCATTTTCTCTGACCAAGCGGAAGGTCTGCCAGTGGCCTACAGGAATGTTTGCAGTGGGTGCAAGTAGAGCGATTACACCTTGATGGGTTACAACGACAATGTCATCACCCATGGGTTCATTTTGCAAATCCGATAGGGTTTTTTGTAGTCGTTGTAGAATCTCAGCTTTTCTCTGACGCAGTGATTGTGGTAGTGGCGAGCGATGCCCCGTCTTGACATGCCAATCCTCATGCAGTTTTTCTATTTCTGACTTAAGTTCGGGGAATTCGATTATTAGATCGTTCGGAGTGGAGCCGTTATTAGATGGCAGGTCGGCAATTTCCTGCAAATTGGCATCTAGGGCTAACATCACCCCGTTATTAACACCCGAACCGGAATTCTTAGGATACTGGGTGGAGTCCAAGATCCGGTGGAATGCCGTTAAGGATGTCTGGATAGCCCTCCGGAGTGGGCTGGATATGATTGCTCCGACACTGTTCGAGTACTCGCGGATAAAGCGATGTCCTAGACCTTCCGCGAAATCAAAACCTCGTTCACTCAAAGGAGCGTTGGGAATTGTTGGATCGTTGCGCAAATTGTGAAGACCTTCCGCATGGCGCGCTAGGTGGATACGGCCTTGCATTTTGGGACTAAGTTATAGAAGATTCAAGAGCTCGTACCAAAAATGCTCAGTACTTCCAGTTGGAATATAAGCGTAAGATAGTTTCTTTGTGCTTTACGGTTCTTTAAATATTTTTCCGTAGATATTTCGCATGCTGGTGCAGAAACTCTGCCTAGAAGTAGAAAGTGGAAACCATGGCTGGATTCCAAGTTGAATGGGCCTCCTAGATCAAATGATGCTCTAGCCCTTGGAGCATAACAGAAGAGGAATCACTGCTTCCATGGATAGATGGCTGGTAAGACACATCAGTATCAGTGAGAGTGAGCACATAAACTATTTAGAAGGTAACGCCATGACACGGTCCCATGCCACTATGCAGTTGGCGACATGGACGTATCACTAGCGTCGAGCATGACTTTTCTGCCTTTATGCTAGTATATGCCAAGGAATACTGATGAACTTTATTTACTAGAAAGACGGGACAACTTCTGGTAACTTAGATTATTATCCGCGAACGGCGCCTATGCTTTTCCATCTGGGCGCCTAGACCGTTGCAACCGCATGAATCCATGCTAGAGGTTAAATCCCATCATAATGAATGAAAGTGTCATTATGCACTCATATGACTTCAGACAGGAGGCTTTTCGTATAATTAGCATTGAAACAAGACGGTTACTGAGGTCTGGTTGGCTCGGACTTTAACGGAATAATTTGGACCAATCTGAAATCGGGTTATGTCAGGACTGCCCCGTATAGCTATGGAAATACAGTAGATTTACGAGGTGATTTGGACACCGGAACCAAAAGGGGAAATGCTAAAAGATGCAAAAAATGAGTGTAGATTCTTGTTCTCTGGAATTGCTGGGGGCTGAAGGGGTCAAAATAGCCGCGAGAATATGTGTGGCTTAGAGGATACATCTGCGGGGCTGCGAAGGCGGCGAAAAGTACGCGTAATCGCAATACCGAATGCCATTCTTTAGAGGTATTCAGAGGTACCGTTTAAGTCAATACGGTGCCGATACCATTTTCCTGACAGGTTATTAACTACTTGAGTCATGCTGGGAATCTCACTCCCCTACTGGAAGTGCGAATCTTGTTACTTATTGTTGCCGGTAACACATGGTAAAATGGTTTGTAACCTTTCAATTTGGGACCGAGCTGATACCATTAGTAGTTAGTTAATATGTCGTATGATGATGTAACGGTATCACGGAATAAAGCTTCGGGGAACCTATAAAGGTCTTCGACTCGAACTCAATTCAATCATTATCATCCTTTCACTCGTGCCACTTAGACTTTAAGCAACTCGAGTTACAAAATGAAAGTTCTAAAATATGTTATCGTCATTGCTGCAGCTGCATCGGCGCTTTTACCACCGCCACAGTCGCCCTTGAATATGGGGTGGTTAGGTGCCAGCCAAGAATCCTTTCACATTACGCAGGACGAGAGTATTATTCAAAGACATAATGAAGAGCTAGTGGCAGTAAGGTATCCTACAGCCACTCGCCATTCGCAAAGTGTGAAGAAACTCATTACTCAGTTGGATCCTTTGAGTGTGCACACTATGATCGAAGACTTTTCGGACTTTCAAAATCGCTTCTTCAACGGAAGTGAGTATAGTATGAAGGCATCAAAATGGCTTTATGCAAAAATCAATCAAATAGTCACTACCAGCAATGCAACAGGTATTGCGGTGGAGCCTTTCGACCATGCTGGTTGGGATCAACCAAGTATCATCGTGTCAATCCCTGGGATAAGTGCCAAAACAGTCGTGGTGGGAGCCCACCAGGACTCCATTACGAGACCATGCTACCAAGTCCCACGAGATTATGCCCCCGGTGCTGGTATGTATATCACATCCGTGGCTATGAGTGTAATGCATTGATTGATATAACCCTCATTAATCACTCTTGGCAGATGATAATGCTTCTGGGGTTGCAACATTGCTTGAAGCGTTACGAGTCATCTTGCGGGACCCTGCTTTTGCTCAAGGCCATGCACCAAACACACTTGAGTTCCACTTCTACGCGGCCGAAGAGGTAGGGCTGCAGGGAAGCAAACAGATTTTTGATTCTTACTCTAGGCAGGGAAGGGAAGTCAAAGCTATGCTAAATCAGGACATGACCGGATATACGGGTTATGTGGGAACCAATAAACCAGAGTGCATTGGTGTTCTTACAGATTATGTTCATCCGGGCCTGACAGAGTTTGTCAGAATGATGATTACAACAGTAAGTGGCCCTATTCTCATGTTTAATATACGCCGGATTTAATAAATGACAGTACTGTACAATTCCCTATGTGGATACCGCATGTGGATATGCCTGTTCAGATCATGCGGCAGCTCATTCACATGGGTATCCAGCAGCAATGACTTTTGAGTCAAAGTTTGGGGATCACAGCAGATTCATTCACACCTCGCTGGATCGTGCAGATACAATCAACATTAACCACGTACTTCAGCATGTTAGATTGGTGATTGGATTCGCATATGAACTTGGGTTTGCTGCATTTAAAAATGAAGGCATAACTGAGGAGCTCTGAGTGCAGCATTACATGTTGCGTCCGTTACTGAGGACTTTCTGATTGCTATCGTATTTCTTGCAATTAAATAGCCAGCAATATTTTCACGCGTTTCAATGTTTGCCAAATGACAGGTATCTCATTGTGTGTTCAAATAAATGTAAGAATCAGACGCTACACCAAGCTATGCTACATATCTCAGGCCATTCAACTCTCTCTAGCTTCACCGGGGCCAAGTGGAACGTGGTAGTTAGGGTGATAGACACTCTCCAATTAATATGTCGAGTCCTCCCCAGTCCTTGCAGGAAGCATCATCGCCCAGCTTTAGTTACATCAAATTTGTACTAGCTATACTTCACTCTTTGTTCATTTCTTTTTGCCTATTTAGTACGTTCTTGGAAACGACATTATATATTAGCCTAATGACGGTATCCGAAGAGACGAGATAGTGCTTATGCTAGAAGCCGAATTACTGCAAACTTGTTGGGTGCTATGTGAGAAGATACTCTACTAGTCAGGGTAGAGGCCTGTCAATCAGGTAGGAGCATCCGAACGATACAGAGTGATATCGTGGAAGAGTAGAAACTCCTGTTTCGCCTCCTTAACCTCCTGTTGTAGGCAGACTACACACTAAGGAGTCCCTGTCTGTTTACATACTAAGTCTTTAATTAGCTCAAACGGGTACGCTTTGTCAAAGCCTAGATTAATCATTCAGAAAGCTACGATTCAACCATCACTCGCCTGTGATTCATTCATGGATGACGAAGCCCAACGAATTTCCTGCAGTTTGCCCTGGGTTTGCAGCGTTGATCAAATTGAGAGCCAGGGTCCAGATGTTATCCTCCTTTGTCAGTGGAAATTCCTGGACGTTCAAGATAACACAAAAATCGCGGAATTTAAAATCTACGTGGATCATCGGGTGCGCACAAATTGCTTTCCAAATCAAACCTCCTCGTGCCAACGTGATTCATGAACCAACATCTCATGCCCAATACCACCTGTCAATTTAAGATTTAGCGTCCCAAGCGCATAACCGTAGCATATTTCGGATACACCACATGACTCCTGTGGATTCACTTGGTACCGTAACCTTGTGCTCTATGTGGTTGGAGGAATCTAGGTGACTATTACGGATTAATGCGGATACGGAAGAGAACTAGATCCGTCTAAACTAGCAAAGGGGTGGCGGCGTGGTGGCCTCATGAATGGCTGAATATTCAGGAACACTATTTTAGCGCCACCCGCGAGACCCTGAGCAGTCGTGCTAGTAGCCCGTCCACCAGTCATCATTTTTGATGTCCCATCTGTCCCATATATTCACCAACTTTAGCACTTATTCTCTCAGCGACCATAAAGTTAGAGATCAAAAATCTGGCGGCCGCGGACTTAAGTAATGCGACCGGCGAGGGCTAAGTCAAGCGCGTGGAATCTCTCCTAACTTCAGGCGTTGATCCTAATAGACTTTACCATAGCGAAGAGGTTGCCCTTCCTTCTCTACAAAACGACGCGGCCACTAATATCACGCGGCCGCCGGACTTCTACTTTAAACCCTCTGAATAGCCTACCCTTCGACGAGCGGTTAGAGATTATATGGGTGGCCCTAAAGAGTAGCGCGATTTAGCTAAACTAGCGATCCTTTTAACAACTTTACTTAAGTATAGAGCTAATCCTTACGCGCTATTTCGCTAGTCCACGTATCGCTATAAGTAGATTCCCGTGTTTCCTAGGGACGTAAAGTACCCGGAATATAATAACGATAATATTGTTATGATATCCTGATATTGAGGTTATTCGCAGACTGATGCCCCAGGCCGCACGAGGCCCGGGCGTTCTGCCAAGAGGGTGCCGACCCGGCGGTCAGTCGACAGCTCCTCGGTGGCGTATCTAAAGGGCTACCCTATCGGTAGGCCACGTTGGCTGGTTACACAACCTTTCAGCTCATGCACGCTCATACCGTGGTTACCCCTCTTCTAGTTCCCTGTTTTGTATGAGAGACTGTATATAAATTTGGGACCTTGAGGAGTAGGTTCAGACTCCTCAAGAAACAGTCTTGCCACGAATTTCACTAGGTGCTTCTAACCTTACCTGATCAACAGGTTTTCTACCCTGTAAGTAGTTATCTTTACAATTCTGTTTCTTCCTCTTTGATCACCTAAGGAAGGATGTCACCTCGAACTCGTTCGACGCCCGCCGGCGAAACAGAGCCGAATCTCCCACGGACTATCGAAGATTCGCAGACTGTTATCGAGGGAACCCCTTCTAACGAGGACGTTGACGTAGCGCTCGCGGCGATTCAGGAACGCGTTAGAAAGCTCCAAAAAATCAAGGAGCTTAACGAGCAAGCTACGAACCTCATATCAGCCCTCGGCGAATCTATACCGGATACCCACCGAGGACAAAGCGAATCTCCTAATTAGCACAAGGAAATCAAATTCGAAAACGTGCCAACCTTCGAACTCGAATACAACCTTCAGAAGCGGCATAAGTGGCTCCTCGACCTACAACAGATATTCGCAGGAGCCCCAAAGAAATACTATAGCGACGAAAGAAAGATCATCGGCGCTATATACCATATATACCAAACCTATAGGCAGAGATAGTACCGAACCTATACCGAAAAAAGGGAGATTGAACGCCGAAACGTCACTAATAACTAGCTCTTCTTCCAGGAGTAGACCCTAAGCCTTATCAAAAACGCGTCTAGTCTCACAATAGCTATCGCAAAGGAAAAGGAAAATATCCACCAAAGAAAGGACGAGGACCCTAGAGAGTTCCACGCCCGTCTCGATACCCTTAAGCAGTACTTTAAGAGAGCGAGTAAGAAAGAAAGGGCCCGATCCTTCTTCGTTAAACTACAACACTCCCTTTAGCTTCGAATCCAGGACCATATACAAGAACTTCCCGAGACACGTGAGGAAGTTATCAACACGGCAAACCATTACTAGGACCTCATAAAAACAAATTCGGACCGGGGAAACACAAACGAAACCAAGCCGAATCATCTCCGAAAGCGTAAGGCTCCTCCGGATAAACCCCAGGGACCGGAAAAGAAAACCTACAAGAACCGTCAAAACAATCGGAGACGTCAAGAGTCCTCAACGAACAACAACCTAAACCCTATCGGAAGGGATAGAAAACGCAATATATACCACATCTACGGAAGCGATACGTATTACTCTCCTAACTACCCCGACCGAAAGGACCCTAAGGAAAAGCCAAAGGTCCAGATAGCAACAACCGCGGGAAACGACAGCGAGACGGAGTAGATCCCCATTCTTCGTCTCAAAAGCCTACCGTAGGGACCAGAACTCGTTTCTATATACCGATTACCATCCGAAACACTCTCGAAACCTATACGGATCTTGACAGTAGAGCTAAAGTTAACCTCGTTAGCTTCGAATTCGTCAGGAAGTATAGGCTCCAGCCAGCAAAGCTTACCGAACCGATAATCCGCGTAATTAACCGACGAAACACTCCGATATATAGTGTGTAGTTAGTCCCCCTAAAGGCTACCGATTCTCGAGGGATTACCCGCCGATTCACACGCCCTTATATCGCTATTAATCGCGACCCCCGCCTTACTAGTAGTCCAGTACTCCTCTCAATAACGACAATACACGACGAGGATATATATCTCGCGGGCCGCCTTAGGCGATAGTAATTCGGGAACGGATCCTTTAAAGTTTTAACACCGAAACGCTTCGCGAGGGCCGCACAAAGGCATACGTACGTCTTCGCCGTGGTAAAAATGCCTAAGGAAATATAGCTACCAGTCGATAAAAACGATACCGAACCTCCGTCGAAACCTTATCTACAATATCCCAAACTAGAACCCTTCCACGAATTCTTCTCCTCTGAAAACGCACAAGCACTACCCCCTTTAAGTATACACGACCACGCCATCGACCTACTCTCCGACACCCAGGTACCCTTTAGACTAATCTACCCACTTTCTCAGAAAGAACTTACTAAACTACGCCGTTACCTCGACGAAAACCTTAAGAATAATCGTATCCGCGAATCAAAGAGTCCCGCCGGAGCCCCAATCCTCTTCGTTCCAAAATCGGACGGAAGTCTACGCCTTTATGTTAACTACCAAGGACTTAATAAGGTTTCGGTAAAGAACCGGTACCCTTTACCCTTAATTTCGGAGATCCTTAACCGTCTCTCGAGTACAAAATATTTTAGTAAGATCGATATCAAAGATACTTACTACCGCATCCGCATAAAGGAGGGCGATAAGTGGAAGACTGCCTTCCGAACCCGATACGGCCACTACGAATACACCGTTATACCCTTCGGCCTAACTAATATACCCGTAACTTTCCAAAATTACATTTATACCGCCCTTCACGACGTTCTCGATATCTTTACGGTAGCATATCTTAACGATATCCTTATCTTTTCGACCGACCGCCAATCCTATACAGAACACCTACACTAGGTTATCTCCCGTCTCCAAAAGGCAGGACTATATACAAAACCTAGTAAGTACCTCTTCTACCAGGACGAGGTCGAATTCCTTAGATTTATTATCTCTACCCAAGGCGTTTCGATAGACCCTCAGCGGGTATCCGATATCGTTTCGTAGGAGCTTCCACGAATATACCGAGATATCCAGGTCTTCCTAGGATTTTATAACTTCTACCGGCGCTTTATCCGTAACTACTCCGAGATTACACTTCCCCTAACGGCCTTACTAAAGGGAAGTAAGAACGGCCGAAAACTAAGGAGTATAAAGCTAGACCTTCGCGAAAAGCTAGCGTTCCGCCGCCTAATCGCTACCTTCTAGTTAGCTCCCCTTCTTCGCCATTTCGACCCTTCGAGGCAAATTCAGATCGAGACCGATACATTAAACAGTGCGATAGCTAGGATCCTCTCCCAACCAGATAATAATAAAGTCTAGCACCTAGTAGCCTTCTAGTCGAGGAAATTCACCGAGGCAGAGGTTAACTATAGAACACCGGATCAGGAGCTATTCGCTATCATATACTCGTTTAAACACTAGCGACACTACCTTAAGGGAAGTACACATCTAATCGAGGTCTTTTCAGATCACTTAAACCTCTAATCCTTTATAAAGCAGCCAAAGCTAAATAGTAGACAGGCGAGATAGTACCTATCTCTTACACCTTTTGATTTTATTATCAAACATCGCGCTAGGAAGACCAACCCTACGGATAGACCATCTAGGCGTTAGCTACCTAAAGCCCCCAAGGTTAACCTAATTACGCCGTTATACTAACGAATAGCCGGCGAATCGTAGGCGACTAATCACCGCTCTATTAGGGTCCAGTCGCTAACTATAAGAGATCTCACTTTAGGCATCCCCTATTTCGAAGAAAACGAGTAGGGTAATAAATCGATTAGAAGAATCGATTAGGAGGAGCTAGGCCGTTCGCGGTTAGTCCTCCCTACACAAGTACAGACCGCTTATACTTCCGAGAAGGCCTACTTCGCTAAAGCGTATAAGGACCTAAAGGAATTAATCGGGCGTCTTCAAGACAAAGACCTCGAGACCTAGCGCCAAAAAGCTACCGTAGAGTAGGCGAAACGCGGTTTCATAGGCTAGAAGATCGGACACAATAAGCTCCTCCAATATAAAGACCGAGTATATATCCCTACAGGGAGTAACCTACAGCAAGAGTTAGTAAGCATTTACCACGACGACCCTATTACAGGCCATTTCGGCCGAACCAGGACCCTTAAACTAGTTAAACGTAAATATCACTAGCCGAATCTGCACCGAGACGTTATCGAATACGTACAGAATTACTAGGTATATTAAGGAGTAGTAGCACGAAGGCATAAGCCCTACGGCGAATTATAACCACTCCCTATCCCGTCTAGACCCTTCGTGGAAATTTTAATGGACTTTATAACTAGCCTACCACCGGTGACCCTTAACGAAAAGACTATAGATATAATCCTTATTATCGTCGATAGGTTCACGAAATAGTCGCTATTCCTCCCCGTATCTACCACAATCACGGCGGGAGAACTCGTAGAACTAGTCCATAACGAGGTCGAATTACGTTTCGGCCCTCCCGACGGGATTATTTCCGATCGAGGATTAGTTTTCACAAGTAAGTTCTAGTCAAAGCTATATTACATTACCCAAGTACGCCTAAGGCTTTCAACGGCGTTTCACCCCCAAACCGATAGCCAAACGGAACGCGTTAACCAAACACTTAAGCACTACCTACGATATTTTATCGGTGACGAACAGCCTAGCTAGCTAAAGCTACTCAAATCTGCCGAATTTACGTGTAATAACGCTATTAATACTATAACCAGTATCTCACCCTTTTAAGCACTTCTTAGTTACTCACCAGACTTCCGTTAACGAATCGAGGACGATCCGGCATTAAGGGAGGTACCCGCGGTATCCGCACGAGTAGAGAAGCTTAAAAAACTCCGTATAAAGCTAAAGACCCACTAGCGAAATACAGTCGAAACTATAGCGAAACACTATAATAAGAATCATAAACCCCTAACACTAAAGAAAGGATCGCTCGTCGGCCTCTCAACAAAGAACTTAAAGCTAAAGGGAAGCAAGAAGTTAACCCCGCGCTTCATCGGGCCCTTCCGGGTTATTAAGACGATTAGTCAGCAGGCCTACCGCCTAAGTCTACCCGAACAATACAGCCGAATCCACAACGTCTTTTATATATCCCTTCTTAAACCATAGCAGAAGACCCACATTACTACTACCGAATCAATACCGTTACTATAGCTCGAGGATAGCGAAGAATACGAGGTAGAGGAGGTCCGCGATAAACGAAAGATCTCTAACGAAACCCACTTCCTCGTGAAATAGAAAGGATAGCCCTCTAAATACAACCAATAGGTATCCCACGAAGATATAGAGAACGCTACAGAAGTAATATAATCCTATAGGAAGCGACAAAAGGGGAAACGCTCTGAATTCAATACCAGAAGAAACCAGCGAAAACCCCTCGAACCGCAGACTAAAACAAGAAGATTTCCTCGCAATAAGAAACTATAAGGTTAGCCACAAAGCTAGGTTCCACCGGAAACAAGACGCGAGCGTCAAACATCAGCACCCATAGCAACAAAGCCGCCACCAAGGAACGCAACGAACCACTAGCGAAACTATAACGAAACTACCTAGCCTCGCTAGGTAAAGGAAGGGCAAAAGGCAACTCTAGATCCGCTCCAGGGACAGAGGGAAATTAATCATTATCCGCTCCTCTAACTTATCTCCGCCGATAGAGGCATTATCATCCGTATCCGAATCAAGGTTATCCTAGGCCTCGCGAACCGCCTCCGAAATACCATCGAAAAAGGCCCGTTTTCCGATTATCTAAGTGATGTATCCCTCGTCGCCGGGAAGCAGGCGAAGGAGTCGCTTAGAGAAGCGCTCTACCTTCTCCCTAGCAGTATCAAAGGGACCAGGGGGCAGGATAACAGGAAGCCCAGTCCGACGGACCGCGAGAAGCGTATCGTATTCGTCTTAGGTTTACTACCGAAACACTAGTTAGAACGCGCCGAAACCCGCGACCTATAGATCCTACCTTAATATTAGTCTTAGTCCCGGTTAACTTATACTGCTTACGGTGAGCCTACTCCGAAACGTCGAAGCAATACGCCAGATCCCTCATCAATTCGGCGACCTTTCGGCGGAGCTCCGAGGGATAGGGCTAGTCTAGGAAATTATCCGGGTCGTCCGGGTCTATCTGCGATATCCAGAACAGGTCCCGGGCCTATACAAACGCGGTACTTATATCCTGACAATCCCCCAACATAGCGGTTGCAGCCTATAGAATCATTAGCCTATACCCTCAAGGAAACTTAGCGAAACCCATAGGAATACACGTCGAAGCGCGAGAGGAACACTAGCTACACGCAACCGAAGCCTTAGCGTCCTAGATATATTCGATGGAAAAGGGCCAGTCTTCACGGGGATCCCAGTCGATAATCGCGGTACGGACATAGTACATACACCAGAGGATCATTAGGTAGACCGGGTTATCCGCAAGGGGACGAGTCCCGGCGCGGGGTCGTCGAGGTATCGTGGGGGTTTCCAAACCAAATCAAGGGGTATTCGTTAGCGAAAAGGCGCGTGGTTATAAGGTCTTGGAAAGGGGGAGAAAGTTAGTAGAGGTATAAAAGAGGAAGGGGAACGAGAAGGAGAGGGGGTCTCTTTATAAACAAAGAAACGCGATATCTTTGTTTACCCTATCCCACCAGTTACCCTTTCTGCCTATCCACCTCTGATTAGCTACTCCGCTACGTGGTTAGTTACCCCTACGTGTTATTTACATCTTCCGTCGCTCGTGGGCGAGCGAGCCCTTAGAGGGGGGATAATTGTTATGATATCCTGATATTGAGGTTATTCGTAGACTGATGCCCCAGGCCGCACGAGGCCCGGGCGTTCTGCTAAGAGGGTGCCGACCCGGCGGTCAGTCGACAGCTCCTCGGTGGCGTATCTAAAGGGCTACCCTGTTAGTAGGCCACGTTGGCTAGTTACACAACCTTTCAGCTCATGTACGCTCATACCGTGGTTACCCCTCTTCTAGTTCCCTGTTTTGTATGAGAGACTGTATATAAATTTAGGACCTTGAGGAGTAGGTTCAGACTCCTCAAGAAACAGTCTTACCACGAATTTCACTAGGTACTTCCAACCTTACCTGATCAACAGGTTTTCTACCCTGTAAGTAGTTATCTTTACAAATATAGACCTTCGAAGTTCGATATTCGCTCGTCTCGGTATCTTCGCGAAGACACTTAAGTAGGAGTATAAGCGAATTAGACTATTAGGGGAGACCTAAGAGGCCGACGTTTATTATCCCTATAAGTTTAATAAAGCTTTTAAGGAAGCTCTTCACTATAAGCCTAGAAATCCGTCTAGGTATAGGGTCTATAGTATATTATACTATCTACTTAAAGATAGCGGGTTTTATTAGCTAATCTGTCGGACTTTAGGCGGTGACCATAAAGTCGTGGTTATACACACAAGACGATAGTGTGTATAAGGATTGGTAAATACTTAACGTAGTGTCTAAATACACGGTTATGAGTCTATCGGTCGTGCGCACTTCTATAAAGGAGAAGTACCACGATTATGGAAGAGTACCACCGATCTAGAAGAGAGATCACTAAGGATAATAAACTTAATTCAATTTAGTTAGGAAACATAACAGTATTTATATCTTGGAAACACGGCAAAAGATCACATAGGAAAGGATAGAGTATTGGAGTGTTAGTCTCCTGCCTAGATAGGCAATTCAATGCGAGTATGCAATTCAATACAAGATCGTTGAGGATCAATCTGATAGATCTTTTTAGAGAAGATCTAGATGAGAGAGGGGTTATATGAGTGGGTCCTTTGTTATGTGACCCCACAACATCTATATGTTGACATAATCTTTAACTTTCTTAGTGATAGCCTTAATATAGACCGACGGGATCCCTAAGATCGGACGTTATTTCTTATAGCCTATTAGGGTATTATTAGCTTAGACGCTATAGTTAATAGGGTAAATACTAACCTATATATATTAGGGGCCTTACCGAACCTATACCCTTAGCTAACGCTTCGAGCTCCTACTGCTAGTCGGTTAGGGGCGTTAATAGGAGGTCCTTCGTTAGGTCTTCTTCCTACTGTGACGATCGAGGACGGACTGGAGTGAAGGGTCGAGTAGAGAACTGGTCAACTCGTGTTTGGTGTTTGACGGAAGGTTCCTTTAGCCTATAACAAAAGGGGCTTCCACGCAGTAGATAGATCTTCTTCTTCTTTTCCCCTCTAGATTTAGTTGCCTTCGTTGAATGCACCGACTTGGACCTAGTCCTCTCGCCTGGCTGTAACACCTACCGGAGGAAGTTAACGACCTTAGGGGTTAGTCTAGTATTCTGACCCCTTCCTAATTCCTTAAGAAGATCGTGTACAGTATAGTTAGCGTTTAGTACGCGCTCTCTATTCGATGGTAGATTTTTAATGGGCCTCCGAAAGCCCCTAGGGCCGGCCCAACGCCCTTTGAAGCGCGTAGCATCACAATATCGGTCGAGGAAGCTCGAAATCGGTATCAAAATAAAGCGTAGGGAGTTAGATTGAAACTGCCTTTTACGAGAAGTTGCCAGCTGGCGTGGTTCCTGAGATATTTCAAAATTTCAATTCGGCGCTGAAGTTATTGTTTTTTTTGTCACTTTTCATTTCGGATCTCTTTAACAGACACCAGAGGACATAGCCAACTTAGTCTTATTCCTGGCTAGCCCACGAGCAAGAAATATTACAGGACAATCTGTGATCTGCGACGGCGGTAAATTACCTTGTCCCTTTATGTCACACGCGTTTCTGACACCTTCAAGGCATCGCATTCTCGTAGAGTTTGTGGCATCAAGTGGAGTGGTGATACTTAGGGTGCAAAAGAGAACACATTAGTGTTGCCTGTGCGCATCAAAGAAATACGAGTTGAGAAGGAAATATAGTTAGTTAAAGAGGGTTTAATTACCTCTTAGTCATTCAATTTTCACAAATTCTCTATTCATTTTTTCGTCAAATGGCCCCCCGGTCACCAACGGTACCTCGGTTGGCCCCCTACGCCCCAAATCACCGCCGTATTTACTTATCAACCGTTGCCTTCGCCCTTTGCTGCTTCGCATTTCTCTGGTCAATCAATCAATCAATCAATCAACACTCTATTAACCTGTTGCAGCCTAACTAGTGGCGTAATGGCTATGCAGGCGCTTCCTCCGGCGGAAGCAAGAGTGATCCGAACGCCAGTGCGCATGAAACAGTATATACATAGGAAAACGGCGTATTGCCATATAAAATCAGCCCAATAACAGTACCAAAACGCCCGTAATACCCTCAGTCCCACAATATATTTCTCAGTTCGCCCTCATATTGGCCTGCCGCTTCCTCCGCATCTCCATCTCTGCTTTCTCCAGCATCCACATCCTCCTGCTTCGTTCTCGATTGGTGGCGTTCGTTGATGTTGGATGTAGTTTTCCAAGACCTCTCGGTCGGCCCTGGGTTTAGCGTTCCTCCTACCCAGCGTCTTCACCCCCTGTGCCTGCCAGTCTGTCCTGGCCTATTGTTTCTTCGCCTGTTGGTTCTGGTTCAGTTTCGACGTGCCGGAACTGTCCCAGAAGGCCTGTTTGTAACATGAATTCGGCCACGTAGCGGGTGGCCTGCGAGTGCGATACAATTGCATCGTAATCCGTCGAATCCCCAAGATCGGTCATCCGGATCTTGTCAAGGAGGGTCTTCCTCAGATCAGCGTACAACGGGCACTGTATTAAGATGTGTCTCGGTGTCTGAGACCCCTCGCTGCAGTAGCACTGATCTGATTCGACCGCCTTGATTTTATACAAGAAGTGGTTCAGTGCAATGCGCATTGACCGCATCTGAATCAGAATCGAGGTGTACGGTTTTGATAGAGAATCAAAGAGCCGAAGCACCCTCTTGTCTGGAACTTTGACCAACCGCTGGTTCGGTTTACCAGTTCGCTCCTTTGCCCACTCTTGTGCCCATCTCTCCTTAATCCGTCGCCGCACTCGACGTTTCGCGGTCGTTGCTAGAAGGACTCGACCAGCGGACCCCTCGGGGTAGGGTTGTTCCGCTCCGTTCTCCACTCCACCTCCCGTTGCCGCCAACTTTGCTTCAACGTCGGCAGTCTCATTACCAGGAACGCCCACGTGTGCGGGGATCCAACGGATCTCGATGGGAATCTGATCGAACGTGGGCGTTTGCGATCGGAGGGCCCGAACGTGGTCGTATATGGCTTGGAGCACGAACTAGCCTGACGATCGCTTAGGATTTTGCACCGCCTGGATGGCGGCCTAGCAGTCGGAGAAAACGATGAGCCTTATGTTATTTTGATGTTGGTTGACGAACCTGGCGATAGCCATTTCAATGCCGTTGAGCTCGGCAACGTACACTGTGGATTCGTCGGTTGTTCCAAGGTGCCGTCGGTCTAAAATACCCTCACGCGGGGCAACGGCCGAGGCACCTACCATGCCCTCGTACCTACTACCATCTGTGAAGAACAGGATCGTTCGGGGGTAATCCTATACGACTGTCGGGGTGCAGTCTGAGAGGGCCTATTAGAATAGAGACTCCGTCTCAATCTTGTCATGCGAGGCTCGCGCTGCCTCTGCATCCTGGTTAATAACGCATGGGATCCGTGCCTCCCATGGCGCTAGAACAAACGCTTTACGTGATTCCCACACGCATCCTCTTGGGTCGAGGATGCCGTCTTTCTTCTATCGGAGGGCTTCTAGAGGGCTCCACCCCCCTTTCCGGATCTCCTGGGGTGATCGTGGTTGCTGTCGACGTAGACACTCTGGCTGGGCCCACATAGCACCTGTCTGGATTCGTATTGCTGATTCCTGAATGACTTGGTCCATAAGTAGGTGAATTAGCGTTAAGAAGAGCTCGACGTTAAGAGCTGCCGCACTGGTCGATTTAAATGCACCACTGATGAGAATTGCCGCACGTCGTTGGATCTTGGTGAATTCGTTGATGGTGCGTCGTAGTTCACCGGCTGGCATGGCCCTCGCAGCAGGACAGTGCCAAGCAGATATCCCGTAGAGCATCTGCGGCACCACTACTGCCTGGTAAACCTTGCGCATTGCTGATAGTGAGGCACCCCATACTGATCCTGTCATCGCCCGGAGGGCTTCGAGGCTGCCGTTGGCCTTCGCGAGTAGCTTTTGACGGTGTGTGTTGAAATCGAGGCCTTTATCTAGCCAGACGCCTAGGTATTTAGCTGACTGTGTTGGTTGTATCGACAATTCGTCGATTCTAACGGGCATCTAGTCGTTGCCTTGAGGGTGTGCTCTATCGAAGTCGTATATATCGATATTCTCGTCGTTCTCGGCGTTGTTCTCTTGTGGATTGTCGTCGTCGGATTGAGGGTTGGTGAAATGGATCAGTTCGAACTTATCGGGTGCAAATCTTGCTGCATGGCGTCTGGCCCATAGATTCGCCTTGTTGAGTATTTTCTCTAGTGTTATTGTGTTGTTATAGTACGACTCCGATTCCACTAGGACTGCCACGTCGTCTACCCAGCCAAAGCTAATCGACTGCGCAATGCCTGTTCTGATACCGCATGCAGTGATTAGGGGGCATTAAACAGCAAGAACAGGATTGGTGAGATTGGTGATCCTTGTGGGATGCCAGTGGGCGTGGGGAAGCTATCTGAGAGATATCCTAGTAACTTGATGCGTGTGCTCCTGTTGCGAAGGAATGATGCAATCCATGGCGTGAGTTGGCCTAGTCGAAGCTGCTTAATGTTGTGTAGAAGCCGTTCGTGGGATACATTATCGTAGGCTCCCGCTACGTCGAGTAGAAGTATGCTAACCTTCCTGCTAGCGCCTGAGCCCCATGCGCCGTGCACACGGTCTAGGATAAGTTGGATCGCATGATCTACCGAGATCCCCTTCCTGCCACCAAGATGGGTCTTTGGTAGTAGGCTATATTCCTCGGCCGCCTATGCGATGCGTGTGGCAACGATAGATTCAAGGATTTTGCCGAGGGTGTTTAGTAGGGCGACAGGTCGGTATGATTTCGGCTGCCGGAAATCACGCAGGCCGCCCTTACGAAGCGTCACCGTGATAGAGGCCTAGAAGTGGCGAGGATTGTGACCCGTTCGCATACACGCATCGAAGATTGCCGCCAGAATCGCCACGAAGTGGCTGTTACCTGCCAGTAGCTTCCACACGCGGTTCGGGATACCATCCTCCCTAGGCGCTTTGTCCGGCGGCGCTCGCTTAATCGCATCGATTATCTCTTGCTGAGAGATCGTAGGGAAGGCGATCTGATTTGGGTGTGAGGTCGAAGAATCGATGTCAGAGAGATCAGCTCGTGGGGGCTGTGGGAAAAACACCTGGCGGAGCAGATCGACCTTCTGTTCGTTGGTTTCTGCTAATCCCCCGTCTGCTCTTTTCAATGATGGGATATTGCTGCTCCCGGACGGCTGATCCCTTGTATAGGCCCATTTCGATACCTTCCAAAGACCGCGGGGGCCTCTATCAATCGTATCACGCACCCACTGACGAAAGGCCCGTTTCATTGCTTTCTTGATGATCTTCCCTTTCGCGTTTCTTACTAATGTGTATTCCTTCCAGTCTTCATCGTCACGCGTGCGTATATACTGTCGGTATTGCCTACGAGACGCCTTTATCGCTTCCGTGCATTCGGGAGTCTAGCCCTGGCGTGCCCTCGCTGACGGCTTCGCCTAGGGGGTTGACTGTTGGGTTGCCTGTTGGACGGTATCGAGTAGGTGGTCAATAGCGCGGTCGATATCGTGGGGTGAAGTAACCTGCCGCATCCAGTCCTGGAGGTTCGCCGACACAAAGGTAAGGAACTTCTCCACGTCTATAGCCTTCCAGTTCCGCCGTTTGATAGGATCTACGGCCTCTGGAACGTTGATTTCGAGCAGGGTTTGAATCGGCAGGTGATCTGAGTCGGCGTGGACGCTTCGGTCAACCTCACACGCTATTAACTGCTCTCGTAGCGAGTATGAGGCGAGAACGAGGTCGATCGTAGATTGTGAGCCAGCCTGATCGCGTGTGATAGTGCCTGGTACCAACCAGTTATCTAGGCCGGTTATTTCCATAAGATCTAGGAGGTCTTCCGCCTTCGCATCGCGTGGGGCATCGTCGCCGCCCCAGACCGGATGGTGTAGGTTAAAATCGCCAAGAACCAGGTAGGAAACCCCCTTTTGCTCGCGTATAGGTGGCAGCGTCTCCTGTAGCTGGCGCAGAGTAGCTCCATATTGTTGATCGTTATACACGTTGATGATTCGAAGCTCTCCAGAAGACTCGGTCTTCAAACGGACCTCGTGGCAGTCGCGAGAGTACACTAGGTGAGCGTACTCGCCCAGCCTCTTCGAAACGAACATACACACCCTCGCCCTGCCTCCCGTTTCGCTCGCCGCTGGATATAGTAGATCATGCGTCTGCTTTAACGGGTGGTGAGTGTTATCTTGGAAGGGATTTTCCCACGGCTCCTGGATTGCAATGATATCGGCGCTGACAACTTCTTCTTCCCGCAGAAACTGCGCCATTACCACGTCCTTCGATCTGTGCACGTTATATTGATATATTTTAAGCTCGCGGCTCGTCGGTTCTCTTGGTGTGTGTTGTTGGTGGCTGTGATAATTCATTGGCGGTTCGATCGAGAAGATTTCCTGCTGTGTAGTATCCTGCGTCTCTCAGCTTGGCGAATGTTGAGAGATAGATCCTCGCTGTGAGGCTGCTTTCGCTTTCTACGCCCTTCTTGTGCCGGTGGTGACGATGGTTGATAGTCCTGATCGCTCCTGTGGGCTTCAAGCTAACGTTCTAGATCTCTCATGTTGACCTCATCGAGCTCTGAGCTGAGTTCCGACTTAATCCGTTCCTGACTAGCCGTTTCGGCTAGGCTTATAACGCATAGTAACTTGTTGCTAGTGTCGTTACTGCTGGTCTTTCTTTCAGCGATCTTTCTTGCTCTCGCCTCTCTCGCTTTCGCCGTTCTTGCCCTTGCTTTATCGGCCTTGGATTGCGCGCTGCTGCCGGTGGTAGCCTGCGAGCTTGGTCCTTCTGGTTGGAAATCCATCTTATCGAGGGGTGGCGCTGTGAAACTAGAGAATCGAAAGGTGCTTGGTGCTGTCGAAAATTGGAATGTCGGTTGTTATTCGCTGGTTGTCGGCTGACTGATAATAATCGGCTGCTCTTGGGATTGGCCTTCCGTTGGCCTAGTTTCACTTTCACCTTCACTAGTCTCTGTTGGCTAGGACCGAGCCCTCCGAGCTTTCTGTGGTCTCCCCCTCCCCTTACCTGATGATGTCGTTATTACCGATTTAGCGCTATCCTTAGGTGTATGCTGACTAGCTTGTAGGCTAGTTCCTGTTCGTGAAGTAGGGCCGGTGCCCTTGCCCCCGTTGCTAGGGCGTGCGGCTGGCGCGAGACCGCTACTCTCGACGCCGCTGGTGAGCTCCTCGCTCGATGATGAGTCCCTCGGTGTTCCCCACGAGCTGGCGGAGGAGGAATATAAGGTGGCCGGCGGCTGGTTGATACTGTATGGAGCCGGAATATGGTGGTATCTACCCCGATGTCTCGATAGCTCCGCTATCTTTTCAACCTCACGTTAGCGTGCCTCGCATTCCGTGCTCCACGCAGCGTGTGTACCCTCGTAGTTAGCACACTTATTCTCCCGTGTATCCTTCGACGGGCAATCCCGAGATTGATGGCCCTCCGCACAATACACGCATTTGACGGCGTTGGCATAGGTGGTTCCTATATGTCCGTATTGTTGATAGTTGAAGCACTGCCGCACACGCGCCGCCCTATCGTATAGGACCGCTGTCAGGCTATCGCAATCCCAGAGGACCCCCTTATCGATCGCCACGTTAGCCAGCACTGGAGAAGTGAACTCCACTATCAACGAGCCACTCTTCCCCGATGGGATACGCAGCCAGCTGATCTTAGTAATCTCTGCCCCTTCGCCCCAGTTTTGCACGTTGCTCGCAAGTAGGTCCTTAATAACCTTATCTTGCACGCCGGTAAGATCCTCTGACGCCTTATTGATGCCGAGCGAGCGCACGTTGACATCGTGGACGACAATCCCCCAGGTTGGCATATGCACGTATGCCGTCTTGCAGAGCCCTTTCGGCTACTTATCGCGGTGGATTCGCATGATTTCGGCTTCCTTGGCATCGCACACGGTGAATCGGAGATCGCCTGATTTCAGCTGGCGCGATGCGATGATTTTGACCGATGCGAGGGCCGGCGTGCCTGTGGTTCTGGCTGCTTTCGCCCTAGCCTGGTTTGCCCGCTTGGTGAGCTCAGCACTCGTTAGACGGCGGAACACACTAACCTGCGAGCGGTCGCCTAGACAGACTACCACTTCGCGGTCACGTGCTACCTCCGATGGGCGCGTTGGCGAGCTCGAGGAGCTGCTCGAGGAGAGATAGTGCGCTGGCGCAGGCATTGTGCGGACCATATCTGCGAATGATCGAACCGTCTGCCTCACTGGCGGTTCTACTGCTGCTTTGACAGCCTGGATCTCTTGCTTAAGATCCCTGCGCAGCGCTTCGAGCTCCTGCTGCCAATCGGTCAGGGGCGTCGACAGGAGGTCCTTCGTCAGGTCTTCCACCTGCCGGAGGAAGTTGACGACTTTAGGGGTTGGTTTGGCGTTCTGACCCCTTCCCAATTCCTTGAGAAGATCGTGTGCAGCGTGGTTGGCGTTCAGTACGCGCTCTCTGTTCGTTGGCGAATTTTTCAATGGGCCGCCGGAGGCCCCTGACGGGACCGGCCCAACGCCCTTTGACGCGCGCAACATCGCAATACTGGTCGAACAGCTTCGAAACCGGTATCGAATGATAGCGCAGGGAGTTAGATTGAAACTGCCGTTTACTAGAAGTTGCCAACTGGCGCGGTTCCTGAGATAGTTCAAAAATTCAATTCGGCGCTGAAGTTGTTGTTTTGCCCCGCATTTCTCTGGCCTTCTTGTTATTTCCCCTCTCAACCCTTCAATCTGAGCCCCTACGACCTGAGCCACCCTTGCTGGTTTTCTGTTGGGCCTACTTCATCACTTCTCTCCATATCAATATGGTTACCTTTACATCCGACCGACATCTCAAGCTAGCATTACTCGGCGATGCACGTGTCGGCAAGGCATTGACTGATTTCCAAAGCTTGTTGTATGTGACATAATTGACAGTCCTGAAGACTAGTCTCGTATCTCACATCATTCAGGGATCCATATATGACCCAATATACTCTCCAGCCAGAGGTTTTGAATGCACACCGTGTATATATACAACGGTATGTCTCTTTAAGCATGGGCTGAACAAAGTATGCTTATTTAGAAAATAACGGCAATTACCAAGATACACCACCATTTTTAGATGATGATCACTTTTCCCTAGTTCATGCGCCTTTAATGACCACTCTGACTCTCCTCTAATGTGTATTCAAAATAGACCCACTGGATCGTCACTTTTGATATCTAGGATATCTCGGGCCGTCATAGCATATCACCGGACCGTGTGAAGTAGCTGAAAGATAACAATCCTGCAATCATTATTGTTGATCTATCTCAAAGGCCTAGCGTCAAAAGTGCCGTCAATTGGTACCGTACGTATTCCCTTTTCCTTTATATCATCCAAAGTATTGACTGTGCAGGGGAAATCACATCGGCTCATCGGGATCCAGCTAAGCTACCAGGATGAATCTACTCAAAAAAGGCATATCGAACGGAAGATGAATATGAAGTGAAAGCACATGCAATCCCATGGCCTGATGAGATTGCTGCCTTACCGTTCTACCATAACCCATACTTAGGGGAATCTCGATCAGTGGGAGGGCCAATAACTACTATGATCGGTCTTTTGAGAGGATCATGCAAGATATTACGGGCGATGCAGATTTAGTAGGTGTTATGGAATTTGTCTCTTGATTGCTGCCCCTTCAACGCTAATTCTAATCCCCTCTACTAGCATGTAGTAAGATATTACCCGATGGAATTGTCGTCCTCTTTCGGAAAAAAGAAGCAGGATTTCAAACGCCAAGAGAAACGAGTCGGGGATCATACATTAACGGACGTTGAGCTGTAAAGTCCTGCAAATGAGCTGATATATACCAAGCCGGCAGAGTCTACATTGGGAGCTACTGTACTAAGAGATAAACCTTATAAGAACAGAGTCCGAAGTTCAATAACATTCGTGGTCAAATTCAAAATCGTGAAGCAAAGAAAGTATGTGACTCTTTACTCTTCTTTATAGAATATCTTTCCTCGGAGCCTTGGAGTATACACCTAGAGTAGGCATAAATCACTTAAGATATTATCTTTTGATTCACATAGGTTCTATTTACTATGTTTTACAGAAATCATGTAGTAGTTAACGGTCTCGAAAGTGAAGGCACGGCACGGATTGGTATCGAAACTGATAAATCTACTTGAATCAAGGATCGAACATAATTCTTGACCCAGGAGATAATACGCCTATAGCCTGTACATAGAAATCACATAAGTCATAAAGCGTAGAGTTGCCATAATAGCAACTCCTGAACTTTAAATTGCCAAGTTGCAACCAAGTGCGTGGGAAGACTAGCCATGATACAGTCTACCTACCATCACACTGGCGTGGCAAGGTGAGTGAAACAGATTCCCCTCATTTGAGACATCACGACAAGGCACCTTCCTCAACGCCATTGGAAGTAGGTTGGGCAATCGAAGCACGACGCTTATCATTGCCACCTTTGACCCGCCGGAAACCGACCATTTGGCCAACTTCCCTCCAGAAGCCGACAGGGGGATCCATGAAGCTGGCCTCGTATGCATCAATAAGTGGCCGCTCCCAAACCAGATCAGCCTCGTGAGGCTTGACAAACTTGGTCTTCTTGATGAGCTTCCAGATGAGGAAAAGGGGAGGGATCACGATCTGCATGGTGTAGTCTGACCAGAACGTGGAGACATTCCATGGCTTATACGCGGGATATCCATAGAGAATGGTCACCAAAATCATCCAGATAAATGCGGCATATGCGCAGAAGGGTTGAAGGCGGGCAAAGTAGGAGAAAGAACTGCGATCGACGCCCTGTGCTTTGCATGCGCGATGGAAGAAGATATATGTCAGAGAGATCACGATATAATTGATCAAACCTGGTTTTGCGGTCAGCATCTCTTTGTATTTCCGGATAGAATTTCCGGATAGAAAGGTAGTATTGTAGATCTAACTCTTACCTCCAGCTGTGACAAGATTGGCAAACCAAGTAATGACGATGGAAGAGCTGTTTGAAACTTGCAAGAAGGACAGAATCGGGAAGATCATGACAATTGCAAAGCAGTAGATAGGTACACCCTGGCGAGTGGTGTAGGTGAGAATTCGTGGGGCTCTTCCTTCCAGTGCAAGGCCGTAGAGGGTACGAATGGCACAGTAAGTGTAGGTGTTACCGGCCGAGAAGATTGAAGTCAGGAGGAGGCTGGCGAAGAGAAAAATGGTCAGCTTTCAACGGGGATCAATGTTCTCGAAAGGGAGGTACTCACGCGTTGACAATGGAAGGGAAGACTGCAATTCCCAAATTCTGCATGCCAATTACATATGGCGAGGCGGCTGCAGAAGATCCACTGGTCTCTCCCATTACCACCTTGGTCAATGCCGGGTCCCTGGGAGAGCAAACAATGCCCACGGCCAGAGCGCCACCAACGAAGAAGATTCCGAATCGGAGATAAACCGTCTTGAAAGCATTCTTGATGTAAATGCGAGGGCGTTTGGCTTCGGCAGCGACCATGGAAATATACTCGGGTCCGACGACGGTAAAGCAAGCGGACCACAGAGCTCCCAAGAAACCTTCAAAACGGCCAAGAGCCCCAGTGTCGAGGTATTCCATAAACGCGCCTGGGGTGTTCCAGTTTCTGAACCCATAAGCATCATGTTGCGGATTTCCACCGACCATGGTGATGAAGGTAAAGAAAAATAGCGAGAAGATCAGGACGACCTTGCCACCAGAGAGCCAAAACTCGGCTTCACCGTAGGCTCGGACTGCCAACATGTTCAGGAAGCTGGAGTGAGTGAATTAGCATGATCCATATATATCGCGTGGAGACCCGCGGAAGAGGGTCGCGCGATAGAAGTCGAACACAGATGTCATGAAATGAGAAATGCGTTCCAAGTCCATCTCCAGGTTGGCGTGGTATGCTGGAATTGGGACTCTTACCCGTAGCACAAAATAATACCAGCACAGATGCCCGCAACGGGGCCAGGTTCAGTGACCTTCTCACTCCAGAAAGAAAGAACCAGTGTAAACGCAGAAATCTCGAATGGAATCAAGAGCGCCTCATAGAAGCTACCATGTCTGTTAGCTCAGAGCCCGTCTCGAATCCACATGTAGAACGGAAGGAGCAGGGACTGAAAGGCAAGTAATGAGAGGAAGTAAAAACGAACAAGAAGTTCCAGCCGACCATGAAGCCGAGCGCATCGTCGACCCATTTGCCAGCCAAACGAATAAACCCTCCACTCACGGGGTAAGCGGTACTCATCTCGGCAAGGCAGTTATTGATCATGGCCAGGAAAATACTTTGGATGCTGTAAGCCAGGAACAAGCTTCCAGCGCCGCCGTGGTATAGACCTGTTCCAATACTAACAAACAGAGCCGTTCCAATGGAACCACCAATGGCAATGAGTTGGATCTGACGGTTCCCAAGATGACGCTGGAGGTTGTCGGCATTATCAGCCATCACACCCTCCTGGACATCATGGGGGCCCTCGGTCTTCAGACCTAGAGTGTCTGAAACATCGGTGGCCGTCCCCTTGTCTTTATGGTTCGCAAAAGCCATGATTGTGTCAACAGTGGATTGGCCTAGATTTTTCTACCAATTGATACGGATTGGGCCAGAGCGCAGGCGATATTGGAAGTTTGTCAGTATCACCGGCGGTGAAGGGCAGGTTCGAGTCGATATTTTCAATTGTTTTCTTGTCGCATGGGTCTGATTTGGGCAAATTGTCCGGAGGTCGAGGGTTTGGGATCCACACAAAAGGTTAGAAGAGGAGGGGGTCAAAAGTCGCGATGGTCCGGATGGAAATATCCAAAATGGGTGTCGCAAGGGTTTGGAACTGTTGCGTTGCGGCAGGAGAATGTCGCTTTGGAAAAAATGGGCTGCGAGCTCGAAGGATTGGGCTTCGAGTTTCTAAGACCGAAGTCGTAGATATCGTGGAGCGCAAGATTGTCGTTTTCACGGGGCACCTAAGTTGAAGAATTCCGGAGGACTTTCGTGGAATAGCAACCCCAGAAAGATAGAAAGAATAAAAGTAGTAGAGATTCTGAGATGATGAGGTTGGAAAGATAACCTGCACAAGGTTATCAGGAAGTTGAAGATAAGGGGAAAAGTCCAAAGCTGGATCGAAGCCCTACAACTCTGTGCAGATTGACGAGGTTGAGAAAGAATAAAGAAATCTCAACGCGCGGTTTGGCCCGGGGAGACCAGGGTAGAAAAGAGGCGTGATCCTCTGAGGCCAGTGGCGCCCGGAGGCTAAGAAGCTAAGGGAATCTCCACAAAAAGACCAAGAGTTCTAACAGACTAAGAAAGTCAGATTATCCCGTAAGAAGACTAGTGCAGACGACTAAACCAGAGGGGCGGCAAGTGACATTTCAGGCCCCATACAGCACTTTCACAGTCCCATGGGTAGGCCACTTAGTATGACGGCACAGTCGAGTTGTTAACTTACGGTAAGAACATGGCCAGAAGCGGGGTTAAATTGAGAACGACCATCATCCAAGGCACGAATTGGAGTGGAACAGGAGTATTACTTCTCTCCAGATGGGCCAATCTTGCGTAGGTCTGAGCCACGTTTTTTGCCCGATCTCGTCAATTGTGATTGGATGTGCCGAGTGGAATGGACTGTTAGCCAAGAACGGCGACGAAAGTCACTAGGCCGTCTTGGGACACGAGTCTGTCTCCTCGGCCACGAGTCATGTTACATTGTACGCGGTTTTTGCGGTTGGGACGCTTGGGACCTCTCTGGAGGACCTCCGTGCCGTGGATGGAAGGGTGAGTAAATTAATACTGCACAGTATGTCCAACCTAAGAGACGTCAGGGGCGGAATGGGGCTGAACCGAGCGGGCAAATCACGCCGCGTCCGTACGCCTCTAGCACCCTAGTGCGTCCATCAACCAGGAAATTGGAAAGTTATCATGATTATCTTGGTCGCTCAAGTGCCCCCCAATTTCCCAAGGGCCATCCCGCGACGTGTGGGCGTTCCATAAGCGGGACCGGGGGCGCCGACGTGGCTGATAAGACGGGCCCGTGCCTAGTCTGGGCTGATGGCCTTACGGGAAGAATCATCCCGTAGCTTGCAAGCAAACAGGGGGCTTTCCCATCGAGGAGCAGCAATACAGCTTAGCCTCCTTTGGAGGTCTGCCACAGATTACATACTCTGCATCCCAAGCATCGCAAGATAAGGCCAACCCGCAAATTTATTGTTAGGTAATGCCAAATGCAGCCCGGTCGCAAACGGGCAAAGTCGTAGTTGTTTTCGAGCAAAAATACTGTTAGATTTCTAGATATCAGCGTCCTTCACCAGCGGTAGTATTGCAACGCCAGCCTATTCGGGCAGGTACACACCTGTTGCGATCAATTCCGGAACCTTCATGTGTAATGCAGATTTGGCGTACCTGATTCTCCATACCCTGGCTGCCTCGACCAGTTGGGAATTATTCAAGCAGATTTGCTGTTATTTAGAACCGCTAGTTCAACAAGACGGAATTATGAGGATTATCGAATATACTTATGAGAATGTTGGAGAACCTTCCTCGTGAAAGTGTTCAAATCCACGGCTCAAGTAGAAAATCAACGATAGTTATACTGATTCGTATCCAACCGTCCAAAGGCACCGCTAGAAAGACCACTATCTTCCCTGCGTCCAAAATCTGGATGGTCAAGCAGTGAAATTTCTGTAAATTGAGGCTTTCTAATAGCTCGAATTAATCCTAACGCGTATGGAGCATCGGGGCAGACGATCAATAACCCGTTTAGAAAGACCATTCCAAAGTCTGGTTGGACCATTCCTCTGACCTCTACATTCGGACTTTTGGACTGCCAGTCTTATAACAAAGATTATCAATCAGCCAATCAAAAGGCTCAGTAGTTTAGCGGTATGATACGTCCTTCGGGCGTGCCCGAAATGTGCAACATTTCCTGTCTGGACGTGACCCGGGTTCGATTCCCGGCTGAGCCCACGTTGGCTTTTTGCCCTTGGCTGTTGTTTCGTATATGGAAAGTCTAGATCGTGCTTGTAATCGGGAAAGGAGGCACACTGTTTGTTAAATCAAACGTTTGAGATTTGAACTTGTGGTATTTTATTGACCCGGTTGCACGAACTGCATTGGGGGCGGCTTGGCAAAAGCTACACAGATGAGCCTCCGGTTAAAGGATCCCCCGGTCGCTTTGCCGATCGATTATCACTCTTCCATATTATTATCTTCACCCCAGAAAGAGTGCTCTTTCCACCTCATATATAATGCATCTTCAACTATTTGAAATACTCCGCATCACTGACCACTACATATTTTAAATGTTCTCTACTTGCTCCCCCGTCATCCCATTTACATGATATATATCAAGCGCTGATCAGTACAATCATGTTGCCGCAAAGATAAAACTGACAGAACGCTCACTTCATCTCAATCAAGTTGCCTTCTCCATGGCGTATCCCTGATCCGCCAAGAACTCCTCCAGTTCTCGATCCTCTTGCGCCAAATCAAGACGGCTACTCTCGGGCAGCAAGCAGTAAACCAGAATCCCAACGACTGCAACTCCACCAGCTAGATAGAAAGTCGAGCTACTTCCAGCAGCCTCTTGCAGGGGAGTGAAACATTCGGTTCCGACCGCAGCGCCAGTTCGACCAAAAGCAGTTGCAATACCGTATCCCATGCCTCGCATCGCCGTGGGGAACGATTCGGTTGAGATTAGGCCAATAGTCGCTCCCGGGCCCATATGGCCGAATGCCTGGAGAAGACCGTAGAGCACCACAAAGGCTGCAATATTCTTAGACAGCTTGGAGTAGGTACCACCAATGATGAATCCAAGCACCATATACCCTGCAAAGCCCAGAATACCGGTATTGCGTCGGCCAATAGCGTTAGTGAGCCAGGCTCCAATCATCACACCAGGCACTGGAAGAACGGCGAGAACCACCTGCCAAATTGCGGTCTTCCGAATATCATTGTCCTTCACCAGCGACGCAATTATCGTGCTAGACATGATGCTGTTTGGAAAGTTGATAAAATCGTACAGGAAAAAGGCCAGAGACGTCGTCAAGATACGGCACCAGTACCGACGTGCCAGAAGGACATAGAGTCGGAAGGGCCGTCGCTGCTTGGTGAAGTTGGAGTTATGAAATAGCGTCGAATCGACCATAAACATGCGGAGGACAATGATGATCACCGGCAGAACAGTAGCAATGCCATAGATTGCGTGGAAAGTGATGGTTAAGTTATTGTTGCTAGCAACCAGACAGATCAAGTAGACGATCTGCAAGATTGGGCTAGCCAAAGTGGCCATCAGCGTTGTGAACGAGACATAAAGTGGCCCGCGGTAAGCCCTCATGACCTGTTAGAATTAGCAATGTCGATATATTGTCCGACGGAGAATTTGGTTATTCACCCCGTCAGATTCCTCGATACCAGCAGCCGCACTCGGTGGATATTCACCTCCAACACCAAAGCCGGCGATTCCACGAACCACGACGAAATACCACAGCATCTTTTGAGAAGGATGCACCTGTAGAGCAAGTGTCGACAACAATGTAGCGATAGCAACTAGGCCCGATGTGAAAAGCAAGCCTGATCGTCGCGAAAACATGTCCGAGGTATATCCTAGAACCACAACTCCAAGAATAGCACCAATGATTAAGGAATTACTGATCCGGGTCTTCATGTCAGAGGAGTAGCCACCAGACCCGAGGAGCTTTTTGAAGATGACATTGGTCGGATTCGCAAGGCTGTTTTGGAAACCATCACTGAAGTTTGCGATGTACTAGAAAATCAATCAATAGGTGGAACGCGAGATGCTCGGCCTTGGATACAAACATACACAGCTCACGATGGTGACATTGCTCTGCCATCTTGTTGGGTGATAAGAATCGGCATGCCGATCAATCCCATCAGTACCAACCGTTGTTGTGGGAGCTTTCTCAGTGGGAGTATTCCCTTCGGGGTCATCAACTCTCTGCATGTGTGTCGCCATGGTAGTACTCAATCGATCGGAAATAAGAGTTGACAATCAGGCGAGCAGAGGGTGTAAAAATTCTTGACGCAGGAAGAACGAAACCCCGCTGCAGGGGGGTCTGATTTTGTTGTCGAGGCTAATATTTTAGTTGGTCCACTTTACGTTGATAAGCAATAGCTGTGGGTAAAATGCTTTACGGCACAGCTCCGACTGACCCACCGCGCCGGTCAAAGTGCTCTGGCCCGCGGAGATGAACATCGGATGGGTAACGGTATATGGGGCAAACGATAGAGAATATAGATCTAGTTCTTGATAAGATCGGTGGGGTGCCACTTTTATTATTCATGATATGAGTCGTCCATCCGGTGCCGGACTTGAATCAAAATGCTAATTTTTTTCCGGTATGGTTGCCACATCCCCTAGATGGATTCGATTATTGCTCCACAATCCAATACTTCTTATGATGTCTCTTTGTTCAAAATGACCTCAACAGATCATCTTCCTGTGGCGTTGAGACATGCAGTTGAAAACCGTTTGGAACCTACATGCAAAATTTGACAAACTACATTCCCTGGGAGATGAAACTGAACTTGGGACCTTTTCACTATGTATTTAGATCATGCGAAGTGTTAAATGGGAAAGCTGGCCTGCTGTCCCTAACCATAAACTCTCACTCTACATAGTCAGTGCCGTGACTAGTCAAAGAAATAATCCGACATTGCCTCCCATGTGGACCAGTTACGCGTACGTGGGGATATATAGTAGGCACTCGTGCAGCTAACTCTAGCATATTGAGACCATATTCCGTGTCAAATAAGATTGCCTCTAGCAATGCATCTAAGAGACGTTAATTTAACGATTCACTGGCAATTGCTCTCTACGTAGGCGTATGCTTCTAGGCTGGTAAGGCGGAGACTGATAAATCTATGGAAAACCCACAACCACGGGCTGGTAACTTTGCAGATATTGAACTAGGAGAACCCAGAGAGGTGCTGGCTATAATGCTGGTTCCAACGATGCCTGAGCAACCTTTTCAAGATCATAAAAAAAAGGAGGAATAGAGGTATTTCTCTGCGAACTATCTCCGTTCAAGCGCATAATTTAACACTGTCAGCGTTATCTCACAGTTTCTCTTATATTAATCAAAATACTGTAGATATATTCTGTGTCTATGCCGATGCTGCTAATCAGCTGACAGTGCGGCCGTACTCCTTCGAGTCTCCACTTCCTGTCCCCGCCCCCAATTTCTCCAACCCTCTCTCCATCATCCCAATCATTTTCTAGGGCGTCCGCTTTTTATGGGCCTCCAAATATTCCTGTATTGTTGCCCTTTCACAGATGAAGTTTAAAAGAAAGGAATAGTATAAGAATGAGCTATCACAGGAAACGTGTTGCCCTTGCATGCACCTTTTGTCGGAGCCGGCAAGTCACGCCTTCCAAAATATGCGCAGCACCACGTTGACTGAACTGATTACAGAAAGCGACGATGCGATGCTCTGAAGCCATCCTGCTCCCATTGTCAGGAACTGGAGGTGGAGTGTCACTACGATGATACACAGTCTCAAGGGTATGCCTCTCTAGCCGTCTTTGAATCAATGCGTCTAACAAGCGCAGGATCGATTCCTCCGGGGGAACCCGGGAGATCCTGAGTCGCATACGAGATCTGGAGACTCTGATACAATCACAATCCCGGCAGATTGAGATCCTTACACAAAATAGCAGACAATTTTATCATCCTAACCAGCCTCACTCTTCACCAAGGGCGTCTTCGATAAATTTCGAACCCATCCAATCATGCACGGCTGCTCCTTTATTCACTGGATTCGAAGCCCACGCGGAGATCGGAAACTTGCCGCCCTTAACAATTCCGGTCAAACACAAGACCTCGTCAAGCTACCTGCTGGGGTTGCCGGCCATAGAGTCTCTGATCGGGAAATACCCTCGGGACCTTTTCTTCCTCCTGGAATCCAAGAATCAATTACCATCCGAACTATCGTTTGATTGCTCGACCCTGACGCTCTCGCCAGTGGGTATCCCACGGCATGTATCTGACGAATTAGTGAAATCATTCTTTGCATCAGCTCATCATCATCATCCAATACTCGACCGTGGCGAGTTCCAAGCCATCTATCAGCGGTTCTTCGATTTAGGTCCGACAGCAAAGGCCTCGTCTGCACTATGCATGGTTGTTTTTGCCTTGGGGGCTGTCGCTAATTCTAAGCCAAACTTGCAAGAGCTTCAGAGCAATCCACCAGGGATGCAATATATGCATCAAGCAATACCCACACTCTTGAACCAATCTTCATGGTGCTTCACGTGCGAATTGATCCTCCCCCAGGCTCTGGTTCTGGCGAGCGTATATTTCGCATATATCGTGCGTCCCCTTCAGAGTTGGCGACTCATTTACTCGGCGACGACAATTCTTCAAGTCAAGCTCTCCAGGTAGGCTCCTTTCAGATACACATTTCCGTAGATAGATGCTCAAAGTATTACAGGGCAGATGAGCGCGACGCGAGCCAAACTGGCGCGAGAGTATCATTCGGCTTTTCTGGTCGTGCTTCCTGGTGGAATGCGACCGTCTTGCGGAGCTCGAACTTCCAAGAAGTGGTTTACAGCAATTGACGGACGAGATCAGTCTCCCAGAATGTACCAATATTGATATCATGCAGTCCACCTGCTACCTGGCTGAAATTTCTATTCGGCGATTGCTGAACCGTATCCACAACTCCCTTTACCCAAAGAAGAAACACGTGTTAACTCTATCTACGACTACCTTGACAGCAAATGAGGATTTTCCTATCGAAAATATTTCAACGATAGGGTCAATCTGTGACGAGCTACATTCGCAGTTAGAACTATGGCACTCATCAATTCCCGAACGTTTTCGGCCGCAACTTTTCAGCCCAGAGCCCGACTTCGCAGCGACCGACCGCAAATCTATTTTACGAATTCGATACTTTGCTGCCAGGCACATCATTTATCGACCCTTTTTGCTCTACATAATCAATCACGGGATGGATCGCACCACAGACTACATGATCGAAAAGGCTGCACTCTGCATTGAAAGCTGTCGATATTATATCCACAGTACCACTCCGGTATTGGCCACGCCAAGTCAATATACGTGGACGTTCTCCTTATCGTATGTGGATACCTATTAAAACTAGTTCGCTAAATTTAACATGCTGCAGGTCTTTAGGTGCCATAATGGTGTTGACGCTCGCCTCTCTAAGCCCTGTCCTGAAGCATTTGGTTCCTGACATCGACGAACTGCAAACTGAGGCTTTGGATAATATCCGGCCATGGGGCTTTTCCAGTTTGGAAGCCGTTGTTGATATTTTGGAGGGATTACAGAAAAAGCAAAGGTTTCTGTCACGAGTCTAAGTGTTGGAGAAGATCTCTATGAATTTAAAACGCACATCTAAAGACTCTGTTCAATCTCACAGTTCAAAGTTCGCCTCCAGTCGGCTGAGCAATAATCTCTTTTCCCACATCGCTATCCCAAAATGTTCCATTTGGATAAGTGTACTTCTCAAACGCTTCATCCGTGTAACCAGTCGAGTAACCAGGGGATAGTGGAGTAACATAATGGGCATTCTCGATTTTCGAAGGGTACTTCAAGTTCTCCCGGTGACTGTCTGCGTTCTCAAGCATTGATTTGCGTCCACTGATAGCAATATAGTCAATTGTACTCAAATGAGATGTAAGCTCTGTCAGTCCCATAGCTCCATTGTGGGGCACGCATGGGACATTGAACTTCAAAGCCATTAACATGACAGCCTTGGGGATGTTAGTGATATCCAGACCTTTAAAACTCTTAGTACGGCTTACAAGACATTCATTTACGCTTCCGAGTCGAACTGCGTCAATCTGACAAACATCTGTGGCCTCTGCTTGTAGGAGCTGCTTGAAAGTCACTCGGTTTTGAGCTGCCTCCCCCGTAGCGACGCCAACACCGTAAGGCTTAAGCGCTTTGCGGATTGTAGCATGTCCCAAAACATCATCAGGATTTGTAGGTTCTTCGATGAACACTGGCTTGAACTCGACCAATTGCTTCATGTATTCGATGGCTTCTGGAACACTCCAGACCTAAAATTGGCTGTTAGAGTGTATTCTCAATGCCAGGAGCCTAGTGTGACCATAACATACCTGGTTTGCATCAATCATGATTTGATAACCCGAGTCATAGCCAAGAACCTCTCTAACCGCAGATAGCTTCTCACGGTCGGCCTCAATGCTACTACCCACTTTGAATTTAAAAGTGGTGTAGCCAGCAGCTAGAGTTTCTCTAAGAACCTCGCGCATTCGATCTCCAGAAAAGGCCATCCATCCAGGGGATGTGGTATAGGCTGGAACTGCTCTGTTTTCCATTGCCTCCTGAAGTCGAGCGTCTTTGTTTTTCTGCGTCTGTTGAAGCATTTCAATGCTCTCCTCTGGCGTAATAACGTCCGTGATGTATCGGAAATCAATACACCTCACGATTTCCTCCGGGTTCATGTCGCATACAATCTTCCAGACTGGCTTGCCGAGAATCTTGCCCCACAGGTCCCAAACTGCATTCAATACTCCAGCGACAGCAAGATGGGTCACGCTTTTTTCGGGGCCGATCCATCTGTACTGAGAATCTGAGACCATGTATCTCCATGTTTTACCCATGTTGCGGGTTAGCTCATGCATGCTTCGCCCAACCACCCGTTTTGCAAAGATGTCAAGGGCCATGCAGATCAGTTCACTCCCGCGTCCATTACTGAATGCCTGTAAATATCAAATATTATATTCAAATTAACCCTTCACAAATCACCACTTGACGTGAGAACTGGGGAGGATGGAACTCACAATACCCTCGCCAGATAGACCATCTTGGTTAGTATTCAGTTGGATGAAAGGGTGCGATCCATTCGTGCCGACATGCATGGCATCGGAGCCAACACCATCCAGACTGGTAGGAAACCGCAAATCCACAATCTCGAAAGACGTGATGGTGACATCGTGCTCTGTCAAGTTGGAATTTGAGTCCATTTTCCCGAGCTCGATTAATGCGACTAAAAATCACTGAAAGTTTTAGGGATGATGTGTAGAGCAGAGGGATCAGAAGAGCGGAATGAAGAACACATAAATGAAGATCTAGATATAACCCCCACATCCTCATTTGGAATCCCACGCTTGTTGCCATAGCTCTGTGAGCTGTGGACATGCGGGGGATTCACAAATCAGCTTTATCCGGGAACGAAGCTCGGAAACATGCCGTCCGGCGTGAATGGCTCACGTCCAGTTCCCCGATTTTCAGTGTGGAGCTGCCGCCTACCCCCGCGACAACAACCAATCACTAATCCCTGGATGATCACAAATATGACGAGTCTGTCCTGCGATGTCAAATTGAAACAGTGCTCTCGGTGTCTCATTTGTTTTCTTCCCACAAGACACATTTGGCCTTTGCCCCCCGCGTAACTGATCCTCCCATTTGCTGGTAGGGAACACAAGGAATTTAGGATTCCAGCTAGGGATAGAGACGCTTCACACTTTGCATTATTAGGTATGTCTGATCAGTCGTTTCTAAAAAGTTGCGTAAGTTCATTGATAACGTAAGAGGTCGACATCAATAAAACAGGCAGAGTAGCCCACCATTTTCATTCATGTACTATTTACGGACTCAAATCACGGCAGAGTGTAATTGTTTAGTCCTTTACATCTTTCATTACAATCGCTTGTGCGATTAAATCGCTCACCGTATCGCTGAATGCGTGGTATAAAACGTCCAGCTCACAACCAGCGGTTTCTCCATCTAGACCATAAGTCTCATCGATTGCTTGCTCCTCTTGAGTCACCTGGTCTCTGAGTTGAGGGAATTTCCCTGCGATTATCCTTGCAGCAACGCCGTATGAGAACCTCTCGGGTGATGAAGGTATATATCTTTTTCCACCGTGCTCTTTCCCCATCAACGCGTTCACGTGCGCTATAGCGAGGTCACGGACGTCAACCCAAAAAGGAACACGGGAGACAGGAAGAGGGCTTGCACCAATTGCAATTCTCCATAGCATAGCGTTGGACTCATTGAGCTTGTTTACATTCTTGACGGGATGTACCACGGGCCCAAAGGTCATCGGAGGACACAGCGAAACAAGATCAAATTGCGCCTTGTGTTCCCGTAAATAGTCCCACGCCTCGAGTTCGGCAAACTTCTTGGACCCTCTGTAAGCGATCACGGCATTCGTAGTCGGATTGGCAGCATCTTGATAGGTGAGAGGGCTCCAATCGTCGCCAGTGTAGGTAAAATAAGGCGGGCCGTGGCGGCTTGCATCCAAGACTGCAGCAAATGAGGATGTGATCACAACGCGTCGGATCTGGGGATTAGATTGCGCAGCCTCCATGATGGCCCTCACGCCGTTGATAGCGGGCAGAATTAACTCTCTGACATTGTCGGTCGTGTCATACGTAAAGGGCTGTGGTTTTTCTGTGGTCAGCTGGATCTCTTCTCATCTTGAAGCCCCGAGGTTCCTCTTACGCTTGCTGTATGGATTACTGCATCCACCTCTTTGACCGCATCGAAGAGGCCACCGGGGTTTTGAAAATCGTCGATTTGAACGAATTCCAAGTTATGTGCGTGTTCCGGCCGAGCTTGAATCATAGATTGGCCTTTGGATAGGCTTCGCGTGGCTCCTCGGACACGAAAACCACGCGCGAGCAATGCGTCCACGATGTGGGCGCCGATAAAGCCCGTTGCGCCGGTAACAAGAACAAAACCAGGCTTGTCCATTGCAAAGTTGTTAGGGAGATGAGATCAAAAAATGAAGTATAGAATCCATCCTCGGGACTTCTGCGTTAATGAATTAGTCTCTGGTACCCTCCCACGTCACCTTTTACTTCCTCTCTTGCGCCAAGCTGCCGTCGTTCCCCGCGGGGGAGGATACCGGAGGAAATCCCACGCGGTGTATCATGAGAGTGGAGCTGCCGCCTATCCCCGCGCAAACACACTAGGGCATAAATCCAGTCCACACTGAATGCCCCATGGGGAATCGGGAAGTTCCCGACTTCCCTTCTCCACTTTCGTTGCTAGATTCACTAGTTGTGCCTCCCCGCATTGAGCAGACATGGGGTAAACTGAACGCTTAAGACGGCTGAACGACATCGAGACAATCAGCCAGTTCGTTCTAGCGTGCGCCTCGCGAGGCAGTTCACAACACTTATCATTTGCTTCCTCATTCTATTTAAACCCCCGTGGAAGGCTCGGGCAGTGACGCACCCATCCATCCAGCGTCCCACCAAGCTATTCTATTCGAAGAAATCGGAGAAGCATTCGCGTCAATCTGTCAATCAGAAAATGCCACACTTAGGCATTGGGAGTCCTCTGACAGGAAGATGGCTAATCACCGTCATCACCATCGCCAATGCATGGTAAGTCAAGCGCTTGAGATGTAGTATCCTCTCTTTAGCAGTATACTATTCCCTTCGTTCGTATCTCACAGCTAACGTCTAACCAATTGCAGTTCGATGGCCTGGTTTGGCTACGATCAGGGTGTTTTCTCGGGAGTTCTTATCTCCGCCGATTTCAAGAAACACTTTCCACAAATCAAGAACTCTAACATTTCTGGAATCACGTCTAGTTGCTTCTCGGTACGTCTGCCTTTACATTCCCTACAAGGACGCACGGTTGTAACGCTTAAACCTGATGATTTGAAACAGCTAGGAGCGTTCTTTGGTGCCATGTTTGCCTTTACACTTGGTGATACACTCGGTCGACGGAAGACGGTAGGTCTTGGTCTGACCTGCAATACTATTGGTGCAGTTCTTCAAGTTGCTTCATGGAGTCTCCCTCAAATGATATTCGGTCGCATTGTGAACGGATTTGGTATGGGATTGACTTCCTCAACATGTCCTGTCTACCAGGCAGAGTGTTCCAAGCCTCGTATCCGGGGCAAGCTCGTTGTAGTTGGCTCACTTTGCAACACTGCCGCCTTTTGTCTCGCCAACTGGATGAACTATAGTCTTGATTTCCAAGAGAGTGCCTTACAGTGGCGCTTCCCTCTTGGCTTCCAGCTGGTATTTCCAGTGATCGTTGCCGTCGCCCTCTTGCTTGCCCCGGAGTCTCCCAGATGGCTCTTGCTAAAGGATAGACACGAGGAGGCTCTCCAAGTTATTGCCAGGCTGGAAGGGCAAGATGATCTACACGACCCAGAGGTCACAACTCAGTTTTTATCAATTCAATCAGCGATTGAAGTTGAACGCAAAAATCGTGTGCCCACTACAGATGCCCTGCTGTGTCGCGACAAAACGCAAAATCTTCGACGAGTCATACTGTCCTGCGGAACTCAGTTCATGCAGCAATTTAGTGGTGTCAACGCGCTTGGATATTACCTGCCTACGTTGCTCCAAGAAAGTGTTGGCCTTGGAGAACAAGAAAGTCGTCTACTCACTGCAGTGAATGGCACCACTTATCTATTCGCCGCATTCTGTTGCTTAATCATCATTGATCGATTTGGACGTCGCAAGTGAGTTCTCCCCCCCCGCGATAACTCAGTGTGCTAGATTCTCTGATACGTACAGGTTAATGCTATATGGTGCCGTCACTATGGGCGCGTGCTATCTTGTAGCTGCCATTTGCTTAAAACAGGCCGAGGTGGACCCGTCACGTAAACGCCTGGTATGTTCTCTGACATGTCGCTTGCCCTCTCACTTCCTAACATCAATTGCCATCTCCCATATAACCGTGGAAAAGGAACTAACACGCCAATTCAGATGGGCCAAGTCACTACATCCATGTTTTTCCTGTACTACTTTTTCTACGGGACCAGCTTCGCCAAGGTCCCCTGGGTCTACAACTCCGAAGTAAACTCTCTTGGCTGGCGCACTCGAGGAGCTGCTGCGGCCACGGCAACCAATTGGATGGGAGGCTTTATCGTTACACAGTTTACCAGCGTTGGTGTGAACCATCTTCACTGGAGATTTTATCTAAGTCAGCCAGCCATTACCCTTGCATCTACCATACTCAAAATAGCTCTAACCCTCTGAACAGTTTTTGCGATCATTGCCTGGTCCTTCTTTCCCATCGTTTTTTGTCTGTACCCTGAAACATCTCGGCGGACTCTAGAAGATATGGATGAGATGTTCATTCTTCATCCTTCTTTTATTGTGTGTGGAAACAGCGATATGACCCAACGCGAGCGGCCGGAGGCTCTTATCAATGCAGAGACAGAACGCATCTCACAAAACACTGAACTTGGTGCAGAAGGGAAGGGGGTAACAACGGCTCATTATGAGCATGTGGATAAGGCAGTGTAGGTAATATTCTTGAGAGAAAAATGGAATTCCAATTACCAATTTTTGCTGAATCGACAGATTGGGCGTTTAATAATGATAGACCATCATGAAAATTCATAGTGGTATACCTTTCCAGGGAGGATGTATTTGGATCTGCCAAAGTTACTTGAGAATTTATTTTTGTGTTGATGCAAGCACATACGACCATAGGGTGTGGAGAACAGGGCTTCCCGTCCGCTCAGCCGTACTTAAGCCACACGCCGGCTAGTTAGTAGTATGGTGGGTGACCACATGCGAATCCTGGCTGTTGTATGTTTTTGTTTTTTTATCTTCTTTGATCATCCATCCATTCATTCGTGTCTTGTTCGGAAATAGATATGTCAATACTGGTGTGCGAGTTCTAGGGATAGACGGGGCTGTTACCAAAGGGAAATCAATTATTTTATTTATAGTCTATGTGTAGTTCCCCCCTCTGAAGCAGTAATATTGCTCCGCTTAGAGGTGATATTGACGCGGGTTGTCAACCGAAATCCCCATCCGTTGCCACATGCCCTCTACATTCATGTCCTCTTGACCACTGTGCACCATGTTAGGCTTTTGTTCATATCAAATCTGAAGGCAAATGGGTAACTCACTCGTTCTTCTCATTGATCCAAGGCTCGGTTTGACCCTCTGCAGTATTCGGGTTACGGAATATCATGTTGTATTTCTTAATTTGCGCCATTCAGGTTAGCTTTCGTCCATTGTGTATTTCGCTAGTATTCAATCCAACTTACCATGCCTAGGGTAATGTGGATAGCTCCAGGTCCCTTGACAAACTTCTCTTCTGGATTCTTCCCCTCGATCAAGGCTTGGATATTTTTTGCAACCACAGCAGCTTGGGCTGCGCCAGGTCGCGCTGCTTTCTGTGCCCCCGTATCGGCAATATCTCCAACAGCGAACATGTTCGAGTACTTCTCATCGAGGAACTGCATCGTCGGTCGAACTCGAATGAATCCATTATCTTGGTTGACTACGGAGAGACCCTCGGGTGTGGAAGGTTCCAAATCCGCGACCAATTTGTTGTTGGGGGTTTGCCCAGTCGCCAAAATGACAAACTCGGTAGATTCCGTCGTGCCGTTCGTCAGCTGCACGTCGAAAGTGCTTCCATCATTGGGGAAGCCCCCATCAGGAATCTTCACACGAGATCCAGTGATGAGTCGAATTCCCAATTCGTCAAAGCGCTTCTGAATGATCTCATGCAGTCGAGGGTGGAAGCTCGGCATGACCCGAGGCCGTGACTGAATAACCGTCACCTCCTTGTCCGGATAATACTCTTTGAGGTCAGTGGCCATTTGTACACCAACTGCACCACCTCCAACAATCAAAATGGATTTTGACCGCTTGACATCAGCTTGGTGCTTTTGCAGGTACTCGACGGATGACAGCTTGTCATCATGTTCCATGGCAGCGGGCTTTGAGAGCTGCGTCCCTGTCGCAACTACGACATAGTCGAATGGGATCTGGCTCGAGCCTTGCCACTCGCGATCAAGCTCTATGTGCTCTGGTCGGATGGATGTGACACGCGCTTGGACCACGGCATGATCAGCTGGGTTCGTTGCGTTTGCGAAGAGTCCGTTGTATGGAATGAATGCTTTGTGTTCTTGGCCAGGAACGACGGCAAAACGAGGCTACATGGAATTATTAGTAAGATTGGTTCCTTCGCGGACTGTTCTTTGGCTTTAGATACTCACGAATGTGAAAAGATGGTGGAAATGGCTATGAGGCTCTGTCAGGAGGATCTATTCGTCGTAATTAGTACTGCGGAAGAGTCTGGAGAGTCTGGAGGATGAAGCCTGTCAAACATACCCTGTGAGTTGGTGGAATGATCTTTGCAAGCTCTTGAGCTGTTGACTAAACGATTGTTAGCTAAACAGTCATACTTGTAACAACCCCGTGGATAAACTCACCCGCCCCACGAAGGAGCCTCCAACGACGATGATATTGCGAAGCGAAGTACCGGCCATGTTTGAGATGATTGTACTGGAAATGGATCAAGAGGAATTGGTAAAGATCAATTCTGTGGGGGACTTGTCGCGCTTTATAAACACGAG
Organism: Penicillium cataractarum; assembly: GCF_028827025.1. Taxonomy (NCBI): domain Eukaryota; kingdom Fungi; phylum Ascomycota; class Eurotiomycetes; order Eurotiales; family Aspergillaceae; genus Penicillium; species Penicillium cataractarum. Next base: position 12,739 of record NW_026622745.1, on the reverse strand, counting down.
CGTTCGGCAACCCATTCGGAGCTGTTTTTAGCTTTTTAGTCTTTTTAGTTTGGCGCCTTTGGGGCTTATCTGATTAACTCCGACGGATCCTTCCATTTTCAGGCAAATGCCGAGTTCCGGACAAGTTTACATCCGCTGCGGTTGTCACTGCGAGCCGATGGCGCCACCTTAGAGACTCCTTTTATGTACTACTTGCCTTGGATCTTTGAGGATTTACCGCGGCAATTTACACCTAGATCTGATGCTTCTTGCCGCGCTTCTAGAGAGGTACCCAGAAATCCGGGGACTCATTGAACAAAGAAAGGGAAGTTGCTATATGCACTCTACACACAGCACTTCCCCAGGGTCGGCCCCACCACAATTGGAAAAGGACCACGCTACCCCAGATCATTCTGGTGGGAGTTTCCCCGTAAATTCAATAATCAATCTTGCAGTGGCTCCGTCTGCGAACATTATTCATGCATGAACCCCGGTCATGTTTCGGCATGTGGTGGGGGATATGAAGTGATCGGTGCCTTGACGGAGAATCAGTCGGTCGGATTCGGGTAGTATATAGCCCTTTTCGTTATAGATGGGGATAACCTCTTCCACTTCCGCCACTAGAAAATTAGAGATACTCGTAATCTTCCCGTCTTAGTATAGATCATTTGTGCTTTTAAGTATATCATCTAGGGGGACCCTCCGGTCAGGTACGTAGATATAGTAGATTTCAACCTATAGATTAGATTAATAAGGTTGTAGGCCTACGCGTTAAGAATTTTGTGACGGGGTACCTAGTCGGTCTGGAGTTTAAGCAGACTGTCTGCCGCGGAAGCTAGAAGGGTGCCCTTAGTGCTTGGCTGGGGAAGAAATCCATCAGGGTACTTAGTGCCGATGGCTAGACATTGACATCTCCCACGGGACTCCCACCGTGGGACCTGGGACTTCCCGCCGTGGACGGGAGTTAGGACTAAGCTTTAGTCCCATGGGCGGGACTAGAAGGGCCGTGGGACTCCTATAGGAGTATAGGACTTCCCACGGGACTGTAAACAGTGCAAACAGTTAAAATCCTACCACTTGCATAAATTGTGCGCTTTTCCTAGTATTTTTAAGTATTGCACTTACTATATTACTCTAGATAGCTCTATAGATACTCGATAGAGATTCAATAAAAGATAGGAAATGTAAGTTTATTCGTATGTTACGTCGTAGTCATCTAAATTTCTTAGACGTTTCCTTGCCCTTCTAGGCGTCCGTATTTAACTATAGCCCTCCTTATCCTATAGCAAAGGGGGTAGTTAAGGTTTAGTCTTATCTTCTTCCCTATAGGAATCCACACTCTTTCGTCTCTTTCCTAGAGCTCGCTAGCTACGTTAGGATATAGCGGATAGTGTATAGTGTGACGGGCCAGGGCCCGATGGTAAACCATGTACCATGGCCGTTTTGGACATCGTCTTGGTAGAAGGATCGGAGTAATTCTATCACGAGGTTCTAGAGGATTCCATCGAGACGGGACCAACATTTCTTAAGGACCACGACTGACTCCTGTCTCTTCTTTCTTTTCTCAAGACTAATGTAAACAGCATGTTGGCCTAGTTAGATTGAATTAAGTCTTGCTTTAGCCCTTCACATACATCAGTCTTCCTTCTATATTTTTCAGAAGTATCATTGGTCATTGGAAAGCCCTAGAAGATAGCTATTCCTAGGCACATTGGAATAGTAGAACATTGGAACGCTAACGAAATACTACCGGTTAGCAAACGAAACACTAAGGCATTATGAACTCCGAAGATTAGCAGGCCCTACCCCCCTAGGTGTAGGCCATGATGCAGTAAATGGAACGACGCGCCGACGCCTAAGACGAGCGAATTCGCCAGCTCGAAGACATACTGCTTCGATAAGTAGTAAGTACTTCTACCCACGAAAACGTTACCGAATCGACGGTGGAACTACCATAAACCCCGACCGAAACGGTGGCCTCTAGTACCCGAAGGCCTAAGGCTAGACTCCCTAATCCACCACTCTTTGCTAGGAGCGTTAACGACTAGCTAACTTAGCGGATCATAATAGAAAATAAGCTTACCGTCGATAGCGAAGCGATTGGATCGAGGCAGGATTAGTTTATATATGTCTTTTCGCGCCTCGAGAAGCTCGTATAGAAGAACACCGGAACATACGTGAAACACTCGCGAGACACTACCGGTCCGGACGACCTGCTCGCGTACCTCGAAGGTATATATAGAGACCCGAACGCGCAATCACGGGCCGTAAGAAGGGTCTACTAGATTAAGCAGACGAACGGTCAGCCGTTTAACTAGTTCCTACCGAAGCTCGAGAAGGAATTCGTAGACGCTAGAGCTATTAACTAGCTAGACGAGGCTCGGCGGTAGATCTTACTAGGCGTATTAAATAAAGAAATAAGCGCGGCGCTAATAAATCGCGGTGTTCCCGCTACCTATTCGGGGCTAGTTAGCCGCCTACACGAAATCACCACCGACATAGACGCTTTAAACCTAAGTAAGAATAGAAATAATAAATCATCCCGTCGCCGACAGAAGGACCCGGACCCGGATATAATAGATTAGATCCCTACTATTAGCGCTAACCGCGTTAACCATCGAGAGAATCGTTCCCGAAAAGGTATCGATAAGCGGGCGAAATAGGCTAGTCATGAAGAGATAACCCGACGTCGTGAGGAAGACCTTTACCTCCGTTATAGAAGTAATAACTATTATATTACAGAATATTCCTATCGACCCGCCGAACGCCCGAGCTCTAGCCGCGTCGCCGCCGGACAGACGAAGGAGGACCGAAAAGGTATCGTTTCTACGGCGAAACGAAGTCGAGTAAAGAAAGTATACCTAGCGATTAAGGATAGCGAGAGTGATTCTATAGGAGACGAGACCGAATCCCCTTCGGTTATTAGGAACGAGTCGGAAAACGAATAGCTCCTGTTCTTAGTCGCGAGTAGGAGTAGGAGGGGGTTAAGAGACTATTAGAAAACGAATCACCGCCGTTTCTCCTAGATATCAGAGTGAATGGAATTCAGTTTACAAAAGCCCTAGTCGACTAAGGCTATCAGAGTTATGTAACTATAAACGGTACACTCGTTAAATCTCATAATCTCCCGCGTATTCGAATTCGTATACGTGTGCTTAACGGAGTAGTAGCGAATTAGGGACGAATTACCCACGTTACGCATTTCGACGCCGATATTTATAGTCACTAACAGAACCGCGTATTCGTATATATTATCGAGTCTAGAAGGCGAATCGAGCCCGAAACCAGTTCGTTAGATCAACATAAAAATAACATCATTCGATAGAGATAATCTTCAGGATTCTTATGGTACTATTATCTTTCCAATCGAAGCTTTGTAGATGACGTGGGAGCTGTCTAAAGTTGGCAAGATCGAGCTTGCCGTTGGACTCCCGCAGGGGCGGCAGAATATATATCGCTTCCGTTACATTTTCTGGCCTAATCGGGATAACAGTCACAACTCCCCTTTTTCTCGACAACCACGTAGTAAAGTGCTATATAAATTTCAAATCTGTATCATAGAGCGAGTAAGTACCTTGTGTCAAATTTTTGTTAAATAATAATTCTTCATTGTGGAAATGTACGGTCGCCCTGGCCGCAGAACCACTCCCGTTACAATTTCTGGCCTAATCGGGAAGCTAATCCCAAACCCCTGTTTTCTCACTAACTATATGTTAGGAGGCTCTGAAACTTCTCATTCATAATAACAGATGCAGGCAGCACTCAGTAATAAGTTTTAGTACAGAAATACTTATTTTTGGTGGAGATATAAGGGGCTTAAAGAACGCCCCCTGGCCCTACTCGCGATCTAGGGTTTAAGTTTTCTCTACCGCCTTGGCTGAGGGACAGGCACGGGTATGTACTATGCCATTTAACTTAATTTCGACCCACTCGATCTAGTTAAGCCCTATAGGGCCTACCCTCCCGCGTAATAAGTCTCCAGGATCTCTATTTATCCTTTATCGCTGAGCCAACGCCCTTGTAACCGACTTAATCCGATCTCGGCCGAGCGTGATCTGGCCGAACTCTGTTGGGAGTTGGATTCTATGTCTATGCTTCGATTAGTGTCGGCCACGATCACTGGCCGCGGAATAAACGTACCGTAGTATGTATTGCTTGATGTTCCGCACTTTGTCTTTCAGGTCTACCTGGGTACGGAGCTGTAATATAGGTCTTATAGTATTCTTATCCTCTGCCTTAATCTACGCCTAGGAATTTCCGTGGACGTATCATAGCCGTATCAGGGCCGCAATCTCCTCACGGGACTATAGTACCCGCTCCCGTCGTCGCTTCTTTAGATCCGGCGGCTTTAGGCGACTATTAGATAGTTGTCGGACACACTCGTCGATTAGCTCATCCTCTCTCTTGAGATTCGCCTGTAAGACCGGTGCCGTAAATCTTGTACGGGGCTACGGCCGTCGGCTGGTTGGCGCTTTATCCCTTAATAGCTCCCTATATCGTGTCCTTAAGTTATTTACGTCGAATCCGGGGATTGTAGATCGGACGCTTAGCTACGTTATATCGGTTGGTGCTAGTGAAGCCCGCTCGGATTCTCTCGACGGTCTGCTTGTTGCCGATGATCCCTTATCTATTACCGAGGCCTAGTCTATACTGCGCTCTGACCGGGCGGCGGTAGTTAGATCGGCTGGGACGCTAGATCTCTATCGGGGCCGACTACTACTTATCGTCGACCTGTTATTAGGGCGCCCGCGAGATTCTCTCGGCGTCCTCTTAGTGAGATACATAAATCGAGGATCTGTTGATATGAGCGATGAAGATCTCCTTGACCCTCTATGCGATCGTGAGACAGGTGCCTGACTTAGGTGGGCCACTTCAGCCGTCGCGATCTATTCCTGTATCCGTGTATGTCTATCCGCAGTGAGTATATCCCCCTTGTCGTATAACGCCCTAAAATTGGCTGTCGACCTTGGGGCCGGGCTTTTTGACTGCATAAGCCTCTCGACTGGATGAGGAGGGGGAGGTATTCGTCCCACGTTCGTGAGATCTACTACCTCGATCTGGTTTGCCTTAGCGGGCAAGCTTTTACTAGAGATATTATCCGTAGGGTTTCCTTTATCCGCTATATTCACTCCTGACCGAGTGCTGGCCTTTGGACCGATTAGACTATATCGCGGCGTACGACTAATCGGGGTAGGCGCTATAGGCGTAGACGCAGCAGGACTATCGTCTTCGTCGGACTCTGAGGTTTCCGCGCCTCGGAGCTATAGCGGAACGTCACTGTCTTCGCTGCTTTTATCGGTCGGATCTAGTATCCGGTAACGTATTAGACCTGATTATCTCGCTAGAGGAGTTGAACCTACTAGGCGAGCGAGTACGCTTCTCCCCGCGCTGCTCTACGGTGCTAAGTGCCCGTGAGATCGGTGCTATTACTTCTGGTAAACTAATACTGTCGGAAGCGCTCTTAGCAATAGTTGACACACTAGCGGTAAATCTCCTCGGGTTCGATATCGGTTCTCGATTGTAATATTAACGAACTATCGGGTTAGAAAACGATGTAGAAGCGAGTCGACGCTATCTATCCAACCGCTAAGCCCTAACAGTCCTTGAGGTCAAACCCCGCTACTTTAGGGGCTTTCCTACACGAGGGCGCTCTGGCGCTACTCTGACTTGCTCGTGAGCCGTCGAGGGGTCCACATCTAAATACGATATATCGCATTTAAAGAGGCACCCGTCTATTCCGTATAATAGCGGTAATTACTCTCGCCTAGACTTCTATCTGTTACTAGTTACTTTCTATTATTATATAATAGTAGTTCCTGTTAGTTTAGGCTTCTATAATGGCCCGGCCTAACCGATCTACTAAGTATACCACTCAACGAGCAGCCACACGAGCACGGGTAGCTCGGCTTCGGAGTCGTAGGCGCTAGGCAGAGGCCACCGAGACCCTAGATACGTTCTTGAATATCTTTCTCAACCACGATCCCCGGGCGATGCCAGCGCCTCTACTCGAGAACCATAGTGTAGCCACTCAATTTAACGACCTGCATAATGCCCTTTACGCTATCCCTCCGGTATATAACGAGGAACCTGATCGGTCCGAGGGTCTCGGTAGCGCTACTTCGATAGGGGTATCCGGGGGGCCTCTGGACCTAGATCCTACTGGTTGGTGATTGACGATAGAAGGACGTCTATCACTCCGTAGAATTATTCACTGACGACTATGTTCTCTACTAGAGCCGGAGTTTTTCGTCCCCGAACCTAGCCCATTGAACGACGACGAACCACCTGGAGATTCCCAGGAGCCTACAGCAAATCCTGCTCCTAGTCCTACGGCAGATTACCCTGACTTTGCTACCGCGCCGGTCGCATTAGGAAGCCTCCCACCAGACACCTTGGCTGCCGCTCTTATCGATCAACTCGTGACGTATTATGGCTGCGATACTGGCTCGTATCAGATATTAACCCCTACGGGTCCAACCTAAATAGTTAGCCTGTTAACTATGACTGGCTGGGCGGCTCCAGACTTACTCTAGCCGCCTGCGAATGGACAGATTGCTTAGCATCCGACTGCATGGGACTCTCTTTTCCCCCTAGCCGAGCGTCGTAAGATCTTCACTGGCTTACGTTCCGTTGGAGAGGAGTAAGCCCTCTAGCCGCCTACTATCGACCTAGAATCGGATACGGTCCCCGACGATGGGAGTCTTCGTGTTGCGCTTGATATCGATAGTGCTGGCGGGTTTGCGTCGAGCTTGGTAGTCGCGCGCGAAGGCCTTCACTAGAAAGCCGCCCGTCCCTAAGTGAGCAACCTCTAAAGCTCCCTCCACGTAGACCCGATTCGGGTGTAGTGGTTCGCGGCGAACGGCCGGCTTCGGCGTCGGCAACAGCCTCTCTATCGCGTCCCCTATCTTCCACTCGGTCGTCTTGCGGGTTTCTCGGACGTTGAAGTCTATCTCCTCTTCCCCCGCCTCTTTCATCCTGACCTCGACTATTTCGTGATCCCTAAGGCAGACTGGCAGGTTTAGACGGACGAGATCTTCTTGCCCGCTGTCTATACGGTCTATCCCTCGTCGGCCACGCAGCACTTCCCGTCTAGTGCCGAGTATATTAAGCGAACCGTCCTCGCTCGTAGCCGAGAAACTCGCACAGGCGCTACGTCCGAGCCGTCTTATACGCAGGACTTACATTACCGGCTTTAGCCTAGTGGTCTGGCTACGTTATGGACCGAGATCTAACGTCGGGTCTCCCACGATAGCTATTCGCATTTTCTAGATACTTAGATCATCCTGATAGCCAAAAATCTTAAGACCGCTACCCAGCGGTCCACTTAGGCCGGTGCCCGGGATATATTCCTCCGTGATTGGACTCGGGGCGTCGACCTAGCGTATCTCCAGCAGGACTTTTACGATCTTACTAAAGAGGTCATCTCCCACCGTAGCTCCTTCTACTCTTATCCCTCTAATAATCTCCCTCTGACCCTATACTAGCGCCAGTGCTACCTCGATCGATTTTCTTAGTGGGTTACTACTAGTGACGCGGCTATCCTACCACCTCACGACGTACTAACCTCCGAGGATAACTCGGGTAAGAGCTTATCTAGGGACTCTACTTCCTCCGCCGAACGACCCCCTACAGTACCTTCCTACCGTCCTCCACCCGGGTAGTATATCGAGCACTACCCCTAGTCCCTCGTACGGGATCACGATTCTCTCACCATCGCACCCGCTAAGTCTAGTCCGATCTAGAAGCGCGGCCTTCGATACATCTAGTTCTATAATACGTCAAAGGAGATCTTCGCCGCTAGGAACCACTACCCGTTTACCCACTAAGGCTTAGATATCCTTACCCTCGATCCAGGTATAGTACGGTCCTGGTAGTATATTAGCGGGGCCGTTAGCTACTCTCCACTAATAGTACTCCGGGCTTACCTCTATACGAAGCTCCGGTGCTATACCGCTCTCGAAGGCTATCGGTTCTAGTCCTACGGGACCCGCGAGGAATACAGAGTGACCGGGGCCGTTTTTAAAGCTATAGACGCTATCTGGCGTGTACGCGAAACGGCCGATATGCCGCTTATCCTGCCTAGTACCTCCCGGCCCTTCTTTGTGTATCCGACGCCCGTGATGATAGACTGGTAGCGCTAGAATATTAATAAGCTCTGTCTAGGATTTGAGTTGATATATAGTATATAGCCGCGGAACTTTGTCTATTAGGAGCATAGCCAGGTGATAATAATATTCCTCCGGTGTCTCTCCTGTACGTACGGCGGCTAGGGCGCCTATCTCCGCTGTAGTGTAGGACTCTAGATCGATCGCCGTACCCGTCGCCCCCGTGATAGCTCCGATATAGAGCGGGTGTAGGAGGGCATGGCGCTTGGCGTGTATCTTAATCGTACCGGCTACGCCTGGATGGCCGATAAGATCGATTGGGCGGCGATAATCTTCCTACCTACCCACCGTCTATACCTTGTGTTTAACACGCCTAGTCTCCAATCTACCTATCACGCGCGGTACTAGTAGATCGTCCGCGCCCGGGAGGACTTTATCCTTTTCCATAACATCTTTAGTCGCCTCTAAGAGCACCGGGCTAACGTAGGGCGATCTCGACTCCTGCTCTAGCTGCTGGTAGACCTCTGCCTACGTGCGTTCCGTAAAGACGTCTATTACGTCCTAGTAGACCGTCGGACGAAGTAACCGCTCCGGCCTGAGTATATTTAGGCCGCCTGTGTAGGCGATATTCCTCTTACCGGAGCCGGCTTATACTCGGTCTTTGAGTATAGGACGCTAAGTGACGACCTTCACTCGGTATTAGGGTAGTATATCAAGATAGCCTATATCGACGGGCTCTTTATCTAGCTCTGGGGATGGGATAGGGATAGGAACCACGGTGATATACCCCGGAAGTATTAGAACGACCGGCCCTTCCGCGTGCTCTTTCGGTAGTACTACGGAGTCGTAGTATAGATATATAGCATTTATTAGGCACGGGTATAGCGTCTGCGGCTTAAGGAGACCTAGTTACGGAGCTATTAGGTTCTTCCCTACCCTAGTAATAAGAAGTTCTAGTCGTTAGGGATAAAGTAGGGACAGGGAAAGCTCTAAGTCTAGTTAAGTATCTATCTCTAGGTCGTCCAGTACTATCGATAGACTTAGCGGACCGGTAATATTAAAGTACCCCCCGACGATATCGATTCGCTCCCCGTCTCTAGATAGGAGCCGACCGTAAGCCCTAGTCCTCTTACCGTCTTCGTTCCCCCGGTGCCTACCGACCTAGATCGCTAGTTAGCGGTTATTCATAAGACGGTGCCTTTACGCGCGGGCGATATTCCTCTACCTACTAGTGGTATCCGATCCAGGCCGATTAGCTAGTTCGTCCGCTAGATAGCCCCAGAGCGACGGTATCTACGTTCATTCTAGCGCGAGCGCGAGATCTCGGAGGCTACGCTCCACCGAAACCCCGAGTAGCTTTAGGAGTACCTTATAAACTATCTACGAGCCATTATAGACACGCAACGAGCCAAAGTAACGGCGCTATAACGCCCGCTCGTCTCGGCGCAGTAGTAGCATCGTCCACGGCCGCGCTTAGATTCTAGCCTAGCCCCGCTCAATATACGCCTATAGCAGCTTAAGGATAAGGATTTAGACCGCGAGAACCTCCGTGCCCGTCGTGATCGGCTCTGCCGTCGACTTCGAACGAAGGAGAAAGGCCTCTAACGGGCGCGCTATAAGACTACCCGGAAGCGCGAGTGTGAGGAGCTTAACCGTCGTATCCGGCAAGAGCTTCGCCGTGGCCTATTAACGGGAGAGTAACGGTAGCAGGCCTAGCAGGACTTTACACGCGCTCGAATCCGCTACCGCCTAGCTTATAAACGACTCACTTATATATCGCGAACGGTAATTAAGCCGTGACGTAGTATATCCTCCCTAGTTCTTACCGATCCTACCATATAAGTGTATAAGTCCTACTATTATATTCTCGTTTATAGTCACTATATATAGCGAATACTCTTCACTATTATAATCGAGCCGATTACTCTCTAAGTTTAAATGTTTCCATAGTAAAAATATATAGGGCCCTTAATATCTTATGGTTTTACCGATAGATAATGAATACTATAATCTATTCGTCTTAGTACTTATTATTCGATCGACCTGTTTGTCTGATTGGTCGGTCTGAGGTCTCGGACACACGGGGTAATATACACTAGTCGGCTTAGCCCTATTCCCCGGGACTCCTATTTCCCACCTTTAATCGATTCTTACTCTGTTAAATGCGACCGCTATCACAATAGCCCCCCTTACGGCTGATGAGATCTTCTCTTTCTCCGAGGCGCTTCGGGTCATCGTCTATAGGCCCTATAGCGGGGTAGTGGTGGATAAGCAGCTCGATCCTCACCGCCGCCGGCACTACTCCGATTTAAAACCTACGGAGGCGAGAGTATTTTTCGAACGATTTAGCACACGATGCCGGTCCCTCCGGGATGTAATCAGACCATCCGCCGCTATAGCCCCGATCCCTTCGCTACCTATCTATCTAGCCTTCTAGTGCACGTATCCTGACTGCGGCTAGGTCGGCCGTGCTATTAGCCTTAGTGGTCGAGATGCCCGGCGTATCAACGAACACTGCTAGAAAGTATATGGCTGGTAGAACCCGTATCGGGACCCCGAGAGGGCCTAGGAAGCCAGACCCTACCGCAAGGTTGTAGCGCAGCAGCTCGTCCACCACGGCCCTGGCTCCTAGTTCTTTATTGTCGATCCCGCCCTTTCTTCCACCACACTGTGCACCACGAGCTTGGATAGGCCTTGTAGCTCGATCCCCGATCCACTTGTCTAGACGTCGAACGTACTTGCTAGCCCGATCCCGAGTGTAGAGCAGATAGGGTTATCTTCTTTGGAGCCTCCCGATAGCGATCCTAACGAGCCTAGTGGGCTACCCGCGGATACTGCTAATCACCCGCTTACAGAGGCTCTCGATCGGTGGTCTAGGGTCTGTCCGTTATGTCGTTGCGGTCAGCGCCGCGGGCCCCCTCATGACTTAACGACGTGTCTAGCGCTAAAGACTCAGTAGGCCACTATCGCACGGGAGGTAAAGCGTATTCGACGGCAGCTCCCTTCCACGAGTAACGATAGTTGTGTCTCCTGTATACTTCCGCTGTGTTTATGCGGGAAATGGGAATGGGACGCTGGTAGGGCTCGGTGGAAGCGGCGTCCTGGAACGGCAGGGCTGCGATGTCGTTAGCCGGGACTCGTCCTCTAGGTGGTTGTGAGTATTATGGCGGTATATTCGAACATCCGCAAAACATATATTCTTCCGTACCTGCGAGACCACGGTCTGGATGTGACGGATAGTAAGGAGGTTCGAAGCTGGTTTGGATAGGAGGTGACGGTAAATGGGGTTGGTGCTCTCTAGGTGACGCATTTATTTTATGCGATCGATAGGACGATCGTGAGTGACTCGCGGTTGCGTGAGGAATTCCAATTCGATCAACCGTTAAAGGATGTCGATAATGTTGAAGTTAGCGACTCGGAATAGACAGCACGGCGGAGTTTATATCTAGATATACTCTAAATATATATTTCTACCACTACCGACGGACGAAATATAACAAGAGGGGCTAGGGGTGGTATGACTGACCTTCTTGCTTAAGGACAAAATAGAATTAATAATGACTCTAGAGAGGGTTAAATGTAGTGAGAATATAGTCCTCCTTAGCCGGCGAAAAGTAGTCTTGGGGGTAGTCCTGGGGGTAGTCCTGGGGGTAGTCTCGGGGGTAGTCCTGGGGGTAGTCCTGGGGGTAGTCCTGGGGTGAGTCTCGGGGGGTAGTCTCGGGGGTGAGTCTCGGGGGTGAGTCCTGGGGGTAGTCTTGGGGGTAGTCTCGGGGGTGAGTCTCGGGGGTAGTCCTGGGGGTGAGTCCTGGGGGTGAGTCCTGGAGCTCTAGGCCTTACTACCGCTTGATAGGCTAATAGGTAGAACGCGGATACTATAACCCTATCCCCTACCCAAGACACCTAAGCCAAGCTAGTATATAACGCTAATGAATATATAACCCTTATGGCTATATAACTCCAACGCTTATATACCGCCAACAAACTATTAAACGCTTACGCTTACGATAGCGCCTATTACTATAAAACCCTAGCTAGTATATTAACTCTAATGGCTGGTTAACCAGGGTTAATAGGCGGCTTTTTTTTTTTTTTTTTTTTTTTTTTGGCCCCCTGACTATTTAATGAACCCTAATGCGTTGTTATAGCGCCAACTATTGCATAACCCTAAGTACTGTAAACCCTAGGTACGATATAGCGATAATGATTATGTAACCCTGACATCAATAGAATACTATGTATAAGCTTACTTATTAGGCCACCTTCGCTGTTGTATTACTATAGCCCTAGGGTAGCCCCGTGAGGGGTAAAAGCTAAGAGTAGTCAAAAGATGATTAGATAGTAAAGAGGTTATAATATTTATTAAATCGGGGTTTATAGTGACTAGTAGAAGGAGAAAGTGAGTACCGGGAGGGACGAGTGAATAGCGCTAGGTCAGGGGGAGTACCGCCGGGTAGTGTGAGAGTACCGGGGGGTAAGAATCGAGGTCGGAGTGGATTTTGCATAGACGAACCCTCTAACACCTTAGAAAAACCGTCTAACCCGGCCCGCGAACCCCGCCGAAACCGCTAAGTGTATTGGAAAATTTAGGGTTTAGGGTTTAGGGTTTAGGGTTTAGGGTTTAGGGTTTAGGGTTTAGGGTTTAGGGTTTAGGGTTT